>NC_139538.1:40109735-42704735 GCF_965153285.1 Podarcis tiliguerta | reverse complement strand
AACTGCCTCAGGCCCCAGGGGTCCAAAAATTCATTTATCATATTTGCTGATGTCAAGGCTTTTTCTATATCTCAGATAGTACTGAGCTTGCTTTTAATTTATGAAATAAGAGGCAAACATGAAGGTCCTTTTTTCTCTAACCCTAAATGTGTGGGGGGTTATTTGTGGTTAGTGAGCAGTGATGGAAGGGCACTCTGCGTATGCTCATTCTATTATTGCTCCTCATATTGTAGGACTCATATTGAAAAATGATTGCAAGGCTAAATCCTGAAAATCTCTCACAAACATGCTTTCTCTGAGTTCCTTGAAAAACATTGAGACCTATAATTTGTCTTCATGTGTCCTTACCTTGAACTGGAGTGTCATAAAGTAAATAAGTCTTTATCTTACCCTGATTTCATAGCACGGTCCAATCTGAGGTATCACCATATCGGTTGTGATTTCTGCCATGCACCCTTGGTGCCCTCTAGAACATCACTCCTTTGCAGTCAAAAATAGTTGTTATTGTGGGAAGATTTCTCCACACACACACACACAAAGCTATAACAATGTTCCAGCACAACCCAAAGAGACTGTGGTGAATTCTTCCATGGTTTGCAGAGGGAAAGTTGAGCATACAACCTCCATATAGCAGTGTTAATTGTTCTAAAAGGAGGCCCATCAGATAAATGTATTTGGTTTTCATGCATTACTAGATGGATGCCTCTTAGATTCTACTTGTACACAATACAGTTTGGGTTTCTGCTATATCTTTTCCTGTGGAACTTACTGTCCAATCCTGCAGATGTCAGCAATATGGCCCATTGAGTTCAATGTTGGGTATATATAGGATTGCAACCTTAATGATCTTCAGGCCCAATTCTGTTCAGAAGCCCTCCAGAATAATACTCTTTGCCTCTAGAATAATACTCCCATTAATTTTTCTGGCACAACTTCAGAGAAAGTCTCCCTGATAAGTCCTTACTGTGGAAAGGTTTGCAGCAGCATAAATAGGAACTAATTTCCCAATGCTAGTTTAAAAATCTTCATCATATATTCATTCACTTATATTTTAAATTTGTATCCCGCTTTTCCTCCCAAAGGAACCCAGGGTGGCAAACATCAAAACAGTTGTAAGGCAGAATTTATATTTAATACCAGGCCTTCAGAGGTCTTTAATAGAATGTCGTAAACTTCATTGGCCCTTTGGTCACTTGTGGGGTGGGGAGAAGATCATTTAACTTCCCTACAAGAAAATATGAACACTTAACAAGACCAAAATTATGGAAAACATCCAAGGCTTTGTCTTCTGTCTATTGCCATCAGAGTCATAAGGAGAACCCAGGAAGAGCCTTGAGTCTAGACCAGGCATCCCCAACCTTCGGCCCTCCAGGTGTTTTGGACTACAATTCCCATCATCCCTGACCACTGGTCCTGTTAGCTAGGGATCATGGGAGTTGTAGGCCAAAACATCTGGAGAGCTGCAGGTCGGGGGTGCCTGGTCTAGACAAACATTCAAGTGTTCTACTATACTTCATCACCAGAGACATGGAACTTAAATACCGTCTTGAATGTCTTGTTTCATCCTAGCCCATTCACCCCTCCCCCAAATCCTGTATGGCAGAAATTGAGAGAAGACTAAACTGGGAAATAACCTTTCTGTGCTCTAGACTAAGGATGGAGAACCTTTTGCCCTGCCCACCTTCCATGCTGGCTGGCGCTGATGAGAGACAGAATACAACAATATCTGGGAGGGCACAGGTTCCCCATTCCTGTTCTGAATTGTAGATTATTACTATTCTATGATGAAGACTTCCTAAGTTTATTCAGCACAGGCTCGTCTATAATGCTGTCTGCTGAACAGACACTGCCACTCTAGATTTTTCATTTCCTCTTTTTAATTTTACATTTTGTGATTTGGCAAACTTTGGAGATCAAAAATGGCAATGGTTGGTTGCTAGATTTCAACCCACAAATCTTATTGTTGCCAGAAGCAAGGATATGTGGATTTATTGCTGCGCTTTTATTATGTTAACTCTGTACACTGCCTTAAGATTTTGTGAAAGGCTGTCTAGTTTTTTAAACTATAAATAAATATGTATAGAAAAGAAATAAAAGAGAATAGTTTGAAACTGTGGGTTGGTTTGGGAGGGTGGGGGCGGTGCCAGATACAAACACAGATGGAGCCAGTAAAAAAATGTTGCCTATAGAAAACAACTGTGGAAGCAGGAACAGCTATGAAACACATACGAAGATAACCTAAAGCATAGCTGTCAACTTTTCCCTTTTCTTGCGAGGACTCCTATTCGGAATAAGGGAATTTCGCTTTAAAAAAGGGAAACGTTGACAGCTATGCCTAAAGTGGTCAGTCCACAAAGTTAATGCACAGCTGCCTTCACCCTTTGTGGTGGAGCCAGCAAAAAAATAAACCAGCTCATGCAAAGAGTAAGCTAAACATTCAGTTCAGGAAGGGACCAAAGTTCCAGAGTAGAGCGCGTGCTTTCTATATAGGACGTCCCAGGGTCAGTCCCAGCTTGAACGGCCGAAGCAGGGCAAGAAGAAACCCGCCCCATAGATCTTGGAGGTCCACAGTGGAGAGTTCTTCGCGGGCTCGCGGAAGCTCCATGCTTCCATTTGCTCCAAATGTCTCAGGGCTTTGTTCCTCATCTCGTTTTCAGTTTGCCCGGAATGCGTTCCCTGCCTAGTTTTATTAGCTGGAAAAGCTTCGCCGGACCCCGGTAAGGAGAGGGCTGTAGACGTAACCAGTGCAGCACTACTTCAAACAGGGCCCGGCTATATTTGCACGCCTTATTATTTTAATAAGAGGAAGGGTCTGCGACGTTGGAACCAAAGCAGGCCAGCAATCAAAGCGACGGTTCCGCAGCGCGTTACTAAGACTGTCCATCAATGAAATGTTCTCCGATTTTCAGGATCGGGCAGTAATTTTCGCTCCCTCCCCAACTCCCCCAGCTAGCTAGCTGCCTGGCAAACTACGCACAATAACTCCTCTAACGACGTCAGGTAGGGAGCTCTAAATCATATCCATGATGGGGGGGTGCAAGATATTAGGATTCTCCATCAAAGGTAGTCCGTGAACTTCTGACCAGGTTCTTCTTTCATCAGATCCTCACTTTTCAAACAAGACAAAACTTAAAATTAGGGTGCAAATTAGTCAAAGTGGTGATATTTTATCATTTTAGAGCTGTGAACGCACTATACCTGTACCTTTAAGCCCATTCCCCCCCCCCCCAAGAATTCTGGGCACTGTAGTTTGCAAAGTGTTGCTGTTTAGCCCCCACTCTCAACTACAAAGCCCAGAATTCCTGGAGAGGAAAAGAAAGTGTTTTGAAGGCACAGCCCTGGTCTTGATTTTGAAGATGCGGCAATCCAACGAACGTTTGCTTTCGATAAGTCTCGCGCATTTTAAGCACACCCCGCGCTTTCTGACCTTCAGAACAAAGCAGCCGTCTCTCTGCGGTGAACTTACGGGAGGAAAAGAACCAGAAAAGTCCTACAAAATGCATATGGACCTGGAGAAGCCTTGCTTCTAAGAGTGCGCACTTGTCCTCACAAGGACGGTGGGGAAGAAAAGCACGAAGCTATAAAGCAACCCACGTTCAATAATTTCATGTAGATTAGCACAGTGTCTGTGCCAGTCTCCACTCGCCTTCAAGTAGAAATCCTGGATTTTTTTGGATGGGGGGGGGGTTGCGTTTGGAACAATTGGAAGAACCCCTGCATGCATTCCCTCCATTTTCAACAGAGGGTGAGAAGCTACATACACCTGGGGGGGGGGTGAAGAACGATATTTAAAATCATAATTCACACGAAGAATGCTAAACAACATACGGAAGGGGTTTGTTTTACTTCTACATACCGTAATGAAAGGCGGGGAGTTATCTTCAATCCATACAGAAATGTGCACCTTACTGTCTTTAATTAAAAGAGATTCCAATACATAGTCCAATGGACAGCTGAGAGCTTTGGACAATGGATTAGTTCATTCGCAGCTGATTAAGCGTGCAATCCTACAGACATTTTATTGGGACCAAGTCTCCTTTAACTGAACGGGACTTACTTCTGAAGAGACATGCCTAAACTTGCACTTCCAAAATGTAAGCTTTTTAATCGCAAATGTGCGATTTTCTAGGGAAATGGATGTCCTGATTCAGGCAAGACAGTCTTTCAAAGGGTTACAAAAACCATTATTGTCCCCAGAATCACTTGTATTATTAAAGTAAAGCCCTAGATAACTCTGTTAACTGTTTGAATAAGCTTGATCAAAAATTAATCGTCATAAATCGAGACAAGTTAATTCCCCATCACTTCCAAATCACCCTAAATAAATTTATTTAGAAAGAGCACATGGCGAACTTCTAACAGTCCCTGAAAGTCAATGTAACATACTTCTGTCCCAGTAAACTTATTTAGTATGGGTGTGTTAGCTGACACACATTCAAGCATTCTACTAAACTTCACACACCAGAAACCCACCCAACTACTTTGAAACCAATCAGTTGGATGACGATGGTTGGGAATGCATAGGCTGCCTGAAAGCCTCTGAATTCCGGACAGTCACCAGGCTATTGTAAGCAGAGAGGCTCTGGCAGAATGAACGCTGCCCGTTCCGCTTCCTGACCTGCTTTGATCATTCTTGTCTAGGTGGAAGAGACTGGACCAACCGACGGACGGACAGGGCATCACTTCCGGTTCTTACCTTCCCCCAATTGCCAGTAGCTGAATTCCAGGCAGGGCTTCATTCACGAGTCCCGCAGAGGTTGCATTGCCAAGGCAGAACCAGGTACCGCCTCTGAGCCATTTTGCTCAATTCCTTATAGTACTGTTCGGCCCGCTCTGAATTGGGATTAAAGACTGTTCCGTTTAAATTCAGGGTTTGTTTTCATACTGACGTCGATAAACTCGGGATTTCTTTCAGCCAACTAAATCTTCCTTCCTGCACACCTCTGCATCCCTTTTCCTGGGCCCTTAGTCTGCCATCACCTGCCTTTTTAAGGACTCTCCTGTCAACAGGAGCCTGGAGCCTTAAATAACCACGGAGCAGGCAGGTGTGGCTTGGGCTGCGTCCACACTATACATTGAAAGCGCTTCTCCCGCCTCCAGAGAATCCTGGGAGCTTTCGTTTGTTAAGGGTGCTGGAAACTGTAGCTCTGTAGTGGGTAAGCTACACCCCCCAGGGTTCTTTGGGGTGGGTGCTTTAAATGCATGGGGCGCACTCAGCCTTCTTCTCTCACCGCTGAAACTGAGAGAAGCACCATATGCCAAATTTCTACTGCGAAGCTCTGGCATTTATTGATGTATCTTTATCCCGTCCTTCCTCCAAGGAGCCCAAGGTGGCATTCATGATGCTCCCCTATTTTATCTTCACAACAAACCTGCAGGGCAGGTTAGGCCTAGAGACAGTGGCTGGCCCAAGGTCACCCAGGGAGCTTCATGATTGGAGGCAGGAAGCTTCTGAAAACCAGTTGCTGGAAACCGAAGGCGGGGAGAATGTCCTTCTTGCGAGTTTCTCATAGGCATCTTGGTTGACCACTGAGGGAACAAGATGCTGAACTAGATGAGCCATTGGCATGATCCAGCAGGTTCTCCTTGTGTCCTTGTGGTTGAGTGGGGATTGGAACTCCGGTCTCCCAGATCCAACAGTCGGTCCACTACACATCCCTGGCTCTCACTTGTTTGGGCCACTTCTTGGCGCTTGGAAGTAGCACTGCCATCGCTTTCCTGGTCCTACTGCTATGTCTTGAATAGCAGTGCTGACCCACAAATATGAAACTCGTGGGATGGAGATAAAATGACCCGGAACGCCTCGACGATTTTATGTCTTAGTCTCCGACTCCTGTTGAAGTCATAGGATTGGGGCCAGAAAGATATACTAAGCAGTCCTGGACGAGAAGTTCACTTCCCAGGAGTATCAAATGGCCGCTGTTGCCTGGTAAGAGGTACAGATTTGGGGTGGTCAAAATAAATGGTATCCATGACAGAATCTCAGTGATGGAGAAGATTTGCTTAAACACTGCTACTAGAAATTCGCTAATGATTGAGAAGCGTTGAGAAGAAGTTGAGAGGCGGTGAGGGGTGATCTTTAGAAGCTTCAGATAAAATCTGAGTAGGGTTGACAAGTGATCTAATATTTTTTAGAAGATGAGCCATTTCACTGACCGATTAAAATACCCTAGGATCTCAGCGGCGAAGATAAGGACCGCTGGTCTAAACGGTACGGGCATATCGCGTGTTCATAGGGAAAATCTTCCTTGAATTCCTTATAGAAGTACCAAGAGAGAGATTATTTACAACTAAACAACTTCGTTTTTAAAAATCTGTCTGTCTGTCGGTGATATATTAGCTAATCATAGGAATGATCTATAGGTGTTGTCACAGGTGTAAACAAAATCCTTCACTGGTTCAGTTGGGTCATTTTAGAATCTGGACGAATCTGGGCATGATGGTTTTAGGCATTACTTCACTCCCTTCAAAACGCGGTCAGCCATCCCCGCTCAGTTTATCAGCGTTTGTGGAAGGCTATGGTAAGGCATAGTCGCGTTCTACTCCCATGTAATCCTTGTTTATCTTTATTGCCCTTTCAGTTCATGCTCACCGCAATCCACCAGCTGATTCAATCTAGACTAGGCTCTCACTGAGATGGCAAATCTGTGTTGAGGCTGTACCACTTCAGACTGCAAGTGGGCGCTAACGCACTTGAATGCTCCTTCATCAAAAAAACAATAAGGTTCTCCAGTCTCTCTTGTTATGTGTTTTCTAATACCTTCCTTCCATCTACCTCTGAAGAGTCGAGAAGGTGGATGAAAAGCCATCATCACTTCCCTCCCAAGGAGTAGGAGAAGCCGTGCCTTTGCGAGCATGCAAATATGCCAGCATCCAGGTGAAGTGGTACAGCCCTGACCAGGGAAAGCTATTTCACATGACACTGCTGCTTGTGGAACTGAGCCTTGGGGGCGGGGAGTGTGTTGCCCAACGCTTGTTTTGGAAACTTAGACGTGTACTGTTGTCCGCAAAAAGCTTTCGCTACAAGACTCTGTGCTGTTTTCTGTTTCTTTTTTTTTTGCTACAACAGACTAAGACGACCCACCCTTCTGGAAATTGTTCCAAGCTGCCCAATAAATCCATGGCAGAGGCAGGATCCGAACTGCTGTCTCCCGCTGATTGAACCGGATTGACTAGACCAAAAACGCCGCCGTTCCAAGGCACGTGGCCCTTGCGTGCTTAGTTGACTTTTACCTGCCTGGTATATTTCCGTGCGGCCGGGGCGCCTCCCTCTCCAGACACAAAAGGCATTCCTGCGGAGACGCACACTTGCCCCGCGCGTCCAAAGCACAAACAACCGAGCCCATCTATCAAAGAAGGAGAGAGAAGGCAAGGATTAAGGAGCCCTAAGTAACTTGATTCCCCCTCTCCATCTACTCTTGCTTCGGCAGCCCAAATAGCAACAGCAGGCACGCCAAATATCTCCATCTCAAAAAATGATACCTTTGATGTACTGAAACAGATGTAAAAGGTTACGCCGTGGAACCTGTGCATCTGCTTACAGGCATCAGCCATTAAGGGGAGAGGGGACAGGGGTTAGATTATGTAACGACCCAAAGGAAGCGTCCAATATTGGCCATGAGGACCGCTTTGGAAGCGCGACCGTGGGGGTGTAAAAGTATGTGTGGCTCTACCCCACAAGCGTGGCGTGGTTTTCTAAGGACCGCTGCAGGTGCTCCCTAGGAGGGCCTTGAGATCGTGGGTGCTGGCAGCGTGGGGGGTGTGGTAACATTGTCTTCCATGAAGCTGTGTGCAAACGTTGGTGCGCAGGCCACGTGCTTAATGGTATGTAGGTACCTTAATAGGGGATTTATCGTGGGTGGGCATGTATGGCGACACTGTTTTCTAACGGTGCGGCTACAGCTATGTATTTCTGAAAGGGGGGGGGCGGGTTCTGAGAGAGATGCGCACTAAGTCCTGCCACTTGGATGTAATGCATGTATATAATGTTTGTAACAGTGGATGTATATATACACACAGGTGTACATATATATGTGTGAGAGTGTGTGCGCATATCTCGCACACATGCCTGCGGGCACAGCTATCAGCACAATCCCACTCAAATTCATCTGGAGATATTTCTATAGGATTGCAGCCCTGCAGCGAATCTTAACTCCGAAGTACATTTGGAGTGGTGGGAACTTAAATATGCGTAGGAGTGCAACGTTTATGCCTTTGCCACTGATCCAGCTACCTAGGTGTGAATTAAACAGTGTGTGATTTAGATAGGGTCCCCTCTCTCTCTCTCTCTCTCTCTCTCTCTCTCTGTGTGTGTGTGTGTGTGTGCAGAACTACAACAGGAAAGAGGAGAGATGCGACTTCAGCTTCAACCCCAGAATCCGAATGAGGGAAGGAGAAGAAGAAGAAAAAAAGCGCCTTCCCTTTCAACAGGGACTCATGCATCAAACTTCAATTTTCCGGACGATTGAATTAGTGATTTTTTTTTCCTCCTGAACTAAAATACACTTAAGTCTTTGGGATTAATTACCACGTTCTGGTCTCTCAGACGGTAGTATTAGTTATCGTTGCCACGTCTGACATCAACCCTGACACCTCATAAAATAAGGAACTGAATTTCACTGACTCAACCGTCTCCCTCAGCCCCGCCAGAAGGGAGGGACGCGGGGAGAAGTGAGGGGGGGGGTCCTCACTGTTACCTTTGGGAGCCCAATGCGAAGCCAACCAACAAAGGCGAGCCTTCAAGACAGCAGGAGGCAAATTCGGGTCTTCCCTCGGCTCCCAAAGTACAGGAAGGAGGGGGGGGGCTAAGGATGGTCCTAAATTAAGGCTGAGGTGTGTGTGTGTTTGTGTAAGGGAGGTGAGGGGCGGGGCGCTCCAGCGCATCTCCCCCTGGAAAAAAAAAATGGGAACGAGCCCAGCTGCAGTGGGATCAGATCTGCACATTTCCGGGGCCAGGAGGGGATTGGACAGTGTCAGCAAAACACGGGGGCGTTTCCGGCAAACATTTGCCGCCCCACGTGCGAGCGCACACACGAGCGAGTTTAAAGAACCAGGCAAAATGTTGGCGATGGCGGAAGAATAATTATGGGAAGGCACGCGATTCTCATAGGTTATGGAAAGGGGTCAGAATAAAACTGGGCTTGGGGTCCAGCTGAAGGGTTTCTTTGTTTGATTATCTCTCCGAATGCGCCCGCAGCATGTCCGGATTCGCACCCAGCACCGCCGCCCAGTCCCCCACACTCCCACCAAGGCAGGAGGGCGAACCCGGCGCCAGCTCGGAAAAGCGCACCTGCTGGTGACAAACAACACCCAACGCGGATTCCGTTGGCTAAACACGCGCTCCCAACACGGAATCGGCAGCTAATCTAGCGCGTCCTACAAGCGCAAATGACCCCCCAGCCTGCCGCTTCGCCGAGCGGCGCGACGCAAGGGGGAAAGCGCGGATCCAGGTGACACTCGCGCAGCAGGCCTCTTGTCCCGCCTCGCGCCCCCAGGGCTCAGGACTGGACAGGACAGCGCCCCTAAAATAAAAAATTCGGGGTGGGGGAATTTACATGACAAACAGACAGCTAGAGGGAGACTAGCTCAGACCCAGCGGTCTGGAAACTTCAGAGAAATTACAGTGGGATCAATGGCATAGGGATAACAGGGGGGGCGGTAAAGGGGGAGGGAATTGAGGAGGGAGGGAGGTCCCAGCAACACAGTTGGACCCCTCCGGAATTAATTTTTTGACAGGCTTATTTTTCCTGCAAATAATAGTTCCTCCTGGCTATGCAACATTGCATAGGAAGTAGAGTTGCGTATGACTTTAAGGATTCAGTCGTTTGCACCGTGGCGTAGCAAGTCCTCCTTTGGACAAAGTCGGGCTAAGTTAGTTCTGAGTGAAGACACAAAGGAGCCAGCTTGCAAGATTGCAGCGCCAGGCAGACACCTGGAAGGTTTAGGGTCCTGGTGTCAGACTTGCTTGGTTTCAAATACTTTATTCCACGCAGAGGTGCCATCGAAAAGCACCCCCGCCCTGATCATTCAGAAGTCTGCCCAACTTACCCGAATGGGTCTTACTCCCTAGTAATCGCCCGAAGGGATCCAGCCTAAAACTCACCGCTCCCTCCGCCCGAACGACGGAGTCTCTCATTTCTGAGAATCTCCTATTAGAAAAGGAGGAATACATTGGGTCTCTCTGCAATTCCAAGAAGGCCAAGTTTTATTCCTGCTAATAGTGAAACCCGGCTTCCGCTCTTCTTAATCAGAGAGATACCTATTCCGTTAGACGTGTACAAATTCTTTCTAAAAACAGACATCCAACAAAATATGACCGGGTTTTGTTTTGGGGTTTTTTTTAATGCCGGATCGCCCCGCCGCTCGTCTCTCCCCCCCCCCCCCGCCCTCTTTCCCCGCCGTCCCTCTTTTGGCGAGAGATAACAGTCTCCCTTGCTCGGGGCTTTTGTGTCGAGTGGTGATTTCATCAAATGTCCACTCAGCTTTGGCACGTCTGGGTGTCAAGATGTCTCTTGTTTCGCCTGGAACACCCCTTTCCACAAAACTCCGTCTGTCTCGGAAAATATACAACCTATCAAGCTCCAAGTTGGGGCTACCGGAGAGAAAGAGAGATACAATATACCCTGAGAAGGAAACATGTATTGCTTTTGTCTGGTTATAATTTTTCCTCCCGGTTTGCGGGATGAAGTCTCAAGAGTAACAACTGCGAGGAGACAAGAGAGAGCAGGCAGGGCTCCCTCCCACCCAAGGGCCACGACGACCGGTTCGATCCGAAGTGGCATCGATTCAAATTCGGCATGTATTTAACCACCGTGTCCCCCCATCATCATCATTTTTTAATCAGCCCTTTCCATTAAAAGCAGAACGCGGGGTGAAAAATACCATGTAGCGAGAAGATCAATCCCTTGCTCTAACCGTCTGAGCTCTGAAAAGTCTTATTCCATCTAAGCTGGGAGAACAGTCTGAAAACCAGGAAGCTTGAAAGACCCATTCGCGAGAAAAGAATGGAGAACCTTGCCCGGGCTCTTCCCTCTCTCGACCCCTAACCTGGTCAGGAGGGAATCTGTCCCCCACTGGACGCGGTGGGGCTTCCGGGGGCTCGTGTGTCGCGCTTTGAAAGGCTGTTGACAAACCCAGCAAAGCGAGCTGCAGTCAACAATCAGCCCCGTCTTTTCTGGCCAAATTAACATGCTGCAAGAAAGGGGAGGGAAAAAAACCCCAAGCTAAAGAAAGCAGCTCTCTGGCTTGTAATGCCACGTGTGGCAAACTTGTGTGGTGCTTCTCTGGCTCCATCCATCTCTTGCGTTTGAACACTGGAGTCAATAGCTCACAAGTCCAAATGAACTCCGGTGTTATCCTACCCTTTCCCCAACCCCACACCTCCTCTCTCTCTCTCTCTCCCCCTCTCTCTCTCTCCCTCTTCAGCCCTCAATCTCTCTATTCGAAAACAAAACAAAAACACATTTCCTTGCTTACATTGACTTGCATCGGTTTTTGCAGCCTCATTAAATCTATTCGAAGACAAAAGGATAAAAAGCTTGGGAGGTGGGGCGGGGGGGGGGGGGCGAGAGAAGAGAAAGAGAATCCGGAGGGGGCGGGGAGGGTAAGAGCAAATAAAGAAAACAAATAAAGCCCTTTAACTAGATCTTCACATAAATGTCACAGTTTCTCAGCCTTTTACGATTTGCCTGCTTAGCATAAAAACACTTAAGGACAAGATTGAAGGCTTCGCGTGATATCTGGACAGAAGTCAAACAAATCCATTGCAAACAGACCCCCTCATCCCCCTTTAAAGGGAAAAAGGGGGGTGGGGACGGGAGACAAGTGCTCTCCCAAATAATACTAAAGAAAGTGCCTTTCATTGTAATTCATAGACTTGTTCCAAATGCCAAGAGAGAAAGGAGAAGAATGGGCGGCCCGTCTAAAGGCGCAGATGCCCCAGCGCAGGGGAGGAGGGGGCGATGGAAGTGGGGGGCGGAGGGAGGAAAGGGAGCTCCACTCCCATTATTGTGGAGTTAAACAGTGGAAGGGAGGGTTAACCTAATCCATCAAATTGTCTGGAAATTGTGAGGAAAATTCAAAAACCATATGGTCTCCAAGCGGTTCGGTCCTTTTCGCGACGGAGGCGCACGCTTGTTTCAGCATGGCGAGCCGCAGGAGGCAGAGCATGCTCCATTGTCGCTTGTCACTTCACAGAAGAGGCCTCATTTGTCCCCAGTTTTCATGCTTTACGCTAAAAATTACAACGCCATCCATTTTCAAAGAGGAGAAAGATTGATTTCGCCTCGGAGAAACTGGCCCCCCAAAAACGCTCTTCTCTCTCCCCTCCCCTCCAAGGCACGCTGTCCCCCCTCTCGTCGCCGGAACCCAGTTCCTTCTCCCAAACCCCCCTCCCCCCCTCCACTCTTTTAACTAGGCCACTATGTACACCAGATTTGTGCTTCTCACATAAATTTTACCAAGAATAGGGAAACACCACGTTGGTGGGTCAAAAAGGCAGGGCGCGGTATTTTTTTGGGGGGGGGGAGGGAGATACACGTTTAAAAAGACATAAAGGGGGAGCTGTAAATTAAATTAGCATTTGGTACATACGCGATAGTAAAGAAAGCAAAATTTACCTGAAGGGTTTTTGTTTGTTTGTTTTTGTTTTGGCAGCTCTGTAGAAAAAAAAATTAATCCCCGTTTTCTCTTTAATCCCCCGTTTCCCTTTGCAGTCCCCGCCCGCGCCCCCTTAAAACAAGCGATTCTAACATGTTACTTTAATTGTCTTTATGAACACTGAACGATTCCGCCATGATTCAGGGATAGCTCTCAATTATTGTGTTTGTTTGTTTTTTAATGTTGTTAGATGCAAACTGAGGGAAGGGCTCTTATCTATGTGTGCTACATATGAAATGCGTATATATGCAAAACACGGATGTATTGCTGCTTAACCGTGTTTTCTGTATAGACTATATTTTGGAATGGAAATGTATGGTGTATGTGTGGAGACACACACACGGCTTTATAAGCCATTATTTTTATATCCACGGATGCTTCTGGATTTGGTGACTTACATGCCTCACCAGCCTTATTACTTTAGGATAACGCCCCCACCCAAAAAAGAAATACAGTTTCAGTTCTAAGTAGATTTCTACGCGTAGCGTGTATGAAATGCAGATTTCCTGCTGTCAGTTCAGCCACCTCAAAATGCTGGCAACTTGGTGACACCCAAAGCTGAAACACATTTGTATCACTCCCCAAAGTGACGAAAGGAACATTTTTTATATATAACAACGGATAAACGGGATATCTAAAGACTTTCATTCCCAAAGAAAACCTTAAAAAGTGTATATTAAAATTGTAAAGGTTTTATTGTGTCGGAAAAAGACTTGTCTGTACAACTCTAAGAGACAAGATATAAAGCAACACCGTCCCTGTTGTAACTTAAATAAGCAGGCCTTAAAAAAATTATTTTTACAGATCAAAGAAAAACATTTCAAACCTGTACATTTGTATTTATAGCGTTAATATTCCCATCTGTTGATGGCTGGATCTGTTCTTCATTATTGTTGATATTATCATTTTGAGCAGCGGTATTAGTCTTATTATTTCGGTAGCATGCAAAAGAATTCTAAAAAAGAGTAAAAAATAAGTCTAGATTCTTTTCTTAAAACTACCTTCATATAAAAATACGAAAGGTAGCTTTCTTTTTCCTTTTTAATAAAAGCACAACAATAGCAGTAAATGGTAAAAATAGCTTTTAATTGGTAAAACGAGGCAGAAATCTCATTGGAGACCGAGTCCTAGGCGCTGGGGGTGGGAAAGAAAGTATATATTTTAAACTTGCGATAGAACCCAAACCCCCACGATATCCCAGAAAAATAATAATAATAATTGAGAATTAAACAACCAAACAAAAAAGCCAAAGAAAAGGGGGTGGGGAAGAATCGTGCATATAGGGAGCATGCGAGCAAAGGGAACTACGGTTTAACTTAATTCTCACATAAAGTGGATTTTGAAAACCTTTCAAAACAACCGTCTAACCAAGCATCAAAGAGGTGGCATTTACTCCAAGGTTAAGAGTCCTTTTATAAACAACAAAAAAAGTATATCGTTATTATTATTCTTTTTTTAAAAAAAGGCAAACCCTCAAAAAAAGAAAATACCCAATAGATATGCTTAAATATTTATACAGAAGCTATCCATAATTGCACCGTTCCAAAAAAAAAAAAAAAAAAGTGATAGCTACCTGGTTTGGCAGCCGTTGGGATATAGTTTCCTACTTTAATAATAATAATTAACAATAATTGTGATTCTTTTATATTGCTTATTGCTTTTGTTGAAAAGAAACCGCATTTACTGAGTCGCCAAGGAAGCTGATTTGCAGTTCCCCCTAAAGTCCGGCGTGGGTTTTGTTTTTGTTTTGTTTTTTGTTCTGTTCTGTTTATTATTTTTTATCCCCGGGTGATGAGGAGGGCGCAGGAGCGGACACTTTCTCTCCTTGTGTCTTGGTGGAAGGGAGCGCGAGGAGGAGGAAGGCGGGGAGGAAGAGATTTGTCAATTTCTTCGTTTGTTTTTGTTTGCGGGGCAAAAGGAGGGCGGGAGAGAAGAGGGGGAGGAAGAGGAGGAGGAGGAGAAGAGGAAGAAGAAGAAGAAGCAACCACCACCACCCCTCAGTCATCCACGTCAATTTCCACGTCTTCGTCTTCCGAGCAGTCCTTGCTGCTGCCCGGCTGGTCCGTGAGCGGAGAGCCGGGGGAGAGCTGGAGGTGGCTGTTGCTGCCTTCCAGTCCATGCTTGGGGAGGGCAGGCGAAAGGGAGCGCGACTTCGCTCTCCCTTCGGGGGTCGACTCCAGCTCGGCAATGGCTACCAGATCCACCTGGGTGCTGGGTCCCAGTTTCTTGGCAGACTCCACGTCTGCTTTCATCTCTTCCAGGTCCCGCTTGAGCTTGGCCCTGCGATTCTGAAACCACGTTATCACCTGCGCATTGGTCAAGCCCAGCTGCTGCGCTATCTGGTCTCGGTCCGCGGGGGACAAGTATTTCTGGTACAAAAAACGCTTTTCCAGTTCGTAGATCTGGTGGTTTGTAAAGGCCGTCCTAGACTTCCTCCTTTTCTTGGGGGTTTGCCTCTGGCCAAATATAGTCATCCCATCCCTTCCTGAAAATAGGCAGAATAAGGCTTTTCAGTCTCACGCTCACCCCCCACACAGGCAGCCCAACGAGACTTATCCAGCCTCTCTCTCTCTCTTGCTCTTTCCCAGGCCACAAAGCGAGAGGAAGCCATCCGGCACCCCCAAAAACACCAGCAGGCCCCTCTTGCCATCTTCCTCCTCCTCCCTCTCCTTACTCTGGGCTTCCCTTAACTGCATTGGAAGAAGGGAATTTAAAAGCAAAACAAACCACCGATTCAGCCTGGAGGACTCTCGAATCCCAGCCCAGAAGAAGGAAAGTAGGCCTCTACTATTCGCCCCCAACATCTTAATGGCCATGGGGACTTGATGGAGGCCGGAGGGAAGAAGGATAATTTGGGCGGGCGGACGGGTGGAAGGGGGAGCGGAAACCGACTGGGTGCACAAACCAGGCTGCAGTAGTCACACCGATTTCACGCGTGGGCTGCCTCCTCTCTAAAGACATAGTTTGCGCCTGGGGGAGGGGGGAGGGCAAGAAACCGCAGAGCGTTTGCGGGATTCCTCTCAAAACGGCCCGGCGTGGCTGTGGGGGCCAGAGATGGGGCTGCCCCTTCTTGTCCAGACCAGAACCCGCATCTGTGGTCCTCCCTAAGCCCCCGCCGCGCCTCCATCCTCCAAGCGCCAAGTTCTCCGCCGATGCTCTCCACAAACGCGCCACCATCTCTCTCCCCTCACAACACCCCCACCCCACCCACAGCTAGAAGGCAGGCAGGGAAAGGGGGCAGGCAGCGAGCCCCTGATCAGCCCGAGCTGCGTGCGGCGGGTCTTACCTTCGGCGGCTTGCAGGACGCTGACTTCGAGCCCCTTGAAGGTCTTGCTGGCCAGCTCCTCCAGGGCGCACAGAGGCGACGTTTGCGAGAGCAGCGCCCGGCTGGAAAGCGGCAGGGCGGCCGGAGGGTGCTTCTCGGCGGCCGAGAGCAGGTGGGCAGTCCCGCAGATGGTGTAACTTCTCCGCACCGAGGGCTTGTTGAGGATGTCCTCGATGCTGAAGGGCGTCAGGGGCTTGTTGGAGTTGGCCGGCGGAGGCAAGTGGTCCAGCGGGCTTCTCCGGCGCTCCTCCACCGAGGCGGCTTTGCCGTCGTCTTTGGAAGTCATGCTTGGCGGGCGTCGGGGATTCCGGCTCCTTCCCCACCGCAGCACCCCCTGTGCCCCCTTCCTACTCTCTCTCTCTCTCGCTCGCTCTTTGCCTGAAATGACCTCCCTCGCTTTTCTGCAGTCGCCAACGCAGAGCAACCGAAAAGGAGGCGGGGAGCAAAAAAAAGAAACCGAGGAGAAAAATTAAAACAGAACAGCCCCCCTCCAAAAAGACTCCCCAAAACTTCAGGTCCTCAACTCCACCAGGAGGCAGGTCTGCTGGCCCTGGAGAGAGAAGAGGGAGCACGGGGCCAAGGAGGGCGGTGGGAAGCCGTCCTTGGACGGCCAGGCAGGGTCCGCAGTCCTGGCTGGGAAAGAGGTGGCCGAGGCGCTCCTGTCCCACTTTATTTCTCTCGCCTCTCGCTTCTCTTCCCAGCTGCTATTTTAGGAGACACCCCCCAAATCGTCCCAGATCTGTCTTTCGCCCCCCCAGCTCGCCCTCTTCCCCCAGCGAAATCCGGAGGGGGGGCTCCTCCAGAGCGAGGGGAGAGCGAGAGGCGCCGGAGAGCCTCTTTTCCTCGGGCTGGGGGGAGAAAAAAAGACGGCGAGAGGCAGAGGCGAGGTAATTGACTCTTGCTAACAAGTTATTGTTGATTGGGAGGCGATCCCTTCGCCTCAATGACACTTTTCGCCCCCTCTCGCTCTGCCTGTCTCTTTCTAGCTCCCTCTCTCAAGTCTGGCCAATGCAGGCTCTTGCAACTTGGTTAGGCCATTAATTGGGAGGCGGATGGTAGGTGGAGCCCACTTGAATTATAATGTCGAAATACACTTGTCATATTCTGTCCCCACTATTTGCTTGGACGTATGTATTTTAAAATTACATTACAGCCAGGCTTTATTGCATCAGGATAATACAGTGTGCTTGGAGGAAAAATTAAATAACCCTCCAAAATCCCATCAATAGTTCCTTTCCAGATTCCCCCCTCCCGACTTCGATTATGATTATGATTAATCTTTTTTTCTTTTTTCTTTTTTAAATATTATTTCTAACCAGAGGCAGAAGGAACGAACAGATCACCAGGTAAGGGAAATCTTTCGTTCAAAAGCTTATTCTAATCTTTTCTGTGGTTTTTTCGCTTTTTCCCCTCCCCTCCCCCCCAAATAATATGCACTTTATTTTTCGAAGTTGTAATTCCGTACCTTTAATTCGGTACTTAAATGGTTGTGGCTGATGTCTTAAAAAATAAATAAATACCCGTCTGGTTAGCAGGCGGCAAAGACCTACGACATAAACTTTTTGTACTGCTTTTCCTTTCCTTTCAGCATGCTTTGGAAGAAATAATTATTATGTGTTATCTATTTATCTACAGGGGGACGCAAAGCGTCTCTGCCTTTGCGTGCGCTGTTGTACTAATTCTGTAACTATTTATGTCAGGTTATTGTTTTTCTAAAAAACAAAATAAAGAAAATATTGACATATTGTTTGATGTATTGGTGTAGGAGTTTTCACCTTGATCCAAGTAACATGGCGACCTCCTGCCTTTGAGATCAGGATAACCAAATACGCAGTAGCTGTTGTTAGTTCCTGCTGAGACTAGTTTCTTTCCAGTATTTGTAATATGGGTGATCTCAGTGGGCTCAAGCATATTATTATTATTATTATTATTTCATCATCATCATTTCTTCATGTCAAATAAGGTGGTGCGATCACAGAGCTGTGCATAGACTTTCGGTAAATATATCATCGCTGGTAATACCTAGAGGACAGCAGAGGGAGAGCGAACGAGAGCGCTCAGTCCCCTATAGTTCTAGCTAAATCCTTCTCTGCTATAATTCAAGTGCAAAGGGCCACCAAAGACGGAAGGGATATATTTCATTTCCCTTAAAAACTCCAGATGATTCTGACAAGGAGGGTTCCCCCCCCTCTCTTTTCTCCTCCCCACTTTCCCTACACCACCCTCGTATGGCTTCACTCAAAAGCTGAGCAGAAATACGGCTCTTTGGTGGTGACGGTGCTGAAAGGCTTGGGGACCCGCGAGGTGGAGGCTTTTCTTGCCCTCTCCTCCCCCCGCCCCAGAAAGGCTCCCTGAGTGACTGGGAGCAGGGCAGCGGGTCGCCGAGAATCTTTGAGGATCCTTGTCCTTGAGGAGGGCTTTTGTTTTAACCAGGGGGTGATAGTAGTGACGGTTAAAGAAGAAACCATTTTGGTTCTCCCTTTGGAACGAGATGAAAATATGATTACAGCATCACGTTTCCGGTTATGATGAGGATATTATTCGGCAGGCGATCTTGCAACCTCCCCCTGCCCTTTATGAGATCTGTAGAGACGAGCGAGCCCTTTTCAAGAGGGGGAGACGAGGGGAAGGAAGGCGGGGGGGGGGGGTGGAGAGAGAGATGCAGCCTTCCGAAGGCCCTTTGTTTATAAACAGAGGAGCCCTCCAGTTATTTCGGTGGAAACCAGTTACATAAACTAGGATCCTGATCCCTCCCTCCTTCTCACGCGCCCCTCCTCTGAAATCAGTGTAGCCGGGCTGGCTCTAGGCTCGGTTAAAGTCAAGTGTTGTTGTTGGTGATGATGCTGTGCAAATAGAGACGGGATGAGCCGGTGGAATAGAGTCCCCGCGAACTGGGGACGTGACTCTTCCGCCTGCATTTCCAGCGCTAGGAGCTCTTGTGAGCCTTTCCACAAATGATTACCTGGGATCACCGTGCCTCCCCTCCCACTGCCTCGCCGCCCCCCCCCCCCCATATTCCTCCCATAGGCTCTAGTGAGAGGAAATAAACCGTTCCCCAATCCCCTCCCCTCTTATTTATTATCTGTCCCCGAAACTTCATGTCTGTAAAGCTAAAATTCCATAAATCTCTCCGACGCCTCCCGTTACCAACACGAGCAAAAACCAGAGGCACCATATTTTAACGCCGCCGCTCCTATGGAGAAGGGAGTTCGGATCCCCCCGCTCTGTAGTCAACCACCGAAAGAGCAAATATTTAACTACTCCTATAAACCACGGTATCGTTCCAGGGGGAACAAAGAAACTGAGCAAACAAACACAAAATAAAAGAGGGTGAGAGAGGAAACAACCCGCGTTTGCGGTGAAAGCCAAAGGCTGGCGGGTAGAAAGAAGAAGTGAACGCGGATTAGTTTGCTTCGTTTAACCTCGCAAACAGAGCGGTTACAAAAGCGACGAAAACGAGAACGTTATTCGTCGCCGGGGTTGGGCTAGATGACCCTTTGGGTTCCCTTCCATCTCTACAGATGTATACTCTTGTAGCTCGTTCCTGGCTGTGGACGAAGGTGCGGGAGTGTGTCGGGGACTCGGGGTACGAAACATGCCGCTGCCGTTATTCTGGATTAAGTATCGCGGTGTAAGGAGGGCCGTCTTAGATCCGTGGACAGTTCCCCCGCCCTGCGCATATAGACAGGATATGGGAAGGGGGGGGGGGTTAATGCCTTTCTCCACTTCCCAACCTGAGCACTCAGGTCTTCTTTCAGACCACAGGGGAACCTCTGGAGTCGGGGACAGGCTCGCCTCACCCCCACCTTGACTCCCATCCAGAGGCGCCTCCG
This sequence comes from Podarcis tiliguerta, assembly GCF_965153285.1. Classification (NCBI taxonomy): domain Eukaryota; kingdom Metazoa; phylum Chordata; class Lepidosauria; order Squamata; family Lacertidae; genus Podarcis; species Podarcis tiliguerta. The sequence continues at coordinate 42,684,920 of NC_139538.1, read as the reverse complement.
TTTGTTTGTCCTCTGCGCGCGGATGCTGGCAACAAACACCGAGAGAAAGTCAAAGGGCTTCTCTCCTTAAAGCGCCCTCCTTCCCCCTCTTTTTTTTATTGCTCTCTGGGAGTCTCTTTATGCAGTGACCTATTTTTAAAGGCCTATATTGGGTTATTCATCATATCAAATACTGCGAGGAGATTAGGGGAGGGGAGAAATTACCCTGAATCTAAATCGTTAGGTTCCTTGCCTTGGCTTTGCCGAGAGGGGTGGTTTCCTTTCTTTTGGCTTCCTGCTTTGATAAATGATTGGAGTCTCTCCATCACGAGACACACACACACAGAGAGGAGCAGTAGCTCCTTGTAATCAATGGCAGTTTCCTTTGGAACAAGTGTGCTTTGACACAGAGGTTCAGCGGGCATCTTTGAGCAGATCAAGAGATGCCTGCCGAGATTTGATCGGCCTGAGAGCTCTGAGGTAGGATGTCTCGGAAGCTCGGTTTTAAACCGAGACAACAATGGTGGGGTATCGGGGGAGGTACACCCATAAAACGTCGGTCCAGGCTTGTGTTCTCTCTCGGTGTGGACTGGAGTCACTTTGGGTTGGGGAATGTATACTGAGCGCGCTGCAGCTCACCCCAATTCAAAAGAAGAGGGCGTCGGGGGAGGCCTGTCCCTCCCAAGACAAGCCGAGAAGCTGTCGAGGAGACTCACATCCTCCTTCCCCCTGCACCTTAGAGGCGGCTGGGGCCGGTGCTGCGCCTTAATCACATCAGCTCAGTGGGCTAGAGACCTTTCACAACAGACGTATCTAAGCAATTTACTTCAACTTAAGCGTGCTTAGGATCAGATCGGCCAATTGGCTTTGTCCCCTGCGTTTGAAATAAATAGATCAACTTTTTCTACACGCGCCTCAAAGGAACCCTTGGATACTGGTGGCCTGCCCTTAAAAGAAAACGACCCAGATAAATGAAAAAGAAAGCAAACAAACGAATGCATACTATTTCACTCACACAGACCCTTAAAAGATTTGCACACGTGTTTAGAATATTGCTTAATAAGCGTGCTTGCGTTTCATTCTCGCGAGTCCTCTTTGCAAGGGCTCGCCCATGTGCACGAAATGTGCGCACCGGTGAAGTCGACTTGGAATAAGATTGAAAAGAGCAGTCACACGAAATAAAGTTGGTCCCGACTCTCCTCTCCCGGTGGATCATCTCCACTGTTATCTGGGCAACCAGATACGTCACTGTATCAACGCCCTGCTATTAGCCGAGCAAGCCGAGCAAGGCACGGAATTAAAAAAATTTCCTCCCTTTAAAGTTCTGGAATTGTTTGGACTATACTCCCCCCCCCCCCTTACTCGTTTCCCAGTTCCATCGTTGCCTTGAACCGTGGTCAACATGGCTAAGAAGGGACCTATCTGGAGAAACAGGGTGGGTGAAGATGATTATGATGATGATAGGAGCCTTGGTTGAGCAAACCAAAGGCCTAGCTGCTCCAGCATCCGGTCAGCCAGGTCCCTACTTAGAGCTTAGGTTTAAATACTGGCGATATTGGGAGTTCCGGGAAAAGAAGAACACATGCTGACCACTTCCGTTATTTATTTTAACTCCTTAATGTCTGAAGGGTGTGTGTGTTTGTGGAGGGTGGGGATCGAGATCTTGCTGGGGCTAAGGAATCTCCTGTGTTCTTACAGGAGTCTCTTTTTGCTGGGAGGCGAGACTGGTGCGTCCTGCAAAGAGAAGTGGTTGAAACGGGATGGGTGGGCTCTCTGGAGTTGCTCCAAGCTCCGGGTGTCCTGAGGTTTTGTTTAAAAGCCTTTGTGAATACAGCGTTCACGTTTCCTCTTTTAATCCGGAGTTCATTAATTCGAAGTAAAGGCAAGTGAGTGATCCAGAAACTACAGAAGGGGATTTGGAAGTGTAAGAACGAGCTCTGAAAGTGTCGGAAGGGCCAGAGGTTGATTTAATGTTTAGTATCTTCCAACGCAACCTAGAGCCTCCTTCAATGATGCCAGCATCTGCATTTGTGCCTGCAAGGAATTGTGGTATAGACAGAATATTGTTGTTTTTAGCATGTGTTATGCTTAGAACTAAGCAAAAGAGAAACACCAACAGCTAGGGATTGCGCATCAGAATTGAGGTAGTTCTGGAGTTTCCCCGAAAGTGGAATCAGTTGTTTAAAAAGGAGGGGTGGTGTACTTAAAGAGGATATTAATGAAACTTACTTTTAAGTAAGTATATTGGGACTGGGATGAATTTATAGACAGTTTTGTACTATTAAATTACTGATTCTAAACAAATATCACTAAAGTACCTTGGAAATGAGCTACGGCTACAATCTGCATCCCATTGAAGCCAATGGTAAAATATCCATTGATTGTAAAGTCCTGGATTGTAGTAACTGCCTCAGGGACTCTATTTAAAGAGGATATTATATGCATACGTACTTGAGAGAAAACTTTGTAAACTCAGTGGGAATGTGTTTACAACCATACCAAGAACAATGTCTTGGAGATAACTTCTATTGAAATCAATAGGACTTCAAAATAAATACATATCATAGAATTAGAGGTGCCAATTCTCTTCCTTCCTCTTTAAGCCAAAGACAAAATTCCAGTGAATAATGGATCAGAACTTCAATACTTTCTTGCAGTACTGACCATAAAGATAAGAGAGTGGAAACCAGCCAACAGGAATCAAGAAGAGCAGAATCAATTGGGTGCAAAATAGAAGGTGTCCAAGGAGCTGGGATCTCAAGGCATCTCGAGCATATGGGGGGGGGGGATTTTGAGTCAAGGAAACCCAAGAAGCCTATTGTGTGTTGGCAGGGAATGTTTCATTTCTCTGTTCCATCATCACTTTTGTAGGACTGCACCTGGAAATCCAGGAAGTAATGGCCTGAGTATCTTTCTATCTGACTTTCTTGGTCCTGATGTGGAAGGAAGCTCTTCTTGTTTCTAACAGTTTCATTTTGCTGGGGGTTGATGGTTGAAATGCTAATAATAATAATAATAATACCCCACTCATCTGACTGGGTTGCACTAGCCAAGGCTTCCTCAAACTCAGCCATCCAGATATTTTTGGCCTAAAACTCCTATGATCCCTAGCTAGCAGGGCCAGTGATCAGGGATGATGGGGATTGTAGTCTCAAAACCTCTGGAGGGTCGAGTTTGAGGAAGCCTGTCCTAGCCACTCTGGGTGGCTTCCAACAAATATAAAAGCATAATAACACATCAAACGTTAAAAGCTTCCCTATGCAGGGTTGCCTTCAGATGTCTTCTAAAGTTGTATAGTTATTTATCTCCTTGACATCTGATGGCAGGACATTCCATAGGGTGGGTGCCACTACCAAGAAGACCCTCTGCCTGGTTCCCCGTAACATCATTTTTCTTAGAGACAATGGTGCAGTTATGCAATTTTGGACTATAGACTGAATGGTCATAAATGCTATCATCTCTTTAGATCATAGTAAATATGCCAGTCCCTCCGACTCATTCTGCTGGTTTGCATCCTTGACTTTTGCCCACAAAGTTCTTTTCTGAGTGCACCAGGGCCTACAGCAAGGCTTGAGGAACCGGTGGCCCTCCAGAAGCTTCCGGGCTGCAAGTCCCACTGTCCCCGACCACTGGCCATGCTGGCTGGGGTTGATGAGAGTTCAACAACAGCTGGAGGATCACAGATTCCCCAGCCCTGGCCTAGAGGTCAACTTACCACAAATGACAGGTCAAGGTCACAACCACCAAGAATCAGAAGCGCCCTGCACGTAACACTCCAATGACCTCAATGAGTCATGACAATAATGAGTGTGCTGTCCATGATATCCCATCCCAAAGAAGGTTTACATCTGTGTATAACTTTTGAGATCAGATCACTCTTTATGGTACAAAGAAAGTGAGAAAAACCCCAAGAAAGCAGGACAAAGCAGCTGAAAAGGGAGGAAAACTGAGGCTAGGTGGGAGAGAAGGACAAGCCATGTTCCCAACAGACAAACTCATTTACTTACAAACACATTTAAAAACATGTTCTTTAAATACATGGTGTGTCCTGAGCAGTTTCCAGTAGGCACTTGGAATTTGGATGGATTCAGTTCCATTTTTAAATGCCATTCCAAATTGCTGATCTTCAGAGACCCCTCTAATGATGTCAGGTATAAGAAGAGTAAGTCTTTGATGGCATTGCTACCAAATGGGTTGGAGATACCATGGTCCTCTCTGGACTGGCTAAGGTTCACCAAGCCCTACTGGGTAGTTTAAAATACCTGGATCCAAATCTCAGGTCTCCTCCATTGACTTCAATGGGGCATGCTCAAATTAAATGTATGAATTTCCTTTGTAACTGGACCATAGATTAGGTTGACAACTATAAGTCATCTGAATTTAAGGAGCCTGAGGAACTGACTTCTCCCCCAGCCACTGCCTTCTTCTGCAGAACAGATTATTTTTCTTGAACTGAAGCTAACAAGCAGTTAGCCCTCAAAGTTATGTTTGTTTTGCTTTGTATTCCCAAGGTCTTTCTCTTGAAGGGAGTCAATGACATGTTATTTCAGCTCTTAGTAACCATGCAAGAACCCGGACTGGGTTGGAGCGGGAAGGAGAAAGAAAGATTGCATTTATTTTCAAAGGTGTGACAAAACTTTACCTTGATCTTCCTCATCTCCGATCCTGGGCCGCTGTCTGTCAATTCATGTATCCAAGAGGCTAAGTTAATGTTGTGGGCTGTCTGCCTGGACGTTGCATCTCGTTCCGTTGTATTTCAGGACTGATAAAGGGACACTTCGTCTTGGCTGACCTCTGCTAACTTTTGTCCAGGGAAGTGCCACCTGTCACAGAAATATAATTAAAGTCGAAGGCATAAATCATCCAAGTGTTGATCACCAAAGTGACTGCGTACAAGTGACACCTCCTTTTTCCGGCATAGCTGATCCCTGCCTGTCTCTCAGTTAGTTATGTCTGCCTCGTTGAGCCACCCAAACATGTTTTGACTTCTTCTGAGGACAGCGCGGAGACAAGCGGCAATATCAAACCTTTAGAAATGCAGATCCCTGTCCTGTGTTTTCCAGAAAGGCCAGCCGGTCCCGGAAGGGGACAAATAACAGGCAGAGAGAAGGCAGAGCCATGAGGAAGAGGCGTGGGGGAGAGAAAGAGCACCTCAATGTCATTCCCCACTAGCCTGTCTCAGCTTCCTCAGGAATTAATTCTCTGTGGCTAAAGCACGTGATCATGATCTACCAAGGAAGAGGTGTTTTTGACCATGCGTAGAATGCCCCCCACTCGCCACCAGGCAACCAAGCCTTTCCCAAAGGGGATCAAGGCCAAAGAGTCCAGGTCAGAAGGAGTCGCCTCCAGGGAGGCTCAGGTCCTGGCATTTCCCTTTGCAAAAATGCAGCATGGTATATTCCAGAGTGTGGATTGATACGCTGTATTGTGTGCGTTTAAACTCACCGACTTTCTGAGATTTTTACTCATCTTTGTGAACTCTTCCCTGCCTCTTCAGAATCATGGGGGTGGAAGTAATCTAAATGTTGTTGTTGTTTATTTGTTTAGTCGTGTCCAACTCTTCGTGACCCCATGGACCAGAGCACGCCAGGCACTCCTGTCTTCCATTGCCTCCTGCAGTTTAGTCAAACTCATGTCCAACCATCTCGTCCTCTGTTGTCCCCTTCTCCTTGTGCCCTCCATCTTTCCCAACATCAGGGTCTTTTCCAGGGAGTCTTCTCTTTTCATGAGGTGGCCAAAGTATTGCAGCCTCAACTTCAAGATCTTTCCTTCCAGTGAGCACTCAGGGCTGATTTCCTTCAGAATGGATAGGTTTGATCTTCTTGCAGTCCATGGGACTCTCAAGAGTCTCCTCCAGCACCATTATTCAAAAGCATCAATTCTTTGGAGATCAGTCTTCTTTATGGTCCAGCTCTCACTTCCATACATCACTACTGGGAAAACCATAGCTTTTACTATACGGACCTTTGTTGGCAAGGTGATGTCTCTGCTTTTTAAGATGCTGTCTAGGCTTTTCTCCCAAGAAGCAGGTGTCTTTTAATTTCGTAACTGCTGTCACCATCTGCAGTGATCATGGAACCCAAGAAAGTAAAATCTCTCATTGTCTCCATTTCTTTCCCTTCTATCTGCCAGGAGGTGATGGGACCAGTGGCCATGATCTTAGTTTTTTTGATGTTGAGCTTCAGGCTGTATTTTGCGCTCTCCTCTTTCACCCTCATTAAAAGATTCTTTAATTCCTCCTCACTTTCTGCCATCAAGGTTGTGTCATCTGCATATCAGATAAGAATGGATAGGTTTGATCTAATAATCACCTCTCTCCCACCCATCAATTGATCAACTATCTTTTCCTGCCCCATCTTATTCATCTCCTCTGCGTTTTCCCTCTCAACAGTGATTCCTGTTAAGAACCACCTGGGTTCTTGTGCACCAAACCTTATGCAGCATTAAACCTGTTGGTCGTGAATGTGCCACAGAAGTGGGTTGGTGTGTGTGTGTGATTGGCTTCTTCTAGGGAAGGTAGCCAGGTGTTTTAGACTACAGCTTCCATCGTCCCCAGCCAACATGGCCAATGGTCAGGGATGAGTGGCGTTTTAGTGCAACACTTCTGAAGGACACTGCCTTGGCTATCTCTGGAGGGTCATTTTCGGAGGAAACCCAGATATAACCTTCTAAACCAGCTCCGTCAGTGGAGCTGCTCAGTGAGTTACCATACAACGGAGTAGGCCAAATACCTTCCCTGAATAAGATGGTGGTGATTGTGGTGGTGGCCGCGATAACAATAATAAGTCCCAACGTTCTGCACATAATGTAGTAGTAGCATACAGCAAGGCAATTAAAACACAGTAAAATCAATTACGAAATTTAGGCCCATAGAATCAAGAATTAAGACCAATGGATAGCACAGTTGGTAGAGCACAAGACTCTTAATCTCAGGGTCATGGTTTTGAGTCCCACCTTGGGCAAAAATTACTGTATTGCATGGAGTTGGACTTAGATGACCCTGATGGTCCCTTCCAATTCTACAATTCTATGATCTCTGGAATCAAAAGAAGGAAGTCTGTTTAGACACACTCAGTATTCCTGTGAATTGAATTAAGATTTCACGCCAAGACTCCCCCTGTGAAGACTTACTCCCAGTAGGTGCTCAAAGGCTTACAGTCGTGGGGCACAATCCTGTGCATGTTTATTCAGTAGTTGAGCATATTTCCCTGTAAGCATGCAGAGGATTTTTAGCTTTAGGCAAAGCAGAATAATACTTTTCCTGTACTTTGGGCCCACAATGATGTTTCCTCCCCTTAAAAGAATCACTCCAGAGTATTCCAAATTATTCCTTCATAATGTTTAGCACTTTATTTGAAAAGGAGAAAACACGTAATGCACAGACCGGATCAACTTTTGCCTGTTTTGTAAGAGGAGGTTAAAAGTTCTGATCAGTATAGTTTCCTTTTTCAACAGCTAGGCAACCCGTTTCTTTATATCTGCCATGAAAGAGACTACAAAAGACCTAATGCAGATTCATTGGAAAGCAGAGTGTTGTGTAAATAATATGATCTTACAGTTCCTAAGGAAGCGTACATGGAAAGGAGTCCAGTTCAGCTATACATTCTCCCGCCCAAGCTCCATTGAGACGAAGGGAAACTGTACAAAAACATTTTCGTCCCCCCTTCATCGCAACGAGACCTGCGCAAGGATCGTATGGAAGACAACTCCACTATGGATTAAAAATAAAACAGAACAACGGCACTGTTGCTGTTTCTTAAGTCACCTTTTCCAGCGAAACATTTCTGTGCTGTAGAAAACAAGAGCAGGGTACAGGAGAATTGTTTACATCTTGACCTTTTCAAATGACCAGGATCGATTTTTAGCTAGCTAGGCCAAATATCAACTTTCAAAAAGGTCTATCCGAACTATGTCGGTCGGCTCAGCTGCCCGGTTTTCACGGCTACAATGTTTTACTCTTAACGAAACTTATAGGCTCCTACAGAGGTATCTTTGTCAATGTCAGCTGGACGGCGCAAGTCCTTTAAATACAAAGGAAGCCAACCGGTGCAAACGCGCAACTGAGTTCTCCGTCAACACGGTTTGTAATAAACCTTACAATCCCATTCCTACAGCAATGTAGAAGAGGGGGGAAACAGTTGCAAAAGCCGAGGATGAGTAACATCTGGCAGGAAGAGAAAGTAAAAAAAAGCACCACCACCCGCTTGTCCTTTGTAAGTGTCGCTTATGTTTGCAAACTGCAGAAAGATAGGAAAGGCATTTACTTTAATTTCCTATTCCCCAGATATTTTCCATAATCGGCGTCAGACATTAGTCCATGAGTTCATTCCAGAGAAAGATAGAGACACCGAATAGAGATTTTAGTGGGATTTACTCCCAGGGAAGCGTTCACTGGATTGCATTGCAGTGTGCTCTTGCCTGGGAGTAAGTCCAACTAAAATCAGTGTGAAGCAAGCACTTAGTCTTAGGTGTTCAACGGAGTAATGAGTTTGGCTGCAATCCTAAACCCACCTACCTACAGGTTAGTAAGACCCACTGGACTTGGGGGGGCACTTATTTCTGAGTAAGCATGGTTAGCATTGCGCTGGAGAGTTAATTCGGTTCATGTAGGAGCAGTATACACTGCATAAATAGTTCACTTGGGGAGGGGGGTTCCGAACAGGCATAGCAGGATTGGAATCTAGCAGAAAGTTGAAACAGACCAAAAGTTGTCCAAAATCTTTTGTCTGGGCTCTTCATCTCCAAATTGGGGGTGGGGATCAAAGGCAAACCCGCCAGAAGCAGCACCTCTTTGGAACAAAATCACAAATCAAAGTCTCTGTTCTGATACGGCCCTCTCTTTTCAATGCCTGTTTACAGGGGTGTTGTGTTCAGGGTTACCTAAGCGCGCTAGCGCACACTTTGCCACTTGTTTGAAAATAAATCCCACCGAAAGCAGCAGGATGTCCTCCCAAATTTGTGAAGCGGGAGAATGGGTCTCTTTTGCCATTCTATTATTTCATTATTTCTAGGGTGACCCGGAGAACCACTGGTCCATTTCTTGTGTGTGTCAGCATCTGTGCTTCTTGAAAAATTCCGGATTGGTTGAATTTAGGTCAGATTCGGCGAGACGCGTCTTATCTTCTGGGGCAAGTGTGTATCTCCTCAAGATTTCTTAAGGCGTGAGAAATTTGTGCGAAGGAAGCGAAAGGACTTTTGCGCTGTAGATATAAAACATATCCCTGGGCCACGGAGAAAAAACAGCCACACCTATATCTGGGTTGCTATTATCGTTACTTCTACTACGACTATTCCCAAGGGCACTCCTGTTCTCAAGCTCCTGTCCCTTGCAACGGAGGCCGCCAGGAATAGTCTCAAGGGGAGTTTACATACTTCATCTGCTTCTTCAAGAGGCCGTGGAGAGGGAGAAGGTAACTTTAAAAAGAAACCCCGAGAGGAGTAGCCCTGGTAGTCTCTTGCAGCAAAACCAACAAGTAGCGTCGACTAAAATACTAACAACTTTACTAAGGCGCAAGCTTTCCTGGACTGCAGTCCACTTGCATCAGATACATGAAGAGTTATCCTGAGTTACATGGATTGGGGGGGGGGTGACGATTGCAAGCAGAGAAATGCAGCTATGGGAAAAGAAAAAGGCCGTGTGCGTGGCAGCATCCTCGACCTTGCTTGCCCTTCCCAAGCGAAGGGCCCAACTCCGTTCAAGAGGCACCGCCAGGTGATCCGCTTCCCCCTTTTTCTCTCGTAATGCCGACTCTTTCTTTTCTCTACGCTAGGAAAACTAACGTTGCCCTTGGGCGCGCAGTGGTGATCCAGGGAAAAGAAAAATGAACTGATGCTTTTGGATTTTGGAGTGAAGGAAGGAAGGAAGGAATCTGGTTGGAGCGACGCAGCGTCGCAAGTGGCGAAGGAGCAGCGAAGAAACTCCTCGGCGTCCTGACTGGGAAACAGCAGCTGGTTTCCTCTCTTAGCGCGCCTCCAGGTCGCCACCGGGTCGTCTTGGTAGCCTTTCTCTTCGCTTCCACTGGAAGGACAACTTTTCAGGAGGCAGCTGCGGACAAACGTGAGCGACGTCGAGTCCTCCGGGGGCCAAGAAAAGCGGGGATGGGAGACATCCGGGATTGCCGAGAGAGAGAGCAAACTTGAAGTTTTGCTTTTGGCTGAGTACTGAGGAAGAAGGACACCCCGCTCCTCCACTTACTTTTCTCTTTGTCTTTTCCCATAAGTTTTGACTCAGTTTTCGGGATGACTGACGAAATTCTGCAGTAGGAACTTAAAAACCCGTCGTGGTCATGAATGCTCTGGATTTTCCTCTCTATGCAAAACAACAGCAATTTTGATCCCAAGCTCTGATTTCACACGCCAGTATTCTAGCCTTGGACGCATTGTTACTGGGCTGCTTGACCCTCCCGGGCACGGCTTACTCAGAAATCGGTCCACTCCCGTGCTGTACTGCTTAATCCCAATGAACAGCGCAAGGGCCTGTGAAGATACCGAAGCCCCACTTCTTCCAAGAAATGGGGGATAAGATCCGGGGGTGTAGAAGACAAAGCAAAGTCGAAGCAACTTGAAGATGGACCACTAAGAAAAGAAATATCTCAATGCTACACTTTATCTCCAGGTATACACACTCAATCAGTGGGGATAAGCTTAAAGTTGGGATTTCCAAGCTAGATAGCTGCAATGTAGACAGACGTTTGCCAAGGACTTCAGAGTTTGCGTCTGATGAAGAAGGCACAAACCCACGAAAGCTTGTGTCACAAGTACCACTTTTTATACTTCATAGTGCCATGAGTTTCTTGCCATTTTTGATACAGCAGATTAACAAGGACATTCTTAACATCTTGTAAGAACAAATCAATGCAAATTTGTTCAAAGTGCTTCCCATGCATTATCTAGCTTTAACTCTTACAACAATCTTGTAAGGTAAGTCAGGCAAACCCCATATTGCAGATAGAGAGACGGGGCTACGAGGCTCCTTGGGAGTTCTGAGCTCATGCTTCAAGGCTATGTACCAGGTAGCTGAAATCTAGGTAAATGTTGGCCATGGATTTCAGATTGCACATCTGATGGAGAAAGCTCAAGCCCATGAAAGCTTATGCCACAATTACACTTGTTAGGGTCCACATGCAACCCTTCAGTCCTCTCTGTCTGGCCCTTTAGGTTTTCCCTAGACCACAGCCCTTCACTAGTCTTGCTCCACACTCACCTTGAATGTTTTTGTCAGGCTGGGGGATAGAGAGGGGCCTGTAAGCATTTATAGAAGTCAGGTACGCGGGTGGCGCTGTGGGTTAAACCACAGAGCCTAGGACTTGCTGATCAGAAGGTCAGCGGTTTGAATCCCCATGATGGGGTGAGCTCCCGTTGCTCGGTCCCAGCTCCTGCCCACCTAGCAGTTCGAAAGCACGTCAAAGTGCAAGTAAATAAATAGGTACTGCTCCCGCGGGAAGGTAAATGGTGTTTCCGTGTGCTGCTCTGGTTCGCCAGAAGTGGCTTAGTCATGCTGGCCACATGACCTGGAAGCTGTCTGCGAACAAACGCCGGCTCCCTCGGCCTACAGAGCGAGATGAGCGCAGCAACCCCAGAGTCGGCCACGACTGGACCTAATGGTCAGGGGTCCCTTTATCCTTTACCTTTAATATTGACATTATTGCCCTGCTCACTTTTGCCTCTGGCCTGTGGTTCCCAGAAAGTTGTCCAGACAGTAATGTGGCTCTCAGACTGAAAAAGGCTTCCCACACCTGCTAAATACAGTTAACTGGGAGTAGACTCATTGAATTAAGTGAATTACTTTTGAGTAGACATGCCCAGGGTTTTGTTGTGTGTCTTTCAGCAAAGATGCAACAGCAGGCATTTACCTCATTTTTGGCTTGTTCACTTTTGTTATGAAAATATTACCTCCCATTTTAAAACTTGCACTTGTAGATCCAGTCTTGAAATTAGCTATCTCATAAGAAGGCTCTTCTGCTCCCAGCCACCCCATCTCTTAATATCTTAGGAGGCTAAATGTTTGCCTAAGAGATTTTAACCAAAGTTTGCTAAGAGTTTTGAAGTTTGTTGACATGTGCTATAGAGCTGAGAGCATTGAAGTCCACAGTTCTCCAATGTGCAAGCCCCATTGAAACCAGTGAGTGTGTGGTCTTCACTGGTTAATTGGTGCAATTAGGACCCTCATACCTATGGGACCGCCTTTCCTGGTATGCACCGCGGAGGGCCTTAAGGTCCACAAATAACAACATTTTGGAGGTCCTGAGCCTCAAGGAGGTTAGATTGGTCTCAACTAGGGCCAGGACCTTTTCAGCACTGGCCCCAACTTGGTGGAATGCTCTGTCACAAGAGACCAGGGCCCTGTGGGATTTGACATCTTTCTGCAGGGCCTGCAAGATGGAGCTGTTCCACCTGGCCTTCGGCTTGGACTCACTCTGACCCCTTATATGGGATTTGGTATATAAATTTTCCCTTGGCTTTTTTGCTGGCCCATGTAGGACCAGCATGGATAGCCAGCTCAGGTTAATATTTGATGTTTCCTCCCTTTATGGTCTTGATTTATGGGCTACTACTAAAATAAGGCTGCATTTTAAACTGTATTTTAAGCCATCTTTTAATTAACTCCCCCCCCATTACGTTTTATTGTAATTTATATTTATATTATTATTATTATTATGACAGAGCAATGGTGGATTTGGACATTCTGATACCAGTTGTGGCATCATAGCTATAAGCAGCTGTCTTACATTTACTGATTCAAGGAAGGAGCTTAAAATTTTCTCTCGGCAATAAATTATTTGTGTGTTACTTACTTTAATTATTATCATTAATAATCATGGCCATAAAACCATTAATATGCTGTTATACATACAGGGCATATGGCTCGTTACCGAGTTTGGTAAGCAAAAAAGGAGATTAAAGTTTAAACTGAAGCCATATTTATCAACTGTTTTGAAATACACTGGATTCTGACTAGAAACATGAATCCTTTGACTAGTGGGTGAAAAGCAAGGCACTTCATCAGTTAATAAATGGAGTCCCATGACAGATCTGAAGCCATATTTATTTGCAACATAAAGCTTTTGATGTAGAACCCAACATTCCATAATGTTTAGTGTTGAAAGCCATGAGCACAGTCCAGCCAAGGGCCCAGCACCTTAATCACATCTGTTGAGAGCAATGAAATTTAAATATGCTAACTTCCGTGGGATAGCGCTTAATGCTTCCAAAATCTTAAAACTTTTTTTTTTAAGGTATCAAAATAATCACAATCAATTATTATTGTTGGGTGATTGGCAAATGTTAGTGATATGTAGTTTAACTGCATTGATTTCAGGGGGTCTACTCTGAGTTGGATATCACTTCTTAGTGGAACAGCTGGTTTTTCTATCACTTTCCATTATGAGAATTATGAGAAAACAACATTCATAGACACATCCTCCTCTTTCTTGTTACAACATTTCCAAATCAAACGAATTAGTCCCCTAAACTTAACCCCAAAGAGTCAAAGGGTGATAGCGATTTTGTGCAACTCCTCATCATTTGAATAGATCTGTGCAGGGGAACACTTTCAGTATATTCTGCTTAAATTGCATTGTTCTAGAAATACTTTCTTGCAAACAATACACCCCAAGACTGCAATCTTATACTCATTTACATGGAAGTGTCTCACCGACCACAATGGGCCTTATCTTTGAGCTGATTGTACTACAACTTAAAAACCCATCAATGTAGGTGGGAATGTTTTGAGTTATTTTGAGTTGTTAAATACGTTAAATATATTTACAGCCCGATTCCTCCGCCGCCCCCCCCCCAAAAAAATCCAGTAATTTCATCGCAATTTACTTCTCAATGAGTTATGTTTGCGATTGGAGCTTAGGTCGGTTAAGGATTCCAGCGGCACTAAACTCCCGGATAAATATTGTTTTACTTTGAAGCATATTGAAGGGGAAGCTAAACATCTAAAGCTACGAATCTGAACGCAAAAGCTAACGTCCTTGCCCTTCTTTTGAATTGTCAATCGTGGTTCGGTGGCCTGTATTAATAAATTTGCCATTTAGTTATTCCTCCATTAATTTGGCTGCTTTGGGACTTTGAGTAATCCTTGTTAAAATGAGAAAAAAGATTGACATTAGGGCACGGATGCTAAAACGCAGCGCAAAAGCCTATTCTGCTAGTTCTTTGTTTTGCCAGGACTTGGAAAGTGTTAGTAACCCTCCAGGCGAGAGGAACACCCACCCACAGCCTGTGTGTGTGTGAGAGAGAGAGACAGAGAGAGATTTCAGAGGGTCGTCATATTCCTTCCAAGCTGGATAAGTTTCTTGATCTCAACAGATTAGAGGCTGCTTGTTGACTCGCATCCAACGCCTTTTTAACGACTTCCCAACCACCCAACTCGGAAAAGCTAAGGCGGGCCAGTTTAACTTTCTCTTTACAAACGTTGCCAGCCAGAAATACTGGTGATTTTGTTGTTGTTCCAAATGTAATATTTTGCTTTTACTCCTCTTCCCTAGACCACCAGACCAATAAACGTGTGAACTTATTCATGGGAAGAGGTGCGTGCGTGGGAGACAAGCCATGGGTAGGCAATGGGGCAATAGCGGAGATCATACTTTGAAAGTTGCAAATGTGCTCTCGGCAGGCTTATCTCTTCTCCCTGGAAGAACATACCATTCTAGTGAAGTTAGACCTGACCCTGGGGCGAGCAAGACCGCAGGAACCGCGCCTTCCACCTTGGACTTGCTGCTGTTTGAAGGGTGCCAGGGTGACAGTTTTGTTTTTGTTTTTTTAAAAACCATTCATTTATTTTCCCGGTGAGGGAATGCTGCTGGCTTCAGCATGGTTATGCTAATACAGATCGAAATGCAAAATGATCATTTCATTTCTGAGACCTTTAATATCTGCTTCCTTGGGCGGCTGAGTGCACCCGTGAATAATTTATTCCGGGTGCCAAATGCAACTAGCATTTCTTGAAGAAATTAAAGAGTTTGCGGAATACTCTGGTTTTTATTCATTTCCTTCTCTTTTAGGGGGCAGGAAGATGTGCTTGAAATCAATGGAAACTTAATAACCAGGGGAGGGGGGAGGAGGAAATCAAAGAAATAATCCCGCCAAAGCTTCTTATAATAAAACAGCTGGCTTTAATAATTCAAGACTCCGAAATAAACAAATCATTGGATTATATCGCAATATGAGAATTGATGCATTTCAGCGGCAATCCGGACAGACAGGGCAATAATATTTTATTTCACCTTCCAATAAATTATCCTAGGAAAAAGTTCTCGCTTCAAATAGGTTTCGGTGTTGCTCACTTGGAAGGCGAGGTTCTGCCAGCCCCCCTGCACGTTAATTTTCTTTTTGCAGTTCTAAGAACTCTAGTGATGAAATTAATTAAAAAGTAATATTTCCCCCCTCTCGCTGAAATACAAGCGAGGCGGTGGAAATAGAATTAACTCTCAACATTTGCTCCGGATTTAATAATAATAATAATAAAACTTTCTGGATTCTATGGCCAAGAAAAAGGGAACTTGGATTGTTCCCCTTCCTGCTCGTTCCTCCTTTCTTCATCCCCTCCTCCGATAATCTATTTTTGAAGCCAGCTGTAAAAAAATAATAATTGTTTGTCAAAAATTACCAATTAAAGCCCCTTTCCCCCAAACAGGGCATTACCATCACCAGTAAAACAGTAACTCGAAAACACGGACAAGATGTCTTCCTTGAGAAGCATTTGGCGACGAAGCAACAACTTCGTGACAAGTGAAGAAACAGTCCGGTCAAAGCTATTCCCCCTTTGGCTGTCTCGCTTTCCAAAAGCCCTTAGGCACAAGTAATCCCCGTGTGTTGAGGTGGCAGTTCCTAAACCGACTTACCTGGGAATACTTCCCACTGCAGTGAGTCTTACTTCTGAGTAAGATTACACTGTTGCTGGCATTTATTCTTAAGGAGGTGCTTACAGGTGGCGTAGGTGGAGAACTCCCATACGCAGGAGGGCTGGCTTACCATAGTAAGGAAATTGAAGTATATGCACAGGAAATTCCATCTAAAGAGTTCCACCATTCTCATGAGACCATTAAGTCCAGGGTCTAAAATTACCAAACCACATGGAGCCCATTCCAAACTTAAATTTTGCTGGGCTAAATATTCCTCCGTTCGTTCAAAAATTTATATCCTACATTTCATAATTTTTCAAAGAAGCGCTCCACAATAAAATATACAATATGCAAAATATAAAATTAAGCTTCAAAAATTTAGAACCTCAAGTATTTAATCACAAATAATTTAAATGGGGTCTTAAGTTTTCTTCTGGAAATGTCGCTGAAGGCCTCTGGACTTACATATGTGTAATTAGCACACTACTGAAGGGAGGGAATAAACACAATTATAAGTCACACTTTATCCTCTAGCAGTGTTCCATTTAGGTGGCCAGCAGTCCAGGCTGGCATAGAAGCTATTCCTCCCCTCTTCTCTACTCCAAAAAAGAGAACAATCACACTTGAATGGTGGGTCTCACCACTTTTACATTTTAGGAATGTGCTGAGGTTTTAAAAGCACACATATGCATTGTCTTTTCCATTGCAATTCCACAATATTCTTCAAATCCACCACATGTCTGGAGTGTGAATGCAATGACAGGAATCACATAAGATGATGTAGATTTTGTGCAGCTGGGCCCTAACAATATTTACTTAGATGTAAGTGTGTTTAGGATAAGAATAAAATTCTAATGATTAAATGCAGTGGCTATTTACACAAATATAGTCCCTAAATGGCTTCTGAACATCTACCTTCAAGAGCGTGCATTATCTATATAATTATATAACTACAAGCATAGGTGCCCATATTTAAGTTTGCCTCTCACACTTCATGAAAAAGTAAAGAGAGATTTATGACTAGTATCTCCAAAATAAGATGCAAAAAGGTAATCCTTCAGACTCATCCATGCACCTCCTGGACCATTAAAATAATGTGATCCGATGGCTTTGAAATCCACCTGATTTACCATTTTTAAACTGAAAAAGAAAGAGCAAAGAGATCTCTGATATAAATCTGGGAGGCAGAATCTTTTGTAACCCCTCATATTCCTGTGAATAAATTAACATTCTGCAGTTCTTAGAATCTTAAGTTCTGCTGTCTTAAAAATATTTTGAATGAACACACTTTGTGTATACTTTGCATGAACATGCAGGATCCTGACTTCATGTTTTTCTAGAACCACTGCTAGTTTTCTCAATTTAAAAACACACACACTTGTTTCAAGATTTTATGAAATCACCCCTTATGTTTATGCATGCAAACGAATGCAGGAATAAAACAAATACTTTTAAACAATTGGTTTAAAATTATGCATCTCTCTCCTTTTCTCTTAAATGTTCAGAGAAAAGACAGCCACATCTTGAGGTTTTTATATGAAAAAGAAGCCAGACCAGACTTCTGAGTGCAGGAATTAAGGAAAGGGTCTAGTTTCTCCTTTAAAAAAAGTTAGTGGAGAAGTTTACCTCTTTCCCCCTCCTTTGATAAAGTTACCCCCTTAAAGAAAAATACAGCTGTTGCTAATCTCCTCTGGAAGGACTGAGTCAATTGTTATTGACTTTGGACATAGATAATGTTGACAGAGATTTGGAGTTAAGAAGGGCAGTCAGACAAGAATGCATGCAAATGGGTCTCCTCACAACTAGACCCATCCCAGGATAACCTTAAGGGCCCAGGTTTTAGGCTTCGTCACAGGTAGGTGATGAAGGAAAATCCAGGTGAGTTATTTTGGGAATCATTTTATTTTTATTTTTATGTCTATACCTGCCCATCAATAAATATTCTCCGGGTGGCTTCCTTCTAAGCACTTTATATCTGAAGCATCTTCCCCAGCAGCCAGACATGCAAAAATTTCAACTGCAGTCCAACTGCGATTAAGCATTATGGACAGTTTCTTCTCATGCTAGGAAGATCCTTTTGATCCAATTGTGGATAGAACGCAGTGATGACAATGTTGTTCATGAACTGAAGAGAAAGAACACTCTGTGTGAGAGGAATCAGGGACTCCTGAATGAGAAGATCAGAAACGGCAGACAAGATTCCCTGAAAGATAGATTGCCCACAACCACTGTTATTCCCTCCGCCCAACAAGGTTCAGCTAAGCAAGGGGATGTTGGGTGCATTAAGAGGCCTCACCAGCATCCCATGTCACCTCAACACATGTATACTCCAAAAACTTTTCCAAGGTGCAGGGGTTCCATAGCAGGCAGATAGGTGTGGAAAGGGTGTCCTAAAGGCAGAAAATGTGAAAACCAAGTCATGGCTATTGGCCCCAGGTCCAGTTTATGCATCTGGTTGGACATTGTGGGAAGCCTGATCTTCTAGGAGATAGGTCTTTGATCTGGACTCTTCTTATCTTCTCATGAGTTGTAGCAAAAGTTGCAAACCGATATCAGGGGTTGTTGTGGTGCCCTATGTTGTTCATGTGACATTCCTAGCCCAAATAAAAAATGATGATTTTGAGTTTTCTTACACTTTGAGGGTTGTTGTTTTTCTCCCAAAACTCATACCAAGAAGCAAAATAGTAATTGCTAAAGTCATTCTTTGAACATCTGTATTTGTAGATAATTATGAGTAGATTGATTCTGTCTTGCCATGGTGTTTACTGCAATATAATCCAAGACAATTAATAGAGATCAATGGCTTCTAGTCATGATGTTTCTGCGTTCCAATCCACTACCAGAGACAGTATGCCTCTGAAAACCAGGGCACAGCCACACCATACATTTAAAGCACATGGATCCCCAACCAAAATATCCTGGGAACTGTAGTTTTCCCCCACATTGCTATAATTTCCAGTACCCTTAACAAACTACGGTTCCCAGAATTCTTTAGGGGAAGCTATGTGCTTAAAATGTATGGTGTGGATGTGACTCCAGTTGCTGAAAAATGTGAGTGAGAGAGTGCTATTGTTCTGCTGTCCTACTTCTGAGCTTCCCATAGGCATCTGGTTAGCTTCTGTGGAAGCAGAATGTGAGACTAGGTAGGCCTTTGGTCTAATCCAGAAGGGATATTCTAGCATTCTTAACTTATTTGTCACATTTTTATCCTATCTTTTCTCCAAGGACATCCATTCAATTGCCAATACCATTGTCATTTTGGCACAAGGTCAAGACCCACCTGTTTGCCTGGGCTTTGGGTATTTCTATTTGTATTGCAGATGTCTAAACCATTCACATCACAAAGCTGTTGGAATGGTGCAAAATTAGATAAAATAAGAAAAAAATATAAAATGCACAGTCTCAATCAACTAAGAACAATTAAAAATATTTCTACAATTGCACAGTTAATATTTCATAAAATGATGGGGTCACATTTCATGGAAATTCAGTACAGTATTAGTGTGTGGTTGCAACGAAGGAGACTGTGGGTAATTTCCTTTTTAAAAAATGAATTATAATTTTAAAGTTTTGTTATGATGTTTTTACCTGCTCTTGTAACTATACTGCAATTGTGTTGGTTGCATTTAATTTTTTTATTGTACTGGGATCATGTAATGAAGGGTGAGTCATAAGTACCCTTAACAAATAAAACAAATAAAAGCTCATCTGATTCAACACCCTGCTGAAAACAAGTGTAGCTAATATTGTTGCTTTGCTAGAGAGGCAATCCTGGGCCCACACCCCATTTGATGTAATTTAACTTACTTCTAAATAAGCATGCATAGTCTTCTATTTTGCTATGGCTTTCATTGCGCCAACTGAAAACAGACTGTAATGACCAGTTTCCTAGGTGATCCAGGATCTGATTTACTGAGAAGGAATAGATCCCTTTCACTCTAAATGAGCTGTTATACCTAGTGAGATCATTGCAGAGTTTTCCTCTAGATCCCCTTTCCAAAGAATGTATTTTTCTGATATAGGGTGGGAGTGAGGGTAGGAACAGGGGATTCTCTGTTGTGGCCTCAGCCCCTTTTAATCCCTCCCCTAACCCTACTGAAATTTCACATGCCGTGACCCTGGTGAGTTTCAGAAAACAGCAGAACGTATTTAATGAATCCCCATTACTTTGTAAAGTGAGATGTGTACTGTATGTTTATTTTATACGAAGACTTCTGATGCAGATTTTATCAGTCATACTTCAACACAAGGTTATACATGCATAAACACTCTGACATCAACAAGCATGCTTAACTCTGTGCTGGATTCTTATAACAGCTGTGATTATGATGTTTGTGATCTTTAGGGGATTAAGGCTGCAATCTAAGCACACATAATAGGGAGTAAGCCGCATTGGACTCACTGGGACTGACTTCTGAGTAAACATATTTAGGATTGTACTTTTTTGTATTGGCATCTGACTCAAACTTTTTCAGGATGAAAAGTGCTTTGAATTATTCGAAAGACAAAGCAGTACAGAATTCAATACTATATTGAATTCTATATTCATGAATTGCTATATTCATTATCATTATTTTGCAGCTACACAGTCACATTCAGCAGTATTTCACTGCCTCTGTGTTGTATTTTGTGTTGCTTTTGTCTTCTCCACCACTTGATATAATAGATTAAGAAGCACCATTGCTTTACAGTAAGATACAGGCTTTTGTGGTTATTCTCCTTTGTATACGTTTGGCTTATTATTAATTTCCTTTTAAGCAGCCAAATAATGAGACTGCCTTGCATCCCTCTGCAGCATGTCCTCCTCATATTGACATCTCATTACCTGCAGGATTTAGCTTTGACCTTAATTTGCAGAGTTTCGTTCTCCCACTGGTATTATGTTAAACTCTCATACTTTTCTGGTTTAATGGAAGAGCAGAAGACAAACTGAAACAGAGATTCTCATTCTTGGAGGTGGAGATAGCTATACAAGTTTCCCCAAGGATAACAAAGACAAATTAAAGACGGGGAGCTCATTTGGCAGCCATCGCTTTTATCCTGCATCTGGGAACAGAGAACAGAAAGGTTCACGCGTGTGTTGATCTGTGTCCCATTGGCCTCTAGCGCTATCATTCAGCGCAACAACCAATGAGGAAAACACTGCCTGCACAGTTTCAACTTCCTGTCTTTTTCATATATGCTCATAGCTTGCTGGCGGAAAGCAGGGACACACACACTGCCTAAAGGTCCTACAATTGTCAGATCTTCTGTGCCATCAGAAAGTCTAGTACAGTGGTACCTCGGGTTAAGAACTTAATTCGTTCTGGAGGTCCGTTCTTAACCTGAAACTGTTCTTAACCTGAGGTACCACTTTAGCTAATGGGGCCTCCCGCTGCTGCCGCACGATTTCTGTTCTCATCCTGAAGCAAAGTTCTTAACCTGAAGTACTATTTCTGGGTTAGCAGAGTCCGTAACCTGAAGCATCTGTAACCGGAGTACCACTGTACTCTGTGATGCTAGAGGGCCTTTGGAAGTCATGACCCAAACCACTCACTGCTTAATGGAAAATTCTAGGATCCGAGGTCCCAAGTGCCATCTTGGGACAACTCAATGAGTTCCCAAGTGGCACCACTATAGCTAGAGCCTTCTGCAGAACATCACTGCTTTTTCAGAATTCTGCCTCCAACAGCTCAGCCACTAATTTCCAGTCACTCAAAAAGGGAGAAAACAGGCCCCACTGATTTCCCTGGGAGCTCTGTCCTCAGAACTGTACTCCTTAAAACAGTATCCCTATCACTCCAGGCCGAGGGCTGTTTGCAAGATTAATCATGATCATAAATAATAATTAATAAGAAGAAATAATGAATAATAAATACTAGACACCCTATGGCCAAAACCCCCTTGGGACTTCACACATCTAATTAACAATATGCACAATTTACTGCACAAATAAACCTACAAGCAGGGATCAAGAGTTCCCAAGGAAAATGACAAATGAGGGAGGTGAAAATGTGAGCAGTTGTCAAATCTCTATGATAAAGGCATTTTACTAAAGCATTTTCAATCTTCACACCAAAGCCAATCCCTGCCCCCCCCTTTCTAAATTTAGAGAATGTATATATGTAGCATCTCTACCACCAACTAGCAGACATGTGGGTTACAAGACAAATCAGAGAAGCTGCCATAAATCCATAGAACTGTAGAGTTGGAAGGGACCCCAAGGGTCATCTAGTCTAAACCCTTGCAATGCCAGAATCCTGCCCACAGCCATCCCTGGGTGGGCTCGATTTACCAACCTTCTGCTTAACAGCCAGACCCATTGTGTCAGAGCAATGAGGGTCTTTCAGAACTTGACAGAACACTACAGAATGGTGACAGTTTCCCTAAATGAATGGTTAAGGACAAATAATCCAGCTCTGTGTAATTAATTTGCACAATAAAAACAAAGTGAGTCTAATTACATTTCAGTAGTCAAAATCTACTTTGTACAGCAATCAGCCCTACCTGGACTGTTATCCAAAACCAACAATGGGGGTGGTTTTAGGCTCATGAAGTCCAGTTAAGGCTGATTGCTTCATAATGCAGGTTTTGACTGCTAAACTGTAGTTATACCCTACTAGCGCTCAACACTACCATAGTGCAACATCTTCACGTGATTGCCAACACTTGCCATGCATTTCCTATATGCATAAGGCATGAATCCAATTCTGCAATGTGGTGCTAGAGATGGGAATGATCTGGAAATACAGATTTCATACTAAATCCTGTCTATCTAATGTTGCCTTGAGCAGTGGTGCGATCTACCAACTCAGCTCCATGATATGAAACTCACCAGCTAATTTGAACAAGCCTTTTGCCCCTCACAGATGAGCTGCTTGATTAGATTGAGAAAGCTTTGGAGAGAAATATCTGCGGAATATTTTGCAGTGTGAAATTGTAGACACTGGAGCAGCCCATCCTGAGCTAGGCTTACAAAAGTAATTGTCCTACTAATTTGTGACTTCCTAACTTGTGATGATAATGTTGATATGGCACAATCTTGGGCCATATGATATGGGCTGCTGTGCTTCTAACTATTTAATGACCACAGTGACATATTATGAAAGGCCGAAACAACAAACAACAAGTTAAATTGTTTCTCTGATGCCAGTCAAAGGGAATGACCATTCTCAGAAAGTGCATATACCACATAGATCCTATCGGGCAGGGATCATGTTTTATAAAACACAACTCAGGGCTGTCCCATGCCTCGCCCCCCTTTTTTTCTCTTTTTATTTTTCTTTGGCTGCCTGAGTCCAGGATTTTCTAATGGCGCCCCACTTCCCCCACCCCCATATCAAGATGCACATGAGAATAATAAATTAAATTATTAACAATTTCCTGCCCTTTCATGACACCCAAGATCATCTGCCTGAGGCCTGGCTGTACCTAATGGTAGGGTCAATCCTACATCTCAAATAAGCCAAAGCAGAGAATGGGGAACCTGTGGCCCTCCAGATGTTTCTGAACTACAACTTCTGTTACCCCTGACCATTGGCCATATTCTAGAGACACAATCCATCTGGTCTTATGGATTCCTCCCCACCCCCACTACCCACATTTCTATTCTCAGTGGTGGCTGCAAGGGCAAAGCAGGGTGGAGTGGTGTTGCTTCCCTGCCCTCCCAATGTGGAGGTCACTGCCAGTAACTGCAGGTACAGTGATGGAGCCAATCCAATGCCCCCACTGCCTTGTCCATGCCAACCTCACCACTGTCTTGCCCCCTGACCTTTGGTTACCTTCACATTGGGAAGCCAGGTAAGCAATGCCAGCCCACCCTGCTCCACTAGCCACTACTGCCTATGATTTAATTATATGTATATTCCACCCTTCTCAAGGATATCAAAACAACATACCTGGGGTTTCCTCCATTGCTTCTTAACAACAGCCCTGTGAGGGGCAATTGGGCTGAGGTGTAGCCGTTGCTTGAAGACCATTCAGTAAGATTCATAGGCAAGCAGTGGTTTGAACCTGGGTCTCCCCTGTCCTAGTCGGACATCTCATCTGCTACTTACACACTGTTTCTTCTCTGCATATGAAACCTTCCAGCACAACAGCCCTATGCATTTTGGGTAATTTACTAAAGTTATATGTATGGTAGAGTGGAGAAAGTCTGGCTTTCCAAAACAATGCTGGACTACAGCTCCCATCATCCCTGACTATTGGACATGCTGGAGAGGGCTGATGGGAATAGGAGTTCAAGGACATCTGGATGGCCCAAGGCTCCTCGCTACTGATGTGCAGGCTGTAGCAAGGATCCAAACACTGGGAGACAGGCAAAAAAGAAAAGAAAAAGCTGGCAACTGCCTGTGACAATGACTCAGCAAATTAAGATAATGGGAAATGGAATGGGTTCTACAGAAATACTTTGCAAGTCATCCTTTGTACTCAAAAACAGACTCGTTAGGGTACCAGTACTGATTGTTTTCTGTGGGGGTAAAGGAGAAAAGTTAGGCTAATAAACATTCTTCTTTGCAGGAACTCATGCTTACGTTCACAAGGCAGATGTTATATCGTCAGTTCAGTTCACCACTACAGCCATTATGTTCTATTTATGCTTCACTTTATTGTTTGTTTGTTTGTTTGTGGGTGGGTGGGTGTTTTTATTTTACATTCCTATTATTGTTTCACTCTTGGAGAGGAGGAGGATATAATATATTCATCTTTATTATGCAAAGGGGGGAAAAATCTGTGTGAAGCATTTAATAAAATCCTGCTTCCCCACAGCCAGGAGCAGTACAGTTAGCTGTTCTTAAGTGAATGTTCCTGTTAAAAATGGCTGGTGACTGCACTGGCCAAAGCTAGCATGGGTCAGAAAAAGAGCCATACTGATAAATAAGGGCACATGCAGCATATTCTAGATTTACTGATGCCTTATGATTAAAACCATTTACTTAGTCTTAGGCAGAAGCTCTGCTGGTGCAGATGACTTTCTCTGCTGCTCTTCCCCTTGGTTATTTTGGTGCTCAAGAGTTATCCTTGGATGGGAAGAGAAATCTTAAAGTTACCCTTTTTTTAAAAAAAAGAAGATTGCGCAGCTCTTTATGCTACCATGCCACATGGTGACACAGATAACAAAAGAGCAGGTCCAAAAAGGACTAGGCAAATTAAGGCAGGAGTGAGGGACCTTTGGTCCTCCAGATGTTGTTGAACTACAACTGCCATCACCTCTAACAAGCATGACCAGTGGCCAGGGATGATGGGACTTGAAGTTCAGTCTACCAAATGAAATAAATACCCGTCCTTTTCAGCACTCCATACGGTGCACATTACCTGCAGGTCTGAGTTGGAATGTCTAAATAATAGCTCGGTAGACTCACTGAAATGGTGATGATACCCTGGTGCATATGGTTGATGTTATGGCCAGGGTCATCTTCTGCCAACCCACCAGGTACAGAGGTGAAAAGAGAGTTGATATGAAGCTCCTGGCAGATCAGTGTGATCACCAGTGAGTTGGCTGATGTCCCATTGTTTAACAATAGCAGCAGCCCCTCTGCTGCCCAAAATTATAGTGCTGAAATTAAGAAAGCTTAGGCTAACCAGGGGTGGAATTTTGTGTGGAAGGACTGTGAGCTCCATTCAGTTCTGATTGTCAAAACAAATTCCTGGGCTCATAATTACTTAATGCTAAGAGTATGTCTTTTGCAACAGGCTGTGGTCAGTCGATCTTGGAGTTCTACTAAAAATAAAAATAAAAATTGATGGCACAAGCTTCAAGTCTGCTCACTCCATAATCAGTCCTCCCACTTCCTGCTGCAAGAGAGTTGGGGGAGAACATGTATGCACTTGCAGACATGGCCTAAGCTAATGCTTATTGCATTTGGAAAACTTAGGTCTTATCTGCAGGGCACATTCATCATACTCCCACCTGTATGGAAGCAGGAAAAACAAATGCATGTCACTATCTGTCAGAGTTCTGAAGTACAACTGGTTAAACAGGGCAGCCAGGTAATAATTCACTAGGGATAGTATTCCTGAGTGTTCACAGCACTGCAAAGAAAGTGTACAATCTTGTTGTAATGCAGTTCCATGCAAATCACACAGGTCCAATGTTCATCAGTTAAAGACTATCCATAGGAAGCAGATCCCACAATGCTTGGCTGATATCTGCACATTTATTTCCAGTTACCAGAAGCGGAAAACATATTTTTCAGTTTAAGAGAAATATCACATCAATTATGCTTTTACCATATAAGGATATTCTTCTTTCTTTTTACAACCCTTTGATGAAGATAATTCTGTTTTACCATGGTGGAACTGTGATGGTGGCATAATGCTTGCCCAAGACTTCCTTATGAATTCATAGCTTAGGTTTTCGGGTCCATATCCAAAATGCTGCCTGCTGGATCACACGGTAAATATGCATCCTGTACCATCTGAATATGTCATACAAGTCTCCTAAAAGAGAACTAAGCCAGGGACATATGTTCAGATATACATGCCTGCTGCAAGCAATAGCACAGAACATATAACAGAAAGCACTGAACATGTCAGGGGGGGAAATGGAGCTGTAAACAGCAGCAGACAAAGAGTCCCGATCAGAAATGGAGCCCACTGGCATAGCAGCTGGCATAAGAACAAGGAATGACCGGACAAAACTCCAGGAACTGTAATAAAATTCTATCCTCTTTGGTAAATGTGCAGAATGCAAATGGAAAAATGTGGGTGTAAAGCTTGAATGGTGGCTTTATTCAAGAGAAAGGGATGAGCTGTCTAGGACACAATGGAAGGAGAAAGAAGCAAGTGCCATTGATGCTTACTAAAATTCAAGCCCATGACCTCCCCTCCCTGTGACCTATAGCAGCACATATGAAACCAAAGCAAAGCGGCTCAAAGAAATCACAGTGTTTGGAGAGCAAAAAGGTGAGATTGAAATCCTACTGTAGGTTCCTGGGCCAGTGTGTGTAGCTGTCACTCAGATACAATAGTAGAGCAATCACAGGGGGGAACATGTGTCAGCATCCACAAGAAAGCAATTAGCCTTGGACTCACACATTGGTTGGGTTCGTGGCCTAGCCGGGCAGATGTGTGTTGTATAGCACCGGGAGATAAAAGCTCATATTCAAAGAGGAAATTGGGGGCTGATGGCATTATATGAATGCGTCAAAAATGATCTGTGCTCACAGAGATGGTTTCAAACCTGTGAGGACTTCTGCAACTCCTGAACAAAGAAGGAGGTTCTTATTGCTTCCCTACACTATTATTTGCTCTTGCATTGTAGAGTTGGAAGGAACCCTGATAGTCCAGCAGCCATGCTACCTAGTAGGGTTGCACTTTCAGACAAAAAAGCGGGGGGGGGGGGAATAGATTGGTCACATGGGTTGCCAGAGGGTGGGCCTAAAGGGTGGGTTGGCCCATGCTGTACTCCTCCTGATTAGCTCAGGGGTTAGTCCCAATGAGGAAACCACAGCGCACAATAGAGCAAGGGCAGTCAGCACCAAGGACAGCTCCCTAGTGAGCATTTTGCTCTAAGAGTGTCTGGGACAGGACTGGGACCTTTTATGCCTGGAGGTCTAGATCATTCATTGGGATGTTGGCCTTAAAGAGGCAGGCCTCTAGCTTACAGCCTAGCACTTTCTCCTCCTCTCTGTGGATTCCCTCCAGGTTTATTACTGGTGTTGATTTGCTGACATGGTGGGTGTGGGTCTCAATTCTGGGGGTGAGGCATTCATGGTCTGCTCATGCTTTCCAATCCTTAGATGATATGTCTTCAACCCTTATCCCAGAGAGGGCTGTGTACATGTGCCTGTTGTCTTTGTGGGTCTGGGGTGCTATGTGGGCACAGTGTTGTATGTCTTCTCTTGCCTTGCTTTTTCATCTTGTTCTCTACAACAGTGGTTGTGAAGAGCACAAGGGCCATCACAATACCTGGGGACTGACAGCACTGGGATTGTTGCTAGCTGTGCAACTGGGGCTGAGGGAGTACTCTGGCATCACTGTGCTGTGTGTGTGTGTGTGTGTGTGTGGAGATGCAGGGGTTCTGCAGAGTGCATGTCCCAATTGTCACGAACTCATTGGCTGACTCCATGGGTGGATGGCATGTGTCTGTCTGTCATTTTCTCACTGTTTTTGTATTTTGTTTCCATTGATTTTAATTGTTTCCCTTCCTGGCTTGAGCATGTACAGCAGTCTTCCTCAATGTGATGCCCTCCAGATGTTTTGGGCATCATCACTGCCCAAAAAGAGGCCATGCTGCCTAGGGCTTGTGGGGATTCTAGTCCAAAACATCTGTAAGGCCACAGTTGGAGGCTGATGTATAGAATTCAGGAACCATTTTGCCAGTATATGGCAGTGATCTCTGGACCTGGGGTACAAGATTCTTTGCCTCATCTCATAGATTTAAACACTTATTTAAATCTCTCCCATTGAAACTAATTTGATTTAAAAATGTTTTACATCACCCAAGTTAATACAAATCTCCTGACTCGGTCAAAGAGAGCCTTGAGAATGTGAAGGCAGTGCCTCTGAAGCCAAGGCTGGGGCCCAGTAGGATTTCCAGTAGTCCCAAGGCAAAGCTCCAGTGACCCACACCTTTCATTCTTCCAAATGGTTGTCTGAAACAGGATAAATTATGAAAACTAAGCACATACATGTACATTTTTTTAGTGACAACTGTAGTTAAATGATGTAATTTATTGGCATTATTTAGACTGATTATAACTGAGCAGTTCTTGGTTCAGAATTTGGGTTACTTTTCTGCTAGGTGTTGATTTAAGAAAACAATAATAATTGTGCAGAGTATAGACAACAGCACCCAATTATTTGTTGTCATAAAAGTAACTTGCAGTCTTGTTGAAACTAGCATAACTAAGACTGGACAAAGATGGACAGCACCTATGTGATAGGAATATGAGCCACTATTGAAATGCTACTCATCTAGATGATCTCAGGAGCACCTTTTTTTGCCTTAAAAAACCAGTGGGCATCACCCTGGCAAAGAAGTCCAATTGATTTCAATGAGAAAGTTTTTAGCACTTTCTTAATCTTTTTCAGTGGAACTTAAAAGATAAGTTTAGATAGTTATTGCACAATTATTTAATAAACAAGACCTGCATAGTGGCTCTCAGGAACAGATATAGGGCCAATCTAAGCAACACAAATGAAAATTGAAAGAATGCTTCAACATGGCTCCATTTATGCATCCAAAACCAGCCTGGGAATACAACTGTGATTGGCTAAGTGCCATGGTGCAGAGTTCAACCAATCAATGGGCTCCACTCAACTGATACCAAACCGGTACCCACCCCCTATTCAGTGGGCCTGTCAGCGGCAAGGATCGTAATGAAACAAGCAAGGCTTGATTTATGCACTGGAGTCTCTGCTCAGCCTCATTCCAGCAGAGCTGAAGTGCCGGATTTCCTGTACTGGGCCCCATCATGGTGTGAGATTCTGCCAAAGTGCGAGTGAGATGTGCGGTGGGGAGTGTATCAGGGGTGGTATTGTCTACACGCAAATGCTCAACTTTATGTACTTTTAACTAGAGGTGTAACAGATGGTTCCGTTTCAGTCCAAGCAGTGGAGAACCGTGCCCATTCTGCCTGTAGCCAATCAATCCAGCCACTCTGGGGGAAAACTGCAAGCTGGGCTTGGAAGTCTGGCTGCCAGCAATCCAGAGGAAAAGCTTTTACACAGGCTAATGTGGTCGGCTGCCATGTGAAACTGGGGAAACGAGGAGGATGGGATTAAAAATACATCAACGCAAACAACCTCATGCTGGGCTTTGGTCAGGAATAATGGCTGGGAAGAGAGGGGAGAGCAGGCACAATTTGGAAAATTAAAAAATGTGCTTTGGCCTGTACCATTAACACCCGATCATTTTAAACTGGCAGGCATAAGGGGAAGGGAAATTAACTACTTTATGAGAAGAGAGCTGCCAATAGAGGAGTAAAAATTTGATGTTGCACAAAATGGCTGTAGCAGGTTGTCTTGGCCTTTTAAATGCTTAAGCATCTGCACAGGGCTGCTGGAGCCAGCCTTCCCTGTGAATTGGCAGAGCAAAACAGGGCCCTCCCCTCCACATCTCTTTGTCTGCCTGTCTGCAAGATCATAACTTTTTGGAACTGGGTCAAATCCATTCAGATCTTTCAGCAGATGCCCTGAGCATCAATGGGTAGATCTCTCTACCCCACCCCTCTCGATTTGGGGGAAGCTTATTCTTTTTCTTCTTTATAAATGCTGCACCAATGAAATGTTTTCATCAGCATGACTTGTGAGTTTTAAATTGCATGAAAAACCTATGGAGGACTGGACAGTCTTGATGCAGACGGAGTTGGTGGAGGAAGGCAAGTAACAATGAGCCAGAAATTAGTAAAGGTTTATATGGGCTTTCCAGGTACTGACCCACAAGCAGAACACCAAGAGATTGATTGCCTGGGATTTAAAAAATGGAGAAGAGGAATTTATCACCAGGCTTCAAAAGCCCTAGTAGTTAACTGGTAGGAAGGAAGGAACAGGCCAGTCTATTTCTACCCCATGCCAATTTTGCATGTGCTCATTCATAAGTCTATCTTATTCTGGTTTTGCAATTCGTTTTTTAAAACTCTGCATAAAAATGGCAGTTTAATTATGCATTTTATTTCAATTGACACATTTTTAAATGTATTTTATCATAAAATTATTTTATTTTATTTTATTCTAAAATAAATGAATTCTGGTAAAAAATTTGAGCCAAAAAGTGTATTGCAAAATTCAACAAAGAGCAAAATCCAAAGGATAGTTACTGGCTGCTCTGCACATTAGCCCAGATCTAGTCAGTTCATACTGGAATTCATAGAAACTGAATTTCTCAACCAGCCCTGTGGCTAGACTGCATTTGGCTTGGTGGGTCATGAATTGAACATGTGACATGGTCAGGCTCAGTTGTCGGAGGCCACATCTAGTTTCAGAGTTGAGTTGCTTAAGCTGGAAGCTGAGGCCAGCAGCATGCAGAAGGCCTCTCAGTAACATGACTCTCAAGCAATCAGTGTCAAAGTTTATGCCTCTTGCTATGTGATCTTTAATATGTAATTGACACAGCACCCCACATTCTCATGATCATGCCAACAGCCTTAAATCAGTCACTTATGGGGCTATATAAATCCTCCTTCTATCTGAGTTTAAGAATGCATAGCTTCAAACTTATCAACTGAAACTTGATTTCCCCTATACCATCTGCATTGTTAACAAACTAGAAAATATTAAAATACTTCTTTGCATTCGTTCTCTGGCACATGAAGAATCAGTGCTGCATGATGAAGTTGCCCATCTTTCTTACCTGGTCCACTCTTAATACAAATCAAATAGTCCTTACCAGTTCTCTGCAACATTTCGTGAAGTTTTGTTTTGTTTTGCATCATAGTTTCACTTTCAGTTTGCAAAGCCTGTAGCTTGGAACAAACAAACTTTACTTAACCCAGCAATTCTTACTACAACAATTGTGCAACTTGCAACTGCCCTGGGTTTCATTCCTCCGCTAGAGTTCCCCCATGCACAGGGCACTTACTCCTGCAACACTTTGATTCCTACTATCATTACAGGGCTGCTTTTGCAGTCTAACCTAATCGTTTAACTATCCTTCCTTTTTATATTTGTCTGTTGTCATCACTGGTTCTTGCCAGATATGATAAAGAGGCAGGTCTGAAATAATATTCCTTGGAATTGCTGGAATCTGTTAAGAGATTATGTAACCCATAAGTGAGTCATTTCCCCCTCCCATCTCCCAGGAAGCAACCTGAACTGCCTGTTGCCAGACAGACCCAGCGCCAGCATCCAGCATCCTTAGCTAGGGCCCTGGGCAGCAGCAGAGCTCAATACAGATGTTTGCCCTGGGGTGTCCTTTAAACAAGTTGCTTTCCAGAACTGTGCTCAAGTTAGGGCCTGGCAGTTAGGTCTTGGAGCCACCATCTGCATTTCCCACAATGCCTCTGAAGCAGTGTCACTCTGGGGAATTATGGGAAATTAAAAGGGCAATTCAGAGACCCAGCTGCCCTACACTGTTTGCTGCAATGCTGCAACCTGATGTTGTAGCTGCACCAGGTAAACCCATCAGAGGGGGCACTGACACAGGAGGGAGCCAACCAGAAAGCATGTTGCTCAAACCTGGAACTGTCCTTGTTGATGGAGGTGGAATCCCTGTTGTCCCTACATGGGGAAACAACTGCATTCTTATGTCTCCATAAATCAACTGCAACTCATATGTAATGAAAACTTGATATAAAAATTCACATATCATGCCTGTGGTATATCATAGAATCCTCCTGTCATCTACCCCAACCTCCTATGCAGCTGTCCCATATGGGGATTGAACCTGCAACCTTGGCATTATCAGCACTATGCTCTAACCAACTGAGCTATCCAGGCTCCATCACAGTAGCTTGTCTTCAGCTATTACTTAAATCAGACGCAGGAACATGGGAGAAATTTGATTCTGTTAGCATTTAAAGGCAAACTTACCAAATTTGCACTCTCTGAGACAAACATGAACTGAAACACAGCCATTCTTTGACACTTGCACTTTTCTGAATTTTGCAAGGCAGTTCTTCAGCCAAGAAATGCATACAAAAATATATATCCTAGGTCGGATTTAGTGTGCCTAAACATGCAAATACTAGTGAAATTAACATGCAAAAAATGTGTTATATTTGGGAAATTTGTTTTTCAAAAATGCGTATGTTAGGACAAACACATATATATTAAGATAAATTTGCATTAAAATCCTGGTGAATTTAGATGACTTAACAAAAATTCCCAAACTAATGCAGAAATACGGAGAATTGAATTGAAGACTCGAAAAATGAGAAACTGAGTGAAATCAAAATTGATAGAATTGCTTATGCTTAATCAGATGCTACAGAGGAAATATCCAAGAAACAGGATAGTTCAGGAAAGATCACCAGTGTTCACTCGCTTGCTCTGATTTTCAGTTTAGTGTAGTTCTCCCCAGTTTTATTTCCATGTTGACCACAGGTCATTAAATAAATGCAAGCTACAATATATAAAACATTTAACGATGGGACTCATATCTTACGAATGATTACAAATGGCAAGAGGTAGGTCAACTAAAATTAATTGTCATTACAATGATCATTGCTAGCCATTCACAACAAAAGCAGCATGAGATTTAGATAATTCCAAGGAATAAATGACTGGTTATGTAATAGTCCTTAACATCTATTTGCTAATAGAAAGTCTGTCTTTTGAAGATCTGACCAATTTTCCTTATCTGTCAGCAGCTGGGGAAGAAATTTGATTCTAACTGATATGAGAAAGGAGCGTGTCAAAAGATAATGCGCAAGATCCTTGGTTTCTCTTGTGCCAAAAAAACATAATCAGGCTTCATATGAAACATGAGAAATTCTCCTTTCCAGAGCAACTGTTGGCATCAGATTAAGCTTTATTGGTTAGGAGCTCTTCTCAGCAGGAAGTAACTAATTTGAATAATATCAACTTCTAGACAATGCTGGTATTTAAACATAGCAATCTATGGTGCAACTGGGTTGCTTCTTGCTTATGCTGTTATCAAGTAGGTTGAAAGTGTTATACAACTTTCACCAGAATTCTGACTTGGCCCAGCATCATACTTAATATCTAATTTTGCTGAATTTTCAGACATCAAGAGACATTCTGATTTTGTCCTTTAGTGGGCACTTGCAGAAAAGATTACAGGCTTGGGTTGCTTTTAGAACTCATATAACACCCATTCTGAAACCCCTGCATTGGTTACCAGGTTTGTTTCCAGACCCAATTCAAGCTGCTCATATTAGTGTTCAAAGCCCTAAACAGCTTAGGCAACAACAACAACAATAATGATTTATTATTTATACCCCACCCGTCTGGCTGGGTTTCCCCAGCCACTCTGGGCGGCTTCCAACAAAATATTAAAAAATACAATAAAACATAAAACATTAAAAACTTCCATAAACAAAAGTCAGATAGTTGTTTATTTCCTTGACATCTGATGGGAAGAAGAAGAGTTTGGAATTGAAATCCTGCTTTATCACTACCCGAAGGAGTTTCAAAGCGGCTAACATTCTCCTTTCCCTTCCTCCCCCACAACAAACACTCTGTGAGGTGAGTGAGACTGAGAGACTTCAAAGAAGTGTGACTGGCCCAAGGTCACCCAGCAGCTGCATGTGGAGGAGCAGGGAATCGAACCCAGTTCACCAGATTACGAGTCCACCACTCTTAACCACTACACCACACTGGGAGGGCATTCCACAGGGAAGGCGCCACTACTGAGAAGGCCCTCTGCCAGGTTCTCTGTAACCTCACTTCTCACAGTGAGGGAACTGCCAGAAGGCCCTCAAAGTTGGACTTCAATGTCCAGGCTGAATGATGGGGATGGAGACGCTCCTTCAGGTATACTGGACCAAGACCGTTTAGGGCTTTAAAGGTCAGCACCAACACTTTGAATTGTGCTCGGAAACGTACTGGGAGCCAATGTAGGTCTTTCAGGACTGGTGTTATGTGGTTTCAGCAGCCAAGTATCTGAAATACCACTTCCTTTCCTTCAGATCACCCTGAGGGGACTCACTTGGTACTTACACCTTCCTCAGAGGTGGGGTGGCTTGGGAGAGAGAATTCTCTGTGGCAGCCCCAAGTTGTGGAATTCTGTCCGCACAGCAAATGCTGAAGGTGCGCCTCTTTACACTGCCCTTTGACACCTGAGATACGTATGTAACACTGCAACTGTTTTTAATTCAGATTTTCAAAATTGTTGTAACCCACCCTGAGATCTGCTGGTGAGGGGTCGATAGTAAGAATAACAGTAGCAGTAATGAAAATATACAATATCTCAGTGACCATCAGCATCAAAGACTGAGTGTAAACTGCCTTGGGATCGTAACCGACTCACGCAGTTTAAAAAGTGAACAAATAAAGATCGGTCCACAAGGTAATTGAGCAGATGTAAATTGCCTTAAATCAGTTTCAACTAATTACAGTGGGGCTCCCATCAGTTTAAAGTCTGTCTTAATTGATTTGTGGACTGCGCTATAAGCCTTTTAAATCTCCCACCATAAGGAACCCCTTTCACTGTCACTACTAATTTTCATTCCTCTTTTTAGTACTTAAAAAAAGTTTTATTATATCTTCTTTAAGATGGCGTGACAAGACCCATACAGACTATTCAAATGAATGGATATGTCTCTATTTAGGGGCATTAGGCGTATTAAATGCACAACGTTTGGTTTCTTAATCATCCTACCTTTCTGATGACATTCCCCTCCCAGTTTTTCCAGTTTCACAATGGCTCCAGAACCATTTCCGGATTTCTACTCACAAATTAAAAACACCCCTGATTAAGGCAGCATGTCTAATGTGTATTAACACACATATATCAACAGCTAAATCCTAAAGTGCAGGATCTCACTGTCTCAAATAATATCAAACCCAGAGACATTTAAAAACCGTATGTACATAAAACTGTTGTGGGCACACACAGCAATCCCACTTGCATGATTCTTGATTTGGTACTTTTCAGCCCTTTAAGCAACACAGCCCCATTCTTAAATTAGGGGAGTGGGGCAGGGGACCACTGGCACATGACGGACTGTCATCCCATTGAGTTGAGGATCATTTGAGAAGCATGCCCCACCAATTTTCAAGTTTCTGCCTAGATTAGGCTTCCAAATTCAACATGGCTGTCAGGCCACTTCTGACCTCATTTATCAATCGGCTGAGTAATGTTCTGCTGATGGGAGAGAAAAGAAAAGAGAGAGAGCGTAAGTGGAGACGGAGTGTCTCTGAAAACTGAGAGGAGGGCAGGGGGTGGAGAGCAATGGAGACATCTGACCTGGACACTGGGACAGCAGATAAATTAGAAAGAGCATAACCCCACGGAGATGCATGCTCCGGCTCATGCAGCAGGCATTAAGGATGAAATATTTTCAGAGTAACAATTCACCTCTAACTGGAAGGACAGGGACTCGCTGACATTTTGGGCAATGAACACAGCCTGCTGGTGCTCCTCTTGGAGGGAAGAGACGTGGGGAGAGAAGTGAGGAGCAAAAGCAAAAGCAGAAGGATTTATGCAACCCCAGTTCCTAAGTTCCAGGTTACGCTTACCTTGTTGGTTTAACTCATTTAATAGAGTTGTAGGACTGAGAAGGACCAAAGTAAGAGAAGGACCTGGAACTAAGGACCAAAACGAACACGATGTTGAGTAGATCTCCTCATTTAAAAATAAATAAAAAATAAAGCCGTTGTGGGGCTCTCTGATTTAGATTGGAACAAGATTTCTGGGAGGTGGGGGTATTTTAAGCCAATTCTGCCTGCAGCGTTTCCCCATTCAAGATCATGCAAACAAGGATTGAAAGGTGATATTACCCCTGCTGGGAGGAAAGACTGCATTGTTTCTGACTCTTTTTTTAGGGAAAGGATTAAGCATATCCCTACAGTGACACTGCTCCGTTCAGAATGGGATCCCCTGCCAATTGAGAAGGTCAGAAGATCCAATCACTATTCTCTCATAGCATGTCTGTTTGGACCTTCTTATTAAACGGATATCAACAGGACATACTTTCACGAAAATTCATTTCAGTTCAATTCTAACCACAGAGACTCCCAGCTCTGCAGCCCCAGTCATGGAAGGGGTTTGCTGCGGTGAGGAAGAGGGATGTTTCACTGACTTTGGAGAGGCCATTGAGGAGGATTGTGGACACATTCCTGTACCCCGGAGTTTGTGCAGTCAAGGCTGGTTTAATCAGGCAACTGAGCAGAGTTGGATAGTTCCTCTGTTACTTACCCAGTACACTTCAGCTGCAGTAGCACAAACCTTACAGCCAGTTTGTTTGCATGCTGTCTTTACCACAAAGACATTGCACTCAAAGTGGTTTACAGAAAATGAATAAATATGATAATAGTACAGTAGCCATAATATGTAATAAAATTATAATATTAAAACAACAACAACAACAACAACAACAACAACTTATTATTTCTACCTCGCCCATCTGGCTAGGTTTCCCCAGCCACTCTGGGCAGCTTTCAACAGAACATTAAAAACAGAATAAAACATCAAGCATTAAAAACTTCCCTAAATGGGGATGCCTTCAGATGTCTTCTAAAAGTCGGATAGTTGTTTATTTCCTTGACATCTGATGGGAGGGCATTCCGCAGGGAAGGGGCCACTACTGAGAAGGCCCTCTGTCTGGTTCCCTGTAAACCTCACTTCTTGCAGTGAGGGAACTGCCAGATGGCCCTCAGAGCTGGACCTCAGTGTTTGGGTTGAACAATGGGGGAGGAGACGCTCCTTCAGGTATACTAGACCAAGGCCGTTTATGGCTTTAAAGGTCAGCACCAACACTTTGAATTGTGCTTGGAGATGTTATATATCACTGCAATATATATCACTGCAATATATACAGTAAATATTTGAATAAAACTTGGCAATATGCCATTTAACAATGTCCAGTATTGAACAATATACAGTACCCATAACCAATGTGGGATTGTTCCATCAAAATAATGGATTTGAAAGATATGGTAGGACATGCCATTTCCAAATATTTCTAAAATATTAGTTCCGATTTATGCATTTAATTTATAGATTCATTTATTTAATTTATGAATTGCCTCCTATGAAAATATCTCAAAGTGATTAACAGATAGCAGATAAATGAAGTTTCAGTGGCTGCATTCAGGCTCCCTGTCACTTTGGGTTATTTTCTTCCATGGTGTGAGCTTACCTTTCTTCCAACATGGCTCTTTGATAACACAGACTTGCTTCATCCAAGGCTGATTTCTTTCTTCTCCTCTTTGCCACTCTTCCACTGGGACAGCAGTCTAATTGTTTCTAATTGTTTCCCCTGCCCCAAAGTGCTTTGTCTGTTTGTCTGATTAAGCATTTGTCCGGCCTATTATTAGTAGTATAAAAATAACACTAAATGTTTTAGATAACTTCTCCAAGGGAAGGGGAGGTGGCTTCAAGATTGTCAAAGGTCTACCAACCAGCACTGCTCTTCGGCTGCAAACAGGAAAAAACAGGATTTATCTGATCTGAAACTTTGCATGCCCACCCAAAGTGTAGAGAGTGTGCTGCTGCTCCACCACTGCCCACCCATGAAAATCATGCACACGCGGATACACATACAGTATCTGAGTATATGGAGATTGTATGGTGTGCCGTAGACCAGAAGGGGAGGAAGGGGCATAGGGACTGGTGACATGACCCATGTCAGAAGCACTTGAAAGGCAAGAAATGCTTTTGGTGAAGGCACTTCCAGATGGCCCAAGAGCTCACTGTGCTGCTTGCCAGGCAGGGAAAGTGAGAACAGCCAAGGCACGCTTGTCTCTCTGACCTAAGGCAAAATGTCTTCTCTTTCCCAGCTAATACAGCACACAACCACTTGTGTTACACTGATTGGGTTGCAGGGAGAAAGTGCCAGCCAACATTCTGCCTTCAGGCCCAGGCAAGGCAGACATAAAATATGGGATAGGGGAGAACCAGTGAAGACAGAGTTGTGTCCCCCTTAGCAACTGCCAACATCCACTTTGGAATGCTTTCCCAAAAGCTGGAGAAACACAGACCCAGAAAGATGATGGGCAAGCTCTATGGAAGCATGTCCTCCCCATCACCTGAAAATATGGCCTCCCTCTCTTGAGGTTGAAAACAAAGTTGCTGTTGAACTATCTAGAAAGAAGACAAGGGGCATGTGATCATCTACCCTGCAGACAAAACCACTTGGTCATTCCACCTCTCCAGGGGATGCTGGGAGTTGTAGTTTTATGAGGGGGGCTGGGGAACTCTGAGAGAGGCTCCCCAGCATCCATACCGACCTACAGCTCCCAGGATTCTTTGGAGGAAGCCACCACAGATATTATACAATAGGTATAAATTTGCTGGATATCTAGGCCCTACAAGAGAGATTTCCCCAGTCCACTGCTCAGTCAATACATCCACACGCTGTTGCCCAATACAGTATCCATTTCTATACAATGGAACTCAGCACCCTCTCTCTGAGAGCAAGTCCAACTGAAATCTGATTATGGAATCCCACTTTGCAAGCCCAGCAATGCACGTGATCTGAGGGAGTTTATGTTAATCCATATTATCCCCAAAGCTGCTCCATTCCTTTGATGTGCTGTGGAAAATAGCAGCATTTAAGTTTTCATGGCATGCGAATGGCGGAAATGTAGATTCTCTTTGGTGCAGCTACTATTTTGAGAGATTGTTAACATCATTGTTATTGGGGGGACATCATTGTCATTGGGGGGAACAAACATCATTGTCATTGGGCATTGGGGGAGAAAGCAGGGAGAATTGCAAGGTGAAAACAAACAGAATACCAGAGGTGTCACCCAAATGAAGGATTTGGGTCAATTAATAGTCCTGATTTTGACTTATTTGATACAGCATTTCAGTGGACGTGATATCATCCCAAGATCTTTGATGGAAATAGTTCCACAGGCAAGTCATTCATTGTCTGGCAAATGATTGTCTGGCAGGTCATTCTCTGAATGAGTAAATGTGATCAATTGTTTACAACAACGCCTTCCATCCTGATCCCTCACACATAGACAGAAGAAGTCCTATTGAAGCCTGATTTAAAATTCACCTTTTAATATTTAAATGGCTGTGATTATCAAGCCTGTCATTTAATCATATGGATTAACTAGTGAATGCTTTCAGCTCTGGACAACGTCTAGGAAGGAAAGAAGTGAAGGCAGGTAAAAGGAAATATCACACACCAGCTATCAAATCATTGTATAAAAATATCCCCATTGAAGCTGTTGCAGTGTAGTATGTCAAAGTATTTTCTGGACAAAGGAGATGCTGACAAGTAAGTATTTTAGCTGATGGCTGGCAGCCATTCTACCAAGCCTGTCTCCTAAGCTAAGTGGTCATGTTCTCAGGTCAGTATTAGGGTGGGAACACCCTCAGGGCAGCAGGAAATCGGACTGTGGATTAGTAAGAGTCTCCTATGCTTCTGGTTCAAATGCAGCAACCTTGCTATTCTTAACTTCTGCCTCATTTATTTGTATTCCCTGCTTTTCTATTTACTCCTTTATCCACCAGAAAGAGATTCTAATGATTTTTAAGGAGATTCTTATTCAGGACATCCAATCACATTCTCAGTATTTATTTAAATAATAAAAAAGTTTTCTGCTTCTATGATTTTCCTCTTGCCCCCTCTCTCTTCAGCTACTGGGTCCTGCTCAGGACAAAATTCCTAAAACACAAGTCTATGGTTAATAGAATACAGCACCTGCCTATTAATCATACTGATTCATGAGGCAGATGTCAAGGTAAACACCACAATGAAAGGATAAAATGAAAGTACTTAGAACAAAGTCAAAAATAAAATCTGGCAAAAAGACGCGGCAGGAAAATTAAACTGCACTAGGAGCTGAGGAGAATGCTTTCAATCTCATTCTAAAGATAATTAGGGATGGGATTTGGTGAATGAAGGGAGGAGGGAGAAGAGTGGTGTAGGGGTGAGGTGCCAGAGCTAAAAAGGCCCTGCTCATTGTTGCCACCCAGAAGATGCAAAGAGGAAGAAGAGCTCTGCCAGCCATGGGTGTAGCCAGGATTTTTGTTGTTGGGGGGAAGGGGGGCAGGCAGAACCACACTTAGTTAAGTATTTTTATTGATTTATTGATTCATTTTAGGGGGCAGCT
This sequence comes from Podarcis tiliguerta, assembly GCF_965153285.1. Classification (NCBI taxonomy): domain Eukaryota; kingdom Metazoa; phylum Chordata; class Lepidosauria; order Squamata; family Lacertidae; genus Podarcis; species Podarcis tiliguerta. The sequence continues at coordinate 42,644,472 of NC_139538.1, read as the reverse complement.
GCCCCCCTGACCCCACTTGGCTACCCCCATGCTGGCAGCCATTGGCTCTGGCTCTATCTACTGCTGACCTTCCTGTATTTCACCCTGCAAGACCCACAGGGTGCCACTCACCTTTGCTAATAACCATTTTGGTCAGGGTCTGAAGGAGCTGCAAGCCCTCTCCCTGTGCCTAGGTCAGGACTGTGTGAGAGGTTTGCCCCTGCTATCTTTTTCCATGGAGAATCATTTCTCTGAAGATGCTATTAGCCTCAGTTAGACAAAACTTGCAGGCATAACACTGTGTGCTGACTGTGTTCTTCTAAATAGCAGCTTTGTGGTGTGTCGGTGTGATTTTCAACTGGGAAATCATGTGTGTCGGCTGGGGAAGGTTAACCTCCTCGCAGCCCCAATCCAAGTCTCTACAACTGGTTTTGTAAATTGAAAAAAATAAATAAATTGTGAAATCCATTCATAGAACTCCCGTGGCACATCTGATTTGACAGAAGCTCTTTATTTCCTAACCACTGGGAACACTTAAGGGAGGGTGTCAAACTGAGCTCCTGGCTTTTGGTAGTTAATGTTATGTTTGTGCCTGAACTTCAGAACAGAGCAGGGAACTAACACAGTTACATTTGGGGCACATGAACTGGAAAGTGCAGATTCTCATGCTTGCATTGACTGGAATACTCCATCTTACTGGCTCCCCAAAGTTCCCCAGGAGGCCTTTGAAGTCCCACATTCTCCCATCTCATCCCAAAGCAGCCAGCCAGGATATAAACATGTCTCCAGTAATTTTAGTAGTATAGGTTCTTCTGCTCTGGAGGGCCAGGATTGGGCCTGGCTCCCTCCCCCACCGTCAAGACCTGGGAAGGACTTGGAGGCTTACATTATCCCAATTTTTAACTATCTCCTCAAAAAACTCTTCAAAATCCAACCAGGTGCAACACATCATTGATGAAAGCTGTACAGGGTTACACCATAAGAGGTTTTGGCCCAATGTTATGATTCCACAGCTGCCCTGAAATCTGGTATTCAGCGTTAATATATCCACAGGAATTTTTATCCCATTTGGTTCATTCTATTTTATTTTATTTTTATTCTGTTAACTTTATCCTATTGATTCAAATGTGTTTTCATTCCCCCAGATGGTCCCCTTTTGCATTTGCTTTTTTACGGAAAAGGCTTGTGCTGGAAGCAATATATAACAAGGCTTCGCTCTGAAATCCGGCAGGACTCTGCCCCACAAGTTTTCATGCGAGTGGATTCTCTCCCCTCCCCTTTTAAGACCATGTTTTGAATGCAGAATGGAACAAATAAATGAGAACATGACTCCTGAATGCAGAAAGAAACCCCAAAGGTCAGTTGGGTTATAGGTATGCAGATGACAAGCTATGATTCTGTTGATACAATTGCTTTTCCTGGCCCGTTCCACACCTGCTGTTTGCTTTCAAACATTAATAAAAGCTGTTAAAATGCCACTGTATTGACATTCTAGTGCTCGTTTCCTGGGCTGTAGCTCTTTGCCAGGCTTGCTAAATTTCCTGCAGTAAACCTTTCTATATTGGCGCTTCCTTTTAAAACATTTATTCTCCAAGCATCATTTTGATGTGATGTCATGATTTTGGCTTACACAAAGCTTGGCACTCCCCCTTGTAACCCTCTCCCTTTCAGAGTGCTGGATAGCCGTATTTCCGAAGACAACACCCATTCAGTTAACAAATTAATGTTATTAATTGTGTTGCTGCCACAAAGTGTCCAAGGTGATGTACAATTTCTAACAATTCGACTAACTTTTAAAAAATGAATTCATGGAATTCACTACCACAAGGATGGTAGCAATTTGTATTTCTTCGACGGATGTAATTTTATTGCTGGTTTTATCCTGCTTACCATCATGATAGTTCCCCCCCCCCCCCCAATGTTGGCGGTATAGAATTTTTTGCAAAGGAAATGTTGGTGGTTCCCAGCTTAGTTGGATCTTTTAAATGAGAATTAGACAATTCATAGAGGATTGGGCAGTCAATCCTTACTGTTAAATCACATCCCCAAATACAGAGACAGCATACCTCTTAGTATTAGATAACTGAGATAAACAACACAACAGGAAAAAGCTGTCCTCTTCATGCTCTGCTTACAAGTCTGCCCAGGGCCATCTCACAGCTCAGTGGAAACAGTATGCTGGGCTGTCCTTGGATCCAGGGTTTTTTATGTTCAGTGTGTGATTTTGCTCCAAGTTCAGGATTTCCACCTTTACTTCAGTAGCTGGGATTGAAGCAAAAGACTGAGTCACGAGGTTCTTTGCAAAGTGGATTACACAGAGTGGATTACACATGTGTCTCCCAAGACACATGGTACATGGTCATCATAGTCAAGTGTTTGCTTAACCAGCAGCTGGTTCAGAATTCAACTCAATATTATAATGCTATACAGTGGTACCTCGGGTTAAGTACTTAATTCGTTCCGGAGATCTGTACTTAACCTGAAACTGTTCTTAACCTGAAGCACCACTTTAGCTAATGGGGCCTCCTGCTGCTGCCGCACCGCTGCAGCACAATTTCTGTTCTCATCCTGAAGTAAAGTTCTTAACCTGAAGCAGTATTTCTGGGTTAGCAGAGTCTGTAATCTGAAGCGTATGCAACCTGAAGCGTATGTAACCTGAGGTACCACTGTATGTGTGGGAGGAACCAAAGCCATGGGTATAGCCAGGCTTTATGTTAGTGGGACAGAACCTCAGTTAGTTAAGTATTTTGTACTGATTTACTTGATTTAGAGGGGGCAGCTGCCCCCCTTGGCTACACCCATGCAGAAGGTCCCAGGTTCAATCCCCATTTTAAAAAACAACAACAATGTATTATTAATTAATTACTTTTCACATGAGCCTCAAGGCAATGTACAAACATTCTATCTATTTTCTATCTGTCTTATGCTTTTATATGTGTTGGAAGCCAGCCAGAGTGGATGGGGTAGAAATAATAAAATTATTATTGTTATCATTATCATTATTAGCATTTTCTATCCACATGCACACATATACAGTGGTACCTTAGGTTAAGAACTTAATTCGTTCTGGAGGTCCGTTCTTAACCTGAAACTGTTCTTAACCTGAAGCACCACTTTAGCTAATGGGGCCTCCCGCTGCCGCTGCACGATTTCTGTTCTCATCCTGAAGCAAAGTACTTAACCCGAGTTACTATTTCTGGGTTAGCGGAGTCTGTAACCTGAAGCGTCTATAACCCGAGGTACCACTGTAATTTTAAAACTGTTTAAAAAAAACTAAAAATGAGTTTGAAAACAAAGCAAAATAAGGATCCAAGGCAGAGACCAGCTGGTGAAGCTTGTCAAAACAAAAATGTCCTCACTTGTTTCCAGAAAGTACAGATAGTGGGCACTTTCAGGAATTCTGTATATCAACAGGAATGTTGTTCCAGAAAACAGGCAGCCCCACCAAAAGCCCTGCTCTGAGTTGCTCTGGAGAGGGCTTCTGATGTTTTAGGAACTCCAATGAGAAATTATGCTGCAAAACACCATGACCTTCTGGTTATCTAAGAGAAAGGGTGATATCTCAAGAAATCTGGTGGCAGCCAGGTAATGGGAAGGACTAAGGCCCTGGAGAGCTGTTGTCGGTTGCAATAGACAATACTGGCGTGAATGAACAAATTGCTTGACCTGAAGTGTAGAAGAAAATACTGAACAACATAGACCATTGATTTGACTCATAACAAAACAGCTTCATATGTGTTTGCTGATTGGCTATTCCTGCGGAAAATTAATTTGAGAGCCCCTGAGGTCAGAGTGCCAGAATAGCACCTGGGAGAGACCAGGGTTCAAATCTCAGAAGAAGCTCACTGGGTGACCTTGGGGCAGTCACTACCTCTCAGCATAACCTACCGTACCTCACAGGGTTGTTGTGGGGCTTCAAATAGGAAGGGGGAGAACCATGTACATGCCACCTTAAGCTCCTTGGATGCAAAGATGGAATATAAATGCAATAAATCATAGAATCATAGAATCATAGAGTTGGAAGAGACCACAAGGGCCATCGAGTCCAACCCCCTGCCAAGCAGGAAACACCATCAGAGCACTCCTGACATATGGTTGTCAAGCCTCTGCTTAAAGACCTCCAAAGAAGGAGACTCCACCACACTCCTTGGCAGCAAATTCCACTGTCGAACAGCTCTTACTGTCAGGAAGTTCTTCCTAATGTTTAGGTGGAATCTTCTTTCTTGTAGTTTGGATCCATTGCTCCGTGTCCGGTTCTCTGGAGCAGCAGAAAACAACCTTTCTCCCTCCTCTATGTGACATCCTTTTATATATTTGAACATGGCTATCATATCACCCTTAACCTCCTCTTCCCAGGCTAAACATGCCCAGCTCCCTTAGCCGTTCCTCATAAGGCATCGTTTCAAGGCCTTTGACCATTTTGGTTGCCCTCCTCTGGACACGTTCCAGTTTGTCAATGTCCTTCTTGAACTGTGGTGCCCAGAACTGGATAAATGGCTGGAAACTGCAGGAGGGAAGAGTGCTATTGTGGGCCTGCTTGCAAGCTCTCCACAGACATCTGATTGGCCACTGTGAGAACAGAACAAATCTTTGGTCTGATCCAGCAGCGTCTTCTTAACATATTGTGACAAGAATCACCAAAGTTTGAGGAGACGAAGAATTCTGCTGACTATTTCATGTTTGTTGAAACAATTCCATTCATCAATAAGGAAATGATGAACTTGTAGTGCATTCCTGGGTCCTACGTTTCTTTGTTTTTGAAATGTTTCTTAACTGGTGAAGAATGTAGCAGAGGTGGCATTAAGCAGAGGTCTGCTTAAAGATTGTGCTGCCGTGCAGTTGTTAAAGACACAGCAACACCTTTCAAAGCTAAATGCCTTTGTTCTCACAGAAAATCATTCAAACTGGCAATGTTAACATGCGCCTCAATTTGGGAATGTTCCACAAAGTTCTGTCCACAGCTGGAAGGACTATAAGTTTGGGGCATTTCCTGGGAGATATAAATTAGAAGCGTCACCTCCAGCAGTTAGAATCCGTGGGGTCACCAGCTTTATTCCAAAACTGATAGGAGACAAGCAGGAAGTGTTTCTAGTTTGATGAATTAGGTGCATAAAATCCATGAAGAGATAATGAGTGAAGATACCTTTTCCTTTTTTCATGGGGATAATATTTCATGATTTCGGGAGGGAGAGATGGGGTGAAATAATTAGCCATTTGTGATTAACTCTGTTCACGGGTATTCTGTTTCTTTGTTCTGTGATGCTGCCTGGAGCTAATTTTTAAAAAATGATCCAACAACAACAATAGAAATAATTTCTCTTAATAAGTAATGGCTATGTCAAAACCTGGAAATCAAATCAAAATTGTCCAAAAGTGAGACGCAGGTTGAGGATTCCTTCCAGCGCTAGAAAATGAATGCTCACAAAGAAAGTTCTAAAATGGTATGAAGCAAGTTTTATTAAGTCTAGTGCCATTGCTATAAAACTGTCTGCTACATGTTTGGGTGTGGCAAAACGAAGTGCGTGATCTTTATCTCACTTCCTCCTGATGCTATAAAAATGGTGGTATTCAGTCATGGTCATTTGGGCCCTGAACCAGAAATGTTGACCTTGGTCTTTTCTTCAGCTAGTACTACAAGTTCAGTGAAAGACCCTCAGATCTTTGTCAGGATTAAATATGCGTCACCCACAATCAAATCAATCAAATCCCCTGGTGTGTTGAATGCTTGGACTTCAAATCCTTTGGTTGTGTTCCCTGGTGGCCTCACCATCCTAAATCGCTCTCCAAGGGTAAGACATGGCAGACCTCAGACTGCCCCTTTTTTATGTGGCCTTTCGGTAGTTTCATCTCCACAGCCATTGAAAACATGTCCCAATGATCTTTTATTTGCCATTTGAGGGTGGGGTTTGGAATCTGCCTCCCTAGCCATGCTTTATACCATTCTGTCCCTCCACAGTGCACACAGAGGCCTATAGCTCCTTTGCAAAGCTGTTCTGATGAAGCAGTTATATATATATATATATATATATATATATATATATATATATACACACACACACACACACACACACACACACACACACACACACACGTATATGTATTTCAACTTGGAAGTAGGAGTGTCCTTCATTTAGCCATTGAAGAAAATGGGATTGCCACCTGTTCTCTATGCTTGTCAGTGATAAGGCAGAGAAAGGACTCCTCTTTTTAAGCAATGTCTGATTTCTCTTTTATTTTTTACAGGTACTCATTCCTAAGCACAATAGAGTACTTGAGACAAAATGTCTAGCTCCCCGCTCTAGTTTGGTTTTCCACTGGTTATTGTTTAAAATACAGAGATTATGAGGTCAAAACATTCACAGCCAATATTTCCCCTAATGAAAAATGTAGTCAGGCATAAGTCAATGATCAAATCCATATGCTGAGTGTTCCATGCTACAGTGATTTCCACTAGACAGGACTTCAATAAATCTAATTTTGAAAGAAATTATATGCATCTGATGCTGTTGTCTTACCAGCTGCCACCTTTGTGCTACTTTTTCCTCCAGATTTCAATCTCTGTGCCAAATGAACTGATACCACACTGATGGGCATGATAAGAAGGTTAAGACAACCAGAAGCACGATAAGAAATAAAACCCACCAGCAGCTTCACCTGGCACCATATGTGGGTTACTGAGCCTGTCTCACTTAGTAAATGATGCTACATCAGATCACAAATAGAATGAACCAAGTTATCCTGGTTATGTTATTTACTCGCTTCCATAATGCAAGAATTAGGACTTCTGTGATGAATTTAGCAGCAAGATACCAAGGAGTTAACAAATGTGATTTGTGGTTGTCCTGTGGAACTCAATGCACATTAAGACACATTGTGAACATTGGTAGAATAACTAGAGTTCATAAAATGCTTCCACAGATAATTAGTATAACATATTTATTCAGTTGTTGGCATCCGTCTGTCTCGGGAGAAAATGGAGGAGTGTGCCTTTGGGGGTGAAGTCAAACCATTGGAGAGTTACAGCACCTGCCTTAGCTGTAGGGGCTGATATGGGAGAGACATGTTTTAATGCAGCTGGGGCAGATGAAGGCATCCGGTTGTGCTGATACAGATGTACTGTGGCCTTTCTTCTCTCTGTGCTACTCCCAGCAGTGGTGGACCTTGGGGTCTCAAATTTCAGCAGTGCCCTGTGTGATGCCAAAATTTGATGCCACTCGCCTCTCGCCTTCCATTCTACATCATAGTTCTGGCACCCCTGTGGTGCCCCCAAGGCTCTGTGCCCAGTGCAATCGAACTTGTTGCATTCCCAATAATCCATCTCTGCTCCCAGCAGTCATTTCTCCTCTGCTCACTGCTATGGATGCGCAACCTGACTGTCTCCAGGTACTGTGATCTTCTTGCAAGGCATTTCCACACAGTGGGGTTGATGTTGCCAGCCTTCATGCCACCTTTGCAGACATCTTTGTAATGCAGAGTTGGTCTACCCATGAGTCCGGTGCCTGAAGCTAGCTCCCTGTCGAGCACATCCTTGGGGATCCATATTTATTATATTGTTATGAACTGACAATAAATATTACATAAATGATTACACAAATGATAAAACTAAAACCTGCTAGCATGCCAGAGTGAGCAAGCAATACAAAAATCTGGTGTTTGGAACTTGGAAAAGACTTCTGAAGCTTAAAAGGAAATGTGCAGGTCAGGAACGTTTGAGGTGGGGATAGGAACAGCATTTTATTCCTGGCTATAGTGCAGCCCTCTAATACCCAGGCTGGACAAATCAGTCTGGAACAAGAAGGAAAGTCTTCATCCTCAGTGCCTTCCTGGGGAGAGAGAAAGCATTTTGAGTGTTGAGCCACTGAGTGTTCCACTGCTCTCCATAAATGTTTAGTAAATTCTATAACAGGCCACCTATGTCAGTATTTCATGTCTTGTCTGTGTAATCAATAGAACACTTCCATCTGCCATTAAACATATCCTTCCTCCCTTTGCGTGCCATATATCATCCTTTCAAACGCTGCTGCCAGGAAAGAGGACTCAGCCTGGAGTTGGCTGACAGCAGAGCAGCTTCCAAGTCTTGCAAAATAATTTGATTTGTTAATGATAATGATGTCCTTGTTGACAGAATCTAGCAGCAATACATAAAGCACAAGATTTATTTTTTTTGTTTCGGATTCCACATATTAGAAATCTTTGAGTAAGTCACTTATAAATTGCACACCGAGATGGATTACCCAACGGAGCAGGGTCAGGAAGATTTGGAAGCATGTGGGGAATATTATGCTCCATGCAGCTGTCCTGCAATAGTGTATGTGTTCGTGTGTGCTGCACTCTTTAGATGGTCTTTACTTCATTTCTTTCAACCTGTAGTAAGCCAGACTGGCTGCATTTGGGGACCTCCTGTGCCCCTGGTGGTACAACTGTGGAAGATTCTGGCAGTACTAAAACCTAAGCCTACTTCTCCTCCAATTTAAGGCAAGCCTCCTGACTGTAAATATTAATATACATGCACTCCCATTTTTTATTGTTTTTTGGTCTTGGTGAGATCCATTGAGCAACACAAACGTGAAGAAAATCTATGGGGAAATTGTGAATTTATAAATATATGCGTCATCATAGGACCCTCCATATATACCAGGTAAAGTTATAGCTGATGTAGCCTTACAGAGGAACGAGCAAGAGTCTAAGGCTGCAGTACTGAACTAGGGAGGAAGCTCAATCGAACAATTTATAATAATAATAATAATAATAATAATAATAATTTTTTATTTATACCCCGCCCTCCCCAGCCAAAGCCGGGCTCAGAGCGGCTTACAAGCAATAATAAAAACAAGATGAATGATTACAACTTAAAAACAAAAGTAAAATACAACATTAAAATAATGGAACATTAAAATATTAAAATGTAGCCTCATTGTAGGAGGAGAAGGAAAAGAAAAAAGAAAGAGAGGGAGGGAGGGAATCAAATTGGCTCCAAGCTAAAGGCCAGGCGGAACAACTCTGTCTTACAGGCCCTGCGGAAAGAAATCAGATCCTGCAGGGCCCTGGTCTCACGAGGCAGAGCGTTCCACCAGACCGGAGCCAGAGCTGAAAAGGCCCTGGCTCTGGTTGAAGCCAATCTAACTTCCTTAGGGCCTGGGACCACTAGGGTGTTGTTATTTATGGACCTTGAGACTCTCTGTGGGGCATACCAGGAGAGGCGGTCCCGTAGGTACGAGGGTCCTAGGCCGCAAAGGGCTTTAAAGGTCAAAAGCAGCACCTTAAATCTGACCCTGTACTCCACCGGGAGCCAGTGCAGCTTGAAAAGCACTGGGTGAATATGCTCCCATGGCAGAGACCCCGTGAGGAGCCTCGCTGCAGCATTCTGTACCCGCTGGAGTTTCTGGGACAGCTTCAAGGGCAGCCCTGCGTAGAGCGAATTACAGTAGTCAAGCCTGGAGATGACCGTCGTATGGATCACTGTGGCCAGGTCGGGGCGGGAAAGGTAAGGGACCAACTGCTTGATGCGGCGAAGGTGGAAAAATGACGCCTTGGCTGTTGCTGTAACTTGCGCCTCCATGGAAAGGGAGGCGTCAAGGATTACACCCAAACTCTTAACGGAAGGCAATGGCACTAATTGGGCCCCCGCAAGAGAAGGGAGTTGGTCCCTCATCCCCATGCCATCTCGACCTAGCCATAGGACCTCTGTCTTCGAAGGATTTAGTTTCAATCGGCTCCCACGAAACCATCCAGCTACAGCTTCCAAACATCTGGTCAGTGTGTTCGGGGCCGAGTCGGTGTGGCCATCCATCAGCAGATAGAGCTGAGTGTCATCAGCATATTGGTGACAGCCCAGCCCAAAGCTCCGGATAATCTGGGCAAGGGGGCGCATAAAGATGTTAAAAAGCATTGGGGAGAGAATTGCGCCCTGCGGCACTCCACACACCAAGGAGTGGCGCGATGACATTTCCCTCCCTAGTGCCACCCTCTGTCCCCGACCAGAGATAAAAGAGCACAACCAGTTACGGGCTATGCCCTGTATCCCCACGTCTGCAAGGCGGTGGTCCAGAAGATCATGATCAACCATGTCAAAGGCTGCTGACAAATCAAATTTGGAACTTCATTCAGAGAAAAACGTACACAAAGTTGCACTGCATGAAGATGAATGTTGCATGGTTTTAAACCAGGCATAGGCAAACTCCGGTCCTCCAGATGTTTGAGAATACAATTCCCATCATCCTTGGCCACTGGTCCAGTTAGCTAGACCAGGGGCTGGGTTGGCTTTGTTGTATCTCTTGGCACCTTTGTTATGTCCCTTTGCACATGATTCAGATCTGGGGCTGTGTATCAGGGGGAAATAGTGAGGTAATGACCTTTACATAGCTGTCAACATTTCCCTTTTTTTTAAAGGAAATTCCCTTATTCCAAATAGGATTCCTCACAAGAAAAGGGAAAAGTTGACAGCTATGGACCTTTACCAAGGCCCCTAGCAAATTATTAGAATGAGTAAAAATGGCTACTTGGTCTGCTTGCAATGAGTAGAATTTGGCGCTGCAATGGATGCATTCCAGATTTAGCAATGCCGCCTCCCACTGAATCATAGAATTGTAGAGTTGGAAGGGGCCACGATGATCATTTAATCTCCTGCAGTGCAGGAAACTTTCACCCAACATGGGGCTTGAACCCACGACCGTGAGAATAAGAGTCACATGCTCTACCAACTGACCAATCTCTCCAGAATGTATGAGATTCATCCTCCCAAAGTCCCTGCCTTCAAAGCAACCAGCTGAGCCTCCATCTGCATGAACTGCCACTCTACCTTTTGATCGCAACTCACAGCAGTTCTTCTCTTCTTATCGGCAGGCTCCTCTCGTAAGAATTAAGAATATCCTGCTGGAACAGGATCATGTCCCCTCCAGCCCAGCATCCTTTCCTCACAGAGAATAACCAGATGCCTGTGGGAAACCGGGGAGAAGAACATGAGCACAAGAACACTCTCTCCTCCTGTGGTTTCCAGCAACTGGTACTCGGAAACATTGTTGCTTCCAGCTCATCATCACACCAAGCTATAACTATTTGTCCTTGGCCAACTTGGACCATGGCTGGAAAAGGGGTTCATTGATCCATCTGGTGCTCTCATGATGAGTCTCTCATTCTCTCCACACACAATGACCAGATTTGGCCCAGGGACCTCCAGCTGTTGATTCCTGAGGAAACAACACCCATCTTACTCTCCTCGTTGTTCCTTAGGCTAGACAGCCATGGCTCTACCTCACAAATTTGTTCTTCATCCAGAACGTTTGCAGTCTCCTGGGTCTTTGCTGTTTGCCTGTCGTTCCCTTTCCCCTGCCATTCTGTGCCCCCACCCTCCATTCCATTCCACCAGCTGCAAAGCAATTTTGAAATCAATATTTTTCTCCTCCAGATTGTAATTGTGTTTTAGGTGAATTAGGCTATAGATCAGGGTGGGATTAGTTTATAGATCAGCGTCTGGGCTGGATGCAGCTGATGTACACACACATTAGCTCCCCCCTCCATCTGTTTGGCCAGTGTCAGCATATGCAAGCCTATCCAGCCGCATTGGGTGGGCGGAGAGGGAGGAGAGCAAGCGAGATTTAGCAGGCAGAAATCCCCCAAACATAAGACACTTTTGGTGCTCTGTGTGAGAGGGGGTATTTGCTTTATGAGTCTCCGTGGAGCTCGAGGGTTCTGAAATAAGGACATTTCTTCAAAGTAAGTGACATATAATAGTCCTGAGAGTAAAACAAGGAAGACTGGAGATATGTAAAAGCTGTGGGGAACTGGGAACACAGGAGGGAGGGAGGGAGCAAATGGCTACCAGCTCTGTAGCATACCAGGAGAAAAAGAGCCAGGTCTCCTTCACCCACCTCTGTAGATGCGGCCACCACCATTTTCTCCATCTGTCTTGGAGAAACTAGAATCTATCTTCAGTTTGGCATTCACCACCAGAGCCTCCAGTGGCTATTATGGCAGATGAAGCCTATAGCTCATGGATTCTCATTTCGATAGGGTTTAGGAAACCACTGAAATAGCTGAGTTGTGGTTTTTTTAGTGTGTTTTTTTAAAAAAAACACACCTGCCTTTGAAATGCCGGTAAAGTCTTGGAAAATCCAAATGTATGACAGCCTTAATTTTGGGAAAGAAACTATGAAGAGCAAAAACAAGATGGAGAAACCTCCTGAAGAACTATAGCTCTATAGGTGCATGTCCACCATCTTCTTTCATAGTGGCTCATCACTGATGCACAGCCACTGCACAGTATCTGTGCTGAGGGTTCCTTTTGCATCAGCTGTGTGTCAATGCTTAATCGACTGGGCCAGATTAAGAACGTTAGAGGCCCTAAACTCTGAAAAGATTATGTCCCCCCCCCCATATGTCATTCAAAATAAAAAGAATACTAAACCATAAAATAAAAACTTATTTTCCAAAATGACACAAAACTCACATGTCTGCTGAAATTAAAATAGCTTCTTTCCAGATCTATGACTGTGCAACAATTTCATCGATTTATCTTTCTCCCCTGAAAAAACCCAGGCATTTCTGATTTATGTTTGCTTTTAAGTCTCAAAGCAACCTGTCGGTGAATGATAACATCTTGCCCAGGCCGTCCAGTGAGCTTCAGAGGCAAACGGGGACTTGCCCATGCCCTCCACTGCCCCCTCATCCTCACCTACCAAGGCTTCAGCAGAGCTGCTGAACAGTCTTGGCCAAGCTGAGTGCTCTACTTGGCTGGGGAGGGCGGGGTATAAATAAAATTTATTATTATTATTATTATTATTATTATTATTATTATTATTATTATCTACTTCCCTTCCCTTTGGCCTACCAAAGCCCTTCATTCTGCCCCCTCCACTCCTATCCAGGCCTTGGATGAACCTAATGCTGGCATCTCCCCAATCCATCCCCTGTTGAGTTGCCTGATGTCCCTTATTTTAAGAGATGTCCTATATTTCAGAACATCAGTGTTTCATAAAATGTAATGGGCACCCTTTATTTCCAGAAAGCAGCTCCATAGAATTCCCTGAAACAGCCACCACGTCTATTAAATTTTGAATGGATACCCGTAGGCTCACGGCATGCTGGCACACAGGCTTCCTTGAAGCTTTTCTCTTCAGTCCTCCTGTCCCGTGCCCACCCCCCGCCCACTCTCCCCACTATCTCTTCCCTCTTTTGGCACCAGGGCAACACAGGCTGATTTACTCTAATTAATGATGCCACCTGGGTTGGATTTCATTAGCTTCAATTTACATAACTGACTGGCTCTCCTCAGCCCAAGGCCTCAGGCCCTCCATGGATCTGCCATCCTGCCAGCGGTTAAGGATGATTCTCCATAGGCCTGACTTCTATCCCAACATGGCCAATCCTCTCCTTTTCCATTAGGCCTCATGTAGCTTAAATGAGGCACTGCCTACGCAGAATGCCAATCCCGACCACTAGCTGAGAAAAACAGTTTCCCTCCTTTAGCTTCAATGCACCTTCTGCTTTCTATAATTAGTAGTGTTCAGGTCTGCCACTTCAGGGGCTTCCCTTTAAATAACCCTCTCCCTCCCTTTTCTCTTGAACAGGGCACGCAGAGAAGATAAACTGCAGCTAAAATAAGCCGCTCTGTTTAAATCTGAGCAGCCATGCATGACATATCAGAAGTTAGGAGTCATGTGTGCAACAGAGGCTGTGCTCCAGCTCATTTTGCTTTGATGATAAAATCTAGTGTGTCCCCACCTCCACCACAGCAAGGTTTCTTTTCTTTCTTTTAACAAGTATCAAGCTATTTCAAGGAGGGGAGAGTTTCCCTCCAACAAGTGAGGGTAGCGAGGCTAGAAAGGTTATGGGGAAGAGTTTCCTGGATAAGAGATGTCCATTTCCCTTTCTTTCCCTCAGCCCCCACCATTTATTTTCTGAAGAACTCCTTTGACATGGAGCCACAGTTATTTGACGAGATGAAATATCGATGGAGCTCAACAAAATGCTGCTCCCTTGGTAAATGGATAGTGAGGCAATGACATGACTTGTCCCTGGCATTCTGCTCCAACTTTCCGAAACAACCCTCTCTTCGTCTGCCGTTCTCCATATGCAGCTAGGAAAGATACTGGGCCAGGATTTCAGAGATCAGTTACACCCGTAAATCAGTCAGGACAGATAGCAAGCTCGGTTTCACCCCTCATAAATCCAGAGTGATTCCAAAGGAGTCAGTGGAGTTATTTTGGATTTACACCTGGTGTAATGAGGATTTGGAATCTGAGATCCAGGACTGGAGCTTTCAAAAGGGAGGTCACTCTAAAACAAGGCATGGTGTGTTGCAGAACAGAATCTGAGTGTCAGGTCCCTTTTAGATCAATGGGTCTAGACCTAGCATAGCTTGTAGCAGATTAAAGTTTGCGTCTCAGGTTCTCTTAGTCTGATTGTTCCCAGTTGTCATCATCATAAACTTTTGTTGCACTAGCAAGAGGCCATGGCATCACCCAAAAACATCAACAGCCACTAAATATATGGTGGAACCACAGCCAAAAATTGCTCCTAGTGTAAACCAAACAGTTTCAGTTGGTTTTTCCTCTTTGTTTACCCCTAGTTTGACTGAGATTAGAACCTGAGAGTCCATTCCAATGGGTTCAGGTCACAGGAACATAGGAATCTGCCTGATGCTGAGCCAGATTACTGGTCCATCTAGTCTTCATTTGCACTGACTGGAAATAGTCTCCAGGGTCTCAGACTGAAATCTTTCCTATCCCCACCTAGAGATGCTGAGGATTGAAGCTGGGGCATTTTGATTGCAATGTATGTGCTCTACCACCAAGCTATGACCCTTCATAATTACAACTAGCCTAAGTGCTCATGTTCTGATATGCAGACCAGAATCCACTAGACTAGAGTGATTCAGTGGCTGAAGTGCTAGACTGGTCCCACTTCAGCCATGAATTCATAGGCTGACCATGGGCAAGCTGCTGTTGCTAATGCCACACCCCCACCATACATTTAATGCCACATCCCCACCACACATGGGCCCCCCAAAGAATCCTGGGAATTGTAGGTTACCCCTTACAGAGCTACAATTCCCAACACCCTTAACAAACTACAGCTCCCTGGATTATTGGGGGAGAATCCATGTGCTTTAAATGTGTGGTGTCATATGACTCATTTTTCCCTTGGCAAATTGTGTCCTTTTAAACAGGATTGCTGTGAAGATGAACAAGACAAGGAATGGAATGGGCTACCTTTGGAATATAGTGATCTGATAATTTGAATACATACGTAATTATAGTAATCAGTTTCTTAAGATTCGCCACCCGCCGGTAAAACACACAATGGTCAGGGTTACTGTTTTCTATGGGCCTGCTCCAGTTTTACATCTGGTGCTTGTAACTGTTCAGATGGATGCGTATTTATGAATAAATGCATGTGAGTCTGTGTGTATGCCTGTGCCATTATGAAAATTATCAGAGCAAACCGCCTGTTATTATTTAGTGTAATTCACTCATCTCCCATTGGATTCTTTCATCCATGCACAAGGAAGCCATGTGGAACTAAACCAAATAGAGGATTACACAACTTCAGCAGGCAGTGGAAAGTGAGGAGGCAGTTGAGTGAGGCCAAGCCCTGCAATGAGCAGGGAGGGAAAGGGGGATGAGAAACTCAGTGATGTGCTTGTATTTAAAATGCTGATGATGGATGAGTGTCATCCTGCAGCAGAGGCAGAGAGGGAAGAAGAACACGGAGAAGGGAGCAAATCCAAACAGAGGCTGTGCCAGAGCTGCGTTTGACATCTGCACTGATCCTCATCTGTCTGTGATGATTCGTTGAGAGAAGATAGAGTATAACCTGACAGTATGCAGAGGAAGTACAATTTTTGAGGAGGAAGAAGCGAAATGAAGTTTTCTCTGTTTTCAAGGCAAGCAATCTAAGGTCAGTTCAGGAGTGGAATATGGAGCTTACAAAACTGCAGCTTACGAAACTGCAGATAAATCCAGACAAAACAGAGGAACTGTGAGTCAAGAACACTGCTGATCTAGGTGAGGTTGCACTGCTCTTCAGGTAGGTGGTATTTAAGCTCCAGAGTATTCAGTGATCCATCACTTTCTCCAGATGCTCAGATGGCCACAGTAGCTAGGAGGAGTGCCTTTTACAAGCTTTGGCTTACCTGGAGAAAGTGGACTTGGCTTCAGTTATTCATGCTTTGGTTACTTTCAGAGTGGATACAGTGGAGACTGGTCCATCGCCCCACCAGTCTCGACCTGCCTCCAGCTGCCACCTCCTGCCATCTTACTTGCATCCAGTCCAAAGTGTGCCACAGGCTGTCAGCTTCCTTCTGCTTCATGTCAGTATTGCCCTTGTACTACTCAACAGGGAGGAGGATGGAGACAAATGTAGAATTAGCTGGCTCTTCCTCCACTTACTGTTGGCCTCTCTGACCTCTGCCCTTCCAGCCACCACTTGACAGCAGGGACCCCTTCTGAACCACAATAAGACACTTAAGGTGCTAAGCATTTGTTAAGGCTTCCACAGCATCTTTGCAAGGGAGGAGGATGGGGAGAAAATGACAATGGTCCACATCCCTGTGATCTCATTAGCCAGGGCCCCATGATTCACTAGCAGCCCTGCCAGGTCCACTGACCACCAGTCACTATTATTGGGGACCACTTATCCCACTGGTCTGCCCAGAAATGAAGATCAATGTCAAAAGCCTTGCTCTAAGTGCAAGGAGATTTGGTGAGGGAGCACAAGAGACAGGGGCTTCTCTGTGTTGGTGATGCCATTCCAGAACACCCTTGATCTTCCTGTGTCTTTTGCTAGAAATAGAATAAACTTTAGGTCCAGTCACGGACAACTCTGGGGTTGCGGTGCTCATCTCGCTTTACTGGCTGAGGGAGCCGGCGTTTGTCCTCAGACAGCTTCTGGGTCATGTGGCAAGCATGACTAAGCTGCTTCTGGCAAACCAGAGCAGTTTACCTTCCCACCTATTTATCTACTTGCACTTGATGTGCTTTCGAACTGCTAGGTGGGCAAGAGCTGGGACCAAACAACAGGAGCTCACCCCATTGTGGGGATTCAAACTGCTGACCTTCGGATCGGCAAGCCGTAGGCTCTGTGGTTTAGACCACAGTGCCACCCGCGTTCCCCTTTTTATTTCTTACTCTACCCCAAATATAACTTCAATAAAACCAGACAATGTGCTCTCTCTTGTTTTAGAATACACATCACCCACAAATCACTCCCAGTCAATGGTCTGCCTTTCCATTTTGGCTCACGTGTCATAGTGGAATGTCAGGCTGGTGGCTGCATTGTTCTGCCAACACAGGGGAGACAAGAGCACATTTCTCTATGTAGTGGAAAGGCTTATTCATTTTGGCTTGTAGCTTGCTTGCTCTTGATAGCATGGAAAGAACCTAATTCCTACATAGTCACCATCTCAGCAATGATTGGCTATGAAAGAGGTTCCTCCTGGGCTGGATACCTTGGCTTGTGATCAAACTTTGTGCCCCCCAAAGGGGCAAAGATGTGCTGGGGGGAGAGAGGGGGAATATCCTATAATTATTTCCCCCATGAAATATTTTTATTGTTTTTTCAACAAATAACAGATAATAAACTCAAGAAGGTACAGAGGTGTTGCGTATGGCCAGGTACATACGCCATGATAGCCACAGCAACCTTGTGTTCAAAAGTACACATATCCCCTCCTTCCTTGTTTGGAGGCCAATGAAGTTTCTAACTTTTGTTCCTATTGCTAAGAAAAGGGTACCCTACCACATCAAACCTGCCATGCTTAGTAGACCCTTGATTACTTACGCTCCCATGGTGCTCCAACTTTCAAAGGTATCTGGTCCAACTCTCTGGCCAATGTCAGGTATCTGCTGCTACAAACGGACATCCAGCAGGGTTGCCAATATGCCAATATTGAATAGAATATTGGGGGAGGGGGGACAACAAGAAAGCCCTGCCCTACATAATCAATCACAAGATGCAGCACATGCACACCATTTCATTTGAATAATATAATAATATAACAATAATTTATTATTTATACCCCACCCATCTGGCTGGGTTTCCCCAACCACTGTGGGTGGCTTCCAACAAAACATTAAAATAAAATAGTCTGTCAAACATTAAAAGCTTCCCTAAACAGGGCTGCCTTCAGACCTCTTCTAAAAGTCTGGTAGTTGTTTTTCTCTTTGACATCTGGTGGGAGGGCGTTCCACAGGGCGGGTGCCACTACTGAGAATCAACTTGAGGGGGGATGGCCTCCTCAAATATTTTATTGGGGGCGGCGCCTAAGGGACCTTGGCCCCTAGGAGTTGGCTCCTATGCCATCAAGCATCTGTTAAAAACCTTTAACACAGGAGTAGGGAACCTTTCCTTTACAGGATTGGCCTTGTGGGCCAAATTTCTTATAATTTGAATTAGGTTCATACCCTCTGGTGCAACAGAGTCTCATGCATCGTCCACCCCCCCCCCCCCCCGGCGAGTCAATCAATATATCAGTATTCATAATCCCAATGAAGACAGTAAAGACTCACCTGGGTTGTCTGACACACCTTGTGCTTCATATGAAAAATGCAGGGGAGTCCCAGAGGCATCATCATAGCTCAGGTAGTGGTATGGCCCCATCTGTAAATCCAGATGGACTGGAGAAAGCAAGTGCCACTCCACACAATCCAATGCAGTTCCCCATCATGTTCCTTATTGCAGAAAGTCTGATCTTTTGGGGAAGCAGGTTTGTTGTGCCAGACCTCCTGATCAACTATCATTACACAACCTGAATTTGCCAAGGTTGTAACTGAATCCCACCTTAAAATAATGATGTTCTGGAAGCACCCAAAGACTCAAGGCTGTTTGCCTGACCCCTATAGTATCAACAGTGGGTTTCTTCTGTTCCTCTCCTCTCTTGCAACATTCAGCTCAAATCTGTCATTTGGATGTTGGAAAATGTTGGCAGAAGGTTTAATTTCCATTACAAAATTTTCCAGTAGCTTAACATTAGTCATTCTGGCTTTTTATAATATAACTGGGCTCAAAATCAGTGAGGATAAGTGCATCAAAGAGGGCCAGAGACTGCAAATTTCTGACCATCACTAAACTACTGACAGTGGAAAGTGTATAATGTTTTAAATGCTTTACAGTCCCTTTTCTTAATGTTATTTGTTTTGTTTTATTTTATTAGATTTATATACTGCCCTTCATCAAAAGAACTCTGGATAGTTCACAAGATAAAAACACAAGACCAAGGCACAAATAAATAGGTAAAACACAGACAACAAACCAATAACTCCCAATAATTTACTCCAATACAGATACTTTTTCTGGTTTACAAAAAAAGATGAAGGAACCTAGATTGTATATTCCAACAAGTTCATGTGGTTTAAATTGAGGGCCCCATTGATTGGAACTCATTTACTCACTGGATGATGAAATAACTCTTCTTTTACCCCTTTCTGCGTAGACACTGAAGAATTGTTGATCCTCCTCTTAAACTGAAATCCTACATGCATTTACTTGGGCGTGAGCAGCACTGAATCACTGTGGGTCATACCTCTGAGTAAACATTCCCATGTGCATTGCCACCAATGATACTACAGCAGCCCAGTCTCTGCAGTTCCTTACCCATGCCTGCAAAGTAGCATAGCACCTCATTTGAACATCAAAATGAATCTCTGAGAGATTGTAGCGTGACCCCAGAGTCAACATAGCACTAACCAAATTAACTTTCCCCCAGTTATAACAAAACCAGACCATTAAAACTAGATTTTGTTAACACTCAAGCAAGGAACATTCTTGACAAAGTCACTCTGCGGGTTATGCAAATTGTTTAAGAATTCAACTGGAAATATCATCTGAGTGCCCAATCACTCAGAGATATGCATAAAAGATATGGTTTTATTTTAATTTTTATTCCCACACATTGGGTTGCACACACAGAACAACTTCCAAAAGTCCAACGTAATGTCTCTTTCCCCAAGCCCTGTGGTTCCCCCATATCTTCTCTGGAAGGTTCAGGGAAAACCCAGAAGTTCCATTGCACTCCAGGAAGTCATTCTACGTGTGCAATGGTTGGGTATGAGCCACCATTTAATTTCCACCCTCTTACCTATCAGGGAACACAGCAGAAAACTCAAGCAAATATCTATTGGGAAGACACTTCAACAATCTCATCATATTTTTAGTGATAAACAGGTCAATATTCTTTAGCATCTCTTGGTCATGCTTGTCCTCCATCCACTAATTCATGCTTGTAGCTCTTCACTGCATCTTCTCCAGTTTTCAAGATCCTGGGTATACAGTGGTCAACAGTGAGGCTGAAATCCTAAGCCCATTTACTAGGGCGTAAGCGCCAGTGAACATTGTGGACCGTATAGTGCGACTTACTTCTGTGTAAACATGCACTAAATCTGCACTAGTAATATTCAGCAGTGATTTTGTTGACATCACATTGAGTAGGACATTAAAATCTACCATCCTGCTCCCTCAGTAAATGTTCTTATCCATCATGAATATGATATTTGCCATATTTTTTCTGCTCTACTGAGGAGGCAATTTTGCTTTAAAGCTGAAACTGTTATAATGAAACAGAGGACAGAAGACAACCCATTTACTCTGCACATCTAATATGACTGAACATTGGTCTGTACGCCCTGATCCCAGCAGATCTGAATGCATTTGCCAGACCAGGTCAATATTAGCCCTGGAAGGCATCCTGTGCCAAGGCGTTATGGGGAATGGTGTTGACAAGTCAACAGGTGACAGTCATCTAAGTCTTCACTAAGTCAACCCTATGGCCCCAGCAACTCATTGCCTTTCCCACCTCTGATGGCAGCTGTTTTACAGTTCACAAAAACCCTCTGGAGCAATTGGAAGAGGCAGAAGGGAGAAGACTGTTTCCCATTTAAACTGCAGGGGGTAGTCAGGGAGGCAGAAGGTAATTTCCCAATCTGGAAGGTGTCCAGGATGCCAGGACTTCCACACATGAGATGTTTGATAGCTCAAGAGACAAACTTTCCTGCTGCACAGATCTCCTGCTGTGCTGCCACTCAGTAATAATCAGCAAGGCAGGCTAGGTTGGGACACTGCCAGCAAGGTAGCCCAGCCTTATTGCAGGGTGCAGACTAAAAGGACACAGAATGCCCTTCAGTTGTCACACCAGGGCATAGGGGCATTGCTCCTCTTATTTGAAAAGCAGGCAGATCGCAAATATGGGCCTACTCTTGCTCCCTATGGCACCCATTTCTTCTTTGAAGACATTGCTTCTTGCAGATGGGCTCAAGGAACCAAATAATTGCTAAGGATTTCCTAGAAATATCTGAAATACACATGGCTTCTGATTCTATGCTTCTGCAGTCACAGAGAACAGAGGTAGCAATGCCACTTTCAAGACACAACCCATTTTAAGAGAATATTTTCCCAATATCTTCTAGATTCTTCTGATTTTCAAGTTCCTTTCAATATGAGACATCAAAAAAACAATGGCTTTATTAGGTGTAATACTGAAGTGGATGAAGTGAATAATGTTTATACAGTGGTACCTCGGGTTAAGTACTTAATTTGTTCCGGAGGTCCATATTTAACCTGAAACTGTTCTTAACCTGAAGCACCACTTTAGCTAATGGGGCCTCCTGCTGCTGCTGTGCCGCCGGAGCACGATTTCTGTTCTCATCCTGAAGCAAAGTTCTTAACCTGAAGCACTATTTCTGTGTTAGCGGAGTCTGTAACCTGAAGCGTATGTAACCTGAAGCATATGTAACCTGAGGTACCACTGTATATAGTGGACAGATGAAGAATAGGAAGTTCCTTAGCTTCTTAACTTTTTCTCACTCTCTTTTCTCTTTTCTGTCTCTCTTTTCACTTTCTCTCTTCTAATTCCTTTTCTATTCCTTTTTCTTTTTCTTTATCTCTTCCTCTTTCTTTCTTTCTTTCTCCTTTTTGCCTCTGGATTAATGTTTTAGTTTGGACCCCAAAAATATATTTGACAATAATCTTTGTATTTTTCTTTATAAACTCTAATAAAATTTATTTTTTTAAAATAAAAAAGAGACATAAAAAAACAAGAGGGAAATTTATATTCCTAAAAGTTGTGTTGTTGTTGTTGTTATTGTTATTGTTATTGTTATTGTTATTGTTATTGTTATTGTTATTTCTTGGACCATCTAGGAAGGGGGCTTCGACCAGTTTATCAGAACTGTAACACCAGAATCACAGTTTCTCCCTTGCCCCTTTTTGCACCTGTCCATTTGTCTTGAGAATTTAGCCTGTCAGTACTGTTCTTGAAGAAAGAAGCAACCATTCATGCTGTAGGTATATGACATACACAGTTGGAGATTATTCTACTCAAATCTTTATCAAAATGTGAACTCATATGCTAGAAGGCAACCTTGAGAAATGACTAACTGCAAGCAAAGGCACCTGTTTTGATGCATATAGTATGAATGTTTATTGGGTTCAACAGCAATGAGGACTGCACAACATAACTCTTCTGCCTGAGGGAAGATCTTGCCTTGTGGTGGGGTGGGGAAAATACTGTTCATGCTTAGATACTAAAGGAACTCTCCGTTGGTGCACTGGGGAAAAGAATAGCACGTTTTTTGGAGGCCAGAACTAAAAAAATGAAATCTCCTGTTTGTTATCTAGAATAAAGTTGTTGCAATCTAGAACTTTGTGCTATCCTTACAACAGCGAGGGTCTACATTCTGCAACCATTTGCACCATACTGGACCTAAGACACAAAAATGCCCATCTTTATTTTAACCAAATCCAGCCACAGCACATCTCCAAGGCTCAAAGTAAGCTAAAATAAACACCACACTTAGTTATTATGTGTGTATGACATCAAGTGTATGTAGAAAAGTACTAGGCTGTCTGCTTTGCCAGTCAAAGCAGAAATTTTGTATTGCAATTCTATCCATCCAGCAACCACGAAGGTGCCAGGACACAGGTTAATCTTAGCTCACCCACTGGAACGATGTGCCGTTTCTAAAACAGACCTGTGCAAAGAAGTTTGGAGCAGAACATTAGTGTCTGCTCTGCATAAAGATCTCAGGGTTTTTGCCGAATGCTTTGGAACCTTTCTGAGTTACCTCTTTTGCAGAATGACGCCCATGCAAACACTGCCTGATCCCTGTGCCCCTTAGGACTTGGACAATTTAAAAGTGAATTCCTCTGTTTAGATTGTCAAGCAAACGTTTTCGACCAGTGTGTGTTGCTCCTGTTCTCTCTCTCCCTGGTATCCGCCTGCGTGGCTCGTAGCAATCCACTGCATCATCCCCTTGTCGAGCGCCAAGGCAGGGCAGGGGATAACGAGCAGCCAGAGTCATCTTGGTGCCCATCCATCATCGCCTGAGCTCTTTGTTCTGACAGCTGCATTTTGTCTCCTAATTTTAGAGCAACACTCCATCAGAAAACCAGGAGGAGAAAGGATCCTCAGCTTTTGATTGAAGAGGTAGGGCAAGAAGATGTATCCTCCAAACCACCTCAGGATACAGGACTGCTGGGAGTCAGCATCCTCCTAATTCCTATCAAGAGCTCTTGAGATGTCTCAGCATAGTCACGCTCCTGTGATCTCATAGCTTGCCTTCCACCTCTGCCTGTTTTCTCAACTTATTAACACTCATGAATAAAAGCAGCTGTGCCTTTACACTTGATTGTTGCCGTCACCGAGTTCCTTCCCATTCCTCTCTTGCTTTCAAAGGTATATTTCGTCTCAGCTGCATTTTCCATAATCCAACATAAGGTTCGCAGTGAGTTATCTTGAAAAGGAGGGCATCAACTAATCTGAATGAAAGCAGACTGGATAAACATCTGTGGTGGGTGGTTAGGCCTGGGGAGTCCTGCCAATCCAAAGGAACCAAATATAAGACTTTTCAGGTAAACTGTAGAAACAAAGCAGGGTTAACATCCTAATCATCTGACCCTGAGTTTTTAGTTTTTGCTGAATAAGAACAAATATCAATTTGAGTCAATTTGGGTATTCCATGGAATGATGTTTGCTCCGATTGAGCTTTAAAGAGCAAGTTTTCTCAATGAAAGCTCTGAAGGGGAAAAAAGGGTGCTTGAACAAAGAGCTTTAATTGTGGACTGTGCCTGGAAAGAGCAAAGGAAATTTAAGTGTGGGTGAGGCCATAATTAATACCATGTTTTGGGACCTGGTTGATATATCCTATTCTGAGCTTTGGTGTGATGATTCTGAGAGCATTATAAACAAAATGGGGAAAATCTGAAAGTTTTATCTATAGATCTGAGCATAGCTGTCAACTTTTCCCTTTTCTTGCGAGGAATCCTATTCGGAATGAGGGAATTTCCCTTTTAAAAAGGGAAACGTTGACAGCTATGAATCTGAGAGTTGCTTTCATGTATCTCTTGTTCATATGTTCTCCACCCCTTAAATAACAACATGTCTGACTTCTTTTCCTCTTGACTTCCACTTTTTTAATGGGTTCTGTATTCTGAACCCTCCTCAGTTTTATTTTGACTCAGACTGATGACTTCTAACTATACTTCCACCGCGGTCTAACATTCAAAGTTTTAATAAAACAGTCACAACCTGTGAATTTGACCAAGCAGAGGGAGGCAGGGGTGGAGAAATTAGCCATATAGGAAGGGATCAAATGGTCGAGCTGCAGGCATTCGTGTCGGATCCGATAACAGGCATAAGGCGTGAGAGAGGCTGCAAGCATGAGCCAATTCCCACAGAAACAAAGGGGAAGTGGGATTTTGCCACTTTCCCTGTGAAAAGTCACGTTTGCTGAGGGAAGTCATGAAACCGAAGCCTCAGATCAGGTTCTCAAACACTTTGCACAAGAAATAAAAGAGAAAGAAATCAGGGATGGTGTTTTATGTCCTGTCATGGACAGTGTGGAATGCGGCCCTTTTTGCTGTTTCAAAGGAATCACAATTAAGAGCTTGTATTGTTCACATCAAAGGCATGTTTCTTTCCTCTCTGCTTCCCCAAGTCCAACAGCAGGTCTTTCTGCATCCAAGGCCATGCGACTGATTCCGCGTTCTGTCATTCCTGCAAATGTTAGAATTTCCAGCTGTATGGGAGAGGAGCTTAGCCTGGAGAGGCAGCCAGATGTCACTGGCAAAGGAGAAGCTGTGAGCATAGTGCATTTTTTTGTAAAATGAGATGTTTGCAACATCTCCTTCCCTCTTTGACTGTGGTGGAGCATCATGGCTTCTGCTCAATTGCCATTTGTAACCGAGCCATCCAGGTGAACGGAGTTGGGCAGTCTAGACTCCATCTTCCGCAGCTGTCCCACTGCCACAGAGGGTGCTGAGTGCAGTGGTTTGGATGAGAGGGCTGCCACAATGAGCTGCTGCCATTCTTTGCTCTCAGACTCGGATTGAGCTCCAGAGTGCTGCCCGAGCTGATAATTCTCAAAGCCTCATGGCACAGGCTGAAAGCGCATAATGCAGTCATCTTGCTGAAGCTAAGCAGGTCTGGCTGCAGTCAATGGCTGGATAGGAGGCTGCCTCCTACATATTCTAGGAGTTCCATAGGGAAAAAGCAGAACGCACAAGAAATGAATGAAATAAAGCAAGTCCTGAAGCAAGACACTCAGAGAAGAGTGTTGAGTTGTGTCACGGGCATGTGTATATAGTGTAGCCTAGCAGAAACTATGTGGACGGTTGGCATGGAGCGTTACTATCTAATCCAAACTAGTGTCAGGAGAATGAGTGCAGGATTTGCAGGACGGATGGGAAATCTCATTCTGTGGCTGAGTGGTTTGAAAGAATAGTTCTTCAGCTACTTCCAGCATACATCATCCAGATCATCTGGAGATTATCTGGTGGAGCACAGTTCTTTGTCCACTGTGTTACAGAGGCCTCAACTGCCACTTTCAGTGGGGTTTTTAAAAAAAACCAAGCACAAATTTTATGAAATAAAATTTCGTAATGGGAGCTGGGAGCAGAGAGGGTGTTTATTGGCTTATGGGGTTTTAAAAATCTTTTTTATTTTGTATTTTGTGTTTTATATCGTATCTTTTTGTTTTGAACCACCCTGAGATCTACGGATGAGGGGTGGTATACCAATTAAACAAACAAGAAGTCAAGTTGCTGGTTCCATGCTGAGGAACACTCTTCCAGCAGATATCCTCACTATTAACCTATTCAGCTATTTAAATTGTTTCAATTAGCCAGTCATTTTAATGATTTTTTTTAAAAGCTACCCCCCCCGGTGTTTCATCTTTTATCATATACTACTGTATATTGTATGCCAACTTGATATTTTTACATAGGCTAGTAGATATTAAAAAAACACACACACACACACACACACACACATATATATATATATATATATATATATATATATACACACACATACATACATACATCAACTATATATACCTGATAGCCACCTGCAGTGGTTAGGTCAAGAACAGCTCAAGGAAGCATTTTAGTGGAATTGCCCACAAAGCTAGTAAGTTGTTCAAAATTGTTTTTAATATTTTTGTTAATGCTGTAACCCACCCTGGGACCTTAGGGTGAAGGGTGGGTAATAAACAAACAATTATTATTTATAATAATAATAATAGTCAGCGTGGTGCTTTGGCAGTGCCTGCATGTGCGTTGGTGTTGTGCATTGGAGTGAGAGAAACCAATTTCAGATTCAAGCATTCCAACTTAATGGACTACAAATGTTGGGTTTTACTTGAAAATTTGGGGCCTTGGATTTCATGTGGCATAAAGAGGGCCTTAAATTTTGAAATCTTGAGATGCGGATTTTATTTCTACTCCTCCGCAAGCCATCCTGACTGGCCCTGGACACTACAGAATCTCACAATCTCCACTCTGAGAGTGGGAGGGAAAATAAAGGAGATGTTTACTCTTTGAAGTTAATGGAGTGACACAGTGTGTTAATGGGCTATTTACCAACACTGCCTCCTCTGTCTCTTGTTTTACAAGTGAAAATGTTTCATGGCTGTGCTTTGGCATTGGGTTGGCCCAAAAGGGGTGACTCTGGCTCTCCTCCACTCGCCATTCAAGCACAAGTAAACTGAAGGAGGAAGAGGAGTGATTTTTTTTTTTTTTTTAGAAAGAATGAGTAAGGGAATGCAAGACCCCACTTTTAAATTAGACTTAAAAAATAATAATAATGCAAATTTTGGTTTTCAAAACTTTCTAAAAGGACCAACAAATTTAGTCCCACTTTCTTAGAAGATTCAAAGTGCAAAGTGTGAGAATCAAGAAATACTCTCACACACATAAATATACTTTGAAAAGGAAATATTTTGTGCAGAAAGACAAATTGGACACAGTTATTCATTTCATTTCTGTTGCTGAGCGTGCATGAACTTTGCATAACATCCAGAATGGATATTACATTGAGCATGAGATTTCTTTTTCTTTCTTTCTTTTGCCTGCAGTGCTGGCTCAAGATACTGTGCTGACCAAGGAAAATCAGTAAATGGTTCTCCCTCCCTGCCCAGGTCAAGGTGCTTAGAACCCAAGATCTCTGAGGCAAAATGTGCACTGCTATAGCTCACTGGCAGAGCCCATGCTTTGCATGTAGAAGGTCCCAAGTTCAATCTGGGTCATCCCCAGTGAACAAGATCAAGCAGCAGATGATGGGAAAGACCTCTGCCTGCGACCATGTAGAACTATTGCCAGTCAAAGAAGACAATGCTGGATTTCATGGCCAAACAATCTGATCTAGGGCTTGCCCATACTCCCACTTGTCCAGAGCCTAGAAAGCATGGGGACTAGTGGTTTTCTGCTTGTCCCATGCTTTCAAGGCATGGGCCCAAACGGTTTTGCTTTTGCCCAACCGCTTTCCCCTGGAAAACCTGCTATTTAGCACTAAATAGGAACAAACGGCAATCCACAGAAAATCCGATTGCTGTTTGTTTTGATTTAGCACTGAACCGCACATTTCCCCAGGGGAAAGCAGCAGGGCCAGGATGAGCCCCAAGTCTAAGGCAGCTTCCAAGGATGAATGTCCCTAAGCTGTCACATCAGGCAAGCAAGCTCATCCCCTCCTACCTTCCCCCTTATCCTGCTCATGCTCCCCTTCTAATACAGAAAGTGAATATCTCCCAGCTGCTCCCAGGTGAACCGGCAGCTCTGAGGATTGATGGGCGTGCTTCGGAAAGTGTATCCTTCCTTTCTTGAAGGCAGATGCTACAAGCAAAAATCCCATTGCAGCCTTTTGGAATACAGAGAAATGGATTGCTGTGAAAATCCATAGGGCTGCACAGCACGTTATCGCAAAGCTGTCCACCTGTGTCTTGCCACAGATGGGAGATTGTAAAACACCATGTGAGAGACTGAAGCATGTTCCCTGTTCATGGTAATGCCACCTGCTATGGGAAACAAAGAACAGGGGAGTTTGGCGCGTGAGCTCACTAAGAGAATTAAACCTGTATCGTAAATTATCCCACTGAGGAGGAGGACTGAAAATGGGGAGTTGCCCCTCCTTTCACCCACTGAAGTGTGGGGGGGGGGAGGAGACAAGGGAGAGTATGGGGCAGAGTCAGGGTGTGTGTGTGTCTAAGTATGGAAAATGTTTATTTTGCCTCCCGTTGTTACTGGGCAGCATGAGCTGACCAGATAGGAGGAGAGATCAGTATACCGCATTTTTTCATGTATAAGATGGCCCCATGTATAAGACAACCCCTATTTTCTTTTAACACCAAATTAAGAAATTAAGTAGTTTAGCTTTTTTGGGGGTGGGGAAGGTCACTTCCGCCAATTGCTCACCTGCCTGCCCACCACTGCCGATCGCTTGCCACAGCCGCTGCTGATCACACACCTCATCACAGCCACCAATAGTCTGCCTGCTCGCTGCCACCAACAGCCCACTCGCCCACTTGCCGCAGCTGCCAATCGCCTGCCCAATTGCCACAGCCAATCGCCAGCAGGCCTTGCCACAGCCACCAATCACCCACCCAATCTCCTGCTTGCTGCTGCCGTTAATCACACGTCGCCGTCCCCCGCATTCACTATCCGTGTATAAGACGACCTCCAATTTTTGCCTAGTTTTTTTTAGCAAAAAGCATCACCTTATACACGGAAAAATACGGTAACTAGAAGGAGTCTGAAGGTTGCAGTTCAACTGTCTTGAGAATCCAAAGATGCTTTACACACCATAATTTTAAAGCAAAAATCCCAGAAATTGTCGTTTGCCCTTCACAAAGCTTTAATTGCCAACATACTTAAAAACTACAGTTCCCAGGATTCTTTGGGAAGGTGCTTTAAATGTATGGTGTGTATTTAGCCCTAGACTGTAGGCCAGGGGAGAAAGGCCTTCAGGCCCACAGAGCAGTGCTGTATTTGTAAATTGGGAGTAGGGTGGCCACTTATGCACAACCACCACCACCCCAAAGAAGACACAGATTTGGACATAAAACTTGAATATGGCAATTTATATGTATGGATAGAAGTTGGAACATTGTTACTACAATTTAAACAGAGATTATACAATGTATCTCACCATAGGTATATAAGGGGCAAGTATTAATTAAGGACTTAAACATCAGGCAATGGCAGGGACAGCATGCACATAAATTACCGTAAATCAGGGAAGAATGTGCTCGGTTTCTATGCTTAAAGCAAACCGCCCAAAACATATTAAAGCCCCTTCATTTTGGCTGGAACCTCCTCCTCTTTACCTTCATTTTCGGCAAGTAAGGCTTCATTGCATCCTTGTAAATACTCTTCAAGCACTTCTAGTTTTGTGCCTGTAAGTTTCTTAACTAAGGCAGATTCATAAATGAATCATCACTGTACAGCCAACAAGAACTACAGATTCCCATGGAGAAACTGCCTCTGATAAGCAAGTAACATGGCACTTGCTTCATTCAGGGGTGTTTTTTTGGTGGGGGGTTCTTTAGAGTGGGGTGCCTGAGAGGGAAGTTGTACAGGTGAAATGTCTTCTTGGAAAAACTCTGCTGACACCCAGGTGATAACTTTTGAAGAGCATCTTCCAGCTCCTACTTTCTCTTTTTCAGGTCTTTGAACCAGACGTGGCAGTCCTTCAAACAGAGGACAGCATCAGTTAGGTGGCTGTCCTCTGCTAAGAAGAGCATAGGGCCACCCTAAGGGAGAGATGCTGGGATGAAATTGTCCTTTCTCCCTACGATGGTCATATCCCAGCTGCAGTGTTGATTTTGTTTGCTCTCAGGCTTTTCCTTCTGTCCTGCTTCCCATGGCTTCACAGTTGGTACTTATAGTGCCGAAAACACTCTGCTCAGCTAAGCAATGCTATTGAGGCCTTGGACTGAGTCCAAATCCCCACTGAGCCACAGAGCTCCCTGGGTGGTCCCGGACATGCCTGCCTCTCTTTCGTCAATCACCCCCTCACCCACTTCAACATTCGTGTGATTTGCTGCATCCTCCTGAAGATCAGAGCCCCATCAAACATGCCACAGTATTTGATTTGTTTTTCTCATGGCAAGTTTTCAATGCAGAAAGAAGAATAAGAAGAATAAAAAGACAAGTATTTACATATCTGTAGGAATAACTGTGCTTTTGTATTTGCAGGTTGCGGAAAAAGATTTCTCCCCCGAGTTCCGCTGGACATTTGGGTAAGTATAGTTAAGATTGCGACCTGAAACTTTCAGATTGTGAGTCCAAGCTGGCTGCTGCTGAAAAGGACAGTTGTCATATGCTAATTGTTTGGCTAAAAGCCAAATTATGTTTATCCTTTTTTAAAAAAGGAAGGAAGAAAAAGGTTTAAATATGCAACTGAATAAATACAGAAGAAGTCCCTGCTTCTGAAAAAAGAGCTCTTCTGTAAAGATCGGCTTTTGGAATTGCAGAATCCAATTCGGCTTTCTTCCTGGACTTCAGAAAACTCCTTTCACGGCGCTTCACAACACTCTAGCCTTCCAGATTGCTCTGTGGGAAGAAGCCTTCATTACAGATAAGCATCAACTAATTAGATTTGGAGTTGATAATGTAGGTGACCTTTTCAAGTGGCTTGCGGTGGCCTTCCCATGCACAAAGCTCTCTCTTAATATTAGCTAGAGTTTATTTACCAATATGTGGAACGTGCCAATGCAATTAAAGTGTTCCACTTTTCATGTTCTGAGGGATGGGGAATGCAGCACTGAGGACCAGCTCATGCAAGGTTTCTCTAATGGCGCAGTCCCAACCATCCTTGGGCATACAATTCATTGTGGCCATCATTTCTTTTGCTTTCACCTTTTCTCCTAGGGACAGGTTTCTGCTTGCTTTTTCCTCTTGCCCTTGTTAAGGATCGGAAGTTGTTTCTCAAGTGGTGAGTCTGGGGTATTTTACGGGGAGGGAACTGAACTTTTAAGAATTATAATGATTTTTATAATTAATTTTTGTCTATTTTGTAGGTGGCACAGAACCAAGATACTAATGTTGTTTTATTGTTTTTGGCAAATGCGGGGCTGAAAGGCAAGGTCTTATTGGTTTTTAGCTTATGGGAGAATTGGGATTATTAAGACCTTATTAAACAGCAGAAGAAAAGCATATGGTAAAAGCACATTTGGTTGTTTGTTATATAGAAGTGACCTGTGTTAATTTGCCCTGAGAGGGCTGTTTGTGGTTGTAGGTTTTATAAGAAATGATATCTGTAAACCTGTCTCCGAGTGACCATTCATTAGGCTGCTTGTTTTTATTTTGTCGTTCTGAAATGTATTACAGTAATCTTTACGGTGTATTAGTCATAGATGCAGCCTCCTATTTCTTGAATATTGCAGATCCCAACTTGGTTGTTCCTTAGGTTGCAGTTTTGTGTCGGGCTTGATTTCCTTTTGTTTCTCATTCAAGCTCTAGAATATTCCCACATGGCTTGAGAGTGGGAATATTCCTCCTGGAGGAAAGACAGCAGCAGGCAGTGGTGGCTGGCCCAATGCAACCAATGGGCAACTGCCCCAGCAAGCTCAGTCTGCCTTCAGCCAGGCTCCACCTGCCTTCCTTCGTACTTACAACCTGTCCATGGGGTGGGCTGTCAGTTTCCTCCTTAGTCTCAGGGCTCGTCTACACTTCCTCTTGTTCCATACCTAGAAAGCATGGGTCTGAGTGTTTTTCCCCTTGCCCCACTCTTTTCCCAGGGAAAACCTGCTCTTTAGCTCTAAACCGGAACAGATGGCAATTCACAGAAAGCCTGAATTGCCCTTTGCTCCAAATGAGTGCTAAAGAGTGGCTTTCTCCAAGGATAAGCCCCCAGTGTTATAGCCCTTGTGGGAGGAGGACTGGGAAAATATTATAACTAGTTGACTTTGCCTATCATTGCCTCTGGCTCCACCTACTGTTGACCTCCCTACCTACAGCCTGAAATAGCATTGCTCTGTGGGAAATTAAAATGGCTGCCCCCAATGGGACACTGCTGCCATCAGAAAAACCCACAGCCTTGGATAGGGGCCATTGCCAGTGGACTGTGCCAGGGTGCTGAGGCACTTGCGGCACCCAAAGGATGCCAGGTGATGTCATTAATGCTCTAATGAGATGTGGCATTAAAACATTTCATCTTCCTTACCACATTGAAAAAAACTATAAATGCAGTCTGATGAAGCTGTTATTTTGCACAGAGAAACAGAGATGGGGGTGTTGCCTAACCCTTTCTAGTCCTGCCTTTTTCTGCTGGAAATAACTCACTCTGCTACTTTTCTACCTGTGGGGTGGTAGAACTTATCCACATTTATCTCTGCAGGAAAAATACCATCTGAGGGGGGGGTGATTGTGAGCTAAAATGATCATAGGCCCTTGCTGCTGACCCTTCAAACTTCCCCTTCCCACAGAATTGCAGTCGTTACAGGCTGCTTTTGGGTTGCTTTTGATGATGTTGTTGTTAAAGGGAAATCACTGGGGGAAATCTACAGGTGATTGATCTTATATAAATCTGGATATTTCCAGGTTGGATTATTTCAATGCACTCTATGTAGGGCTGCTCTTGAAGTCGGCCCAGAAGCTGCAGCTAGTGTGAAAGGCAGTGGCTCAACTGCTTAGGGGATCAAGTATCACCACCATATTATGCCACTGCTGAAAGAATTGCACCACCAAGCTAAGATCAAGGCATTGGTTGTGGTGTACAAAACCATAATCAGCTTGGAACCAGAATAATCTCACCCTTTATATACCCAATCAATGCATTCCAGAAAAAGGTATCTGCAGGCATCTTTCAGATACCATCTTATCAGGAGATCTGTTCCATATGATGTAGGAATTGGGTCTTTTGTAAGGTGACAGTTCCCTTACAGTGTGTGTGTGTGTGTGTGTGTGTGTATCTATTGTCTTTTCGGCACCTTCATCAACAAGCCTTTTAAGTGAAGATCTTTATTCTGCTCTGTACCTGCATTAGATGTAAAATTAGTTATGTACAAAATTGTTTTTAGCTGTTTTTACAGACTGAATTGTTATTACTGTTTTTCATATAGAATAGTAATTGTTTCTATTGTCGATATTTTTATTGCAAAATGGCTTTGAGATATGTCATGGAAAACAATTCCATCAACTGGATCATATAATTATTATTTTTTAAAGTTACATGCTTTCCACCTGCACACCTGTGCTGTGTTTCCCATAGCAATATCTTCCATTCTACTGGCATTCATGCAGTCACCTTAAAATGCACCTACAATCTTTCTCTCCTCCCCCCCCC
Organism: Podarcis tiliguerta; assembly: GCF_965153285.1. Lineage (NCBI taxonomy): Eukaryota > Metazoa > Chordata > Lepidosauria > Squamata > Lacertidae > Podarcis > Podarcis tiliguerta. Next base: position 42,610,943 of record NC_139538.1, on the reverse strand, counting down.
CACATGCATGTACTTGCATGTATATTTATATGCATGGACACAGGGACGCACTGGCCATTGGGTGACAGTTCAGGCCATAGAGAGCAGCACCAGATTTTGATTTGTTGGCTGTCAGTCAATGACTTGAATGTCATGGGCATTAGGACTGGGAGATCAGGGAGAGCTGTGGCTGTCACAGAGCAGCTGTTGACACTCATCTGATGAAGCTGTTAATTTAACTGGAGTTTACTGAATGGCAATTAGGCGGGGCCTCATTACCAGCAACGAGTAGAGCAAAGGCACATTATAAGAACCCAGGGAAGGAGAAGGCAGAACATCAGGGAAATGGTGCCAAAGTGTCATTTAGGATCTGGAGTTATGCATCTGAGCGCCCTCTGATAGGCTGCCCTTCCAAATGCTCACAGCTGGAGTTAGGCATCGCAGGCTGACAGGCCTGCAGGTCTGGAGATGAGAGACTAAAGGAGGGCTCTCAGCGGAGGATGAAAGGAGGGGGGTGAGAGTCTGCTTAAAAGTAGCAGTAAACAGCAGTGTGTGGAAGCAAACACCACATTCCCCGAAAGGAGAAGTGGCATTTCCTCTCCATCACATCCAGGCTGTATGTCGATGGTCCCAGGATTGGGGACGTATTTCAGCCATCTTTGATACAGAAGTCTGAGGGTTCATCAGGGCTGGATTAAAGGGCATGGGATCCCTATATTGTGGGGCTGAAAATATTTTCCATGCACTTACCCCTGTGTTCACATTCACTACCTCATATCCCGGCCACCCCCTTTATCCTGCCCCATCACCCAAATGTTCCCTAAATGAGAATGACCCAGCAAGCAAAGGTCTGCATGTTGGTACATGACAGAAGAAGTGTACCATTTTGGCCACTGCAGGGCTCACTTACCTTGCTGAAATGAACAAGCCAGCATGCTCTGAGGTTTACTGGAGTTTGTTTGTTTGCAGATGTCAAGGCACAATTTTATAAATTGCTATCAACATAGGTTGATGCAAAAACAACATAAAAGGGCACACCAGAATTATAAAAGAGAATCCGCTTTTGCAAACTGTTTCCCAGGTTTTGCGGCTGCACAAGCTAAAACAAATTTCATGTGTTTGCAAATATTTGGAGACTGAGAAAGAACAGCAGTCCTGTCCAAAAATGACACCAACAGATCATTTCAACTTGACATAGAGCCTTCAGTTACACTCAGTGGTGGGACTGTATGTTGGGTGGTGGCTGTTGCCCTGCTTGTCATGAGTTATCTGGCCAGCCACTGTTAGAAACTGTATGTTGGAACTAGATGAACGGTCAATCTGAACTAGGAGGGCTCTTGACAGTGGCAAGAACTGTACTTGAAAGAGGCCACAGCTTCTCTCTGGCTCCACTTCTGGCAGCTGCTATCACAGCATAGATTTCGTGTGTATGGCTCTGCCCTTTTTTGGGCAGAAAGTGTGGGATTAATTAACTGATTCTCTACCCCTTTCCACCACACCATTTTGTTGTGAAAGGCACATAAACTAGGAGCAGCTAAGAGCAGACATTAACATTTCAGAGGAATACAATAGCTGAGGAGACTTCTCTCCACTAGCTGAGAAAAAGCAAATGAGGAACATTTGCTTCCCATGAAGCTCTCATCGGAAGGCACCTGGTAAAATTAACATACTAACAAGTTTTGAAATGAACAAACATGTCTTTGCACAGTCCAGCATTGTTCTCTGGAGCTCACTTCCATAGGATGACATGATGGCCAGCTGTATAACTGGGTTAAGTAAAAGACCAGACAGATTTATGAAGGCGGGAATATCAGTGGCTGTTAATGAATGCCGTAGTTCAGCACACTTCTCCATACTTGTCCCGCTACCTTCAGCCTAATGCTACAATCCTACGCAGACTTACTTGGGAGTAAGGAAGGGGGAGAAATGCAATTCAGTTCATATGTAAATGCAAATCCCACTTTCAGGAACAATTTGTGAACCAAGACACTGCCATTCGTTGAAATTCACACTCCTCCGAATTTTGCAGTGCGGCTCTCCAGCTAAGCAATGTGTGCAAAAACACATAAATTTGTAAAAACAAGACGCAAGAATAAATTAAGCTACAGAAAATTCATTTGCAAACAAGAATAGGCAGAATGGCATACAAAAACATGTTTATTAGGGAGAAATTCTCAATAAAATGCTGGTGAATTTTTCATTATATATATATATATATATATATATATTTGCTTTCGTAGATTTTCACGGGTACAGGAATGCAGGTCGCCTAGACACCCCAACTTTTACACGGGAAGACACCCGAGGACACCAAAACCTGCATATATATATATATATATATATATATATTTGAACTGATGTGGAAATTTGAAGAACTGACCTTAAGGTTGGGAAAATTAGAAAATGAGAGAAACATTATTATTATTATTATTATTATTATTATTATTATTATTATTATTATTATTTACGCACCCTTCACCTGAAGGTCTCCGGGAGCGTTAAAACAATTTAAAATACAACACTAAAAACGCTTTTAAAAACATACCATCACCAAAAAATGCAATCACAAAAATAGGGGGAGTTCTGAAAATATTTATCTCAGGTGTCAAAAGGGTACAGAGAAGTATCTTCTTGGCAGACTCTCAGCAGTAAGGGTTACTATGGGGCTTACTTACCAATTAACACACTTAGGATCAGGATACATACTTGTCAGTAGTATACTTTTTATTACCGAGGACTTTATATATATATATATATTTATCATGAACTCTTTGGCTCAGAGATGTTTAATAGTGACTTACAAAGCTGTGAGAATGGCTTTGTATTTTGGTGCAGGGGCCTGCATTATATTTTTTCCAAATATTTGACTAATATCTTAGGTCAGATGCAACTAAGTTTTACTCAAAGTGGAACCACCGAAATAAATAAACCTATCTCAACCATGTTGAATACCACCCCAAATATTCCAGTAGGAAGAAGAGAGGAATTAAGTTCAGCTTTGTTTTCTAATGCAAGCTTACCTGATTTGCATTTCTTCAATCAATATACAAACCAAAATTCAGTGATCCTTCAAAATTCACACTTCTCCAAAGTATGCAAAGACTTCTCCAGTTGACAAATGTGTACAAAAAGTATATATTGGGGAAATGCATATATTTTTTTAATAATAGTGAAAACAATATACCAAAATACATTGTATTAGAGAAATGTTCATGCATGTGTATAACAGGCAGAATTGCACACAAGACTATGCATATTGGGGAAAATGCACACTAAAAAAGAAGAATTTATGAGGATTTTTCAAACAAAGACTCACAAACTGATATGAAAATGTGGCAAACATGACTTAAGACTAGAAAATTGAAAAACAACCACCCGAGAGAAACAGAAATTGACAATTTCATCTTCCAACCAACCATATTTTTTTACCTCTCACCATTGTATCCAATCACCAACATTTCTCTAGCATCTGAATGCTAGCATCTGAATTCTCTAGCATCAGGGATGTTGTCCCTGTCACCACTGCTACAGAGGGGAGATGGTGGGTGGGTGCCTGACCTAGGTACTGTGATGTGAAGGAGGCGAATGCAGGTCAAAAGGCAAGGCCGTGTGTGTGCTGAAACAAAGGGAAAGTGGCAATGATGTGCTGGCCCTTGCTAGGCTTGGATCCAGATCTGGCAAAGCACTGATTCTCATTGGCACACACAGCAATAAGCTTTACCCAGGTGATCCCTTGAGCTCTGACTGTTGTCAAGAAGGAGAGGGCAATTATGACAATGACTTTGCCTTGTGAGGAGTGGGTTCATGAGGCTATCAGCACGTCCTTAACCTGGGTGCATTCATAGTTAAGTTTTTTGCAGGGGGCCTTGGTTCTCCCCCCCCCCCATCCCCATCCCCGGCCCCAAACCCCAAACCTTTAAAGGTTCCCCATACAAGTCCACAAGGGATGGCCTCCAGAATGTGCTTCTGAATTATGGCAATTTCACATTTCACTAGCAACCCCAGATACGATTAGCAAGTGGGTGCTGGGAATCCTTTGGCTCAATGGTCAAGGTGCCAGCAGTATCTTTAGCTTGGCAGATTTAGACCTGGGCATGCCAGGTAGCATTTTCTGGCATCTGATTTGACTTGAGCATATTGGTAACTAGATTAATTCTTGGCATTTACATACCACTGTAATGGGTCTCCACATCCATTCCAGCATCAAAGGTGCTAGAAAACCACTCAGCTCTATACAATGTTCACTATGCAAAGTTCGGCAGAACCGGTGAATCTCAGCTTCAATTCCATCAATTTCTTTATACTTCCTGCTGCAATATTGAGTGATCCAGCAACACAAGGAATTAGGGGAAGGAGTAGGGGCAGGGAGGCAATGGGGGTCCAGTTCAGAAAGTTCATTCATATGATGACCAAATGCTTCTGGTAATTGAGCAAGACACACAAACACACACACACACACACACACACACACACACAGAGCCAGACAGTGGTCTCACACAATTCCACTTCCTTTAATGGTGCTTGTGCTAGAGCACTTCCCAGTGGATTGTTACCCTTTATCCCTTAGATCCAGAAGGCAATTCAAAGAATCAGTCAAGGAAAGGGAAGCGAGACTGAAATCCTGTGTGTGTCTGAATCGATGCAGCCCCTGAATGCCAAAGAATCCCCAGTAGGACTCGGCCGGCTATTGTCCCAGCTCCCCCTCGCACCAATTAGCTTAATTCATTTTTCCTCTTGCCTGTTCTGAGCCGGAGAAGGGGGAGGGAGGGTTTAAATAAAAGGATGAGAATAGTCCCTACTTGACCTCTCTTTTCCCCTAGGAGTTGGCAGGGGAGAGGAGAGGAAGCCGTGAATAAAAAGGAACTCGTGTTTACAGGAGTGATTCTCCCATTAATGGCAGCATATGTTTGCATTTATTTAAACCTGCGGGGGAAGTGTGCGCGCCTGTGTGTATGTGTGTGCGTGTGCTGGGTGAGGGGGGGCGGTGGGGGGAGAATAGCAGCCGCAGCAGCCGCAGCAGCAATATTGCACACAGCATGCCAGGTGCTTGCTGTCAGCCTAAACAAAAAGGGGATGTCAGCATTCTGTGTGCTGGGAGGCAGGGGAAGGGGAGCTGGCAGATTCCTGTCATCGTTGCCTTCTGCCTTAATGCTCAAAATCTTGTCTTCCTACACAGAGACCAGATCAGACCAGACCGGCCTGGGGGCCAGCAAGCCCACTGCCCTGGCTCCCAGAGAAGCTGCAGCACCTGCTCTTTCAGAAGGAGCAACGCTACCAGGATCAATCCAGCACGAAAGCACCCATCCTTGCCACGGCAGCTGGGGCTGCCATAAACATGCCGTGCCATTTCAGCCACTGCGAACACACCTTTGGCCACTGTGGACACAGCCAAGGTGTGTAGAATGAATGACAGGCCAAATGCTCATTCCCCATATCTGCCCTTAAGCAATGTACTATACTGGGGATGGAATAAACGAGTAAGGAAACCTTCAAATCCCAGGTTGGATGCAGGTTCCTTGTTATTTTTGCACCCATTTAGGTGAGAGGGCAAATATGCAATTGAAAGAACTTTCTCACCTTGATCCCTATGTAGATAAAGAAAGGAAACGTGAGGACACAGCTTTATCCTTAGTGGGGCCACTATGCCTCATGGGAAGACAAAAATTAAACCCGTGCAATTTTCAAGTGATAATGCAGATACAAAGCAGCTCAGCACTAGATTGGTCTGGTTAAAAAAGAGAACAGGGCTCTTGAACCGTTACATTAGGAGTAGCCAACACAGTGCCCTGGAGATTCTGTTGGACTTAAAATTCCAATAATCCTCCACCCATTGGTGGTGATGGGAGTCAGGGTCCAAACACCTCTGGAGGACCCCACATTGACTATCTCTTCTTGACGTAATTGCTAAGCAAGTTACACCTGCTGAAATGCCCTCCCCCCATGCAACAATTAAAGGTGCAAGGGTTTTGACTTATTTTGCATTTGACCAGGCTAGTCATGATCTAGAAGAGTACCATGTGACTTGTCAGGTGATCAGCTGAACTGCAGGAAATTCGCATGACTCAGTCAGTTGAACCACAGAAGGGTAATATGCATAGCTTTACAAAGGGGACATAAAATGAGGAAAAGTCATGTCTGTAACCAACCTATGGCTGGGAGTTTAAACTGTAGCTGCTGACTTGACTTATGCAATTATGTATTCCTGTTCTGCCTAGGAAGAAAGGTAGGCTTGTAAATTTGTTTTCTGAGGCAACATCCACACACACACATGTTGGAAGAACTGTTTAATGGAACTGAGATCCTCATATCTCGATGCCTGTTGGTGGAAAAAAAATTCTCTATACTGCTTTATATTTTTAATAAAAATCTCAAAGTGGTGTACAGCATATTAAAACAAATAAAACAATAGCTGGGCGATGTTCCTCCGGCTTCATGAGAAGCCTCTTTTGTAGAGCTGGTGAGTGTGGGCCCCACCCCCTAGGCCAGGTGGAAAGGGCCTTGCAGGGAGCAGCCTTGACGCCTCACAGCCGGGCAGTGTTCCTCCAGCCTCATGAGGAGCCTCTTTTGTAGGGCTGGTGAGTCTAGTTAGTTCCATACAGTGCAAACCATGGAGAAAGTAATCTGTGATCCATGTGGATTGTGGTGGGGCAGTAAAAGAGAGCAGGGGAGACTGAGATCTGTAGCTACAAGATGCTGCAAATAATCAAAACATGCCACATGTAGCTAAGCGTGCTATATCTCACAGGGGAGTTTGAAGAATCTGAGCCTGGTGTGCTTGAAAATTGTTTCTTGATCCTAAATGCTATCAGAATAACCCAGATCATTTAGAACAAGATTCAGGTAGCCGCCTGAGTGATCTCTGTAGATCAAAATCTCAAAATCTTTAGCAGACTGAAATGGAGGACCATTCATGACATCTCTGAAGTGATCAGATGTTGCTTTCCTCTGCATAAATTCTGAGGGCAGCTTCACAGGACAGGGTGTGCTGTTTTCCCCACAGGTAGAAAACTGTCTTAGGTGAAACAACCGTTGGAGAGAAGAAAGGCTATGGTACATCCTTAGGTACCTCTGATTCTGCCCTGCAGAGGCCAATGGTGGATCTTCACACTTGCTTCCTTATTGTGGTGCACATAATCTGGAAGCTGATGCAAACCGTAGTCCTGGATGGCTCCGAAAAGCTGATCTGTGTAGGCTTCTTCCTACACTGCAGTTTCCCTCCAAAAAGCTGATCAGCACCAGCTGTCCGGTCCATATTGTGACAGTGAAGCAAATACTCCCACCCCAATTCACACTTGATGAAGCGCATGACTTCTCCTACACAAAGATTATCTCTATATACGGTGAAAATAGAAAGCAAAGAACGAAGCGGCCTCGAGGTTCCATGTCGGGAACGGATACCCTTTGAAAAATTGGATGAATGCCTTCACCAACTTACTAGCCTACCCTATGGTGCCAACGGCAGCTAATAGATGTTTCTGAAAGCAAGAAAACATCTCTTCTTATTTCACAACTGCTCGTTCGCCACATGTTCTCTCATTGCATTGTGCCGGTTGCTCCCACGTCAAGAGAAATCCGATTTATGTAATGGCAGCTTGTCAGCACTTGGCTAAAACAGTGCCTGCTCTCTGCTAGCATAGCAGAACAAACATAAACACAGAATTACTAGGCAGCCAAGCTTTGCTAATATTTATCTATGATTAGGGAGATCAATCACTGTTAATTGATAGCTTATTGCTTTCACATGCCACTTTGTATGCATTTATCCTTTTATCTTTGCCACGAGCCTTTTAGGCTCATTTTTTCTGTGCGTGACAAGGTACTGCAGAGCAGCAGGCAAAAGTTGGCCATCTTTGACCTGGACATTATTGGTGGGGAGGTCAATTGCTTCTTCCTTTCTGTAATCACAACAGTATTCAATGCAAGTCATTGAAATGCACGTGTGGAAGGCAAGGCCCCCCCAAAAAAATTCAACGAAGAAATATTCTAAAAGCAGGTACTCTCCTTGCTTTCTCTGGTTTTGCTTTCCTTTTCTTTAAAAAGCTGCATTTGGAAAATCTTTTTTAATTTTATAAAAATACAAAATTATTTTTAAAAATGGAGATATGAAAGCACCCATGACAACAGCTGTTTGCTGGTTACACATGATCCATCTTAGTACTTTTCCACCATCAGGTTTGTTTGTGAGCAGATCTATGAGTTAGATGCAGAGCAGAGGCTTAGAATACAGCTGCATGCTTGCAAGCCACGACTGCACATGCATACCATATTAACATGCCCCACTGACCAGCTCTTTTGTCATCCCTTACTGGGGTGTCACTTGGCTAGAAACTCCACCAGCCTCATTAGAATGCATCCATCCTGCAGGCTGAGACCCAGTGATGACATTAAAGGATTATACCCCTCTAGTTTGTGCACTTCTGTCTTGATTGTCCATGTGGCCTGTACCTGCTCATTTCAAAGATATAGCTCACAACTTTATCAGCATATATCTTAACAACATTTATCCTGTCTTGCCGACATCCTTGAAAAAAGACCACCCCCAAGTTGATCCCTCCAATCTGGACCACAGACTAACAAATGCTGATAGATGGTATCAAGGAGGCGCACAGTGGAACGGCCATAACCTATGGGACAGCACAGCTTTACACGCCAAAGATCCCAGGCATCAATCACTGGCATCTTCACTTAAAACGGGTATGAGGAACCTTCGGCTCTTCCAAATTTTGCTGAACTACAACTCTCATCAGCCCCAGCGAGCAATCCCTCCACGAGGAACTAGTTGAACTCCAAGATCCAGTTGCCTGGTGCTGTATAAAAACCGTACATTTAAAACACATGGCTTCCCTCAAAGAACTCTGGGAACTTTAGTTTGTTAAGGGTGCTGGGAATTGCAGCTCTGTGAGGGGGAAATTGCAGTTTCCCAGCTCTTTAAGGGAAGTTACGTGTTTCAGTTGTACAGTGTGTTACAGTTAACCAGCTAGAAGGCAAATCTAGTTTGGCACAACTTGCTTAGAAGCTTCTTCCGGTAAGAACAAGAAGATTCCTAAATGTACAAGCCAGATGAAAAGTTAGGGTCAGTGGATGCATCCATGTGAAGGCCTCTCTAAGTTGTTCCACATTGCTGCTATGATAAACCTCCCTGTGTCACCACCCACCACCCAGTCAGAAGGAAATTTTCTCCACAAGCAAACCTTTCGAAACTGAAATGTTGGCGCTTGCATAGAGAAAAATCTCTCCAACTGTCCTGGCATTCAAACTGCACACAAACCACCACTTCACACACACACACACACACGATAACAGATGCCACATGGGGTGATTTAAAGCTATCTTCACACTGCAGCTTTAAACTAGATTATCTCTGACCTCATCCAGCTATAAAAACCTGTGAATGTATCAAGCCCTTGTCAAGGCTATAATCCATAACTTGCATTGGGTTTGATACTAGCTTTTGTTTCATCACAAGGCACACACTCCCCTCTCCACCCTATGTTTTTGCAAACATCTGTTTTACAAAAATAACACAACACACACACACATTCTTTCACCTCCCTACCCTGTTCCCTGCCCACCCTCCTTGGCTGCCCTCTGTCCGATACATTCCTGGCTCTCTCCTTCCCACCCACCTTTCCTGCAACGCTCAGATAAAAGCGTTTGGGTAGCGTCGCCCTTGTCATATAAATCCCACCATAATTCTCTCTTTCCTGTTAAGCGAAAGAAAATAAACGTGTACGGCTGTTACTGGAAGCCAAGCTGTGGGACTGCTTTAAATTCTCTTCTTATTGAGTCTGGGCTGAAAATCATTCAATTCTGCCGAGGACACAGATATGCGTTTGCACACACACACACACACACGGAGGTGTGTGTGGTGGGGGAGAAAAAGAGAGAGACAGGGAGCAAGAGGCAGGCGTGTATAAATATCTCCAGCTCTCCAGATATCCGTCAGATTTATTCCTCTGCCAAGCCTGCAGAAAATTGACTTGTTTCATGGAGGCAGGCTATTGACACATTACCGCGAGGAGGGTTAGGAGAGAAAGCAGTGAGACTGGCGCCCCCTCTATTAGACGATAATGTAATCAGCAGTGTGGGAAATGAGTGTGGGTAAAATGGCATCGCTGACATTTATATTAGAGGATATTGATGGTGGGAGCTGTGACCGCATCTATCCTACCTCCCGTTTGCTGGGATTGACACAGACGGCTCTTGTTTGGCTGGATTCGCTCTCTCTCCCTTTCTTCTTAGCTGGGTGGCTGGCTGCTGTCACAGCAGATAGATAATTGAAAAATGGATCTCACCTTTCCAGCAAACAGGAGTGGTTCAGGCAATTACTGTAGAGGTTACCTACTCAGTCTGAAGGCTTCGTCTCCGAGAGAGATTCAGAGGAAATTGGATTTTACATGGATGTTTTATTCTGGCAGCAGTTTTAGTATAAATAAAGGCAAGGAGACAGAGAAGAGGTGTAAGGATGAGTGAGAGCTGCACAAAAGGGACTTGACAGAGAGGCAGCGTGCGCGTGTGAGCGCGCCCGGGTGCGCCTGGGTGAGATTAATACACCCGCTGCCAGCCCTCCAGGGGATTTCTGGTTTGTTGTGCATTGTGTGCGCGCATGGCTTTTAAAAAAAGAAACAGAAAGAAAGAAATCGGAGGCTAAAGGAGGTTAACTTCCTCAAGGCCGCACAACTAAGCCTGCCCTTGGAATAAAAAAGAAATGGAAGGGGGTGGGGTGGGGATCCCATTCCCAGAGGAAATAACAAAAGGTGGGAGGGGGAGAGAAAATAAAGGAGGAAGCGTAGAGCCCCCATCAAATGGGCTCTGGACATCTTTGTTTTTCTCTGCTGTCCCACCACCCAGAAGATTAGGCCACAGGCCTCCTGTGTTTTAACAGATCTTGCTGGAATAAACCAATGGACCACCTCATCCACTATTGAACCTCCTACAGGGGGAATATAAATGGAGGAATGACCATGATGAAGATGTTAAAGAAGTAAATAACAGATCACATCACAAACAGAAAGCTTCAACTCTTGACCATTGTTTCCACACAGATGTTCAGGTTTATCCTCAGTACAGGACCAATGTCTTGGCCATCTAGCCATTATCTCTTGACATTCAACTGCCTAATGGCCTCCATATCACCCAGGAGATTTCAGCCGCAGGGGTAAGAAAGGAAGAGTCGTTCTGTTGCATGGAGAGTTTGCATGGAGAAGCCATTTTCAACAGAGGCCAGCAACGGAAATGCGCAGTTGTATTGAGTCAGCACCAGGTGTTGAAATTTTGTGCCCCTAACAATTTTGCGCCCTGGGCAACTGGCCCTGTTGCCCCCATGTTATACTACTGCCTCCTCCCTCCATTTGTTTGCCTCACCACCCACCCACAGGCCCTGCTGCTACTGCTACTGCCTCATAAACATACAGGCTTCTATAAGGAGTCTCAGAGTGCACCTGCATGGCAGCAGCTAAGAGTCCTTTTCAAACTTTGCCTCTGTGCATTTGTCAGTTAATATATATATTGGTGTATAGATCAGGGAGACCATCTTGACTATGAGTCCTAGAAGACTCCTGCCTTGCTGCCTTGCTGGCCTTCCCCCCAACCTGGCCTGTGAGGGTGGGGCCCTGACTGACTCCAGCTACAAAAGCTGAGGATGCTGAACAGACTCTTGGATTGGGGTATTGGTTAGGGGTTTTTGTTGTGGGGGGTATTTTGCTGTTGTTTACATGTGTGTTTTTTGTAACTTTATTTTGGATCCTATTATTTATGTGGAAATTGTTCTTTTTGGTTGCGTACTTTTTGACATTTTGTGTATTGTTTATGACTACTTTTGTTACGTTCGTAGTTATGTAATTTTTTTATATGTTGTAAGCCACCTTGAGCATGGTTTTAACTTTGGAAAAGTGGAATACAAATAAAAGGAGTGATTGGTTGATATTATGATGTGATCTATATATTTTCCTCTTTTTCAAACAAGTAGCTGGCATTCCATTTTGCCTGCTAATGACTATGTCATGAAAAGCCTTGAGATGATGTTTTTCATGACTCTCAGAGGTGCAATCCTGTTCATGTTTACTTGATCATAAATCCCACTGGGTATAGTAGGGCTTAATCCCAGTTAGTGAGTATAGGATTGGAGCCTTAGTTGCCATTCCTGAGTTGGGACAATCATGCATATAATCCAGCTGTATATAAGCATAGTTTTCATGATGTTTACGTGTCTAGATTACTGTATATAATGGGAGGAAAGATTTCTGAGACTTATTTTAAATGAAATAGATGTAGGCTTCTGAGTGCAACCAGAACATGTTCTATATGATTTTATGGTTTGCCATAATTTGGGTTTTAATATATGGTGAGCAGTATTAGATGGAGTAACCTAAAAGAGGCCTGTAAATAATAAAATAAATAAGTAAACTAGAATGGATTCAGGTGGCCTGTCCTAGATTTGAGCCCCTCTTCACACCCTTGCTTGTGCAGTTGCAGACCTCTGGTGCTGTGCCCCCCTCTACACAGTTCTCAACCCACTGCCTGGGTGTAAACCTTGACTTCTCTTCGCTCCCTTTTTTCGTTCTCCTCTACCTGTCCCCTAATGTCAGCTCTGGAGGCTCCCGTATCACTTTCTTGCTGATTAAATCATCTCTGACATGCACCGTGGCAGCCTTGGCCTCATGTGAAGAGACTGTCTCTAGGTGACTCGCACCACTCTCCAGCTAGTCCATGGCAAAAAGCAAAGATCGGTATAAATGAAATAAGAACAAGGCACCCGCAACAACCACGTTTCTAGGTAAGGAGTTGTGTTAAGACTGTGGCAGCGAAAAACACAGTGTCTTGCAGAACCCTTGAAAACTTAACGCACTGATTGTGTCATGAGGTTTCACAGCCAACTTCATCAGGTGCCTGAAGTGGGCAGTGCAGATACGAGCTATGTGTCAGAACTCTGCTGAATGTTCACCTTTTAATATTTTCAAGGTGAGAAGTATGTTACAAACACACCCCTCCCCCCAAAATCTACCTGCTTACAGGCATTGGTCCCTCAAGTTGCTTCTGTTTCATTTTGAAACCTGAACAGTACATTTTCCTTCACTACAAGATCCCCATCAATCCATAGTGATTGTGATGACATCATTGGTCATAAAGCCAATCAGATGTGGTTTCATTAAGATATGTGCACATTTAGATGTTCAGCACAATGTGCATTCCAGCACACATTCCATTGACAGCAATATAGTGCAGATCTGCCTTCACTCGCATCAGCTGGGGCTGATGGGAGTTGTAGTCCAAAATATTTGGAGGGTGCCATTTTGGCAAAGGATGGTCCCAGCAAGGGACCGGTCCACTGTCCCACAGACCTTGTGGGGGCTGGACTATATTTTGAAAAAATATTAATGAATAAATTCCTATGCCCCACGAATAACCCAGAGATGCATTTTAAATAAAAGGATACATTCTACTCATGTAAAAACATGCTGATTCCTGGACCGTCCGTGGGCCAGATTTAGAAGGCAATTGGACCAGATCTGGCCCTTAGGTTGCCTACCCATGGTACAGATACATAATACACTCAGATGTGCATTCCAATGTGCATCCAAGCTGATGCTCTCTGTTTTGCCTTGCTGCATTGTGCTGCAGTTGTTTCACTGAACTATGTAGCATGACAAAACAAGGAGCATCAGCCCAGTTGACCAAACACAACAGAAACACACTGCCTCTCTCACCTATGGACACCTTTGCACCTTTTCAAGCACTCCCCTAAAAAATCACCAAAACTGAAGGGCCTTCTTCAAGCGGCATGGAAATATTCACAGAAGCACACTCGTTTTGGCCCATTCACACACTGACGCACAGAGTAGCCACTTAAGCATCACCAAAGAAGAAGAAATGCACCACCGGGACAAAAGAGAATCCATATTCACGTATATTAATTAATATGCATAGATATACATAAAGATGACCAGTGTGTCAGCTCAGTCTTCTCTCTGGGTGCTAATTGCTGATGGACAGCTTGCAGCCTTGCTCACCCTTCTTATGGTTCTTTATATTTAAACTGGGCTTGGGCTGTAAAGCAGGTCTCATGGCACCCTACACACATACACACACAGCCTTCATGGGACGATGCTTAGACTGAGGCCTGATTCCAGGGGTCTTCAAAGTCCAGGCTCAAAATTGTTTATGAATGGAACTACTGGGTTCCATGCAGGAAATGTTTAGATGGAGCTGGGTTTTTATCCTGTCAAATCTTCTCAGTTGAATTGTAGAACCCGGAAACTCTTGAATGAGCATGCAGACTCAGAAACAGACACTGGCATAGACAGAGGCCTTTTTATGGACATGCTTCCCGTGCTCTGCTCATGAAGGATGTCCTTGACTACATGGCTTACTACAATCATCTGTGCATGTGCAGAGTCATCACCTCAACAATGCATGCACACGGTGTAATGAAGTCATTGTGCAAGGTTATGTGCCTGGTGCTTCTGCACACATGCAGAGAGGCCTAGCTGGGCTCCCAGAGTGGAACATGTTAGATCTTCTGCAGAAGCATTTTGGCTAGGCCTGCTCCTGGTTCAAACCCAAGTCCATCTGACTCAAATCCACACCAGTCTACTTCAAATTTAGGTGAAATCTGGCAGCATCCCCATTTTGTTTTGCCCACAACCAAGGGAGTTAAATGGTGACTGGATGTTTCCTAGACCTTCTATGCCTGCTTATGCATGATATGAGGGTTCTCATCTCTATACTGCAGATGTTGCTGGACTACAGCTTCCATCATCCCTGATCATTGGCCGTGCTGGTTGGGGCTGATGGAGTCCAACAACATCTGGAAGGCCCCAGTTTCCACTTTAGAAGGTGGAGGTTATTTCAGAGAAATCAGAGTAGAATACAAGGGTGTGCCCTTGTTAGCATGATGGTCCCATGGCTCTCCAGCCTTTTTGGAGCAGTGGGCACATGGGGGAACCTAAGAAACTGCTGTGGGCACCACATGCATGCACCACAACCATGCATGTGCTGCTGCCATGCATATATGCAACAGGCTCACTCTCCACCCACCTCAAGAATTAGGCTTCAAAAATGTGGTTTTTTAAAGCTTAGTTGTGGAGTGGGGAATATGAACTTCCTAGAGAGTGCAGCTAGGTAGGGAAAAGCTAACTTGCAATCACCCTGTATAGCACACACCCTGCAACAATTAATCTTGAAAAAAGCCTCTTCTATTGGAGTCAGTTTTCAAATCTGATTGCTTTGGGTGGGGTGATGCACCCAACAGAAGACTCCCCCCCCAAAAAAAACCCTAAATTAGGGTTACCAGACGTCCCCATTTCCTGGGGACAGTCCCCAAATATTTGAATAAGTCCCCGGACAAATTCCATCCCTGGAATGTCCCTGGATTTCATCTAATATCCCCAGGAAACTCAGCAGCGGCAGTCTCAGTAGCCAGGAGCAGTTGGCTCTGGCTGGCTTCAGGAGCTGCTCGGAGGTCCCCATACTATGGTGGTGCAGGGGTTCTAAGATGCAGCTTCCAGGCTGCCTCCACCTTCCCTGACCCCCAGCAACTAAGCTGTGAAGGGAGGCTTCATGCTGCCTATCGGAGCAGCCTCCCAGCTCCTACTTGCGTGCAAGCAGGAGTGGGATGGGGATCTCTCAGCTGTGAAGGGAGGCTTCACACTGCCTGTCAGAGCTTGCGTGCAAGCAGGAGGGGGTAGGGATCTCTCAGTTAGGCAACGGGAAGCCTCCCTTCCCAGCTAGGGGATCCCCACCCCCTCCTGCTTGCACTCAAGTAGGAATGGGATTGGGGCTGCTCCAATGGGAAGGGAGGCATTGTGCTGCCCAAGCCTCGCTGCCGCTGCCACTCTAAGCCCTCCATACCTTACTTTCTCCACCTTCCATGCCTGACCCACCGCGCACTGCTTCCCTGCCACCACCACCGAAGAACCAACAACTCAGGGGCTGCCCAGGCTCACAGATAAAGGAGATAGAAGCCTCGGAGGAAGGGGAAACATGGTGGTTGAGGTCAAGGTGGCAGCCGCCCCTCTGCCACTGCCATCACTGCAGCATCAATGTCCTGAACGTGTAGCATTTATTTATTTATTTAAAGTGTCCCCGGATTCATTGGAAAAAAAATATGGAAACCTTACCCTAAATGTAGGACTGGTATGGGGAAAGGAGGAAACACTTTAGGTCCCAAAGAAGGTCTTGGTGGGTGCATGCATTGGCCATTCCACTTCTAAGCTCTACAGAATATTTCCCCCGCACATACAGAGCTCACTACCCGCAGGCCTGTGCTTGTATCTAACTGGGTCATCACAGATGTGTACAGCAGATGCTACTGTCTATTTATTTGCCCATCCTCCAGAACTGAATGCTTTCATAGCCCTGGAAAAATGTGAATCACTGCATCACACAAACCGGCTACACACAACAGTGCCTTTTCAGATGTAGGTGATTTGGAAGACCTCTGCCTGGAAAACTACTGACAGTCAAAGCACTGGCGGAGGAACGGGGGGCAGGGGGAGCGCACCGCCCCCGGCACCATCAGGGAGGGGGGTACCATCGCGGCCACCCCCCAACACACGCAGCCCCCCCCCCGGTGCTGGGTGCCACACCACCACAGGTGGCGCTCCACGCCCCCAGGACGCACGCCATGCTCCCATGGGCAATGTGCCATGCCCCCAGGATGCACACCATGCCCCTCGGGACTTGCGCCAGCCACCACCACCACCCCGCCTGATCTCCGCCCCCAGTGCCAGAGCATGCAGCTTTGCCACTGAGTCAAAGTATACAATACTTACCTGGATGGACTAATAGTTTGACCTGGTATGAAGTGTGGGATATTTAAAGCGCAGTCAAACCAACAATTCGTGCTTTGCTAGACAGGCACCTGATAGGAGCTAAAGCTCACAGAATTTTCCTGTAAACTTGCTAGAGAAGACTCTGTGAGAGAAGCTCCCACTGTGCAGCTATATTTTCTCGTACCTGCCTAGGCACGTTCTCTCCTCTTTCCATCTCTTTCTGCTCTGTCAGCAATTTGAGAACATCTGCAAAGTCTGAGCTCCAAGCTCAGAAACCATTTCAAGCTAGACCTAAGTATGTCTTTGTAACCATTTTAAGTCTGCCTGAACAAAGCTGCTGTATCTGCTACTCTTCTTCAACAAGTATTCTGAGTGAGTAAATATTATTTTTTTTCCTTTTACAAGACTGCTTGTGTGATTATTAAGTGGGAGAAAACAGGGAAATACCAGAAGAATCCAGTCTGCCTTAAAGCATCCTGGATTTTTTAAACTAAAAGGCTAAAACTAGCCTATCTAAGCTTCCCTTCAAGCTGCAAAGGAATGGCACTTAGCTGAACTCACATGTGTGAGGAAGGAAGGATAAAATATAATAGCTATATCCTCTCCTAGCATATATTCACATCCAAACAGGAAGCAGCTTCCTTATGTTCCTAGGCTGTCTGTTTGCAGGGTCTTGCCCACCCTTTTTGCCAGAGGGAAATCCTTTGCCACTCACACACAAACATTTCTACATGCAGAGTTTAGTTCACATTGAAGGTTACATACATGAAATGCATGACCCCAGAGGTTTGCTCCTATACACTGTCATATGTATAACCTACATGCCAGGAAGACGTGTGAACTGGTCTTTTACTTGCAGCTAAAACACGTTTGGATGGTGCCGTTTATGTCTAGCTTAGCATCAGTGGCTCAAACGTTGTGTCGGGTCCTTGGAAGAGGCAGATTCTAGTGTTGAGGCTTCATTTGGGTCGCTTTCTGACTCTCCCTCATTTTCTGTCTTACCCGTTTTCTTTACTGACTTGTACTACAGCAGCTTTTCAGAACGCAGCCGGCTTTCATAATGCACTTCTGTCTATTTGCAAACACAATGGGAGCTCTCTTGGTGTTACTTGAACGCAGTGGAACACAAAAGCCATGGAGGCATTCTCAGCGAGTTCATCGCCTTGCCACAAGGTGGTACTGTGATGGCATAGGTATCATACTGTGGGGCACAATGCAGACTCATTGGGAGGTCTTAGTATGCCGCTGCTGCCACCTCCTGGAAGGAATCAGAGCTGCATCGTCTTCAGTACGGGAAACAAGCTTGCTTAAGTGGTGCAACTGTACAAAGCTTGCGACAAAATCTGATCATTAGGAGAAACTGCGAGATCTAAAATATATTAATAAGGCTTTATGATTCATACCAGGAAGTAGTTTCTTGCAAAGTCAATAGGCAGGGGGTGCTTACCGATCTTAAGCACAGAGTTATGCACTAGCAAATGACTAAGAATTTGGTGACAGCACAACCCTTTGTGTGCTTACTCAGAAGTAAGTCCTCCTCTTTTCAACAGGGCTTTCTCACAGGTAAGTACATGGAACTGCAGCCTTAATTTTCCATTTTCTTGCTGCCCCGTATTTGAAACTGTTCAATCTTAAATCAATCCTTTGTCAATGAGTTTTCCAAAAAATTTTGAACGGAACAAAAGCAGTCTGTCTTGCCCTGTTCTCTCCTTTCCCACTGTCAATCCTTTCCCATGTCCACTAGGAAACACTCTTCACAGTTGCTCGCAATCCTAAACTGAGAAGGCCCCTGCATTTTTCTCCCACAGCCAAGCCTGTATCTCACTTCAGGGCACAAAACGTCTGGAACAGAATGTTGACTTCTGAAGACACTTACGCATTTATCCATTAACTATGAATCCTGCTCATCATCAGAAAGAAGCCCTAAGTGGCAAGCATCAACATGTTAAATCGATACAATTTAAAATAAAACAAAAACATATTTAACATATATTTTTTTTAAAAAATAAAATGATCTAAAAGCGTTTAAAACCTCTAAACATGTTTTAAAGATATTCATGTTAGGGAGGTAGTGGAGGCACATACTTAAAATAACACTGTTGCCCCAGATAGGTGCTCCTTGCATGGGCAAAATACTGAAGCCACCAGCTGAGCCAGGCCACGCTAACTGCCAATCAGCAGCAGAACCCCGCAGGTCCATGTGCCTGTTCAGCTCTGCTCAACATCCCTAGGCGGGAAGTTTGATAAATGCATGCTTTAAATAAATAAAACATCAAGGCCTAAGCAGGGCAAGCATCAAGGGTTCTGTAGTATTGGGCATCTGCCCAAAGCCCACCCATCCTAGGAGAGGCCCCACTGATAAGATCTTGTTGCATTGGAGAAATGGACTGACTGAGAGAGCTGGAGTGCACAAAATGTATCTTGCCCAAAGGCCTGGATCTGACACTGATGGCAAGCATAGAGGAGACGGCGTGGGGCATGTCTCCTCAATCAGTGCATACGTACTAGAAAGGATTTCAATTGTATCAAGGAGGAATTGAGAGTTATGTAGGTGCTTGTAGTGGGAGGCCCATGGAGGTTGTTATGGGATGTGCACATGGCTGAATACTGGATCTTGATCCAAGATGTTGGGCTAGAAGAGCCATTGGCTTGATCCTGCAGTCTCTCAAAAGTTCTTGGAAGGGGCCACACAGGAAATGTCGTACAGTCACTCTAGCTGGGAGGTGAAAGACGAAGAACCTCAAAAGAGCATTCAGAATCTCTTAGCATCTCCAAAAAGCTCCTGGGATTACCAAAACTGCTTCTCTCAAGTACCAGACCTCGGGAGGGCTTCCAAAGAGAAGGAAGCTGACTTTCATCCCATCTCCTGTTGTTTGCTTTCCCTCATTCAGTCCTTCAGCAATCTACGCCTGGCAAAGTTCACGTCTGTGCTCATTAATTTCTTCCAATCTCTCCACCGAAGGCTTAAAGCAGGTCAGGAAAAACAATTGACATTTTCCATGTTGGGCAGCTGTGAGATCAATTGACACTGAAGGTCAAAGGGCAGGAATTCTGGAAGGGCTGGAACTGGAGGCACAGGCAGGCAGGAGAGGTCCCCTAACAATCCGTGATGACTCCAGATGGAATGCAGAGAGACCAAGGGCAGCGTTGGGCACTAAATAGCAGCATTTGCTTAGGAAGGGAAAGAAAGAGCGAGGTTTTAAAACAACACCAAGCAGCAAAGCTTAATGTTTTCCATTTGAGGTCTACTGGACAATTTCCCTGACATTATCAGAATTATACTAGATTCAAAGACTCCTCCTTTTGAGCAGCTTTAGTTGGAGGAAAGAAAGGGCTCCAGGGGGCTGGTTCACACTGCTAAATTCCTCCACATGGTTGTATAGATGGCAGCATAGAAATGCAGGTCGGTATGAACTGGACTGTATGTATTTGGGAGAACTGATTGTGGCTTCAGTTTTTCCACAGCAGTTGCTGGCTCAACATGCATTCCCCCCCCCCCCATGCTGAAAAGCTGTCCTCTCCCGTACGGCCCTGTAAGATCTCTCAGATCATCTGGAGAAATTCTACTCATGCACTGTACAGAAACAATGGTGGTGGTTGACCCCCAAAGGGGCATTTTCCATTATTGCCCCTATACTATGCAATGCCCTTTCCTCTGTCGTTCATAAAGCAGAAAGCATCCATTGCTTCACATGTGTTGTGAAAACTTTTTAATTTTTGCCCAGGCTTTTCGGAGCCATAAGATCAGGCCCTGTTTTTATTTGTTTTTACTATGATTTTATACTTCTGTTATATTGGCTTTAGGCTTCCCTTTTTATTTTAATGATATTGTTTATTGTTATCTTGCACACTATTTGGATATTTTTTTGGACACTAAACGGTTTACAAGTGCTTTTAAATAAATAGCTAAGCTATTGTATGCCACCTCTGCCTACAAGACTGTGGATCCATGCGTAGTTCCACATATTTCACCATATTCACCAACGGGAGCAAGCCTAGACTCTTCTTTTTCTCAGGCTAGATGGGCCACTGGACTGATGCAGCAGGCTCTTCTTAAGTCCTTACGATAAGACAGGGTCATCATAGCAAGCTGTGTGGGCCAGACAATGGACTCCACAGCTTCCCTGAAACTTTGCAATAAATTATCGATTCTAATTTGTGAATCACTATCAGGAACAATAACAAAAAAACGTGAGTCCTGTGGCTTTCAGTGTCTACCTTTGAGATCCAGGCTGTGATCTCCTGTGCCATGAGAAATGGAGAAAGGCATGGATTAAGAACAGACTGTGGCCGCTACAAAATTGAGACTTTCCATTTCCCTTTTAAACAGACACACTTTGTGAATATTGCCTTCACATGGGAGCTTGAAGGAAGAGAGGTCAGCTGCCACACAGTGCATGTTCATTGGGACCATCTTCTGAAGTAGACCCTTGAAAGCCCATCTTCTTCAAATGGCAGGGCCCAAGACCCAGAAAGTATGGCAGAAGCTTACCCATGGCTGATAAAAGTGGAGCCACTGAAATGATGCACTGTGGCCACTCATGCAGTGCTCTCTTTGGTTGCACTCCAGAACAGCATTAGGTTGTGTTCAGTTTGTGACCAACTCCAACCTTCTGCTGAACTTCCACCATGGTGGACTCTTCACTGCAGTACTACCAAACATTGTGTCCTTCCCAGGCACCCCCCATATTGCATTTATAACTTTTGACCTCTCTTCTTTCCTGACGTTAGCATGCCTATTGGAAAGAGGCAGCAACTTTGAGGATCCATTCCAGCGCAGTACCTGTGACTCTTGCTCTGTTTTCTTCTACCAAGGTCAAACAAGTTTTGTGCCATATGGCAACCTGCCGCCCAGCTCCAATTCTATGGGAATCATGTGCAGGCATGTGACTGGCGGCCGCCGCGCAGTTGGGGGTACCAGCTGCCCAAGCTGCCAAGAATGATGCCTGTCACTCAATCCCTCCACCCAGACCAGCTTCTATTTCTGAGCGTGCCTGGTTGGCAGTCCAGGTTCTTCCGTATAGGGCAATGAGGCTGTTCTTAGGCAACAGCACGCAGCTGGGCTCTGGGAAAGTGAAGCCAGTATTACGTTGGTCGCTGCGGGGTGCAGCAGTTCAGTAAAGTCCCCAATAAAGGCTTGGTGCAATGGCATTTCCTGCTGAATTTTACCTCCTATAGGTAAATGTGAGCAGCTGCTGTCCTTCACTGTCAGGGGCCAGATCAAGGAGTGGTACCAGAGACAAGGAAGGAGCAAACTACATTATGGCTTACGCGTGGAGGAAAGAAAAAAAACACAGAAAGAAGAGCTTACTTGGCAGGGCATATTTTATTTTTACAAGCCACCCACATGGACAAAAAAATCTCCCTGGACCTGAGAATGACACCTGTCAGAATGCAAGATGTTCAGGAAAAAATCAGGCTGTCCTTCCCGGAACAAGGAAGAAGGAGAAATGTGGAGGGTGACCCACACAGAGAAATCAAAACGTCCATCTGGAAAAGAGGAGGCAGGGCTCAGAGACTCCCAGGTGCAAGGTCCCAGGTGCAGGCGCCCCAAGCCCCTGTCAATCAGGCATCCCTGGGGTTGATGCACACAGTGCATGGCGTTCAAGGAGCTGTCAAAACCTTGGTCTTGGCCCAAGTGGCCCCTGACTTGAGCAGCATGACCAAAGGGATTAGGCAGCCTGTAAAGTGACACTTGGCTCTATCAGTGGATAGGGAGGGGAGGGGAGTTCTTTGCTCCTGGACACAGAATGGCCTTTCCATCATTTCCCTTGGCCTTTATGGGCAGCTTCCAAGGTTTACCAGTAAATATTCCCTATATTATTAATCATGGTTGTTGTTGTTGTTGTCATTATTAATTTATATTCCACCTGTTCTCCAAGCAGCTCGAGCTGGCATCCAGGATTCTCCTTCTCCGCATGATTACAACAACCCTGTGAAGTAGGTTAGGCTGAGGGACAATGAGTGGCCCAAGATCACCCATCATGGTTGAGCGGGGATTGAACCATGGTTTCCCAGGTCCCAGCCCATCACTCTATATGGGAGAAGCCAGTGAATTGTCCCCCAAGTGATGCTGGGCTTCAATTCCCATCAGCCCCAGCTAGCATGGCCAAAGACCAGGGCTGATGGGAGTTGTAGTGCAACATCTGGAGGGGACCACGCTACACATCAAGATCTATTATCCTGTGGATACCAGTTCCAAAATTGAGACCAGCTTCCCTGCCCAGCTATTTGTTCACCTGCAGCCTTCTTCCAAGGGTGTTTCTGTTGCACACTCTTTGCTTTCCAGATGTCCTGCCGAGAATCTGCTCATTCAGTTCTGAGCTATGGGCAGGCAAATCTAAACTCCCTTCTGACCCAGCTGGTACATTCTTCTTAGCCCTTGCAGCAAACTCTTCCCCTAACCGTCTGTCAGGATACAGTAGTATCAAGATGAAGCAGTAATGAAATATTTTTCCGCCTTCTCCTGTGCTATCTCCTGTCTGTTCATAAAACTTATGTCTTGTATCTGCAGGGCCCACTCAAGAGTATTTTGTTCACCGAGACAGGGCGAATTTCAAAAAGACTTAGGCTGCAAGTAGATGCTATGATATATATGTACAGCTGCCATCAAAACAAAGCCCATATTTCTCATTCCTCTTCGCTTTCAATAACGTCTACTACAACTTACCCATTTCCAGATGTCAAGCAGTTATGGGCTTTCTTGTACCAGGTTTGGCCTTACCATTAGGAAGAGTAAAGTGGCCTCCACAGGAGGCAGATGTAGGAGGTGGCAATAGGCTTTTGGGAACTGGCTGCTTTTAATGAGGAGGCTGGTGCTGTAAGAAAGCAGGCAAGTGCATGACTGGCTAAAGAGAGCATGAAGTTAGTGGGGCCATACCTCATCTGCCTTAACAGACCAGCCTCCACTACAGTCAGTGTAGACAATACTGAGCTAGATGGACCATTGGTGTGGGCTCAATGTAAGGCCACTTCCTTTGTTCCCAAGTTCTCTTGATGCTTGTTCTGCAACTCCTAAGCTAGCTTGCTGCTCTCCAGTGTCGTGGCGGATGCTGTTCTAACAGCAGTGTTGAAGTACAAGCTGACACTTATGTATGTGTTGGTGGTGATGTGTGCAGTCTCAGCAACTCCTCAGGAGTGGCCTGCTTTGTACCCTCAGCAATGACATGTGGGGTGTGGGGAAACACACAATGACCAGAGATCAGGACATGGCTAAGCTCCTTGTGACATTACAAAGGGGGAGAAGAACCCCATGCTCTGTTTGGCAGCAGCTTTGTAAATATCACAACATCTAGTTCTGGCCTTGTGTCAAAGGAGCCTGTAAAAATGAGTGCCATCAATTAGGAGGAACCTCTCAGCAACCCACACCAATGGCACATCCTTCTTCCACCCCCATCAGACATCCACATACCAAGGAAATGGTTTTGGAAAGCATGTTTTCCTTGAAAGCTACTTATTGAATTTGAGCTCCCAGAGTAATTAGTTTTGTTCTCTTCATCTATTACACAGGGCTAGGATATTGTACTATTTTTGCTAGATTGGGGCCTGCAGGAGTATCACACTAGGAATAGCATCTGGCTAGGCCTTCTTTCTGTCTTTCTCTTTTGTAATCATGAGGAAAGCCCCTTAGGAAGATCCCACCCATCTCCCCTCAGGTGGGCACTGACATGCTCCTTTCCTCCAAAGCTGGTGGGCTGCAATGGCCCCTATAGGGGGGAAGCGAAGCCGCGGTGCCAACAGAAGTATTAGCAAGGGAGAATCTTCGCCTGCAATTCATCACGGGAGTACAGGAGTGGTGAGACTCTTTCCTTCCACCACACCTCTCCTTCCCCATGCAGAGCAGCGCTCCCTCTGCACTGCAAGGATGCATTGGCAGGTAATTCCAAACAGCCCCAGCGGGAAGGAAGTAATCAGCAATTTTCTGGTTCTTGTAGCCACCGCTAGCTCCAGCAGGCTTATCAAGGTAACACACTGCTATGTCAGTAAGTGCTCTAATAGCCGTTCCCTCCCTGGGGCACAACAATGATCACATCCAGTGGCATTCCCCTTATTTATGGGTGCTGTGCACACACCTAGAGATCCGTCTGTGTGCAGGTTTGCATCCTTCTAACCCTCAGCCGGCATTTTCAGCAATGCAAACTGCAGGCAGAAGCACTCGCTGTGCTTGTAAAGGAGCAAAGAGGAGCTCCGTGGGTGTCCAATTAACAGCACGGGAGGTTCCGACACTAAGCAACTGGATTCTCTTCCTGGCTCTGCCACCTACCTGCTGGGGGACCTTGTTCACCTTCACTTGCTGCTTCTGCTGTAGCTGCTTTGATTCATAATCCAAAGTCATGTGGTTTCAATTAGGTTATTTCAGTTATTTATATACCCTGTGCTGTGCTCAAAGGATTCTTTTGGCCATGGATGTTGCTGGCGCTGCCTCCACCATCTCTCATGCAGGCACCCTTACGATGGCATAATGGAAAATCAAAGATGACCTTCATAACAGAGCTCCAGCCCTTACAGCAGGGGTGGGGAATGCTTTCCAGCCTGAGAGCCACATTCCCTTCTGGGCAATCTTCCGGGGGCCACATGCCAGTGGTGGGTGGGGATGTAGAAGAAAAGTGGGAGGAGCAATTAATGGAAATGTTTCCTTTCTAGAGTGGTCTAGTTTCTACATACACTCACACACTTCTCTGCATCTTCCAGCCAGGGATCCAGGAGCATACCCTTCAACATGTTGCAACAAAAGAACACAGGATGCTATCTTCTGGGGCTGCACTCCTGTGTGAATCACATGACCCACGCGAGATCACGACTCCCAAAAAAACACTTTTGGACCAAGATTCCAGTGCAAAATTGTGTGAGATTGCAGCACCCAAAATGGCCACTGTGCTCTCGTGGGGGGAAAGGGGATGTCCCGGTTTTTCCAGGACAGTTGACAGGTATGAAAGAGGCATTATCTGAGTTCAAAGACACATTTTAGTCAGGCAAAAGCAATTAAGGAAGATGTGATGTAGGGCAGCAGGGGGTGCCCCTGGGGAGGGATGGTGGCCCGAGGAGAGTCCTGAGGGCAGATGGAGAGGACTAGAGGGCTGCCTACCCCCTTGGGCCTCAGGTTCCCTGCCCTACTATATAGTGCAAGCTACTCTAAGAAAGCTTTTGACATTCTTCTGAAGGTCAAGAAGATCAGGATACAAACAGACCATGAAGACAAAGACTTCCAAAGCAGTAGGGTCTCAATGAAGAACCACTTGCCTCCTAGTTCTTTAAAGATTCTGTTTTTTGCACTGTCCATTAGGGAACTTTTTTTAGTTCCCATAATTGGGATTTATGTACAAAAAAATTTAACCCAGAGTGAAACAATTGAAACTGCTGCATCCAAGAACCCACTGATCCCAAAAAGCTCTTAGGATAAAGATGGGGTGCCTGTAGCCCTCCAGATCTTGTTGGATTACAACTCCCATCATCCCCAACCATTAGCCATGCTGGCTGGGGCTGATGGGACATGGAGTTCAACAACAGCTGGAGGGTCACAGGTTTCCCCATCCCTGTCTTAGGCCATTCAACCGCAATAAAGATTGTGTGATTGGTATTCTAATAGGTGGACTGCCAAACACAAAGCCCTAGTGAAAGAATACAGCAGAGAGGTCTAATATAATTCTAGGAATTCATAGAAGAAGTGACTCTTCTACAGATAGCACTAGTAAGAGTCTATTGAATAGTATCCTCAGTATTTTGTTCTGTTTTTTGAATAGTATTTTGTGAACATTTGGGAAGGGGGCAAGGAAAATATAATGGGAGGGGAACCCTGGGCCCTGATGCGAAGCTACGGTTCCCATCAGCCTCAGTGTGCATGCCCAATGGCCGAGGGTAATGGGAATTGTAGTTCAGCAACATCTGGAGAGCCAAAGATTCCCTACTCCTTAAATATAGGAATGACGTGAAGGCTGAAGAGCAGCTGAAAAAGCACGACCAAACTCAAACATGATTTTATGACTTAGGACTTAGCTATATTAGGTGTTTGTTTTTTAGGTAAAGGTAAAGGGACCCCTGACCGTTAGGTCCAGTCGTGAACAACTCTGGGGTTGCAGTGCTCATCTTGCTTTACTGACTGAGGGAGCCGGCATACACCTTCCAGGTTGTGTGGCCAGTATGACTAAGCTGCTTCTGGCGAACCAGAGAAGTGCATGAAAATGCCGTTTACCTTCCCACCAGAGCGGTACCTATTTATCTACTTGCACTTTGACGTGCTTCCGAACTGCTAGGTTGGCAGGAGCTGGGACCGAGCAATGGGAGCTCACCCTGTCGTGGGGATTCGAACCGCTGACCTTCTGATCGGCAAGCCCTAGGCTCTGTGGTTTAGATCACAGCACCACCCACGGCCCTTGTGCGTTTTTTAAGCATGTTAAATTTGTTATAACACCAGACGGCGCTGTAGAGTTCAATCCTTTGGCAACATGATTTCCCATTATAAGCTTTATAATGCGTTTCCCTGAAACTTTTTTTTTATGTGTCTAGATCCAGCCATAGTGGGGGTGGGGCAACCATCTGGCATAGAGGACTGAAATAGAAGGAAGTAAGATCGGAAAGTTAAAGCGGATAGATTTTAATTGAAACTCAGTGTGAGTCTGATAATACTCCCATGAAGTCTGGTGAAATTCCAAGCACTGGGGGGGGGGGGGGGAAACATCACCAAGAGAATTTGGCCAAATAAATGGCATGGACTACTCTTCTTCCTGTCTCTCTTTTTCAGGGACACTGATTAACTGTTGGCACAGCTAAGGGAATAGATTCTCCATCACTTGCACCTTGCAAACCAAAGCTAAAAGAGGTGATTTAGTTTAATGGGCTTGACCTAGAATGTGCGTGTCCTCAAAGAGTCTGTTGCAATATCTCTGGGCATAAGCTGCTCCATTCATCTCCATAATAGGGTTAATACAGATGCTCAGAGATTATGACGCTGTGGCTAACATTGCTAACAATTTTATTCTTTATGCAAAAGAACACCACATCTTTACAGTATGTTGTCAGCAGCATCCTGCTTTGCAAATTCAGGCGCAAAGAGCTTTTAATTCACCTCTTCCTCCATAATGACAGCCCACAGACCCACCTCCAATCCAAATTCTGTGACCCATAAATCCAAATTCATGGTTCAAAAGAATATTATGCAAAATTATATTTTGTATGGTTTATGCTGCTCCTTCTTTGACTGGGTTTCCCATACAATGTGGACTTCTAGTCTTCCTTTTTGCATGGAAGCGTGTGATGCAGAGGAGAATGTGAGTAAATGCCGTCTCTGTTTTCTCTCTTTGACAATGTGAGAACTAGTGAAGGATGGAAAGAGGGGAGAGAAAGACTCACCAGAGAACTTCGACAGCACATTTCATTCTTCCGTGGCAAAATATGAAATATTACAAATATGTTTGTTTATTTATTATGGGTGCTTTGAGATAGGAGTTCAATGGTGGAGCAGTGCTCCTTCTACATGCAAAGTTTGTTTTTTCACAGAATCCACACAGTGTTATAAAAATTCCGGTGTGTATTCCACCACCACTACCCCATTTAATCTGAATTTCCCCTTTCTGGAGAAAATCCAGTATGTTAAAAAAACCTGCTGCCAACAAGCCACTTGCAATATCTCAGCAACCATTTCCCAATATTAAGTCTCCATCTGTAAGAACCCTATACCATGCTTTTTCCTCTAGAGAGCGCAAAGCATTCAGCATGTGATCTGCCATCCAGATAGTGATCATAGGAATGCAGGAAGCTGCCTTATACTGAATCAGACCTTTGGTCCATCTTGCTATGCATTGGCTGCAGGGGCAGGTCTAGTGTTGGCTAAGTTGGCATGTGCAAAAATTGTGCCTCTCCACTTTGACTTA
The DNA here is from genome assembly GCF_965153285.1 of Podarcis tiliguerta. Classification (NCBI taxonomy): domain Eukaryota; kingdom Metazoa; phylum Chordata; class Lepidosauria; order Squamata; family Lacertidae; genus Podarcis; species Podarcis tiliguerta. The sequence goes on along the minus strand of NC_139538.1, from coordinate 42,582,325 downwards.
GAGTGGCTAGGAGCCCGCTCACCTGTCCACCTGCTCCCCAGGTCGCTCCTCTGCTGCTACTGTATTATTGAGAAGGAGCACTCTTCAGACTCCCATCCCAAAGCACTGACAGAGGCCTTTATCCAAGGCTTGCAACAGTATGGGTCAGATGACAGGTACTGATCATCTGAGGCAGGGTTTCCAAAAATTTGGGTCTCCAGCCGTTGGACTACAATGCCTATGATGCCTGGCTAACAGGACCAGCGGTCAGGGATGATGGAAACTGTAGTCCAAAAACAGTTGGAGATCCAACTTTGGGAAACCCTGAACTAAGGCATGGCTATTGAGTTCAAGAACGACATCAGGGGTCCAAAACCAGATGAAAGCTACAAAGATGCTTCAATGATGAGTCATGCCCCTCCCATCAGCTTTTAAAGGTGGGACAGGCACACACACTCATGAGACTCTCTCTCCCTGTGAGATTGGTGTGCTTGGAGACACATACTTCTCTGAAGGGTATGGTCTTCTGCCAACCACGGAGACAGCTCTGAGTTCTCAGCAGCGAGAAAGGGGTGAGCTCCTCTGGCTCCTCATCCTCCATCAGTCCAGCTGCCTCTCCTGGCTGTTTAATATTCTTCCCTATTGGTCAAGGCAGTGGTTCTCAATTGGGGTTCCGGGGACCCCTGGGGGTTCTGCGGAATGTACCCAGGGGCATCCTTGTCTCCTCCCCAACAATTTTTTTGCCATTTTTGCATGGTAATGTTACAAATTTTATTGTCTGTTTTAGCGTTGTGCAATTTTTCAATATACTGTTTTGAAATCAGACCATGAGCCAGCAATACACAGCAATATATCGCTTCTCATGTGAGGGAGAGCAGGGCAGCCAATTTCAAGGCACTGCCAAGATCTCAGCTGATAACGCTGCTGATCTGAGCTGCCTTCCCTCATGCTGAGGGAGACCAGGGAAGCTGAATGCCCTCATTTCAAGACACCATGGCAATACCTTCTCCTGGCACTGAGGCAGAGCAGCTTTTCTCAGTCAGCAGGAAAGCAGCAGCAGCCAGAGTGGAGGCGCATCTTCACTGGCTGCCACAACTGGCTGCCCTACTGACAGTGGCTTGATCCATCCCCCATCCCCTCCCACTCAAACCATGCTGTGGGGATGAATCTGCTTCCCCTCCCTACCCCACCTGCCCGATCTCCAATTTCAGACATTGTGATATATCAGAATATCGCGATGTTTAGCTGCTGATATAGCACGGTGTTGAAAACCAGAGATCACTCAACCCTAGTCTGTTTTTCAGTACAGTATACCTAAAATCTGGGGACCCAGGTGGCACTGTGGGTAAAAGCCTCAGCACCTAGGACTTGCCGGTCGAAAGGTTGGCGGTTCGAATCCCTGCGGCGGGGTGCGCTCCCGTCGCTCGGTCCCAGCGCCTGCCAACCTAGCAGTTCGAAAGCACCCCCAGGTGCAAGTAGATAAATAGGGACCGCTTACTAGCGGGAAGGTAAACGGCGTTCCATGTGCTGTGCTGGCTCGCCAGATGCAGCTTGTCACGCTGGCCACGTGACCTGGAAGTGTCTGCGGACAGCGCTGGCTCCCGGCCTCTAGAGTGAGATGAGCGCACAACCCTAGAGTCTGGCAAGACTGGCCCGCACGGGCAGGGGTACCTTTACCTTTACCTTATACCTAAAATCCTTTGCTTATTAAGGCCTACCCCACATTTTGTTCAAAAAACTGCTTTGCAGAGGTAACTACCATAGAGTTATCAAAACTTTCAAAAGTAGGGGGTCTGTGGCTTGGTTTTTGAAAAATAGGGTATCCTCCGTAATTAGCTAATTGGGAACCACTGAGTTAGGGGATGGGGCAGGACAGAAAGCCTGTGCGACTGCCTTCCCTTCCCTGATCTCCAAAGGAAAGGTCTGGGAGCCCCTCCCTCCCTCTCAGGCTCCTCATCTTTGTCATCCTCCACACCTTCCTCATCATCAGACAGCAGCTGCCAGCTTAGAACAGTGGGGATTGTCGGGCTCAGAACATCCGCTTAATTGAAGTCGGAAAAGTTTCACCAGTATTACACCACATCTGCATTTTGCCCGAGGGACCCGGAATATTGACTCTTGATTTTGCAACTGTGTTGTGGCACTTACTCATTAAGGTTATCCTTTCTCCAAGGAGTAGATTGCAGGTACAGTACTGGTGAAAAGGAGCTGAGGACAAACTTAGTGATGGGGAGCCCCTTGATCAAAGTCAGAGTTTGATGCATCCTTGGTTATTTCCCAGTGCCTTTTTTCTGTTCCCCTCCTTTCAGTGTACCAGCTAATAGAGTTGTTATCCCTGTTAGTTTAAGGGCCGTTCGAATTCTATTAGAATATTAAATTATCCAGCTTTGTGCTGCCGGCAATAACTGCTACACAAGGTCGTATGTTAGCCTGACAGATAAGCTGTCATTCTCCGTCTAAGTTAGCTACATTTAAGAGCCAACATCTTTGTTTTATCTGAGAAAAGAGAGAGACATGGGACCGGAGAGGACCAGAGGGAGCCAGAGCTGTCTTTCTTCCCCTTCCAATCGCTGGCACAAATCACGGCCGTTCTGACAGTCTCATCCAACCTTCCTTCCGCTGCAGGTTGGTAAATGTGTCTTCCTTGTGTTTGATCATCAAATGGCTCCCTTTATTGCATTTGTCACAGCCAAGATTAAAGTCCCCCACAGTTTGCCAGCCTTGCAAATCAGGCCGGTGCTGGGTCTTGGAAGAGCTGGTGGCTCTTGCTGAGAAATGGAGGGCTCCTGCTTTGAACGGGTGGCTACTGAAGATGTGCAAACTCAGCCCATAAACAAGCTGCATGGTTCCAGGAGTCAGGAAATGATGCTCATTCTGAGGACTTATCATGGGAGACAGTTAACTTTTGCATCAGAAGGGCCCAACCTTTACGTAAATGATGTAGAAGACGTAAAAGCAGGAAGACTTGGGAAATGCATGTTCCAAATTTTGAGTTTCTTGTTGTTTTTGGACACTTTGCATTGGGCACAGCTGGGCTGCATCAGTACCACATTTTGTCAATCCTCTGTTGTGCAACAACCGCCAATTCCCAAAAGCAGTGCCAAAAGAACTGCCATACATTTATCCTCCACAGGCTTTTCCACACCAGAGCTTACTGTGTGTTTACAGCTGTTTGCATTCCCATTTAATGATAGCAGTCCACATGATGTTTGGTATCTCCCAAGTCAGTCCAAAATGTCTTTATATAGAATGTCCTATGTTTGCCCCTCACGGAATAAAGACGAAGGCTGCAGGGCCAGACAGACCTCATGGTAACCCGAATGCAGCAAAACAGAAGCTGGCCTATTAGTACAACATAAGCAGGTCACTCATTGTGCAGCACTGCCAGCATTCTCTTGACTGGGATACAGACAATGAATTTACCAAAACAGGTAGCAAGCACTAAACCTGGCTGTGAGTTCAAAGCAATCCTCTCCTCCACCCTTCTGCCCTCCAGCCCTGTATACTTTAATTCAAAGTTACCAGTTGTGAAGCTTCTCTTCTCTTCTGTCATCTATTCTATTCTATTCTATTCTATTCATTTCTTTGTTGCTTTCCTCACAGAAGCAGCCCATAGCAGCATACAAAAATTGCAAAATTACATTCCGCCCCCTGCTCCATGTGCCCCCATCTAGTGTGGTGAAGCTGGTGGCTTCTAGGGAGGTGCTTGGTGATCTCCCTTAGACTTCCTTGAGAATCAAACCTGTCCCTTCTTCTACATTAAGAATGGAAAGATCAGGCAATTTCAGTTTCTCTCCGATTCTAATTTTTCCAGTCTCATGTTCAGTTTGCCCCACTTCTGCATCTCCTGGGTGCTGTTTCTTGGTCATGCCATGACATACTGCTGACAAGGTGGGACAGAATGATGTGAACCAGCTTTAATATTAATTTTTTACCCTGCAATGAGTCCTGGCATTTGAAACAGTCTCACAGACTAATTCCTGGCTCGGATCTTGTTATCGCGTTACCTTTAACCAACCTAAAAGCAACCTGGGTCAGTGTCACTGCTGATAGCAGCTTATGGAGTAGTGTGCTCAAGAGAGCCATGTAACCAGTTCCATCCAACATATTCTAGACCAGCTCACTGCTGTGTTTGGCTTTAAAATGTATGAAGGCACCCTAAGGACTCACTGTCCCACAGCAGACAGAAGACTTGTGTGTAAGCGAGAGAATAACTCACCCCTGTGTCCTACTTCCTTTGCCACCTTTAGTGTCTGTAGAGCTATAGACTAATGGTCTTCTCTTTTGAGTAGTTAGGTTTAAGGCTTAAAGTGCTTGCTCACACTGGACTTACTAATAAGCAATGAGTCCCCTGTTGTGATGATAGGCCTGAAATCTCCTATGGCAAACTGTCTATAACCAGAGTAAAAGAGAACTGAACTAAATTATTTCTCAGTGAACTCTTTAACTCACTCTAAGGCTGCAATCCTAACCATGCCGCACACTGAATCCGGTGGGTCTTACTCCCAGGTAAGTGGAATTAGGATTGCAGCTGAAAACACCGTTATTGTAATGAACCTAAGGCTGGATACATGCCATACAATAAAAGCACATTTCTCCCCACTCCCACCAAAAGGATTCTGGCAGCTGTAGTTTACCCCTTATAGCAGTACAATTCCCCGCATCCATAACAAACCATACCGTATTTTTCTCTCTATAGGACGCACTTTTTCCCCTCCAAAAATTAACAGGAAATGTGTGTGCATCCTATGGAGCGAATGCAGGCTCCTTGGCTTCAGTGATAGCAATACAAAGCCTCCGAAGCGTAGAGGGAGCGCTCCCTCCGCGCTCCGGAGGCTTCGCATTGCTTTCGCTGAAGGCTGGAGAGCGAGAGGGGTCGGTGCGCGCCGACCCTTCTCGCTCTCCAGGCTTCAGGGATAGCCACCTGAAGCCTTCGGAGCGCAGCACGAGTTCCCGCTGCGCTCCGAAGGCTTCGGGTTCCTTTTGCTGAAGCCGGGAGAGCAAGACTCTCCTGGCAGTTGCAATTTGAAGCCATAAAACATTCAAAGGTATGACGAGCTGTCTGGTTGTGCCGTCATCTCACACCCCCAGATTTACAATTGCAAAATCCTTAAACTGCAGCCATTAGAAGGGCACAAGAATTCAGTGTGTCTAAATCAGGGCTAGCCAACGTGCTGCCCTCCAGATATTTCTGGACTCCAAATCTCATCAGCATGGCCAAAGGTGAGGAATAACGGGAGTTAAAAACCAGCAACCACTGAAGGGCTAACCCTGATCTAGTTCATATGACCTGAGACCCTCTGACTGCAGCTTGTGTGGCTGCCTAGAGCAGAGGGCAAGTACTTGCTAGAGAAACTTGCTTTCCCCTCCAATAAGATTTTAGCTATTGCCCTAGATAACACCTGATTGTACAACTATATGATTGGGTGGCTGACTAAGGTTGCTTCTACACAAACCATTTTGCCTGGAGTTGCCATCTTTTGTTCACAGTGTGCTGTACTGCTTAGTGTGTTGGACTAAGACTGGGGAGAACCGAGTTCAAATCCCCACTCAGCCATAAAGCTCACTGAGCGACCTTGGGCTAATCCCTGCCTCTCAGCCTAATCAACCTCACAGAGTTGTGGGGATTGAATGAGGTGGGGGAGGGCCATGTACATGCCACCGTGAGCTCCTTGGAGAAAGACGTGGGCTATTAATGCAAACAAACAAACAAACAATTTTCCAAAACATTTCACCTAGGCTCTACCTTCTCCTAATACTCTGGCAGCAAATCCCACACATGTCTATTCAAAATTAAGTTGAGTTGAGTTCAGTGGGGCTTACTCTTGGGCAAGAGGGTATACTGCAGCAAGCTGCAGTGCTATGTAAATTTACCAGGGAATAATCCTCATTGGATGCAGTGGGGCTGACTTCCCAGGAAAACCTACATAGTATTGCACTGCGAGAGCATCAGTTTAACATTCAGCCATTACATCAAGCAGTACACAGACCCTCTCCCTCCTGGAAAGCAACTTCCTGCAGTGAAAGATTGGTTCTACCAACAGAGAAGTTCTTCAGCGATTTGCCAATGTGATGAAAGGCGATGTCAGAGCATTTTAAAATGAAAGAAAGGGAACACCAGCAGTGGAAGTCGGATTCAGACATCCGTCTAATTGAGCAATGGTGCTCGCCAGGTTAATTTCCCGCTACTTTTTGCTTGTGTGCCACCAAGGTGCGACTTCAGTCTATTTAAAGACGCCAACTTTAAGCAATGTATTTTGGTAACGCTGGAAGATCGCAGTACTGGAGTTTTTCCTGTCTCCTCTGTGCTCTTCTTAATGCCTCTATGTAAATTCTGAAATACAGCCCTCCTTTACTATTCAGTTGTGAGGTGGGCTTCCTTCCTTGCCTCTATCTGTCTTGCTCATACACATTCATAACATTCAAATTTATAATGTAATCTTACTTGCCGTTCCATATTTATGAGAGGTTTTGATGGGTGTTTCTTTATGTGATAATATCAGGCAGAATGCTAACCCATTGCCTCAAACCACTGTAAAGTCGTTTTCTTACATAATTGACATCGGCATATTCTTTCATTATACAAGATTTAGCACGCATCTGCTCCACCATTGCGCGGCAATAGATGACTTTTTCTAGAGCTTCCTATTATCAATTCAAATTACCCCCATTTCCTGAAGCTACTGTATGGATTTTACAGTTGACAGTAAGGGAAAAACACAGGAGCATAATAACTCTCTTAAATTATTCAGGCCTAGTTAAACCCAGTTTGGTCTTGACTGGAAAGTGGATGAAGGAGGGGAAAGGGAGGGAGGGAGGGAATGAGAGGAGAACAAACCCGGCCTTTCATTGGTTATAGAATTCAGCCATCTCCACCATGAATTATGAGATGTGCCACCTGCAAAAGAGGCTGGAGGTCTTTAATCAAAGTGAAAACTCTGTCATATTACAACACGTTCCTTTCAGTTAAGGTAATTGGGTTCAGCAAGAGGCTAAGAGGAAAAGTTGGTGATGACACCAGCGTCTATCATCTCCTACCTTTCTGATGTCCCTGCCCTTTGCAGCAGCCCTGCCACCCTCTCATCTAAGCTCCCTGTCATCACACCTGTCTTTTTGCCCACAGTGGTACAAGTCAAGTCGGGAAGGTCATCAGTCACCCCGCCACCGTTCCATCTGTACATCGCCCTGTCCTCAAGATACTATTGGCAGGGAAATCTAGAAATAAATGTTGGCGCAATCACATCGTGAAACACGGAATCAATCTTCCGACCACAGAGCGTAGTGCACTTCAGAGAGCCAGGAATGTCTTGCTTTCATTCTTTTGAAAAGTACATTTGGATGCAGGAAACAAGCTGAAAATGTAGAATCTGCTAAAGGTGGGGCAGTAGACTAAGGGACTCCTTCTGGTCACGCTTCCAGTGCCCATAAGCAGGGATTCAACACTCCCCTAAAACTCCAGTCCTTTGGCACAGATCCAGGCTGAGTCCCTTCTCCACAGCACCTACTGACCCAAACTTCTCCTTAAGAATATACGGACATTAGAAGCACCTGCCGGATCAGGTGAATGGCCATCGAGCCCAGCATCCTGTTCTCTGCTGTTCTTGTGCCTAAAAACACTCAAGAGTATCTGGTCATAACAAAAACCATTGATCCCTGCTCTTTGAGGAGCAGAGCTCTGCACAAAAATGAAGTGAATTAGCAGGTTTTACTTTCTCAGACTCCGTGTTAATTAGCTAAAAGGATTCACTGCCTCAGGGTGAATTCAAGGACAGTGATTTGTAGGTTTCTAGGAGAGATGAACCATGCCTACACATGACAGCTACATTGGGACCAGAATATAGCTATACTTCCACGAAAAAACAATAGGCAAGGGGTGTGGGTGGGTGTGATCATTGACTTTTGTCTTCTGCCAGCAAAGTAGGCTTGAAAACTCTTCGCCAAACAGACTTGGTTCCTCAGAGTTCATCCAAAAATGGCAGCTGCTTTGATATTGATACTCTGGTTTGTCACATCTTTAGAACCTATCCTGGGTGTTTTCTACCCACCAAGTTCTGCATTTGATATTGTTGCATAGTCATCATAGCCATCATGCTTCGAATAATGTGAAACAGGGTATTTTATCGTAAGCAGCATTGGAGAGCTACCTGTCATATGGATGGAAACTGACAGAACCTTTCTCGAATTATTTATTCGCTAGTGATATTTATTGACTCACCACAAATTTAAAATACCAGTTTTATTCAGGTTCTAATTGGACTTGCCCCCTGTAAAAGCTTTTCCATTCAGACACAGTAGTAAACAAACAGACAGACAGACAGACTAGGTTCGCACCTTGAGTCAGGCAATGCAGTTTAAGATGGTTGTTCACACAACTAATTTATGTGTCACGTAGTGCAGAGAAACTGCAGCCTTTATTTAACAGCCTCAGAATGTCAGATTGGCTTAACTGCTGTAATATTTTAATTAGCTGGTTAAACAGTTAAAAACAAGACAGCTTGGGCTGTTCTTTTGGGGGGGGTAGGGGAAAACTGCATTTGATTGCTTGTATTTGATTATATGTTGTTCTTATATTCAACTAATAAAATATTCCAAAACACACACACACACACACACACACACACACAAAAACAAGACAGCCATGGCTGCAATCCTGACCACACTTGCATAGGAAACCTAGTAAGCTGCCTTGTACAGTCAGACCGCTTGACCATCTAGCTTAGTACTGTCTGCACAGATTGGGAGAGGCTCAACAGGATACTCTCCCAGTCCAGCCTGAGTTTACTGGGAACGAGGCGCACCAACTTCTAGGGGTGCAGGGGCCCCCTTAATATTTGCTGGCATGGGGCCAAGCCCCCTCAATGTTGAGGGGCTGGAGGAGGCCAAGTGTGGCACAGTTTCAAGGGCTGGCTTCTCCTTGCTCAGGCTCCTTTCCACATGGGACGTTTTATACAACAAATACAGACTTGCAACCAATTTGTTGCACATAATCCCCACATCAATCCTTTGCGGTCACACTCTGTATGCAGGAATACTGCATTTTCCCAACACTCAAATTACGGCACTTTCTACCTTGAAAAACGAGATTCATCTTCCAGGCAGCACATCCACTTCATTTAAAGCTCAGAGACCTGTTGAAAACCGTCTTCAACTTCAATAGTCAACCGACGCAGCATCCTCCTCCCATCAATTCATACTGGTGCAGCCCAGAGTAGTCTCCATCTCCAAACTGATCTTCAGAAGGCACTGTAGTCTTCTTTAAAGCCCATTCAGATGATGCACTAGTTGCAGCAATAAAAAGAGGAGTCATTAGCATTTCCCCATCATCTTCAGAGTTTGGGGACCAGTCCCCTTCAGTCTCTCCTGCTCTACTTCTATGCAGGCGCATGCTATTGCAAAATAGGGTATGGGCTCTTTAAGTATTGCTTAAAGGACTTTTAAGGGGGTGAAGTCATTGGAAGAGAAGGCCCTGCCAGCCTGCTTAAACCCTTAAATGAGGCTGGTCCCCAAATGGAACAGCATCTCCCTTAACCTAGCTGGTACTGGGAGATGCCAGGTCCTGATTTGGCAAGGTCTTTTTTAATCAATTATTGCCACTGCCCCTGGGACCCCAAGCCTCAGTAGAGTAGTTATATAATGCTGATGTTTTAATAGCTCGAGTTCAGCTAAAATGCAGTATATACATCAAGTGATCAATAAATAAATAAATGCCACCATCTTATCTGATTTCATACTGGTAGAATAGAGCATTTTGATTTTGTAGGGAATAAGCTTACTCAAACTACTGTAATGCTAGAACACTAAAAATCTACTCTGCCTTAACCACAGAGCTCCCATTTGCACTCTATAAAGTCCAAAAGCCCTGGAACCAAGACTTGCCAAGAACTCAGTTGCCAATCTCTCTGCTTCTCAGGATCCCTCTTTTGAGTGTTGTGCTCATGGAAGTATATGTCTAAGAGTACATGCCAGTGCTGGAAAAAATAATAAAAGAGGTTTTTCATCCATTTTTCGCTCTCAAAGAAAGCAGTGGAGCCATTTGTCTTTCTTCCTGCCCTCAGTGCTTGAATGGTGAATCATCGCTTGGTGAACAGCCTTTGTATTTTATCCTTCTAAATGATGTTAATGTTGCCTCCTCTGCACTCACAGCTTCAATAGCTCTATTGAACAGAACAAGCCACCGTTAATGGATAGGACCCTTATTGCTATTTGTGTACTTTCTATCTTGCATTTTGCAGCATGTATTCTTTGGCTTTCTGATGCTCTGACCTTTAGCTAAAGCAACAAATTTCTAACCAGTGTTAATTCATACTTTGTAAGAGCCACCTCTCGTGGTGGCATGTGGGGAACAGACCTATGTCACGTGCATGGGTTACAGTTTTGTAGAACCACATAACACGTTTTGCTATGTAGCCATAAAACATTTAATGTTTGAAGCAAAACACAGGGAGGCAGTGCACAAGGACTGCTCTATAATTTTAAAGCAAAATACACTGTTGTTGTTGCTATTATTATTATTATTATTATTATTATTATTATTATTATTTTATTTTAATACATACTGCCCTATACCCAAGGGTCTCAGGATGGTTCACAGAATAATATCAAGATATAAAACCACAAAATACATGATAAAAATAAAAACAACAACACAATATCTCCCCCTACATAAAAGCACACTTTAAAAGGATGTAAATCAGATCAGCCAAAGGCCTGGTCGAAGAGGAACGTTTTTGCCTGGCACCTAAAGGTGTATAATGAAGGTGCCAGGCGAACTTCCTTGGGGAGAGCATTCCACACGTATGTTACAAACACTGTTTTAATAATAATAATAATAATAATAATAATAATTGTACCCCGCCCATCCGGCTGGGTTTCCCCAGCCTCTCCCTAAGGCTCCCTGTTGCTAAACTTAGAATGTTGGGTTGCATTCCATGCTGTTTACCAGAAAGATGCCAGCGCATTAGTGTTGGCTCCACTCGCTTTGAGGGAAAGCATCCATTGATTGTCCATCCTTTTGACAGCTCTAATCACCTTCCTTAATTACCTTTCAAAAAATCCCTTTTGCTCACAGATAGCTCTCAACCCACACAACCCACTTCTCAACTCTCCACATTTCTAAGGTAGGTACAGATTTGCCAAATGTTTGGTGTCCTTCACAGTGAGAGATGCTGGAGTGAAGAGATCATGTAGTGGACGAGTGGGCTGGAGAGGATAACTTACAAAGATAGATTTTTATTTTTTTTAAGTACTGCTTATGGGAACAATGAGTCAGTGTGGGATATGACAACAGGCTACAAATATCTTATAGCATATTAGCAGCCAAGAGCAGGAAGGATTATGCACTGAGCTACACGGGGGTGTAAGCAGGATGCATTTCAGGATATCATGCCTGCCTCAGAGTGAACTGCTATGAATTTAAATCCAGGGATGCAACAAGAGTTTAGTACACCGAAAACTCGTATGACGAAGATCTCTAACTAGATGTCAAATTCTCCGTCCAAACCTCTTCATTTGGCAGCCAGAAACTACAAACTGTGTCACCGAAATAAATTGTGCAAATATTGTTTATTTCTAAGTTTTGTTCCAGTAGACAAACTTGGATTTTCTCCTTTTCCCCAAAGCTTTGGCTTTATCGTTTCTTCCAAGGGTTGGTACACTACAAATCAGAAAAGACAGGTTGTTGCGACTTAAGAACAGAGCTGGCCCAATGCATTTTGGCACCTGAGGCGAACCACAAAGTGGAGCCATCCCCTTTTGCCAGGGAAGAAGGGGAAGCGAAGATCTACATCAGGAAAAAGCAGGGAATCAAATCATCCTCACCCAATAGTTGAACTGGGAATCAAAGGCCATCGCAGGGGGAAATGTGCCCATTATGAATCCTGCAAGGCAAGTCCAGGAGTGGGATGGGGTGAGACCAGCATCACCTCCTATTCACTGAGAGGATGCTGTGGAGGTGGAAGATCTGGCCTCCAAGGAGCATGTGGTGACAGTAGGCAATGCATTCCTTGGAACTGCCACCCCTGTGGATCCTACCGCCTGAGGCAGTTGCCTTACCTTGCCTCATGGGTGGGCCAGCCCTGCTTAAGAACATTGCTTTTCCATCTGTTCAACCCACCTTCCTCCATTACCTTTTAAAGTCCCAAATACTCATAGCTCCCTCTGTTCAGCATCTCAGTGCAGTTATATGTTTACCAAATTTTCAGTAGCAGAGGAGCATAGCTGCAAGGGACTGGAGTCATCAGGATAGACTCTCCAACTATTGAAGCCCCCGCTGCCCCCCAACTACCCATTCTTTGGTTTCTACAATGTTAGCAGGCACCAACCATGTAGTTTCAGGGCTTTCTGGACAGTCAGGACAGTTACAGGCTGAAATAAAGACATTCACAGGGTTCTGGAGTCATTAGATTTTGCAGTGCAATCACAGCAGCACACATTTCAAGGCTGGTTTTAAGGCTGTAATAATTTCCAGCTGGATATATGGAAAAGGGAACAAAGCACAGATCTATAGTCTTGGGAATCTTTCTGCCTTCGCTCTCAGCAGATGTGGTTGTTTCAACTGGTTGTTTTCGTGCTATTTTCTTGTTGAAATTGCTTGCTCCCTTCTTTCCTTGTGAAAGGATGCAAACTTTTCCTTCCAGCAAAGCCAGATGGATTGTGCACTCTGTTGGCTATAAACATTAAAACATTTTAAATCCTTCACTTTACCCAGGTAAACATTAGTTTGAATATGAGATAGCTCCTTCCCTCATGCCCTATTTATCTGCTTTGAACACCTGAAGAGGAGTTTTGTGCCGCTCAAAACCTTGCTTCCATCATTTGGAGCACTTGCTCTTATGACAAAGGTATTGTTTCCACTGCTGTGTTTTCCAAACGGGTCAAATGAGCTGAAATCCTGAGTGAGCAGACTGAAGGTAGAGGACCCATCTCAAGACAGAGAAGACAGCATGTTAACAAGTAAGGTGGATGAATTAGGGGGGGGGGGAGAGAGAGCACCCCCTCCACACACACACACACTGATTGGGCTTATGCAAAGTAATAGGCACCTGCCTTGGGCTGGGGGGAGGTTGGTTTGTAGCAACAGCTGGTAAGAGGCCTAAATATGATTAATTAATGCTGCAGGGGGGGAAATCACAGATGCAATTAAGATTTATGGTAGGGTGGGAAGATGCAGGACATAGGAGATGAGAGGAGGAGGCAGATTAGAGAGCTTAATAACTTTTCGTGCTAAAAGGTGTAAGCAGAAGGGCACCTGAAGCTAGTGGAAATTGAAGGACTTTGTGTGGGCGTTTGCAGGGATTAAAGAGAGGATGAAACCAATAGAAGAAAACATCTCACTACAGTAATTGTAGGGATAGATGACAGATTGGCAGCTGCTTATAAAAGATCCTTGCTTACTTTCTTAGGAAGGGACCGTGGGTTGGAGAAGTACATGCTCAGAGATCATCACCAAATCAGTTTTTGAAATATTCGTCAGGTGATGACACGACATGGACATTTTAATTCTTGCGGAAATGAAAGGGAACCTGAATGCCACATACGCTTCCCAAAGAAAAGTAAAAGAAAGAGGGGGAGGCTCTTGGAATGAGCCTAATAGAGGACCTGCCAGTTTCATGGCCTTTCCCAAGGGGGTTGGGAAAGAGTGTGGCAGCCTGGGATTGTGTCTGAATCCCCACCTTCAAAATATCTTATTGAATTTTGATACATAATCCTGACCCCCCACTCATAACCTTTGCTAATGAGGTAAGGAGAGGACTTTGGGGGGGGGGAGCAGGTGTGTGGCATTGGGAATTCTGAAGCCATATGCTCACAGACATATGGACATTAAACTATTTATCATTTCTGCAATTTATTGCTTCCTCTCTGCGGCTGCTGGTGGCGGCCACTGGCTATCCAGTCCTCTTGCGGGCGACAATTACCTTGTTACCCTTGCTTCTCCTGTTCCTCCCATTTCTCTGTTGTTTTAGCACCTTTCTCTCTCCCTTACCTCTCCATCCTTCCATCACCTTTCCCACGGAAGAAACATGGGTTCTGACCACCACCAGCGCTCCATGCTACTTGTGACACATTATGTACATTGCTGAGGCTTAACACACTCTTTGGCTGTCTGGTGAACCATGTGCTGGCACAACACAATTGGACCAGTCACAAAGAATGATGCCAGTGGCTAAGAGAGACGGTGGAGCATTGAGCCTAAGAGGCTGAGGTACAAATCTGGAAGTCTCCAGTATGAATTCTGTCTCTGTCATGAGCTCGCTTATGAAGTCATTGGTAAGACACACCTTTTTTCAGCCTCTTTGGAGGCAAGGCAGGTGATGGCTGGTTCTTTTCCACTGAGTGCCCTGACTTTTCAGAGATGCTAGTCAAGCACTAGATTGGATGTCCTTTTGGTGCCATGCAAAGACATTTCTATTCGCCCAGACATTTCAGATTTCCCCCCATTTTTTAAAAAAAAAACAACTTCAGAAATTAAAACAGCTGCAGTTGTGCTCTTTATATTAAGTTTTATATTGATTTATATATGTTATTGCTTTTACTTGTTTGTGAGCTGCTCTGAGAGCCCTTTAGACTGAAGTAGTGAGGCATTAGGAGCAAGAGGAGGATACTGGGTTGTTGTACAAACTGCACCAAGGTAATTTATGTGATGCACTTTGAATGCTCTTAAATGCAATATTAAATGCTAAGCATAATTGCAGTGCAATCCTAGGCATGTCTACTCTGATGTACATTCCCATTGAGCTCAATGGGATGGACTCGCAGGTCACTGTGTATATGAGTGTAGTGTAGCTTGCAAGAGTCATGGGGGCAACAGCCCCTTGGTTTAGTTTAGAATGTCTTTAAATGCCCCATCTCCACTCTGCCAAGCATTCCACAACAGGCCGCAGATTTCTCTTGGAACTTTTGGTTGCAACTCAGTCATAAGCATTTTTATGCAGAAGTCAAGTCCCACTGCGTTCAGTAGGACTTATTTGCTAATGAGTGAGCCTGGGAATTATTAACTTCAGCTCTTTCCCTCCACAGCACAGTTCCCCCAGTTTAATTTCCAGGTTCTACTCCTTGCAGGATATTGCGCTGACCTGGAATAACTCAGGCCATCCTTTGCTAAAGTGCAAAACATTTGTTTGTATCTTTTTCTTTCATGCCAAGTTGACTTAGCATCTTCCTCTTTCATATCCCTCCTCCCTCCTCCAACCCTCCAGTGATCATGCAAATCAGTGAGGAGAGCAGGGGGAAATCTCATTCCAGCTGTAGTGCTTGCTCCACAACCATAAGGGCCCCCTCAGTGGCATTTCTCCACTAAGCTTCCATTTCTCGCACTTAATCACGTGCGCACATCTGTGGGCTCCAGCGGAGTCAGCGAAGCAGGTAGCAGCAGGTGTAAGAAGCTGCTGAGTCTGGTTACACCATGGAAACCAGGGATGAAGTTAGAAGGGAAGTCGGGAGGGGGGTGCCCGCTGAGCTAAGCTGAGGGAGTTTGGTTGATCCCTGCAAAAGACGGAGCAAAGTCAGAGGCTTGAGTTGAAGCCGTCACAGTTGCACATCTGCAGGGGAATTTGCCTTTCAGTGGTCCAGTAGCAAACTGGAAACGTGGGTGAGGTTGTCTGAAAAATAAGTGCAATGTGGTACAGAAGTGCAACGTGCCCTTTACCTTTACCTTATTTTGCCTCAACTGGACCATGTGGGCAGCAATCTTCCTCTAAAAGTTGCATAAGGTGACAAAAAAACAAAGATTTGCAGCAAGTCTGTTTGGAATGTATAAGCAGGAATAGCCAATGTGGGGCTCTCCAGGTGTGGTTGAACTCCAAATCTCATCAGCCCCAACCAGAGAGGCCGATAGACTTGAGGATGTTGGGAGTTGAACAATATCTATAGGGCACCATATTGGCTACCCCCGATATAGGCCCTTCCCTAGAAAAAAATTAAACAGATCTGAAAGTGGGCTGAAGTTTCTATTCACATTTTTTGATGAAGACACTGCTATCTTAATGTTGCCACGTGGGACAAAGGAAAACAAGCACCATGGGCTGATTGAATCCCCTTCCTGGGAGAACGCTAGGCATTCCATCCCTCTTTGGCAACAAACCTGTTTCCCCAAATATCAGGACTTTTTGTGTTAAAGTAAATGACAGGAAAAATACACTAGAAAGCAGCACTTGCTTTGCCACAACACCGTCTAGCCTTCCTGCAGACTGATTTGTTTGCAAGAGTGAATGCTCCTTAAATAGCCAACTTCATTTAATCTCCCTGCAAACAAATCCAGATGAATGTTCAATAAACAGGTCGTCTGGAAGCACCCGGAGTCTGCTTTTAATAGGGTTGCAAACTCATTTGTATATGCTACTTCCTTTAAACATATGCACATTTAAAATTGCCCATGGCCTAGCAGTCAGACAGTGATTTAAAAAAATAAGTCTAATTACAAAAAAAGGGGAGGGGAGAGACTCAGTCAGGCTAGCCTAAAACCAGCCAGGTGGCAACTATATACTCCAAGGGGCAAAAGGAGTGAAGACTGATGAGATAATGGTCGTAAAGTGCTTTGTGGTTTTTAAACTCCATGTAAATTGTTTCAGTTTTTGCTTTAACATTATGGATGGGCTGTTCGGAAAGGTAAGCTGGGGAAAGGCAGAGCCACTGAGCTACAGTGCATCTTGTTGCTTCACCATAACACCTATTCTGAATCAGTTATAGCTGGGATATTTCTGTAGTATTTGGGCTTAGTAAGATATATGTTCAGAGGGCAGCTTGGCACATTACAAAATACAGATGCAGATGGTACATAATCCATGCAGGAATTAGCATGGTACTAAGGATAAGCACCCACCATCTATTACACAATAGTTCAAAGCACTAACACCCTTGCTATATTTGAACATATTTCATATAAACATCAAGCTTGTGAGGATACCTATAGGGACATGTGGGTGGCTTGTATCAACTTATATATTTGAATTAAAAGTGCTGTATTGGTGGTTATTGTATTTTTAATGTGAGCTGCTTGGAGTTTTGTTTTGTTTTTCTTTTCCATTCCTCTCTCTACTCCTATTTTCTTTTGCTTCTTCGTTAAATTAGTATGTGAATTAGCATGGTACACATATGCAAAGTGTAATGTGTACAAGCACAAGTTTAATTCCTCCATTGTAGCATGGTGAAATGGGCCCTCGCTGAAATGATGCATAACTAGGTATTTTCTTTTTCCATTCCTGTGTATAATATGTACTGTAATCTTAAATCACTACCCGGCTTCCTATCCCCAGGTCCTGAACAAGCTTCTCATCTTTACTTGCCCTAACTCTCCACTCTATTTATTTATGGCTTAATGCCACAATACACTTCTAAGCAGCGTTGGTCAGTCCTAACACGTCCTCTCCTTGTGGCTTCCCCTCGTCTTTCCCTGCCAGCCTGAACTATCTGAAGACCTCTTCCTCCAGGTTCTGCCCTTTCTCTTGCCTTGCTCCTTATGCATGGAGCTACCTCCCACCATAGGGGCCACATTAACTTAGTCAATCATTTGAGCCCCTTTCTCAAACTGCTTCCACTCATAGAGTCCTAGGACTCAGCTAGATTGGTAAAGAAAAAGTGTTCTATTTGCGTTGTATATGACCACTGGTCCTGTTAGCTAGGGATGATGGGAGTTGTAGTCCCAAAACATCTGGAAGGCTGAAGTTGGGGGTGCCTGTTTTGGGGTGTCCTGATTGTTACTTTTTGAAATATGGCAACCCTAGCCCTAGTGTTCAAGGGTAGCAAACCTGTGTCTCACTGGCATGAGAAAGCTGGCACCATTCATTGGGGATCCTTGGCTTTTCTGGTGAAAAAACCCAGTATAGTTTCATCATGCTCTCCTCTGCCTACCAGTTTCCCTCCAATAGCTTTGTACTTCTTGCATTCTCATTTCTCCATCACCTGTCTTATCTGCCTTTTACTTTCACATGGTCCCTCTAATGTTTGACTACTGTATAATGAGTGCTAGAGGCGCCAGCTTGCAAGGGCTATGTTGTGCACAACATTGCATGCATATCAGGATGTTGGGAGGAGCCAGGGGCAGAGCCTGGGGCGGGGCCACATGGCTTCATTGGCTCCTGCTCTGCCTCCTCTGGTACTGCCATCAGCAGGAGGCTGCTTCAACCCCGCTTCTCCTCGACAGCAGGAGAAGAAGGAGCCAGCCACTGGAGCCACACCATGCTCTCCTCCATTCTTCGCCTCCGCACTTTTGGGATACCAAGGGACTGGCTCAGGATGCCCTGCTTTTTGCTACCTTTGTGCACACAGATACATCTACACTGTTCAATACTGTGGTGGCCAATATAGCCAGCCACACGTCTCTCCTTTGCTTGCTTGCTTGCTTGCTTGCTTGCTTCCATACCATAATTCAGAGTAAGGTTAGAAGATGAATTGGTAGAACTTTGACCATGTGACTGAAACCATCAGAAAGAGACATTGTATGGAGCGTCAGGAGCAAGTTAGTAAAAGTCCATGATCGATGGCTAAAATAGTCTATGATAGGGAGATGTGATCATAGGCTTTAACAGAATGCAGACCTCAATGCACTAATATGAGCTAGCACATTCCAGCACAGACAGGGTTAATCATTATCCACATTTATCCCCCATCTGCACACAGCTAGGGTTGCCACCCTACAGGGAGGGAGGGAGAGGGATGAGAGGAAGTATTTAGCCATGTCTAATTTGCATGCATTTCCATGTGTTCAGTCATGCAGATTTCCCATGGTTGCCTGTGCCGTAATGCACACTGCCCACCTGGCTTGTTCTGATACAAATTTACCACCGGCTGGTGCAAAAGTGTACTGATTCCAGGACCTGGATTCAGGCCGTGTGAAATGCACCATTGCGGAAATGGATAACATGCCCAAGGTGGTGTCTATAGGAGCAGCTTTCACTGTAAAAGCTAAGTCATCAATGCTCTCAGTTTAGGACTATAAATGTCTAGAAACTGAGTTTTTCTCCCTCTCTCATACTACTAGAACCTGGGGCCACCTGATGAAGCTGAATGTTGGAAGATTCGGGACACACTTAAGAAAGTACTTCTCCGCCCAGGGCAACCATGGAAATTGCTCCCATAAGAGGCGTGACGGCTGGCAACTTGGATGGCTTCAAAAGGAGGTTAGACAAATTCATGAGAAAACAGGGCTATCCATGGCCACTAGCCATGAAGATTATGTTCTGCCTCCACTGTTGGTGCCTGTAGACCTCTATAAACCAGTTACTGGAAAGTTCAGGAGGAGAGACAGCTGTTGTGTTCAGGTCCCTCTTGCAAACTCCGCATAGGCCTTTGGATGGCCACTGTGAGAACAGGATGCGGGACTTTGGGCCTTTGGTCTGACCCAGCAGCAGCAGAAGAAGAAGAGTTTGGATTTGATATCCCGCTTTATCACTACCCGAAGGAGTCTCAAAACGGCTAACATTCTCCTTTCCCTTCCTCCCCCACAACAAACACTCTGTGAGGTGAGTAGGGCTGAGAGACTTCAAAGAAGTGTGACTAGCCCAAGGTCACCCAGCAGTTGCATGTGGAGGAGCGGACCCGGTTCACCAGATTACGAGTCCACGGCTCTTGACCACTACAACACACTGGCTCTCAGCAGGGCTCTGTTTATGTTCTTATCTGGATATCCTGTACTTGCTCAGAGCTCCCCCCCCCCCCGCCAACAATGGTATAAATGGGTTGCACACAAAATAGGTGGTTTAGCATGAAATACCCCCGTGAAAGTCCACCCTGAAACTTTTGCAGGCACAAACAATATTGAAAGTGGCATTGCTTAGGACTACCCATTGCTTAGGACATCATGAGCACAAATCATTATGGATACACCACAGAAACAGACACCTGGAAGGGCCCATGTGGGTGGTTGTTTGCAGGATCTCTGCACTATCAAGGGGTGAGAAACCCATCTGGTGAAAGAGCTGGTGTTTGTGGGTACAGATGCCGGTTGCTGCCTTCCTCACCACTAAGGTGTGATGTTAGGCATACTGCAAGGAGGCTATATGGATTCTTTTCTGGGGGGAATGTTTCCGCCTTGTGCAAGACCTATAGATTCGTAGAGTTGGAAGAGACCCCAAAGGTCATCTAATTCAACCGCCTGCAATGCAAGAATCACAGCTAAACAATCCATGACTGATGGCCACCCAACCTCTCCTTAGAAACTTCAAATGAAGGAGAGTCAACCACCTTCCAAGGTAGTTTGTTAACACCGTCCAGCAACTCTTACCATCAGAAAGTCTTTCCTAATGTTTGGTCAGATACTCCTTTCTCGCCATTTGAATCCCTTGGTTTGGGTCTTCTCCTCCAGAGCAGCAGGAAAATGAACCTGGGCTGATTTCCATCATCCTTGTGTTCCCCCTGTCCCTGCATTCCTTTAACAAGTGGGAATAGGAAGCAGTGGGGTGTTTAGTGGTGGACAAATGCTAGTCAGCATGTTACCTGAACTTGAAGGTAACAAAAGCGGTATTGTGGGGAATACCAGGACTGCTAGTGCAAGTCCTAGCCTAAGCAAGAGACCACATTCTCAGTTCTATCACATACAAACCTTGTGATGCTAGCCAGTCTTTTGTCACCTCTGTGTGAGGGGCCATTCTTATATGGCCACACCCTGGCTACCTAGTGCCACAGTGCCCTCTTCTGGACAGAAAACAGAGCTGCTTCTCCTGGCTCTTAGCTTCAGGTGACAGGTCTTGGTTTCAGAGGTGGCCAGTATGGAATTTTACACCTATGGATGACTTTTAGGGGAGGGCTCTATGAAGTCTCTGGTGTATATTGATTTGCAATAATGCCCCTTGTGGAAGCTTGAGCAGGACCCTCTTGTTGGAGAAAGCATCAAGGATAGACCGCTTGCATCTTGCCTCAGAGTTGCATCTAGCTATGTAATGTGTCCAAACACCTCTCCAGGAACTGCTGTATAATAATTTTGCTCTTCTCTCTCCAGTGTTCCTCTACCATCAGCTGCCTTGAAGGTTGATCTGCACTACCATTCTCCTGTAGTTCCTTGGGGTGGGTGTGTATCAAGGCAACTACACCTGAACTGGGGTGGCTGGGGAGGAATGGTTGAGGGGGGAAGGAAAGGGAGGGGTTTGCTGTGCACTCTGGAAATTCTCTCTCTCTCTCTCTCTCTCTCTCTCTCTCTCACACACACACACACACACACACACACACACACGGCTGGTTAGGCACTCACATGTTTCCTCTCTCTTCTTGCCTTCTCCCTGCAAAAGAATTATGTAGCATGAAGGGAAGCAGGCGCCACCATCTTGAACTGAGAGTGAACTTTGCTTTCTACATATAAATACAGATAGCAATCACACCCCAATCAGCGTGCAGGCTTCAGGGCATCGTCTCAGCAACTCTAACTTTCCCATTACGATAATGTGATTTTCACTCAGTCTGTAATATCACCAGCCATGAATAAAACAACTGGCTCCCTCTCTCTCTCACTTTCTCTGTCTTTCACTCCCCTCACATTCTTTGCATACTAATGACAGCTCAGCAGCGCTCAGCAACACCAGAGAGTTATTCCGGCTTTTACCTGCCCCAGATGGAGAGAGGGGCGTCATCTGCCAGCACTGCACATCTCACCTGGAGCCAGCTTAGAGATGACAGAACAGCAGCAGGGCAGAGTCGATAAGCCCAACTGTGAAGCTTTTTCCCCTTAAGTGATGACTTCTAGAATTTTTTCCCCCTTTCAAAGTGCTGGCTTCTGCAATCTCTCTTTCGCTTTCCTTCTCTGCGAGTGATGGTTGCTCTCCCAAGGCACGGCTGCCCTTCTCATCAGGCAGGAGGGGCTGTGTCTGGGAGTGCTAATAACATAGAATTGTGCTGCAAGTCCTATTGAATTCAGTGGGGCTTACTCCCAGGTAAGTGGGGTTCGGACTGCAGCCATAGTTTATTATTTTATTTTTAACCACTATAGGGTAAAATCTTCAGATGTCAAGGTAGTGTCGTGGGCTCTCCTTCACCCAAGGTCACCCCTTGTGCTTCTCAGCTGTCTGAGTGCTTCCTAATCTATCTAGCCCAAATTACCTTTCAAAGTGTGGTTGGCTGGGGCTGATGGGAGTTGTAGTCCAAAACTTCTGGAGAATCCAAGGGTGGCTGAAGGTTGCTTTAATTATTGCTTATCTGAGAGATGTAAGATAGCTTGTCTGAAAATAATTATTGGCAGGCAATAACTTTTTTGACATATGTGGCTATCAACACTCTCCCACGCAAAACTATCAAGCCATCATATCCTTAATCAGAGACAGTTCTGTGGTTCATATTTCTTCAGGGTGCTGGATGTAAAGAAACTAAGCTGGGCAAAATACATTTCTGGTGGCTCATTCCCTTTGAGATTTCCTATAAAGCCTCATTCAGAATCCAACCAGCAGAGTAAATTTCCTCCTTCTGTTCATCAGTTTGAACAAGTTCATTCACTAATGGGTAGCAACTTCCAAGAAGGGTAGCTGAAATATGTTACTCAGTGTTGCAGCAAAAACAACTGAGCTTCTGCAGTGATAAATTTGTGAGTATTTAAGGTGCTCCAGCAATCCTTGTTGTCTTTTTCTAAAAGGATAAGAAATGAATTGTAAGAAATGTCATGCACGGGTAATGCTGTGATGCAGAGAAGAAAAGGTAGAAGTGAAAATCTAAGAATTAATAAAAAGAAAAAAAGAAGCTGAGGCAGAGAGTTTATCCTGGAAAAAAACCAAACCAGCGATTTTATGATACTATATTTTTAAATAGTACAGTATCGTGCTGTTTTATGAACAGAGGACTAAGTTATTGGGCAGGCTTATGTGATAAAAAAAAATAAAAACAGTCATTTCCCCCTGATTATAGACTGGACTGCAGTTGGGTGTATTCTTGATCGATTGGTTGACTGGTTATATTTCTTACCACCCTTTACTAGGCATTACAGTATACACAAACATAATACACTTAGCAGCAATAAACAGTAACTCCACCCCTGCAGTTCCAACAGGGGTAAAATGAAGAAACTAAGGAATGCCCGTTCCATTAAGTCAGGCACATTGCATTCATTGCAGGGTTTACGCAAAGAGCCAGATAGGCTGCCCAGACACTATTCATTTATCCAGGGCCGGCTCTACCATTACCTAGAGTGGGGAAGTCACCCGAGACAGCAGATGCTGAGAAGAGAAGAGGGAGTGAAGAGTGATGCAGAGGCCTGTCCTGCACCCCCTGCCAAAGCTAGCCTACTACCACCATGTATGGTGGGAGGGAGACACTATCCCCAGTGTTGAAATAAGAGTCAGCTGCCAGTCTAGCTGGCTTCTGTATGTGGAGTGTGTGTGTGTGTGTGTGTGTGTGAGTGAGTGAGTGAGTACCATCTAGTCCTCCTCCTTGGGCAGCAAATGCTTGTGTTAGCCCTGCATTCACATATCGTGATCATGCACACATTATTGCCGCCCCCCCATGTTAATGTCTTTTTGTTTTTTAAGGAAGCTGCCTTACACCAGCTCAGGCTATGTGTCAATTTGGTTCAATACTATCTACTCTAACTGGCAGCAGATTCCAGGAATTACACATAGGACCTTCTGCATGCAAAGAATGGACTGCTCTATAGGGTAAGTCTGAATGGCTGCTGTCTGGAAATCTTGATCCATAATCCTCAAAAGTCTATTTCTATTGAACCAAGTTTGAATTAACAGCAATGTTAACAATGGACGGCTTTAATAAGGATAATGGGAGCTGGGAAAGGGCTGGCTGTACTTGTTCTGTTCTCATTTGGCTACTACTCCCCGTGACTTGAAATGAGAAGAGAATGTTCAAAATACATTTTCTCTCTCCGCTGGTCCTGGCACTAAGCAGATATACTCTACAGCCAACCATCCCTCAAAGCCATGTCCTGCTGTCCTGCGCCACATGATGCTTTTAACCCACTTGAGATCTGGCTCAAGACATTTTGCTGCCCAGGGTGAAACAGCAAATGGAACCTTGCCCACCACAGTCAAGGAACATAATACCTTTGATCAGTGCTTTTTTCTGGGGGGACGCAGGGGCACTGGCGGAGGAACATGGGTGCAGGCGGCACGCCACACTCCCGGGACATGCGACAGCCATGCCCCCGCCTGCTCGCCACTCCCTGCCCGCTGGAGCTTGAAGCTCCGCCACTGCGCAGGGGTACACATACCCCTAAACATTTTGTGAATCTTTCTACTTTTGTCCATTTACTGTATTTATTTTCCCTCATTTGAACAATAAAATGGTGATTTTCTTGAGTCAAAATGAGAGTACCACTAAACATTTTTTAAGAAAAAAAGCACTGTCTTTGATCATGCATAGAATTGACTCTAAAGGAACACATTATTTCAGAACAGTATCTAGTACTGCTTTGCCTGCCTCTTCCCATCAGGCTAAATATATGAATCCACCAAACCTGAAGAAGCGAGGTGGGTACGGAGATGAATATTTGCTATAAGGTACAGTACAGCTTATGGGTTTATGTATGTTTTGCCCCCACCTTTTTTCTGAATTTACCTATATAGGAAATTATTTGTGCAGCCTGATCCTATCCATGCAGAAGAAGAAGAGAAGAGTTTGGATTTGATATCCCGCTTTATCACTACCCGAAGGAGTCGCAAAGCAGCTAACAATCTCCTTTTCCCTTCCTCCCCCACAACAAACACTCTGTGAGGTGAGTGGGGCTGAGAGACTTCAGAGAAGTGTGACTGGCCCAAGGTCACCCAGCAGCTGCATGTGGAGGAGTGGAGACTCGAACCCAGTTCACCAGATTACAAGTCCACTGCTCTTAACCACTATGTCACACTGGCTCTGGAGGTTTAGCACAGGAGAAATGGGCAAGGGAGCTGCTGCCTTTCCCTGCCCACTGCACCTGCCCCCTGAAGCAACTGCCTGTTATCTAATGATAGGGCCAACCCTGCCTGTTTCTAAGCAGAAGTTCCACATCCACTTTTAGACACCCAGATTCAAATTCCCAATCCCATTTCCACATACAGCTGATTTGATTCCTCATGCATCCTTGTCTCCACATACATAGTGGGAGACGGAGTGGAGGGTTTGAGGAACACATTCATCAGAACATTCTGTAACCTAAGCCGGTGGCCACAAACCTTTCCAGAACTTCCACCATTAATCTGCAGCACCAAAGGGTAATCCTTAACACATGTCTAGAAGCACTCTATGCTTTCTTGTTACTTCGCACACAGACTTTGGTCTTTCAAATTTCAGTGGTGCTTCATGCAAGGCCCAAATTTGGCATCCCCCCCACCCCCTGCCTTACGTTTTGCTCAATTCACTACATCATTGTGTGAATTAGTGTGACACACTGCAGCGTCCCCTAGGCTCGGTGTCTAGTGAGGTGGAACCAGTCACGCTGCTCCAAATCCACCTCTGATTCACACGTTGGAAGTCTTAAGTCAGGAGTAGAATCTAAATGTTGGATTCCAACTTCCATTACACCTAGCCTATTGCAGGTATTATGTGTCTTTTCCAAGCTCTTGGGGCTTTTCCCTCAGTGTTTCAGCACACAGCTGTCATTTAGAGGGCATTAAACGTCAGTACAGATGTGGAGGAGATTAAGCAGCAAATATAAGAATGTTAAGGTTGATGTGTGCAGTGTGCAGGCAGAGTTACCCAAACCAATCTATGCTCTGGAATTTGTTGTTGTTGAGGAGTTCCTGCAGTTTTGGAGCTGCTTTCTGCACAGTTTCAATGAAGGCCCCTGTATTCAGAACAAACTTTCCAGACTGAAGTACAAAGCTATGAAGGAAAAAAATAGTTCTGTGTTTTAGGGAAGAGATTATCAACTGCCGTAGTCTCAAGGAGTGAGTGTTTGGCTACATAATCAAGTAAGCGTGCAGCCATAAGAACTTTGCTTGTTCTGGTGCTCAGCATGTGCTCAGGTCCACTATTAACATACAGTACTAATATATATGGCTCCAGCGAGAGGGCCAGATCTCTTATCTCCCCTGCCACATCTATAGCCCCAATTTGACAGCTGGGCAAGCTCATCCACCTGACAATAAACCGAGGTCACAATCACATCAGGTGACACAGCACTTTGAAGTCCCAAGGATCAGCTGTTTGTTGGAACTTCAAAGCGCTATGCAGGGCTATCTGCAAGCAGGGCACTTTGCAAGCATTTGGGGCTTCTGAAATGTCACCCATCAGTTGATCATTGGCACTTAAGAAGGAATGCATGTGGGGCTGCTGAAGCACAAATGACCAGCTGACCAGCAGCGCTTCAAAAGCCCAACCCAGTTTTAACCTTTTAACCTAACATACCCGATGTCATATACGATGTTAAGTGATTGGCAGGTGGTCATGGCTTGAAATGGGGATGTCTTGCTGGCCTAATTAGGTGAGCTGGCTGGAGATTTCACAGCACTGGTGTAGAATAAAAAATGTGGAATCTTTATTTCTTTCAATTGGAAAATATTTTTCGGGGGGCCACAAAGAGCCAGAAAAAATTGCTTTGGGGCCCACATTCAGACCACAGATGCCAATTAGCCCTTCATGAGCTAAACGAGAAGCCTAGATTCATTCATTTAAGGAGTGAAAGAAACCCCAATATACCACCATCTAGTCTGAGAGGAATCTTCTCAAGGTTTTATTCCATAAATCCACTCACCTATTTGACTAAAACATTCTTACTTGAATGTTGTCTAGCATTATTTGAGTGGTATACATTACCTCTCTAAGTGACTCCATCACAGCATTTATGATCCTCAGTGTTAAGTGTGTTTTATCTCATATAGCACCAGCTCTTTATATTGAATTAGGTTGGCTGCTTATTCGTTTCAAGGACTATTTTCAGGTGCTGATCTTGACCTTTCAAACACTGAATGACTTGGGACCAGGTTAACTGAAGGACCAGCCACACCAGAACAAGCCTGACCAAACTCTGACATCAGCATTGGATGCCTTGCTCTCAGGACTCCTAGCAAGAGGTATCAAACTATTACGGTGGTGGGTACCAAGGAACAGCCTTTTCAGTAATGGCCCCACATCTTTGGAACTTCCTCCTCAAGGATGTACGTCTTCATTGCTGGGTTTTAGACCAGCTCACTTTCAACTAATTTGAAGTGTTTGCACGGTGGGGATAAACTGCTGTGCTGGGAAATTGTAAACACCACTGTTTTTTTTATTCTGAAATGATATTTTGTAGCATTGTTGTTTTACGGTATTGTGTTTTGATGCTTTCTTAAAAAAATAAAAATATACTCTAAACTGCCTTGCAAGGGCAGTAAGCCCTGAAGGATGGGATGAAAATTCATCAAATAAATAAGTATTTTCTAGCTGCAATTTGTCCAGGTGTTGAAACTTAATTCCTCCATATTAGTTTGACCAGCATCCATTATGTCATCTCTTTTTCTATTTCTTCTTTTACCCTCATTTACAAACTGAACTGATTGTGCCCATTAAAACTGCAACCTTGCCTATGCATGTGTGGGTTCTGAACTGAAAGTGGCTTCTCTTTATGCATAACTATGCAAAGACTGTCACCTCAGGAACACTTCTTATATTACCACAGTGTCACAGTTTCCATCAACGAACATCATCGCATCACGTGGCAATGGCTTTCATAACATGTGCAAAGACCTCATACTGTGGTTAAGTACTGTTGTTTGAAAAAAAATCCATCTCCATGCCAGCACCCCTCTACTTTCACAGGAACTGCTGATGTGGGTAAGATCCTTCACTTGAGAGCACTGACCCATGTGGCGAGTTCCTTACATGTGTCATAGTAGCTAGAGCATTTCCCACACAGAAGCATTACTGGGCAACATCCATGCTGCTGCAATATCATGCCAAGCAGCCATAAGCCATTAGCTGCAGCATGTTATTTATGAAGCCTTGAATCACTCTCACAGTTCTTTCTTTGTGCACCCATTATTTGAAGTCTTTTTCATAAATGTGAGCAGGCAAATGGAGCACATGATTCTAGTAACTTCTCAGCTTTGTTTCTGCACCTCAGTGCAAGCACTTTCCATCCCTGAACATAATTTCCTTTTAATAATGCATCATATTAGCTGTACTTGGCACAGCATTACACTGGGAGCTCATTCCTAGTGGTCTATCTGCTGTGACTGGTAAAATGTTTTCTTTGAGACCACACTTTACAGTCACCTGCAGCCCTGGGTTCTGCTAGACAGCCATTACTTTCCAGAAGTGCCTGAACTGGGACTCCGTTCCATATTTGTTTGTTTTTCATCCATGGAAGAATACCTGTGGAGGAATGCACTTGAAAAGAAGTATGTCAGAATGAAAAAGATCTATGAGGGTTTTTGCAAGAAATATCTATGAACAGGACAAAGAGATGTGCATTCTGCTTGTGTATTCCCCCCTACCCTGAAAATGTTGTGACAATTTTGCACCCTCCATGGGTATTCTTGCCGTAAGGTTGCAAGCCATGGTGACTTACCAAATCACAGAATCATAGACTTGTAGGGTTGGCAGGGACCACAAGGGTCATCTAGTCCAACCCCCTGTGATACAGGAATCTTTTGTGCCTGTGCCATCATCCATATGTACATAGAAAGCAGGAGGGGCAGGGAGGGAAGTGCAGCTAAATTGTTTTCTAGCCACATCCAGAAGGTCTCACAGGGGAAGTAGCCAACCTGTTCTGGAGGTGACAGGTATTTAGTTTTGTTGGCTAGCTCAGGAAGGAATGAGCAAGACTTTTCTACTCTGGTGGCTGGAAAGTTTTCCTGTTTTTGTTTTGTTTGTTTGTTTGCTTGCTTTTTGGAGTAATAGCCTGCTTGCAAGATAAAGCCTCCTTGCGTATGTAAGGTAAGGGAGCCTGGAAACTGACACAGCTGAAGAAATAGTATAGAAGGCAGGGGCTGAGGAAGGAGGAGAATGTCAGAAAGGGAACAAGGAATCAAGAAGGAAATGGAGGAGGGGGACAATGGCCTCCTTTACTGGAGTAAGGCCGTAAGTGCCCATACCATACACATTCTTACTTTACTCATTTTTATTCCGCTGCTGAACCATCTTTTGGTGTCCACCACCCGTGTGACAGAAGCTGCAGTCCGTGTGGAGACCTCAGCGTCTCAAGAGACGAGACTTCCCCCTCTCAAGCGGAGCATTTTGAGCGAAATTACCATGCTGGGCCCAAGGTGTAATTGAGAAACAATCAAGGAGCGGAGAAAGAGTTTCCAGAGTTAAAGACTGCAAGTGTGCAAGGTAGAGGAGCCACTGACATATTGCACCCCACAGGGAGCAATTACTGCTGTCTAGGCCTCGGCCGTTTCTCACAGAGGGCCTCCATTTCCCCTTCCATTACAGGGCAGCGGGTGATGTGGGTGGGAGGGGAGGTTGGATATAAAACCTGCCACCCCCACCGCACCCCGCCAAAAAGAGAGGCCAGGCCCCGGGATCCACGTGGCTGGGGAGCTGGGGTCACTCCCCGTCGGAAGTGGCATCCGTTCAGCTCCCCAGCAAACCCCCAGCGAAAGGCAATCAGGCTCACCGCCGCCCGGCTAATTCCGAGGGTATAAAAGCAGTAATGAAATTCACGGCAGGATTAGCCTCTCCATCCAATGGGCCGGCGCAGCGGTGACATCGCTTGCTTCTCGCCCGAATGTAACACACCAATCTAATTTACGTCGTGTAGCGAGCGGGAATGAAATGTTCATAAAGAATGGCTGCATCTTGTCACCTTAACTGCGGCCCCGGGCTCTGAGGCATCTGTCAGGCAGAGGAGAGCCGAGGAAAGCGGGGCCTGCTTTGCTGAGCAGGGGCCTGCAGAGGGGAGGCGGGCGGAGGGAAAAGCCAGGTTTTATAGATGCTACTTGGGGCTGGTGGGGTGAGGGGAAGCGGATGTGAGAGTTCATCACAGGGGATGGGCAGGCAAATGGAAGGTGCCCGTGCGCACATAGATATGTGCAAAAGGGTGTCTTTGCTAGCACATATGATTGAGGGGCAGTTCACACAACCATGAACAGCATGGACAGATGCTTTCTCCATCCTCCACAGTTCCTGACCAGGTCAACATTGTTCGTTTTGTTTCGTTTCGCTATTTTCACAAACCACACTTTCTTCTAAAGTCTAGCAAGGCAACGTTCAACTTAAGAACATGATCTTACCACAATTACGGTATATAAAAAAGCTGCCAATAACATATCAATGAAAGGTGGCTGGTAACAGGGTAGAGAGAACAGGTTGTATGAATGATGGATTTGGACGCCGCAATAAAATTCAGAACGTCTAGGTTTGTGTTGGCCTGGAAAAACAGCAACAGTGCTTTGCATTTGTGTCAAGTGATTCAGAGAACCTCTTTGCTGTGAGAATGGTGGAAGCAAACAAACAAAAGCACCTACCCACCAGCCAGGTATAGGGTTGTCTAGCGACTTGGTGGCGGGTTTGTATCACTGAGACATGTCACAAAAGCTCATGTGGTGTGCGAAAAGTATAAATAAATACTTGGTCTCTCTCTCTCTCTCGCTCTCTCTCTCTCTCTCTCTCTCTCTCTCTCTCTCTCTGTGTGTGTGTGTGTGTGTGTAACACTTAACAGCAAATCCAGAAAGAAGCAAATGAAGTTTAAAGGCAGCAAGCAATTTGTTGCTTCTGTTTGGGATGCTGGGGAAAGTATATTCCTCTGGTCCTTGCTCTTTTCTGAATGAACAGTA
The DNA here is from genome assembly GCF_965153285.1 of Podarcis tiliguerta. Lineage (NCBI taxonomy): Eukaryota > Metazoa > Chordata > Lepidosauria > Squamata > Lacertidae > Podarcis > Podarcis tiliguerta. The sequence continues at coordinate 42,551,756 of NC_139538.1, read as the reverse complement.
AGAGAGGAGGAGGACCAGAGAAATACACTTTCCCCCTGCACCCCAAATATAAAGATAGAACTTGAAACGCTCCACTCAAACAAAAAAGGAAGCAGATTTTGTTATGACGAAACAGGCATAACTACCCCCACCTTGCTTTCTCGCATTTGTGAGGGCACGGTAAATTTTAGCCCACAATACAGCTATAACCTATCCGTTATATATAACCTGTGCAACTACTATTGGAGAGGTGTTGTGAAAGTGACCAAGGATGCTTCTATGCAGCAGTTCATTGTGGACTTGGTGCTGCTCACACACAAGCATTTTGTGCAGCATCCCCGTGACACTGTCATCTTCAAAATGCCACGCCATATTCCCCTCCCCTCATTTATTCCAGATTTGCCTTTTTCACACACACACACCCCACAGATAAGGTTGCTTGTTTTTGTGTGTGTTTTTTTACAAAACAATGCTGGCAACAAACATTTGGATTAAATGGAAGGAAATGTGAGGTGGCATTTTGAAGAGAACGAAGTAGTGCAGACGCTATGGAAAGCTTCCACAATAAGCTGCTGGGTGGAAACACTCAAAGAAGTATGCAGTTGCCTGCCTCCATCTTCTGAGGAAGTGTTGGGAATTTCCTCAAATGAATGGAGATTAATGGCTCATCCCAATCAGTGTGGGGAGATAGTGTGCCCTGCCCCACAAGAAAGGAGAATCCTGCAGCAAGCATCAATTCCAGTAGGGTAGGAACAGGCACTGATGGAATGGGGCATGTTAGTTATGAAACCTCCAAACAGGCTCTAGCCTTGCATTGACATCTGTGGAGAGAACTGCACTTGAATATCTTCTCATTCTCATGACATATCCTTGCAGCGAGTTTGCTTCCATGGCTGTGTATTGGGACATGATGTGATGGCAGGAGAAACATTTGCATGCATTCTGAAGTGTGTGTCGTTCTCTGGCTGCGCACTTGCATCATGGCACGGGGATGCGTGTGCCTTTGCAGTACCCTTCTGCCCTCTGGCTCACTCCTGCAGCCTTCTGCACATTTCCTTGCCGTTAATTTCCCGGGATCCAAATGGCTTGCAGCCTGCTGTGGGATGGGAGTTTCTCTTCCCTGACTCTTCAGTCAGAAAGTTTGCAGCAGTAAAATAGCCCTTCCCGTTGCGTTCAGAGTAATAGCATTTTGGTGTCCGGAGGCGAGTTGGCAAGACAACAATAAACTTTATTAAGAGCAGGAGATTAAATTCTGCGGCGCTTAATTGAAATAGCATGAGTGAGCTGAGAGGGGGTGAAAGAGGGTCCTGCTAAGTTCCTCTAAAAACCCCTTACCCACCGCCCCATCTCCTCCATGGGAGGTCAAGCTGCAAAGAGCAAGACTCCAAGGAGGAGATCAAGGCATTGTAGGTTTGGGCCTTATTGCCTGGATTATTAAAGCCAACGCAGGAAAATGTACACAAAAGGAAGAAACACCCCTCAGATGTCTCACATGGGCAGCCGTGTCACAATCCCAGTGGCTTCAGGACCCATGACTGCACATTTAAAGTGTAATAAACATTTGATTAATGAGAGGAAACCCCTTTCAGTTTAACATGTTGTCTTAAGGGCTTCCCATGTTCACGCAAGCTCCAAAATGTTGGGAAATTACAGCTATTAAAAGGCCACAACCATTCCACTTTACAAGTGCCCAACTGGCAGCGAATATTGCCCCAAATTCAGCCTGAACCAATGTACCTCTCCTATACCGCCAAGTTTCAAATCAGTCTGTTGAACGTTTTTATAAGCTATAGAACTTACTGCCCACCCCCCAATTTCTTGCTATTATGGCAGGATGCAAATCAGCCAAATTTCGCTATTACAACTGTGGCCCTATAATTTTAATCATAGTGAAGGCCTTTACAATTTTTTTCTCCATTCATCCTGGAAGAGTAGTGTCACCCATAAGGTCCTTTCCATATAAACATGGACAGCATGCTACAAGGGCATTCTAGCCGCCGCATGTAGGGTGATGATACTAGATACAGTGGTGAGGGCAGAAATCCGGTACATTTAACTTTTGCGTAGCAAAGGGAATTTTAGCAGGTTCCGTTTTTCTCACCTCTGCGCAACAAGGGGCACCTGTCAAAAATCCCTCTTCTGCACAAGTATTATATTAGATGTCTCTCATATATCTGAATATGCCCCAAAGTCCTTTAAAGCAATGAAATCATAATATCCCTCTTATATTTAAGAGATTTTATACAATCTGAATAGATGCAGTGCTGTAGCCAAAGGGAGGCTGCGGCAGACACACTTCTCTAGAATATTTGTTCCATGCCCCTTCTTTTAATTTTCAGCTTTTATTTAAAAAACAAAAAATAAGTTTCTAGCCTTTCTACTTTACAGAACTATAAGAGGAAATGTTCAGGCACAACACAATTCCAGCCAATAGCTCAATAAGGGTTGCGGTTCCTGTTTGGTTTTTGACCAGTGAATGAGAAAGTCATTGCCATATTTGATGAGCATTTGGCAATTATTGATTGGTTACATGAAAAGTATTTAATTAACTTCAAACATGTCAGACTACTTGTGTTTAGGGGCCTCTTCTGTCACATTGATTTCACAATCCCTTCTCAGTGTATGTAAGTCACTCTCCCCCTGACAAGAGACAGGCTAGAGCTGTGTTTCCCAGTGAAAGTTGTACAGGGAAGAAGTGGACAGCCTCCAAAGAATTAGAGCAAAATCAAGCTAAAGGTTCACGCAGGACAGATAGCCAATTGCATTTTTTTAAACAGGTGAATAGCTACAGGGCTAGTACAATCTATACATGCTTATAGCACAAGCCTAATTGTGTCTACTCATTGAATTCAGTGGAGTTTACTCCCAGGTGCATGGGGTTAGGATTGCAGCCTTGCTGAGAACCGGAGTTCAATGAAGCTTACTCTCAAGTAAACCTGTGTAGGATGCGAGCCTTAATTATTTCCCCTGCATATGAATAGTACACTGGAGGAGTACACTCCTCTCTAACAAAATGATTTTTAATCCCAAAAATGGCAGTAGGCATGTAGGGTTACAAGAGTTCAAATCACTCATCCCCTAGAGGAGTTATTTGAATGGCGCATGTCAAATGAGAAACAAGTGAGCATTTATTGTTCACCATGTTGTGCAGAAAGGCCCTAAAACACCAATATCCCCATTTTTCAGATTAGAAACTGAGACAAGCTGGAACCGAAAGAGAGGTGCTAACTGCAAAAGGCCATGGGGAGACAGCCATTTATGTTTGTACTTTTATTATTTTCTGTTCTGTTAACTTTTTAAAATAAACACTACAGTCTGCTCTGGGCCTTCAAGATAGGACAGGATATGTAAAAAAATATAATAAAAGATAACAGATCAATTGGTCCCAGAATCAATCATACCCCGTCTGAAGAGGGCAATACCCGCCATAGCTCTTTAGGTACCTGAATTTGCTTGTTTTCTCTTATCTTGCTTTCCATTTATCTTTGTGTATCATGTCTATAAGATATCTTTTTTGTATTGCCAACTGATCTGAGTGCACTGAAGGAAAGGTGGTTTTAAAATGTAGTGAATAAATAAAGTAAACAATAATTGAAACTGCCTGCCACATACCGGTATATTCTTTTGTTGCCACTTTTTTGTCTTTCCCTTTCTTCTTCTATCAGTATCTGACCTGGATTACAAGTCCCTTAGCAACAGGAAAGTGTATCTTTTATATAATGTCATGTTACCAGCTCTAGGTCTTTGGAACAGGATGGAAATCCTTTTAAAAAAATGTTTTCGATTGAAAAATAAATGCAGGCCACCCAATGAGTTCGTAACTGAATAAGCCTTTGCACTCAGGTTTCTCGGACTCAAAGGGAAGCTATTTTCACTGGATCACTTTGGCTTCTTTTATATTTCGAGGTTTCATTCTCCGCCTCCATTGTTCATCATAGCACATTTCTGACCTAGTAAATTATCATCTATCTCCTGTTTCCGCAGTCTGGCACATCTTCTTCTCATTGCTTTTTGATGACACATCTTGTACAGCCCCTAATGAATTGAGGAGGCATTTTTTTCTCCCTGATTTCATTCCTACGCAATGGCAGCTTTGCGACTGAAAAATTACTTAGATGCTATGAGCTTGGATGTAACATTTCGAATTAACTGATGATGCCTTCCACTAACAGTGAAAGACATTTTGAACCGTGGCTTTCTTTTATCGTGGTAGAAGAATGGGCCCTTTCAGGCTTTTAAAATGGATTTCTGTTACATTTTGCTTCTTAATGCTTTCATGGACACAGGTAACCAAACCTGGATTCCAAATTTGGCAAGAGTATTAAATCCACACCAGGAAAGTTATCTGTTGCAACCTTTTGTTTCAGCAACCAAAGGGTTTATTCCTAGCGTAAACAGATAAGGTGAGCAGCAGCCTGCTTCATCACCCTACAGTATGAGGAGCATATGTACTCGATTAGTTTTACGTAATCCCTTCATCCTGAATTAGCAACTGCGAAGGCCAATATATGCATCAGGTCTGTAATCTTAAACACACTTGCAGCCTGTTCCCAAACAAGCTTGGTGAGTTTAATAGAACTTATTTCCTAGTACGTAGGATTAGGACCATTTATATACAATGGTACCTCGGTTATTGAACACTTCGGAAGCTGAATGTTTCGAACGCCGAAAATCAGAAAGTGAATGTTTCCGCTTTCAAACGCGCCTCAGAAGTTGAACAGCTTCTGAGGCGCGTTTCTCCATTTTCTCAATGGAACTTGCCAACCGACCATTGTGCCTCAGTTGTCGAACATTTCAGAAGTCAAACGGTCTTTCAGAATGAATTACGTTCAAGAAGAGAGGTACCGCTGTACAGAGGCGGAGCTAGCTGTTCCGGCCAGCAGCGATGTCACCACCCCCTCAGGGATGGTGCCCAGAGTGGGCCGCACCCACCTTTCTCTGCTATTGCCACTGTACTTGGAAGTGCTTCCACCAAAATCAATGAATAGGGTGTGAGCATCACTTCCCCATGCGACCTTGTAAAAACTCGGGTCACATCCACACCATACATTTAAAGCACTCTTATATTGCTTACAGTCTTGGCTAACCCCAAAGAATCCTGGGAACTGTAATTTCTCCTAAAAAAATCTCAGCACCCTTAGCAAACTATAATTCCCAGGACTCTTTGGGGGAAGCCATGACTAACTAAAGTGGCATATGGTTGCTTTAAATGTATGCCATCCTAGATAGCCTCAGGTGAGTCACGCAACCTATGATGATATGAGAGAATACTACTAATTATGGCAAAAGATAACTTGACCACTACTTCTGGAATCTTAACACACATCTCTTGGTGATATAGCTGTGCAATATCTTTCATTTCATTTGTATTTTAGTCACAGATGTGATTCATACAGGAGGCATTTGCATCTCTACAAAAATTAATGTGAGATGCTGTCAAGCGAGGTGTGAGGAATATAGTGTATTTACTAGAAAGCAAAGCCCAACGAACTAAATGTGATTTGTTTGCATAGAATTGGGCTCTCACTGTCCTTATGCTGCCACAATATGGTTAGTCTCTCACCTTGTTCCAGCACTGGTATACAGCTCTGATGTTGCATCTGTTCAAAGGACACAAACAGTGCAGTTTTGCTTTCTTCTACAGCTCAGAAGCGGGTGGTGTTTAAGTGCGGAAAGGCTGTGGGAGTGGTGACATCCACAATGCCCAGACCAGGACTTCTCCTTGCAGCAGTGCAATACACAGAACATGAACGTTAAAACACAGTACTGTTGTCAAAGAGCCCACACATTCCACGGCTACATGCCAAAATGCCAGCAGTCATGCTTTGAAAAAATACCACAGATGTATCAGAGATGTGTTAGACTCCCACCCAAACATGAGAGATTTCCGTTCCCAGGAAAACATTAGGGAAGCACAAAAGGCTTGTGGCAAATGCATGAATCACAACTCCCACAGTGGTGCAGGGAATCCAGGCATAGAGTGAATTATAAGGATGGCTCCTACATACTCAAGGGACAGTTTGGAAAATATGCTGCTTCTCAATAGGCAGAGAATAAGGCACAGACAAGTTGCAGTGAGGGACCAAGAGACCCACTTGGATCACCACCTTTCTTTCTGACATGGTTTGCGAGTCTTTCACAGGGATGGGGAACCACGTGGCCACGCTACAAAACCCAGATTTGAAGCTTGATTGGATAATGAAAACTAGAAGGAACATCAGAATAAGTCCTGCTGTAATACGTATGTTTGCAATTCTGATTCTGTTTTTACTCCAAAAGCTCCACTGCATGCAATATTCCAAAAATATTTAATTCATGATGATAGCAATCACAGAGCAGTTTCCACAGTAAAACAATAAAATACAGTACCCAATTAAGCAAATGCTATTAAAATATACAGGTTATAAAAATAAAGTGGCGGTTAAAAGATTCCTAGCCACCATAGAGTAGCACATATGATACGGACTATTCATAAAACGGGTATCACAGGAGGTTCTTAAGCACCAGGATACACAGGTTCATCTGAAGATGGTAAAAAAAATTATCTATTGTTGACACATGACACATTTCCAATGGTAGGAGATTCCATAAACAGGGCACCACTACAGAAAAAGCCTTTTCCCTGGTCACCATGTGTCGTACATTGTCCAGTGGTGGGACTAGAAGTGCAACAGCTAGGCTAGCATATACTGGGAGATGCATTCCTGCAAGCATTTGGGCCCCAAACTGTTTAGGGTCCTATACATAGGCATTAAAAACCTTACCTTGGGTTCAGAAGCAAACAGGCAGAAAAGGCAGATCACAAAGAATAGATGAAATACGATTCTGACTTAGTGTGCAACTCAGTAACCAAGCAGCAGCATTCTGCACCAACTGCAACTTCTGGACCATCTTCAAGGATTGCCCCATTCCATTAATCTAAACATGACATTACCAGGGCGTGGATCACAGTCGCAAGTCGATCACAGTTGGAAGGTTGTCCTGGTCCAGGAACAGCAGCAGCTGGCAAACTAGCTTGGACTGGGAATAGGCACCCTGAGCCACTGTGGCCACTTGGGCCTCTGATGGCCATCCTGGATCCAGAAGTACTCTCAAGCTATACGCCTGTTCCTTCAAGAGGGGAGTGCAATTCCCATCCAGAACAGTGTCTCTGTCTTTTCAGTGCTCAATCTCAGTTTATTAGCCATCATCCAGCCCATTGCTGCTTCTAGGCACCAGTCCAGCACCTGTGCAGCCACACCTAATATACAAGGAATGAGGAGACGGAGCTGGAACCATTGGAATACTAATGACACTTCACTCCATATCCCTAGATGACCTATCCCAACAGCTTCATATTGAGGTTAAAAACTATGTGGAACGGAATGGAACCCTGAGGAACCCCAGTGCACAAATACCATGGGGCTAAGCAGAAGCTCCCATATGCTATTCTTTGTGCAGAAGGCATGGGGTTCTCTGTCTGTAGATCTACTCTCTGTGAATATCAGTGTCCTGTGGGCTGCAGTCTACATCTCCAAGTCCCCATATTTTGAGCTTGACAATGCAATACCGTATGGCATTACAATCTCCATCGGAGACTAAAAGAGAGATGTAGTTAGCTAGCATTTGCTGAGCAAACCCAGAATGGTAGTTAATATGCAAGCCAAGAGTATTTACAGGAGATCTCAGCGTCTGTAACTTAAAGCATTAGCGAAACAAATTGGAATTGCCTTCTGGAGGCCGTTGTTATAAATTACGGGCCCAACATCTGCCCACATCTGCAGTGTCTAGACAGTTTGTATCAAATATAACAGCGTGGAAAGGGTCGTGAGTGTATTGGGGAGAGGGGCTAAAAGGGAGGAAGGATCACACATGCAAAAAGACAGCTTGACTCCGAATGGATTTAACATTCAGTTTCCATCCAAAATTAAGACCCATCTCTGTTCTTGCTTGGTGAGTTGAAGTTCCTGCCCAACCTGGGCAGATTTGTAGGCTGCTTAAGAGGGGTTTCAGAACATGAAAAGTTATTTAAACAATTGATCAATATAGGCCCCAGTGCTATGCCAATCCATTTTAAACCCCCAAGCACAGCCACATTTTCACTACAATGCTCCCAGAATAGCCTCTACTTTAAAACACTCTTCCCAACACAAGCTGCCTCTTCCCACCATCATAATATAGGCTGGCATAGATAGAGATTAAACCACTTTATCTTCATCACAACCCTGTGAGGTAGGTTAGGCTAAGAGAGAGTGACTGGCCCAAGGTCACAAATGAGTGGGGATTTTAACCCAGGGCTTTTCAGGCAAGGTTAAATGCTCTAATCAACACAGCATACTAAGCTCTTAGTATATTCTTCTCTGCTGCTACCATCTCTTCTTCCACACCTTCTCCCACCTGAAGGGAAAGGGCTATAGCTCAGTGGCAAAGCACCCGTTTGCCACGTAGAAGGTCCCAGGTTCAGTCCTTGGCATCTCCAGATAGGGTAGGAAAGAACCTGGCCCAAAACCCTGGAGAGTGGCTGCCAGTCAGTGTAGACAGTACTGACCTAGATGGACCAGAGGTTTGGCTCAGTTTAAGGCAGTTTCCTATGAACAACTAGGCCTGCTTACCTGGCGTGCATAATTCCTGCAGTGTGTAAATTGTAAATATAGCTCCGTGTGGTTGCGGCTTCTCTTGCTCTGGCTTGAAAGGGGGCCAGCCAGCTCTGCATTCCTCCACAGCTGAGCATCTTCTGGAGCACATTACCAAAAGAAGTGACCGGCTCTGTCCCTAATTTGTTAGCAACGTGGCAGCTTCTGAGGAGGTCAGGCAGACATTATTTATTTATTTAGGAAGCAAGTTGTTTTTTTTTAAAAAAACCTGCCCTTCATCATGTGATCTTTCCTTCCTCCTGGCTCCTGTGCCTCGTGCAGATCAAAGAGGCCAGGCCCTGTCAGTGAGAGCGACTATATTTTTTTTAACAGTTCCTAGCGCAAACCTTCTCATTTATATGTAAAGTAGCCATTAGTCATAGCTCCGTTCCCTCAGACTGCCTGATGTACAATCACATTTTGCAGTGGATGAATCTTTCCACACAGCTGCTCTGCTATGAATAATCCGTCACTGGGCCCATAAATCAGAAAAAAATCATGCACCTCCTTCGCCTGATCCTTACACAAAGTCATATATTTTACATGAGGACAAGCTAAATATTCATGAGGCTTTAAAAAGCCTCTTCTGGCTCTAAGGGACTTGTTGGGGTTGTTTTTTGAGTTGTTGGACTGAGCTGGCTTCTTCTTCCTGTGCTCCATTTTAAAAGAAAGCAAAGCATTCCCCCCTTTCCTGCCATTTCCATGTTGCTTCATCCACCCCCATTTGGTTGTCTAAATCTTAAATACCCTACACTCTTTTATAATATCCTACCCAAACAATACTCCATGTGGGGTGGGCCAGACTCCCGCATCACGTGACAGCTAGGGCTGCAGCCAGTTTTGCACACCTGCTGCCCTCATTGGAAATCCCAAATATTTCCACATAAGGCTGCCCATTATCATTCATGCACAATGCAAACGAGAAAAGCGGCCACTCAAGTTCAAGGTGCTTGTTTTGACATGCAGAGCTCTATCTGGCTTCAGATAGGGGTTACCAGCATGGCACCCAGGGGTGGGTGCTCATGCACCTATAGAGGCCTTCTCTAGCACCAACTGGGTTCCCTCTCCATGGCTTAAACTAAACATTCCATTACCGCCAATAGAATAGATTGCAAGGTAGGGGTGTGTGTGTGGGTGTGGGTGTGTGTGACCCACAATACATTATTTGGTTTGCAGATGTGCACATGGTCTTTGATGTAGGGTAGGTATTGCTATTTCTGTGTTGTATGTGTGTGAGCTTGATAATGAGTGGTGTGTCGAAAGCTACTGAATCATAGCACATTCAGACTTGCTGAGGTTTACAGCTCAGCCTCTTAGTCTCTCTGCTATACTGACTCTCAAGGATTCTAGCAGATTTTGGAGATGGCGTTCTGAAACAAGGTCAAGGGATATTCATAGAAGAGCAAGAAACTCACAGTGTTTATGATGTAGCTGAAAAACAGGATTCAAGATGAAGTTGGTAACATTGAACCTCTTACACTGTACAGTACTCACCTCCTTAAACTCCATTTCTAAACATTAAAGCCCTAATAGTTTCATAACCATAACCTCCCTGTCATCAGAGTCCATTTCGTCTTCTTTTCTCCCATTACATTTACGCTTCTCCCTTCAATTTGCATTTTTCTTCTGTGTTTATGCTGTGTCTCAAAAAGTGAAAGTGACATGTATCCCCCTCCAGTTTATTCAAATCACCCACATTATTAAATAATTTGCCTTCTTTATAATCCAGAAAGCCCTATATCTTATGGTTAGTACGGACTACATGTGCAGAACAATTAGCACATCCCCCTCACAATAAGCATTGCAAGAAACTATCCTATTAACTTCTTCTTCCACCACAAACTACTCCCTTCATTTCTCATTTCAGTCTGGAAAGAATTAGCCCAAGAAGCTGTCTGTAAGGATAGTAATAAGTCTGAATGCATGCAGCTGCCAGCCCTGCAAATTTAATTTAAAGACATCGTTCTTATTATTTAAAGTGTTATAATTCAGGCAATAATGCTCAAAGGAACTAAAATTATGGAAGATCCCCATTATTTCAAGGGTTAATTCTACAGATTCCCCAAAGAGTCACTAGAAATGTAAAAACAAGAGGCATAACAAGGGTGAGAAACGTGGCACTCTTCATTGAAAATCAAGTGGCCACTATTCCTTGTTAAATTGATTATTGCCACTACCTATTGACATTGAATTCACCCCAGGGATGACACTGGCTGATAAAGTCTTGGAGGCAGTGAGTGATATTCTATTGCAAAAATCACCAAGACAATGACATTACATGGATTTCTCCTGGGACAATTCTAGGAGTGAATAGCCTTCTCTTGAGTTGCACAGATGATTGAAAAATGCAAATGGCAAATTAGCCCTATGTTTTGAAGCCAGAGTGCACGGAAACACTGTTTATCTTCCCGCCACAGCGGCACCTATTTATCTACTCACGCTGGTATGCTTTCAAACTGCTAGGTTGGCAGAAGCTGGGACAGAGTAACAGGAGCTGACCCCGTTGCATGGATTCGAACCACTGACCTTCCGATCAAGCCAAAGAGGCTCAGTGGTTTAGACCACTGCACCACCCACATCCTTATCTGCACAAGCAAGATAATTCAACAACATGCTTGGCAACTTCTCTTGGGGAAGCAGGGTGTTCTAAAGATGCAGGCCTAACTTGGAAAATGATCTCGTTTTCACTTCCCCAAAGATGAGCGCAGGGAGAGTTAATCTGAACGGTTATGAAATCCCAGGGTGTGGATGGCTTTATAAATTATACTATCCCTATCCCTGAATCTGTGATAGAAGTATCTGCTTATACAAAACATATTTGCCAGTCACTGCAGAGATATAACCAGATTAACTCAAGGATGATTCTTGTCACAGATGTTCCATGTGAACATTTCAGCATTATCACAAGCGATTCTGACCAGTTATAGCTGCTTCTAGACAGAAGCAGATATTCCATTCTCTGGAGAAGGAGCAGGTCTTCCAACCTGAGGCCTGGAATTCTTAAGAAGACTTTGGAAAGGAGAGAATACTCAGTAAAGTATCTTTGTAGTATATGTGCTATAAGAAAAACTTCTTCTTTGGCTTCTTTGCACAACAATTATTAAGTCTTGAAAGTGCCTCATATACATGATATAATTAACCTTCTAATAACTGGTAAGATAAATCAGTTATATTATCCTCATTATGCAGATGAGAGACTGAGGCTGAGAGACAGGAGCTTGACAAAGCCTACCTAGTGAGTTCATGGTTGAGATTTGAACCAGGGGCCTCCCAGCTGACACTCTAGGAATCAAATTCAGTAGCCTATGTAAGCTGTTGGCTGAAAACTGTGGCCCACATCAGAGCCCATGCCATCTGGACTGCTCCCTCTCCCTTCTACCATCAACTGCCCTGCAGGAATGTTTCCATGAAAGAGAGAGAGGAGATGGGGGAAGGAGGCAGGCATCCAGCTGGATGACCGCTATGGCAAGGGAGGTGATTGGCAGAAGAACAATCCTATACAGTGGTACCTCAGGTTTCATACGCTTCAGGTTACATAGGCTTCAGGTTACAGACTCCACTAACCCAGAAATAGTGCTTCAGGTTAAGAACTTTGTTTCAGGATGAGAACAGAAATTGTGCTCTGGCGGCACGGCGGCAGCAGGAGGCCCCATTAGCTAAAGTGGTGCTTCAGGTTAAGAACAGTTTCAGGTTAAGAACAGACCTCCGGAACAAATTAAGTACTTAACCCGAGGTACCACTGTATATGGAAAGGGGTGGAGAGGATGTGAAGGGTGACTGGGTCATGCTCCTAGCCACTAGACTTGCTCTCAATTAATTTAGTTAAACTGATATAAATTAGCAACTGATCTTCAAAAATGTTCCACTGCTACAAGGTCCATTTCTAAACTGCCAGGGGGACTTAGATGATATGAGGAATCGAAATGTCACACACACAAAAACCACAAATAAGACTGAGTCTTGGATGAACATGATCACAGTTTTGAAACTCAGAGGGTAAACTGATAGCAACTTAAATAGATTAACCAGACTGTAAGGATTTTGGGAGGCTATTTATTGTAGTATTATTTAACATTTTTACCCAACAGTGTGCATTACAGTCTATCTTGTTCATTGTCATAACTAACTCCTGCAGCATGTCATTTTTTCTCTAATTTGACAGATGGGCTGAGGCTGAAAGATAGCAACATGCCCAAGGCCAGTCAATTAGTACATAGCTGTGTTAAGATTTGTATCCAGGCCTTCTCTAGATGCACCTGCCAGATGAAACAAAGTTAAGGTATGAGTATCTGAATTTGCTTACAGTCACCCCTCGTTTCTGTGCTACTGTCATTTCTGTTCTCTCCTTTGGCTAAACTTGACTTTCTTTCTCCTTACCCTCCTCTGCTGTATCCCGTTGCTGAAATTTAAATTGTAATCACCTCAAGGCAGGGACCTGCACAATTTTGTTAAATGGGTTATCATTTTCTGTCAAGTGCCATCTACTGTCATGCTGCAAACCTAACAATAACACTAATAATACAATAATACAAACTCACATGAAGTCCAATATTCTGAGAAGAGTATGGGTACTAATAAAAAAAACCTAACTGTACTGTATATTTATATTTCACAATGTTTCTAATCTATGGTTACCATCTCCTGAAATCAAAACATCTGCTGTCTGGGGTGGAGCCCAGAGCTAGTGCTTTGTGGAGCCCAGTTGATTTTGCCACATGAAGAACAGAGCCATGGCCAAAAGCTATCTATTCACAAAATGTCTATACTGTATAGCAGGTGCAGCAAAACGGGTGGCCATCCGAATATTGTTGGACTACAGCTCCCATCATCCCTGATCATTGGCCATTTTGACACTTCTCCCCAGTGTTTAGCATTCAGTAATATAATGCTGCAAAGCAGCATGCATTCCAGAAATGTATTATATCAGGAGTTGCCAATATGGTGACCGCGGGCACAAAGGTGCCCTTGAGGTCTTCCCCTGGTGCTCACAAAGCCACTGATCCTCCCTTGGAAGAAAATGCAATTACTTTTTCTCCCCTGTAAAATACATACAGCTGAAGGGGGAAGTTGGAAGAGATGACATTCTTCTGCCCAGTTTCCAGGACTCTTTGGGGAACTCATGACTGTTAAAAGTGATATAGCTGTGCTTTAAGTGTATGATGCCCCCAATCCCACCCCGGGAATGCTGGAGCCTCAGCAGCTGCCCAAAGGATCTGACCTCTGTGGACACTGGCCCCAGCAGCCCTATCCCTTATTACGAAAGTATGATGCTATCAGTCAAAAATTGCAATGCAGGGCTGTGTGGACTCTAGATGACTCTTTGGCTCTTCCACCTGCACAGTTCTTTGGTTCCTATTTCGGATAAGCTGCATACCTTGCTGCGATCTAGAAACCTGCAAAATTCCACTCCTAAAATCACAGCCATGTCTCAATAAGCAGCGATACATTTTTGCATATCGGGCTGCAACCCTATGCTCTCGTTTCCCAGATTGACAAGGAAAAGGGAAAAGCAGCTGCGACTCGTCCCCGCTGCAGCCCAGCGCGGCCCCTTCGGAAACTACAGCTTCCATCAGCCCCTTCTCCCGCCAGCTGGGAGAGGCAGCCGTTCCTCCCTGCTCCCCCTTCCCCTTAACCCAGCCCAGCTCGGCCCACCCGAGCGCGCCGCCACTTCCCCCTTCTTCTCGCTGCCTTCGGAAGCAACGGCGCCGGGCGCGCCGTCTCCCTGTGCGCGGGGCTTATTGGGAATTGTAGTCCGCGATGTCCACTCGGGCACTTCTCGGGAGAACGGCCGGGGACTACATTTCCCACTTACCTGAGCCGGAGGAAAACGGAGGGTTCTCGCCTGACTCTGCGGTGGCTGCGGCCTTGCGTTGAGGGAGGGAGAAGGGAAAGGGTGGGGGGCGGCCAGGCCCCGGCTGAGGCCCGGAGCTGGCGGGGGAGCAGCAGCCACAGCAGAGGCGGATCGGGGGGGCTATGGACCCCGCCGAGGCGGTGGTGCAGGAGAAGGCCCTCAAGTTCATGGTGAGGAGGGAAAGAACGGGGAGAGGATGGGGGGATGCGGTGGGCGGGGGAGTTGGTGATGACTGTTGCTGGTTGCTGTAGTAGGAAGAGAAGGGGGATGGCGGGCGCGGGGGGGGGGGCAGGAATAATTGGAAAGGGAAGCTCTATGGCGAAAGGGAGAGCGGAAGCTGTGGTGTATATGGAACCCGCTGGCAACCCCAGAATATCTGCGAAATGGGTTTAGGTAACTGGGAGGACCAGGGAAGGCATACATTTTGAGAGCTGAGGATTCTGCGGGATGTATGGGGAGGAAAGAGGGGCAGGCGAGTCATACCTTTCCTTTTCGGGGTGGGTCTTTTGGTGTGTGTGTTTGTTTGTTTTTGAGGTGTGAGCTTCTGTTATGTGGGGTTGATTTCGAAAGAGAGAGGATGCCTTTTTAAAAAACAAACAAACCCGAGGGATTAGGGTAACGGGGGGCTTAAGTATGCGGCTGAATTTTTGAGGAGAGGAAAGGCTTGGGGACACACTTAAGGAACGCTGAAGGGAAGGCCTGTATAGAGGGACTGATGGAAAAGATGGAGGGTTTAGGAAAGCTGGACCAGATTGGGGTTTTTTTGTTTCTTTTTTAAGGGATGGTGGTAGGTGGGCAACTAGGTGTTCTTAAAGAGGCCTGGAGTAGGCTTAGTGTTTTGGTTTCAAAGGCGGACTTTGCTAGCAAGGTTAGCTATGTTGGGTCACTTTTGAAGAATGCAGGTCTTCTCACAAAAGTATGCAGTAAGCTGGGAGTTAGTGGGAAGGGTCCTGGAGAATTCATTTTCCAAAGTGAATTATTACATGGAGGCTTCCATTAGTCAATTGAGTGCCAGAGGGTTTGAAACATTACATTGCAGTAAAGGTGGGGCCTGTTTATGGGAGGGATTTCAAACTAACTCTGTTTCTACTATACAGTTGAAAGGTGACCAAGCATTACCCATTTAGGCCTGGTAGGTTTATATTAAGATCAGGTGACTGCTTATTATTTTAGAGTGGTTTAATCTTGTCAGAGATACAAGGGAGTTTATGACTTCTATATAGAATAAGTGCATCATGGTGTCATCTGATAGCAAAGGCAGGAATGAAGGCTCCCCCCCCCCCCAGCTCTACAGGGGTCAGGGGGCCTTTCTAGAGACCATCTATCCTTTTCAGCCTCTGAAGAGCAGCACAAGGATTAGGAAGGAAACACAAAGTTATCAAACTAATACTTATCTAGACTAGAATTTTACCATATTGCCTAGATACTACAGTTTGGAATGCCAAGTCAGGAAAGATTCCAGCTAAGCTGTTTTTGAACTTAAATGTGCAAGAGTATTGTCATAGTGTACACAAAAAAGACGTGGGGCTGTTAGTCTAGCACACATAGAATCATAGAACTGTAAGTGGAGAGGGGCCACATAGGTCACCTAGTCCAGCTCCCTGCAATGCTGGATTCTTTTGCCCAACATGGGGCTTGAACCCGTGACCCATAAGAGTCTCATGTGAAAGCTTTGTGTTGCAAATGCCAACACATGCTGCTTCAGGCAGCTTTGACCCTTAAGAGACAAACCAAGGTGGTGGCTGACATCATCTTGCATGATGCATTTCATAAGGCTTTGTAGTGGTCTCATACATCTGTCCAAAGCAGAACCCCCAGATAGTAGAGAACTCATCTCTTCAGTTGAATGACTGCTTGGCTCCACGCAGGGAACACATGAAGACCCATTTTTCATAGCACTTTAAGTAGGCATGTTGAAGGCAAGGCATGGAATATTGGTTTTTTCCATCCTAGATATGCCAAGAAACATTTCCCCCTCACATTTATTATTTTTTGAAATTCTTCATTCCTCTTGGGGGACAATGAAGTCAGCATATGCTTAGAGGTACTCAGCCCTAGGATCAATAATGTTTACAGTGGTGCCCCGCAAGACGAATGCCTCGCAAGACGGAAAACCCGCTAGATGAAAGGGTTTTCCGTTTTGGAGGTGCTTCGCAGGACGAATTTGCTATGGGCTTGCTTTGCAAGCCGAAAATGTCTTGCGATTCCTGGGGGTTTTTTTCCGCTCCCCACCCCCTTTTTCTAAGGCACTAAGCTGCTAATAGCCTTTTAGCAGCTAATCTGCTAATCCCTTAAGCCTTTAATAGCCGCTAATCCGCTAATGGGCATGCTTCGCAAGACGAAAAAACCGCTAGACGAAGAGACTCATGGAACGGATTCTTTTCGTCTTGCAAGGCACCACTGTATTTACAAAAGATGGCACAGCTCATAAGTGCCCACTGAGTATTGCTTTTGCTGTGGGAAGGAGGGACCTCCATGCGATCTGGCTTAGGGTGCTGTAAAATGTCTGGGAGGAACTGGATTGTTTTGAAAAACAATACTTTCTGCAATTCGCAAAATTCTCTCAGTTCTTCAGTTGTTCTAAAAGTAAAGCTTTAATTGCTTGATTATTATTTGACAATAATTGATAACCAGTGGCTAATCTAGTTAATATTTATTCAATTACTAAAGAATATTATCTACAGCTACCATTTGGTACTTGACATAAGAAGCATTTGGTTGCTCACCATACAGAATATCTTGATTCACAACATACTGCCATTGCAGTTTTGTGCCATCAACTGCTACACATGACTTGCTTTACCCCTGGAACAGTATTTTTATGATTGGATTTATAGGGGACTATGATGCGGTTTCTTGTCATCTGATTGCACTCTTGGTCTTTTTTTAACATCTACTTTCAATAATAATTAGAAAAAGTACTTCTTATTCAGCTGGCTGGAGAGCAGGCTACAAAGGGTTAACACCAACAGAAAGCAGGGGTAGCAAAACCTGACTGCTCATCTGTAGGAGAGAACCTTCTCAGTTTCAGGTCTGTGGTGGTTCTGCCTTTGAAAAGAGAGACGGGTCTCTCTGCTATTCCCAAGTTACAGCTGGGATCACAGCCAATTCCTTCCCCCTCCCCTTCCCTCAAAGCAGCAGTATTTCCCCTCTCTCCTTCACCCTAGTGCCCCACCCAAATCATACAGAACAGGCTTCCCCTGCTGGATGTCTCTGAACACAAGAGGTGGTTTTTGGGGACCCTGATTCTTCCTATCCTTCATTAATGGGGAAGAAATTCTCCAACAATTTTTCATTTGGTGGAACAACCGATCAGTGGCTATGGGCGTTGTGACTATCTCTGCCAATCACTCAGAGTGAGCAAATGTGGGAGGGGATAATAGATTCTTCCAACTCTGAGACCAACTCTTTTCGGCTCACATTCTTGTTCATAATCCATGGGATGTGGAAGGAGCAGGTGCAGATGGTGACCTACTCATGAGCATTGCCACAAGTCAGTCCCCAATTGGGACCCCAAGTTGGTGTGATCTAGCTGGAACAGGGATGCTCCCATTGTTTCCCCTGGCCCTGTCAGACTCCAGTTCTAACATGTTGCCCCAGGGCATTTTCTCACAGTCTCTTAAGGCTCTGGGAACTGGTGTGCTTTGGGTTTCCTTTGGGTGGATGGATAATCCCCTTCCAGCTTTCCCTCTTACTTTAGACCTGATGATACCCTTCCTGTATGTCAGCTTCTTTTAAGAAAGAGGGTGGTGGATGAGTTACCCCATTACTCTCTACTTTCTTGCCTGTTAAGCAGAAGGGGGCCTTGAATTTCATCTGTGTTGGCCCATAAATTGGACATGGCCTTGACAGTATTTTTAGAACACTGAAATGGAGAACAGTCTCCAGATTCAGCTAGAAGAGAATAGCTGTAGTGAGGTGAAGAGTTATGCTTAGTTCAACCTTCATTTTACTTTCCTCTTAAGCCTAGCTGACTTTGCTGAAGAGTAACAACACCCATTCAAGCAAATGCTTAATACCAACTTCATTGGCACTGAGTAGTAATAAAAAATGTCTCCTAACCTCCTCAAGCAGGGTTATTGTTTTTGTTTGTTACTATGTTGTGTATTTTTGTGTTTTTATATTGTAAACCGCCCTGTGATCCTCGAACGAAGGACAGTATAAATAGCATTTAGTAAATTTAAAATTTAGAAAATAATAAATAACATTTGAAGTAACTGGCCATGTTTGCTAAAGCCTGGATATTATAGATTAATGACTTCTGTAATGCAGAAATCTGCATTCAGCAGCATCATAGAATTTGATTAATCCTGCATTTATTTAATTAAATAAATACGTAGTGAAGCTTTGGTGACACTTGAGTAGTATTTTATTTATTTATTTATATTTATTTCAAAGCATTTCTAAACCACTTGATATTTAAAAACCTCTTAAGCAGCATACAAGATTGCAACATAAAAACAATAAAACAGTGTCATAAAAATGGAGATGCAAACATAAATAGTATTATAAAAACAGGTAAAATAGAATTTCATTAATAACATGGTATAATTTTATGAGCCAGGGAAAGCTTGGGCAAAAGATATGCTGCCTTTCAAAAGGTAGTAAACATTATTTATTCATTTATTATATATGTTTCTGCTCCAGTAAAGGAGCACATAAAGTGACTTAAAGGCAAAATAAAATTTGATACAATGATCCTCTAATTTGAAGGGGTGGGAAGGTATATGTGGTAGAACGTGTTCTTAGGAGTGTTAGACAATCAAAGATATGCACTGGCCTGGCAGACTATAAAAACCCCCAATGTTTTCATGTTTACTCAGAAGTAAGTCTTACTGTGATTAGCAGTGCTTATATCTAGGTATGTCTTTAAAGGATTGGAGTTTAAAAGTAATAATCAATGCTGGAGGCAGGTGCAGGTGAACTAAAATTGCTGTTAAATGCTTATTTTGGTCCTTACTCCATTAAGAGGCAAGCCATAGAATTCTGCATTGACTGAAGATTCTAGGCATTTTTTAAAGGCAGTTTCATGTAAAGTGTGTTTGCCTAATCCTGTTGGGAAATACCAATACTGTATGTTAATAATAGCTACAAGGTGAGTTCAATAGTCATTTGCCAGCCAAAGTGAACAAAGGCAGTCCTAGCCACTGCTTTCATTTGAGAATCCAGACACAACAGTGAAGGGTCCCGAAACTTCCCCAATTCAGAGGTCTGAATTGTAAGAAGCGTTCTGCCAGATCATACTGAAGACCTGTTTATCCAGCATGCCGTTTCCTCCTGTGGCCAACAGATTCCTTTGAAAAACTCTGAAACAGAACACAAGGACCATAGCTTTCTCTCCTGCTGTTGTCCCCCAGTAACTGCTATTTGGAGGCATTCTACCTCTGATCTTGGAAGTAATACACACCTATAGTCACTGATAGCCTTATCCTTTATGAAGTTGTCTATAATCAGTGTGTGGAACCTCTGGCCCTATTGATGATATTGGGCTACAACAGTATCTTCCCTTCCCTTTCACCATCCATGCTGTGGCTAATGAGAATTGTAGACTGATAACAGTAGGAGGGCCACTGGTTTCCCCTTTCCTCATATATAAGATCAGCACCCTTTTGTCTTGTAGTGATTCACCTCCAGTTTCTTTGTCCCTCCACCAGTCAGTGACTGACTAGATCTGTAGTCCAACAACATCTGGAGGCCACCAATTCCCATCAGCTGCAGCTAGCAGCCAAAGGCCAAGGGTAATGGGAATTGTAGTTTAACAACATCTGGAGGATACCACATTGGCTACCCTGATCTAGATGTTGGTTTGAGGGATCACTTAAAATTGAGTTGAATTGTATATTTTTATTGTTGTAAGCCACTTTGAGACCTATTTGGTGAAAAGTTTATATCATTTTTTAAAAAAAGTTAACACAACGGGTGTATTAACTAGCTTTGCTAATTTTTAGGTTGCATAATAGATAAGATTTATACTTTTGCTTCAGATTACTGCACTTTATGAAACATTGGAAGTATTTTGCACATTGAATAGGAAAGGGATAATAGATGCCATAGGCCACTGGTCCCAAACTTCCCAGTTGTATTAGTTTCTCCTTAGGAGATTCTGTCCCATAGGAGAGAGAACAAAAGTTCTCTGATAATGTCTGAATGTCTAATAATTGTAACTTTGCTCCCTTTCATTCTATGTGTAGACCTTTGGGAGCGCTGTCTTTCACAAAATGTGCTCCGTTCCAGCCTTTCATAAGACTATTACTGTTCTGCAGAACGTTCTGAAAACATCATAGCCACAAATCTGTTGTTGTAATGGTAAAATTAAGTTCACCCTTTGATTAATGTGTTTTTGTTGTTGTTTTTTACTACAACAAATTTGTCTTTTAGATTCTGCAGCTGAGTAGTTGAAATTATGCTACAGGACTAGTCTTTAGCCTTTTCAGACCAGGGACCCATGTTTAACCCAAGCATAGATTTGGGCCCTATTTCTTAATTATTCATGATATATATCTGCATGGTGGTAGTGCTGTTACTGCAATCCACTTTTGATCAGACCACAGCCCGGTAGTGGGTCCCGACCCACTATTTGAAGACCAGTGCACCACGGGAAATAGCGATAACCAAGGGCATTATTAGTTTGAAATCATTCCAATGCACACTATGAAATTACTAAAACTAGCTGGAAAAAGAGTACATATTTACTCCCTGAGGATGTAGTGTTCATGCTCAATATTATGCAGAATAAACATTTTGGGTTGGTAAGAAAAGTCAGTCATAGTTTCCATTCCTATACTGCATGGTCTTGCAGCATCCTGAGTCCACTTTTTTATACAGATGATTTCTACCCTGCTTTTTGATTGAATCAAGGCGGCTTACAATATAGATTGTAATAATACCCACACAAGCTACGCTGCTCCCCAAACAACCACAAGAATGCTCTCTCTTGTGGTTTTCTGGTCATCAGAACTCTCCTCCTCTCTCCAGACTAACCACAAGCTGCATTCAAGGTTTATAGCTCATGGTTAATCTGAGAGAGCTAAATCATGAGCCCAGGTTTGGATGACACACTAAGCCAAACCATGGTGCAGCAGCCAGAATGACTGGGGAGGAGCAAAATGGCTTTGCGCTCCTTTCTGAGGGTTTGTGTGGTCACAATAAGCCATGGTTTGGGTTAGCATGACATGTGAACCAAGTCAGACTGATACTTCTTTCAGGGGAAATTGAATAAGGGTGAATAAGTGTTGTGTGTGTACCAGTTGCCTAAAGCTTTGCTAGCTTTTTGCGTCTCCAAACAATGGATGCTTATCAATATAGAAAAGCTGCCGCTGCCAAAATGTAGGCTGTAAACCAAGTCTGTGGCTTGCATGGTGTATACTACTGTTATATTGGAATCAAATGTTCTGTTTGAAGTCTTTAATTTAGGAAATCCACAAAACCCAAGATGATTCTTTAAATTAGTTTTGGATTATGTTGCAACCATTTGCAAGCATACAATGGATGAGTTTAATAAGCAATGTATGTATTTGACTAAACTACTAAAATTGCAGATACAGTCCTTAAAAACACAATAGAATAGCCTTGGCTGGGACTTTGATTAAATATCATCTAAACTACACTACATATGCCTGCATCAAAAAGAAGGCTTCCCCCCACCCAAAGTAGCTTCAAATGGTTCTGTTAAATGTAGGAATGTTCTGATGATTATCTTTTTAATTAAAATGAGAAATCTTTGTTTAAAGTGGCATTCTTTTTTTTACGGCCTCTTACAGTCTCTGTAACAATCATTTCTTAAGACTGAACGTTTTTAATTCCAGGAATCCATTTATATAAAACTATGTTTAGACTTAATTAAAGAACAATTTCTTACAAAGCTTGTAAATAGCCAGGAAAAAGGGGGACAGAGAATAAAACTGACATTCACACTTAACAAACTGATTCTTACAAGGTATGTAATATGCTATAAAAATACAATAAAGCCCCTTTTATAAGAGTTCATATTTTCTGATCCTTGTTTTCAAAGGTATTTAAGAAAGATATCAAGGTTCTGTGAAGCAACATCTGTTTTCATGAATGGACTAGCAACCACTTCAGCTTAATCTAATTACCAGTGCATGGAGTTAAACCTTATTAGTATAGAGTTCTAATTAAATACCTTTGCAACTCATTTCTAACCCCCTTTTTCCTTGTGGTACTTTTAATTTGGCATTTTTGAATATTCTGCATTTTTGCCAGAAGAGTTATGGTGTGGGTAGTGAATGAGAAGACATTAACTCTGTGCCATCCCTTCTTCATTCCTCACCCAAAGCACTTAAATCTTATAGGGGGGAAATCCCCAACTCTTCAGGAACTTAAATTTCAGGAGATTTAAACCCTGATGATCTAAACAGAGTTTAGCTAGATTATTATTTTATTTTCATTATTAAATTACCCGTTTCCTTTACCAGCTCATGGACAGCATCTTTATAGCCACTGTTGCAGAGTATTTCTCTCCCCGCACCCCACCCCATGTCGAAGACGTGGAGTCTCCTTTCAGGGACTTGGCTAGTACAAATTATGAAATGTGCCATATTCTCTTGCTCCCGCTTTCTTCAAAACAGAGAGCTTTCTCATTGCATTGCTGAAAATACTGACACTGCAGCTTGAGTTGATGACCTGATCTTTAGTAAGTCAGCTTGATAGACTGACATGGTGATCCTATAGACATGTGTATCTGTGAGTGCAGAGATTAGCATTTAAAAATGTAACTTGCATTTGTGTGGTGGAAGTGAGGTAAGTCCATCCTGTAGTGCTGCCTGTCAGTTACTACAGGGTATTGGTTGGGTAGGACTACACCAGTGTAGCTGGTTCAGTTACGGGTTTTACATTAGCATGCAAGCTGCCTTCATTCCTTCCCAGTTCTGATACCTCTCAACCCTTTTCCATGCTCAGTAATGGCTTTGTGCTCTGCCACTAAACCACATCTGACAGTGGTGCCTGTTTACAACAATTAGGTTGATCCACACTGTTGGCTTGATGTCTTGAGTCAGCTCATAGTGTAGGCACTGCTTGGTAGAGAGGTGTGGAGCCTGATTCCACCTGCTTGTTTGCTCATGCAGCAACAGAAAGGATTGGGCCATAAATAACTCTTAGAGCTTGAGCCAGCCTTGTAAATAAGGCCACAAAAATGACTAGCCTGCAAAAAAAATTTACTAGCCTGTTTTGTGGTCAGGAGAAGGACTGGCGGATGGAACACTCAATCTCTCCTCTGCCATCCCCACTTATATGTAAAAAACTGGCTAGCAAAAAGTGTTGCATGCTGGGCATGAAAGAGAAGGTTTTCTCTCCTTACACCCAGCATAGAAATGCAGGGACTGTCAGATGACTGTCCCTCTGACAGCTTTCAGCCTACTTAACTGCATGTAATTCCTTGTCACCCATGGTGACCAGGCGAGTGGTTAAATACAAGGCTGGCTTAAGCTATACAAAATGTCTGAGTTGCTCAAATGAGTTCCCTTGGTAGTCGTAACACTTTGCTGTGAGCCAAAATAGATTTGTCTCTCTGTAGACAACATCTGGCTTGTCTCTTACGTGCTTTTTCATATTTTTTTAAAAAAAATATTTTGAGGAATATTATTTTACATTCTCAGAGCAAGGAAGTCTTTTTACTTTGTTGTTTTACTTCTAATGGGAATTCCAGATTTGTTTTTAAATTTGTTATTCACCCCAAGCTTTTGGGAAAGAGTGGGCTGTAAATATAAATTTTAACAGTTGGGTTTGAATAAACATCACACTCTATCGCTACTTGTTTTGCAAATATCTAATGAGCATATGCTGCTCTATATTCAATAACTGAACATTTGTTCTTTTGAAAGGCAACGTTAACCGCCACCTCAATCCAGATCCCTGTATTTCTTTCAAAGGAGGGAGCTG
Organism: Podarcis tiliguerta; assembly: GCF_965153285.1. NCBI lineage: Eukaryota > Metazoa > Chordata > Lepidosauria > Squamata > Lacertidae > Podarcis > Podarcis tiliguerta. Next base: position 42,527,414 of record NC_139538.1, on the reverse strand, counting down.
TTTAGCACGTGTGCAAGGGCCAGCTCTCTTTATTGCAGTGGAAGGGAAATTCTTTGGGGTCAAAGAACTTCACACATGATGAATCAGTGTTCCTTTCAAGAGATGTGCACATTGTACCAATGGATATCATTGTGTGTTAGGCTTTTTTGAAAAAAGAGAGAAAGAGAAATAAATATTTTGTGAATTTGGTACATAAATGAATGATTTGAGTCTTCATGATGTGACTCGATTCTTTAGTTGCTTTAGGGGTGCGCAAATGGACTCAGTTCTTTAGTTGCTTTAGGGGGGCAATGCAAGGAGAGTGCAGGGTTCAAGTTAACAGCATTTTGTTTTAGCTTTTTGCTTTGTTTGCTTCATTAAATATATGCAATTAGTAAAAGCAAATGGTAAATTTGCTAACGCATCATTGAAGTATTTAGCTTCATGGACTTAGAAAAGTGGAATTTGGTGCTCCATGCCCTCTCTCCTAGCATATCTACTGTAGGCACTGGGAAGAATAGGTTGACCTTAATATTTGCTTTCCACTAAATCGCCGCCTTGCAGCAGTTATTTTCTACTGAATAAAAAGTTTAATTTCACGCCCTGATTAGTGCTAGTATATGCAGGTGGATATTTATTTTAAGTGGCTAAACTGGTCTTCCTTGGCAAATTGCTCACCAACCAGCAGAACTATAATTCCTCATGAGTAGTTAGTGCTAAATTATAGTTCTTGTTAGTGGAGTAAATCAAAACAATACTAGCTGCTAAGTTTTTGACTGGATAGGAGTTATGGGAAGATAGAGATGAGAAAGACACAGTGCAAGATTCAGATGTAATGCTAAACCATGGTTTAGCACTATGATGAATGAGCCTAACTGCCTCCGGGATCACACATTCTCCCGCTCCCCTTTCATCTTCATACATGCTCAGAAGCTTTTGCTTCAATTTCTAGTTTACTGTAATTTGCCATTTTGTCTGGACTGGGAACTGTGGTCATCATCACCAACTGTGGCTTGTTTTGAAACAGCCATAGTTAATATTAAATCATGACTCCCAGTTTGGATGAAATGGGAAGCCATGGTTAACTAAAAGCAAAAGCCTCTTTGCAACAAGCTTTTGTTGAAGGCAACTCATTCAAATATATTTCTTGCTGTGAATGTTTCTGAACATTTCAGGCTTTGATAAAGCAAGGAAGGATTGTGGTGCAGTGGTAAAAGGTCCTATGTTCAATCGTCAGCATTTCCAGATAGGGCTGGGGGAGATTTCTGTCTGAAACTCTGGAGAGCTGCTGCCAGTCAGTGTAGACAGTACTGAGTTAGATGGACTAATGGTCTGACTTGATGTAAGCTTAAAGGAATGTAGGCACTGCACCTGCTTTGTAGACAGCGAAAATGAAGTATTGATAGGTGCCAGTATTTCCACAGATGCATCTGGTAAATTGGTAGTGGGAGCATTATTGTATTTGCTTTTCTAACATTCTTCTGTTCCTTTAACTATGTTTTGGTTAATTTTACAATTGGCTACCCACCTGTTATAGCACATTTTATCATTAAACAAAATTAATTTTAAAAATGGTCTGGAGCTGTCTGCTTTTAATGGGATCTGAGTTTCTTTAGTCCTATAATCTGCCTCATGAGGCTTGTCTGTCTTCTAGGAAGTGCAGCATTGCATCATTAAAATATCACCCCCTGCTGAGAGCAACATCAGTCCTATTCACTAAATGGAAATGCTGAAGCAGTGACAAGTGTTTCTAAAAACTGTATTAAAAATTCATTTATTCTTAGCTAAGCATTTAGCTAAGAATAAATGAATTTTGCCAAATAGGGGATTGCAATAAATTACAGGGTTCTTGTTGTTAACAAAATGCATCTGTCCAAAGGACTACATAAAAATAATAAATATTCTGCCATCCCAGCAGTAGTTCTGTGGTGCCAAAAGGGAGCTGCAGTTTTGATTTCTATTGTTTCAGAATTGAGTGGCTTGAAGCATAGAGGCTGCGTAGGAATATGCTTATGCCCTCACAGAATTATGTGATCAAACTCACATTGCCATGCTAACTTGGCATTGTTCACCTAAAAGCAAGAAGCTTATCATAATCTGTAGCCTCTTGACTCTCATCTGAAAGGAATAACACTGGAGGGTTAGTGCCAGCCACAGTTTTGTTTGTGTGTGTATGTCTCATGCCAGTTTTGGCCCATAATTTTCCCAGCTGGCTTTATTTATCCTTTCTTACAAGATTGGAGAGGCAGATATTTAAGAACCTTTCTTGCACAGAAAGCCCTCTTCTTGCTTGCTACTTAATTAGCACTTGTTTATGACACAGCCTCTGATTTGATTTTTAAAACAAATTGCACAGTAAAGAAGCTGATATTTAAACTGTATGGTAACCATGGCTCCAGCTGTGATTCAAATATTGTAAGCCTTCAGGGGTTGTATTAGGCTTAGAAAATAGGAACTGAGGTCTGTAATTTAATGTCTGTCTTTTAAAGGCTGCATTTTTATATTTATTTTTTAGGGGGGAAACAAATGCATTCCATAGAATTTAAAATATTGACTCATTCTGAGAAAACAGCCTTTTCAGACCTCACTAGAGACTGCTAGATCCATTAAGTTAAAAATGGAAGAAGGGGTAAAGGAAGGTAATAAAACAAAAAGTCAGTTAAAGATTGCAGGGAAAAGATGGCCAGTTTGAAATCAGAACGAGCTAATGACTTTAGTACATCGTGGGAGGGAGACTGTTGAGAAGGCAGCCCTAGAAGTAGGCTACATATTAAATACAGTGTTTGGGTTGCTGCAGCACATTACAGAATTGGAATTTGGCAGGTGTTAGGCTGGGTAATACACTGCATGATGGGGTAGGGAGGGTTCCCATGGGATCATGCTTGTAAAACTTGTATAGAATGGTTGCATCTTGTAGCAAATTCCATAACTGTGAACTGTATGAAGAAGTACTTCCACGCATGCAGTGGGATTTCTCCTTCCTCTCCTTCCTCCTGCAGCCCTCCATATGCTCCTGAAAGCTGCTCCAGAGGGGATCTCAACCCTCCATAACAGATTTTGAGGGTTTGCTGTGGGTGGAGAAGGTGAAATTCTGTTGTGAGAATGCAAGTCTGTACCAGTCACATATGGACAGCATCAGCCACAATACTGATCCTTTTTTAAACTGTTTAGCTTCATTAGTTGACTCTTGGTTCTGCTATTATGAGAGGTGCCTATCCACTTTCTACCCACCGTGCATAATTTTATATACCTCTATCATTTTTTAAAAAGAGCTCCAAATATCATAACTTTTCTTCACAAGGGAGTTGCTATGGCCCCTGAATATTTTAGGCTGCCCTTTTAAAACCTCTTTTCCAGGTCTGCAACATCCTTTTTGATGTGTGGTGACCAGAACTATACACAGTGTTCCAAATGTGGTTGCACCATTGATGGGTATAACAGCATTTTGTTGTTGGCCATTTCATTTTCAATCCCTTTTCCAATGATCCCTAACGCGGAATGCACCTTTTTTTCACAGCTGCTGGGTCGACATGTTCATCAAGTTATCCGCTAAGTCCCGACGCTCCCTTTCTAGTCTGTTGCTGCCAGTTCAGACCACATCAGTGCATTTGTTTATTTAGAAGCTTTTCTGAACAGCTTAATATTTTCAAAATCTCTTAAGTGCTGTACACTGTGTGCAATATAAAAACAATATTCATTAAACCAAAAACACAAACTAAAAACAATGAAACAATCTAAAAAGTAAGTAATACAGAGATTCAGGGGATTTGCATACATAAACCTCATGGGTCAGGGAAAGCCTGAGCAAAAAGATGTGTGAAGCAACTGAGGTTGCTGCTTCACATATGGTAGAGGGAAGGGCAACCCACAGAACAGGGGCAGCAGCAGAAAATGCACTTATTTTGGTCACCACCCTTTGATAGTCTGTTAAGAGCAACAAAGGTAAACTTCCTCAGTCCCTCTCAGAAAGAAGATCATCCATTTGAGTGACCAGGGCCAATTCTGTCCCAAGTGTATATGTGAAGTTAGGGTTTTTTTGCCCCACTATGCATTATTTTACACTTGCTTACACTGAACTGTGTTTGCCGTTTTAATGCCTGCTCATTCTCTGTATGTTGTGGAACATCTGGAATGTATTCTAGAATTTACAATCGATACCTATAGAGCTCTGGATAAACCTGCTAAGCCTTATTATTGCCCTGCCTGAACTTATAGTGCATCTTGGAATGCATATAACTATTGGCTGTTCATTTTAGGAGAAGGTGCTGCCCTGGACTCCTTCAGAATGAGCGTAGGATATAAATGTAATTAATAATAATAGTAATACAGTCAGGTTACAGACACTTCAGGTTGCGTTTTTTCGGGTTATGGACCGCTGAAACCCGGAAGTACCAGAACGGGTTACTTCCGGATCTCGGCAGTCGCGCATGCGCAGAAGCGCCGCTGCAGGTTGTGAATGTGCATCCTGCACAGATCACGTTCACAACCCAAGCGTCCACTGTAATTAATAATAGGTGGGGGAAACTATTAAGGAAGCGCCGCTGCCTTTTCTGGTCTTCTCATTGAGAATTATCTCACAAGCTTTCAAGGAACCCCCAGGGTTCTTCAGAACACATTTTGAACAATCACTGTTTTAAACTGATGCTCTGTGAGTTGTTGTGCTCTTCAAGTAGAATTCCCACATCAAAAAGCGGCTCTAATTGTGGTTATCCTGTTTGCATAGAGTTTTAGATCAGGCATGTCAGAAGAAAATGAAGGGGTTTGGTGCTGTATGGGCTCATATATGCATCCTTTAACAAAAAAGGCTGTAAGGAACAAGCACGTAGCTGCTTGAACCCCTTACCCTTTCCAGCAGTAGGCTGTGAAGAGGTCAGATTTTCTCAGGGCGAACTTGAAGATGACGTTGTACGTGTATAAATTAGATTGGAGGGAAGTGGCCATCACCTAAGAAATTCTCCTTAAGTAGCGTGCATACAATGATCCCCATCCATGGTATGTGAACTATTGTATTTTTCCATGTACAAGACAAAATGTTTTTGCTTATTTTTGCTTTAATAATTTCCTTTTTTTTTGTCAAAAATTGGGGGTCATCTTATACACGGATGGTGAATATTTTTTTTTTAATTAAAAAAACCCACACTACTTATATTCCTGCGGCTGCCGTGAAGAATCTCCCCAAAAAAGCTTAATGGACGATCTTGGGTGTCGGTGGGCCACGCTATAGCTGTATTACGTGGGTTAATTGTTCTAGAGATGTTTACCTGCGCAAAATCCTCTGTGAGTTGGGCATTCTTTATCATCTTTCTTTTCCTAAGGGTCTATTATTTATGCTATATAGAGTAGCAGCCTCCCTGCAATTCCCCTGAAGAATGCATCTTTATGTGTATGGCTGAGAGTGTGTTTGGTGTTTACGTTCACCTGGAAATAAGGGTAGGCTAGCCAGGTCTCAATGTAAAAGGAGGTCTCTTATGTCTATTCTCTCCTAGCCCAGAATACACATGCCTAAAGATGGATTCCAACTTTCATCTTCTGGATACCAAGCATGGCTAAAGCAGGTTGGACTGTGTTACTGTTTCTCATCTCTTGTGAGGGCTTGCACCAGAAAACTTGTGTTTGTTTCATTGGTCAAGTACACATACAGTTCAATACCCTCATGGTGATGTGTAATCAGATATTCACTACATCTATATATTTGTGAGTGTTGTATGTCTGCATGTTGTGTGCATCTCCTGTTTGCACTTCTCGTGAGTAAAAGTTCAAACAAGGATCATCAGAAGGGAGAGTGGGGCAATGTATAGCAAGATCTGCAGCAACAACTCAAATTGCTGAATTAAAATTAGCCTTCAAATGTGAAGGTCTGTGGTGGTGGTAATAACAGGGAGGCCAGTGGGTTAATACACAGGAGGCTTGCATCTAGAGCCTAATTCAGATTTGATTGGGTAAAACAAGTGTGGACATTTGCTCGCATCCCATAACAATCCTGCAGTTTGACACAATCTGACACTATTGGGAGTCCCTGCTCAGATGTGGTCTGGCGCTATATTACTTTGGTGATTATTAAAGGCCAAGCTTTAGATGTTTCAGCAGCCTGGCTCTAGCAATTGCTGTCAACATCTCAAAACAAATCTAGTATAACAATTCTCCCAAAAGAATCTTGTTTTCAACTTTGCATGTATGACACATGCACACTCATGGCACATCTGTATCTTTGTGGGGAAATGTAACATCCTTGAAAAGTAGAAATGAAAAGTTGCTTCATTGTAGGAAGATGGAACGATTGTGTCATGGTACTAACAAATGAGAACAATGCAGCTAAGCTGCATCTGGTTGTTGTGGCAACTACAGTTTTGAAGGCGACTGTTAGAATGAAAGTCTCTCTGGTGCTCTGTGCCTAATGAAACAAATGGATAAAGAACTCCTTGAACTGAGTAGGAGAAAATAAAAGAATGAAACCTCAAGTTTTAAGTGGGAGGAGAGAATCTTGGGGTCTCTCATTTTCTTTGCTCTGCAAGCAGCCCAGCAGGACTAGTTTATTTTATGCACGAAACATTTTGGATTGTTACAGAGAGATCAGCAAAGAAACGTGAGATCCCTTCCTCAAAGAAAATAACATCGGAAACCTTATAGTAGGTCTTTAGTTTCATCTGCATACCACCTCTAAACTATTAGTAACGTACAAGACTGTTTGCAGCAAGAGCTCAGTTGAGGGTGCTAGAATCTATCCCTAGTGCGATCGAACGCAAGATCATTGTTGAAATAGCTTTGTTCTTTTCTGTGCAGGACCTTGGCTAAGAGAACTGCTAAAAAATAGATTCTGTCCTAAGTAGTCCCCCTTCTCTTTTTCTTAAAGGCTACTTTTGCCACTACCACTGGAAATCAGAACCTCAATCTGCTCATTAATTTTCATGTTGACTGAAGTACTCATGTTGTCTTTGCATTTACTGACCTAATTAAAATACTACTTGCCCAGGCAGTATTATATTGAAATACATGAATGGGTAGTACTTAGCTTCCCTCTCCCTCCCTCTTCTCTGTTGAAAACTGTTAGGGACCTATTCAGTTCTATCCATTCCTTTAATGCTTTGCCCAATGTGCATGAGTTGCTGGCCCAAAAATGTACAGTGGAACCTCAGGTTATGTACTGTCCTCCTTACGAACGCTTTGGGTGATGGGCTAACCTGGAAGTAGATGCTCCTGGTAGTGAACTTTGCCCTGGGATGCGAGCGGAAGTTGTGCGGCAGCGGGAGGCCCCATTAACGCCTCAGGTTAAGAATGGTTTCGGGTTAAGAACAGACCTCTGGAATGAATTAAGTTTGTAACCAGAGGTACTACTGTAATATAATCATTTCCCCTTTAAAATGTACTGCATACATATTTTGGATTTGTGGTAATACCTTAAAAGTGCTTAACACAATGTTCAATAGATAAATAGGTACCACTGCAGCGGGAAGGTAAACAGTGTTTCTGTGCACTCTGGCTTGCGTCATAGTGGTCTGTTGTGCCAGCAGTGGTTTAGTCATGCTGGCCACATGACTCGGAAAGCTGTCTTTGCTTTCTGTCAGAAAGCACTTCAGGCTCCCTCGGCCTGAAGTGAGATGAATGCCGCACCCCATAATTTCCTTTGGCTGGACTTAACTGTCCAGGGGTCCTTTACTTTTACCTACCTTACCTTACTTCCCTTTCAGTTGGCTTGGTTTGCCCCCAGTTATGTGAACAGATATGGTTGGTCACAAAGGGAAAAAATGGCAGAAAACAATATTGAAAAAGGGTGAATATTATCACAGTTAAAAGGTTTGTCAGGAAATCTTCCTGACCTCCCCCTCCCCTTGCTGTTTACAGCTCAAAAATGGAAACAGTGGAATATTTAAAACAGCCCTAGGTGGAAAAGGTTTACATTTGCTTGAAGTATTAACTGTGGTAATACAACCTCTGACAGTGCAGTGGCAGCATTTGTCAAGATAAATCGTTATAGGACTAATGTCAACTGTTTATGTTACCTGAATTGCTTAACAGTGCACCTGAATAACAGAGATGGTACGTCTTACACTGCCTAAAAGCACCTTAATTTTAAATGGAGATAAATCATCCCACTCTAAACATTTTGGGTGATGTTTCAGCTCAACTGGATGCATATGATTGTTTATCTTAGTTCATCTGAAATTATAGGGAGAGTTAGCATTTCTTTCTTAACCTTGACTGGTCCTTTAGCAGTTGGAAAAATTTGGCTTGTGTGCAAACCCCAGTGTCATCGCAGCAGTCTCTTGTCATGGCTGTGGAGTTTCCCCTTTGTATTGCACACTCTTGATCTTGCGCTTGGCTTAAATGGAATGCATAAAATGCCCCTGTAAAAGTATATTAATTTGATCTTAAAACAGTTTGTGTTACAAATGAGATGAAGGAAGATGGATTTTTGCAAGACTGGACACAGTCCGCTATTAAGGACAAAAGGTTATAATATTGAATGTAGGCAACTCTGCACAGGTTCTGTTCAATTGTTATCCCCGATTTAAGCAGCTGAAATTGTGCAAATCTAACCTGCTTAATTTTTAAATAAAATTGTCAGGTTTTTATTGATGTTTATATAGCATGTGTCCAGTCTTGCAGAAAGCCAAGGAAGAATGTGTTGCCCAAGTTAATATTGGGTTTGGTGACTTCTTCCTCATAGATTATTATTTAGCAAGCTTATTGCTGGGTGGTGGCTTCAAACATGCCAGAAGTTTGCAGGATGTTCACAGTTGATCATCAAGCTTGCTAGAATTTGTCTAGCTTCAGGACCCATAGAGGGACTTGGACTGCCAAGGTCACTTTGGCGGACAACGTTTGCCAGCTAATGGATTTTGATCTTGATTCTTCTGGATCTCACAGCAGTGTTTGATACTGTTGACTTAATATCCTTCTGGACCACTTGTCAGGACTGGGGGTCAGCAGGACTGTGTTACAATCGGTAACTTGTTCCAGAAGGTGATATGAAGAGAGATATTGTGGGGTATCCATCTTATGCTGTTTATTATACAGTGTATAACAACTATGTAAAATCACAGGGGGAGGTTGCTTGCCATGCTGTAATGCTGATGGTATCCAGCTTTATTTCTCTTCCTTCATTCCCAGTGATCCTGATGGATTGGATGATAGCAAATAAACTGAAGTTCAGACCAGTTGAGTTGGAGATGCTGGTATGGATGGTTCTGTTGATGTGGGGGATAGGTAATTGACCTGTTGTGGACCAGGTAGCATCCCTTTGAGGAGTGGATCAGCAGTCAGGAGATCTGGACAAAGCATTCTATCTTGACTTTATGGTGGCATCTGTTGCTAGGAATACCTTTTACCAGCTCTGTCTGGCTTGGCAGTTGATCCTGGGGTGTGGGTGTGTGGGTGTTAGATTGGGCTAGTGTAATGCAATGCTTGTGGGCTATTTTTTACTCATTCAGAAAATTTACCTGGTACAGAATGTGGTGGCCAGGGTATTAAGAACTGGGGGTAGGCGGGGAACATAATATGAGGACTCAAAGAACTGAACTGGCTTCCAGTTTCTGAACAGAATTCAACATGTTGACAGTTTTGAAATCATAAATGGACTAGATGCCAGAAGTAATAGAAAAAGAGATCTAGTTCCTAAATTTAAAAAACACATTCTAATTTAGGTGGCTACAAGAGCAGATCCTTTTCTAAGTGGTATCCCCTCTGGAATTCCTTGCCATTTTCCAGAGGCTGCTGAAGATACCTGTTCACACACACAATACTTTATGGTATGAAATGGTTGCAAAACAGTAGATGCTGCTGCTTGATGTAGTTATTGTTCTTATTGTTTTTTGTTCTCAAAGCAGCTTACATAAACAATCATATTCCTAAAGGATGGGTTGAAAGCCACACTGAATTACCTGAAGTCTCTTAGTTACTTCTTGTGGCATATGGGGGTTAAGTGACCAAGTAAATCTCACTGGATTCAAGAATCTGAATGGAACCTAAAGCTTTTTGCACTGGTGCGAAAGGGAGTGGTAACGAAATGGTTAAATAATGTGTCGGAATAAGGAAGTTTGGGTCTTGTTCTTGACTCTGATGTTGGCTTGCCGGGTGACCTCCAGAAAAGCAATTAACCTTTGTCCTTCTATAAAGGGAAAGGCAGTTATAACAATAATATAGGCACCCTGTTGTTACCACAGAGACCAGTATAGAATAAAAAGGATTTCTTTGTAAAAAGACTAGATAGGAATACTTACTCTTTTTTCCTGTTTAGCATCATCCAGTTGAGCCCTTTAATTGTTTTTTTCTTCTGTAATCCCCACCAACATACATCATTTTTGAGATTATGCTATATCCTAATATTCTGTGTTTCTTTAAGCTAGTAAAGAGTTAAAAAGGTGATCAAGAGAAGGACCCCTATTGCATCACAGAGGTGTTACAGAGTATACACAGCTTGTTTAGGTGATACTTGTAGCATAAAGAGCCAAAGTGAGGGTGTAATTTCTCGGTAAGGACAAGGGGGAAAGTGGGGTGCCACAATTCTATGGGTTCCCTCATAAACACTTTGAGAGCTTTTTAACTATCAGTTGATTAGTTCCATTCTGAAAGCTTTGCATTTAAATTCTGCACCAGATCCTATTTCCCTTATCTGTGCTCTACTTGCCTTGGTTGCCAAGGTTCTTAAATGTCTTTAGATGTACTGTATATAATTCTAGATGTTTGCTTCTGAAAATCCTAATCTGACTGTTAGATATCTAGATACAACTTTCTGGAGGACTGAAGAATTATTTCCCACTTTTAGGCACCACAGTGGATTTTTCCAACTTGCTTAGGTTTGATATAATTACTTCTGTTAATTCTGCTGATATACATTTTGATTTTGTGCTTCTGTAGAAAATAATTAACATTGATTAAAATAGGAAAATTAGAAGTACCTTGTCACCCAGGTACCTAATGGGTTGATTCTGACGACACTGAAGTGTTTGAAGTATTTTTTCCACCTCTGCATTCAAGGTTAATGGATACTTAATAGCAATGAATAAATTACTCCCCTTTTTGTTTTTTATAGATTGAGGATTTGCTCTGCCATTCACCAAAAACTGGCTACTGTTTTTATCCTGTTCCAAAGCTGTAAATGTAGCACTGTTGACTTCCATTTTAGGAGTTTTTTCTTTTAAAAATGGAATAGATCTTCCTCATGCTTCTTAAATTCTTTTGTGTAAAGCTGACTTGACCTAGCTATTGCTTTGCTTTCCTTGTTACAATAGTTCCAAGTAGCACATTTTAAAAAATCTTACTTTACAACACTCTGGGGTTGTGCCTGCAGTTCAGCCTGTGATTTTCCCATTTGTCAATGGGACTTAATCCTATGCATGACTACCCAAAAGAAAGTCCCATTCAATAACAGCATAATCCTGTACATGTTTACACAGAATGGTCTAAAACAGTTCATTAAGTGGTCAGTCTGTGAGCGTTTAGAAAAGAATGCTGCGATTACAAAGAGCCAGGATGGGTTTCTCAAGAGCAAGTCATGCCAGACTAACCTTATTTTCTTGTTTTGTTGATAGAGCTACTAGTTGGGTAGATGAAAGGAATGTTGTAGACATAGAATATCTTGATTTCAGCAAGAATTTTGATAGTATCCTCTACAGTATTCTTGTTGGCAAGCTGCTAAAATGTGGGATAAACAATGCTACCATTAGAGGGATTTATAGTTGACTGATGGAGCATACTCAATGAATGCTCATCGCTGGCTCCTCAGTAGCTTGGAGAGAAGTAATATGTGGGGTGCTGCAGAATTCTGCCCTGGTCCACTGTTGTTCAACATCTTCCTTAATGACTTCGACAAAGGAATAGTGAGGAATGCTCATCAAATTTGCAGATGACAAAAAATTGGAAGGGTAGCTTATCTCACTTGTCAGAAGCAGAATTCAAGATGAACTTGACAGGATGGAGAATTGGGCAAAGACAAACATGAATTTCAATAGTTAAATGTAAAGTTCTGCATTTAAGTAGGCAAAATTAGGCACAAGTACAGCATGGATGACATCTGGTTTGATGGCAGTACATGTGAAAATGATCTAGAGATTTTAGGAGACCATAAGCTAAATATGAGCCAGCAATTCAGGTTGACAGCTGAAAAGGCAAGGGAGTTTTAGGCTGCATCTATACAATATACAATAGAAGTATACACTATACAATAGAAGTATAGTGTCCAGACCTTGAGAAGTAAAAACTATTTTGGTTTGGTCAGACCTCACCTAGAATAAACTCTCCTTTTCTGGATACTGCAGTTTGGGAAGCAACTTGACAAACTGAAACATATACAGAGGAGAGTGACATAGGTAACAAACAGTCTGGAAATGAAGTCCTATGAAGAAAAATGAAAGGAATTGGGTTCGTCTGAAGAAGAAATGAAAAGAGATGAAAAGAGAGCCTCATTAGATATTTGAAGGGCTCTCTTACGTAGATTATGGTACTCCCCCCACTCCCAAATTGATCCAGTGGGTGGAATCTGAACCAACAGGTACAAATTACAAGAAAGACGATTTTGACCGAAGTCTAGGAAAACATTCTGATGGTATGAGCTGTTCAACAGAGGAATAGGCTGCCTTGAAAGGTGTTGGACTCTCCTTTTGCTGGAGGCTTTTAATTTAAGCAGAGGCTAGATTGCCATCTATTTGGGATGCTGTAGTCATTTTGTTCCTTCATCAGCAGGTTGCTGGCCTAGATGACTGAGTTCTGTTCCAATTCGTATGGGAGGAATTCAGTGTAGTGCTAAAGAGATGATTCCATCAGTGCAATCTTTTTAGCTTTCCAGAAAGAACAGTCCCACTCTCCCAGCATGCTGTTCTGGAGGTTCCCTCAGCCCAATTTGGGGGTGGGGGTGGAGTGAAGAGCAAAAGGGCCTGTAGTGCTAGCAGAAGACCTAGTGAAACTCAGTTGAATCCAGCCTATGATTCTACATCCAACTGTGTTCCGTGTGACTCACTCCCTGGTAAGTGTGCTTAGGATTGTAGTTTTACTTTGAGGCAAGACTGTAAAGGGTTAAATGCATCCTTAAATGCATAAAGTTGTGGTCTCTATGCAACTGAGGTTTGGATGATAGTCTATAATTATACAACAAGATGCTCTTCAAAGTTTTGCTTTTCCCTTTCCCCGTGAAGCTTCACACACAAGGGATACAACTCATATCTCAGTGGAATTTACAAAATAATATTTTAAAATGTCTTGACATAGAAGAGTCATGCTGAAAGGAGCCAAAATAATTACTAATTTGATAAGCTAAGCCTGGCAGGGTAATTTTGTCAGACAATGAAAAGCCCTGTCGTGTTTTATCTATCCCATGACAGAGAGAATGCAGAAGAATACAAGGTCAAGTTGTAGTGATACAGGAGTTTGGATGGGTAGTCTGAACTCCAAATTAATTTTGGCAGTACTCTTTGATTAGGAAATTGAGCAGTGCAGTGACAAAATAAATTTAAGATGACAATTGCTGTTTAGTTCAGGCACTTGGGGAAAGTTGGGGAAAGTAGGGGGCATTCTTTGCTGGTAGAGAGATGAGTGAACATCACTAACTTCATTTTGCACATAGTTGGAGTTCAAGAAAAACTGTATTTAATTGGTAACTGTATTTAATGTCTTGCATACCATTGTAGTGACTGAGAGAAGTTGTCCTTGGAATTCAACATGGTTGAAATAGAAATGACGTGTGGATGGAGAATGCTAATATCATCCATATATATGCTAGCCTGTTATAGTAAAAGTACAGTGCGAATTATAAAAACCAACAGCCATGTGACACCTTAAAAGACCAACAATTTTGTTTGCTAGACTATAAGATGCTACATGACTTTTGTTTTTTTGCTGCAACAGTAACTTCAATGACTTTCTGGAAATTCTGAAATTGGAACCCGTTCCATGTAGGATCCTTTGCTTAGAAAATAAAATAGAGTGAAAAGTGCTCCTGCATGGAAGATGTAGATTGTGTTCCTTAAAGGAGCACAATAAGTCTGCATAATAGTGTATTGCACAAGAGGAAGCTGACAGAAAAAATACTTCAGAACAACCTAAAGAGGCTCTTAAAATAATATTTAGTGGCACTATAAATCGATGATTTTATCACATAATAATCCCAGTCTGTCCCCCAAATGCTGGTGCTGATAGAAACAAAAAGGTAAGTATTTCCACTTAGGTTGGGAATGTTGGCCATAGCAGCTTTTGTGGAGATGGTGTTCCTAGAAATTAATTTAATAACAAAAGAGGAATTGATACCAATCCCTTTGTTAGCATTACTGGGCATATGGGGTGAGCCCAAGTGAAGATGGTTTGGACGAATAATTGATTCTATATTTTTTGCTAGCCCCCAGGATTGTTATCACAAGAAGGTTTATCAGGATTTATGTTATAGTCAAATCTGTTTCATAGCCATTGCCGAAAAATTAACTCAAAATTAAGATATGCTAGTGGACAAACAAAAAAAGATTCATTTTCAAATGTGTGGCAAGAATTTATTTTATGTACATTAATAATGCTAGCAATGTTCAAACGGCTCTTGTGAAATATGCTACTACTATACTGAATTCTAAGTGTCTTCGCAGCTGTAAGTGACAGTATTGTAAGACCTGGAGGACATCCTGATATTTATATATCAAATCTTTTCAGAAAAATTACTAGCCCACAACACCAAGTATAATAATTATTTTTCCCAGGGATTGTGAATGAAACAACCCAGTTTGCATTTTTTGGGTGTGGATGTTTTAATTTTAATGTAATTGTAGTGCATTGTATTTTTTGTTTCATTATTCTTATGTATTCTTTTATGTTGTTGAAATATATGTTCTTGCTTAAATAAATAAAAAAGATTCAAAAAGAAATGGTTGTTTCGTGAAAATTATGTATTCATTCCCTCACTAGTTGCGGAAGACAACAAGAGGCCTATTGGGTTTCATTCTGCCACATGATATTAATTGTAGCAGAGGAAACGAGGGCAAGGATGTTTGCCATGCCCCATCAGTTGCATTCCAGTTGTCCTCTGTGAGTTGGAGGGCAACCATCTCTCACTGGTAGGGTTCTACAACGTCAGAACAGACTCCCAGCTGCAAACAGCCATCTTCCAGTTTAACAGGTAACATGACGGAGGGAGTTGAAGCATCTTCACTTTGTTGCATCTTCACATGTGTGGCGAATTTCACACATTGGTATTTAATTATATATATTCAAGTACATAAGTTAATTGTGTATGTTAAATAATATTAACCATGTTGCAAACTGTACGGTATTGAAATTTAATTCAGTGTGTGGCCCTTGGGTTCTGTGTCGATGTACTCTTGCGGCCCACTTGGTCTGAGAGGTTGGGCCACCCTGTTCTAGAGGTTGATTCCTCTTTGGGTCTCAGGTGTGGGTAATGCATGGCCCTCCAGATGTTGCTGAACTACAGCTCCCATAATCTCTAGCAATTGGCCATGCTTGCTGGGTCTGATGGAAGTTGTAGCTTGTCAACATCTGGAGGGCACAATGTCTTCCTCAGCAGCATTTAGACCAGGTGTGGGGACCAGGTCTAAAAGGTGCTGAGGGAGACTACAGCATAATTTAGATCAAATTGTGATAACAATTTGGCGTAGGGCAGTAGGATAGAAACACTGATTCCATTATCTTTCTTCCCTGATGAGCAACTCTGTACACACTGTGGTTTGCAGTATTTCTTTTGGGTTTTGGTTTGTTTTGGGGTTTTTTACTCTGTAGTTGACATGGGTGCAAGCAGGAGATACTGTCAATCACTATTTCGGTGATAAACAATGTGGCCCTTGTTTGTGGAGCTGTCAGTGCAGTAGTGAGTTTTTGAAGTACACAGCTTGACCAGGAGTTCTGAGAAGTGCCTATTGAGCTTTCTTAGCACTGAGGCAGTAAATGAAGGTGTCCTGTTGGGTCACTCCTCTGATTTACACACATTGTGTTTCTGTTGAAACACCTGAGGCCTTTTGTTTGAGTTTGTGAATAAGCTTCTTTCAGACACCACTAGCAATTTAAAGCCTGTGCTTTCTTTGGGTGGAAGGCAAGAACAGGAATGATGTTTTCCATTCGTAGATTGATCTTTTAAAACATAATAAATGTTGCCTCCTTTGAAGAAAAAGAAAAAGCCATACCTCTTGAAGTAAATATGAATTTTGTTATGTATATGACAAAAATTATGAATCACTGCATCACACCTAAGAGTATGAATTAGTTGATGGAAGAAACAGTGTTACCCAATATATGCTATATGTATATGTATTTACCTTTAACTTTCAGGATTCTTGTGTAATTATTTCCATGTAGTGATACTGATTTCCTTCATACAAACTTTGGGTATCTTACAGGATGAGCAGAATTCAGTTTCCTTTAAGGGCTATGCCACATTTTGTATGTTCATGTAAAAACATTTGTATACACCCATTGTATGTATTTATATAGATAAATGTGCAATGAAGCTGAATAGGCCACAGCTCCCCATCTTATGTATATGCAGTGGCAAACACAGGTTGTATGTGGCATGCATCTAAGGACAGAGTCATGAAGAATATTTGAACAAGTGCATATTCTGAAGCTTTAGCATGGAAAGAAACTAAAATGGCATTGGCTCTCCCCCTGCATTTGAGACATAAGACACAGTCCATTCACTCACCTATTCTTATCCTATAGAGCACAGTGTGTTACAAGCAGAGAGTATGTGTACCAAAGTGAGGAGTTTGCAAAGCAGATAACTCTAGGTGTAACACTCAAGAAAGTTGTGTTACTTTAGGTTGACTCTTAAAATGCAACAGAGGAAAACTGCCTCCATTCTTAAGAAAAAAGTGTTTTCAGAATGAAAAAGATCGGAGAGGGTGAATAAATATGCTGGTGGTATGGAGTACAGCACGCACGTCCAGCAGGTAGATAGTGATCTACCAGTACATCACTGGAGATCTGTGGTAGATCACTGGCTCCCCCCAAAGAAGATCAACAAGTTTGGCTCCCCCCCAAAAGTTCAACATTTAAATTGCCCTGCCCCAACATTTAAATTTGCCCCCAAAGAGGAGCTTTTGACCTGAACCCCTCAAAATGGGGTAGATCACTGGCAGTCTTTAACTCTGTGAGTAGAGCACAGTCTCTCAGGAGTTGGCCACCCCTGGAGTACAGGATTGGGAATTGCCTATGGCTTATTATTACTGAGTGTCATCTATTTACATTTGCTTTATTGAGAATGAGAGGACAGGTCCCTACCCCAAGGGGCATACAGTCTCACAATTGACACAAGGGAGGCAACAGATGAAGAGTAAGGAAATGGAGGGAAAGATGAACAAGGTAGAAATGTGCGATTACACACACACACTTTGGATTTGTTTCAGTAGGCCATTTGGAACAAAGAATCTTGTAGCACCTTAAAGGCTAACAGATTTATTACCGCATATGCTTTTGTAGACCAGAGGCCACATGATCAAATGTATTATGTGTTCTCTTTGGCTTGCCTGTGGGTGTACAGAGGAAAATTGTAAGCTGTGGGGGTCAAATGGCAATGAATTTCAGAAAAAAGCACTGTGACAAGTTGGTTAAGTAGGGTATTAAGACTAAAGAATTGTCCCAAAAGCTTCACAGAAGAGGTGAGTTTAAAAGAGGAATCTGAAGGAAGAAATTGGGGGTGGAGATCCTCATGTAAGTTCTCTGGTGGCAGTTCCCAGTACTAGGGGCAGGAAGGAGAAAAGGAGTTGTTTCAGGAAGCAAGAAGGTTGTTGTAACTTGAAGAGTCAAGGGTTTAGATGGATACAGAAGGATAAAAGCACAGAGAAATGCAAGGCAAAGCCACGGCGAGTTTTGAAGGTAAGAACAAGAAGCTTGTGCAAAAAGCAGGCAGGATGTTTTTGAGGATTTAAGGAGTGGTGAGATATGTGAATAATTTTTGCAGTAGATGGATATTGGTGGATTAAGGTGACCAGAGAGAAGGAGATTTCACTAATCAAGGCAAGAGATGATCAGTGTGGAGCAGCATTTTTGCTATGAGGACAAAGAGGGAAGGCCATACTTTGGTTGTAAAGGAAGAAACCACATGATTCTTACTGAATCTTTGGGATCATCAGGCTCTCTAGTATTTCTGCTCACATTTTCTGCAATCTGTGGAGTATTGATATTACTGGTGACTCGGTGCCAATTCTCAAATTGAAGTTTAAGCCACAGAACTCTTAAAATATTGATAGCCAACAGGCCTTGTAACCTGGAGTGGATTGTGTAATACAGTGGTACCTCGGGTTACAAACACCTCAGGTTACGAACACCTCGGGTTACAAACACCTCGGGTTACAAACACTTTAGGTTACAGACTGCTAACCTGGAAGTAGTACCTCAGGTTAAGAACTTTACCTCAGGATGAGAACAGAAATTGCAGGGTGGCAGCAGTGGGAGGCCCCCTTAGTTAAAGTGGTACCTCAGGTTAAGAACGGACCTTCGGAACGAGTTAAGTTCGTAACCAGAGGTACCACTGTACATAGTTGATGGGTAGTTCAGATTTCCCTCATCACCAAGAAATTTAATTGAGAAATTTATTTGAGATAACTGCATGCTAGAAATTACCCTATTTTTTGGATGGACAGGCTTGGTCTTCCCGTTTGACCTAATTTTTAAACAAGGTGCAAAGTAAGGTTACAAGCTTTATAGCATGTATTTTTCCCTCTGATAAGTGAGACTAACTTCCAGGTAAATGTACACAGAATTGCAGCTTAAGTAGATTAATTGATATTAATGATTAAAATTTGGCCTACTTGATTGGTTGAGACAAAGAAAATGTAGGGCTTGGTATCATGCAAGCTGCACAGATTAGGCTCCATATGCTGTGTCTAATGAAAAAAACCTTTAAAAATGAACTGTCCTTCAAGCGTTCCTCAAAAACTAGCAAGCAGTTTGCTTGGGGAGTTTAAATTGCTCTACCTCTCTTGCATCAGGAACTTCAGGCAGTTGACATAGAAAGCACTTGTCTAAAAATGGTGATTTATCGAATAACTCGGTTTTTCCACAGTGCTGCAGATCATGGGCCTTGAATTTGTTTATTTTTCTGATCCCATTTCTGATGTGGTTACAACAATTTCCAAACTAATTACGTTTGTTTGGAATCTTGACTTAAATGTGTGTTTTCTACTTGCTTTAAGGTAGGGTTGAGGAATATCTGGCTTTCAAGGTCCTGTTGGGCTTCCAGCTCCCCTCATACTTGATCACTGGCCAGGCTCACTGGGGCTGATGGGAGTTGGAGTCTAACAATATTTGGAGGTTGGCAGGTTCTCCTGGCCTATTCCAAGGCATTTTCAGATAGCAGTTGACACCTTTTAAATGACCTGTAACCATTAGGCTGACAAGGTTGGTGGAGTGGGAGGAAGACCTGAATCCAGGAACGCTTCCAGAGCAGAAGACAGGTGTACAGCTGGGATAGACCAGAGACAGCTGTGGACCTGTTTGTTTTCCACTCCCTTTGATACCTTTTTAAAAATAAAAAAATACAGCTCAGATGAAGATTCACAGGCAAAATCTCAAGTCATTAATCTCTCATGGTCCTATCCTTCCGTATATGGGTCAGCATATGACCAGCTTGGCCAATAAATGTTAGAGGGGTCTCATATTAAAGTCCATTCGGTGCTAAAAATGTGTGTCATTTCCAAAGTTTTACTTTTCACTTAACTAGTGCAGTTTATTGAAGACTAGATGTCACTTTAAAAATAGAAAATTTTTCCCCTTCTGGTGGTCTTGCACATCTTCTAGTTTGCATAGAAAGATGAAAAATCTTCTTGCTAAAAACTATCTAAGCAGGGCAGCTGAACCATATGACTGCTGCAGGTGCCTTGCAATCTCCTTACTAATTCATTCTATCCCCCCCACCCCACCCCTTTCCCTTTGTATACAGTGTGACGTTTCCACCCTTCATTCTGCTTACATGGCAGAATTATTCACCCCATGCTGAATAGTGACTCTGCATGGAAAAAGACAGCAGATGAACTGGAGCCCTTATGCTTAGAGCAGGGCAAAAAAATATTAATTGATTAATTGGTGTAATGAATGGATATATCTGTAATTGTTAGAAAAGGATGCAGCGTGCTGAGGGCAGATGACATCTGCATGAATCTCTTTATACAGGCAATATCTTTGAGGCACTTTTCCAAAGAGTAAATTACCTGTGGCATTTGGTTAACAGGAACTATTACCTTCATTAAATACCATGTAAAATATTAACTAAGTTGACATATTGAGCTAGTACACACATAATGCTGCCCATGCCTTGGCTGTGGTTAAGGAAGCTGGAGCAGGCAATGGAATATACCATATTTTTCCATCTATAAGACGCCCTCCCATGTATAAGACACCTCCTATTTTGGGGGACTCTGATTTAAGAAAGGGGGGGTGGAGATCTATCCATGTATAAGATGCCCCCAAATTTTCGACATTATTTTTTTAGGGGGAAAACCTAGTCTTTTGCACAGAAAAATATGGTATATGCTCCCTTCCTTACATTTGTAGAACCATAGTGTTAGAAGAGCCTTTGCAGGCGAACTAGTAATCTCATCCTTCCTCCGCTGCCTGACTCCAGTAATGTCTTCACAAATCTTAACTTTATTCAGTGCTGCTCATGATTTCAGTCAGTTTTAAACCTTGGTTTGGAGCAAACCTTAGTGTTAGCTATAGTTAACCTACTGTATTTACTCAAGTCTAATGCTCCATCGAATCTAATGCTCACCTCAATTTTCAGAACCTTGAAACCAAAAAAGTATTCGCTGGCTAATGTAAATGTGCCATTGAATCTGATGCACACCTTAATTTTTGCAATGTAATTTGGCAAAAAAAAAGGTGTGCATTAGATTCAAGCAAATATGGTAGTTGTAGACATGATGGAGACTAGCTGAGATTAAGACCTGGTGGGGAAGAGAAGAACAAATTTGTACAATTGAGAGCAAGTAGTACACCATGGCTAAGGGACTGGCATGATAAATGCCTACACTAGCTAAAGTAAAACTTGTTTTAATCAGTTAATTAATTGCTTAAAAATCCACTAAAAGCATCGACTACCTTACATTAGGACATTCTTGTGACCTATGGTATAACATGTCTTCAAGATACTTAATTGAGCTGATGTGATCTTAAGCATGACGTGTGTGTTGTGTTTCCTATGCCTTCCCACCCTCCCTTCCTGCGTTTCTCTAAAGGGAATATTCCGGTTGGTAATATGTGGATATGTAGAAGCTACTCCAATCTCTTACGGTCAGCTATAACTCTTCTGAAAACGTCAGCCCCAGAAGTTCCTGTAATCTGTGCCATCCTGTTTCATACAGTCCCATCTCATAGTTGTCCTTTCTCTGCAGTGCTCTATGCCCCGGTCTCTGTGGCTGGGTTGCTCCAACCTGGCGGACAGCATGCCCTCGCTGCGATGCCTCTATAACCCAGGGACTGGCGCACTCACAGCTTTCCAGGTACTCTCTCACTCTCTCTCTCTCTGGGTGTGTCTCCTGCTTGTGCTTTTGCTTGCTTTCATTAACTTTTCCATTAGTAGTAGTAGTAGTAATAGTGGTAGTATTTGCTTCATAGTTGTGTTTCCTTTATGTTGTCCAGACTAATAAATGCCATCCACATCTTGTATAGAACCACAGTTGACCGCTAACGCAGCAATGTCAGATACAGATAGAATTGGAAACTTTTTGCTCAGCTATAGTAAGAATGCTTGGCCCAAAATGCAAGATTTGGTTATTACTGCTCACTTTGATCTGGATGTACTACAGTTGATGCCTTAATTTTACTACTCTACATTTAGGGGGTGGTGGAGGTGGTATGTATTTGATTATTAAATATGGATAGGAATACACTGACAGTTGGTAACTTGTATTTAAGCCAGTTGAGTCTCTGGCCTATTGCTGCTGTCATGTGCACGTACTTTTTCCATCTAGCTGCATGAAAAAGTGGTGATGCTATAGAAGAAAGTAGGGCTGGGGGGCGGGAATAGAAGCAGAACAGCAAACTTTGGTCTTTTAATTTTTGCTTCTTCCCACCTACATTAAGTACTCATGGGTGGTGTTTTTTCTATTTCTTGGAACTGAGGCTCAGGGGCTTCCTCACTAGTCTCCACCCCCTAGTTCACAAAACCAGTTTTCTTACTTTCTTTCAAAAAAAGATCTAGGCTTTCATTTACCTGGACTATAGGTGGCCAAGTTGCTTTGCTATTCAGGAAATGTGTGTGGCTTGTTCTTTCAGATGTTATCATATGCATTAGAGGATGAGAGCAATTATGTCATTTAAAATAAGAAGAATCCATGAGAATTGTCTTTGATTCCAACCATCAATTCCAATCTATAACACCAAAACAAAAAAATCCTTCAGCAGGTTTCTTGCTGACTTATATTTTCAAAGAATTTACATCCTGCTTTCCTATCTAGCAATACTTTAAACAGATCATTAAAATACAGTTTCAGATCAGCAGATACAAATGCCAGAGGGGCAGTGGAACTGCAAAGTTTTCATTTTTGGTCAAAAGGAAAGCAGAGATGGGAGTTAAGCAGCCTTCTCTCGGGGGGGATATTTCTTTACGCTCCTCACAACTGAAAAGGTCCTGTGTACCTCATGCTGAGTCATGGGGACCTACATATAAAACTGTTGTGCTAAAAATCTTTCAGAATTTATAGGAGTGTTGGCAGTTGTCCTTGAAGTAGGGTTACAGACTCCCAATTCATGCCTTTTAGGGGGTCAGTATTCATGGTTACAGAGAGATGGACACCCAGATCATGCAAAGAGCCCTCACAGGCAGATTGTTACTCAGAAGAAAAAATGGTTTATTGTCATTCTCATAGACAAGAACAGAGAATTTCTAGGCTGATCACATTTATGTCCTGTTTATTGGGCTTTGACACTACTAGGAATTCTATAACATTCTACACAGCATTAACACTGGACCAGTTTTGACTAAGCCCATATTTTTAATTTATCTCAAACTTTTTCAGTTACACCAGACTTGGCATTTAATTAATATTACAAAATGATATTAATCCTGGTCCACTCTTCATAATCCCAGCTCACACCTTTGAAACCACTGAATTAGAGGTATGCGTGAAATAAATAGTACCATGGTGACTATTTAAGGATCGGTATAAGGAGGCTATCCTGGAAGCTGATCTTAGCCAGTTGTGAGGACCTAAGTGACTATATGTAGACTCACAAGAAAAATAGGCATGGTTTGTTGCTTCAGAACAATAAATATTCTGTAGAAATAGCAGTGCAGAGTACCAGCACCTGGGGGAACCTTATGGAATAGCTGCTCCAGCATGCTCCTAAGGCTCATGAATCATCGTGACAGTCAGCTGGATGAGTCCGTAGGTTTGTGGCCAAGAACTTGTGATTTGACTTAATTTTAAATCTGGCTTCTTGCCTTGAGTGATGTGAAAATAGTGCTGACGCATCTTAGATCATTCTGCAGCAGCTCTCCTAGTTGAGCCAATACTTGGCATTGATGGACTCCGAATGCACCCTCTCAGTATTCCGGACATCTGGCAAAGCTGCAGGGAATAGGAAGACGAGGGTGTATCCTTTTTCATTTTCAGAAATGGAGGCCAAATTTAAATTTCCTCAGTACATTTCTTCCTTGATATGTACAGTTTGAAAGAATTCAGGTTATACTTTCCCCAAACTAGAATTCAGAGGTAAGGGATTTGGTAGCATGTTTGAGTCTACTGCTTGTCTGCTAAAACTAATGACACATTTTTCCTGTTGGGTTGCTTGTTTTGTTCCTGCCAAAACTATATGTGTGTTTTAATTTCCAGAGATGGCTGTGACAAGCTAGATGTATATGCATTATTTGCAGTACCAGTATATTCTGGTTAAAAGGGGAAATCTGCTTATATGCAGCAGGCAATAAGAAATTACTGTCCAGTTTGGAAGGTCAGAGAGATTCTAAACTGTAGCAAAAATAACAGAGCTAGAAACACAGCTGTCAGATGATTTGCTTGAGCTCCACCTGTTGCTTCAAATCCCCAAAGGGGAAGTGAAATCCACAGTTTCTGCTATGCTGAGAAGCTATGCTGAAGACTTTCCTCATTGCAAAGGTTGATTACAGTCTATGCTTTCAGAATCATTGCTCTATTTTGTTGACCACTCTGAGAACAGGATGCTTGGCCAGTTGGGCCATTGTTCTGATCCAGCAGGGCTCTTGCACTTTGAACAGGCTTTTAGGTGAGGGAGGTTTCATCCTGCCAACTGATAGTGGATACTATGAAAGTGGCAAAGCAGAATTATAAGAGTCCAGTACTAAATTATATTTCATATTATATATTTTCTTCTGAATTTGTAGAATATTCCTTTGTGATTATGGCTATTGTACTTTTTCCTGTGCATATTTATATTCAACAAATCCCTGTTGGCATGGTGTATCACAGACTAAACAGGCATATGCTTGTTTGTTCATTTTATTCCGTAAAATTAAATGCCACCTGATTGTAAAAAAAGCCCCATGTTCTGCTGTGTATATTTCTAAGGCTCCAATAGTAGTGAAGCATCTTTTGAAGAAATTCTTTAGTGACCTGTTGTGATAAACAGAATGCTTTCTGCCCATAATTGGAAGCAAGATGACTCCATATTCAGAAGATCCATTGACCTAGGAGAAACACAGTGGATTGAAATCCATAGAGTATTTCCAACTCTGGTTCTGCTCCATTGGTTCTAGTAAAGTACCTGCAGGATATTTACAGTGAGATTATAAAACCAAATCTTAATTTTGAGGGCTGGCAGCAAAAGCCCATGGCTTCAGCCCCCTAGCTGGTGGCTAGCTTGTCCCCCATTTATGAATGTACTTAGGTGGCTCCCAACTGTTTACAAGACAGCAGAGGTGAGATCTTTGATTGACAAGTTAGAAATGCATTCGATCATTCCCTCTGCCAGTCTCTGGTTCATGCTGTTAAAAATGTCAGCCTCTCCAAGTTTGAATGGCAGCCCGAGGGCCTCCAAAGCTTTTTGTTTTCTGAGATGGAAACACAAATTGGATGTGTGCCTGAGCGCTCCATCCTGGGCTGTAATTTCATCTTTTAGCTAAGAACCACAAGGTACATGAACAAAGCACCCTGTAAACAATAATACTGGAGAAAAAAATAAACAAGGTCGTGTTTCTGGTACGTTGATCCACTGGTGTCCTGACCTCTATCACGTTGAACATCTCCTCTCTGATTGCTGCTCCCTCTGGCATTTCAATGAGAGGGAGAGGCTGACATAGGGGATTTACCAAGATTTAAAGTTGCAGTGGTGGTGTTCATTCCTTGTATTGGCTATGAAATATTGAACTGCCATAGTCTGTGACACTCAGTTTTAAGCAATGGTCCTAGTTTGAAAGGGACACTCTTCAGGCTGGGAGATTCTCTTTTTTCTTCCTCCCCCCACAAACCCCTCTCCCTCCCTGGCAGAACTGAAAGTAGTAACTGTGAAGGACAGAAATGAAACGAAATCAGCAGTTTGATATTCGTACCTAAACATATCCATGGTGGCTAAAGATTAGCTGTACAGGAGTTTATAGAGCAAAATGAATGAATACATTGCCCGAGGGAATGTATCGTTGAGATGTGTGTGCTGTGCTATTTAAAGAATAATAAAAGGGGGGGGGGGGTTATACCCTTTACTTTTACCCTCTCTGAAATTCACTAGGGAGACATGACACATGTGAAAGGTACACCTCAAGCAAGTGATTATCTAGCACTTCTAGTGGGGTGGGATGGGTGGGATTCCTTCCCTCCTTCCTTCCTTCCTTCCTTCCTTCCTTCCTTCCTTCCTTCCTTCCTGTTCAGTTCTCACTCTTGCCAAGCTAGGACAAGTGCAGGAAACCCTGCAGTATCTGTTGGCATAACTTGTTATATGTTGCAAGAAAAGCTGTGTTTGTGTCAAAAACTGAAGATGCAAAAAGTTGTACAGAAGCTACTGATCTCTGCTGCTACTTCCCTGACCTTGACTACTGTCTGTATAAAAGGTAAAGGGACCCCTGACTATTAGGTCCAATCGCGGACGACTCTGGGGTTGCGGCACTCATCTTGCTTTACTGGCCAAGGGAGCCGGCATACAGCTTCCGGGTCATGTGGCCAGCATGACTAAGCATGGCGAACCAGAGCAGCGCACAGAAATGCTGTTTACCTTCCTGCCGGAGCGGTACCTATTTATCTACTTGCACTTTGACGTGCTTTCGAACTGTTAGGTGGGCAGGAGCAGGGACCAAGCAATGGGAGCTCACCCCGTCTTGGGGATTTGGACCGCTGACCTTCCGATCAGCAAGCCCTAGGCTCTGTAGTTTAACCCACAGCGCCACCCACGTCCCTCTTTACATGGCTCACAACCAAGAGTTTCACATTATATGTTGTTCCATAGTGAGGGAATCTTCTGTAGTATTCAGTTTTGCCAAGATAGTGTATTCCAAGATAGATAAGCTGCTGTTTGGAAGAAGGAGAGGAACGTAATTGTTTCGGGATTGTATGATGTTGAAAAACACAAACCCTGACCATTGACTATGCTGGCTGGGGCTGATGGGAGTTTTAGTCCAAAACATCAGGAGATTATCAAAGTGACCAGCCATGCACTATATTATCAACGTTGTAAGGTGCTTCTTTTCTAAAAAGTAAAATTTTGCTCAGTTTTTTACCTCTGCCCCACCCTCCAACTAGCATGTTCCTGATCACTGCTCACATGTTTATCACTTCAACACTAGGTGGTATTCAACACATACTCAGAGAAGACCCATAGTAGTTAATGGACTTGACTAAGTTTGGGTCATTGGCTCTGTGCTGAGTAGGACCTGGTTGAATTCAACCCTAATGTTACAAATTGTGCATTAAATGTAATGGTAAAAATGGGCCCTGTTCTTAGGGAAATCCTCCACACCACACAAGCATTGGCACAAATTACAAAGAGCCAATAATATACAGATGGCTTCTCCAATAGAATAACCCCAGTTTCAACCCTTCATGAATTGCCAGCCTTGTATAATATGCATTGTTCTTCCTGAGATGCTGAATTCAAAGGGCTTGCTAGTAGGGGACCTTGATCATGTTTAAAAGGAAACCTCCTGTGTCCACAAGAGTGGATTTTCCTTCTTTTCCTTGTTAGAAGTCAGAAAGCTATTCTGACAAATGACATATGTAGTGCCAACCGGATGGGGTACAGGTACTCTTAAAGCTAGCTCCGAGTTCCCGAGGATTGGTGAACATCTGCTTAGAGGTATTGCAGAGCCCCACAATGCACTAATTGAATTACTCTTTTTCTGGAGTTGCAGACTGTGCTAATTGAATTAGAACCAGCTATAGTGTGTGTGTGTGTGTGTGTGTGTGTGAGAGAGAGAGAGAGAGAGAGAGAGAGAGAGAGAGAGAGAGAGAAATGAGCAAAAGCAAAGCTGTGCAGAAAAAGAATGGAGGGAGATGCATGTGGAGAGATCATGCGTACTGTGCTGCTACCTAATGGTCATTGGTGGTACTGTGCAACTGCTAGAAAGAGAGAGCACCTTGTCCTTTTAACATGAGGAAGGAGTAGCAGAATTGATGCTCCAATGATTCCAGCACAAGTTTTTTTAAACTTCATGTTTCAGTAATGAGAGTGGGCTTTAGTGATTACACCAGTTTTTTGTTTTAAAAAGCCCTTGCCTTTAAAACATAGCTGCACTGCATGTACTTCCTTAGATTGTAGACTACCCTATTCTTGCAAATATTTATCACCTTAAATGCTCTCAGTTCCTTTATGTTTCATAGCGGAAAATGGATTTGGCATGTGCTACATGGAAAACTCCTGTTAAACGCAGAAATAGGTGTACCCTGTTTTCCTGCTAGTAAAGCCAGTGCCAAAGCATTCTGTTAACGTGTTTGCTAAAGACATTGCTTGTAATTGCAAGAGTATCTTTTCCTTATATCTTTGATGAAACAACGATTAAAAAATTTAAATTTACCACAAATTGAAAGTTTTGATAACGCTTAATTGTCCTTTTAAGTCATGGTTGGTTACAGATTTAGTGTTCCATATAGTACTGACATCATGCCTCATTCCAAACAAGTACAGATAAATGTGGGTAAACTGTAGCTTTCTTCTTGCAGATGAGATCTAGGTGTCAGTGAACCCCTTGACAGTATACTTTCCCGAGCCTTTCAGCCTATAAATACAGTCACACTTGTCTTATTAATGGACTGTGTCTTCAAAGCTGTTGGTTTTGATGCAAAAATAGCTAAATATATTTATGGATTTACTTAAGATAATTGAGTAATTGCAGTGTGAAATGGGAAATTCTGCTAATTCCCACAATGCTATTTCTTGGATTAATGGTTCTTGCAAAATAATCTTTCAATGGATCTAATAGAGGCTTTGCAATGGTAAAGCTTCATTTCTACAAGTTTTACGTCATAATTATGGACAATGTAAGTATAAAGCATTGTAAATCTACAACCGTTCTGTGTTTACCACTAAGTTGGTAAATGAAAATCTGAAGTTGCAGTTCCAAACTTTTGTGAATTGAGCTTTGCTGAGATATTCATTCAAGTAGAACTTTAATGGGTGATTCATTCTGTGGGATGATCTAGAATCAGAATGACTCAGACTTTCGATGGTTTCCTTTTCAACCCAGCCCTAAACATTTAAAATACAGTAAATTCAACTGAGTTCAGTAGTACTTTTTTCTTATAAAGTATGCCTTGGGCTGCAGTTACTACTAGGCCTTGTTCTTTCAGATGTCGTACCACTGCAGACTGCAAGTGTGGGCCTCACATGACTGAATCATGCTACTTTATACAGTCTTCTATCCCCCGTCCATTCACACTGGACACAAGCAGTGGCCTAGCGTGGGGGTGCAGGGGGGGCCGGCCGCACCAGGCACAACATCTGGGGGTTAGGGTTAGGGGGCGCAAATCCACGGGTTAGGGGGCGCAAATCCATGGGTTAGGGGGTGCAAATTACTTGCCTTGCCCCGGGTGCTGACAACCCACGCTACGCCACTGGACACAAGCATGTCAGGGAAAAGGTCTGGCTAGAATCCTTCTCCTAACACCTATTTTGCTATGTGGAGGCAATTTTAGTATGGTACAGTCAAGGCATAAGCTTACCAATTTCGTGAGAATTAGGCCCTGTACACACTCGCTTGGGTGTAGATTCTTAGACACTAGCCACAGTTTTAAATGTATGGGATTTCTTCCCCAAATTTGCTTTAAATAAATTTCTGTTGGATTAATTTTCAACATCCAAACATTGCTTTAGGTTTAGGTGCATACGTCCCCCCCCCCCCACGCGCTTCAAATGGTGCATCAACAAACACAGTTTCCAGGTTTCCATTTGCATAGGGTTTTGTGGAAGAGAAATCTCTGAAAAACCTGTGTGTCACTAAGCTGAAATGTTAATTTGCCAATCCCAAATAAATAGCATGAAACAGTTTTTAAAAGGAGGGTATCTGAAATGTATATTTATAGTGCTACCCTTCAAAGAATACTCCATCATTTAGCGGAATACTATTTGGCATGGGTATCATTCATTAATTTCAGTAAAACATTATTTTTTAAGGAAGCCTCACTGCCTCCTGCCGGTTGGCGTTTACCGAAACGTGCATTTTCTACAGAAAGTCCAAGTCCCCTTAATGCCTGTAGGGGAGAGTTAAGTTGTAAGTGGTAAAGAATCCATTTCATACACTGTGCAAAAAGCTTTTTTAAAATAATCTATTTCTGAACCTAAATTGTCCTGGGACTAGCTCTTGATATAAAAATTCATAGAAACCTGTTTTTTTTCCCTGAGTGTGGTAACTCCTTGCCTTAGTGCTGTAGCGTTAGAATTCACATTGGCCAGGTTGTTCTGTAAATTAAACACTGACAGCTCCCCTCAGGGGAACAGCCAATGTATTTATGATGATGTGCTGATTACACAAAATACACTGCAAGCAGAAAACAGCTGCAGAGAACAAACCTCTTAAAAGAATACAATTACAAATAGCACCCTTAGTATTTCTGGTGGCAAGGGTAAAATACAGCATGTTAATGTAAGTTGTTGTGTGTGGTGGTTTTTTAAGTTGGCTTTGCAAGAGATTGGAGATCTGAAGCAGCAGGGGGACAGGGACCTTAAATGTATAATTGGATTTGCATGTAATTCCAGGGCAGCTTGCATGTGTACCCTGTTCTCTACAGTGAGGAAGCACAAGCTCGGGTTTGTGTGTTGCCATTGTCACACCTTTTCCTCTAGGTTTCCAGCTAGTCCTATACACCTCCAAGATGAAACTCAGTCATGTATTGCATTTAATGGCAAAAGTGCAGCTAGTGGTTGCTTTGTACAATGGAGTACAATATAATTAGTTGCTCTGGCAAGAGTAATTTGGGGGATGGAAGACCAGGGTATCTTTTAAGATCACGTTGACTAGTACAGTGGCTTAGTAAATATTGATCTGCCTGTGAGCTGCTCTGTATAGGAACTACAGTTGAAAATTCAAGGTGCTAGGTAAGATGGAAACCATTGTTAGCCTTAGATATCTTGACTTTATTCTACTGATAACATACCTAAATAAAGTTTCATAAAATTCCAGGGTTGTTGGGTTTTTTACATAATAATTCTCAATCCGTTAGGCATCATATCTCTAGTATAAATTGCAGCTACTTCAATTTACATAATAATTTCCTTTGTATAGGATAATTTCCAGTCTCTCTTATTCCATATTAAATACATTAATCTAATTTACATTCGCAGTTGTTCTAAACACTTCATTCTTAAATTTCATCATGGTAATTAAGCATTTATAAATGAGTGACTCAAAATTCAAAACAATAATTAAAGAGTATTCCAGATTCTTGTTACCAATGCCTCTATTGGAGCTGGAGCTTCCATTCCTGACATATGGTCATCTAGGCTGCTGTTAATAGATGGGTTGTCATCTCAACATCTTCTTGCGGTGTGGCATCTAAACAGTATACCTAAAGGTGTGGTGGGACTGCAGCACTCACCTGACCTCCATCCCGTTGAGTTGTTGCAGCCTATGAGGACAGAAAGGATGAGGGGTATGACAACAAGTGCATGATGGTGCAAACACAACAGTCCTGCTGG
Organism: Podarcis tiliguerta; assembly: GCF_965153285.1. Lineage (NCBI taxonomy): Eukaryota > Metazoa > Chordata > Lepidosauria > Squamata > Lacertidae > Podarcis > Podarcis tiliguerta. Next base: position 42,496,424 of record NC_139538.1, on the reverse strand, counting down.
CGTGTTTGCACTATACTGACCCTGCTGCTGCTGCACGCCTCCCTTTTTCCGTTCCGGTATGCTGCAGCGACTCCGCAAGAAGGAGGTGAACGGCGCAGCCCCACAAATGATGCAATCTACTGCTGCCTGAAGGGTCTTTGGTCATTTGCATCCAGTGATAGCTCTAATTTCCATCAAGACCGAGTTCTGATGTTCTAGTTTTGGACATGTCCAAACAACAGCAACAACAATGGAGTGGTGTTTGACAGCACCAGCACGTAAGAACAGCTTTCTAAATCATGCCAGTGGCCCATGTAGTCCATCATACTGTTCTAACAGTATCCAACCAGATGCTTACAACCACATATTTCATACATTAGAATAAATTATATTTAGTCTTGTGGACATTGAGTACCTTCTAACAAGAACGAAAAAAGGAACCATCAGCCAGTGTGTGTATCTGTCTCTGTCCTCAACCACACTCATTTCTTTTTTATAAGTTCAGTGACAACATTGCACATTTAATTTGTTACAAGGTTAGCAAGTAAACAGTGTCAGACACTTCTGAACCCAGTATCAGCCATTTCAAAAGGCACCCTAAGCACCTTATTTTCTTAGATTTATACTGCCTTTCTTCCACCATGGAGCCCAAGGCAATGCCCCATCCATGTACTGAAACAGACCTCCTTTGCAAGGTGGGGGTCTCATGTGTCTGACATACCCCAGCCCAGACATTTAAAAGGTTATCCTTTATTGTGGCAGCTTTTTGTAAGCTGCAGCCTACTTTCTATGCAGGAAGTTTCCTGTCTACTGTGCTCATCTGATGTCATTGATTGGAGTCTACAAAGGCTCATGTTGCACTTCATCAGATACTCTCTGTGGCCAGGAGACTTCCTGTATTTGAAGTAGGCTGTGGTCTACAAGTGCTTATGCCACACCAAATTTGTTTATTTTTTCAGTCCTGCACAATTTTGTCATTTTGGCGGCAGCTGGCTAATTTAACTTCTTTCCTGCACATTTGTTTCTGCACATGGCAATTGAAGGTGATCAGCTGACGCATCCCTATAGAAATGAACTGCACTTGCATCTGTTCAGTGCTTTTCAGCATTGGATTCCAAGGGGGAAGATGGAGATTTCCTGAGATTATAGATTTCTTAAATTTAATCTGGGCTGATGAATTGATTTACAACAGCAAAATGTGCACCAAATGCTTATTCAACAAAGCTCACTATTCCTAAGAGTTTTAAATTCAGAAATGGTAGAATAAGAAAAAAAGACACAAAGAAGCCTGAAAAGAATGAGGCTGACTCAGCCAAGGTTATCACATTGAAGCTTCATTTGGTGGTTGGGTGATCTGCTAGATATCCTCTTGCTGAAGTGTGAGTCTTCAAGGAATTATTTAGCTTAAAATAAAGCTTTCGGAATCAAGATGTAAAATTTCTGGTAACGTTGAAGCTATTAACATTTTGGGAATGGGTGAGATTGAACTATATCTCACACAGTAGTAAAGTATGTTGCAAATAAGAATGTGAAATGAGTTATGCATAATTTAGGTAGCACATGATATCTTTCATTTCATTTTAAAGTATACATTCTTTAAGGGTCGTTTTTTTTAGAAACTCAAACAATAATTACAAATATACCTAGTGTTAGAGAAGGAATTCTACACTCTTCAGGTATCTAAGTGCATTATCTAACCATTTAGCAAATAGGATGGAAAATAAAATAAAGTCATCTATATTGTTATAAACAGAAAGGAAGGTCTATACGTGTTTATCTGTAGAAATAGACTGTAGACCTCAATAAGGCCTTGCCCAAATGAAAGAAATGTCTGGCCATGGAGAAGTTCTTAAAAGGAATTAACAGACCACATTAATTGAATATTTTGTCAAACTGTTTAACCATGTTGTTATAGCAATCACACTAAGTTTTTAAACAGAAAGTGCCATCACTTAGTAATGGTCATACTAATTGCAGACAAAACTAGCCATCTTGAACCAGTGTGTCCATGTCCATCCATGTGTGTGTGTGTGTGTGTGTGTTTGTGTGTGTGAAGATTATTTCTCCTCTGATTGGAATTTGTACATTGAAAGGCACACAGTTTCTGGTATACTTTTTGTTCCTTTCTTCAGATTTTCTAAATTTAATCCCCCTCAACCCCCCTTGGGCCTCAGAAAAATGGTGGTGTGAATAGAACCTCTTCCTGCTTTTTTTCCTGGACCGCAATGCAGTGACTATATAGCCCTCCTTTTTGCCTTGCCCTTGCCCCCAACTACTTTATGATGTCACTTTGTTGCTAAAATCTGATCAGTTTTAAAGCTCAGGTTTCCCCAACTCCCAAATTATAAGACGTGTGAATTTTTGACTCAAAATCCCAATGACCAGAAGGTACGTATGAGTGCTGTAAGATACTTAAGTGCCTGTTTGGGCACAAGAAATTCTGTATCTTTAATTATCTAGTAAATGTATTCCAGGATTAGTTTTCTATTTGAATGTGCAGAAAAAGATGCCTAAATTCCATGACATGCATTTTTGTAAAGCTTCAGTTGAGATAACCACACAGAAAGCGTTCTGATCAGAAATGCTTCTGTCACCCTAAAATAAACAAAGCAAAATCCGTTTTCTCATCTGTGTGCCTCAAGTGAGTTGTAATGAACTCATATTGGTCTCTTGGCTTTCCAAAACTGTTTTGAGCCTTCCGAGTTTGTCTTGCTCTGACGTTTATCCCATGTGGCAAAGCAGAGTCTTGCATAATCACTCCACTTTAATCAATAGAATAATTGATAAACCAGCTAAGATTTAAACTGATTATCTCCCCAGTGGAACTCCCCTGGGGGCCTGGGCCTCTCTAAATTTTTGACGTCTGTTGTGTACCTTATGTATGAAGTGTGGTTTGAATTATCTGTTTTTATTTGCTTAATGATGGGAGGGTGTTAAAGTCAAATGTTTAATTAACCCAGCAATGGGCTGCGCTGTCTCTTACACACGCACCCAGCTGATTGAGATCTCTCTCGGAGAATACTGAATAGGAAGGATAATGTGGCACTCAGACGGAAGATTGCTTTTTCAATCCATTTGCTGGGTCACTGCTTTGAATGTCTTATTGGATGAAAGGCATTCAGCCCAAGGGAGGGGGGGGGGAGCCCTGCATTTAAGTACATTTTGTTTCTCTCCTGTTCCCCTCCCCACCCAGAAGTTAACTAAAACAGATATGTTGTAGGTTTAATAGGCCATTCATGTCCAAGCAAGGGAGTGTGAATAGTGGCTTTTAATACACCCTGGCTTAAAGCTGTACAGTTTTCTTTAAAAACCAAAAATCTGACTGGCCTTTAGGTAGAAGAGCTGTTCTGTACAAATATTCCTGCCTTCCACGTTGCTGTAGTTTGATGGAACCAAAGGGAAACTAACATCCCTGTCTCAGTCGGTGAGGAAATGTTTATTCCTTTGGAAACTATTCTTTTGATGGATAGATTGCTTTCCAAAGTTAGATTTTGTTAATTGAAACCCTTGTTTTTAAGGATTCGATCATAGTGATGTAGAGGGGTACACCATAGTAAAATAGCAATGGATAAACAGCACAATAGAGGAACGATGCATCATAAGCTGGCAACATGATTTGCTTGGAATTTTGTTCCATGCTGGGTGAAGTATGTTTGATTCCCCCCGCAACTTTTGCTTTGGAATTATCCATGTGCTGTATCCTGAAAACAGAGTACAGTATGTTAGAACAGGAAAGAAAAGCTACCATATGTGTTTTGTGGTTACTATTTTATATTATTTTATTTTATTTATTTTATTGAGTTTTTGTGCAAATGCAAACAAGACTCTACATAACAAACAAATCTACAGAAAACAAAGAAAGCAAGCAAAGTTTCGGTGGTTGCTTTGTATATGTATGTGTCTGTAAGCAAAAACCTGTGCCTCTTGCCGTAGTGATCTGCCACATCCCCCTAGCACAATGCATTAGTAGTCTGCTGTCTTTGTAGCTGGGTGTGGGGGTCAGCTGCTCCCTTAACCTGGCCAAGCAGCCTCTCTCAATCACTGGGCAATGAGCAAGGTGAAGCAGTAGTTCTGTTCTCTAATGATATGTAGTAGCTTCCCCCTCAGTCTGTCCCCCATTCTTAATAGCAGGTCTCTCGGTGAATCTTAAATTACTGTGGGATCTTTCACCCTGTTATAAAACTTCTTAGGTGGCTCTCCTCTGTTAGGTTTTATACACACATCAGTAGGGTATGGACTACTTATTTCAAAGAGCAAGACTGATTTCTAGACTGCAGTAGTGATAATTACACACTCTAGTGATGGCCAGTAACTTTGGTGCAGAAAGCAGGTAGTATGCTTCATTAGGAAGAGGGATGAATGAGAAGGGTGGGAGGAGAGGAATTGGACCACCCCACATTGTTTGACCATCACAAGTTGAGAAACTGGGAACAACAGCTGAAAGCTATGTAGTGCTTCATATTTTTGTATAGAGGGTAGCTTCTGGTGTGAGTCAAGGGTTCAGATAATAAGGAAAGGAGCTTGTGGGTCAGCAAAAAGCTAGAATGGATGGATCGTTCTGTTTTCAAGTCCATATCATATTCATGGTCAATTCTTTAAATATGCTTTAAAATTTGAATTTAAATATTTATTTTATCACAAATAAGTACCGATATTTAAATACATATTTTATCATAGTGTCACATTTTTAAATGTATTCTATTTGAAAATACTTTTATTTTGGTACTTTTTTGAATTGAAAACTTCATTAAAATATGCAAAAAAAATATGCAAAATCTGAAACATGATCCTGTTCCATTCCATGCATTAATCCAAGAAGCGCAGATCAGAGCAGGTCATATTGGAATTCACAGAAATTGAATTCCTCAAGCTTCTGTACCAGGAACTCCTCAAGAGGAACTTATCCCTGTGCTTATTTCCAGCAAGGAGCCACAAGACATTGTCGATCAGTTCTGTAAAAATTATTTCTCTTGGCTCCTTCAGCTCTTCAGATCACTATGCTGCAAGTACTTAGGTGTGACATACAAAGAGCTAGGCAAGGAAAGAGGTTAAACAAGCAATAGGCTTCAAAAGGATGCCATATGTGCTTGAATCATACAGTTCATGCATTTCCATCACTTAGTTTTACCAAGAATTAAGTTTGAATCCTCACTCTCACTTTTCTCCCAACTGGTTGCTGTTTTCAAAGGGTAGCCTTGGGTCAGGCCCATTAATGCCCATGGATCTGAAGGTGATCTTGGCATTAGGTCATCAAGCAGGGAAGTGGGTTTGCATAACAAGATCATGAGGACCTAAAGATGGTATAAGATGTATGGAGTTGTCAGAAGGAATGCTGGATATGTTTTATGGGGTAGGATTGGTAAGAGAGTTCTGGGTTCAGCTACTTTTAAGAGACATTGGATCTGGCTTTGTATAGCAGATACAAATACAGTAGTACCTCTGGTTACGAACTTAATTCGTCCCAGAGGTCCATTCTTAAGCACGTGAGGCGTGGGGTTTCCCGCTGTGCGCGCGCCTCCAGCACACAATTTCCGTTCTCATCCTGGGGCAAAGTTTGCAACCAGGAGCAGCTACTTCTGGGTTAGCGGAGCTCGTAACCTGAAGCGTTCGTAACCAGAGGTACCACTGTATTGGAGTACAAGTTAGAAAGCTGTATCTGGAAAGATTGATACAGAATGTACAGTGAAGCTAGCCTACCTTATAATGCATTTTTCAAGTGCCTGCAGCTCCCATGCAGATTAAGCTATAATATTGAGAAGAATCTGTGTCTAGAGAATTTTAATAAATAAAGTGTTTAAAAAAGAATGCCTCCCCAGACCTTTTGACTCCTGCTGCCTCTTGTTAGTGATAGAAATATGTTTTTGATACCCCTGTGACATATCACTATTGGTTCAAAGTCTGTTTTTGTGCTGTTCTTTCTCTCCTCGGAAAGTGTTCTTAGACAACTTGTTTTCTTCATGAAAGTTTTAAATTACATTGCAGAGGGGAGAATGAAAGTGACCAATTCTTGAATTTGATGCTTCTTCTATGCTGGAATCCAGCATTTTAAAAGTATTGTGTGTTGGGTAGGCAAACTAAGGCCCGGGGGCTGGATCCAGCCCAATCGCCTTCTAAATCCAGCCCACGGATGGTCCTGGAATCAGCGTGTTTTTACATGAGTAGAATGTGCCCTTTTATTTAACATGCATCTCTTTATTTTATTTGTGGGGCATAGGAATTCGTTCATTATTTTTTTCCAAAATATAGTCCAGCCCCCCACAAGGTCTGAGGGACAGTGGACCGGCCCCCTGCTGAAAAGGTTTGCTGACCCTTGGTAAACAAAGATATGAAAATGGAGCAAACAAGCAAAGATTCATTCCAGTTGCATATGACCTGGTTTCCCTCTTTGATGTAGCATTGTTGCAAGTTAAAGCGGAGCCCACAAATTGTACCTTCCAACATTTTGCAATTATAGAAGGCCAAAGCTGGATTTACATAAAACTTCAAAGAGTAACTTTGGGGGGAAGCGACAACACAGTAGGGGAGAACATATGAGCAATGTAGAGAATAGACATAGAGATTTCAATAGATAGTAACTTATAAACATTTCTTGGTTGGTATTGCAGTTTACCTATTGTCCTATTATTCTAAAAATGTGTTGGTAAATATGGTTGAATGTCCTTTAGCCATAAAATTGTATAGTCAAAAAAGGTAATAAAAATACATACTGTATTTAAAAAGAAAACCCACAAACAATTCCTTAACATTTCTGTAGTTCTAATCTTAACTTCTTGTTAGGAAAATTAAGAAACAGCTCCGCTTAATGCAGATGTCTGAGTTATAAAAATAACCAGATGTCCTGATTAGCAGAAGCAAATGTTCTTCACTTAATATGTGGAAAATTATACTCAGAAACTCTCTGGATATATACTTGTATAAATAAGATGCTATCGAAGCGAACTAGTTAACTAGCTTTTAAGGTTCAAAACTGTGAATATTTTAAAATGTACCACTTTTGTTCCTTTTTAAATTCCTAGGAAATAAATATGAGCCAGGAAGACTTCCTTCTTTCATAGACTCTGTTTAATAGATAAAACTTAGTGCTCTTAAAATAATCTAGGTTGCTTCTTTTTATTTTACAAGAATCTGGCTATATTAATCTTAGATGATTTTGAAAATCTTTTATCATTTTCATGCACATGGGCTTTTATACATGCCGTTGTATGATACTGAAGTATTTTGACTGTAATCTTTTCAATAAATGAATAATTTGAAATTAAGAAAAAGAAGTGGCCATTGACTTTGCTTTGTGTTTTGGTGAAGTTTTGATGCCCATCTCTGCAGTGACACATGCTGTTGTAGCATTTTTAGATATGGCTCAAAATAATAAATAGATAGGTTATATTATGAAGTCAATACTGTGCTTCAGCATGGTAAGAAAAGTACCGTTTCATATTGTCCCCTTCCACCACCCTTATAGGAATTGCTTATTTGTTTCTTTAAAACTTGCCTTAAAAGCTAGAGTTAGACACATGAGTGCCTGTATTTTTAATTTGTAGGAAACAAACTCATTTCCTATAGCACTGGATCAGATGACTAGGGAGACTACCTGTAAAGATTTTTACATTCCCACACTCTCCCTTTAATTGATGATAATATAAATTACTTCCATATTTGTGTAAACATAAGCCTCTTACAAATAAAAATTTCAGTTACATGAAACTTCTTAAAAGCTAGGAAAATGCAGTTTGCATTGCTGGTTTGTTGCAGTGTGTTTGAATGTTCAGAGAGCAGATCATTGACACAGTTCTTCAGGGCTCAAGCCATTCTCTATAGTTTGGTGAACTAGTCTGAGGTTTGTTTCTGTTTGGCATTGCTTCCTGATTCTTATCTTCAAAACGTTAACATTGCAAAAGTTGTATTTTGGCCATAAGTGTGTTATTTTTCTTGAGATGAGAGAATGGAGTCTGTTAAATGATTTAATTGGGTGTTGAGCCCATAATTTTTGTAAAGAAGTTTACATTTTCTTTTGCACAAGCTATGTCAGTTTTCATACTAGTGCTTTTTGAAGGAGCTGAGATTTATAATCTGACAAACTGCATTTATGAAATCGGGATGCTGACGGTCCCTTTACAGTTGCAAGGCTCTTGAACTCATCTATCACTTACAAAGGTTATTGGAAAGGGACTATAGGAATTTTACTCTCCTGCAACCATTAGATTGGCATTTATTTCCCTCCTTCTCTTTAATCCATACTGTGGCAGAGTCGCAAAAGTAATTCAAATGAATTTTTTCAGCCCTTACTTGCTTACCCCCTGCAGTGTCCCACAAGATTAAGAAATCCAATTTGGGCACAAAAACCTCTCCCCTGGACTACCAGGAAACTTAACATCAGCCTGCCAAAGTACCTAGAATGTTGTGTTTGACCTTATAGATTGTCCTTGAGGTACTTACGGAATTAGTTGCAAACTGACTCTGCTGCTTCTGTGTCTCAGTTTTATAGACCAGAAATGCTCATGTCAAGCTATACATGTTTAATCCCTACCAGCTCATTTCATTTCTCTTCTCATCTCCCTCTGCCCCTGTTCCAGATATCCTTGTCTATTCATATACATTGGCTTGCATAAGTCCTACTTGTTTGGAAGAGATTTGTTTGTCACCAGAAGCTCTGCTAAAATAGGGAATGCACATGACAAGACATTTGTAACTGCTTTTCTCCCCCAAAAGCAAGCATGCAATTTTCCTTATTGGTTGCAGGTTTTAAAGGCAATAGGATGTTTTAAAGACCAATTCTGGCCTCTGGGATAATGACAAGTGTTTTGCCTGCATAAACAATATATATTTTTCCTTTGAGGTCTCCACACACCTAGTTTCCCTCAAGCTCATCATCTCTGTCAGGTTAATCAATAGGCACCGTATGGCAGAGGGTCAGTAATCAGTGTCATCATGCCTTTAAATCGTGTTGAAAATTTGCTTAAAGCCTGGGCCAATTAACATCGAGATGATGAATGGATGGGTAGATGGGAAGAGCCTTGCGCTTGGGGGCTTTGTGCAAAGGAGATGCTCAGCTGTTGAGCAGCCGACACCAGCGAATAAAATCAGCCATTCATGTGAGCTCAGTCCACCCACTCTTAATGATAATGTCAATCTAGCAAAATATATACACATTGGAGTTGTCATGAGTTCATAAATCAAAGGAGTTTGTCAAAGGCATTCAGATTAACGAGGCAGCAGCAATAACAAGTCAAATTTGCATAGAGAATTGCCCGAATCTCAGTAAATTATGATCCTGTTTTTCATTTGATTATTTGCTAATGTCTCAAGAGGGAGAATGATTATATTAGCATGCAAAATCTACTCCAGAAGTAGGAATTGGAGGTACAGCCGACCAGCACACGACGACAATTAATCAGTTTCTGCATACTAGCATGAACGCACAAGGCCCAGAAATGAACTCCTTTTATTATTATTTCTCCTTGCTACTGATCCAAATGGTTCAGCTTGACAGCGACTTTATATTGCTTTAACAGTGTTCTGAATTGTGCCTGCAGGCAAGACATAGTTATGCAGCTATAACCAACCTATCCATCTGCCAACCAGATTGGAATTCTCCTATCCAAAGCTTCCATTAACCCCCACTGACAGCTCCAAACAGGATTAAGGATTTGAAAGCATAAAAAGTGCTCTCTGCATAGACATGGTTCCTCTCTCACACACAGATAGACATTTGAAAAAGTGCTGCATCTGTATGGCTTTATAATTAGTGCTGGCAAGTACAGTCTTTTCCTCCTCCCACCCTCAGAAGAAGAAGAAGAAGAAAAGCATCTCTGTAGTTGGCATGGTTATTGTGATATCTGTTGTGAGATGAGGGGCTGTCTTAAAAGGTGGTTCTGTTCAGCTGATAGTCCTTTGGAATGCTTTCATCCATCCATTGCATCTGATTCCAGCATTTGTTTGGATGGTTTATAGGCATGAAAGTTGCAATATCACAGTTAAGTTGCTTCAGTGCAACTATGAGGACATTTTAGGTAGGGGTGGCGGCTGAGTTTCCTATGTCATTGATATTAATAATTTGTGTATTGGGTTTAGGGGTAGTACCAAGCATTGGGGTAGCTGTGTTGCCATGCAAGTGAATTCTGTTAATTACAAGTCTTCTCACACAAATGAGATTTGTCAAGGGTCTCTTTTAGACGCTTAACTGTCTAAGATTAGAACATAGGATTGTCTCAAAAACATGCTCCTGTTAGCATTGTAAAAGAGAAGTGATCTTTACCTTGCTGCTGATAGTTCAAGTGTGCCTAACTGTTAAGATAAGAATTTCAAACCCCATTCACATGCTCAGCTTTCCCAGAATTTTCTGTACTAGAATCATGATTAAGTTCCATGGAAATGTTGTTTCACAAGAGAGGCCAAAGAAGCTCATACTTCTTTTCAGACTTTCCTTACAGTTATGTTACATATCCAATGCTTGCTTATATGAGGCATTTTTATTGTGGGATTTTTTGTGTGTCCTCCATTCTTCACTGCCCCACATAATCCCACTGTCTTTCTGATAAGCATTTGGTGATCATGGGATAATTCCAGACATTACCTTCTACCAATACCATGTGGGTTGAGCTCAAGGGTTGAGCTGTCATTCTGGAAATGTTGGCTTGCTGAGTGCTAGATGTGGGGGAAGATTACCAGAGCACATACTATGAGGTAAACTGGTCTCAAAAAACACCTGATTAATTGTGCCTTGTGCTTCATGCCTGAAATTGTACTGCTTGTGTGAGAGATTCCACATATCTTGCTTTTGTAAAAATATTTGTCAAATGAAAGCAGCCTGGTGAAAAGAAAGCATTCAATCTAGTACGATCAAGAGCTGTCAGGGTTTTCACCCAGTGTGGTGTAGTGGTTAAGAGCAGTAGTCTCGTAATCTGGGGAACCAGGTTCGCGTTTCCGCTCCTCCACATGCAGCTGCTGGGTGACCTTGGGCTATTCACACTTCTTTGAAGTCTCTCAGCCCCACTCACCTCACAGAGTGTTTGTTGTGGGGGAGGAAGGGAAAGGAGCATGTTAGCCGCTTTGAGACTCCTTAAAGGGAGTGAAAGGCAGGATATCAAATCTAAACTCTTCTTCTTCTTCTTCTTCTTCTTCTTCATCTTCATCTTTTGGGGTGGGCTGTGGGGAGGCTTCTGCTTTCTCCCTCCCATGTGATTTTACTGCACTTTTGATTTCTTTGATGCTATATTCTGTATTCACAGTTTTAGAATTTCACTCAAAACATTCCTTTATTGGTCAATAGAGGGCACCAGCAATTCCTAATTTTTGCTTCCAAGGGCCCAGACCCTAGGCCCCAAAGAGTGCTATGAAAACCTGATGAGCAGTTCAGTGAGGAGTGATGCCTGCAGATGTACTTATTTATTTCACCTTTGAAATGCATAGCAGAATCTAAAGATTGCAAAGAATTTCCTGTGTTCTAAAGCTTGTTGTCCACATGGAAACAAGATTTCCAGTTTCCAAGCAATCGGTTCCATCTTTGCTGCTTCTTAAGGAGCATAATCTTTTCCAGTTTTCATCCTTTGCCAAGCGTAACTTAACTTGCTGACAAAAGTGCATGAGCAGCGCTCCTTTTTAATAGTCTGCTGTGTTGGTGCAGTAGAATGGGGCGACGGCAAGCTGTGAGCCACCATATGCACTTGGCAGTCATTGTCTGGTCTTTGTTCAGCCAACCTCTTAGTCTTGCCACCTATAAAGATAATGAATAAAACAAAGGTTTCAAATTAGCTGTTTAGTTTCAAGGAAGAAATTGGTAAACTTGAAGCATGTTGGGACAGGCAACATAAAGGCTGTTGAATTCCATGGCATTTGGTAATGCATTTATCCTAGAAGGAAGGCGAAGGAGAGAGAAAAAAGGGAGCATGCGCTTCAAATATATGTTATTATTCTTGGTGCTGCCACTTGTTAGTACTGTATTCAGGTACCACCCTAAAAGTATAATGTATGTACCAGTTTTCCTTTTTCTTCTTCTCTACCTGTGTTATTAATTCCATATTTCCCACCCATATTTTAACCTTTTCATGGACTTATGTCCTTCATCATTAGTCAGTCTGTTTCCAGTTTCAGATCGTTCCTTAAAACATACTCTATAAGTAGATTGACCAAGACTGTGGGTGGTGCTTTGTCTACCTTTTCCTATCCAGACTCTATTCATGGTAACTCAGTCTTTACCATTTGGGTTAGCCAAAATACTTGTTGGGTAGAAATCCTGTCTGTTTTTATATCCTATATAACATTCTTTATACCAAAGTCTTCAACTGTAAAAGAGCTTCTGGAACAGCTAGTATCAGTACATAGCAAATATATCAGCTTGCTAAACTATATTGTAACAGTGGCATGGTATGTTGGAGTTCCTCTGTGTTCCTCTTAGTATTTAGGTTGCAACTCACAGGACTAATTTGGGTCTTTCCACAAAGTCACTGCTTCCAGGAGCTGTTTGCATGCTACATTTCTAAGTCCCATAAAAATATTTTTTTCACATTGTGATCCTTAATTTTCTAACATACAGTTGCTAGCATATAAAGTCCAGAACAACTCTGGATTCAAGTACCTAAAAGGAATGTCTCCCAAATAACTACCCAAACCATGTATTATGATCAGTGGGTGATGCCTTGCTTTCTGACCCATCTGTGGGCGTGGCAGTTAGGACAACGACATGTGACAAGTCATTCTTAGTGACTGTGCCCATTTATACAATCTCAGAAAAATAGAATTGTAGAGGTGGAAGTGATTCAAGGATCACTCTAGTCCAACCCCCTGCAGTGCAGGAATCACAACTAAAGAATGCCTGATAGATGGCTAGCTAACACCTTTAAAAAAACTTACAGTGAAGGAGAGTCCACCACCTTCCAAGGTAGTCTGTTTTTCCTAAACAACATTTGGTTGGCACCCATAGTTGATACATTTAAATAAAGGCTGAAGACATTTTTATTTGTCCAGGCTTTTGGATCTTAATGGAAACATTAAGGATAAGTATTAGGACCTGTTTATAACTTGATCATAAATGATCTAGAGTTAGGAGTGAACAGAGAGGTGGCCAAATTTGCTGATGATACTAAATTGCTCAGGGTTGTTAAAACAAAAAGAAAATGTGAAGAGCTCCAAAAGGACAACTCCAAACTGAGTGAATGGTCAATAAAATGGAAAACGCAGTTCAATGCAAAGTGTAAAGTCAGGGCAAAAAAGATTCATAATTTCACATATATGCTCAGGGGATCTGTCTGTGGCTGACCAGGAATGAGGGATCCTAGTGGATATCTCAATGAAGATGTTCACCTCAGTGTGCAGCAGCTGTGAAAAAGGCAAATTCAATGCTAGGGAGCATTAGGCAGGGAATTGAAAGCAAATAAGGTGGTTATACAGATCTATGGTACAGCCACATTTGGAATACTGTGTGCAGTGCTAGTTTCCTCACACGAAATAAGACCTTGTAGAGTTGGAAAAGGTTCAGAAAAAGGCAACCCAAATGATTGTGGTAGTTGGGATTTCCCAATTTAGAGAGAAGGCAAATAAGAGGTGACATGAAGTTTATAAATAGATAGAAAAAAATTGTTCTTCCTCTCCCATAACATTGGAAGTCATGGATATCCAATGAAGTTGAATGTTCAGCAGGCTCTTCTTAGGTTCTTAACGTTCATTATCAAAGTCATTGAAGTGGAAGTAATTCCATTGTATTAAACCCTAGTATTGTTGTGAGCCAGGGCATCCCACTTTAGTTATGTAGAAGAGTTCAGATCCAGCATTATGGAAGTGCTTGGACACATGCTGGGAATACAAAAAATCTGACTTTGTAATATTTTGAAAGTCTTGTTTAATTAGACGGGTATCTGTCATGAAGGAATATGTCTAGGGTCTGTTTATAGTGGCTTGCTCTTTTCCATGACACTGGATATGTCACAGGCTATGTCTATGGCAGACACTCATTCCAATTTATCCAATTGCGTGCCAGACAAAATAAAAAATATTGACGCATCTTAACAAAAAGAATTCAAAGGAAGTGAAAACTCATAGGTAATGTTGCTGAAAACATCAGATTTTTTGCTTTCTTAGATCAGTGTTGAAAGGAAAGTATCTGAATTAATGATTTCCACCTTTCCCCCTCTCATCTGCATAGAATTCATCTGAGAGAGAAGACTGTAACAATGACGAGCCCCCCAGGAAGATCATTCCCGAGAAGAATGCACTCAGGCAGGTATGCACTGAATTTAGGTGTGCAAAACCCACCCAGCCCCTTTACTTGAATGACCTAGAGTCCTTTGACATCCCTTGCAACTTGGAAAGATACAAAACACATAAAGGAATTATTATTATTTTTCTCTCCCTCCCTCCCTCTCTCTTTCCTGAAAGAATATATAAGTTTTCAAGTTACAACAGCCATTCTTTGGAAGGCACCTTGGAGCTAATTCACATCTTTCCAGAGCAGTATGCAAGCTTACTTTCTTATGTATCGTACATTGCTCCAGTAATGTGCCTTAGAGAGCAATCTTGTGGGTCAAGCAGGTGGTGTGATTCTTTGCTGTGCTAGTAATGCATGGATACTGAATTCCTTGTCATGTGCTGTACAAGTGATCCACGTATTCTGCAACCACCCTTGACCTCTTGGGGAATAGCAAGTTTGTATTGCTATCAGGCAAGTTTTCAGACCAATAGGCCTTGATTCTTATGTGTGTGGCCATAACTAAAGGAACAAACATTCAGTTATATTCCTAATCTAAACTTGAACCAGAACAGAAGAAAGGTGAGCTAATAGGCTTTTCAGTTAATACAGAATTGGTTGCTAATTTAAAAAGTGATTCTTGGAATTTAGATGCACTCCCTTACACACAAGGGTTATTGATGGTTTATGCCATAGTCTTAACCTTCAGCTGCTGTTACCAGTTTGCAGACAGTAGCATTCTGGTTAGTGAGGCCTGGTAGCTGGCATCAACAGGGTACAGCTGATATTTTCTTGGACAGTAAATAAAGAAGAGGTATTACTTTGCTGAACTCATTGGAAAAGCAAAGTCAGTCCAAATTGGCCTGCAGGCTATATCTTTGAGATCAGATATGCTTCCAGCCATGTATTTGTGAAATCAATGCTCCTCAGATATGCATTTTCTTATTTCTTTTTTTTGCAGGATCCACACAACACTGTTGGCATCAACATTTCAACCAATATCACTATCCCACCCTCCCTTTAATCTAGATTTTCTGTTTCTGGGAAAGATCCAATATTAAGGGGTTTTGTGTGTGTGATATTGCATAAAGGATAAAGCTGTTGCCATTGATCCATTTGTGATATCTCAATATCCCGTTGGTAAATAAATTCCCTGTCTGAATAGTCCCATAGGGACCTAGAAGAAATCGAGAAAGCAATGTGTTTCTTTTCTGAAAAACAGTTCAATTTTCTTCTTTGAATGCAAACGTATATTATCTTCTCCTTTGCTCAGGAGAGGGCAAATTTGTTGTTGTGGGGGGAGGGGGAAATAAGGCTGGACATCCAGCCACTCCTTAAACTTCCTATTGTCCTTTTATTTAGTAAAATGACCCTAAAATTCACAACAATCATTCTCACTCATGAAAGGACAGCATCAGTATGTGATCTGCAAGTACATGGGTTAGAGAACTTTTGCAAGCATCATCTGCTTGATCTATGTACACATGGCAAGTATACAGCACTGCTTATTATGCATTGCAGAATGAAAACACATTTCTACATGGAGGTGTAACCTATGGTGCCCTTTATTTTGGCTCCATGCATTTAAAGTGTAAGACTTCTCCCAAATAATCTTGGGAACTGTAGCTGACCTCCTACAGAGCTACAGCTAAAGTTTCCAGGAATCTTTACGGGAAGTCATGTACTTTAGGGGAAGTCATGTACTTCAAATGTTTAGTGGGTACCTTTGACCACTTCCCATTACTCTTGCATAGAAGCAGTGGCGGAGCTTCATGTTCCGGCACCGGGGGGGGGGGGGCGGAGAGCAGGCAGGGGTGGGGCTGGCGTGCATCCTGGGGGTGTGGCATGTCGCCTGTGGGGGCATGGTGCCCAGCACAGGCAGGGGGCGGCCGCAATGGCACCCACCGGGATCACACTGCCGGGGATGGTGTGCTCCTCCCACACTTCTCTTCCTCCGCCAGTGCATAGACAAAGCCAGCAGAGAGAAACATAACCTAGTTTAAAGCCATGTACCGTTTAGAGAAGTAAATATAATTAGGTCTTATTAGCATGTATTCTGTGAAGAAAGACTTGGGGGGGAAATTGAATGCTGGGGGGGCGTGGGTGGGGGAGGTTGTGTGGATGTGTGTTTGCAGCCTTGGAAAACCATGACAAGGGGACAAAGTTTTTGGCAACTATGTTTAAGCTAACAAACGAATTTTCTCACTGCTAAGTTATAAATTAATTTTAATAGGCTGATCCAGATGGTCCATTTGGAAAATGGATAGCTTGATCTGTTGAAAATTAAACTAAATTTATCTCTCTCATACTTCAAACTGAAGCTAGTGTGAAAAGAGTGCCCATTAAGTCCAGTGAATACAGATGGACCGGCAGGTCACACATGGGACTAATCTGATTCATTTTAAAAATAAATGTGTGAATTATTGAATCAGTCTCCTGGTTTGACTCCTGTTTTGTGCATGTGTGCAGTCTTTTTAAAACAGACCCTCAAATGCTTCAGTGCCTTTTTAACCTGTATGTTTCCATTTTAAATTCAACGTTCTTGCCAAAAACTGTAATTAGTTTTCAGTAGCCATCATTTAGTGTTGGATCCGAATAGTAGATTGATTAGGTCAGGCATTTGTTATTTTAAGGGCTTCGTCTCCATTTCTGAAGAGTTGGGGCTTAGTAGCTGAGAGAGAGAGAGAGAGAGAGAGAGATCGCTTTTAGAAACCAATGAGGGGGAAGCTCCCCAGGGACCTTTGAGCCTTTTGGCTTTTGGTTGTGTTAAACAGAGCCATGAATGAAGATCTGTAAATTTATTGCAGTGCCATCTGGGTTTTCCCGTTCTTTTTTGTAGGAACCATATTATTGTTGGCTTGTATCTGTCTATTGTAGTGGTCACTCCCCAGGAGCTTGCCCTCATCCTCCAAAGGAAAGTGATGAATAGCAAGGGTCAGCAGGCATAGGTCACAGGGCAGCTGTCCGGAGCTGCCCTGAACTTGATTACCCTACTGTCTTTAAAAATATTGGCACAATGCAGGTTGTTTAAAGAAAGCTTCTCTCTCCTGTGCTCAAATGGGGTAATAATGAAGTGCCTTTTTGCTGTCAAGACTTGCTCTATGGGTGAGTTGGGGGTGGATCTCTGTGGAGAGGAAATCGTGTCAAAAGGTGCCATGGGGATGTGCTGACGGCAGCGGGATTGCAATGATGTGCATTGCACTTTTCATCGGGATCATCTCTCCTAAGAGCTTCCCGATGGAAGGAAAGTGGGGCACCCAAGACCCTTCTCCACCCCACCCCGTCCCAGCCACCCAGCATTTTCATGAACTCTTCCTTCAGCAATTTGACACAGAGCTGCAACATTTAGAGGTTGGGGAGGACATACAAAGCCTCTGACATTTTGTGCTGCAGGATGCTTAAAAGTAAGGGCAAGCCAGAGCAAAAGAGAGGCAAAAGTAAAGGAACATCGCTTCCTAGTTACTGTAGAGTAGGCTGTAGATGTTTCTGTGAGGAAAAGAGTTGGTGTCTAAGCTGTAATTTGTATCAATCTTGAACGCTTGTTAGGAAAAAGCGACCCAGTATGAAGGAGGAATAGTTATTTCAAATGTGCTTATAATTTGCTTTTGTGTTTTCCTATCCACTATTATTATCCCAAATATCACTTGTGCAGAAATCCTTGCCTGTTCAGCAGAAATGTTGTCTTGCAGCCTAAAAACTCTGTGGTTGCCCCCTGTCCCTGTTTCAATGCTAATCGGGTCTGTCAGATGTGCGGTATTTCTGCATTCCCCCCGTAATGGAGTAAATTGCTTGCGTTGTCTATTGTCCTGACCTTTTGTTTCCGTGTCCACTTACAGGCCAATGAACGTGGGTAGTGATAAATAAAGCTCTGAGCAGGACTCTCAAGTCTTTGAAAACAGCATGTTGCCATCTCCCTAGTTATATTTCTTTAAGTGTTTACGTGTATGCTGAATTCTTTTCTCTTGTGTGGCTGGAACCCTGGGGCCTCGGAGCCATGAGAGAGGCCAAGAAGCTGACAAAGTAGCTGTCCCCTTGTTAGCTTGTTCCTTTCTTTTAAAAAACAACCACAAAAAAACCACAAGATGAAACCCATCTGGCTCAGGGCATTACATTTTCCTCCCCCATGCACCTCTATAGATGAAGAGTTTCACCTGCAGTGAGGGTTTACATTGATTAGGAAGGGTGCAGTAATTCAACTCTGGCCATCCACTTCACTGATACTTTGCAGTCTTTAAAGGTGCTGACCCATTGAGTTAAGCTGTCAAGAGGAGGATAAAAAAGGAGCTCCGTCCCAGGAGGTAACAGCTGCCAGGTTTTCAACACCTTGTGCGCTGCTGGAGAAATGTCACCAATTGTCAATGGGGAAGAAAAATGACTGACTTGCCTGCCATCTTCCCTTTTAATGACTAGCCTTATAAAATGAAGGATTTAAGCCTCGGAAGATCAGCAACCACAAGGCAAAATTTTCATTGGCAGGCAGAAAATCAAGAGCATTTTAAGGAGGTGCTACATATGCAGTAGCCCTTTTGGGGGGGAAGATGCAGTTAGCCCAGTTGGCTAGGGCGACCTTTGAATAATGGGGTATAAGTGTAAAAAGTTTGCGGAAGCCACTCACATCCAGCATTAGCTTATCTACTTTAGGGGGAAAGGCAGGAGGGGGAGCTATATTCATAAGCCAGTGAACTGAGAGAAAGCATACTGTATTTCTGCTCTTTGGAGGACAATTTGTTTTCAAGCTGCTACCAGATGGCTAAATACCATGACATTTCTCTTTTGTTTGGGGTTTTTTTTCCTGTTTCAGTTTTTGTTTTACAAGCAATTCAGTACTCCTTGCTTTTGTCAATATTGTTTTACTGAATAAGTTTCAATGGCTCGGGAATGGGACACAAAGTAGCATTGTCCTTCTCCTTGTTTTGATTGATAAAAGAGGATACAAATGTTGGAAATGGGCTGAGCATTTCCTCCCCCCATTTGTTTTTAGGTTACTCATTTTAATTGTACTGAGTAATTAGAAGGTACATACAGCCAAGGGAGCATTGTTATGGAAATTGCCCAGGAAAACCCATTCCCCATTTGCCATCACCATGTGTTGAGACAATTCTTCCCTCTAGTGGCAAAATTAGGGACTCTGGCTCCACAGTAGGCAAGGTGTAATTGCAATATGACAAACTGAGCTTTGGGGACGTTTCTGTAAATGTTCTTGGTTTTGGCTTGGCTAGTCTATATTTTTTCTTGCTGACTTCCTGCAGAGATCTTTTCCCCTTCCCACAAGCATTCCGAGCAACAGAGACTAGACATTTTACTTTAAATATAGAAATGATAATCACAGTGGATTCTGGGTAATGCTCTGCAGCTTGACTTAATTCTCATCTTCCTTTTTTTTAATTACCTGTTTATAAAAACGCTTTTAAATTTGCAGGCATTTAATACTTTCGGAAGAAGCACCTCATTGGAAATAAATAAATATATTGCCTTTTTAAAAAATAGTCTGTGTGAAAGACCTTAAGGGTAATTAATGGAGGTCTCATAAGGCCCTGTAAGTGAGATGAAAGCGATCTTTCTGAATCTGCAAGAGTGATTTGTTCGTATAACTTCCCACTTCCACTGAATTCTTCAGAGTCTAATAACTATTTTCTTACCATTTGGCAATTGGCGCTTTGCTGCAAAAGCCCTTGTTTGAACAATGAAAAAAAGAGTTTAATAATCTTGTCTCTGGAAATGACTTGGGGGAAGATTGTGCTCTTGGATTTCGTTGTTGTGTTTTTACTACAATAATATCTTTCTCTGATAAATCATGTAATTATTGACTACAGGGGTGGGAAAGAAATCTTATTGAACATTTAGATTCTCCAATTAAAGTGCTGGTGTGCTGAAAGATGAGATCTTTTGGATGAATTGTGAAATAACTTGCCATCCATTGGTATAGATGGAAAACTTGGAAGCCCTCAGGGATTCAAAGGATTAAGAGTAGGCCCACTTGATCCTGACATTGGAAGGACCTGTGGACCATTTTACTCATTGCATAGGAACTGACCCTGGGCTTGGTAAATGCATTCAGCAGAGAGCTGCACCAATTCCCATCCTCTGAATGTTGTGATACGATGTATGTGTTTGTCATATTCATCCTTTGTACTTTGGGGCATAACCTAAAAATGTGAGACCTTAAGATGTTTGTCAGTCAAAAAGATAGAGTTGTTAATATACCCTGCACTGCTGTGGAACATAGCTATGAAGCAGTTTCTGCTAGTTTAAAGCAGGTAAATTTTTAGTCCTTATGGCTGCAGAGAGAAGGTTGGCCAAGCATTACAGTGTTTATGGAAAAGAAGAAAGATCCATTTCATACTTTGCTCATTGTTTCTGTATTTTAGATACTCCCTCCTTACCACCTCAGTCCACCTCAAAATATTCTGATTTCCCCCACAGATTATGAAAAGACAATGTTTTACACTTCATGTAATTTTTAAGTGGTACTCCAGACAGTCTCTCCACATCCATAGCAGCATCTGCAGGTGGTAATTTGGACCTTTGTCTGGCCATAGATGCTGCTTTGCATCGCCGAGCTCCTCTCATTGCATTTCTGCTCCTGACATGATTTGAAGCGGTCATACGTCGGTAGATATTTTTTTCCCATTAGTGTGTTGCTATAGGCTGCTTAACACTCATCTCAAACAGCTTTTGCAAGGTTAAAGGAATGTGGCTTGGTAACAAGTTTGTGTCATTTTAAATATATACCTTCCAGTAAATAAGGAGGAGCCTAGCAATCAATCCCTTTTAGTGTGTTATATGTTTCACCTGACAACTAAACCCTCTATTGATTAGCCATTACTTTGTTGGATAATCCTGTGTCATTGAAGCCACTGTAAAAATTAAACTCTTTAAAATGTTTTACCCTAGCAGCAGTGTGAAAATTGAAAACTTGTTCAGAATTATAGCCAGCTTTCACCAAAAGGGTAGTTTTCAACAAACTGGTTTATGCTTGCATTCTTTATATGCAGTATAAAACCGTATTAAAGCACTCCAACGCAAAGCTATCTGCCTCTGGCTCAGTATCTGGCTGCCATTTCAAACAGTGCTTCCTGTGGCCTAGAAATGGCCTCTCTTGGTGATTGGGGAGGAGATGCTTGGACAGTTCGGGTTTCTGAGCTAGAATTGAATCAGAAATCCTTTTATAGCCAAAACACGGAGTTTGGACTTCTGTAGAATGATCAATAATGTAACAATCCTTTGTGAATCTCACAAAGGAATACAACATGAGGTAATGTCAGGGGTGGCAGTGTTTGGGTGATGAAAAATTGAAAACTTCTAATCAATTAAAAAGGTGCCCCTGATTAATTGGGCAGCAGATTTAATGAAAATGTTTTTATGCCTTTTTAAATACTGTGGCTTGCGTCTTAGTAGAGGCATTCCTCCTAATCTTTCACACAGAAGGGGTTGCACAAGATATTGCCTGCTTCAACATATGTGGGCATATTCCAAGAACAAATTACGTGTCTATTCCTCTGTGACTGTGGCTGAAAACGCAATATTATCTGTATGACATACTCTCTCATAGAGATGCTACGCTTAAATTTTACAAAACCACAAACAGCTTGGGGTAAAGTTACTCAGAAGATATCCTTGTTCTGTATATATACCTACCTACCTGATCCTTGAGATCCTTCCCAGAAGCCCTGCGCTTCATGCTGTCACCAAATGAAATGAGGCAGACAGTTAATAGGAAGAGGGTCTTCTCAGTGGTGGCACCCAATTATGGAACATGCTTTATAAAGAGACTTGCTTGGTGTCAGCCTTGCAGCCTTTTTGGCAACAGGTTAAAAGCCTTTTTATGCATCCAGGCTATTAAAAAAACCCACAAGTTGATCAATCTGGCCATCTCAGTCTTAGGATCCATGCTTTATTGTTTCTCTTCGAGAAAGCATTTTTTTAATGCTACTTTTATTATTTTACATTTTATTCTTAATATTTGTTTTTAAAATTTCTGTGAGCTGCTTGGACAACGTATATTGTTGGGCAGCCCATATAAATGCAGTAAGTAAATAAATAATCAGTTGTTTAAGCTTCCTCAAGAATCATTGAGCCCAGAAGCAGAAAAGTTTACATGGCAGTGCTTCGTTTTGTCCTAAGTGAAATAGGAAGGTTCCAAATCCACTATGGAGCACCCTTCCTCATGCTTTGAATTTTTGCTCTTTCACAGGAATATCAAAAACACTTTTGCTTCTTATTGCTGCTGGATTTTTTTGGGATGGAATGCAAAGAGGATCTATTGCTTTTTTGGTTTTTATTTAGATTTGTGCTCCATTGTGTGTTTTAGTTTTCTGTAAACCACGTTGAAATACTTTTGGAATGTACACCTTTGTAAAAATTAAGTACGGTAAATAATAGCTTCGCTTCCCCAGGGAAATAATAACCTTGTGGAGAACAGAGTGTTACCACCTACCCCACATTTTAACAATTGACAAAATGAGCTTTTGCAGGAGGTGGGGGAGTTTGGGTCTCTGCTTTAAACCACTGCTGTAGAAGAGTTTGGAGTTGAAATATTCCCCCGCCCCGCCCTTAGATTTCTTAATTTAAGA
Organism: Podarcis tiliguerta; assembly: GCF_965153285.1. Classification (NCBI taxonomy): domain Eukaryota; kingdom Metazoa; phylum Chordata; class Lepidosauria; order Squamata; family Lacertidae; genus Podarcis; species Podarcis tiliguerta. Next base: position 42,473,696 of record NC_139538.1, on the reverse strand, counting down.
ACTTGGAGGTGCATTTTTTTTCATGGTCCTTGAAATGTAAGGCTCTTGATTTAAGCAGTACAAATCCCTGTAGGGCAGACTTGACCATTGTGTATGATATCTCTATATGACTATATAATGCAGGCTGTCTGCTTTAAAAGTAGAAGCCCACGAATGCAATTAGCTGCTCTAAATAAATGAAACACCTTACCTTTAGAACAAATACAGTTCCATTATCCAAACCATTATTTTGTTTCTTCTTCACAGACCTATAATAGCTGTGCCAGGCTCTGCATCAACCAGGAAGCAGTTTGCTTAGGGAGCACTGCTATGAAGACTGAAAACTGTGTGGCCAAAGTAAGTAAAGTTGCAACTGTCATCCTTGTACCAGGTCAATAAGCTGCAAGTTCTCTCTTCATTGGAGAGGCAATTTAATACTGTGCTTTCTGAATGTATCTGTGTAAACCTAATTGAGTCCATAGGGTCTTATGGGAATTTATGTAGTCCTTTATCGATAATGCACATTTATTGTTTTAATCCTAAGAACCCCTTCCTCGTTAGTTCCCTGCCTGTAAAGGAAAAAGGTGAGATATAAATAAAGATAATAATTATAACAATAATCGTTAGTTTTTGAAATTAGGATGATAATATGGTGAAAATTTAGAAATGAGAGTTGAAAATCCTAGTGGGTTTTTTTAAAAAAAATATTATGATTTGTTGGGCCCTTTTAAACAAAAAAATGTGCCAAATGTATCTTAGCAATAGCCATGGTAATATGAGAAACGCACAACTCAACTGTTGCACCTCCAACTGGTGGTTTATTTATTTTTATGCTGTCTTTGTCCAAACAAGTTGTCCATGTTTGCTTCCAGCAGAGAGAGGCAGTTGAGTGGGCATTCGGATTGTAGGGCTGCAACCCTGCCTCCTTCCTGAATTTAAGCCCCTGCAACTTTAGACAGGGAGCATATGATATTCTCATACCCCCCCTGCTGGCCACTGTCTCAAGTCACACAACTGGAGCCGAGGTGGGGGATTTGATTCACATACTTACTGCAGTACGGAGACATTGTCAGCGGGTTGAAGACGCATCTGATTTTAAAACAAAGCACTTTCGGAGGAATGGTGGATTGGGTATGTTCCCTTTTGCATTGCCACATCAAAAGAGACATTCTCAGGGAAATGTGCATCCTGTCTTTGGCTTCCCCTGCAACTAAATATAACTCCCATAAAATAAGAACCGTGTCTGAGGGATTGTGAATGACTGGAAAACATTCCAGCCACGATACAGTGTATATAAAAAGGGCATGTTTAGCCTTGCTTAAGCTTCATGTTTCCATTGGAAGGAAGTTCAGGATAGCCCTGCAGGACAGATCAGTGCATGCAGCCATCTGTTAGCAAAACCAGCTGGCGCTTTTGCAGCATCTCTCCCCCTCCTCTTCCCACCCCCAACAAAATGGCTGGTAGAGAAATGATTGCCCTCTTCTCCCTCCTCATTCCTTGGGATTTCTTCCTGTAATGCCTTTCCCCCAGCATATGTATTCTTGTTCTAGATAGGTGCCATATCCAAGAAACCTTTCTTTAACTTTACTCGAATATATAAAAAAATCCCTTTGGCAGACAGTAATGCCATGCAAATTTTCTCCACCTTTCTGTAAAACTGCCTGTCGCATACAACGTTTCTCCTCAAGTGTGTCATTCTACAGAATCCAACATCCATTTATGTATGGTGCCAATGTGTGAGCAGTCTGAGCAATCGCTCTGTGTGCATAACTCTGTGGGAAGCTTGCTTAACCCCAGACAGAATGAAATTCTCCCTAAGGCCAGATAGATACCTCCGTTTGAATTTTGGCATTCAGTAGTGTACATAATTTTACTCTGGAGGACCAAGCTGCATGGAGTCACACCCTCTGTACAACTGTGCCTGTCTCTGTATGCTTTTGCATGGTTTGCAGCTCAGTGTGGTAGGAGCTTCAGTGAGCTGGTCAGACAAAAGACTAAGCCATAGTCTTAGCAAACCTCAGCACGCCTTATGCTTGCTTTCTCCCTCTCCTCCTCAGGGGCAGCTACAAGGAAGAGTTTGGAAGGTTTTTGCTTCTGTTTTAGATTAACCACAGCTCGCCTTGTTGTCTAACCTCTGTGAAGCTGTGATTAATTTTAACTTTGGCTTATTTATTATTATTTTTCTAATTCTAATAATTTATACATAGTTTAATACTGCAGTTGTATTGTGTACAATAGGTGTTATGGAGGGATACAGCATAAAAATAGTTAAAATAAACCATAAGATTCGGGGGGAGGGGAGAGCCTGCTGAAAGTCTTTACCAAGCATAAAATGTTTACCAAGCATCAGGGAGCAGGCTGCCTTATTTCAGTTTGGAGGGAGCTCCTCAGAATTGGACTCACGATACTGAATGCACAACCAGTAGTTTGTGAAGCTGGCTTATTTCTGCTGATCATCAGTTTAAGATTAACCACAGTTTAGGGTTCAGATGATTCATAAACTGTGGTTAACATAAAACAGTAACAAAAATTTCCAGTGTCCTCCTCGTGTCCACAGTAGAATGAGGGGAGAGTGTGCAAGCCATGACATACATATCAAGCAAGTGAGTGCAAAGAGCGTAGCTTAGAGTGCAACTAGGTGATTTAGTGGCGTGGTGGGTCTTTTGCAGTAAGACTTGGGAAATGTTGGTTGAGCCCAAGTCTCTGCAGTCCCGCTTCCATGTGCTGTATGAGTCCAGTGGAGCAATTAAAATGTGATGATACAGGGTCAGAATTCAGGCTCATAATTTTGGGGGGGATGGAGGCAGCAGATGGGGGACATCAGCTCTGTAATGCAAAATGCATCTTCTTAGTTGTGAAGTGTTTTGTGTAGCGTTGTATCCAAACTGATGCCTTGATTCTTACTTAAAAGGTAAAGGGACCCCTGACAATTTAGTCTAGTCGCAAACGACTCTGGGGTTGCGGAGCTCATCTCGCATTACAGGCCGAGGGAGCCAGCGTTCGTCCGCTTCCGCAGACAGTTTTTCCGGGTCATGTGGCCAGCATGACTAAGCTGCTTCTGGCGAAACCAGAGCAGCGCACAGAAACACCATTTACCTTCCCGCCAGAGCGGTACTTATTTATCTACTTGCACTGCGTGCTTTCAAATTGCTAGGTTGACAGGAGCTGGGACCGAGCAATGGGAGCTCACCCCATCACAGGGATCCGAACCGCCGACCTTCCGATCGGCAAGCCCAAGCGGCAGACTTATTTTTCTACAAATGATAGTTTCTCCCTCCCCCCTTTATCTGCAAGTATATAGCTGTCTTATTGGAAACCCCCTTCAGGTTCTTGGTTTCAAATTCTCAGCCTGAGATTATAAAATGGCTTGGCAGAGTTTTCCCTGCATGTGCTTCCTCTAGCAGTAAACTTTTCTTCTACGCAGAACTCATTCGTTTGACCAGAAGTTGTGTGTGGCTGGCAGGAAATCACAAGGGAGCTGCACTTACTAAAAGTAGTTTGTAGCACCTTTAATTAAAGGTGTGCCCTCAAAATGGTAGCCCACAAAAATTAGAACTCTGTTAATTTCCCCTGGGATCTTGACAAACATCTATGAGAAGAAAGCCGGAGACAAAAATTAGGTAATGAATCCTCGTCTCTGATAAAAGATATGGTCCTTCCAAGCACTGCTGCACCAGAGTGTTTATTCTTGGGCACATATTTTGCATATTTGTGTGTTGCTGGGAGTGGTGTTCTTCTTAAAATGTGTGGAGAAGCATTGAACTCTCATAGGAAGTAGATATTTCTCATGATGGTGTGTATAGACGAGAACTGCATTACTAGTTCAAAACCTTTTGAAAGTGGAGTTGACGCGGGATATGCATTGCCAAATATCCTGAAGACTAAACAAACCACTTTGCAGAGATTCAGTATTGTAGTATCTGTGAATATATCACTAGTTTGCTTTATCGGTGAAATTCAGTGGGTGTAAATTGAAACTTAAAGTTCTTGTGGGCCTCCCTTTGTGCAGAGGAATCTGTTCCCTTTTGTAGCCCTCAATATCACTCTGCCTTTCCAAAATGAATATTCAAAACTGGCCCAAAATAATGCATTTTTAAAAAACAGTGTAGGGTACATTTAGATGTGGAGATTGTTGCATTACTTTTTTCTGGTTGCAATGTTAGCACTTCTGTCCTCATTTCTAATGTTACTGCATTAACTGTTGTGTTCTGAAACTGTGGCTTTCCATATACTGCTGTGTTACACTAAATTCTATTCACACCAGTGAACATGGTGTGACACAACCGTGGACATCATCAAACATGCCGCCACTTTTTATGTGCATGCACTCTTCTGTTCCCCTGTGATTCACCCAGGAAGCTGGCAGGAAAGAACTGAGTGCCAGAATACTGCCCTAAATTTCATCACATAAGCAGCAGTGAAAACCACAGGGAAATTTCAGCACAAAACTCCTGTGATTATCCAGGTTAATGGGGTTGCAAACAGATTTTTTTCTGGAAGCATTTTGCGTGCAAATGAGTGCTAAACTTCCACTAGATTTCCTGAATTGACATGTGAAAGATCACCTAAAACACTAAAATTATCAGGTAAGGAAAATGGAATAAAGTGCTGTTTGAAGGCAGCCATAGTAAATGCCTGACACTTGTTGACATAGGAAGATTCTAAGAAGATTTAAAGAAGAATGAAGTAGCTATATAGCTGGTAATGATCTGCAAACCCAGTCTGCCAAATCTTTTAAAAGGGATATAAAATCTCAGATGGAGTTTAAGCTGGTATCTAACCATCAGCATGCATCTGTCAACTGCAGAAACCGTTCAGCATGTTGGCAGTATTAAAATTATAGCTACCATCAGACACAAGGTAGACCAGGCATTGGAGCCAGTATCTGGTTTCCTAGGATTATAAGATATATGAATTTCAGGTTGTAGACTCCTCTGTCTCCTTTAAAGGATCCTTTCATTTAGTTTCAACATACTTCTCTGTCTTACTAATTCAGCACCTTAGAACAGTATGGACTGGCTGTTGTGCCGAACTTTCTTTGATAAGGCATCCTCACAACTTTTTACTGGAGCTCAAGGACAGGCAAGGTGTTGCTTTCACTGGCGCAGTGAAAGCCAGCCAGGCAAGCAGCTGTTCTGTTATTTAGTAATCTTGGCTCTTCAAGCTACATATTGGTGACTGTGATCACTTTAGCTATATGGTAGAATGGTACACAGCTAAAAATGCCTGCTAATGAATGTCCCACTTTGGGCATGCAGAACACCTGGACAGATATGAAAAGTTCCAGATAGGGGATGGGGTTCTCAGACAAGTAGACCTTTTCCTTCCCCTCATCATCCAAGACATGGCTGAGTTGAATGCTCTCTAGCATTGAATCTTAGGAAGTCACTGCTTTCCCACTTGCTCCATCATCCCAGTATGAATTGGAAGGAGTTGCTTTGCCACAACAGTTTTTTCCTGGTGGGCTGTTTTCCTTCAGATGAGTTGGATATGTCTTGTTCTGTCATTCATTCTGATGCATGTGTTGAATTAGTTTCCTACTTCACGGATCTTTTGAACACGTGCAGCAGGCTTTGTGCATTTGACTCCACACCCCCTGCTAGGAGTAGATAGTTGGCTGGTGGGGGTGGGTAGGCAGAAGGTAGACTATATTAGAAGGTGAACCTGAAATCAAAAACACTAGCTTGAGAAACTCTGAGTTTAGTGCTCCTGAGATTTTCAGACCCTGAGAATGTTCAGGCCCTTCAATGTGCACATATAGTCTTGACCGGTCTTGTTGGGATCTCCCTGGAGGTGTCTTGCCAACCTTTTTCTTAACTGAAGTACCATTTATCTATTGTGACTTTTCTGTGTTCAGTACTGTGGGTTTTTTCCGCTTTTCTTTCTGATGGACTCTGCTATGGTCTATATTGTGCCCAGGTTCTTGTTTCCTTTATAATTATGGTTGAACAAACCTAATAGTGCCTTACAGGAATTGATGCATTTCCATCGTGATGCTGTACTTGGCTCAAAATTGTTTTTTAACTTATGGAATTAGAATCCAGTCTCTCTCTCTCTCTCTCTCTCTCTCTCTCTCTCTCTCTCTCTCTCTCTCTGACACACACACACACACTAAATTATCTTTTGGAGATAATTTCTTAAATGGAAATAAAAAGTGTTATAACGAATGTAAAACTGAAATGAAGTTTACTTAATACCCACAAGTATTCTGCCTCCATGAAGCATAATTAAAATCATCCAAAGGGTTAGGCTTTTCAGTTTCTTTACAGTGGCACGTTGGTCATAATCTAAGGCTAAGGCTATTTTGCCTTAATCTGGAATATTTTACATTTTCACAGTTTCCCCCTTCCCCCACCCCTAGTCAGAGTTATTTGCAAAGGGATTGAAGAAAGAATGTGCACGTCTCCCCTCCCTTTCCCCTTCCCACATTCTCCAGATTTTGATAGAAGATTTGTTTTATTTATTTCCAAAATTATATCCGCAGGAAACAAGCCGTTTAAATTCAGATTATGCTGAATCAAAATGGTGCTGGTATGAGAAGCAACGTGCTGTTTTATGAGCACGGAGTCCCTTTTCTCATAACTGATTGATAGTAAATATTTTCCTGAAGAGTTATTGCCAGCCATGAACAGTGCAACTGTTTCACTGGGTTTTTTTTTCCTGTAGTACTTGCTGTACCAGCCATTGTCTGTAATTAAGATCTACAATTCACAATGCAGACGTTTGCACTTCCTCTGGGTCTGAGCTATTTATAAGGTATTTCAGCTGTTCAGAGTTTCTTTTGAGTGCTAAACTACATGTAAACAGGCATTTTTCTCTCTCCAGTATGCACACATTGTATATCAGTTGCCTTTATTTGCCTCCTCCTGTCTTGGAAGCTACTTTACATGTTGGGTTCATCATGAAATAAATAAGGGTAGAAATAGTTCTCTCCACCCCCAACCCTCACTCCAGCAATTTTCACAAACCATTGCACCCTCCCCCAGCCTGTTTTCAGCCAAGGACCTCTTAAATGCTAGGGATACCCAGCCATTTTTGCCATTAATGGTTCTACTGAATTAACAGATGAGTAGCAAAAGAGTGGCATGCTAAAGCTTTCAACCTTATAGAGCTGGAGGTAGAAATAAAAAAATCTAATGATTCAGTCTTCCTTCAACCCACTTCTTTCTCCCTTAGGAAAATATGCAGTTATCTGTGAGTCACTTGACACAGACAAGATTTTCCTTGGTGATCATAGGGAGAAACTATACACATCCTCATGTGCAACGATCATGTGTCTATTTAACGACTTATGTCTGGAAGCAAGCATAATTAAAAAGGGCGATATTTATGCATGTTTCATTGGTAATGTACCGTTTGTGGTCTTCTGAACCAAACACCGCCTGTTGACCTTGCAGATGTAGATTTAAACCACAGCTCAGCAGTGGAATTCATGGACTAACAGCAGACAACTTATATATTAATAATAATTATTATTTATACCCCGCCCATCTGGCTGGCTTTCCCCAGCCACTCTGGGCAGCTTCCAACCGAATATTAAAAACACAATACAGCATTAAACATTAAAAACTTCCCTAAACAGGGCTCCTTTCAGATGTCTTCTAAAAGTAAGATAGTTGTTTATTTCCTTCACATTGGATGGGAGGGTGTTCCACAGGGCGGGCACCACTACCGAGAAGGCCCTCTGCCCAGTTCCCCTGTAAGCTCACCTCTTGCACTGAGGGAACCGCCAGAAGGCCCTCAGCACTGGACCTCAGTGTCTGGGCTGAACGATGGGGGTGGAGACGTTGTTAGTTGCCTTAGTTTTCCCATCTGTTAAATGGGGAGAACAATGGCGTATTTCATGAAATGGTGGCGAAAATCCACTTCCTGGGTATAAGGTCATCAAGCTGGGACATTTGAGTGACCTTTTTGGATAACAGCCTAGTGTGCTGCAGGAACATCACCAGACCTAGAAATCTGAGGGAAGACTTTTGGGAGGGAAACTCTGTTCTAGCCTTATCCGCTCTTTGGCTAAGTTGAGAGCAAGTTTACATGGGTCTGGATCAGCTCAGAAAGGCTCCTGTGTCTTTGTCCCTAGGAGGAGTAATAATGAGAAGCAAGTTCCTCATCAGGCATGTACTGCAGCATTGCCCGCTGATGCATGCCGGATCACCCGCACACAGGGATCACGTGACCACTCCAAAAGTCAAACGATCAATTCGCCTCGTTTTGGCTCTGTAGTTAATGCACAAACAGTGCGATCTGCAGGGCTGTAATTGCATTGTTAGGGCCAAGGAACAAGCCTGTGCCTTTTCAGCAGACAGCTGGCAGGGAGAGAGGCATGTTGTTAGGAAAGAGAGAGGCAAGGCAAATAAAATTACTGCTAACGCTCAGAGATCGGCAGGAGTCCTACTTGCCTAATCTTACCGGTGGGAGCAAGCGGCTGTTGTAATCCAATTATAGCAGCATAAGCAATTTGTTAGACACTCCGCATAATGTAACAATTTCCCAATAAACTCTGACTTGTAATAACGTCGGCAAGAGCCCACATAAATCTGCCCGAATGGTGGGGGCTGGAGCATTCGGCTGGGGGCTTGTAATTTGTGCCATCAGCACGTTTCTCCGACTGTGGCATGGCGCACCATTTTCCATGCAGGAATTCTGAGGAGTAAAGCTTGGCAAAGCCTCTCTAAAGAGGAGTCCATTAGGAGAGGAGGGGCCAAGCAGTACTGAGAACCATACTGCTCTGATTTACCCCGTATGGTAGAAAAACTCAAAACGGCTTGTAAAAAAGAAATCAGTCAAAAGCAACAAAGAAAAGCCCGGGACAGAATTTTTTCCTTCTTATTTCTTAAAATTAAAAATAATGGTTAACTCAAGAGATTGCTATGTTCTACTAAAAATCAGGTGGTGCCCTAAAGGAGTCAAAACTGCCCAAGAGAGATTTTCTCTCTCTGGAATCCACCAATTTGTATTTTTGTTGCATGTTGCTGTGCTTAGATTTGGAACCGTTAACTTTGAATTTCCCTAGTTGGATTTAACTTTTTTAGTGAAATATTGTGCATCCTCACTCTTCTGTTGGAGCCTTTACAAAGAGCTAATTTAGATATTTGTATAGAATTCATTTTCATGTCCTGTCTGTCACAGAACAAGACTGTTACTGCAACTGATGTGCCTGGCAGATAAGAATTCTTGTTTTGTTTCTTTACAAATGCTTCATTTAGTCATATGGTTGTGGAAGCTTTGAATCATGGTACACAACCCTAGTTTCTGTCAGTTATATCAGCACTCAGCTTTGCTGTGGAACTATAGTCTCCTCTAACCTCTGAGAAGGTCTCTTTCCATGTATTGCTGAGGCACCAGGTAGCAGCACAAAGCCATCTCTGCAGAAGGTCCTAGTTGAACTTGCTGCCTTATCGATCAAGTAAAGCTGTAGAGTCTTTTGACCTTCAGAGAATCTGCTGGGTACTCACAACAAGATGTCTGACCTTGGGAGCAACTCTTGAGAATGTAGAACGTTATTGATGTGTCTTGTGTACCTTATTGTGCTAGGATACTGCTTAATATGATACATATTTTGAGTTGCAGAAGTGCAAGGGTTTTTGTGTTGGCTGTTTTATTGATGGCCATATTTCAATTTTAAAGCACATTTATGTTAAATCTGGTCAGAAGGTTACACAGTTGTCTGCCCTTGGTATTGTGTGCAAATTCACATTCAGATTTGCTGGATGGTCTTTCCTAATGCCCGAACTGCAACATTTTCATTGTTCCTAATCTGCTGTACACATCAAGATGCCAATTAACTGTGTCAGGGCAGCAAGCTTTCTGCTGCTCCTGGAATTAGTCTAATAAATACTGCCTCTCAGCTGAAGCCTCTTTCTTTCCGTTTGAAAAGAAAATGCTATCTTACTTTGCTGGAGCTGCACATCAATAAGCTGCAGTGTCCTAATAAAGCCACTCAGTGTCTAGGTTTAACTAATGACTGATTTTCATGGCTTTGACAGTGAGCTGTGTGCGTGATTTTCTCCTGATATTGTAAAAATAATGAGAGCAAATTAGAACAATCAGTTTACACAGATAGCTCCTGATTGGAGGCGATGGGCAATATGGCAGCAGGTAATCCATCTTCCGACTCCTGTCACATTAACTTCAACCGCATGGAAAAGATCAGGCGGAGCAAACGGGGATCCTGCCCAATCGGAACACTGAAATTAATGAGAAGAGCATTGTTCTGTGATCAACCTTTTAATTAGCAAGACGGGAGACAGAGGGAGTGATGACGCCGGCAGCACAGCTGCGCAGTGACAGGCATGCCTCCTGCAAAGGGGAAGGGAAAAGCACACGCTTTAAATTAGCCTGCTCTCTGCTGCTTGCCCACCAGCAGCATAGCTTTGTTTTGAACCCTTTTCTCAGAGCTGTGCAAACAATGCCTGCGTTTATTAGAATACTCTAAGCCGCTCACTCCCCAGAAGTTGTGTCTGCGACCACTCTTGTCATGGGGAAAATGTGATTTTGAAAGTTTTAGTATATTTCACATTTGAACCAGAGAGGGGTCATTATTCGGTAGCAGCCTGGCCCATGTGCCCCTTTTGCTTTTTCGGCAGCTGCCTCATAATAAGTCTTTCCCGTTCAAAGGACTGACACACCGTTTGTTTGTGTCAAATGGGGTTGGCGATGAATTGTGGCACTATCCTGCTGTCTGTGTTGCTGTGCCTTTCCTCACTATGGCTGTGCTAAAGGGTGTCATAGAAATGTAGGCTGTGGGTGAAAAGTTCAGCCTTGCGAAGTGTGCAGAAGATGCGTTGAGGATTGAAGTTTAATAACTTCCTGTCCAGGTCCTCTTTTTGAGTGAGGTTTGAAGGAAGCAGAGAAGGCAAAGGACAGTACTGAGAGGATGGTGTTGCGGAAGAGGAGAAAAGCACAGAAACGTTTAATACTCTTTTAAGAAATCAAACAACCAGCATTTTAACCAACATCTATAATTAAGCATTAAAGTGGTCCTCTTGTTGTCTCTTGTGTGCACACACACAGAGCATTTATCCTCCCCCCCCCAATAGCGTTGCTTTTCTTTATCTGCTAAATTTGCCCGTTCTCTTTCTGTATTGGGACTTCAAATGACACAACAGCAGTACTTGGTGATTTTTCAAGCAACTGTGCTAATTGTGGACAATGAACTGAAACTTTATGCAACACTGTAAATGTGTGGTTGCCTCCTCTGGTTTGCACGCAACTTCTGTTTGATTTGTTGAGCATTGTGCGCTGCCTGGAAGTACTGAGATAAAAGCGAAACAGGACCCTTCCTTCACAAAGTCCTTAAATGCCAACCAGTTGTGTACTCAATTGGCCTAGTCTTAACTGCTCAAATGAAGCATTTGTCCTTGATGCAGGAGACCATTACTAAATACTGTCTAAGAAACTGACTCTTCAAAAGGTTAAAGGTATTAAGAATGCAAAGGTATTCCTAAGGTTGGAGACTTACAACAAACAAAGACTAGATTATTTTTCAAATGTTCCTTTATGAAGAGTTCTCCATAAAGGAAGTTTTCTAATACAGTATTTTTAAAGTTATTTTTGGTAAAACTAAAATAACCTATTTATCACTATATTCTTTAGAAAGCTACTTACCTGTGGGCTGTGACTAAATGAGAATTTTCGGTTCTCAGATAACTTTATTTTGAGGAAGCTATAGGCAAGGAGAATAAATGTTTGTTTGAATGCATTTGCTCTTGACACATTGGTGTTGCGTTGAAATTCTGTGGTGAATGTTATGAAACATGATTGGTGATACTGTTTATCCTGGGACTACTTATAGAAAACTTCATGGGGAAACCACTCTTTAACATAAATAGAACTTGAAGCATACATTCTTTCCCCGCTCATATTTGGACTTTTTACTTCTGTTTTATCATTTGGCCCAGTTTGGTGCTTGAAAGCATTGCTCTTTGAGACTCAACATGGCATCCCATGTTTGGGACTGTGAAGAGTCTCTGAAAGAATTACTGTTCTTTTCAAATGCAAGTAATTTATTTTTGTTAGTGGGTACGTTGAGGCTGACGGATGCATTATGCAGCTTTCTGATCACCCATGGTTATTTCCATGCCAATTCTGTTTGGCTGATCCCTTCCCTACCCTTAGCTTGAAATGGAGAAGGAAATAATTGTTGTAGGTTTGTATTAAACAGCAAAAGACTATCAGTGTAAAATATTTAATGCAAGGTATTAACATTTCCCCCTTTTTGTATCAATCTAGAAAATGTTATTTTGTTAGTTTCTAAAACACTTTTGTGAGAAAGAAATTCTAGTTTACATAGTCAGGTCAGAAAATACAAGGCTTCAGTTTAGGTGAATCCCCCCCCCCCAACTCTGCCCTGTATAATAACCTATAATTTAAAAAATTGGTTGCTATGGCTGTGTTTGCATATAATGATATGCCAGTGACTCTGCTTATCGTGGTTTATTATGCAGAGTGGTAGTGCATGCTGTCCAATCACTCCCAATTTGTTCCTCTTCTGGTGCAAGTGAGATAAACAAACCAGTACACCTTGTGTTTTCATTAAGTCTGAACCAGAGATTGTAGCTTGTTGCTCCCTAACAAGCCAGAATCCATAAGGCAACAACAAACCATAGCTGAAGGTTGGCTAACAACCATTACTTGTTAAGGAGCAGCAAACCACCATCCCTGTTTCCAACATAACGGGAAGCGGGGAAACAAACCAGGAAGCCATTTGCTTCACAGCACTCCACGATCAGCCCAAAACTCCAGCTTAATGCTATGTGTGAATGCAGCCACAAAAAGTGGCTACTAATCTGAACTACACTGCATAGTAGATGCCAACATGTAATGAGCTGTTTATCTGAAGCAATTTCGCTAGCATAACATTCAACTAAAAATTAGCTAAACGGTGCATTTGTGCTGATATGATATAACTAGGCGTCTCTCATACGTTCGGTCAATTATCTCACCTCACAGGTGCAGCCAGAGAGCAGCTATGAATCTGCTTCACAGCTTTGACAAATGAGCTCATTGTTTTTTGTTCTTTTCTTAATTTTGGTTCATCTGTGATTCAAGTTTATCCTGGATTTTTAATTTTTCACGAGGTTGCCAAGATTTAAAGTCAGCCATATGAGTTCTGTGGTGGCAGTTCTGCTTTTCTGTACAATTTGGGACCTCAAGACAGTTAACGACCATCAAATGTATGTTAGTCTATACTAAAATGTTAAGAACACATGGTTCATGAATAAAGCAGCAAGAGAAAGTAACTTCCTTTATTTAAAAGTCCAACTTTGAAGATCATCTCCCCCCTCCCCATGTCACATCATCATGAACTAGTATTGTAGAGGCTGTGCGTCAGGGCTGCTTCACAACAGGCAATCTTGATAGCTTCCACATATAAGCACAACAGGGTGAGTTTAGCAGTTTCATTTCTTAATTTCTTGCTTTTGTAGGTTTGAATCAGCCCCATAGTATGTTAATAAAGAGGAAGGAAGGAGTTCAATTTATACTGGTCATTAAGGATCCCTTGGTGCTTATCGCAAGAGTGAGGTTATTAACCCTGATGTTCTTCTGGCCAAATTCAACTCGTGATGATTACATTCTGCGACCTAAATTACTTTTGTAGTTTTCACTAGAGAGATTGACTTTCGTGGTTTCTCCTGGAGAGAGTGACTTCTGCTTTTAAAAATGCTCTCTAACAAAGTGATTACACGTTCTGCCCCAGAAGTGGCGGCACCTCAGTTGAAGTGGCATTGTTCTTGGCACTGCCAAGTCCTCAGTTTAGGTGCCTTTTTGAGGAATTCTGAGCCCTCTGTTTAATAAACAAATGACACTATGTATTGCTGAAGGTCATCTAAAATTTTCATTATAATACTAGAAAACAAATGTGCACTTAATTCAGTGCTACTGATTTAATATTTTACTTCACTGATCAAAATTTAACTCTACATATTTTATCAATCTCTCTTTCTGAAAGAGAGAGCATCAGTAGAATTTAAAATATAATAAATTAATAATGCAGAGGAAAGCATCAAAAAGTAAAAGTCTTGCTTTAAAAGCAGAAACTGGCTATGCTGAACCTTAAACAAAAAGTGGTCAAGGGCAGGAAAGATTACCCAGCTGCCTTTTGCTACCTTGAAAAAAATATTATTTCTAAATAGACAGTGCCATTTTTAGCACAACCTACTTGAATAATTATTTTAAAGTATTTTATTATTGTAATTGGTACTTAAGGGTTCTGATATGTTTTCCTGTTGTTGCCTTGAAAAGTCAGTCTGGGTGGCTATATCATCATCATTACTATTGCTATTATTATTAGTATTAGTATTCACATTTGTATACTCTCCTCCTGTAGTTCTCAGGGTGGGTCACATGATACATTGCAGTTTAAGTTGTAGGTAATTGCTGCGATCATTAGTATAGGCTTTTTGTTATCCATAATTTCTTGCACTGTGTGGTGACCACTGCCCTTGATCTAGTTGATTTTTATATGGAAGTCATTATACCAAGAGCCAAACTCAATTAGACACCATTCATACCATTCGCAATTGCATGAGTGGTTTTTAAAAGGTTAATAGCAGGCATAGAGAAAGGGTGATCCAGACTGAAACTCTAGAAAGGGTTTGCTCATTATTGCAGTCCCAATCCAGATTAGGTTTCTCCTGCAGTGGGTCAGTGCATTAACCAGAAGGTTGGTAGCTTGAGCCCACCCAAGGATGGCTGTGGTCAAGATTTCTGCATTGCTGGGGGTTGGACTAGTTGACCCTCAAGATCCCTTCCACCTTTATGATTCTATGACTTTTGCACTTCAGGGGAGGGAGGACTTTTATTGCTGTGAATAAAATGTAGGGGAAAACAATATATATTGGGACTACAGAAGATGGTAGATTATTAAACTACACATCCCTACAAGGACCCCTTTCCAGATTCACCAACTATTTTTTTAATAAAAAAGACACGTTCACAATTGCTAATTGTGCGAACAGTGTCTTACTGGTTTGCCTAAAATGCAAGAATCTGCAATTTGTACCTAGAGAAGCCTCCATCTAAGACACTTTCCCTTCAAAAAACTGTGAGCTTGACTCCTTTGTTCTTGACTTCACTTACTCAACGTGAGTATTGCTGTGAAATGTTAAAACTGCAAGTTGCAGATAGTTTCAAAACATTTTCTGATTAGATAAAGTAACATTGTACTATTACACCACTTATTTTATGACTGTGCCATGCAAACTCTAAACGATATTACAAATATTAACAAGACTATCATACAATACAACACATCCAATTATATCAAGATATAGGAAGTTTGAAAGGTAAATATAAATATAAATATAAATATTTTGAAACTTTCAAAATAAACAACATGAGCCATGTGAGCATTTATACCTGGAGTGAGAAACCTGTAGCCCCCAGTCAGCATGGTGACTACTTCCAGTGAAAAATTGTATAACTCCTTTAGTTGTCAATAAAACTGAAATAATTCATCATCATCACTATATAACTTCTCATTGTTTTATCAATTTCATATAGTACCATACAGCCTAACGTTAATGAAAGAACATCTAGGGCGTTGTCTTCAATTACTCTTGTCTCCACTTACTCAAACATTTTCCTGTATACCCAAGGCAACGTAGCCTCTTATGTCTGCCTTCATTATTTCTGGAAATGGCAGTCCAGTGTTTCGGCTAATTCTATGAGAATAGATTTGCATTTGGAAATTTAAATATTATTGTGTATAGTTACTTCTTGTTGACCTAGGATCTTCCCATCACAGGGTAAAATAAAGCCCCCTTTGTCATTGCCAGCATCTTTGAAACTTAGTTAATGACTAAAATATTTCACTGTTAATTCTCCTGACCTCAGGATTCCTGTTGATTCCTCTGATTGCCTGTGTGCTTGGACTGAGCTCTCCTGTACAACATTAATTTAGAAGATATAAAAATGAAAAATATCTCAATTAGCAGTGACACCACAAAAAAGTTAGACTGTTAATTGAGTGAAGCTTGTAATTCCTTAGCAGAGCTGACTAGTAAACCCTCCTTGTAATGCTTTGATAGTAGGTAATAAAAATGTTGTTTAATTAATGCCAGTGTGAGTTCTTTTTGAAGCTTTGGGTTTTACAAAACTGAGTAAATCAAAGAACTGAACCAGAATGCTTCTCTGTGCTGTTAATTTAAGACTGTCACTTCCATTTGAAGTCATGATTTATATTTTTCAATATTGATTACTTGGGATGCATCTGAATGCTGTGTTCAGAAAAAAATGCAATTAAACCTCACAGTAACTTAATGCATCCTAGCCTGTGATCTGGTTTTCTAAATTGTCTTGTATCTCAGGCAGAGTGTAGGGACTGGTTCACAAGGAACATTTGTAGAAAACCATATGGTAAGAAGGCCCATATATGTTTAAAAGAAATGAGTTGTGCTGTGTACCCTCCTCTAATACAAGAAACTATGTATGTTTCTAAATGGGAGAAGGGAAAGAGGTCAATCTGTTAGCCCATCCAGCTCGGTATACCATCAAAGTATACTAATATGGTACTTCCAGTTCCTGTTGAACACCCAGGGCTCCTACAATGTAAAGTTTTTGGATACCCTTGGCAAGGGGTCAGGTTAGAAGAAGAATGGGCTGTAAAAAATCTTCAGTTAATTTGTCTTGACCTTTCCATTTAAAAAATGTATGTTTTTTTATTTATTTCATGAAATTTATACACCGCTTGATTGCGAAAAGCCTCAAAGCAGTTTGCAGAGAGCAAAATAATCAGTAAACACTTAAACAACTCTTAAAAAAAAAATTAAATCAGCAATGAACTAAGAACAGATTAAAACATTATGCATATCAACATTCTACATATCTGAGTGGGCTCACCTAAACAAACATGTTTTTAGCAGGCATCAAGAATAGTACAATGAAGGTGTCTGCCTGATGTCAGCAGCCAGGGAATTGTTTCAAAGTGTGTACTGCCACACTCAGAGATTGATTTCTTGGAAATGCAGAACCAGTTGGTTGGTTGCTGGCAGTAAATTCCAAACAACCATGGCGGGTATATTAAAAAATATCCCTTTTTTGTTTCATATCTTTTACAAAACCAAAAAACCCCCACACAATTGGGTACACCAGCCTCCATGTATGCATTTTGTTCATGCAAAGAATGATTTCTACATCGAGGGATTGAAACAAGCTGGGTGTGTGGCAAGAGCATAGTGGCTTCTGTTGGCTTCTGCATTGGCTTCATCTACCTGCTCTATGGACAAATGTGTACAGAGGCTGCAATTTCATCTTCCCATTCCATGTACTTGCCACTAAAACTCTCCTTTAAAGCAAACTAATAGAGGGTGAGATCTGCAGGGCAAGATGGTGTGGAATCATCTGAAGGGACAGGATGTTGCTTTTAGTTTAGCACCAAGTGCGATGGAAGAAAGTTTTCATTGTCTCCACCCAGCACAATGTCTCCTGGAAGGCTTGGTTTTAGCTGCTGCTTTCAGTCACTTGTCTTCCTTCCTAGCAAGTCCTGAGAGGGGTGGAAAAAAGAAAAATGTAATTGTGGTTATCCTAACACAACCTATTGTACTTATCGCTTTCTCTCTGTCTCCAGATGGCAGAAATATTAATCATTAACTTCAAAAACTCAGCAAAGTTTGGAAATCCCCTGGTGGTTAAATATCGAACTTGCTGTGATAAGTAAGGTAACTTTACTAAAGTGCTGCCTCTCTAGGGCACTTCTCTGAACTCCAGGAATTTGTTAGCTGGTTTCATATTGGTATTGATTTTAAGGCAGCTGTCAGAATGTAGTGTGTCTATCAGGAAGAATCATGGAACTTCAGCAATGAAAAACACACAGTATGTCATTTGCTTTTAGAGTTCAGGTCTTAGTTGCTCAACAGTCTAGAAGATTGGCTGGCTTAGTTTAAATAATGTGTTCCAGTATAACCTTATACAGGTTGCCATTTTGAGTTAAGGAGCTTGGAGCTATTAGTATTGGTTCTGTACATGACAAATGCCCGTGCTTCAACTTGACTAAGGAGTGGGAAAATACTTTATTATACGGTGCCATCAGTGAACATAACACTCTACAGAGATAAAGCACTGGAGAGGTCCCTGCTCTGATGATTTTACAGTCAAGGATTACACATGAGGGAAATGTGGAGAAAGCAATGATAGGGAAAGAAGAGAATGGTCACATATCAAGATGGTGAGGAAAGCTGTACGTAAGTAATAGCAGTAAGGAGTTGAGGCAGGAAGAGTAACAGTTGAAGAAAGGCTTTGCAAAAAAACAACACAAACATTTAAAAGGCCCCGTTGTTTGGGAATGTTAGAAGGAGAATGCTAGCATTGTTTGATCTATCTTTTTAGGATACTGGCTTTTGTTGATTTAAAAAATGTGCAAGCATTCAAATATACAGAAATCTTCATTGCCAAATAACTAATTCTTGACAATTATTTCTAAACATATTTACACACACACACATTTCTAGACAGGTTATTTTTGAACTTTTATGCATGTAGATACTTTAGATAGACAACTGCCTATTTAACTGTACTGAAGGTATAATGGAAGTATTTGTTTGCTTTGTCTCAGGCTAGAGAGACAAATTATATTATAATTACAATTATAATAATTTTATTAATAATACTCTGAGGCATAGAGTTTCTGCTGTTCAAAAGCTTGAATAACTTTTTGATATCACCTATTCTTTTTTTAGCTTTCCCCCTATGAATTTGCATAGCAGTAGCTCTTTTGCAATATTATCTTGGAAATCCTCGGATAACTCTTTTTATTCTGAACTATCAATAGCCTGTTTTAGTTGCCTTTTGTGTGGCATTGATCCTTTTCCAAGCCTGGCCTTTCTGAAGTACCCTATCTTTGGAACGACAAGGCAACAAGATTTGATCATTAGGCTTCTGGCTTTTGTTATATCACCACCAGCAGTACCCTGCATTTACTTACCTGAATTTCAATGGAACTAGTGGGAATAGCCTCTTCATGTGGCAACAAAAAATAAAATAAAAGCAAATTAAAAATAAAAATAGAAGTGTAACATTTCACGAGCAGCTGTAAATTGTAATTTTTTTGGTATATATAGTTCTCTGTTAGAGAAACACTAAAACTTTTCTAGAATAACAATTTTGTGGGTATTAAAATTTTTAATCAATGAACTTCCTTTTTAACATTTAATTTCAGTTCACATTAAAATTGTAACTGCTCTTTAACTTCCAGAAGGCTGAACCGTTTGGAAGTTAATCAAATGCACAAAACTTCTGTTTTCTGCCTTTATAACTGACAAAGTAAAGCCAGAAATGATGATTAGAGAGTAGTTTGATCAAGGAGAGAAATTATGAAGTATCAAAGTAATGGTTTTGATGTATTTTTCAGAAGGCTAGATGATCTAGTGGGTAAGCAGCCAGCTGGTTGTGTCCTTGCAGGATGTCCTTGATGGAGAATGGACAACAAACTTAGCATGCATAATTGTTATAACTGATGTTTTAATTTTAGCATCTTTTGTATCTGGTGACTTATGTACATGTAAAAGATGCTTCAGACTCAAATGTTTTTGTTACCCTCTTTTGGACAGGTAACATCTTTGTACTAGGAGGTATGAGTGAAGATTATAGCCCCCCCCCCCCCCCGCAATACCAGTTCTTTTCTCTGTCCTACAAACCCGGCTGACACTCTTAAGGGTGCATAGCACTTCTCCAGGGTGTCTTAGTTGTGTTTGGGCTTGCTCTACTGGTTTGAAGTAGATTAAAGGGGGATATGTGCTTCACTGCTGAGAACGGTGCAAAATCTGAAGGCTGACTGACATGATCAGTTTTGTCTCCCTGCCCTTCTCCTCAATGACCCGCCTGTGATGCATCCCCATGGAGGATGTCCTATGGCTGCTACTTTGCAGAAGCGAGGTTCTGCTTCTACAGTAATAGGAATTGTCCTGAGAGAGGAAGAGATGGCGTCTATGGGGGCAGGGAATCTGGAGGCAGGACTGCATAGAGGTAACTTGGCCATGTGAACCAACTTTGTAACCTGGAAGCATCTAGGGCCTTACACCTCTAAGTCAAGTGTTCAGTTCTTTGTTGCCTCATTTCAGGCAGGTCACCTGAGTGTGTTCAAAAGGCCTTTCACTAAAAGCATTATCTGTTTTTAAAGCATCATAGTTTCCAGATTTTAATCTCGTCATTTAAACTACCTAGGCTTCTCATGCTAAGACCTCATGGTTCTCTTTTATCACCAGGAGCTGAACCCATTTTAGATCAACCTCTGTAGATAAACTTGAAGTTTAAAAGTTGGGAAAACCTCTCTCTTTCTTTCCCAACCTCACGGAAATTTTATTTCAGTGATTTCACCAGCATTTAAAATCCAAATGGAAGACCTATATCAGAGGGAAGTTATACAGTAAGAGTCACCAGATTCCAGACAATTAAACTTTATTAGTCTGTCTGAAGCATAAAGTAGTACCTCTTAAAAGAATAGTTTTTCATCTCCTCTCCCTGTTGCTGTTTACTGTTTAGCAGTGTGGGAGAGGCACGGCTCTTTTCTTTCAGGAATGGATTTTCCTTAGTCACTGGAGAAATTCTCTAGTATTCTTGGACTACATGTAGCCCACTGCAGGGTGCAACAAAAATTAGTCCCTAAATGTGGTAACTCAAAAGTCACTTGTTCCTCTTAAGCCAGTGATTAAGTACATGTGGCTCCAGAAACATTTTAAGTAGCTCATAGGTGTTTGCTAAAAGTTGCAAGAATTCTGACTTATTTCATAAAAAATAAGTGTTTCTTATCCTCCTGTATTTCCAGATAGAACTTTGATTATGTTGTTGTAAAGGTTTAGAAGAAACAGGGCAAATAAACTTAAAATGCACTATTTAACTCTCAGCTTTCTTTACCTACATAATGGAAGCAGGTGTTCTGATTTCACATATTCCTATCTACAGATTTAAGGTATTGGAGAATAAATGGTGCTGAACCAAGGTGCTCATCTTTTCCTTATCTTGTGTGTTGAACTCATTGTAGTCACTTACTTTCTACTGGAGTAAGATTCAAAGTTTGCCATCACAAAAAAATTACATATATGTAAAGTGAGTTTATTTTGAGAAATAATCTCCTGGCAATGTATTGGAGTTTTGCAAAAGCTGAAATTGTTGACAAGGAGGCTGAAGTAGTGGTGGGCATAATATAAAGGATGCTGCCCCTCCAAAAATAGGTTGAGGACTAGAAACTTGCTTTTTTGAATGAAAGCTAAAACCTGCAAGAGGTCTAGCTCGTTATACCCATGCTGTCCCTATAGTTTAGCAGAGCGGTTGCTCATTTCAGCATAATTCCACAAGCCTTTTGTTGAGATGCATCTTTTGTCAAACTTCTTGCTGCATAATTAGAAACCACATGTGGGCATGTAATAAATAAGTCTTTTGGTAGGGAGAGTGAGATTAACTTCAGTGCAACTTTTTGTATTTACTTTTTGAAATAAAAAAGCAATGAGATCTTTAGCATCTTTTCACAGTGGTGGTTTTGACACTACCAGGTGATTTACTTCTAAGTTGCACTGGATATTTCGATGTTTGAGTGAGCTCACAATGTGGAAAGGGTGATTCAGCACTGGTTGAGCAAGTCCTTCATCAATTAACCTCCTGGAATGAATTTGCACAAGCTGGGCTGGTAGAGGGAGGTAGACTGAAAATGGTAGCTTGCAAACTGAGTTTCTGAAATAAAAGTAAATGGACTGAGTGGCTTGAAAAACTAGCTCTCTCACTTTGATTCTGCTAGCTGACATGTTAGCAAGACAAATTCATTCAATAAACTCAAGAAATGTGAGTCCTTTTTTTGGCCTAAACATTTTAAAGTATGGGAGTGCCATCTTTAGGGAGCTGATATTGTTCAGTCAGTAGTTTGCCCAGAGCAGAGTGCTAGTGGCTCTCAGACTCAGTCCCAGCAATCCTCCGCAAGCCAGAAGTTAAATTTTCAGTCCTTCTTGGATATAACAGAAGAATCTGTACCTTCTTCAAAATTACATTTAAAGAAAATCACTCTTAACAACAACCTTGGAGTCTAACAGATAAAAGAGTAGGGTTAGAAAGACACTCGGTCACTTAGAATGTGTTACACTTCCTGGAAAATGTTTGTAAACAAGCAAACAAACAAACAAACAAGATGCTATTGAGGCCTATCCCAAAACATTATATTGGGATACACTTGTTGTAACGAGACAGAGGCCTGGGGAGGGGGAGTTTGTATGACATATAAAAAATTGGTTCCCAACATGTCTCTTATCTCTCTCCCTTGTTCTGAAAATCTGGTTTCTAGGATCCTATGCACCATCTCATACAGTAAGAAACAGCTCACAATGACAGGACAGGGGAAAGTTGAGAGAGAAAGAGTTTGTGTTAATATTTTAAGTGCTCCTTAAAGTATGCCGTTATATAATCTCTTAAAACTGAATTCATGGCTTAGTCACTGGGAAAGATCCAACAAAGATAAATCATGTTGTTTTCAAGAGAAATATTTTAAGCACATTCTTTTCCCTCCTATTGAAACCAGTGGTGTTTAATTTTGGTGGGATTGTGTCCGTTAAAGTAAAGCTTCTCTTCTCTGCTTAAAAGAATAATATAGTTCCAAAATAAAGCATTGTAAAGATCATATGCTATTTTAGTATTGTTCAAATAACGAATATTTTGACTCCATCAACCAAGCAGCTCAAACACTTTACTATCACTGTGATGGAGAAATGCTAGTGTGTCCAGAAACAGCCAGGCTAAGTGAAAGTGAAAGAAAGTTCTGGAAACGTAGTGATCTTGCTTAGTGTCCTTAACAATGTAGAGAGAACCAAACAGAAATCAATCCTGAATTTTACATCTGTCCCTTTAAGTCAGTGTAAATTCTGTAGTGCAGAAAGCATATAGACTGCAATGCCAAAGACTTTGGATTATGATCCTGGGTGTGCTTTAAAGCACTGATGAGCGGAGTTGCCATCTCATGATACCCTTAGAACTTAGTTTTCCAAACTGAGTTTTTAAAATGTGTATTTTAAGAGAAATAGCTTGGTTAATTTCAGATCCACACCAAATCTGCACCCCACTCTGCTGCCACGAAGTAAGTAATGGGAAGAGGGAGAAGTCGGCCTTTTCTGACTCTGATTACAATTCAAGTCTTCAAAAACTGGGGGAGGAGGCCATGGCCCTGTTGAGAATGCTACTTGCTTTGGGAGTACCAATTTCATAGTCCAAACTGGATCATTACAAAGTTCAGCAGTGTAATTAATATAAAGCTTCTACTTAGTTGTAAACAAGTATGTTTTTATTTGTTGTAGTAACCATTTTGTATGTGTCCCTTGTTGAGGAAATGTATGACTTGAAATCTGGAGACGTAATTTAAATGTGTTCCACTCTGCAGATCCATTCTGCAGATGAAAATAATGCAGGTTACGTAGTGTAGTAAGTATGTTGATACAGTTTTCAGTAGTGTGCCCCCCTTTATTGAATTGTATCAGATAAAATAAACATACTGCAATATAGTACACAAAGAAGAAGGGACAAAACCTGATTTCCTGCTGCAGAAATTAGGAACGCCAGGTTTAGCTACTACTGCAGTGGTGATTCTTTATGAATATTTTTACTTTCCCCCTAAAAAGTGAATGTCTGCCGTCCATTCCTGGAGGGATATAGTGCTGCCCTCCATACCATCCTGGAGTTCTTCCTATCTATGAGCCTTTGTTGCAGCATTCTTTCCATTGGCAGTTTATTTATTATTATTATTTTATATATCACCCTTCCTCCTGCAGGATTCCAGGGCCGCTAACAACAAGAAGAAGATAAGAAACATAGTAGAACAATTATTATAATAACCAAATCTGTATCGATAATTAAAACATTAACCAGTGTGCAATAAAGCTTTCCCTTTTAGTTTCCAATTCAGTTATGTTCCAAAGGCCTTGCTAAAGAAATATGTTTTTAATTAACAAAGTCAATCAAATTTCATTTGGGAGCTTCACAGATTGGGGTGCCACGGACAGGAAGGCCCTGCTCCGTGTTATTGCCCTATGGGCCATGCCCATGGACAGCAACACAGGCTGGGACTCTCTCCTGTTCTTTACAGGCTGGCAGGTGTTGAGGAAGGCATTCCTTTCAGTTGTTGTTGTTGTTTAGTCATTTAGTCGTGTCCGACTCTTCGTGACCCCATGGACCAGAGCATGCCAGGCACTCCTTTCAGTACTGGGTCCCAAGTCATCTAGAACTTGGTACATCATCAACAATACATTGGATTGCACTTGGTGAATTTGCTCTTTCCCTTCTCACTGCCCCACATAATAGCCGGACAGCAGTATCTTGCACTACCTGTGGTTTCTGGAGCCATGCATTGCAATAGTCCAACCAAGAGCATGCATTCTTGATACCAAGGTGTTCTAGTTCGGAATAATCATAACTGGTGAAA
This sequence comes from Podarcis tiliguerta, assembly GCF_965153285.1. Taxonomy (NCBI): domain Eukaryota; kingdom Metazoa; phylum Chordata; class Lepidosauria; order Squamata; family Lacertidae; genus Podarcis; species Podarcis tiliguerta. Next base: position 42,449,329 of record NC_139538.1, on the reverse strand, counting down.
CATTGTAAACCAGAGTTTCCTTGTTGTAGTCAGTCACATTGTATCCTGTTGCTCTTTCCAGTCGTTTCATTGCTAGATTATCTAATGTCGCACTCCCTGCAACCCTTTCAGTTGGGTTCCAAAGTCTTGCAGTGGGAGGGATGCCGGATTCTCCCCACCACTGCTGTCCCAAATAGCATGAACCATCCAATCTGCTGCCATTCAGTACTGATCATACTGTTAATACACAGGAAAGGCCCTGGACTCTGGTATTTTCAGTTACCATGACTTCCCTGCACTGAAACCTGTTGCTATGGTTGTGCCACTGCCTCCTGTTCCCTTGCTGCAGTGTTCAAATGCCCCCTCTAGGATGATCAGCCCCCTTTGTTTGTATGCCAGCTAACCTACTCAGTGCAGTTGATACTTTGGTTGCCAAACCACAAAGCGGTGTTTAGGTCTGACTGCATTTCAGTACCGTATTGTCTTTCTTCCACCACCACCAAGTCTCTCTGCCCTTGCCTGTTCTCCTCCTTCTGCCTTTGCTTAGGTAATGTCCCCAATGCTTTTAACTTCACAGCAAAGTTAGAACGCTACGCAGGAAGTTAACTGCCTCGAGTCTTTTAAATTTAAGTAACACACACCAAATAATAAGCTGTTGGTTGCGGTTTTTTGTTTTGTTTCTGTTTTGTTGGTGTGGGTATTTTTTTTTCCTGCCTGCAAAGAAACATAAACACAGCTCTCATTCTGGCAGGTTTTTACTGTCAGAGTTTCTCCTATTATATTTATCTTACAATTTGCCAGGGGGTGAAGTTATTAAGTTTTAGCAGCAGCCATCGATCAAGTTCACAAGTTAACACGATAAAGGCTCTGTGCCGCTCCGATCCGGGAAAATGATGATCCTCACTCGGTAATTAACTAAATGAGAAAGTTAAATCTTACTTGAGAGCTGGGAGAGATGCAAGAGAGGTGTTTGTCAGTTTCTCAGTGGAAATTAGAAGCAGTTTTTTTGCAATTCCCTAAGCTGCTGCTCTGTCATATTTTACATAAGCACTGGGAAAACGTCTTGTAATTAGTGCTGTCATGGAGGATTTTTTTTTGCTGAAGGATGTTGGAATAATTCATTAGATTATCAAGAAAGGCTTGTGTCCTGAAATGATTAGCACAGTGAAATTTAAACCATTAACGATAACAAGTTTAGAGCTTGCTGCAGTGCAGAGGCACCCGGGGTATGTCTGTGCCTATTTCAATCATTTCTTATAATTAAACATTATGTCCTCTCCCCCTCCCCTCCCCAATTCTCTTCACTTGGGCCCAACCAAAAATTCTGTTAAGGTGGCTCTGGAAAGATCAGCATGTTTACCAGCAAAGAACAGAGGCAGCTATAGATGAGGAGTGCAGGGGAGGGTTGGATGAATCTGTTTGACCCTGATGCTGACATTGAGGGACAAATACTGCCAAATCTTAATTGGGTCTCAAAGCTAGCACTGGGTGCTGCAGTCGGCTTCCCTGTGGTGGTGATGATGGCAATAACACTTAGCATTTGCATAGATAGCCGTCCTGCCCTGACATTGTGTAAGAGCCTTACAACACCTGAGTCCCAGGCCTTCTGCTGATCTTCCGTATGTGCTGGCGGCAAAAGTCAACTGCATCCATGCAAACAAGCTTGACCTTGCCTAGTTGAACGCTATGGCTACAGAGCAGGGTGGAAAACGGAAGGCAAAAGATGAGCGCAAGCAAATAGTGTGGAATGGGAAGGTGGGTGAAGGGGCCATTGCTCAGCATATGCTGTGCATATGGCAGATCCTAAGCTCAATTCCTGGCATCTCCATTTGGAAGGATCAGGGAAAAGATGATGGGAAAGACCTCCATCTGAGACATGGGAGATCCATTGCCAGTCAGAGTAGACAGTACTGGACTACTTGGACATATGGTTCAACCTGCTATAAGGCAGCATCATATATTCTGTAGCAAATCCGTACTCTCCCAGGCATGCAAAGCTGAACTGTGTGATGAACATTTGTTTTGAGGACACACACTGTTACTATTTGGTTACCTGAGAGACCTAGAAAAGGTGTTCCTCATCTGCACTATAGGCTGCGCTAGTCAACAGTGTCAGCAACTGAATCTTAACCAAATCATAGTGCTCCGTGAGACAGACCAAATGCAAAGGAAGTGTAGACTAGAGTCCCTCAGTGTACTCAGAAGTGACTAGTTAAATGGAATGCATATAAAGAAGTACATATAAAAAAGATTCTTCTCCATAGCCGCCTCTGGTGGCCAGAAGTAAATCATTCTCCAGTACAAAAAAACCTCTCGGGGGAAACCTATAGACAATTGTGCAATATGGGAACAGGTTATTTCCCAGGCTCCGAAGCTCTAAGCTGTTGGCAGATGTATACAGTGAGGGGGAAAGTATTTGATCCCCTGTTAAATTTGCCCATTTGCCCTCTGACAAAGAAATGATCAGTCCATAATTTTAATGGTAGGTTTATTGTAGCTGTGAGAGACAGAATAACAGGAAGACCCCCAGAAACCCACACCATCCTCACTGGGCAACGGAGGATCCTCCACATGCGGCTGCGGCAACGTGATGGGTGCCTTCTTGTCACCCCTGCAGACATGGCACCCACGGCGCACCCCCACCCCCGTTGCGACGCCACTGGATGTAGTATGGGTTTATTTAAGTAAGCTGCCCACAGATAAGTTGCATCACACCAATTCCCATTACACACCCTGTATGCCTAATAGGGAAACATTTGGCCCTAATCCTTCCCATCAAGTGCTGGCTAACATCTAGTTGGTACAGCTGTTGGCTGAGGCTGAGGGATGCGGGTGGCCCTGTGGTCTAAACCACTGAGCCTCTTGGGCTTGCCGATCAGAAGGTCGACGGTTCGAATCCCCACGACGGGGTGAGTTCCCGTTGTTCGGTCCCAGCTCCTGCCAACCTAGCAGTTCAAAAGCATGCCAAAAGTGCAAGTAGATAAATAGGTACCGCTCCGGCAGGAAGGTAAACAGCGATTCCGTGCGCTGCTCTGGTTGCGCCAGAAGCGGCTTAGTCATGCTTGCCACATGAGCCAGAAAAACTGTCAGCAGACAAACATTGGCTCCCTCGGCCTGTAAAGCAAGATGAGCATCACAACCCCAGAGTCGTCTGTGACTGGACTTAACTGTCAAGGAGGGTCCTTTACCTCTATCTTTTTACAGCTGTTGGCAACAATTGGGTAAACCTGTTAAGCTCATGGAAATGCTTCTGCACATCCAACAAAGTTTCAATTCATACTTTTCACTACCTAGGCTTCATTGCAAATGGTGTTTGAAGGTTTCCTGAGTTCAAAAAGCAGTTTTTAATATGGGTGACAGCTTTTCTGAGGAAAGAACCATTGCATCAGAGTGGGAGAAACACGTCCTTCTCTGGACCTTGACCAAGGATTGCATCTTTAATGCTTATGATACTGGGACAGAAAATTTTTACCAAATGACGTTTTAGTTTAGTGATACAACAGGACATTAGAACATATGTCTTCCTCAAAAGTTTCGGCATATTGGGTTTATCCTTTTTCCCCTTAGCCTTTGCTTCATTGTACCTACTGTACAACCACCACATTAACTGTTTTACCTAAAGGATCTTGTAATAGACAGCTCAGCAGAAACATTGTGTGCCCTCGTTGAGATCAATAGAATGCCCTTGTGTTCAGGACTGTTCAATTGATCTTCAGAAGACACCACTGAGACACTCAAATAAAGCAAAGCTGCATTTTGTTGAGTTAAATTCTAAGAAGAATATATGACCATGGCAAGATGCTGCTCATAGTCCTAGTAGTTTTTCTCACATCAGAAATTGAAGCTAGGCTAGGTTAGAGTAACCAATTTTTTTGAGGTTCTGGAGATGTGTCTATTGAAAAGTGAAGGAAATTCCATATGGATTACACAGACAGAATGTCCCGAAGCCCCCTTCCCATCCCCCCTTCTCTTCCATCTGCAGTTCTTCTCTCCATACGTTTTCTAGTAGCCGTGTTTGCATCCTGGGACAGGCCATGTGAGACAATGGCAGGGCCAGCCACTAGCAGGAGGCAGAGGGTAGTAAAACCTCCATGGCTGTCATTTGACATCCATTGGTAAGGACATAGGGACTCCTCCCCCTCAAGCATAACTTGGAGCAATTGTGTATTCTTTACACCCCATCACTAGTTGTCACAGCTTTGGAAAATGTGTGGAATGAAACACAGGTGGGGAAGGGGCCAGCATTCCTACCTCTGCTCTTTCAAACAGCTAGATGATGATGATTTATTTATTTATACCCCACCCAAGTCACTCTGGGTGGCTCCCAACAGAATATTAAAAACACGATAAAATATCAAACATTAAAAAATTCCCTAAACAGGAACATCATCTCATTTTCCATGTGAATGGGCAGACCTGCTTTTACAATCATGAATTTGCCAGTATCACATATAGTTTGGACCTGACAATCAAGCTTCCCTCTTCTTTCTTTAGTGAGGATGCAGGTGTTCGGTATACCCAATATTGCAGGAGTTATTTTCTCCTAGTGGAATACGGAATAGTTTTGTCAGGATTTTGAGATTGCTAGTCATCAGTGGGTTTCTAAGAAATCACTACTTGATTCTAGGTTTTTGTTGTTTTACTAGACTTCGACAGATGCTTCAAAATATTTTAATTGAATGCTTTAGAACGGGGGGGGGGAGGGGAGCTGTGCTTTTACAGCTTTGTGGAGATTAAAGGACATGCAATGAAGTTTATATGTATAGGAGTAGGGATGTTTTTTTTGTAGTCATAAAGGGTTATACTGCCTAGAAATTACATAGCACCTTCCATAAACTAAGTCAGAGAGGGTTGAAATGACTTGCCCAAAGCCACAAACTGAACAGCCTGGAACCAAATGGGATATTTTCAGTTTCAGACTGCCTCCCTCCGGCATGCATACTCACACATACATTCCCTCCCATATAATAATTATTTCCTTCCATCATCTCATTCTCAGTACTGTGCAGCAAAGTATGCTACAATTCAATTGGTGAGTTTGATTTGAAGTCATAGAAGGAAACTGCACATTGGAGTAAGGAAGGAGGAGCAAGAGAAGCGCTGGGACAGAAAATGGGGGGTCTATGGGTGAAGGAAATATATACTCAAAAGAATTTTGTTAACAAGGCTCAAGTATTGCCACTCTGTGATAATCCTTACACATGCAAGGCATATCATGTTTTTTCACTAGTGAACCTGTACCGACTGTTTTGGCTTATTCACAAGTTCTGTGGAACTGCATGTTGGAAGTAACAGCACTGCTATTTCCTGTGGGACTGTGGAGAAGGGCCATAACTCAGTGGTAAAACAACCTGGACAGCTGCTGGAGTCAGTGTAGGCAGTATTGATCTAGATGCATGAATGGCCTGACTCAGTATTAAAGCAGCTGCTTGTGTTCCTAAGCTGCTGTTTGCTTACTTGCTTATCCTGGGGGAAAGAAAGTGTTGCCTTCTGGAAGGAGCGCACCACTGCAAAAGAGGTAGGGATGAGTAAAAGTGGCTTGTGAATTTCTCACCTATCCCAACCAACCAAAATTGTAAGGTGCTTAAACATTGTATAAATCCTAAAAACAGTTCAGACAACTCAACAGAAATGCAAAACCATTCCAGCAGCCTATGAGCCAAACTCAAACAAGTCTCCTTCTGGCTCAGACAAAAACTTGAGGGGAGGAGACGTCACTCAAAGAGCTGGTGTCCTTTGCTTCAGGACCTTCCAGACATCAGAGAGCACAGCTCCATTGCAGCTCTCACTGCCCAGTAGGAGCCAGCAGTCACAGAACTAGGCAGTGGTTCCTTTAGAAAAAGAAATCGCCTCGGGGAGAGCAGGGTTAAAGACAGGTTCAGTCCCACCAGGAGACCTCAGGTTGTTGCTGAGACAAACAGCACTCCTTGGGTGAGTTCCAGCCACATCCTGCCACTCTGATTTGTCCAGGGTCCTGGCAGATGGTGTTCTGTCTTGCCTGTTGTGCTCATGCATAGCCGTCTTGATAGTGCTCTCTCAAACTAGGCTTGCCCCACCAGTTGTGACTCCGCTGTTCTAGACATGAAGAGCTGACCTTTCCAGTAAGTGCCACTGCTTTGACCTGGCCTTCCTGGGATCACTGAGACATGCTAGGACAGGACAAACAATTCAGAGTAACTGCTTAAATAAATAGTATTTGAAAGCCACTGAGAGGTCCAGGAGAATCAAAAGGGTCACACTCCCCTGTCTTCTGCCTGTGGTAGTCAAACCAGGTGAAGAAGGCAGTTTCAGTTCCCAAACTGGGTCAAGATCCAAATCCAAAATGGGGTTAGATAATCCAGGAATTTGCTACCATCTGTTAAGATATATCATCTAAAGAGGGAAGAACAGCAACTAGTTGATATGCTAACAAATTATATACGGTGTCTCCAACCACCACCTTCAAGGCAGTCAAAGCCACTCCCTTTCTCTATTTGGTTAAAAATAGATCAGTGCATTCAGCTGGAATGCACAAGAAATCCACAGATGGTTTTGATGAAACAAAATTGTCTTCATATTTAGCCCACCTTGTACACATGGGAAGGAAATATATCATCTGAAACATGCTGGATTCCTATGATTTCCAGTAATTTAAGGCTGGGGTAACCAACGTGGTATCCATTAGATGTTGTTGAATTACAAATCCCATCATCCCCAGCCACCATGGCCAATAATGAAAGATGTTGAGATAACTTCATTTGAGCTATCTCTATTTTTATAACTATATATTTTAAATCTATGTAAAATAGTTGCCAGCGTTGTAGAAACCCAGCACATTAGTATTTCGTTGAGCACTTCAGCATGGAAACAGTTTAGAAATACGGGGAATTTGGGGGTTATCATCTCAGGATGTTTGATGGTATAGACTGGTTCTCAGAGGTCACCCTTGCATCCTGACTTGTAACATTGCTTCTTATGCAGATTGGTGATTTGGCTCACTTGTGTTCAAAATTCAAAGACAATGTTTTTTCTGAGAAGGGAGTAGGCAAAAAGGCAGAAGGTAATGATTTTAAAAACATGCTGGATGAAGACAGCCTGCTGTAAGATTGGCTGTGCAGCAAATGAAATGGGAAATGAAATGAGGTCAGGCTTATAAAATACACCATTTATCAACTATCTAAATCTTAATCCAGCGTTTCATTGGTTTTCTCGTTCTGCAAACAACTGAACTGCTGTGAAAACAGCCACAGAATCCCTCCAGGCCAGTGTTCAATAGAGTCCAACCTTCATGCTTTAATGCTAGGCTATCGCCAACAACATTTGTGCATGGAGAAACCCAGCACTTCTGCACCAAGGAGCTATGTTTTATCATTTCCATAAAGACTGTTGAGGCCTCAATAGAGAGCGAGAATCCAATTTTGTTTATGATGTTTCTTGGTTTGCCAACCAAATATTTTGCTTGTCGGTCAATTGCTGAAGGAGCATTAGCAATCAATCATAGGTATGATTGTTCTGCATGGCGTAGAATCTGTCTGTGTAGCATACGGATCCTAGTGGTATATGAAAAAATATGTAAGATCTGTTTTCATTCTAACCCTCAATCTGCAAAAAAAACCACACAAAAACAACAACACACATCCTTTATTTTCATATGGTACCGTATATTAGAAAAACAAGAAGTATTTCCAGAAGACTGACATTTGGGCATAAGGGTGAGGCTTCTAGTTCTCAGGGTGCAAGTCTTTATGTATAAAGGACACTGAGCTTTGTGTCCATCTATATTCTTTCCACACTCAGCCATGTAAAACCAATAACTTGGTTCGCCTGATCAAATGCTGCAATTCAGATTAGAGCCCAGCAGTTGCACAGGGAACTGTTTGGTCCTATGAGTTTACTCTTCAGTGCAGTGCCTTTACAAGATCAAGATTGGACTATTGGGTTATTTCTTTTTATCACCATGCATAACAGTCTGTAACAAGTCATGCACTATTCTTTAATGGACTATTACAAATATGTCTAATAACAAATGTGCACTATCTAAACTTCTGATGGCCTGAACTTCTTGGAAGTCTTCAAGACATGCACACTTGTCCTCCCTAGATGTGTTTCAGTCTATTGGAAGGAAATGTCTGAGACAACATATGCTAAAGGACCAGTTTGGTAGTGTTGGAACAACATGGAACGTCATAGGATGTCCTCCATAGCAGCAAGATACTGTTACTTCAATCTAGTTAAATTTGTTAACAAAACATTTGAATTGGCCCTCCTCCTTAAAACTATCATAGAAGAGGTTCATACTTTTTATCCGTCCCTGAAATTTGTCTTTGAGGAGCCGGTTTCATGGTGAGTATCTAACACTATAAAACCAGAAGGTCAAAACACATAGTTTTATAAAATGTTATTTTTAAAGTTTCACTACTGTATGTTCATAGTTTTTGAATACGACATATTTGTTTCATACTCTACATGATGCTGAACAGCAGCATTGGGGAATTTCCTCCCCTCTTTTGTATCTTATATGTTTTTTTACAATTTTAGTAGCAGTCCAGAATGGACTTTTTAAAAAGGTTTTAGATGTGAAGCATCAGACAGGCATGTATTAGTGCACTAAAGTGGCTGGACACTTGCAGAAGTTTAGACTGTATAACATGTAATTAGGAGCTGGATGGATTTGTTTGTTCCATCACATGGGTAGGTTTATGTGTAATGTATTGTCTTCTAAGGATGTCAAATTCTGTGCCCTGAAAAATTCAGTGTTGTACATTTTCTTCTTTTCTTCCATAGACAAAACTTGCCAATGGCACTTCAAGCATGATTGTGCCAAAGCAAAGGAAGCTATCTGCAAGCTATGAGAAGGAGAAGGAGCTCTGTATCAAGTATTTTGAGCAGTGGTCAGAGTCCGACCAAGTGGAATTTGTGGAACATCTCATCTCCCAGATGTGTCATTATCAGCACGGGCACATCAACTCATACCTCAAACCTATGTTACAGAGAGACTTCATCACGGCACTACCAGGTAGTCTGAAAAGCTATTGGCAAACACACAGACTTTGCAGGCTTCAAAAATGTGTAAAAAGACCTTGACTTCTCTCGAACGGCCTTCTTCAGTAGCAGGGTGTTCTGTCCCTGGAGTCCTAGAAAGGAGTTGCCATTTGAGGATATGTCACCTATCATAAAATGTATGCTGTCATGGTTTTCCCCCCCTAGGTGCACTTGTGATGTTTGGTTAGTTGCCTTTAATTTACTGGGGGCACATAACAGTTAACAGGATTTGGACTTTATGATCATAGAAATTAGCAGGGTCTTGGGAAGGGGGTCATCAAGTTCGTGTAATTTCTGTACAGCATATTATTTCCTATGCAACATGTTCAGTTCAGTCTAGAACAGGGGTAGTCAACCTTTTTTATACCCACTGCTCACTAATGCATCTTTCACTTGATGACCAGTGCTCGATGGAAGAAGGATTCAGCTTGTGCCGTAGAACCCCCTACCGCCCACCTAGAATCCTGAAATGCCCACTAGTGGGCAGTAGGGACCAGGTTGACAACCCCTGGCCTAGAAGCTCCTGGGTGAGGGAAGTAAAACAGAAGTCCTCCTTGCCATCTAGAAGGGATTCCTCCCACCCTAAATTGTGGTGTAAAAAAAAGATGCTCTATAGAAGGTGGTGGTTGTCATGTTCTATCAGTTACACTGTACCTGCCACATATGCTCATAGGTAAAGTTTTGACATTTCTTCTTGTCAATGGAAGAATTCTTTGCCTGGAATTTTGCCCAATTTATTTAGCTTTAACATAGTGAATGATGAAAATCTAAAGCCTTAACATCACAGTTTATATTTAAGTATATTCTTCAATAGCTTTTGGCGTTGGAGAAATAATCTGTATCTAGCACTGCCTCACTGTGGCAAATGGAACACTGGGCCGTGGTGAGCCCAAACTTGGGACTAACATGGAGAAGCAAACTGATGTGCCTTCACCTCCCATTTTCAGGTTGGAGGTGGATATTGGAGGCAGAAGCTTATGGGCTTATCTCTGCGCCCAAGGGGTGTTACAAACTTGGAGCCACTGTTGGACACAGAGGCAGATCAAATCAGGATGCCTCTGCCTTCAGCTGTAGATGAAGCGGGAAAGTGGAGGCCCATCAGCTTGTCTCTGTGCCTGAGCTTTTAGCGCCCAAGGAACACACTGGAAATCAACCTTCTGTCGTAACAATGAGCTGTGGGCAAGCAGGAGCTTACTTGCTGCCCCACCCCAGCTCCAAACTCAGAGCTGAAAAAAGGAGCAGATTCTCTCCTAACATTGTGCTGCATTCGAGATGTAGCAGAAATAAGGGACAGCACCCCACTCCTTTGGAAAAGGTGGTAACAGCAAAAAAATTGTTTGGTCTGTTGAGTATTTCTTTTACTTGCTGAAGTTTGTCTTGTCTGTCAAGTGGAATTATGCTGCTTGGTTTATTTTTCATTTTAGGAAAACTCTGCCTCCGCATCTAGGAGTGTTGGGGTTGAAAGAGTTGTCTCTTAGAAATCACATTTCTTTATAAAATTACTTTTCATGAATTTGTCCTGAGAATATGGAGGGAGAAAAACTACTTTGATACATGAGAAGCTCATTATGAGGTCTTCTGCTTGTCAGCAGCAAAGTCTTGGTACAGCGTGTCCTCTGTAAATCCTGATCAGAATCATCTGATAGGCATCTCACTCTACATCGTCCGCTTAAATGTAAGACATGTGACCCCAGCCATCCCAAAATGCATTCATGGCTTCCTACGCTCAGCCTCTGTTGTTGACAAATGAAGCTCAGTCTTTGGGGCAGCTGTAACAAGAGCAGGAAATGAAGCATTTGATCTCTCTCTGGATGTTTGGTAGCTTTTTATTTGGAGAGAAAAGTTGCCTGCTATGCTAATCTGGCATGCTTGACTCTTTCCCAAGTGAAACTGGGGATGGGGCGGATTTGATCAAGCAACTAAAGTAGCCTTGCAAATTGAACATTAATCTACCCACTCAAAAAACCCAGTAGCTCGTATTCACTAGATGCCACAAGAAATCATGGTTTACCCACAATTCCCATTGATGATCCTTCATGACTTTAGACAGAAGCATCTCTCCAGTTTGAGAGCCAGAGTCTCTCCCACAAGAGCACTTTGGTCTATGTGCATGTATTTTTTAGGTCTTCTCTGTGCTAGCTCTATGATATGAACTAGCATATATGAAAAGCATTTGTAATGTGGGAGCACTTCTGAGTTCTTGGTTCAGTTATAATATAAGCCTTAAGAATCCAATACTTTCCAACACATGGCAGAAGGATTGTAGCTCAGTGATAGAGCACATGGGTTGCATACAAAAGGTGCTAAGTTCAGTTTCTGGTATCTCCCAGGTAAGATTCTTCTCTCCCCTCCACTGTGAGTTGTAGACAGTACTGAATTAGATGGACCCAATTATGTATATGGCAACTCCCAGTGTTCCTAAAACTTTCTAGTCCTGTAGTAGTAGTAATTATTATTATTATTATTATTATTATTATTACTACTACTACTACTACTATTTATTTCCCCAGCCACTCTGGGTGGCTTCCAACAAAATATTAAAATACAGTAATCCGTCAAACATTAAAAGCTTCACCACCACCACCCTTTTTCGTAAGTGATAATTGGACCTTTTATTCCTTTCTTCTTTGCATCAAAAAGTAGCTTTCTGAGCTGGTGGAATACAAGAACAGCTGTAGTAGCAAAATGAGAAATGGTCCTAATATAGCAAGATTGGGGGGGGGTGCATCATCAAGTGAGAAAAGCCTTCCATTGAACATCCCCCTAGTGCTAAAACTCATAGAAATAGATTGGAAATGACTTCCAGGATTCTTGATCATCTCTAACACTTTCCACTTTTATCTTTAATGCTTTGCTGTTTCTTATCCATAAGAAGCTGCTGGTTTCAGAACTTCACAGGAGACTATTTTCTGCCCAGTCATCCCAGCTCTGCATTACAGGGAAGGGAATGAGCAACAGTGGGGATGAAAATGTCTGAGCAGAGATCTCTCGTGAACTCTCCAGTGCTGATTAATTGCCTATACTTTTTCCCTTCCAGCTCGCGGCCTGGATCACATCGCTGAGAATATCCTGTCGTACCTGGATGCCAAGTCTTTGTGTGCTGTTGAGCTGGTGTGCAAGGAATGGTACCGAGTGACATCTGACGGCATGCTGTGGAAGAAGCTGATTGAGAGAATGGTCCGGACAGACTCGCTGTGGAGGGGTTTGGCAGAGCGGAGAGGATGGTGAGAGCATCTTTCATGCAGTTTCCCTTGTTCAGTGAGGGAGTCGGTGCTGGTAATTTACGACTCACAGTGGTATGGTTTTTAAATGGTATGGGGCTGTATTCAACACAATGCTAAGGAGATCATTCCATCAGTGCAAGAATTTCTACTTCTCTGATGGAACGATCTTCCATCGCCTCCCATCACCTGCTCTTCTGTGGGTTCTCCAGACCCTCCAGAACAGATTTGGGGATGGCATGGGAAAGGTCCCATTGTGCTAACAGGAATCCTTGCACTGACTTAGCCTAGCAAAACAAGTAAATTGAAAACAGCTTTAGGTCATCAGTATGACAGTTCATTTTATCTGAAAATTGAAGATTGCCTTTTAAATTCTACCATTCATTCTTCATTTTTTTTCTGCGGCCGTTTTTTGGGAGTATGTATTATTTCCTAACTTGGGGCAGGTAGGCACTTCCCCTTGATCCGGAAGCAGAATCCAGTAATTTAGTTCTACCTCCAGAGATGACTGGCCAAGCTTAGTAACAGGAACAGGGGATAAGTCCTCTCATAGATCTGATACATATATATATCCAGCATATATATATTCTGCTGCTCCTCCTATTCTTCATGGCAATGGCAGTGGTGGTGGTGGCAGCCCCTCCTCTCCCCCATCAAAATTGTTTTTCCTTTACCAAAAAATGAAGGAGAAAAATCCCTAGATGCTGTATGGAGTTTTTAGAGCCACTGTGGGGTAGTGATTAGTGTCAGGATAGGACCAGGGAGACAAGCATTCAAAGCCCCACTTAGCCATCGGGCTCACTGGGTGACCTTGGGCCAGTCACTGCCTCTAACCTTAACCTACCTTACAAGGTTGTTGTGGGGATTAAGTGAGGAGCAGCAGAACTATGTATGCCACCTTCAGATCCTTAGAGAAAAGATGGGATATAAATATAATCACTCAATCAGTCAATAAACCCAAGGCCTTTCGGTATATATCAAAGTTGGGCCTTCATCAGAGGTTGAAATGTAAAGTCAAAACAAACTGCAGAGCTATCTGATAATAGAAGTCAATCTTTTTTCTTTGCTGTCAGGTGATTTGAAACGACTTTAGTCTCTCTCTACATACACACACACACACACACACACACACGGCTTACTTTCCCCCCCCTTTTGATGCTGGTTTAGCATCAGATGTGCTGGAAAGGCCCTCCAACCCCATTTCTTCTCCCCCTGCCTTGCTGTATGAAGGGAAGAGGTGCAAAGCCTTGCTGGGTGGGAGGTAGCAGGGCTGCCAGTTGTAGCTGCCAGTGCCAGATGTGGACCATCAGCCAAGTCCAGAGTCTGGGGTGGTCACTGTTTCACCTCAACCGTCCACCAGTGATGGCCCTTCTTTTGGGTGGGTGAACAAGCAGCGTAAGTCTGTGTAACATACAGTATCCTTCCCTCCCGTTACTTAGAGCAGTCTTTGATATATTAATTCATTAGACTTTCAGAAGTTTATGTACTCGCTGTACAACTAAAGTAGGTGCATTTTACATGTTATGAATGTGTTAGGTCACTTTTGTTTTCCTCAGCAGATTTTCACAATTAGAGACCTGTTTTATCTTTAGCCATAAAGCCAAGAGTACAAACCACTGAGGGCAAGCATGCAGAAATTCAGATAGATTAGTTAATCAGACGGAATAGTTTTTTCTATTATGCAAGACTTTCCCCAAGTCTAGAGCTGCTCTGTTAACATTTCATTAGATGCTTCGCTCTCTTGGGTAATCCCCTTAATACATAATTTTCTATCCAAGGAGCCTCCCTCGTATGTTGTCTGTGAGGAAATGGGTATGAATATTTCATAAACAAGACAAAGGTGACAGCTAAGGCATTTTAGCTGCTATTAAAACAAAAATTAAAAATAAGGCCAGAAACTTGCCAAGTGCAAATTCTATTAAGGGCTTTGGCACTAGAAATATGTTACAGTTTAATAGATTATGAGGGCAGAAAAAATGTTTGTGTAATGCTTTCAGCGCTTCAAAAAATACCTAAAATACAGTTCTGTATTTAGTATTGATTTCTAGAGGTACCCAGATTACTTTCCCATGGCAGAATTAACAACAAGCAAGGCACAGACATTACTTTTGCCGCTTCAGAATCTGTAGTGAGCAAAACTGACTTCTGATTGTGGAGATCTTGGTGGGTCATAGTAAACATGTCAAACAGCACACTGACAAAATGTCTAGGCAGTAATGTGCTGCTTCCAGCATCTTCAAGATGCCTGCATAGAGTTCTCTTCCAGGGAGATGAATGATGCATACTCATAAAATAGAAAGTGGGGAATGAGTAGCTTCTGATACCTTCTCGGCTAACAGTATTGGGGTTCTTTTTCTCATTAGGGGCACAAATCTGCTAGTTTGCAGAGGGTACCATTGCTTACTTATAAGGTGTTGCTGAGCTACACATACAACTAGGGAAAGTTTGCAAAGCTTGACATTCTTGTAGGCAAAGCATTATACCTGCCATATTTTAAAACGTGGGAGATTTGTTAGAGCTTAAGTTTTCCAGAAATGTGTGTTTGAAATCGTATGTATTCCCCCCCCCCCTTGTATCACACTGCTCAGTATTTTTATTAGTCATTTTGTTGATTCAAATCACTCTTCCAAAGCAGGGTTTACCTTGCACGTGCCCAGGGCATCTCACGCAAAAGGAAACTTCTCAGCATATATTTTCAGATTTGTGGCAAGGAAGGAATGCATAGGAAAAAACCTGTCGGAAATAATGCAACAGTGAAAGGGGGAGCAGAGAGCTGGCCTAGGCTAAATGCCATGCCTCACATGCCAGGATTATACTCAGAGGATTTGTGCCCATTTCTGCTTCACAAGGAATGTTGCCAGGCAGAAGAGTTGTTAGTATGCCCATGGTGGGGTTTACTAGCTTCCGCACAGTGTTAGGTGGCTCCTTAACTTTAGGATGAGGAATTTTTAAAAATTTACACAGCATGAAGTGATTGCCGTTCACTGGGTTTCCCTCCCTTTCTCTGGCAAAAATGTGCATTCCATGACCAGGCTAAGTTGAGGAAGAAGCTAATGCAGTTTACTCAGAAGATTAGAGGAGCAGTAAAATGCTATTGCTGATACTATGAATTGCTTAATTTCTTTTTGTTTTGGAGCAGTTAGAACGTGGGGAACATACTGAGGTCCTCTCCTATTCTCACTCTCCTTTGAAGGACCCTTTTATCTATCCACCTTTACTTGCAAAAGGGCCATATATTTATTTAGATGCCTACTATTTTATGAATTGCCACATGTGTAAAGGCAGTAGTATTATGATGCAGACCCTACAGCATCCCTTTTAAATCTGGTCTAGTCATCGATTTTCATCTACCAAACATAAGCTCTACAAGTCTCTCTCGCAAATCCTTGAATGAAATAGCCATGGCTAAATGAGCAATGCTGCTTTTCTTTCTTCCTTTCTTTTAGGGGACAGTATCTTTTTAAGAACAAGCCACCCGATGGGATAGCCCCTCCCAACTCCTTCTACAGAGCACTTTATCCCAAAATTATACAGGATATAGAGGTAAGAGCCAGAAAAAAGACTATGCAATTGTATGTGAAACCCTCATCTGAGCTCCTTTGTTGTGTGTGAAACAATTCAAATTTCCTGCACAGATGCCAGCCAGTTATAGCTTCCTACGGCATCTACTGTAGAATGAAAGAAAAGCCGAATGTGATAGTGTGTACATATTTGTACACATTTTCCCTCTGAGTCCTGTTATAAAAAATACAATTTAGTAGTCTGTCTTTAAGACACTTAGGGGTCATACAGTATGTACCAGATCCATTGATAGTTGGTCTCCCCTTCTTTGAAGGGAGTTGAATGTTCAGGCACTTTGATTATACCATCTCACCACAATTAAATCTCAGTGTATTATACCATTTCAGTTCAACTTCCATGATTACACTGAATTAAATTTGGCAACCTTTCCATTGAAGAAGCATCTCGCAGTGTCACATTTGTGATCAAGGGATGTACAAAGTTCATCACAGTAAGTCTTACCAACTCAAACAACTGTTTGAGCTTCTCCAAGTGTCACTGAGACCAAATCAAGGCAACCTGCATTTTTTACAGTACCCACTGTTGACCTTAATTCTGGAGAAGCTGTTCCAAAGAAAAGAATAGAATTGCGGCCAGTTCCACATTCTTGAAGATCACTGAAGGGACAGATACCTGTGGAGCCAACAGTGTGGGGGAAGGGGGAAAACCTACCTAATGGACAGTCAACACAAGGGGAAATGAACATCCCGGGTTTTATCCAATGTTAGCCCTACTCAGAGTAGACACACTGAAATGAATGGAACTAATTAGCCCACTAATTTCAGCTATATTCTAGATATCTGGTGCATTTGCTTTCTTTGTAATAACTAGAATCATCTTAGAGGGATTTGAAACTTTATGGAAGCTAGGGATTGGGAAAGTGACAGGGAGAAGGACTTGTTCCTTTTCCTTCTAGCTTGCTCTGGGACCATCTAATGATAAATGATTTCAGCATCAGAGCTGCTTCTGTTGTCCCAGGAGTCCAGCAGGCTTTATTGGTGCAAAATCTCCATGATGTTTGTTCCACACTTTATAATTGTTTCTCTCTCCCCCAGACAATAGAATCAAACTGGCGGTGTGGAAGGCACAGCTTACAGCGAATCCACTGCCGAAGTGAAACAAGCAAAGGGGTTTATTGTTTACAATATGATGATCAGAAGATAGTAAGTGGCCTCCGAGACAATACCATCAAGGTGAGAGCTCCCCAGTGGGCAATGATTGAACACAAAATCCTTTCCCTAGAAGAATGCAGGTGTAACTTCATTTAGGAGGACTAATGCAAAAGAGAAACTGAGAAGGATGAGGTTAATCCTTGTCTTCCTTTCCCTCCCCTCGTGCCCCCCATCAAGTCTGACTATGAATTGCATTGGTTTTCCTCCCTTTCTTCCAAACAAGGAGGATAAATCTATATTATCTGTTTCATTTTCTTGCATTCTGTTCAGTGCTAGCCACGTTATTGGTCCTTCAGTAATTAAAGTCTTCCTGTTCCCTAATGAGAAGGGTAAAGACTATGTTCATATTAAAAACAGAGATATTAAGGATAGTTTATATTGCTCCAAAGTGCCTGTGGAATACAAAGTGCACTGTGTGCCACTTAGAAGAAGTTCTGCTCGCCTTAGTAAATAAAATGCTGTGTTACAGAAAAACAAAAGAGCCAGTCTAGCAATACAGTCTGTTTACCTTGTGGTGAAATCCCAAATGTGTGCCCTTTTTGCCTTCCTAGATTTGGGACAAGAATACGCTAGAATGCAAGAGGGTTCTGACTGGACACACGGGGTCAGTCCTTTGCCTCCAGTATGATGAGCGGGTGATCATCACTGGATCATCGGATTCCACTGTCAGGTAGCTATTTATTTATTGAGAATGTTTATATCCTGCCTTTCTAACAAATACAGGCCTCCAAGGCAGTTTACCCCATAATTAAAACAATCCATTTTAGTGAAAAAATATATAAAAGGCAGAGAATAGAGCCAACAGTCAATAAGCAAAAAAATTAAACAGAAAGCAGTTAACCAACCAGATACCTCTAAAAGCTTTTGAAAATTAAGCCTAAAAGTTAACAGTTTGCATGCAGTGTCAAACCATAGTTTGGAATAAATTATATTGAGATTGGGGGATTATATGATGAGTGTCTTGGCTACCATGCTACTCCTAATGCTCAAGAAGAGGTTGCAAGTAAGAAAGATGGATTTGCTCCACAAGCCCTATTCAAATTCTGCCCTCAAAACAGAAATGGTGGAAGACATGCACAAGGAATGGAAGGCTGTTTCTATAAGTTTTTGTAAAAATAGCCTTCAGAGTCAGCAATTTAAACCCTTGATTCCAGGGTTATCCACACACACACACCTGTCCTTGGGAAAAGATAGCTGTCAGCACGTTTTATTGAGCATACAGATTCTGCTTGCATGAAATATCCAATTAAACTGTTTCTTGTTTAGCAGGAATATTTTAAATTCCTTAATACCAGCCATTAATATATTATGCAATGCTTTAGCAGGACAAAAGGAATATTTCAAATTGTGGATGCTACGTGACATTTTTTATTGCTCAGGAATTGTTCAAGTCCTGCGGCCTAGAATTTTTTAAAAAACATTCACAAGAAAGAGCAGCATATTTGGTGCAGGGGTAATTCTGTGTTGGGAGTAAATGATCCATTTTGGAGGCTTTGTTGATTTGGAGTGTGTTAATATGGATTATTTGAAAGCTAAGAAGAGTGAAATGTGCTGAGGAAGGACCTGCCTTTTGATAAATTTTGCCCTTGTTCTTTTTAGACATGATTTTTAAAACAAAGGTGGAAGCGCTCCGCAAACTAAATTCTGTACTAGTTTAGATGTTGCATTATGCCCACAAGCACAGAAACTCAGCACATGCAGCAGAAGATTTCAGTCCTCAGATCTTCTTTCCTGTTAAATCCTTTTGTTTTGGGGTTCTTGCTTTTTCTTACTCTGTTTGGACATTACAGTGTTAACTTTTGTTTGTTGGACTCTGTAGCTGTGCTGTTGACTAAACCCAAAGGAGGACAGTTTGCTTCAAATTGCAGCCAAGCCCAAGATTCACAGTGTGACACTGAGCAAATTACACATTTTCTCATTTCCAGTTCCCCATCTGTAAAATGGATATAATAATGTCCTACCACACAAAGTTGCTGGGGGGAAGAATTAGATTCTTATTGAAATACTATTTGAATTTACCAAATTAGGCGGACAGACTTACTTATTTAGCACATCTTTTACAGGAATGTTTGGCATATTTCCCCCTTCTGCTTAATAATGGAAAATCTTAAAACATCTCTCTCCGCCCCTTCTTTTCTCTCTTCTGTCACAAATTCCAGAGTGTGGGATGTTAATACGGGTGAGATGCTGAACACCCTGATCCATCATTGTGAAGCAGTACTGCACCTACGTTTTAATAATGGCATGATGGTGACATGCTCCAAAGATCGGTCCATTGCCGTGTGGGACATGGCCTCCCCGACAGACATCACACTACGAAGGGTACTGGTTGGACACAGGGCAGCCGTCAATGTGGTCGACTTCGATGACAAATACATTGTATCAGCATCGGGGGACAGAACGATTAAGGTGCAAACCATGAAGTCATGATGACATTGGACATTTATTTATTTCTTTTTCGCAATACATATATACTACCTTCCTATACTGCCTTCATCGGGGGGCATGGTTCCCTTCTTCACACACTTTGATTCTCATCATCATGCTGTTAGTGTAGATTGGGCTGAGAGGGTGAGTGACTGGCTTAAGGCCATCCTTTTAGTTTTGTGCCTGAGTGGGAATGTGATCCACATTCTCCTAGTCTTTAATCCAACACTCAGACCATCACACCACACCGTCTCCCATCAACAATCTATGACTTTCTCATAAACATCCCTGTCCATTATTTCCTTCTGTTTGTACTTGTGTCTCTCTTACAGGTCTGGAACACAAGTACCTGTGAGTTTGTGCGTACGTTGAATGGCCACAAGCGAGGTATTGCATGTCTACAGTACAGAGACAGACTAGTAGTGAGTGGTTCATCAGATAATACAATCAGGTAAGAAACACAACAGTTACCTGAACAGCATGCTGCCTCTCTCAGAGCCAAACCATATATTACACATCAGTGTTTGCAGTCTTCTCAAATGGCCATTTTTTCACAAAATGCCAATTTGAGACAAAGCAGTGGAGAAGGTGTACTTAAACATGTTCTTGTCTGTTCCCACTCCAAAGGCCCTGCTCCAGCACTTTATCGTTTAAAAAGAAGCAGTCAGTATTAGACTAATGTTGCATGCAATTGTAATGTGCTCTTTAGCACATCCACGTGCCCTCTACTTATTAAACTGAGATAGTACTGCTTCTGATTGCAGGTGAAGGATTGCACTTCTGAATTCTCCCCCGCATACAAAACACAATAAGCTTTTTATTTTAAAAACAAATGAACTAGTATCGCAGATAGAGGCCTGTTCCTGTGCCTTTGTCCTGTGGTTTTTTAAAATAAAATAAAATTGGGGGAAGATGATTCGTTATTATTTTTGGTTAAATGTAGGGGAGCATTCAAGACAGATATCCCTCACCTGCTGTTTGAAGTGATGTGGCTCACACTAGCCCTTCAGGATTATACCACTTTACTCTGTGGTATATGTAAACCAGGCCTCGTTGTTACTAAATAAGCTTTTAAAAAGGCAGGGGGTTCCATATACCTAGAAATGTCAAGATCCGCCAAAAATCTGAGTTCAAAATGAATTCAGTATGTATTTATTTAATTCACATAATACAGTTGAATTAAATATTTGAGGTCTTGCCAAGCGTATTTTAGAAAGAGCAGTCATAAGGAACCAAGAAAGGAGGCTAGTGCACAAACTTGGGGAAGTGCTTTGGATTCAAGAGAAAGTAACCATGAGGCAACAATTCCGTCTTGGTTTTTTGTCATTTTCAACTTTTTCTCTTTAGCTACCAGGAACAGAAATTTCTCAGCTTTGTAGAATTTTCAAAAATCAAAAGTCTGCACTCTATTCCATGTATTCTTAAAATGGCCACAGCCCTGACAGCAGAGTAAAACTTGTGTTCTAAAATGCTAAAATAAGAAGGAAAAGCTTTTGTCGTTGCCTCAGTTTTCCAGAGTTTAAAGCTTCCATATCGTCAATGAGCAATAATCCATTTATAGTACTACATATAGTTTTATTTTGCATAAATATTTATCTCCTTTTTTAACACAGCTGCTATTTAGATTTTTGTATTCTGCAAGAGCTAAAAGCAAACAGTAATAATTGTTTAACTTCTCAAAATGTAATATGTGAAAAGCACTGGCACAGACTGTTATAAAGGCTGCTCCCCTTTATGGGTTGTGTCTCTGCTGAGAAGAGTTGTATTTGCAACAAGAGGTTTTTAATCCAACCCCAAAACAGTGCTGGGGTTTTGCCAACCAAGTTTTTCTCATGGTGCTTAGCCTCAGGCACCATTTGTAACAGGTGGCCTGGACTCATGGAGTCTGCTTGCTGTCCCTTGGTTGGAAACGTTCCAAGCAGTGATCCATTCCATAATAGAATGAACTGTGTATTTTTGCGTTGGATGAAATTTGACAGTTTTTAGAGGGCGAAGTATAATAATATCATTGAAAGCCATTGATTGGTCAGAACTGAGCAAGTAGGAAGTACTATCTTCCTATACTCTTCTGTGTACCTCATCCTTACTCATTTAAAGCTATACAAGTTGTTGTTGTTTTTTGTGAACTATGGTGATGAGTTGCCTCTATAGCCATGAGCTGCTTCATGGTTCAATCATCTTGTCAATGCAAATATTTGTGCACTTGCTTAAAGGGTTTCTTCCATTCATGTGCTCTTCTTTCCTGCAAGAAATGAAGTGTCAGCCCAATCCTCATTCTTTTTTAATCGAAAGCTTTGGTCACAGCAGTTTGAGCACCGACTCACATGGACAGTGCATTGACAATCTGCTTTTTAAATTGTCCTCAGCAACAATTCAAGCAAGACAAAAGTTGCCATATTCCTAAAGCTATACAGTTTAGTGAGTGTGCAGATATTAAAAAATGGGTAAAGGATCCCTCTTAATCAGACCAACAGAGCTCATTCAAATTAATGGCATCATCTTTCCTCATCCGTTGTGCATAATTCTCCGGGTCCAAGGTCAAATGTATGGAATCACTGTGTGTCCAAATAAACATACAAAACAAAGAAACAATTCCTTTCATTAAGGGACTTAAGAGGCTGGTAATTGACTAGTGTAGCTTTTAGAGAAAGCTAGTTACTGAAGGTAATTGCAGTAACATGAGTAATGAAAACAAACAAGTCAGGGTACTGCAGCAGACAATTTAAATGAGAGACATGGGGAATTGTAAGGGGACAGTTGAAGCTATTAACCAATTATCACCTTCACTCAACAGCTGCATTCTATTTAACGCCTTGTAAAGATCAAAAGATTTGCAAATAACACCATGGCTTTGCTTGAGGGGAAAAACCAGGGCACACATACATTGGGGGGGGGGGTTGGGGGTGCCTTCATGGTATGGCTAAACAAAAGATAAGACAAACTGTGTTTTGAGAAAATTTTGAGTTTAAATGAGTTTAAACTTGGATCCAGCACTCTACTGTGCACCGCTTCCATAAGAAATAGCAACATCAAAGACAAATCTAAAAAGCATACAATTCGGAAAGCACAAACATCGACAGTAGTCCAAACAGGAAATAGTTAAACTTTGCAGAGCTTGGAAAAGTAACCACAAATACTACACACAGTAATAACCAACAAATATAAATGTCAATATGGTAATAAATTTAAAGAGGAATACAATTACTTTTATGCTTACACTGAATAAAATCCTTGTGCTGGAATTTTTGCAGTGGTTGGCAACATCTCTCAGCAGAATGCAGGTTAGGTGCACAGTTGGCCCACAAGTTCCCAAAGATCAGTTTTCAAAATTGGCTTGGGGTGGCTGTTTCTCCCATCCTCCTCTCCTGTATTTTCAGTGTAGAGTGTAAACCACCTGCACACAAACTATCTTTTGTGTTCTGTGCAGCAATTCACATTTGGTCAGTGGGTAATCACAAAAGGTTTAGCATCGACACTGTGGAATGAAGTAGGATTATATCAAATAGCAACTGTAACCAATAGGTGGGGAACCCACTTTGTGATATTGTCATTCCTATTTCATTTTAACTCGGATGAACAAGCATAGGGCCCAGCAAAACCTTCATGACAAAAAATTATGTGAATGGCTTCACAAATTATTGTGCGGTTTTCTTTTGGAGGTGATAGGGGGTGACACTGTTTAAATTTGCCTATATCATGTGCTCTTTCCACACAGAAAAGCAAGGACATTTTTCACCTTCTGTTAGCAACCGCTTTGTTAGTGTAATGTGAAACATGCTTTAATTGACTGAGGCATTTCCTGCTTAATCAGAAGAAAAAAAACAGCTGCCTATGGGTTAAGCTAGATGTTACAGCAGTAGAGAGGCACATGTGTAATAGTTATGCCACATTCATACCATACATTTAGGGCACTATGATAGCACTTTAAACAGTCATGACAGTCTCCTAACAAATACCCATATTTAGTGCATTTTGGTAAACTGTTTTCAGAGGTTACCAAGATCTGTTGAGAAGTGAAGTGGCAGGTTTTTTCTAAGAAGCTAATGTTTCAGATGCAATGTGAATGAAATATGTTTCTGGTAACCACCTGATTTTCTTCTATAGCAAAGCCAGGTCACAGGAAGGATTTCATTTTTTTCTGGAACAAGCAATCTTATCTCTTCAAGTTGACACGGGCCCCCATCTCCATGCTATCTATAATTTGTTGTCTCTTATGTAGCCCAAACAACATTCAGGCAGTAATTCAGAGATAACACTACTACTCATAAATGTACAGTATTGGAAATGAAAATTGTAGAGTTTGTAATTTTCTAGATACAAAATGTGAATTTAGGAAGAAATTGGGAGATTCTTCAGAGTTCTCCCATTCCTGGATAAATAGGCAGGTTTGATTTGTATTTCCAAAACATTTTTCTATGGCAATTGCATAATGATTATTTGCCTTGTCTTCTAGGTTATGGGACATTGAATGTGGGGCATGTTTGCGAGTTCTGGAAGGCCACGAAGAGCTGGTGAGATGTATTCGCTTTGATACCAAGAGGATAGTCAGTGGAGCCTATGATGGGTGAGAATTTATTATTAATTTATTAATTAAATTTCTATCCTGCCTTTCATCCAAGGATCACAGAGCAGTTTACAAATTTAGTGATGAAATAGAGATGTCTAGAGTCTCTCTCCCACCCACCCACCCACCTCAAACTGTTACCCTGAAGGCTAGAAAATTAGAATTGCCTTACTCTGACAGATCCAGTGCTTCACTGAGCAAGTAACCTGTATGCAATTTGGATTTTTAGAAGAAAGAGAGAATCAGTTTTCCTCATTCAGCATTACAAATATAAAATGCAAGAAGAACAGATACCAGTAGTATTTAAAGGAGGAGATATTAAAATACATTGCAGGTTCTGCAAAGACAACCACTTATAGTAGCAATCAAATTTGTTTTCCTGCTGGTCTCATTTGGATAAGTGGAAGGTAGAATTTGCTTATAAAAGTCCCATTAACAGGGCCTAAAATAAAAGACATGCTTGGTGAGGTAAACACTACTTGGATTCACCAAATTATACATATTACTATTACTGAAGTCATATCACAGTACAATACAGTGTAATGTTTATCATTCCTTCCATTATAATTGATGTGCTCTCTTTAGTTTTAATTTATCTTTATGTTAACCATACACTTCCCATTAAGATCTGTTGTCTTCATATCCACCTTACTACCTCCAGCCAACACAAGAGAAAACAGCAAAGCCAAGTTGCAAGAACAGATGCACATCTATTTTTTTCTCCATGAAGTAGATTGATCAGCTGAGATGGATTAATCTCAGTTTTTTAATATCATGTAGTGCTTACGCTTACTTTTTAATGAAACTCTGGTTCTTCCTTCTTTTCTGTGCCACCAGGAAAATTAAGGTGTGGGATCTGGTAGCTGCCCTAGACCCTCGTGCCCCTGCTGGAACCCTCTGCCTGCGCACTCTTGTGGTAAGAGCTTTTGACTGATCTCGGATAGGAGGGAATATATTTACCGTATTTTTCGCCCTATAAGATGCACTTTTCCCCCTCCAAAAATGAAGGGGAAATGTGTGTGCGTCTTATGGGGCGAATGCAGGCTCCTTGGGTTCAGCGATAGCAACGCGAAGCCTCTGAAGCCTGCGCTCCGGAGGCTTCGCATTGCTTCCGCTGGAGCCAGGAGAGTCTGCTCTTTGAGGCTGGCGGGGGGGAAAGCAGCGCTTCCCCCTTCGCCAGCCCCAGAGGATGGGGGGCAGCAGGAGGGCGCGCAACGCCTTCCCGCTACTCCCCAACCCGGCTTCGAGGCTGGCGGGGGGGCAAGCAGCGCTTCCCCCTTCGCCAGCCCCAGAGGATGGGGGGCAGCGGGAAGGCGCGCGACACCATCCCGCTACTCCCCAACCCGGCTTCGAGGCTGGCGGAGGGGAAAGCAGCGCTTCCCCCTTCGCCAGCCCCAGAGGATGGGGGGCAGCGGGGAGGCGCGCGACGCCTTCCCGCTACTCCCCAACCCGGCTTCGAGGCTGGCGGGGGGAAAGCAGCGCTTCCCCCTTCGCCAGCCCCAGAGGATGGGGGGCAGCAGGATGGCGCGCGACACCATCCCGCTACTCTCCAACCCTCCTGTGGGCCTTTGTGGGAGATGGGGGAATTCCCCCACCTCCCGCAAAAGCAGGCAAAAGCTGTGCACTCTTTAAAGGGGCTCCGCGGCTTCTGCTGGCTTTTCTAGGAGGTGAGGGAATTCCCCCACCTTGTAGAAAAGCCCACAGGAGCCGCTCACCCATTGAAGAGCGCGCCGCTCTTGGGGGCTTTTCCCCAAAGAGGGAGAAGGGACTGACTGGCCGAGTCCATCCCTTCTCCCTCCTGTGGGCTTTTGCAGGAGATGGGGGAATTCCCCCACCTCCCGCAAAAGCAGGCAAAAGCCGTGCGCTCTTTAAAGGGGCTCTGTGGCTTCTGCTGGGTTTTCTAGGAGGTGGGGGAATTCCCCCACCTCGTAGAAAAGCCCGCAGGAGCCGCGCACCCTTTGAAGAGTGCGCCCCTCTTGGGGGTTTTCCCCGAGGAGGGAGAAGGGACTGACTGGCCGTTTCAGTCCCTTTTCCCTCCTGGTCGAAAAGCCCATAGGAGTCGCGCACGGCTCCTGTGAGCTTTTGCGGGAGGTGGGGGAATTCCGCCACCTCCCCCAAAAGCAGGGAGAAGGTCTTGGAGTAGCGCACAGGCTGCGTGCAGCCTGTCCGCTGCTCCCAGAGCTGCGGGGGGGGGGGGGAATCATATTTTTCCCCTTGATTTCCCCCCCTGAAAACTAGGTGCGTCCTATGGGCCGGTGCGTCCAATAGGGCGAAAAATACGGTACCCAGTATAATACATAATAAAACTTCACCTGGATTGTCAAATGAGAGTTAGACTAAAATATGCTCCTCCTTAGCCATGCCACCAAATCTAATCCATTAAAGAATGCAGCTTTGTGTAAGCTTGTATCGTATGCAAAAGAAGTCCTAATATAGGTTTGTCTTGAATTTGCCTTGCCTTAAAACTATGACTTAAAGTGGAGAATAAGCAAAATACAAAGACTCTAATGGTGGCATTGAGCTTGTCTTCTCTGTGGCAAACGTGTCCATTGTTGTAGCAATGCAGTTGTTCTTTTTCCAAACTAATTCACACGGTATAGGCCAGCTCAACTCCTTCTGCCTGATATATATCTAAATACAGTTGTGCTGCTTTATAGAGAACATAGGACCCAGAGGATAAGTGAAAAAGCAGCCACCTTGTTTCGTTGTTCTGATCCTAGAGGACCAAATATATGAAGTGGTGTAGAATTCATTAAGCCTTAATGAGGTGCTGGGGGAGTCAGTGCTCATTACCCCTGAGTGACTATGTTCACACTTCAGCTGAGACTGACTTGTGAATCCTGCTGCTCGTGGCTAAACCACCACTGTAAACAAACCCTAAGATTTCACTGCCTCATTAAAGTTGTATCTGATACTCTTACCTTCAAAAGGGTGAGCAGAAACAGGCATGTTTTAGGTGCTTGCAAACTGGGGAAATGTAACATTTGCTGTTCTGCTGCATCTCCTCAGGATCTAAAATTAAACCTGTCTCTGCAATGAATGCAGCATAGTGTGTGCTGTTTTATTCTCCATTTCCAGATGATAAGAGGAAAGGCCACATAATAAATACTCATTTCACATAAGAGAGTAAGAAATGCTCTGCTGGATCAGAACAAGCATTTGTATAGTCCAGCATCCTGTTTTCACCAGTGGCCAGCCAGATTGGACTAGAATGGCCACAAATGGGACAAAATGCAACAACTAACTTTTCTAAGTGCCCTCCTCCCTCAAGTATTCCCAGCTTCTGGAATTCAGAGGTTGAACATGAGTGCAAACCTTTTCCTGATTTTTTCACAGAAATGGTTTGTTAGTTAATGAAAGGACTGCTTGTTTGTGCAGTTGGTTCTTTAGGAGGAGGTGTATACGTCTGTAATCAGAAACATACAGTGCTAAGATCACAGCAACCCTTAATGCTTCTGAATTTGACTTGTCTCCCTTTCCCCATCCAGGAGCACTCCGGCAGAGTTTTCCGGCTCCAGTTTGACGAATTTCAAATAGTTAGCAGCTCGCATGATGACACCATCCTCATCTGGGACTTCCTGAATGATCCAGCTACCCAAGCAGAATCTAACCGCTCCCCTTCCAGAACATACACTTACATCTCCAGATAAATAGCACTACACTGTACCTCACACTTGCACAGGTAAAACAACAACAACAACACGTTAATGCAGCAGGTAGGCTGCATGGTGGATAGACATGATTTGTGAATGGAGGTTTTGCTGGTTCCTTAACTGAGAGTATTACTGAAAGCCACTGCAGATAAAGGGGTGACAAGGGTGGTTCTGTCCTTTGGCTTCTCAGAACTTCCTTGCCTGTAGGAGCATTAGGAAGAAATGACCATGTAGCTGCAGTGGACCAAGAATGAATTAATTTAAATGAGCCCAAGCTGAGGAGAGAACGAAACTGAAGTTTGTAATGAAGAACCACTTCTTACTCTAGCACTCTACCTGGGAGGTGCAATTTTCCTACCTCAGCCAAGGATCAGAAACAAGTGATCAGGAAACAGGAAGGAATGTTGTGATCTTTTGTGAGGTTCCTCAAGTGCTCAACCGTCACCCATACTTTTGAAACATCAGAGTGCTCCATCCAGTTTCCTGGGCACTCCAATCAGCTCCTTGCCACTTCTCAGCACACCTGCCACCTGCAACAGAAACAATGTGGAGGTGCTGTCACGGTCTCTCCCCAACATAATTTGGGTTTTCCCTCCTTGCCGCCGCCACCTGTCCTACAAGATGAACGTTAACCTTAACTTGGGAAACAGATCACATACACAGGCTGAGGGTTCACACCCCCCCCCAAATGTATCCATTTTGAAAAATCTAGATTGCCTGTAATCATCTTTTGATGGTTTATAAAATTTCATTAACAAAAATGTGGATGACAAATAGTTCTTGTCTTTTCTTTCCTAGGACTCATTTAAGCTGCGATATTTAAATTACCTGCCAATGCCAGGGCAAAAGAATTATCCACATAACAGATATAACTGAAGAGAGAGGCTCTCAGACACACTTCTGGAACCAAGTCAGCGCATGGTTGATCTCGGACAAGGTCTTCTCAGCGCAGCTGACTGCTCAAGTGCTGCTATATCAGAAGATTCCTTTTATCTTTCCTGAATGACTGATGTGTTACACCTCCCCTCTTCACACACTTCTCCCTCCCATCTCCTCTCTTGTCCTGAGTGCAGATGTCCTATAAATATATTTAACATGTTGCCAGAATTTCTTGCTTCGCTCTTAAGCAGAAAAATCCTTGCCACCATTCGTTCCCATGGGAGAATCACCTTGTGATGTGTTGGTAGGTGGGGAACAGCAGGCTGATGCCTCTACCTTTGGGGACTTGTGATAAGGACGCATCTACTTTTCTGTAGATGGGCCTTGGACTTTAAAGGAGGGCCAACTTGATGCCAAATGAAGGCCCCGGTGGCCAGAAACCAGTCGGGAGATAATGATGAAGTCTAAATAATTTCAGCTAAGCCCTCTGCAGTTAGTCACTTGTCTAAAATCTTCATCCGGCAGATGCCAGTAAATGAAAGGTGAAGCCTTCTTCTGCCAAAGTCTAATTTACTTAAGAGGTGAGACTTACTGGTGACCACATTGGTGATGGGCAGTATTTCTGCTGTCAAAGTATATGAATATATTTCCATGTTCTTCTTCCTTCCCTCCCCACATGGTGCAGTACTGCACCTCTGCTCCTTGCCCCCCCCCCCCGGAAGAAGAGTATGGTATCAACAGTAGCAACCACCCTATTCCCTCAGCACTCAGTCAAGACTTCAGACTTCTCCTGTTAACCTGATTGTGTCATTATTCGTTGGCTGGCATTTGTGCTTTGTTGCCATACTCTGTTGGAATGGAACTCCTGAAAGAACGGGAGATTCTGATGACTCCACATCTTAGTCTGTAAGCTGCAAGGTCATTTTGTGGTGGAAGGGATAATAGTAGAGGAGAACAGTGGAGGGGTCTTAGCTAGGGACAGAAAAGACCAAAAGCAAACCTGTCCTATGGTACTACATAACCCCCCTTCATTGTGTGGGAATAGCATAACGCTTGTCTCCTACAAGGAAGGGTTAACTTCTTTGGCCAAGATTCAAATTTGGAAGTTAGGGGGAAAGAGCTTCACTTTTATGCTGCTAAGCAGGTCCCCTCTGTGGCCTGTCTCCTCTTCATTCACTTGGGAGTAGCAATTTCCCTCCAGTGAAGTTTGGTATTTGCCATGGCGGGCTCAGAAAGTCAGTGGAAACTAAGAATAAACGGGCAGCTGGTTCTGTCCTGTAGTTCTCTACTCTGGTTCAAAAGTGAGAGTTTTGTGCAAGTGCTCTGCCTTACCCATGGATTCTCAGCCTGCGTATCATCCAGGGCTGCATTAGCACCAAAGGCATAATCAGAAGTATTTGTTCTCTTGGGGTGGGGATAAACATGCTGATCTTGGTCTGCTTTTCTTTTTAAGCATAGGCAAAGGAAGTCACAGCTGCAGCTAGGCAGCTTTCCTTAACTCTGCTATCCTTCAGAGTATGAAAAAGGTTGCCTTGCACACTGAATTGCAAAGCAAGATGGAAAACGAGAGACAGATTGCCACATACTAGTTCTTCATTATGTTTGAAAGCTCACTGTCGCCCCAGCCCTGTTTCATCACTATTACTCGGATTCCATTTATCCTTTGTAGTACAGTATTGACAATGTGTGGAACAGGACTGTAGATCCACTACAACTGGAGCATCAACAGGTTATTTTCTCTTGCTCGCTGGCAGAGCTGTGAGATCAGTATTTTCTCCCGTGTGTGTGTGTGTGTGTGTGTGTAGGGAAGTGTCTTTGGCGGTGGCTCAGTCAAGCACATAGGAGGGTTGTTTCTGTTATGTGGAGTTGGAGATCAGATAAGAGACAATGTCATTTTTGGTGCAGCCTTTCCTTATTGTCATAACCCTTCTCTTCCCTGCTGTTGTTCCCAAACACACCTAACTGCTTTGGGGCTTTAAAACAAACAAACATGGTACTGGAGAATTAATTCTAATGTATAAAACCTGTCACCAAGGGGAAAGTAGTGAGGTTTTTTCCTGTTAAGTCATTTCAAGGAAGAAGCTGAAATGTTGCTTTTCCACTAGAAGGAGGGCCCACCATGCCTTGGCATGGAGAAAGGCCACTGCAAAAAGCAAGACCTCCTCCCTCCAACTTCTACCCCACTCAAGTTGCATGAAGTTTACAGCCTTCAGCCTACTGCATCTCCAACCATTTGGGGAGGGCTTTGGTCTTCACTGGAAGAGAAAGGCTCTAAAGTATCTCCGAACATGGACATTTCAAGGGTTAATTTGATATGGGTAATTCCAAATGGATCTGATGCGAAAGCTGAAAAGGGAATTTTAATGACGTTTCTGAAGAGGGGCTGAGCCCTAATATCTTTCTTTGCAATGAAATGCTAACTTGGAATTGCTAATCACAAATGGCCTTGCCTTTCACTGGTGTGGAGCGGAGAGCTCCACAGGCAGGTATTTACAGAAGGAAAAGCAGCGCACAACTGGCTCTGAGCCATAGGAGAGAACCTTGCTGTAAAACTGTGCATTTCTAACCCTAGAGCAATTGAGTAGTTTAAATAACATAAACTCAGCCTGGGCACCCAGCTGAATACGTAGCATAGGAATACCCCCCCTGCAGCAACGCTAAGCCACTTTCACTGTTCCTGATTAGGCTTCTGAACAAGTTGGACCTTTTGATGACTATTTTAAGACTTTATGCTTGCTTCTGAAATTAGAAGATGGGAGAGAGACCCTGCTGCCGCCAGCAAAAAAACAAACCTATTTTGACTTCATAAAAGAAAAGGAGAGTGGTACATATGTGTGTTCCCCTTCTCTGGGTTCATATATGAATCTGCCAGTTTGAACTCATGTGATTGGTACCTCTCCAAATGAGGTCCTCTGGTCCTGGGGGTTTTTCCCCTCCCATGCTATGCTCAGACATGTTTAGGAGTTAACAGTGTTATCAAAAGAAGTGACTACTTGTGTGCTGTTTTCTGCTGTTGCTTCATACCAGGAAGGAACTATTCTATATAGGAGGGTAGGAGGAACATTCAGTAGTTTTTAGTTACAAAGGCTTATAAGGCTTGCATGCCTTCCCAAATTCTCTTGGATTCGGGAAGAAAGAATTGGGGAAACTCTAGGTGGCACAAGGCACATATATGGTCCCTAAGTGGCCTACATATATGATGCATTTTAACAATGCTGAGCTGTGCCCTAATCCATTCCTCTTCCTTTAATCAAGTGGTCAAATTAGGGGGGTTTGGGGGGGAGGGGTTTCCCTGAAGAAGGAAGCCTTTTGGATTTTTCCTCAAGCTGCACTTCTGGGTAAATCTCCTTTTTCTGAAATCAATCTCACATATCCAGCTGAGAGTGAGCCAACTGGTTGTGGAAGCACAATTCTCACTATTTAGGCCATCATGTCCTGGGCAGTTTCCACTTGGGTTTAAATGCTGCATCCTGGGAACTGCATGCTCTGGAAGCAACACTTCTGTATTGTAAGTCACCCTCTGCATCTTTCTGATTTATAACATGGCTGCTGGAATAAAACATGGGTGCAGCCCATGCTTTATTTATAGGCTCCCCTTCACAATTGTGATTGACTAGTCCTCAATCTGCTTGTTAAAGTCAGAGCTCTTTTCAGGACTGCAGCATCCTATATCATGGGCATAGTTATACATTATATCTTTGGTCTGCAAAATGCAATTGGGCTGTAGCACACGAATTTAGGTCTTCAAAAGTGGCAGTAATCATACAGAGATTTAAAATTAGTGACCTTTCAGTGATGCAAGGTATGCTCAGGATGTAGACCTTTGACAAATCAACAATAACCTTCACAATGGAACATAACTATGAAACCATTAAGAAACCATTATTACCTGGCTCTAGAGCTCATGCAAATTCACTGATCTACAGACACCACTCTAGATGCAGAAATGCTTTCCCTAAAGTGCTACTCAGCTTTTCTGGAGAAAGTATAAGTAGTGGTCTGTTCTGTAGGTCTACTTGTGTACATTAAAAAACTAAAATTCACTGCTCAATGCAAATCAGTAAAACACCCAAATTCACTTAATTTGTATTGATTTGCATGCTTTCTTCTGAACTCTGCATTTGGGCACTTGCACAAGATCAAATGGACAATGAAAGTTTGGACAGGCAAGAGGGTTGTGAAAAGCTGTATGAGTGTGAGCAAAACAAGGTTGCAAGGGTAGGCTTCAAGAAACTAAAGCTTCAGGTTTTGACCTGAGCATTTCACAATGGTTCTTGCATGATTTCAAATGTATTTTCACTATAACGAGGGCTAGAAACTTGCTTTTTAAAAAGGGAAGCTGGGATTCTCAGGAGTCAAATATGCATAAATCATTGTTGTGCACGCTGCCCAATCTATGATGCCCAAAGCAGATGCTTTAGCAGAAAGGCACAGAAGACCATTTTCTAAATACTCCATGTTTATTTTCTCCATGTTATTGGCTGCCTTTACTGGTTAAAGCAGAGCGCTTTTTTTCTCCTTATCTCTCTGGGACTAAAATGGTCATAGATGGTCAAAAAAATTCACTTCCAAATTATGAATTTAGGTTGAGTAGGGAAAAGTAAGGTAGCTGTTGATCCATACAAGAGGAAATGCTCACAATATAAATTGCTAATATCTTTTTGTACAGCACGTTAGTGTGAGGGGTGCAAGTTTAAAATCTGGCAAAATTGAATTGGCTCTTATGACAATTTATTCTCTTAACAGCTTGCTGCTCCTTTGAAAGCAAACACCCACTAGACCAGTGCATGCCTTTAGCAACTGCAGGAAGCTCAGATAACTGTGGGCACAGAAGGTTAAAAAGAAAGCACATGATCTCTTATTTTTATTTGTAACTCTGCTCTCTTTGTTCTCTAGATTCTAAAAGTAATGAGTGCTTTGGAATTTTTGTGATTATGTTCTGGTGATGTGTAGCTAACGTACTAATGTTCACTTGAGCTAGGGTCATGGTAATGTGTGGTTTTTTTAAGAAAAAATATTTTAACTGTTCAGAAGATAACTTAAATACAATTATAAGATTAAGCTGTGAACCTGCTGAGCGTGTTTTTTTTTCTTTAATCTTAAATGAATGTTTGTTTCCCAGGCACTATGACAATGAATGAACTAGTGCAGAACTTCAACCTCATCTCATTAAGTGCATTGACTGTCATTCATTCACACTGGGGCAGCTTATTCATAAAATCTCAGCGTACTTTATAAGAGTTCCATTTATTAATGATATCTTCCATCTAAAGCACTGTAAATTGATCAAAACGTGTGACAGCAAAATGAGTGCATTTAAAAAGGGAAAAGGGATCCTAAATGGATCCTACAGGATATTTGAGTGAAAAACTGTGACATTCCCTTATTTAGAAGATGCACAGAATGCAGCTATTTAAATGTTTTTGGTTCAAAGAAGATGACATACAGAATAATCCAAATTCTACCTTCTTACTGGACCCACCATGTTGCTTTGCCACCTTCACCTCTGGCTAACTTTTCCCATTAGGTATATTTTTATTTGTGCTTAAGGCCAGTCCATTGTTTTCTGACCTGGATTTTCTTTGCAATTAGAAAGTTTGCTCTCCTAGCAGTTCATTTAGTCCACTGAAACTGGCCTTTCGGAATCTTGGTTTAAAAAAGAGAAAATTCAACTAACACACTACACATGAATCCAACAAAACAAAATACTTTAGGTGGTTTGGACAGAACCAAGGATGGAGATCCACACATCATAGAATTATAGAGTCACAAGGGACCACAAGGGCAATCTAATCCAACCCTCTGCAATGCAGGAATCTTTAGCTCAATATGGACCTTATCCCACAACTCTGAGATTAAGAGTTTCATGCTCTACCGACTGAGCTAGCCAAGCCTCGTCTTGGCTTCTGCTCCTCTCTTGTCTGCCTCACATTTTCAATAAGACTAGTGTGTGTCACACTATGTTTTAGATGTCACTGTACCATATATTCCAACAGACCTGCCTACTACTTTCTCCATGATTTTCCTTCAGGAAGGCTGGTGGGAAAGCAGATGGAAAACGTAGGCACCTTGGAGGCACCCTCAAAACAGCAGGGCCTATATTAAGTAAAATCTGTTCTGTGTATCATAACATCCTTCTCCAACTATGCAAAATGCCTGTAAATTGTGCAGCGCTTTGTGAGAGAAAATACAATCTACGGTTGCAGAGCAAAACCATGAACCAAGGGCAGAGAGGGGGGAAATGGTTATTTCCAAAGATTGCTTGTTTGCTGGATGCTTTAGACTGCAAAAAAACCAAAACTATCCAAGTGGCATTTCATTTAAGAAACAATATAAAAATTTAACAAATTTTAGACATTTCCAAGCATTTGAGGACAAATTAACCACAATACTAAACTTGAAAGATGATGAATGAAGAAAAGGGGGTTCTGGCATCACCAGTTAAGGAAACCCTTCAAAACAGTATTGCAGACCATAAAAGTTGCTAGCCCTCAAAATTATTTACTAGCAAAGAAGTAGATATATGCTGCCATTTCTCTAAATTTTACAGCATTGCTTGCTACTAGTGCCTTCACTTTTTACTTGCGTATTTGGAAGGTTTGTTTGTCCCTATTTTGTTCTCAGGCTACTGGACCCCTCACAGGGCACTGCCTGTTGCTCTCCCCTCTTTTCACCTCCTATTTCTAATACGCCAAAGGACGTACAGTGGTGCCGCGCAAGACGAATGCCTCGCAAGATGGAAAACCCACTAGACAAAAGGGTTTTCCGTTTTGGAGGTGCTTCGCAGAATGAATTTCCTATGGGCTTGCTTCGCAAGACGAAAATGTCTTGCGAGTTCCTGGGATTTTTTTTCGCTCCCCACCCCCTTCTTCTAAGCACTAAGCTGCTAATAGCCTTTTAGCAGCTAATCCGCTAATCCCTTAAGCCTTTAATAGCCTTTAATAGCTGCTAAACCGTTAATAGCGCTAATCCGCTAATCTGCTAATGGGGTTGCTTCGCAAGACAAAAAAACCGCTAGACGAAGAGACTCGCGGAACGGATTCTTTTCGTCTTGCGAGGCACCACTGTATCTCCACTAGGTTTCCAGCTCAGTGTGGACATTCGCCTTTGCATGACTGGCTTTCTAGGTAGTATATACATTTTATCTTTTGGCACCCTGCCTTGAGGAAAGGGAAGTGGCTAAATCTGGACTACGTCAAGTAGTATGTTCTGGGCAGTTAACTGCTGAGGTCCTCTGCTTCACTCAGTTGGCCACCCAGGATGCTGTTTTGAGGAGCAGTGAGAAAACTGAAATCCTAAGGAGGCTTTGTTTAGAATTCCCAACTCCAATGATAAAATGTGCTATGAGAAAAGTAGTGTATATTTCACATAAATACTATGCTGGGCTGGAAAGACTAGGCTTGCTGCATCACTCCCCAAATCCAATGATCTACCAACAGGAACCAGGTCCAAAAGGCATATGGTTAAAATTTAAAAACTGGGAGCCTTCTGGTGCTTTCTGTATGGAGGGATTCATTTTCAGTACCAGAACTGAAATGAGCCTCAAGCCATTTCACACAGAAATCCACTCCGGATGAGCTTTCTTCATTTCAGCTGCCTCACTGAGGTGAACAAAGTTTTGGCAGTCGAAAGCATTTGCTGATCTGCAGTAGCTCACCCAGAGATTGTCCCTAGATTCTGATCAACTTTCTGCCCACTCCTCTGCTATGAGATGCCCATGCATTGGAGCTGTCCTTAATCATGCATTGTTGTACTAAAATTGCAGAGGGTGTCTTTAAATTGTCCTGAGTCTCCTTGCTCTCAACCACCTTCCAAATCTGCTCTGGACAAAGCTATGGGCATGCATCTCATGTACTTTTGCATCATGATGCACATCCAATGTTGAGAAATCCCTCGAGCCAGGACAATGCATTAACACAACAGGTTTATGAGACTTGCTTGAGGTCTCATGTTACACACTACAAATGGTGGGTGCGATGTCAGAATACAAAAGTTTGGGTTTTGCTCAAAAATCATTGCACAGATGAGTGTAATGTCATCATGCAGGGAAAATTGAAATTTGAAAATGAAGTGCCTCTTCTGAAATTGGCCCACAATGCGAGAAGCATGTCAGCTGGGAGTTGAAAGGCATTATGGATAATTGATCCTGGAACCTGGAATAGCACTCAGTTACTAGTGTGGTACTGAAGAGAAGCAAGATACTTGTGCATCTTCGCCCAAATATTGGTATACCAGGTAGGTGGGAGAGCTAGAAGTGCTGCAAATTCTTTTTCTGGGGCAGCAAGAAATATCCAACCTTGGCAGAATGCCAGGTTTCCGCAAAACAAATTCCATCCACCAACTTATAAGAATACAAAAGTGTTCTTTCATGGCTAGAGTGAAGGCTTGAGAAGGGGTGGCCACCCAGTCTAGGAAAAAAGGATTCTTTTGCTGCCAAGAGTTTTCAGTCTTGTGCCTTGTGGGCTGCCTCAGCCTCACAAGCTCTCCCAAAAATGAAGACTTCTGACCGTAAATTGAATAACTGTGGCCGGCTCTTTGTTGCTCTTGCCCTCCTCTTGCCAACTCAGTTCATTACCAAACTCTGAAGGTCTCTGCTTCACCTGCTTTACTGCCTCATTTTCCAAAAGGGAAGTATTTGTTCTGAGTAGGAAAGAACAAGGAAAGAAATTTGGTTTTGTTTGCATTTTAATGTGAAACTAATTCACCCTTCTCAAACTAATGCACAAATGCATTTTGCGATTCAGTTTTCCAGCCAACTTTTACAAATATGCATATATTGGCAGTAAGCATGCATAAAAAATGAATACATTTATGAAAATAACATACAAAATTGCCTTGTGTCAGGAAACTGCAAAAAAGTGTGCATTAGTCAAAAGGGCATAAAAATGTTTTATTTGGATAAATTCACACTAAAATGCAGACAATGAGGATTTTTTAAAATTGCAAATTGCTGTGGAAGTGTGGAGAACTGAGTGTAAGATTGGAAAAATGAGAAACAAAGAGAATTGAAATTGACATTACTGATTACTAAGGAGCAGAAATCACCTTTCCCTGGCACTGTTTCCTCAGTTCACAAATACTGCTTGGGCATTGCTAAGCAATGAAAGAACCAATTTTATTCCATATAACATGGGCAGTGTGGCACAACTGGTTTTCTCCTCCTGATACTGGAGACTAATACTGAACACACCCTGTAGGAAGTATGCTTTTAAAAGCCTAAATATTGGCAGAACAATAGCTCCATTGATGAATATTTGCATAACAACCATATCTCCCACTGCTCCCAAAGTGAAGTGACTCAAGACTTTAAGACGGGTAGGCAACCTAAGGTTCATGGGCCAGATGCGACCCAATCGCCTTCTCAATCCGGCCCGTGGATGGTCCGGGAATCAGTGTGTTTTTACATGAGTAGAATGTGTCCTTTTATTTCAAATGCATCTCTGGGTTATTTGTGGGGCCTGCCTGGTGTTTTTACATGAGTAGAATGTGTGCTTTTATTTAGAATGCATCTCTGAGTTATTTATGGGGCATAGGAATTCGTTCATTTCCCCCCCAAAATATATATATATATATATATATATAGTCTGGTCCACCACATGCTCTGAGGGACAGTGGACTGGCCCATGGCTGAAAAAGGTTGATGACCCCTGCTTTAAGAAGTTGGTACAGGCATTGTGCTAAGCATCAACAGAACTCTTCAAAAGGAGAAAATACTCCAGAGGTCACCAGTGATTTTGTGTGTGTGTAAGAACGTTCAATTCTATCCAATATCAATTAAGGCCACTTGTATTATTCTAGTAAAGGGGTAGGAAGAATTCAGAGTCCCAGGATCTACTCTGGGTGTAGTTGTGTTTTTTTACTAAAACCTTAAGATCTACCAACTGGTGCCTGGTACAAAAGACATACACTTACAGTGTAACCCTATACTTGCCTACTCAGTCATAAATCCTCTTGAGTTCAATAGGACACATCTGTTCCCAAGTAAATGTGTTAGGGTTGTTGTCTGAAAATTTACAGGGGAAGTGCCATAGCTCATTGAGAACAACTGCCAGCATCTCCAGATAAAGGTAAAGATACCCCTGGCAGTTCGACCTAGCAGTTCAAAAGCACCTCCGGGTGCAAGTAGATGAAAAGGGACCGCATAACAGCGGGAAGGTAAACGGCGTTCCATGTGCTGTGCTGGCTCGCCAGATGCAGTTTGTCACGCTGGCCATGTGACCTGGAAGTGTCTGCGGACAGCGCTGGCTCCCGGCCTATAGAGTGAGATGAGTGCACAACCCTAGAGTCTGACAAGAGTGGCCCAAACGGGCAGGGGTACCTTTACCTTTTTTACCCCTGGCAGTTAGATCCAGCTGTGGCTGACTCTGGGGTTGTGGCGCTCATCTCGCTTTACTGGCTGAGGGAGCCGGCGTACAGCTTCCGGGTCATGTAGCCAGCATGACTAAGCCGCTTCTGGTGAAACCAGAGCAGCGCACAGAAATGCCATTTACCTTCCTGCCACAGTGGTACCTATTTATCTACTTGCACTTTGATGTGCTTTCAAACTGCTAGGTTGGCAGGAGCAGAGACCGAACAATGGGAGCTCACCCCGTCGCAGGGATTCAAACCGCCAACCTTCTGATCGGCAAGCCCTAGGCTCTGTGGTTTAGACCACAGCGCCACCCACGTCCCAGATAAGGGCTGTCCTATACCTGTAATTCTGGAGAACTGCTAATTGATGCAGACAATACTGAGCAAGGTGGACCAAATGGTCTGACTCGGTATAAGATGGCTTACTATGTTCCTTAAGAACTTTGAGTCTAGGAATTTGGTTAAAATATCAGAACTATTCTCCAGGTTCTCCAAAGCACTGGAATTTACCGCTCAACGTGCTTTTATGCTAGTCAATAAATTCTCCATTTGATCTGAGGTTCGCCAGATACTGACTCCGTCAACCCCTTTCCCTAGGCTAATAGGCTTAACCTGGGGTCAGTTGCAGCCCTTCGACTCTTACCGCTGCACTGTTACTGGGGTGAACCCAAAAAACACGGGCACCTCTCCAGATGTGTGACTGCATGGTGTGCCAACATGGTTTTAGAGCAAATTTAATCACACCAGGAGAAATGATTTTTTGAACAGAAGGCAACTTGTGTTTTCAGGCAGAAAATAAATCTCAATGCTTTTTTTTTAAAGGACAATGTGATTGGGTAGGGAGAGGCACAAATTTATGCTAGTGGTTGGAGGGACTTTTTATTACTCTTGGGAAAGGTTTGGGACAGCAGACTCTTCCTTTCAACACCATCCAACTGGAACAGGAACAAAGATGTTGAGAAGCCTGGAGACGGACTGTTGCTATTTGGGGGTGGGATTCAAGCACATACCACCCAATTCTGGTTGTGATAGTAGATCAGGAAGACTTGCACAACAAACCCACTTTCCCAAAATATCAGATTTTTGGGAAATATGGAAAGTAATGGGGAAATGCACCGGAAACTGTGGAAAGTGTTTGATGCAACATTGTCTAAACAAACTCCCCGCAAACAGATAGAGATGAATGCTCACTAACAAGTCAGCATTGTCTAGCTGCTCTGTGAACAAATGAATCAGGATAAGTGCTCAATCAACAGCTCACTTAGATGCACCTCAAGTTTTATGAGGAATGGCTGAAGGAACTGGCCATGTTTAGCCTGAAGAAAGCACAATTAAGAGGTAATATGAAAGCCACCTTCAAATAGATGAAGCCAAGTTTGTCTTCTGTTGCTGCACAATGTAGGGATAGGAACCAACGCCAATGGGTTCAACTTAATGAGTGGATTTAGACAACACATTACTAAATATTGCCTGGTGGTATGAACT
Organism: Podarcis tiliguerta; assembly: GCF_965153285.1. Classification (NCBI taxonomy): domain Eukaryota; kingdom Metazoa; phylum Chordata; class Lepidosauria; order Squamata; family Lacertidae; genus Podarcis; species Podarcis tiliguerta. Next base: position 42,409,017 of record NC_139538.1, on the reverse strand, counting down.
GTTCAACACCCTTGGAAAGCAATGAACTTTCCTTAGTTAGAGATTTTAGTTAGAGTCCACCTAGCAGTGGACTTCCCCAGTCAGCAAGGAGTTAAACTACATCCCCCACTTGAAATCTCTCTGAAATCTGTGAGGCTATATAGACTCAAGATGCATTGCTACCTCATCCTCCTCTAGCACCCGACATGAAATTCTGAAAGAAAAGGATTCCATTCTATGTTCTCCATTTAGGGAAGGAAGTCCACATGTTGCTGGACTCTCAACTTCCATCAGCCCCAGCATAGGCTCATTGAAATGAATGAACGTGGCTAAGGTAGCCAATTAATTTTGATGGATCTACGCTAAACAAGGCTAAATTGAATACCACCCTTCAGCTCTACAATGGCCCTTATTGTTATACATTTCTAATGTGCTAATCCCTTCTCCTACAATCTTTATCCAGGTACAGAGAGAGTTAACATTGCCCTGGGCAGCTGCCAATGCTGGAAGGTCCTAGCGGCTCCAGGTTCTGAACTATGTATCTCTTTCTCAAATAAGCGAAGCGAATCACATCAACCATCATGTGATTGAGCACTGCCTCTAAGGGCTTAATGAAGCAGAACTTTTCTTCCGTCTCTTGCATCTTTCTCTCCCTATCTTCCTTTTAGTGCCTTGGCCCATGTGCTTGTGGCTTTTTCTGTCCGTCTTTTGGCAAGTTGGTGGGGGGGTGGGGAGGTGTGTGTTTGCGTCTCCGTAGCTTGAGCCTCCAGAGGGTCTTACAGCATCAAGTATTACTTTGCTGAATTTTTCATCTCTCCTGGACAATCCCATCATGGGTCACTGAAATGAGCAAGTGGATCTCAGCCAGGCAACTTCACTTCTTCCTGCTGAACCTTCATTGTATTGTCTGGACGTAAAAGACAGAGATTGCCCCAATGGACAACAACCTGCGTTTTGACTTCCACAGAAAGATCACCGGGGTAAGTGTGGGTTGATGGTTTTTTGGAGCTTTCTATATGCCACAAAGGTTATCTCCCTTGAGCCTGGCGTGCTGCAGTGCCCAGCATTCCTTAAGGGATTAGCTGGGATTTTAATTGCACACGACTTGAGAAGGCTGGCCAAGACTATAATCTCAGCTACTGTGCTCTGGGATATGTGGAGTGACAGTTTCCAGCTTCCCAGGGTATGGGGCTTGCTGTGCTGGCCTAAGGAATCAGGGCCAAAACTGGGGTGGGGAACTCAGTCCAGAAAGACATTTCTAAGTCTAGTAGCTTTAGATCAGGCACCCCCAACCTGTGGCCCTCCAGATGTTTTGGCCTCCAACTCCCATGATCCCTAGCTAACAGGACCAGTGGTCAGGGATCATGTGAATTGTAGTCCAAAACAGCTGGAGGGCCGAAGCTTGGGGGTGCCTGCTTTAGATCTTTCCAGCTGCAGATGCTACTGGGTTGGGGGGGGGAAGGGTGCTGGAAGTGGTCTAGCTGCTTATAAAATAATGTTTCAACTGGGGTGCTCTGCAGCCACCATTTCACTTGTGTCTGTTGCATGTTTTCCTGTTTATGAGAATGGGGCTTAATCATTCCTGCTCTAAGTTTGCCTCCTGGCTATGTAGTTTTTATTTCATTTTCTTTGGGTTTGCAGATCGTTGGTGATCTGTATATGTTATTAAGTTATTGCCATATGCTAATGAGTTGTGGCAAGGCTCCTCCCCCCTCAAAAAATAACTACACTGGTACCTCGGTTTAAGAACAGCCTTGCTTATGAACTATTCAGTATATGAACACCACAAAGCTGGAACTAGTGTTCCGTTTAGCAAAGTTTACCTCGGTCTATGAACGGAAGCTGAACGGTAGAAGGGCACCAGCAGTGGGAGGCCTCATTAGGGAAAGCGCGCCTCAGTTTAAGAACGGCTTTGGTTTAAGAACGTACTTCCGGAACAGATTAAGCTCGTAAACCAAGGTACCACTGTATTAAGGGACCAATCCTGGTTACTTTCTTTCAGCATTTGAATGCCTACATCTTTCCACAGAGAAAAATACTAGACTGCAAAGGACTTTCAAGCCAACATAGGCAGAATAGGAAGAAATGGCTGACAGTAAATGTTGGGCCAGTTTCAGTTTAGAAATCATGTTCCCCTGAGCCTAGAATGTTGAAAAGTCCTGCTTGTCTACAGTTCAGAAGAAAATAATCTGTCCATTTTCCACAGTCATAGGTAGTAATACTGAATTAGCATTTCAGCTCAGGCAGGTTCTATAATAGCCAGTGTTCTGTGTCTCAGAACACGAGGCACACAGAGCAAAGTAAGCCAGGAATGACAGCATGAGTGTGGCAGGTCCAGTCCCTGGCATCTCCTGGTAGGGCTGGGAATGTCCCCTGCCTGAAACCCTGGAGAACCACTGCCAGTCAGCAGTGGTGCAGCACTGGTTGCTGGCACCCAGAGCATGTGCCAGCCCAGCCCTTGCCACTGGAACAACCCCACCCACATTGGAGCAAAATGGGGCTGCACTGAGCTGCTCGCTCATCCACACTGGCAGGAGCCTGGCCAGCCAATGCAGCCCTTGGTGGGCAGAGAGGAGCATTGGGCTGCACTATGCTGGGGTCACCTGCATAGGGACACCTGGTTCATGCCACTTCCAAAGTTATGCACCTGGGGCCACAGCTCCCCTGGCACTCCCCATGCTATGCCCCTGCCAGCCAGGGTAGTTAATGCTGAGCTAGATGAATGCAGCTTCCAACGTTCCATTTAACAGCATAGTGAGCTTGACGTTCTTGTATGGTGCCATGTTGGAAGAAGTGGCAGTAAACAGGGATGCTGAACCAGAGCGTCACTTTCCCATCTGTCCACCACACCATGTGCCCCTTTGGCTTCTCCCTCCTTCACTGTGTGAAAGATGCATGATGCTGTAAACACAGAAACAACTCCAAAGTCTCTCCTTAATGGCTTAGCTGCCCTCCTCTCTCATATGCCACAGAGAGGGATAATGGGAGGAACCACTTGAAGGTCCATAGGAGAATGCTCTGCTATCCATTCAGGAGGTCCCAGCTTCAATTTCCAGCATCTCCAGGAAGGACCAAGAGACTCCTACCTGAAAACTTGGAAAGTCACTGCCTATCAGTGTTGGCATTATTGAGGTGGATGGACTTGATAGCAGTGGATGTTGGTCCATTGGAGTTACTGGAGTGCTGTCCCACCAACCTCAGTCTGCTCTCAGTTAGCCCTCAATTGCCTGCCTCCTTACTTGAAACCAGCGCAAGGGGTGGCACTGGCTGTCAGCTTCCTCCTCCCTGGTCTCAGCACTTACAGAACTCAGCAGGGAAGAGGAAAGGGGCAACAATTAGTTTGCTCTGGCTCCACCTTCTCTTGGGCTCTCTACCCCACCAGTCCCAATGGGCACCAGGCAACATCTGATGCTCCACTGTAGGATTACATCCATTTCCTCATCTCATTTCTCTGCCTGATTCTTAAAAAAGGAACACTGCTGCTACCATCTGCCTGGTCTATTTTGGATGAGCTAAGCTAGGGAAACCCATCCAGTTATTCCAGTACATATAAAAATACATTTCACCAGCATATCTCTATATGTGGAAATTCTGGGGAATCCACCTCCTCTTTGGGTAGCTGTAAAAATTCTCTTCTAGTTGCTACTATGGTTGTTCCAGGTTAAGCTTCCTGTATACCAGTCTTGCAGGGCTGTGCTTTTTGTTACTCTGCTATTTTGCAGGGGCGATGTGGGCTCTTCTGCATTGTCCAATTGCTTCACTTTCAATAATGTGTGTTTATGGATTCATCCCATTTTGCTGTCTGTGCCTAGCCACCTTGAATTATTTTTGTGATAGAAAGTATTGCAAGTATTTTAATAATAATAAATCTTTAAGAGGCTGGGTGATAAAGTCTTGTGCAAAAATAAGAAAAGGTTCCTTGACATTCACATCTGACCTCAGATAATTTATTATGCCTTCCCATGATATTCTTACCCTAAATAAGTGTCACAGTCTGGGCCTGCATTCACCATGATTTCTAAAGTCCTACCAGCTTCCATTTTCTCTGGAATCCACATTCCCTTAAAGGACCTACCTAGACTAGCAAAGCTAGAAGTATTTTTAAGATCCCTTTATGGATCTGTTTCTGTGACAAATGAAAGATTTCCTCCCTCTATCACACTTCCTGCTAGCTAATTATGGTCCTGTTGCCCTTAATTACAGTACCATGAATTGTTCTAAATAATCCTCCCCCCAAGGAACCCACCCATTTTCCAACAAGACTAGCTTGCAACAATTTTATTAATTTCCATGATGGGTTTATTTTTTCATGTTGTTTTGTTACGTTTATTAGATACTCAATAGCTTGTATTCTCTGGATGCAATAAAATACTTACAAAATCCACATAATAGCAAAAGCTTATCTGATAGGCTTTCACATGCTCTGTCTGTGCAACATTAATTGGTTCCAGTCCTTAATGGGTGTGGTTAGAACCCTTTGTTGATTGTAAATGTTTCTCCGTTAAACTATCCTGGGGAGTCCAGTTCTCTCTCTTCTTGCTGGCTTTTCCATAATACGTAACGGAAGGAGGCTTCTGGCTGGAACTGCTCCAAACCACAGGCAGCCCAGGAAATAATTCCTTGATGTCACATGATTCATAGGAATAGCTTAAAGAGATAGCCAAAGTGGTGCCCTCCAGATACTGCTGAACTACAGCTCCCATCATCCCTGGCCATTGGGCACAGTGCCTGCGGCTGGTGGGAGTTGTAGTATCCAGAGGGCACAATGATGGCTCAAAGAAAACAGCGACTCCCTGAATCCCTTTTAATTGTGTGGTGCCATTCTCTGTACTCTGGAGAAAGTGCAGTCATAGGCAAATTTGGAAACACCTTTTTTATTTTCCGAGTACCCTGTCATTCTGATTTCCTTCATGGTATGGTGGTAATAACCCTTCTGCTACCTTGAAATGCCACCCAAGAGGGGTGCCGGGTCTTCCTCTCCCATGCAGCCAATGCTGGTGTCCTCCAGTGTAATTGCCTCACTAGCCACCACTGGGGTGAAAGCTGCCTATATTTATTTGTTATACAGTTTCCTCTGCGCTGGTTCGGCTTACCAGAAGTGTGTTCATGTGCAATGTCTTCTCATCAGTGGAGGCTGGTCCATTAAGACTCAGTCTGCCCTCAGTCAGCCCCCACTTGCTGCCGCCTTACTTAAAACCAGCCAGTGAGCAGCATTGCTTGTTAGCTGTTATTCTTTGTAGAAATAAGGGAGGAGGAGAACAGAGACAAAACTATATTTAGCTAGCTCTGCCTGTCATAGGCTCTGGCTTTGTTTCTTGTTGGCCCCCTTGCCGTCTGCCCCTCTGGTCCCAAGGGGCACCGGCCACCACTGATTCTCATCAACTTCTTTTACCAGCTGAACAAATCCTTCAGTAAATGTCACCGAGCTCCAGCACTTGGACAAACATGCTTAGGGATGTTTCTGTTTCTTTTCTGTTTGGGAAGTGGAGGACTTCCTATGAGCATCTTTGCTGCCTTCTGCTACCTCTGGAATTTTGCACCAACTTTTGAACCACTGTTGTTATGTAGGTTCTATAGCAACTCTTGGTGGCAAAACAATGTCCATGCTTGGTATGTCTCATGACCTAATTCCACCTCCTCCTTATCTGACATGTATTCTTGTCCTTCCTAGCACCTCACCTTCCCTCTGCTGGCTGTCACACTGCTGTCATCGTTTGGGTCTTCCATGCTGTATGGCTACAATTTGGCTGTGGTGAACTCTCCAGCAGCGGTAAGATTCAGACAGAAAGTGCACACACTGACCATCATAGAGCCTTCCATCCTCTGCTGAGCTAGAATGTCCCTCTCTCCACTTCCTGGCCTGATACGCCATGTTGAACTGACCCCTTTCTGTTCCTTCCAGGACCTCACTTGGGTTGATACTGTCTCCCACAGACATCACAAGACTCCAAATAACCTGTGGTTAAAATCTGATGATGGTGAACACAGATCTAGAACTCTCACAATTTTATTGCATGTTGTGTCTTCCTCCACTGCAGCACATCAAAGCCTTCTATAACACAACATGGTTTCGGCGCTATGGAGTGGGTCTGGCTCCAGCACGGCTCACTCTCATGTACTCACTGACTGTCTCAGTCTTTGCCCTGGGAGGCCTGGTGGGATCCCTGCCTGTGGGAGTACTGGTAACCCAATATGGAAGGTAAGGGCAGGGCCAAAAACGGAGTGAATTTCCAATTCATAGCCAAAATGTGTTGACAGATACACCACCCATGTGGTGGGAAGCGAGGATGACTGGCACTGAGTTCCACATAGCTGAGCACCCACATCCCTCCAGCCAGCCCCTAGCCCTGCTGCAATTGCTCCTTGCCACTATTGCCTGCTCTCCTGTCCCTTCTCAGCCAAAGAGCAGTGAAAAAAGAGGAAATAGAAAGAGCAGAAGAAGAAGCCTTAGACCACATTGACCCATCTCCCACCGGACAGATGTATGGACTGTGGCCAAAGGGAAGGTGCAAGCAAAAGTGCAGTGGCAACAGCAGTGAGGACGACATAGGTCTTCTCTGAGAGGAGGCCCGTAGAAGGTATCATGCCCAAGTCCCCCCACAAATGTTACAAAACACACATTAATCCCCGTAGAGTTTAGACAGCAGGAATGTACTACTACGTAACCCGTTTTGGCATGCAAGCCAGAAACTGCCACTCTCTTGTCATTGAAAGCTGCAGCACCCATGGATGTGACCAATTCATTAGCCTTCAACCTCATGACCATTAAGGACAGTGCTAAAATTGAGCTGGATAATGTGATCAAGGCAGGAGTGATTCTAGAATTCAAACAGTTAAAAGATCAAAGAGGTTACAACAGTGCAAGATACTGACTAGACTGACTTTTGGCTACACTGGTGAGACATTGGATGCTGCCTTATTCCATCCAGCTCAGTTTTGTCTACACTGCCTGCAGCATAGGCTTCAGGCAAGAGTCACTCCCCATCTCTTACCAGGAGATGCTGGGAACTGAACCTCTGACTCTCTGAAGGCAAAGATAGACGATAGGTATAAAAACTGTCAGTTAATTTATGGTCCTCTTTCACATCTCAGTTGAGACATGTTCTTTAAAAGTATTTATTTTGTTAGGGCATCAGGAATGAACTGAATCACTTGGAAGCACAATTATTCTTTACCGTGGGTTGTTCTGAATATGTTTTAAGCTGACACTTTAACTGTCCCTGAAGCTCATTGGAAACATATTTTGTTAAAGAGGGTGTATAAATAATAGAAAGTAATGTAGAACAGTTGTGTCAGCTGGTTTAACGCTATGATTGTCAAAACAGAGCTACTCCTTATGCCTGCCTCTCAACTCACATCCCAGATTTAATTTGAGTTGAGGCTACTTGCCAAATCTCAACTCTACCATCAGAACAATTTCCATATGCTCTAGCAAACAACCATGTCTCCGTTTAAACTCTGGATATCACAACAATTCATCCAGCTGAAAGGTTGCTCAGTGATCATCTGCATCAGGGATGGAGAATCTGTGGCCCTCCAGACATTGCTGGACTCTAAGCTCCATCAGCCTCAGTCAGCATAGCCAAAGGCTAGGGATGCTGGAAGTTATAGTTTAGTAACGTCTGAAGGGCCATCTCTGACCTACATCCCATTTGGCTAGTCACTCCACCTCTGACTACAGGCCTTAGGATCTGGCAAAGCAATTTTAATGGGGAAAGGAGTTAGAAGCACCAAGGAAGGAAGGGGGCAGAGGGGCAATTATGGGGATGCCAGACAGGCATTTTGTTGCAACAGAGAGCAGAGTGTTCAGCAGGGCTGGCCCAAGATATTTTGGCACCTGAGGCGAACCAGAAAATGGCGCCTCTCTCCCTGGTAGGGAAGAATGGATGAGTGAATATCTACCTCAGGAGCAAGGAAGTAAGATCTATATCAGGATCAGCTGCACCTATGGATCCTGCCATGGTGCCACTTGAGGCAGTCACCTCACCTAGCCTCATGACTGAGCCAGCCTTGGACCTCAGGGAGTGGGGATGGAACAAAATGTTTGATTTGGAACTTTTTGTAATCAAAGAGGTTGGATGACCATCTGTCATGTATGTTCTAGCTGAGATTCCTGCATTGCAGGGGGCTGGATTAGATGACCCTCTGTTCCCTTCTACCGCTACAATTCTATGGTTCCATGATTCAATGAAACCATCTAAAATAAATGACTTCTCTACCAGGAATGGTACCTTGGTCCGTAGCAACGTCCTCGTCTTCCTGGCTGGCATGTTAATGGGATTCAGTCGCTACTTGGAATCACCTGAAATGGTCATATTCGGACGCTTCATAACCGGCGTTCACTCTGGTAAGAGAAATGTCTCTGCCCAGACTTCCTCACTTTGTGTGTGGGTCTCCTCCTCCTCTAGTGTAGTTCCTTCTCCTCTAGGGTCCAGGTAATGCACAGCCACTGAAAGCTACGTATTCATCTCAAAAAGCATATCTGTACTGTATATATAGATTATTAGAGCCACTGCTGCCTCTCTTGCTCATGACGTTCCACATTGATTTGAAAAGCAAAAGAACGTGCTTTTTAATTTAGAGAGTTAGAAATGAGTTACCACCTACAGTGAGTGAGTGGGAACATTCACAAATTATTGAATGTGGATTCATTGCATGCACTTTCTGAATTAGGCCACTGCCCATAGAATCTCATTCCACAATAAACTAATTGCTAAGATGACACATTATTCTGCCTCTTTGTAGCAACAGAACTTATATGACTACTTTGCGGGAAGTTGATATAGATTTAGTTGTTCCTGAAGGTATTAACCCTTAGATATCTGAGGCTGCTGGCTGATTGCCATGTCATTCACCACCTTCCTTCCCTTTTCTTTCCTCTTCCTACCAGGGATCTGTCTCAGTGTGGTGCCCATGTACCTGGGAGAAATTGCCCCTAAGAACCTGCGTGGATTCTTGGGCCTTGTACCAAGCATTTTCATCTGTCTGGGGGTCTTCTCTGCCCAAGTCCTGGGCCTTCCAGAGCTGCTGGGAGAGGTAAATGCCCTGGCCTGCCACTCTCTGCATAGAATGCCCAGGCCTGCTAGCTTTGTTGCTGACAGAATGTAAACTGATGACAGGATGGGAAGGGCACCACTGGGAGCAGCTGAGAGTCCTAGAAGAGTGTGCTAGCAAAAGGTGGTGTAGTAATGAACATGTTGGACTTTGGATGGGGAGACATGAACTTACAAATATGAAGTTCACTGAATCACCTAAGGCAAATCACTGTCTGAGTCTAGCCTACCTAACAGACTTGTCCTCCAATCCTCAAGCTCACACTGTTGCTAAATACCACTCTAGCAGATGACACCATCACCCCTGCTGTCAAAAAGAGCAACAAAGCTGCATTTCATTCCACTGCCCCCATTTCTTCTACTAGTTTAGAAAAGGCAGACGGGCTTTTGCCATCTTGAATCCAAACTTTTTTTCCTTTCTTTCTTTTTTTTTTAATGCGCTTCCCACTTCTTCAAGTGGTGAGAAGTTCTAGGAGAATGACTTATTCATCTTTTATTCTCTTTGGGAAGAAGAGATGGATTAATATGTTTCTGCTATATTGATTTACAAATATTCAAGTTGACCATAGATGGAGGTAAACATGGGGCATAGATGGAGAGCTTCCCCTCCCAGAGGTGTCTCCAGTTATTTCCTAGCCATTCCCAGCCATTTTAGCTCTAATTTCCCTAACAGAAGATGTGCCTGCTGGTATGCTTGGCCTCTTGGCCATTAAGGAACTCATTCTGCCTCCTTTAACATTCACAAATGCTAATCCCCACAGCAGAAATCAGACAGCAAGACCATAACAATGTTATAAGAAATCTGGCCATTATACAGGAGAAAAAGTCTCTGCCATAGAGAAAAGAGGAGGCATCAGGGATTATGTTGGAGAAAGTGTGGGAAGATAGATGTGGTGTATCTTGCTCAGGTCATTCTTGTTTCTATCTACGCACCCACCACACCCAAAATAATGCAACACCTAGGTTTGCTACACATTTGGAATTTCCTAGACATATTTGGAATACTGCATTCAGCAGCAGCATCCGGACGGAAATTGTGAAAATGTCTGGGAAAATCTGGACATATGGCAGTCCGTGTTGCCAGTGTTATTTGCCAATTTCCCATAAAAATAGCTCAAAAACAGCAAAAAAAGCTCAACAACTTTGGCAAAAAGTTTGAAATATGGCAACCCTAGCAATACCCTTCAGGACTAGGCTTTCCTATATAACTCTGTGGGGAGAAAGATGGAGAAAGGGCTGCAGAAAAGGAGCCATTAATCTATCAGTGTGGAACCAATGTGGTGTAGTGGTTAAGAGCGATAGACTCGTAATCTGGGGAACCGGGTTCGCGTCTCTGCTCCTCCATATGCAGCTGCTGGGTGACCTTGGGCTAGTCACACTTCTCTGAAGTCTCTCAGCCCCACTCACCTCACAGAGTGTTTGTTGTGGGGGAGGAAGGGAAAGGAGAATGTTAGCCGCTTTGAGACTCCCTAGGGTAGTGATAAAGCGGGATATCAAATCCAAACTCTTCTTCTTCTTCTTCTTCTTCTTCTCCTCCTCCTCCTCCTCCTCCTCCTCAAGTCCTTTGTGTTTCACAACCTGCATAAAGTATCCTCTTTGCCAGAAAGAAGCTGCAAAAACCCCTCTCAGCATGGGGGGGGGGCTCTCTCTCTCCTAGGATCCCTACTGGCCTCTCTTCCTCTCGCTGGTGGTTGTTCCTGCATTCCTGCAGCTGATCCTCCTGCACTGGTTTCCAGAAAGCCCCCGTTACCTTCTTATTGAGAAGAATAATGTCCTTGGAGCTACTGATGGTAAGGGAAGTGCAAGGATCTTCGTTCCTTACCGCTTGGAAATGTTTTGGGGGTGGCCATGAGGGGTCACAAAAGTTTGCTATTGTGTGGCAGGGCTACTCACAGCCTCCAGGCCTCCAGCTGGCCATCCTTGTCCTGGATACTTTTCTCACCTGCATTGTCTTAACCCTACAGCACTGCGCTGGTTCCTGGGCAAGTACGACGTGCAGGACGTAATTGAAGAGATGCAGGAGGAGAAGCGCTCACTGGCTTCTGTGGAGACGGTGTCTGTGTGGCACCTCCTCTTGGATCCCTCTGTGCGATGGCAAGTTCTCTCCGTCGTGGTGATCAACATGGGCATGCAGCTCTCAGGGATTGACGCGGTAAGGGCTGCAGGGTCGATCACCCCTGCCACAAGGCTGCTGGGCTGGCCTGCGCCTCCTGCACCTTCATTCAAGCACAACAGTGTTCCAACCTCGCTGCTCTCTTCCCCTGTTTAAACCTCTGGGCATATTTCCCCCACGTATCTGCCACACCTTCGCTAATTGGAGCCAAAGAACTCTGAGCTAGGTGCCAAAAGTCAAGAGTTACTGTTGCTCCTCCCAAATCATGAATATTTTTTTAAATTTCCGTACCGCCTTTCCTCCCAAAATGGAGGCAATTTGCAAAACAGAAAAACAATGCATAAATAAATAAATCTAAAACCTTGTAAAACAGCCATATCCCCTCACAGCTAGTAATGCCAAGTTTGCAGGAAACAGTGCTTTTCAGCCATTAAATGCCTGGAGGAACAGGAATGTTTTAAAATTCCACCAGAATGTTAATAGTGGGGAACTACCATCATGGAGACTCTGTCACAGGCAGCCCCCAGCACTAGGCTTAGATGGTTGACACTCTTGAGTACTTTGGTCCCAAGCCTTTTAGGGTTTTGTAAGCTAGTTCCAGGCTTTGTGCACTTTGAATAGAGCCTTACTGACACCCACTCTGCTTGCAAAAGGAGGGAGGGAGAAGGGTTCCGCATGTACTTTTCACTCTAGCCCTGCCTACCACTGATCATAGAATCATAGAGTTGGAATAGACCACAAGGGCCATCGAGTCCAACCCCCTGCCAAGCAGGAAACACCATCAGAGCACTCCTGACATATGGTTGTCAAGCCTCTGCTTAAAGACCTCCAAAGAAGGAGACTCCACCACACTCCTTGGCAGCAAATTCCACTGTCGAACAGCTCTTACTGTCAGGAAGTTCTTCCTAATGTTTAGGTGGAATCTTCTTTCTTTCTTGTAGTTTGGACTATGTAGTTTGATATGCAGCCCTTAACAGATTACTCCCAAGCAAATACAGCCCATGGCAGAAAAAGGCTCCCCACTCATGTTTTACATCATGCATTAAAATGATTTACTATAATTCATGGTAGAGCATAATTAATCCCAGGAGGGAGGGGTTGGGCGATTAAAAATGAGGCACTCATATCTTAATAAAAGTGCTGTTAGTACCAGCATACAAATGGTTGCCATAAGCAGCCAAAAAAAAGGTGATTTTTCTTATTTTACAAGTGTGCTACAGAACGGAGAAAAGTGGCATGCCTCCAGCTAATTTTGATTTGAACTCAGACCCTCAAACTGTCTTTGCTAAGTCCCACTGGCATGAAAGGAGAGGATAGGAAGAAATGGTCTGCGGGTGCTAACACACGCAACTCTGCAGCAGTTCTCTGCATACCCGTCCCCTGGATTTCCTTGCAGCCTCACGAGGTATGCCACTGCCCTTCCTACTCTTCTAAGCCACACCTACCCCCTCTGCTTATGATTTCTCCTCTTCATTGACAGATCTGGTTTTACACAAATGTCATCTTTGAGAATGCCGGCATCCCTGACCCAGAGATCCCCTACACTACGGTCGGCACGGGCGCGATTGAGGTCGTTGCTGGCTTGATAGGCGTAAGTGTGGAAATCTCTAGTTTGCGTTTGGCTTGTCCTTTAAGAGGGCATCATCCTTCTGCTTTCCTTTTGCACTGAGAGAATAGATTTGTATGTACTTTTCATAATGAGACAGGGCAATAATTTCCTAACTCCTTTCCAGTGTGGAGGGCACACTCTTGGTTCCTTCAGGATGCTCTCTACCCATTTTCAACTGGAAGGATATTGTTCACAGCTGGGCTCTTGGAGAAGAGAACCGGTGAGGTTGCTTGTCACTGCCTGGTCCTAGCAAAGAGCCTTTTCTTTCACTCATTCTCTGCTCTCCTTGTGTTGCCAAACATAGCCACCAGAAGAGAACTGCTCACTTGCCCTCAGCACTCACCAAGTACTGTTTATGAGGCTGGATACACACCATAAGTCTAAAGCACCTCCTGGGACTCCTGGGAATTGTAGTTTCCCCCCACAGAACTACAATTCCCATAACTCTTAACAAACTACCATTCTCAGGACGGTGGGAATGTGCTTTAAATGTACGGTGTGTACGGAGCCTAAGCTAGCAGTACTTTCCTTCCTGTCCTAGCTATGTTTCTTCTGGGCCTTTCCAGCTGAGTGGTGGCAGTGCTCTCCTTAACAGAGCATCAGTCAAGGCACAGGCAGAATGAAAAGCAACAGCTTGGAAGATCTCTCCAGCTGCCTCTCTTTCTCCACTGGAGGTAGGGAGTGAGGACCATGCAGCAAGTCTACTTATAGGTAAAGGGGAACTGTGTTTCATGCCTTTCTTCCTCAAGTGGGCAATGTGGGAACTGGGCCATAGGCTGCAATCCTATACATGGAGGCAGCCAGTGTGGTACCTCCAGATGTTACACTCCACATCCCATCAGCCCCAGGTAGCATAATCAGGGATGATGAGTGTTGTAGTCATAAGAACATAAGAGCCCTTCTGGGTCAGGCTAAAGCAGCCTTTCTCAACCTGTGGGTCCCCAGATGTTGTTGAACTACAACTCCCATCACCCCTAGCTAGCAAGGCCAGAGCTCAGGGATGATGGGAGTTGTAGTCAAACAACATCTGGGGACCCACAGGTTGAGAACCGCTGGGCTAAAGGCTCAGCTAGTCCCACACAGAGTGGGACTTACTTCTAAGTAGACAAGGCACTGCTAGATTCTCTGTGATCAAAGAGCAGCCAGCACACAGAAGAGTGGAGCATTTTGCCTTGTGGCTTGGGAGGCCAGAGGGATCACAGAACCAGCCTCACTCAGCATGGTCTCTCAAACTCAAGGGTTGAATCATTATGCAGACTTAGTCACAGCCCCTTCTCTCGTCACCCCCAGACATCTTACCACAGAGAGGAGGATAATCAATGGCACCTCCTGTCTGTGGAGAGGGACTCGCAGTATTGTAGGAGGACAGAAGTCATTTATTAATCAGATTGCTTGCTTCCCACAACAGACAGGCATTTGTAACACTGATGATTTGCCTTGGGAGATGAGTCAAAAGGACCCTTCTGATTATTGCTAATAGCTCGTATGTTTGCATACAGCAGACTCCGGCAAAGGCTTCTGAGGGGTGCAAGCATAGTTACATAAACAACAGATTTGCAGGACACATCCAGTACGGCATTTGGTTTGTTGGCTTGCTTGTTAGACGAGAGGTATAAATGGCAGGACGATCCCATACCTAATGCATCTTGTAGCTGTCTTATTGCAACAAGGGTGCTCATTCCAGCTGTCACCGTCCCTTTGACTCCAAATTTTAGCCTAGCTGGGGCAGATTTCCAGCTGGATATCACCCAGGGCTGCCCATGTCGGACCTGTGCCTCTCCCTATTACACAGGCACATAGCTCTCCCGCCCACCAACCGCCTTTGCTGCCCATCAGCAACGCCTAACTCCGGCAAGCTCATCGCTCCATCAGCCTGATTGCTCCTGAGTGCCGACAAAAACGGCCCCCAATGGATGCACTGAGGTTGGTTATAAAATTACAGGCATTTGTTCTGCTGTCAGCAGCTTTCCTGCTTTGGCTTCCTTCTGGCAGCTTCTCCACACACACACACACACACACCATCGCAACCATAGGCTTCTGGCTCCCAGGATACCCTCCTTCCTTCCACAACCAGTGCACAAACTGCTCCCATAGCTGGAGCAGAGCCAGGGGTACATCCACAAAAGTTTGTTCCTGAACCCCCTTTCCATCAGCTTTAATGAAAACGACCTCACTTCTTCTCTTAGGGATGAACTTAACGGTTCTGCTTTTCAATGGCAGCTGCCCCATAATACATTGGATGAGAAGCCCTTCCCAAAGCTAGGAATAAAACCAGGACTGTGCATTTCCAGGCTAATGTTGTGCCTTCTATATGTTGACCTCCTTTGTAATGTTTTATTTTGAAATCTTTAAGATAATGTTTAGTTTCCTGTTAATTATGTTCCTCTGAACATATACTTTATATTTGAATTTCTTCAGTAATGTTTATTCTGGATTGTTTTATTTGATGTTTTATTGCGCATTGTAAAACACTTTGTTTCCCCCCCTTAAAAATATAAAGTGGTATAGAAATAATAATAATAAGTTGTTGGACTACAAATCTCATCATTCCTGACCTTTGGCCATGCTGGCCCTGGCTAATGGGAGTTGGGAGTCCAAGAGCATCTGGAGGGTACTATGTTGGCTGCCTCTGACCTAAACTATTTGATCTTGGAAAATAGAATGCAGGAGACAATGCCAAGCATAAGGAAGATGTCACATAGTCAGGCTATTGGTTCATCTTGCTTAGCCACTGTCTATGGGCAGCAGTTCTCTATGGGCAGAACAACAGGCAGGGTGACATTCCCTGCTCTACCTGGAGATGCTGGAGAGTGAACATGGGACCTTCTGCATGCAAAGTGGATGTTCCACCAGTGTCAGATCTATTGCTCTAAAGGTCAGATCCCCATCACCACCACCACATGTTGTGTGTAGAAGCCCAGTATACAAGCTATGCCATTGGGACACCTGCACAACCAGGTGCCCTAAAAACAAGGAGCCCCTACTCTTGAGCATGCACTCACAGATAGGGCTTCCTTCTCACGCACCTGCAGGGAACAAATGTTTGTGGGGCAGGGGCAAGATGTTGCACTGGGGCACAAACTTATGCCCTGCATTTGACTAGGGCATACTGGATCCCATATTGGATCCCACTCTCCCCTGTTAGTTTCTGTTTTGCCACTAAGCAGCTGATTGGAATCACAGGACTCTGTTTACATTCCAGAGACCTTCCAGTCTCACAGGAGGGGAGATGGGATGGGATGTTAGTGGTTTCCTGTTTCCTTTGTTCCTTTGTTTCAGTTGCTCTCTGCTTTCATAGAGAGAGGATGTCTTTTCTGACTGCTTAGCTTAGAAATAAAATTCTTTACAATGTAGCCCAAACCTCTCATCTCTTCCCTGTGCTGGGAACTCTGTTGAATAGAATGTGCCTTGGAGCCTCATCAAAGGCTCGAGGTCATTAATTATTCGTTGGAGGCGATTCTGGAGACTCGGCCGGAAGCTGAGGGTTTATCAGCTTGGCCAAGTGGAGATTCCGACATCCCCTAGCTCTGGAACCAAACCCATAATTTCTAATGGTTGGCATTCCATTGTATAGGCCAGTGATGGCCAAACTTGGCCCTCCAGTTGTTTTTGGACTACAACTCCCATCATACCTAGCTAATGGGACCAGTGGTCGGGGATGATGGGAATTATAGTCCCAAAACAGCTGGAGGGCCAAGTTTGGCCACCACTGGTATAAGCAATGGGACAAGATGGTTCTGCATCCATGCACTGTCTACGTAGCTAAGAATGATGTTACTCCATGCAGCACTGTTGGCATCTATGCAATAAGCTTGTCTGTATACTTTGTGTATATATTTGGGGGAATCGCAGAGACCAGGGATGGAAACCTCTGGCCCTCCAGACATTATTGGACTCATCCACCCCAAACAGCATGGTCAATAGTCAGGGATGATAGAGTATGTAGTCCAACAACATCTGCAGGCAGTGCTGGCTCAGAATACTTTGCTGCCTGAGGCAAGGTATAAAATGTTTTCCTCTCCCATTCCACATTCAGAAGCCAACTGGACCAACAACTGAATCTTACTTCAACACCAGCAATGAGGCAGTGTCTTCCTTTGCCTCCAAGAAAGGCAGGTACAGGTTGTGAGGCACACATAACTCTGTCCTTCAACTGAAGAAAAGACCAAGGCTGCACCATTCTGCCTAATGGTAGAACCAGCCCTGCCTGGAGGGTCACAAATTCTCCATCTAAGAACAGACAGAGACACATGCAAAACCCTAATACAACTAGCCAGCAACCTGTCTCCTCGATTTCCCCCTTTCTCTTTGACAGTGCTTCACCATTGAGAAGCTGGGACGTCGCCCTCTCATCATAGTTGGGTTCTGTTTCATGGGCATCTGCTGTGCAGGCATCACCCTGTCCCTGATTCTGCAGGTAGGAACAGCCCCATAGACACTTATATACCCATGGATGGCTGACAACGTCTCTGCAGTCCGTCCCACCCCCCCACCCCCAATCGCATATTAGATTTTGTGCTTCAGTTTGCACAGTGGGATCAGAAGTGCTGGTGGATCCTCAGAAACTCTATCCTGCTATATCTATACCACTGGTTTCCTTTTTCACACCTAAATGCTAAAGTGTAAACATAAGCAAGGCTTGGTCCTAGTTCATAAAATTGGTGCAAGTACAGGTGTGACCTCACACAGAAACAGGGATGAGTGCAAGGGGGCAGGATGAGGGGGGCAGGTTTATTTGGGAATCAGGAGATGGAAAAGAACTACTATCTCTGGAATATTGGTCAAGCTAGGTGGAGGACACCAGCTAAGTTAGGAAGCAAACAGCTAAGCTTGGAGCTATGACAGCAGGGTGTTGTGCCTCAGCTGCTTGGAACGGAGGTGTCTGCTCAGGCAAGGGTCACAGGATTGGCACAGCTAGCAGTCTGCAGACTGGGACTGAGTGTGGTCAATGGAGCTGTAGGATGCAGGCCTGGATGTAGTGGTGGAATCTCAGAACTGAATGAGCCAAAGGGGCCCAACTGCATTTATGTAAACTCTCTCAATAACCTTCTGTCCTTCCCACAGGCAACTGTGTCCTGGATGCGTTACGTCAGTGTGGCATGTGTCATTGGCATCATTGCAGGATTCTGCATGGGACCAGGTACGTTTCCGGTGCCAGACAGAGGCATCCAAAGAAATAACAAGGCGACAAAGCTCCTCTTCAAGATCCCTGGGCACCAGCAAAGCTGTGGATAGGCTGAGATCACAGGAAACCTGGTCTGAGCTTGTGGCCCCCAAGAACAGGACTGGGAGGGAATGGATGTAAGAAGTCTGCTGATAGGATTCAGGTTATTTTGGGTCTTAGAGGAGATGCAATGAGTGGTGCAATGAGTCTTCTTCTTTTTAGCAAGGTAGGAGAGCTGAAAATAATGCCAGTATATTTCACATCTGGCAACCAATTTTGGTTTGAGATAGTACATGGGAAGGCGAGTCTAAAATGCCTGAGGACACAAATTTTCACAGCCCTCTAGTAGCTATGGTGGGTCATTTACCAGAAGTAATGTAGTTAGCGTTAACTCTGATGTATATTTTGCTCTAGGAGGCTTGGTTTGGTCAGAACAGAGTATACACTTCCAGTGTTTATGCTAAAAACATGACTTCTGGAAAATGAGCCACCATAACTGCTAGAGCGCCGTGAAAACTTGTGACCTGGGCTTTTTAGACTTGTCTATCTGGGCACTAGTGGGACGTGGGTGGCTCTGTGGTTTAGACTAGGGCTTTTTTCTATATGTTTGAAGTGGTCCTCAAGGCTAGAGGGACGCAGGTTAAACCACAGAGCCTAGGACTTGCTGATCAGAAGGTCGGCGATTCGAATCCCCACGACAGGGTGAGCTCCCATTGCTCGGTCCCTGCTCCTGCCAACCTAGCAGTTCGAAAGCACGTCAAAGTGCAAGTAGATAAATAGGTACCACTCCAGCGGGAAGGTAAACAGCGTTTCCGTGCGCTGCTCTGGTTCACCAGAAGCGGCTTAGACATGCTGGCCACATGACCCAGAAGCTGTACGCCAGCTCCCTCGGCCAGTAAAGCGAGATGAGTGCCGCAACCCCAGAGTCGTCCACGACTGGACTGAGCGGTCAGGGGTCCCTTTACCTGGGTACTATTCAAAGCAGCACATTGGTTGCCAGATGTGATTTTTTTTAAGCTCTCCTACCCCACTATTTGAATTGTCCTAAGTGCTGAGGACATTTATTTATTTATTTATTTATTTATTTGATAACAATTCTACACTGCTCTTGACCAATAAAATGAGAATATAGACTTAAGAACATAAGGAGAAACCTGCTAGATCAGGCCAATGGCCCATGTAGCCCAGCACCCTATTCTCAAGCAGATGCCTGTGGGAAGCCCGCAAGGAGGACCTGAGGGCTATGACCACAGCATTCTCCCCCACTTCTGATTCCCAGCATGTGGTGTTCCGAGGCATACCTTGGCTTGGTTCTGGCATTTTGAGTACCCAAAGGACCATGGTCAGCAGGCCACTGATGGGAATCTGAATCTGTCACCACCTGCCATGCCCTAAAACTGGTGCGGCATGAATTGCCTAACGATGTCTTGCTTTGGATTTCAGAGGCAACTCCTGCTATTTCTGCTAACAAAAGGGCCAAAGCAGAGCTCTCTAAATATGATGGACGAGGCGGCTGCTGGTTTACCCAATTGATGTATTAGTATAGCCGCCAACAGATCCATAACTCATTGTCGGCCCAGAATTTATTCGCTGTAATTACATCTTTAATTAGGATTTTAATGGCTCATTGTTCACAAACAATGATGAATCTGACTTTTAAAATAAAAATATCTCTCTTCCCACTCTGGGTGATCTGTGAGCAATGCTCAATCAGGGGTTTTTCTTAACAATCCCTGGATGGATTTCCCCCCAGTATTATTAAGGCTGGTGGTTCTTTTTAACAACAACAACAACCAATATTATTATTATTTCAAGAAGCAGTCCCTTGTGTTCCTGAAAGAAAGCGGTGCTGCCTAAACTACCACCATGTAAAGAGGGCAGATCTTGATGCACTAGGGCAGATAGATCTGAAACCTTTCTGTTGCAGGAGCACAAGGTCTTGGCTCCTTCTGTTAAAGAAGTGTCTGTCATCAGCATCACCATATATACGCAAGTGTGTAGGGCTACGCTGAACCAGAGAGCAGTCTTGTGAATGTCTTTATGGCCCTTGATAAGCAGTCCTTCACTTACAGCAATTAGAGGGGGTACTCAAAAGCATGCAGAAGTGTTTATGGGTTGTGGGGGGAGAGGGACCACATCTCTGTTGCCTTGGAAACTAGGCTGACAATCCTGCTTTGCTGCAGTTACGCTGCTTTGCCCTCACTCAGAAGCCCTCTTCCAGCTCTGGATGCACCAGAACATGTGTTGGAATGGGCATTCATGCTCGCAACCTACTGAGAGCAACGTAGTGCAGACAGGCCACATCTTCACTCGGATGTGCATCCTTGTATGCATCCAAGTGCACATTCAGGTGTGGGTGTCACCTATTCAACTGATCTCAGTTGGATGTGCGCTCAAACAAACATTTCCATGTGACTTCTGGCAGCCTAGATAGAGCCAGATTAGAGCAATGCAGCTTAGCGGGGCCTCCTCACTGTTTTTGTCACGTAGCAAATCTGATTGGCTCCACAACATCATCACTTTTACTGCATCACCCGTGATTGTCTGAGATCTCTTGGGGTTTTCTAAAGGGAGTGACAAAGCAGCAATGGATTGAGTGAAAAGAAGTGCAAAAAGTAAAAGACAGGGAGTTTGATTAATGGCTTTTGCATCCTTTATAGTATGTGTTTTGCCCTGTTCTGGGGCCAAAAATGTGGCACAATTCTAACTTACTTTCTTTCTCTTTCTTTCTTTCTTTCTTTCTTTAAATCCATATACTGCTTGGTTGTAAAAAAACAAAAACAAACTCACAGCAGTTTATAAAAAGATAAAAATGTTAGATGAAAATTCACAACCATGCTTTAAAACATGCAAAAGTTAAAATGCTAAAACAGATTACCGTATTTTTTGCTCTATAAGACGCACCAGACCACAAGACGCAGCTAGTTTTTGGAGGAGGAAAACAAGAAAAAATATATTCTGAATCTCAGAAGCCAGAACTGCAAGAGGGATCGGTGTGCAGTGAAAGCAGCAATCCCTCTTGCTGTTCTAGCTTCTGGGATAGCTGCGCAGCCTGCATTCGCTCTATAAGACGCACACACATTCCCCCTTACTTTTTAGGAGGGAAAAAGTGAGTCCTATAGAGCAAAAAATACGGTAAATTTAAGTGGTTGTCTGTGTAGGTGGTCTTCCAATTTGTCCCTGCAGAGGGCAGCAGTGAGCAAAATAAATGCCCCCTCCTGTGCAACATTATTTAATATCAATCTTAATAATTAAGATTTATTGCTGGGTTGTTTTTATTTTTATTATGTATTTTGTGATTTTATGTTGTAACCGCCCTGTGGGTATAGGGTGGTATACAAATTTAATAAATAATAATAATAAACATCTTTGGGGAACCTGGTGGTTTGAAGTAGATTCACCCCTGCAAGGGTTATTTGCAGGCTCCGCCTTTGACAGTCTGGCCCCACTAACAGGGGCTCGGATTAAAAGCCTAGCCTGGCCTATTTGATTCTGAGTGCCATCTTTCCCATACAGCTGGGGTTCCATTTCTGATGACAGCTGAACTCTTCAAGCAATCACATCGGCCATCGGCCTACATTGTGGGTGGGTCCCTCAACTGGCTCTCCAACTTCACTGTTGGCTTTGTATTTCCCTTCCTGCAGGTAATACTGGGCCCCTTTGAGAGGCTGGTAGGCTCTGGGGTCCCCTGACTAGCAAGGCAAGAGAGCAGAATGCCTAGTGAAGGCATAGGCAAACTCCAGCCCTCCAGATGTCTGGGGCTACAATTCAGATCATCCCTAGCCAACAGGACCAGTGGTCAGGGATGATGGGAATTGTAGTCCTAAACATCTGGAGGGTTGGAGTTTGCCTATGCCTGGCCTAGTGGTTCTCATGGCAGGTTCCTTCTAGCAGTGGTTGCAGGACACAGCACAGAGGAGAACCATATGCTGTATTTCTGTGTGACCTAGAACTTTCTACTAGAAATGGGGAAAGAGCTCCATAGGTACTGCATAGCTTAGTTCTTTCTCGGTAGTGGCGATGGGGTCATGCTCCAGCATTCTGAGTGGCAGAAAACACACGTTACAGTAGACCAGCCTTCCCAAGCTCATGCCCTTCAGACATTCTGAACTGAAGCTCTCCCATCATTGTGGTCCATGCTGGCTGAGGCTTACAGGAACTGTAGCTCAAAACACCTGGAAGGCACCAAATAGGAGAAGACTGCCATAGCAAAGCTGGTGATGCCCCCATGGTAGCAACAAAATTAGTAGCAAAAGAAACTAAGAGAGGGGGCAGTGTATCTTTCTGAACCTTTATTATATATTGCATAAAGCAGGGGTGCTCCTCCAGGGTAGGGTAGTGCCTTGCATGCAGTAGGTCACAGGATCTGTCCCAGGTAGCACTGAGAGTCAGGGACTGATCACACATTAGACAAGGTGAAGCCATTTGCTTCAAGTAGCGGATCCGACCCCCTTGCCCTCTCCACCCTCCCATTGCACTGCTGCCAGCCCCATTGTCCTCATTGCTGCCACTACCCCCTAGTCGTTCCCCCATTTGCTGCTGCTGCGTTCTGGCAGCAGCATGGGCACAACTGCAGGTGAGGGTGCTGTTGCTGTCTTGGGCTGGCAGCAGGGAGGGGTGGGGACCTGGATCTGTGGAAGAGGGAGCGGAGCGTTTTGACTACAACGGCAAAATGTCTCAGACTGACACTGCTAGGAGTGGCTCTGACTTGAAACCCCGGAGAGCCTCTGCTAATCAGTGTAAATGGGTCTGAGCTGGATGAATCAATGGCCGGACTCAGTGAAAGGCTGCTTCCTATATTCCAGATGTTGTCGAACTCCCCTCCACAGCCAGTATGGCCAATGGCCAGCAGGATGGTGGGAACGGTAGTCTAGCAACATCTGGAAGGCCACCACATTGTCTACCCTCTGCTCTAAAGAAACACAAGACCAGTTGTGATCTTCGTCACATTACACACAGAGAGAGAGAGAACCAGCAACAAAGCCATCTGGTCTTGACAAGTTATTCCCTAATCAGATCGCGTGGATGCGCCAAATGGCAAACCAATTCCCTTGCTTTGTAAACACCATTCCCTGCCCCAAAACATGAAATCATTACATTCTGAAAGTACCAGGCCTTCTCTTATGTAAACAGCACTGGAAAGGCAAAGTGAAGGTTTCCTGTTGAAGGGTCAGAAAAGTAATCTAGCACTTCTTGACATACCAGTCGTATATGGTGAAGGTGTGTGTATGTAACTATGCTAATTCACTTCAGTCACGGAATTAAGAGTCTTCTGGTACAAAATTTTAGGACTGTGTAATCTAGATCAGGGCAGTCCAACTTTTTATAGCAAGGGGGCTACAATAGTGGTGTGACATGGGACTCACAGGCCACACACTGCCTTGTTGCATGGGGGGAGGAGAGTGAGGCCAAAACTCCTCCCCCTCGTGCTGCCTTCCCAAAGTCAGGTAAGCGAGGCTCCGGGCTTGGGGATAAGGTGCAAGGCTCTGGCCAGGTCCTAGAGCCCTTCTACCTCCTTCCCGAAGCCCAGCACCTCACTTAACCAGCTTTGAGAAGGCATGGAAAGGGCTGGGGGAGAGCATTAAATGTTGCCAAGGGCCACCAAAAAGGCCTCAATGGCTGTGCATTGAACCACCCTGATCTATATTATTAAATCCCCCACGGAGCCAGAAGGAAACACATTAAGAGGAAGGGGAAGAGCAATAGCACAGTGCTAGAGCCACAGATTTGGTTGCAGAAGGTCACAGGTTCATTCTGCAGCATCTCCAAGTAGAGCTCAAGGAAAACCCTGCCCAAAACCCTGAAGAGCTGCTGCCAGTCGTAGACTGGAGTGAGGAACCTTAGTCCCAAGGCCCAAATGCAGCCCTCAAAGCATTTCTGTCTGGCCCTCAGAACTCTTCCCACACCGCACCTGATCCCCTGCCACACACCTTCTTCCCATGCCCTGCCTCTCACAAACTCTGCTTCACACCCTCTTGGGGTGTTTTTGCTTATACCCTGGCCATGCCTTTTGTTGCCTGGATGGAGAATAGAGAGAGATGTATAAGTATGTTCAGAAACTAGCCTACTGTACAGTGGCAATATTTTTATTTGTTGCTTCACTCACTTTTGCCTCTTCACACCCAACACCTTCCATGTGGCAATATTTATATTGGTTGCTCAACTCACTTTTGCCTCTTCACACCCGACACCTTCCATGTGGCTTCCAGGAGGAAATGCTGAAAAGGGTTCTCCAACCCTCGGTGTAAACAATACTGAGCTAGACAGACCAATTGCCTGACTTCATGTAAGGCGTCTTCCTATATTCCTAAGAGGCCTTAATAGGTAAGAAGAGAACCTGTGACGGTGAGGAATGGGAGATGCTGGGGTTTGCTAACAGAGAGGGTGCCCTAAACACTCAAAATGCTGGAGGCTGCTTCTTAGTGCACTGAACCAACCAAATGGATGAGGACTGGGTAGAGCCTGTTTGTGTCCCTCTGCTTATCTGGACTCTTCTTTGTTTCCATTCCCAGATGTCTGCTGGTGCCTTCTGCTACTTGGTCTTTTGTGGCGTCTGCCTTTTGGTGGCACTGTATGTCTATTTCATCATCCCCGAGACCAAAAACAAGACGTTTATGGAAATCAGCCACATGTTTGCCTCTCGCCCCTCCTTCCTCTCCAGCTTGCCGGATTCTGTCAAGATGATCAAGTTCAATGGTTATGGTGCCCTGGAGAACAGCTCCCTGGAACTCTCTGGCTCAGGATCCAACCCTCCATGATGATCTCCCATTCAGTGTTTTGGGGGTTCCATTTCTCCTATTGTGGGGAAGCCACCTCAGTGAAATGGCAAAGGGAGACAATAATACTGATTCTCTTCCTGTAACTTCTTTCATCTTCACCAGCAGCACAAAAGGGACCGGGGGGAAGATTTGGGGAGAAGCATCTAATTTAAACCTAAGAAGTCTGACTCTGCCCCCAGGTATTTTGGGTGCACTTCTGTCCCAAATCCTTTCTTCCTCCTTCACTGTCTTCTTCTGAGGGCCAGAAATTAGTAGCATTGAGGGATAGCTATCCTCAGGAACTTGGTTTATACATACAGTTTTTTTCAGAATGTCATGAATGGGACTCATCCTCTTTCCTTTAAGGCATTTTGAGGATTTTTTGGAGATCTCCTCACCTGCTTCCTGATTTTTCTGGTAGTCATGCCAACACATGACTGGAAATCCTATTGAGAGATCACCAATAACAAGTCTTCCCAGCAGTGCTGCAACTAAACAGCAATGTCTGAACCACACCAAAAGACAAACTCAGTACCTGTAAGAGCACATATACATTCCACATGCCACTATGTCCCAAAAGGCAAAGACAGAAGTCAAATGCCCATCCAGCCACTGATTTACTCCCTAACAGAGCAAGAGCAATACACTGCTGGGACATTCCACTCAACACTGATTCATTCATAACAAAACTATTCCAGGGACAGGGAACTTGTAACCCTTCAAGCTCAGTATGCATATACCAGAGTTGAAGAATCTGTGGCGCTCTAGATGTTGCTGGACTACAATTTCTGTCACCCCTGACCTTTGGCCATGCTAGATTGGACTGATGGGAATTGGAGTCCAACAACATCAGGTGGGCCACAGGTTCCCTCATCACCCCACAGAACCTGAGGTTATTTCCAGACCACCTGGTTATTGAGGATTCATTCTGATTTGTTGTACAATGCTTCTGAGTCGTGTCTTCCAGGTTGCTTCCCTCCAACCCAGCCCTAGAGATTGAAAATAAAGAGGAATCTTTTGGGTTTGTGTTCTGAGAAGTGTGAATTTTGAGGGATAGCTGTGACTTGGTTCATTAATTGGTTAGAGATGGCAGATTAGGCAGTTTTTCATTAAAATGCAAGGAAAATTGAATTTCTTCTTTATTCTAAGCTGGGCCCTATCAGTGCTTGAATGGAATCACCTAAGAACCATATGTAGGCTGCCTTGAGTTCCATGAAGGAAGAATGGAAGGGAATCCCATTAATAAATTAAATTAGGGTGGTGGATGGGGAAAGGGTTAAGCACACCCTCCCCTTGCTGGTTCTCTGCATTATATCACCTGTTACCAGAACAGGTTTTTTGTGGGAGCCAGAGGTAGAATTGTTACATGCACTTCATTTAGCATCTAGTTCAGCCAGATGAACTCTTTCCAGAGTTGTTGTTATTATTTTATTAGAAAATTTGTAATCCACTCCTTCATAAAATATAACAAGGTGGCTTACAGTAAAATACAGTAGAATCAACCTATAAATATAAGTGAAGCATAATTAAAAACATCAGTACATACTGGTTCAGTTAAAGAAAAAAAAATCCTGTCATGAAGGCCTGTCTAAACAGTGCGGTTTTCAGGAGACACCTGAAAGATGGCAGGGACGATTTCAGTTGGAGTTTGCAGGTAAGGCGTTCCACAGGGCTCAGTCCCTCATGGAGGCCAACCGAACTTAAGTTTACATCAACCCTCATGTTATCATTAAGAGAGACAGGGTGGTGTAATGGTTGGAGATTGAAGGTTCAAATCTCAAAGTTCTGCTGGGTGACCTTGGGCCAGTAGCTCCCTCATATAAATCTGCTTCCTAGGGTTGGTGTGATGATAAAACGGAAGGCGGGCCAGACGTGGCATTTTGTACTCTCTGGAAGGTGGGTGCATTTGGGGTTTTGGGGGTTTTTTTACACAATAAATAAATAATTTGTACACACAGAGAATGGAAAGTTTTACAATGAATGACCACTAGATGTCCCTGTTGGTCAGTAATCTCAAGTGGATGCTTTCAGTAAAACTGAACTGCCTGAAGCTGCAATCTTAACTTTACTAGTCTACATCTGCACCATGCATTTAAAACACTATCATACCTCTTTAACAGTCCTGGCTTCCCTCAAAAAATCCAGGGGACAGTAGCTTGTTAAGGGTGCTGACAGATTTTAGGAGACCCCTATTTGCCCACCCTCCTACAATTTCCAGCGCTATTTTTCTAGAAAAAGAGGTGCCAGAACTCACCATGATTTCTTCCCTTGTTCTCTCATAATGGTGCCCACCTGAGAGACTCCAAAACTGAATTCCAGTGAGTTCCGGCTTTAACAATCAATCCATCTTCACAGGGAACTGGGAATTCTAAGTCTCTGGGGAATAGGGTGTCCTAACATCTCTAAGCATCAAACTACAGTTCCCTCCCAGCGCTCTCTCCCTCTTCCTCTTCCTCACCTTGGTGTCCAGCCCCATAATCTATTCAGAATTCTGGCAGATTTTCTCCTGCGATCAGCACAGAATGGTGAATCCTCAGGAGATGTTGACAAGTAGGAAGGAGAGACGGGGACAGATTCCTCACCTCGAAACTCTGAATTCCATCTAGTGTGTCAGGAAGATGGAGAACATGACTGGGAACTTGATGGGCCTTTGTGGGTGCCATGGCACCCATGTCAATGAACCAGGGCCCTGACTGGGTCAGAGGCAGCTTCCTACATTCTGTGCACAAGGCCCCAGGATTAATCTTCAACACTGCCAGTTGAAAGGATCTCAGATACAGGGCCAGGGAAGACTTATGCTGTAGTGTGGCAGGGACATGGGATGGAAGCTAAGGAAACCACACCTCTTCCCTTTGGGGCCTTTTCTTGGGAGCACAACAGAAGTGACATCCAAACCCAGGTCTCTGTGGCTTATCGCAGCTCACATGCTGACTCCTATGCTTCACTGAGGAGCCCTGAGGGAGGGGAAGGTTGGCGACTCAAGCAGGAAGGAGTCAAACCAAGTTTCCCTTCTCCTTATAGTTGGCTCAGCCCCAGCTTCTCCTGAGACTCCTTTTCCTCACTCATTCTCCCTCCCGCTATTAACTGCCTTTTCCTGCACAGCCATCATGTTCTTCTGTGACATCCTAGACAGTCCACTGTCAATGGCAACAACTGGGGAAGCATCACTATCAACCCCCCATCCCAGGCCTGATCATCATTTTATTTGTATGCCGCCTTTCCAGAGTTAAAACAATGCTGAAGGCAGCTTACGATATGAAAAGATTTACATAATTACAAACATAGCAAAGTAGTCCTAAAAATAAACACATTAAAAACTACATAACCAAACTGAACAATTTCCACATAAAAATAAAGATACAAAAAGTTAATAGCAGTAACAACAGCAAAAGCTCCCCCCAAATACCCCAGTGCTTGCTGGGCAGCAGCCGCAGTCCTTATGAGGCCAGTCAGGCCCCACCCTGGGCCAGGTGGATAATCATAGGAGCACACCAACAGTGATTTATTTGTTTATTTCTTATTTATTTCTCACCCAGCACACCCTTCATGTCGAATGAAACCAACTCAAATGTATGATATCCCATTACCCGAGGAAAAACATAGAATGACCAGTATATGCATTTAGAAATATAAGATGGCTTGTTTAAGCCCTGCAGTTCTCTCCATTGCTTTCATGAGTGGTCTTGAGAAAAACTCACTGGCTTCAGACATCCCTGTAGAAGGGATTTTGTAACAACAAGAAAAGCGGACAATGAGTGGACTAGCTGCCATCTGGCAGCATCACCAAGGCACCTCCGGTCCTAGTGACTTCATCTGCTAACTTCAGTGTGCCAGCTTCCAGGGCTTTCATCTATTCATGAATAGCCACCTTTCGCACAACTCATTCATGCACATGTACACACCATTTCACCTTGACCACATTCGAAAGCTCCCATTCATTCATTCATACGGACAGACAGACGTACACCAGCCAACATCCATGAAGAACACCAGTGAACACATCCAACTCTCATTCATTTACTTTTGTGCCCAGGCTTTATTCCACAAATATTCACCAGCTGCTGTTAACTAGCTCCTGAAGGTGAACTTCAACCAGCTTACATTCACAGATATCAACCTGCTTCAGCCTTGCAGCACCCACCAGCTTCTGAATGTGAACTTCGCCAGCATCTACCCACCAACATCTGCCAGCTTCTGTTAGGCCCACTGCTAGACATCAGCAAGCTTCTGGCCTTGAAAACCAGCAGCTTTCAAGCTGCAATCCCACCTAGCAAACAAACTTGCCTTATTATTTCTCCATAGCATCCTGCTGGGGGATTATAGCCTCCTATTGTCCAGTGTTCCTTCTCCAAGTGGGAAAAAGGGGCACTGCTGAATGTCACAGTTGTTGCCAGCTGTGTCCTGCTGGGGAACAGAGAAGGGCTTTCCCCTTGGCCTGCCTTTATATCCACTCAGCTGCTCAGTGCTTTTGTGACATCATAAGCAGTTTGCAGCCAATGGCAACAGCTGTAGAGGTATCATCTTCATCTCCTCAGAGCTCACAATCATGGGTGCACCTCAGCAGTGATTCAATTGTGTGCCTGTCTGTATGTCAGTGTTGGCCGGGTACAGAAGTAGAAGAACAAATGTTTTGCACACACACATTTTCTTGAGTCCTAAAGATCTGGGCAAATTGGAAGCAAGGTGGGCCTGAGCAGGAAAATGTATTCCTCTCTCAAAGGATAACATTGCACAAGATTACTGTATCCCCAACCTCTTCCCACCTGTATCAATAATATACACATTATGGATGTGCATTGGGAATGACACTGATCCACAGGAAAATCTGACATGGATGGGGGCGAGGATCATATTTGTAACTTTCACCAGGTTCTTGGTGCCATCATACCAGAACTGCCCTTCATTAGAACTGCTTGGTATTGTTTTAGGCCAAATTCCAACCCGTTTCAGTAACACAGACATAGCATTTGCAATAGTATTGGCATGCCTAGGTAATCATGCTGATGAGATAGAGAAAATGTGTCTTCCAATAGAAGTGGTTTGTTCCACTTCAGAGAGAGATACCTGAAGAATGCCATTGGCTCAACTTGCATCAAGCCAGATTGCCTGCTTCCAATCTATATTAGTTCAGAAAATAGAGCTAATATCTTTTCTTCCTTGCCTATACTTCCCTGAAGATCTGGCTGTCCCCTCTGGCGTGACCTTGCTCAGAGGGGAAGGGGTGGGGTGTCAGAGGAGCAACCCCTCTCCTAAATCCCTTTGTTCACCACCAAGCCAAGCGGTAAATATGTACAACATTACGTATGTATAATGGAGTGTAAATAATCCCAAAAAGTGCCTTGTAAATAGACTCCAAGTTTATCCTTTATTAATGAGCCGCTGAGCATCCTGCTGCTTTAGAGCAGCAAGGCTTTCATAATATCAAACCCTAAATTACACTTGGTGTCTCTCATTCCCGGCAAACGAGAATCATTTCAGGCCTCTTTGCTGCCTGTATTTATTTATTCATTTATTGATTTTTGCGAGAGTGAGCCCAGCATTCTCTGTGCTGCCATTTAGTAACGTTGAAGCCCCTGTAAATGGGAACTCTACACCCAAAAGCAAGCACAATAAAAGATGCCAAGGGGGAAATGGAAATTGCTGCCTCCCAACCGGTGCCTCCTTTTTGCTTCTCCCGCTCCCTGCAAGTCCGAAGCTTATTGGATCTTAGGCTGTGCTTTACACCTTCCACTGAGGAAGGTGGAAGAGGGAGGCAAGGTCTTAAGAGTACTTTAAAAACCAAGACCAATCTGGCAGAGGTAGACTTAGTTCCAAGACTTCTCCAGGCCTCATGCCAACAGGGAAGTTGCTTTGCTCAGTAGTGGGTCACTACAGTTTTGAGGGAGGGCCATCGATGCTATGCAGGGATGTCAATAGGATATCCTGGCACACTGTATAAGCATTGGGGCACCTGTGCGCACATGTATACTACCATCCATCTTTTGGCAAGAACTGCTGCTTATGTACATATATAAACTTCACCAAGCCAACCCCACAGGGCTGTTGCAAAGGTAAAAGGCAGGAGCGGAGCATAGCATGCCCAACCTAGAACTCCTGGGAGCAAAAGCAATATACAAATATATAATGTAATTCACAGACCATGTAAAGAAAGCTAGAAAAGCAGTCTCCTTGCTTTAACTGCAGCGTTTCACAGTCCTGATATTTATAGCAAAAAGCAAGAGAAAAGTTTGTCAACCCTGATAAATAGCAAGATGCAAACCACCACCACCACCTAAGTATCTGTAGTTTCATAACTTTGGCATCTGATCTTGGAGGAAAAGCAAGATACTAGTAAACAACAGGAAGATAAATACTCTAACCAATAAATACCATGTGCAGTTTCACAAAACTCTCAGCAAAACACAAACCCACTGAGACACATTTTGCCAACTTTGATAAACAAAAAAGTATTGTGTTAAGAACACTATAGGAATTTTAACTTGCTGCAGCTGTAAGGTGCTTGATGATTTTTTGGTTATATTTTCTGTTTTATTTTGTATTACATGTTTCTTTATGGTTACTGCATATTAACAAATGGCAGCCAAGTGATGACATGCAGACCAGTAGTGGCTGTTTGGGGGACATAGAAAACAAGGGGCGCACAGAGCAATATCACTATGTTTTCTCAGCAGGAAAAAAGCCTCATTTCTTTCATGGGAGTTCCTTTTGAGTAAGCCATACCAAAGCCAGCCATTGGTGTTTTACACTGTAGACACAGCACAAAATGAAACAATGTGAACACAGAGCAAAGTGCTTGAACAAACTTACCCAGTACACAGACAGACAATCTTCCTTCACCCAGCATCAGGCTAGCAGCAACAAGCAGCAGCAGCCATAGTCTTCTGTGTTCCTCCTGCTCTGGGAAATGCTCCTCTTGAGTCCCAGGTGGGGGTGATCAGTGTTTCTTCCTGTAATTGCATAGCAACAGGGATTAAAGGTGGTATCCAGCTAAGTTTTACTCACATCAGACCCATTGAAATGAATGAATATCCCTAAGTTAGGTCCATTAATTTAAATGGTACAACTAGTACAACTTAGCTGAATGCCATCTTAAGTGATTAGGCATCTTTAGCAGCTTCTCTTAGAACATTTTGTTTTCTAACTTTCTTCAAAGGTGTCCAATTGACTTCTTTTAAAATGAAGGCTAAGGATCTGGCAACACTGCTGGCTCAGGGCTTGGTATGTGGGTATTCCCTGTACTATTCTTACATCAGCAGCCCTGATACTAGACTGCAATGAAATTTCACACCATTGGGAAATCAATCAGTCAATCAAAAGTGGAATGTTTGAAATTTGAACATACTCGTAGTTAAATGTTGCTTTTGAATTGTGACTTGTGGAGACTTAAACACAGGGAGATTGGTAACCTTTTAAAGCAGCATGTTAATGATCAGCTTGCCAAATGCAATGCATTCATACTTTGTTCTTTTAAATCTGAAATATCTGTAATTTGGAGGGGGGTGAATTAAGCAAATGAATTAAGAGAATTTGCTTACAATCCTCTCAGCCAACACAGGTTTTCTCCCACCCCACCCCAAAACTGGATCATCCCCTGTCCTACCTCAATCTTGGGATTCAAATTGTACTGTAATTTGGTTGAGACTAAGATTAAAACAAAAAACAGAAGCGCCAGAAACTGCAATCAAAATAAGATATAGAGAAACTGAACACCATTAGATCCAGCACCCCTTCTAGTATGCAACTGTGTTGGGTGCTTCTCCCCCCAGCCCACCCCTACCACACTCAGGAAAAAAGAAATGTCTTACACATTATGCAGAATGAACTGGTAGAATTATGAACTTAAACTTTTATATATTTTTTTATGTTCCCCCATTTCCGCAAGATTGTTAGATTGTGTGCCTTCAGACCAGACCATGGGACTTGAATATAAACATGTGACAACAGATAAGTTTTTTAAAAAGATGGTCCACCTCTCATGCTTTAAGAGGAGTGGTGGTAGCTTGAATTCGCAAGCTGCCCACCCCTCATGAGTCACATGTGTGTGTGTGTGTAGAGCTCGCGATTGGCTCATGTGGAGGAATCCCACATATTTACATCTATATAAGGTAGGGGTGGGACGTGGGTGGCGCTGTGGTCTAAACCACAGAGCCTAGGGCTTGCTGATCGGAAGGTCGGTGTTTCAAATCCCTGTGATGGGGTGAGCTCCCATTGCTCGGTCCCTGCTCCTGCCAACCTAGCAGTTGAAAAGTGCAAGTAAATAAATAGGTACCGCTCTGGCAGGAAGGTAAATGGCATTTCCATGCGCTGCTCTGGTTGCGCCAGAAGCAGCTTAGTCATGCTGGCCACATGACCCAGAAAAACTGTCTGCAGACAAACGTCGGCTCCCTCGGCCAGTAAAGCAAGATGAGCGCCGCAACCCCAGAGTCGTTCGCGACTGGACTTAACTGTCAGGGGTCCCTTTACCTTTTAAGGTAGGGTTGCCATGTTTCAAAAAATTAAAATCAGAACATCCCAATGTTTCGGAGCTTTTTCTTACAAAAACACAACAAATGTGATTTTTTTTTATTGATCCAGGACAAAGCACCACCTTTTGGAAATTCCCCCCGGACGTCCATTCCACCTTTGAAATCCTGGTATGGCAGGCCTAATATAAGGCCTTTTCTTGTGCTTGCTGAATGTGTAGCTAGCAAGAGGATGATCAGTACACATGTGGGTGGGGCTGGTTCCTGCATCCTCCTCAAATATGTTTTGAATATGTGACAGTGAACTCTGTCATGAACTCAATTTCCAAATCCATATGTGGACTCTAACAGTTAAAGCAAAACGGAAGGAAGAAAGGGTAGGAGGTGGTCACTGCTTAGGGTACCAACTGGCTGCAGGAAAATAGCTGGACTTAGAATGACCCCTTGCTGCTTTCTAACATCTCAGTGGGAAAGAACTGGAATCACCATAGAACATCCTGGCTGACATTTAGTGTAGCTGGCATACTTCTATCTTGGTATTCATATTTTTAAAATTTCCAACCAACTTTTCCTGGCAAATTGGCAAAACTACTCATGTGTGGTTTTGACAGTTGCAAGTGCTCTGAAGCAGCACCCAGAAAATGTGCCAAACCGTGAATGAAGATAACTTCTTTCCATGACTAAAAACAATATTGTGAAAGCTTAATAATAGATTATGTGTGTAAAATATTTCCTTTGTAGCACAAAAAAAGAGAAAAGGCAAAATAAACACTGGAGGCCAGTTGACTCTTCACATCCCAAGGCCTTGTCTGAATTAAGTCTTTGGTCTTCCTGTGGTATCAGAATATTCCCTTCCTAGTATTAATGCCAACCAAACACTGCCATTTGCTCATCATTGAAGACTATTCTAAACCACAGTGTACCCTTGGGGGGCATCTAGAATGGTGTCAGCATGGTCGCCATAGGCACTGGCTTCTGGGGGCCGAGGCTCTTTGGGCCCCCTCAAACTTTTTTTGAGAGGGCCAGCTCCTGCATTATTTAGGCTGAATGCTGAGCCAGGAGCGGAATGACATCAGGACATCGCATGACATCGGGACGTTGTGTTGGGCCCCCTCAATCTTCTTCCAAAGATGGCGCCTCTGGTGGTTGCAAATGTTTCTCTGACAAACAAGGACATCTGCTTTGGTAAGCAAGGCATGAACAGCTGGACCACATAAAATGTGCCCCCGTCCCCATTCATTGGAGTAAGCACATCTACATCTTGCTACTTCTTACTCAGATTCACGCTTTTCTGGAAGAGTAGCATTTGCCATGTGTTGCTGCTAGGGTTCCACAGACAAGGAGCTAGAGAGAGTCCCATCCAGGCTAGACATGTATCCGTTCCAAGAATCTCTGGAACCGCTACATTTCCGAGTCATTACCTGTGTGAGCTATCTTGAGCCTTGTAATGGCGTGTGTAGGGAGTCTCTTCTTTCTCCATCCCAGTCAATGGGAGGCCAGAGGCACCATCCTCTGGACATCCTGGTGGTGGAAGAAGGTGTATTTACCTAGTGATCTCTTGCTGCTCCCCCCCCCCAAGGTTGTGTACCAGGCAGACAGCACTAAAAGGATTTATTGCTACACCAAGATGCCTCTCGGAGCTCAGTCATGTAGGAGATGTCCCATTATATGGGCAGTTGACTTTAATAGTCATTGTGTGCTTAAAGCACAGCAAAACAACAGTGGGGGGGGGGAATCCCCACTCCACTTAAGATCGCCCTTCCCCCTTTCCCGCCCCCCCCCACTCCGCAAAGCCCTGCTAGTCTATTTGCACAGTAAATTAAAAATATGAATCACTTCTCTGTACTGCCTCCCCAAACACTCATCCTGTCAGGCTCTGGGTTGTCTTCATTTGTATTACCTTAATTTAATGTTAATTATGTTCTTCATTTACAAAGAACAAGCATTTACACTCCCCGTCTGGGGATATGCCGCACTTACCATCTCCAAGGATTTGGTTCGTGGAAGGGGGAGGGGGAGGACTCGTTAGCACACCCTGCAAGGTAAAGGAGGGGACTGGAGGGGCTACACACACACACACACACACACACACACCACTCTGCTCTGCAGCTCCCCCCCCCCCCCTGCTGCTCTGTACCACAATGGACTTGCCTGATGAGAAGCAAAATTACCTTTCAATTTATGAATTGGTGTGCTATCCTGTCTCTTAAAACTGGATTGTGAAGCTCAGTCAACGAGAAGAGATTGATTGTCCTGGGGAAAGCGAGTTAGGTGGTGCTCTGTGGTCAAAACAGCTCATCACTTTGGTTGTGTGGGGTACACAGAATGGTTCAGATGATGTTTTAAGCAGAGACTCTGCCAAACAGAAAAGTTTGGGCGGGCTGTGCCACAGCTATCATAAATGAGGAAAGGCACCATGATATCTTGCTTCTGTCTGTCCATAAGCAAAAAGAGGGTGGAATTAAATGCTGTGCTATTACAAACATTTCATCTGCAATAGCATTTCAGCTTGCTAGAAGGAATGGTGCTCCCCCACCCCCACCCCGGGCACATTGTTTTGGAAGTTCTCCTGACACACACACCCTGAATATGGGAGGCATGAGAGAAGGAGAGAAAGGAAAACCCCTTTGCGCAAGCAGAAGTCCCCCATCAGGGTTCATTAGGTGAATCCCACCCTAAGTATTTGTCATCTCTACCACCCAAGGTCACATTACAGCACCAGCAGGTAGGCCAACCAAAATTACTCACAGTGGTTGTACTCTACCCACTGACTACGTGGTTTGGAGGCTGTTTTCTAGCTGGTTGGGCCTCCAGGTGTAAATGATTTCCATCCCGGTGCCAGCGGTCAACAGGCTTGTTGGATGCTGGTTTGGAGGTTTTTAACACAGTTGAGACTAATATTTGAAAACTGTTTCAAACACTACTCATTTATAGTTACTAAAGTATTTATAACTAGCCTTGAGGACCACTTCAAAAATATAGAAAAAAGCACATAGCGAAGTCCTGTCAAGATATATCAAGGCAAGAAACAGGTAAAGGTAAAGGGGGCCCTGACCATTAGGTCCAGTCGTGACCGACTCTGGGGTTGCCGGTGCTCATCTCGTTTTATTGGCCGAAGGAGCCGGCGTACAGCTTCCAGGTCATGTGGCCAGCATGACTAAGCCGCTTCTGGCGAACCAGAGCAGCACACAGAAACGCCATTTACCTTCCTTCCAGAGCAGCACCTATTTATCTACTTGCACTTTGACGTGTTTTTGATCTGTTAGGTTGGCATGAGCTGGGACCGAGCAACGGGAGCTCACCCTGTTGCGGGGATTCGAACCGCCAACCTTCTGATCAGCAAGTCCTAGGCTCTGTGGTTTAACCCACAGCGCCACCTGCATCCCTCTAGCCTTGAGGACCATTTCAAACATATAGAAAAAAACACATAGCGAAGTCCTGTCAAGATATATCAAGGCAAGAAACTGGTTAGTAATTGAATACATAAAATGTGCATCTTCAAGTATAAGTTTGCAGGCATGATGCACATGCAAATGATGTGGTGATGGGCATGACACCTCTGAGGTTATAGATACATCTGTGAATAATAAGCCATATTTGTGACGGCAAATCATCACTTACTGGGATTAATGTTGTGGTGTCATTTTTTTCCAAATCCCATTCCCAAAAAGCTGGCAACCATTTCCAAATCCACCATTATTTTGCCTACAATATTTTGCTCCTCTCGTGCCATAATCCTCATCCCACAAGTGAAACACGCCCATGCAAGGAATTGCGTAGCCTTAATAAAACCATATTTTGTGGGACAGAAAATCAGAAGATGTTTACATAATGAAAGAGATGCCAAATGCCACCTGCTGACTTTGGACACTTCCAGACCTGCTGTTTGGGGGTAGGGTTCAATCATATACCAGTAAATCCAGGTTGCACAATTCTGGTTGAGTGGGAAGTCTTGTGCAACAAAACCCTGCTTCCCCCAAAATATACTACTTCTTGCAATAATGAAAGTTAGGGGTAAATGCACTGGAACATGTGGCATAACAGTTATAGGTCTCTTAGTCTTTCAGGCCCAAGTTCAGATGGGGAGGATGGAGTACCTGCTTGGGGCTAGCAAAGATGGCCAATATCATCCTGATACTGAATGACCTTAATACTCATCTGAGTCTTACTGTATTGCTAGCAGTATCCTCTCATAAACTGACCTGTTTATTTTAGTAGGGTTAGGGTTTGTGATAGTGAACCTACAACTGGGACTGTCAATACAGACTGAACGTGCCCCTACAGATATAGGGTTGATAGTGAGACAAGCACACATTTAATACCACATCTAGTTCGCCTTTCACAGAGAATTGACTTTGTACACTATTTCCCTATCTATTTGTGATACCAGATTAAACAGCTGCTCTTTTCCCTGGCTGCAGCACTTTCATGCCATGCATAAGGGATGTCTTGTGCATCACACTATCGCATGCTTCAGAATCCTTCATGGCAGAACCATCTGTTCACAACCAAGCTTTCATTAACACATTGAAAATTCTCAAAAGGGTTCACTTGGGGAGGCAGTAGGAATATATATATATATAGGCAGAATTTGAGACCCACTTTACACTCTTAGGAGGAGCATCCTTGGAAAAGACCCTGATGTTGGGAAAGATGGAGGGCACAAGGAGAAGGGGACGACAGAGGACGAGATAGTTGGATAGTGTTCCCGAAGCTACCAGCATGAGTTTGACCAAACTGTGGGAGGCAGTGGAAGACAAGAGTGCCTGGCATGCTCTGGTGCATGGGGTCACGAAGAGTCGGACACGACTAAACAACTAAACAACACCACCACCTGGTGCCTGATGGGACCTCTGGATGCATCTCAAAAAAGGGGGAAAAGTATGAGGCAACTTGGCCATCTCCTTGTATCAATTCAGTGTGGCAGCCAGGAGCCTATTGACCATCTAATTCCCATGTTTGCATGACATTGCTGGGAGAAGGCACCCAGAAGTTTGGGCTGATGACACACCGCTCTACCTCTGATTCCCAAAGGAGGAAGTGGAAATCCTAAAGAGATGTTGGGAGGTTGTTCTGCAATGGATGAAAGCACAGAAGCTGAAACTGAATCTAGATAGAAAGAGGTGCTAATGACCGGGATGATCTGATCTACTGATAGTTTGCCACCAGTTTTGAATGGAGTTGCACTGTAACTAATATGTCAAGTATGGAGTCTGGGGGTTCAGGTTGTGCAGTCTATGGAGACACAAGTTGTTTTGGCAGCCATGAGCACCTTTTAGCAGCTTAGGCAGGTTAGCTGAGACCCTATTAAAAGAAAGCTGACTGGCTTCAGTTACCTATACCATGGTTACAGTCAGAGCGGTCTACTATAACACTCTATAACAGCGGTCTCACCACGTGGCCCTCAGCAGCAGCGGCTCCACCTCTGGCGAGATGCTGGACCTGCCTCTTCTTGGCTCGTCCCCAAGTCGCACTAGGCCTTATGCTATTTCCAGCAGCCACCAGGCCTGGCGTGGCCCTCCTGGGGCCTCACATCATTCAAGAGCAGGAGGCTGAAGACAGCAAAGGGAAGGGAAGGAGGGGCAAACAGGCAGATGAGGAAGGGGTGAGTGGCAGGAAGGGGGCAAGCGACAGATGTGGGAGGGGGGAGGGGGGTTGCTCCGAACGTGTTCAGGTTTTTTTGGAATATGTCAACTGTACTTTATGTGTTGTGGGAGATCAGGAGGGAAGGAAGCTGGCTGCAGCAGGAGGAGACGACTTCCTGGATTCTTCAGCAGCCTGCCTCATTTCTTTCTCCTGCCCCCGCTCCTACCTCTGATTCTGGACTACTCTCTGCCCCTTACCAGCTCCCCTCTTCAAAGTCTCTGTGTTGCCCTTGTAGCAAAGAAGAGGGTGGTAACAATGCTAGAATTAGCTTGCTCTGGATATCATTGGTTCCAGCTCCTGCCTGAATTCCCGGCCCTAGTTGTCCCCAATGAGTCCCAGCAACACCCTGTAGGTTAGAAAGTATAATTATTCCCACATCACAGTGTTTGCTGAAGCTGAGTAAGCGGCTTGTTTTAGGCCACCTAGTGCATTTAATGGCAGAGCTGAGATTTCAACCAGCATGTATACAGTGCTGGCTGCAGTTACTGCTGAGCAGCTCTGTCACAAGAGCCATTCAGCCTGACCTGCATGCCTAATACTGCCCCCCATCCCATTGTCTTGTCTGCAACCGCTGTGGTGAAATTAAGAGAGAAGGAAGAGCCTGCTTGAACAGACCAAAGGCCTATAGAGGGGCAGCATCCTGGTCCCTGCAGTGGCCGACCAGATACCTAGGGAAGCCCAGAAGGAGGACATGAACAGCAGTAACAGCCCATCATGGCATTTTATGGCCTTGGTAACTCACATTCAGCTTGCTTTTGACTGGGAATGAGTTGCTCATGCTACCTACACCTTGGATTCTGGGGCTGACAGCCTTTTGATCTGTACAGGCAACGACCATTTTACATGTGGGTTATGTTCCAAGACACCACACGTTTAAGTGAAATAGTGTATATTGGGAATGCCCATTGAAAAAGCCTGCAAACATCCTCTAAACTTCTGAAAACCCTAGAAAAACCCTTTAAAAAACCAGCAGCACTCCCCAGACTGGCATGAATGGTGGCAATTACTCCCTCCAAAACTCCTTCCTCAAACTCCAAGTCTCCACAGACCTCAAAGGTTGGTGCGAAGGCTCCTGGGATTGCACATCTAAAGGCCTGTGGGATTGCAAGGTGCTGTTTTTGTGGCATTTTTGCCCTTTCAGCGCTCTTTTAGGACTGTTTTTGCCCTTTTTCTAATCACTCCCGGGTTTGCGGTGATGCGTGAGCACACAGCTGCACACCTACTGAACGCGCCTAAAATGGTTGTTGCCTATATTGGCATCTTCCCATTGGCACTATGGCTGCCAAGCACCTGACACTAGGATGTCTGCGAATGACCAACCACAACATGCCAGAGGAACAAACAGACTCTTGGGGGAGGAGTGGATAAGATACACACCCTGTGGCTTGCTGGTTACACAAGAGCACACCCCTCCCTCGCTTATTAACAATGACCTTCCTATTCACCATGCTCTGGATTCCCCAGCCCCAAATAGCTTTTAAATGCACTTCATGATCCAAGCTTGTGCTTGTTAATAGGGGACGTGCGACTGTAGGCCGGCCGGCCCACTCACGGGCCACGTCACGCTCGCTGCGTGGCACACTCGGGCAGGCGGCACGCGCACACGTCTTCATATCCACCCTAACATTTTAATTAATGACAATGGCGCTTTTCTCTCCCGTCCTCTCCTCAGCGCTTTAATGTGTGTCCATAGCCCGCCCGGTCCCCACAGCCATGGAAATATTAGCTTGACGGATGTGCTGTGTCGCCGG
Source organism: Podarcis tiliguerta (assembly GCF_965153285.1). Lineage (NCBI taxonomy): Eukaryota > Metazoa > Chordata > Lepidosauria > Squamata > Lacertidae > Podarcis > Podarcis tiliguerta. Next base: position 42,368,482 of record NC_139538.1, on the reverse strand, counting down.
TGCTCCCTCGACGGGCCTGGCTGTCAGCTCGCCGATGATGACATTAACACAGGCAGAAAGTGATGACAAATGCCCGTTATCAGCGAACGAGGCCTGTGACAAATCGAACGCCGCCTCGCGAGCAGCCCCATTACGCTGTAATAAAAAAAGATGGATGGCTTTGCACGCCGGGGCCTGGTGCTAATGCGATTTCGCCTGGTCTCAGAGGGTTCCAATTAAGGCAGAAAAGAGAGAGCGAAGAGGAGGCCCAGAAAGCTCGCACACACGCCCGGCCTTCCCTGCCAACATTGCACTAATCGAGTCAGATCACCTTGAAGGAGAAGGAGCAGACATATATATATATATAAATATATATATGCAGGTTTTGGTGTCCTCGGGTGTCTTCCCGTGTAAAAGTTGGGGTGTCTAGGCGACGTTTCGACGAGGTCTCACTCGTCATCTTCAGGCTGGTGCTTTCGAGACCTCGTCGAAACGTCGCCTAGACACCCCAACTTTTACACGGGAAGACACCCGAGGACACCAAAACCTGCATTCCTGTACCCGTGAAAATCTACGAAAGCAAATATATATATATATACACACACAGAGGCTGGAGAGATTCCCAGTTCCAAGTGGGGTTCTGAACTGTAGGGTATAATGGGAAGCAAAATGGACAGAAGGATGGCACAGATGGGCCTGGGAAATGTGTTTGTATACTATCCCCCTGCCTTGGCCCAGTTCTGGCAGCTCCCACTGCATCTGGCTTGCTCTGCCTCCATCAGGTGAAGAGCTTAATCAAATCATCGCCTCCACCATCCATAGCAATGAGATGGGAAGGGGGTGGCGGTGGGAGGGAAGGATGACAGAGGCTTCTCTCAGACAAGTGTCACCTCCAGGAGGTGCCTCGCTAGTCTGCGGGCAAAGAGGGGACAGATCTTACATTGCTGGGGTGTGTATGGAGAAATAGTTCAACATGGGGGCGGGCAGTGACCAACCAGGCCTAGTTGGTGAGGAGGAGAATGTATGCCTGCCCCTTCGGAAATGGACTGATCCTATTTCTACACACCCTAACCCTTGCTTGCATTCTTGCAAGATCCTAACTGTATGTTTAAATTATTAAAGAAAAAAAGGAAAAAAAGCTTTATATAGTGCTATAGGTTAAGGCTTTCGATCCCCTGAATGGACAAAACATTATTAGCTTTCAGATGCATGTAAGAACATGTTTGGGGCGATGATAACAAGCAATCTGGCCACTTTTCATTTCAGTTCATTATTACTGCCGCTGTTGTTGCACTGCCATTAACTACACTGGACACAAACAGAATCCACTCTACATAGAGGGTTATCTTCAATTAAGTCATAAAGTAGTCCCATTGGAATCAAGGTAGCCTAGCCTATTGGTTTTAATGGGTCTGCTGCTCTGAGTATGACTCAGGCTGTGTATACGCTAAACCTTTAAAGTACAACCAAAGCACATTCTTTCCCTCAAAGAACCCTGGGCACTGCTGTTCACCTCTCAGAGAGTTACAATTCCCAGGGCCCCTTAACAAACCACATTGCCCAGAATTCTTTGAGAGGAAATAATGTGCTTCAACTGTGCTCTAAACATATACTATGTACACACCCTTGGTTGGATATAACTCATAGTTGAGCACTAGCTATTTTGTTGTTTTACCTGATGGAACAAAGCACTAATTGATGAGAAACTTTGGATAGCTGAACTCCAGAAGAGAATTGGCTCAGCAAAAATTGATCAACTTGCCTCTCTTTGAAGTGTGTGTGTGTATGTGTGTGTGTGTGAGAGAGAGAGAGAGAGAGAGAGAGAGAGAAAGAAAGAGACAGAAAGAGAGAGAGAGAGAGAGAGAGAGAGAGAGAGAATGGGGGACATCAAGCTAGATGTGAAGTGTGTGGTCTGCAATTTGGATCTCGTGTGTTGTTGTTGTTGTTGTTGTTTTTAATTGTTTCAGGGGGTGGTGGAATGGAATTGCAGAACAATGGTTGGCTGGGTGGATAAAATTCCGCCATATATAGGGAGCTTGTGGCAGAGCAAGGGGAAGTCGTGAAGTAACACACCCCACACCTGCAAATAAACAAGGAATCAATCCAAGCAAAGACTTTCCCATGTTGTTGTTGTTTTGAATGCAGTTTTTAATTGTGTGTTATAGTGAATACTACATTTACCCCCGTTCTGTATCTAGTTGATATTCCTGAATTGCAGGGGGCTGGACTAGATGACCCTCGGGGTCCCTTCCAACTCCACAGTTCTGTGATTCCATGAAGTCATGTGTTTTAAATGGGCTTTATATATACATACATACATAATTTTAGTTTGTATGCTCGCTTTCTATAGTTAAAACCATGCTTAAGGCGGCTCACAACATGAAAAAATACATAACTACAACGTAACAAAAGTGGTCATAAACAATAAATAAAACATTTAAAAATGCAGAACCAAACTGAACAATGTGCACATAATAGGCATAACAAATGATGAATAAAAATAATGAATTCACTATTCTACTCTGTTCTATTTTATTATGACACCAAAAGAACAAATATTTAATATGATAAACTAATGCACATGACTACATGAGAGGAGCAGATAAAAGATGACATTGATTGCTAAGTTGAACCTCCAGTTTCAGAGGCAGCCAGTGAGCTTCAGCAGGTGAATAGTCATATGCATAGTGTTTACACAGTTGCAGGGTTAGGGAGAGACGCATGTCCGAAGCAAGTCTGTGCTTAATAATTTTTAATAAATGGATTTTTAAAATCCATGTGGATTTTTTTTAAAAAAACCAACCCACACAGATTGCTGCAAAAACGTTGACAATCAAATTTAAGATAAAACAACAACAGAAGAGAACCGAAACTGACAGATCCCTCCACCCCTAATCAGCAATAGCAGCAGCTACAACAACAATCCAGGAATGGATGTGAATAAATATGTTACTCAGGCTTCTTTTCAGCTGAGGATGAGGACTGAAGCCCAAACAAAATGCAGGGCTTCTTAAGATGCAAACCTGACACATTCACTTGCAAAGCCAGTCAAAGCTCCAGCCTCAGAGACAGAGATGTGATTCTGGACTCCCACTCCCCTAGAAACTTCCAATGCTCTGGCCCAATTGAGGACCAAAGGGGGGGGGCATGCCCAGTCTGGGAGCAGTTCAGAAGCAAACCAGGGTAGAAGTGGAAGCAGCTAGGATGAGCCAGAGGTTCCCAAGCCATCCCGGTTTACTGACATGCCCCAAAAAATGAGGAGCAATTTAGACCAGCTCAGGGGCTGGAATCTTTCCCATCAATGTCAAGAGGGTAACAGTTGAACAAAACAAAAGTTCTGCTATGTATTGAAGTTATCACCCTGGCCTGGCCACCAGGGGTATCATGTATATAGTTTTCACTCAAGTCCACGTCAGTTAATTTAGGCGGGAAACCCTGGGTTGTTGCTGTTACAGTGTTGACAGCCGGCTGCCTATAAAAGCAGGCCGGCTGAGCTGTTGGCTGTTCAGTTCAGTTCCAGCTTACTTATAAAGAACTACTTGGAGAAAGCTCTGTGTTGTCTGCTATGTCCACCCACTATTTAATAGGTTCAAAAGGTGGGGGACCACAAGAACACCCCTCCGCCCTCACTTCCACCCTACTTGCAAGCCCCTGAAAGGGCTTTGGGTGGTTGGTTAAACCACTTTGGAGTCTCCCCTCAACAGCCTTGGGAATGTACAGTTTAAGAGCCAAAGGGGCACCAGGAGGTTAAGCCCCTCCTCCTCCCATGTGAACTTGGAAGGGAGAAATAAGATGGCGGGGGGGGGAGGGAGCTTGTGATAAGATAAGGGGAGTTATAAGTGAGAGAATTCACAGTTCCAGCCTAAGACAGTTTGGTGTCTGAAGCAGAGCCCAAATGCTGCCTTGCCTGGCTAGGCCCAACACTTGCTGCATCATTCTGGCATCCATTCCTTCCGTTATCTATCGCCTCATCACTCTGCTTCATCTCACTGCATCGCAAGACTGTCCCTGAGTTCAGCACAAATCGCTGTCATACTCATTTTTCCTTTTAAATTGCACCTACACACACACACATTTCCGTTAGTTTAGCTTTTGCATTTATATTCCACTTTTTTCTCCAAGGAGCTCAAGGTGGCGTACCTGCTTCCCCATCTCATTTAAATCCCCATAATATCCCTGAAAGGTAGATTAGGTTGACAGACAGTAACTGGCCCAAGGTCACACACCCAGTGAGCTTCATGGCTGAGCAGGGATTCAAACCCCGGTCTTTCAGGTCCTAGTCTGACAAGCTAACCCCCTACACCACAGTTTTATATGAGGATGGGGCAGCCACAGGCCTGCCACCATCACAAATAGCTTGGGCCTAAGGGGATTAAGCTGCAGGCCTATTTGCTAGATAAGGTTGGTTTTGAGAAGGCATTTGAAGGAGGGAGATAAAGAAGTTACAGTGGTACCTCAGGTTACAGACGCTTCAGTTTACAGACTCCACTAACCCAGAAATATTACCTCAGGATAAGAACTTTGCTTCAGGATGAGAACAGAAATAGCACCACGACGGCACGGTGACAGCGGGAGGCCCCATTAGCTAAAGTGGTAGCTCAGGTTAAGAACAGTTTCAGGTTAAGAACGGACCTCCGGAACGAATTAAGTTCTTAACCCGAGGTACCACTGTATTCTTGTGAGTTATTTCTCATATAAACAAAATTCCAACATAGAAAGGTTAATTTCGCACAAATGCTAAATCACAGGTGATACATTTGTCACTTCTGATTGACTGGATCGATACCTCCTCTGTCAAGATATATCTGTATTAGCAAACTGATTTCCAGCTTTACATTTAATAATTAAAATGATGTGACTGTGACTGAACCACTGTGGTGCAATAAGCTCTTGGATATTCTCTTCATTCAGCACTGCTGATGTAAGGACTGTTGTCCACCACATGCCATTTCCAAAGGGTACAACCCTATGCTTAAGAGATATCCTTAAGGTAGCCTAAGTGGTGGTGTCAGATTATTTGTTCATTGGGATCTTGACATACATGTCTACACTTTTCCTCAGGGCAGGCCTGGATTCTTGCCCTCCATGAAAACGGTAGGCCCACAGTGATATTTAATTTATTTAATACAATTTATACACCACTTGGTTGTAAAAAAAACAACAACGCTCAAAGTGGTTTACAAAAAGATAAAGCAATAACATCACAAAAAAATTATGACCATACTTTAAAACACACAAAAGTTAAAAGAATAAAGTTACCTCAACTTTCTTGGTAGGCTTGAGGTATGGGCCCCAGAACAGTTGCTCTGAGTACTGGAAAATATCACAATGGCAGTATTGTTGACACTCCTGCCAGGGGCTGCTGGATCCGTGCATAGATGTCCCATGTGGTGAGCCATGGACAGCATATGGCAACTTCTTTTGACGCTAGACTGACTTTGCCCACCAAGGTCCTTCAGGACAGGAAAGAAAATAAAGGGCTTCATTTGCCAGCTGTCCTTGACCTTTTGTTAATCCTGACCTCTGGCTTGCCTTTTGCCCCTGCCTCCTTATCAAAAGTTGCTGCTCACTCTGACTTCTGGTTGCTCCTCATCACTGCCTGGCCATGTGCCCTTTGATCCCAACCACTTCTGCCATCCAGGCTACTGACTTGTCCCATGACTTCCCACTCATCTCGAACTGCCTCCTGTGGCACTGCCACTAGGGCACAGATCTGTCACCCACCTATATTTCTGCTGAGTAGAGAACCACTTAGAATGGTTCTCAGTCCAGTCTGATGCTTGGATTCCACAACACACTGGCTATTCTCTTTCTGGTTTGGCAGAGCTAGGCAATAGCAGGTTGAACTTTCCCTTCCCCTGAGTACCTGTGCAGGCCTTCTTGCCTTTTTTGGAAATGGCTTATCATCAGCATCATTTTATTTGTATGCCGCCTTTAAACCCTTGCTCAGGGATTTACAACATGAAAATATTTACATAATTACAAAAGTAGTCATAAACAATAAATAAAAAAGACCAAGAAGTACACAACAAAATTGAATAGTTTCCACATAAATCATAAGACCGAAAAATAATGATACAATTTTGTTTTATAAACAACAGCAACAAAAAATCCCCAAACAACACCCCAGCCCAATAGCTTGATCAGCAGCCTCAGATTTTGTAGCTGGAGTCAGTCCAGGCCCCGCCCTCCCAGGCCAGGTGGGAAAAAAACAGCAAGGCAGGGAACAGGTCTTCCAGGACTCACAGCCAAGATTTATATATATTAACTGCTTTTATATGCAATTGTTTCATATATGTTTTTACTGTATTGTGAAATCGCTTCAAGATGCTTCATAGAAAGCTATTAATAAATGAAATATAATAATAATAATAATAATAATACAGTGGTACCTCGGGTTAATAACTTAATTCATTCTGGAGGTCCGTTCTTAACCTGAAACTGTTCTTAACCTGAGGTACCACTTTAGCTAATGGGGCCACCCGTAGCTGCCGCCGCGCTGCCAGAGCACGATTTCTGTTCTCATCCTGAAGCAAAGTTCTTAACCCGAGGCACTATTTCTGGGTTAGCGGAGTCTGTAACCTGAAGCGTCTGTATCCTGAAGCGTATGTAACCCGAGGTACCACTGTAATAATAATAATAGTACTACCTTAGAGGAGCTCTGCTGTAGCAAGAGCATGGGTGATGAGAGAGGCAATGGTTTTACAGCACTACCCTGTGGCAATAGCAAAGGAGTCTTCTCTGCTACAAATTGCCGATCCTGGGGATGGGGGTTGCCATATGGTCTGGTGAACCCAAACAGAGTCGTCACCAGTTTGCTGTCATGCTTTTGGCATCAATTTGCAGATGAAGCTGTTAATATTCAGCAGCTGGCTTGGAAACCACTCATTTTATGCACAGCCAGAGTTTTAACATATCAGAATTCTTATCTTGTCCATTTGCATCCATTTCAATTTATGTCACTCATCTTTAAGTGCTGTTAATTGGCTGACTATTGATAATGAGCCTCTGCAGATATTTATTAAGCTATGCCTCTAATAAACATGCAAAATATACTTTCCATTTGGTATCCAGCATCATTTACATGCTTTCATCTTGCCATGCTACATATTTTACAAGGGAACATTCAGATGAAACATATTCCATACAAACTGCAATGCCTTAAGAGTTTTCCAGATCCATTCTTCTGCCTTTTGCATGATAACATATGGAATAATGTATTATTGAATACCTTCCCCCTTTTTGCTTATCCTGACATTACATCCAAATGGTGACCTTCATTCACCTGGTATTTTTGAAGCCTACATCAAACATTAGGAAGTATTTGACAGCACAGGAAAATGTGTTGAAAGGCATTTGGTAGAGTATGAGACACTTCAGTTCAGGATTGTGGATTTGAGCCCCACACTGGGCAAAAAGATTGCTACATGGCAGGGGTTGGACTAGACAGCCCTCATGGTCTCTTTCAACTCTATAATTATGATTCTATGTCTTCCATTCAGGTTCTCTCTAAAGAACTAAAGAACAGTGGTCTCTGGTGGTAAACCTTAATACCTGATAGGTTTCATATTTGCCATAAAAATTCATCCTATTGTGATAATGCTCCTTCTGCAAAATCCCACATGTGTAGACTCAGTGGCTGCAATTCAGAAAAAGGCCAATGGGAGTTAAGCACAAGTCACTGTCTCTGGACTGGGAGCAGCAAGCAGGGCTTGTAGGCAGTTATCACCAGTTTATTGCATCACTTTCTTGGGTTAAGCAAGAAGTACACCTTGACTACGGAGCCTTTTTGGATTGATCAGAAATACTTTGAATTTGTTGACTTCACAGGGTTAAAGCGCTCGTGTTAGTATTTACTTACTCACTTTCTTGATTAGCAATCAATAGACCATTAAAACATTTTAGAATATAAATTCACATCAGTTCAGTGCCACATATGTAAACAATACTCTATTTGGACTTCGAAGTTTGGAAAAAGACACCAGGGGTGTAAGTCATAATCAGAATTAGGGATGGGAGATAAATTTGATTCAATTAATATTTAAAGGCAAACCAGTTTAGTAATTTGCACTCTACAAACCCCAACACACCTCCTTTAAAATTTGTATTTCTCCAGATTTTGCAATGCAGTACAATGTAGGTTTTATTTACGGTATCCAAATTGTGTTGAAATAAATAAAATTTGCCCAAACAGAACAGAGAAATCTTATGCCTTCTATTTGCTGTTCAATTAGGACCATTGATGCTTTTAAATCCTGTACTTCTAGCCAATGTATGAAAGTGAACCAAATTGTTTCCTAGTTTTTTCATTTGGATGAATGCAATGGATATAATGTGCATGTGTCTGCTCATTTTTCGCATCAGCTTCTGCTAGTCACAGAGAAAGTATATTGAGCTGTGCACCAAAGCCTCAATTCCCTACTCACTTCAATCCTATTGAGTTCCCATTTGGCTTCACAGATTTAACCATCCTTTGGCCTTTGCACTTTCTAGCCTACTTTTGAAATTGCCACTACAAAATGTGGTGCTTTTTTCTGCTGCTTCTAGCCCAGACACAGCAAGAAGTTTCTGCTGAAAGGTTGCCCAAGAACAAGAGTTGGAAAGAGGGGAAACTACCTGGGGGGAAACGTAGAAGGATGTGGAAGAAATGTAATTATATCTGGAATGGGCAAAGGAAATCTAATTTGTCCCCCAACATAATCTTGTCTTAGCAGTAACTCTGAGTGAGTATCATGAGGAATGACACTAAAGACTGAGGTAGGTATTGGGGAGACTTCTAATTAGTAACCACAGTTGTGCCTAATCTACCTTGATAATAAGATATGGCCAAATTAAGGCAGATTTACCAAGAAGCTCTGTGGCATTTGCAACAGAAGTCTTACTAAAATGGATACTGTGAGAGCATAGCTGTCAACTTTTCCCTTTTCTTGTGAGGAATCCTATTCGGAATAAGGGAATTTCCCTTTAAAAAAGGGAAACGTTGACAGCTATGCTGTGAAAGAAGGTGGTTTGTTGTTACCTAGAAGTCTATGGAATATGGGCTATGCTTAGATGGTGGTGTTTCATTTTTATCCTGTCTTTCTGCCAAAGAGTCCACCTCTTATTACCTAAAAGAACAGGACTTGAAAACACTCACCTCTGGAGGCAGGATCCATCCCAGTGTAGGCACTGGGCAGCGCTCTGAATGCATTGTTTCTTCCTGTGCATGTAAAATGGAGAATAGAAGAGCTGTGCCTTTTGGGGTGGTGGCACCCAAAATCCACAGATGGGCTATACCTTTACAGAATTAGTACGAACAAAATTGTTGCAAAATAATGTACAAGCTTTCAAGTGGTGCAGAATGTTTAATCAGGCTAGAAGTTATTCAAAGCAGGGGTTAGGGGCAGAGACAAAATCACCCAAAATTAGACTGGATTGTGATGTGTTGAGGTCTGCATTTTAGACAGTGTCTAAAGTTGGAGATTGCAGACTGTATTCATCTCTGCTGGGTGGTTGCTGATATTAGATTATACTTCAAATTCTGGGAGGAAGAGGCAACGACTGAGTCCCCATTTTTGTAAACATAAGGGCCAAGTACATAGGTTCCTGGTTAGGCAGAAAGCAGGCGTAAAGAGAAATATAGCACTCTTTATAACAGGAAAGCCAGTGATTAATTTTTGATGGTGTACAAGATAAAACTGGTCCACCAAAACCAAATTGCATAGCATTACCTAGTGTTTGGAGGGTGTCATGATCTGACAGGATGACGAGGAGAAGGAAGAGGATCCCGGCAAGGGGTGTAGCCAGGACTGGGACATACTGGGGCAAGCAGGGGTTGGGAGAAGGAGTACTCTTTGAGGCATAGGGAGCAGCAGAAGGGGTGCTCTAGGAGGCTGAGGTAGGCAAGGGCCCACAGGCCAGCTCACTAGCTGGCCAGGTGGGCCTCATCAGCTGGAGGAGGCTTGGAACAGATGAGGGTCACCTGCCTCATCAAGCCCAGATGCTGTAATCAGCATGCAAAGTACAAAAGGGAAGCAGAGCTGAGGGGCTTTGCCTGCTCAACTGCCCATGTTGATGGACCTTGGCTTGGATGCTCCTGGATCTTTAGGGGACTGTACTTTGGCTTTGATTCTAGACTGTTTCCTGACTGCTGGATTTCAGACTTGGCTTACTTGGACTGACCCTGGACTGCTTTTCCTGAACTTCGGACTTGACATGCTGGCTCGCTGCCAGGTAGGCCAAGGATTCAGGACAGAGAGTAACTCTCAAAATGCAAAGTGAGGTGGTAGACAATCATCTTCCCTGCAGGCATGTGCACATGTGGATTGTATTTCTACCCTACCAGTTCTCTAACCCTTAATACAGTTGTCCTTTTGACTGTCCCTTATTATTACCCACCAACCCAAGTGCAAGGTCATGACAGATTGGCACCTGCCATGAATCAGTAACCTACAAGCAGGGGGAAAGAGATGTCCCAAGAAGATGCAGGCAAAACATGGATTGCCTAGAGATGGAGGAAGCTTCATCGTAGGTGTAATCTTGCACCATCCATTACTACAAAAAGATGAGAGGGGAGGATGAGGTACTTGTGTTCTCATTGTAGCAGGTTAGAAAATGTCAAAGGCGCCCTTTGTGTCTTCTTCCCCTACCCTCAGAGCTACAATGGGGCAGCCTAGTACGGGAATGATCCGGGAACCTAGCAAAGATATCACGGCCAAGAAGGGCTAGCACAAGACTTAAACTAATCCCTTACTTTGTCATGCTTTCTTGCCTTCAAATTCTGAGGTGCAGTGGCAGAGAGGGCAGGGAGGTCAATAAATTAAACTAGACCTACATATGACTGTTTATTCCTGTTATTGTAACCTGTCTGTGACCGAAAAGATGGCCATTGATGGTCTATTATAAGGAACATGATGTGATAACTGGGATTTGCTGGCACAAAGACAAGGGCGAGTTGCTGACATTGCTGATTGCTCACTATTTCCTTGTCCTCTAGTTCCCTCTGCTGGCTACTAAAGCTGCAAGCAATTTCTCCTTGGCTGCATCTTCAGAAAGAGTTGGTTTCTGTTTTTTGTCCTCTGTCAGGAATTGTTTGGGGGGTTTTAAAAGCATTTCAGTATTCAGCTCCGAGAGGAAAGGCAAAAATCTCCATCAGTTCATTCTGGATACAAGCATCTTTGGGTGGATCTGTTCCTCCCAACCAGTAGCATCAGCTGGCTGGGGCTAATGGGAGTTGTAGTTGTGGATGGAGGAGAAATTTGGTTCAGCTCACATTTAAAGGTTAGCCTACCTAATTCATGCTGTCTGAACATGAACTCATGCATACTTCACAATTCACACTTCTCTGAATTTTTCAATGCAGCCAAATAACATACAAAAATACATTTACTAAGGTTAAAAAGTGTGTTTGTTAGTAAAAATAGCACAGAGAAATGCCTTATACCAGGGAAAACTGCATGTAAAAACGCGTAAGGCAAAGCCACATACAAAAATGTGGATGTTCGGAGAAATTCATACCAAGGTGCTGATGAATTTTCATGAGGTCTTTACAACCAGCAGTTGTACCATAACAACCCATCTTACAGGGCCATTGTTATCAGGATTACTGAGCTAATGGAAGTGAAGTGCTTTGAGCACTCTAAAGCCACTGTATAAATGCAAAGTGTTTTTGTGATGGAGCAGTTTCAGGAATCACTGAGACCATGCCATGAACCTGGTGCCGTTGGATGCTGCATCCACTTTCCTGCCTGCCTGCCTTCCTGCCTACCTACCTGCCCTTTGTGGCTTAAGGCCCTCGTATTTACAGGACCACCTCTCCTGGTATGCCCCGCAGAGGACCTTAAGGTCCATGAATAATCATAGTTTGGAGGTCCCGGGCCCTAAGGAAGTCAGATTATCCTCCACCAGGGCCAGGGCCTTCTCAGTAATGGCCCCGACCTGGTGGACTGCTCTTTCCCATGAGACCAGGGCCCTGCAGAATTTAACTTCCTTCCACAGGGCCTTTAAGAGAGAGCTATTCCACTCATCTCGCTTTATTGGCCGAGGGAGCCGGCATTTGTCCGCAGACAGCTTCCAGGTCATGCGGCCAGCATGACTAAACCACTTCTGGCGAACCAGAGCAGCTCATGGAAACGCTGTTGTGCTTCCCGCCAGAGCGGTACCTATTTATCTACTTGCACTTTGATGTGATTTCGAACTGCCAGGTGGGTAGGAACAGGGACCGAGCAACAGGAGCTCACCCCGTTGCGGGGATTCAAACCACCGACCTTCTGATCGGCAAGTCCTAGGCTCTGTGATTTAACCCACAGTGCCACCTGTGTCCCTTGGCCAGGGATAGGACAATACAAAAGGGCTCCAAACTCAGTATAGGTATTTAAGAGCATCGCTAAGTTTTTGCTAAAGAAATGGTGTGGCTGCCAACAATTGGGTGTATCTACAAGCCTTTCTGTGATCAGGAACATGGATTGCACATGGTTCCTGATCACAGGGAGTCCTGTACGCAAGTTTAAGCAAGCCCATTTCCTTCAGAGCCTACTGCGGCAAGCAGCAAGGTTGGGAGTAGAGCAGGCAGGGCTGGTACATACAGCCCTGTATCATCAGCACAGTTTGATCTTTACTATTACTGCAGAGGGCTTGATGGTTCAACCTGGACCTTTGAATGATCTCAGCCAGCAGTTTCACTATAACATTAAAAAGCATGGGAGAAAAGACAGATTCTTATGGCACTGCGTAGGGTTCAACTGCAGTCTCTTGGTGCTGTCACCTAGGGATGGGTGAATCTGTCAGTTTCAGGTCCTCATTTTTCCAGTACTAAAGTGAGTTATTCACATTTCCATATTAGTCTGAGATTCTCCTTTTAAAAGCTAGCTTGAAATTTCATTTTATTGCAAATTTCTCCAATTAGATACATTTTTGCAACAAAATTTCCCCTGATGTACAAGGCACAATGATTCCAACATTTTCCAGATCAAACGTTTCTAAATAGATTTGGTGTTATTTTTACAGACAGCCATAAATATGGTGGAACAATGGAGTTAGAGGACTCTGTTTTTAAAAAACAACAACCTTGGCATTTTTTATTTTTTTTTAGAGTGTGTTGCTAGCTGTGCGTTCTTCCAGATGTATACACAGAGCGAGAGACTCAACAGATGCATAAAGCTGTTCAGTGTTATTATTGAGCCATGGTCTAAACAGGTAAATTATACCCCAGTAACAGATTTGCTATGAGACAGGGGAACCATAAGAAATATTGCTACAACCATCATCAGTGCCCATATCATAGCCCCATTTCCGGCAATGACAAAGTGCTGAGTTATTGTCTTGGCTCGAAAGGCAACGAGTTTGTAAACTCTCTTGTTTGTGCCACTTTCCCAGCAAAATGAAAAATCATTCATCATCACTAGGTAGGTACACTGTCAGAGCAAGGAGCAGAAAGCAAAAGGGCCAGTAAGACCAAACAAAGGTATTGGATGCTGGCCAGATTTGAGAGAGAGGCTAAGTGGCGAAACAGGTTGCAGGGCTGAAGTGTTAAAGGCTCCTCCAGATGAGCTATTTATTGAGCATTTATCCTGATTTGCTCACAGAAAGCTGACATGGAGGTTAGACTGTAACTGTCCAATAAGGTTATAGGACGATAAGCGTTCCATCTTACATTCACCTTTGATTTGCTTGTGGAGTGTTTATGCATCCCACACTTTTCCGTGAATCTCCCTGTCACTTTCCCGACCACAAAAGTCCATTTCTTTCTTTCTTTTTGGCTCTTGGGCGACAAAGCACTTTCATCTAAACAGGCACTGATTGGAAATGAAGCAGCATGACCAGCCCCAAAACATTTGGCAGCATCAAAAGCATTGAAAGCAGGATCAGATGTGACTGCCCCAATAGCATCACAAGCACAAATCACCACAAATGTGCAATAAAAATAAAAAGACTCCAGGAGGGGCCCTGATTGTGACAATCAATAGAAAAATGTCCAAGGTAGGGATGGAGGAAGAGCCAGAAACCCTTGCTCAAAATGGGGTGGAGTGCAGTGCTCTCCCATTTATCCACCTGCAGGGAGAATAGCCATCAAACCACTCATTTTGCCCTATTTCTACTGCAGAAATTATCTCTCTAACCCACCATTACCACCATATTTCTGCCCTCCCATCTATGTCTTTCTCATTGCCGGGACATTCTTTCCAGATTGCGCCAGTAAAATCACCCCACACCCAGTTATGTCAGCTACCATAGCAACATTTTGCAAGCCCCACTATATCATTAGCACTCTCCACACCCAGTATACCCATTCTCACCTTATTCCCAGGTATCTGTTGTCACCTGGAGAGCAATACATGTGGGCCACTTATTAATGCTGCCTTGCAAGCGTTGGGACCCTCACTATTGCAAAGGCCCCTAAGATCATAGCAAACACAAGGAGGATGAAAAAGAGCATTCTAACCAGGCATAAGGGTAGATAATCTGAAGCAGCTGGGGCGCTCAGCTCTGCCTAAGAGCTCCACCCACCGTCTCCACCTGCATCCCTCTGCCATCAGAGATCTGGTAGATGGTCACATGAGGCTTTTTTCTTGGTGGCACTTAGCTTTTTGGAATGTCCTTCCAAGGGAAGCTCACTTAGCCCCATCATCTACCTCCTGCTTTTTTACCCAACTAGTGAAAATGCTGCTTTAGGATGTCTTCAGGGTAAGTAACAACTGAGGGTGTCTCCAGAGACAGTCACTGTTTTGTGGGATGGATTCAAACATGTACCAGAATTTTAAGTTTGCTCAGTCAAAGTGTATCAAAAGGCTCTGTCCCCATGTAGACACCCCACAAACAAATCAGGATGAGTGCAGGACAAATGCTCCTTGTAATATAACTGCCCTGCAAATAAAGCAGAACAGTTGCTCAATATAATCTAGCCTCTATGCAAGCAAATCAGGATGAATGCTTGATAAATCGGCAATCTCCGAAATAGCCTTGAAAATAGATCTGGATTATTTCCTGGCACTTGTTATGGTGTTCCTGCCAAAGTGATGTGTCTCTTATGTTTTGTGGTTCCTTTAATATTTGTGTTTGCTTTTATTTTGTTAAATTGTTTGAGGATGTGCTTTGATATTGTGCCTTGGTGGTCTTGAGGGACAGAAAGGCAGGATGAACAATATTTTCAATTAAATAAACTGCTATCAGGACTTCTCAGCATGTGCTATGTCTGTTGTTCTTGGCTGAGAGGCTAACAGAACACCAGACCAAAAGGCAATGCCCACTGACCAGTTTCTCCTGCTTTAGCCACACCTGGTTGAACCTGTTTCATTGTTGGTGTCTATTCTAAAGAGCAGAAGAGGTGTTGCACTCCCATTGCTGCATGGAAGGAGTACAGTTGGTGCTCTGTTTTTGTGTGTTGTTGTTGTTGTTGTTGCTGGCATCTGTCTGTCTCAAGAGACAATGGAGTGCGCCTCTGGGTGTGAAGGCAAACTGCTGGCAATTCAAAGCACCTGTTGTAGCTGCAGAAGTCGCAATGTTGCCTCCACTGTTGTTTCTGCTGTGTTAGCAACGCCAAAGTGACCTTCCTGGGGCGCAAGCCTGGGCAGTGTGTTCAGAGTCCAGGACTGCCCAGATGACAAGGCCTTCCACTCTCAGCCTCACTGATGTGGTCCAATGAAAAGCAGAGAAATGTGTTTGGCATCAGCTTGGATGCAGGAGTTGACAGAAGGAGACGTACACCACCCAACTGTCTTAGGGATGCCACTCTGGATTTTTTTAGGCTTTACTCCTTAGCTTTCATTATCCAGAAGACGTCCCAAAAGATTTTTTCGCAGGTTTACTCCTGAGGCTTTTCTCGTGAATGAGTATAGCCACAAAGCAGTAGGGGTTTCGGACCAGAGATTTCCTTCTGTTGTTGTTTTCCAGTACCAAGAAAGTGATTGTGTTCTTATCAAACATCACAGAATGGGGAGCTAGTATTGGTGAATATTGGAAGAGAAACAGGGAGTTTAAAACCGTCATCCAGTCGAGACTGTGCACACCTTCACCTTTTAATTTTTTTTTTTTACCCCTTTCCAGCTCCATGGCCCCTGGGCAGACACTGGCAAAGAGAAGGATAGCACACGCGATAGCACACAAAGTTGCCTAGGCCAACACAGTTCCTTGAGAATCCTGCCCTTTGCCACTTTCTTTTTTAAGAATGTAAGAATTGTTTTGGGAGATCGAAGTCCAGCTATTCCAGTATTCTGTCTGCAGCAATGACCATCCTAGGGAGCTCATAAGCAGAGCATAAAAGTTGATGGCCCTTTTTCTGATTGCTCAGCATCTGGAAATCAGAAGCTCTGTTGTCTCTGAAGATGAAGCTTTAATTCAGCTCTCATAGTAGCTAATGGCCACTTATTAGGTCCATCCTTTTATGAATTTATCCAATCCTTTTTTGAAGCCATCTTAGCTGGCTTTAAAACTAGCACACCCTAGTGCTAGCTTTAAAGAACCAGCTAAAAAACAAACGAACAACTAGCTAGTGAATATCCTACAGCAGCCTTCCACAGCCTGATACCTTCCTGGATGCTCTTGGCCAATGGTCAGCATGCCCAATGGCCAGGCCATAGCAATAGTTTTGGCTTGGGATTGGCTGAGCAGTGGAAAGAGCTGATTGGCCAGAGAATAGGAGATTGACAGAAATGGCTGCAGCAGTTCAAACTGGAGGCTTGGGAGAATGTAGGGAGCAATAAATAGTGTGGGAGTTTTTGGGAGGGGTGTTAGTTTGGAGGAAAAATTTATTTCTTTCCCTTTTAAACTCCATGTGATGGGACAGTTCACCCAATAAGTGACCAGTCCCCACTCACTATTTAGCAGTGTTGGACACAATCCACCCAAAGCCAAGCATTTGTCTGTGCAATCTTATACATCTATAGATGGGTTCAGTGGGGCTTACTCCCAGGTAAGTGGATATAAGGTTGCCACCTTAAAGCCGTTTACAGTGCAATCCTATGCACATTTATTCTGGAGCAAATTCTTCAATGGGGTTTTTTCGCAAATAATTACGCATAGAATTACAGTAGTAAACATTGATTTAGGTAGAAATCCCATGCACATTTACATGAAAGTAAGTCCCACTGTGTTCATTGAGGTTTACATCCAAGTAAGTAGGCCTAGCATGGCAGCCGTATTTTACTGTGCCTGGGTTGTGCCCCTTCGTTTCATTATCTTAACTCTTTATAAATTTCACTGGTTTCCCCTTTTATAACTATATTTTCTTTTTTTATCTCCCATTTTTATAAAAAAAATATATTTTGTATATTCTTGTTTTCCCTTAACCACTTCTTTGTCTGTTGCGCCAGTTGTATACAGTTAAACAAAGTTATTTTACTTCCTGCTACAGCTTCTCTTATTTGTTCTTTGCTTCTTCTTTTTTCCACCCATTCCATTTTTAAAAATACTTTATTGAAATAATACTTTAAAAACAAACAAACAATAAACAAACCACAAAACAATACAATACAGTAACAAAGAACAAACAAACAAGAAAAAGCATCACATATTCCTTTGATTTCCATTCATCCCACCATGTTTTCTAGGCTTCATTTTCGATTTCACACTTTGTATTATCACTTCTTAATGTTTAAAATCACTTAATTTATTCATGTTCCATATTGTCCTGCAAGGTTCAGTCTAGACTAGTCAAAGTGTTTAAGTTTGTACAATGTAGCTGTAAATATTCTTTAAAGACATTCCATTTTTTATTTAATCTTTGTTTTGAATCATCTCTTAAACTTCCAGTTATTTTGGCTAGTTCTATATATTCTATCATCTTCAGCTGCCAGTCTAATTTGGTGGGTATCATTTCTCCTTTCCAATTTTTTGCTATCAAAATTCTAGCCGCCATTGCTGCATACATGAAAGTTCTTCTAAAAACTTTTGGTATTTCATTGTATATGATTCCCAACAGGAAGGCTTCTGGGTTTTTTGGGGAATGAACATTTAAAGTTTTTTAAAAGTTCATTATATATAATGTCCCATAGTTCTCTAACTTTCACACAGTTCCACCACATATGTATCATTGTACCTTCTGACTTCTTACACCTCCAGCAAACGTTCAATTTTTTATTTACATTTTGGCTAATTTGGCTGGAGTCAGGTACCAATGGTAAAACATATTTTTCAGATTATAACATGCAGTGAATTCTATGTCTACCTTCCAGAGTCTTTCCCACGAATCCATTTGGATATTATAACTGAAGTCCTGGGCCCATCAAACCATAACTGATTTTACCACCTCCTCCTTGACTTCCCAATCAAGGAGGAGTTTATACATCTTGGATAAAGGTTTTTCTTTCTTTAATCTCTTCTCCACCCTTTCCTTTATTTTAAATATTTGGTTTTAATGTCTGACTGCAATATTTCGTTTTTCATAAGTTCTTTTGTAAGTCGCTGTGAGAGGTGAGTGCTGCCAAAGCCAGCGTAGATAAAAACTCCAAGCTCGCCACCAGTTACTGTCTTTAAGATTTATTTACAAAGTTCAAAAAGGTTTCCAGAGCTTCAAAGTATGTCCGTCTCAGTCTGATTAGATGCCTCAAATGCTTTTTTTTACTCCTTCCCCAGCAGGCTAATCGGCGGAAACCCCGCCTCTTATCTCCTCTGTTCAAAGGACAGCTAGTTCTGGGCTGAGCATCCCCCCTCCCTGCCTCTTCTTCGCTGTCAGAAGAGAGGCTGCTAATTAGCTCTTTCGGCTCTCTATAAGTGCTCCTCTCCCCCTTTGGGTCTTTTGCCGTGTGCATCTCCCTGACAGTCACTGTGAGTTGCCATGGCAAAAAAGAAAACTAATAAGTCCAGTAAATAAATAATCATAAATGTCTGGCAACCTGAATGAAGAATATGTTCACATTAATGGCTTGAAACACAGTGAGGTCATTCCCCTAACCCACTGCATTTCAAGCTACTTTTGCACAAAGTTGTGCACTGTGCACACGAAAAAGGGGGCAGGGAGGTCTTCACCGGGTGCACAGACCTTTTTGGGATCCCCACTCATGCAGCCCCCCAGCACTCCTGTTCACTAAGCTGTCACCTGTGTTTGCATGCTCACCTGTGCCAGTGCAATGGCTACTGGGTATGTTCAAATTACCACTTATTCCACATCCAGTTTTCTAATTGGATTGAAGGTGTTTGAGAAGAAAAACACATCACACAGGAATATTTGCTAAGAAACTACAGGATCGATATGGACCGTGTGAATGCAGCTTAAAAAATGAGCAGTGCAAGTGCATTGGATGTGGAGTAAGCAGTAATGGGAGCCCCTCCAGTGCCATATAACTAGCTACAGCAGGTGGGTAGAGACCTTGTACAGTATTCAACTGCTATGTCTCCCATCAGTATCAAGATTTCTGCTTCTGCAATCTCCTCACCCTACAGGTGCCTCACAGCCTCCCTAAATCTGCTCCATAGAGTTGAGGGAACCCCTAGAACAGATTCAGGGGGCACGCATGGACTAGCAAGGGGAAGAATGTTTCCTTCCTCCAGCAGAAACATGGCACTGATGAGATGTTCACACAGCACTGCCTTGGATGCTCCCCATAGCTCATTAGCAGAGTGCACTGTTTACATGCAAAAGGTCCCAGGCAGGTTGAGTCCCTGACATTTCCAACTACAAGGCACTCAGGCGAACAAATAAAGTAAATGATATCAGATAAATTATATGAAGGGTCTGTGCCTGAGACTTCGGTTACTCTGCTGCCCATCAAAAAATCTGGCCTGGTAGAAGGCAACTCCCTTGTTGCTCTGAAGTTGTGTTTTGTGCATATAGGTGTGCACATTAAGTGTACATAGGTACACCTTAAATTCCATGGGTGAAGCAGCCCTTAACTTCCCAGTCTCAGGAGCAGACCAGTGGTTATCAACCTGTGTGCCGTGGCACCCTGGGGTGTCTTGAATGATGGTCTGGGGTGCCGTGGGCAACACTGGCTTCTGTCCCTCTTTCCTTCCCTCCCTCCTCTGATGCCCTCTTGCATCTCTGCCTCCCAAAAGCTTGCACAGCTGTTTGGGCAGCAGCCCTGGCTACAAGCTCCCCAGATGAATGGTGCCTCTGGAGCTGGCCATGGGATGCTTCCAAGGCCCCTGTGGGGCAGTGTGATGAGGCACCTCTCTTTGGGGCATGGGGGAGGCAGCTCAGAAACCAGGGGTGGCAGCTGCGGCTGCCCAGAGGACTCCCAAGAAGAGGGGAGAGGAGAGGAGGCTGAGGGAACACTCCACAAGGAAGGGTGTTCGAAAAAGGGCAAGAGGCTGCCAGTTCTGCATAACTGGGCTTCTGAGCCCCACAGGGGTGTTGCAGGAAGAATGTAGTTGGCTAAGGGAGCCATGAACTCAAAAAGGTTGAAAACCTCTGACTTAGACCTTACTCAGTGGATGCTGAGCTCTTGAGAATGTCCCCAAGGAATGTGGGTTGTAGCATTCCTGGGCGTGTTCCTCGCAGGACATTGTAGCCCCATCCTTGCGGTTCCCAGCTGTCCTGAATTGGCTATATCAGAGAGTCCCACACATCGTGGCTCAGTTTTTAATTACAAGTGCTCGGATAGGCAGAAGAGATGGCACCCGCTGGTTTTGCATGTTAATGAGGGTGCTTAATATTCATGAGTCAATATTTTAGGGCGGCGAATAGCTGTGCAGTAGGTGCACATATGAATGGGAGTTTATCATGATTAGGCAAATCAGGAGGGAGAGCGAGCGGCAGGGGAAGGGAAGATGAATTTCTCCAATAAAATTAACTAAGGCCGCCACGGCATGCTGCTCCCCTCCTTCTCCTTCCCGTGTGCTTTGCTGAGCTCTCTCTTTCCTCAAATTTATGAGGCCAATTACAGAGATGAGCTTGGAAGTTTCTGGGAACTTCACTAAGTGCAAACGGCGCTCCCTGCTGTTCCCATCAAATTAATTAACCGAGTGCTATTGATGGCTGTCCGGCTCCGGCGAGAGATTTAGCTGCAGGGAAACGCCGGCGTAGGATTCGTGGCGAACGGCACCATTTGGAAACAGGAAGATCCTGGCTTGTGCTGCTGCCACTGGGAAGCTGCAGGGCAGGGGGGTGGCCCAGGAAGAGCAGGCCCAGGAACCAGGAACTGCTGCTTCAAAATGGAGAGATGACCCAGGAAATGGTCTGATGGCAGTGGTGGCTGGCGCCCATTGGGTCTGGTGGGGCAGAATGCAGGGAGCCCAACAATAGGTGGCGCCAGAGCCAATGGCAGGCAGTGCAGGCTAATTCTTGCCCCCATCTTCCTCCTTGCTGAGTTCTACCAGGTGCAACACTGAGACTAGGGAGGAGGAAGCTGGCAGTTGCTGCTGCCTCTTGGACTGGTTACAGGTAAGAAGGGAAGGCAGGTGAGGGCTAGCTGAGGTTGGTGGGGCAGTGCCTCATTTGGCTTAGTGGGTCACCTTCCACTACTTGAGGGTGGAACATGACACAGATACTTTGCTGAAGCTAAGAAGGTGTCAAGGTTGCTTTCCAGCCAAAAAAATGCACATGGAGGATAGTGAAGTATTTGCTGTCAATTGTAACACTTAAGTGGAATCTACACATATATTAAAAAATGTTCTGAAAATAGTTTTTTTAAATAAAAAAAATATTGAATTTTCCATAAGGCTCACCATTGCCATCTAGTGTCACATTGTATATTGCACTTAAAACACACTTAAAACGTTCAATTTGCAGCTGAGTCCTTATAGTTGCTTCTACAGCTCTGGATACCTACGCACACCAGTCTTTTGTCTAGGCAGCTATTCCCAGGTCCGCGTTCTATGGAGCAGTTGCAGCACCAGGGAACCAGTCCCCTCCACCAGTTTATGTACCTTCCCGACGAGCTGCACACACGCAGCCAGAGACTGTGCCTATGTGGCAACTTCCTCTGCTCATCCCTTTTCAGTCCCCTCCTGGTTCTGGGAGACAGTGGTGCAGGAGAAGGTGGGAAGCAGCTGGCCCTTCACTTGCCTGGCCTGCCTTTTCCTCCTCTTCTTCCGACCCATCCTATGCTCCAGCTCTGAGGCTTCCCCTTTCTCCAGCTCTTGCCTCCTGTCCAGAACAGTTCACCACAAATCGCTGATCCCCTCTTTCAAGACTCCAGCCCCACTTTCCCTGGTGCACACTCTTCAGCATGCTGCCAGTCCCTGATAGCAGGTGATGGGCCCTACCCTACAGAGCCTACAGTCACTCTGGAGACTTGTTCTATTCATTGAGGTGGAGGGGGGCTTCTCAGAGCTGCACCGGGGATAGCCTTTGCCGAAGATAGCAGATTGGCTGTGCATCAGGAATGAGGGAGAGCAGCAGAAAGAGGACCCTGCTCCACAGCCTTAGGCAGCCTCAGTTGGAGATTAATGGTCAATGCCCTGTTCATCAGAATCCTAAGGCTCTTAGCACAGCAGCCTTCTCCAACCTGGTGCCCCAGCCATAGTGGCACACCAGGTTAATGTAGACTTGCCAAGAGTATTGAACTGGGTTGCGACCTTTTTAAAGAAAAGGGCTAGCAGGGGATGGGCAAAGGTATTGCTTTTGGTTTCTCTCTGTCATTTTTGCAATCTTAATTTCGATTCTCCACCTTTACACATCAGTTAGCATGTTTTTTAAAAAACAAGTTTTCATGAAAATTCATCAGAATTGTAGTGCAACTTTCTCTCAATATACACTTTTGGTATGCAATGTTTCCTTGTGTACATTTTTTTTGCAAAGCATTTTCCCTTAATATAATGTGTTATTTTTACTAAAATATGTATTTATACTCACACCTAGTATAGACATTACAGAACAAGCTACACAGCTGGGGAACTGAACTGCAAAATTCAGAGATGGGCAGATTTCAAAGGATAGCTGTGTTTCAGTCTGCACGTTTCAAAAAAAGTGTGAATTAGGTAAGTTCTCCTTTAAATGCAAACTGAATCAAATTTCTCCCCCATCCTTTGGACTAACACAATGACAACAACATTTATTGCAAGGTAGGAAATGTCACCTTGCAGTATTTTTTGAAAGTAGAGCACGTAGCTAATGCAAAGGTACTTAAGATGAAAGCAATATGCAGTGCTGGATATATGGAGGAGCAGAAGCAGCAGTTTTCTCTGGGACTAGAGCTGTAAGTGTTGTTACTCCACCCCAGGAAGCCCCAATTCCCATTTCCTTGGGCTTCTTCTCCAACTAATCTGCTGCAGCATTTAGCTGAATTTTAATTTTCAGGATCATCAGACTCACAGTCTATGCGCAGGGGTAGGAACTTCCCAGAAAAAGAATAACCCAGCATCAGAGGCCACCTGGTGAGAGTCTGATACCCATCTTAAATTTCTGAACGTGCTAGCAGAGGCACAAACTATGTGGCTCATACCTGCTCCTAATGCCAAAAATCAGTGGAGCAAAGTCAACTTCTCTTAAATTCACATTTTTCCATTTGGGAAAAGTAGTAGCCCAGAGAGAGACTGGCATTTAGACTGGTCCTCCTTCTGGTCTGGTTAGCTGCTTCTGCCACTCTCCCAGAGTTGACCTGCATGGGCAACCTCATAAATACCCCTAGCGGTTAAGTGTTAAGAGTCCTCTACCTCCTTACTCTTCAATGTCTACCGCAGGCCAAAACATAATTCATGATTACTGAAGCTCTGAGGTAGAATTCACCTGCTCTTTCATCCTATTTCCTAGGCTTTTCATTTCATTTATAACAAACTGCATTTACCAACCACTAAATTAACAAACTTACCAGAATGTGTCATGAAATTCTTCCACACCCTATTCCAGGAGAAGTTTCACAAAGCCACTTACAACCCACACATTTATCGTCCTGTGAAACTTTAACTGCTTTATCCAAGGGTCTCCTTCTATGCATTGAAGGCTGACAATTATGCTGTGTGTGTGTGTCGGTAATGTGTTTGAATTTACACAAAACACCATGTATAATTGTGAGATGATATAATTGCAGGAGACGTGGATTTCTTCCATGTTCAGCTGCACGGTGCGCCATTCCTGGGCAAACATTCCAGGCTGTTCAGCCGCATCTCAGAAGTGATATTTTGCTCATCTAACTTTATCTCAGTGAAAGAGGTCTTTGCGCAATTGATTATGATGACAGGCAGGGAATCTAGGGGCTATAGGAGGTCATAAGCTGAACATGAGTCAGGCAGGCGATGCTGCTCCCAGAAAGGCAAATGCTGTTTGGAAGATGCATTAGAAGCAACGCTGTACTGGAGATGCAGGCCTGCTTTACGGCGCTTGTGCCCGCAAATGGAGGGAGAAAGCACCCAGCTTTGATAGTCATGTTGTGAATGGATATTAACACAATGAAATAAATTTAAAGGAAAAAAGCAGTGGGATGCAAGACATGCGGAGAGGTTGAAGACAATAAAACATATTTATTGTAGACGAAGGCAGATTAAGTTGGAAAATGATTTTAAATACTTATAAGCTGCTCTCAAGGAGCGGGAATGACAGCTATGCTTCACTGTGACAGAAGAAAGGGTGAAAGCAACAGTTTTATGGTGCAATGGTAGGTATTTAGTGGAACTCAAATAATAAAACAGAAACGAACAATGGGACAAGTTACTGAGAAAAGTTAGGGGATAACCCTTCATTTTCCAAAATATTTTCCCTAAATTTTATCAGAAAAAGAAGTATAAGAGGTGGTAGTCAGGAATGTCTTGGAATCCCTGCTTTAGAGCAGTTGGACGAACCTTTTAGAGATCCCTCAGACTAAGGTGGTGTGTATACTGCAACGCCATAGAAGAACAGAAAATTCAGAATAGGTTCCTGGCCATCTGAGAACTTTGGTTTTCTTCCCCTTGTTAGAAGCAAGTTTCTAGCCTATATGGTTGTGTATATATGGTTTCCCTCCCACTGGGAACCATGGGAAATTCACAGACTTAAAGCAGCTCCAGAGATTATCTGAATTTTTTCTGGCTGGGGAAAGAAACTGGAATGGCTTGCAGTTCTCCAGCATGCTCCCCAAACTGCCCCAACGTGGATCACCCTCTCTAACATCAGAACTCTGCTTCCTTATTGAGAGGAGAGCTGGTTTGTCCTACAGCTCCTAAGGTGCCTTCCCAAGAGGCATAGTATTTCATGCACAGGGACTTTCCTGGCCACCGAAATAGTCCTGCAGGTTACGAAAGAATGGAACCTTCTGAAACCATCACAGAAACATGCACTAGAGATTCTGCCTATAAAAAGGGAGTTAGCAGAACATGTCATTACCTGTCTTGACCACAAGAGGACCCCCTTATAACACACAATGTGCATGATCTGAATTGGGGAGCCAAGCAACTTGAATGGTGATGCATGAAAATTGCTTGTGTCAACACAGGATAAAAAGGGAAACTAGTAGCTCTCGATGGTACAGGGTGAGCTTACCCAAGGACCAAGCAAATACTGTGAAACCCAGCCCAGAAAGAAGCCCAGGAAACTTCCTCTTCTAGAGGATGTTGGACTCCAAGTCCCATCTGTCTCAGCCAGCAAAGGCCACCGTCAGGGATGATGGGAGTTGTAGTCCAACAACTGGAGGGCTGCACGTTCCCCCTCCTGATTATAACGCATGAACACTGGACAACTGCTGAGATGACAAATTTAACTAAGATTGTTCAAATTGCAAGAGGGAAGAGAAGCAGTTGCTGTTTTGAGAACTGCATGACGTCTTTTGTAAATTATTATTATTGTAATTGTAAACATCAGTATAATCTTGATGTAAACAGATGTAGTTGTCATATTATATGAATAACGTGCCATATACTTGTGCTCATTCAAGATTGTGAGAATACATGTTCTGAGGTAAAGTCAAATGGACGAGAGGTGTGGATTAGCTGTAATTAAGGAAGCTAGAGGAGCAAAAGCTTCTTCTCCCCACTTGCTTCCCCCCCAAACCTCTTGGAGGGGAGGCTCCAGAATAATAAAAATTATTGTTGTTGTTGTTGTTGTTGTTATTAATTTATTTATACCCCGCCCATCTGGCTGGGCCTCCCTAGCCACTCTGGGTGGCCCCCAACAAAATATCAAAACACAGTAATCACCAAACATTAAAAGCTTCCCTAAACAGGGCTGCCTTTAGATGTCTTCTAAAAGTCTGGTAGTTCTCTTTGACATCTGGTGGGAGGACATTCCAAAGGGCAGGTGCCCTCTGCCTGTTTCCCTGTAACTTGGCTTCTTCCAGTGAGGGAACCGCCAGAAGACCCTCGGTGCTGGACCTCAAGTGTCTGGGTAGAACGATGGCTGTGGAGACGCTCCTTCAGATATACTGGACAGAGGCTGTTTAGGAATGGAATGTGGAAGGGGGTCTGAGGAGCTGCTGGGTAGACTCACCCAGAATTGTCCTTTGCCCAAGAGGGCCCCCAAACACCTGGAGAAGCAGGTGCTTGCATGGCGGAGGGGGGAACTTTCCTTCTGTTACCTTAAGATCCAAGTTATTCATCTGTACTTCAGATATCATGCCACCAACTTACTAATCTCAAGCACAGATCCCAGCACAACTGGATACTGTGACCTCAAATCATGGAGGTCCACTTTTTTTTTAGTTTCTCCTATGAAGCAATTACGTTAACTTAAATGCCATGTCAGATTGCTCAAAGTAGACAGCACTACAAATCTGGCCTTTCCCCCATAGCTCACCATGACATAAACCGGTTGGTCTAGTTCAGGCAGCAGCTCCAGAGTGATGAGCTGCAAAGGAAGGAAAGGCTCTTGTACCTTTAAGAGAAGAGGGGTTTGTGGCAGGTGGTTCTAGTCGTGCAGAACCGAAAGAGAGCAACATTTACTCAACACTAATATTTAATGGCACAGGAGCTCAGTCCTCCCTTGCCTCCTGTCACCTTACAGGTAGGCAGTATTTCTGTAGGTGTCTGTCCTCCAGACCTTTAGCAACACAGGCTGAAATATTCAGTGTAGGGCACATGGCTTCTGTCTGCATTGCAGAAGTGAGGATCCGACCAGCAGGGCTCAAAACAGGGATGGGCAACCTGGAATAAGTCAGTTGGTAGAGCACGAGACTCTTGATCTTAGGGAAGTTTTAAATGTTTGATATTTTATTGTGTTTTTAATATTCTGTTGGGAGTTGCCCAGAGTGGCTGGGGAAACCCAGCGAGAAGGGCAGGGTATAAATAATGTATTATTATTATTATTATTATTGATCTCAGGATCAAGAGCTCAAGCCCCATATTGGGCAGAAGATTCCCGCATTGCAGGGACTAGGGAACTAGATAACCCTTGTGGTTCCTTCCAACTCTACGATTCTATTAATGTAATTGCACCACAACTCCCATCAACCCTGACCACTTGGTCATACTAGCTGGGACTGATGGGAGTTGGAGTCCAACAGCACCTGGAAGTCCAGAGGTTCCTCATCTTTACCTTAAGCACTGTGTTTTGAGAGTACAGACTTTCAGGAAGGAGAGTCCACTGTGGGACTGGTCCGAGTGTGGGGTGTCTCTTTAGAGACACACCTGGAGGAGGAGGTGGTGGGGTTGTCCTTCTGACTTACAGCAACACCCATGTGAACCTGCGCTGCCAGTAAAACATCCCCAGGTCTCATTAGCCCAGCAAGCATAAGGAGCATCTCCTTGAAGAGCTATGGGAGGGGAGGCCTGTGATACAGTGAAAATGCAACTAGTGGCTAATGACTTTGACAACTACATGTGATCTAGCACTGTGAATTTTCTCACAGGGGCCAAGTCTCCCCACAGGCTAAATCTCTGGGAAGGGGAAAAAAATCCATTATAAAAGAAGATTACAGTCATCAGGGTTGAATTGAGACCCCCTCATAAACTACAGTGCAGAGGCTCCATTGAGGTTTAGGGAAGCTGCAAGTATGCTGCTGCCCTGAAATTCTTACCACCTGGTTGCCCAAGTGCCCACCCCAATCATTGTAAAAGAAACAACACAGGAGGGGGGGGGGGACCCTTCCCTGCAGGAGCAGGAGGCTTTGATGATTTGGAGCTGTGGTTAGTGCCTGAGTGTGAATTGTGGCTCCCTGCCACCAGCACAAAGCTACTGACAAAGGGCAGGGAAAGAGCTGTGCCTTCTGAACTCAGATCAAGGGGGGAAGAGAGCTAGCAGGATTGTGGTCCAGCAGTTCCTCTAGCTTTACCTTTAGGCAGGCCAGGAATTGCCCTCCAAGCCGCACTGTGACCAACATATCCTACTGAGCTTGTCTTCTAAAGCAACAATACAGTAAGTCAAGATGGAGAGCACTTCAAACACTTTTACTTTCCCATTAACAGTTCCATCACTCGCCAACAGGCCAATCCACAGAATCCTATTGCAGACCAGCACTGATCTGAATTAGTCCAATTACTGTATAAAAGGTCTTGTTCTACATCTCCATGACAGATCAAAGCATCTATTGGCTCCTCAATAATATTATATTGGGGAAAAGGTGTGTGCGCCCCCCATACCAGATCAAGCCACCTTTCAATTTAGTTGATAAGTAGGTTGAATTCCTTCTCCCTTTCCCCTCAAGTTCTTCACTGCATCAGCAATTTCAAATTCCTCTATGGGAACACCACACAGCATCCAGGCGGTACTTACAGCGAACATGGAGGCAGCTTTAGAATGCCATCCCTGTTGCATTATTAGTCCAACCAAGGATCTAATTCATTACAGAACTTAAAACATGTTAACAGGTTTTATTGTCTTTCAGCAATCACAGCAATCCTTCGTTTCCAAAAGAACAGAGCACAAGGGGACCTTATTGTGCTGATCCCTAAGTGATACACTGCAGAGGTACAACATGGAGGTGCGCAAAGGAGCCTGTGGGGCTAATGAGATAACTACAGCTCACTAAGGTGTATTTCCCTAAGGGTCACCTAGTCAAACACAAGAACTGCGAAGGGCCCATGACTCAGTGGCAGAGCACCTGTCCTGCAAACAGATGGTCCCAGATCTTCAGTTCCTAGCATCTCCTACTTAAAAGGATCATGTAGCAAGAGACTGGGAATATCCCTGCCCGAGACCCTGGAAAGCCACTGCCAGTCAGAGTAGACATTATTGCAATAGATGGGGAAATAGTCTGATCTGGTATTAGGCAACTTCCAATAAGTTCTGACTCATCCGCTAAGGCAAAGTGTATTCTGCTGTTTAATTCCTATTCAAGCCATACAGATGCAGAATGTGGTAAAGCACCCTGAGAACTGCAGCTTCATTTTTTAAAAGGGGGGGGAAACAAGTTTCAAGCCTTTAAGGCTGTGAAGACATGTTTGAAAGAGTGCAGGTAGCGCTTTGAGGAGTCTCAGTAATGTATGGGTGTTTCAGCAGCATTTCTGGGTAAATAGACCTCAGTGAGTGTATTTTTGTGTTTTTATATTGTAAACACCCTGTGATCCTTGGATGAAGGGCGATATAGAAATTTAACAAAGAAATAACAAATTAGTACAGGATTATGTTTACCTTGGCACAGAAGTTTGATATTTAACTGCAAACTATATCTGAAACGTTCTTGAAAGATGTTGATCCAGTCTCTTCTTGGTACTCAGAGAAGCATATACCCCAAAGTTGTTTCACTGCCTGATTCTTCTTAGTGCTAGAAAAGTACCTCCAAGTTATTCCATCCAAAGCTACCCTCCTGCTGTGTCTTCACTTCATGCCGTTCTCTGCCCCTTCCCTACTGGCTTGCAGTAGCTCCCTCTCCTTTATCCACCTCCTGAAAGTACTAACAAGAAGTTCCAAATCCTGAAACCATACCAAGCTCTACAGTTAGCATAAATTATGCAAAGAAACAATCCTGTGCCACCATTTGGGGAAGGGTAAGATTCTAAAACCTCTAAAACATTTTCCAAGGCCAGGAGCAGGGTTGGAGCGAGAATATAATGTCAGCTAGAAGAGATTAATCCCGAGATGGAAATCCATGACACTTCATTTCTTGGCAAACAAACCACAAACTCCCCTCTCTTAGCAGCAAAGCAGCCTCTCCAAATAAGAGAAGCTAGCAGCCTTAAAAGGATGCTACCTTTGCAAAGGTGTGTTTAAAATTCATTCTTAAAAATCCATTCTTAAAAATCTATTCATTCCCCCCACCACTCTTCCTCCGCTGTTACATGGGAGTTTCAATGTGCAAAATCGCTTTACAAATTTTCTCATTCATTCATTAAAACTGCCTCTCTAATGGCAATCCATTAAAAAACTGAATCCATTCAGGGCCTTGGGCTTTTCCTCCCGGTAGCACAGAGAAGGACCAGCTCCCCGTAATCACACAAGTCCTCCTGTCTTTAGCACCAGCAAAAATTTGCCAAGGAAAGCATACATGTCTGCAGGCTAGAAGGTCCCAAGTGAGTCACATGCAAGCACCACGACGGCATCCTCAAAGAGCTCTCTTCCTGTCACCAGTCCCTCTCGGGGGGCTCCCGGTAAGGCAGCCCCAGGTGAATGAAGATATCCCTCTCGGTGGGAGTAGACAGGGCCACGCCAGGCACTGTTTTGAGGCCACCGGCTCCACGCACCACCCCGCTGCTGAGGGCATGCTCCGACAAGCTCATGCCCTTGGTCTTGGCCAGAGCTCGCATGGAGCGGTTGAAGTGGGCTGAGCCAGTGAAGTAGAGCAGGGCACAGGCAAACTCACTGTAGGGCACCACAATGATGTCAAGGCGCCGGTGGCGCCGGCCTGGTCCTAGCAGACGACAGACCCCAAGGTATTTCTTCTGGCTTCCATTGTCTTCCTGACTCACCAAATCGTCTGTCAGGAAGCCTGTGGGGGAAAGGCACAAGTCAGGGAGTTTGGCTGGCAGAGTGCCTGGAACATGTGCAGGGGACGGCGACCAAGATGATCTGGAAACCAAGCCTTATGAGGAGCCGTTGAAGGAGCTGGGTATGTTTGGCCTGGAAAGCAGAGGCTGAGAGAAGATGTGACAGCCATCTTCTCAAAGGTTGTCACATGGAGGATGGAGCAAGCTTGTTTTGCCCTAAACCAATGGATTCACGTTACAAGAAAGGAGTTTTTGACTCAACATCAGGAAGAACCTTCTGACGGTAAGAGCTGTTCGATAGTGGAACAGACTCCCTCAGGAAGTTGTGGACTTTCCTTCTCTGGAGATTTTAAAGCAGAGGTTGGGCGGCCATCTGTCGTGGATGCTTTAGTTGAGATTCTTGCATTGCAAGGGGTTGGACTAGATGACTCTGGGGGGGGGGGGTCCCAATTCTATGATTCCTGCAAGGGTTGTTTTCTGTCCCCACTCAGTGGTAAGCCTGTGCTGGAGGGCTCCCTGCTTGCTAGCGTCAGTACTGGGTTCCTGGCTCACCAACATGATTGGTAGGGAGTCTCCTGGGATCTGGCGCACCGCTGTTAAGTACTGGCCTGATTCTGCAGGGGTCTTCTTATGCTCTTATCAAGATTGTGCATCACCAGGACAATTCACGGTGTTCAACGTACAAGAGACCTGAACTACCTGATCATGATCAGCATTCTGGCCTCTCAAAATATATGTTCTCTCCTAAAAGAACATCTGAGACATAGCTAAACCAGTATCTTGGAGAACGGCAAGAGTAAAGCCTTTCACCAAAATTTGGCTAGAGATAGAGGCTCCGTTGCCCTTGTATGTTGGCACTAAGAACAAAGAGTCCAAAATGTAAGCTAGAAGCTAATCAAACCTGCTATGTTCATTAGGTTGTGGGTCTCATCTTTACGGTATAAGAATAGGTGAGAAGAGGTTCTGACATTCGTACAGAGAAATATGTCAAGAAACAGAATCACCCATGTTATTATATTATGGAAGCACAATAAAGCATCCCTTCTTAGAAAGTCCCTCATGCAGGGAGCCCAACTATCTACACAGGGGGGGGGGAGATGGCTCCTTCCGAAGATGTCCCAGATATAGGCACTTTTAGTGCCAAGATGAGCTCAACATGGCAGTGCCAGACACACATTCTGGATTCCCATTCTGCTGACTTCAGAGTGGTGAAAAGGTTCAACAGTGTGACCCCTTGCCCTGCCCAGCCATATTCCAGCCCCACAGATACCCTCATACCACTTTTCCGGAGGCTATCAAGCAGCTTGCTGAACACTCCTTGGTGCGAGTGCCCATCGGGGTGAGTCACCAGCACGTCCACATCACCACAGGTGGACTTTTCCCGCCGGA
Source organism: Podarcis tiliguerta (assembly GCF_965153285.1). Classification (NCBI taxonomy): domain Eukaryota; kingdom Metazoa; phylum Chordata; class Lepidosauria; order Squamata; family Lacertidae; genus Podarcis; species Podarcis tiliguerta. Next base: position 42,336,499 of record NC_139538.1, on the reverse strand, counting down.
ACGAGCCACACGCAACACACACCAGCCCAGGATTGATCAACTGGGCGGCTTCTCTGACCTGCAGTGAAAGACAGTGTAGAGGAACGGGCAGAGGTGTAGTTGCTGATTTCAAGTATCTTTCCATTCCCATCCACTGTGGTGATTCAATTACCCCCAGCAGTGTTGGTAAAACAAAACAAAACAAAACATACACCATAATTCAAATTCTTTTGTCAAGACAGCTGAATTATTTTGCTTGTATGAATCATTAAATCATTAAATTTATTCTGCTTCTGCTGGGCATGAGGGAGGGCAAGGAGTCCAGCCTCTTCGCAACAGAAAATTGTACTGAGCCCGACTGGGGTTTGGGAGTTTACTGTAAATTTAACTTCAAACTCCAACAGTGGTGATAATGAATGCTAAAATTCTCAGGATGCTGAATTACATGAGTTGTTACGTATGCAGGTTAGCTAACTTGTGACCCATTTGTAGTTTGAGTTACAGGTGACAATAACCCTTCCAAATTATGGGATGTTACTCGGCTGCATAAACAAAGAATTCTGTCCAAAGCTGTAATGAAGCAGGTTGAAAAAGAGTGGGACCTGGGACCTTTTAGCCCTTTTAGAAGAGAAGGGTGTTAGCAAAATATGTGATGCAGCAGAACCAGTCCTAAAGTCACCAGGACATCCGAAATTCATAAGGGATCAGTATTTTGGGCTGGCGTAAGGCTGGCTGACCCTGGCACTCCCCTCCTGCAGGGCTGGGCCATTTCCCATTTCATGGAAGGAAACCTCTTGGCAGTGATGAGCAAAATGTCTTGCTGGAGCAGGAGTCAAACCCTAGACTGCTGGAAATCACATCCCAGTGGGTGGGTGCCCAAAGAAGAGTCCCTCGCCCAAGAGCTTCTCTGCACCAGCATACTTCTGATGGCTTTATTTAAAAGCATCACTTGAAGGTGATTTCAGAATTCAGGATTGTGGGTATCATGGTGCCAATAATCCACCTTACTAAACAAAGACATGCTTGCTGGTTCAGAACATAGAGAGTGGCATGGGTAGAGGGGAAGGAAGCAGTTGTGGGGCTGGGCGGTGGTGGGGGGTGGGGGAGGGTCTGAGTGCTCCTTGTCAGTCTCCAGGATCATCCTTCATTAGTGAGGGATAAGCTCATTAACCTTTGCCCTGCAACATTTGGGAACAGCTTTCATGGCTTTTCGAATGCAGATCTGTCCCTCTGCATCCTCAATTAAGTTTTCTTGAAAGCAGCCAGCCCCACACAGCACCTTGGGTCTCAGACGGACAGCAGCTAATCCCCTCATTCTCTTGTCTACTCCCTGAGGTGGGCAAGAAATGGGTAATTCCATCAAACCCACAATAGGTCCACTCCCAAGGGCAGGGGCTCCCAAAAGAGCTTTAATCCTGTGCGAGGAATGATGCCCTACCTGGCAACGATGCATTCTTCAGGGGCAGGCACTGTGACTGAGTGACAGTATCATGCTGCCCAGTGCTGCCATGGTGATTTCAATGTACAGGAGAAGCAGTGATAAAGGATCACGTAACTTCAGCCTATAAGTCGACAACTTGCAACCCAAAAAGAATTTTATGAACTGCCTATTGGCTTCTATGAGCACCATCCTGGTCAAACCCACAAAAGGAAGGGAGACCTGTTCAGAAAGTTAGAAAGCTCCCTTTCCCTACCATGGGAGGCACCACAAATTTTTTCAAGGTGTTTTTGCACCACTGCTCTGCCAGTCTGAGGGTCCTTTTAGAGAAAGACTGGCCTATCAGGTTGGGAGCTTGCAAACAAAGGGGTGAGAATTGTTGGTTTGTAGCAAAAAAAAAGACAGGTAAGATTTCTAGGCTCTCTTTAGAGCTGGGATGGGGAACCTTGGGTCCATCAGATCTTGCTGGGTCTCCAAATCCCATCAGTCAATGGTCAGGGATGATGGGAGCCAGAGTCCAACCACATTTGGAGGACCAAAGCTTCCCATCCCAGTTATACATGTTTGCATGAAACTGGTATGTGCCAGATTGCCAACCAGGAGGGAGGAAAGGCAGAACAGGCAGCAGTTTTGCTCATCATCCTTTGAACTGCGAGGAAGTCCAACTATGTGGGACCTACCAGAATCGTGGCTGCCTCAAGAGCTGATTTGATGAGGTGTGTCATGTGACCTGTTAAGCCTCAACATTGCCCTGCCCACAGTCCTCACAGGGGTACTCACCGTCTGCTCAATTTGGGCAGCTTCTTCACGTGGCATGCGCTCCAGCAAGTCCTCATAGTGCTTCAAGCCAATGGTCTGCTGGCTGGTGAGGGAAGCCTTAGTGCGGATGTCATCCAGAGTGCGGAAGCCCTGCCCAGAGGACACACGGGACATGTATGAAGTTCCCTCCTCTAGCACTTTAGCAGGTTTTTCCATACCAGTTTCAGCAATGAAACTAAATAATTAACTCACATACAGGGTCCTTGTAACAATACCATAATACAAGCAAAACTGCAGCACTTGTTGACAGCAAAGGAGAGAAAATTACCTGCTGGTACCACATCTGAGCAGTCTTGACTCCTGCTCCCCAGATATTGGAAAATACTTCCAGCACTGACACACTCTCACTGATGTGGTCCAGCTTTCGAAGGTGCCCACTCTCCAGGATCTCCACAATCTTTTCTGCCATCTGCTTCCCAATTCCAGGGATTTTGCAGGCTTCCTGAAAAATAGCCACAAACAGACAAAAGGCTACAATGCTGATTTAATCTGGAAATATCACCTGTTTCCAGCTTGGAGATGACTAGCCTCAGCTTGGGCAGGGGGGAATTGGTTCTTGACTCCTGAGGGTATCTAACACAGACCCTCCTATCCAAGAATCCACCTTCCTAAATTGGGATTTAGAAGCCTATGAATTTTTTGCAAATAAAATCTGACCTTTACTCTTTAACTATAAGATTTTTCTGTCTTTCTCTCAGTGCAGACAGAGACTTCCTCTGCATTCCTTTTAAATGACCATAATAATAATAATAATAATAATAATAATAATAATCATAATAATTTATTATTTGTACCCCACCCATCTGGCTGGGTTTCCCCAGACACTCTGGGCGGCTTCCACAGAAACCAAAAATACACTAAAATATCACACATTAAAAACTTCCCTGAACAGGGCTGCCTTAAGATGTTTTCTGAATGTCAGGTAGTTGTTTATCGCTTTGACATCTGATGGGAGGGCGTTCCACAGGGCGGGTGTCACTACCAAGAAGGCCCTCTGCCTGGTTCCCTGTAGCTTTGCTTCTCGCAATGAGGGAACCGCCAGAAGGCCCTCGGCGCTGGACCTCAGCGTCCGGGCAGAACGATGGGGGTGGAGACGCTCCTTCAGGTAAACTGGGCTGAGGCCGTTTAGGGCTTTAAAGGTCAACACCAGCACTTTGAATTGTGCTCGGAAACGTACAGAAGCATAGTGTAGGCTTTTGCTAATTTCATACTTAAGAAATCTCTCTATACAATGGCCCAAGTAGAAATGGAATGATGCTGCCAAGCCCAGGGAAGTTAAAACACAAGCAATTTGGACCTTACAACTGTCCAGTGCAACAAAGCTGCTGGCTAGCCACACAGGATGCAGTGCAGCCAGGAGTTGCAAGTGTGAGGCAGGAGAAGAGAGGCTAGTTGCTCCATAGACTTAATGGCTGCTCCCAAGAACATTAACCTGCAGCTGCTTTAGAGAAGACAAGAAAGCATTTGCTTTAGAAGAGATCTATCTGAGTTACCTGATAAGAGGTGACTGGCTTGTGGTAGCTCTTGAGGGCGTTTATGGCTTTTGAGTATCCCAGAGCCCTCCACTTGTCCCCTTGGACAGAGTAGGCTTTTGCCAGCTGCTCCAGCTTCTCTGTAATGCTCTGGTTATGATTAATTTTCTTGCTTGCAGAGGAGTGGGCACAAACCCACTTGCTAGTGGGAAGCGCCACAGAAGAATCTCCTGGCAAAGTCTTTGGGTCTTGGCCTGACCTCAGTGCTTCCAGTTCTCCCAGAGTGACAACAGGCTCTTCCCCTTCAGTTCCCTCGTTGTCCAAGATTGTCTTTGGAGAGAGGTAGAAGAGGAAGCTGTGAAATGTAGCCATTACTTAGGCAAGCAATTACAAGGCACTGGCTCATAATGCACCAAAGGCAGGGAGACTCTGAAACATTAAAGGGGATTGGTAGTCCCTGTGAGACCCACCACAATCGTTAGATAGGTTGAGAGAGAGAAAGAAAAAGCATAAGCTGTACTAACAGTTGCATATAACATGTTCCTCCCCTCAGTTATGATGATCATCTACAAGAAAGCATAGCTGGCAGAGTCCCTGCAGTGACCATAATGCTATGGATTCATATAACTTATGAAATTGGCTTTATTTTGGAGTGGTGGTGACGAGTGAGCATGAATAAAATGTCCCAAGTTACAGCAACCTTAGTGGCACAATTTCCTTTTGCTCTCTACTTCAGGCACTAGGGGGCAACATCCCATTATGAACATACCAGGTATTCCATTGACTATTAGAAAACAGAAAGGATATACTGTATTTTTTGCTCTATAGCACTCACTTTTTCCCTCCTAAAAAGTAAGAGGAAATGTGTGTGCGTCTTATGGAGCGAATGCAGGCTGTGCAGCTATCCCAGAAGCCAGAACAGCAAGAGGGATAGCTGCTTTCACTGCACACCGATCCCTCTTGCTGTTCTGGCTTCTGAGATTCAGAATATTTTTTTTCTTGTTTTCCTCCTCCAAAAACTAGGTGCGTCTTGTGGTCTGGTGCATCTTATAGAGCAAAAAATATGGTAATACTTAAGAAGCTGAACAATAACTTAGATTCATTACACCTCGTGGTCAAGATGCTATAAGGAGCACATTGTAGTCAATATGATCTTTTTATGTTCTGACTTTAGGGTGCTAACACTTTGTAACTAGTATTTTACTAGCTTATTTTAATATTGCTTCAGAGTTGAGAAAGATTAAAATTCAAGGCAACTGGACATATAGAGCTTTTACAACAGTGTATATTTTTGCCAGATTCTCTGAATGAAGAGGAGACTTGGCATAAATGAACCTCAAGGCATTGCCAAACAAAGACGGCAGCAGAATAACACACATACATTCCAATGCAGAAACAATCTGCCAAAAGCTCCTCCTACATTTTCCTATTTTTGTAACTTTTAGGTGTTCTGAAGTGAAGCTTGCTAGAAAAACATACTCAGAGTAACCAAAGGAAGCACATGTTAGGTGCCCAGCTTCTACAATGACAGCCCAGCATTTGTTTAATAGAGGCAAATTCACTCCTTTCAGAAGAGAAAAAAATGGTTGTATCATCTATAGTCAACACACACACCTCGTTCCAATTACAATATTGTTCCCTAACTCTAAGAGGAGCATGACACCTTTTCATCTTTGGAACAAAGGGGTGTCAATCATGTCCACAGTGACAGCAGTTCTCTAAGATTTCAGGCAGGGCTTTCCCCCTGCCTTACCTGGAGACACTGGGGATTGAACCTGGGATATTCCACATGCAAGGCAAATGCTCTGACATTGAGCTACAGCTCTTCCCCAATAAAAACCCTGGCATAGCCTACAAAAATGCTCAAAAGCACAAAAATGGGAATCTGCTAAGTGGGCTCACCCCTTTAACTTCTTGCTGCCCTGAGGAATTTGCTGCACTACAGGGAGCGCTGGAAACATCTGCCTGAGATTCATCCTTCAGTGCCAGGACTGCACTCTCCATTTGAGGCTGGACCATCACTTCATCCAGAAGTTGTGATTGCTGCTTTGAAGTGTCTGACACATCCAGATACCTGCCAAGAATCAAACGTACAGCAAGGTGCAATCACTGCTTCTGAAGGCAGCCATTCTATCCATAACAAGAGTGTGAGAAAATTGAAAAGAAATGAGGAATTCAATTCTCTTTCCTCTGTGTCCATTCCCAAAATAAGAAATGGATTTCCACATAAAACTTGCCACCACATGCTGAAGTAAGAAAGGCACCTACTTCTCCGGGATGAAGAGGCTGTAGCCAGTAGTCTTCAAGATCTGCTGTGCTGCAATACAGGAACTCAGCCAGGATGCCTTCACCAGTTGCAATCCCTGGGGTAACTTGGCTAGTTTGAGAAGCCGGAAAGCTCGGTCACAGTCCATGCCTTCATCCACTATAACATGTGTCACATCTGGGGAAAGCTGGCTGCAGACAATTCCCCCATTCTGGACGATCTGCTTGCGGAAGATCTCAGCCCTGGCCTGGCCAATTCCTGCTTGCAGCACATAGGCAGTGATTGGCTCCAACCACGCTGCTAATGAAAGCCAGAGAGAAAAGACTCAGCAAAGCAAGAGTGGGCTTCATGTCTTATCTGAGTGATGGGAGTCTGACAGCCTGAAGCCATAACTAGTATGGAGAAGACCAGATCTCTTGTATCACACAGATAAGACTTCAAAACTCAGTGCCTCCATTTGATTGGAACCCTCCAGGTTTAAGTGATTTCTCCCAAAGTAAACCACTTGCACTAACAGCTAGGCCATAGTAATCTCAAGCAGAGCATGCTAGGTTGTCTCATAGCTTCACATGGCTGAGGAAGCAAACAGAAAACTCACCTTGCTCATTCTTGGGTTCTTCTTTCAGTACCTTTGTAGGCACTGCCTTCTGTGAATCATATCTGATCTTCTTTCGTTTGGGGAAAGCTTTGACAATTCCTTGGGGCTCCATGGAACATGGATGCCTCCTTCCCAGGCAGAAGTAAGCAGTCTTACTGAGGAAGATGGTAAAGATTGCAAGAGTTTGAAGTGACTAACAACACAAAGGTATTTGTAAACCTGAAATGAAAATCAAGCTATCATATATCCCATGCCAACAGGTGAAACGTAACCTTATACGCAACTTTAGCTAGAGGTGGAAATTAATGAGGTGCAAGAATCTGACATGCCAATAGGGTAACTTCAGTTTCTAGGGGGCATACCTTAGCTTGTGATCTACCTTAATGACAGAGAATCTTCTAGCAAAAGGCACTCCCTATGTTAATTCAGTTGTGTGTTTAGAGCTGGCCATTTATTTTTCTGCAACAGGTGAAAGGCCCTGGTAGATATCCCACCAAATCATTAATAGGTCTTATTCGCCTCAATTTGCAAAATGTGGTACATTCAAAGACAAACAGACTTGGTGCTTCATAGCAATAACATAAGGCCACCTCCCTCAGGAATTCCTGAATACACACTAGCTCCACAGACACCACCTTTTATTTATATAGCATCCTCAGTGTGCATGGTACTTTACAGAGTATGAGGACAGGCCCCTGCTCCGGGGAGCTTTCAATTTAAAATTCAACTCAGGGGAACAGTTTGGCTGCAGTTGTTTTTCTTAAGGGGGTACAGGGCAGGCTGTCTTCAGTGGAGCCCCCAGCACAAACCAAAACATACATTCCAGGATCTGCTGCCCCTTGGGCCCTCTAGTGGTGATGTTCCTGCAGCCACCAGACTCCCCTCACACTTCTCCACAGGCAAGGTCCCAAGCAACCACTCAGTTCCTGGCCCATTTCAGAGCTGTCACCATCTCTGAGAAGGTCCATGACAGCACGCAGGGAGGTGGTGGAGAAATTACCCGCCTCCTCCTGGCTCACCTGTTGCAGTGCTGCTGCAATGGGCTGGGAGTAAGTAGAGTGACTACTCAGCAATTCATCCATTACATCACTGGGGTCTCAGGCAAGCTCACAGGCAAGCCTGTGAAGGGAGCAGCATGCTGGTGACCACAGCAGTGCTGCCACTAGGGAGTCTAAATGGTGGTGGATACAGAGCATCAATCCTGGTGGCCCTGTTGGAGCCCTGAGAAATAAAAGTGGAGGCAAGGATAAACAGGGGAAAACCACACAATTGTTTGAGTTGCATGTGCTTAGGCTCAGTTACAGCCTTAGTTGCAGCAAGGCATAAGAACTAGGGAGCTGAGCCAAGGGCCTCACAGAAAAAGTAGGATTTGAGGAATTAGGAAACACCACACAGGTATTCTGGGAGACAGTTTCAAGCATAAGGGGAGAAAGGGTAGAGCATTTTGAGGGAGCAGGAGACTTTAGGATGGCTGAAGGTGGTAGAGTTGGAGGAGCCAACGTCACAAGCAGAAACCTAACAGGGTGTTCGTTATAACAGGGCTACAGAGAGTGGAGGCAAGGGACGTGGAGCTTGTGCAGAATGCAAGAAGAGACAGGAAGCCAGAAGGAGGTGTCTTACTTCCAGAGTGGAGTGCCGGACAGATATGAGGAGACCAAGATGAGACAATGCGAGACCATAAAGGAGAACAGGGGAGAGGTAAAGAGAGCCTGCTGGACTACGAATCCCATCAGCCCGGCCAAGCAGGCCAATATTGCCGTCGCCTCAGAGAGGTAAACAGAACCTGCTGGACTACGAATCCCATCACCCCGGCCAAGCAGGATGGGAGATGGGGCTGATGGGAGATGGAGTCCAACACCGCCACAGGCCCCAGGTCCCTCTCCACGTGGCAGCAAGGCTTCGCGCCGGCAGGCATGCAGGTGCGCCGACTCTTCCTGCACCTGTGCGCTCGCTCTCTTCTGATCTCCCCTCGGGTAGGATGAGGCCCACTAAGGAGGGAGGGAGGCGGGGCTAAGGAGACGCGCGGAGAGGCCTAGAAACGCCCCTCGGGCGGAGGAAGGAGAGAGCGCGCGCGCGGTGGGGGAGGGGAGCTATTTCGCGTTTTATTTCACTTACCCGGGGAGTTGCGGGCGCGAAAGAGGACTGGGGGAGGGCGAGGGGGAGAAGCAGCAAAACTCCCCCCCCGCGCGGCGTTTTCTTCCGTGTCCGGTCAGGAGATGCCGGAAGTGTAGGGCGGTTGCCCTGGCAATGCGTCCGGCGGCATCATGGCCGGGCCGAGTTGGCTGGAGCAGCTGCGCGCGGCGCGGAAGACCGCCCTGATCGGGGACGGTAAATGGGAGCGGGGCGTCCTCGGCAGACCTTCCTCCGGGGAGCTCGGAGGGAGTGGGGAGCGGCGAGGCCCGGATCCTGACGGGCTGCGGACGAGCACCGGCGAGGGACGGGGGTGGACTGGGGCGAGTACGAGGAAGCGGGGAAAGTAGAGCCCCGGGGTCGGTGGGGTGTATGCAATGCAGGGCTTAGGACTGCTGACTGCGGTCCACGAAAGCCTGTGCCACAATAAATTTGGTTACAACACTCTACTGTCCCATGTCTTCTCCGAAATAAGACTCATTGGTTCCAGTGGGACTTGCTTCCAAGGTAAAGGGGTCTAGGAGCGATCCAATGCATATTTACTCAGAAGTGAATCCTACTGTGTTCAGTTTGGGCTTGTTTCCAGGCGAGTGTGAGTTGGGCTGTCACCTTCGCATTAAGGCTGCTTTAGTACGTACAGCCCAAGGGCTCGATTGAGGCGGCAGCCCCTGCTTGTGCTTACCTGGGAAGCAGCCCCAGTGAGGTGCCCTGGGAACTTGTCGAAGGGTGGGGGTATAAATCTCTTAAAATAACAATTAAAACTGAACTTAACTAAGAGTAAATTTGCAAAGGGTTGGGCCTTAGTCATTTACGCTTGGATCAGTCCCATTGAAATCTCTGTCCGCTGTCCCATAAGATCAAGCTGTATGATTTAGGGTGGCAGCCTGTGAATGCCACAGATGCTGTGGTCTAGACTTTTGGCTTCTCCAGCAAAGTCTTGGGGTAGCTGAAAACAGGGTCAGGGAGTGTGTCAGTGGGTGGGACTTTTCTCTACATCATTTCTGTGGATTCACTCACCTCTGCTCTCCTTAGGTATGCGAAAAATCCATTACTTGTTTGACAATGGGAAGGAGATGGCAGAGGAATATGACCTGAAGACAAACCAGCTGCTTTGTAAGCAAGCTTCCTTTCTTTATTAGGAGTTTAAAATTGGTCATAACAGGGGCTTGGCCTATTCATAGTACAGGTTGATGAGAAGTAGGAGCTTGCATCTGACAGTTGCTGCACATAACACAGGTCCGGGTTTCATGTTGATCATAGCAAAGGGAAGTTCCCAGTCAAAAATGCCTTTAGTTATAGTGCAGCTTTGAATTAGGCCACTTGTGACTCATTAATTTCATCCTCCCACTCAATTTGGTAATTATTTCCAACATAGGAGAAGTAGAATAGAATTGTACAGTGGTACCTCGGGTTAAGAACTTAATTCGTTCTGGAGGTCCATTCTTAACCTGAAACTGTTCTTAACCTGAGGTACCACTTTAGCTAATGGGGCCTCCCGCTGCCGCCACACCACCGCAGCGCAATTTCTGTTCTCATCCTGCAGCAAAGTTCTTAACCTGAGGTACTATTTCTGGGTTAGCGGAGTCTGTAACTTGAAGTGTCTGTAACCTGAAGCGTCTGTAACCCAAGGCACCACTGTACTTTGAGTTAGGAAGCAAATTCATACTTGACAGGACCACGGGAAAGAATACTCTTCTAGAATGAGCTTGCATGTTATGGTACATATTAGCAGTGATGCAAGTAGGAAATTTCCCCAATACTACATTTATCCTTGGACATTTGTTTGTTTCTAAACCTGCATTATTCCATAAAATTTCAGCAATAGCATGCATTAAGCATGTATGTCTGAGCCAGAAAAGACTCTGTGAGTATATTTCCATGAAAGCTGAAGGCCTGATTGTTTTGACCTTGCCCCTGAGGCCTCATGATCACACATCTCCCAACATCTGCATATTGAGTGTGAACATCTGAGCTGGGTAAGGCCACTCCTATAGGAGTTGAAACTCTGAGCATGATAGCCCCAGCCTCAAGTTATGTGGTTCCCCATACCCATGTGGATCTCATGGGTGGGGAACTGTGCATGGCTTTGCTGCCCCTTTCAGCATGCGGGGCATAACTGAGGATAAATTAAAACTTAAAGTATAAATAACCCACCATTGTTAAATCAGCTTCAATTGGTTTTCAGCATTGGGAAATTTTCTTATTTCAATTTTTTACAGAAAACCTACACCTTGCCTAGTGCAGTTTCTTGTTAATCATGTCTTACTCCTATATCAAACTTCTTAGTCATGCAACATCTGAAGTTACTCCTTGAAGTGTCAAGAGAATCCCATCCTCAAATGCAAATTTACTGAGGATGTTTCCCTGAAAAAGCAATTGAATGAGGTGCTTCCTTTCTGTTTCTTTGCAGTGAGGAAATGGAGAGAGAAGAATGCTTTGGGTGCTTGTGGCGCTTGGCAGGTTGAGGTAGGAGAGCCAAACTTGCTCGCATCAGGACCTCTGGATCGTGAGCTCATTAAGGAGAGCAGTACTAATGTAAGTAAGGCAAGTTCCTTTCTACATCACAGTCACCTCTGAAATTGCTACGGGTCTCATTTTCTTAGGTCACCTGTTTTGAATTCTGAGACTACAGTTTGGCTTCTTAAGATGAGTAGTAATGCTTCCATTGCAAAGTAACATAATGTAGCCCATCTTAGCTTTGGAACTGAGAAAGAGGTAATGCATGGTTTCTGTTTCCTTGGGGATGTATCCAGGTTGAGAAACCTTACGTAGTACTCTGTTAGGTGACTTTACTTCATGACTCACTGGAGAACATATGCCTATGACATTAGTGCTGGTATAAACTTGTAAAGCTGTCTCACACCAAGTCAGACTATTGGTCCATCAATATTACCTGACTGGCAGCAGCTACTTACTGAATTAGGAATGTTTCCAAGTGCTACTGTTTAAAATAATTTAACCAAAGGTGCCAGATCCTAAAACTTTCTGCATGCAAGGCATGTGCTGTCCCACTATGCTATGGCCCTTCCTTAAGATAAATAGCTCTCTCCATACAATGACCAAGGGAGATTCATGATCTCACCACCAGCATGGGGTAACCAATGTTCCTTGTGGAACAGGCTCATGATACCTCTACCAGAGACCACATTGTTCCTCATCTATGAGACCTTTGTTAGTTAGTTAGTTTCTTTTCCTTCTGGCTTAAATCTAATACAGCTTTCTTCCTCCCCATTCCGTCACATCAGTTTCATTTGTGTATCCTGAAGAAGCCTCTGTCTGCTTGGAAATTATATAAAGGACTTATAGACTTATATAATTCCTGATACATTTGAAGAACTATAAGCAAGGATGGGGGGTGACCTCAAAGAGACTCCATCCTCAGTATGGGTCCACATAACTAGACCAAGCACCTGAATGTGCAAAGCCAAAAACTCCCCACTGCTATCTATTCCATCTGAGTGATGCCAGGATAACTGAAATGTGCCTTTTCTCTAGCCTATCTTTATGCGCAAAGACACCAAGAACAGCTTCCAGTGGCGGATCCGGAACTTGCCCTATCCTAAAGATGTCTATCGTGTTTCAGTGGAGAAGGATGAGCGCTGCTGTGTGGTCCGTACAACAAATAAGAAGTCAGTAAGCACAAGGTTCCCCTGAGGTGGGGTGAAGCTGAGTGGGGGGCTGCAGATTTTGATAAAGCCCAGGATATGGAGGAAACGTATTGCAAAGTTTCATCACTTCTCCTCTTCCTGTCTGACAATAGCATTACAAACAGAAGCAAATGCATTTCTCAATCCCAATTTTTGATGAAGAAGTCGGGGGGAAAACATTGATTTTCCCTTCCGTTCTCTAACCTATTTTTGTGCAATCCCTGAAAATTACCTAGAGGTGGTGCTGTTGGCAAAGAGCTGCTTTGCTGTCTTTGACCAGTTATGTTTTTAAGTTAAAGTTCTTCTGAGGGCAAAGAATACTATTAATCAGTGACAGTAAAGGGCCATGGATATGGTTAAGACTTGTCGAACACTTCACAATGAAGGCCAGGCTACATTGACCCTGTAGGCCTTCCACTTAGCATCTTTGCTATCTGACTGCAATTGGCAGCTGCAAGATCAAGTTCTTGCTGCTCAATGGCCTCCTCTTGATAGGTATGGAGATGCTTAAGTACTTCTTGATTTAAGCAGCCCTTGACTAGCCTCAACTTTCTGCAGAAACGCATGGTGCATCTCATAACACAGGTATTCAGGGTCAACCAATAAAAGAGGGGACTTATTCACACATATAACTCATAAAACAGAATGGGCCGATGGTCACTGGCTTTGATGGCTTTAAAGGAAACATGACAAATTGATAGGGGATTTACCTATCATTGGCTACTAGATATGATAGTTAAATGGTATCTCTATGTCCAAAAGCATAGCATCTCTGATTACCAACAGTAGAGAGCCATTTTATTCATGTTTTGCTTGTGGGCTACTGGTTAGCAGGCCTGTACAGAAGAGGAGAAGAAGGGAGATAATTTTGGTTTTCAGAACTGCGAGAAGGGAAAGATGAGGTACATCTAGGTACATTAGATATACCTGGAGTGAACTGCTCTTAACTGTGTGCAGGATCAAATCCCCAGATCTCCTCTTCAACAAGCAAGACATGTATTGTGAAAGGCAAAAGTGTTGGGTTGGCATCCACATCTTGAACTTAAAAGGTTCAAGAACAAAAAAGAGCAGAGTGTCTCCTGCTCTGTAAGCCTCTCTGTAGTTTAAGATTTACAGGAGAGGGCTTGCTCTCTTTTGTAGCACCTCCCTTATGGAACTCCCTTTCCAGCAAGGCCTGCCCAGCTGCAGTCCCCACCCCTGCTACTCAGAATGCCGGTGAAGTCCTTTTTCAAAAAGCTTCTGGGACTACAGATGGCTGCTAATATGGTGAATAGTGGTGGTGGGGATAAAATAATCTGAATTCAGGTTTCCTGCCGTTATTGCTAGTGGTATATTATTTAGAGAGGAGCAGAGATGCTGTGTGTGTTTGATCTTCTTTACAATTGTTGTACTCTTAGTGCTTTTACAAAAATCAGGCTTTTGTTTAGGCTAGATATAAACTCCTAAAAACCGTGTCAATTCTTGTGGCTGGGTAAACAAGTCCATGCCTGCACTTAGGAGTCCAAAGAGACTACAGTTAGGGATATCTTTATGCCTCCAACAGCTGCATGGCAGGCAGAAGTTAAACAGATGAAATCTCCACGCAGGGAGATGCACTGAGGGAGAAAACTAAACCTATTGAACATTGACTATGCAGCTGTTGACAGCACAGGAGCCCTGCCAGAACACACAGCTGCCCCGAGGGACCTTAAAAAAGAAAATATTGCCATCCGTTCCAACTCATTCATTGTTGGCCCCTCTAGCCACAGCAAAAGGCTGCTCAAGTGGGATTTGCTCTAGCCCTCTTGCTGTAAAACAAATCCATTAAAGCAAACTTTCCAAACAAACAGGCAAAGCCTCTTCAGCCACAGCAGATTCAATTATTGCAGGGCAAGGTAGCAGTTAACATTACACTAGAAGGGGGCAAAGCAGCAGATCTGTCTTCCTTTGATCTCTCACAGATTTTAGTTGGAGACCATACCAGGTATTATTTTTCCCACTACTTCAGTCCTGGGGAAGGCTGGGGGGCAAAGTTGGTGTTCCCAGTGCGGGCTCCTTAGGCTCTTTGAAACACTGGGCTTTTTCTGGGACCTGCTTTTTTATTGTCTCAATCAGTAAGAAGTTAACACTTCCTTAACATGTCTTTGTGTTCAACTAATCTTTGCAGTTTAACCTTTGACACCCCTATTATTATCCATGTCTGCCACCTTTCCCAAATTTACGCAGAAGGCTCCAAGCCCTGCGGTAACATTCCTTGCTAGCAGGCAAAGCATCCAAGGCTGGTTGTCCTTTGTATGCATTTTCGCTAAGGCTTGGAAAATAAAGGGTTCATGTTTTGTGCAGCAGTAGTTCAAGCAGCCGACCTCTAAGCAGAACGGGCTTAATGGAGAAGGATTGCTTATGGGCCTGACACCAGGGAATAAATTCTCCCATTCAGTTTGGGGCACCAGAAACATGTCCATGAGATGGAGGGAATTTCACAAGGGAAGAGTAACAAAGGGGCTAAATGGTAGTAGTGCAGAGGGTGGGGTAGGGGGGAGATAAGAATAATGTTCACTCAGTTTTGTTAAGTCATAGCTGGGTAGAAGACAGACTGTTTAGATCCGCCAGATACTTGGCAGGACAAAGGTGTACGAACCAGTACAGATTCAAGGTAATTGAAAATAAACAGCCCTTCAAACCGTTATGGTTCTCTCCCACTTTACCCAGCACTCTGCAGCCATATTTGGAAAACACAGCTTTCACATGATTAAGAAATCTTAAGTCAGTTGGTGTTACAGTGGTACCTTGGTTTTTGAACGTCTCAGAAGTCGAACGCTTTGGTTTTCGAATGCCGAAAACCCGGAAGTAAATGCTTCCATTTTCGAACGCGTCTTGGAAATCAAAATTCAATTTTCTCTATTGAATTTGCAGACCACCCTTTGCGCCTCGGGTTTTCGAATGTTTCAGAAGTCGAACGGTCTTCCAGAACAAATTATGTTCGAAAACCGAGGTACCACTGTATTCATATTGACTTATTAATAAAAATAAAATTCATTAACAGAGCTAGTCTAACCTTAGCTGGGGTGTGGGATAGAATGGTGTAGCCACCACTGCACCCACTCACGCTGGCAGGAATGGAACGCAGGGCACACAGGCAAACCTATGTGGCAAGCGCTGCACTATGCTGGTCTGGGGTTGGTGTAGCACCTGGACCCATATCTGGACCAGTGCCATCAACTAACAGCAGTGGTCCTGACTCAGCTCCTTCTGCCCCAGAACACTCCATCTGGGGGCTTTCTGTGAGTTAGTGCCAATGGGAATCTTCCAAGCTGTACCCGTTCCTGCTCACACCTTTGGTAGGATGATCTAGAAGCTGCACACTGGAGGAGTGGAACTGCTGGAGCTGTTTGGGACTGGGCAGAGGGAGACCTGCACAGCAAATCAGGGAGATAGTTTGCAGCCTAAATGTGCACATGAGAAAATAAATCTAAGGGGAAAACAAGCACACTTCATTTTTGAATGATGCTGTGTTGTAGTAGATATCGTCTGTGGAATCCCTCCTCTCTCATAGCAGGTGGGATATCTTAAAATGGTGCTTGCAATTTATATGTACTTGCATTAAAAAACACTATAGTCCCAGCAACCAGGGACATCTTCAGAATCAATCAAAATGTGTGCTTTTAAAATTGAGTGATCAATGTTAAATATTGAAACTGTTTCTGGTCAAAATAGAAGTATGAATGCATTTCTGTTTCTCTAACTTGTAGATTAGGTTTTATGTATAGGATTACATCTTATTGAACTAGCATTCCAAAGATGACAAAAGTAACAGCAAAAAATGGTCTTACCCTCACATTCTCTCTCATGCTTATCTTCAGATATTACAAGAAATTCTCTGTTCCTGACATAGACAGATTCCAACTGCCCTTGGATAGTACTGCTCTGAGCTTCACTCATGCCAACAACACATTAATAATCACGGTAGGTACCTATAAGACTAATTTGTCAATGTAACTCAGAACATTTCCTGGCCTTCCTTTTGGCATCACCACCTCTGTGAAAACTGGGGAAACAAACAGAAAAATAGGCCCTTAAGTACAATGGGAAATTACAAAATTAGGAGCTAATAAGTCTCTTGAGGCTTAGTAGGAAAAATCCTAATTACTATTTCTGTTTCTGCTTCAGAGTTTAGAATGCCATAGGATTTACACCTCTCCCATGAGTAACCATCTTTTTCTTATGGCTGTAATGTTTAGTGCAGATATTCAAAACTGCTTGCATATATGAAATAGCCAGCAAAGTTAAGTGCATAGTTTGCCAGGGGAGACTGTACAGTCCAGTAGTCTAACCAGGGTTAAGTTCCAATATGAGATAACATGCATTAAATTAGATGCATTTGAGATACAGTTTTGTGCTGTATTTCCTCTGTAAATTCTTGTGCTCGGTGTTATTGAATTTTGGGGTGACTGCAAAGACTTCACAAGTGTGAGAATTTCCAAGGGCTTGCAAGCTTGACACTGTGTAACAGCTCTGTTTGTGCTAGAGATATATGCGGCTTTTCGTTTTCACAGTACCTGAAGCCAGCAGAGATTCTGGCTGCGGAGGAGGAGCTGCAAAAGGAGCTAAAGAAGATCAAGGCAGCTAATAATGGAGATGGGGAATGCAAGACACAGTAGCCAGCAGTTGCAGAATCTCATCTGTATATATTTTACTACTTTTATTTAATAAATAAAGGAGATGATTGGAGACAAACTTTTTGGGGAAGGACTTAAGTTACCTGAGTTTGTAGATCCTGGAAGAGCTTTCTCGCAAGACTTTTAGAGCTCCCCATCAGCCTGCTGGTGTCCAGCACAGGTGAGAAG
The DNA here is from genome assembly GCF_965153285.1 of Podarcis tiliguerta. Lineage (NCBI taxonomy): Eukaryota > Metazoa > Chordata > Lepidosauria > Squamata > Lacertidae > Podarcis > Podarcis tiliguerta. The sequence goes on along the minus strand of NC_139538.1, from coordinate 42,319,327 downwards.
CACCAATCTCTTAGGAGTTGACGTCTTTGTATGTGTGCTAATTACAATTCTCAGGGAGCCAAAGCTCCCATATTGGCCCGAATATAAGCCGCACCTTTAAAATTGGAGGGGGGAAAGAAAAAAAGAAAAAATACCCAAATATCAGCTGCTCCATTCCTCACTGCTCCTGGCTGGGGGGGGGGGGGGAGAGCCGTGCTGCGTTGCCGACGGCCTATTCCCTTCCTCTCTCTCTCTCCCGTCCCAGCCTTGGGGGACTATATATGGGGCAGGCACCGCTATGCCGCGCTCCTGGCGCTGTTTGCCTCACGCTCCTGGCTGCATACCTAAGGTCATGGATATAAGCCACGCTTTTACTTTTCACAGTTGGAATTTGGGGGAAAAGTGAGGCTTATATTCAGGCCAATATGGTATATGCATCCTCTATAGCACTATGAATTACTTTAAAGGTTCTAAAAACTTGTGTCTTTGTCTTCAAGAATATGGCAGGAGAGAGGTCCCAGAAAAAAGATGAGTACCATTACTTCTCCTACTGCATGCAATAGCATTTAAAGTTGATATAAAGGGAAGTGCAAGAACCAAGTAAGCATATCTGACAGTGTCAGCTGCCTGCAGTTGCCCCTCAAACTGAACACCCAACCAGTTTCAAACAAAGCATAAAGGATTTTTTCCCACTGCCTTTGCCCTAGAATGTGTATATTCTGAGCTCTCAATACTTTGACCTCTCTCAGTATATCATTTATGCCAGTTTGTACCACTATTGAAGGTATCAATTTCATTTTAATAAAAGCAAATGTTCAAATTTCTATGCTGGTTTCTCAGTCCCGTATGCGTGGAAGAATAACCTGATCTTGTAACCATATCTGTCCATTCTATCATTCTTCTATGAAAACTATACCCCTCCCAGCCTGATCCCAATTTTATATGTGAATAAAGGCTAGAATTTTTTAATTAAACAACAACACACACAAACACACAGGCCAGGCACACAACAGGCAAAAGGTAGATGATTATCTTTAGGCTGCAAGTTCACAAACCTTAAAAGCACAGCATTTCCTAGTTTCCATAGAACTCTGCTATGCTAATGGCAAATAGAACCAACAAGGACTTGCAACAAAATGTTATAGTCTGGAGAGCTGCTGTTCAGCGGTCCAGCCATTTCCTCCTCATTGGACATTCAGCATTCTTTGGCTAGGCATGCTCAGTCCTCAATGAGTTGCTGCTGGGGGCTGCACCATAAATTTTTGTATTCCTGAAGATCTTTTAACCTTTGGGTTCTCTCCTAAGCATGCTGATTTCTCAGTGTCACTCACTGAATTTGTTAGGACTGTATATCTTAATGGAAGGCTGGAGACAGGATGATCAAGGAACATGTCACAAACACAGGTGTTTGTTGGGAGTGGCTGACAGGGGCTAGGGTACTTGGCTACTTTCCCCCTGTTGTGTCCTACTCTTAGAAGTAACCAGGAATGGATGTTGCACAAAGTTCTTGGAGAAAAACATCCTAGTAGATTGTGGTCGATCGCAGGCAAGTACTGTCCCCTTAATGGACTGCAGGCGCTAGGTCCCTTCGTTGGCGCCGCAGCAGCAGTGACTGTTACGGGAAAGCGAAGTTAATATTAGCTGTGTCGCTGTGTGTGATATGCATCTTTTAAATGATTTTATTCCCCTGATTGTCTTTTTTCCTCCCCCCTCAAAAAAAAAACAAAAAAACCTCCCAAAAAAAAGCTCAACAACTCCAATAACAATGGGTAGATCACTGCTAGCTATTTTATACTGGGAGTAGATCGCAGTCTCTTGGGAGTTGGACGTGCCTGATGTAGTTCATTGTTTCAAAAGTTACAGCTGTAGAAATAACTTTATTTTAGGTAAGCAAATCATTGCATTTGATCCTAGGAATCTATTCAAATTATACAGCTATTAGTCAGTCACTGGTTTTGAACTCACATTCTTTCTTCCCATTGTAAAATTTATTTAGCACATTGACCTGACAACACCTTTCTAGTGCAGCACTCCTTGTATGCAGCCAGTTAAAAATTGGTACAATTTGCACAGAGTAATCTAAGGCTTTGGTCTTATAGCCCAGTGTCTATTGATGTGGCAGTGATGAGAGTCAGTGAAGTAAGCAGCTAGTCCCATCCTCCTAAACTAAATCCAAAACATGAAGAAATGGTTGGCTTGCAGCATTCAGAGGCCCAAACAGAATCTATGCTGATAGCAAAAGAGAATGCACAAGTTGCCAAGCTGAATAATGCCTTCAAATAAATTAAAATGCAACACAATACCCCAAAATGTGCAAAATAAAATGAGGCAAGGAGACATTAGCCTTTAATGGAACCAGAAGGCAGGTGAACATTCCTTCCTTGGGTTCCCCCATAGCACTTAGTGTGAGTTTCAGGCTGCTTGTTCTGTCAAGGTAATCATTTCCTTTTTGTGCTCCCTGAGCTGGGTATTAGATCTGCAGTCCAAGCCAATCTCCATCAGGAGGTAGTAAAATCAAGGGCATACAGGGCAGATGCCAGGGTGGCATAGAGATGAGTGGTGCTGAAGCGCAGGCAGTACACAGGACTGCTGGTGGGTGATGACAAGTAGAAGCTCTGTAAAGAAAAAAGAAAAAAGATCCTCCTAGATAGGTGATTTCTGTTATTCAGGAATAAGAGCCAGTGATAAGATGGCAATCATCCAGCACCCACAAAATTCCATTGCACCCTGTAAATCTGCATCTGCATCATAGCAAGAAGATAACAGAACTGAGATGAGGCAACAGTGAGGGCACTGCCAATTGTCTTTCTGAACGAGACCAGCTCAAAGTGGCAGCAACAGCTTGAGAAATCGCCACTACACAGGTATATTCCTACTGACATCTTTGGAGTTCGACTGAACCCAAAGCTGTTGTATCAGATCCCCATAGGCAATTCCTTGCTCTCCCAGTTAATTTGCATTCATTTATTTAGAACACTTCTTGATTGCCCAATCAACAAAGTCCCCTGGGCAGTTCACACAGAGTTCAAACAATGAAAACTTCAAAATTATGAAAACATTAAAAATGAATCAGTTCGGTTTCCTGCCTAAAAACCAGCACAAAACAGCATGTCAGCATTTAAAACCTGTGCCTGGTCTCATGAAGTCATAAACACAATTCCTTGTCCTAGTACCATGACAATATGGAGCAGCAGGCAGGCTTGTTTTGGTCCTGTAAGAACATTTGTATCCCACCCTTCTGGAGCTCAAGGTGACAAACACAATTCCCGTCCCCCAGCCAAAAATTAGTGTGTAGCAGGCTTGTGCCCCAGGGAAGTCACTTTGGTGCTGCTAATACAGTGGTTGGACTTCACTCCTGAAGGCACACTCCACTGTGTTTCAAGACAGATGGATGCCAACTAAGCAGCACTGAACAAGTTACTAGCTTCATGGCTGAGTAGGTATTTGAACTCCCATCTATTACTGTTTACATAAAGCAATCAGGAATGAGCAGAAGTGGCACACATCTCCACACCCTTAGTCCCTGTGTGGGAAACTTGATATAGTTCCCCTTTTATCAACTTTTGGGAACATAATGGTGATTCCTTACCTGTAAGCACCTGGTTTGTCGCTTATCCCAAAGACGGACCACGCCATAATAAGAAGATCCACTTGCAATCATGTGATTCCCATTGCTCCTAATGCAGTACAGGGCACTGTCGTGAGGCTCTTCCCATTGCTTGACACATTCCCTTTTGGGGAGAAAAACGTCACAAAAGACCTTTAGAGCATTCTTTTCCACATACTGGATCACCAGTCTTTATGGATAGCCTGGCATGTCAGAGCAAGACACCCAGGAAATTAGCAACCAGAATATTCCCAACCAGCTTTGATAAATAGGCTACAAGACTGACCTTGTGCTCGTCCGTAAATCCCAGTATCGGATATAGGTATCATACCCACAAGACAGCAAGGTGGAAGGTGTTTCATAGAAAACATCCAGGACTCCAGCTCCTCGATGGAAGTCTGTCCCAAGGCAGGTGACTAGTTGCCCACTGAAAAGAGAACCGATTATGGTACTGAACATCTTTTTATTACATATGTTAGGCTTCTGTTTTGATACAGTTCTTCTGTCAGGAAAGATTAATGAAACCAAAGTGTTGAAAGATCATTCAAGTGCAGGTTAGTTTGTATCCAGTTTTTTAAAAAGAAAAAGAGCACAGGTTGCGTACCAGGACAAATAAATAATAGCCATTTTCCATTTGAAAGTATAAAAGCCGTTACTCAATTCTACCTCTCACACTAAGCAGAACTAACATGTTTTTCTGTAAAGCAAAGAGCACTGATAAGCAGCCCTTATATTAGCAAAGATGCAGATTTATTTAGATAATATACTAGTTGTGGAATCCATAGACACCACATTAGTGGTCATTAGAAGATCTCTGTAAATATGAAGGGGTATATGTACTTGGCTGTAGTATAATTCTCCCTCTGGTGTACTTATATTATTTTCTTAGCACTCTGCTTCTATATCTAGCCATAACAATTTGGGGATTTCTTGGCAAGAGAGGGCAACCACTTTGTGAACAGCAAGACGTACAACTGTGTCAGAAAATAAATCTTTGTTGAGAGCACTACTATCCTTGACAAACAAAGACTCACGCAAAAGACCTCCCTGGTAGACTGAAGGAACACTTACTTGATATAGTGGAAAACAGCATGTGCTGGAAACAATTGTGCTTCTCCAAGGGTTCTATGTATTTTGTCTTTGTGCTAATAGCCCTAAGCAATCCTCTCTTGTCTACAAATACCAGCACAGCAAGGAAGGAGACACTCAATCAGTGCAATCCCACATTATGGCTGGAAGATCACTGATCAATTGTAAACGCAAGAGTTCAGAACGGAAAGCAGGTTTTCATGAAGACTGTGGACCATAGCAGTGAGCTGCATTCTACAGCTCAATTGTTTAGGAAGCTTTTGCCTATTACTCCCCCCCCCCAAGCATTCATGTAAAATGGTTACTTGTATACCTGAGAATGTAAAGCATGAACATGGCAAAAAAAGTCCAGTGTTTGGAGGCATATGTACCCTGAAATTTGCTAGGAAGCCTTGACTCCCTTCGTTGCACATACATGGCAAAAACGATATTCGCTGCCATGTGATGAGTAAAGCTGCCCTTGGTTTCTGATCTGTCCAACTCTGAATGAGTGAAGGATTCTTCTCATGGGAAACATTTTCTGGCTCACTGCATTTTTAGGCAGCATCTCTGCAATACTGAAAAGCAACTCCATTTCTCCAAGACTCATTTCCTTTTTTATTTTGTTCTCACCTAGATGGGTTGTACTGCATCTGTACTCCAGATAGGCTTTTTGTTTTCAGTAAACCCTTTCTTTCAGTTCACCTAGATTGGTTCCCTTCTTCCAGCCAGCCTCTTGCACGTAATGTTAGTGTTAGAGATGACAGCATTCACTGCACTTCCATCATTATCATGAAAGCATTTCAACCTGCTCTGTCGTGAACTCTTAGCATTGCAAGACAACAATGCCCAAGGGAACTATCTAGACTTTTTCTAGTGCTCAAATTACACAGGATACAGCAGTCCCCTATCTTTCATGACAGCTTATCTCTCATGGCAGCCTTCGGGGGGAGGTGGGGAAGCATGATACGGCTAAAATTGGGGAGGACTGGGGATGGACCATATCGTCGTTGTTTTTAAGTGTCCCCACATCACACAACCAACACTGAAAGGCAGGCTGTGTTCATTCCCATCATCTGAATCAGTCTATTGAGCAGGCTCACTTTAGATGAAAAGCCATCTGAGGCTGCTTTCACAGGGACCCAGTCTCACAGACATGGCTCGGGTTGCAGAACTTTCTGCAGCCACTTCCCCATGTCTAAACTGGAAGGAGAGGAGCTGCTTCTGCAATGCCCCACCTTATTCAGGAGGCATTTTCATAAAGGAATGAGAATGCAACTTTATATCAGGAGACAGTTAAGGACCAAATGGGCATGAAAGGCAAAAGGATTGCAAGGAATAAGAGGCTGAATAAGACAGCTAAGTAGTTCCCTTCCTTCATTACAGCTACAAGGTCTGTCTAGCACAGGGCTCTCTGATTAATTAATACATGCTCCTAATCCACCGCCCTTGCAAGAGAAAGCCGGGCTGCCACAGTTCTCACTACCACTCAGACAACAGTGTCCAATGAAGCTCATTCAGCCACTAAAGACCCACATGTTCCCAGCCCTTCTCCTCCTCCCTAACGGTCTAATCAGAACTGGTCACAAAGCACCGAGCGCCTGCTTTTCAGGCTGCCGCACTGGCTCTCGCTCCGTGGGACAATGCAGCCCCACTCCCTGAAGCAACTAGTGCCTCCCCCTCCTCCCAGTTATTTTGTTACTTTCTGCTCCTTGATCCCGTATCAGTCTTTCTGGGGCACCCGAGCCAGAGGCCTTAATTCCATCTGTAATCTGGGCTAAAGCCCCATCGGGGGTGGGGGGGATAAAGACCACACAATAGGCGAAATAGAGTCCCGGGAGATGTTCAAACAAGTAAACACCGTTGTGTCAGAGGAGCAAAATTGCTGAGAAAGCAGATTAGCACCAGCAGCACTGGTGTCCCCCAGATCAGAAGGTGAGCCCTGCCCTGCTCGCCAGAGCCAACACGCTTCCATGATCACAGCACCGGCGGCCTGCTGGGGCCGGCCCATCTCCCCCAGTCACTCTCCAAAAAGCAGATTACGGAGAATAACAATTTCTTTGTGGCTGTGTAATTCCCTCCGTGACCGTGACTGTGGAACACTCCATCGGGCCGTAATGCCAAGGCCTTAGCAACCATTTAACACAACCAGTCGGCCCTAGCGATGCTCCCCCCAAGGCAAACCTCTTGGGCAAGCTTTAACATCAAGTGCAGGAATTAATCCTCATCCCTCCCCCCCCCGACCCACCCACAAAACCTGAATCCAGGGGTGCTGTGTTATTGCACTTTGTGTTTCTCAAGGCAGGGAATTGCTGGACAAGTTCTTAAAACATTAACCCTTGGAGGGAAGGAGTGTAGCCCATCTGCTCTATACAATATGCAGCTAGAGGTAGATGAGGGGAAGACGTTTGCAGGATCAGGGCAGGAGTAAGAGGCAGGGGACCCATCATCTAAAGAAAGAGGAGCTCCTAGACAAAACAAAAACAAAGAAAACTGCCCTGCTTTGCAATTCAGAGGAGGAGCTGGGGAAAATGAGGTTAGTGGGAGCTATACTTAGGCACCCTACTTAGGGATGCTGGCCAGATGTATATGGAAGCATACAGAGGCAACTATATCACCACACACTGGGAGCTCTCCAGAGACCTGGCTTTGCTTCTCTGGCTTTGCCATATTCCTCAGCCCGGCTCTAGAAATGCAGAACCTCAAGATATGAAGAGGATTTCCTGTCTCTCAAAAGGAGGAACACCTGAAAGGATGGTCCTTTAACTCCTGGGCAAGAACATCCTGATAAGTTGAGGGTCATTTTTGTTCTTTGCCTGTCCAAACTGATCCAAAAGTCGTAGAATTCATAGAAGCATGGAATTGGAAGCTACCCTGAGGATCATCCAGTCCAACCCCCCGCAATGCAGGAATATACAGCTGTCCCATATGGGGATCCAACCTGCAAACGTGGTGTTACCAGCACCATGCTGATAACTGAGCTATTTGATCACATATGACTGTGATTATACTGCAGTTGTGTGACTGACAGTTGCCTGAAAAATGCTCCTTAGATGATAGCTGAACTGCCAATAAGCTTTCCTCTCCTATTCTCACATTAGTGAAAAACTTTCCAAGTTGTAAAAAAAGAGGAAAAAAGCCCTTGACAAATGCCAATAAGCAGAACAGCGCTGGAAGTACATCATCTATAGAGGTGCTTCTATGCACATTAGAAAATCTAGAGATTACTTGGGCAGAGAACATTTATCAGGAATTGAGTCCATGACACTTAAGTTATTCATGGTTATAAAGTAAAATAATATTGTGTAACATTAAAATGAAGCCACCCTAATCACCTTACAAAAACATTTTTTTTAAAGCAAACTTCCGGAAATTCTCATGGGATGCTGAAGATTTAACAGAGCTTCTGTCCTTTCTAATGAAAGCACTTGCAGTTTTTCTCCCTTGATACAGCATGAGTAGCACCTCATTTGGATGGAAGAGACGTACAGGCAGTTCCCCTAAAAAGAATCTATAACTTAAAAGAAACCCAATCCTGACTTGTGCAGTGTGTTGGTCATAACACACCCTAAGCCAGTGGTTTTCAACCCTTTTTGTTGAGCAAGCCCTGTAACAAGCTCCCCCTCCTGGAAAGTGAAATAAAAACATTTTTAAACTATTACAAAATTCAAAGGCAAAGGTTTGCAATAACTAATCATTACTTGGAATTATTCAACATCATGGGACAAGAATGTTCACAAACGTATTTTCAAGACTTCATTAAGCTTTCAGGGTCAGAGACTTGAATTTGGTGAATTTTGCAATATACAGTATGTCATGAGACAAACTCAGGCCTTGTGTTATTTGTGGGCAGTTCCCACTATTGAAACGTGGCCAGCATGAGATGGGATTCTGCAAAATGCCTAAGATGGGAGGCTGTAACATTTTGCAGAATCCCATGGGGATGCTTGCTGAACCCAAGGTTTCTATGAAAAGTGCTGCCCCAAGTGGTACTATACAGAGCCTTCCAACAGCTCTTTTTGTCTGAAACTGTAACACTGAGAAGATACCCAGGGAGCTAAGGACATGTTGCAAGGCACTTTTGTGTGGGGTGTGTGGATATGGAGGCATTTCAATCTAAAAGCACTTCTAAAGGTGGTATAAACTACATTCCCATTTGTAAGGAGGATTTGTTAGTGCAAATGAGCTCTCAAGTCTGCAGATGCATCCACAGGAGCTCTCCACCCTTTATCCTGACATGAGATCTGTAGCACTTACAACTGCTACATTTACTTACTCACCCACTCATTCTCTTTTGCGTCTGAGACACGACTTCTCCATCAGCACCTCACCTACCTTCCAGGCTGGGGAAGGATAACATCAAAATGTGCTGGCAGATGGGGACTGTTCAACCTCTTCTGCTTAGACTTGACCCTGAGCCCTCTCATTTATGAACAAAATGATTTCCAAAGGGGTGCCCGTATCACTATGTAGCAACAAACACTAGAGTCTCTCCCCTGTAAGAACTATATTGTGTCGTCACCCTTCATAGACTTCATCAGATGCATGGAGTAGTCTGAAAAGTTTAGTAGGCCTATACACAAACTGATTCAGATCAAAAGCAATCAAAAAACAAACAAACACGCATTAAAATGTAGCCACAAGGAAGAGAAAATGCAAGAGGTGTTCTATCCAGAGTGCAGAGGGAGTTCAGAATTCAGTTTCAGCCAGTGTCATCACAAAATGAAATCTGAATAAAAAGGGGCAATCAACAATTATAAAAGCAGTCAGTGATCAAAATAATTGTTAAATTCTGTTCACTCTTTTTGTATAAGAACTGGCAAGACCTTTCTTGCATCAGAAACTGTGGGGCTGGAAGCATATGAAACAGAGAAGCAGTTTGCCATTTCCTCCAGATAAATTGACGAGACAGCTTTAGAATCTTATTTTTGGAGGCTACCTATGTGTCTTCCATAGTGTCAAGGTATTCTGGGGCAAGCACAAATTCTAACTATATGTTCCACTGTAGCTGGTTTACCCACAGAAATAACTACATGTGTGGGTGGATTACTCATTCCACTACTTGTTCAAGTAGTAGACCATTTGTGTGAGTGGTTATTTCTGCAGTTATGTCTGTCCTGGCTCGAGCAATTCAATCATTCTGCTGCCACCCATTTTCCATAAAGATCACCTTTCAACTCCACACATCGTAGAAAGGTTGAATGGCTAGTTTTAAGGAAGCCAAGACTCTTGACGTTCAACTCACTGTACCCTCATCCTGGAAAAGCTTTTCTGTTTGCAACACTACAAAGAGACATTTTTACTCTAAACAATGCCCCTGGGAAGAGGCTCTTGTATCTCTTGCTACTACCCAAGCCCCTTCCAAGTGGCACAAACATCATCTTACTAGGGTGAAGGCTGCAGTTTGACTGCTGAATACACAAGGTCATCTGGCGGGGGGAATAGAATTTAGTTTGCCAGCAGCTCTCCTGTTTTGTCATAATACCCTTCCTGAAATAGTATTTTAACCACACTGCTAGCACTAGGAAATCAGCAGCACAACCAAGATTAAAAAGGCAGAACAAAATGAGACGACCTGGAAATTCTCCACTGGGTTGCTGTTGTTTTTTACCCAAACCCGGTCTTCCATTATTCAAGTTGGGTTGAGGCCATAAGAAGTACTGTAGCACTTTCAGGTCCAGCAAATTTAGGAATGAATTTTCAGAGGCAAGAACCTATTTCAACAGCGGCAATGCACTAGAATTTACATGAATTTAAATTTACAAATTAGATGTATCAGAAGCTAATTTTGATGCTGATAAGTTAACACATTCATCTCTCTCTTTTCCAGAAGTTTAGACAAAACAGAAGTGGCTAACCTTTTCAGGTCTAACAGCTGCACCACCAAGCAGACCTCTATTTCATTGCACGCACATGTATTAAATAAGGTGGCGAACCTTTTTCAGCCCGAGACCCAGATCCACAGTTGACAAGCTTTCCATGGGTCATTTTGCATTTCTGGCAGGTGGGTGGGGCCACTCACCTGTGATCTCACAGTGCTAAGATCTGAGAAAAGCCTCTGCTGCTGGCTTTTACCATCAAGGAGCAAGCAGCCTTTGAGTATTTAGACAACAAATCTCCACACCTGATGTCATACGACTTCAGGTGACTAACAGATGTGCATGATTTGTCCAAAATGGCCTCACAGGCCAAATTCAGAGGCCTGGCAGGCCTAATAAGGCTTGTAAGCTGGGGTTCCCCACCTACTGATTAAAACAAACTTGTGCATGATCTTAACCCGGTATATCATCCATGCACGATCATCTACACTGGCAGAAAAAAACATGCCCAAGGCAGGCTTAATGATGTTGCCAAAATTTGATGGAAATTTTCATGCAGTTACGTTTGGGCATTGTTCGCAGATGCAAACAGCATGCAAAAAAAAGTCAGAAACTGGAATGTTCCAGAGCCAATATAGAATTGTCGTACCACTAAGAAATGACTTGGTGCTTAATTTTAACCAGAACTGAATTCGCAAAGGTAATTCCAAGATGGTGCTGCCGAAAATTATTAATTAAAACGAAGCTAGGAGTCTCAAAATACTAACAAAAACCTGTGAGTCACAGAAAACTACACAAATGCTTATTCCTGCCACTGCCTGCCCCCCCCAGCCTTACTTCCCCATTTTGATACATTCCAATTTGTTTTTTAAAAGTCACACTGTTGCTTATGCCTATGATTCGCTAATAATATAGGGACGGAAAGCATACATGGTGAGAAGCATAGAAGAATCAGGAGGTGGTCTACTGCTTTTATGAACTCACAGCTAAAAGTTTATTAATAAAGAATCAACAAGTGTTCCTGGACCATTTACAAATGAACCAGAGTGAAAAGAACTTGGAGGTGTAGCCATAACAGGATTCTTGGGACAAGGCTACTTTTTAAAAAGTTAACGCTGGACAGCACATTGCTTATAATGCTCCCTGTGCCAGCTGGAGGCACGCATGCCTTTCGCTACAGAGGGGTGGCAATGATAGCGGTGGTAGCGAGGCTGAAAAAAAAGCTTTGCCTTCTTTTCTTCTGGTGACTCTGAATTAGCCCACACACACTTTAAAGGTTCCAATAAAGAGATACAATTTCTTTACCTTTCCTGGCTCTGAGACCCTGGAAGTTTTTTGTTGTCCGGGTTGTCGTAAGGTTAAGTTCAGAGGATAAACTGACATGCTAGCTATGGGAAAAAGCCAGTTTTCTCAAATAAAGCCACAACGGTGCAAAGGAGACCCCTCTGGGGCTTTTATTTGGGAAAACAAACAGAAATGGCACCAAGCCCTTCTGCTTTACGGGCCAATTTAACTATCAAACCAACTCTCTCCCTCCCAGAGGCAAAGAAGGGAGAGAGACACGGCAATATGACAATGGCAAGAAACATTCAGGGGAGAAAGGACAAAGCAAGCTGTCTGTCTCCTTGTCTTTCTTGTCCAGGGTTCTTTTTCTTAGCACACGTGTGTTCTTGTAAAAACGATTAGATTGCAATTTGTATAACATGGTGACCCCCAAATTCAGACGTTTAACCCCTTTTCTCTGCAAAGAATGTGAAGAATGTCTCAAAGATGGGGGGAATTCGCTCAAATTGGGGGGGCAGTAAGGAAAACCGGCGGGGAGTTGTGTGGGAATAAGCCACTGTATAGCTTCTTTTTGAACAGACAGCACTTTGGAGGTCTCCTTCGGCCGTCAGACAAAAAAAAAAAGAAAGAAAGAAAAAAAGAAAAATGGAGATTCCAAATCAAAACAAAGCCATCTGTTTAAATGAGCCAGCCCAAAGGGTTGGGGGGGGGGAGTGCTCTGTGTGTGTGTCCATCCCACATGTAGGTGCTCTTATTTTTTATAGCTTCTGTTGATTCTCTTGCCACCTAGAGGAAAATAAAGATTGTCTTATGACTCATGAGCATGAAACTGATCAGAGACCGAAATCTTCTGGAGGATTTTGTTACAGATATTGCAAGATGCTGTTTGAGCACACGAAGGGTCAGAACAGAAGTCAGGAGTCCAAGGTAGATTGAAGGGTAGATGCTGTTGCTTTAACTGTATAAGAACTTCAAATGCAGCAAAAGAGGGCTAAGAACTAAGAAAGTTCAAGTCTACGTAGAACTGATTGTAACCACGGTCCTATGCACATTGACTTTTAAATAAGCTACACAGAAAGTCCATCCAACTTACTTCTAAATAAAGGTGGCTGGGACTGAGCTATAACTTGCACTAAAAGGCAAGACACCGTGAGAGTTATAAGGTAGAATCTTTGACCAAGATTTTCATGCACACGAAAGCTTATACCCAAAACAAACTTAGTTGGTCTCTAAGGTGCTACTGGACAATTTTTAATTTTTTAAATTAATTTCTAATTATTAGAGTTTGACTCTATCCATAAGGCGTATTTATACAACCCCCCCCCCAAATGCAAAACACAGACACTAAAGCTCTACAAACTGTATTAACCTCTTTAAAGTGTACCCAACACTAAGGTCGGAGAAGCCCCTCGAGATATACCTGGAGAAAAGTCTTTCTTGTTCAACTCCTCTTGACTTGGGTATCAATCAGATAAACCCATATGCTGCCCCTCTTAGAAGTAAAATATATTAAGCTTCAGAGGGTGAAAGTGCATTCTGGTTACATGTCAGCACAAAGACAAAAAGGCTAATTTTTATATTGTGATTTTTGAAAGAGACTCTGCTTCCAAAAGTGAACATCTAAATTCTGATCAAGATTCTTTAGCCAGGAACGTTAATATTGAAAACAACAGAAAATAAGTCAGTCCAAAGCTTTGAAAAAAGTGTATGTCTTACACCCCCTTTGAAGAGACAGCAAGAAGGTAGCTTTCCTCACATCTTCTGGGAGAAGGTTCCATAGTTTAAGAAGAAGAAGAAGAAGAAGAAGAAGAAGAAGAAGAAGAAGTTATTATTTATACCCCGCCCATCTGGCTGGGCTTCCCCAACCACTCTGGGCGGCTTCCAAAAAATATTAAAATACTGTAATACATCAAACATTAAAAGCTTCCCTAAACAGGGCTGCCTTCAGATGTCTTCTAAAAGTCTGGTAGTTGTTGTTCTCTTTGACATTTGGTGGGAGGGCATTCCACAGGGAGGGCGCCACTACCGAGAAGGCCCTCTGCCTGGTTCCCTGTAACTTGGCTTCTCGCAGTGAGGGAACCGCCAGAAGGCCCTCGGTGCTGGACCTCAGTTTTGGAGAAGTCACTATAAACGGCCTGCTCTGACTAGTTGAATCTTATTTATTTGGTTATATTTCATAAGTTTTATATACCACTTGATTGTAAGAAAACCTTAAAGCAGTTTACAAGAAGAATAAAACAACAAAATTATCAATAATAAGAGTTAAAAGCTGCTATTTGAAACTTTTTTTTTTTAAAGTATAAGCTCAAAGCCAGAATAAACACATGTCAGCATTCCACAAGTCTGGATAGGCTTGCCTGAAAAGAAATATTTTTCGCAGGCACTGATAAGGTGCCTGCCTGATGTCACTAGGCAGGGAAGCTATGTCATCTACAAGGGAAGCTCCATGTAGACTGCGCTACAGCTATCCAGCTTGGAAACTACAGTGGCATGGATCAGCATAGCAAAGTCTGACATTTCTATAAGAGGGAGGAAGGAAAACTTCCTTATGACCAGAATATCGTAGGAAACCCTCCTGGCAACACCTCCAAACTGTTTCTCAAGAAGCAGTGGTAGGTCCTGGAGTATTCCCAATATTCTTTAATAAAGGTCTCTGTGATTTATCTTAATTGGGGAATCACAGGCAGGCTGATCTCCTCCACATCCTTACCATTCCGCATCAGCATGAATATATATTGATCTCACTGAACAACTACAGGTAACTTGGTATGTTCTGAATCAACAGTAGGAATGGGGAACATGGAACTATGCAGATGTTGTTGTACTGCAGCTTTCATCTTCCCTAAACTACTGACCATGCTGATGGCATTTAGAGTCCAACAATATCAGGAGGGTCTTATGTTTTCAATCCCTGCTCAATAAAATTGTGGAAAAGGTCTTCATTTTATGGATGCAATATGTTGTATAAAAACTGGCCTTAAACTTTTGCAGGATCCTATTCAAGCCCCAAAAGAGAAATTCACCTTAGAATGCACTTCTTTGCAGATATCTTTACTGGATTTCAATGAAAGGAAAGCAATACAACTTACGCTTTCCGTTTTGATTAGAGGCCATGTTTCTATGGTATTTGCAAATAAAAAGCTGAATAAGCTTGAATTCATATATGAAAAGTCGCTCTAAATCTCACCTGGAAGGTTTCTTAAACAAAGATATTTGAATAATATGTAGCTTTGGGATATGTTTGGAGTGATTTTGCTCAGAAAATATTGAAAGAAGGCATAATTAAATCATACTATCAAATTAAACAGGATATAGGTCAAGCACAGATACATTTCCTCCAGAATCTTCAAGTGAGGCAGATACTAAACCATTTGTTGGTGCAACAAAGATCCCTAAAAGACTACACAAAGTTTGAAAAGTCAGTGTTATGGGTGAAAAAAATGTGAGAAAAAGCCAGATACACACTCCCTTCAACAGTAGCCTGGATAATAAGAATGAGGGATATAGCTTATATATGATTAAACAAACAAATGTAATGGGTCAGAAGAGGCAGGCAACAGGATAACTTTGTTGTGAAATTGAGTTTATTCATCTTTCACTGCAATTAATTTGTATACAGTATTAGGTGAAATATAAATTGAACAGTACCAATCCAACAAATTCGCACATGTCAGAATGTGTGATGCTTAGCGTGGCATTTACACAGGGCTCTCCTCTTTCACTTTACAGTAATATCTTTGAGTAGCATTTCAAATCTCAAGTCGCTTATTTTAAAATCCCTATTATGAATGAAGCAGTGGGTATTATTGTGAATGTTAATCAAATTAATCCAATTAATCTGGAATGAAGGAGACTGAAAGTACAGGAGAGAATTGTTAAACAATGTAATTTACAGCAGAGTTGTGAAGTATATTCATTATGTTAAGCATCTCAGGAATTTAATGAAATGTTATGCATATTATTTTACTGACAAGAAGAAGTGGGGAAAGAAACAACAAACACTGATCACTCTTTCTCTCACACACACTTTTAAACTGTACTCAAAAGGACATCAAAAGGGCCCTACCTAAGCACTTGAAGGGGTAAGAAAAAAGGCACCAGAGAGGAAAGGAACAGAAAACCCAACTGGATGAGAAGTGAAGGTCTGTGGCTTTCGCTTCACATGTGCTCCCTACCCCTCCTCCCTTTCTTCTTCTTCCTTGGCAAAGATAAATGAAGAAGAAGAAGAAAAAAGCCACAATCTTTGTCCATCCGCCCACCGCTATTACCTAAGGGGGAAGGGACTTTTCCAAATAACCCAAAACCACATGTGCTCAGACACAATAGCTCAAAAGGCAGGCTAGGTAGCGGACCAACCCACTTTGTACTGCTAACAAGGGGAACCTAATTACAGGAAGAGGTTAAAGAGGGGCAGATAAAAGGGATACAAAATTTCAACATCTGTTGCTATAAAGGGATAAGAAGTGGGGAAAGGCAAAGGTGTCAGTTTGGTGTCAGAGATGGCATGAAGCCAATTTCAAAGAGTTAAAAAGATCGAGAACTAAAGAAGAAAAATTAGAGGGTTCCTTTAAAAAAAAAGCTGTCACAAGTACTTTTAAGAAAAAGATTATTTAGAAGAGGGAAGAATGCTTGGAAATAGTACAGCTAATTATGACCAGCGTTCACAGGGTCTCTGCAGAGCTGTGGGATCAAGGTGCATGTTAGAGCACAAGAAAAGTCTCATTGGATCAGGTGAATGGTCCATCCAGCCCAGGACTCAACAGTAGCCAGTTCAGTTATTCACTCGAAGAAGAAAAGCAGGTGTATGCAAGGTGTATGCACATGCATATACACACACGTTCACACACTCATTATCCATGCCCTTCTTTTCACCTCCACCTTCTGCTTAAAGACACATTGCAGAGGGTGCATTGTCATCAATACTGCCATTCATGACTTTGTCAGATTATTGTTTGTTTGTGTGCATTATTATATCCAGTGACAGCGGGATTCAGGAACCAACTGTGAATAGCATCAAAAGTGTTATTTACTGTTTTAAATAACACTAGAAGGAGAAAGTACCCGAAGTTTGTCCAACAGTTTTAAGGCACATGCAAGCTTTGTTTCCCAGTTCCCTATTGGCCACCAATCATCATGCAGGCCTCTGCTTGAGCCACATCTTTTGAAAAATACCAATCTTCTTTATTTACTTTCCTCCTGAATGCATTTTGTGTACCTGACACATATTTCCCTCCTTGGGGACAGTAACCAGGACTTTTATAGTATTGAGGCCACAATACAAAAGTTTAGAACAGTTCTGTTGCAATACTGGATATTTACAGCAAGCTGCTGATTTTACCTAGGCCAAACAAACAGCTATCTAAGCATATCACCCAGATTTTTCTGGGCAATATCCCTATTTTGCTTTCCTGTAGAGCAGATAAGAGAAAGTGGACCCAGAACAAGTGACAATGGCAAACATCTTACACAGATGTCAGTGGCAGAGGTGGGGGCAGAAATATGGATCTGAACACATAGTCCAGAGTACTGCCACTGCAGCATAGTCCCCAAAGTGGTGAGCTACATGGGTAAATAGAAACATTCAGAAGCAGCATCTGTTTCCCATCCCCCTGAGGGTGGGAGCCCTCCAAGCTCCACTAAGATTCTGTGCTATGTTTGGTGTCCAAGCAGCATGGCATAGCTTTTCACACATCCAAAGTGTTAGAAACACAGGGTCAGGAAAAAAAGCAAAGGTCATCCCATCACCAACCAAGTAAAGTCACAAACAGAAACCACACCTCTGGTGTAATTCTGTGGCGTGTTCCAACTTCTTGAGCCAATGCACCAGAAAGAGAGGCACCCAAACCTCTTTCTGGGAAAACAACACCCAAATGGACCACCATAGTTCAGCTAAAAGATGAGCAGCAAAAGGGCTTTGGAAAGAAACAACTACTAAGGTAGCAGAGTCCATTTGGCCACAGCCAAGCCAACATTAGATTAGAGGGGAAAGAGAGGGGTCAGCCTGGAATGTGCCTGCTTCCTGGGTCTCAGTTCTGGGATCTTTAGTAAAGCTCTGCAGCTGGATCACAATGATCAGCAATCCAACAGTGTCCTGTGGCCCCGTGAGGGCAAAGGAGAGAGACCTGAATACGAAATAGAGAATCTACTACTACACAGACATATGTTTATCTACCTAGAACTGCCAAAGCAGAGAAAAGGAGGTACAAGGGACTTGTCAGCAAAGAGTGGGGAAAAGATATAGGGAGAGGTATATGACAAAGAGATGTGCAGCTGAATGGGCAAGAAGGTTACAGAATATTGATAGGAGCAGCAGAGGAAGGAAAGAGAAAACATGACACTTGAAAGATTAAAATTGTGAAGAAGCACAAGGCTGTTTGGAGAGGGAGGGAGGAAAGAAGGGAGGGGGGAGGGAGTCCAGTATTGAGGTGGCGAATGAGCCAGAAGCAGGAGGGCTACAAATAATAATAAAGAAAATATTCAAACGCTTAAGCTATACAAAATGAGCTGGGAGGGGGAATCTATCAATTGTTTGCTTACTACATATAGCATTCTAGAGTGCAAGTAAGCCAGGCATGTCCAAAGTCTGTTTCGGGGGCCTAAGTTACAGAAGTATTTATGGACTTGCAGGTATTCAGCAGTGACTCCTTTGGACAGTGTGAGGGCTAGCTACATTAGTGGGTCCAGAAGAGAACACAAACTCACAAAAAATAACCCTTGGCTGGAAAAAGCAATGCAGTAATAGAACAAAAATTAAAATACCAGTAGGGAGAAACACTGCTGGTCCTTCTCCTCCATAATTGCCCAAATTTCACCAACTACCACGTCTCGTGAGAAGTTGCCCCACCAACTATAGACTTCCGATTAACCTGTATATGTGAGAGACCCAAATTGTGTAGACTTTTGCTCCTCCCTCCATGTGCGGCCTGAGATGGGCAGCCCAGTGGCACAGTGCATTCCACTAAAAACAAGTGAAAAGGGAGGAATCCGTGACACTCAGCAGCCACTGTAGGCAGTTTCCCATTGGTTGGATGGTTCCAGGCTTTAGCTCTGCCTGTCAGTCAGGCTTTTGCCTTATTGAAAGATCAAACTCCATCCTGCCTGTTCATTACCTTAATCCTATTTTCTACATAGCTTTATTATCTCTAGAGGCTTCCTTTGGAAAGGCAGAAAAGGTGACACAGCCACTCCTCACTTGCTCCTCGGTGCTGCTTCTATTTGAGGTAAGCCAGGAGAAGTTCATGGGCAAGGAGGATGGGGACAGAAAAAGCCAAAGAAGCCCTCATTCTTCCTGTAGTCTAAGCAGAGGAACCACATTACACGTAATTCACCAAGCACAGAGACTGTTAATCAGCAAACCCACATTGCTATTTTATTGAACAACATAACAACAAATCTTATTATCAGCACTGCTCTGGCAGACTGGAAGAATTGCAAAAGGGGTTAAATCTAGCAAGGCAGGACACAAATTTACAGATGGTGAAATGAGGCAAAGAGACAACACCATGCCCAAACTTATAGAGTGAGTTGTTTGCGCCAGATCCTCCCAGGTCCATCTAACACTGTCTATACATTCTGTACTTTGTATCTTAAATATTGTGACCTGAATGTGGAAGGGGCCAAATATACAGAACATACCATGTCAGTTTTTAAAGAGCTGTGCGGTCTATTATTATTATTATTATTATTATTATTATTATTATTATTATTATTTTCATTTATATACTGCTTTATATTTGAAAGAAAAAAATCTCAAAGCCTTTTACAACCTACATTAAAACATCAAATAAAACAATCCAGAATAAAACATTACAGAAGAAAGTCCAAAGCAACAAGGTTAACAGGAAACTAAAATATTATCTTAAAGATTTCAACATAAAACATTACAAAGGGGGTTGAACTACAGAATGCACATTCAGTGCAGCAAAAATAACAACAACAAAATCTTAAACATTTCAAAAGAAAATATTACTAAAGGAAGTCAGATATAAAATGCATGCTTCAAAGAGCATAAGAGAATTAGCAAGAGAATAAAATATTATCATAAGCATAGTCTACCAGTCCTTTTCCAAACACAATTTGAAGTGCTGGTTTTAACCTAATTGGCTTGAGACTAGGGTATCTATCTGGACCTGCCTGGACATAAACATCGGTCTCTGAGGTCCTGATTCACATTCTCCCACCTGAAATAAGTAAGATGCTGTTGACCAGAGATAGGGCCTTTTCACTTGTGGCTTTCATCAATTCCAGTGCCATATATGTTTGCAGTGCCAGGTGAAATCCTTTTTTTATTTGCCTTGGCCTTATATTACGTTTGAATTTTATTGGTGTAAATGAGTGGTGGAGTTCTGGAATTCTCACTGGTTTCAAAGGCTAAATGATTACCAATTTAAAAAATGAATCCAGGAATAGATAATCTAATCTCTAGCAAGAAGGAAAATGCAAGACTAAAGTCAATTGCCCTACCTTGTCAATAAAACACAAAAAGACACGGGTATAAGTCACTAGAAGACAGATGAGAATCAAAATTTGGAAACAAGCCCAAATTACTTTTAAAAAAAAAACCTGTTCAATAGAAGAATTTGCAAAGACAAAGTATGGAAATATATTCATTGGTGTGTGTGTGCAAAGAAGAAAGTATACAAACATCTCTAATGCAGGATTTTGGTCCAGAGATCAATGACTAAGCTGAACCAGATGACTTCAAGTCTTGGCTACTTCTGAGTTAATGGTACACATTAATTTTCAACTATGGTTAGGTCTTAGAAAGTTTCCACAAGCATTCATCCCACAGGCAGATTTTTCTATTCACTGCCACAACTGTAAGAGAGTCTTACCTCCCCAAGTCCCAGATTCTCAAAGGTGAGGTATGTCCACAGCAAGCTGTTCCAGTCACAAATGAACTGTCAATCAAGAAAGAAAAAACAAAACATTATTAGCCATCCTCTTTGTACTATTACTAAATACTTGTGTGACCACAAGCAGATGAAATACACAGAGGCCAGATGCCGAAACATTTGAGAGATGTAATGCATGAACTTCCATGCCCTGAAACCACAGCAGTAAAAAGCAAAGTGCACAAGCTGGAATAGAGTCTGCAATGAGGCTGCGGTTCAAGTCAAGGCATTGGACTAGGAAACATGGAAAGGTGTTCTTTTAACATGAGCTCTAGTGCAACTGTAAACATTATTGAGGTTTATAGTCTCAAGATACTAATATGACCAGAAAAACTAAATGCCTACCATCATGACAATGCCAGCATAAACAGATGATTCCCAGCTCCCTAAGCCATTTTCTTTAAATGAAGGAAGGGAGGAGCATTTTTCTGCAAAATCTATTTCAAGACAAGCCATCCTACACCTACATACATAATGAACTGGCTCACATGATGTGCTAAGCCAAACCTTTGCTTTGCAAGACTGCACAAACATGTGGACTCCCAGAGAGTTGCACTCAGTCACTAGGTTCCTCCTGTCCTTTTTGCTGCCTCGCTGAGTATCATCCAAACAAGGACTTGTGGTTCAATTCTCTCCTCACTAACTACGAGGTGAAATCAAGAGCAAACATTGGCTACAACTGATGGTTAGTGAGGAAAGAGCATAACCACAAGCTCCAGTTCAGACAACATGCTAAGCCAAAGCTTTGAATACCTGCTTAGAGCAACTCAGCAACAATCAGGACCAGGGAGGAACAAAGGGGCTGCAACCGCCTCTTAAGAGCCCACAACTCTGTGCGGTCTTGCTAAGCCAATGTTTGGCTGAGCACATCATGTGAACCAATGTAATACCTTTCTCCAATTTGCAGCACTGTTAGTGCTGATCCATGTTGCCTATGTAGGAAGATTACTGCAGCACACAGTCAGAATTATTACATGAAAAGCTCTTAGAGCTCCTTAGGCAGGTTGAATGAAATACAAAGCTAAAGGTATCAGGGCAACTGCAGTCATAATGGCTGCTTCATCCCCCATTTTTGTGGTGTAGTAAGTGTCCAACTGCCCTTTTCAGTTGGACATCCGGATAAGAAGATTGTCTCCTGGAGCGGCTTCATAAACATATTCACAGTAATCACACACAAACAAATACAAAAGCAGCAACTCCCCAGTCTCACCCCAAGTCCCATAGCTTCTTGCTGAAATCCTGCAACTTTTCAGACCGAACGTGTCCTGGTTCTTTTGTTGCTGTTCTGTTTCCCACTCCACCCTGCTTTTCTTCTGTTGCACTATAGTGTAAGAGCGCCCTTTAGAAGGCAATTAATGTGGCAACATCAAGGAAATTCTGCAGAACAATAAATAATGAGCATGGTCTAACACTATGACATACTGCAGAATACACTTGGCAAAAAAACCAACGAAACACCAGTTGAGAGGGCCCTGAGACTGCTGCACCATGCTTTGAAGAAAAGAGAATCGCTGTTTTTCCTTTCCATGGCATCTAGCTTACAGGTGTTAGATCTTCTAGAAAACCAACTGTTGCTGTCGACACTTCAGGATTTGTGGGCAAAGAATTCAAGGAATCTCTGGTTGGTTGGTTAGTTGGCTGGCTTGCTTCCTTGCTTCCTTGCTTCCTTCCTTCCTTCCTTCCTTCAATGTGCCAACCAGAGTTAGTTTTTTCTTAGCTAATTCCCTGGACTGTGGCACAGAACAGCCTAGAACCCTATAAATGTGATATTAGTTTCTCTGACACTGTCTGTATAGGTTTTATGCTGGTGAGAAACCCTTCTTTCCACACATATATATCATAAACAGAATAAAGTTTATGGACTTGATGTCATCCTTCGCTGGCTTAGATGGCATATACTGCTTCATTGGATGTCCTCCTTGGAATGGCACCACTTGTTCGTCAATTCTAATGTTTTCACGTGGCACAAAGCATTGTGGGAGAGTGTTGGTAAACATCCCAAAGGTTTTGCATGGGGGAAGCCTGTCTCTCACAATGTTTGCTCCGCATTGAAGCTGATCATCAAATCCCAGGCCTTAATTGACTTTTGAAGAAGGCCAGTGACATATTGGTCTGGAAGTGTTGAGGGCAACCCTTAACAGCACATTTCGCACAGAACTTTTTGTGAATAGAGGAAAGTGGCCATCTCAAGGTCCTTGACTGAGAGCTGTCATTAAGTCTGCCACCTGTCAAAGTAAGAGTCCTAGGTGCTTGTAAACATATGCAGATCCATCTGGGGGCTCAGTGACCCCAAAAGCAATCAGTAAACTTTGTACGAAATGATAGTTTGATTAAAAAAAACAACTGTTTTGGTGGGTCAGAAGCAATGTTTCAGCTGCAGAAAAATGCTTTTAAAAAATCAGGTTTGTACAAGGTTTTTGTAAACATGCTATTGATCCCCAATGTCATTTGTGGTAATGTTAAGGAAAGTGAATGATTCACCCAATATGAAAATAGTCAAAATAATGGGTGGTATTCAACTATATTTTACTCAGAATAGACGCATTGAAATTCATGAACATGTCTATGTTATATCCATTGATTTCAAGAGGTCTACCCTGAGTAAAATTTTATGACTATCATTCAATTTTCCCCACTCTATATGCGTTTTTCTCACACAAAATGGACAGAATAGGTTCTGAGGTAAGTACCTGTTGACATGACAAGTAACTAATGAATCAAGAGCATCTGACAAGGCTGCTTTCACCCCATCGCCTTACAAGCATAGTTCTTCATTTTCTCTGTTATTCCAACAGAGATAAATTTGTAACCACCAACCATAAGAGTAAAACCATAGGTTTTTAACTAAACTGAGGAGAGCCCTAAAATATCACATGGCAATTAATTCCTCACCAGGAATACAAAAAAAAAGTGTTATTGTGCTTGGCCCCACTGTTGATGGAGGATTAAAAGCCAGAAGTGATTGATTTCTATCAACCAGCTAGCAGGTTCCCTTGAGGTCTAATTGAAGGTCCAAGCTGCTGACCTGGTGCCCATGATAAGAATCTGCTCCACTCCTCACAGGCTATCAAAGGTGAGATGTCAGATCACTGACAAGCTCTTAATATGGAAACGTGAAATATAAATATTTTGAAATAAAAAAAATTAAGGATAGACATCATATCAACTGACACACATTTCAAAGTCGGCAAGCAATCTTCAGCAGCCCAGAACTACAAAGTGAGGTGCTGGGTTTTTGTCTCTTTCCCCCCTTTACCATAAGCCATTAGTAAATAGTAACGCCAATTACTGTGGTCAGAAACATAATAGCAGCTTGGAAATCACTGAAGTGGGCAATTGGGTTTTAAAGGTTTTTGCTCCCTCTCCCCCTTGCTCTGTCTATACAGGCATACAGATCTTTCAGAAGAAGTATGTAGCATCCCTCCAGAGACTGCACAGGTCTAAATTAACATCAAGGTATGCCAATAAGAAAGGAGAAGTGGGTAGAGATCACCAGCACTAATCCCTGCCACTCTGCTGGTACAGCCTCCAAGCCAGTCTGTGGTAGGGATTAGAAATTTCTCGGCAGTTGACTTCCACATTGCTCCTTAGCTTTGCACCACTTCCCTCTAGCTAAACAGATCCTGACCTACTATGTATCCTGCCAACCTAGTGCAGAAAAGGGTCTGTAGGAAATCTCATAATTGGAATGTTTCTATTGTTGAGGTTAAAGAGACTGGTGCCATTTCATGCACATTCAATTCTAAAATTATGGCTTTGTTACTATTTTTTGAGAGCATAAAGGGGCTATCCACATTTTCAACTTTTTAGCTGCTTTAAATGAATTCAAATCTCCATGGCCTGATGAGCTGCATCCAAGGGTACTAAAGGAGCTTTTGGGTGCAATTTCAGAGCCTTTGTCTATGATCTTTGAGAGTTCTTGAAGTACAGGTGAGGTCCCTACAGACTGGAGACGGGCAAATGTTGTCCCCATCTTCAAAAGGGGGGGAAAGGAAGACCCAGGTAACCACTGACTGGTAAGCTTGACATCAATACCAGGGAAGGTCCTAGAGCAGACAATTAAACAGTTTGTGTGTGAACACTTGGGAAAAGATACTGTGATTACTAAGACCCAGCATGGGTTTTTCAAAAACAAGTCATGCCAGACGAATATACTTTCTTTTTCTTTTCCTTTTGTAGAATTACAAGCTTAGTGGATCAGGGGAATGCTATGGATGCAGTGTATCTCAATTTCAGTCAGGCTTTTGAAAAATTCCCCCTGGTATTTTTGTGGAGAAGCTGGTAAAATATGGACTGGACTAGGTAACTGTTAGGTGGATTTGTAGCTCGCTGGCTGGCCAAACCCAAAGAATGCTCACTAACATTTCCTTGGCATCCTGGGAAAAAGTAGCAAAAGAACACAGGGTTCTGTCCTGGGCCCGTTGTTGTCCAATGTCTTTATAAGAGACTTGGATGAAGGAATTGAGTGAATACTCAACACACCTGCAGATAACACCAAATCTAACAAAATGAATTTCAATAGAGACAAATGTCAGGTTTAACACTTAGGCAGGCTGCACAAACATAAGATGGGGAACACTTGGCTTGCCAGTGGTAAACGTGAGCATATTACACCCGTCCTGGCCTGACTGCACTGGCTGCCAATTAGTTTCTGGGCTGAATTCAAGTTCTGGTTTTGACCTATAAAGCCTTAAACGATTCAAGACTACAATACCTCAAGGGCCGCCTCTCCCCATATGAACCAATACAACTATTACAGCTCTAGAACCTAGATATACAGTGCACTATAGGATAAGCCAGGCCGACAGAAGCAGGCAAATTGTTCATTGTTTGCCATAAAAGGAAAATAAAGATTAAAGTTGCCACTTGAATATATTCTCAGCCTTGATGTACTGTTGATGAACCCCAGGCAACCAAAAGCATCCAAAATATAGCATATGCCCTGCAGGTATTACACTTTATTTCCAGGTACCAAGACTACTTCCAGGTTGTCAGTTGTTTTAGAACTAAGGCTTAATGTGCTACCCTGTCTCTTGCACCTGCATCCAAATTAACCATGTTTCAGTTCTTCTCCATTTTATCCCATAATTCTACCCATTCTACTCTATTAACCCAACACTACTCTATTAACCCAACAGTCCTGCACAGTTTTTTGCATATGGGACTCCAGAATCTGGCTGCATCACACAAGCTTCTATCTCTGTTCTTCTCTCCCGCCTATCCCCACACCCTTTAAACTGGATGTTATCATCGCATTTTGGAAATTATTCTATATGAAGGATCATCGAACCAAGAAACAAAGAACCTATTACTTAGCAAGAGCCCAGCAGCTGGGAAATGGGGGGTACGGCAAAGGGGGCTGAGGGCGGTCTCGTTGGGACAAAGAGTCTGGGCGTCAGGGAGGAATGAACCCAAGTGTCATAAAGAAACAAGGGGAGGAACTGAGCGCACAGAGAGAGGAGACCAAAGAGAAGGACACTTTTCCTGAGCCTCTTTCAACCCCAGAGCTGTGCTAGCCACATAGACCCAAACTGGTGCAGCCTTTGAGTCCGCACCGACACGCTCTGGCAAGGGCGGCCACCAAAGCTGTCAAATCCTTCACCAACTTGCCCATCAATTGCATTCAGCTCTTCCCGACCCACATTGGCATTTTAATTACTGTTGGGTAAACTAATTTGTCCAAATGAAGGCAACTCGGCCTAATAGAATATGCAGGCTCCCTGACCTCTGACAGGCAATGACACAGGATACAAAAGGAGGCAGAGGAAAGCTTTTTTTTAATCAGAGCCTTATTACTCTCTATTACTCCAATTAGTCAAGCTCCAGTGCTCTGAATTGGGGGGGAAATTGCAATTAAATCAATTTTTGATGGTCTGGAAGTGGGTTACCGAACCGCCTGGCCTGTGAATAACTGATATTATAGCAGCAAAGGTCAAAGTCTTTGTCGGCACCTGTGGGCCCCCCGCCTTTCCTGCCTCTTCCTCCTCATTGCTCCTGCGCTCCTGCTAAAGCAAATCATTAGAACATGTCACGTCTTATCGTGGCTGCCACCAGCCCCGCTAACCTAATCAGTTGACATCATTATAGAAGGTAACTCCTGCAGTCTGAATTTAGTGCTAAGGTCACACAAACTTACTGCGTCCCCCCTGCTGGAGGGTGATGGGAGGAGGGCCCCCAACAGTAGCAACATTGTAAAGGGCAGGAGGGAGGTGGACATTGCACAGCGGATGGTCCTAAGCTGAATCTACAAAACGTCATGGAGTATATCCAACTGTACACACATATCCAGAGATGATTGGATGGTGAGAGAATGTTCATCTCTCCCAGGAAACATCACCCAACAAATTAAACTATCAGCAGTTTAGTTTTAATTGACCAGTTCCAGGTCTCTATATATCACGCATGAGCATGGATGGAAATCAAACAATTAAAAGTCAGCAAGTGGGTCTCACAGAATTCAACAGAACACCCACCCCCATAGCACACCGCCATATTTAACTGGTTATAACAAGCACTGTCTTGAGACCCTGCCAAAATTTAGACCAGTTATAACACATGCAGCAGAAGGAGGTAGCGGGAGAATGGACTGCACCAGTTCAGGCTGTGGGGAGAAGATACCATTTCTGAATTCTCAGCCTTGCAAAAACACACATACAAACGCTGCAACTTAAAAACACATACACACTGCAGAGACAGGTTCTAGCTGAGCCTGGACCCTGCTGGACTACTTGCAAGGAATTTATTTGTTTTTAACAGGGAGAATACAGAAATGTAATCCAAAGACTGTTTCTAAGACAGTCTCCAGCCTGAGGTGGTACAGCCCATTCTACTGCCACCTCATTCTTCCACAACTGCAGAATCCTCATTGGGATTCAAACTAGGAATGAAACCAGACATTAGATGGGAATCATTGTACTCCCCACCCCATGTTTCTCCCATAATGCAAATGGAGTGCCTACAGAGGAAAGTCAGCAGGCAAAAGAAAAGGTGTACATAATTCTCCCTTAGCATCTAATTCTCACCATTCACTTTGCCTTAACTTTTTTATTTGATTTTCTTGGTACAGGCTATTTCTGAAATATTTATTTAAAATTATTCATAGCCCACTCTATTTCCAAAAAGGTATTCCAGAGCAATTTCAATAATAGAGACAATAATGATATTTTAAGGTTTTTAAAAATCTTATTTCGTCCGCCAAGTTTTCCTGGAGACTGATTCTTAATTTTTATTATTATTGTTTTACACTGTTCAGTTTTATTTGCGATATACTGCTGTGTTGTTGTTTTTAGCTTATTTTCACCTAGCTTTTATTGAATGTTTTGCTCAATTTTGTACTTAAATTGAATGTTGTATTTTAATTGTTCTATGTAAACTGTTTAAATATTTTAATTACATTAAGTGGCATTACAAAATAAAAACATAAAAAACACTAGAAAACCAAATAAAAATAAACATCGATGAGAGCAGTAACATTTCATCGGAACAGACTAAGTGGACAACAAAACACCAAAAGGTCCGGGTAAACAAGTAGGTTTTTAAAGGTAAAGGGACCCCTGACCATTAGGTCTAGTCGTGGCTGACTCTGGAGTTGCGGCGCTCATCTTGCTTTATTGGCCGAGGGAGCCGGCGTACAGCTTCTGGGTCATGTGGCCAGCATATGCTTCTGGCTAACCTATTTATCTACTTGCACTTTGACGTGCTTTCGAACTGCTAGGTTGGCAGGAGCAAGGACAGAGCAACGGGAGCTCACCCTGTCGTGGGGATTCAAACTGCCGACCTTCTAATCGGCAAGTCCTAGGCTCTGTGGTTTAACCCACAGTGCCACCCGCGTCCCTAGTAGGTCTTTAAGTGGCACCAAAAATTCACAATAGTAAGTACCAGCCTTATTTGGAATGGGAGGGAATTCCATAAACAGGTGCTAGTAGTGGAAATGCCCTCTGCCATGTCACCACACGCTGAATCTCAGGTCCTGATGTGCCACACCATACCGAGTATATAGGCATGTGGCACTTGCCGACATGCTTCCCCAACAGATCCAGTAGCGACATACAACTCTGTACATATCTGAACCATTTCACAAAGCAATCTCCTTCATAATGTAAAAAGTCTCCATAGAGCATTTGTAAGTGGGAGTGTTTTTTGAGCAGGAGCAGTGGGTTTAAAGCAAGCCTGCAGTGCATATGGAGGGTACACACTTTGCATAAAGAAGGTCCCAGGCTCAAACCCGGGTGTCTTCATAAGGCAGCAGGTGATGTGAAAGCCCTCTGCCTTAGACCACAAAGAAACACTGCCTTTGGGAGTAATACTGGGCTAGTTGAACAAATAATTCCACCTGGTATAAGGCAGCTTCTTATAAATCAGGAACCAAGACTCACCAGAACAGCAGCTTCCTGTAGGACACAGTTGGCAGGATGAGGGGGTACTTTAGGCAAAAGTGATCAACTTTTTTCTCCAGGACATCTCATTGTGGTGAGTGCACCATGATAATACAGTTCATACTGGTCCCTGCCAACCATGGGAAATGGTAGCGACCAGCTTTATCTGAAGCACCACACACACTGGATTAGGGCTATTGGAAATGCTGAAATTAGACTCTCAGCTCCTGAATTAAACCCATATGGAAAAGCGCTTGGTTTAAATTTTGCAAACCAGAAAGTGTACAGAATCCAACTCTCTAAACTGCCTTCCCCCATTAAAAAAATCCTTTGGAATCCACGTTCATCCAACTTTAAATCCCTACATGTTGATTCTTTATCCATTTTTTTATTTCTGAATATAGAGCCCTTTGATGCCCACTGAATTCTGCCTGCAAAAGCTTTGACGCATCATTTTATATTTGCTTGATCAGCAGATTGTAGATGAACTTACCACATGGCTTATTTTTCCAGCTCTCAAATCTGTCTCATTACATTGTTCTGCACATTCAAACCATTTCTGTGCAGCTTAGTGCATAAAAGCATAGTATATTTAAAATACAATATGTAAAACAAATAAATAAAATTAATGTATCAAAACGAACAGCACAGATGAAAGCAACTGACACTATCCCCCTAAAGAATGGTAAAATAAAATATTAGCTTGCTTTTAGAATGCCAGTAAGGAGCTAGGTCTTTGGGCTGGAGAGGGAATACTATTCCAAAAAAGAGGTACTACCACCGAGAAGACACTGTTCCTACTAATCATCAACCTGGTTTCTGCCAAGGGAAGTACCTGGAGATATTGATGTGCAGGGAGGTGAATAAAGGAGAAGGTAACCTTCTTAGTTAGCCTGGACCCAGACCACTTAGGGTTTTAAGTATCAATGCCACTGATGCTTTGTTAGGGGGTGGGTCAGGAGGTCTGAGCAGTGGGGTTTTTAAACTAAAAACCTTAAGATTTTCATTTTACGTTGCTTCCAGAACTGCTAGACAAGCTGCAAAGCATAATGCTGGTGAGGCCCTAATGACCCACAATTGTAATTTGCTCAAATTCCCAAATTTACATAAATAAATATAAGTGCATATGCATATTTTATGCAAAAGTTGTACAATGGGCTTGTGCCCTGAATCTTTTAAGATAATGCCTCTGCAAGCACCACTTAACATCAACATAAAATGCCCAAGCAACCAGTGCCAGTTAATAGCCACACTGCTCCATTCTGAACCAGCAGGATCTTTTGAGTTGTCTTCAATGTTGTTGTTGTTGTTGTTTAGTCATTTAGTCGTGTCCGACTCTTGGTGACCCCATGGACCAGAGCACGCCAGGCACTTCTGTCCTCCACTGCCTCCCGCAGTTTGGTCAGACTCATGTTTGTAGCTTCGAGAACACTGTCCAACCATCTCGTCCTCTGTCGTCCCCTTCTCCTTGTGCCCTCAATCTTTCCCAACATCAGGGTCTTTTCCAGGGAGTCTTCTCTTCTCATGAGGTGGCCAAAGTATTGGAGCCTCAGCTTCATGATCTGTCCTTCATTCTGCATTTTAACAATGATCCAATTTGTAGCTTGCAAAGGCATCCATTACAGGGATGAACTTTGTTGTGAGTCTAAAACACCACTATGAATTCCTTAGAATCATGTAGGGAACCTGTGGCCTTTCTGATGTGGTTGGACTCCAACTGCCATCATTCCTAAACACTGGCCATGCTGGCTAGGGATGAAGGAAGCTGGACCCCAGCAATATCTGGAGACCCACAAATTCCCCAGCCCTGGCTAAGAGATAGGACCAGATACAAATGTAATACATTAATCTTATTACTACTGCAGCTCTGTATCCATGTTGTTCTAGCTCTACCTGGTCTTTCCTCCTTGCTGCCCTGCCTAAGTCTCAACAGCTACAGTACTGTCCTTTGCCTTCTCTGCAACCCTCTTCCCTGGCTTTGCTGGTGGCCCCAAATACCAAACTACCGTTCCTACTTGTAGAGAAGCCAATCAAACTCTTTAAAATATACCTGCCAAGTATTTAATGCTAATTTATTACCAAAAAGTAGAAGCGAATAGGAAAGTCCATCATATTAGCAGAGTTATGGACAATTAGCATATTAACCACTGCTCAAAAAATCTTTACATACACAGATATATGCACTATGATGCTATTTTCATAGATCTCCGCCAGCCTGAGAGTGAATGGCTCTCTGGGTATGCATCATAAATTGTAAACAGAAGAGCTACAGAAGAACTTCGCCTGGTCCCTTCAGGTCCTGCAATGGAGACATTTGATGTGCAGAGAGAACAAATCTTGAGCAAGGAGATGTGTATATTTCCAGGATTTACAGTATTCCCCCACCAGCACCAAAGGAGGAAATGGTAGGGACCACTAACGACAGAAGCACAGAAAGATACCAATAATTCATGTGTGCGCTGTTTCCCACCCTGGTTGGAAAATTGGCCCCTGGGAAGTGGATGTTTGCATTTCACACCAAGGAGAGCATTGTGAGTTGTAGGGAAAGCCATAATTCCGGACCCAGGATTTGAACAGAGATGCCTCTCAGTGAAGGCTGGGTTGAAGGCTAGGGCCAGTTGCGTCACTGTTCCAAGTCTGGTTTACGGATGAAAAGCACCATCTTCAGTCTCTGGCAAATATACTGCTTTTGTGTATGAAAATTTGCTCAACCCAAATCTTTTACAGCAGGGCTGGGGGATAAATCCCAGAAGTCCAATTGCCCAAGGACCTAAAAATTCAACCTGGTTTATAGGAATTCAGAACATTTCTTCAGCCCATTCCAGGCCTCCAGACTAAATCGATTAGAGCAAGCTATTTCACCAGGTTAAGAAAATCAAGTATTAAGCATACAGCAAGAATGGCAACTTGTGGCCATCCAGATGTTGTCTGACTCCAACTCCTATCAGCCCAAGTAGTTAGCATGGTCAACAAGCAGGGATGATGGAACAACATTTGAAGGATCACAAATTCTCCATTTCTGCCTATTCCCTGACTATTTCTATAAGTCCAATGGTGGGCAATTTGTGATGCCCTTCAGCACAGAGTGTTTTGTTTTTGCAGGCCATTATATTTTGTGAGAATTATAAATGTCAGAGTTTGATTTTTGAGAGGCAGTATAATTGAATAGAAATGATGGCAATTGACTTTAAAATCCAGAGGCAGGTCCCAGATCCCAAACTTAAATATAGATTTCCAGTATGCCACAACTGCTTGCTGGGTATGAACTGCAGCATAAAGTCAGTCATTTGACGTCACTAAAATGTCTGCAGCAGTCCTCTGTATTGAAGGAATCTCTTCCCACCCCACCCACTAATCTGATACAAAATGTAGGAAGTCAGACTGTGCCCTGCTTTGTATAGCAGAAACAGGTGAGCCCATTGGGGATACTTAAACATATCATTCATATGCAGCAGTTCTCTGGCTATTATACTGTTTCTTGTTTGCCTGTGGCTGGTGGGTCCAACAGACACCAGGTTGTACCGTTATCATTTCCATCCAACATTTGCATCTGGGCATTCCGTGGAAAAGTGAAACAGGATGCATATTATCTTGAACATATATGACATTGTTACAACTGAATCTGTCATTACTGCTGATTGTTCTGAGGCAGTCCATTTAAGATCAGTACCTCCAGCACAACCGCAAAAACAGATAGTTCAGGATAGCTTTGGAAAGCCCAACGTATCCAGTTGCTAATATTATGTCAGCTGTGGGGGGGAGGGGTTGATTGCAAGGGCTAGGTAGCATCAGTTCACCACAATGCCATGATTTGATTGATTAATGAACTCATAAGCTCCCTCCTTCCCTTACTCCTGTGTCCGGTCAATTCTCACATACCTTGATAAACCACAGTTTACTGAACAGAGAAAACTATAATTTGTCTGCACACTGGGATTGCATGCAAGATTTGAACTGGGTTCACAACAATGTTTTGCCTAATTTGGGTGTAATGGCAAACTATGGTTTGCTACTAAATCAGGAGGAAAGCAGAGAATACAAGGAGACAAGAGAAGGTATAGCATAAGGCTCATTCATATAGCCTCAAACCATGGTTTAGTGTTATATTTGAACCAAGCCAGTGTATTTCCATATGGTTGCTTTACTGTTCACAGTCCAACTAGGTTTAAATTCTAATAGGGGCTGGGCTGCTGAGGCAGTTCATATAAATACTGTAATTTTAGATCACCACATTCTAGAGTCATATCAGTTACAGAGCTTTTACTTAAGTCATAAGCTATTCAGAAACTGTAGGTGGTTTACTGTGCAAATGAATTTGACCTACCGCTAACTAAAGAAAAATATTTAAACCAAAATTATAATGAATGAGTGAGTGAGTGGTGAGGAAACTATCATGAGACTTAGCTTTTACTCAGTGTATTGAAGATTCAAGGATTCAATTTTGAGACCAAGTATGAATGCTATGCAGTGAAATGACACAAATGGGGCAGAAAACCAGGACAAATTGGCCATACACAGTCTGCTGCATATAGACATCCCTTAAATACTGCCTTGGCTTTCACTGAGAAAATGCCTGCTGAGTTTATTACTTCAAAAAAATAATAGATAAAGGAATTATAGGCTGTGGCGGGGAACCCTTATTTCAATTGCTAGAACAGTAAATCACATTAAACTACACAGTACTCTCACATTTAAACTCGAGAATACAAGAACGGACCATGGCCTCTTTTTCAACACATACCCACACAACTGATTCTAGGTCTAAGATTAAAGTATTGATGCTGAAGACATTGACTAAATTCAGAAGTACTACAAAACCAAGGCTTCTTCTAACCTTAATTAAGAACCCACATCATAGTTTAAGCTTCCAGACTTACAAGAGGCAAACAGAGGTTTTGATTAGCCTTTTTGTTTCCCATTTGCTGAGCATTCAGCTTCATAAATTTACTCCTATTTCTATGATGTGACAGTCTCTTGAGGCAAAGTAATGGCCCTAACTGTGGTCTGCCAATGGTCTGTGAATACATACACAACAGCAAGCCATAGTCGGCTCAAATAGTGCTCTACAAATCAGTTTGAAACTGTAATCTACATCCTGGTGAGTCACATATTTTGAGATCTGACTTGGGTTAGACACTAAATCCACTAAATGGAGATCAGAAGCCTCCATTTCCATTTTAAACTAACTACTGCTTGTCCTTTCGTTCAAACTGGGAGCTGCAGTTAATTCTAGCTATGCTTATTATAAACAAACCAGGATCAGAAACGACAGCTTGAGCTTGGTTTGTTTGGTGAAAACTGATCACAGTTTGTTCTGGACTAGATGACAAGCTGTGATTAGTTCAAAACAGAAGTAAATGCTTCTGATCACCTCCTCGTGGCCACACTGCAGCAGAGGAGGTGCATCACCCTAAGGCTCAGCCGTGTAACCCTAATCTATGGTTTAAGGGCAGGGATGGGAGACCTGTGGCCCTTCAGATTTTGTTAGACACTAACTCCCATCAGCCCCAGCCATCTTAGCCAATGGTCATACAGCCAACAGCATCGAAGAGCCACAGATTCCCCAGTCCTGGTTCAGCCTAACATTCAAAGACAGCCATTATAGATCATAAAGCTGTTGAGCTATGACCAGAGTTATACTCATATGAAGAAATAGATGTTGGCATGTACCCAGAAGAGTTTGCATATCACTCAAAACAAATCAGAAAGTAAGTATGTTAAAAACTGGTTTCGGTAGGGAGATTAGTGGTAGAATTCTCCTTCAGTGACCGGCCAAGTTTTTTTGTTTTTGTTTTTAAACTAAATGGGAATATCTGAGAACGGGGAGGAAGGTATGTTACATCTTTGCTCCACCCACCATCTCCTGTATCTGCGGCCAGGGCTGAGGCTGTGAGAAACACCAGCAGTAGCCACCTAATAAGGACATCCTCATTTATGTGGGACTAATATCTAGCTGCTTCAACTGCTAGGAGATTCAACTGCAGAACAGCATTTGTTGGAACACCAGAAAAGAAATAGAGGGGGGACTTATATATACTTTTGCCCTGTTAGGGCATCACTGTCCATTTTATTGTGTTTTAAACTTATTGTAAATTGCCTCAAAAACTTTGGTTTGTATGTAGGGTATAAATACAAACAAACAAACAAATTGATAGGTCTGTGATCTCATGGACAATTCAAGCTCTTTTATTATGTTCCAAGGTGCTGTTCTTGCATCGCTGTCTGCTAGCATTCCTATCTACGTTAAGGGTGGAATTTTTGTTGTACTCTTAATTATAAAGCTGTGCTGTCATTAGTTTCCTAGAACATGGGTTGTGAAGAATAACAACTCCCATACAAGATTTGTATGGAACATTGTCAGGACGGAATTACCTGGACAAAACAGGGAGGGCTTGCTATGTTCTCTGCTCAATGGCCAACTGCATAGACGAGGAACCCCTTGGTTCTCAACATGTCACCTTCTGGCCTTTAGGTAGGGCTTAATGCGTCTGCCACAGAAAATCCTTCCACCTATATGCACAGCAGTTCCAGCAGCTACTCAGAGACAGGACAGTAGAGGGAAATGTGGGTTTTCTAAGGCTTCCACAGTACTGTGGACAAAGAACACAATTTCTGTTCAACTGATCAGATGGGTCCTCATGCCCCCTAAAGCACCTTACAAGAGGCAGTGAATGGCATTGTTGAATTTTTCAAAGCTTGCTCAGGTGTAAAGCTCCAGCGATTCCTTTTTGTGACTTATTTGTTCTCACTCTCCCTCCCTCTCTTGCTCCCCACTAGGTACATTCAAACCACTTAACAAGCAGGGAGGTTGGGATATATTTGTGGGAATCCTCCCTCCCTCCTCAAGGAAGGCATTTTATTTCCCCACCCAATGACAAACAAGCGCAAGAAAAAAGCCACAATTTCTAAGCAGCAGTTCACTCCCCCCCCCCCCACCTTCACTGGGTGACATTATTTTCCCTTAATTGCCTGGCAGGAATCGTTTATTTGAGGAGGAGGGATTCTCCCCTCTTCCCCCAAGGCTATATCGGGCTATTGAAGTTTAGTGGGCTTTCACCTGGAGACATTGGTAATTACCCCCTTTATTTTAAAGCTTCTACCTGTAGCTTCATACTTGGGGCTGGACACACTCTGCAGGGGAGCTTTGTTCCCACTAAATACAGCCCCTGAACAAATAGTCCCAGCAGCAGGAGCGCAGGGCAAAGTGGTAATTTTCAGTCCAGCATAATTAGCCAAGGTTCTTTTAGCCACCATCACTGAATGGAGGGACTTTGCCAAGGGAGGGTGGCCCATGTGGGAATGGCAGGCCCAGACATGCATGCAGTATGCAGACAAAAGCTTCTTGGGGGTCCAACCTGTTGAGGAGGAGAGGGGAGTGCAGCGGCACCTCTACCCAGAAAGGTCTCTCTACAAAGACCAAAGCACAGGTACCAGCACAGAAAGTCAATCTTCTTCTGGCTTTTATACTAAGCTCCAGACCCTCCTCCCCTCAAAACCAGATTAAAAGGGAAGAAAGTTGGCCTGTGCTGGGATGTCTGATCACCTATGATGTGTTAATTACCTGGTCCTTCCAAGGCTGCATTTAGGATGAAGTACTACTAGGGCTGCAGCAAAGGAACCAAGCTTGAAAAAACACTTTCCAGTTGCAAGTCAATGTGGATAAAAGAGTAAAAATAATTAAGAGCACTTTCTTTAGTGTGTAAGTTGCCCACATACTTTCACAGATGGCACTTTTCAAAAAAAGCAAACCAACTCCCCACTCTCAAGTTCATTTTGATACAGGCAATGAATGATTTGTGTGCGTTTGATAAGTGTGCAACCACGCATGCGAGCATCTCAGCAACCTGGAAATGGCCGGAAAAGGGGATGGAACTGGGGCATAGTGGGTTTTTGCATGCTCTACCACCGTGCGTGATGATCCGCAAAGCAACCCCCTTGCAAATCAGGGGTTGCCTGTACTATGTTGTGAAAGAATCAAACCAGGCACTTGTTTGAGCATATGAACTGGCTTTGGAAGTGGAAAGCACAATCTAATCTGGTTTTCTGTCAGTTTCTAGAATATGCATTTTGTTGAGGTGCACATCATGCCCTGTCAGAGAAAAGGGTGGGATATGTATGTATGTATGTAAATAATGAACAAACACGAGCAAAATAAGGCAGTGTATCATACAATTGACCAAGCATTTGCAAACTCTTGGGTTTTGACTGGAGGACACTTTCATGTAAGTAAACACTTGGTGGTATGGAAACTTCATAGCACAATCAATAGTACCACTAAGCTGGGCAATGGAACAGCTTCAAATCTGTGTATTTGTTATAAAGAAAAATATTCCCTTGGTAATAAACAAGTTTCTTCTACACGTTTTCAATAAAATATAAATATTTAAAATAAAAATTTATTTGGCACATTATCTCTGCATAAAAAAGCCCCTAAATTTATAAAGTGGCCTTTATAAAACTGCCCAACTGTTCCCATGTGACACTTGCCCTGGTACAAGCAGGATATACAAGCCAGGAAGCCTTGGCTTCCCATTATGTCTGAACCACAGATCGTTCTTTGTTGCTCCCTAACAAGTCATGATCAGCAAGCTAACAACAAACCATGCCTTAAGGTTGACTAGTGATTGTGGCTTGTTAGGGTGAAACAAACTGCAGTTCCTCACTGGGGTGTAACGGGAAACCTGGACTTCCCAATTCACACCAAGAAAAGTGTAGACTGGGAGCAACTGAGTGGTGTCACCAGCAAGCTGCTTATTCCTTGTGAAACACAAGTAAGACAGAAAGCCTGATTTACTGTTATGTACAATTGTGAATGTTGCGTGTTGATATATGCTTCCTGCAAAATCCTGATTTAGGAAATCTAGTACATCAATGTAGAGAAAACACAAACAAATGACAGCAGAAGACTGGAGGGAAATGCTTTCTTTTTCCTCTGCTACTAACTGACTGTATTTAGGGAAGCTGCAGTGGAAGCAACAGGTGTGACAACAAATAGCTGCCCTTCGCTTTGAAATTTCAGAATCAGTCTCAAAATGCAAGAGACCAAGAATTAAAGGCAGCCTTGTGGTTATGTTCAAACAAACTGCTCCTTCCAATTATCCCCCTTTATTTTTTTCACTCCTCTTTCTGGAGTAGGGGAGGGGCAACGGGTGCTTGTTCCTACCTTCTTTTCTGAAGGGAACAAGCTGCTGGTGCTGATTTTTAAGCTCCCAACCATGTGCTAATAAATCTCCAGCCTATCCGTCACCTCTGCGCAGCCTGCACTCCTTAAAGGAAATGGGCTCTCTCCCTCCAATTAGTTGTCTGTGTCCACCAACCATGGAACAGTCCTCATTTAACTTTCCCTCAACAGGTGGAAAATCGGACAAATACAGGCACTGCCATCTTACGGGGTGGGGAAGGGGGCAATGTTTACAAATTAGCCCCCCTCCAAAAAAAGCTACGGCATATTTTGCATGAATACCAAGCTAACCACCAGCATTTCTACGTAACACCCAATCCCTAAAAAAAATAATGTAAAGGTACCACATAAAAAAGCACAGAGGACAATGAACACTATGCCTCGTTTTAAGCTGCTTCCTGTATCCAAACTGTACCTTGTACTAGAAAGAACCCTACAATGATCCAAAAACTTTTCTGTAACACGGTCTGCACATTCAATTTGCTATATTTCTCCAGTCTCTGCCAAAGTTTTTCAGCACAAGAACTTTATGAATTGAACTACAATCCCAGCATCCATAAGCTTTTTTTTTTCTTTTCAAATGGACAGCACATTTATATATGGCATTTTTTTTGTTTTTGGAGCACTTCACATGTATCCCCTCCGTTATGCTGAAACAACTGTCCTCTATAGTGGGGCAATATTATTAGCCCTATGCAACCAGTGAGAATTGTGGCTTGCCTAAGGCTACCTAGCAGTTTGTGGTAAGATTTGAACCAAGGACTTCCTGCCTAGAACTTAGGCACTTAGCCACTATGCTGCACCAGCTCTCAACTAAGTTAGCACCAAGTACTATTGTTAAACTAATGTGATACAGAAGACAGCGTGTTTACTTTTTTTTTTTTTTTACTGAGGTTATGGTTCAAGGAGTGCATAAGATTTTCCAGAACCTAACATCTGTCTTTAAACTAGCTGAAGCTCACCTATATTGCAGGTTAGACATCTATATAAACAGTTTCTGTAAGCGTCAGCAGCAGGACAATTGGTAAAAGGGAATAAAAGCAAGTAGAATGACAGAGAAATGGAAGCCAAAAATTATAGCACCTTCCAGAAGCTTTTGCTATACTATACAACTTTCAGAAGGATGCCAGAACATGCAAGAACAAAGCTGCTAGATGTTTTCATGTTCCCCTTTTTGCATTGCTGATGCAGTCTACCTTCCAGCACGTACAGCCCATAGGAATTTCCCTGATCAAACAGTGCACCTGCACAGAAAAAACCATCCTGAATCTAAAGGTTTAAAACGCCTTTTACTTTCTAATCACCTACCACACAAATGTTCTTTAGTGTGGATGCCCCCCTCTCCCGCCGCCACCCCCGCCAACACACACATACAGGATGGGGCGGTAAAATTAAGAAATACACAAATAACCTCATTCTATGCTTGCAGACGGTTCAAACCACTAGGCCCCGTATACATCTATGAACACAGAAGGGCTAATAATACCTCTTCAAGTTCTCTACCCATTTAAAAATATTTGTAAATATATATCCCAGGAAGAGGGCTTTTCCTGTTTAAAGGCATTTTGTGAAGAGGCCCAGCACCCTCTCCCCCTGGTAATGAATCCCTGTAATGGAATGCCCTACACTCCAATTAGGAAGAAATGCTAATTTTCTCCAGTTGAGCACCCCCTATAGATGTATCTAATTTGTTTCAATGCTTTCATCTCTCCCCTCCATTGCATTTTCATTTAAAGGTTATGATCTGTTTGTGCCCTTCATGCTGCGCCCTGACAAGACACCCCTATGAGAGGGCTACGTGGCCCCTGCAACCTTTCTAACCTCTGTCCTGAACAAAAACCAAAGCTATTTTTCTCCTGCCTGATGGAGGGGACAGAGAAGAGAGGAGGCAGGAAAATCTGCTGAATAATAGTCCTTATTTTTATTATCTAAATAAACATTGCTATATTGGAAGCTCATGGATTATCCAAGGCAGATTTATAATATTCAGAAATGGGGAAGTTTCAGTATAATCTGAAACCAATAGAGCACCTAGGAGAGTCTTATATATTAAATATGGTATTTAATATATAAGATGGTATTAAATATGGTATTTAATATATTAAATATGGTACTACTTCACACACTCTAAGTCTGTGACTAAATGCAGAAGTTATGGCTTTAACACCAAGCCAGTTTTCTAATTTTTTCGCTCTGTCCCACCTCTCCTCTATTGAATAATGTCTAATGTATTCTGGAGAACTTGAAAGCTTGCTCACAATTGTCACTATTTTGTGACATTTTGGTTGGCCTT
Source organism: Podarcis tiliguerta (assembly GCF_965153285.1). Taxonomy (NCBI): domain Eukaryota; kingdom Metazoa; phylum Chordata; class Lepidosauria; order Squamata; family Lacertidae; genus Podarcis; species Podarcis tiliguerta. Next base: position 42,278,827 of record NC_139538.1, on the reverse strand, counting down.
ATAAAGTTATTATCCCTCTACAAATCAAGCAGAGAAGGTACCACCTTTCAGTGGACCAATTCCTATTTGTGAAAACAAGTTTCCCAACATTTATAGGGCTTACTTTCAGGCAAAAGTCAGGTTTTCTCATTTCAAAAGTCTCTAAGGGGTTCCTTTACACAAGACTGGATGAGGTTACTGTTAAGTGGATTTGTAGCCAGTTGATTGACCGAACCCAGAGTGCTCACTAACAGTTCCTCGCCATCCTGGGGGGGGATGACGAGTCGGGTGTCACGAGGTTCTGTCCTGGGTCTTGTTGTTCAACATCTTTACAAGCGACTTGGATGAAGGTATTGAGAGGATGCTCATCAAATTTGCAGATGACACAAAACTGAGAGGGGTAGCCAATGCCGCAGAAGATAGAATCAGGATTCCAGATGACCTTAACAGGTTGGAGAACTGGGCCCAAACTAACAAAATGAATTTAATTAGGGACAAATGTCAGGTTGTACACTTAGGCAGGAAAAACCGGATGCACAAATATAAGATGGAGGACACTTGGTTTGACATCAGTACCTACGAAAAGGATCTAGGGGTCTTAGTAGACCACAAGCTTAACATGAGTCAACCATGTGATGCAGCAGCAAAAAAAGGGTGAATGCTATTCTAGGCTGCATCAATAGAAATATAGTGTCCCGATCAAGGGAAGTAATAATCCCACTCTATTCTGCCTTGGCCAGACCACACCTTGAGTACTGTATCCAGTTCTGGGCACCACAGTTTAAGAAGGATACTGACAAGCTGGAATGTATGCTGAGGAGAGCAACCAACATGATCAGGGGTCTGAAATAAAGAATGGTTGAGGCATGTTTAGCCTGGTAAAGAGTAGACTGAGATGAGATATGATAACTATCTTCAAATATCTAAAGGATTGTCATGGGAAGGATGCAGTAAGGTTGTTTTCTCCTGCTCTGGAGGCTAGGAGCCAAACCAAGGGATTCAAGTTACAAGAGAGGAGATTCCAACTAAACATTCTGACAAGAGGTGGTGGACTCTCTTTCCCTGGAGGTTTTAAAGCAGAGGTTGGATCGCCATCGGTCATGGATGCTTTAGTTGAGATTCCTGCATTGCAGGGGGTTAGACTAGATGACCCTTCTAACTCTACAATTCTATGATTCTATGAACATATGAAGCTGCCTTATACCATTAGCTCATTTAGCTTAGCAGTGTCAACACTGACCGACAGGAACGCTCCAGGGATTCAGACAGAAGTATTTTCCCAGACCATGTGCTCTTCCAAGAAGATTTTAGAATTGTTCGAAGATGTGTGGCATCTGCATTTCCTCTGTAAAATGATAACATTGTGTGCCAAATACAATTTTGCACCAACTGTTGGAGCAATATCTAGATTGAAAAGGGCCAATAAACCTGGATCCTGACAAGACAGAGGTGCAGATTGTGGAAGATTCCCACAATGGCATATTCTGGATGGAGCTGCACTCCCTCTAAAGGAATATAGAGTCATTGAGGCCACTGAGGCCTAGAAGTGCCTATTCCCAGCTATGGCTTGTTTGCCAGCTACAGCTTTTCCTGGACTGGGGTAGTTTAACAACAGTTTACACTCTGATAACCTCACATTTAGACTATTGTAACGTAGTCTAAGTGGGGCAGCCCTCAAGGACAGTCTGAAAGCTGCAGTTGATGCAGAATGAGGTTCCCATATTCCTGTTATGTCTAAACTTGGGGGACTACAGTTAGTTCAAAAACAGAGGAAGATGCTTCTGATCTCACTGCCACCTCAGAAGAGATAGGGGTTCATAAGTCCAAGGATCATTCATGTAAATGCTAACCCATAGTGTAGCAGCACATCTGAAAAGGCCCATTGAGATACAGAGAAAAACAGGTTTTAAGGAACTTGTGAAGGGAATGTAACTTCTGAGATCAAGCACTATAAATAAACCACAATAGATAATATATTTATTATTATGCAAATCATGAATATTTAGGCTGGGAACCAAACAGCACAGACATTTAGTTTCTGTGTGATGGGGAATACTGTTCTTCCAAACAACACTCAGCCCTTGCTTCTGGAAAGTTCTCAGCACAAGTCTTCAAGTACACATGATTTTGTTTAGTGTCCTAACAAGTGCACAGAGAGAATCAAAGGAAAATCCTTAATTTTACAATTGCATTCTGAAGCAAATACAAGTTCTGCAGTGGATGAGCATAGATTTTAGATTCTACTTCTGCCTAGCTTAGAAGTTCCACTTAGTTGCAAACAGATGTGCCTTAACTGTATGTGAGTATGTTCAGGAAACATATAAATTAAAAAGCCATACATTTTATTGATATTGCCCACGTTTTCTTGATTTAAAACAATCCACCATGGTACTATATTGGGCGTCCTTGGCAGAAGATTTCAGGACATTTGAAATGATGGAACTTGTAACTGCACAACATACAGTACCAGAAACATACAACTGCATGCAATGGGCATGTAGTTATATGTTTCTTATATGTCATGCACGGTCACAAGTTCCTCCGTGACCAGTTACAGAAAGACTGGAAAGCTCTTAGAATACTTCCTCTGTTATTACGTATACTGCTCCAAGAGCATAAACAAGCATTAAGAGCTCAACCCCAATATATCCTGATTTATCTCTGCACTTGCCTGTTCTACCCAAAAAAGCATGAATTGTAGGACTATTTTGAACTGCAGCTGTTTCTGCCTGCCCCCTCAAAAAAGAAGGTAGTCAAAATAATGATCGGTTGCTCAAATCCCATGTACTACACCCCCAAAAACATGAGGAATGGGTAGGGAACACAAAACTTTGCTCTTCCCAGAGGAAATCTATTCCCCTGTCTCCCAAACACACTTTTCTATCTAGTCCATGTGAACAAGCACCCGAGTGGGAACAAGCGCTCCAGTGGGGCCCACTGCCTTTCATCCAAGAGATGTCTTTTCCCACTGGAAAATACATGCATTGTGTGAAAATATTTTAATATATTCATGCACATTCCTATAGTTAGCAGGCACAGAGGCACAGAGGGTGCCGGCAAAAGATACACTGCAGTAAGAATGCCACCTGTTCTCTCGGATGCCCACAAGCATGTAAATGGTGGGAATATACAGGATGGGTGCTGAGTGTTTATTGTGCTGCAGGAAGATTTTACTAATTACTTTCCTAAAGTCCAAAGCCGCACGCCTGTTCTCCTCCCGCCGCTGCCCCCCCCCCCAACAAAGCGAAGGGCAGAGAAGAGTAAAGGGGGAGAGGGAGAGGGAGAGAAAGAGAGAGAAAGCAAGGGATGCATTTCAAAGTTTCTCCAAGAACTGGAAGGGGAAAGAAAAGCCGGGTCTGATGTGAAATCATAGAGGTCAAAGGTGGGCCTCCCTCCCTTGTGAGAAAGCGGTAAATCAGGCCGGTTTATCAAACGATCATTTTCTTTTGAAACTGGAAGGCAGCAGCTGGGACAATTCTGCAGATGTGCTTGATGAGTTTGGGACAAAAATGGGCCACTCCTCTCCCCCTCCCCTCTAGAAGAGCTCCCAACAGGGGCTGCTTCTCCCTTCACTGCCTCCAAGAACCTCCCCTCCCTTCTTGGCGGTCAGCTGAGACCCCCACCCACTGATCGCTTTTGTCTTCTTGGCCTTTGGACACACTGGCAAGGCCCTTTATGAGACCCCAATCAAGACCCCCATGACACAGGTACCTAGTAGAGATACCAGGCCCTTTTCAAAGGAGGAACAACAAGGAAAATATGCTGAGCCCATTGTCTCCAAGCGACACTAGAGGAGATGAAAGGGACGGGCTGCCCTTTCTGCCAAGGCTGTCTGCCAATCATCCCCACTTATTAAGGTCACAATGTAGAAAATTTTGACCTACATTTAATCAAAGAGTCATTAGACCTTTATAAGCCACAGGGGAAGGTGGAACTATGCCACAAATACAGAGGGAAAAGACTGTACCCTGATATTGTTTTTCCCAGGGTCAAAGCCAGCTGGTGCCACCTGGTGGCCCCCTTCCTATGTAGGTGGGTCACACCTGACTGCAGGTTTACCTGGTGGCAGCAGCAGTCAGCTGGGAAGTCACCACCCAAATTTTCTCTAAATACCCTGAGAAACTGCAGTTTTGGGAGCTCCAGGACACTGTGGGAATTCAAAATAGTGGTTGATAGATGCCCGGCCTCTGAACACATTCCAGCTTGTCAATAATTTTCTTAAACTGTGGTTCCCAAAACTGGACACAGTACTCCACCTGTGATCTGACGAAGGCAAAATAGAGCAGAACCATTACTTCCCTTGATCAGGACATTATACTTCTGTTGATGCAGCCTAAGACCCCTATATCATTTTCAGATGTACTATAGGCAAGCCAGGTGTCCCCATCTTATATTTGTGCAGCTCTTTCTTCCTGCCTAAGTGTAGAACCTTACATTTTCCCCTGTTGATATGTGTTTTATTAGTTTATTAGTTTTGGCCCAGTTCTCCAATCTGTTAAGATCATGTGGAAACCCAATTCTGCCTGCTGCAGTATTAGCTACTATTCCCAGTTTGATGTCACCAGGGGCAGACTTTGGTCTTTCAAATTTCAGCAGTGTCCTATATGAGTCCAAAATTTGGTGCCCACGCCCCCTCACCTTCTGTTCTGCATAGCTGTGATACCCTGTGGCACTCGCTAGGCTAAGCACCCAGTGCAGCAGAACTGGTTGCACTACCCTAAATCCACCTGTGGTGTCATCTGCAAATCTGATGAGCATCCCCTCAATTCCTTCATGCAAGTCATTTATAAAGGTGTCAAACAGCAACAGGCCCAGGACAAAGCTCTGTGGCACCCTACTTGTCATTTCCCCCCCCCCAGGATTATGGGGAACTGTTGGTGAGCACTCTTTGGGTTCAGTCAGTCAACCAGCTACAAATCCACCTAACAGGTACCTGGTCTAGCCCATATTTTACCAGCTTATATGCAAGAATATCTTAGGGACTTGTCAAAAGCCTTACTGAAATCAAGATGCACTAAGTCCACAGCATTCCCCTGATCCACCAAGCTTGTAACTCTATCAAAAAAAGAAATGAGATTTATCTGGCTGCCTGGTATTAACATCCAAGCTGACTGTCTGGTAGTTTCCTGGGTCTTCCTTTTCTCCATTTTTGAAGATGAACATTTGCCCACCTCCAGTCTGCAGAAACCTCATCTGTTCTCTAAGAATTCTCAAAGATCATAAACATAAGCTCTAAGATTAAATCTGCAAGTTCCTTTGGTATCCTTGGGTGCAGCTCATCAGGTCCTGGAGATCTGAATTCGTTTAAAGTAGCCAGGTATTTCCTTACCACACACAAGACACTCAGGTCCCAATCTCAGAAAGCAACACCTCAGATCCTACGTGTCTCTTAAATGAGAGAATCTCAATCTAAAAGCTTTGTCTCCAAATACCTACAAAACTGTCCCAATTCACACAAGCAGCTCTTGCTTATGAAAATGTGTTATGTAACCATATTCCTTCATAATTGTTGAAAGCTGGAGAACAAAGATAAAGTTACTACATGAAAAACATGCCATATAAACAAGCTGTTTACATGGCACAACATCAGTTTGCCACTGCTAAAGGTGATACAGAAAGATTATACAACTGCAACAGGGCACGGAAGATAAAGCTGTTCAACAAGACTCACTCAAGGCAGACAAACAGTTGACAATATAAAAGGGCAGGGAAACCTTGCAATTCAGAGACCAATTTAGCTTTCAGAACAGGTCTTCACAGAGCCAGAATAAGAATGTGTATGTCCTGTGTCCTACATTAATCACCAGACAGGATAGTTTTAATGGCAGTCCTGCAACTCGATCCAGCTAGCACCTGCAGAGACACTGGCTGGCAGCTTTCACCTCCTTGTTACTGTAAATGCCTGAAGTTCTGATCAGGTTTCCTGGAACTGATGCAACACGTGGGCTACCAAAACAGTTTGGCCACATGACACTGCTCACTAAATGAAACTGCTTTAGAAGGCAATTGGCACCGCATGGCCACAAAGGCCCAAGAGAAATACGGCTGCATGGCAGGTCCTTAATATCATGACTAATGTCAGATCTCTTCAAGTTTAGCATGCACCCTTTCCTGTATATTTCCAGATTATTTCTGCTTGAATAGGCAGCAGAAGAACAAACAAAATAAATAACTGCCTCCCCAGTATCATCTTCTGGCATGTTGTGGCTTCTACCATAATGTGACGTGGTTCTTAGGGGCTCAAAGGACACATAAAATTAGGGTATTTTGATAGAAGAGTGCTTTGTTCTCAGTCTTTAGGAAAAACAGTTATGTAATATCTCTAATGTAGTAAAATATTTTGGGCTCTCAGTCTATAAGGAATAAATTCTCAGTCTACAAGTGTAAAATCCAGATAGTTATTTGCCCTAGGCCAACACATGATTCCACACATGATATGAGATTAGCATTGCATGTTTCAGACACTATTTACTGCAACATGCAACATTCCTTCTAGAACAATGCTGATGTATATACTTGAGCCTTTAAAACACTTTCCACATAGTTTGCTAAGCATGCCCTAATTTGCTGTCCTGTATTGGAAATAAATTGCAGCACCAAAATGCCTGTGCAGCTTATATACATCAAAGCTCAATTTCCTGCCCCCGTTTTCTTTAGCTCACTCTGATATACACTCCCAACAAACTTATCCTCTCAAGAGCTCACCCACACCAGTTTTAACATATTTTGAAGCTGCCAGCAGTGCTGAGAAAGAGCACTCAAAATTTCTTTCCCACTTTCCATATACACCCTTCATCCTCATGAGTTCTTGTTTAAAGGGTGTCCAGTGCTGGTTACACCTGAGGCAATCACATACCAAATGGGCCCCAAACAAGCCTTTGAAGGGAAGAGGAAAAAAGACAAGAAACATGGACAACAACTAACTCTCTAATTGAAGGAGAAAGGCTAGCATCCTGCTGCCTGGGTACCTGTGCAGGTCTGTTGCGGATTCTCTTTGAACATTTGGCAGGTCGCTGCCCTCCCCAGAGAAAGATGAAAAAAAATAAAGCAATGATTACTATTGTAGCTGACTAGTGAGGCAGCCTTGCACGAGTCAGGCCATGAAAGGCCTAGTTGCTGAAAAACAAACCCTTAATTTAAATGTTAATGAAAGTGCTGTGGAGACATCAGAGAGTTACGTTTTTGAGGGTTTTTTCCTCGCTTTTTTGCAAGAAGCAGATATACCACCAGTAGAATTTATGGCCCCCGTTGCCTCCCCTCTTGCTATCCCTGCTTCATCAGGCAGTGAAGTTAAAAAAAAAACTAATTTTAACATTAACTCCACACTTCCACCCTGGGATGCAATTGCTAAATTATCTGCTGGCAGGACACTGATCAAAGGTGGAAAAACAAAGGCACACTGCACAGCCAAGCAAAAGTAAACAGTGGCCATGGCCCAGGAAAATTACCTTCTCCATCCCTCCCCTTGGAAGTTTGAAAAATGGAGGCGAAAGATCACTGACTGGAAATGGAAACCTGCAGTCTTATGTGGGACCCCTGAACTGTAATCAATGTGACAGGAGAAACTAACACGGGCATTTTCTCCTTCACTGTGCAAAATGGTAGAAGAGATGGGTTTCTCCCCTAGCCTCACAGGAAAACCCTCTGCACCTGGAAATCGGAAATTAAAATCACAGCAGCAGCTGTACCACATAAACCTATGGAACTACATTAAAGGAGAACCTGACATTAGCTGCCAACTTCCTAATAGAATGAAGTCTCTCAGAATAGTTGTCTCCTCATTACAATGCTCTGACAAGCTCAGCAGAGAGAAGAAATTCATTTTAAATATTTTCCCTCTAACCTGTGAGCACCGTCATTTGCTATGATGAAAGAGTATATTTTCTGAAGGGTATGAGAAAATGTGGCATCACTATCACAATCTTTAATATTCTACAAGATTCCACCATTCAACAAATCTAAAGCTATTGATTTAAGCAAATAGGTTAACAGGATCAAAACAGAAATATATAACAATATTGCTCCCATCATATGGAAAGGAGAATAAAGTTTAGCTGGAAAAATCACTGCAGTATTTTTTTTTGGGGGGGGGGGGATAGCTAAACTATTATCTGTAGGGAACAGCCCTGCAGTTCCACCTTAATAGTAAGCTTTAGATTATGGTCCATTTGGGGAAGCACACAGTTCTGCAAACTGAACCACAGCTTTGCAAATCTAGCTGGGCTCTTAACAGTGCATTTGCCAACATCAATAACAAGTTAAACCTCCTTTTAGATAACACACATCACTTCAGTTTCCTCACTGCAGTAGCAGAGGAAGCAGATGAACATATTGCCATTATGGAGTTAGCAGTAGCCTAGGATCATAGTGCTACAAGAGATTGGCATAACAAGAGAAGAAGATCCAGCACTACTCAATGAATATGGCAAACTCTGTTGCAATGAAAAACTGCCAAACAGATTAGCTCAAAGTACTGAGGAACGCACCCCATCATCAACTGGATCAGACTGCAGACAGCAGGTGGAAACAAGAAAGTGTGTCCACAGGACTTGAGGAAAGTCAAATGTGCATTCAACTTTGCCATACGCAGTGTCTGGATATTGAGCACATGCTGGTATCCTAGTCATCTGTATCACAAATGTTGGGGAGGAAACCCTGAGACAAGTGCAGCCAGGATGACCCAAAGCACCTCCAAGAATATGTTTCTGCTTTCAACCCCTATACAGAAGTGGCTGCATATCAGTACTAAGTATCCTAATTGAGCAGAGATAGAATGCTCAATATTAGCACATGATCTATAAGTTTTGTTGATTGTAAGATAAAAGCCAAATGAATCAAACCTACAATGTATTTTGGACTAAAGCAAAAATATTCTGTTTGCTAACAATTAGTAATAATAGTGTTCAGATCCATCAGAAAGGCAATGTTTCAGCATCCTAAATATATATATATGTAGATCAAAGGAGAAAAAGATCCTAAAGTCAGGCAAGGATACTGAATCACCCGAAGGTTAACTCTTCCCAAAGAGATGAAACGTTCAGTTTAGCTTGTGGGGGGACTCTCACACTACACTAAGAGTACTCACTCTTGCCCCCAAACTCACTTTCTTCTAGGATAGCGGCAACATTTTCTTGGAAGCGACAGGTTTATAGGTTAGCCGACACCTTCGCTCTGTGGAATTTTAATTAACTTCTCCCATCATTAATATGTTAAGGAGCAGAGGTTCTATTATATAGGGTCAGCCCGTGTTTCAGGCCTTGCTATATCAGCCGTCAAATTGAAGAATTAATGACGTGGCTAATCGGTTCTAATACTTGAGGGGTGGGGAGGGAAGAGAGGTGCAGTGGGATCAGCAGTCTCATAAAACAAGCCGAGTGATCCAAACCTGATTGCTGATGGAGAAGCCACTCTGCAAGCTTCCATTTATCACTCAGTGGGGGGGAAATGAAGCTAGGTAAATATTGTGACAGAGAGTGTGTGTTCACTCCAGGGAGAGAAGTCAGTGTTCTGACAAGAGGCCAGCCCTGCGGGTCATCACTTAGGAGGATAAAACAGTGTTCTGCAAGGGCTCTCCCAGTCACAGGAGCACATCCAGTGCATACTGCGTAAAGCTTAAGGGGATGAGCTCTGAAGAGGCAGGCTGAAGGCTCTTAGTGCTGGTCTATCTGATGCACATGCATTTTAAAAAAACAGACATGTCCACTGGTTCGTGCTGGCAACAGTACACCACTATGATAGTTCTTATGTTCACTAATTTAAAGGGCATTCCAAATGGTCTTCACTCAACAGTTTGGTGCTTAAAAAGGCAAGCATGTGCTCACTAATTGCCAGGGTTTGGCCCTCTGAGGTCTCCTTGGAGGAAGAGCATGTCTCCTCATGCTCAGAGAAGGAGGGAAGATACAATTCCAATGAAGGAAGAATGGCAGAAAAAAGTTAATAGAATATATAGAAATGGCAAGACTGACAAACAGAATAAGATTAAGATAAAAAAAACTATTTGAGGAAGATTGGAAATGTTGTATGGCATATTTAGAGACATACTGTAAACATATTAAGAGGTTAACAATAACAGAAGAAATTCAGCAGTGAAAAAAATTATTGAGCTATGAAGACGAAAATAAGATAGAGGGAGAAATTAGAATATGTAGTGGAAAGGAAGTCAATAAAAATTGTGTATTTCTTTATTTGTAATGTTGTAAAATACAGTGTGAAATGAAAATGAAATTGGGGTGGGAGGAGAGTGTGTCTCCTAAGCAGATCTCAGTAACCCAGTAACCCAGAAGAGCTGTTGAATATAGACATGCCTGCTCCAAGTCTGGAGGTCCCCACACATCTGGGCTCCAAGCCAGCCGTCAAGCAACACCCATATTTCACCCAGGGCCATATGAGAAGAGGAGATGGTGAGCAACACAAGAGATTTGGGAGCACACCAGCGTTACCAGATAGCTGCATGTGAGGTTACTTAGGAAGAGAGGGAAAAGGTGGAAGCACCTGCCTGAATCAGGGCCTGGCTGAGAGCCAGGAAAGGAATGAGCACCCAGCTCCTAATCTGAACAGCTTCATCACTAAAGCAACAGCTCCAGCCTTCCTGAACTGAGGGAATGAACACGAAATTCAAGCAATTGATGTGAACCAGTAAAGGACAACAAGGTCAAGGTACTCCATGCCTTGGTAACTTCCAAACAGGATTATTGTGATGTGCTCTACGTGGGGCTACTTTTGAAGACGACTTGGAAACTTCAGCTGGTTCAAAATGCAGCAGCCAGACTGCTGAGGTTCCCTTAGAATGCATACAAGAGCCCTAATTCAAGGTGCTCACATTAGTGTTCAAAGCCCTAAATGACTTAGGTTTCAAATATCTTAAATACCACCTCCTTCCCCACAAACCCTCATGGGTATTAACAGAAGGGGCCCTCTTGGTAATTCCACCACCCTCAGAGGTTTGAGGGGTGGTGCCCCAGGAGAAGGCCTTCCCCATAAAGGATTCCTTTCTTTACCCTAGCCTTTGACACTAGAGATTATGTTGTTGTTGTTGTTGTTGTTGTTGTTGTTGTTGTTGTTCCACCATTCATCCATAGTTCTCAATACCCATCTATTCCTGTGACTGTAATTTGATTTCACTGCTTTTAATATACTGAAACTGAATATTGATGACTACGATGATATACACAAGAGAGGGAGAAGCAGTCATCACAACAGGACAATGTTCAACTTAGCATAATTGGATGCTTTGATTCTCAACAGCCTAATGCAAGTTTTCAAAAGCTTATGAAAAAACTAGGCTCTGCTTCAAATGTAAGACAAGTTTGCCACAGAAAAGCTCATTGTAATTCAGAACAGAAAACGAGCTTCCTCAAAGAATAACTACCTTGCTGCAAGCTGCTTTTGAGGTTAAATACCTTAAAATAAAAGTTGAGTCAGGGTACAAAGCCCTTCCAAATCTTCAAGATACAAGGCACTGCTCAAGCCTTGCGTAGTTCAGTTTTGTGACTTTTGTATACAATTGTAACTTATGGCCAACATTCAGTTCTTAACATTAGCAGAGTAGCAATATGATTACAAAATAACTCATTGGAACAGTTTAATTTCCTCTGTGTATCTTTCCCCAACACATCAGATTTTGTTCACAGATGCCCAGCTGTGACAAGAACAGTAGCCAGAAGATACTCCCATGTGTTTTAATGACTCTTATCAACATTCCCACAGAAAATGAGTGGTTCTCTCGTGCCCCAATGGTACAGAGCAGCTTCGGGGAATCTGCAAGTTCTTATGTAGAGATACCTTTTTCATTCTGCAGCATCAACAGAAGAGGCTGTCAGAAATAGAACCAAACGATGGGCTTTGGCAATAGAGCATGCACAACAGAATCTGCTTTGCATTTTGCTTTTTTCGTTGCCAGGGGACGAGCAGTGAATAAGTTTCATATAGGAAATACATATGTAGAATGTGTCAAAATGAAATTTGCTTATTTTTACAGTATTCTCAGGAACTCTGAGGTCAAGTGCCATAAACACAGTCTCAATTTAAAATATGGTTCTCTATCTTCCAACAGCACTTGAGTATGCTGCACTTAAAGGAAGAGCAGATTTTTCTCATTCCAATCCTTCCATGGATTGGTTGTAGCTAATTGTAAATCCCACCTATCTTCCAACTGTACAGGGATTTTCTATTAATTAGTTTTGGAATTAGTATGCAGAATGAACTGATTGAACTTGCTGCAGTTTTCTGTTTCTTCAGTTCCTTGGACTGGTGATTTGCCATGAGCAATTCTATGTATTAACATATCACACAGGGGGTGGAGGGTGGGATAGTATGATCATATCGATAGTATGTTTCATGGCAAAGGCCATGGTACTAGATAATGACCAACTTGCTACAGCTAGCCTGTAACCACTCTAAGCCTTCTCTCTCTTGAATCTTCTGAGCAAAACACTGTATTTTGTACTTAAGAAAAAGCAATACTGTACAGTACTTTGCAGATTGTAATTGCGATATGGAATGTGGTTGTACAAGTGGCAACAATTGGATACAGCTTGTGACACAGTGGTGAGTGACAGAACTACTCCCATGCTCAATCACATTCCATCAGTTGCAATTAAGTTGCTTTGAGTGTGTACAGATCCCCACTGCATAATGCAGAAAGGCAAGGAAAAGATTAAAAATCAGCCAACAGCCGAAAAACTAACCCTCATCCCTTCCCACAAAAAAAGTACAACTTACTTTTTATGCTTTCATAGGCATAGAGGATATAATATTGCTCTTGCCAAAGTGGCGCTTGCAAGGGTATTGTGCAAGTGTAAGCTTTGGGTGAAGAGAAAAAAGAGAAAACTAAAGATCCTTATGCAGAAAGTATTTGGTACAATATCTAAGTCAGTGCACCCCTTGACTTCACCCATACAGACCAGAGTATTCTGCAAGTTCAAACTTCTTTTTTCTAGAACCCAAAAGGCAAGAGAAATAGAAGGAAATGCTCTTAATTCCACAAAAAATATAGAGTAGTCTTATCTACCTAATTTACTGTTTCTACACAAAAAAGAGTTTTGAGTCACAGAACTGATGATACTTAAATGCTGAGTTCTAGACCTCCTGAATACTTGGTATAATAGGGAACTTTAGACCTAAAGAAAAACCAGATTTAACATGAGGTGTGCATACATTCAAATGCAATTTTTATATTGCGTTACCTTGATAATGGACTAATGGCAATGGACCAGACCCGGTCTTCAGTCTGTATGGTGTGCAAACACTGCCCAGCTCTGCCTGGTGATAAGGACCAAACCTAGAGAGAGAGAAAGCGCAAATGAACACCACACAACAAAAAAGTACAAGATAAAAGTGTTAATAGCAGCTGTGTTTGGAAATGATCCCTCACAAAGAAATCTTGGGAGCACAATTTGAAATTAGCAGAGTAAACTTAAATCAACTTCTTTACCCCTGCGATATTTTGACTGCATGCTTTCTAAGCAAAGAAATGATAGAAGAGATTAGTAGCAGCTTCTGTCCAAATCAGTCCCAGTTCCGGTGCTAAAAGCAGAGAACAATCATCTGAAATGCATCTGCTCAAATTATGTTGAAGGTCTGCATGTCAGAACAAATTTAGATTTTATCTCATCTTTATTCTTATGGTTCCTTGTCTGGGCAAATCTTTAAAGCCTTCTCTCCAAGTTTGTTGCAAAACAATAGAAGCACATGGAGAATGGGGCAGTCTAATTTCCCGTGCAGTGCCCCCTTCTGTACTAATTGTTAAAACATGCTCAAATCCCTTAATGCACATTCACACTTTGATAATACTTGTTCTCCCACAATACATGTTGTTTATTACCAGGGTAAAGTGACTTGTTTATGAGCTTTCAGAAATCTGTTACTGACATACTGAATAAAGCTTAAGCTTGTGTTCCTGACAACCTTTTGAATACCATCACTTCTTTCCTCTACCCCCAACAAATTCATCTCCCATTTTCTGGATCCTGAGATTTTGGTTTCTGATTCCCTCCCCAACTATCCCCCAATGTCTTAAGGGAATTCAAAGCTGGGAGTGTTGTATTTGTTTGTTTGTTGATAATGCTCAGGATTGCAGGCTATTCGGTGTCAGAGGGGAATTTGGCACCTAGTGTCAGCAAAAGCAGCAGAAAAGTTGAGCTCTTTTAATGCACCCCTATCTCATACAGGTTAAAAATATGGCTGGGAGCATGCTATCTGGTGCCTATCAATGAGGAATGTGCATTAGCAGCTACTCAAAGCTCAGCCCTAATCAACACTCACTATCCCTCCAATGCACTTATAGTTCCCATTAGAGACCTACTAGGGATTCCCTTCTAGCTAGGAGTCAACACAAGGAAAATGTCACTTGGTAAAAATAAAAGCAAATTCCCTGCTCATAAGGATCAGGCTGGAAGAGTGTTAGGTGAGCCAGATTCCATTTCTGGTTTTTTTAAAAAAAGACAATGAGCACAATTAAAGCAGAATTCCCTTTGACTTTGAGGATTTTGCCCTCAAGGTCACAAGATTCCAGTGGCAGGGCATCAAAGAATCCCACATAATGGATAGTTTAATTCAGTGTGATTGAAATTCAGAAACTGAGCTACTTTTCCATTCAGATCTCAGCCTGATGGGCCACAACAGGAGCACTGTTGAACATACAGTAAAATATTAAGAAATGTGTTCCCGAATGCATGTTTGGGTTAAAAGTAGGTCCTGGGTCTGAAAAGGTTGAAGATACCAGCTGTAGAAGTTCTGGCATTTTATTGTTCTCATAGGTGGGAAGTATAGATTCATAGAATCATAGAAGAATCATAGAGTTGGAAGGGATCCCGAGGGTCATCTAATCCAACCCCCTGCAATGCAGGAATCTCAACTAAAGCATATATCACAGATGGCCATTCAACCTCTGCTTAAAAAGCGCCAAGGAAGCAAACAGCTGACAATAAACAATGAGTCATAATACAAATAACGTAAACAGCAAATAGAGCATTTTTGCCACTGGTTGACACTTTTGAAACACTTCACATTCTTCTGCTGCTGTTCAGCCTATCCTCTTAGTGGATTTCTTCCGACTCTCCAAATTGTCAGAACCATTTGGCCAGTGCCAGAACCATTTGGTCAGTGCCCCATAAGGAAACTATCAGTTAAGACACAGTCTGCTGGCTGCTTGGGTGGGAATTGTTGCATGCTCATTGAAAGCAGCTCTAGAGATAACCCAGATCCAGATCTTAAACTAAGAGTAGGGAGCGTAGCGTCAGAAAAGCTAGGACTGTTCACTAAAGCTGGACTAATCCTGGTCACTACCCCAAAGAATGTTCTTCCATCGTAAGGGTAATGTCAGAGGAAGAAAAACACTAAATCCCTCTACATGTGTTCTCTCTGACAGCTTGCCACCCCAAACCTCAATAAATAAAAGCTCATGAAAAAATAAGCTGTTGCTCCACATCACTGCTAGCTAAAACACACACACAGAGAGAATCTTGCATCTCCCCATTTCTCTCTAGGCAAATAAAAATATGACTCAGACAGTGAAAACTTTGGCTCTCAACAAGGGCCAGAAACCATATGGCCCTCTAAATGTTGTTGGAATCCACCTTCAAGGATTATGGGAATTGTAGTTTTCCATCATTTGGAGGGCCACAGGTTCCCAACACATGCTCTAAACTAAGCATGTATGCTCTTTCAGCCCTAGAATCTTATAAAGGAAGGAAGAAATGGCTGTATAAATATTCTGTTCTCCAAGGGATCCCACTCAATTCAGCAAAAGAACTAACAGACAGAAGCCTTAAAGGGCAATGGAACCAGGACTCTGTAATCTGATTTTTGACTGTCATAAATCTCAGCAGGCCTATATAATGTCTGTGTCACAAGAGAAATGTAGTTAGTTACTCCACTTTGGGCAGGTGGCTATGAGATACATGTCTGAAACATTTGAGATAAACTTGTATAGATGTAAGAAAATCCTGGAAATGGGCAGCAATGAAGCTGAAAAATTTGTTTAGCTGTTAATCCAAAAGAGAGGGAAGAGAACAGTATTCCCCCATTCCATCTTCCGATTTCCTTTTCATACACACACTCCTAAGTATAAAGCAAGACATAGACACTCACCTTTGCTGTTCTGTCCCGTGAACCACTCACAACGATAGCTCCTTGACAATCCACACAGTTCACTTCCTGTTCATGCCCCAAGAACTTGAAGCTGAAGGAGCCATTCAGCTTATGAAGGACAATATTGCCATCTCTGAAAAACAAAACCACAGTGAAGAAGGTGCATCTCCTTGGAACAAATGCCACAAGGCATTGATAACTCTGGCAAATGGCATGAGAGCTTCTCATATCCAAATCTACTCTCCTTCACTGAGGGTCAATTAACTGAATTCCGCTTCAGATTATCCCTGCTAATGAAGATGCAAAAGACAGATTTGAGAGAGCATGACGTAGAAGTGCTCTTCATGCTCTAGCTGGAGATATACCAACACAGTAGTAGTTTCATTTTCTAAATACAACACATTATCTACACATACATTCAACCCAGCACATGCAGACAGGAGAGATCTCACCTCTGAGACCAGTAAGTCTTGAAAATTCCAAGCTACAACAATGATAGAAACTAATGCAAACATCAAAATTGCCCTTTCTTTTCATTTATTTCATTTATTTCAAAAACTAGTATACAGAGATATTCATGAAGTATTTATCCAATGCAGCATATACATTCTATACTTAATTTGCCACTGAAGACAACAAAGGACTTGCTCACATGTCCTAAAAGGTTTGGCAAATCCATGACCCCCACGTGACAAATGAACAAAGCACATACATGGTTTAACACTCTTGGTCACAGTCTTGCAATAGGATAGCCCTGGGGAGGGCTGTTTGTATATGCCATACTAAAAAAGAAATACAAGCTGTGATTAAGCAACCCATACTCCGTACCAAGAGAAGCTGAATTTAGCCACATGCATAAATTATGCAAACTGAGCAAAAATCCATAATCTCTTATTTTGCATAAATTATTCCACATTTTTTGATAGCCAAGGCTATGCAGGCTACAGAAGTTCCAACTGCAACCACTGGAAATCTGTTTCAGTCAACCTTCAGTTTTTGATCATATCCTTGCAGCTGTAAGGGCCAGAAGCCTGCCCTTTAAGAGTAAAATAAAAGAAAGCTTAAATTCTCAGTAAACTGAATTTTGTTGCCCCATATAACATTTCACACTTCTGCAGAATCACAGCATGTACACCACCCTGGCCATGGGGACTGATTTGCCCAGTGATCCCCAAACAGGGATCCTTTAAATAAAAGTCAGTCACATAATGCAGGAGCTCTGAAAGTCAGTTCTTCCAGTTCTTGTTCAAGTGCACCTATAAACCAATGTTGGACACTCAACTACCATCACCCTCCTTCTTATTTCCCTATAACAAAGAGCTTACCCTCCTCCACTGACAATATGGCCATTAGCAAGCACAAAGCGGCACACGTCCTCCTGGTGGCCAGAGAAGACTGCTTGGGAACAGTGTTGCAAGCTGGTACCATTGGGATGGAGCCAATAAACTTGAATGTCTTCTGCCTGGGATAGGTAGAGGTAGTCATCATCTAGCTGCATCCAGGGCATTAAACTGGAGGGGAAAATATATTAAAATATTAGAAATTATGCTGACAGTTGACAAACATCCTAAACTCTTAATTATTATGGAACTTCAGGCCTTTCCAAATGCTTTTAAAGAATCCCATGATATATTTGTACTAACTCTAACCCAACCACCAAAGCCCATAGAATATATAGCCTTGCTGTGGAGAGGTATCTATGCTCCTGTTTGGCAAAGCTGTAAGAAAATATACAGAAGAAAATGTGACACCCACCCACCCAAGTACTACCCCTCCATCTTAAACTGTGATTTTAAACTGATGGTGCTATTTTACTGCTGGTGTGAAGCGAAAGCTTTTACTTTTGCTTTTATGTGATTTATGGTGTTACCTTTTTTATGATTATATTTGTTAACTGTCTTTGGAAAGGGGTTTTCCCTAAAAGCAGGACAAAAAATATATTGTTTGTTTGTGTTTTATACCGCCCTTCGCCCAAAGATCACAGGGTGGCTCACAACATTAATAATATTAACATTGTAATCCAAAGAGTTGGAATCAAACAAGCCTCAAATAATTATTATCGAAAAATATTATGTTAATAAGTGATCCATGTAAAAGCAGGCAGTTCTTTGGAGAGCTGGAAACTTTGGTGATGTTTAGCATTTTAAAAAATCAGAGACTGGATATTGTCTTCTCTGCCCACCCCGTATGCTACTTAATTCCCCCCCACACACACACTCTAATTTAAGTAGCATATAGTGAGGAAGGGGAGAACACTCAGTCTCAAAAGAGGAACTGAGAGGAAAGAGAAGCAATTTATCAGCAGCAGCTTTAAACACTCCTGTTTAAAGTTAGCTGATTCACCATTTTCTGCTTGTAGATATTCTACCTGCATAGTAGCAAGCAGCTTGGACACTGAGATTTCAGTGATAATTTGAGAATAAGACTTGACACACAGAGCATTCAGGGAGTTTTGGTATTATAGTACTGGCAAATGAAAGCAGGTTGCAGAGAAAGCAGCATCAACAGCTACACAATCTCAGAATGCCAAAAGTTAAAGAGGCTCAAACACTGTGTAACCAAAGAGATGCAAGAGCTGAACAGAGACAAAAAATAGGATGAACTCCAAAAGACAGAGAGAATTCTAGCTGAAAATCATGGGGCAGGAGAAAAGAGAAGGAACCACTTGCTTGCGCTTCCATCTGAGGAGTGGGATTTTCCGGCAGCGTCCACGCCTCCAGTTCTGAGAAACCTTGACCCTTTCCTTCACTGGAACACCAGCCACTCTGCAGAGAAAGAGTAATTAGAGAAAAGTCAGGGCTGGGTAGGACTCCATCAGATAACTGACATAACCGAAAGGAACTAGATGACTCCATCACTATCCCAGTGCTTGAAGAAAGAAGGGAGATAACATTTGCCAACCAATGCCACTGTACTATTGCTGAAAGCTACCAGAACTACATCAACATGAGCAATTTTCAGTTCTCAACACTCTTTTTTCCATCATGTTTTTGTGCCTCCTTAAATCATTAAAATTATGACCTGCTAGTTTATATTTTGAGTATGTTAGGAATTATAAACCAGATCATGATAGATCCAAGTCATAACTATACAGACACAGACTAGTTTTGCTACAGATCTCAAGAAGACAACTGCATAATAATTGTCCCAGCAAAAGAAAAACATCCAGGAATGAAAAAATGTACGTCTTTCCTCATGCAGACAATTACAGATTTGAAATTACAGGAGGGCAAAATTTTACTAAAATTGCTAAATGAACATATGACTCAAAACAGCAACCCAGACCAACCTTCCAAAAAATTATGCTCTGTCAGAGAAGGCTTAGAGGACATGCTACTCAGGAAGGTTGACAAAAGCTTTATTTTTTCTCTTAAGCAAGAGCAGAACAACAAAAGGAAATACTGTACTGAATATCGCTGAGATACAATCATGTTAAGTGCCACCTAGTGACTAATCTATATAATGGCATTATCCATACATCCAATTCCTCAGGAGATTTACCTTTCAAATAAAGTCATTGTCAACTTCCTTTTAGCAATTAAGGCTGTAACTCTATGCACTTTTACTTGACAGCAAACTTCATTAATGTAATGGAACTTGCTATGGCACCAACTTACACAGGACTGCAATGTAAAATGTATTTTCCATTTTAATTATTTCACATGAGGTAATGTACCAAACGCTCTGCTGAAACACGAAACAAATCAAGATATTGATTCCCATTTTTAAAAAATCCTTTATTACAGCACTATATTTAGTGTGCCAGTAGTTCAGTTACACTTCCTCTTGCAGCGCTGGCACATACCCTACACTTCCAAATTTTGAAAAGCTCATTCCAAAAAGAAAACCAAGCCAGGAGTTTTCTCCCCACATTCCAGAGCCATAGCAAATATGTGACTTGCAATGAAACTTCGCACACAAGGGCATGAGCCCAAAAGAAATGTGCAAGGTGGAAGTTACCAACCAGTCCAGGTGCTAAGCCAGCAAGGTAGTACTACCAACCCATTTCATCTCTGAAATTAGGCACAAACATGATCACTCAGGGAGGCCAAGGAGGTTTTATTTTAACACTACCAAGAGCTAGAGTCTAAATTTAGCAGCCGGTGAACTGATAAAGCAAATAAAGAGAATCCTCTGAGAGCTCTGCATGAAAGAAAGCTACTTTAAGCAGGCATGTGCAACAGTGGGAGGAACAAAACTGCAGGAATGCTTTTGTCCTGGCTTTGTGCATTCCAGCACCAGGCTCACGGGCACCAACCGTTCAAATGCACGGCAGGTAACAGGACAAGAGCTATTGTGGCTGTTTATTATTAACACAAACTTGGAAAGGACTTCTGTTCTCATGGAACTAGAAAGGTGAGTTCAGGCTAGTTAGCTAGTGACCACTTCAGTGGGGTAGCCTAAGCAGGTGTAACGGCATTTGTTCACGTTCCATCCATTACCCTTTCCTTGCCCTTTCTTACCTCCCTCTGTTGTCGACCAGTGTTGAGATTTGTATTGTAAGATCTCTGTGGCAGATACTTCTTTTTCCCTTATGTTACTCTTTACCCAGTACTAAATCTTCCTTTTGATTCAAGGAAAGAATCAGGGGCACATTTATAATGGGCTTTTGATTTTTCTTCATTTTAGCTGCAGCTTGAAGTTTCAAATGGCAGGTGCAAGAAAGGTGGGCATGGTTTTCCCTAAAAGTCCTGATAGGTCAGTCTCCAGGGACTGGCAGGCCAAATAAGGCCTGTGGACCGGAGGTTTCCCTACTCCTGCTATACCATAAAAGCACTAATGCACATTTTGAAGGTACAGTATAAGTAAGTATAAAACTCCATTGTTGCCTGCAGCAGCACTGTCCATATGTAGGCAGCTGGAGCTTAAGGATTTATTACAAGACCCTTTATTACTGTTGTAAATTTCCCCATCCCATGTAACTCAGCCAAACCCCTTCTGTTTCACCATCATGAAGTTGACCTTTAAAGGGGAAAGACCACAATACTAGAGGTTACCTTAAATTCCATAAAGTCTTCTGGACTAGTAAAATTAGGTACTAAATGAGGCCAATTCTGATATAAATGTGGGTTAACTTAATAGACAGACCCAGTAGCAAACAGCAATGGCTGAGAGCACTCTACTCTTCTGCTCTCAACAGGACACCACTCTTGCTTGCTTACATGGACCACTACCCAGCACACAGCTACAGGTACATAAAGGTGCATTCCTATGCCCAATTACCTGAGAGTAAACCCACTGAATGGGGTTTCCTTCTGAGCAGACATGCATATCATTGCACTGTAAGTCCCACCAAATCTGTGGGGCTTAATTGCAGCTAACTCTGTGCTGGACGGTAACCTCCAAAAGGACAAATAGATACCAACTGCCTCCCCATGGCATTTCCCCTTACACTGGAAATGCAAGACTATAGCAAGCACTGTCTCTAAGAAAATCACAGCAGTAAGCTAACCCTTAAGGACAGCAGTAGAAACATGAACCATGTTCTGCCCCCAAACAACAAAAAAAGAAGTCTGCAATTGGAGATTTGCTAGCAATTCCATCCATCAAACATGAGACTGAATAGAAGATGTCTAGTTCCCCATTAGCGGTGGGGGCTAACAAAGAAGAAAGCTCTTTTCATGCATCAGTGGATAGAACTAAAAAAACATGAGGCACAGAAGAGATTTAAAGCAATGGGTGAAGTAAGGTGCTGCTTTTAAACAGTTTCTTTTCCTATCCTAATAAGCTGTGCTAGAACAAGTGATACTAGAGGGATATTAATCACTGGCTACTGAAGGACTTGAAGTTCCCTGCAACTCAAACCAGAATAGTTGCCCCGGCAATAAAAGTATTTTTAATACTGACTTAGCCATATTGTTTTAATAAAGTCAATTAAGTTTAGATCCTGTTGGCCCGTGAAGTTTTTCCATCAATTTTTAGGAGCATGGGAAGTTCAAACCTGCCACGTATTCCTATGTATTTTAAGCAATTATCACCTTCACACTGACTTTAATTTCTTTTATCACAAAGAGAAGCTTCGCTGGGGAATCCTATACAAGTTTACTAAGTAGTAAGTCCCACTTTGTTCAATGAGGTTTACTCCCAAGCATAGGAGCCAACTCCTAGGGGCTGAGGTCCCTTTGCCCCCCCCCCGGTAAAATATTTCAGGGGGCCACACCCCGCAAAGTTTATGGACACTGCTATTCAAATGGTGTGTGTGTGTTGTGTCATGTGATTATGTTGGGTGGGGTTTACCTGCCCCCCCCCCAAAAATTTATTCAATGTGGGCATCCCTGCACCCAAAGATATATGTTTAGGATTGTGGCTTTATTTATTTACTTATTGATACTAAATGGGACACGGGTGGCACTGTGGGTTAAACCGCAGAGCTTAGGACTTGCCGATCAGAAGGTCGGTGGTTCGAATCCCTGCGACGGGGTGAGCTCCCGTTGCTCAGTCCCTGCTCCTGCCAACCTAGCAGTTCGAAAGCACGTCAAAGTGCAAGTAGATAAATAGGTACCGCTCCGGCGGGAAGGTAAACAGTGTTTCCGTGCACTGCTCTGGTTCGCCAGAAGCGGCTTAGTCATGCTGGCCACATGACCCGGAAGCTGTACACCATCTCCCTCAGCCAATAAAGCGAGATGAGCACCACAACCCTAGAATTGGTCACGACTGGACCTAATGGTCAGGGGTCCCTTTACCTTTCCCTTACTTTGTTAACTGAGTTAACAATTACTTTAAAAAATAACACATGTAGAATTTCTCCATCAATGTAATGTTTGAAACTATTAAACATGAAGCTTGATTAGATACATAGCAGAAGAAACAAGAGCAAGTGCACCAAGGAGTGCAACTATTCTTCTTGACCATCCCTCTCTGTTCTTGATGACCTGTATTGTTTAAAAAATGACAAAGCACCCCAAAGGAGGAAAAAATATCCCTTTAAACAAACATCTCTTATAGCTGTTAATGCATGGGAGAATCTCTAACCTGGCCCTGAGGCCTAGCCAGACTCTAGTATTCCCAGCTCTCTTTCCATCGCCTGGGGCTCTCTCTCCCCCCCCCCATCTCCCTCCCTTTTCCGGCACTTTGTCACCATTATAATTTGACTGCATTCCTGGGCATGTGACCCACTTTAAACAAAAACACACAGAGATTGCCATCACCTAAGAATCTCGTTTTTTACAATCAGGAAAAGAGACTAGAGGGTCGGTTTGCACTCTCTGCGCTTTACCTTCTACTCTGGTCCAAAATGGAAAAAAAATATGTCCACTGAAAGTATGAGGAAGAATTCCCACTTTAAATGCTGATGTTTTGCAAGAATGTCTTGGACCGGGTATTAACTTCCAGTCCAAGTTTGAAATCTAAATGCCCATGGATTCAGATTGAGTTCTAATTGTTTTATTTATTTGCTTGGATATTTATATCAGACCCAACAGCAAATTGTCAGGGAAACTCAGAGGATCGGGCAATAGCAAGACAGTCTGGGTGTGGGGTTTGAAAACAGCATAAAACCACAAATAAATACAAAAATCAAATTTGAAGTTAAAATAAATCAAAAGGCATGAGAAAATGAAAAGTGCCAAAATGACTGTGGTAGGCACCAGGTAAACATCTGGGAAGAGCATTCCATAAGCATTCTGTATTGACACAGAAAAGACCTTTTCCCTTGTAACCTGCCACAGCTTACCTAGCAACAACGCTCATCAAGGGCCTCCAATGAAGATCTTAGGTCCCAAGTAGGCACATATGGAGACAGGCACATATCGAGACAGGATACCCTTTAGGTATCCTGATCCCGAGCCTTCAAATTGTGCCTGGAAATGGATCAGGAGCAACTGTAATTGGCGAAGCACTAGTGTAATTTGCTTACTTAGAACCTTTACAGTGGCAGCTCCCCAAATGTAGAACTCTCTCCCAAAGCAAATTAGACAGGCTCCTTCTCTCCTGTCCTTTAGACAAGAGGTTGAGACATTTTTGCTCTGCCGTATTTTCTTCAACTCTTTTATTGTGGTTTTTTAACTGCACTGATATTTGATTATTTCAAATAATAATTTTTTTGGGTCTTCTCAGAGCCAAAAGTCAGTATAAGCACCAGTGTGAGGCCATTTTGTGGACACTGCAATAAACCATAGTTTCTTGTGCTAAGAACAAGCCAGAAAACCCTTTCACATTCCTCCCCAAACATGACTGCAAAAATGAGGTAAGAAACTTTCACTTCTATTTTGATTAACCACAGTTTAGTGTTACATCCAAACTCTAAACAGTGGGTAATCTTAAGTGCTGTTTGCTGAAACAAGCCATAATTAGATTAACTACTGTTTCTTGGTTTCAGATGAAACAACCGCAGTTTAGAAAAAAGCCTGAGGCTTCCAATCCTCTTTTTACAGTCATTGCAAAGGATAAGAGAATGGAATGGTGTGTGAGCTCCAAAATCACTGCAGTTTGTTCCTATCATGACAAACCATGATTTACTGTGACATCCAAGCCACGTCTACAAGTCTTTTATTGGATCTACTTCCACTAGGGAATGTGCCAGCTTTTCAGATTTAAAGGATTGCCTGCACATGCCCACCAGCAAAAGCTGACTTGGAAGTTATTCCCATACCCTGCCTCCTTTCTCCTATGGTGCTAACACAACAAATAAGTCTAAACCTAGTAAAGCACCATTTTAGGATGCTTACAGAGACAGGATTGTACTTGAACCAAATAGGAGCGCTGGCCCTCTATGCCCTCAGGCATCATGCTGTCCACATTATGAAGAGACAGGAGCTTTCTTATCTACCATTTATCCACTCTGTCACTCTGAAGAGCTATCAATCTAGCTCAGAAATATTTCTTTTTCTTTATTTTCCTAGAATCCATGTTTAAGCAGCCTAGTTCAGATGTCCTAAACTGGTAAAAACGTAGGAGGGGAAAGCAATGCAGAGAACATAGTACACAGACACAAGATTTAATGTTAATGTTCCCCTTTTAAGCTATAGATTTCTTGTGTTAGAATCTGAAACAATTTGTAAGAAATGAAGTTATTATTACCT
The DNA here is from genome assembly GCF_965153285.1 of Podarcis tiliguerta. Taxonomy (NCBI): domain Eukaryota; kingdom Metazoa; phylum Chordata; class Lepidosauria; order Squamata; family Lacertidae; genus Podarcis; species Podarcis tiliguerta. The sequence continues at coordinate 42,253,739 of NC_139538.1, read as the reverse complement.
TATTGACCCTACATATTTATCTCTTACTTTAGTTACCCGCTTACAACACTAGTCGATTTATTCAGCACCAAGAGTCACCTTAGACAGATACCACATCAAAAAGCTATTCTAACTACATCTTCTTTCTCCTTTCTTTGGCGATCACTCATAGCCAAGTAAGATTGTCTTCCATGGATATGGTCTTAACAGTGTGTTCATAAGCGACTGTGGAGGCCAATTCTGGATCCACATGTCCTTCAAAAGTAGGGACATAGGTTTCCAGGTGGAAGTTGATCATGGTGAGGATTGGCCAAACATGCCTTCCTCTTAGCATGTTTCTTATTTTTGTCCTGAGTTCATGCTTCTTCAAAGACCATGACGCATTTGGTAGAGGCTATTCTTCAACTGCAGCGCTTGCAGGTCAATGTTCCCAATTATCTGGGCTTATACTGCATTTTTTTAGATTTGCCTTGAGAGAGTCTTTAAGCCTCTTTTGTTGTCCACCGGCATTTCGCTTTCCACTGTTATAGATTACCCTTGGGTAATCTGACATAGGCCTAAAACAGTTTATAAAGTATGGTGAGGAGTCAAATTATTTTTATTTGTCTCCTTATTCCCAAGCCAAACATCTCATAACACCATCACATTTGAAACGTATCTTCACAATAATTATTTTAATTTAATCTTTAATAAATCTTATTTTATTGATGTTATATAACCTTGGTATGATCAAAATTCTTGTAAAAATCCATGGATGACACTAAAATGCATTTGAGCTATATGTAGCCTGGAAACTATATGTCACAGCTCTTTCAGTTTGGAAGCAAGTCCTATAAAAATGAGACAATTTAATTCCAAACAAGGATGCTCAGGTGCAGGGTGTTTGCTTAAAAAACAAAACACTATGTTTCACCACTCAGCTATGGATCACCCCAGGTATATTTTTATTTCTGAATAGGCAAGTTTAAAAGGGAGAGCTAAGGCCAAGAGTAAGATGACAAGAAGGTGTACGATGAATAAAACAGAGTCCAAGTTAACTACCACATTGCTGGTCATAAAACCGCAACGGCAAAGAATGCTCTGGCGTTCAGGGAAGGGGGCTCATCATTTCTGACAACACCAGGAAGCACTTTAGAGATGTTGCTTTACAAGATCTGAAGGGAACTTTCTTACAGACATTTGGTTACCGAAGGGCAGCATACAATTCTTTCAAATTATGCACTCAGTCACCACGTGCACATACTGTAATACAAGACCTCTCTTCCTACTGCAATGTACATTTGGGCAAACTATATTAAAATCAAATGGCCCTTTCCTGCTCCTGCAGGTGATTGATCACAATCTCTTTCTCCCTGCCACCGCCTTTAAAGAAATGCTAAACTCAGTTTTTATCATCACACAGAAACCGTTAAACAAAACCTTTTGCAAACTTCTGAAGACGACAATAAATACAGTTGTGAGCCTTGGCTTCCTAGCTCCCATGTGCTCTGAATCAAGTACTGCAAATTCCATACTTAATAGTAAGTTCAAATACTCATGTGGACATTTAGAGATGTTTTTTTACCCTGTTTGTTAGAACACTGCACAATCCACCATAGATCATGTTAGAGACTAATACCTTAATCAATCTACCCCACCTGCAATACACAGCTGTGCAGAGTACAGAAGCTCATTCCATGCTGGTCTCCTAGGAATTCAAAGGATAAAAAGAGAGAGCAGAAGCCACAATGTATGCTCACATAGAGGGCAAATGGCATTCTACAGTTATTAGTTGGGCACCTCCAGTACAATAGGAAAGCATTAGTAGTCGTGCACAAGGCTGGAAACCTGAGGCATCCAACTCTTGATGAGTGTACCAAAGTGTTCTGAGATTATTTTCATCCTTGTGCAGGAATAGCCAGCAAGGATACTCTGCCGATGTCTCCCTCTCCTAGGCTTCTGGAAACAAAATAAAACTTATAATGTAATAAACTGTAATTTCCATTTTAAAAACTGACAAAAAAAATGTCAAAGTAGAGAAACCTGACCAGAACACCATCAAACCCTTGGCTAAGTGAGACAAAAACCTCCAAGACCAGTACACTGCTTATTTGTTTGTTTGCATGCTGTCATTCCACCAAACAGGGCTCAAGGTGGCTAGCTAACAGTAAAAAAACAAGTAAAATATAAAATAACAAAACATTAGCACACATAGGTAAAGCATCTGTAAAACGAACAAACAAAACTGGCTGTTGAGCAAACTGCAACATTTACACTGGCAAAACTAGTGAGCTTATAGATGCTAGTTCATTTCTGGGCCCAATTGAAGGTGCTTACATTACTTCTAAAGACCTAAATGACTAGAGCCCCAAACATCTGAAAGACCATCTCCTTTCCTACAGAACTCCCTCAGGTGTTGTATAGGAACCTTCTTCATAGTTCTGCCACACTCAGACATTGGTGGGGGTACAGAATGGGAGAAGGCATTCTCTGTGGCAGCTCCTAAGCACAGAGGCGCACCTGACACCTTCACTATATAGTTATTGCCATACAGGTTAAGTATTTAATTCGTTCCGGAGGTCCATTCTTAACCTGAAACTGTTCTTAACCTGAAGCACCACTTTAGCTAATGGGGCCTCCTGCTGCTGCCGCGCCGCTGGAGCACGATTTCTGTTCTCAACCTGAAGCAAAGTTCTTAACCCGAGGTAATATTTCTGGGTTAGTGGAGTCTGTACCCTGAAGCGTATGTAACCTGAAGCGTATATAACCCGAGGTACCACTGTACACTGAAAACACAACTCTTTACCATTACTTTTGACACATGATATATATACACACAAACTAGGACCCACCTTATGCTTCTGAATCAAAATTGTTTCAACTGATTTTAATATTGTCTTTTTATATTGTTGTTGCTCACCCTGTGACCTTATGGTGAAGGACAGGTAAGAAATCCAGTAAATAATAATAGAGGCCAAAGGTATATTTGAATAAATATGTAATTGCTTACATGTCAGAATAAGTATGTAACTGCCTGCCAGCTGAAATTCAGCAGAGATGGGGCACCCATGGATCTTTTCTGGAAAGAAGTTGGCCCAGTAGCAGCCATCTAGAACAGCAGCCATCTCTCAGTTTCCTGTCAAATGCAGCCTAAAGCTGGTTTGAAATGGATCTAGATAATTCACCTCATCCAAGAACACCTGGAGCTGAGGTACCACTACATACTCAAGAACCTCATCCAAGAATATTGAATATTAGAGATTAGCTGGAAATAATCCCATACGGTTGGATTTGGAGAGGTGTTAGCTCAAAAGTCCAAAACTAATGTCGAAAGCAATATTAAAACAAACAAACAAACAAACAAACCCTTTGAAATTTGCCAATAGAAACCTGTAGCTGTGACTCTGACTACCACAACTTATTTTCAAAACTTGTTCCTTTCTGAAGTCCTTAAACAAGACAAATATAAACCTTCATAATTTTACCTAAAATTAACACACAACTGGCAACCCCTAGTCACCATCTGCACCTGCACACAAGAACTGAGAAATTCAAAGTTGTTGTCTGCTTCACCGTAACTGTGGGCCCACCTTATCCCACCCATAGCTCCATCTGCCCCATGATAAGCATCTGTTATGTGGCAGGAAAGTGGTTATAGGTAGTGTTCGCTGGCAGGAGTATAAAACCCAAGTCCAAGGACTAGTGTATGCTGTACAGTGTATTACTGTACATGTCTTCTACTGCAAGCTAAGAAGCACATAACCAGTTCACTGTCTGACCACAGGCAAAAAAAAACCAGTACTACTATCACACAACGTGCTCAAATCTAGGAAGCCTTATAATGCCCAGGGATAAGAAGCAAAATACAGGAAGAGGCCAATTCTAAACATTTTCCCACCACTCTTCACACAGTCACACTCATAATGCTATTGAGGTATTTTAAGAGTCCACTATGCAACAGGAAAATGCAATCAAAAAAAGCCTTTAAGAAAAGCTAGTGAACATTTAAAGTTACCTCAAGAGGTTTATATATGCTTTCATTTGTACACTTTCCTCAGATGACTGAAATTTCAGATTATTGTTCAGCCTTTCACTTTAGAAATAAGAGTAGAGGCCCTACCAACTACTGCACCTGTTATGCTGTATACCTGACCCCCTCCTGCATCCAATGTAGAGCTTATAGTTAATGAAAAAATACAAAAATTCATTTCCTCAGAAGGAAGGACAATATAGCACAGCAAGCAGATCCCAGGTGCTGAAAGATACAACAATCCTACAGCCCTCACCCCTGCCGATTTCAATGTAACTATCGCCCAAGACACTAGTGCAAAGGGAATTTCCTTTACTACCTCCCACAACCCCAGGTCTTGATGTGTCTCCTTGGTTTTCCATTCAGCAACATTTTTAAACAGATTAGCATAATAGGAGATTTTTTGGAAAGAGCATTAAGTTCTAAAGCTATCTTTAAACTGTTCAGGGCCATCCAACTAATGTCAGTCAGGCCCAGTAGAATCTGTTTGAACTTTAATAATTATTTCATGGTTCTTGGCTCATGATTAACTGAAGATTTTGATGTTTTTAATTCAAATGCATCCGATTTTTTTTAAACACTTCAGGTTCTGCCCCTATGAACCTTATAAGATACACTCAAATGAAAGTCTGGATTTATTAAAAATAAATCCAAGATTTATCTAAGAAAAACACCAAAACAAATTAATGAAAATCATCCAGAGAGAAGTTCATCTGGTGAAAAAGTGAGATCATCTGGAGCAGGCTTTCTCAACCTCAGCCCTCCCGGTGTTTTTGAGACTACAATTCCCATAATTCCTGACCACTGGTCCTGCTAGCTAGGGATCATGGGAGTTGTAGGCCAAAAACATCTGGAGGGCCCAGATTGAGGAAGTCTCAATCTCATGTTACAGAGGCCCAATTGGTCTCGGCTAGAGTTGGGCATTTAGTGTCATCTGTCCAATACTGTGGAAAATTCTTCCAGCAATGATTTGGCAGGTATTCTCACTTTCAGGCATTTCTTGAAGGCTCTTGTACTGACAGGCCTTGCAGCTGTTTATTTCTTTTTTTTTACTAAGTCACCTGAATGATTATCTGTATCTTTAATATTAAGTGAGAATATTAAATTGTGTCTTCTGGTGTACACCACCTTGATATATTTTATGATACGCCAGTACAGAAATACTTATTATAAATAAATAAATAAAATACCACATAAGTTGTTAAATACCAAAAGAGCTTATATAGTTTTAATATGGTTACGAAATCAAAGAAAGACAATTTTCTCTCCGTTTAACTACTATTAAAGGATATGTCAACACCAGCATTCACCAGTTACCACTAATCCTTTAACCAGGATACAAAGCTGTGTGTTTGTCCTGTGTGTGCATGCACATGGGAGAGTGTGCATGTGTGGGAGTCTGAGATGACCATTCTTGCTTTAGGTCACATCCACCACTGACATTAGTCCCCAAAGAGTTGGCCAAAGGTGAATGAAACCCTCAAACCAGAACATGCAGACCAGCTGTTGCCTGATCAACATGGACTGTCAACAGCTCTTCAATGTCTCAAGGAGGAGTCTCTCTCCAACCTACTACTTCAGATGTAGCTAGAGATGCCAGCGATTGAACTAGGGGTCTGCATATAAGAGATGTATGGAGCTAATAGCTCCTCCCCATACTCCTTCACAAAATACCATTGATTCAATTGTCACTACTAGTAAACTGGGTTTTATTAAATATATAGCATAGCATCTACATGATGAACATTTCAGCTGGTCAGTTACCAGCTGAAATGTAAACTATTTAGATGCTATGCTGCATCTGTTGCATCCAGCTACATCATGGGGCAATTTATGCCACAAATTTCTTCAGAAAACAAAGGAGGCGGGGAAGTAGTGAAATTTTCCTCATCACCAGTTGTTGATGATATTGGCAGTTTGTTTCCCACACAATTACAAATGCAATGATCCATGCGCATGAAAGTGCAACATTATACACTTCCCAGTTTGAGCACTTCAGAAACAAACCCGGAGGACAGGGTAAAGGAAGATAAAGCAAATCAGGAACACAGTAAGTTCTTTGCTGATGTACATTAAGTGCATTGTTTTAACACTGTAATTTTGCATTAACTCCATCCCTTAAGTAGTTTGAGTAGAACTTAAACATACTAATCAGTAATTAAGCATAGGTCAGAAAAGAACCAATCTAATTCAGCTGTGATTCCAGCCTTGCTACACTTGAGGGGCACAGAGTATCGCGAGTAATCACAGCAAGCCCACAACTACTTTCAAGGCAACAGGAATACACAACACCTTTAATCGACCTTTAAATTTCCTGCATATTAAAACTGAAAAGTCCATGCTGACAAAGAAGTAAACTCGCTTTTCTTCCACTTTCTGTATCAGGTTATAAATTATTAAGAAATGCCCTATCTGAGACTCAAGGCAGTCTGGGATGTCACATGGAAATGCAACTAGACCCAAGGGCTATTAGGCATCTCTGGGTCTCAAAGTGTTGCCTTCTGTTCAGAACCAGGGCTGTACAACCCAACAGACAACGCAACCGAGTTCAAAGAGAGTCTGAAGTCAATGGGACTTACTGCCGGGTGTGTAAGGGTTGGGGCTGCAAGAAGGAAGCCCCCCCCCGCCCCCCGCTTATTCTGGAAGCATATATAATCATACAATTGTAGAGTTTGAAGGGACAAGCCCACATCTACATCTTTTTGAGTGTTACCTAAAGCGTGCCTCCAATGCTAAATTGTAGTGAAAACAGGCATCCGCTGTCACAGTAATAGATGCCCTAAAAGCCTGGGTTCCTTGCAAGAGTGTGGGATCTAACATTGGATGGCACAGATCAGTGGGTCCAGGACACAACATACCGTGTCTAATAAGGTACCTAAGGACAGTATGTCCCGGGACAACAAAACTAAGCACAGTTCGGCCCCCGAACTGATTGTGTATCCCAGGCTGCTTCGCGCCCATTACGAGCCCCGAACAAGATCTCCGCCCCTCCGCCAGGCCATCCGGACTCCTCCGCGGGAATCCGCGGCGGTCATCCTCCCTCCCTCCCTCCTTCGCCGGGCCCTGGCGCTTCAGGAACCCCCCACCTCCCCTGACAGAGCGGGCGTGGCCTTGGTTACAAGGGCGCCCCTTAGCAACCAGCTAGGCCGCGAAGCCCCGTGTTTTCCCAGCCGGCTTTTCCCCAGCCCAGGCGCTTACAGGTCGGCGCCGTGCGCGCTGAAGCCTGCGTTGAGGCAGGAACGGGCGAGTCGCCTCCACAGCGCATCCCGGCAGGTGAAGCGGCAAAGGCGGCGGCAGGTCTGGCCCAGGCGGCCCAAGGCCCGCGCGTCCAGGTACGAGCAGATGAGCAGCAGCAGCTCCTCCGGCAGCGCCCACAGTGGGCAGCGGCTCTCCGCCTGCGGGGGGCTGCCCGGCCTCCCCATGGAGCAGAGGCCTCGCCGGCCCGGGCCCGGCAGCGACAGACTCGGAAACGCCGCCGCCGCCGCCGCTGGGCCCGGGTAGGCCGCCGCTTGTCGGGGGCGGCGGTTCCTCCCCGTCTGGTCGGTCAGTCACATGGGTACGTCCCGCCCTCGGGAGACCGGCCCTCGGTAGTGCGTTCATTGGATCCGCGATGGTTTCAGGGTGAGAAAGGGGGGAAAGAAACAGAGGGACTCCCTTTTGGCACGGCGGGGACACGTTTCTCTCCTCAGGAAACATATCGTCATGTTACGATCCGCAAACTTCTCAAATTCTGGAATAGTACCGTTGCAGGCAAAACCCATCTCTGCAGCTCAAACGCCAATAAAAGAGGACAGTGCTAGGGCAACGTGCCACTTCCTTTTCCATTGGTTGCAGGCAAGTCTTTTTTAGACACACAAGCACGTTTTGCAATAGGGGGATAATAACATACTGACATTTCACAGGGTTGTAATGATTAAGACTGAGGTGGTGTATGCACTTTGAACATGCCAGAAATTCTATATGAGTGCTAAGCTTTTTTTTTATCTCTGTGGTGCAATCCTGTGCTTGTTTACTTCCCATTGAAGTAAGTGTTCAAGCATGTATGACTGCAACCTGTGTCTTTTAAATTCCTTACAGGATCAGTTCCCCAAAGAGAAGATGAGCGTTGCCTGGGCTGTTGTTTCAGAATTAAGAAAATTCTGTACATGCCGAAATAGGAGGACGTGGTTTGTGTCATAGTAAATTAAAGCCTGTGGTAGAATTTACACCTATTTTATGGTTGGAGGTGCTGGTTATGTACACATTTACTGCTTAAAACACCAGGAGGTTGTCTTCTCCTCCATCCCTCCACAGTGTTTCAAGTTGCATTAAGTTGCTGTACAGACCAGAGGCAGGAATATCTTCATCCAGTGTCCATGACTTGCTTAGCTTCCACCAGCCAAACTCCAACTCACTGAAGATGTCATTTGTAAACACAGTTTGTTAACTGGCTTCCTGCTGAAATATAGCATATAGACACACAAGCTAACTACAGTAGTGCAATGATACAATAAAGTATGTACTTTGATTTTGATACAAATGCGTCTTCAGAGCCTTTCTGGCCATTCCTGTAAGATCTCAGAATATGTAGATATTGACACCTGCTTGTCCAGCCTGCAGACTCCACTTGGGCCTTTGTACTCACATACCGGAGGATGCAGGGAATAACTAATGCAAATAATTAATATCCAGCAAATTGGACATGTTTCAAAGTTCCTTGTGAATAAACATACATTGTTCCTTCTGGACTATCTCTGTCAATATGGACCAAGCCATCCTCAGGGCAAGTTTTATTCTCTGTGCAACTTATTACCAAGTACAACCATTTCCTTTTGTGGGACAAAGAAAAGGATACATTCAAAAATACTGTCAGGGAAGCTAAGTCTGTTTCTGGTCCTTGGCAGCCAGAAGGATTAAGATAACAGGAGTGCTCTGTTGCTGTACTGTAATATTAATCTAAATGCCTGATACAAGTGACATATTTTTTTATTTCAGAGTCAGTGGAGCTAAATATTGGCAAAGCTACTTTCTTCATACTGTTTCCTTGAAATGGATCTATTACATGCTACACCATTTCTAGCTGAAAAACAAAACATTCTTCATGTGTCAGATGATCATCAAAGATGCACAAGATGTTCAGAATGTGAGAAGAAAAGGTTGGGATACAGTCTTTGTTACAGTTTTTGAATGGAATAAAATAGCTGATGCTAAACCATATGCTGCAACGTTTCCAGTAGTATATGGCAATGTCTGTATTAAATATCCTTTTGGACCTGATGATGATTGTAGACTTCAGTGCAATACAACTTGCAGACAATGTTTCTTCAATAAAGCAGAGTTGAAAACAAACTTAAGACAGACAAGTGTGGTTTTCAGTCTTCACATCAAGTAGAGCACCTAGTTAAGTAACATACCATTTGATTCAACACTTTCCATAGTTGCACTGTCTCCTAGGACCAAGGACCAAGTTAAACCTCTTCTTTCACCTCTGAATTTGAAATAAATTGTTATATTTATAATAAATTCTGGAAAAGTGTGATATGAAAGAATAAGAGTTATTAAAGATTACATCAAATTGAGCTAAGAAAACTGGAGGATGCCATCAGCATAAAATCATAGAATTGTAGAGTTGGAAGGGATCTCAAGACCCATCTAGTCCAAACCCCTGCAATGCAGGAATTGCAACACATGAAAAATGGCCATCCAGCTTCTGCTTAAAAACCTCCAAGGAAGGAGTTCTCCACCACTCGTGGGAGTCTATTCCACTGTCCAAGAGCTTTTACTATCAAAAGGTTCTTCCTGATGTTTAGTTTGAATCTCCTTTCTTGTAACTTGAATCCATTGAATTTGGTCCTAGGTCATTAATGAACACTCAGCTAACTTGGATATGTATATGGAAGCAGAGTAATTAAAGATTCAAATACCAGGTGGAGATACATTTGCATGAGAAGTAATTCACCACTCCAGTTATTATAAGATCTTCACAGGTAAGAACATCAACAAACCTGTTCTGTAGCAGCCACAAATTCAGAAAGTGTGAGAGAGAATTTCTTGAGATCACTGAGAGGAAAGTTGGTGAGAAATGCTGTTATCTTCCTGTAAACTCCTGCACAACCTACAGTAAACCAATTTGGCATATAAGCAGTATATAAATTAATCATAATACAATATCTGTATGATACTCATGGAGTAAATTAACAGTCACCTGTCCGAGAAAGGTTTGTATACAAAGTTAATCATATAATAGCAGAAAGGATGTTAGGCATGTCCAAGGAAATGTAAATCTGTTCAGCTGATGTAAATCTTGTAGCCATGAGGAGGGAGATACTCAAGTTGTTTTATATACTTTGTTGAACATACTAATTTTGATAGTCTATAACAATACTCAGAAACAAATTGGTTCATACACATTGATTTAACAGTTTCATCAACAAGGAAAATCGTTGCCAAAATTGGAATTCAAGCTTTAACATACCTTCCCTTCCATGCACTATTATGGTTGCTGATGTCACAAGCTGCATCTAAGGAATCTGGAAACATGCTTTCTGCAGTCTGGCTCTCTGCCTCTTCCCCACAATTTTGCTTCCTCATTTCCTAAAGTTTCTGGAGTTGTGGCAATGTGTCTCTTGATGCATTGTCTCACTACCCTCTCTCACTGCCTCTCCCTCAAACCAACCCCCTGTCATCTGTCCTTCTCTGAATATAATAATCTATCTGGTTTGATGGCTTTCATTACATTGCAAGGAGATTTGTGGTCATAACAAGCCCCACTGTGGAAGGGTAATGCATTTTCATATATTTCACACTGCAAAGATTGGTGCTTAAAGGAAAGCATAGAAACTGACAGCAAATATGAGAATACAGTATGTGCAGCAGACCAGCTTTTTCTTAGTGTGTAGCTGGGTTGTCTTTCTCAATTCAGATTAGGGTAAGAAGCAAAGCCTCCGTTTGTGTGATTCCATTTGTGTTCCAATTAACACAACCTTTGATACTTGGGTGTGGGGGATATTCCTTTTTGTCATCTCTTCCATGCAAAATATAATGCCTGTACTGTGTTAATATAAGCATACATAGATTGCAGTTCCCAGAAATAAGTTTCTCCACATTTATGAGCGCGCTGTATGCAAAAGGCTCATACAGCAGCTTTTTTTTTATTATGTTTTGCATCACATGTAATGTACATGTGTGTAGTGCTGTACACAAAGTGGTTCACAAAGCTTCTAACATAACCAAAAGGCAACAGGCGTAAGAACTACCTGTTCATTACCTGACTACTGTTTTTATTTGCACTCCCTTTTTTCAAAGGCTTCCTCTTTATGCTGCTGCAGCTTTGTACCTTTTCAGCAAAAGACACAGGTCATGCGGATGAGATTTTTCTGTTTTGTTTTTCTTTCTAGCTAACACTTTTGTGTATTTCTGAAATTCAAGACACCTCTGATACTAGCAAGGTACTTATCTGTAACGCCATCACTTTGAGGGATTAAAGCCAGTTACTTGTTACACACTTAGATCAAGAGTTATCTGAGTAGAGAGGCTGTCCTGTTAGGGTTGGGGAAATCTGGTTTTGATCTTGAGTTGTTTTGATTTTCTCTGAGAGCAAAACCATGTTATTTTAACTCCTGAATAAGGTGGGCTACCTGGCTGTGTCTCTTTCTCTCTTCTTTGGCAGAAAGGATTAGAAACTTCCACAGAATCAGCTCTCTATTAAAGCAGAGTGCTCTCCATTGAGTGGCAAGGAATGGAATTGTTTTCAGATTATATGTGTGTGTGTCTCTCTCTCTTTCCCACATCAAAGACTTTGATGGAAGTTGTTCACGCTATTGTCAGGAATGCAGGCATCGGCACAAAGGTGATTAGCAAAATTGCTTTTCTACAAGAGAAGCACAAAAAATTATCAAGGGATTAAGGGGGATAAAAAAGTTTTCATTGAATTCGGGGTGCAGTCTTCTCCAAATCATGGTTCATGGGTTTTACTTCACAAAAGTAGCCCATGACAAATCAGAGCAAATAGGCCTTCTGCATATATGTATTTATTAGAAAGAATTATTTGTTTCTACTAAAAAAAAAGTTTGTTGGTTCTTATCCTCCAAGGTGTCCACCAACTATTCATTTATTTATTAGAGCAGAAATAGGCCTATTACTAACTTGTGATGTGTATAATTAATTAAATAATGAAATACTATAGAGCTGTGACCATTCAGTGAAAAACACAATTTGTAATCTAAAATATTTTTATAACAACAGAATTTAGAACAATAAAATATACTACCATTATCTCTTTCCCTTACACAAACAGTTCATCCAAAATATGGTATAGCTCCACTCATCCTGATATTTGACATCTCCCAGTTATTCAGATACTTTCCCCAGCTACGTCCATATAGCAGTGGGCAAGGGATATTCAGTTCACCCCTCTTAGAAGACAGGGAAATAGGTGTATGATAAAGCTTAAAGATGTAGGCTTGATTGGACAATGGCCTCATGTGTCTTGCCTCCCAATATACTCTGAATAGTACCCCAAATAAGCATATGAGCAAAAACATATGAGTGACTTTGGCTTCTGTCCACAAATCAGTTTAGGCAGAGTACTAAACAGGCTAATTTAAGTTTATCTAAGCTGCCTGGCATTATTCAATTGGTTTAAGTTCAAGTACTCCAGTTTAATCTGTTTGTAGATCAGGTTTCTTAATTAGTGCGCAAACCTTAATTCATCCCATTTAATAGATTTTTATTTTATTGCCTCTGTTTACTAAAATGTTCTTAAGTATCTGTTCACAAAGAGATCATTTTAACTTTAATACAAACGATGTCATCTCTCTCCCTGCCCCAGGCTATATCAGGCTGTCACTCACCAGCCAGCTGTGGAATTCTGAAAGATTCCATTTAAAATGCTTTACAATTCCAAATGCACAATTTCTAATGCCACAGTGTGACTGCCACACAGATTGAGAAACGCCCCAACCCTTCAGGCTTCAAAGGCCGGACATCCTTGATCTCCAGAAGGAATGTGTTTGAATCCTGGGTCTTTTTAGTGGGCTCTTACAAAGATATTTATTTTAGGAGAGGGGTTTTTCCCCCTTTCACACTTGAAGCCTGACCTTGCTTTTTTAAAAATCAATAGCAAAACTCCCATGTTCTCCTTTGGTAGCAGAATTGGGGCCCATTTCAGTGAAACATTCTTTAGGGGTGGGAGGGTTGGTTGGTGGTTTTTTTTTTAGTAGGTTGCCGAAAGCTTTTGTCATGAACAATTAGAGCTTCACAGAAAGAGTGCTTGAGCCTACCTCTTATTTATTGCAAAGGCAAGAGTCAAAGAAACAGCCCGTAGACTGTGGTCTCCCCCTCCCCTTCAAGAGCTACAGCCCTTTCACTGCTTCTCATGTGGGTTACTTTTGTTGGGCGCTTCTCCTTCAGATACAGAATTATAAGCAACTGTCTTGTTCATTGCAGGACTGATCTATAACTGCCTATGTTAAGAAACAGGAATTGATTAAGTGCTTGCATTTTCTGTACTTTCCCAGGAAAGAATGGCTCTGTGACTGTGTATTCTCCAATATCACCTTTGCTGATCAAGGTGTTTGTCACCTGCCTGCCTTCTTCTTTTCCTTTCCATTAATTATATTTAGAAGGTTAGGATGGGAGTCAGAAGAGTTTATAATAATGCAGTTCTCTGCATGTCATCTCAGAAGGAATCCAGTACACACCACTTGTGAAATATATATGAATGTACATCCTTCTTTATAGTACCTTTTCACTTTAATAGTTTAAGAGTAAATTTTCACACCCACCCCAGGAATAATGTTTTCTAAAATATTTACTTTTTAAAGTTGGGTTTTAGAGAGTGGCTTACAAGATTAGAACCAACACAACTAAAATTGCAATCCTATACACATTCATGGTAAAAGGGTGGGTATGAAGTAAGGTATGCTCCATTGAACTCAGTGAGACTTAACCTCTGGATAGACATGTATACGTTTGTGCTTTAAATCATAAAGAAAGAAAATCTGGAAAAAATAGGTAGGTTCTGTGCTTTGTAAGCAGTAGACTACTAGGATACACATAAACAATATTTTTTATTAAAAAAACTATACTTGTTGGGTGGCATGATACTTGAGCATACTTTAGGCTACTTTTGATAATACAAAGTGGGATATACATTATTGAAGCCATAACAACACATCTAAACGAGTTGTGAAAGGATGCCAGGTGGTGATAAAGGGAGGCTGGTTTAACCATGATACTGGTTACTTTCATAAAATATTTATTAAAATAAAAACAATCTCTTGCTGGACATTATATTGTTGGGTAGTGTTGGTGGGGTCAGTATCTCTACTTGAGGAGCGGCCAAATACCTCTTGGTCACTCGTGGAGTCTACTTTGAAGTAGCCTTGATTTCTAACATTTGTTCAAGCCAGCCTCTGATTTTCCAGCTTGCAGGCACAAAGAGTTGATGGTACAATCTTCAATAAATTTATGCAGCTTTTGTACAGCCATGCTGTATAATGCATCTCAACTCCCATGGAAGATGCTATTTTTATGTTTGTTTGTTTAGATCCGAAAAGAACCCCCATCCCTAAATGAAGAATGTTTTCCTTGGGGATTGTGAGTACTGTAAACATTCCTGATGGCTTTAACGTCTGCTGTCCAGTGTATGGGTGGGCAGTTCACACAATTTTTGAACACGCACGTGTGTACAGCATGTCAGATTATAAATTCTGGAAGAGGTTGACTAAACTCACTTGCCCAGCCCAGCCCAGCCTCAGCTACCTTAAATCTCTGTACTGGAAGAGAAACATAAAAAGGTGGCTTCTCCATTGACTTCTCCATTCAGCTCTCTTTTTCTAATGTCACAAGTAAACATAGCCTGTCTCTTTCCTGAAACACTTGTGCTTGCTGGTGTTCATGATGGCAGAGAATGGTTTGCAATATATTTGAATGCCATCTAAGTAAAGTTATGGCAGAATGGAAACTGAGCACCACCCGTTCCACAATCAGGTGGCCTTTGGTAGTTATCACAATGTGTGTGGGGCATGCTGTCAATAATCAATGGCCTTCATTGCATCTGATTACCGGTAAATTCCATTTGCCAATGTTGACAGAAAGCTTCCCATTCAAGACAGACAGACAGACAGACAGACAGACAGACAGACAGATATAGTTATATTTGAAATTTCTAACCTGCCTTTCTAAAAGAGACGAAATTATAAAATATAATACAACACTGTTGCATTCTTACCTTTTCAAAGGTAAGTAGCAAGGCTCTAGACCAGGGGTAGTCAACCTTTTTATACCTAGTGCCTACTAATGCATCTTTCTTGATGATAAAATTTCATTACCTTCCACCAGTGCTCAATGGAAGGAGGATTCAGCTTGTGCCGTAGAACCCCCTACCGCCCACCTAGAATCCTGAAATGCCCACTAGTGGCTGGTAGGGACCAGGTTGACAACCCCTGCTCTAGACCATGAGACAAAATGAGGCATTTGCTTCAGGCAGCAGATGCTAGAGCAGGGGTAGGCAACCTAAGGCCCAGGGGCTGGATGTGGCCCAATCGCCTTCTCAATCTGGCTCGTGGACGGTCCAGGAATCAGTGTATTTTTACATGAGTAGAATGTGTGCTTTTGTTTAAAATGCATCTCTGGGTTATTTGTGGGGCATAGGACTTCGTTCATTCCCCCCCCCCCCAAAAAAATATAGTCTGGTCTACCACATGGTCTGAGGGATGGTCGACCAGCCCACGGCTGAAAAAGGTTGCTGATCCCTGTGTAAGAGGGAAGTAGTGGGGGCTTCTACTGTTCCTTCTGAACCTCCAGCTGCTTCCAACTAGTGGAAGACAGGACTCTGTGTGTCACCCACTCCACCTTGCACCCTCTAAGCTGTCTTCAAGTGCAGTGGAGGGCACTCACATTGCTAGTTTTTAGGTAAGATTGAACTAAGATTGAACAGTCTTTTCAGCTTTTGTATAGGAAATTGGGGCACACAGTCTTCTCTGCCTCAGGCAGCAAAATGTCTTGGGTTGGCCTTGAGCAGCAGTAGCAACAACAACAATGTGGGATAGACAAAAAACCTAAAGAAACTTCAGAAACAGAAATGCACACAGTGAATGAGCAGTCTGATGGACTGGAGGAGACTCAATTAATGACAGTTGTGAAAACCTAAGGCTTGGAGGAACACAAAGAAAGACGAGATGGTTAACTTGATCAGAGTGGTTAAGGAGGGCAAGGACAGAGAAGAGACCTTTGGATTTGATAGCAAGGTCATCTAAAATTTAACAATGACAATTTCAGTGGCATATAGGGGATGGAAGCCAGATCACTGGCAGGGGGTTGAGACAAGAGTTAGAAGAGAGAAAAGTGAACAGCATGTTTGAGATATTTGGAAGTCAAGATTGGCCAGTAGTTACAGGGTGAAGGTGGGTCAACATAATGTTTTCTTGAGAACGGGGGAGACAATGTGTATTTTAAGGAAGGAGTCAAAGGAGAAAGATGTGATGTTGATGTGATGGGAGATGGGGATAATGGTAGAGGAAACAGAAACCAGGAAGGAATGGGATCAAAGTGACAAGCAGAGAGGATAAATGAGGAAAGCAGAATGGCTACCTTGCCAAGGGAATCTGTGATAGTGGGGAGCACTAAAGGTACAGAATGGAGCAGAATTTCCTGAAACTGAGGCTGGCTTCTCCTGAAAAGCTGAGTTGCTAATCCTAAGACCCTTGCTAAACATGGCTCCTTTCTGGATGACTGAAACCCTGCATTTCCCCTGTAGCGCTGTGTTCGTGATAGCACCAATCCATCACCAATAATATTATATCCAGATCCTATATAAAGGAAAGTAACATTCTTGCAGCGATGAAAACTCTAGCTTTGGCAGTTGTAAAAAATATAAATAAATAAATAAAATCAAGGGGAAAGTGTCCTTCCCTGCTGGAAGCAGAAGCACAGCCTCAAGGAAATAAATAATGCAAAGAAAATACAACAACCCAAATAAATAATACCCCCCCCAAATGCTCTGTCTCTGTTTCCCATCCAGTGTTGTGCCCACAGTCATTTTACAAAAATCAAATCTAACATATATATATTCAGTTAGTATAGTCCTGTGTTTCCGTGCGCTCTGGCTTCCATCAAGGTGTTCCGTTGTGCCAGAAGCGGTTTAGTCATGCTGTCCACAAATGCTATCCTGCACTTTCCAGAGCATTTTCCCTTCACTTTCCTAATCACAAAAGGTGTTCCCAGACTGTTTTGGAGTGAGATTCAGGTTGTGCAATTAGAGGTGATTTGGATCTCTTTCCCAGCTCACTTGCTTTCTCCAATTTCAGCTTGTTTGCAATAAGGAAAGTGGCAGGGAAATGCGCTGGGATGTGTGGGGTAACATTTACTCGACGCAGTGTCTAACCTCCCTGCAAACAAATTGGAGTGAATGTTAAATAAATAGCTGACATCATTCAATATCTCCAAAGAAAAATCAGAATGAATGTTCAGTAAGTAGGCCATCTGGAAAGTGACCCCAAAGTCTGGTTTGGGGGAGGGAATGGGTTTGTTGCACAAGAGCTCCAAACCAACTGTTAATAGTGCAACACAAATTTGTTGTGAGGTGATTGAACCTTGGTCTACCTGATTCTGCAGATTTACAACCTGAGGCTGCCCCTTTAAGGCTTGATGCACTGACATAAACATTTGCCCTCCCTTTTCAGAAGAAAGAGTCTGCTTTACACCCTTCCAAGGTATGCCTCTCATCTCTCTGCCTCCTCTCCCTTGCACCATCCCTCCCCACTCCACTTCAAACCCTGGGAAAAACCTCACTAAAGAGACTCGCCGACCAAGGGACCGTTTCGTTGCATTGTGTTTTCCAGCTAGACCTGAACAGACTGAAATCAATGCAGCTCCCTCCATCTACCCCCCTCCCTTGTGCTTTCCCCCCTTTCTTTTTTCTTTTTTTGTTCCTCTTAGTTTGTGCCCTCTGCCTTAAACAAGCCCAGTTTAGTTACATCCCCATAGCAATGAAGTGTCCAGCAGCTTCTGTTTCTTGTAAAAACACAGGTCTTTTTCATGGGGCTCAAGTGCCTCGTCAGTTCAAAATGCCCAGAGAGCAAGGGGGAGCGCAGCTTGCAGAATCAGAATGCATCTGTTTTAAGGATTTCTAATACACTCATCACCATGGTATCTGAGTGCTTTTGTATCAATATAATACATGACACCAGGCATCCATTGTGGTATAGAACCGCACAGCAGAGTTACTAGAAAATTACATGCAGAGTTACTAAAAAATAAGCATGCAATTGTGTGTGTGTGTTTGTGTGTATACATGTATGTACTTATCTTTCATCAGAGTTGATGTTTAACCCTGCAGTCAATGAGACTTACTTCTGAGTAAAGATGTTTGGGATACCCAGTGCTTTTTTCCTAAAAAAAAAAAAAAAAGATGTGTAGGGGATCTCTCATTTTAACTCAAGAAAATCACCATTTTATAGTTCAAATTGGGAAAAATAAATACAGTAAATGGACAAAAGTACAAAGATTCACAAAATGTTTAGGGGTATACATACCCCTGCTGTCAGGGGTTCAGGAGCAGAGTCACAGGAGAGGGAGGAAACGGAGAGCGAGGGGGAGGAGTCTGAAGGAAATGTCAGCGACGACAGTAGTCCGAGGTCTCTGAGTCTCTCCAGTGACTCGGAGGATTCACAGAAAGGGGCCCCCATGGTCAGGGCAAGGGGAGTGCCCAGGGGGACACCTCGGGAAGAAGGGGCCAGAGGAGACTCAGAGAGTAGCAGTTGGAAATCAGGGCCCGCGTCCCCCCCAGAGGGCAGTAGGGGGGAGGAGTCCCAGGCATCGGGATCAGGTGGAGCGCTGCCAGCGGGAGAACATGAGGCAGGATTGACCACACCTCCGTCGGGGAGTGAGGAAACGGTCATCAGGAAAGTTAAACGCGCGCGCGCGCCAAGTTCAAATGTACAGGAGGGAGGCACAGTGGGCAGCCCGGGAAGAGAGCCAGGTCCTAAAGCCCGCAGAAGAGAGCGGGAGGAGTCAGGGGGGTCGTCATCGTCAGCCTCAGAGGAATCCAGGGAGACAGGGGCTCCGGAGGGCAACAGGACCCAGAGGAGAAAGAAGAGGTGGAGTAAAGCTAGAGTCTTAAACTGGTGTACAGGGGGCGGGGACTCAGAGGGAGCTTCGCCGGTCTAAAGTTTAGACGTAGGGATGGAGCGCTGCGGCGTGGAAATGGAAACTGTACTTCAATAAAGACTTTTGTACATAAATACCAGCCAGCGTTGGTCCTCTGTGAGCTGGGACCAGGAGCCAGCCCTGACACCTGCGTACCCCTAGAAAAAGAAGCACTGGGGATGCCATTGCACAGCTAATATTTTGGGCTTATTCGAGGCAATATAACATTCTCAGTTGAATTGGATGACACTAGGATTTGACTAGCAGCTTAAGTCTGCAAAAATTTAAACCCACATATAGTATGTCCATGGTTATTACCATTATCTGAAATAAACTGGATAAGTTGGTGCCAGGCACTAATGTTTTAAAAATGCTTCCACTTTGTACCACTTTTATTTGTGTTGATATAAGTTTCTTGCTGTTATGTCAGGAGCTGTAGAGAAACTTGAATGTGGCAGAAAATTTTGAAGATTTAGCTCATTGCAGAGCAATCTGTTCCTTGAAAGAAAATGGCAGGCTGTGCATTGCAAGTGAACATGCTCCTGTTGGTGTGGTGTCAGAACAAAAGTGGAACAAATCTGCAACACCTAGAGCATGACCTGTATGTAAACACCATTGGTATGACTGGATCAACAGAGCTATCCCTAGCTATAATTTCATGCACAGACATTTGGCACTTAGTAATTACATCAAGAATTGCACAGTTGAGCGGCACCTCATTTTGTCTAAATGTTTTTGGTGAAGTTCAAAAATCTAAAAATAAAAAAGAAAGAAAAAGGAGGAAGGGTGGTGGGCAGGTGCTTCTCAACTTATCATCCTACCTGTGGAGATGACCTGTTTCCAGAACGGTGGTACTGGCTTGTAGAGCTATCCAATCATTGCAAACTACAAGCATGATTGCAATTTACTTTCCATGCTATCAGGAATATTATGCTTTTTCTTTGTGTGCATCCTGTTTTGTAATGTCCAAACCAATGGATATGCAATGGGTGCTTTGGATATTTGAATACATTCACTATAACCCTTGTAGTAGGTATCCTTTTATAGCCCCATTATTTTTTTATCAGTCTTTTAATTAGTGCCAGAATGCCTTTGTAGCTATAATTCAAATTTTACTTAGACATAGGTGTAGTGCTATAACACCATAATTGCTATACAACAACATCGTTATAGAGCTATAATACTAGAATACAATTAAAAAAAAAATGTAGGGGGAAATTAAAAGATCGATTTAATAGGGGGACATAAAATGGCCCCCACCACAAAGGTGGTTTTTAAAATGTTTTATTGAGTTTTTCTTGGGTACCAATGGAAGATACAGAGGCTCTACCTTTTTAAGCAGATGGAAGAATGGTGTTTGAAGCATCTACATGTGGCGATTATGCTACACTTCCATTCTGCTGAAAAATGCCAGATTTCCTGTAGTTTGAGAAAAGATGGAAGACCAACAGGGAAAATCTATGATGACAGTGATCAGATGCCAGTGTTGTGTAGATTTCCCCAGAAAAAGTGAGTGAACAAAGCATAGCAATCACTAATGTCTAGTGTGGAAGTGCCTGGAAATGTTGATGTGTGCCTTCAGCCACATACAACTTAGCAGCCTGACACCTGTGATACTAGCTTCTCTCTTTAGCATGGTGGATTCAATGCAAAAGGGTTGTTACAAGTCAGACTAGGCAGGTACAATGTGCATCAGAATCACTTTATCCCTCTGATAAATAACTTGTGAAGGCACAGGAAAAAGATAGTGTTGGTTTTTTGTGCAACCTTATTATCTATTTCTAGTATGTCAGAAAGGTTTTAGGCCTGTAATTTTAAAAGTACACTACTAATTATTTATATAATAAATAATATACCCAGTTACAATCCAGTTATATAACAAGCGCTATATCCCCAGCCTCCCAAAAGTTTAATAACCACAGCCTCCAAAGGACACCTCTAATTAAAATGGTTAAATTCTTCTGGATTTACAGAGGAATTCAACTCACCCATATCAGGCAGTAAGGAGGTTGTGTTATCTTGCGGTAACACATTCCGTAGTTTAACTAAGTGCTGTGTGGAGAAGTACTTTCATCTATCTGTCCTGAATCTCCCAACATTCAGCTTTACTGAATGGTCCTGGGTTATAATATTATTTATTTTATTTATTAAATTTGTTAGTTGCTTCGTCTTTCCCAAGACAACCCAAAGCGAGTTAGTATGAGTATTATGAAAAAAGGTGGAAAAGTTTGCTCTATCCACTTCCTCCGCATAGTGCATAATTTTATAGAAGTTATAATAATCACTATTAAGCTTTCCTCAGTGGGCACTTTGCTCCATCTCTGCGATCATTTTGGTTGTCCTTTTTCAAACCTTTTCCGGCTCTGCAAGATGCCTTCAGTAGTACAGAAAACAGAACTGTACCTAGTCCAAATGCAGTCATGCCATAGATTTGTATCGTGACAATATGATATTGGCAGGATCCCCACCCCCCACCCCACAAGCACAAAAAATAAATAAATCCCAAAATGAGCCCTGAGATGGAATTCACTCTTTCACAGCTGGGGCAACATCATCATCAAGCCATCCACAATGACCCCAGTACAGTATCTCTTTCCTGGTCAGTTGCCTTCAGTTTAGATCCTACAGCTCAGCTGGTAGAGCAGGAGACTCTTAATCTCAGATTTGTGGCACGCTGGGCAAAAAGAGTCCTGCATTGTAGGGGGTTACACTAGATGGCCCTCGTGGTCCCTTCCAACGCTACAGTTCTATAATTCTATGATTCTATTCATGTATATGTGGTGTTAGGGGCTTTTGCCACGTACATCACTCTACACTCACTTGCACTAAATCAATTTGCCATTTTAATGCTCATCTACCCAGTTTGGAGAGGTTTTAATGGAATCAAGCGGTGTATAAATTTTGTTAACTAAATGAATCCTTTTTGAGGCCCTTACAATCCCTTTTTGTTTTTGCCATGCTGGACAATTGGCTGCCCTCAGCAAACTTGCCCACCTCACTGCTCTTCCCCCCCCCCTTCCAGGTCATTATGAACAAATTAAAAGTACAGGTCCCTATCCCAATCCGCAGCGAATTCCACTTCTTATCATCCCTCCATTGTGAGAACTGTCCATTTATTCCTGTTCCCTGCTTCCTGTTCTTTAACCAATTACTGATCCATAAGAGGACCTATCCTCTTATCCCATGACTGCTAAGTTTACTCAGGGGTCTTGGTGAAGCTTTATTGAAAGCTTTTTGAAAGTCTATGTACACAACGTTGACTGTATCACCCCTATCTATATGCCTGCTTGACACTCAAAGAATTCTAAAAGATTAGCTGGAAAGGACTTATCCTTGCAAAAGCCACCTTGGCTCTGCTTCCCTTGATCAACATTAGAAATTTTGTAAAGGAGGAAACAGCACCCATAGCTATGTTGGGCCGAAGCTGGTAATGATTTTTAAAAGCACTCAGTTGTGCTTTGAAGACAATAGGACACCAATCCTGATGCTGGAACAACATAGAAAGCTGCCTTATGCTACAGCAGACTATTTGCCCCATCTACTCTTATTGGCAGCAGTTCTCAAGTTCTGCAAGTTCTCAAGCAGATGTCATACAATCTGCTGTAATCCTCTTAAACTGAAGATGCCAGGAATTGAACCTGGGACCTTTGGCAGAAAAAGTATGTGGTCTGTCACTGAGCTACAGTCCCTCCCCTAATATGCTCTAAATACAAGGTAATCGTATTTTAAAACAGACGGTTGCATTAACTACAGAACAACCATCAAGGGCAGTCCCACAAAAGGCACATTCCAGTAGTCTAGCCTCAGGGCAATTGCACATGCTAAGATTGTAGATTATTACCTGCAATCAATGTTGTGCAAAAAGAAGATTTTGAGTAAATGCAAATGATCTGCCTTTTTATTGGTGGGGTTAAGTAGGGCTGATCCTACTGCCATTGCACAGGGTGAAACAAATTATCTATACCAGCAGATTTTTGAATCATATAATTGTAAAGTTGGAAGTGCCCTGAGAGTCATCTATTCCAACCCCCTGTAATGCATGAATCTCAGCTAAAGCGTCCATGACAGATGGCAATCCAACTTCCGCTTCAAAACCTCTGAGGAAAGACAGTTTTACAAATCAATCCAGTTCAGTTCCATGCCAGGAACACCAACCACTGGTCCCGACTCCATCCCAGCTGCCAGCACTTGGCTCCCTTCTCCTTCCGCAGCTGCCACAGCCCTCCACAAAAAAACATCCCTGAGCAATCAAAGATCCAGCCATTGGCACTGCCAGCTCAGCTCCCGGGAGTCCATTCTTTCCTGAGGGAGTCCATTCCACTGTTGAACAGCTCTTACTATCAGGAATATGTTCCCTATGTTTAGTTAGAATCTTCTTTCGTGTAACTTGAAGCCATTTATTAAGGTCCTACCTCCAGAGCAGGAGAAAACAAGCTTGCTCCTTCCTCCATGTGGCATTTAGATATTTGAAGGTGGCTAACATATCCACTCTCAGTCTCCTCTTTTCCGGGTTAAACATACCCCATACTCAACCGATTCTCATAAGGATGGTTTCTAGACCCTTTTATTATCTTGGTTGTCCTCCTTTGAAAACATTCCAGCTTCTCAAGATCCTATTTTCCAATATCCTTCTTTGTACCATTAAAAGGCAACAAATGGTCAATTATTGGTTTATGATCAAAGTTTTACCACTAGGCTGAAGTGGAAAGGGGAAACAGAAGGGAACCACTGGGGTAATCTGTTTCAGGGGCCAGAATACATTAGGTTGTCTCTGAGGTTAGGATGGAGAAGGGAAAGCATGTAAGAAATGCGAATTACTATTGTTGCCATTGTTATTGAATTGCAAGTCCAATGGGATTTACAATAAAAACAACTAAAAATAAGTATTAAAACAGTACAGAAAACAACTAAAGGTTTTTAAATAATACAAATAAGCATCCAAGGCGCGCGTGTGTGTGTGTGTGTTACCTGTTTAGTGAAGATCTCTCTCTCTCTCTCTCTCTCTCTCTTCATCCTGCTAGAAAAGCTTGTTGAAATAAAAAACATCTTCTATTGTTTCTACATACTATAAATAGTGGGTGGCTGTCTTATCTCAACAGGGATGCTGTTCCACAAAAGAGGAGCAGCCACCTGCCTTATAGGAAACATGAACCGCTCTAACATACGCACCGTCCATTTGAAGCACATCCAAAGCACACCTCCCCAAAGACTCCTGGAAACTAGTTGCATGATGGTGCTGGGATTGTATCCCTATGAGGTGTAAGCTGCAATTCCCAGGAAGCTTTGGGAGCAGGAAATGTGCTTTCAGTGTATGGCGTGCACAAAAGTGTGGGTGCAGGAAGAAGTGGGACTCTACCGAGCAGAGTTACAAACAGACACAAAGCTCCACGCACAATTCTGTAGAGAGAGCAGAAAGGGATACCTGCAGCCAGTAGGCTCATATAGTCCAAACCCCATCCTGCCCATAGGTACCCTAGATCCCCAAAATATATCTAAGCATTTCCATCCAGCAGTTTTTCCTAATGCTTAACCTCTCCCACTTCTATGAAATACCAGCCTTTGAAATATTGGAATATTTTCGCCCAGTCTTATTCATATGACTATCTCCACTTCCTTGTATTTTCTTTATCATTGCTCTCTGAATGCTGATTATTCTTAGAGGTGGAAACTTCCAGAGTTTAAAAATAAGGTTGTGAGCAGGGTGGGGTTGAATTTTTGGATGGGGGGCTGCTGCTGACCTTTTCCCATCTAGCAATTCCTTCTGTCCCAGTGCAGAATGACAATGGGATCCCAGTGACAGGGCAATTGGAATCCCCTGTTTACATCACAGCAGTTTTGGTGGGATTTTGCTGCTTGCTCCCCCCCCCCCCAATCCTCCAGAGCACCTTGCAAGCAAAAACCAGGCCCGGCTTTCCCAGCTCGCTCCCTTCTTCTTCTTCTTCTGTTGTTGTTGTTGTTGCAGTTGCTGTTACTGTTTGTTTCCATTCGCTCCCCTTTTATTCTCCGTTTCTTTTCCCCCTTTCTTGACTCTGACGGGGGCTCCCTTTTGTGCACAACAAGCCCTTCTGATCTCCATGAAAGGCGAGCCCATGTCATTCTTCCAGATCATCATTGTATGACATGTTTTTATATCAGGCTGACAAAGGAGCTATTTGATCAGGGGGTATGGTGTGTGATTGTAAGAAATTCAGCTTGCCGGTGGTAACCATTGTTCCCCAAAGCGGCTCCCTGACCCCATTCTATTCAAGAGAAAACTCCCTTGGAGTGGCCCCTATTCATTGAGGAACACCAGTCCACAGTCTCACTCCGGGAGCATGCTCAATTCAGAGGCATGTCACTGATATTGCCCATCGGCCAGCATTTAACTCTTTCATTGGCATTGGATTTCCAGCACAACAGCTGTTATCACAGTGATGGACTCAAGGGGTTTAGCGAGGCATCCCAGCTCACTTCAGCTCATCTTATCTTGAAGAAACTGAACCTCCCTTTCAAAAGTCAGGTTGGGAAATCATCCGTCTGCTGCTTTCCATACTGCCTGGCTGAGTTTCACACCCTCATAATAATGACTGAAAGCATTACACAATTCATCAGCAAATGGTTCTGTTAATTCATTAACTTCAGGCTATTTTTTAAAAAAGTTTGTATTCTGTAAAGGAAGTTTGGTGTTTATTGTCTGGTAGAAAACACCATGCTTTAAATAAAAATAAAAATGCCATGATCCAGCAGCCCACTGCAAAGAGCTCTTTGATGTGGGCACAATATTTTCCACCCAAAAGGCTTCACCATTCACTTCTATGGAGGGGCAGCTTCTTACATGCATTCTTTGGCATGTGTAGAACTGCTGCTTCCCTCAATGAATACAAGAATTCCTTCTGTACATTTTGGCCCACAAAAGATATCTGGATCAAAGTAAACTGGCTAAGTTATCTTCCAGATAACAAGTGATTTCTTTGTACTGTGTATACAAAAACACTCTCTCTACAAACTATCAAAATATATTTTGTATTTAGACATGGAGATGCTGATCTTGACTGTTAATTAAAGGAAAGTACTTGATTTAAAAACTTAAATTGGGTGACAGCCCTACTTTTCCAGTATTTATATCTAGGCTACCCAAAGACTGTCAACATTTGCTTGTTTCAGACACAGGCTGGTCTTGTCCTCCCCAAATTGCTGCATGGTCCTAGACTCTCGCACAGGGATGGGGTGCCTGTGACCCTCCAGATGTTGGATGCCCCAGCCAGCAGAGTCAGTGGTCAAAGAGGATAGGAGTTGTAGCCAACCACAACTGGAAGGCCACAGGTTCCCAAGCCTATGCTCTGCCCGTTTCAGAGATGGCTGAGCTTGGTCAGAAGGAGATGTCTCTTCTTCTCAGAACACTGCTGATGTAGCCTCCACTGCAGCCTCTCAGAAGCAGAAGGTATCTGGCTGTACCTTTCAGGATCAAATAGTCGGGATTATGAAGAGATGCAGCAATCTCCATTTAAACTGCCTCTGTATCCATGCCTACTGGCTAGAGCTTGCTCATGGCAGGTAAGCAATAATAGAAACATTATGAACATCCAAACATGGGCTCTCTTCATTGAAACTCATTCAGAGGGTGAATGAACACAAGAAGAAGAGTTGTAGCTCATGGGAAGAACATCCACTTTGCATGCAGAAGGTCCCAAGTTCAAGCTCCAGCATCTCCAGGTAGGGCTGGGAAAAAATTCTGGCCTGAAACTCTGAATAGTCACCACCAGTAACTGGAGACTGGCCAATGGTCTGATGCAATATAAGACAGCTTCCTTTGTTCCCATACAGATACCACCAGTGTGACAAATGGCAGAACTGCCCTCTATGCATGTATGCACATCTTGTTATGCTAAATTTTAAAGTCAGTGAAGGCCAAGTTGTAACAAAATATCACATCATACAATTTCCAAGTAAAATATCAAAAACATGGGTTGCGGGAGATATCACATCAATAACATCCCTAATAATCCAGTTACTCAGACACATGTTTCCAGTTTAAACATCAATGTGTAGTGAGCAATGCAAAATATATTGCTTCAAAGATTGAGACACAGGAATGAAATTTGATGGGCATGTTAATGTCATGATCAAGTACAAGCTCTGTGTCCATTTTCAAGAAGGCCAGGAAATATGTAAAACACACAGTAATGCAATATTTCCCTTAAGCACTGGGATATCATAACGAAACTTGGTGTGTCATTTTACAACAGAAATTCTTCATTTGAAATTTGATCAACCCCTGTGCTTGTTTTATGGAGGGGAAGAGGGGGAGAAAAGGCAAAATAGATTGAAATATGATCTCTGAAATGAAGCCACTCCAGAACTGTGCTCTATTAGTTTGCAGTGGGAAGAGTAATATTCTAGGTCCGTGGCTGAAGAGACAAAGTGAACACCTGGCTTAAGACACTGGAGGCAAGCCTGAGTATCCAGGTAGCCAACACGCACACCTGTCTGTCTGTCTGTCTTTCTTTCTTTCTGTCTGTCTGTTTCATTTATCATTTTAAAATTGAGTTTAAGTTTGACTCAGTGCTTCCAGGCTGCCACTAGTTTTGAGTGGGATTCAATCACATGCTGGCAAATTCAGGTTGTACATTTGCAAGTGAGCTCCTGCACAACAAACCCATTTCCCCCAAAGATCATGCTTTTTGCAATAAGGAAAGTGACAGAGAAATGCACTGGGACTGGGATAAAACTTGTTTGGACGCAACATCGTTAAAAACAAACAAAACAGAATGATTGCCCATTCAGTCATTGGCAAATAGCCAATGTTTTCTATACTCCCTGCAGACAAATCAAGATGCTCAATAATCAGGTCAGGAAACACACTTAGGGTACTTATCATGCACACAACCTTTTTGCAGCAGCCACATGATGTCATTGACAACTAAACGCTAGTCCATAGTCCTGCCCTCCCCCCTTCAGTCTAGATATTCTTCTTAGGGGAAATCCAAGAAGTAAAACAAACAAACAAAAAACATGTTGCCAACCACCTGTTGTGATACCTCCCATTTGCAAATTAAACTCCCTCTCCACACACACACACCTGGTCTGGAAATAACCCATAGATGGGCCAGGAATTGACCTGTTATAAATCCAGAAATTTTCATCCACCCCTAATAAAAAATGATTGCAGAACTATGGGGTGGATATGATAAAGATAAAATTGAGGAGATATTGGGAAAGTAGGGGGAGGCAGAGTTGAAGGGAAGATTGGTTTCTAACAGCCCTGGTTTCTATCTCATTATACTGGGCACTGAAATAAACTATTATATCAGTGATTCAAAAATGGGATGGGGGGAACTGCAAATCATTTGTAGCACTGAATGGCTTTTGTAAGCATTTCTGAGAACGTTTTAGCTAAGAGGTGAGATATAATGCCTTAAATTTTTATTTTATTTTTAAACTGTTCAAAGAAAGTATCCTAAAACAATAATTAATTTGTTCCATTATTACTTAGGTAATGTTTTCCCATTTCCCCTATGTTTGCTTGTGCCTTTTTCTTTCCTTTCTTTTTGACCCATTAATCTTTGAACTTGATGGCTTCTAGGAGGTCTCTGAAGAGTTGGGGCACTTTAGGTTATTTTAAGCCACATACGCGTGAACTGTTGATGGATTGGCTTTCTGTGCTATTGATTGTGGTTCCATGCTCTCAGTGTTCCTTCGTCGTGGTTCTTCTCTCTTGCACCCCTTCTGCTTCCACCTGAAGAGTCCCCAGCACAGAACTAAAGGGTTTTACGGTTGTCTTCTACTGATGGTCTATCTCTAGAATTGTCAGCTTTTGCATCTCAAGTTTGTCACCAGCTTCAGTGTTGGTAATGAGTGTTTGTCAATGATGCAGTGCTCCCTCTGCTGGCAAGGAACACAAACAACATATGTGCTTGGTCTCTTGCATTTTCCTCGCAGGTTATCCACTGGGTTAGGCTTCCATTCGCACCGCTCATTCAGCTGTGTTTATAACCCCATCACTCGTAAGGATAAATCCACCTGATACCTCTCTACTGTTTGCCCTCTGGGATTCTCATAATCCCCATTAGGCGCTTTCCCATTCTTGCTTCTAACACACAGCCAGAAGAACAAAAAACAGTATCAGTGGATATGTGTACACAGAAGTGAGGTGCAATGGGTACTTTCTGAATCAGCCTCCCCTCTTCCTCCATGTACACTGTGCAGCCCAGGTATGGCCAACAATTCCCCACATCTATCATGCAGCAAACAGAAAAACCCAGGATGAGTTTGGCACAAGGAAATATGTGCTTTGTTGATCTCTAGTGCACTGAAATAGCATCCCTAAGGCATGGGGGTGGGGAGCCATTTGTGAAGGAGACCCCTGGATCTCTGCAGTCGCATAACACAATAAGGAAGTAATGATAATTCTTCAAGGGCTTGTGCCTAGTTCTCACCAAGGTGGTATTTCACCTGTACCACTTCGGACTACAGATGGAAGTGCATCTGATGGAAGGCTCCCAGTGGAGGAAGAAAAAGATTCACACACATATACACACACACTATTAGTATAGTATAGTATAGTATAGTATAGTATAGTATAGTACAGTACAGTATAGTATGATATTATTCATGTAGAAGGCAAGTCTAGAACTCAACATCCAGGGAGGAATTATTTATGGTGGTGGAATATTCTTCTCACTAAGAGAGAAAGTGAAGCTGTTTAATGTGCATAGTGCACAAGCGTTCGCATAAGTCTCACCTCTGCAAAGAGCAATGTTATGGAAGTTATTCTAGCTCGGTACCGGCTGGGGTGGGAACAGGGGTTAGAGTTCATATTATGATGCTTGTATCTTCCAAGCAAACAGCAAAACGACTTCTGTTGGGCAAGCAAGGAGCAGTGTTAGCTTCTGGAAAATAAGTATAAACATAACCCAGGGGGTGTAGTACAGTAATTAGACTAGAAATTGTCATAAGAGAATCAGGGTCAGAGAGGGGAATAAAGGAAAAAATGATCCTAATGATATCATCCTACCCAAAAGCCCCACAACAATAATCAGACTTGGGAGATCTGGGCTTAAATGCACACATAACCATAAAGCTCTCTGGATGACCTTTGACCAGTCACTAACACTCAGCCTAACCTACCTCAAAGGACTATTGTGACGATAGACTGAGGGAGGACCATGCATCCTCTCTTGAGCTCCTTGGATAAAAGTTGGGATATAAATGTAATAAATATAATCATATATATTTCTACATATTGACAAAGCTGAAGACAAAGACCCCCTGGGTGCCAAAGTTCAAGTGAAACAGACAGGCCTGATTTAGCTCTAATTCTTTAGTGTTACTGGTTGAGTCCACATCCACTCCATGGCCCCTTCCTTTCTCCAGGTGGCAAATAAACTCCCAGAGACTTTGAGCTTCAAGGGTGTTTATTCCCATCCTCAATGTGCTCCTTAAGAGCCCTGCTGGAGGCATCTGGTTTTCAATGGCTCTGCTTCCAAGTTTATCACTTGCAGGAACTCTCAAAGTGCCAGGAGATTTTAGCACACTTTTCTGATCTTTGAGGTGCATTTTTCATGCTGAGTTTGTTCTCAGTGGCCCCCCCTCTTCTCTGTAGATGTTGAATGGCCTTTAGCAAAAATCCCTGTCACTCACCAGATCCCCTTCATTGCCTCTTAGCATCAGCCAAAAGGAAGGAATCTTATCTGGTTAAATATATGTGCATGTGCATTATATATATACTGGTAATCATTCTGCATTCGGAAGAAATTTGTGTGTGTAAAACCAATGGGAATTTTTAAAATTTGCATATATTTAAATAAATTAATACATTGATCTTACAAGTAGTTATTTTTCTTTGAGAGAAATCCACCACCTGGGGCAGGGCTCCTATGTCTTTCACAGATGTGCAATAAGGAAAAATTCAACTGGTGGAGGTAACCCCATATCACATCAACCCAACTCACAGAGAAAAGAATTAGCCACTGTTCTATACATTTGTGAGAATTTAAATACATTTCTATAGAGGCACCGGAGCCCTGTGTGGGACAAAGGAGGTGGGCAGAGAATGTTAGTGACTGTATCAGGAACAGATAGCAAGCTTTTTGTCCTTTCAAGGATCTAAAAGAGCACTAGCCAGAAACCGTGAGTGTGACTCTAACCGCTAGTGAAATCAATAAGGCTTAGAATTGTCACAACCAAGTGCCATCATCTTGCTTTCAATATGAATCAGTTGCTGAGCTGCATCTTCAATATCAGCACAGGTGACCGAATTGGATGTCAAAATCCCAACCTGGAGCAGCACCTACAGCAGTCTGGTCTTGGTTTTTGACTTAGATGAGGAGGGGGCTGACAGACATGCTGGACCAGTGGCATCAGAAACAGAGGTATTAGGAAGCCAGCCTGGAGCCCAGCATTATGACCCCAAATCAGATTGGGGGGCCTTGATCCAGGAATCCTTGGAGGAGGACTTCTTGACCTCAGAACCTCACCCCTCCCTGACACCCTCAATATCAGGGGCCCTCACTCACCATCTTCCCATTTACACCAGCAATGAGTCTGGAGGGTATCCTCAGAGAGGAGACAGAAGAGGAGGAGTGCTAGGCTTCAGAGTAAAGATTTGTCATGTTAAGGCTTTTCTTTTCAGAAGAAAGGGGTGGAGCCTGAGAAGACTGATGTAGACATCAAAGCATAAAAAGTTTCAGTCAGGTTCTAGGCATTGCTGGAGCAAGTTTCTCCCTAGGAGCTCTCCTTGGTGCTGTGGCTAGCCACAAGCTGCCTTGTGCATTGCGTGGGTGCTTTGTCAGGATCAGCACAGGCCATTGGTTCGCAAACTTTATTCTCGGGGATATACTTTCAGAATTAATATTTGCTTGTGCCACACAATTTTTTTAATGAAAAGAAATACATTGGGAGGGGAGAAACAACTCCTTGCAGTGCTTGATTTATAACATAGAACCCAACTACTTTATAATTTGATTGTGGTGCATCCAGAAAGTACAAAACAATGCAGCTACATAACAACATGAATAATTCCCAAAGTATGATTATAAACAAGCATCCTACATATGTACCTGAAGTATGTATACAGAGGTTTGAGTTTGTTTCTGCCAGGTAATCTAATTTGTAATAGATCTAATTTGAGACAAACACTCATCTTATCAACACAAATAAGCCTTTCTCCTTTCTGATCTTTCATATTTGTCAGAGCTGAAAATCCCTGTTCACAACAATATGTCATGGAGAAATGTAGAAGAGAGATGTGGATACTGATTCTGGTTGTGTGTATGTGGTGTGTGTGTGTGTGTGTATTTGTGATTACTACTGATACATATATGCTGAAACACTGACATGTTTCTTTGATTGTCCTTGACTCTTCCCACCACACTTGCCATCCTCTCCTGTCCCAAGGCTCTTGCAACTTTAACAGGTCTTTTGTAGAAGAGGAAAGTGGCAGCTTTGAGCAGATGCAGCATTTGTCACCCCAACATGCCATGCCAAAATTCCTTTTCTGCACAAGTAAGTTAGCGAGGCACAGGAGCCCAGTCCTCACCTCCTATCTGTATCTGCTCACCTGAGGCAGACAGCCCTTGGGGTCATTGTGGACAGCTCAGGGAAGATGATGGCCCAGTGTGTGCAGCAGCTGTGAGAAAAACAAACCCCATGCTAGGGATCATTTGGAAAAAAGCTGAAAATGAAACTGCCAGTTTCATAATGGCATCATACAAGTCTACAGTATACTGCAGCCACATTTGGAATGCTGTGTATGGTTCTGGTTGCCTCACCTCAAAAAGAATACTGCAGAGTTGGAAAAGGTTCAGAAAATGTTGTCCCAAGTGATCAAGGCGGATGGCGCTACTCCCCTTTGAGAAAAGGTTACAACATTTGGAACTTTTTAGTTAGAGAATAGGCAAGCTTATAGAGGTATATAAAATTATGCAAGGTGTAGAGAAAGTGGATAGGGAATAACATATATCCCTCATAACACTAGAACGAATGGACATGCAATGAAGCTGAATGTTGGGAGATTCCGGAGAGACAAAAGAAAGTGCTTCTTCACAAAAAACATAGCCAAGCTACAGAATTTGCTCCTACAAGTGACAGTGATGGCTACCAACACAGATAGCTTTAAAAGACGATTAGACAAATTTGTGGAGGAAAAGGCTATCAGTGGCTACTTAACCTGATGCATACATTCCACCTCCATAGTCAGAGTCAGTACAGTGGTACCTCAGGTTAAGTACTTAATTCATTCCGGAGGTCCGTACTTAACCTGAAACTGTTCTTAACCTGAAGCGCCACTTTAGCTAATGGGGCCTCCTGCTGCTGCCGCGCCGCCGGAGCATGATTTCTGTTCTCATCCTGGAGCAAAGTTCTTAACCTGAAGCACTATTTCTGGGTTAACAGAGTGTGTAACTTGAAGCGTATGTAACCCTAGGTACCACTGTATGCCTCTGAATACAGTACAAGTTGCTAGAAGCCACAGGTGAGGAGAGTGCTGTTGTCCTTAGGTCCTGCTTGTGGCACTTGTGGGTTGGCCACTATGAGAACAGGATCCTGAACTTTGGCCTGAACCAGCAGGGCTCTCCTTATGTTATTGTACTGCAAAGTCAAAGCACCAGCTTCTAAGGCAGAGCAGAGGGATTTGTGGCCTTCCAGTGCCGTTGGCCTAAAACTCCCATCATCCCTTACCGCTGGACATGCTGGCAGGTGCCGATGGAACTTGTAGCCCACGGTGCCTAGAGAAGGCAAAAGGTTTCCCAGCTCTGTGCTACGGAATGTTGCTGTAGCTTCTGGTCCAAAGGCAACCCAGCCTGATGTAGTAAGATTTGCTAGCTCTGTGTCCCCTTCATATGAATTTGCTTCCACTTGGTCAGTGGAACTGTAAGATACAGAGCATGGAAAGTGATACATTTTATTGGACTGACTTCTGTGGCGAGAGTTTGCATTCTTTGCTGGTTCACGGAGCTCTTTGAAACTAAGACACTTGCAAAGTCCTACCTGCAGAGTTTGTATCAGCTTACCCATGCCCTGTCTCTCATTCTCTTGAATCTGTGCCAGTGGTACTGTATTTATTTAGCAACTGCTGCCTGAGCATGCTCACCTTCCCATCCCTAAGCTATGGCACCCTGATCTCTTATTAGCTCCATTAATCATGAAGGCAGGTTGAAGATTGATGTCAGTTCTTCAGAGGTGACCGTAGGCTTCTACTGAGGCTTCATCTTCTTCAAAGCACTTGCGTCCCCTGCTTTATTTCACTGCTCATTGCTCTACAGTGGATCTCTGCAAGCTGTTGTTTCACTGCAGTGAGGATTCTGCTCTCATATAAACTGATAAAATCCAAGTTGGCCACCAAGGTCAAATAACTGCAGACCCCTGCTGATGGAACAGTACAATAATCTATCAGTATTCTTTGTAAACAACCTTTTATTCTGCTAATGGTATAAATAGCATCAGTTTGCATGTGATATGAAGTCAACCTCTAGCTTGTTTCCTTTGAGGCACATCACAGGAAGATGCAGAGGAGGAGTACAGCAGCTACTTTTAAACAGAGTGCACCAACACATGGCTCATTCACCTTAAACCATAGTTTATTTTTCAACTATGGCTTAATGTCATATGTGAACCAGGCCATAGTCCATAAACTGCCTTGGGAAGAATTTCATTGTTAACTGTATATGAATTTATTAACTAAGTATGAATACATAAATAATAGCAACCTTATTTTGTGTTCTAAGTTATATATTTTTACAAGTGGGGAGTGCCTGGCACTGCCTGGGATTTTTTAGAAACCCAAAAATGTTGTTAAATAAATTTTTTTAAAGGATAGTGTAGTTTGTCAGTTTGGACCCATCACACCAAAAATTGGGTGAAGTCATGCCAAAATCATCTCAGGATCCCTCATGCTGAGTTTGGTGATGATATATTCAGAGGCAGCTGAACATATGCCCCAAACGGGCAAAGTCAAAATCTTTTAATATCATGGGTTAAAGGAGCTCAACCTGTTAAGCTTATTTGAAAAGGAAATTTGCATAGAAGAGAATTATATATTCATTATGCAGATAGCTAGGAGATTGTATTAAGTGAATCATTTATAAGGATAAAGATCCCGAAATGTACTAGGCACTGGAGATGCCACATCTGGATTCCTGCTCCCATTTTGATCAGAAAGGGTAATTTCAAGCTGGAAAAGGTATAAAGGAGAGCAGCAACAATTTGTATGCTTACTATAATTTTCGTTTCCCTTCTGTGCACTTTTTGTGGCTTGAGTCCATCCCATTATTAATATTAGTAGTAGCTGAAGCATTGCCAAAACTGTATACAAGAATCCAAATGCAGCCACACCAATGCCTTACACATAAAGGGTTCTCTGTCCTGACTTAGAAAAGCTGAAATCAGGAATTCAGTGTTGTCCTCTCTGCAGCCAAACTTGAAAGCTCAGGTTAATCTCATGAACAACTAGTACCCCAATACCTTTTTCCTCTGTTACATCCCCCCGCCCAGCACATGACAAATTATGCATGACCTTATACTTTTTGCTACTGCATTTCATTCAATTTTTTTGTTCTTCTGTTTCATGAGATCATCTGATTCATACACCATGATTTCCTGATCCTTCACTGCAGTTACAAGGACTCCTAGTTATCTGCAGATTACATCAACCCACTTTCCTCCCCCAGAATATTATTACTGTACTGACTATAACAGACTCAAAGACCTATCCCTGAGAGACTTGACTGGTTTTTTCTCTTCTGCTAGAAATTTGGCCTGTTAGTAAAACTTCTTTTATTTTAATCTCTCGAGTAATGATTTTTGTTGTGTTACCAGATATTTTACTAAAAATCAAAATGGTCCCATTCTGGTACATTTCCATTGTCTAGAAAGCAACTTCCTTGATAACAATGACAAGGAGAAAGAATGTAGTAAATTAATCTGAGGGTCAGCTCTCTATGAACCTCTCATGCTATTTTCTGGTTATTTTTTCCATTCGCTTTTGTAACAGGACCTTTCCTGCCAATACTGTTGTGCGACTGTACAGTCATACCTCATGTTACGTCCGCTTCATGTTATGTTCTTTCAGGTTACGTCCGCGGCAACCTGGAAGTACCAGAAAGGGTTACTTCTGGGTTTTGCTGCTCAGGCATGCGCAGAAGCACAAAATGACATCACGCACATGTGCAGAAGCGGCGAATCGCAACCCGCAGACGCACTGTTGCGGATTGCGTTCTTTTCATATTGCGAACTGTCCTCCAAATGGATCCCGTTCGCAACCAGAGGTACCACTGTATTATGGGACCCTCCAGATGGCTGGGCTTGGGGGGGGGGGTTTGCCAAGGGTATATTCCAAAGCATACCACTGATGCAATAACAGTGCGTTAGTGGTGGGTTTAGACTAGACCAGGCATAGGCAAACTCTGGCCCTCCAGATGTTTGGGACTACAATTCCCATCATCCCTAGCTAACAAGACCAGTGGTCAGGGATGATAGGAATTGTAGTCCCAAACATCTGGAGGGCCGGAGTTTGCCTATGCCTGGACTAGACCATCCACACATAATCCAATGTTATTAGTTGTTCTACAATACTTCCCGAAGGTTACCACATTATTGGTAACTCTTGCGGCAATGTGCAAGAAAAGAGGGACAAAAAATAATAATCAGCCAGAACCTTTGTGGCATAAAAAGTTTACAGGATTTCAGTAGGAAATTCCAGGATCTGAAACAAAGCAGTACGTCTACCCCAAACTTTTGCTGGCACAAACAGTATTGAAAGCAGGATTTTGTATAAGCACCCCAATATCACCATGAGCACAAATGATCAGAAATGTATACAGTCATACCTTGGGTTACGAACTCTGTGGGTTGCGCGTGTTCAGGTTGCGAACTGCGCCGAACCTGGAAGTACCGGAATGGGTTACTTCCAGGTTTCAGCGCTCGCACATGCGCAGAACTACAAAATGACGTCACGTGCATGAACAGAAGCGCTGAATTGCATCACGCGTGTGCGCAGACATGGCGCTTCAGGCTGCGAATGCCACAGATTGCGAACGTGCCTCCCACACAGATCATGTTCACAATCAGAGGTATGACTGTAATAAAAAGGACTCCTGGAAGGTTTTTTTGTTTTTCACATGGGGACTTGCTTTTTGAATGTGCCCCTGCACAAATGTGATGCCCTCTGGGCATCAATTACATGTGGATTGTTTTTTTTAAGGCATTATGGAAAACATCCATCCTGGTTTCAAGTATAAACGAATGGAAGTAAGTCCATTCATTTAAAAGAGGTTCGCTCCCAATACTTTCATTTGGAAGTTCCTCCTATATTGTATCTGACTCAGGAACCTAGGAAACTGCCTTATACCAAGTCCACTGGTCCATCTAGCTCAGCATTCTTTGGATCTCTGTTTTTTTGTTTTGTTTTTGTTTTTTGGTCATTTTAATTTCTTTACTTCTTGAGATTAGAGAGAGAATTGGTTTGAAGGGTGGGATGTTAATTAATCTATTAACTGAGCAACAACAACAACTAATTAAGCATGTATCACAGCTGGATGCACAGGACACACAGTGAGTACCCTGCAGTAAAATAAGTGTTGCAACATTTCTCATGCAGAATGCATAAAGAAATCTATGCCATGATAAATCTCCAGCTGCCCATCCATGAAGGGATTGGCATAGCAGTAAACAAAAACAAAAACCCAACACCGCATTCCCAAAATAATATTGCAGTCAAGAAGACACACCTTTTTGAGTTCTGAAATC
Source organism: Podarcis tiliguerta (assembly GCF_965153285.1). Taxonomy (NCBI): domain Eukaryota; kingdom Metazoa; phylum Chordata; class Lepidosauria; order Squamata; family Lacertidae; genus Podarcis; species Podarcis tiliguerta. The sequence goes on along the minus strand of NC_139538.1, from coordinate 42,215,902 downwards.
TAAAGGTGGAGTTCAATGTGATCCAGTGTGTAGAACTGCAATCAATACTGTGCACTGAACTTCCTTTAATATCCAGAATACTGGCCCCATTGCACTAGAAATACAAAAAGTCAGGGCCACTTCAGATGTTACATTTGTAGGTGTATAGCTCAGGCGACTTATGTATATACTTAAAAATAAAACATAATGGTGTGTCTAGCATGAATTGCAACAGGTTTATTGTGCAGAGGACATGTCAGGGAACTGGGACTGGTTGTGAGCTCCTGTTGAGAGTGCACTGGGTCACAAACCTGGGTTTGAAGCTATGTTGTATGTAAAACAGTTCACAGATCTGTAACATCTCCTGCCCATACTGAAGTCATTGATCTCATAGCAGTTTGGGTTTTTGCCTCTCTTGCATTTCCATGCATCATCCTGGAGTGCTTCTACAAAGTGTTTCTACAAAGGCAATACTCAGAGAAGACTATTTCTTGAGACTAAGGCTTGATTTTGGATTTCTGTTGATTTGGCTGTGTGTGTTCTCTGTCTCTTAGCCTTTCCCTTGTGGCATTTCTCTCTCTCTCTGTGTGTGTGTGTGTGTGTGTATTTCACAAGGCTAGGCATATGCCTGCACTGTAGTGCATTCTCTGTGTTTTCTAAGTGTTTTCAAACAGGTGTCAGCCTCTTTCCACTCTTTACATGCTACAACTTGAACCAGCAGCTTTGATCATGTGTGTAAGCAAAGCTCTTAAGTACCAGCAACAATGTTGTAGACCTAAATAGTCCCTCTGAGGAATACAATGTAAAGCTAGAGACAAGGGGAAAGAAACAGGTTTGGACAGATTAAATGCTGACCAGGAGCTACCTCCCCACACCGTCCCCACCCCCCAAAAGGAAAACTCTTGTTTTGAAATTAATTTATTTTTAAAAGCCCCATAAGTTTGAATAAAAATGAAATGGGACTTATTCCTGGCAGTATCTTTGAACATCCTGGATGAGGACAAAGCTCTGGAGCCCAAATGACTTCACATCATGATTGCACATGTTGTTGAGGCCTAAAGGAATTTCTCATAATCACGTGTCCTGTCTGTTGCACAAAAGATACCATGCCGAAGGATTGTAGCACAGCAATGAAATTCCAGGTTTCACACAATGGGCTGGTTTTGCACATACATTCCCAGCTTGCTAAACCATAGTTCAGTGAGTTGAAAATTGTAATGTTGGCAAATTCAACCCAACCTTCCAGTCAAGCTAAATTTATTTATGTACCCCTTTACTGCAGTTCCTGGCTGCACTCTGAATGTGTTTGTGACAGATAGTGTAACAGGGTTTGCAACATAAATTCATAGCAAAAGTGAATCAACAAAAAATTCAATTTGTAGACATATGCACGAACATGCAAAACAGATTTCATATTCTTTCTCAAGACTTAGAAAGCTGCACAACTGCCCTAGCTCTGCAGGTCCCAGTTTCAAATACTGGAGAATCTCACAGGTTTGGGGGCATTCAGTTGAACCAGATATCTAGGTATGTTCAGGCTTGTCTATCATATGCAAAAACTGCATTTCAAACTTGACAGAAACTTTTGCTATCAACATCCTCATGGAATCTTAACTGAAAGCTCATGTGGTATATTGGTTAGAATGTTAGAACAGGATAGAGGAGACTCAGGTTTAAATCATTGCTTAGTGATGAATCTCCCTGGGTGGCTGTGTACCAGTCACTCTCCTCACAGAACTGGTATAAAGATAAAAGGAAATGGGAAGTAATGTATGCTGCCTTGTGTTCCTTGCAGGAAAGAACATGCTTGAGTTCCAACAAACTTAATAAAACCACAGTTAAAATGACCCAAACACTAAAAACACTATAGGTGTTCAAATCAATACAACCACAGCCCCCAAACCAAGCAGAAGCCATTTTGCTAACATCAGCAAAGGCTTTCAAGAACTATAAAAATTTAACGGGTGATGGGAATTATTTAGGAAACAAGGGCAATTGAATCTCCAATGACACCAGTTCCAGAAAGTGGGTACTACATTAGGTAAAAGCCAGGCGCTGGACTTGGAGGAAATGACCACATTACCATGATTATGATCACCTCCAGACTCTCCGTATTTTGTGGGAGGGATCAAGCACATTTAAACTTGCTCGATTACAGTGGATTTGCCCTTCTGCAACAAGTCCAATTTTTAAATTGACTTTTTGTGGTTAGGAAAGTGACAAAGGAATGCGCTGAAAAGTGTGGGGTGAATGAATGACTAGTAGCAAAACATATAAACATTGTGCAAGCAATTCAGGGTGACTGCTCATTGTCAGATAACCTCCCTATTTTTTAAAAAGGGGGAGGGAATACTCACTTAAGGCCACATGTAGAACCTCTGTGGGGGCATTTTGCCTGCTCGATAAACAGATTGTTTTATTGCATTCATATCCCACATTTTCCTCCAAGGAGCTCAAAGTAGATACGTGCCTTTCCCCTTCCGCTACTAATTCCTACAACAACCCTGTGAGGTGGTTTCGGCTGAGAGATAGCAACTGGTCCAAGGTCACCCAATGAGCTTCATGGCTAAGTGGGGATTTGAATCCTGGTCTCCCAGGCCCTAGTCAGACCCGCTAACCACTATACCACACTGGCTTTCTGGTCATCTGGAGGAGCCCTGAATTAACCAAAGTTAAATTAATCTGAGTTAAACAAAGCTGAGAAAGCTGGGTGATTATTGACGGCTGCAGGTTTCCTGGTCCTGATGCCAATGCTTGTGTCCCTGGCTGCTGTGTTTTTTTTATCTTTGAGCCAGATGCCCTTTGCTGAGGCTTGGTGGATGCAGTTTAATGTCCCAGGTCTTTGGCTTCTCCATCCAAGCCCCAACTGCTGAGGAATCAATCATTACCAACTCTTGATCACCTTATAGTCAGCAGGCTGAACTGAAGCCAAACTGGCTGTTAATTGCAGTAAGGACTGATTTCAAGGGGCTGCTTCACAGAGACTAAGGTGCTCAGCAATTTACCCTGTGTTGAAATTAGCAGGCAAAGCAGTGATAACGGGCAATAAAGAGAGCTTCACAAGCTGTTAGCAAACGGTCTCTCTTTCCCAGTTGGGTGTCACTTTATGTGGACTGTAACTAGTAAAATGGTGGCTTAAAGATGAAAGATGGATCCTTGTATTTGATTGCTTTACTGTGGATTGTTAAAAAGCTACCACTGGAGGAGTAAATAAGGTCTCTCTCCTGGCTTCTGTATCCATCCCCAGAATCACCCAGCATAAATAATTTCCCACTAACTCTATGTGTGATTTTGCCCAAAGTAAAAATAAATAAATAAAATAAAAAGCTATAGGGCGCCTTTCCTTCTTTGAAGCTAAGCAGGTGTTGGTCTGAGAACATAAGCAGGACCTGCTGTACCAGATCAAAGGTCCATCTAGTTCAGCATCCTGATCTCACAGTGGCCAACCAAATGCCTATGGGAAGGCTGGAAGCAGGGTAAGAGAGCATCAGCACTCTCCTCGCTCTTCCCAGCAACAGGCATTCAGAGGCATACTGTCTTGATAGTGAAGATAGAACATAGCCGTTGTGGCTAGTAGCTATGGATAGCGTCACCCTCCATGAATTTATCTCATCATCTTTTAAAGCCATCCAAGTTGGTGGACATCATTGCCTCCCGTGGGAGCGAGTGCCATAGTTTAACTATGCAATACTTCTTTTTGTCTGGTTTGAACCCGACCTCAGTGGGAGACCTCCTGGGAACCCCCTGTATGCTGTGTTTCCTTCTTGCAGGAAAGGCTGGTGTCAAGCGAAATCAATTAGCCACAGTTTTTGTGCCAGCAGCTCCACTGCTATCACCGAAAACCATCTCTCCTCTTGATTGTGCTGAACTGATCCTAAGTAGACATTAAGCTTTATGTAACATCACACACAAAGACCTTCGAGCAGCAATGAACCATGACTGCTTGTATACACAGATAGGGCTCATCACACTGGCAGAATTAGGAAAACTCACGGGAGAGATGGAGAAGCCCCAGGGCATGCTGTACTTGGTCAGCACAGAACCTTCTAAGATTGCCTTTCTGTGAAAAGTGATTCTATTTATTCTTATTTATTTATTAAAGCATTCCTATACCACCATAACATAAAATATCATGGTAGGGCACAGCAATATGTGTGCAGTAAAATATAAAAACACAATTAAAACCAGTACAAAAGAATCATTAAAATGACTGATTGAATGATTGAGCAGAATCAAGCCCCAGGAACCCCAGGAAGTCCACCGTGGCTGATGCCAGCCTCCCCCTTTTTAATTCTTCTTTATGGCATGACACTGTAATGAGAAGTCCTGAGTCATGTGCAGCTGCCACTCTCTTCCTTTATCCTCCGTGTTTCTGGACTCCAGCCTCAGCATACACAGTGAGGAAGGAGAACACAGAAGCACTGGGGATATGCTCTGGTAACCTCTAGGCTGGATTACTGCAATGCAATATACATGGGGCTGCCGCTAAAGAAACTTCAACCAGAATTCAGCAGCCAGATAACTTACTGGGACAAGACAAACCGAGTATGCAGCTACAACATAGATTATGGCTCAACTGCACTGGCTGCCACTTGGTTTCCTGGCCCAATTCAAAGCGTTGCTTGAGACCTATAAAGTATTATATGTCTCAGGACCCTAATACCTGAAGGACCATGTCTCCCTCAGTATGGACCTACTCAGGTGTTATGGTCATCACCAAAGGCCCTCCTCTGTGTGCTTCCTCCAAGGCAGGTGCAATGGGCAGCAACGAGAATTTGGGTCTTTGTAGCAGTGGCCTCATGGCTGAGGAACATTCTCTATCTAAAGAGGATTTGCCTGGCACCATTGTTGTCAGTTTGTATATGCCAGACAAATACATTATTGTTTCCATGGGCATTTGGGTCTTGATATGGTTTGTTTTTGGCTGGCTCTTGGCTTTCCATCTTTTGGTTAGGTCAGGAACGATATTTTTCTTGTTACTGATTGCACCCTTTTAGGGTTCTATATGGTTTTGTTGCTTTTTGGCTATTTTATCGAATTTTTACAATATTGCTTTGAGACTTTTTGGGGCGTTAAAAGCTATCATGATTATGTGTGCGCAAAATGACAGGTATTGTATGTTGTTCATTTTGTCAGCATGGATTTAATCCTTAATGCTATATTCATATTAGCTTCCATATAGAGCAGGAACACAGCTTTATAACAAGTCAGACTAGTAGTCCTATCAAACTCAGTACTGTCTATTCCGACTGACAGGGACTCTCCAGGATTTCAAGCAGGAATCTTCTCCAGCCCTAACTGCAGATGCCAGAGAGTGAAACTGGCCCTTTAGCACGGAGATATGGTCCTTCCCTCTGAATGGGAACTTTACGTGCATTATTTCACCCACAAACAACTTGGTTGAGTGCTGCAGCATTTCATAGCAAAGGAGTACACAATCTCTCCCCCACCTGCCAAGTGAAAATTCCCAAATGACTGGCCAGTGCAGAAGCAGTGTGTGGGAGTGAGTAGAAATAGACATGCTGCTTTTCAAACTTTATTTTTTTATTTTTTAAAAAACCTTCTCCCTGGATAATCTCTTCAATGCTGTTGTAGTCACACTCTTGAGAGGAGTGTCCCGCCATCAATGGCATGTTAAAAATACAGAGGCAAAAGACAGGGAGGCGGTGTTTAATGTTGCAGATAATAGGAGGTGGAGCTGTATCACCATCACTGGTGACATGAGAGTCTATGACGTGGACCAGGGGCGGCCAGCATGGTGGTCTCAAGATGTTATTGGAATCCAGCTCCTATCAGCCTCAGCAAGCATGGCCAATGGCCAAGGATGATGGTAATTGTAGTCCAGGAAACATCGGGAAGGCACCATTTTGGCTATTCCTGGCGTAGCTGGTATGTGCCAGCAACCATCTTCCATGCAGCAATTAGAACGGCAATGGATCACATTTTCTATCACAAAGTACAGCATCCCTGTATCAGAAGCACAACATGGAGGAAAGCCATCTGGACACTGCACTAGAAATAAGTAGGAGCTGCACATCTCTTGCACTATAGATTAATTGCCCCAAAGGACCTGTTTCTACTTCCTCTAGCTTCATTTTAGACTTTATCATGAGCCGAAAAGAGAGTGATTCACGTTAAGTAATTGGATAATGATGGCATGACACTTGTAATTTACATGGGAAGCACCAAGAGGTGGTAGCAAAGTAGCTGTGAAAACACCAGCATGCTCCACATCCCTGGACCTAACACTTACTTGGCAGTCAAATCACAAGCTTGGAACACCTCCTGCTGCTACCCTGTGAGCTGCAGGGAAGTCTCAATCCATATCAAGACATCTTAGCTTGGGAGGAAACAGGTTTTTTGGAGAGAGAGAGAGAGAGAGAGAGAGAGCACTTCCAGACTGTCACTATTTTCATGTGGGATTCAATCACATACCAGTAAATTCAGGTTACATAATTATAGTTGATTGAGAGGTCTTGCACTACAAACCAGCTCCCCTGTAAATATTGACTTTTTGCAATAAGGAAAGTGATGGGGAAATGGCCTTGAGAGCCTGGGACAAAGCACTTACTTTGACACAACATTATCTAGCCTCCCCACAAACAAATCAGAGGGAATGCTTACTGAATCGCCAACCTTGTCTGCCTGCAAACAAATAATGATGAATGTTCAATAAACAGGTGATCTGGAAGTACCCAAAGAGTGAGCCAAAATACACCAGCCTAGGAAAAAGGAAAAGCAGAAAGATGAAGTGAAAAACTAAATATTATAGTCTGGGACAAAGAGTTTTCCCAAGATGTTTTTAATTTAAAAATTCCAAACATTAAAAAGAATCCCTTAACGTACAGTCTTAAAAATAAGCTTTTTAAGGTTTTTAACCTTCAATAGCTGCACTTTCATTGGAAAGGTATTTTAACACTTCAGCTCTTAAATAAAATGAGCTGCTGGAGGAATGATACGTGCATTCAGTAAAATGTGTGTGTGTTTTCTGTATACTGTATATTCAGCTGCTGAATAGTAGTTCCCAGAAAATAGCAAAGGAGGCAACATTTTTTCTTATAGTGGCAGCAATACTGAACTCCCCAAAATTCAAAAAGCACTCCAGAACAGAGATTTCTGGGAGAGACAGAATGGCAGCTATTCCAATTTTACCTTCCTGAAAAGAATTTTACCTCAACCCCCGAATATAGCCAAAACAAAACAGACAATTTCGAGATGGGTGAAAGAGTTGCTTAAGGCTTTAGGCACAGCCTTAAGCAAAAGTCCTCGGGAATGAAGAGGAGAATCACTTGTCAAACCTTGGGATCAACCAGTGGCCCATCCCTCTTCCCAGGGTTTGACTTTATCCATAGCTTGCAACTCTCACAAGGCAACCAGGTGATGTGGAAAGTTTATTCCTACTCCACAAGCAGCCTACCCCACCCTTTGGCAGTGGCAGACTTTGGGCTCTCAAATTTCAATGGTGCCCTGTATGCCATTTGAGGACAGTAAGGTGGATTCTGGCTTGGCTCTTGATCTTCAGCACATACTCCTTTCCAAAGAGTTGATAAAGCCTTGGCATGTTGTGCCCAGCAACATCTTTAGAGCCATAGTTTTAGTGGCGGCGGCAGCAGAGAAGATGGTGTGCGGCAAGGGCAACATTGTGGTTCCACCGTGGCAGGTGCTAAGAGCACAATAGCTCATTCAGCAGCTGTGATCCTGGGACGAGGGTTTGCAAGTCAAGCCAGTTTAATCTGGAGTAAGGGACAGAGGGAATTAAAGTATGGGGTCCTCCTGCTGGGATTTTTACAGAGTCCCTTCTTAGCTATAAATCCCTTTAAAAGGAGGGGGGGTCTTTAGAAAATCCAGCAGGAATGATCAGCAAACCCCAGGACCTCCCTACCTCCCTCGCTCTTCCTCCCCACTGGAATTGCTCTCAAACAAATGAAACGTGTGTAATTAATGGGCCAGGGGGCTGGACAGGTCCCACATGAAAGCGTTTCCTGGACTTCTTCTTCATTTGCATGGCATCAGAAGCTGTTCAGAAGGTGTGACTTTTCCCACGGGGGAGCCCTGGGCTCCATGGCACAATAAAGGCAGCACTTTGTAACTAGAATTAATTAAAGGAGTGGGGAGGGCCGATGGAGCAGGAGGAGGGCACAAGGCACGGAGGAAAGATGTTTGAAAGCTGAGCCCTGTGCAATAAACAAGCACGCTGGAGCCACCCTTGTAGAGTGGAGGCATTCCAGAGGCCATCCAAGCAGCAGAAGCAGCTTCTATCTTTGACGCGGGGCCCTGGCATCATGGCCTGTTCCATTCTATCCCATGGCTTCAGCTTCCTTTTCATTTTGCCTGACAAAGAGTTCTGTGTAACTGTGAAGCTTGTATACTCCTGCACTTCAACATAGGTTGGTGGAACTGTGCATCTTTGCTTGGTTCAGAGCTGCATGGCTATACTCAATTGAATGATGGACAAGGTGCCAAAAAGGGAGATCAGACAGGATATTTTCCATCAGCAGGAAGGGAGTATTCAAAGAATCAAGAGCTTTTTGTAAAGAGACTGGGCTAGGAGAAACCAGATAACCTTGAAACATTTTATGGAAATCACTTGAAATCATTACATGTCTTAACTAGATTCCTAGATTCCTAATCATAAAAGTAGTATGACTCCCCCCCCCGCCCCTTACATATATGAAATCTACAGTGATTTCTGAATGTGCACTAATTTCGGCAGAGAACATTGCACTTTATTGAACCACAATTAGGAGGAAGGTTGGAGAATATGAGTCAATGGCTCATATTCCTGAGAGCACATCCTAAAAGTTATGGAGTAGTGTGATTCTCTGTCTACTCTGAGTACAGTGGGGCATACAAATAAGTAAGTGGATATATAGGATAGCAGCTGGGTAAATCACATAAGTAATGAAGAGGTAGAAAGAGTATATGGAAGCATTTATTCCAGATGATAGCTGCCACCCAGAATGGAAACATTTACCTGGAAGTTATTCCTGTTGAACTGAATGGAATTTACTGCTGAACAGGCACATTAAGGATCACCCTGTAATTTATCCCAAAGTAAACTGTGGATATAATGCACCAAAGAGACAACAAATAATACTATGAATGTAGAGGTCAGTCTGGTGCAGAGCTCTCCCTCCTGTTCAGGATCATCACAGCCCCACAGTCTGTAAGGGTTGGTTTCCCTTATTTCCAACTCGTGCACAACTCACTTTTTGATCTAGAAACTTTAGTATCCACTCAAGTACAAGCAATTCTGCAAACGTATAGGGAATTTATACAAATCAATAAGGAAGGGTGTTCAATAAAGGTTCTGCAACAGAGGCCACAGCCTAGCTAGGTTTTGCTAATACTAATTGTACAGGGGACTTTGGCTATTATATAATGACAGACTTCTTGGGGGTGTTGCCTTTTCATCAAAGAAAAGCTTTGCAAGGAAGCTATTAATTATACCTAGCAAACTGCCACATCCCCCACACCATCCTGATGCAAGAAGGGCCCATGTTAAATGGTTATCAGCTTTGCCCTCCCAAACAGAATGGTTTGAACTGCCCATAAAACTTGAAGTTATACGGAAGGGAGCTCCAATTTCTTCCTTTTGTGAAAAACTGGATATCCAGTTGCAGAAGCTTTGACTATACCAGTTACATAATTCTGGGCTCCTCTTCTCGTTTCTGCTGGTAGTCCAGATTCCTGTAGATGCCTGTAGAGCAGGGAGGGGGCAGCTGGGGCTTCCAGATGTTGCTGGACTCTAGTGTTCATCAACCCTATACAGCATGGCAAGTGACCAGGGATGATGGGGGGTTGTAAATCAGCAACATCTGGAAGGCCACAGGTTCCCAGTCACTGCTGTAGGGCAATTCCAGAGTGAATCACAGGGATGTCCTCTCTGCTTCTAAGCTGGAAACCGATCCAGTGAGAATAGTTGGGCCTGAGTTTGAAAAGATGCCTGGGTTGCGCTTGCAGCATCTTCATCCTCAGGCTTTTCTTATTAAAAAAAAAAAAGGGGGGGGAGAAGGGAACCTTCCAATCTCCCCAGCCCCAAACATTCTACAAACCAGTGTGCATAAGATTCTCCCCCAGAACTCTTTCCCAATTAGGAGCATGTCACACTCTCAAGGCATACACTCTCAAACTGAAGCTCACCAACTCCTGCCTCCCATCCCATTTTCAAATGTATTTCCCTTGCAGGGGATCTTTCATGCCTTGCGGCTGCTTCTCTTCCTTGCTGTTTCTGCCAGTTCACCTGCCCTTTCTAAGTGAACAAGCAGTACAAGGAACAGGAAGCAGCAGCAACATCTGCACACCCTATCCTTCGGGAAGTGGTCTGATTTGGAGAGCATGCAAAATGGTCAATGGGCCCCTCTACACTGGTGTGTCTATTCCCCATCCAAGCTAGTGACCGTCACCACATATTGCAGCAGTGAATGCCACAAGTTCATTGTGCTGTTACAAAGACTAAGACCTCAGATGCAAACTCTAGATAATATTTTAGAGACTAAGACCTAAACCACATTTCCAATGGCTGTCATATTCGTATTGTTTATTGTCTTATTCAATTGTTAATTTAAACTTAATCCTATTGTGTTTTATGTTCGCTTAGTATGGTATGTGAATCTGGTCTGGGACCATCATAAATTTTATTATTACTATTATTATTATATATCACAATATTTATTAGCTCCTAAACCATAATGTAGTCCTGTGCATGTCTCCTTAAAAGCCAGACTCCTTAAGTTCAACGAGACTGGCTCCCAAGTAAGTGGGCAAAGGATTGCATCCTAATGCTGTGTATGTATTTGTAGTAGTAGTAGTAGTAGTAGTAATGATGATGATGTCAATTTAAATGAGTGTTTGTAGTAAGTGTGTCATCCTCTCCTTTGGGGGGGGGGGAGGGTTCTTCTGGCTTTTAGCTACCAAAATGCTTTTAATTCAATTTCCAGAGTATTGATAATTTAAGCCAGCATTTCAAAGTTTCCTGTAGCCATACGAGCTGCCCTCCCCAAGCTGTTAAGAATCTGGACACCACCACAAGCTTTGAAAAAAATACTCCCATTCCAAGACTTTTCAAAGGCGACAATTAGTTACATTGTTAAAATGTCCACAAGAAACACAAGCAGCTGTTGTGATGACCTGTCCCCAGAGAGCCAAAGCCAGGTGCCAACCCTTAAAGGATTTGCAACCCAGTTTTTTCTCACCTCTGGTGTTTGCAAATTTCCCCCCTCCCAATCCTTTGTCTTCCTCCAACACCACCCCAAAAAAAAGAAAAGAAAAAGATTCCTAGCCCTGCTAGAAATCACACAGCCAGAGAGAGCACACCTCATTTATACTAGTAGAAAAATTTAATGCACATATTAAATAAATATTTCAGACCATTTCATATTCAATTTGTACACAGTAACAATTTTTCTAAAAAAAATCCCTCAAGGAGACAAACTACCCCACAAGAAAGATGTGCTGTGACAACAAGCCAGCTCACAGCTTCCACACACTGAAGTTTTCAAAAGTATCTTTTCTTTTGTTGTTGTTTTAAATAATCCTTTGCAAAGCAGTACCCCTTTCAAACCAAACGTCCAACTCAGCATCTCTCCCTCCCTCCTCGCCCTTAAAAGTATTAGTTAAGCCTTCTGAAGTTCCTGATTACACAAAAGATGCCACCATTCAGCAGCCCATTCAAGGCTTGCGTAGCTGGATCTAATCTAGCCTCCCTGCAGAGAAATAAACTGGGACACAGGCAGTAAGGCAAGCAATATTTTCTGTGGCGATTAAAGGCCAACATCAGCATCTCGTACACAGAAACCCCCATCAGTATAGGACAGGGCTGTCCAAATTCCAAGAGACTGATCTACTCCCACTATAAAAAACAACTGGCAGTTGTTGAGCTTTTTTTAGGGAGCCAAAGTTGTTGTTTTTTTTTGGGGGGGGGGGTAATTTGACGAGGGTCCCAAGATCGACCATGGACCAACCTGTTAAGACAGCCCTGGTATAGGATTCTCAAGGGTTTCTTGGCCAAAGGGGGAATCTGCAAGCAAGGCTGCAAGCTCTTATCAAGGTTGGCAAGTGAGGGGCCAGGCAACATTTCTGAGGAGTCAGTTATGGGCTGGGGAGAGGTTCAAATTGCTAACACCAGTTTAGTGGGAGCAAGGCTTCCTTTCTTATTTTCCTTTTGGCTTTTTAGGGGCCCACCCATCCTCCATGCCTGTAACATGAGTGAGATCCCAGTTCAGTCTCATTGGGAAACTTGAGACAAGAAGCACCTTTGATGAAACGGGTGTAATGGGGAAATATATAACATTTGAACTCAGTGGCACTTTATTGTCATAACAGATACAAAAAAAAATGGTCTACAGAATAATAATAAAAATGCAGACCTCTGGAGACATGATCAGCTTGGATAGAAGATACAAAGCAAAACTAGCGGCCCTCATCTCAGCACCACCTCTGTGGTGGCGTTCATTCATTCTTCCTTGGGGATTCTGCTCTCGCTCTCTCATTCAGAAATGGAAACAGTGACGTCACATCCCACCCTGTTGGTGCCTGCAAGTCTCTCTCTGGTTACAAAGGGACTTGCACTCATTTGACTCTGAGAAAGGCCACAGTCTGCAGGTACCAGGAACATCCACACAGACCCATCAAAATAAATGGAACTTGCACAAAAGCTCTGGATGGGTTGTGTTTCTATTACGTTTGTTTTATCTGAGGTAGAAATTTGGTCCCAAAATTTATTATTTGATTGAAGAGGGCAGGTTCTATGCTTACCCCTAGATCAACTACCTCCTACCCACCCCCACCCCACTTTTTTTTTTTAACAGTCTATTAAAACATAACACGCCCCCCATGGACTCAAAATGTTTCTTAAGTGAAGAGCAACCCTTCACAAGTCTTTTAACGTTACAGTGCTTTTTCTTAAAAAAGCAGTAAAGTTGGAATACAAAAATAGAGCCTCTTTTTTGTTTTTTAAAAAACACAAAACAAACAATTATAAACAACTAGATCAAGTTTGGTTTCCCCCTCTTCTTCCACCCTCGTTTTAATTATCATCACAGGTTAAGTCTCTAGGCATTGTCCATCAGTTAAAAGTCTCTACAGAATGTCCTCCAACAAAAAAAGGGAAAGGAGGGTGGACCCAAGTGGCACTAAGGAGGGTGGTGGGTCAGGGGGTGGGCTTGGGGCTGGAGTTCCGAGTCCTTTTACTCCTCCGGTTGAAAGGGTAATTGAGAAATTCGAAGCGTCTGTGAGGCTCTGTCGTTTGGTGGCCCTTGGGTAGCCGCTTCATGAAGTGCACCTCACGCTGATGCTGGCGAGTCTTGGAGCCCTTGCGGGGACGCCCCTTGCGGGTGAAGGCCATGTACCACCCTTCGTACTTTGCGTTCTGCAATGCTGTGTAGTTGTTCTCCAGCACAATCTCGGTGAAGACACAGTCCTTGCCTTTGCCGTTGCTCTGCAGGTGGGAACAATAGGAGATAAGTGAATGGAGGTGCCCTTCATCTTTTCCCCATGTCTCCCCATGGAACCAGAGCCAGGTTGTCCTGGTCTAAAAATAGGGGGGCAGGGACTTTGTAAGTAGTGATAGCGCTTGACCATGCTTTGAACACTGTTTTACCTGGGTGCTATTATGCCAAGAATGCTTATTGTCTAATAAACATCCCCAATGATGTACCAAAGGAAACAGTTAAGTCTATTTTGTACTTTGTATTATCCAGAACAGTCAAGGCATCCAATTCAAAGTTTGTGGGAACTCCAGGAATATAAATTACAAAACTGGGGGTATCCACGGTTTTAATATTAGTATACCACTAGTACTAATACCTCCTGTTTATCTAAACATTCAGTTCAATAAACACACATTTCCATAAATCCCTGGACATCTGATATTTCCTTATCCAACCTCTCGGGCGCAAACTAAACAGTTCACATCAAACGGTTTTCTCTAGCTATGTATTGGTTTGTGAAGTTGTCTCTGGCTAAAGTGTAATGTGTAGATCTGCCATAATGTGTAGATCTATATTGAAAAGGCCACCTTCAGAAGGTGCAAAGTGTCCTTAGCACTTATGAGAAAACTCGACAGACCTGGGATGTTGCTAAGGATTGCTTTGTTTGAATGCAAAGCAACTCATGAGGGATGCATATAGGATTGTTTGGTGGCTCACATTCAACCCCAACCTGACACTTCACACCAGCTGGCAAACTCAGAGGGGACTCAAGAGGAATCACCTAGATTGTGAATTTCTACTGTCCTCAGCCTTACACTAACAAAGAGAGTGGATGATTATGTGCAAAGATTATGCTTAATATTACTTGGAAATGTTCCCCACCATCCCACCTCCGCCCCACCTCCAGGATACTGCAGAGAAATCTGCAGCTATGCTCAGACCTACTTCAGCACACTCACGCTAGGATTGGTTGACATCGTTGGCTGATAGAAGATATATAGCTAGTCAACCCATCAAGTACCAACCTAGTCAATACAGTGGTACCTCTGGTTATGAACCAGAGGTCCGTTCTTAACCTGAGGTACCACTTTAGCTAATGGGGCCTCTCACTGCCACCACACGATTTCTGTTCTCATCCTGGGGCAAAGTTCTTAACCCGAGGTACTACTTCCAGGTTAGTGGAGTCTGTAACCCGAAGTGATTGTAACCCGAGGTACCACTGTACCTGAGAAATGAGGCAAGGGCAACAAGCACTCAAATACTTATTGGAATGCAAGCAATGCAGCCACCTGTCCCCTGATTGATTCTAATCAAGAACAGATCACACAAGCAGCACCCAGGACAAAAGTAAAAGGAAGAAGAGGACGTCTAGGTTGAGGAAAGCTAAGCTGTTGGAAGGTCATATGGTTAATTATCCATGGCTGAGCAAGTAATTCTACAGAGAGGAGAAACTGCAAGGTCACTGCTGGCAAAGCAAAGTAAGTGCTTACGCAGGAAGGAGCATAGGAAATCACCTTTGTTTGAGTTGGGCTATTGCTCTGTATAGCTCAGGCTTCCTCAAACTCGGCCCTCCAGATGTTTTTAGCCTTCAACTCCCATGATCCCTAGCTAGCATGACCAGCGGTCAGGGATGATGGGGATTGCAGTTTCAAAACATCTGGGGGGCTGAGTTTGAGGAAGCCTGGTATAGCTCAACATTGTGTTTACATTGATTGGCAGCGTCTCTCCAGGGTTTCAGAGAGGGGTCTTTCACAGCCCTTTCTGAAGACTGAGCCTAAGAGGGACCATTTTCATGTAAAGTGTGCACACTACCACTGAGCTACAGCCATACTCTGCCTTTGTGGCTTGGCTTATTCCAAGGGGAAATTTAAATATATATGTATGTGTGTGCAGTTCTTCCCAAGATTTGAAATTCTGCACTATAGTGCAATGAACAGAATTTAATGAACAATGTACGGTATATTCTTCAGCTAGGACACTAGGGCTTTTGTGGACTGTTTTGGTAGAACTAGAACTATTTTTGCAAATGCTGATGGGCCAAAAAAATAAGCGTTTTTCTAGATGCCTCTGAATACCAGCTGCTAGTAATCCCAGGTGGGCAGAGTGCTATTGCACTCATTCATGTCTGGCTTGCAGGCTTCCCATTGGCATCTGGTTGGATGCTGTGAGAACAGGATGCTGGACTCATCTTATGCTCTTAGATAGATGCTAGAAAAGTGGAGTTGCTTCATATGGGCATTCTTTAAGGGTAAAGCCAAGGCTATAATGTGGGGTGATAGAGAACAATGTTTCAGTGCTGGACCCTGAGAGAAGCAAGCTGCTTTCTTAGCCCCCAGCATAGAAGCCAAGGAAGTCACTGGTGGAAGAAGAGAGCAAGCACTTCTCCAATGAACAGCCCACTGTGTTTTTGTGTTGGGTAATAAGAGAAGAGAGGGGGGGAGAAAGGAATAGGCGTGGGCAGCAGAATAAGAAAAGGGGTGTTACTACTAGTTTGCAGCCCCTGAGCATGTTCCTCAAGCATGTGACCCTTGAGTTTAAAAAGGCCCCCTACCTCTGCTGTAAAGTCTAATTCAATCATGCTTTTCCCCCCTCTCACTCTTGGTAGCAAACACATTCTAAGTTCTGCTTCCAAGAAGTCTTAGATCTGTGCTCAGGGCCAGTTTATACACATCAGCAAAATCAGCTGGTAAAGCTTTTCCTGAACTGTATCATTTCTTATTACAGCATATTGAAATGCTTTTTCTGAAAGCAAAAACTCCCCAAACACCATGTTACAAAGAAGACCAACAGTGCCATCCTAAATATGTTTATTCAGGAGTCGCCAAGTTCAATGGATCTTACTCCGTGGTATGCTTGATTAGGGCTTGGACAATTTGTTTTCTTTCTTTGCAGTGGGAGAAAATGTCTCCTAGCTAGCATCTTCGAACAGTGAAACAGTTAATTTAACAAGTAGGTGTCAGATAAAGGAGATGCTTGAGGATAGCTGTATTTATAGGGAGTGGAGAGGAGACCTTCTAGGCCAATTCTTGGGTTTTCATCTGGTTTAGTGTATTCTGCTTTTTTTAATTGATCAAAGGGTGTGATGCATTTAATATGAAACAGCAACACTGCATGTGCATAAGTGGTAAACCATACAAATACAGAGCAGGTTACCACAGCAAATCATCAGATCCTAACTGGTTTTTGGATACTATATTGTTTTTTATATAGTATATTGCTTTGGTATTTTCATTTATTATTTGCATGGTGGTTGTGTTTTGGTGAACAGTTATGAGCATCCCAAACTTGTGCATGTTAATAGGAGAGGAGGGAGAGGAAGGCGAGACTTTTGTTATCAGAAATGGGCTTAAGTTGTGGGATGGCAGATTTTAGGAAAAATTGTCTTAGTGGTAGGAACACTTCCTCATTGGAACGAATCACAAAGGGAGTTGCCCAGCTTTTCCTTCCTAGAAACCTTCTGTCCGAGACTGGACAGCCATTTGCTGGGGATGCTCTAACACTAATGAATAGATAGATAGATAGGTAGATAGATAGATATAGATGATAAAGATAGATGATAGCTAGATAGCTAGATAGATGATAAAGATAGATGATAGCTAGATAGCTAGATAGATGATAGATAGATAGATAGATAGATAGATGTAATCTAATGTATTTCCTGCATATGTAATTGACTAGGGGGTTGTCTAAAAGACTGCCCCCTCCCCAACCCAATGAATATATGATTCTATGAATGTCACAGGCTCTATCAAATAGGTGCCTGTGATGGTCTCACAACAACCCTGTACATTGTAACCTGAAGAGGAATGGAGGCAGTAGGTGGCATCGTGTTTCTCAGCAATACAGAGTTGCTGCTTCAGTGTTGGGGAAATGAGACTTCCCCTCCAATGGAGACATAACCTGAGAGAAAAGCCATCTGATACCTCCCATAGCAAGAGGTTAGTGTGTGTGTATGCTCAAGCCTTTTAAATTGTCTGCTACTTCTGGCCATGCGAAAGAGGGCCTCCAGATACTTGGCCAGCATATTAATGATGGAGAAGAGTTGATGCAGCAGTTTTTCAGTCTTGGAATGTTTTTGTCATTGAGGGTAGGCTGAGGCTGGAGTGGCGCTGCTCTAATGGACCAACCTCTACTGCTCCTCATCTTTAGACATTTGCTTGAATTGTGTGGTTCTGACTAACCACAGCAGTATCCACATGAAATACAGCATCAGCGAATGCGTGTGAACAAGCTCGCTTCCAGCTTCAGTTGTAGGCCCTTTTGCCCCTCCATTCCCATATTTTGTTCCTGAGAAGACTGTCCTGCTCCTCCCCTAGTTACACAGCAAGCAATTCCTACCCCGAAGCCCCCTTACCTTGCCAATCAGCTTTCCTTTCTTGTTCATGCAGATATAGAAGCCTGTCTCAGCCCCCTTGATTCTTACTCTGCTCCCAAATGTGTCGGTCTCCACAATGAGCTTAGCTGGAGTGGGAGAAGATGGCAAGAAAATGAGTCACATGAATATTACAAGATGGGCACCACATACAGCACTCCAAGAGGACAATTTGTCTTCTCGAATTAGCATTTTCTTAGGCAGGACGGACCACGCAACCAAAGGGAAGGGATGCTGTGTCCCTCCTTATAGCATTTGTTACAGTAATACATAGGAAGCTGCCTTCTATCAAGTCAGACTATTGGTCCATATAGCTCAATATTGTCTACAATACTTTTCTGCCAGACAGTGGATGGTCCCAGTTCTAACTGGAGATGCCGGGGATGGAACCTGGGACCTTCTACATGCAAAGCAGATGCTCTAGCACTGAGCTATGGCCCTCCCCTAAGAGAAGGATCAGGGTGAACTAATTATAAGACCAAGTGTCACAGTCAACCTTGGCCAACCCTTCAAAAGCGACCTGCTAGTGATGGGTGTGGCCACAAGTGGGCATGTCTAGTACCCCATACCCTGTCTTTTAAACACACACACACAAACACACATCCCTCTCACCTCCCTGCACATCAACTGAGGAAGAGAGCTATTGCCTCCTCTCCTCTCATCAAATGATTGATTCAATGGCTAGGGTAGGAGGTGATTTGCATCCCTCCCACCATCAAGGAACTAGGCTCTCCTCACCCAAGTGCTGTGTCTATTCTAAGTTTCTTTTCTTTTTGCTGCCACTGCCATCAAAATCAGTGGGAAAGCCTGGGAAAAATGTGCTGTACACAGTCACTACATGTACTGGGTGGCTCCCTGATTGTTCACCCATAGTAGCAGCAACAAACAAACAATGGTGCTTCCATTCAAAGGTTGCAAAATCTCTTTCTTGCTTATTATTTATTTATAAAAAATATTTCTATACCGCTGTATGGTAAAAAATATATCACAATGGTTTACAACGATATAAAAACATAAAACCAGACAATAAAATCTTAGAAAGTTAAAAACTAGTTAAAAACAAAAGGAAATTAAAAACAAACATCAATAGACCATTGAGGGAGATGTATTCTTAATTGCCTGCATAGGCCTGGTGGAATAGAAAAGTTTTCAGCAGGTGTTTCAGCAGTCCTGTTTCTTCAGGAAACGGACATCTTAAATTCAAGCAATAGACAGAATCAGACCTATTTTCAAGAGTCGGCCATGCATGATGGCTATTGCAAGTCTTACAGCGCTGGATGGAATGTCTTATATACTTCCATTTCTGAAACCAATGGACTTCCAGTTGCTGTTTTGAGCAAAAGATCTCTTGTCCTCTCATTATAGAGAAATAACTGGGCACACAACACAGAAAGGCTACAGGACACAAGGTTAATATAAAGCCCAGGCCAGTAATTGCTTTAAATCATCCTACTTTAAAAGGACACACAATGATTTGGGCAGTAGCAGCAGGAAAATTAGCTTCTAATTTGGTATTTTTATACTTGGTCCCCTTGCTCTTCTTGTATCTCTTTTCTGTGTAGGTCAGGAAGCTCCATATGATCAGTTTAAGTCCTTTCTCTGTCTCTCTGCACTGATGCTGACTTTGCAGCTGGTAGAGGAAGCCAGGAAGGGTAAGGGCAGCCCCTTAATGCATTTCACCTTTGCGAGAGTTGAGAGGGCGTATTGATTTAGTCTCAGTTTTTTTAATGGAGGCATTGATTAACTTTCAAAGCAGCTATGCAAATCACAGATCAATGGCTCGTCCCCTTCTTCTTGCCGCTGCAGGAACCCCAAAGAGATGGAGCCAGCCAGCCCCAAAGGGCCATCTCACCCATTCCAGCCCTTCTCTGTCATTGCACATGAAAGAGAGGAAACAGAGCAACATTTCTGTACTGTGCAGCATTTTTGGTCAGTTGAATGGGAATTCAGAGTGTCCCAGGCACCAAAACTGGTTTTGCTCTTTATGACTTTAAAGGGAAGGTTTGCTCACAAGCCAGAACCCAGATAGTCATTACTCTTGATGATGCTCAATACATCATCAGTACTTGTCTCCCATTGCTGTTGCAGTGCCAGTTATGATAAGTTAGACTTAGCTGGGCATGTTTAGCCTGGAGAAGAGGAGGTTAAGGGGTGACATGATAGCCATGTTCAAATATATAAAATGATGTCACATAGAGGAGGGAGAAAGGTTGTTTTCTGCTGCTCCAGAGAAGCGGACACGGAGCAATGGATCCAAACTACAAGAAAGAAGATTCCACCTAAACATTAGGAAAAACTTCCTGACGGTAAGAGCTGTTCGACAGTGGAATTTGCTGCCAAGGAGTGTGGTGGAGTCTCCTTCTTTGGAGGTCTTTAAGCAGAGGCTTGACAACCATATGTCAGAGGTGGTCTGATGGTGGTTCCTGCTTGGACTCGATGGCCCTTGTGGTCTCTTCCAACACTATGATTCTATGATTCTATGACTTTATTCCTCTAGCAATGTCACATTATGGAATTCACCATGTCTTGGGTACAGGCAAAATGGTTCTTGTTTGTGATTCTCAATTTCACACATGTTTCACTCACACAGAGAGAGATAGGAGGGAAGTCCAGTCTAGGACCATCTCATCCCATCACCTACTGTGAACAGGACAGGTTACAGGCAGTCCTAGGCTCATTTTGCTGCACGGAAAGCATTATAGTGAAATTTTTTTGACAAGGCACACTGGAGAGGGAAGGGGTCCAATCCCTCACATGTCCCCTTTGCTCTTAGAAAGAGACTCTGCTCCTCCTTTCTCTGCCACCAAGGCAGGCCCAGATTTAATGCACCTGCCACCATCATGGATAGTTTTGAGACCAATATATCTGCAGGAGTCTATCTGCAGAATGGGCCAGAAGCTTTAATGATGGTAGCTTGCTACTTGGGAATCTGGGAGGGAGCAATGAGATGTTCTAGAGCGGGGGCAGGGAACCTGTACCCCTATGTTGCTATGTTCCATTAGTCTCAGCAAGCATGGCCAACGGTCAGGTATGATGGGAGTTGTAGTCCAGCAATAACTGGAGGCCTGCATGTTTCCTGCCCCTATCTCAGAGCAAAGTAAAATGGTTTTAGCCATCACAACAAGTTGATCAGACTTAACAATGGAAGTGATTCGGTTATGCAGTTATATTGGAAGGATTGGCATACTGTAGGAGACACTGAGAACCCTGTGGGTCTCAACTGGACTCAACAAATCTCTGTCTCAAATCTCCAGCTGCAGCATGTATTTGCTGCTGCTGTGGCAGTGCAGGGAATATTTGTTTGTTTGTCAATTGATGTTTATATCCAATTTACTCAATAGAAGGCCTCTAAGGGGTTTACAAAGAAAAATCTAAAATATTCATTTGAAATAAAAATCAATAAAAGCAAACATTAAGAAAAAGTTAACGTAATTTTTATATACAAACGAAACCTGCAATTTTTAAACAATTGTACATAATAAAATTGTGTGTCAAAATTACATGCCTGGTAAAACCAATGCCACAAAGGTGCCTGCCTAATATTAATGAATAGGGACTTCTAAAGAGTGGGTGCTGCCTATCTGAAAGATTGATTACTTGCAAGCATGTAGCGAACATTGTTTGGCGCTTGTAAAATGGCCAGTTCCATAGATTGAAGTGGTCCAGTGGGCACACAGGGGGTAAGGGAATCCTTCTAGTAAATAATGAGTCAGTGCCTTTTCCCCAAATTCTAGAGTCTGGGACCTACTATGTCTGACAAGGGCTTCTGAAGAAAAAGTGATCCTGAGTTTCATACACAAACCTTATGCATCGTCAAGCTATATGTGGTCTGTGGTATTCATGCCTCATATCCACAAATACAAAGCTGAAAACTCTAATCAGTCAGAGGAAGGATCAAAAGAGACCTTGAAATTTGCTGAGAAAAAGCAGCTTTCCTGCATCACCTTTGCTGCTGAATGATTCACCCACCCCCAATGCAAAACTCGAATGAGTTTGTTCTAATCATTAGGCAAAACATAAACACAACCTCTCCTGTTCTGCTTCTTGTGCTCAGCCAATCAGATGATAGTTTTTACAGCACATTTCCATAACACAAACACCTAGAAAGGTTGGATGATAGCACCTCATTATAAAAGAAGTGGAGCATTCAGTTTACCAAAAAGAGAAGGTGCTTCCAAAAGAAGCAAAACTGTCAAGACTCAGGACATCAAGTAGAAATGCCAGCTAAATCCTCCAACCAAGGGTATATTCACCTGTGACACTAAGGGTGGAACTTCCCAGTAGGAAAAAACCCACAGGATTTCAAACTTTGCATGGGTTTCCATAATGCTAATATAGGGAGAGTATAGAGGAGAACTGGCAGGGGGTGCTTAACCCTCCTCTAATTCTCTCCTGCAAATGTTCCACCTTCCCCCAGTCATTTTAACCCATGTTTTCCCAAGAGTGGCTCCAATATTAGGAGTCAGCCTGGCTGAGGGAATTGGGGAGACTTAGGAAACTGTCTGCAATGACAACATGTGGATCTTCCCTAACACCAACATTTTTCATCTGGAATGTATCACATGTGAATATTGCTAATGTGGGAGAGGAAAAGGAAGTGAGAAAGTTTTAAACAGAAGAACGAATTTTAGCTAATGAAGGTTTCTCATCTGACCTACAGGCACAGGAAAGGGTCAAAGAAACTATTCAAGTTGTGAAAATGGGCAAAAACATATAGACTTGCTGTCTGGTCCGATGTGGGCAAGCAAACTGATGAGGATCATTTTCCCACTTTGTAACCAGCTTAGCTCTTACGCAAGCCTCCACTAGGGTTTGGGTCACCAGCTGCCTGAGGTTTGGTTGAGGGACATTTTGGGTCCAGACTGTCTCACTCATTATCAGTGATGCTGGGCTTAATCAATAGCCAATTGTAGCACTGCCATGTTCCAGACAGCATCACTTCAAAACGCAATGGCCTTTTTACACCAGCAATAATATACTGTATTGCAATGATCTGAAAGTTAGGAAATTGTGATGTGCCTGAAATGGGAGGTTTTTTGAAGTAAGATGTTTAAATCCCTTGCAACAATCAAGCAGCTACTCTACATTTGATGTGCTATAAGCATTGTATGAAAAAGCATCAAAAGATGCTTTTTAAATATCCTTCTTCATGGGAAGAGAGACACTTCAAGAAGCAGTTGCAGTTCATTTGCAGGACTAGACTTTTCTATTTCACTTATACCTTGCCCTTTGACCTTTGCAAGGCTTTTTGGCCCTTGACTTTGGCTGTGCACAAACCTCTCATTTTGCCCTTGTGATCTGGCTTCCTCAGGCAGGGCAAGGGGGCGAGGTATTTCCAATCTGAATAGGACCATGGGAAATCCTTCAGTGCTGTGGCCATGAAGCCAGTGCTTAAAAGGCCACTACACTCCACAATGCTTTCTCTTTTTAGCCATTCATGAGGACAACTTGAAACCTTTCTCAAGCTCTGCCCCTCTCCCTTTTGTCCTATCGATTTTACAAAGCTTGGAAGGCAGGGACTGTATCACTTGCTTATTTATTTATTTATTTGATTTCCACCATATCTTTCAATCCAGAGTTGGCTTACAAGGCTTGTTCTATGGCCTGCCCAGTGTCTGACACTTTGTTAGAGCTAAATAAACAGGAGCAATAAAATCCAAGACGCAACAGTAACAAAGTAGAATAAATCAATGGTCTCAAATCTAGTATGCCCGAGCTAATGGAAGCTGCATTTATGTATATAGCTAGGGGCTGGTTAAGATGCTTTTCTGGGGTATGTTGTTTCACATGAACCTACAGCTCACTCCTCCATCACCACACACACACAACACTCATTTGGCAAAGTAGTGGGCCTGGAGCAAACCTGAGATGGATTATGAAGAGAAACAGTCTCTTCCTCTGGTGATGATGATGATCATTTGTACCCCGCCCATCTGACTGGGTTGCCCCAGCCATTCTGTGCAGCTTCCAATGTATATAAAAATATAATAAAACATTAAACATTATTAAAAAAAACCTTTCCTATACAGGGATGCCTTCAGATGTCTTCTAAAGAAGAATAATAATAATTGGGGTACAAAGCATCCAACAAATATTACAGCGTAGATGGGCAAAAGGAAAACTAGATTTGGATGGGCAGGATCCTAAAGTAACAGGCCCTGGATATTTGACTTCAATAAAGAGAGTTATGGATCATAGAAACACCAGTGGATCCATACTATTTCCCACAGAAATTCATCCTATTACATATTCAGCACCAGATATATGTTCTTCTCTCATTCTCATAAGAACATAAGACTGAGCCTTGTTTGATCAGGCCAAAGTCCCATCTGGTCTTGCACCCAGTGTTCCACAGTGGTGGACCAGATGCCTATGGGAAACTCGCAAGAAGGACATGAGGGCAAAAGTCCTGTCCCACTGTTGTTCCCTAGTGACTGGCATTCAGAGGTATACTGGAAGTAGTACACAGCCATCAGGACTAGCTTCTGTTAATAGCTGAAATTGTCTAGTCTCGTTTTAAAAGCCACCCAAGTTGGTGGCTATTACCACATATTATGGTAGCATATCCAAGCGTTTAACTATATATTGTGTGAAGAAATGCATCCATTTGCCTTTCCTAAACCTCCCACCATTCAGACCCAACTTTCTTCACACAATGCATAATTTTACAAACTTTGATCATGCCCCCTTATTTACTTGGCTTTCTGTAGTGGGGGGGGGGCAGCCTCAAACATAGCAACCTTTCCTCATAGGGGAGTTGTTTCTGCCCTTTGATCATTCAGGTCCCAACTCTTGCAACCAGCATGTTTTGTCTGTGAAAGGCCAGGACGTCACCACAACATTATTATTCTCCTCAGCTTCTCTGAGGCAAAATAACTATATTTCCTCAACAGGGGCCAACATCCACAATATTAACAATAGTGGAGGATGGCTCAACACACGTGAACAAGGAAAGATTAGAAAACAACCGTGTCAGTAGTCGGGGATTCACCAGCAGTAATGAAAACAGTTATCTAAACTAAGCCTTTAGACTAGGCCCCAAGCCTTGGTGGTCCAAACCCTGGTAGAATGGCTGCTTCCCTCCCCGTCTGCACACTGTGCTGTGTATGAATTACAACATCACATCACTTCTTCCGACCCATTACAACCCCGTTAATTTTAGCACTTCTCCTTCCTATAAAATATTAACATCTGTAAGTCCCCGTCTCCCCACCCCCTGCCAAAGAGCAATTGGACCCCCGACTCCTCTTCATTGAGCCACATAGACAAGGTCCCCTTATTTATCTGTCTTTGGGGGGCACGAGCGAGGGAGGTCGATCAAGAGAGCAGTAAAAGGTTTAAAGAGCATCAATTTCCATGCTCTCTTCTGCTGACTGATGGAAAGACACAGAAAATCAGCCCTGAACGGAGGCAGAACAACACATGCTGCTGCTTCTCTCTTTCCCCCCCTTTTTTGTCCTTTCCACCTTTTCAAAGGCTCTTTCTGATTTATTGTCTGTTTGGTGGGCTTTGCCTTGCCACACGAGCCGCTTTGGTGACTGGCCTCCAGCACTGAATCGCTGGTCGCTTGGCAGGCCCTGCTGGCTTGGAACTCTGCTCGAAAGCAGAGCCGTGGATTCACAGTGGGGCAGGAAGGGCAAAGAGTTAAGTACAACTGGCCTACAAAAAGCCACAGCAGTGGAAGATGCATCCCAGGCCCCAGGCAGCACGAAAATATGTACGGCAGCCAGGTCCCAGTAGCAAATGCCAGCCATCAACACAGCCAGAATCCAATACAGCAATTATCATTCACTTTCAGAACAATTTCCTTCTCATACAGATAAAGACCATTTTAATCCAGATTATAGACGGCTAAACAGAGCTCAGAGAGGTGGACCAAGGTTTAAGATGCATGGCGCTTTGCTCCTAATTAGAAAACGGAGAAAGATATTGACAATCAAGACAGATAACCGAGAAAAATGGACCTGACATTAAGTCAGCCGTAAAAATGTCACAGCAGAGAAAATGGTCATTGGCAGAAATAAATCACTTAAAAAGGAAAAATCTTCAGCCCCCCCCCCCAATTTCAATACTTAATATAAAATAAAGACTTGAGGTTTTAATATTTGATGTTAATGGTGCGAAAGGTTGATTTTGTTTGGGGTGGGGGGTGGGGGGAGCTTAACATTTTCAACTCTATTCTTTCACTTCAGTGACAGATTTATCCCAGAAAAATTATGTTTCGTGCTCAAACTTTGAAGGGAAAGTGGCTACGTAGATGCAGAAAAAATGCAGCGAGGCACACTTGATCCCCTAACTGGACTGCGAAGAGGAGAAAGTATTCAGGAAATGTTAAAAAAGGTGAAAGTAAGAAGAGTTTTAATAGCTCTTCCAGACATGGGGGTCTCTCCAGAGATTCATATAGAACAATCCTGAACCTCTATTTTAACATTTACAGACTTGCGACTCTTTTAAAACTTTACATCTGAAAAACTGCTTGTGTTCTCTCTCTGTTTTAGATCATTGCTCGGCTTGCTTCTTAGCTCTTCAAATGCTTAACCTTTTTATTATGTTTTAATAGAGGTCTTTTCTTTTTCAAGCTGTTTCCCTCATTTCATTCTAGCCTCTCTTAACATTGTCATTTAAATCTAAAGTAATCTCCCTTTTTATATAAGACATTTAAGTGGGAGGGGGAACTTTGTTTGTGAAACAAACTGGTCTCCTTCAAATCATGGTTGCTTTAAGGCTGGCATGCTTTTCTTGAAAGGTTAAAAATACATCTTTGTACATGTAGAACCCACTTAGCCCCAACTATTAAAGTTCATTCTGAAATCTTCAGTCAGCCCAAAGCTATATGAGAGGATGAATGTTTGCAGCAGTTTAGTTGTAAGTGGAAAGGAGAAATAACATCTAATGTGGAAGGCTAGGAATTCTAAGCAGGATGCATACTGCATGTACAAATATGTATGTGCAACGTAAGGATGCACGCATTTTTGCCAGCACACAGAAAATAAAGGAAGTCGGAGCTTTCAGAATGTCAGCTAACCTTGTCCCGTGTCTCACATATGCAAGGAAAGGAGCTCAAAGACTTACAGTTTATTGAAGCCACAGTTTTGCTAGCACCTTGTCCTCTTGTATGTGGCTTGAGCATTTGAAAGAGTAATTAACACTTACGATCTAAGTTATTTAAAACTTCCACGCTGCTCAGGGCTCCCCTGCCATACCCCCTTTCTTTTAGAGAACAAGAGGATCTGCTGCCAGGTCCTCCCATGCATCCCACAGATCTGTGTTTGCTGCACTCAGAGACTGAATACAGTTGGTGACAATCTCTGCCTAAGACTCTGGGAAACTCTGGGGCTTCGAATCACATCCTCCATGCTTCCTTGTTTCCGTATCACTGAGGGAGATCCTAGCTAGAGCTATGTTGCAGGAATGCACCAGCTATTTCTAATCTAAACAGTTTGGGCATCCCTCTTCTTTTCCGCTCCTCACCACGACCACAAAAGAAAAACGTTTTTTAAATGCAACTCACCCCATCATCTGGGTGGTCAGAGAGATCAGGTGTAAAAAAATAAAACAAAACCCACACGCCTCCTCATAATCAGAGCTATCATCCTGATCCCCAGGGGGAAAGCTATGTACTATTATTACAAATATTGATTGCCACATTCTTCCATCGCAAGACCCCTGCCTTCTGAACACTTGTAATGATTTCTGGCTAACAAAGAGGACGGAAATCATTAATTACTGTGCTGCGCGCACCACCACCCTCCCCCAGCCCTTCTGCCCGCATATACAGCCTTACCATGAGCATCTCCATCCTCCGCCATGGCATTGATTTTCTTGTTGTCCAGGATTTGCACGTGCTTCCCACTGGTCCGACTGTACAGCTGATAGGTCCGGACGAGTCGCCGGCTTAGTTGGTCGGTCACCAGGCTCTGCTCCCTCACATGCTGTGTAAAATTAGGTGGGGACTGAACAGTTACCTTTAGGAAATTGAAAAATATACAACACACCATTATAATCTCTACTCCTCCGAGAAAGGCGCTCTCGGCATGTTCCTGGTGCATTTTTTAGAGCACTCTGAGCTGGTGCTGTGCAGAGCCAGGTTTGTGATAGGTCAGTATAAGAAACCCTGGCATGGGTGATAAATTGCTACCTAGACATTTATTGTTGAGAATCAAGCATGGGATAAAGAAAACACAGGTGATCCCGGAACACTTAGTACAGAATTACAACCAGCACAGCTCCTCAGATTTCAGAAAGACTCGTGCCGATTCAAACCAGGTCGCAAACGCCATGGAGCTCAAGTAGGCATGGTCCCGATCCTGCTTGCTCCAATTCAAACCCAGGAAGGCTCTGCAGGAATCACTTTAAGGTCACCACCAGAGCAAAAATAAACCTGCTCCATCATTCATATCCGTCTCATTCCAGGCAATACAGCATGCACACGAGTGCGACGGACTTCTAGCTAGGTAATCATCCCAAGGCTTTCAATTACTGGGCTTGTTTCTGTGTCTTTGGTATTTGCTTTCCTGATCTTTCAAGTGGCCTGCTTGAGAGTTTTGCTTTGTGGGGCTGTAAGGGCCCTGTGCGCTGTGGACCAGAGTAACCAGTGACCAAAAGAAGAAGGTGGAGGGGGGGGGAACAGCCATATTTTATCCCCCTTAAACAGGGATCAGTTGTGTCAGCAGCCGAGGCAGTTCGGAATTGTCTTTGCAGCTAATATTTATGAGCCTTTCCATACACATCAAGGCTGGCTATGGGTTTCCCACCTCCCCACCCACCCCCAGCCACACATTCAAAGTACTCGTAACCCTGTTAGCAGTAGATTCTGTTATGGAACAGTTTGGCGGGCTGGCGGGGGGGGGGGGCGGGGAGCGGCTATGTGTAGCTTCAGTTGTACAATGATATTGCCACTGCTCAGATCTGTTTCTCTCCTCTCTCTCACAGCCTGGTCTTAGGAGAATTCTTCCACCCCCTCCACATCTCCGATTCCTCTTTTAAGTCTGAAGGGGTTTAGTTTGCCCCTGACATTTATAAAGACGTATTCTGAGCAAATGTTGAGGAGATTTGTTCCTTTCAACCTCATGGGGTGGCAGTGTACGAAGTAACCCCCGGCTCTTCTCTCTTTCCCCCCCACCCCACCCGCTGCCCATGTCAAATGCTAAGGTTATTCCATGCAAATGGGAAAAGTAACCTCCTCCTCAAAGCTGGAGTTTATAGAAGTCTTCCCTTGACAATTTTCCTTTCCTTTCCTTTGTGTCTGTGTGTGTGTTTCCTACAGAAGGTTCTTTTGATAATATCTCTGGATTCTTTTGCCAGCTCTGATGAGGGGACCATGTGGACACCCACATCACTCTTTGATTTCCATCTGACGCCCCCAAAATATTACAATGTAGCTTTTTTTTTTACACAACTCCCATGTTCCTCCTTCACATTCACTGTGATCTTTGTTACTCCGACTTACAAAATCAAGAGATCCTTGCAATTTTAACTCGGAACCTTACACCTGTTATCTCTCTCCCTCTCCCTCTCCCTCTCTCTCTCTCCCCTTCACTCTCTTTCTTAGGGGAAATTGCATTTGTCTTTGGCTCTCTGGATTTGCAATCAATACTGCACCAGCAGGGTTATAGATCCCACAGTATCAGACTGTGTTGTTTAATATATTAGCAGCACTACCGATGGCCAGCAAGCTAGAGTTAATAATGGTTAGAATTTCCATCCCTTAAATATTATTAAACTTTTGAAAATCATAGCAACGGAGCAAAGGCGCTTGCAATTTCAGCAAACAATAACTACCTACCTACCCATCCATCCACACACTTGCACAATGTCTGGCTAAACACTGCAGTACATTTTAAGTTAATCAGCATCTATTTCTTGCCTTGGATTTTGCATGCTTCTCTCATGTCTGCGATTTCAATTTTTGAACCAAGCTTGCATCTACTTTCACTTTAAACAACCTCCCGTCGTTTGATTTCATCAAACATGTTATAGTTAACGTTCTGCTGCGTGTTTCAGTTGCTCCATCAAACGCTTCCCATCAAACTCCTTATCTAAACTTTTTCTTTTCCTTATAACCACTTTCCGTTTTTTTTAAAAAAAAAGATGCTTGAAAAATATTTGGCTATGAGCTTCAAGCCGCACCAAATAATGTCTTAAAGGATAAAAAGTAATAAAACAGTTTCCTTACCTGTGCCTGCAAGCAGAAAGCAAACAAGTGCAGTAGCCTAGAATGATGGGAAAGCGGAGGAAAGGGGGAAAAAACAAAGTAGATGGTGAGGTGATTTCGCTTTTGAAATGGAGCAGAAATAAAGATGGAAAATCAAGGGAGACTGTTGGGGTGGTTGTTGTTTTTTTGGAGGGGGCAAGGGAAAGCCGGGAAAGTCCAAATAATCAGCAGTTACTTACAAATAGCTGAATATGGACGAGAAGAGATTCATCCTGAGCGGTTTCCCCCGGCGCTGGATCTTGGCCGGTTCCCGGGACGGTGGGAGGCTCCGCTTCTCAGCCTCCCTTCTCTCGCTTTGCGTTAAGCTCGCCGGTTGCTTCGGCTGCCTCTTCTTCCTCGCGCGTCTCTCCGCGCCCAGATCCCCACGCGGCACTTGCCACCCCAAAGCTCGGTCAGGGCAAGGGGCTCCCTCGGCGCGGCCAGTCCATGCCCTCGAGAGCCGCCGCTGCGGAAGGAGATCGGGGCCGGGAGAGCGAGGGGAGCGCCGGTCTTGCGGCGGCTGCTCCGGGGGCCCAAGCGGCGAGGGCGCGCCCGGGGGTCGGCTGCGCTAGAGCCCGGCGAGGCGCGGAAGGGGCGCTCGGCTGTCAGCAAGGCTCCGGGGCAGAGCAGGCGCCCAGGCTGCGCTGACAGTTCCTGAGCCCCGGATCGCCGGCTGCGGAGAAGGAAGGCGGCCGGGCGGCAGGGAGGGCGCTGCGCCTCTCACTCTCTCGCTCTCCAAGCGCCCGGGGGGCAGTGCGCACCGGCCCAGCGCTGGTCCCTCCTCTTGTGCGCGGCTCGCCAATGTGCCAGCCCCTTCTCATCTGTCCGGGGATGGCCCTCCGGCAGACCCCCTCTTCTCTCCTCCCCCCCCGGCGGGGGGGACCGGCAGGCTGCGCTCCGAGGCATCCCGAAGGCTATCGAGGAGGCACCTTCGGAAGGCGGGGGGGGGGGGGTTCCTCTCGCTCACATAGAGACCCACGCAGCAGCTGGGCAGGGAAGGGGGGGAGCTGATCACACACACATGCGCTTGTGCGTTGTGGCCTGTGCCCGGTGGCATCGCGCGTGTGCGTACCCACGAGGCTGCCCGGGGGGTGGTGGTGGCGCGGATTCCCACGACGAGCCTCCGACGCGTGTGTGACGGGTGCCAAACCGGCAGAAAGCAGGCTGAAGTGTGTGCCAGCCTTGGAGCACGGTGGGGCGCTTTGGCTACACGCGAGAGGGAAATCGCTGTGTGTAGAGGCGAGTGTGTCTAAGCACCTGCTTTTGTGTCGCGGTGGGGAGAGAAACGCTCGTGGGAGAGATGTCGGGTAAATGTTGGGATCCGTGCCTGGGGGTGTCTTCACGGTCATTAATGGTAAAAGTGTATTATGCACATGGCTATGTGAGAAGGTTGTTGGTGCGATATTCAAACACACACACACACACACAAACACAAACAAACACATATCCTATGCTTTCTCTGTCCATCTACACAAATACAAGCTCGGCACATAATGGCGCAAAACGAGTGTGCCTTAGAGGCTAGGTAGAGTGCAAAAGTGAGGAATCCGTCCTTTATGGGACCTGAGAAATGTGGCCTGTGTAGGTGCACAGGTTTGAAAATAAATGCATGCCTGAGACCAGGGAAAATATATTTGCACATAGAGAACATGTAATACTTAAATAGATGTATATTTCACTTTTCTACAGAGAGTACACATTTCATGAAAACATAAGCACAATAAAAATATTAAAGGCATGAAAGTGCATTAAGGTGATGGTATGTTTTCTGAAAACTGGGCTGCTGGGTATGCAGATTATGTGCAGGAGCAGCCAATGGTGCTTTGTTAATTTGTGTGTGTGTGTGTGTGTGTGTGTGTGTGTGTGTTTAACACCCAGCACCCACAAAGCCTAATGGCTGCTTCTCTCCCCTCTCCTCCCCTTCCCCACTGCTTTATGTAGACCAAGGCTGGCACTTAGCCGTGGAACCTGTTTGCAGTGCTGCTGCTCAGCACTGGTGACATGTGGAGCACACAGGCACAGGCTTCCTTCCTTTCTGCATGGTGTACGCACACCAGCCTTCTCCAACCCAGTGCCCTCCAGATGTTACAAGTCTCATCAACCCCAGGGAGGACTAGGCTGGGAGAGGAGGGCAAAGGCTGCATCTTCCAGATGGACTTGAGCCCCAGCACCTTTCATTTCAGAGAGAGAGAATAAAAATGGCCAGGCCACTTTAGATTGCTGAAGTGGAGAAGAACTGGGGGAAGAAAGAGGAAGGGCCGGAGTGGAGGCTTGCATTGAGTGACTGAAGAACAGTTAACTTGTTGCCTTCACTGGCCCATTAGGAGCTGAAATGACCAACTCAAAAACCCAGGGAAGAAAATGTGATTCAAAGCCATTCTTCACACAATGCATAAATGAACTGGTAGACTCCACTGGCACAAGGCATGGGGAGAGGTATAGGCAATTAGACACATTCTGAGGATAGGTCTACCAATGAGAGCCCGTGTGGCATAGTGGTTAGTGTGTCAGACTAAGACCTAGGGGACCAGGGTTCAAATCCCCACTCAACCATGGAGCTCACTGACTGCCTCTCAGCTTAAACTACCCAAAGCAACCTTCTTTGCTGTGGGTATTAAATGGGGGGTGGAGAGAACCATGTGCACCACCTCAAGCTCCTTAGAGAAAAGGTGGGATATAAATACATAAATGCTAAGTCATAAGGGCTAAATGGAACCTCCACAGTCTGCTGCAGTATATCCCTGATGCTCTCCCGATGTTTTTAAGGCTGGTTTAGGATTTTAAGAGGCCAAGCCCAGCATAAGGGAACCCAGGAACAAACTTGTACCTACTGCAGATAATTAAGAAGTATGGAGATGTGATTGGCTGAACAAGGATCAGCATCGTCTAAGCTGTTGGGAAGAAGCTTCCATTACATCCCATCCACACCACTGCATCTACACCCTGATCCACTTGCACCTAAATTACAGTCCTGTCAACAGAAGCCAGTGGTTACCCCATGTCAGTCGCCTGGTAGCTAGAGGAATGGGCACCTGCCACAAATAAGTCCCAGCATTCTCTTCCTTGGATCACAGGAACCCAGTTTGTGAGGTTATTCTAGCAAGACTGTTGGGGCTCCCACAATTGCTTTCTGAGATCATCCTGTGAACACACTAGAAAGCGTTGGCCAAGCATCTTTTTCAAAGGACAACCCAAGACATGAAGTCCAAGTGGAATCCAATAACCCATTCACAGAAGAGGTGAGGTAATAAATTCAGGCATAATTGTTACTGGATGACTACCAGAACTCATCGCATGACTCCTCCAGTATGGTTTCAGCAGGCCCATGTTTTCCCAAGGTAATTCGTTTTTGTTGAAAGACAACAGCTGTGTGTTTGGGGGAGAGGTGTTCATGTGCCCATAAAGAGGGTCTAAAGACCAATCCCATCCAAAGTGGAAAGCAGGCATTCTCACAAGTGCTGTAGTTTTGGTTTGCTACTCTGTCATGCCAGCCACCACCACATAAAGTTCAGCATGGGGCCCGGACTTGACTTAAAACTATTATGCACGGACTTTGGGAAATCTGGTTTTGTGGATTGGGACAACCAGTGCAAGCGAACTGCAGCAAGTGATAGACATTAAAAGAATTAGAGTAAAGAGCAAGACTTTCAGGAGGGGGAAAACACACCACCAAAACAAATAAATACACTGCAGTGCCCATTATCTCCACTAAGTCCCATTATCCACTTACCCTTCCTCTCTTCCTCTACTTTCAAGGCAGGCTAAGCCATGGCAGCGGAGGAGGGTGGGGGGGAGAGAACATTGGTGGCACAAATATCCACAAAACTATTAAAGCCAAACTCTAGTCATTTTTCGTCTTGTCTGCTGCTTTCTGAAGCCAAGCCCAAGCAACAGAGCAGGTCAGCTAGAGGGGGTGAAAGCCCCAGGAGGGTTCAGAAGCAGCACACCTTCTGCTGGAGAGGTAATTCTATCTGCTCTGTGTACTGATAAGGCCAGAAGTTACAGCTTCACTAATTTCCCTTCAAACTGGAAACAGAGGAAAGTTGGGGCTAGGCAGAAGCGCAGGAGTTTGCAGTCTAATTAACTTTGTGCTTTTTCTGGGAACAGTAACATTTCCCCCACTCCCACGCTAGGAAAAAACCCAAACCCAGATCACACTCACGCGTGCGTGTGTGTGTGTGTGTGTGTAAAACCAGACCCCATATATATATATGCAATGTAACACCCCAAAACACTTATTTATCTAAACTCACTTGTCTCTTCCATGTAGCACTTAGTCAGCTTTAATATTAGTTGTTTTTGTTGCAACATCCTAAAAAGTCTTGTGGCACCTTAATGTTCAAGAGATGCATTGAGTGGCATGAGCTGTTGCCCACCAAACTTTATGCCACAATAAATCTGTTGGTCTTAAAGCAGGCATGTCCCAAGTGCTTTTGGGGGGCCTAATGTGGCCCTCTGATCAGTTTAATCCAGTCCCTTAAAAACAACTTTGGGGTAAAATCCTAAAAAAATCCTCAACAACTCCAACCCTAAAAAAAGGTCAACAACTTTGGTCGGCCCTCATGGCCCTTCACTTCATCAAATCTGGCCCTCTTTGAAAAAAGTTTGGAGTTCTATCAGATGCTTTGTTATTTTCTCTTTACCAATGCTTTGGTTACCCTCCCTTGGCTATTTTAGATAAATTATTCTATTGTATTTGGCTTTGGAAGTTATGTTTTCATTGTTCTCTTTTATTAAAAATCCCAAAACCATTAAAAAATAATAATTTTTAGTTGCTATATCAAACAAAAAAATCCTTTTAAACGGATATAACTCGAGGCAACATTTGCAAAGTGTACAAAACTCAAGTGAAAGTTTTGTCAAGCCCAAAGTTATTATAAAGAAATACTTCCTGCCAGGTGAATGCAAACCATTTAACCCAGTATCCTGTCTTCACTGCCACATCTGATAAAAACCTGAGAAGCTACGAGGTCATCAGACCCATCCATTGTCTGTCTCTCCTAAATATTTAGGGATACCTTGCACTCCAGTTGTTTATTATCACCATAATCATGATCATCATCATAATAGGTTTTCAGTCACTTCCAATAAGGATATACTAAGAAAAGAACCGATAGATACATAATTGTAACGTAATATCAATCTTTTAGCTTCCTGTTTCCAGTTTCCATCAGGACAGAGTTTTAACCAATTGTCTGTCTAAAATGCAATGGGGAATTGGAACAGCAATACTTATTGAAAACTAAAATTATGACATATGTGTAGCTTCCCCAGTAAGTACTGCTGTTCCACTTAGGAGTTAATTTCATTGCATACCAGTAAGACCACTGCTTGAACAAGCTAAGAAGGTTTGGATTTGGTGAGGCCAGCAAAACTCAATATTATTCTATTTGTAGGTTGAATCCAGTAGGTTCATAGTTCATGAATCCTGACTTCGATCCAACAAACATTTTCATAATTCAAACTGAGCCTGATTGCAAGTTAACGGATGTTTTCTATGCTCACATGTTCTGCATATGACTAAGCACCCAAACTCTGCCACCTTTGCACATGCTCAGATCTCGCTTGATATATCTGTTTACTTTCTGAAGGAAGTTAAAAAGTCCCATTTGCAGTGCACATGAGCATGAAATGATTTTGCCGTAACAAATTAGTTACTCTGTGCCAAAAGAACCACGCTGTTTAAAAGTTTGGATTTGAAACCATGCAACAACCAATCAAGCAAAAGGCATGTGGAAGAAACAAATTGGGAACAGCCAGTGATGGTGTGATGCATGAGGCTGGAAAAACAATGCCACATTACACATGCCAGATGCCCAGGATGCACTTGGTGTTTACATGTTAAAAAAAAACCTAGATATATTGAAATATCAGAAAACTTCTGTCTGAATTAGTACATCTAGAATCAGAGAATTGTAAAGTTGGAAGGGACTACAAGGGTCATCTAGTCCAACCCCCTGCAATGCAGAATAAAATCACAATTCAAAAACACAAAATACATAAATAAAAACAAAAACAGCCCAATAACTCCCCCCCCCCTCCAGGCCAGGGATGGTATGTCCTGACACAGGTCAGCTGGTAACTCAATGGCAGAGACAGGGACTGACCTAGCACAGAAGGCACAACATCCATTTGAATAATTCCCCTTCACAATTTGTAGCTGATGGGGTAAGTTCACCCATCTCTATTTGGAATTGTATGTATCTTCTTTTACCATCTTTCAAGCAGCAGATGCAAGCCTCTTTTTTATTATTTCAAATAGCTTTTTTAGCTGAAATAGATGTTGTTATAGCTGCAATTCTGTTTTTTATCCTTTGTGGTTGCTGCTGCTGGGTTTTTTATGCATGATTTTATTTTATAGCATTTTATTATATTTCATTCCAAATCATTGTAAAACTCTTTTGATGTGGTAAGTAGAGCGATTGGACCATGAAATGGTCACTCCAGTACCCATTCCAAAGGAGTGACACTATACATTGTGGGACCAAGGTTATCGGCTGGTGGCATTTTGTGCTAAGCCAAACTCAATGCATCATCTCAAGCATGTTTTGTTGTTGTCAGCGTCAGTGCTGTAAGCAAACAAAAATGTTAAATGGCTTCGTCTGTGGGGTGGTTTCTTTCTTTGCTTATGCAGCAAATTTCTTCCTCAGGACATACAAACAGGGGTTTTTTAGCTGGAACTCACCAGAACTCAGTTCTGGCACCTCTCCTCAGGTGGGCACCATTGCCATTATGAGAGAGCAAGGGAGGCGTTCGTGGTGAGTTCTGGTACCTTTTTTTCTAGAAAAATAGCCATACATACAAGGAATCATCAATCACACCTACATGGCATAGTTTACTCATAGCAGTGAGAAAAGACCAGCAAATAGAACTTCTCTTTCATTTTCCAAGAGACTAACAGCACAATCTTTATACATACCTACTTAGATGTCAGTCTTGTTCGCGCACTTGCCACATCTATGAGCCAGGAAATCAAGGGCTACTGTGAGTCTGCACTCCTGCCTTCCAGGGTGAATATTGGGGCAAAGGGGAGATTCACCTGGCCCATCCCATCAGTATATGCTCCAGTGTTTGCTTTCCTTCCCCCTATACTCAATTTTTCCTGGATTAGACTGAAAGCCTGCAGGCAGACACTATCTTATCTTTTGATATCTGAATAGCAGTTAGATAATTTTAAAGACTTTATAAGTGTTAAGGAATAAGAACAATACTCAGAAGGTTTAGTGGAGAAAGGATTGCAGCCCAAAGCTCAGTATGCTTGTGAAACATGGACCACTTATAAATGCCATCTCCAACTCCTTGAAAGATTCTATCAACGGTGTCTCCGAAAATTTTTACACATCACTTGGGAATACAGGCGAACTAATACTGGAGGAAGCAAAGATCACCAGTGTCAAAGCAATGATTCTTCAACATCAACTTCTTTGGACTGGTCATGTTTTGTGGATGCCTGATTATCGTCTTCCAAAGCAACTACTCTATTCCAAACTTAAAAATGGAAAGCGTAATGCTGGTGGTCAACAAAAGAGGTTTAAAGACTGTCTCAAGGCAAATTTTTAAAAATGTAGTATAAACACCAACAACTGGGAAACACTTGCCTGCAAGCTCTCCAATTAGAGAACAGCCTTTACCAAAGGTGTCATGGGCTTTGAAGACACTCGAACTCAGGACAAAAGGGAATAATGTGCTAAGAGGAAGGAATGATTGATCAACTCCAGCCCGAAACCAATGTCCCCACTGTGGAAGGACATGTGGATCCAGAACTGGCCTCCACAGTCACTTACGGACTCATTGTTAAAACTGTGTTTATGGAAGACAATCTTACTTGGCTACAAGTGGTCACCAAAGAAGAAGAATATGTGTGTGAGAGAGTGCTTTGCAAGCAACTCATGGGCTTG
Source organism: Podarcis tiliguerta (assembly GCF_965153285.1). Taxonomy (NCBI): domain Eukaryota; kingdom Metazoa; phylum Chordata; class Lepidosauria; order Squamata; family Lacertidae; genus Podarcis; species Podarcis tiliguerta. The sequence goes on along the minus strand of NC_139538.1, from coordinate 42,178,030 downwards.
TGCAGCAGGTTAGAAAAAATAAAAGTAAAAATGAAGAGACTATACCACAAGCAGCTAAAGAGTGATTAATCTGAAATAGTAAGAGAAAGGTAGAAATAGGAAGATCTCTAGCAGACTGCAGAAACCTGTATTTTCAATTCTTTTGTAGGAATCAGGGGGGGGGGGGAGAGATCTAATATGGGAAGGTGAGATCAGACACAAACCTTTTCCTCCACTCCTGAGTAGGGCTGAGCTGCACAACGCAAAAATTAAAAGATCCAATTTTTCTCCAGTCCTCAGCACTTGGTGTTTAAGGTGACTTTCAGTTCATCTGCTCCAGGTCAGATTTCCCTGTGTTGTTCCAGCAAGTTGAGAAAATGGGTGTCCTGCTTTGGCTTTCAAACATAAAATTCCCCAGACCAGAGAAATTCCCTGCACTTCATACAGGGCAAAAGAAAACTAGCACAATGGTAGAGTACAAGCTTTGCATTCAAAAAGCATCAGCTTTTTGCATCTTCAGGTAGGGTTGGGAAAGACCTCTGCCTGAAACCCTGGAGAGCTGCTGCCAGTCAGTGCAGACAGTACTGAGCTAGATGGACCAAAGGTCTCAGGCAGTTTTGCTTTGTTCCTAAGAAACTTTAAAGGGAGCAAGACACAGAGAGAATCTTCTCACACGTTTTAAAAGGCAGAGGATAACTTACCTTTCATGAGAGCAGGCAGGCAGGCAAGACCACTGAACAGTAGGCAGCAACATGGATGTGGGTGAACTGGTGAAAAATCAAGTTAAGGGTATGTGACCCCTACACAGAAGAAGTGTATGAACAGTCCATCTAGTTACCTATTGTTGGTACAATAAGCCCAAATCTAGCAGGGCCAGAAGGAAGGAGGAGACTGCTTGTGGTCAGGATGACCCTTAGCCCTTCTGCTTTACTGAGGAATTATCCCATTAATAATGTTCCCTCTCAGCCCAGCCTGGGGACCAGCATGGACTGACAGCTGCTAATTCAGTGTAAATGGCTAGTGATTGCTCAGGACTCCCTTCCCCACCCAAGACCTTATCTTATCAAAGACCATAATTACAATTGCTATTTTGTTTTCCCAGATCAGCAATCAGGGCTTTTTGCCACCTAAACAGCTCCTGTCAGCCTGATCCATGAGTGACAGATAAAGCCCCCCCCCCTCCGCACCCTGCCTCACTCATTCACATACAGTGGTACCTCGAGTTACAGACACTTCAGGTTACATACGCTTCAGGTCACAGACTCCGCTAACCCAGAAATAGTACCTCGGGTTAAGAACTTTGCTTCAGGATGAGAACAGAAATCGTGCAGCGGCGTGTCAGCACCGGGAGGCCCCATTAGCTAAAGTGGTACCTCAGGTTAAGAACAGTTTCAGGTTAAGAACGGACCTTCAGAATGAATTAAGTTCTTAAGCCGAGGTACCACTGTACACACTTCGCCCAAGGAGAGCACTGCACTCTTCAACACCGCTTTGTTGAAGCCGAAAACATCATCCACACCTTCTCTTTGGCTTCTCTAGATGAAAAATATATATATGGAAAACTTGAATGGAAAATCCTGTGTCAAATTTTCCCCGCCTGTCCTCAAATGGGGATAATAAAAGTGTCCCTCCCTCTTTCTGAGACACTGTAAAAAAAGTACTTTGACCACTGGAAGTTAACTACAGTGGTACCTCTGGTTACGTACTTAATTCGTTCCGGAGGTCTGTTCTTAACCTGAAACTGTTCTTAACCTGAAGCACCACTTTAGCTAATGGGGCCTCCTGCTGCTGCCATGCCGCCGGAGCACGATTTCTGTTCTCATCCTGAAGCAAAGTTCTTAACCCGAGGTAATATTTCTGGGTTAGCGAAGTCTGTAACCTGAAGCGTATGTAACCTGAAGCGTATGTAACCCAAGGTACCACTGTATGTAAATCCTAAGTACTATTATTGCATATATCACTTATTGTGATTACTAGTATTTAGTTTTTCTATAACACACATGACAGAGATAAATGATAGATAGATAGATGATAGATAGATAGATAGATAGATAGATAGATAGATGATAGATAGATATCGTAAACCTCTGAAGGCAAGTGAGTTAATTCCAGTGGCCTACAGCCTTATATGGGAGATTTACATTGACAGAGTCAGGGATGCATGGAAGGGGATGGATCTTGTTTCTGTTGCCACACTTTCTTCATTTAGATAACCAGAAGGAGCGTGGGCATTCCATTTTCTTCTGTGCTGGGAAATGAGAGAACACTCCAAGGACCCCCGCAGTGTAGGGTACTTTAAGGTGACCTCCCATTTTGTGATGGGAGAGGCAGCAGCAAAATACCCCAATGGTGTGGTGGCAGTGCTACCTGCCACCACCAGCTGTGCTCTGAATGGCAGCAGCAGCAGCAGGAGGAGGAGGAAGAGTCACTTCTCAAATGATCAAGAAATGGACCCAGCAGCAATGGAGGAAACTGAGTTTCCCGCTTACAAAGAATCCACAGAGAGATCTTAGCTTTATTTGTATTTTCCTTGCTATTTATTTTCTACTTCTCTAGAACATTTGTAGCCTCCTTTATCTTGGAGGCTCACAGCCCAAATTTAAAATAATCAAAAAAAGTAAAAAACCAAACCCAAATACAACATCTTGAACTCTTAACTAAGCTAAATGTTAAATGAACATCCCTTCCACCCTTCTTATTTTCTTTAACATTTGTAGCCTAAGTACCTAAAACCTCAGACTGGAAAAATAGTTTATGTTGCCTAAGGTGTAAACATTTTACTGTTCCAAATGCTTATTGCCTACATTTTGTAGAAACTGACACAATTGGACTGTGCTTTTCGTGGACACAATTCAGCGAAGGGAAATGATTCTGCACTCTGTTCCTCTCTCCCAGCTAAGCTCAGCCTGGGTATCCAAGGAACCATGCCCAGCTTCTTGGTCCCCTCAGTGGATCTGCTTCCAGAAGATCTTTCCAAGAGAGACTTTGCCATATTAATTTGCTGCCTTTATTTGTACATGGCACTTCTTATTTGGAGACCCTTGGCAGAACAGATAAATTTCCCAACACTGTACATACAGAAGCCACTCTTGTCGTTAAGCCAACCTGTGTCCACAAGGTGGCAGTCTGAAGACACTAAACCACATTTGTTTTAACCTCTTTAACTCTTTCTTTCGGGAGATGTTCCTTGGCCAGCTCAGAGATCATATTCCTTAGTCTTGTTTTTGGATTACATTTATCCAAAGCTGCTTTGTATCCGTTTGTGTTTTTTTAATTTCAATTTTCTTGGTTTTTTTAAACGCCCAAGCCCCTCCTTCCTCAAAGCTCACCTCTTTCAGCATACATACACAGCTTAGTTTCAACTTGCATCATCCTTCCTCAAGATAAACTTTGCTTTTGAACAAACCCTTGTTTCTGGTGCCTGTTCCAGCTGTTGATTTTCCCACAAGGCAGAAACCATGGAGTTGTAAACCTCTCTCTTATAGGACCAAAGCCTGAGGTGAGAACAGCAGCTGATAAAAGAAGGCAAACTACCATAGGACAATTCAGTGTGGACCCTTGGGCCAGCTGCCCTTAGTGCGTCAGAGTCAGACCCCTCCTTCTTGCCACCATCAACCACCCTCTGGCCAGTCTGGCCCCAATCTGCACAACTGCTCACTAGGAGAAGGCAAAAGATATGGAGGAAGCTGCTCCATCTCCTCACTCTGGTCACTGCCTGCATGCTTGGTGCAGGCAGGTGAACAGGCACTGATAGCAAAGAGGAAGTTGAGGAGGAGCAGGAGAGCGATACTTTGGAGACCCCTGAACTGGTGGGGGCCTTGGCATGTGCACAATAATGCTGACATCTGACATCAGCCTCATGATTATATGTTACACAGGCGAAAATGGAAAAGCTATATACTTAATACAAAATGAAAAGCTTTTCAAAAGAAAAACTTAAGACAGTCCAGTTCCATTATTCTGGAACAGCTGGTTCACTCAGGATATGATATCTCAAAATGGATGTTGGCCATAAACCATAAAACACTTTTCAACTTTTGAGCACCATTTTGAGACCTTGCCTCTACTCCCCACCCACCATGGGTGTGGTCCCTTCTTTTTTCTATGCTTGACATCCAAGCTGGTCCACGTGCAGCTGATATAGACTTCCCCTTCTCCTCCTGCCCCCTTTTAATGTTTGTCTGTATTCTGTGAATTCTGTGATATCAGAACTCATGAAAGGGGCCCTTGGCCTATGCCCTTTTAAACTGGAGATGGCAGGGATCGAACCAGAGACCTTCTGCCTACAAAGCATTTACTCTACCACTGCGTTGCAGGCACACCTTAGGGAACCCTAATGCAACGCAAATTCATTTCAGACCCCGTTTCTGTTTGCTCAATGTGGATAGCAAGCTTCCTGTAGTTCTATTAATTCTTCATAGGCCATATGATGTCCTCCTCCAAATCACTGCCTTCTCACACTTTCCCCTGCCTCCATCTGGATTTTCTCATTACAGGGACACTCCAAAAAGGCGAGGACTAACAGGTCCAAATAAATATTTTAGCATACCTGTGATTTCTCTTCCCTCTCCCACTTCCACATTTTTGGCTATGGTTTAATACTGCAAAGGGAGATGCTCATCTTCAGGGCACTTTAAAGTGTGATCCCTCTCCTGTGGGTCACTTCAAGCAGACAGACATTTATGGACAGCCTGAGCTACAATTTGCGTATCCCTTCCCTTGCCAGTTTTGTTTAATCCTTTTCAATCCTGGTTAGCATCAATAAGGCTTCACGTCATCTTTAGCCAAGTTAATCCTGGGTTACACAAATAACTTTCTGTGAATTATTTAATTTTCTAGCTTGCACTGTTTCAAGTGCGTAACAATATATATCTATATATATTAAAGCTCAATCAAAGCGCTGCAAAATGAATAAAACTGCTTTGAAAACAGTTCCTGGAGGGGATAATCACCCACTACTTGCTCTGGTAAACCACTGCATCTCCCCATTCCCACTGCTAAACTAAGAAACTGGGAGGGACAACAATGAAAGTTCTGATTAGATGAGTTTCAGTCTTGGCCCAGATCAAAGCAATTTTATAGGCAGGTGTCTATCCTCCTACTTTCCTAATTGGGAGGGAAGGGTGGTAGTTGGGAAACAAGGAGTTACAGCCGCTCAACCTAGCCCCCAAATCCACATGCTTAAAGCTCTCATGTAGATGCCCAAAAGCCATCTTGGTGTTGCATCATTGTTCTCCCCTCCCTCCCTGCCTATACCTCAGTCCCATAAAAAGCTGGAAGGTGTGGCAATGGAAGGTCTCAGCAGATTTATACCTTAAGCAAGGAAGGTCCTTCAGCCCCCAATGGCACTTGGCCAATGAGAACAACAGAGTTCACAGCACATCTCTGCAAAGGGGACCCATATTAATGCAGCCTTAGAGTGACAACAACACCTTTGCCACAGCTGAGTGACTCTCGCTTGCCCCAGGTGAGACTGTGAGACCCAATTAACATCCCCTCTCTCCCAGGCTCAGAGAGCTCCCTAACCCAGCTTTCCAGGGCAGGTTCCATGGGAATGATTTTGTTGTTTATACCCACAGCACAAACCTGGCCTAGGGGCATCAGCAGCCATGCATGGGAGCAGGCCTTGCTTGCCCTCTTTGATGATCAGTAGCTGAACACAAAAGCTGCAATTCCCAGGTAAGGCATCAGCAGAAGCGCCTTGCTGTCTCTCTCTCTCTCTCTCCTCCTCCCCATTCTGTGTTGTAAAGGCAAGGTGACGGGTGCAGGTGAACTATCCCAACACAAAGTATCTTGGCAGAGGGGTGGGATGTAGCAGCACTGAGCAAGTGAGACTGCGCCCTATGGCGTGTTTATTTAAGGAATTAAATAATCATTTAATTGCACCATTTAATTAAAAAATTCTTTAATTTGGATGCTCTTCAGACAGAAATAAAATAAGGCTCCTGGAGTGGTTTAAAAATTACTAAAAAGAACGTAACAACCCTGCTGGATCAGGCTAATATCCCCTCTGGTCCAGCATCCTGTTCTCGCAGTGGCCGACCAGATGCCTGTGGGAAGCCTGCAAGCAGGATCTGAGCACAACAGCACTCTGCCCGCCTGCAGTTCCTGGTGTCCAGAGGAAAAGAAAGACAGTCCCCTGCCCTCCAGTTACAGCCCAAGGGCTCCTCCACTCCATCTAGTTATTGAACTTTCATCTGGATTTGCTTGCACAAAGCTCACACAGGTTAGCTCATATCTGGATTTTATTGAGCATCTGATCTCATTTGCTTCCAGGGAGCTTATACATCTGCTCATTGATAATTTGTTCATCCCGCACTTTTTGATGCATTTCCCTGACGCTTCCTGGACATCAGCACATACACATAAACAAACTGCTTTCCCACCCTGCTGCCCCCCCCCACCCCCAACAAGGATCCTGGAGCAATTACAGTGGTATCTCGGGTTACATATGCTTCAGGTTACATGCGCTTCAGGTTACAGACTCCGCTAACCCAGAAATAGTACCTCGGGTTAAGAACTTTGCTTCAGGATGAGAACAGAAGTTGTGCTCCGGCAGCACGGCAGCAGCGGGAGGCCCCATTAGCTAAAGTGGTGCTTCAGGTTAAGAACAGTTTCAGGTTAAGAACGGACCTCTGGAACGAATTAAGTTCTTAACCCGAGGTACCACTGTACGGGATAAAATAGCAAGATGAATGAATATGTTATCAGCTCCTCCACACCCATTCTAACACAGCCTGGCACTGGCTTAGATACACTTTTGGGGCACGGGCTTCTGAAAGCAATTTAAATCCATCTCACAGAATCAGCCCTATCTAAAGCAACCGGAGACCCTCCACGCGTTTGCCGCACAGAGGTGACAGTGTTTGGGTATGGGTATGTCATCAAATCTGGATCTGAGGGTGGCTCAGGCAAACTTCAGAGTGCAGGATGCTGTAATTTTAGACCTGTTTGTTTACTTACCAGTAGGCCTAAGCAACCTTTACCACATGGCTTTCAGGGCCTCTTGCCTCGGCGATGGCTGAACTACTGACCCTGAGAGTTGGCAAAACACTGGGGTTGCACTCTTGACATCCTCACCTCGAGATGATATTGCTTCTGCAAGAAATATCCTGCTGCCCCACCCCAGTTCATAGTGCTTACCTGGATGTCCTTACATCAAAGTGGGGGAAATGCTCAGTGTACTTGGTGTGTGTGTGTGTGTGTGTGTGTGTGTGTGTGTGTGTTTAGGTGGGGCAGTTAAGGTTTCCGAAGCATCCAAATACAGCCCCATTTCAACAAAGGCTGGCTAGCCTCTGTTTTTATTTGTTTTTGAAAGGAGAGGGCTGTGAGGAAAAGGATCTCTGCAATACTGAGCCCATGAAATGTGAGTTGTTTTGGCTTATCCTATCGATTTTGTAGTGCCCCTCAGGGGCTCCATAACTATGATTTACAACTGAGCGCGAGAAGTGTAGGTGTGCAGAATTTTGGCATTGCACAGGACCCCACTGAAATTTCTACATTCCCACCTCCATCCCTGCACCACGACTTCAGAATGCCACTTCTCATCTTTCAGGATGCCGGGTTTACAGACCCTTTAAAAATTGTGGGACCACCTTGGCAGAGTCCTTTAAAATGCTATGCTAAGCAGAAGCATCCTTCCCCAAGCTGGTGCTCTTCAGATATTGCTGGACCTGAACTATCATTATTCACCATCACCAGCCATGCTAACTGGTCTCATGCCACCTGGGACTTGTAGCATCTTACCTGTGGTCACTGCAACACTGTGTGTTTGTCTTGTCTGAAAATCACGAGGGTCCATTACAGCATTGAAAGCACTTGAACATTTATGTACGAAATTAGCAAAGTTCAGCTCCAGCAAAGCTCAGCTCCAGTGGGGCTGCAAGCTTCTTGGTACACCACTATATATGCCCACACACACACTTTCCCTCCAGCAGTTTCTGAAGTCTTCAGAACAGAAGAGGTATTCCTTAATCCTTGTGGATTACAGCATCAGTTTTGAGATTGTCATCAGGTGTGTGTGGGAGAGAGATGGGGGCCGCACACACAGAGAGAGTCTGTGTCTAAGGGGAAAGAATAGGATTAGAGGGTCAGGATAGGGCAATCGGTCCCCCTCTGGAGATGATGCTATCAAAACGGATTCAAGTACTTTGTGCCAATGAAAAGGAAGTCCTAGGGGAAGGAGACCTTGCTGTCAGAGGTTGCTTTTGATAAGCTTTTCCAAGGCAAGGGGGCTGTTAGTTTGTTTTCCCCAGGCTGAGAGGGACAAGGCGTATATGGTGCTCTATCTTGCTTTCAGTGAACCTAAGAAACCTAAGAAAAATAGAACCTAAGTCAGGCTTTCATGAGTGAGTGTAGGTAGCTTGGTAAGTGCTCCTAGTGGAAATACTACAGCACAAAGATCTAATGCAATGCCTGGTGATGTTAAGAGAGTCACGCTGATCTCTGGAGAGCTGCTTCTGATATGGGTGGCAATACTTAAGAAGCAGGGTGTTGACATCTTGATGAAAGTGGTGAAGACACACATTCTGCTGCTGAGCACGTTGCCACACAAAACAGAGCAAAGTGGACTACAGCATTCTGTAATAATCCAGGCACCCCTGTAAATCACTGGGAACTGGATATTAACTGAAAAGCAGTTGGGGGTGTATGTCTCATTGTTCCGGTCTTTGCAAAGCCATTCTCTAGTTTTAATGTAAGAACCCACGACATAAGATACACCACATGCAGCCCAGTGGGATATTACTAAATGATGCTTCAAAGCGGAGACACCAAAAGCAGCTTTAAAAGATATCAAACGTGCCCAGAAGGCAGGCAGAAGAAAGGATGAACATTCAAATCCTTGCAACTCTTCAAAAAACGTTTAAGAGGAGCATTTGACAAATCTCCCTATACGACTATGGGTTAGAACAATGAAGGATTCAGAATCTGCAGCGAACTTCTCCAGGGTTCATTTAATGCAACTTTGTGCTCTTTATAATATTGCACCAGTTCTATACTAATGCTATGCCCTAGCACAGCTTTCACCAACCTAGTGCCTTCCAGATGTTTTGGACTACAACTCCCATCAGACCCAGTCAGCACAGCCCCAGGCCAAAAGGTCGGAAGAACACTAGATTGGCGAAGGCTGGCTTAGTGGATCTGTGAACTGTACCCTGATGGCATTTGGAGTTTTAAATGCATCAGCAAAAGTTGAACTGTGCACTGCTTGAAGGATCACACCTTACCCTTGATGCAACCACATGGATCCTTTGAATAGGGGAAATACGAAAGCCATTTATCATAGAAAATACTTGTTGGATAGGAAATATCCTAGTTTTAGCTAACTAAGGTGAATGTGCAAAGAGCCAATGCAGGAGAGAGACACAGGAAAGATGCATTCTCTCCCACGATGGTGCAAAAAAGAGAGGTAAGCAGGAAGTGAGGTCAGACACCCTGAGAGTGTCAGTCTAGCATTTGAGGAAAGGTCAGCCCAGGTTATATCAGAAAGGCAGTCTATGAAGCATGGGGGTTCCTTGGTCTTTCTCCGCACACGAACCCTTGAGACCTTAGTTACAGGCAGGTAGCCGTGTTGGTCTGCCGTAGTGGAAACAAAATAAATAACTAAAAGAATTCCTTCCAGTAGCACCTTAGAGACCAACTAAGTTTATTATTGGTATGAGCTTTCGTTTGCATGCACACTTCTTCATATGAGTCTTTAGTATCCAGTATCAGTTCTACTCAAGAGTAGGCTCGTTGACATTAGGTCCATTAACTTCAACAGGCCTAGCCTGAGCAAAACTTAGTTGAATGCCAACTTGTGCCATTACTATATTATGATCTAGGGCCTTCCAACGAAAATGTGAAAACAAAACCATTTCCTCACTGTAGCAAAGCAGGCCAAGGAAAGCTCTAGGCACCAATCATGATGGCAAGTCTGCCATCTTGTGGCTGCATAGTCTGTTGTTTCATGGAAGTCCTACAGCTGTTAACCACTAACTCGTCAAGCCTTTTGCAGGAACCGCACTGGGGTGGGGGCTCTTCTCATCTGCAGGTAGGAAAATCCCCATTCCCTTAAAGAAAAGAGAAAGGCTGGTTGCTTCAGCCACTCCCAGAGAGTATTTTGAACAAAACCAAGCTCATACCTGAAGGTTTTTCTCAGCCTCTTTACTGCAGGCCCAAAATCCCTTCTAGAGATAGGCAGCTAAGGTGTGCCATGTGCTGTAGGTACTTATAGCAGGAAGGGAATGTTATATAACATTCAACCATCACTACTTCAGGGAGTCCCTAACTAGCCTTCAAGAATCATATTCTGTGGGAGGATAAACCATATTGCCTCTTGCAAGATTTCTCCAAATATCGGAATCGTTAATACTTAGGAGCGAAACTAAACATTTGCAGGATATGAGTGCATTTTAGATATAGGAGATTCTTATTGGGAAGGAGGACTTAGAGAGGGGAAGGTTACCTCTTCACTTGCCCACCAGTGTCAGAACAGGTATCAGCTAATAACTTTAGGGGAAGGTTCCAGAAAAAGCCATAGCACAGTGGTAGAGTGCATGCTTTTGCTTGCAAAATGTCCGACTTTCAAAATGTCTCCAGGTACAACTGGGAAATATTGAAACCCTGGAGAGCTGCTGCCAGTCAGTGTTGATAGTGCTGAGCAAGATGCACCAATTGTCTTGACTTTGTATAGCCCAGTAGTTCCCTATGTTGCCACATCCTCAGTGGCACCTATGGGGACTTTTCTCCCAAGGCTCTTAACTGCACTTGCAGAGTGGTTGTTCCAGCTTCACTGGGGAGGGAAGAGATAAACTTCCCTAGTACCACGCTGTCTTCCCATTAAAGATTGTGCACCCTCTACCCCCAACTAGACCTGCAATTGAGTGGGGTCATACATGCCATGTATTAACAAATATTTAGACTTGACTAAGAGCACAGAGCTAATGGTAATTTCTTTCACTACACAGTTAATTCTGTCTTGGCATTACAGTGGTACCTCAGGTTAAGTACTTACCGTAATTCGTTCCAGAGGTGAGTTCTTAACCTGGAACTGTTCTTAACCTGAAGCATCACTTTAGCTAATGGGGCCTCCTGCCGCCAGAGCACGATTTCTGTTCTCATCCTGAAGCAAAGTTCTTAACCTGAAGCACTATTTCTGGGTTAGTGGAGTCTGTAACCTGAAGCGTATGTAACCTTAAGCATATGTAACCCGAGGTACTACTGTATATGTGAACCCACGGTTCTCTTTTAACCTCGACTTGCTTTGTCATTCAACCCCCAGATACTCACCAAGCTACAAAGGCACAAGGAAAAAGCAGCTGGAAAGCAAACCTAACTTTGGAGAAACAAGCCATGGTTCAATCATGAATGGGAGAACCTGCAGTTTTTTAAACAAACCATGGCTTGGTGTTATGAATGAAGCAATTATATCTCAATCAAGTAATATAGATTTTGTAGTGAAGTATAGTATTGGGAAGCTAGGTGCTCATCTTTAGTCATGGAAATAATAGTGCTAAGACATTAGTATTTTTTACAGGGCAATGCTATGTCTCCTTCAAAGGAAGTCCCATTACTCCTAGATTAGGGGTGCAGAACTATATAGTCTTTAGTAGTGTTACTTGCTTAAAACATGCATACTAATTGTGTATTTCTTGGCCATTACTGACATGTCTACAATTCTTTTATTAATTCTACTGACTTATTTTAAAGTAAAAACTATCAACTATTTAAATTGAAGAAAAGCAAGCTCCCAGATCTTGAAATCAGGCAAAGTGGCAATGCCAAGATTGGTGCTGAAAGTCACTTATATGTTACTCCGCCAGACAAGCTGAGGGAGAGATCCCGTGTGAAGCCACTTCTGGGAAACAGCAAGAAATCCTTTCATACTTATAATGTATTTCAAGAGGAGAAGATAAAATCCTGTAGCGTGAAAGTGAGTGTCATGGTGCTCCATGGCTCTCGATTCCACACTTCCCACCAAGAAAAAAAGTTCAGAGTAGTCCACATATTGCAAACACGTTTATTCCGAAAAAGCAAAACTTGTTAGAAGAGATGGCACAATGTGAAAACAACTATGTCCACAAGTCTCAAACACAGTTATGATCCATGTCTTACTACTAATTCACGCACAGCTCTTGACATATAAAGGATGAGACGAAACAACAGGAACATAACACAGGTTCTATTCCTTCTCCCTGGCATAGAGTTCAGCTGGAAGCAATCCTTTTAAAAAACTCTCTACAATAATGGCATTTAAAATGTGGCTAATATAATATGAACAAATACATATATGGTTTTAAAATTTGATTAAAAATAAGATCTGGTTTTCCCCTCAGAAACTAAACCCTACATTAATCTGTCTGAGCACTCCAAAACCAAGAACTAAGGCACACAATCTTCAAGAGAAGGAGGCTCAGCAGGTAACTAATTTATTTTATTTCTTTTAAAATGTTTTTATTGCTTTTTGAAGCGAACAAACCAACCAACCACAGACACCACCTTACATTCCACAGGTATTACTCATTCCTTAGGGAACATGTCCGTTAAAAAGATGTAAAATGCATAGGGAACATAAAACTTGCACCCCTCTCTTGACTGCCTCACCTGCAGAGAAAACAACCTAACACACATCAACAGCACCAGTAGAAAGTTTGGGCACCTTTCGAAGTACCGAAGAAATCTGACCAGAAGGCACAATAGGAACCAGTTTTCTCAAGGGGGGATATGTGTTTTGAGGAGTCTTCAGATTTGCCAAACAGCAGGCTATTCCCCCAGGTAGTCAGTAGCACCAGTTACTTGTGTCAGCCATCAGATTCGTATAGAAAATATAAGAAAGGTTTTCAAGAAGTTCAGCTGCAGAACAGTAGCACTGCATTTTAGGAAGAAGAAAACCAGCAGCACCTGGCAGGAAGAAAAAGTTCTATTATGTGTGGTGGTGTAAGCTTCTATGCACCCTGCCCACCAAAAGGGGTGAACCACTAAGCCTTCTTCACCACAGCTAGCCACACGCAACGGAGAAAGCCAACTGCTCAGCGATAAGAGAGCATTTCCTCTGTGTGCAGAAGGCCCAAAGTTCAAGTCCCAGCATCTCCAGGTAGGGCAGTGAATGTCCTCCTTCTGAACCCCTACACAGCTGCTGCCAATCAGTGTAGTGGTTTGATTGCTGGACCTTGGAGAGCAGGGTTCCAATCCCCACTTGGCCATGAAGTTCACTGCGTGACCTTTGGCCAGTCATTCACTCTCTCCCTATTCTACCTCCCAGGTGGTTGTGAGGATAAAAGTATGTGGTGACTGAGCTCCTTAGTGGGGTATAAATACAAACAGAGGGAATATTGAGCTGACTGGACTCTGCACACGGCAGCTTCCTTTATCCCTATGGCTCTATTTCTTCCCAAGGCCAGAAAATGGGTGGCAGTGTAGGGCTGATAGGCCTGGTTATATTAAAAAGCAATTCTGGTGGCATGGCCGCTGTCACAGAGTCAGCTCTTGTAGTTGGAAGAACACCAAAGTAGAGCAAAAACAGCTGACGATGCCATCTCCCCAGGTGGGCCTCCTTTTCAACCTGCTGTGCCAAACAGCACAGCCAACAGTCAGAGTTTTTTCCCCAATAAGATCTGGAGAGCACCAGATTGGGGGCACCTGTCCTCGTTCTCAGCTGCCCAACCTCTCCACAAACACGTACCTTCAGGGAGATGTCAGGCTAAGACCTGCGTTGCTTCTTCGCTGGCTTGATAGGAGGTAGCTCCCCTTCCTCTTCTTCCATGGACTCGTCCTCCTCACTAAAATCTTCCTCATCTTCGCTAAACTCATCATCTGAGAGGTCCTTTTTGTGAACTGAAAGAAGCAGCTGGAACTGTTACTTTGCAGTATGACCTGGGGAAATGCCTCCAGTCCCTCCTCTCACCATTGCTTGCCAACTTCACCCAATTCCTAAGAGCGTCTCAAGCAGTGAATCACCTGTGCATGCCAAAGCATCCACACAACATTCCCCAGCTCTCTGCCTTATGCTTCAAAGAAGGGCTAGGTACCATTCCATCATGCACACCTGCCCATGAGATGTGACCAAGTCTTCCTCACTTGGAGGACGAGCAACCTACACGCAACTCTGAACAGAGCGCACCACTGAGCAAAGCCACACATTGGGTGCTTTTGACTATACAAATGACATTCCTCCAAGTAGCCTGTTTTAAAGTGTCCCCCCATGCCTCAAGACACCTCAGCAGTGCTTTCCAAGGTGCCCTGGGCTCTCCTATGGTTGTTGCTGCTGGTTTAATCACAGGAAGGCAAGTTTCAGCTTCTTTACCCCACTCTAAGACAAGGAAAGGAGGGACACAGGGCAGCTGGAGCTGGGGATTTGCTTTTCAGTGTGACCAACCAAACCACCTTTTTTAAAAGGAAAGAGTAGGGAGCAAAAGGGAGACCCACTGCTGCAAACTGGGGAGAAGCAGCACGTATGTATTTGATGGGGACAGTTTTTGTACCCAAGTATAGCCACTTTTCCTTCAGGGAGGGGGATTTTCAAGTATGTGGTTCGGCTTGTGTGGCTCACCCCCAGCCTCCGCCTTGTACCCAGTTTCTTGTCTTTTACCTGTGGCAGCCATTTTGTGGCAGTGGCCACAACAGTTCCTCAAACTCTGCAATGTGCCCACAGGCCCAAAATGGATGGAGGAGTCTGTCGCAGCACATTCCTCCCTAAGAGAGAACACCCACTTCTCTTCTCTTAATTTCTAGGAACCTCCTTTGTTCTCAGTAGCTCCCCAAATCCCAGTCCAGCCTCCTTACATATTTGGTGTTGTCCTGCAAGGTGGACAGGGCCGGATCCTGAGCGCAGGCGGAACGTCACCGGGGGTTGGAGCTCGAAATCTTCCAAACACAACTGAGAAAGGAGAAGGAGAGGAAGATGTGATGGGAGGAAGGAATGTCTCCAGATCCCATTTAGAGCAACTAGACTCTGAGCTTTTTTCTTCCCCTCTTGCTTCTGGGCTAGAGAGACAAGACACTAGCAAGTCTATTTTCTATTGTCCCAGCCATGAAATTCTCACACACAGCTGAATGGGGTTTGACATCTTTCCACAGGGCCTGCAAGACAGAGCTGTTCCCCCAGGCTTTGGTCGGGGTTCAGTCTGATTCTTGTCTTTCTGTATAAGAACAAGCATTAAAGAGGCCTCCTAGCCTGCTCACAGGTCCTTTATAAGACCAGTGGTAACAGTTGGCCCTGGAGAATATTAACCACTCTCAATTTTACCCGGGGACTGCCATCTGTCCAGATTTTAATTTGCTCTGAACTAATTTTAAGATTTTAATTAATTGATTGTGTGTTTTTATGTTCTTTGTATACTGTGTTAGCTTTACAGTGTTAGCCGCCCTGAGCCTGGCCAGGGTACAAATAACAACAACAACAATAATTACTAACAACTGGAACAAATTAAGTTCTTGCTGACACCTTTCAAGTCACACTAAAAACACTGCATCAAATCACACATTTGAACTGATGACCTAAAGGAGGTCATCCATGACAAAGATCTCAGGTCTTGCAAACCCAGCCTTCTCCCCCACCCTCACCAGGTCTTCCTGTTGGACCCTGTAGCCACCATATGCCCACCTCCCACATTGCCCATGCACCCAACTGTTTCTTTTACCGAAGGCTGGCACGACAACTTTAGGTTGGCCACTGGCACCACAATCTCCTGGTCCTGATAGTCGTGCCCCACAAACTCCACAATATTGCACTCATCCTTGGCACCTTCCGATAGGCAAATCTTGAAGATGGAAGGACAAAGTGGAAAGAAGGGTAAAAACCAAAATATTCAGCAATGCTTAACAAAAAGATAATACCCCCCTCCCCAAACCCCATGAAGAACAAGCAGCTAGGAGTGTGAGATCATCCATTAACAGATGCAACCAGAAGAGTAAAAAAGCATAACCTCTACCCAAAGGCCTTCTGGGGAACTTTAGGTCCCTCTTCAAAAACAGGAGCATAGAAGTCCAATAGCCAACTCACAGCACAAGACTGGGCAAACTTAAGATTTCTCCTGGTTTGAGGCTCATCCTTCCAGGCAACTAGTAAAGAAACCAAGTGGTGCCTAGTATTTGAAGAGAGATTTGCCTATGTAGAACTCCTGGTCACCTCTGGCTACTAGCTGAGTTCTCAAATACTAGGTCATGCTAACAGGTCTGGGTCCTGGTTTTCCAAGCTAAGGATGTAACCTCTCTCACCATATTCAAAGCCAAGATATGATCAGAGTCATCTTCGTCAGACACTTTAAAAGTGTAGGATCGGGTACTGCTGTTCAGCTCACATCCTGGGGTGGGGGGGAGGGGAAGAGAAACAAACAAATATTGCAACTGATAAGTCAATTTTTCTAAAAGCAGCAGATTTGCAAGAAACGGAACAACTTCCTTCTTAACCCTTTCAAGCCAGCTATTTGAAACATTTATAAAACTTTTAGAATGGTGTTTTCTTCACATGCTTCTCACTTTAAGCTGTTAGGTATTCAATTTATTCTTGTAGAAATGAATGGGAAAGTGAAGCTACCAAATGCATAAGCTCACTGGGTCCCTTCTATCCTCAGCAATTTCTCAAAAGAGGGCAAGCAAAATAACTTGGAATTCTACCTTAAATTCATTTTTTGTTTGTTTATACTACCACTAGAGCACTAAATAATCTTCCTGTTTTTGAGGGGTGGGTGGGGAAGATATTCCTGAGCGGACAAAATGCAGTGTTGGACCCCAGGAGTATTTTTTTCTCCTGCGGACAACAATTCTGCTCTATGCTTGCTTTACCTTAACACAGAAGTTAACATTTTCATTGTGCACATTTATAACACCGTCTTCTTTGTAATGTCCTTTGTTTAAGTGGGGGGAACATTAGGGCATTTTGTTTATGTCCTTATTTTACTTCCCTCCCTCCAGCTATTCCTGATTGACCAACGAAGAAATTAAATTAAGATTACAACATCTGGGTTAGTCAGTGTTTTGTTGGACCCTAGTACCAAATTGATACTTTAATTAAAATAAGGTGGGGATGAGAATAAGGTGTGCGATTCAACTAAGGCGTATTTTTCACTATTGCAAAAGCAGTTGTGCCACTCTGCAAGATGGCGTTTGACCATTTGGAAACAAATCCACTCTTTACAAAGTATTCTTATTTACTATTCACACTTTTTAAATCTTCCCTTTCTTGAATGCGTTTTTGAAATTAATCAGAATGTCCCCAAAATCTTTTTAAACAATTTTCAAATGCAATAATTAGTTTCAGTTTTCTAACAAAAACTTTTATTGCTGTCATTAATATAGCTATGTTATCTCATACTGCATGTACACAGAATTTATATTTCTAATGGTTTCATTTGCTGGACTGCCGCAGAAGGATATAATCCACTGTGCTATGTTCCCGATGTAAACTAGAAGGCCCCAGAAACATTATTTGTAGTCTGATTCTATGTACCCGAAGGCCGAAGCTAGTCTCACTGAGCTCAGTGATGCACGTGGACTCCAAAACCCACGTGCACCGAACTGCTGTTCTAGGGTCAAGAAATATTCGCCGCTCGTCTGATTACAACATAGGCAGATCTTACAGTACGAAAGATCTAAATGCATTTTCGGTGGGAAATACCCCTCCTGCTCCTCCAGTGTAACGAGCCAAGCAAGCCACGTGGACGCATCTGGGGCTTTAAGAGGCACACGCGGCACCGGGATAACTTAGCGTCGGCACGCCACGTGCTTCCGGGCCTTGAACATCTAGAGACCCAGTTCATACAAATCCCATTAAGGGTCAAGTCTAAATGACCCAGATCCCAGTAGGAAGTCCCTCTGAACATCCCCCAAATGCCTTTTCCTGTTTTGCCCCAAAGGGCCCCGTTTCCCCCCTTCCACCTACATGCTCGCCTATCCCCGTTTCCTCTCTTTCCAGGCAGCGACAGGCCAGCCCTCCTTCAACTCACGGAACAAGAAGCTGCTGGTGCAAATCGGCGCCTTGACTCCATCCGCGATGCACTCCAGATCCACCAGAGAGGCCATGGCTTGCGCCGAAAGAGAGCGAGGCAGGACGAGGCAGGAAGACGCTCGCGCAGCGGAACCACCGACTAGCCCGGCTTGGCTAAGTCCGCCCCACCGGCAACGCGGATCCCTCCTCCAATCGGCGGACGAGGTAGGCGGCCCCTCCGAGGGAGGCGGGCGAGGTGGGTGGTCTCGTTTGCTCTGGGGAAGTTTTATCTGCGCCTTCTTAGAAAAGTCTCATTTTCCAGAAAGCGGTTTTGCTTTCGTTGCTTTCCTCCCGGAAGGAGAGACGGCTCTGTTCGTGCAAGGATCATGCAAGGATCCGAAACGAAATGCGTAGTCTTAGGTGGCGCGGGAGGGTGGGGGAGAGAGAGGGATCGCTCTGGGGCGCCTTGATTCCCCGGGCATGCAATAGCAGTGGGTGAGCACTCCAGCTGGCTAGAAGGGGAGTTGTGTCTGCCCTGGACGACGCACGCGGTATGCAGAAGGTCCTGGGTCCAGCCTCCTCCTGCAGTCGTGTCTCCAGCTGCGGCTGGGAACGACCTGCAGGACAGCCGCTGTCGCCGTAACTGCAGTAGACGGGTAGCAGCAGGGCCGGATTTAGGTTTGATGAGGCCCTAAGGTAATGGGGCCCTTTATATGTCCAGCTGTCCTTTGTCAGCAACAAATGGTCGCTGTTTTTTGTGTTGAATATATGTTATATGGTAACTTATGGACCTAATCGGTATCTAAAGCCATTTGCACATGCAGAATGTAGGCACCCTATATAGAGAAATGAGCAAACCAGTGATATTTTAGGGAGCAGGTTAGCAGGTGGGGCCCATTATCATCATAGGAGCCTACACAACACAAAACACTGTTGCTGTATGTAGGTTTTATTTTGCTTTTTATCTTATATTTTGGAAATATAACAGTACAAACAGTTTCCCCCCCTTTACTTTTTTGGGGGGCCTCCAAGAGAGTGGGGCCCTAAGCTATAGCTTGTTTAGCTTATACATAAATCCGGCACTGGGTAGCAGCAGTGCTTGGATTTGGGGATGAGGCAGTTTTCCTGCATTTCCAATTATTCCTGGAACTCAGGGTTCGCCCAGGAAAACTGAAGCTGCTCCACCTGCTTAGTAAGGGCCCCGCTGTTCTCTGAAGTGTCGGCAGCAGTTTCGACAAAATGCCAGGATCTTTCTGCAGTGGAGGGCGCGGAGACTCCCTTGCTGAGCACGGCTGCCCCCGTTGAATTCGGAGAAAGCAGAGAAAGGAGGGTTTGAGTCCTCTGCCGTTTACACTAAGGGGTGTTGGAAATGGTTGGGCTTAACCTACCTACAGGGCAGCTTCTCCAGCATTCACTTCTCTCACCAGCTTTAAATTGCAAATGATCATGCGTTTGTATTAGAATCATGCTTTTCGCAATGTGTGAATGCAGCAAAATAGTAGTTTCGTCTGCTTTGAGCCATCTTCAAGATGCTTTGCTGCGGGAGCAGATATATACTCTAGACCAGGGATGGGGAACCTGTGGTCCACCAGGTGTAGGTGCTCCCATCAGCCCCAGCCAGAATGGCCAGTAGTAGTCAGGGATGATGGGAGTTGTATGTCCAGCATCATGTGCAAGTTTCCCATCCCTGCTCTAGGACCATCTCCAGGGAAAGGATTGGTGTAACTGAAAATGATTGGTTACAGGGCTCAGAGGCAGACTTTGGCGATCTTTGGTGTGTGACGCCCTTTGTGAGGCCAAAATTTGGTGCCTTCTAATGGATCTTCTCAATTTTGCACCCCCTTGGCTTGGCGCCCTGTGCAGTGGAACTGTCTACCCTGCCTTAAATCTGGCATGGCAGGGCTGTGTTGCTTACAGATATATGTCATAGGTGGTATTTTGACCCAAGGCATCCTGGTAATCTTAAAATGAGAGCAAAGGAGGATCACAAGGGTCAGTCCCTTTCTAAATAAAATATATAGTGGCTGGTTTGCAGACCCGACCTGGCCAAACCCTTTGGGGCTATGGAGACCCACACTGTGGTTTCAGATAGGCAGTACATTAATGTCTTGGCCTACCTTCTGCTTTTAGCAATCCTACCTCCCTTGCAGCCATCTGTTTAGGTCATCAGGATTCTCCACCGCAACCATCCCCTCCACAGAATTAGGAACCTGGAGGTGATGATTATTCACTCACTTGCCATAGCTCTGTAGCAGCATCTAGGAGCCTCTGTTCTGTCATTATATGGTTTGGAAAACGACCTGTGCCATTCAGCACAAGGCTTAACTTCCTGTAGAGATGAGGATCATGTTAAGATGAGCTTTAGCAGAGATTTAAAAAACAATCAAACACAGTGGTATACCCTTTTTTGCAGCTCACTAGAATATCAGCTGGCCTCGCATAGAAAGGCGGCCATTTTTGGGTCAGCCTCGTCAATTTCCCAGCTGTGAGTTGAAGGCAGGGGGTGGTTTGCTGAATGTCACATTTATAGTATTTTATTTCTGGGCAGTAAAAACAAAAGGGTTATTGCCCCAGTGGGATACTGATGAGTTTTCCTGGTAGCTAGTTTCTGCTGTCAGATGTTAAAAGACAGAAGAACTCAGGAGCAGTCCCAAAGCTACCTCGTACAGAAGCAGACATTCTCTCCTCACAGTGAGGCAGTTTCCTTCCTGTCTTCTCAGAAAGTCCTGCTAGTTCTGAAGAGCAAAGCGTTTGGTCTTTGTACCTCCTGTTGATCTGATCCTATGTAGTTACAGCATGGTTGCAACCAGCAGTCAGAACACAGAAGCTCCTTACCCTTCAGACAGAATCAGATAGGGTGCAAAGTGCTGTGGATATCCTCCATGGGAAGGAGATGATTGGAAGTTGTGCAGTTTCCAGCACTGGGACATACACAGATCTAAAGTAGGATCATAGAATTGTAGAGTTGGAAGGGAGGGCAGTCTAACCCAACCTCCTGCAATTCAGGAATCTTTCGTCTAACATGGGACTCGAACCCACAACTCTGAGATTAAGAGTCTCATGCTCTACCTACTGAGCTATTCCAGCTGCCAAGTTTAGGCCTGGTGTATGGTTTTTCCTACCTGAAAGGATCTGTTGAACTGAACTAAACCTTTGAAGTGCCTTTCATGATTCTGCAGTCCTTCCTCACCAGTGCAGGGCCCCCAAATGGCTGCAGAGATGTTGGGTGAACCAGAGCACACCCTTGTTCATGCAGAAGTTAAGTCCCACGGGATGTAAGTTCAATGGGACTTACTCACATGTCAATTTATATAGGATTGAAGAAGATAAGGCTTGAAAAGGATCGGTCCATTTCTATGAAGAAGCAAACTACACCAGGCTTCTTCATATTATTTATTTATTATATTTGTATACCTCCTGAAGATCACAGGGCAGTTCACAACATAAAAATACAAAAGGAAAAATACAGAATAAAACAAAACAAACCAATAACCGCCATGCCACAGACACATTTAAAAGGCCATGTTAATCAGCCAAACGGACAGTTGAAGGGAAATGTTTTCGCCTGGTGCCTAAGGATATGCCTTACTTTTTGTACTTTCTCATACTGTGCCTTAAGAAACCCTTGTCCTTTTTATTTTCCCAGTTTTATTTTGTTTTGTTTTAATCCTGACATTTTTGTGCTGCCTTGGTGGTTTTTAGCTTGCCTTTCCTGTATTTACATTGCAATTGTTGGAGTGCAACCATCCCTGGGAATATATTTGAAAGATGGTATGAGAACACCTACTTCTGGGTTTGTGGAGTTCAAGTTCCAAGTTGTTCATGAACTAAGCTGTTCGAAATCCAAGGTACGACTGTATATCTTTAGGTGTCAGTCAAAAACTTGGAGGCTGAGTTCACGCTTCTGAACATGCCACACTCATGACCACAAGTTTCTAAGAGAACTGTTGCTGCATCCTCATTTCTATTCTTAAGAGTGCCTCATTCATTCACTGGGATACCTCTAATGACTTAAATTAGTAGTCTGCTGCTAATAAGTGTAAACCACAGAGTCAAAACCACAGAGCCCAGGGCTTGCCGATCAGAAGGTTGGCAGTTCAAATCCCCATGATGGGGTGAGCTCTTGTTGCTCTGTCCCAGCTCCTGCCAACCTAGCAGTTCGAAAGCACGTCAAAGTGCAAATAGATAAATAGGTACCACTCTGGTGGGAAGGTAAACTGCGTTTCCCTGTGCTGCTCTGGTTTCGCTAGAAGCGGCTTAGTCATCCTGGCCACGTGACCCGGAAGCTGTCTGCAGACAAACGCCGGTTCCCTCGGCCTATAGAGCGAGATGAGCGGCGCAACCCCAGAGTCGTCTGCGACTGGACATAACGGTCAGGGGTACCTTTACTTTTTACTGTTAATAAGTGTAGCAGTTGTAGAATACATTGCTTTTTTTAAAAAAAAGGTCTTTAATCTTAACAAATAAATATGCATTACAATTCTGCTTAAGAGCTGGAATTAAAAAAGGCTCCCCAGTATCCACCACTCCTCCTAAGCCTGGCTTGTGGCTTTTTTATTCACTAGCCTTCAATCCAGCAACTTGACATCTGGAATAGCTATGCTATGTCCAATGAATCCATCTCTCCTTCACTCTTCCAGGATTCATCATTGTACACTGAAAGTGATGGGGGACGATACCACACAGAATACAGATGTATTACATTTCCATATCGTCTCACTCAAGCATATATGACTGCTTCCCACTCTCTCTCTCTGCAGGCCTCTGGCAGGAGGCTAACCCTTCTTCGTGCACATTCTTTTGACCACAAACTAAGGCAGATTTTCAGAAGACATTTTTTATTTTATTTTTGACTATATGCCATTATAAACTACAATTCCTTTGTTGCTCAGTAAGAGACTTAAAACATAATTAATTATACCCCAAGGCAAGAAACAAACGAGTAACTCGTTCTGCAGACCACTCTCTTCTTTCAGAAGTTGTCTATTGGGCAGAATCCAACACTGCATGGACTTCTGCTTGCACTATGGGATCTCGTCTTCCTCTCCAGTCTCCCCCTAAATCTGATCAGGAGGAACAAATTTGGAGGGTGCATGGGGGCTGTAGAGAGGACAGGGAAGTCAAATCCTGCTCCATAGAGGAAGACTGTTTGGTTTGTGCATTGACAATTGATACAATTTTTGGCATCAGTGGTGTGGAGTGCCTTCCATCAGCTTCGGCTAGTGGCCCAGCTGTGCCCTTATCTGGACAGGGACAGCCTAACTACTGTTGTCTATGCTTCATTAACCTCCAGTTTAAATGACTGCGATGTGTTATATGTAGGGCTGAAGATGGTTCAGTAACTTCTGTTAGTGCAAAATTCAGCAGCCAGGTTGCTCACCAAGGCAAGACTGTTTGAGCTTATTACACCGATCCTGGTCCGACTGCAATGGCCCAATAGTTTCTGGGCCCAGTTCAGAGTACTGGTTTTTATAAAGCCTTAATTGACTCAGGACTGCTATACCTCATGACAGTCTCTCTCCATATGAACCTACCTGGATCCTGAGAGCATCCTCTGAGGCCCTTCTTCATGAGCCTCCTCTGGAGGGTGGCAACATTGCATTTTTTGCAGTGGCTCCCTTTTTGTGGAATGCTCTGCCCAGGGAAGTTCAGCTGGCACCATCATTATACACCTTTAGGTGCCAGGCAAAAATGTTTCTCTTTAACCAGGCCTTTGGCTGATTTCAATCCAATGCCCCTTTAAAGTCTGTTGTGGAAAGGGGATTGGTTGTCTTTGTATTTATTATGTATTTTCTGATTTTTATATTGTGATTTTATGTTGCAAACTGCCCTGAGATCAATGGGTATACAAATATCAATGGCAGTAAACAAATTTAAATAAATAAGTAAAATACAACCTACTTTCAGTTTAAAAAGTCCAAACCTGGGTTGCTCTTTTTTAAAATGTATTTTTATTAAAGGTTTTCTTGATTTACAAAGGTAGAATCATAGAATCATAGAATCATAGAGCTGGAAGAGACCACAAGGGCCATCGAGTCCAACCCCCTGCCAAGCAGGAAACACCATCAGAGCACTCCTGACATATGGTTGTCAAGCCTCTGCTTAAAGACCTCCAAAGAAGGAGACTCCACCACACTCCTTGGCAGCAATGTGTCTCTCTCATATTTTTTCCCCCATGTAACTTTTTCTTTTTTAAAGAAATCGGTTTCATTTGTTGAGATACTAGGAAGAATAGGGGGAAAGATGTGAAGGGGGGAAAGATGTGTGGGGTGTGTGTCGGGTGGTGATGTTTCTATTTTACTTAATATTATGTGGGGTTTTGTGTCAGCGTTGCTTGTGCAGGTTCTCTGCTGTTCCCTCGTTTGTTTGGTGGTGAGAGAGGTTGGGGTTGGCCTAGGGTGTGGTTGTTCGTTTGTGGTTGGCTGTGGTGTTTTCATGTGTGAGTGGGGGTGGGTGAGTTTTGGATCAGGTTAGCCATATTGATTTGTATGCTGTTGGTGGATTTTTGTTGTTGTCTTGTTGGGCTGTGTATATGATAAAGGGGAGCCATACCAGGGTGAAGGCATCTTCTTCTATTTGTCCCCATGTTAGTTTCAGTTTATTGGTTAATTTTTCTAGTAAGGCTGTTTCCCATACTATTTGGTACCATTGGTCCTTGCTTATTCCTGACAGGTCTCTCCAGTGTCTGGTTATGATGTTTCTGGCTGCTGAGAGTAGGTGGGTTGAGTTCTTTGTGGTGTAAGTGGTCATTGTTGTCTTGGAATATGTTTAGTAGGGCCAATTCTGGGGTGATTTCTAATACTTGGTTATTTTACATATTTCTCGTATGGCTCTTGTCCAGAAGAGTTGGATTTTGGGACACTCCCACCACATGTGGAGGTATGTGCCTGTGGAGGTACACCCTCTCCAGCATTTTGGTGACCTGGGTTACTCTTAAAGCTAACCAATGTGAGAGAATAGGGTATATACACAGTAAGGCACTGCACCCAAGAGTTTGTAAGCATCCAACATCCAGCAGAGGCAGCTGAAATACTACTACAGCAACCTATGAGGGATGATATCCACTCCTATAGGGAATGTGTTAACTGCAGATCTTCCCAATCATGTATCTCAAATCACCTACTTTACCAGGACACACTTGTGGAGTGGAGAAGGGGTTAGATCAAGACCTTTTCTGGCTCACACAGCCCATCCCTCAACCGCAGCTCCTTTTAAACGGCCACCACTTTTCAGTGGTCTCTACTCTTGGTTGAGAAACGTCCCAAAATGCTTGAGCTGAATTTGCCAGGGAGACATAAGCACTAGTTGGCTCCCCTGTCACAGCAAGCCAAATTCAGTCTTTTACCTTCCCACGCTCTATATGTGTAGCAGTTAAAGATATGTCAAGGAGTAGATCCTTGGGACTGACAAAAGTACACATTCAACCTCCAAGTTCCAAATCAAAGACTTTATTAAGGTTTGGAATAGGAAATCAAAAAATACAAAAGACTAGACAAGCAAATAGGAGAAAACACTTTAAAATTTGCATAACTGCCAACGTGCATGCAACTAGCACTGGTTCTGTATGTCCAGTAAAAGACAATTTTTGATATGGAATGATTCCTAATTTAAACCCTGTGGAATCTGAGAGGAAGATGAGTGGCATATTTGCCACATCCAACAGAGGTGAGCTTTGACACTCTTTGGATTAAAAGCAGGGGGTGGGGGAGATGAGCCAAGACCTTGACAGATGCTCCACTCCTTTCCTCCTGAAAAGAAATAGTGAAGGCATCCTGGATTCAGGTCACTTGCTTTCTGTAAGTGGGATAGGCCACTGTGTAATAGGGAGCTAAACCATCTGGACAGGAAAACAACAGTGTCTTAAACAGAAGGGCTTCTAAGCTAATGCTTCCTAAGTTCAGTTACTCCAAAACAATGGAGACTAACATGAGTGATGAGTTTAACAAGTTGTTTTCTTATGAGAGGCTAACTGTTCTGGATAATGAATGTATTTGTGTTCATCATGCTTTTCATTGCATTGAAACAGCAGAGTAACGCTGGCCAAAAATGCCATTAGAAGCTCAATGCTCTGGGCCGCTTGCTCACTTTGCCCCACATTTGTCTGTGTATAGAAACACGATGTCACAATAAAACACACAATTATTCTGCTCTCCATGCAATTTTAAGCTCTACAGCAAATTGGGAAGGAGGGGGGGGATATTTAAATGCCTTGTATGAAGCAGTTTGTTAGAATCCTAATAATGTCCAGTTTTAATGGAAAAGAAATCAAAGGTTTGGGACAGTACATTAAGTAGGCTTCTGAATGTCTCATCTCCTCCCATCTTCAAAACTGTAGGGCATAACCTCTTTGAGGGTTTTTTGTTTTGTTTTTAAAGTGGTGTATAAATTTTAGTACCATGGGAGGGGTCTTGCCCTAAGCCTTGCAAGTGGCTGCAGGACAGCAACATTATGGAAGGGATGTTACTAGGACTAAGGTGAAACTTTGAAGCTCCCTTGTTATTTTTGCTATTGGAAGCTGCATGTTGTTTAAGTAATCTTGTTATATTTATGGTATTGAAATAGCTATTTTGCTATGTTATCATGAAATTGTTTTTACACTGTTTGAAATGTGTTTCTATTTTCTTTGTTGTAAGCCACTTTGAGCATGATTTTTTGTGGAAAAGCCACATAACAAATAAAAGGAATGAATAGGGTAAAAAAATGAAATAAATATTGTAAATAGCCAGCCTCAATCACAAACTGGCCACCACTAGCTTCATCATATAATTTTAATTGCTCTGATTCTTTTATTTAAAAAATACGACATTATATTTGACCTCCAAATAGCATCTTAGATTATTACACCCGCCCAAGACAAATAAACCTTCAGAAGTTCCCTATGCTTTCCCCCCATGCTAATAAGGGTATTTACAAAATAGCAATGTTTAGGCTCAGCAGCAATGAACACAGCTCAAAAGCAAATTTGCTGTACTAAAAGCCATCTCTTCAACATAATCAGCAGAATGCTCTGAAACACAGTATGAAGAATTATTCTTCTCCACCCACTTTCCTCATTCTGCAGCATTATACAGAGACGAGTCTTTACATTCACTTTGCAATTTATTCTATTTCTCACATGGTCTTCAAATACAATTTTACACAGTCCATTGTTCTGCTACAGATACAGTAGGTCTAAAGACAGTCATGAAAGTGGCATTCCAACTGTACACAATGAAAACTGATAACCATGAAAGTTGTGTCACTGCATCACTTTACAACCCGAGTGAGAGACTGACCCAGACTTTCAAGACCATCACACAATTAACTTAACAGTGATAAATTCATAAGTTTATGTTAACAGTATAAAAGCCTAGATACCCCCCCTCCCCTGAAATGTGTAATGCCATAAATCCAGATGTTTTCTCTGGGATCTAATTAAAACTAAACCAAGTGGCTAGCTGCTTTGCATACACTCAAAGCCATAGAATCCTCATGAAAACCAGCTTGGAATTATGCAAGATCTGTCATTATGGTTTGGTGC
This sequence comes from Podarcis tiliguerta, assembly GCF_965153285.1. Classification (NCBI taxonomy): domain Eukaryota; kingdom Metazoa; phylum Chordata; class Lepidosauria; order Squamata; family Lacertidae; genus Podarcis; species Podarcis tiliguerta. The sequence continues at coordinate 42,150,626 of NC_139538.1, read as the reverse complement.
CTTGCACTCCAAATGAAATGTATTTGCTGCAGTTTAACTAACTTGCTATTAAAACTGTTCTCATAGTGAACATATAACAAAGGCTGAACACCAGCATCTCAGAAGAGGCTGCAAAGTACACCAACAGTAAAATTCCATTTGAAAAAGTGTATAAAACCTCTTCAAAGTTTACACAGAGGGTTTTAAAAAAAGGTTAAACTCAATCCTTTCAAAAGGGAATATTTTCAAAGGAAGCAAAAGCAGTTGACTGTAGCAGATGAGAAAAATGAGGTGTAACGTTGACTGACTGCCTCACGGGAACAAAGCATTATATGGAACAGTAATAACTCCTTCCAAGTTATGGACTTACTAATATTCCTAAGCCATGCAGATTCCACTTATCTGATTTCAGGGGACAACTTAAATGCAGTGATAATAAAATTAGATAACTACTTAAATCTGTAAAATGTGCTTATTTTTGTCCACAAAGAAGTCTGTCACAAATGTGCATGACTTGAAGACCCTGATTTAGTCAGAATGACTGACATGGAAAGGTGGAAGCTGTAAACTGCAGTATTCCACCCATCCAACCAGTCTGGATAGGCAATCTGGCTGGCTGTCAGGGGCATCAATGATTTCATGAGGTTGCCCTCTGACCAGCTTTCCCCCAGCAGGAGGCAGTGTCCACTCCACCTCTGAAGAGTTTGTCCTCTAAAGGAACGACCCTTCTTGATCAGCGCTCATTTTCCCCCAAAGCGGCAATTCTAGTGAAGGGCACGAGGCACGGTAGAAAAGGCCTGTAGTGAAGTTGGCATCAGCCTCTCTTGTGGTTTGACATTATTCAAAGGTGCTGTCTCAGAATACCGCTTTGCTTCAGAAAGCAAAATTACTAAAACGATTAAACACAAAGTATTAGCATACAGCGAGTTTATATATATTTACACACTGAAATTTACACTTCTGCCACTGAGTGACTTTGCCACAGACAAATGCACAGTTTTTATCCCTATGAAGCACAAAGCTTAACCAATTCTTTAGAAGTGATGGTCATTCAATTTCCCTATCAGCAAGCATGACAATCAACAAAACCTAGAGTTGTCAGTGTTTGTTTGTCCTTAAGCTGGCCAACACAGGCACCCTGTTTCCCTCTGTAAATGGAGAGATCCCATGTTCATCTCTCTCAACCCACTTCAAGAACAGGACACAGAGAAGAACTATTTCATGTCAGGGCTTTCTGGAAAAGACAGCCATTCTGCTGAGTACAGAGGTGGATGCATGGAATTGCCACCAGTACCTCTTTGGGAACTCATGTCTCTCTATGTAATATGCAGTACTCCTTGGCACTTTGCTTAAGACCAGGAAATGAGGGTGACCAGTATCCATTTTCCAATAATGTTTTGAGCAGCATCTCAGAAAGGGTAATGGATGAATTTTCACATAGCTCCTGTCAGGCCAGCTGACTGCTGCCTTTGCATGGAACAGCAACAAGATAAACCTCAGGCTCTCCAACCATTACGTGATTACAGTATCAAAAGTTCACCGACAATCTCCTTACAAGCTCCTTCCAAGAATAATGACATCCTTTGGAAATCCCTCCATTTTAGCTATTTCAAAGCATCCCAGTTTGCTGTAAAATTCCAGGATTCTTTTATCATCTGGTCTCACTTCACAGAAAGCCCCACGGGAGCCTGAAAAAGACACAAGAGGAGATATTTGAGGAGACAGTAGAAGCAGAGAGGAGTCTTTATAATGAAGAAACTTCACAAACATTGTTTGATATCTCTAATCAATTCACACTGCATTGTGCAGTTGAATCAAAGTCAAGAGGTGTTTTTTTCAAGTGTTTTATATTTTGATATTAATCTTATCATGAGCTGCTTTGGACACAGTTTATTATGGAAAAGCAGCATACTGTATAAACAAGCTATGTGGAACTAGTTGCATGCTTTTCTGGATCTCAGCTACTGGGTGTCCACCAGTCTTCTCAGGAAGCTTGCATACAACTGTTCAAACTGCATAGCTGTCTAGGACTTGCAAGGATGATGTGGGCTGCAGAAGTGGTTCTTCATTGGCTAAAAAAGGTGACATCTCATCAATGAGGTGACACATACAGATCCAACTGAAGAGTCATAATTCTAAAGCCAAAAGGCCCTTTCTGAACAAGAAAACCAAGAGGGATGTGGGTAAATGGGCTTCATTTGGCAGAGAGTTCCATAGCAAGGGCATTACCACCAGCCCTTTCCTTATGTCTTAGTATGCCAGGTGTCCTCACTATCTAATGTTTGCTAAGGAGGGCTCTCTCTTAGGCAGATCTTATCTTCAGGCCATGAGTGGAGATGTTCATATTAGGGCTGGGTGATATTTGGTTTTCAGTATCATGGTATATCACCAACTAAACATCACGATATACCGATATATCACAATATCCTAAATAAGATGGTACTACGTAGATGTGAACATGGTAATGTCCTGGCAACTACTACTAAGTTACGGGTCTAAATGACCATACACTGATGAAATCATCACTTTCATCAACAGGCAACCCAAAATGTATCCAAACAGGACTTTGGTTTTGGGCTTGGATACCAAATTGTGGTATACAGATGTAGGACAATCCAAAATACAGTGATGAGTCATTGTGAATACAAATAATCCAGGAAAATATTGAACAACAAAGAATCTAAATTTGATGCATATAATTATATGAAAATTAACTCACTGATAGCATGCTTCAACTAAAACCATTGAAGACTTCTGGAGAATATATTAAAGTTTTAGAGGCAAATTTAAAATTTACAAAAGTAGTAGATTTAGTAAAAATATTAACAATTTAATCTGTTTTCTACTCATTTAAGATAATTTATGTAATTTACTAGTGTCAAGTTGCATCTCCTTTCCCACTAGAGGGCCAACAGCAATTCTGTGCATGAGTAAGCCCCACTGAATTCAGGGCTTACTTCTGAGTAGACATACATTTGCTTGCACAACCACCCCTCAATCTCCCATTTCAGCATAAAGGCAGAAACAAATCTTTCCCCCTTCATTTCCCCCTACTGTGACACAGAAGGGCCCCCCAAAAGCCCCCATCCCACCAATCTCTCTCTCTTTTTATCGAAGGGAAGGACGAAGGGCAAGCAAACAAGATAGCATCCCAATTATTATTTTTTAAAAACTTCCTTTTTTTTATATGAAGGAAGCTATTTAGGGTGAACCAGCAATGTTACACTGCAACTTGCACCCTAAAGGCATCAGAGGGGAGAGAGACGCTTAGCGCATGTACTCACACAGGTGGAAGGGGGGATGGGAGTAAAGAAAAAGAGTTAAATGACAGGGCAACATTTTTGGTCTTGCTCTGAAGAAAGCCATAGTTTCTTCTTTCATGGGGGCAAGGAGGGGGCAAAGGGGGCTCCCAACAAGAAGCCCCGAGCCAGCTCAGAGCAGCATCTCTGTAAACCACACCTACTGGCCTGCCACGCTGGCTTCTAGCCTCCTGAGCCAGGGCTTGCTGCAAAATCGAAAGAAGTCTATTGTGAGGGCTGATAAGTTTCTGCTGCTGGCTGGCTGCTGCTTTTCCAGCTACTTTCATAATTGTCATCTGTTTTTGCAGAGGCAGCGGAGCCGAGCTAGGGCTCCTTGCACAATCTAAAGAAACATAGCCTGCTCTTGTGAGTCGCTCGCTGTTCCTGCAGGAGGTAGCGGAGGCACTAAGAAACACTGGCTAGCTACAGTGTTCTCAAAATTGTAGTATCTGCCAAATAACATTTCATGAAACAGTTACTGTGATGTGGACTTCATAACCAATTTTGAAAGATATATTGAAAAACTGCCCAGGTCTCGATCAGATACGGACACAGGCACTTAGTAAGGAGCCTACAGTTGCCTTTCATATCCCAACAGCTACAAGAGTCAGGAATAAGAGCTTACCATTTGCCTTCAGAGAAGAGAGCAAGCACGCCATCATGCTTTTAGCCACACTTGGATCAGTCACCTTCTTATGGATATCAATCTTTATCAGTGATGGGAAGTTGGCAAGGAATGTTTCTGGCAGAACTTCTTGCTCCTCATGGAAGCTCAGCATAATTTTCTACAACAGGCACAACAGAAATAGTCTTTCAACATCAAAAAAAATGTTCAGTGATCTATGCTGGAAACATTGTGTGCACTTGCCAAACAGGTTCTTTCTACAGACTTGGATTAGCCTATTCACTTGACAACCACATTAATCTCTAAACAAAAAGCTAAAGTAGCTAAATACAGTGGATTTGGTCAGTACCATTCTTTAAGTAATTAGAGATAAGTATACAGATTAAACTGGGTGGCTGGTGCTGGAAAAACAGAAGAACTGAAAGCTATGTTCTCTTTTATTGTTCTAAGCTTCTGATAAAAAACATCGTTTTTAAACAATGCAGACCTTAATTGCTGGTAACAAATCTTAAGTTTATTTTAAGGTACAATAAAGATAGCCATTATTTTGGCATACACTCAGCAAAACAAAAATAATGCAATGAGTTTATTGAAATCCAAATAAATTAAATTTAGAGAAACTAAATTCAGCAGCAGCAGCAGAAATTGTATATCTAAAACATATCAGGCTAGTTAGCTATTCTATCCTAAATGCAAATATCACAGTGGTTAAAAGAAGGGAAAGGATTGAGTGTCATGACAGATTGGCAGTTAGATGATTTATGCTTGGGTTCCGGACAGTGAAAAGAAGTGAGGCTTTTCATCAAGCCTCTCCCAGGCACTGTTCCCAGAGCTTTTATAATATTGTGATCAGGAAGGGAGTCTCTGAAATCTAATGAACACACTACATTGCCTATTCTATGATTCATGTTGAACCATAACTACACTGTAAAATAGAATCTATGATTACATACTGCAGTGTACTAAATATAAAGCTATCAGTTAGAATTGTTCTGTTTAAGTAGTAAGAATGAAATATAACTCAATGTTAGAGATAATTGTAAGTGTGGATTTATAAAGGCACAGAGATAAACTAATTCTAGAGACTACTTGGCCATCACACTATCACAGTGTCATGTGTCTGAGGCCTCTATATTGGAATAAATTGGATAAATTGCCCCTACTCTTCCTAGGAGTATTATGACAACAGGAGATGAAAGCCTAAAAACAGCAATTTGACAACTCAAGCATACGCCAGCATAACTAACCTCTGCCTCTGATAGCTCCTTATCACTGCTTGGCTTGCTGTATTTCTCCTGCATGAAAGGAAACCAGGCAATTTTGCATTTCTTAATGAAAGGAGTTACATCAGCGGTGCCCAGTGCATAGCCACAGATGCCATCTTCATCTTCCAGGACAAAGCAGTAATCTGGGCTGAGGGACAGCAAACCACCTACTAGCCTGAGAAGAAAGGAATCGTCAGTAGAGCCCAAAGATAACTGATGCAAATAAATCTACGTAACAGTTAAACTAGTGAGGCCTCATAATGAGAGAACACAGAAGAATAAATGAACCACAGTTGCAAGTTGTACAAGTCTGAGAACTATGACTTAGTACTTTTAAATGCCAGTTAGTCAGGCATCATGTAGAACATACAAGTGGCTAAGTACCTATCCAAGGGGGTTTCAAAATTAAGTGTATTATGGAAAGGTAATCAGAATTGGGAATTGTTATAATGAATTAGTAGGGATTATAAAAATTGCAGAAGTGGGTTTTACCAACAGTCAAGATGGCTGCTCCAGGCAGCAGAAGAGTACTATGTGAGTAAATGCCTAAAGACTGGACAGTGGTTTCAGCTGTAAATTTACAAAGTAAAGCCAACTTCCCTACTCCTCCCCAAATGGTTTAATGCTTTTTAAAAAAATAGTTTAAAAACAACAACAGTATTGCAGTATTGGGGATCATGAGAATGGGCAAGCCTCAAATGGGAGTGAAAAGGGAGGCTTACCTGACAATCCAGTTAGTATATTCAATGGCCAATCCATACAAACATATAATCACAGTATTTGCAGCTGCACTACCTTCATTAAACAATAACATGTCTGAAGCTTACAAGAGCACCTTATAGGATGGGTTTTCCCCCCACATACACAGTTTGATCAATGAAACAGCAAGAATGTAGGTGGTTTTCAGTAAATCATTGCCATGACTCAGCATGATTTCTTGGCAGCACTGCATTGTACTAACTGCGTAAGAAATTAAAGGCTGGATACCAGTAGCACAAGTTTACAGATTCCTTTTTTCATACCCTGACCTGCATCTGCAGGGTGTGAAGATCTTAGATGTTAATCTCTAGGGGTTCATACTTGATTCAGAAGAATGTCTGGAGTCTTCCACAAAGGGTGATACAGACTTCTTTTATTTTTTCTGTTACTTTAGATTGGTGCCAATTCTGCTCTGTTCCTTAAATTTTGTTTCCCCTATCAAGTGTTTGCTGAGTTGCACTGGAATTTGCACAAAGTCTACAGAACTTGGAAGTCCGTCTTCAAGCCAGAATGGAGAGCATCTTTCAGATTAGAATTCAGATTCAAATTGAACATGTGAAGCACAGGCCCCAGCCTTACAAAACCTGTGTGTTCTATTCAGCTGGCAAGGCATGGAAGTTCCCTGCTCTTCCCAGTTGTTTTGAATACTGTATTTACATTTCTTGATAGCATTTCTTGATGCATACTAGGAGACAGACAATCTGTGACACTTCAGATGCTGCTGGACTCTAATTCCAATTATCCCTGACCACTGGCCATGCTGCATGCTGATGATGGTGGCTGGGCTCCAAGATCTGGAGCGTCAAAGATTAGCCACCCACAAGGAGTACTATTACTAAATGAATACAGTACAGTGGTACCTCGGCTTAAGAACTTAATTCGTTCTTGAGGTCCATTCTTAACCTGAAACTGTTCTTAACCTGAGGTACCACTTTAGCTAATGGGGCCTCCCGCTGTTGTTGTGCCGCTGCTGTGCGATTTCTGTTCTCAGCCTGAAGCAAAGTTCTTAACCTGAGGTACTATTTCTGGGTTAGCGGAGTCTGTAACCTGAAGCCTCTGTAACCTGAAGCGTCTGTACCCGAGGTACCACTGTATGTAATTCAACAAATTCCAGTTTACTTCAAGAGTATACCTACTTGTCTCCAATTAAGTCCGGCTGGCTATGGAAAGGCTGATCAGTTTCATCATCATACATTTCTCTGCAGATCTTGTACACGGATGCCTAAAGACATATACAAATATTCATTGTGCGAGTTTTCCCTCCCACAGCACATACACCTGAACTGTTGCTTAGGAAGCCTTGTGTTCTACTAACTGACAGGCATCCTCACTACTTCATTTATTCCATGCCTCCACAACAGCTCATATTCGACAGGTAGTGGATGGCAGATTGGACGGCCTAGGGAAATGCAGGCTTAAATCCACGTGGAATTCATTGTGCCTTGAAACTAAAATAACTCCATGTAAGTCACATTGGAGGAAGTACACAGTACAAATGCGTCAGATAAATAACCTAACAGGAAAGGCCACAGCTCAGGGCTTGCAACACCTGCTTTGCATGCACAAGGTCTCAGGTTCAATCCCCAACACCGCCATGTAGGGCAGGGAATCTCCTGGAAAGCTGCTGCTTGTCAGGTTAGACATTAATGAGCTAGATGAACCAGTAGTTTGACTCAATGCAAGGCAGCTTACTATGTTTCCTGAGCAATCCTACAATGCTTCTGAGATTATGTATTATTTCCAAATAGTTCAGGCTAACATGCATTTGGATTATGTCACTCCTTATTCATTGTCCTTGGTGATCAGTAGTTTACATTAAACTCATTCAGTGTTATCAAGGCAGTCAACTGGGCTGGGATCCCAAGGCTTTTCCTATTTATGTTCCCTTTGATAAGTGGGATCACATAAAAAGCACCTAGGAAATTTTTTTTTTAATATAATACTGCTAGGGCTGCCAGAGACTTCCATGAACCCAGAATAAGCCACTCAATCTTGTTACATTTCCTCCATTTGAACCACACCTCTCCTAGGCATTCAGAAGACTCACAGAATAACAAAATATAGAGAAACAGTTGCTTTTATCAACATGCTCCTCCAAACAGCATTACTGTGTACAAGAATGACCAAACAAATGGGTTACCTCATCTTTAGGGAAATAGGGTCTGATGGTGTAAACTTTTGAAGTTGGAGTAAGAGGAGGTGGCTGAAAAAAGAGGTCATTTGCTCCTTCAATAGGCAGCAAACGCTGTGAAAACAAAAAATTAGTGTAAATGTTTGAGAAGCAAGATGCGATACATTCCTGGGCGTGCATTGCAGACTCCCAAGTTAACTTTTGCTACTGCAGGCACCCCAGAGGGAAGTAGGGTTTTGTAGGCTTTACAAATGTAAGGACCATTTTTCCATTTTATCTGAACAGAAGTTTTTTAAAGATACACAACTGTTACAACACTTAATGGAGTTTACATTAAACTCATTTCTGCTTTAGTATAATTTCACCAATGTCATCTATGCTCTCAGCTTAACATAGCCATGTCAGGAGGAAAGGTTTGGTCTGAAGAGGGTTAACTGGCCAGAGGAGACACTAACCCCAAAACAACATGCTGACTCAATTGGCTGTGCGCAGAGAGCACCTGTGAGGGGGAAGAAAGTAAGCCCCTGAAAAATCCATGAGCAAATTCAGGCACAGAAGAAACATTTCTTTTGGACTGGTTTGCCAACTGGATTATGAGGAACGCAAACGACAGATTTTGCTTAGAGAGGATCTTGGAATACACAGTATCGTATTTTCTTTGCTCATGGAGTTCTCGTCGGCAGACAAGCAGGCGCGCATTGTGCAATTGCGGGCGCAGATAAAAACGCTGTGCGACCTGCAAAGAAACAATGTGAAATGTACAACTAAAAGCCGCAGCGCTTCGCAGGCGCGTGGGAATGGCAGCATCTCCTTGTGATATTACTGTAGAAATGGGAGGAAAATTATTTAAAAACAAAGCTGTCAGGCTATTTGGGTTTGGACCAGAAAGCCTTCGGCAGACCAAGCCTTCCAGTCCTCCGACGCGCAATAAAAGATTTCTCAAACAAAGACAATGTCATTCAGTTGTGAATTCATATTGATACCTGGAACTCTCCTGCTAGACCACCTCTAAAGGCCCAGGGTTCTTGGTCTCCACTTAAGAACTGTGCTGAAGATTGACTACGACACCCTGTGGAGATCAGATCCAAGCGGAGAACGTTACGAGAAGGGGGATTGTCCTGAGATGCTAAAATGTCCAACAAGCTAATACACACTTTGTGGGAAAAGCTCTCTAACTGAGCTATAATCCAAGAACTTGAGGGGCTGCGATAATGCTGCCGTGTGTAAAGATTCCTGATTAGATGCTTTGTGCTCTTTGTTAATAAAATGAAGTTAGACGATAGCCTTAGACAGCAGAAAATTCAATACTGTAAAAAGCCAGTATGCCCCATTCTGTACAGGTATAATATTTATTCCAAGAGTTGAGCTTGCCTTGTCCTTCTCTTTCATCACTAAGAACATGGAACAGCTCTCACATTTTCATTGATCAAGTTATAGAAAATAAGCCATTATCACAGCCCCATGGAAATACTTGGACCTGTCTGAAGTCACATTTTCATATTGTTTGAATCTTGCCAGAAAACCAGGTTTGGCGTGGGATGGAATAGCCCAAACAGCTATGTGGAACAGATACTTCTTTTTCAAGAGATTAGAAACCAATACTGTCCACTTCCGTAGCTCTGCTTACACAACAGTAACCACAGCACACACATTGTTCCCAATCTAGGCAACAACAGCCTCGGTTACAGTATTTTATTTTACCCACCCTCAACCATGTGAGAAATGCCATTAATTCCTGACAGGCAGCTGTGGCAAGGGCTTTAAAGCCCTCTGCACAATTTAGTAAGAAGGATATATATTTTTTAATAATGGCTAAGCTTTGATAACAGCTTTGATAGCCAAGTTATACAATCAATTAGCATAACTAACATCTTTGAGAGGGGATAGGCAGGTGAATTGTTGATGCGGGGATTAAAGTAACCTGCCTAGTCTTCTGATAAGATAAGCTGCGCAAGTTTGTTTCCTCTTGTGGACAGCGATCTACTTCCTGTTCAAGTAACAATCTCAGATCAGTACAGTCGAATGTGTCATACTAGCTAGGTAGTCTCAAAGTGAACCAAGCCGGATATCAACGCTTAGCCAATTATGAAAGAAAGCCTTTAAAATAGCAAGTCAAAACATGTCAATTAGAGTTTCCTGTGTTTCCATATCAGAGTGCTTCATTAAAGAGGCTTTATGTTATACCCTTTCGCTAGTAACTTGGAGTACTTCTCCTTTGAGACTACACCGTAACTAGCATTCCAACTATTATACACTTTACAGAGCTGCATGAATGAAGAGCTGTATGAATGAAAATCAAGAGTTAATGCCTGAGTCGCTGCGCAAATGTGACTTCAGGCCGTGCCTACTGCCCTAATCTGAGCTGCCTCATGGACAGAACCTTCCCATCTTAAATTTATTAATCACGACACGCTGAAAGCATCTGGCGTGGTCCATCCAATAGCAGTAGATACTTGTGCTGAAGATTCTCCCATCTGCACACATTGGGGAAGAAGACAGTAGAAGGCATTAGTAATCCATAGTAGTATTATCTACACTAGTTTCATAAACTGAATGCTAGCTGGATTGAAAGAAAGGGTATAGAGATCAGCCTTCAGCGGACCACCAAGTGTATCAACATTCAATGGCTAAACCATTCCAGTTTAGTGATTCTTCTGTATTCACATCAAATGAGAAGCAACTTTTATGACTATATAAGTAATTATATAAACTAAAGAATGGTCTCAATAAGCAGCAAGACCAAGATCTCAGCTACAAGAGTTCACTTGGTCTGCGGCGAGATAGTTTCTTTTGGTGTAGATGCATCCAGTGGAATATACAAACGTACTGTATTACCAGATAGTGTCAGAAATGGGTAGCAAGCACTAAGTACTTCTGCTGGGAGACGCCATCCTTATGAAAGAAAATGGCAGCTATGATCAGCAGCCTGCTCCAAAAATTGGGAAATGTTTCAAAAGCAAATCAACCTCACAGCTGAAATCTATGGTCAATCAAGTTCATGTTTATCATTGCAGTTGCTTAATGCTCCTTCCAGGAGAAATGCACAATTTAGTTTCCCATCTGTTTCTTTGACAAAATGGGTAATTTGGTAACCAAATATACCACTCAGAAGTATGGTGTGCCTCCCTTCCTGCCTTTAAAATAGGGCTGACAATCTTGTTGTAAGGGTTGGCTGATTCTACCTTCCTGTTCCTCTTCCCTAAACAATCTATAATGCCTGAACCAATACTGAGGGGAGAAGAAAAAGACAAAGAAATAACTCAATATGAGAGTTGGTCTCATGAAGGTACAAACTCTATTCTAAGGCTCAGGTTTTGAATTATTTCCTATTTATTTAGTGGGAAATGCTCCGGCTTAAAAAAACCTCTCTGCACTAAGCCCTAATTTTTTTTTTTTTTTGCTAGAACCATATGGTCTTCTGCTGAGTAACAGCAAAATGCAATACTGGATATCTTGGCAACTAGCGCAATATGACCTATGAATACTTATGAATGTATACAAGTGATTACAGCTTCAAGTGATCCAAGAACTGTAGGCTGATCCAGTATGGTGCAAGAGGTTTATTATGAGATTTGTGACAACTACAGAAATTGTGACAGGAAACCATCAGCGTTGCTGCCTGCTGTGTGCATCAAGCAAGTCCACAGCATATTCCTTACAGTTGGATTGAAACCTGAAAGTGAAATGAGGTCACTAGAGGAACCCAGGCCATGCTGGTGCTATTCCAAAAAACCCCTGTGTAATTTAAAAAAGGCTGCAGGCAAAAAAGGCTCTTTGATTTCTCTTTAGAGAACAGTCTGGTATGAAAGCAGACTTCAGAGCTCTGGAATTTCTTCCCTTGCCCAAAATCAGACATCTTGCGAATGTTTAAGCAAATCACTTTTGCACCAGAATAGCCTTATGCTAAAGCTCGCATGCGCAGAGAAAGGGCTGGGAGGCTCGGCTCCCTCTTGGCCAGGCCCATTGAAAGGTCACATCTGCAATTGTTCTGTTGAAGACAGCAATAACGTTATTGAGACAGAGCAAGCAGCAGATAGCTGAGGCATGGTCACATTTCATAGTGTCATTTCCAATTTTGCAACAAGGCCGGGAAATACTGCATTATAGTCCAGTGTGCATTCAGTCTGAGTCAAAACTTATGTTTCAGAGATCAACTTTTATGTTCCTTAGCCCAAGAAAAAAAATTCAAGACCAAGAGATATATTCAGTGTATGTCCACTGTCACTTTTATTGCCAGTCTATAGTGAAACATGAATGGCGACCAATAATAGAAAAAGTAAGAAGGATTTAGGGTCAAAGCGACCATAATATAAAAACATTCAATTGACATCATTTTTTCCATGGGCTAATTAAAGACAAGCATTTATGCTAGTTGCCGCTCTAACTGGTTCCTAAAGAACATACCTAGCCACTGCACAAAAGATTTCACCATAGACATGATGCTCTTGATGTCCCAGACGTATGAGTACATGTCATAGAGGATTGTCCGGTTGGCACAGTTGGAAAGACGAGTGAACATGCCCATCACCAAGCTACACATCTCTTCAAACTTGGCGGCTCGAGCACGCCATTCTTCAATCTAAGATAAAAAGGAACAAATTTCATACAAACTGTATTTTCATGTTGAGGATGAAACTACATGGATATTATGACAATACCTATTGACTTTGGGCTTCCGGGTTGGCGCGCCTGAGCAATGGCGGATTTCCTCTGTCTCGGAGGAGACCGCTCTCTGGAAAGAAGGGTCTGACCACCACGGCGAGGCAGAGACCCGCAAAAAACCACCGTCGGAGGAAGACCATGGGCTTGGGATTCGGCACGTGCCTTCAGCGCCTCCCCTACTCGTGGGGAGACCCGGTTTTGGGGCTCCGGAGTGACGTGGGGTGAGTGGCGCGGCACATCGAATCAATCGCTGTTTTCGGGGAGTGAAGCCGCACAGCTGTTGCCAGAAAGCGCCAGCCTTTCCTGTGGACATTCGGACTTAAACTGACTTCGTAAGTAACGGAATTGGATTATAAATTTATTGGAATTCGGCACTTGAACGGAAGGTTTAAACAGGAAGCCCACCTTCCGCTTTGTAGAAAGATCAAAGCAAAACCGATATAAGCTGGAGCCTTTGAAAAGCGCTTTGTAAAAATCTTCGTTATCCAAGTTTTTTGAACCCCCCCTCGGGAGCAGGGGAAGAGGGGGAGATTTCTTTGATGGACTATTGACCTGCAGGACAGTAAAAATCGACCTAATTTACTACCGTCTCGAGCCCGGGACCGGGCTGTCAAAAGGAAAAAAAAAGCTTTATAATTAAAAAAATAATAACAACGGAGGAATGGACTATATCTTTATGGAAGAAGGATCAGAGAGTGGAACTGTAACTGTAACTGAAATCTGAATGGAAAATAACAAAAGGAAACTGTGGCAGAGTGTCGCAGAAAGGTGTTTGTGACTGTTACATTTTTGGATGGAAAATTCCATGCAGACTGCAGCCTGCAGAGGAGAGGCTGAGACCTTGAAGAGTAAGATAACACTGGGAAAAACAAGCCTGGGAATATGGCTGAAAAAATAACAGCTCTGCTGGAACAAGTTTTTTAAAAAGTGAGCATTCTTGAACTGGGCATCTCTGACCTGAAAAAAAATGCATACATCTTGGCACAGAAAGGTAAATCAACAGATGTAGTTCGAGAAGCGGAATCAATTTCGCAAGGATGTGTATTGGAGAAGAAGATGGAACAAATAGAACCGGTTCTGTTTCTGCAAGAGAAATCTTATGTGGAAGTTTCAGCAATAGTGCCTCAAATTGATGGACACAAATTTAATTCTGAGACCATGAAGACTGAAGGACAGAATTGGAGAGGCAGTGCCCCATGTGGACTGAGTGATGCAGAATTGATGAGTTACGTTTTGGAGGGTGGCTCTGAGGGAAAGTTTGGAAAAATGAGCTTCAGTAATTCTAAAGAGAGTGCGGAGTACGCTTTGGATCACTTTCTGGCCTATAAGTTGAGATATGGAGTCTGGGCAAGCGTGCTGAAGAGGAATAAAGGGGACGTTGGGGAAAAAGCTCTTTGGGGCTCAATTTCAGGCTGGAAAAAGAACTTGCAGACAGCCCAGGGAGATGATTTGAAAGCCTCGGATATAAGAGAACCGGGATGAGAGAACTATCTTGATGACAGGAAAGACTCTAGAATTTGTAAAAAGGATTGGCAGAACCCGGAATCGGGGGGAAGAGATGGTGGGATAAATTGGGAATCTTTTAAGTAATATTTTACCGTAACATTGTTTGATTAAGAACCTTTGGGAGATGATGGAGGGATGTTATTTGGTTCTAGTGAAATAAGATAAAGAATTAAGACACCAGGATATAAGGGTATATGATATTAGGATTTAAGAGTGTAAGAATTAAGGTTATTTCTTTCTTTTTCTTTGTTATTTAGTGAATTAGGGTTTGGATAATCTTATTTTTTAGATGTTTATCTACTTGGTGATGTTGATGAGGAAATAAGGTTTATAGGGATTAAGGTAAATAAGTATAAGCAGTGAAAGTTGGAAGGAATTTGCTGACTCGATTAACAACTGGAATACAAAGAGGGAGGTGGGAGGAAGCCGAGAAAGTAAGTTATGAAAGATGGATCTGGAAAGGTGGAATTTTTCTTTGTTTTGTTTTGAATGTTCTTGTTTTTTGCCTGATTTTTGTGGTGGTGGGGTGGGGAAGGGGGTTTCTATTATGTATTTTGGGGTATTTGCTTTTTTCTTTTTTTCTTTCTTTTCATTATTTCTATCTTTTTGTTTTTGCAGTATGGCTTAAAAAAAACAAAAACCTATTGACTTTTACATCTCTAGCCAGGATGATGCACGAGTAGTGCACACATTCAAAGCGTGAAGATGCATTCTACAGCACAAGACACTCAACCACCAACCAGCCTACATGAATGATATTCTTAATTATCTACAGGCTAGGTTCAGCTCAGAGACTTCCAATGCAGTTGCTCATTATTTCTTTTGCTATTGTGCTTTTTTCAAATAGGAAATATGCACACCTACACCAAATGAAAACAATGCAGTCACTCACCTTTTCAGAGTCCTTTCCTTTACAATTCACACTAACAACACTGCTGTTTGCTCTGAGCCACTGGAACTCTCGTAACATTTGGGCCCCTTTGACTCCATGTTCATATGGGAGATAGAACAAGTCTGCAAGCAACTGTAGATCTTCTAGAGTTACTGGTTCTACTGCATATAACGGCTTCTCATGGGGACCAGGCACAAACTGCTCCTTGTTAGTTTGCTCATCTGTCTGCATAGGTGCAATATCACCACAATCATCCTGCATTGACATCTCTGGAGATTTTGATTCAGCCATGCTCTCTTTATCCGTATCCATTGGTTTTAACTCTTCTGACATTTTTGCTTCAGCAATGTCAGTCAATATTTGATTGATATTCTTGTCAGAATCCTCTTGCTTTTCCACTACCATGTCCATTGGCTCCTCATCCAGTTGCTTCTTTTCTTCCTCTTTGACCAGAACCTGTGATTCGTTGCTTAGTGCAGTTCCCTGGCTCATTATGGGTTCTTGGTAAACGGTAGTAATCACAGTGGTAGAATTTAAAGCGGACGGTGTAACCAGAGGCACATCCACAACACTTGTTTTAGCGCCACTATGGGCCACTTGTCTGCCTGCAGACAGAGCAGACAAAATTCAGTCATATCTACTCAGCTTTTTCATACAACCAAGTTTCACATATATAAATAATTTGTGAACACACACACTCTCGGTCTCTGAATGAAATACACATACATGCAAGTGTCTATTTTGCTGCAATTATACATATATTGAAAAGGTACAACACTTGTGCATTTGCCTGAAATACATTTGCATGTAGCAAAAATATGATGTGTAATTCAAAACAATCCCTTCAGATGCACAAATTATATCGGGTGCAATGCAATTCCACATATTTTCAATACAGTATTTTTGATAGTGTCCTCTCCCAACAAAGACAAATTGAGAACACCCCCACACCCGACGCAGAATCTGTAAGAGAAGTGCATTGCTTCAGGGAAATATACTTGTCACTCAGAAAGAGTCAGTTCCTTTTTAAAAATTTAAACAAAAACTGTTCCTGATGCATAATGAAACCGTAACAGCAGCAATCTTTTGAAGTATTTTATTCAGCAGATATTTTTTTTTACTGAACTCTAGAAAAACATTTTTGGTTTGAGTAACATTCTTCATTCACTCCAATATTGTAAGCAAGACAAAACCAAAATTGCTTACTCACTGCTGTACTGATGAGGTACTGCAAATTCCTGTAGCCACTCTGTTAATGACAACTTCAAGGCCAATTGTGGGCTATAGAGAACATCTGTTTCAATATCTTCATCACTGCCTTCATTCTCCAGTTTAATCTGAATTGAAACAGTACTGTCTTCAGTGTCAGCTGCACAGATTATTAAGAAACAGAATATTAATTCAAGAGCAAGGTTCAAGGCTGCCATGTATTTGCATTTAAAGACAAAAGTACTAATTTATTAAGATGACATTTCCTGAAACTCCTTTTATCAATGTGAAAATTTAAGATTATTTAATTATTAAGGTTATTACATTATTTCTAAAAGCATTGTTCCTAAGATAGTGATTGAGCACTTCTGATCAACTTACTCATCACAACATCTTTCCTCACTCCATTCATGTTGGATTTATACCAGGTTGCAAGGGTGTGAATAGCAACAAAGTTGGCTTCAAATTCACAATTTGGATTGGTCAGGACTCCCTTTAAGCGTGGGATGAGTTCCGTTGATCGACCTTTATATGGACCAAGAAACAGCCTTTTCTGATCATAGTCGTTGGCATGAATGTTGTCCCAGATGACCGGAGCTCTGCGAATTATCTTTGAAACCTCTTCAATGGACTCCACTGGAATGTCTTTAGATACCACTTTGGGACCTAAAATGTAGTTTCACAACTGACTCAGAATGAGTTTAGTGATTAGCCATAGGCCAGGATGATAAAATTTAAGCAGCATACTAAAACATTTAATAAGAATGCTGAACTAAGTTGGCAATATCAACCTCAACAAAGCAAAATACTCACCTGTCCATAACACATCAATTCCAGGTAACAGCTTTTCCCCTACAGTTCGTAAATAAGGAGACTGAGCAACATTTGGATAGCAGAAAGTGCCACAGTATTCTGGAACAGAGAAAAATACAAGTTAAAACCCACTATCCATTTTGCTGTCTTGTGTGTGGCACTGCTAGATGATTATGGCAGTTCCCAATATCCTACCATGTCATTTCTGACAGATTTGCTTTTATGCAAAAAAAAATTATTGTTAACTCTTGCAATGGTTGAGGTAGTGTTTAATGTAAAGACAAAAATAAAAATAAAAATAAAAAATGTCACAACAACACAACTTTAGGGACTCCCACAGGAATCCATAAACATTCTCAACAATGCAAGTGCCTTCCTAAATTCCAAAAGGCTCATTCCCGTTGTCCTCCAAGGCTTAAGGTATTAGGGACACTCTGACAGTTAAGAGGTTACTGGGACTCAATGATCTGATTACTGCTACTTCTTTTAATGGTGCTAGAGCTGATCCTGGCTACTGCTTATCAACTGGGATATGTTGCCGGTATCTCTTCTTGTTTCTTATGATCACCTGTGTTTTGGGACCAACTGACTGGTAACTGGGCAGAGGCTTGACAGTTCTGAGACTGCCATCTCTTCTCCAGACCTTTGTTCAGGTGTTTCCACAGTAGCTGGCCGTAAGCCCATTTTACTTCCATTCCTTCCCTGTCAAGTAGGGATTCTACCTCTTCCTTCCTTTTGGAATTGAGTAGGTTTGTCTCAGCTATGCATGCTCAAAAAGCTGAATCCAGAATTGCAGAAATTTATTCTTAAGAAGGCATGCCTGCCAAAACAAGTCTGGAACTCTGTTATTTTGCTACACATGCAGGATTACATTTAAGCTCTGAAGTAAGTCTGAGAATCTCCAGTAAGGTTATCTTAATACGATACCTATGTACAACCTGGCAAGATTGATAGCAGGGTTTGTCTAGGCAGTGAACCTTTGGTTAGCTCAACACCATTGTTGGGGAACAGCCAAAAGTGTAACAAGTACTTTGGCAAATAAAGTAATTCATGCACCAGACCCTGGGCAACAGAGAATATGTATGAACTTATGCCAAGGACACTTCACATAATGTAAGTACATAAAGGAAGGAAATGGCAAGGAAGGAAAGCCCCTCACAGAATTTTCTATGCTCTAGTTCCAAAACTAGCAATTTTAGGAGCTAGCCATTCCCCATGTGAATGTTGTTCATTAGATTTCTCTCTCCCCCCCCCCCCCGGTTTGTATTTTCTTTTTAATCATTTATTCTTCTCTTGGTACTCAGTGTATATAATCCTTCATTGCACATAGTTCTAATCCGTTGATGAGGAAAGTCAGATTGGAAGTCACTCAGGAGTCTAGTGAATACTTTGTGATTTCATAAAACATGCTGGATAACACGCTGGATACAAGCAACAATAGCAAAACACAAATTACAACCAGCAATTGTTCGTTTCATGACATCGCAAGTTAACCGTTCAACAGTTTTCCTCTGCTTCCTCTTTCCAAGGTAGTATTATTATTAAATTTATACACTGCCCTTCACCCAAAGATTTCAGAGTGATCACAACAGAAAAAAATACTAAGACAAGAACCTGTTCATTGGCTCTGTATGCTGTGACTTTATAGGAGTGGGCCTTCCTGTATCTGATGAAGTGAGATCTGCTCTACAGAAGCTTATGTCACAATGTAAGTAAAAATTTTTAACTGCTTTTTACTACAACAGACTAAGATGGCAAACCTGCTAGAATCCCACCCCCACCAAACTCCCGAAGAAAAAATATTCAGACAGTGTGAAAAAGTATGCCACATACCAGCAACTAGAAGTCATAAACATGCACCCAGTTTACCATAGACTGCTATTAAATTTGTAACAAGTTCAAGTAAAGTGTGGCTAAGACAGAAAGGAGGGTTGTACCCAACTGTTTGAAGATGCTCAGGGTGTCTTTAAGGAATGGTGTCTAACTGGCAATTCTCTTCACCAACCCCTCCATCAGGAAAGGTTTGCCTTGAGAGGAAGGGGACAAGAACAGAAGGCTTTTTGACCTCATTCTTGTTAAAATGCAGTATCTGCATTGTCACTTTACCTGTGGGACAGAACAGGAATGTTTCTGGCTCTCCTAGATACTGGAAGATTTCATTAGTGATTGAGATCTGGGCATGTGCAAAGGAACTGAACACTTCTTTGTCGGCTGCACACATATTGTGATCAATATCATCAAATAACAGTGCAAAAGATCTGCAGCCAAACTGAGTAACCTAGCAGGATAAAGAAGAAAAAATATTAACGCTTGTTATTATTGTACAACATAAAAGCTAGAGAATGTAACCCCATCTAGAGTGCAACACAGGTAGGGGCATATTTCCTTTATCCAGTGTTTTTGCAATTTCTCATTTATGTTTAAAATTATAATATACATAAATATAAGATACCTGGTCCAGCTTGCGTTTCAATGTAGAAACTTCTTTCGGGTTTGAGAAGGTAATATCGAGTCCAGGAGAGATAGCATAGATAAACTCTATCCCATATTCTTGAGCAGCCGCGATGAGAGTCATGAGCTGCTCTAGAAAGCAAAGCCAACTATTTTAGCAACAAGCAACTATGAAGTTAAGGCATTTTATTAATCAGAATACATTTCAATATATGCAGGCAAAAAATACTTTTAAGGCCCAAAGAAATATGAATAATTAACATTTTTTGTCAAAACATATTCAGTCCTCCATCTGATTCACACACACACACACGGTAAAATGTGGGGAAACTGGGATCTGGTTTCAAGTAAGCATGTATAGGATCAAGTTGTACATGCCAACTTGGAACAAAAGATTCCTTCTGTCTTTGACATTAAAATATTTTGGGCAGATCCAGTGTTACAATGGCATTTTTACTAACAAGGTCAGGCACAAATCACATCTATTCGCTACAATTATTTATATTCCACCTTTCAGGATACAAGTATTTTCAAAGTGGCATATAATGAAATATATTTTTAATATTGTTGTTGTATCATTAAGGTAACTTTCTCATCAAAAGCCTCTTCACAGGCTACTTAGGGGGCAGGAGCAATTCTGGCTGGAGCAGGCTCTGGTGTCTTTGCTAGCCAACCTCTCTCTTCTGGAATCTGTCCCACAGGACTCTAGGTGGTAGATGACACGGTAGAAAGGGAGTGGGGAAGTGGCAGTCCAGCTGGAACAGAAATGGATTTGCAAAGTGTGGTTCACAAAAATGCTGGTGCAAATGTAATGCTGCACCACAGCTTGCTCTGAAAATGAAAGAATTGGAGGAAATGATGATGATGATGGGGAAAATGCTGAGCACATGAACCAGGGTTAGGAGAGAAAAGACTGTGCTATATCTGTACCAGGCTGATATAATAAGAAACTAAGTCAGTTAGGAGCACAGGCATTGTTCTCTCCTCCATTAATGAAGCATTGTGGGTTGTCATTGTTGAATAGGTCTTCTTTCTCCCTAGCATTGAGGCAAAGGGATCATCCCATGGCATCATTCAAGGTGATATAATGCAGCAACCTTGTTAAAGCTAAGCAGTTCCGGCTATGGCCAGTGTCTGGATGGGAGGACCACCTAAGAATCCTATGTACACTGTCTTGAGTTCCATGACTGGACTGTTGGGTTGGGGAGGATATTAAAAAAATATCTGTGTGTACTTTAACAGAACACTGATTTTCTCTCATCCAGCTAGGCAGGAAAGCCTCTAAGAGTTATTTAATGCATCTTCTAATTAAAGCAACAAAAAGCTTACCCCTCTCAACTTCACTTTTATTTTACCATCCAAATGTGGAAACAACTGTAATTCAATGAATATATATATTTTACAATGCAATAAAGTTAATTACCAGCTTCCTCCACAGAATACATTTCTCGCCAAAACATCCTGTGCTTGTAATCATCTTTTGGTGCATATAGGTATGCATTCAGTCCCCATTTCTGAAGTCTACAAAGCAAAATTAAAATGTTGTTTGAAATACATTGTACATATCTGCATTGCTTAATTGTATAGCCAAGAGTACCATGCAAGTTGTGCAACACCCCAGGGAGAAAAAGCAAGAATGGTACACCTGAACAAATAAAGAAGATAAATAAGAGGACCAAATATACAAATCTAAATCTGTGACCATGGTTAGATGCTTTTTGTTCTACAAGCTTCTACTTTTTGTTATTTTTCTTTAAAAATGTTACTTCAAGGTTTTTTTCAGGTGGTAGTACATCCTGGGAAACTGCTTTGCTGGAGGGACTATGGTATGAACAGTGCATCTTATGTGGTGGGAAAGTGTGCAGATGCAAACATTCTGGCAGATAGTTTTCAAGGAAATTCTAGATATAACACAGAAAGTCACTATAAATCCATTATTGGTGCCATTCTATTTTCCAATGCCCATAAGTTTGTTGCAAAATAAACTGACATTGATTGTGATACGCTTGGAAACTGGAGGACACTATTCATTTTCTTAACTTAAAAACACTGCTCAGAGCTTTTGAAATATCAAGTAGTATATAAATGCTTTTTGCTGGATTCTGCTTATTTATTTTATTAATATTGTTGATGTTGTTTACATGTTGTATTGATTTGTTAATTATATATGACTTTTGCTTTAATTGTGATGTTTAGCTTATTAGTTGTTGCTTTGTTAACAGTGTTTTATATATAGCAATTGTTTTGCTGATGATTTGTTAATTACTTTATATGATTTATACTGCATCTGTATTGTTTTATCAAACTGTTATTAACTGAAGCCACTTTGGGATTCATTTGAATTAAAAGCAGCATAGAAATTGAATTTCAGAGGTTTGATTTGATTTATTATGAGTTAGCTTAGAACAGTCACTGAAAGCAAAAACCACTCAATTTTCTATGACCTTCTGGCTCCTCCTCTCCTCCCATACTTTAGTTTTCAGAACCTATGCCTTAATTCTGCACTAAACAAATTCTTTATTTTTACAACTAATTGTTTTAATTTACTTACTTACTTACTTACTTACTGTATTTCGTATACCACCCTATACCCAAAGGACTCAGGGCAGTTCACAAAAATATCAAATACATAAAATCAGAACAAAAACAATGACCCAATAAGCCCCCCCCCCAAATTATGTATTAGAATGCTACAGTACACAATGCCACATACCTTCTAAAAAGCTCTTTTCTCTGTTCCATAACCCAAGGCCTTCCATAAAATCCTGTGGGAAATATTGATGGTAGACAGTTTCAAATATTGTGCTGCTTCTTAACAAAATATCAAGTGCAACATCTGAGCCATAATTAATAATTATTAGTTTAATAATTCATTATACAAATTTGTTAAGCAACTTTAATTAGGGCACAGTAAGAACTAAAGAGGTAAACTTGTACAAGTTAGCTGTCAAAAGCTGCATCTAGTGGGTTTGAAATAAATAGGCCTCAGTTGTTCCTTTAAGTAGTGCCTGAAGCGCTACATATAAACAAGTACGGCAGTGTAAAATGCTGCGAGATCAAACCTGTATGCATGATACATGTTGGAACTTATGTCCTGTTTAGTAGTACTGGAATGCATTTCTTGGAGCAAAGTATGACCTTTCGAAAATCTGTTCTAATGTACACTCAGTTCATTTCCCTGATGTGAATGAGGCCTGCCATCATAGTGACTATGACACAAGCCGCCTTTCCAAATCTGTTACCAATGGAATCCATGCACCTGGGTAACTCACAGAAAAATGCATACAGGTCCTGAACATTACATCTCAGCAAGTGCCCATCCGCAAACAGCCAATTCAAAATCATGTTTTTCCAGTAACATGGGGAGAGGGACAGGGGGAGAGGCAGGGTCCTGGCAACCACAAGTTTTTACAAGGCTACTAGCCCAGTCAAAAATAATAGCCTCCTGAGCTCACATTTTTTAAAACCCAACTTAAGCCCTGAAGCAAAGCATTAAATCAGAAGTGGAGCTAGAGTGTTTTAAAACATGATTGTAAGGAGGGTAAGAATGAACCCTCCCCCGACAGTTCCTGCAAAAATACTCAGACAACTGCCAGCGTGGGAAGCTGTTATGCTCTTCTCCGGTTACCAAAACCATCAATATGGCAGTTTTCATTACAAGCTTCTCACTCCAGGAACAAAGGGTTTGGGGGAGTTATGTCTGTGCCTGGCTGTACTTTCACAAAAGTGCAAACACGACTGGCATGAGACAATAAATACACCTTGTAACAGAAGTTGCTATTTAGAAGAGGCATTTTGCATATACACAAATCATGACTGATTTAATAAACCTATTTAATTCCTGACAACATCTGCTAGCCATCTGACTTCTCAATTCTCCCACAAAAACTCCACACAAAGTAGGCACACATACAGATAGTGTGTATATTAAGGGATAGCCAATGTGATACCCTTCAGATGTCATGAAGTACAATACCCATCAGTCCCAGCCAGCATAGCCAATATTCAAGGATGATGGGAGTTTCAGTCTAAAATTTCTGGAGGGCAACACATTAGCTACCCCTTTTCTATATTAATCAAGCTGGAAATAAACCTCCTTTTCCATATTGAGATCTCATCAAAACCACAAACCTACAACATGCCACAGGAAAAAAATCATGTAGCACCACAGCTAACAACACCTACTGTGCGGGTGGGGAAAAACCACCAACATTTAGATTTAGGCTGATATTCACAGCTTAAATCTATGCTAGATCAAAATTCATGCATGCTCCTCTACCACCAACTGTGAACAAGATTATATCTTCAAGCTGAAGGAACACGCCTTTCATAAGCCTGCAGGTCCACCTCTCCAGATTCAGGGGTAGCCAACATGATACCTTACAGGCTACATAAGAGCTTGCTAGATCAGACCATCGTCCATCCTACTGTTCCCACAGCGACAAACCAGATACCTATAGGAAACCCAGAAGCAGGACCCGAGAGCAACAGCATTTATTCCTCTTGCCGTTTCCAGCAAACAGTATGAAGCATATGCCTCCAATAATGGAGGCAAAACATAGCCATCATGGATCACAGCCACCGATAGCCTTGTCCTTCATTAATTTGTCTAATTCTCTTTTAAAGCCATCAAAGTTGGTGGCCATTATTGCCTCCTATGGGAGCAAATTCCATAGTTCAACTATGCACTGTGTGTATTGTATTTTTCCGTCTATAAGACACCCCCATGTATAAGGGTCCCCTATTTTGGGGACCCAGATTTAAGAAAATGGGGGAAGATGTATCTGTGTATAAGACGCCCCCTAATTTTTGACATTATTTTAAAGGGAAAAAACATAGTCTTATACAAGGAAAAATACTGTACTTTCTTTTGACTGTCTTAAATCTCCCAATGTTCAGCTTCATTGGATGTTTACTAGTACTAGAAGTATGAGGGAGAAAAACTTGTCTGTCCACTTTCCCCAAATCACAGATAGTATATCCAATTTTATGCTATCTCTTATTCACCTTTTCTCTGAACTAGAAGTCCAAAATGTTGTATGCTTTCCTCAAAGGGGAGTTTCCCAACCCCTTTGATTATTTTGGATGACCTTTTATGAAACTTTCTCAACTCTGCAATATCCTTTCTGAGGTGAAGTGACCTGAACTGTATTCCGTATCCCTAAAGCTGTTGCACCACTGATTTGTATAACAGCATTATGATATCAGCCGTTTTATTTAAAATCCCTTCCAAATGATCCCTAGCATGGAATTTGCATTTTTCACAGTTGCTGCACAATGGGCTGAGATCTTCACTGAGCTATCCAGTATGACCCCAAGGTCTTGTTCCTAGTCACTCACTGCCAGTCAAGACCCCATGAGCATTATGTGGGACATATCTCCCATGACAGCCTGCCAACGACCATACTGTCTAGGGCTGGTAGGAATCTAACAACTTGGGGGGGGGGGAGGAGGCTAGTCTAGGCAGCAGCCTAACACTGGTACTTGAAGAACCAACCAGTAAGTATCAATAAACACCTGTGTTTTTCTTTCTTTCTGTGTGGCAATGAAATAACACAGGAAGAAAACAAGCCTACTACCACTATCCATTCCAGAACACTAGCTGAACTGTAACCCTATCAGCAACCTGGTTGCTTCACACATGGAAAAACCTTGGGGCACAAGAAAGCGGTTAGTTTTCAGCTGTGTCCGTGACATAGCTGTCAACTTTTCCCTTTTCTTGCGAGGAATCCTATTCTTAATAAGGGAATTTCCCTTAAAAAAAAAGGGAAACCTTGACAGCTATGGTCCGTGAACTGTTTTTGTTTTGTTGCACGTTTCGTAACGTTTTTCCAGTGTGTGCACTCACGTGAACGGAAGAACCAACATGTGGCTCGGAAGTTTGCAGCATTTAAATTCAGCGAACTGGAAGGCAGATGCCCTGAAAAGGACAGCTTCGTCTTTACCACGGAACAGAGCAAACGGTTTTAACCCTCCGCCGCCAGGTTTCATTCCCAGGGCGGAGCCAGAGGAAAATGGAGCGGGGCGGAGGAGGAGACGACGGCGCTGGAGGGAGAGGCGGGGATGCTTTGTTCCGGCTACGGCCTCTCCTCCTCGCTCTCGACCGCGAATTCGCCCGGCCCCGCAGCCCCTCGCTCTCCCCTTACCTTCTACGACGCCGCAGAGGAACCGCCGAAGGCCCCCGTTGCCCACAGCCCCGGAGCCGCTGTCGGGATCCGCTTCGGGGCCTGCCGGGTCGGGTCTCGCCGGGGACGCCTCGTTGGGCGAGGCGACGGCAGCCACAGGGCTGGGGCCAGGTGTGCCTTGAGGCTCCCCCCGCGCCTCGTCGACCATCCCCGCCAGGCCTGCTCCGGGACTCCCGTCCGCCGCCATCGCCCTTCCCTGCGCTCTAACCGGAGCGGGCTGCGCTTGCGCGGGGAAAACCAGCCCCAACCGGTCCGAGCCGGAACCAACCGCCCTGCTCGCTCGACTGCCAACGGGGGCCGCTGCTGCTGATCACGTGCCGGCTCCACCTCCTTCCCACCGCGCGCCAGGCGAAGGGAGCAGGGGCGAGCAGTCCAACAAAGCAGCTGCTTGAGCGAACGAAAAGGACGTGGGGGAAGGGTGGCTGAGAAAACTACCTAACCGCGCAGGCGCGAGGGACCGGCAGGGCATTTACTGCGCATGTCTCGCGGGGGTCGGCGGGGGTGGGGCGTGTCAATGCGCACGCGCGAAAACGAGATCGCGGCCCACTGCGCAGGCGAGCAACGGCAGCTCTGAGCAGCGGCCTTGAGGCGCATGCGTAGCTACTGAACGGACCCCGTAGGAGGCTACTGCGCACGCGGGAGGGGAAATAAACAAAGTAGCGGAGGTTAAGGCGCAAGCGCAGAGCGTAGCCACGGGGGGTTTGTTTGATTAAACGCTGCGCAAGGGGCGGAGTCTTGTGTAGGCGCACGAAAGCGGTAGGCTTCTCCACCGCCGACTTTCCGCCTCGCTGCACATCTGTGGAGAAGGAGGAGCTTGTGGTCCGCTGCCTTGAGGTTTGACCTACTTTTCTAGGCTGGGGCCTCCGTAGGCCTGAGGGGTAGCTAACTGGGCGCGCCTCAGAGCACGCTTCTCACCTCTGGGAAGAGGCCGGCTGCAGGAATAGCGAACCAAGGCGGTTCAGTGATTGAACTGTCACCTGGCTTCAAATTCCCGCACAGGCACGAAGCTCACTCGGTGACATTCCTAGTCACTTTCGCAACACTACCTCACAGGGTTGTTCTGGCGGCTCCCCCCTCCCCCCCCCGCCTCAGTGTGTGAGGCTTTGAGTTGCCCAAACTCCTTGGCTAAAAAGCTGGATAAAAATGAAGTAAATAACGAACAGGGAAAGGGCTGCAAGCTCATTGGCAGAGTACACGGTTTGTAGGCATACAGTTCCATTTCTGACACCGACAGGCTGGGTGGGCTGGGAAAGGCGTCTGCCTGAAACCCTGTAGAACCCCAACCCCTCTATAAAGAAAGTGGACCAGTGGACTCCTGGGTTGCTCCTGGAAAAGTCCTGCCCGTTTCCAGTGGGTGAACAATAATCTCCAATGTCGGTAGATGTGCTTGACTGACGTATTCCCTTGGTTACTCTGTTTCGCTTTTGAAAAAATGCCACCTCTCTGGCAGAGCAGGGTGCACCCGATGCAGGTGAAGCCAGGACAGAGTCTGGTGAGTGAGAGTACAAGATGGGTGAGGGGAGGAGCCAGGGCAGAATCTGGCATGTTTTGGACCGAGCTGGTCTTTTGCTAGCTTTTCAGGGTTGCTTACTTGGCGAGAGTACAGCTTTATATTTGGACTAGTAACATAGTGGTCTTTTGACAAACCTTACTGAGGAAAGATTGCTGCTTTTCTGTACAATTATCATTGCTTTATTTGCATATGTAACACTTTTACATTACCCAACGCTAAGTGCTAATAATGAAAGGATAATACAAAATCTAGTTTCTTTTTTGAGGAGCAGACACATAAAAATTATCTTAGCGGGGAAAAGTTTAGGTCCCACATTTTTGCTGTGCCTGCTCTGGTGCCGTTCAGTGATAATACAGAAATTGTACAGGCAAAGCATTGTTTCTAGGAAAGCTTTACCTACCAAATTTCCATGTGGCTGGCTTCTTTTAATTTTTAGTCATTAAAAAAAATTGAATTGACTACAAATACTTAGGATGGTCTAGAATTTCATAGGGGTGTGATTTAAAATCTGTTTTGCTGTTGCTTTATTTTATGTCTTGGCTTTAAGATTTTCATATTGTTAAATAATACATACTTGCATCCTGTTTGCTTTTTTTTCTATGTATCGTTTTAGGCTTCAGATAGGGTTGATCATAATCTGATGCGTAGAAACAAGCAACTTCATCAAAAGATCAAAAGTTTCTGTGATGGTGAGGCTTTTTGTCTCAGAAATAAAAGAAACACCTGTGTTACAATTGAGATGAAATCTGATTGATGCTGTTTGCTTTGACTAGCCACTTTCTTTTCTCCACTTGCACTAGAGTTGTTGGTACTTTGGGCAGCTTCTCTGTGTTAGTACCAGACACACCACATCATCATTGACTTCTGTTCCTCACAAGTATGAGCCTCTTTAATTCTGAGCTGCTTTATTCTCTTCTTGGAAAATGACTCCTCACACCATAGGGCAAGGATGGGGAACCTGTGGCTTTCCAGATATTGTCGGACTATAGCTCTCATCCCTGACCACTAGTCATGATGACTGGAGCTGATGGAAGTTGGAGTTCAGCAATATCTGCAGAGGCACAGCTTCCCCGTCCATAGTTAGTTATGTATAACTAGTCCATAGTTAGTTATGTATAGGTAGTTATGTGACTACCCATTTCAACTTTCTGCTGAGTTCTTAGTATGCAAGAAGGAGGGGTAGTGAATGTTATAGGGTGATGCTGTTGCATCCATTGGTCACTAGATGGCACTCTGCTTATAGATTTGTGTTTTAGGACCCTTGCTCTTTCAAGATCAAGAGGTGGGGAGAGGCAAATCTCTCCATTTTGCAACCTTCCCCACCCCAGGTGGCATGACCAGTCCTCCAAAAGCTGCAGCATTGACCTTGGCAGGTCACAGATGCATTTTTGGTGAAATAGTAGAACTCATGAACATCCAATGAAACTGAATGTTGGGAGATTCAGGGCAGATAAAATAACACTTCTTCATGCAAGTGCATAGTTAAACTATAGAATTTGCTCCTATGGGAAGCTGTGTTGGCCACCAACTTGGATGCCTTTAAAGGAGGATTAGACAAATTTATGGAGGATAATGTTGGAGGAAATGGACATGAAGGCATTAATTTATTTCATGGCCACAAATCACCCCATGTCTGAGATAAGCCAACAGATGCAAGGTCAGCAAAGCCGGTTGCTATGGCCCAGTGTTGTGTGTGTGTGTGTGTGTGTGTGTGTGTGTGTCATTAAGGCATGTTAGCTCATCAGTCGATGAGTCTGTGCCTATGTCTTGCATTGCTGGAGCAACATAGATATTTTCTACTTTTATGTATCTGTATCTGCAAAGCTTACAAGCTGCATGCATATGTCAACATCTGGAACTGTATTACTGAGGCCTGATCTTTTGCAGCAGTAAACTGTTTTGGACCTTAATCTGCCTCTCTGGAACTGGGAGAAAGTTACACTGCATGAGTATCTCACCTCAGATTCCCAACTGCGAGGGGGGGGGGGGACAATCTTGCAGCACCTAACTTGGGAGAGCCTGATGCTACACTAGGTATAAAATCAGGGCCTACCCCTACCCCAACTTTGATACTGTTTTGATTGCTTCATTTGTCCTCATTTTATTCTTGGAAAATCAATGCCTCCAGCAACTTTTAAGGAGGGTTCTCTTTATGTGGCATCTGTACAGTTGACCAGAAGCAAGTTTGCTGCACTTTTAAAGGAAGACTTCAGATCCCATTTGCAATGAAGAGTCTGAATACTTCATATTGACACAGAGATGAACCACAGCAGATGTTTCAGTAGTAGTTGCACATATGAAGGTACAGCCCCTGCTAGCCTTAACAGTAATATCAAGAGTGAAAAGGAGGCGCACACAACCCATTTGAATGCAGTACCCAGCACTTCCCTGTGAAGATATGTGGGGAAGCAAACAGCAGCAGAGGCTGTGGTGTTTGTGCATAGCCATTGTGGTTGCATTTTATTGTCATACTTGATCTTTATTATTATACAAAATATACAGAGTTGAAAATGCAAAGCTGATAGCAGAGCTCAATGTGCCCCACTAGTGCAGTGGGAATGGGCCATCTGGCCCTGATTTAGTGATTGTAGTGAGAGCACAGGTAGAAATATGCAGCTGGCATATAGGTGAGGAGTGGAGCAGTAGCCCCACCCACATAGGGATTGCCATCAGGTTAGGAGTATCAACAGACAGGATGAAGATGTTTCAAACAAAAGAACAATCTGCAAAGAGATGAGTGATGGGTCAGGATATGGGCTTTGCAAAATCAGAGAATGATTCTAAATAGAACCAATGTAACGCTGAATGAAAAGGTCATGTCCTCCTACTTTATGTTCATTCTTTTAGAATAACCTGGTTTCTGTAATGCTCTCTTAATTAGTAGATTGAAATCGCCACTTTACCCATAAACATGCATTAAAAGAGTGATGGTGGGTAAATTCACCATCTTCTCACTCTGACCACCCTTACTACAAATGTGACAGTTTAGCTAAAGGGTGTCAGAAGGACAAATTCTCTGCATTAGAAGGGATGTTGAGTATGCAGCCTAAGACATACTTCTCAACTGCAAAATCCCCTGGAATAGTGAAGTACTTTGTCAGAAAGGGAATAAAAGCCCTTTTTAAAGGTGAGTATATCTGGGCCGGGCTGGGCTGGTGGAAGATCACTGTGTATGGGGAGGTAATCTATGTGGTGTTTCTTTACTCTCAACTCCCCACCATAGTTTCTAATGGACCTATGGCTGTATCTGTTAACAGACAAAGTGGGAAAGGCTATCAACATTTCATGGGAGTGGGCCACAGCTGCATTTTGAAGACTAATCTTGAATGCAGCTATCTCTGGAAGCAAGGAATTCTGCCTAAACCTGGAAAAGACAGACCGTTTCAGGCTGGATGGACCATTGGCCTAACACGGTATAAAGCACCTCCTTTTATAATTTACTTGGGCTCACCAACACCCATCTTTATTTGGTAGCTGACAATATGAGGAAATATGCTCTTGGCCCTTCTTGAAAATGCAGCCCCAGAAGCCAGCCTGTATCTGAGAGCAGGATAGTCTTGAGTCTGGACTAATTGTGATTCCCAGTTCTGATTACAGCACTTTCCACCCTGACTTGCTTGTAACCAGGAAGGCCTTTGAATTGTCACCTCTGTTCTTGAAGAACAACTCTGGGTTCTTAGTGAAGTGAGACAATCACTTCTGCTAGAGTGTTCCAGCATAAAGACCCATCAGGAAAAGCACAGGGCTACTTTAGACACACTTGGACGTGGCGGTGTTATAAGGGTAGTGTTAACTTTGCATACCAGCCAGGTTCATCTTTGATGAGGGTAGTTCCCTCAGCAGTGGCCAGCTGTCAGCCATGTGGCTTGCATCCCATCCACAGCTAACAGAGCCAGTTTAAATATTATGGCTGCTTCATGCAGTGACCATAAAGTGTGGATTTCCCCAGATGTGTGTGAAGTTTCTACATCACCACAAGATATTCCTAGCAATGGTAGCATGGGAATTTTCTGTACAAGGGAAAGTGATCTACCATACACATTATGGCCATATCAATGATTTCAGGGTGGCAATTAGAACATGCTCTGATGTCAGACATACACATATACCACAGTAGGCAACTTGTATACTGGAAGCTGCCCTGTGAGCAATTGCAGGGTAGCAGAGCACTACTATACTATTCTGACTGGTTATGAATAGCCACGGAGGGTGTGACTCTTCTCTTCCCATCCCCCCTCCAGCTTCTCCTATAGGTCTTAAGGGGTAAGAAATACTAGTGTAAACCCTTAAGTTTGAGATAAGCCAGATAGGATGGTACCGGTGAGGAATGAGGATGGGAGAGATGCAGGAGAAAGGAAACTGTTGTGTTGTGCACAGAAACAGGCTTTCTTGGATGGAAGATGGGAGTGCAAGATGGTAGGAGGATGTTTGTGATTAGAAATTGTTTCATTGAAGAGAATGCATGTGTGGAAGGGACAGGCTTGGGGAGGGTTATACAGGGATGGGATTGTTAAAATCATTTTGAGGCATGGGGAGGAGAAACTAAGTCAAGGTAAGGGAACTTTAAAAACATAGTGTGGTTATGGGTCCAGGCATTGTACAAATTTAAATAAAAATAACCACCATGTAGATGCCAAACTGTTTCCAATCTCCATGATTTGATCCCAGCTGTGACCCTTAGCAGAAAACATGTCTGAACTACACAAAGAGGGACCCTTAAGCGCTGGCATGATGGGTTGGCAAGAACTGAAATGGCAGCTTCAGGAAGGAGAAGAGCCAAAGCTGGGCTCCAGTGCACATGGAAGTCTGTTTGCATAGCTAAAAATCCTGAGCTGGCCGGTTCCAATTCCTGTCCTTCACACACTCTTGGATGATACATTCTACTTTCAGACCACAGAACAAAGAAACTCATTTCTGTGGGTCTTTGAATCTTGCTCTAGACTGCCAAGTGCCTAAGTGCTTACTCAAGATTACAACTGTAGTCTGAGATGGGAGCTAAAGTATAGGGTTGGTTGTTAGGGTGCAGGAACAATAACTGAGATGAGCCTGAGCGGAGTTAAGTGCTGGGATAAAACTAGGGCTGTGGGTAAGATATTAAGAACATTGGTAGAAGGGGATGCTAGGCAGGGCCAGGATAGAGGGTGCTCATCTCTGCCATCTAGATATTGCCTGCTGTTGAGTACCTCAGCCTCTGGCTCGCTAACTCTTCCCTCACTTTTCTGCCTTCATTGGGATATAGTACCTGTTTGTGTGGCCAAAAAAAACCACCCAAACCTATTCACTATCATCCTTGTCTCTTTCCTATACTTTGCCTTAATCTGAGTGGTCTTTTCATACTAGAATCAGCTTCAAGATTCTAGTTCTTTTTAAGCCCTTAATATCTCTGTTACAGGCAGTTTCTCTTTCTTTGTCTTTGTTTCTTTTCCATGTTGGCCTCTGCAGTTTGCACAACTCCTCTTTCATCAGTTTTCATCTCCTATATTGCCATGCCACTCTTTCCTCCATGTATCAAACAGCTTATTCCAATTTAAGCCCTTCCACAAGACCTACAGCTCCTCTGGCTAGTCCACTCCCGCTGCTCATTATGAATATCTGACCCATTACACCATCCTTGTCCTGGCCAGCTAGTGTCATCTGTAAGCCCTCTACACAGGTACAGTGTTGCTGCTGTGCTCTGTTCAGAACCTGGCACTCTGTTGGAGATTCATAAACACTCTGAAGATGCTGGTTGCCTATACTGTTTCTGCTTCTGAATGACCCAAGGGCTTATTTGTAATAAAATATGAAAAGCGGGTAAGCATCACAGAGAGATGAGCCGCAGCTAAAGAGATAGTTGGCACAGGGAAGAAAAAGCAAAGCTCTCCCCACCCTCTAATGTGATTCCTAGGATTTTATTTTATCTACTCTCACACATGCCCTTTCCATTCACCATGATCACTGTAAGTCAAGGAGCTATGTCATGTTTTTATCTTTCAGTGAACTTAGTTCAAGGACAAAGCATACCCTTGGCTGATGCCAGACTGTCACCCGTAAACCTTAGCTGAACCCTGAGTTTCTTCTCATTGAAGGATGTCTGAGCTCTTGACGCCTACTTTCTGTATGGCCCTCAGTTGCTGGAGCTGCGTAACAGATAGTATTATCATTATTTCAGGCCGCATAGAGACCCTGCCCAGTGAGACTTAAACGTTTCTAGTGACATGTCCTCACCACTTCTACCCCTGTTTTCATGACAGTTTATCGGGGGCGGGATGCAAGGAAAAGCTCTGATCAAGCTTAGTGTACTTTCTTGCCATGGGAATCCAAGCATAATTCACCCCTCCCTCCTGATCTGTAAATGAAAGCTAAAGGTTGTGTTGTACCTGCCTCTCGTGAGTGGCTCACAGTTTTCATTCCCTGTTGAGGATGCAAAGGAAAGAAACCACAAAGCAAAATCCCACTCACTCTCTATTTCTTTGCCTCAGCTCTCCCCCAGAGTTTAGTGCCAGGATTGCAAGTTACCTTGACACTGGGAAATTTATCTCCCAACTGGAAGCCTCAGGGTATTGCAGTGAGAGCCTTGGGGCAAATTAGATGTAGTCCACTCCTTATAGGCAGTGGGTAAGATTGCACACACACAAAATCCTTTGAAAGTCCTTGGCAATCAGCTGTTGCACTGCCATTTGGTGGTGTGAAACCTGCTTGGAACCCCAGTGAAGGGTCAGGGGTTGCTGTGATTTGGAAGGGCCTAAAGGGTGGGCATACTACTTGGTGACAGGGCAGTGCAGCTTCCAAGGGCAGGCAGCAGGTTGATCCGGGTTTTTTTTTCTTTTCAATGCCCAGAGGAAGTGCTTGTGGATGTCAGGCTGTTCCCCCTGCTGGGCCTTGGTCCAACCCAGCCAAAGGCTCCCTCCCACCCCCGTGGTTCCCATTGCAGGGACTTTCCCCCAGTTGCATCTCGAATACATGGTCTCCAGAAATGTCTCCCAGTCCAGCATGGACAAGGGGCTGCTTTGTCCATACAGCCAAGAGAAGAATGCCTCAGAGGGATACACCAAGAAGAGAAGCCCCAGGAGTGTGTGTGAAGGTCTGGGCTCCAGGAGTGGCCCGCTAGATCACATTGTCAAAGAGCTTCATGGAACTCATGATGTTTTCATCCTGCCAAAGAAAAGAGGACAAGTTAGAATAATTAAGAAGTCCTAGAACTAATTATCAACTTTGACTCCCTCCGCCCCCCCCCAAAAAACGTATAGGGGGTGTAAAGGACCTTTTCAACCCCCACCCCCTTTTTATGCGTGGCAGAAAAATAGCAGTGGTCTGTACCCACTGACAGTAATGCAATATCCCCACCCTTCTCTAACGGGGGTATGCTACCTTCTGGCAGGACTCAATGAATTCCTCAATAGTCACCACTCCATCCTTGTTCCGATCCATTTTCTGAAATGCAACAACGAGGGATATGAGAATTAAAGGCAAGGTAACATCTGTTTCCTAGGAGCAGCTTCAGGCACACTACAATACCCAGAACCAGGAAGGACATCCTTGAGGCAGACCTGGTCAGGAATCGGTCAGCTTCTAGGTAGCTTCAAGGGCATTTCTGGCAGAGAATGGCCCCCTACCTCACTAATGACATCTTGCAAGCATTCAAGGAAACAGCAGTGGGCTGGTGCTGCAAACAGGTCCACTACTATGATTGTAACAGTAAGAGATGGGAGATGCTGCCTCTACTGGAAAGAGGAAGGAAGAGTGGCCATTGGGAAAGCTTAAAGTTCTGACAAAACCCTGTGTTGAGTTTTCTACTCTGTGTTGACTCTGTACCCAAATGCACACATTTGCATTCCAAATGTGTTGAACTACAACTCCCATTATCCCTGGCCATTGGTTACGCTGGGCAGGTATGGTGGGAGTTGGAATCCAAAATGTCTGGAAGGTGCCAAGATGGAAAAGCTTTTCTAGGAAGAGGGCAAATCCAAATATCTTGACTAAAATAACCCACTCGCTCAACTACCAGGGATGGGAAGGTTTTGTAGAACTGCAGGATGCTGACATGGGGTAGTAATTATGTTTTACTCAGAGCAGACCCATTGAAATGAATGGTCCTTAGTTATGTTCATTAATTTCACTGGGTCTTCTTCACCCATGGAAATGTCCTGACTCAAGGCTCACCTGGAAAAAGCTTTCCACATGCTCCTGAGGTGCTTCTTCTCGCATGGCTGGGTAAGTGTATTTGCCCATCATGTCATAAATGGATTTCATTATGTCCAGCATTTCCTGCAAGACAAGAGCACAAAAAGAATGGCAAGCAGAAATCAGAACTCGATTATGGGCTGAAGGAGTTTCCTAAGAAAGTGGACAACAAGCAGGAGAGCCCAGTATCTTCTGGTACCATTGACTCCATCTCCCTCTATATGTACCTCTTTGGTGATACAGCCATCTTTGTTCAGGTCATAGAGGTTGAAGGCCCAGTTGAGCCGATCATCTATAGTACCACGTAGAATAATGGATAAGCCAGCCACAAAATCCTGCAGGGGAATGAAAAAGAAAAAGGCTGGGGTGGGGTGAAGAAACAATCAAGTCTAGCTCAAGTGCCATGAAGGCTTGAGATTTAAGCAAAGCAGATTCTGGGATGTGGAGGGGACCCAATGGCAACAAACTGCAAAGAGCAACTCACAGAGTAAAAAAAACCACCTGGGGAAAGAATTACTGAGAATCTGATTGTTTAATACCCTAGGAGCAGGGGTGAGGAGCCTATGACCCTCCAAATGCTGCTGGACTACAACTCCTATCATCCCATCCCATTGGCCAAGCTGCCTGGGGCTGATCAGAACTGGAATCCTAACAACATCGGAAGGATTCCTCACCCCTGACTTAAGAGCTTTCCTGCTGATCTTCCTGCTTCAACCTTCATGATTATTTTTTGACAACAGAATTTGAAATTAGAACAAGAGAAAATGGTGAAGTATTCTCAGGCAATCTGTCAGCATAACATTTATTCATTCATTCATTTAAATTTGTTTCCATTAGGGCAGCCATTCCATTGGCTTTATTTAAGTGTGTAGACTGAGGAAGTTTCAGATATCCAGTACATAATTACTTTATATTTTTTAACTTATTGCTACCCGCCCTAAGCTTCCGGGGTTTGAATCTTGAAGTAAAAAGATCTACAGAGTGTATTTGAGAGGAGAGAAATATAAATACACACAAATGAAAGTTCACAAAACTTTTGGGAAAATCAATAGGCAAGAGAGAGAAAGCTGTTGTGGTTGTTCACTGGAGAGAGTGGGAAAGATGCCTTCCTCAGGTAGGATGTCTGTGTTTTTTTATGTCATTTGCCCTCACCCTACTTAGCAAAGAGCTCAGAAAGGTAGGTCCATGCACTTCTACCAGGTGGCCTCACTGACCTGAGTTGCAGGGTTTAGGTGCATAGACTGAAAGTGCAGAAATAATTGTGAGATTTTAGGATCAGTGGAGCTGTAAGGCTGAACATGTTGGGAATCGACCAGGGTTGTTTTGCATGCAAAGCAGATGCTGTACTACTGAATTACCACCCTGTATTTAAGAACTCATTTGGTACTCATAGGTGACAAGGAATGTCTTTAAAAAATAAATTTATATCCTGCCCTTCTTCCCAAAGGGCAGCATACACATCAGTGATAAAAGTACACAATTTAAACACCTGAAAAACTGCACACAGGTGAGCAGTGGTGGAGGGACTGTGTGTTCCATCTCTCTCTTGCACTCAGTATAGAAACCAAGTAGGCTGTAAGAAGAGGGAAGTGCCCTTCTCTGCTTAGAAATGCTGTGGGCTGCTGGAGAAACAATATTGTAAGCCTGCTTTTTGTGGGCTTGTTTGCAGTGCCAGAAGCACTGTTTTTATTCTGTGAAACACCCAGTCAAGGTTTGTTATAAAAGTTGCTCTATAAATAACATACCACGGAATTAAAAGACGCCTGCTTCTTGGGAGAAAAGCAATGACAAACCTAGACAGCATCTTAAAAAGCAGAGACATCACCTTGCCAACAAAGGTCCGTATAGTTAAAGCTATGGTTTTTCCAGTAGTGATGTATGGAAGTGAGAGCTGGACCGTAAAGAAGGCTGATCGCCGAAGAATTGATGCTTTTGAATTATGGTGCTGGAGGAGACTCTTGAGAGTCCCATAGACTGCAAGAGGATCAAACCTATCCATTCTTAAGGAAATCAGCCCTGAGTGCTCACTGGAAGGACAGATCCTGAAGCTGAGACTCCAATACTTTGGCCACCTTATGAGAAGAGAAGACTCCCTGGAAAAGACCCTGATGTTGGGAAAGATGGAGGGCACAAGGAGAAGGGGACGACAGAGGACGAGATGGTTGGATAGTGTTCTCGAAGCTACAAACATGAGTCTGACCAAACTGCGGGAGGCAGTGGAAGACAGGAGTGCCTGGCGTGCTCTGGTCCATGGGGTCACGAAGAGTCGGACACGACTAAACGACTAAACAACAACAAAAATAACTGCATGTAGAATCTTACCTCAAAACTGACTGAGCCATCATGGTCGGTGTCAAATGCGTTGAAAAGGAAAGTTGCATATGTACTGGAATCTGAAAAGAAGTGCACCACAGTAAATGATTAGGAGGCCTTTTACCAGATGTCAACAAACCAACCGAATTGCAGGCAGAGAACAACCAGAGAAAGTTACTATAGCTGCTGCTTTTGGAAATACTTTATCAAGTGCCAGGAAATTATTGTTGCTTCCCCTTAGACATAGATATCTTATTTATTTATGGCAATATTTATTGTCTGCCCTTCTCTAATAAATTATACTCAAGGCAGCTTACAAATAAAAACATATTATCATGATAAAGAACAGTCCTGGCACTTAACAAGAAAAGCCTGCTCAAGTAAAATGGTCTTAAAAGCCTGTTTAAAATTGAGCAAAGAGGAAGCCATATTTAACTACAAAGATGTGTCATGGACCGTTCTCTTGGGCAAGAAGCTGTGCTTGGCACAGCAGGCAGGGAAGCTATGGGCAGCTGAAGATGACTGTGCCAAGGCCCTCAAGAATATATCCCAAATTATTTCTAGCAGCCACCAAGCCACTCACTGTCCTTATCTGGCCTCCCAGTTCCTCCAAAAGATCTCAGCTGGGAGTGGCACTCACCTCCCTGTGGGAAGAATTGTGAGTAGATCTGCTTGAAGCTCTCTTCATTAACAAGGCCACTAGGGCACTCCTGTCAAATGGAAAAGTGCAGACAAGTTCACCTTGGAAGAGCTAGTCTAAACAATACCCCAGAGTAGGGCCAGTGTGGTGAGGTGTGTCATCAAAGAGGACTTTGAGGAGCTGACTCTCATAACCAATGACAGAAAGCAGATCACCTCCTAGGGAAAAACTTGAGCAGTGTCTCTCAGGCTGCGGGTGATCCCACTGTACACGGCTGTAGGTGTGTGTGTGTGTGTGTGTGTGTAAGTAAGTAAGCACGTAAGTAAAACAAATGCTTCTGAAAACAGAAAGCAGCATTACCTTATTATCTACTGGTGGTTACACTTGAGATAATATAGGAAGAAATTCCAATCAGAGTGCAGAATATAGCCAGTAAGATATAGCAAGAGGGGGCTATTGTGTAGGGTGCCTCCCCAGGCTCAGAGGAAGTCATAGTATGTAGCTGGATTCTTCTGGCATCCAAACATCACAAAGAAAATCCCTCTGTGCTTTGGAGGCATCCATTACTGGCCTAGGAGGGATGAGTGGTTCAAAAGCAGAAAGAAGCATGCCACCCCATGTCGAAGTGCTGGTGCAATTTCATTTATATGAGAATTAGTGGTGTGTGCTGCTGTATAGACACTCAAGGGGGAAATATATATGTGTGTGTGTGTGTGTGAGAGAGAGAGAGAGAGAGAGAGAGAGAGCACGCTTACTGGAGCCATACAAGAAGTCTGACGCTCCATCTTTGTTCCTGAGTAATGGGAAGCACTTTGGCTGGGCAGTGTGTTGGAAGTGCCTGCCTATAGTCACAAAAGAGGATTTCATTATAGTTACAGTTTTTGTGACTGTGAGTAAGTTACAAATTGCAAATTTGATGTGTAGTGAGTGGGTATTTTAAAATATGCTCTCTTCAACAATATGGAAAAGGATAGTCTCTTTCTTTCTATCCAAAAGTTTTGTACTTGTTTTTTTAAAGCCTAGTATAGGGAAAAGAAATGGCCCCCAAGCAAGCTTGTAAGTGCACCAGCAGCAAGGGGAGTTTCTTTCCAACTCACATTCTTGAAGCCTCGGTACAAGACCTGCAGCTCCTTGCGGGTGAACTTGGTTTGCTCCTGCAGCTGATCCAGGCCCTCGGGCCGATGACAAACAGTGGAGAGCTCAAACTCATCCTCTACACTGTCTGCAAGAAAAGAAAGAGCTTCAAAAGTATAGCATGGACAGAACCAAAGCATCCCACCTGCATTCCTTGAATTATTTTTTTTCAAAGTGAGGTGTTGAATTTCCTTTCCCACCCTGCATTGGCACAAATAGACCCATCTCATGTGCATGTACTCCGTGGAACTACCTTTAGATGCAAGATCTCACACCTGGATGACAGCCAGAAATCAAGTGCTGCAGTATCATCCTGGCCTAGAGGAGGTTTAGAGAGCTTTGGTCAATTCAGGATAGAGCCCTGTTTGTGAAATGCATTAATACCCCCCTCCCAATACTCAAGGGAAACGATAAGTATTAAATTCAGATCAATTTGGATAGGAACCAAAGATAAGAGTTGATTTACACCATCTTCCATGGACACAGGCTGTGAACAGTGTTATGCACTCCTCACTTCAATGCACATTGAGAAGACCAGGGTCAGTACTACCAGGTTTACTTTCCTTTGGAAGAAAGAAATGCTTGTGGCATTTTTGTATTTTCTGTTGACTTACAGATATACAAGCAGAGATAATGGAAGTAGAAAAATTCTTATGAAAAGCAGCAGAACCACTAACACTGCTTTGGATTCAAAAACATGTTAGTTGCTAGGTAGGCAAATTCATAATGTCAGGCCCATTCACCATAATCAAGGAAACCAAACTCTTAACAGCATCAAATAAGTGACAGAGGCATTCACTGAGGCAGAAGCAGGTTTTAATTGGAACCACACACAAACTCAACCCAAACACACTATTATAAGTAATCAATCAATGAGATGCATCGGCTGTTGTCATGATGGCTGCATATATTGCCTCCACATACAACCTGCCCTCTCCAGTGTTCTAGGACAAAATCCCCACCTTGCTGTCCTTTGTCTTCCTATTCATTTTGAGCTCTGTCAACTGGAGTAGAAAGCTGGAGAAGACAGCTATTCCAGACACAAGTTCATCCACAAAGCAGCCATATACAATTAGCGGCTTGAGGCAGAGAGCCTACATTTTGTCTCCTCTATTCCCTTTTGTCCCTGCCTACATCACTCTCACAGTCCTTTTATAATACACTGCTTTGGATTGGTGTTTGAGAAAAGTGGCATACAAGTATTTTATATAAATACTATACAGAAGGAATCCCTTCTCCCACTTCCCCTGCTCCTGGGAGTTAATGATGTCACAGAACAGAGAAGACACACAGAGAGGGATAAAGTGTCACTTGCTTTCGCTGATTGAGGGGATGGATTTGGGCTGACGGCAGCAGGACAGCAGCTTGAGGAACCGCTGCTTCAGGGCTTTTTTAGCGTGGCCAGGTGGGTTGCCTGCAAAGAAATGACAGTTGCCAACCAGGAGAAGCATTAACATATGATGGCACCCTTTGTTCCACCCACACCCGATCCCTAAGCGCCAGCCACAACAGACATGGTATGGATCGGAAAGACAGTCATGCATAGCTTCAATGCAACAGGGAAATGGATCCAGCACTGTCACAGTACACCCAACAATGACTCACAACTCTTCTAAAGCACATGCATGCTCCCACTGAGCATCAGTTGGGCACGAAGAAGGGATGGGGAACCTGTGGCCCTTTAGATGTTGTTGGAATCTCATCAACCACTGGCCATGCTGACTACAACTTATAGAAGCTGGAGTCCAACAACATCTGGAGGTCCACAGGTTTTCTGTGCCTGACCCAAAGGAAGCTGCAACACCGGGAGGGCCAAAGAAACTGCATCCAGGTGTTTAAGTGTGCACTCTTTGCCCCAAGAAATCAGCTGCTCCAATAGATGAGTGACGTGGCATTTTCCAGCATGATACCCTGGATGGCTGTATCATGATGTGCAGCTCAGTCAGTATCACATGATCTTAGGATCATGGTTTTGAGCCACAGGTTGGGCAAAAGATTCTTCATTACAGAGAAGTTGACTAGATGACCCTCCTGGTCCCTTTGAACTCTACAATTCTATTATTCTAAATGAGAGTTAGATCTAGTAGCTCAGAGCAGGTGAATGAGGGCTTTAGGCTCCACCCTTAGCTCTCAGGAGAAAATGGCTGGGAGTAAAGATGTGCACCTTCCTCTTCCTGCCTCTAGGAAAACAGCAGGGGCTGCGTGGAGAAGGAAGTTCCTGTAAGAATGGTCAGCATTTTAAGACAAATGAGGTATAAAGCTGAGCTGTACAAATTAAAACATAACATGCGGTTGCAGCCCACAGAGGATGAGGAATAAATGAAGGGTGCAGATATAGAATGTGTGCAAAAACAGATAGGCAGGTTGGATGAAAGGCAGCTGTAAAGGTTGGCATGGTTGCCATCTTATTGCGAAAAAACCTTTTTATACACCTTGGTAAAAATGGCTTGGAAGAAAATGTCATTCTACAGCACACCAAAATTCATCTCTTTTTACAAAAAGGATAAACACTTTCCCCTTGATAAAATAGTTTTTCAACTATTGCAGTCCGGCTGTAACTGATCCTTGCCTTTTGTGTGTTGGGTATCGGTTGCCTTGTTCTCTGAGCTTTGCAGGTCTCCCCATCATCATTGCAAATGTGGGACCAGAAATGTCTTGTTTCCCCTCCATTCATCAACAAAATCTCTTAAATAAGACTAAGGCCACAACTCCTAAGACTGCAAACTCTTACCTGGGAGTAAGCCCCACTGAACTCAGTGGGACTTACTTCTAATTAGACATGTAGCATTACACTTTAAGTGCAGGGCCGTACCCAACAAAGTCATTCTACGAGCAGACTCATTAAAAGCAATGGACTTGACTAACTTAAATCCATTGATTTAAATGGCTCTTCCTTGAGTATGACTTAGTTGGATACATTCCAAAGTTATCAGGATGCTAGTTGTGCTGAACTCAGAGAGAGTAAATATACTCTAGCTCAGGCCACTGAGCACTTAAAGGTAAAGGGACCCCTGACCATTAGGCCCAGTCGTGACCGACTCTGGGGTTGCGGCGCTCATCTCGCTTTATTGGCCGAGGGAGCCGGCGTGCAGCTTCCGGGTCATGTGGCCAGCATGACTAAACTGCTTCTGGCAAACCAGAGCAGCGCACAGAAACGCCGTTTACCTTCCTACCGGAGCGGTACCTATTTATCTACTTGCACTTTGATGTGCTTTCGAACTGCTAGGTGGGCAGGAGCTGGGACCGAGCAACGGGAGCTCACCCCGTCGCGGGGATTCGAACTACCGACCTTCTGATCGGCAAGCCCTAGGCTCTGTGGTTTAACCCACAGCGCTTAGTTCTGGGGGTTTTCCAGCTCTCTTTATCAATAAATTTATATATCACCTTTAACTTTATTTATTTATTTTGTAATTAATTAACTAGCTAGCACTTAAGCACACTTACCTATTTGAGGGCTGGGGATGGAAGATCCCTGAGGCCAGGGAATGGAGTATCTAAAATGAACCTGCCCCATTGTTAAGAGGCTCTGCTCTGAGTGCTGCCACCTGCAGAAGTGTGGTGAGTGGTGGTAGGGAAGACAGGGCTTTCCCAGTGAATTCACCCGTGTAATGTGGAATACACTTCCCAGGGACACTTTGCTGGCACCAACTCTCATTGTCTTTTTAATGCCCGGTGAAGATATTCCTGTACTTGACTACTAATGGATACTTAATTTCTGCCATTTCTCACTTTATTGCTGGATTTATTGGTGATTTTATTTGCTATTTATTGTTTTGTCTGATTTCAGTTGTTTTATTATTCTTTCACCTGGATGTTTTGGCCAAGCAGCTGCCTAATTTTTGATAGGAGAAGATAT
This sequence comes from Podarcis tiliguerta, assembly GCF_965153285.1. Classification (NCBI taxonomy): domain Eukaryota; kingdom Metazoa; phylum Chordata; class Lepidosauria; order Squamata; family Lacertidae; genus Podarcis; species Podarcis tiliguerta. Next base: position 42,107,231 of record NC_139538.1, on the reverse strand, counting down.
GAAAGCAGATCATTTCCTACTTGTCTCAAGAATGCATGAGAATAGTTTTTAACCAGGGTTGTTGCACTGATTGCCCTCCAGATGCTGTTGGAATCTATTTCTTATTAACTCCAGTCAGCATGTTCAATTGTTGGGGATGATGGGAGTTGTAGTCCGGCAGCACACACCAAGATACTTACTTGTGGGGGTAATGGGACAAAAATTTAAAGGCATTATTTCCTCTAGCCTCAGTTATACTAGATTGCTACTGAGGCCAGTAGATATCAGATAAACTAACCTTTTATTGCCCAGAAATGATTTTTTTTTTAGCACCATTGTAATATTACTTCCTATTTGCTTCCTCGGGTCAATTTAAATGTTGCTGCTTTTAAGCTTGTGTACAAGTGTGTGTGTGCATGCATGACTCATGACTGCAAGGATGTTCTGAGCATTATAGAAAAGAAGTGGCAATGACTGACAAATGGAGACAAACAGGAATAGCTAGAGAGATGAGCAATACAGGAGAAATGAGAGACACCATGACCCAGACAGCCAAGCAGTTAGGGACATTTGCCTCAGACCAGACCAGGTCAGGTGCAAAGACACTTCCAGGAAGGAAGGGAACCCAAACCACCAAACCCACAGCAGCACCTTTCAGTAAGAACACTGAGAACACAGCAGTCAAACATGCACTTAAAAGGAAAGATGGTTTGGGGAAACAATAAAGTTGTTTATTTGCTCTCCTGGCTTTGGGCATTTTGTTTCAGCACATGCTCTTTGGGCAGCTTTGAATAGTGCCATAGATAATAATTTCACAAGGAAGAGTAACTTTAAAAGGTAGTCACTCACTTTCTCACACACACTTTCCCCCCTCTGCTGTATGATCCACTGAACACAGCACACCTATGAAGACTGCAAAAGGACATGGGAGTTTTGCACAACATGAAAGCTACATACTCCATCTTTTTCACAAAGCACCCACTAGGGAGGCTGGGGAACATTTGCTCCAGTTGATGACCACATAGATTTATGATTGTGCTCCACAGAAAATAGCCTCTAGATGCACAATAAATAATAAATCAGCCCAGGAAGCAAGTATATCTTTATCCTGAGCAACTTGCTCCAGATCATACACACTGCCTCTTTTGCCAGTAGAGTGTATTTTTATTTCTCATGGAAGACTAATCTCACTTTTGTGAATAGAGGTCTGATCCACTCCTATCTGTGCCTTGCCCCCCACTTCTCATTGGTTGTTGTGGATCCTGAACTGTATAAAAAACTTTCACGTCTTGCTTCAATTCTAACCTGAAGCACAGGTTTAGTCTCCACAGAACTAAACCATCCTTTCAGGATGACAACAAGTCATATGAATAACACCGCCCAGTGTTGTATCATCCAATTTCACCACAGCTCTCTGAACAAGCTTAAAGGAAGCTGGGATGAAAACACCAGAATTCACTACAAGAGACCAAAAGGAACAAGGTCTATGCAAGTACCTGCACACAGGGCTACATATGAATTAGCATTGGCTCCAATAACTGATTCCAATAAAAAGGAGCTCCCTAAACTACCAGAAGAGCCCTATAAACAGGAGAGATGCAATCCATAGAAAAGGGCAGAATATATTGTTGTGGTCACATTATGGCCAGTCCCCCAAATGCAACTCACCCCTGAAAAGGTCGTCAGATAGGTGAGCAAATTTAAAGCTATACTGTATTGGCAGCATTTCATACACAGCTGAAGTAAGCCACAGAAGAAGGACAATTAGCTCAGAGTCCTCTGTTGAAAGTCAAAAATGAGGGTGCTACAGAACACTTTAAATGATTGTGTGCACCTATCTGCTGGAAGGAGAAGGAAGGATGCAGACTTCTAGACCTTGGGAAAAAGTACACAGCAAATTTTGGAGCTGTCCTTGGTGCCTACTCTCACTGCAATTTCATTTTCCCATTTAAAACATCCAGGGAAGCCAAATCAAACAACTTCTCCCTCCTCACTCAGAAACAACTAACACCAAAAGATATATAAAGCTGTAATAAAGCAAAACTTAAACACAGTTCTTTGCAAAATCAGGCACAATCCATATAATGAATAAAAACTTGAATATGTATGCTGTCCCTCCAGCTACCAGGTGGAGCCAATATATAGCAATTCCAACTGAGTGAGAGAAATTTAGAAAGGAAGAAGAGTAATGGTTGAATTGGAACAAAAGAAAAATGCGTGGCTATAAGTGCAGAACTAAACATTGCTTCACCAATTATATATCTGTAGTCCCACAATCAGGAGATATAAGAATAACCTAAACTATTCCCACAGCTGGTGATATCCATGCCCTAGTAAGATCCAGATTCAGGTACTGTAACAAACTGTACATTGGGCCGCCCTTGAAAACCACTCAGAAACTTCCATTGGTTCAGAATATGGCAACTGGATTACTGACTGGTACTAGCTGATTAGAAGAAATCTCACCAGTATTAAAAAGAGGCTCATTTGCTTCCAATTTGTTCTTGTGCATAATTCAAGACGCTGATTTTGACCTATAAATTCCCATACGGCTTGGAACCAGGATATCTAATCTGAAGGCTCATGTGCTGCCATGAGACTCTGCCCCAGTCTAAGATCCATCTCAAAAGCCCTCCTTTGCATGTCACTAGAGTAGAACCTTTGGTTAATAGAGCCCTGCTTGTGGAATTCTTTCCTCAGGGACACTTACCAGGCACTGATTTCCTTTGCCAGACTGGTGCTGTGCAGGTGTTTTGGACTGCAACTCCCTCCATCCCCGGACAGCACAGGTTGCAAGAAAGATTCTTTGCAGTATCTTTGCAGTATCCCATTATTAACCTTCCTCCATGAAAGTCACTGGCCATTTAGAAAAGTCCATATTTGTGCCTCTGCTGCTTTGGTTTACTATACTTTTTTCGGGAACGGATCTTAGAGAGACTGGAATGTCAGGAGATATAATTAAATAACTAAGGCATAGAGCCGTCAACATGGATAATGACTTGTAGTTGGTATTTCCCCGTTGCTTTGCAGTGAACTAACAGGTGGTGGCAGCTCAGAGGCCTTTTAAGAGCTGCAGGAGATGTCCTATATATTCTTTTACAATGCTAGATGTAGCCTAAGGGAAAGTGCAGAAGGAGATAATTTCATGTTCCAAAGGAGTGCGGCACCACTGACAATATGGACAATGTACTTATTGGAAGAGCTGCCATGACAGGGAGGTACATGGCAGCCAGTGGATTGCCAAGATTAGCAACTAGAACAAGGCTTGCTACTATTTCCCGTGTGGTGGATGCAGAGGACAAGGAAGACAAACCTGCTGCTGAGAGGCTGATAAGACCGGAACAGATTTCAATCTCAGAGTAAGCAAAAGGGAACAGACTGAGGATGTGCAGACACCATCCTATATTAATATTCTCAGCATTACTTTGGCTCTGCTGCACCAAGCTCAGTGTTTTTGATAAGGGCCGATACCATCATTATGGTGAAAACTCCCCTTCTGAGTTCATGTATTCTATAGTACATAATTTGAAGGGGGTATGTTTGGCAAGCTTAGACTCTCAACTGTCCCCTAGAAGATAAGAGCCTAGGGAATATAAGAAGCTGCCTTATACTGAGTTATACAGTGGTGCCTCGCAAGACGAAATTAATTCGTTCTGCGAGTTTTTTCGTTCTACGAGTTTTTTTCGTCTTGCGAAGCACCGCTGTGTATTGACGGTTTCCCATAGGAATGCATTGGCGGCTTAAAAAAAAAGGTGCAAGACGTTCCGTCTTGCGAAGCAAGCCCATAGGGAAATCCGTCTTGCGAAGCAACTCAGAAAACGGAAAACGCTTTCGTCTTGCGAGTTTTTCGTCTTCCGAGGCATTCGTCTTGCAAGGTACCACTGTACTGCCTTATACCTTGGTCAATCTAGCTCAGTACTATCTACACTGACAGGCAGAGGCTCTCCCAGGTTTCAGGCACTGGACATTCTCGGCCCCACCTGGAGATATGGGGGATTGAACTCTGCATGCAAAGCAGATGCTCTGCCATTGTGCCACAGCTCAGAGTCCCTCTTGTCCAGGATTTCACAACAGATGCCACGAGAGGAAGCTGTTGCTCATGATGCAGCACGACATACCCAGACGCTCCACAGATATTCTGGTAGGAACATGTTTAAGGAAACTGTGAGCATGCAAACTGAATGTTATGCTACATGGGGAACATGGAGTCTTCAGGTCTGCTTACTCCAGAAAATGGATGGGTTATACTGGGGTGCCTCTGGTTTGAGGTTACCTATCCCTACCCTTGTTCACATTTTCATCCCACAGGCAGTTCTCAGGATCCACAACTGAGCCCATCCATCCCAGTGTGGGTAATCAACTCATCAATTTCAATCTGCACTTTTGCCCAACATCCATCTCAGACTAGATTATGTGTGAATATTCCCTGGCCAGGCTTTTATCTCCTCCTCCGCTCCCTTTCCAAGCTGTCACATTCCCTTGCCCCACTCTGAGGCCTCCGTTTCCTGCCAACTGCTCTTCTGAATTATTGATGCCGGTACTTCAGGAGCCATAATCAATAAAGCCAGCTTTTTCATCCTCCCCATCACCCCCACCCAGTTAAAAATGCTCAGAAGAGCAGCAGCCTTTGGGCCACCAATGAGTCAGCACCTTTGTGGGTTTGTGGAGAGTAGTAAAGATGGTGCTCTAAAGAACCGTGGGTTTCAAGGATGACTCTCCCAACACCATTAGTCCCTGGCATGGCATGCCTGTGATGATGCAGCAAGGCTTCAAAGCAGATGGCACCACCTCTCCAAACTACTAGGGGACACCACATTCCACCTTGAAGGGCCATGAATATGCCAAGGTTGTTAAGGGAGGGAGTTACTGGCATGGTGGGATATAAATAGCACTCAGAGAAAGCGTATACACCAAAGACGGGGACAACATCCTATCTGATGGCTCTAGAGCATGTGCAGACCATCTAGTTGCATGGGGTATTGGCAGGAACAAAGGGAAAAGCAAGCTGAAAATATAAGGGGCAGCCTGCCACCATTTCTATGTGTCTCCTTTTCTGGATACATCCTTAAACTTATATGTAAATAAAGCACTCTTTTCACTGCTCCCCACCCCCAATGCTAAGAAGTAGACTCATGTTGCTTGTAGGCTCAGTGATGTCTTTCTAAGCAAACGATGTCAAACCGCACATTGTGAAACACCAGTCATAAAGTCTGCACACATGACACTGTTTCACAGCATGAATGAAATGCAGAAGATGTGCACCAGCACATCTATACATTCAAAGGTGGTAGAAAAGTCCTCCCCCCCCCAGTTTTTTTATTTTGAAATAATAATGATCATCCTTGGTATTAGGTAGCACTTTAGAAGTCTTCAGAACACTCTGCATATACACTGTATTGTAATACAACAGTCATGTAAGGTAGGTCAGTGATATAATCTCCATATTTTATACAAGGAGGTAGATGAAGCTGAGAGAGGGAGGGTTGCCTAAGGCCACCCTTAAGACTTCACAGCAGAAACGGGATCTTTCAGTTTTGCAGCTCTCTCTACCAGATGCGCATTATCCATTTTCTATACATTTTAGTATAGAAAATTTTTCAGACATAAAAGGAGAGGCCATCACCTTCCGAGTTTTCCTGCCTTCAACACTTATGCCAGCAACATCAGCTGCAATCCCTGGTACCATCCAATGCATGTGTGTTGCACAAAATACGTGTCAGGGTATCCATGAAGCCAAAATACACTAAGTTCAAGACAGAGGCAGTCAGAATAAAGTTCAAGCCACCACTGCTTTAGCATAGGACAGTATGTATGCTATGCAAACTCTTAAAATAAAAATCTTGGACTAGGAAAACTCACATTCTGAGTTATTGCAAGAAAATGTTTCTCCCCCCCATGAAACCAGCAGCTGTGGCAGTAATGATGATCACCAGATTTTTAAAAGGATTGCAGTCAGGACAGAATGTAACTCTTAACCAGTACTACAAGACACAGGATCAAACAAAGGAAACTCCTATCCCCAATATTCAAGATTGGTTACCAACAGATGGGGACAAAGAAAAGTGGATGACTTTCTCCATCACATCCAGGAGCATCTGGCTGGACACTGCTGGAGGGAGCATGCAGGACTAGTTGGACCATAAGATTAATCCACTGAATAATTATTCTGATCTTATCTCTGCAGCCATAAGAAACAAGCACTTGGGCTTGTAATGAAAGCATGGGTTCTTAAGAGGCTGGATTGTGGGCCCCACAACAATCTCAACTTGTGCATGGCTCAGTCAAAGACCTGCTGAGTCTATTAATTAAGACAATCCTAGTTGTTCTTAGGTTACAGTAGCACCCCCATGCTCAGCCCCTGCAAAAAGTAAGAGAAAATGTTCCTGCCTATGGCCCCCCAAAGGCATAGGTAGCGAAGCTGGACAATGAAAGAGAAGAAGACAGAAAACTTGGCTTCAGTGCAGTTTTGGATGGGAAGAGAAAAAGGTGGTGCAGCTCTTTCTTCATTGCTCCACCAATGGTACAGTAAGCCTGCTTTTCAGCCAGAGCTCACAGGAGAAACAGAAAGTGGGGCTGTTCATACAGATTATAGCCAAGGGCTCAATCCCAGCATTAACCATCTGGTATTATCAGGCCCCATCCAAGAGAAGCCATTTTTAACTTAGGGTTGGAATGTGGGAAATTCCTACAGATCTTTTATTTGCACTCTTCCACAATTAAAGATCAAAGAGATCCAACATATTTCAGTCTATAAAGCACAAAGCCTTGTATCCATTAACACAGCTTTCATTAGGATAAGGTCAGTGTTTCTGTGCAATCAGCTTCCACTCACAGCCACCTTGCTGAGCACTCAGCAGTTCTCGTGAGCCAAGACTGAGCCCTAGCACTGAGCCAAACCTTCCTTTGACAAATTCACCCTGTTCCATCTTTATGCCCGCACAATGCCAAACTGTATTTTAGCCTTTACCCAGTAATACTGCAATGCCAGCAGAGCTTTTTCCTCTGTGTGCATTACACTGCCAGGGGGGCAGGCCAGGCAGAATAAATTTCAAGGCCCCTCCTTAGAGTTGTTTATCTTTAAATGGACTTGCACCAGACGGCTCTTCAAAGAGAGCCAGTGTGGTGTAGTGGTTAAGAGCAGTAGTCACGTAATCTGGGGAACCGGGTTCATGTCTCCGCTCCTCCACATGCAGCTGCTGGTGGACCTTGGGCTAGTCACACTTCCTTGAAGTCTCTCAGCCCCACTCACCTCACAGTGTGTTTGTTGTGGGGGAGGAAGGGAAAGGAGATTGTTAGCCGCTTTGAGACTCCTGAAGGGGAGTGAAAGGCGGGATATCAAATCCAAACTCTTCTTCTTCTTCTTCTTCTCAAATAGAACTTTCAGATAGAGGACTGTGCTTTCCATACTTCAGATAGAGGACCATGCATATGATCACCTTATGTATGTAAGAGTTTATTAATAGTAAACAGACATTATTTGAGGGGCCTTTTTTTAGTTTTGCTCTCGCCATACTTTTAAAGTTTAAGGATTCTTTTTCAGTGTTTCTTTTTTAAAAGTATTTGAATCTTACATTTTGTGGCATTTCATAGTATATAGAGTCTAATAGCAGAAAACAAGGTTTTTAAATATCTGGGGGAGGGGAAATATTCCCTGGGTAGAACATAATCATGAAATACATAAACACAAACTCCTCTCAGCTGAGCACCATCCTGAAATTCAGTAGGCCTGGACAGATTTTACTTCTGCTTCAACAATCACAACTTGGTTATGGGAGACTAAAGGAGGGTTAACTCCTGCTCTCCAAGGGGACTAGTTTGACAGGAGGAACTGTTGTACCCATGCAGGAGAGGCAGAATAAAAGAATAAAATAACAATCACCAAAAGATTCACAAAATGGGAGGAAATCAAAAACCCACAGTAGGACAATACTTTAATTAGAACCAATCATGATGCCACAAAATAATTCGCAAGTTTTTGATCTCTCCAGAACAGTTTCTCAGAATGTTAAACAGAAGAAAACAAGGTTGGAGCGAGGGGGGAGCTGTAGAATGAAACAGTCTTAAGATGGGCTCTGCTCTGTTGGGAACAAAAGGAGTAACGGTCTTACTAGAGTTTGCTATTTTGAAAAAAGAGCTACGTGTTCTACAGGTGTGGGGAACATTTGGCCTTCCTGGTGTTGCTGAACCACAACTCCCACCACCCTGGCCGTTGGCCATGCTTGTTGGGGCAGATGGGAGTTGTAGTCCAGTAACAACTTGAGGGCCAAAAGTTGTCCACACCTGTTGTGCAGTGAGCACAGAATTACAAAATGTTAAATCTGTGTATGTGTGTATTTTCACGTTTCCCTCATTTTGTGAGTGTGTGTGATTTTGTGTGTGCATGTGTGTGTATATATACAGTAGTACCTCGGTTTATGAACTTAATCCGTTCTGGAAGTCCGTTCTTAAACCAAAGCTGTTCTTAAACTGAGGTGCGCTTTCCCTAATGAAGCCTCCCGCTGCCGGTGCCCTTCCACCGTTTGGCTTCTGTTCGTAGACCGAGGTAAAGTTCGGTAACCGGAACACTACTTCCGGTTTTGCGGAGTTCGTATACCAAATAGTTCGTAAACAGGGTTGTTCTTAAAGTGAGGTACCACTGTATACACACACACACACACACACACTCACAAAATGAGGTAGACATGAGGATAGGAGAGTTGCTAATCATTAATTACACTGTGAATAATAATCCATAGGCTGCCCTGGCACTCACATTAGAGAGGCTTGTTTGGGATCAGGTGCCTCTGAATTGAATGACTTTCCAAGGGAGGACAGCAAATCGAAAAGAAGCTGCTTTCGCCATCCTGCACCATCTTGGGATTCATCGTCTCCCACCTACCTTGTCCTGCCCTTTTCTTATGCTGGGCAACAGCCAGAAAAAAGCCAGTCTAGTGCTTGGCATAGACACAGGGATGATCAGCATGGACTGCAGCGGGGCTGACTGCAGGGCCGCATCCATTAATATCTGCAAACCATTAGGGGATTTTGTTTCACCAGCTGGCATGATGCAGCAGTGCCTGGCCTGGGAGCACTTTTGTGGTCAGAAATAACACACGGAGGGAGGGGGAGGCAGGGGCCGGAGGATCAGCTCAGAAACAGGGATGGGTCCTCACTCATGCCCTCGAGCAATGTACTTGCTGGGTGGGAAGGTGGAGACCAGGGCAGAGCCAAAGAGAACAGGTAGGTTCTCATTTCTGCTTCAAGGATGACAAAAAATTGTGGGAGGGAAGTGGCACATAAGAATTCCTCTCACAAGTTCCCAGCATTGTATCAGTCTTGAGCAGGGCACTCTAGGGAACTTGTCTTGAGTTACAGGATTTCCCACAGACCAAGTAGCAATGGCAGGCTACTAGATCAGCTGACTGGCAGAACTTCAGGAGTCCCTTTTGGCCTGGTCATCTTTTACCTTGGCAGGTGGGTGTGACATGGCCAGAATGGCCTGAGGGCCCAATGATGTGAGGCCTGGCAGGCCTAATTAAGCCTATGGAAGTTCCCCTCTCCCACTGCTCTAAAATAAAACTGCAAATATCACAGTGCTGTTACACAAATCTACGGTGTGACTGCATTTGGAATATTGTGTACAGTCCTGGTCACCTCACCTCAAAAGTATATTGCAGAGTTGGAAAAAAGATTCAGAAAAGGGCAACCAATCTGATCACGGGGATGAAATAACTCCACTATGAGGAAAGGTTGCAGCATTTCAGGCTTCTTAGCTTACAGAAAAGGTGAATGAGAGGTTTATAAAATTATGTGTGGCATGGAGAAAGTGAATAGAGAGCAGTTTTTCTCCTTACACTTATTGACATCCCATGAAGCTGAATGTCGAAAGATTCAGAACAGATAAAAAGAAAGTACTTCTTCAGAAGGTTGACAGTTGAACTACGGAACTTGCTCCCACAGGAGGCAGTGATGGGCACCAATGTGGACAGCTTTAAAAGAGGATTAGATGGATTCATGGAGAATAACACTATCTGTGACTACTAGCTATGATGGCTATGCTCTGCCTCTGTGATCAGAGGCATTAGGTTTCTGATTGCCAGTTGCTGGAAACAGCAGGAGGGGAGAGTGCTCTTGAATTCAAGTCATGCTTGCAAGTTTCCCATATGTATCTGGCTGGCTATTGGGAGAACAAGAAGCTGGACTAGATGGGTCACTGGCTTGGTTAAGCAGACTCTTCTTACATTCTTACACCATTTACAAAGTGGTTGTGGAAGAAATGAAAAGCAGGGCTCACTCCCATCAGCTCTGCTGAAAGACCAGCTCCATCTGGCACATCCTGTCCCTGAACTATTTAACTTTAGGAATTGTTACCTGAGTTTGCTTTTCCCTCTTCGCTACCTGTCCATTTCCCCGTTTGTGTGCCTTACCTTTTATATTGTAAGCTTGTGGGCAGGGACTATCTTATTTGTATGTAAACCACTCTGGGAGCCTTTTGGGGGTACAAATGCACTAAATAGATAGATAAATAATTGTGGAGGACTAGGGACCTCTAGCCACATGCCTGCTCCTGTGCTCCTGCAAAGGTGCTGCAAATGACTCTTCATGCAGTTCTCAATTCATTATTGTGCCCTACAAGACCAAATTATGGAGAACCACAGAGCAACCAATGACAACATTTTGCTGGACAAAGCAAAACAGGACTTGTCATGGTACTCTATTCTTTAGTGGATGTACCTATATAGGCATAATATTCTGATTAGATACCATAATTGCAAATCAGAGGCATCAAATTTGATTAGGCCCTACACTTCATGCACAAGAAAAATAAAGAAGCATTATAGAGAGACACTGTATAGGATCACAGGAAGGTGCCTTCTACTGAGTAATACCATTGGTCCATCTAGCTCAGGGCTGTTTTGACTAAATGGCAGAAGCTCTCTGAGGTTTCAGGAAGGGGACATTCCCAGCCCTACCAGGAGTTGTTGACTGACCCTGGGACCTTCTGGATCCAAGGCAGATGCTCTAACACTAAATGCACTTCCTTTATGCATGTAGGCAACTGGCGTGGCTGCTAGAAGAGGCACAGAATGCACCCACCACAGAAACCAAGTGGGCTGTCAGAGGGTTAGGGAAGCCCCCTGCTCCACAGCCAGCAGAGAAATACAACAGGCTGCTGCAAGAAGGATGGAATTCTGCATCGCACCTCTACAAACCCCAGCAGGCCGTTAAATCCCCCCCCCCAGGCTAGTGTGGGTTTATTGACAAGACTCCCTTTCTCTGTGATCTGCCATTCTCTGCTATGTGACCCATTTTCCCTTACCCATTTGCCAAGTATCAATGTTACCATGTAGGTCGTGAACAGATTATTTGTTATGTTAATAGCAATGCGTTTCTGGTTTTGTCTCTTTGCTAAGTTTATAGCCAGGGGTGACTGTCTATGCGCGGGAAACAAGAGGTCAGACTACAATAGTGTTGTGAAACAGATAGATGACGAAGTGAAAGGTGCTTCGTAGGGCCATCTATAGAGATGGTGTTTTACTGGCTCTGCAGCCATGCTATGAAGAAGTGCGACCATCAGACAACTGGGGTGACTTGTTAACCTTGGATATGCCACAGTTTTATCTGCCAGACTATGATCTCTCCCCTTGTGTAGACACATATTGAATGTCTGCATCCTCTCAGGCAGAAAATCCATTCTAAAAACCAAACAGCCAAAGAATTAGACTCCACTCCCTGTAGCCCAAACTAAGTCATCTGCAAAGCAACTGGATGCTGTCCTCCAACACATAAATCTCTGGGAAGTCCCAGTCTCAAGCAGCAACAAGTAGAGCAGCCACAGATCTCTGTCCAGAATGTCTGCACAAAGAGATAACGCAGCAGGCACAATGGAGGGGGCAGAGTTAAGCCCAACTCTCAGTGGAGAAAGCAGGCAGGAATGGAAAACCCATGAAAGGCAAAGCACCATAGCTGCAGCAAAGCATGTAATCCACTTCTGTGACACCTAACTTGCCCCTCTCTGCCAAAGGGGTGGGGAAAATGGGACTGTTTTTTTCCAAGGTGAAAGTAGGAACTGAAACAAACTTATTTACACTCGTGGCTACTTGGCCAGTGTGAAAAGGACAGACAAAATGGAATGTCCCATGAATGGGGAAGGGTGGGAAAGATCCTTTATGAGCTCCCAGAACCAAGAAATCTCCTCCAAAATATCATACTAAGCAATGGAGTCCAGCTCTGGGAGCAGCCTGTCACAGGGCAGGAGTAGGCAAGTGACACAAGTGTCAAACTATGCACAGAGCATTCTTGCCCAAGCAGAATCTACAGTGGCTTGCTTGCTTTTCTTATTTCCCTGTCTCTGCTTCTTGGAACTGTATTGGTTTTCAGGGCTAATGTCCAGAGTCCTATAGGCAAGCAATCTCAGGCAACTTGTTCAACACTCAGGGCTTAGCCACACTTCCTCTCATTCTGCCACTTTCCCCTGGGGAAAACTCTGCTTTTTCAATTTGAGCAAACAGCAATTTGGGTTTCCCAGATTGCCATTTGTTCCAATCTATCACTAAAGAATGGCTTTTCACTTGCAGAGGAGCGGGGCAAGGGGAAAACCACTCAGACCTGTCCTTTCCTACATGGCACAAGCAGAAGTGCGGATGAGCCCACAGTGGAGAAAGAGCATGTGAGCCATCTAATCACCTGGTCAAACTATTACCCTTATATGGCGTCATCAAATATTATTTTCATTCTGCAATGTCATAGGAATATTGGAAGCTGCCTTATACCATGTGAGATCACTGGTCCATCTAGCTCAGTACTAGATGGTGGGGATTGAACCTGGAAACCTTTGCATGCAAAGCACATGTGCCCTTCCTCTTCTATTTTTTTAAAAATAAATTTATTTAATTTTCAGATTTTGAAATTTACAATCAATCGTCAAGCAATCAAAATGAAAAGAGACTTCCATAAATTCCCATGGACTTCCCTCCTCCCCTTTGTGGGTCCTTATGTTAACATTTTTCCTCCTGCATCTTCCTCTTCTAAGTGCTGCAGTGAGGGACAATGGGTTCCTCCAGACAAGCACTATTTTCAGGGAGGGACTCAAGGGCATACTGGAAATATAGGTTTGTGCTGTTGAAGTGGATTAAAGTGATCTGTTGCCCCAGACTTTTTGCAGCTAAGAAAGTGACTAGGAAGTGCACTTAAAAGGATGGGATGAGCAAGCGATTAGTAAGAAGATCATTTCCTATTAATCAGAATGAATGTTCATTGCCACATGACCCCCCCTTGCAAACAAATCAGAATGAATGCTTAATAAAGCCTGGTCATAATCTAAGCTCCAGGTAAGATCTGTGCAAGCAAATTAGCATGAGTGCTTAATAAACAGGTCGCCTAGAGAAGCCCAGTCTCAAGGAAGTCTAGCATAGGAAGAGAGGGGCTGACACCTTGAAGCAGAAGGGCATTTGCAGAGTCCACCACATCAAAGCACTACAGAAACAGAGATCGTTATACAGGGCTCATCAATACTTTCACACTTCCGACTAGAATAAGCACACAGTGCCTGTCTCTAGTCATCCAATACTACTGCTTCACATGTGTTTATTGCCAACAGAAAGCAAGCTACCACCTCTATCAACATAATAACCCATACACACAGTGCCCCCTCCACCTTCCGTCACACATCTCCTGCTCAGGTTCACCATGCTTGTTTACCAGTCCACACTCCAAGCATGCACCCCTAAAATGTTTTTTGCATGTAAGGTGAACACATGTATTAGTGGCACCAAGTTGGTGCCACACTCGTGCCCACTTGCTACAGATCTAGATGGGGTTCAGAAAGTTCCATGGTTTCCTGCCTCTTTAAGAAGTCATCACCCTGGCAGGGAACACTGTGTCCAACACAGGCTTGTGGCTTAGATGACCTGCCTGCTTCGAAGTTCTACTTCTCCCAAGGCTCACCCAATTGGTGTAGAGCTTCTTTCTTACTTTGCACAAAGTACAAGTTTATTTTAGTTTCCAGTTCTCACCTTAAGGATAGGCATTGCTGCTTATCCTCTGTATTTAGCATAGTCTTCAACTGCACGCACTCCAAAAGGTGTACGGCCCTTTCCACACTCTCATTGCCCCTTAGAGACCATCCAAGTATTATTATTTTTTATTTTCGAAGGGATAATAAAGCCTTCTGGGTTGCAGCAGAGGCTCCCTCTCCATTGTTGAACTAAACTTAACTACCCATTGCCCTGTCAAAAGTGATAGATTTGGCTAATCAAGGCTCACCCTACAACCAGCCAGAGGAGTACAGATTAAGCAGAGCCAGTTCCCCAGGACCACCCCTTTCCCTGTGCATTACCTTCCAAGGAGACCGGCTCAAAGAGTCCAAACTGCTCCAGCACCTTGACGAAGAGGACCAGAACCACCAACACGGCAATCATCTCCAGGCCTTCCAGGTTCATGGTGAAGGGGACTCATGGCATCAAGGCCCTCAAGCCCACCCGTGCCTGCTCTCCCAGCTCCTCACTCACCCCAGTTCAGCCAGGGTCACCCACATGCCCGTGGGTCCTTGTATTCCCTTTGAAACGGTGCTGCTGCTTTCAACCCTGCTGCTGAAGATCAGCCTCCATCAGGAACAGCACCGGGGGCACCTCTGACCCTCTCCCAAGGGGCACAGAGATTGCTGTGCCTGCTAAGGGGAGAAAAGGGTCACACAGTGCAGGGCAGGGAGTTTGCGAAGTCTGAGGCAGTGGAGTCTGAGCTGCGCTTGCCTGGCTCGCAGAGATGAAAGTGAGAGGGAGAGAGGGAGCGTGGCAGCAGCGCCAAGAGAGAAATGCAAGGGGGGGGGGGAGAGGAATGTGTGCAGAAGGAGCCCTGCCCTCCCATCCCATCCCAATGACACCAACACAATCGATTTGCTTAATGCAGCTGCTAAGGAGATGGGAGAGTTAAGAGGATCTTGGCTTGTGCCCAGGAAAGTTCAGTGCAGATGGGAGGGGGCATTAAACAGGGAGAGACCCTCATGTGACGCCTAAACATGTCCAGTCCCAGCACTGCTGCGGGAGGACACCTGTATCTCTCTAGGCACTGCCCTTGCCCATCTCTTGCTGCAGAGGAAACAACGGAGCTTAAAATGTGCAGAGGACAACATACTCTGGAAAACTTCAACCCAGCCTGAGAGTCCACCCCCAGAACATCCAGCTGAGCAAGGCTAGCCCATATGGTGACTACCAGTTTCTTAATGTTCTTCCCATCATCCTACATGGTTCTCCTTTTTATTTTTTTTACAATGGTTCTCCTTGATAATTCCACCATTGCAAAGAGCATCCTAGCTGCCTCTGCTTGGAGTGTGTGTGTGTGTGTGTGTTGGTGGTTAAGAAGTATCATGCTGGATAAAAGGGTAAGGATTGCATAGTATCACAAGACCAAGGGGGAGGGCAATGATAAACTAGCTCACTGGACAGAGAAGGAACCCCCAATGCCTGACTTCAGAAGGAATCCCTATCTAAGGCAGCATCCAAGCCATCAGAATTTCTTCCCCAATAATGCCCCACAGACGCCAAGGGGAGAGCTGGCCTGGGGGTGGAATTCTAGTGCCAGAGGAGAAAGCAGCCTGCTTTGCAGCTGGCAGCAGTCAGGTATATTTACTGATGTTGTTTCAGCCGCTACCTGTAAATTGATAGCCAGGGCTCAAAGCAGACACTAGAAATACACTACGCACACCAATATTCAGAAAGCTATTGATTGCCTGGCATGGGGAGGGGAAGGGTTTGTCAAAGGATATAAAAGTAGCAGCATGGTAATAAAAATAGTCTGCCAACACCTGACAGGTCCCCTACTTGTTCACCTTCTAGATACTTCTATTTATTTTTTCTACTGCCTGATTGTTGTTGTTTTTTAAATCCACAGTCAGCAAAAACGGCACTAACAAAGACGTTGCCAAAGGTATGCAAGTTTTCCCCCCAGCCATCAACCTGATTGGCATCTAAAACACCTGACTAGCTTTCAAATCCATTCCTATCCCTGCCTAAGGAGGGAGAAGAGTGGAGAATGGGAGCATCCAAAATCCCACGTACAAGTTCTATCACTTCTGGGTGTTTCCCAGACTGTGCCCCAAACTCCTTCAGCCCCAGCTTTTAGATACCTCCGTTGTGCTGTTGGTGTTCTCCCTTAGCCCTTCTCACCCACCTGGTCTATATTTTTGTCACCACACATACCTAGAAGTGCCCGGATCTTAACAGCGTACTGAGCAGCAGCATTGGCAGTTTCTGACTGGCTAAGCCTTTCATTTGTAGAACTGGACGTGCCTGAACCAGAGTCAAGAAAAATGCCAGGGCCTGGTGCCAGGATTCAGGGGAGGGGGAGGGCCTGCCCAGGCTCTGCATATTACTCATACCAGCAGAGCCCAGGGGAGGCTGCCAGCCTGGCATTGGCGCCTGCTCTTCAGATAGACGAAACCTGAAACAAGAGCCCCAACTGTGGCCTGCTGGAAGAGGGCAAGGGTTGCCCAGGCCAACGATTCTCCCATTGCCAGAGTTAATTCCTTAATCCCCACAAACCATTGGTTATTATCGCTCATCAGAGACAACTCTGCACCCCAGTCCAGCCAGCCAGAGCAGAAGAGAAGAGTGCACTTATACCAATGGGATAGTGAGTAGAGATGTCAGTGTATATGTCATCCCCATCCCTCTAGTCACTTTGAATCTCTTTCCAAATGTTGAGTCCAAAGGAGAAGAGGAACTGGGTACAGATGCCTGATGGATCTGGAGGGTCTTTTTACTCTCCCCCACCCCGCCAAACACCATCAGGTCAGGAGATTTTGCTCTGCAATTCTGAAGTGCTGGAGTAAGCTAGCCTCATTCTGATGCATTCATTGCATCCAAGAAATCCCTCCTGCCAGGCATAAGCTTTCATGGACTAGCGTCCACTTCTTCAGATGCACAAAAGTGTTACCCTAAATTGGCAGTACATACACACAGTTGTGGAGAGGAAAGAATATGAGCTGTGAAGTCAGAGGGAGGTGGGGAAATAAGAGAACGCAGACTGTAACTTGTATGTTAAGGCTGAGTTAAATGTATGTAAAATCATTAGTAACCATTCACAAAGCAGTGTTGATGATGATGCACAGCATCTGTCCTTACAAAAGGGGTAAAATGTGCAAACTCATTTAGCAGAGATTCCCTGTTGAAAGACACAAAGCAATGTGTGTGGGAGATCCCGGAGCTTGAGCAGCTACACAGCAAAACTCTTGCAGAGAGTAGGCCTTTTTGCAGGGAAGCCGAGTGCTAACAGGTGCCAAAAGCCAGAGATACTGTTATCTCAATGCAGGACACAACAAAATCCCATCTCCTCCTTAATGTGCATGTATATGGGAGGGGGTGGGGAATCTTTGTATGATCCTTGTGACAGTGGAGCTGGCACCCAGGTGAAATACTCTATGTAGTGAAATACAACACTAGAAAACTACCTCTTGCTATTAGGTCAGGATTTATAATTATAAGTATGTGTGTTGCCAACTGTGTGTGTGTTTGTGTTTGTGTGTGTGTGTGTGTGTGTGTGTAGCTCCTGCCAACCTAGCAGTTCAAAAGCACTCCAGTGCAAGTAGATAAATAGGTACCACTGTGGCAGGAAGGTAAGTGGTTTTTCCATGTACTCTGGTTTCTGTCATGGTGTTCCATTGCTCCAGAAGTGGTTTAGTCATGCTGGCCACATAACCCAGAAAGCTGTCTGTGGACAAACACCAGCTCCCTTGGCCTGAAAGCAAGATGAGCGCTGCAACCCCATAGTCGCATTTGACTGGACTTAACCATCCAGGGGTCCTTTACCCCATATATATAGTCAGCCACAGTCCACTACAGTCCATACACTCTGAAGTATGGGGTGCTGTCATCCTGCACACTGCTTAGTCCGGCAGCAGCTCCTTTACACAGAATAAAAACTCACAGAAGTGGAAAGTGTCTATCAAAAGGCAATCTATTCCAGCAGTGAGACAGAATTACGCATCTACCAGCCAACTCCTTTCAAACTAAGCCAAGGTCAGTTTGGCACAAAGAGAGGCTGATCTGTTCTCAACCTTAAATCCATGCAAATGGAGGCTTGTCGTGTTCCAACTCAGGACAGTGTTAAAAGGGCTTCAGGAAGCTATGGGCACAAGGATGACCAGGGTTGAAGTACCAGAACAGGGTCATCACCAACAAAAGGAGCAGGTCAAAGTAGCTGTAAGCCAACACAGCAATTATCATCCTGACTATAATAGCCATAAGCTCAGCAACACCAGCAGAAGGTTACACCCACAGATTCTTTTAGTTATAAGATACAGAAGTGGGGAGTGTGACAAGAGGCTCTCTTTGACCTTGCCCCTTCTTTTGAACTTAAATTGACTCTTCTAGAAACAAGGGCTTCTTGGCTTGTTTGCACTGTGCGCTGAGGTTCTGTGGGGTGGGTGCTCTTCACATAGATGAAGCAGAACGGGGAGCTCTGCAAGTGCTTGTGTGGTATCCAATAAGCATCTAGGGAACTTCACCTGCTTGGAAACCCTCATGACAATAAACATCTGGCACCAAATTAGTGGTAGCTAGTGGTTTCCAGTGGGGGCTGGCTTGGGACAATGTGCCTCACCCCACCTTGCTTTGCCAAGAGGATCACATCGTTCCCACAACAGCCCACCAGCCACACTTTTGAAACCCGGATGATGAGATGAAGGACAGTCAGGTCACAACACAAATAAAGCTCAAAAAAGAATCAGCGCAACACTAATTTTTAATTGCTTTCACACTAGCCCTCTGCTCAAGACTGCTGCAATCACCACACCATGTATTTAAGCTAATTCCATGTAGATAAATAGAGATGGTTCACATACATCGTACATATACGCACATGAAACTCCAAGCTGATGTGAAGCCTAAGTACTCCTTTCTTATTTAACTCATAAGGATCTTTTGGCCCACTCTACTAAAGAATATTAAGGCAAGCAGGGTGAAGTGTATGGGGGTTACATTTCTTGCTCCTATTTCCAGGTATAGTTCACAATCTCAGGAGCCAGGTGCTTCTGCAAAGCAATCAAAGCATTCTGATAAAACTGCAGATTGGAACAAACGGCAATATATATGTTATCGCAGTGAGATAAAGAGTGTTACTTGATCAGCACTTCCAAGCTGTGTCTTGTTAAGCAATGGACTTAGACTGCTGGAGAACTTAAAGCATGAGGAGATAACAAAAGACAAACTAAATGCTTCTTTTCTGTGGTTTTTCAATTTTGGTTAATGAAGTTAATATACAGGACATGCATTATTCCCCTTTTCTCCAGAATTACTTTTTTATTGTTGAACACGGTCTACAGGCCTTGCATGGACGATGCCCTTATATTGCAGGGATGTTACTCCCACCCACCCATATTAGATATTTCAGACATGAGAAAATGTGACACTTTCCACAGAAGCAATCTCAATAGCTGTGGATGTCTAATGGGGCTGTGGATAAACAAATATTGCATATGGTACAATATATCATTAGTGAGAAGTAGCAACAAACCAACTATGTGAAATCTTTTTGAATATATATATATATATATATATATACACACACAAACAGGGGACGCGGGTGGCGCTGTGGGTTAAAGCCTCAGCGCCTAGGGCTTGCCGATCGTAAGGTCGGCGGTTCGAATCCCCGTGGCGGGGTGCGCTCCCGCTGTTCGGTCCCAGCGCCTGCCAACCTAGCAGTTCAAAAGCAGTTCAAAAGCACTCTCGGGTGCAAGTAGATAAATAGGGACTGCTTACTAGCAGGAAGGTAAACGGTGTTTCCGTGTGCGGCTCTGGCTCGCCAGAGCAGCGATGTCACGCTGGCCACGTGACCCGGAAGTGTCTTCAGACAGCGCTGGCCCCCGGCCTCTTTGAGTGAGATGGGTGCACAACCCTAGAGTCTGTCAAGGCTGGCCCGTACGGGCAGGGGTACCTTTACCTTTTTATATACACAAACATGCCTTCCCTGGTTGCGTGCCACAGTTGCTCACCAGTGCAACCTTGGGGTACAAGAGAACATTCAGCTCAATTTTTTTAAAAAGAATCCAAAAAGGAACAACATTATCCTCCTCCCTACCAATTAGCTTTCAATTTAAAACAGAATTCACCATGAGGGGAGGGAAGCAATGTACTCCCCTGGTCTATAATCCATCAAGACCTTAGGAGCCGGTCCTTCTCATATACTCCAGTGATGCTGTTTACATTGATGTGTGAATGGATGAAAATTGATTGCTGCATGCACGAGCCAAGACCTGAACACCAACAACCTTCTTTGTGCTCCATTCTGAAGCCACTAATTTTGCTGTCAATATCCAATCTGGGCTCCCTGCTTGAAGGGAGGAGACAGCAAGATCACACAGGCACACACCAGAGTGGCCTCTAGTGGTCAAATGTTACCGCTGCATGAAAACGTGGGCTCCTCCAGAGAGGAAGGTTAGAATGTGTCCAGTCTTTGTTGAACAATTGTCCTGATCAGTTTATGGGGTGGTTATATGACAATGAGCATTTGTCCTGATTGGCTTGTGCACTTTTTATCCATCTTCCTGTGTCATTTGTTCATCTCACACTTTTCAGTGCATTTCCCTGTCACCTTCCTAGCAGCAAAAAGTTAAATAAATAAATAGTGATATTTATCCACTATGTCGGCAGAGTGCAAACCTAAACTTCCAGTAGGCACTTGAATCCCTCACACGCAAAATACTGACAGCCTGGAGGCAATCTGAGAACTAGCCACTTTGAAAAGTCCACTTAAAGAACAAGACCCATAAATTAAGGTCATCCCAGAGCCACCTGTGGGCACACACATACAGGATTGCATGACATGATAGTGTTACTCCTTAACAACTATTAAATACCTTGTTGTTCTCACACAGTATGGGTGATTAAATGCAAAAGATTTCCCACTCTTTCCACGCATACTTAGAATGGAGTTGGACTGCAAGCACAGATCCAGGAATAATTCCAGATTAATCAACAGAGCTGGGATCTGTTGTCCCCATGCCAGGTACTGCAAAGGAGATGTGGGTTAGTGGGATCTCATGCTCCAATGATCCATTGTTAACATGTTGTTTGCTTGTTTAGCGTTAGTGCTTGAGAAGATTAGTACAAGGGGATAATACAGAACAAGATAAACAAAAAGAACAAGATAGCAACTAGTCAAAGCAGAGGGGAACAGAGATTTTGTACATAACGAAGCTACAAAACTACAAAGGCGGGAGAACAAAGGCTTAGTGCAATTTATTCAAGCGATTAACAAAATTCTAAATATGGCCAGATTGATATTTGGGGAGATACAGAACAAAACAAAAGCACTGCTCTAAAATGCAGCTTCATTACACCCTCTGGTGGCTAAAGTCTACCTGGACAACCACAAACAAGAGTTCAGCATCCCTTTGTAACACATCTTGCTAATCCCTGGCTTCAGATTAGTTCTTTCCCCTGCCATGTGCCAGGAATCTTCTCTCCTTCCTCCATCTGGAAACCTCCCTTGCTCAGGTTTCCTAGCAATAACCAAGGCCAAAACCTTCAGAATTACTAAACAGAACTGTTTTTGTGCTTCAGGCAGATAAAACCTTTTGAGCTTTCTTTCTTTTCTTTTGAAAAAAAAACACACTAATGCACTCGGCTGGCATGAAATCTCCAAAAAAGTAGAAGACTATTAAAAGCATTTTTTTATTTTTATTTTTGTAAAGCTGATCATCTTGTTGTGGAACCACCAAACAAATTTTAAACATCAGGATTTAAATTACCTCACTGCCAACCATCATAGTGGCTGTCAAACGCAAAATAGTTTCTCATGAAACATGCACGTTCAGACACATATGAATAACAAGATTCTAAAACAGATTCATTTAGTTAGAACATTTACTACCTAACATTTCTATTAACAATCAGCAGTGCATTTAAGTTCCGACTCACGCATTAATATGCATTGAAAATGTAATCCCTTTGCCACAAAAGGAAAATGACTATTGTTCAGTTGTTTACATAGGTTAAGGTGCCGCAAGTGCTTTTGTTGTTTGTGCTGCAATGGACTCACAGGGTTAACCTTCTGAAAGGATGTTAAAGGTTGAGTAATCCACACTGATTCATACAAAACACACCATTTACTTCAGAGGTAGGGAACCTGTGGCAGTCCAAATGTTGTTGGACTCCAACTCCCATCAGCCCCAGCTAGCATGGTTAATGGTCAAGGTACATTTCCGAGCACAATTCAAAGTGTTGGTGCTGACCTTTAAAGCCCTAAACGGCCTCAGTCCAGTATACCTGAAGGAGCGTCTCCACCCCCATCGTTCTACCCGGACACTGAGGTCCAGCGCCGAGGGCCTTCTGGCGGTTCCCTCACTGCGAGAAGCCAAGTTACAGGGAGCCAGGCAGAGGGCCTTCTCGGTAGTGGTGCCCTCCCTGTGGAACACCCTCCCACCAGATGTCAAAGAGAACAACAACTACCAGACAATAAGGGAGAAACTTCTTCAAGCGAAGTTAAGAGCAATACTTGCCCACAGTGATCAAGAACCTGGAGCAACTATTCAAACATGTGGGCTAAAGTCAAGGAAGATTCCACATTGCTGGATCCATTCAATGCCTACATATGCAATGAAGTACTTCTCTCTTTAATGAATGTGTAATTTTAAATACACACTCTTTGAAACAGTGAAGGTTTTTTGTTTTGTTTTTCTTAAAAAAGGGTTTGTTATTAATTTGCCATTACATATGGTTCCATCTTATCTGTGACCAAGGTGTCACTTGTTGTAGCTGCAAAATTAATACTGCAAATGCAGAAGCATGCAAAATGACGTATTAGCCTGCTAAGGCTTATCGTTGCACCGATTCTCCAATCTAATTCACAATTATTATAAATTCGTCTTTGATTTAGCAAGTCATCTTTCCATGCAGGTGAGCAAAAGAACTCTGGGAAGTCAGGGAGATAACATTAAAAGGATTTATGACTGAGCCTATTCTTGTCTCTGAATGCAGCCGAGCACTAAATTGAATCACCCTTTCCATTCCACAAATCTGTAGCATATTAATTGCAAAACTATGTAGGGAAATGAAGCTTCAAAGGAAGGCCATGGTTTGGTTGGGATTGTGAAGAGTTAAGCATTTAATCTCACAGGGGTGAATTCTCTGTATTTGGCTGTAGATACCTTCTGTTCCTACCCTCCTTTTCACAGATTTTTCTTTTTAAAATGTTTCTTAAAATAATGAGGCCTTCTATGTGCCTGGTAATGAAGCACATGAACTGTCCAGGGTGCTGAAACGGCAAGCTGCTCAGATCCCAAATGCAAGAGCAAAATTCCTTCTAACATCCTGCATTATTTGTAGGGGTTCTGTGGGGTGGATGCTTTTCAGGTAGATGAAGCAGAACTCAGGGGGTGTTGCGCAAGGACATGGGTGGTATGCAAGAAACATCTGGGGACCCACATCTACTCGGGGACCCTTAAGACAATAATAGTCTGGCACCACATTAATGGGAGCTAGTGACACTGACTTGGGACAATATTCCTCACACCACCGTGCTTTCTTAGCCATAAAGTGGCCAAGTGGATTTCATCACTCCCACAGCAGCCCACCATCCATACTTTGGAAACCTGGATGGTGAAATGAAGGACACGCATGTGACAACGCAGCCTAGAGGAAAGCGGGAAGTAGGCAGCCTAGAGGAAATTCAGGAAGAGAAGGGGAAGTCTGGTAAGAACTGAAGCAGAGAATGGCATTATACAGCAGAGGAATCTGGAACGTAGCATTTAGCAACGCACTACAGACACAAGAGATTCAGGCTTTAAATGTAGGATTGGGCAGCTCCTGGTTGGAGAAACAACTCCTGCATTCTTTGGTAGATAGCTTAGCAGGGCTTGGAGGTGGCTCAGCCCAGGCTTGGGATGTTAACAGTCTAGTCTGATAGGCCTGGGTCTGCCTCACTTCTTCCTCCATATGGTTCCCCCCAGGGAGCAGCAATTTTTCATCTGAGGAGGACTGCTCTAGCAGAGGCATGACAGAAGGCATGAAGGAAAATGATGCAAAAGACCACTAATAATCGCATCCCCCTCTTCCTGAATAATGGTAGCTTAATTTTCATGCCTAAATTTAAAGCTCAAAAAAATCTGTGCAACCTTAATTTTTAATTGCTTTCACCCTAGCACCCTGCTCAAGACTGCTGACATCGCCACACCATGTATTTAAGCTAATTCCATGTAGATAAATAGAGAGGGTTCACATACACCATACATCCCCACCCCCACCTTCCCACACACTCCCTCCCACCCTCACATCCCACAACTCGAAACTGATGTGAAGCCTAAGTACTCCTTTCTTATTTAACTCATAAGGATCTCATGGCCCACTCTTCTAAAGAATAGATCAAGCAGGTTGAAGCGTATGTGGGTTACATTTCCTGCTCCTATTTCCAGGTATAGTTTATAATCTCAGGAGCCAGGTGCTTCTGGAAACCAATCAAAGCATTCTGATAAAACTGCAAATTAGAACAAACGGCAGTATATATGTCATCCCAGTGAGAGATGAAGAATGCTAGTTGATCAGCACTTCCAAGGAACTGTCTACACAAGTTGTGTCTGGTCAGGCGATAGCAAAAGATAGACTGAATACTTCACTTCTGTGTTTTTTCAATGGCTTACACTTTTCAGAATGGCTCCTTTTTGGTTAATACAGGACATACATATTCCACCTTTCTCCAGAATTACTTTTTTTTGCTGAACACAGTTCACATGCCTTTCATGGAAGATGGCATTATGTTTCAGGGACATCACTCCTACACTCCCCCATATAAGAAATATAAGACCTGAAAAAATGTGACACTTTGCACAGATGGCAATCTCAATAGCTGTGTATGTTCAGTGCGGACAAACATATTGTAGACAGTATAGAATACAGAATAAGCTTCTCTCTCCAGTCTTCTTCACAGCCCCTGACCTATTGTGTCCTAGAACCTGGCGTCCAGCCTTAGTCTTCATTTGCCTGCAGCGCTCCTGCCTCAGTTCACAAGTCTATGCCTGGCTTCCATGTTGCTGGGAACTGGACACAAGTCCAGCACTGGCACATTCATCCAAACAACAGCAACTAAAACTTAAATAAGCAGCAAAGGCATCAAAATTACACCCACCCACTAACTCTTAGCTGCCTTGAGTTCACAGAATCATGAATTGGGAGAGACATTGGGGGCCATCAAATCTAACCCCTGTGGTCAATACATGAATCTTCTTGGTACATCAGGAATGGGGAAGCTTTGGGTGTGGTCAGGCTCCAACACTTACCAGCTCCAGCTGGTATGGCCAATGGTCGGGGGAAATGAGTGGGTTTTATGAGTGGGTAGGGGTTCTTAAATGGCAATGTATGTTGCTTCACTTCCTGCGCACAGTGGTGAGTCCCCCCTCCTGCTGCCTATGTGGGAGGGGGCTACCCATTCTGCTGAGTGAGGCCCTGGACTCCTGCTCTGAAGACCTGCCCTGGCACCACTGTGTGATGGACTACATGTAGTTAGTGGGAGTTACTCCAAAAAGGGGAAAAGGAGAAACAGCAGCAATAGTGCACTCTTAGTACTGGATTCAAATTTGCAGGAGCATCACACAAATCAGGAAATGTGGCTGGGGCACTTCTGTTTGATCCTGCAGAAAGGACTTCAGTCTTGACTTATTGTCCTTATAATGGAAATTGCAATGACCTACTTCACAGGGATAGAGAGGCAAGTGAGATGACGAGTAGTAAAGCACTTGACATACTGAAGTGCTTCAGAAATTATTTATAACAAATAAGCGACATCACTCTGAATTCATTAATAGCAAGTAGCAAATTCACAAATGAATTACCAACAAATGCTTCTGTCAGTATAGAATAGTGAGCCCATAAATCTGGGGGTGGAAAGAAGAGATGAGACTCTGAAATGTTGTCCAGTTTGCTTTCGCTTTGCTCTTGAGTTTTTAAGTGTCAGCACTTGGCAGGCACCCACCCACCCTCCCTCTTCCTCTCTCTGTTGGTTCGGCCCTCTTAATGCATTGGGCCCCACAGCTTGTAGCCTCCTCTTTGCACCTTCTGAGGCAGCGAACTTGGATGCACTGAAAGCTATATTAAAGTTAGAAGGTATTGATTCTGTATTTCAGGAGTGGGGCAACCTGTGGCCCTCTGGATGTTTCTGGCATACAACTCCCATCATCCCTGATCATTGGGCCATGCTGGCAGAGGGCTGATGGAAACTGGAGTCCAACAATGTCTGGAGGGCCACAGGTTCCCCATCCCTTTTGTATTTCATGCGACACCTCTGTTGTCTGAAACACAGCTGCTGCTCCTGCTGAAGAAACCCCACTTCCTGCTCCAAATGGGCATGGCAGGCAGGGTCCCTGCCAAGAAACTAGTCCGCAGCTGTGTCTAAAAGCATTTGAAAGAAATGGTACAGCAGGACTAATTGAAGGCATGGAGGACCTTGCCTGAAAATTACATTCTCAGTGCATTCACACTTAGGGAGACTGCCACTGGATGCTGACGTCGGTCTCATTTGACTATAAAAGCCAGTGTGTTAGATTAGAACTGGGGAGGCCTAGGCTGAAATCCCCACTCAGTGTGGGTAGCAGCTATCTCTCAGCCTAACCTACCTCGCAGGGTTGTTGTGGAGAACCACATATACTGCCTTGAGTTCCTTGCAGGAAAGGTAGGATAGAAATGTAATGAACAAGCAAACATATGCCAAGCAGCTAAGGACTATGGGCACACAGAATAGCAGTGTAGAGTCTACAATGCAAGCCTATTTGGAGCCCTGTGGTGGAGAAGGTGGGGGGGGGGGCAGAAATGCCCAGGATTCCCCCACTCAGGCCATATCCTGGCCCCTGTGCTCACAAGCACAGAGTCTTGCCAAAGACTCCTCTAGCCCAACTTCCTGCTCTCGTAGTGGCCAACTAGATAGCCATTATAGGAAACCTGCAAGCAGGACTTGAGTGCAATAGCACTCTCTCCACTTCTGATTCCCAGCAACTGACATTCAGAGGCATCGAGCCTCTAACAGTGGAGGCAAAGCAGAGGCATCATGGCTAGGAGTCACCGGCTACAAGCCTTCTTCTCCACGTGCTTGTCTGCTTTTAAAGCCATCCAAGTCGGTGGCCACGACTACATCTTGTGTGAGCAAACTGCACAGTTTAACTACGTGACAGTGTGAAGAAGGACTTTCTTATGTTTGCCTTGAATCTTCTGACGTTGAGCTTCATTGGATGGTCCTGGAGTTCTGGTATTACAAAAGAGGGAGAAAAAACATCCACTTTCTCCACACCATGTATAATCTTAATATACCTCTTTCGTGTCCCCTGTACTTTGTCCTTTCTCTAAACTAAAAAAAAAAAAAAAAAAAGGCTGTCCTTCTGGAATGGATTTTCAGCCTCTACAGCAGCAAATGGTACTATCCATTATCATAACCAGGGTTGCCATCTTCTTTTTCGTTCAAAAGCACCATCTCCTTCTCAGGTCAGTTTCTCTCTCTCTCTCTCTGCATGTACCTTGCATCCCTCTCTATGCATGTACCAGGCACAACTGCTTAGTAGTTCATTGGTCTAGCACATGGGTAGGCAAACTAAGGCCCGGGGGCCAGATCCGGCCCAATCGCCTTCTAAATGTGGCCTGCGAACAGTCCGGGAACCAGCATGTTTTTACATAAGTAGAATGTGCCTTTTTATTTAAAATGCATCTCTGTGTTATTTGTGGGGCATAGGAATTCATTTGTTTTCTCTCCAAAATATAGTCTGGTCCCCCACAAGGTCTGAAGGATTGCAGCCAAAGCCCATCTCTCACTCTGCCTGTGGACAGCTCCAAACTAGTCCTTGTCTTCACCTTCACTTTTCTCAATCTGTTCCCTGCCGTTTTGTGTATGTGTAAAATCATACTGTATAACTGGCAGAAGAACCACGCTGGTGAAGCTTCTCAGACAACAACAGCAACAAACTGCAGTGCTCTGTCAAAAGAACTGAGAACTACAACATGATCCAAAGAATGGACTGCAAAGTGCCAGTCTTTCCTACCCATAACCCCCACCTCCACAAACACTGCTGGCATTACAGAGTGCCAATATGATGGAAAGGAGCACAATATGTCCTCTGGTCATAAACTGTACGCTGAAGTCCAGCGAAGCTAAGGCAGTGGCATCCATCACACCCACACCAACAACTTCTGGTGCTTATGGAATTCACAGCACCTAAGACCTATTATTCCCACTTCAGAACTGGGGAAAGCTAATTTCCCTACTTCTCTATATTGTGAAAATCACTCAGAGTTCAGAATCAAAGGACAATTATTCAGGGAGCATCCCATTCAGCAAGAGGAACTCCAGAAATAGAGCTGAACACACAAAGCATTGATCTTGGATGCTCAATTCAGAAGCACAAAGATCAGGGTGCTTTGATAATAATTAAGAGCATGCACAGAGTGCTTTCTCCTACCTCCAAGTAACCATAACTAGACCCAACGCAACTGGGTTTAGATGGGGAAAAAACCCACCACAGAGAATGATGACCTTCTGCGGTTCTCCAAAGTCTCCCTTTAGGAATTTAAGCCCCAAGGCTGTCCATTAGACCACTGGTCTTCAGCTGGTGCGTTGGGACCCACTATTGGGTTGCAGCCGAATCCAAGGTGAGCCACAACAGGAGCACTACCATCATGCAAATATATGGTAAAATATTAAGAAGTAGACCCCCAAATGAATGTTTGGACTAAAAGCGGGTCCTGGATCTCAAAACGCTGAAGACTACCGCATTAGACCATGTGTTAATTTGGGAACACGGATCAGTGCACAGGTATGGGGACTTTATAAACTGCGGGGAACTGGGTAGCCCACTGCCAACATGCTAAGAGATCAGGGACCCAGGGAAGGAAGAAAAGTGCAGGTAGAGTAAAGCAATTGCAGAAGAGGAAAAAGAGAAGACACTGTGGCTGTAAAGGAGCTGGGAGCCCCTAATCCTTGCTGCCTGCTATGCGGCAAGAAACCCCTTTCCTCCCAATTCCCAGCGTTTCCACCTGGGGTTTGCCTTCAGCACTTCCTTTCCACCAGACACCCTCCACCCCCCGCAGCCCACAATTTACCTTCAATGCCACTGAGGATCTTGAAGCACTTGGTCGTGAACCAGTAGGACATGACCAGGAGGATGACGATAAGGGAGGCATACAAGAGGCTGTCACTGTGTGGCGTTTCCCTCTCCATGTCTCCATGCCAGATGCGTTGCCCACCCTGCTTTCCCTTGGCTCCCCCTGGTCCTCTGCTACGTTGGTACCAGCCTCTTCCAGGCAGATTCAGAGCCACCCTCAGCCCCGTGCACAAACGAGGCTCCCCAAACCAATTACATTAATTGTTCTCCTTCCAACACATGGCGCCTGTCTAAAAATAACTGGCTGGCCCGGGGGGAGCCCAGTGGGGTGAGCATTGGAGAAGGGGAAGGTGAGCTACTTGGGCAGGATCAGGACCTACTGTGTGAACTCACAACCCCCCACTCCACCCCACAAACCGAGGCCGCCTCTGTCCCACAGCAAAGATTGCCACCTGGCAGTTTGGGGCTTCCCTCCCCCCTCCCCATGGAGCTTTATATATAATGAATGGGAAGATATTAAATTGTGCTTAATTAAACTGCACATTAAATGAATGCGCAGAAGTAGCTGGGTTTCTGCTTTGCTTTTTGCCTGCTTGAAGAAGCAGTAACTCCCTCCACAGCTCAAATCTCCCCCAAGGTAAGATATGGAGGCCAGGGGTGCCCATCCTCACCTACAGCAACTTCTTATGGTCTTTCAAATTTAATTCTTACTCACACACACTTCCTTCCTCTTCGCTAAGCCAACTGCTTAGAGCAGCAGGGCTCACTGTTCTGAAACCATGGTTAGATATAAATATGGAGGTCTTTTGTGCCCCACCCAGGGAGTAAATGGTCGGCAGGGAGCTGCCCTATAATCTCGGACCATTGACTCATCTTGATCAGCATTGTCTAGATCAGTCTTCTAAAATGAGTCCTCAGATGTTGTTGGACTACAACTCCCATCATCCCTGACCACTGACTAAGCTGGCTGGGTATGATAGGAGTTGTAGTCCATCAACATCTGGAAGACACCCCTAGTCTAAATTCACTAGCAGCAGTCCTCCAAGCTTTTTGCCAGGGGTCTACCCCAGCCCTATCTACAAACTTTGCTTCAACTCTTCTCCAGGAGGCATGAGCTGCCAATTAAGAAGCACTATGTCTCTGAAGTCTGTGCGTGTGCACACATGTGTGCGCACATGCATGAGTGTGATCAGTTAAGCTTCACCCACCTCCAGATGCCCAAATAGCTTTGCTCTCAAATTTCAGCAGCAACTGAAGGAAGTGTTTTACTAGCAGTATTCATTGCATCAAAGCTGAGAAGCAGCAATCCAGCCTAGTGTTTAAAATGAAGGAAGCAAACTTTCTGGTTAGACAGAATGCTTCCTTAGCTGCAGATGTTCTCAGCAACGAACAAACAATAGTTGGCTGATATCAAAGGCAGGCATAGGGAAGGAGCAGAAGCTCTCCACAGGCAATACACTAAAAGCAATCTCTGTTAAACAAAAGGGGTACCTGGGAGTAACAGTCCAAACACTTCATGTCACCACTGGTAACCCACAGGAATAAACAGTGTCACCTTCTTCCATTTCAGAAAGGGAGAATTTTCCTCCTTCACTCACGAAGTTACTGCATTTTTACAACACAGACAGACCAAGAGGAAACAGGTGTATTAAGCCCTAGGTATCTGTAAGTCTCTCTCTAAACACTAACCAGACATGATTAACCTGAGCTGCGTAAGGACTTACCTTTAGCACAACAAAGATAGTCCTCCAAATATAAGTACCCTGAAATGCAGCATACACAAGCAACATTGCCTCCTCCAGCCCTTCACCACAATCCTTTTGTGATCTACATGTGAAGCAGATGACAATGTCCAGGGATCTGGGTTCAGTCGCTCACCCTTTGGCCTAATAATACTACTGTATAATAATATAGCATCTTCAAATGTTCAAAGCACTTAGGATAACAAGAAACTGCCTTATACAGAATCAGACCATTGGTCCATCTAGTTTAGTATTGTCTACACTGACAGTGGCTCTCCGGGGTTTCAGACAGCCTCTCCCTGCTGGGGATTGAACCTGAGACCTTCTGCATGCAAGGCAAATCCTCTGCCACTGAGCTATGACTTTTCTACACGTAGCCTGTGTTGCCTTAAGTGCACCACTGTGCTGTCACCTTTGCACGCAGTCAGAGTCTAAGAACCAGGTGTCATCACCCCACTTATCTCCCTCTATATGTAAAAGAAAGCTGTGAATACACACACACGCACACACACACACAACCACCCACCAGTTCCCTGGCGAGACAGTGCTGGCACTGAGCTAAAATTAAACAGTCACCCACCTGCCTGGGTAAAAATAGCAGACAGAGTTGCACATTGGCAAGGCTTCAAGCACAGCCACTAATTTTCCATGCCATTGTGAATGTGTGGCCCCATGACCCAAGGGCATGGAGTCATATGCTACAGCCTGCCCACATCAAGAACTGTGCAGGATGGGTTGCCAGATCACAAAAAGCCATCTGCATTCAATTTTTTTAAAAAACAAAACCCAGGATGGTTGCCTTCTTCTGGAAGCCCAAGGGAGACTGGTGGTACTTGGAGAATTTGAGCTGAAGGCTCTGGACACCAGAGCATCCTTCAAACCTCTCTCCCCAGAAATAAGCCAAAAATGCAGGCAGCATTTTCTGGATACCACGCCATGCAAGACCATCACAAAACACTCGGCAGATTCCCAGATCTGATCTAGAGATGAGAAAGGTGCTC
Organism: Podarcis tiliguerta; assembly: GCF_965153285.1. Classification (NCBI taxonomy): domain Eukaryota; kingdom Metazoa; phylum Chordata; class Lepidosauria; order Squamata; family Lacertidae; genus Podarcis; species Podarcis tiliguerta. The sequence goes on along the minus strand of NC_139538.1, from coordinate 42,075,462 downwards.
CCAGGAAGAGCTTGCTCTTTGCCAAGACAGCCAGAACCACATCAGGGAACAGCAAGGGAGGCGGGCGACTCCATCAAGGCCTCTCTTTAGGAGGATTCTGGCTGTCCTCGAATCAGCTCACTGAGGGAAGAACTGTGTGCCAAGAACAATCCTGCCCTCTTGACACAAACATTTCCACCTGCTCTGTTCCTAGATATAACCTTGAGGAGGAGGGAGCACTTCCAGGGAGGGGCTGCTCTCTAGAATCTGCAGGTAGAACTATATAACTGCGTTATAAAGACTGTAACTTTAAGAACTGGTTCCTGAGCTTGCTGTTTCCTTCCTCCCTCCTCACCCTTTTTCCTTCTGTGCCGTGTCTTCTTAGAGAGTCCCTGTCCTCAGGCTTACAATCCTACTACTGGTTATTGTAAGCTGCCCTGGAATCCTATTTATCTGAACAGCATAAATATTATATATATATTCCAACACAATCCCATCTCTGTCAGTTACGGGTTAATTATACACACCCCAGCTTTGATTTCTTTCTGAAATAGGGCAATGGATCACATGGACCATTTCATAGTTATATAACAGCAACAGATTCCTTAAAACGCAACTCAGCCAGCAGCGGAACGTGGGTCCTACAGAATTTGAATCTGCCTGTGCCGTCTGTTCAGCTAAGGCAATGCTCAGGAAATGAGGGTTCATCACTGATGACATGGGTGCCCTTTCCTGCAGCTGGGAGCCCACTCACCTAGATTACCTGGCCTGGTCAGGCTGATCTAATGATGGCTAATATCTTCTTTTCTTCTTCTTCTTCTTCTTCTTCTTCTTGCTTTATCTGTCCATTAGGAGAGTTAAATTTAGGTCACAGCTGAATCTTATTACAGAGCTGCTAATCAGAGTGGGAGCTGATTATTAATAAAGCACAGCCAAATATTGACAAAAGGCTATTTTTGGCTACAGATGTTACTGTTTCAATCTGGTTAATTGATCCGGAATCATTTCTCTTCGCCCAGCGTCACAGGGAGCTCACAGCATTCCAGGGCACTTTTAACAGGAGAGTCTGTGCTTTATTTGGACTGGGCCCAGCTCTAATGGCATGTGAATGAATAATACAGAAGAGAGCACCTTAGGGCATGTGCAGAGTGCCTTTCATTCATTAGCCACAATCTGCTTCTGCACACCTAGAGACCCGTCCAGACTGTTTTATTTCATATGCATTAATGCAACTTGCTCTTGACATAGTAATAGTCCATTAGCAGTGGGTTTATTCTGTTTCATTAGTTGTTCTGCAATGCTTCCCCAATGCTACCACATTATTGGAGGGGCTACAGTGCAACAAGATAAACCAGTTTGTTGGTGGTATAAGAAGTTATGGGATTTTAGCAGGAAGTTATAGGATAGGCACTGATTGGGAATGAAGCAGTGTGACCACCCCAAAACATTTGCAAACGTTTCAAACAGTATTGAAAGTGGGACTGTATATGACCACCTAGATAGCACCATGAATGCATGATAAAAATGATGTACTAAGGCCCTAAGATTAAGTACAAAGGTTTTATGGGGAAAGAGTCAAACTCTAAGCAGGCTTGTATCCTAATACCCCTGAAGCTCCTCTGAAGCAGGAACAAAGCACTGGCAGACCAAATAATAAGGGTGCAGACCCTTGAATCCTAAGGGAAAATATTGTAACAACTTACATTACATTTAAGAAAAGAAATTGCATTAAATTTAATATAATTTTAACATAAAAACAAAAAAATGCATCTTCTCACTAGTTAATATTAGATGATACCCTTGCTTATGGCAGAGTCCAAAAAGTCACATTCTCGTGGCCAAAATTCAGGTTTTTATTCTTGCAGAAAAAGAGAGATGACATCAGGCCCACCTGAGCTTGGAGTTTGAATCAGAGGTACCTTTCCTTGCAGGCCACTGGCAAACCCCCTCAACTAATAAACATGCATGTCTGGGAGGGGGGCATGATAGATGCAAAAACCTTCCATCCAGCTCCACACTTTATGCAAGATATTGCATAAATATTGGCAGTCCAAGATTTCAGCAAATCCAGGCTGATACATCAAGTGCCTAGTTGTTGCGCTTCAGTCAGTCCCTGGAGAAGCTGCTGCGAGGATACCAGTTGATCCCTCACACCAAATATTCTGTTTTGAACCAAGTTAATCTTCTTTTCCACCCTTCACACAAATTGAATCTCTCTTTTCTTGGGGTAATTTGATTAACTGTCTGCAGCCAGCTACAGGGGAAATGTTCTTAATCTACATTGTCTTTTGTATCAGGTAGGAACATTAAGGGAGCAAGCCCCATTGAGCAGCATGTTCCATGAACGGGTGGAGTCATTTAAAGAGGCAGAGTCAGGGAAAGACGTGGGGGGGGGGGGAATTCCATTTGTTTTGACAGGAAGCAAAGAAGCCAACTTTCCCATTTGCACCTGCAGTGTTTGATTGGAAATATCCCAATTCTCACAAGGATTTCAACACGATGGAACAAACGACACTGCACTTAGGGTGAGACAAAGTGTGTGTGTGTGGCAGGAAGAAGGGCTTTTTGCAAATGCTTTTTCCACTGGGGTGGGTGTTAAAAGGGGTGATGGCCCTACCGCCCTGGTAAGCACTCTCCCTCTCATCCCCAGAGCATATTGAGAGTGAGGATAATGTGATGCAGGGAACACTACTCTCGCTATGAATTGGCTTGACAATGTTTGCACACAGCCAAATTAAATTGGCTGCATGACATCATCTTGCTGAATCCTCCCCACCCCAAACTGACACTGAAACATCAGTTGATCAGGCAGCAAAAAGCCTGGGAACAGCAGTGAAAGGGGTGGACAAAGGAGACTTGGGTCAGTTCAGCAGCCTAAAAGTGCTACTTCTAAACAAACAAAAAAGTTCACATGTGAACAGTTGGCACAGACAAAAGCAGAATACCAGAATTCATATTTTGGGTGCACCTGTGTTAAACATAAAGCCAAACATAAAGCATAAAGCCAAAGTGGCTTTAAATCTTGAGAAGAACACAAGCTGCTGGCTAAACCTGATGATTCTGTTTCTGTTTGCCTCTGTTAAACCTCAACCATGGATGCTGAGCTAAGGTAGACTGACAAATTCTGAGTGCCTTGACTCCAGAGTAAACTAAAGTTATTCATTCCTGACTAACCATAAATGCCTATTGCATGACCTAGGAAAACTGAGGCATGGCCCATGAGGAACTTGTCTTGATCCTCAGGCAAACACAAGGATGACTCTAACATGCCAGTTTTAGGGACTTGGGTGCTACAGCCAATGGCACAGAGGACAAAATGCATCCTTCTGAATAGGCATTATGAATATACACCTGAATATGCACCTAAGCTCTGATGCCCACCTGTGAAATGAACTTTCCTGACAAATAGTATGGGAAACTGGCAAAGTAGGGCAGGAGAACCAATTGTGTCCTCATTCTACCTGGGCAATCAGGTAGTGTGTGGTGTGGCTGACAGAGCATGGGGCTTGGAGAACAAGGCGTTCAGAGCTGAAATACATTTTCAGTCATTGCTATTCAGTTACATTAAACCAGGGATGGGGTCATGTTCATTTAGAATCTCAACTTCACTCTCCAAGAAATGGGCTTAAGTTCAAGAAGTCCTCATGGTAAACCAGAGCTATTGTCGTCATCTCCTGCAGGCAGTTAAGTTCCACCCATATTCAGTCCATCCACAAGTTAGGCTATTTCTCTGCCTTCCTCAAGAAGACACACCTATCACAATGAAATTTACAAAGCTCAAGACTGGCACCTGCTAAATACAGAATTAGCATCACTAGGGAGTGAAGTTGGGAGGTACATAATGCAGCCCTTGATGCTCCTCAACTTTTCAGCAATCAGTGCTAGCATCCTACCAAACTGTTGCGTGTGACTCTGGAAATGGCAGAGACAGCTCCATGCTTCAGAGCAATATGCCACTCATTGGGTCCAGAAATAGGCTGGGATGGACAGCGAATGCAGGAGGAAGTACCATCTTGAAATACTGAGCCCAGATCTAGTAGGGGAGAGCTGAAAACGAGTCTGACCACCTCCACTGGGCAACCTGACCCAGCGACAGAAATCCTTTGAATATTCACTGAATTCTAGAGACCAACAAGCAGAGGGAATATGTTGGGGGTGTGATTCTTCCTCAACTCAATGAGCTTCTAGATCAGAAAAGGATGACACCAGAGGAGAACCATTTGAGATTTAACTAGTAAAAGGAGGACTCGATGGGGGTTGGACTCGATGGCCCCTGTGGTCTCTTCCAACTCTATGATTCTATGATTCTATGATTCTATGACAACACACATTAGAAGTTGTGTGGGGAACTTCTGGTACTCCAAATGATGTTGATCTAGAATTCCCATCATCCCTGACTATTTGCCTTGATGATGGGAGTTGGAATCTAACAAGATCTGGATGGCCACAGGCTCCTTGCATTAGAATGTGCACTTAAATCATGACTCACTCTTTGCCCCAAACCTACGCCTGGGAAGCACACAGGACACTGAAGGAATGGAGAAAGGCTGTTGCACATTGGGACCGGAAAAAGCTGAAAAAGCCTAGAATCTCTGCATATAGGCTGGAATCTGCTCGAGCTCAACCACCTGAGGCTTGCTTTTCTGGGTCAGGTAATAGGAATAAGCATGAAGTTTGGGTGCACAGATCGAACAGCATCAGCTCCAATAAGAAGTAATGGGCTCCAGTCCAACTCTCGGTGCTTCTGCTGGGCACGTATAATTCTGTTTGCAGAGCAGAGCTTCAATCTCTCTGCAAAGAGGCCTTTTACAGGGTGGGGTGGAAATGGGCCATGGGAGCCAACACATTAGATATGCCTCATGTTTAAAGCAAGAGAGTCTGAAAAGGGTATGATGCAGGAAGAATTTCTTCCCAGCCAGCCCTGGTGCTCCCAGCAAGGCTGCAGAAAGACCCAGCCACCAATTCCAAGGACCTGATTGGGGGTCCTGGCCCTGAACCAGAACATAAGTGTATGTGTGGAGGCGCAACTGAAACTCAGTGTGACTCCATCATCTCTCAGGTATGTCATTCTGGACTAGCCACATCAATTTTGTTTTCTTCTTCCCCTACTCCAAAGAGGCAGGATGACCTACAACTAAGGGGGGGGAGAAAGATTGCCCCCCCTTGTGCTTCACTGCAGAGCCCATGGCTTTAAAGACCACCCCACAAAATGCTCATGATCTCTAGCCATCTGCCACAGTTCCTTTCCATGCCAACTCCAGAGCCCACCCCTCCACCAGAACCCCGGAATCAGCCTACCTTGAGACAGGGTCCCCGTGACCAGCTGGTAGAAGAAGCGGATCGCCCGCCCCAGCTGCCTCTTGCACCGTCGCTGGCAGTGAGTCATGGTGCCAAGACACAGTGGCAGGGTGGCCCCCGGTCAGAAAAACAACTCCTTGGGCAGGGTGAGAACTAGAAGTGCTCAAGGAGTAGGGGGCCCTTCTGTTCCTGCCTCTGACCGTGCCCAGACATCCGAGCCAGAACAACCCCCTGATCTCAGACAGACAGCAGGGCTAGGTGGGAGGAAGAGGAGGAGGTTTGTGCTCAGATAATTCCGCTGGGATTGGTGGTGGCACAGGCAATGCCTGGGTCACCGCGAGAGCAGCGGCTGCCAGTAAGGGGACACGCCCAGAGCTGTGCTCCCCATCCAGATTCAGAAAGTCCCAGCACTTTCGAGGGCTTCTGAAAACTTGGAACAATTGTAGCACAGGACAAAGCTGAGCACGGAGTGGCTTGCTGCTGTCTTAACTGTGAGCTTCTCCAATGACACACGCAGGCGACGCTCCCTCCTCGGACCCTCCTCCTCCTCCGCCTCCGTGCAGCAAAGTTGCTGGAAGAAGCAGCGAGGAGTGGACAGCGAAGCAAGAACCACAAAAGAGGCAGTGCTAAGTGGCTCTCCCAGCCAGTCGCATAGTTCCATGAAGGGGGGCAGCTGGCAATGCCCTGCCTTGGGGGAGTGTCCCCTTCCAGGCAAGGTTGGGCAGCAGATGCCTCTTTGGTTCCCTGCTCTGCCTGGCATCTTCCTCTGCCACACCCAGCGCTCTACAACAGGCTCCCGGGAAACCACAGGCAGTGTCGGTTGGCATGGCAATGGTCTGACTCCACAGGTCCTGCTGGCCAATGGGGCGCTGCTGCCTCCTCCTAACGCCTTTCCTGCAGACTGCAAGGATGTGCCTTTTCCATCAAAGTGGGGGAAGCATCACAGGACAGGGCACAGAGACAGACGCCTAGCACTGCTCCACATCTGGCTCTGTGCAAACAAAGGCGTGCTGGCAACGTAATTCCTCAAACTATCGGGGCGATACATCAGCGAGTGACAAGGGAAAGCTGCAGCTGGGTGGAAATAAAGAGGTAGGAAGAGACGCAGCTGTGGACCACAAATCCACCTGCCTCTGTATCTGAAAAGGATCTGGGTTAACTACCAGGAAGGAGAATGGCAGCCCCAAAGGAGGGGGTGGTGGCTGGCCACAAACCTATAGTTGTGCCCGCTGCTTTTGACAGTTTGCAGCGACATCCTTTATTACACTTCGGCACAGTTTGGTTTCTGAAGATAACAGGCAAATGGATGGGGCTTTGTTGCATGGCATGTAAAAGAGGTGATGCAGGTGTCACAAACCAAGTAACTTGTCCAGACAACCCAAGATGGTTATCTTGATAAGAGCTAGCATATTTTAAAAAACGCACACGCAGGAATGCTAGAGATGGTGAATCTGCTTTCATACACACCTTTACAACTCAGGCTTTCACTGCCATTACCTTATAGAGATCTAGGTAGCAAGATAATGAGTGGACACCAGACAGAAGTACCTGGAACAAAGGATATACGAAAGCAAAGCATATACAGTACGTATGTGGTGACATACTTTCTTACTCAGTTTTACCCCATTTCTTATCCTGAAGAGTATTACACACAGTAGCTTACAGTGTTCAGAGACTTATATAAGCAAATGCGCTTTGTGAATAACCCAGAGCAAGCCAGACCTTAGCAAAAGCAGAGGTTTAGTTGGGGAAAGCAAATAAAAGCACGGAAATCAGAGGTGGGGAACCTGTGACCCTCCAGATGCTGTTGGACTTCAACTCCATCTTCCCTCACCACTGGCTGTGAAAGGCTGTGAGCAGATGAAAACTGGAGTCCAAAAATATCCTGAGAGTTGCAGCTTCCCTGGCACTGCTTTAGATGATCTAAAAAGCTACAAAAGGCAGAGTATGGATTTCATTTATTCACTTCAAACATTCATAGATTGCCTTGCAGCAGAAAACTGTTCATAGGGCAGCTTACAACACCAAAACGCAAACAAATGCAACCTATACAAAACTGAACCTCCATTCAAACCTACATTAAGAACAATTGAGCTTTGTCGTTAAATATATTACATAATCTCCTGGGAGAACAAGCCTTGTCTCTCCCACCACAAAATCTCCCAAACAATACATAGGAGTCTGCTAAATCAAAGCATGGATCTCTTTCATGGAAAAAAGCCTTTCTGATAATTTTGGAAGTATATTGTTATTACATTCCCACGTGACTCAGACCCAGTTCCAACATGTTTCAGGTACGCTCGTGTTGCATGTACACTAAATTTAGCAGGGAACGTAACAGAGTGGTAGAACACATGTGTTTCATGCAGAAGGTTCCAGATACAATCCCTGGCATCTCCAGTTACAATATAGGATTTGCCCAAGACCATTGAGAACTGCTGCCAGTTAGAGTAGACAATACTAGACTAGATAGACAAATAATGTTCCCTGGTATAAGCCTGTTATGTTCCTATTGTTGTGTGGCTTTGAGTATCAGTTGGAGGTTAGGTTTTTTCCCTGACTGTTGGGAAACCTTGAACTGAACTGAACTGAACATTGTTAAAAGAAACAGATAAACATTGGCAACTTTCAGATCACCAACTGTCTCTATACAGAAACCCATGACCCTCCAGATGCTGACTGCATCATCCCTGGACATTAACCATGTTGTCTGGGATGGATGGGAGTTGGAGGTACAAGAGGCTGTCAAATCCTCTTTAAAGTCAGCCAAGTTGATGGTCATCACTGCGGGAAATTTTACACTTTGCCATTCCTCCTGTTGCCATTAGCAGGACCAGTGGGGGCAAAGCGTTAAGGCCCCCTTCCCCCCACTCACAATGTGGTCCTGATCCAACTCAGCAAACCCCTCATCCCTGACTATCTGTCTGTCTGTCTGTCTGTCTGTCTGTCTACTTACCTACCTATGACAACACTCCAACCAATCCAAGGCCAAAATCTTGGTCCTTAGACATAGGGGTCACCTCCTTGCATCAATGTGGAAGCTTGTCTTTAGCTAGTTGTGCATGTATGAGAAAGGGTCATCTCTTTGGCCCAAGAATATCCTCAAATCATGTACTAGTCTGCACACACACCCCTCTCTATACTGCTGATCCTTCCTAGCTTAGAGTCAGACTCAAGACCACCATGCCATACTCACTACGGGGTCAGATCAAGACCAAGAAGGGATGGCATACAAGCTTACTGCGCGGCGTCTCCTTAAAAACTCCCTGGTGCAGCAGCTCTGAACACACAGAGAATCAACAATCTGTAGACTTCAGCTGCCACAAAAGCTGAGCATTACAATCTTTCCCCACTTCTCCACTTTCTTGAATTCCCACGCACGGCAATGCTTGGCTCGCTACATGACTGGTAGTCACAGATATCTGCCTCTCCGTGTGCTTACAGTCAAAACATCACACGTTTTGAAGGAGCCCCCTGCACAGCCGCTTGATTCCCATTGAGAGTGATAATCAAATATGGATTTCCCTACTGCTTCTATGCATGCTTATGGGTGAAGTGGGGTTGTTCTAGCCTCTTCACAGTTCACAGTTATACTCTCCCTGCAGTGTATAGATTCTAGAAGGAGTCATGGAAGCAAGTCTCTGGCCCATTGGTCTGAGCCTGCACGCACACACCATGTGGAGAATGCCATGTCTGATCAACGCAAACATCCCTGTATAACTGTGCCTTACAATGATGAACTTTCTGATGCAAGAGAGATGTATAAGTTAGGCTAAATATACATGAGTACAGTGGTGCCCCACAAGACGAATGCCTCGCAAGACGGAAAACCCGCTAGACGAAAGGGTTTTCCGTTTTTCAATGCGCTTCGCAGGACGAATTTCTCTATGGGCTTGCTTTGCAAGACGAAAATGTCTTGCGATTCTTGCGATTTTTTTCCGCTCCCCACCCCCTTTTTCTAAGGCACTAAGCTGCTAATAGCCTTTTAGCAGCTAATCCGCTAATCCCTTAAGCCTTTAATAGCCGCTAATAGCCGCTAAACCGCTAATAGTGCTAATCCGCTAATAGGGTTGCTTCGCAAGACGAAAAAACTGCTAGACGAAGAGACTCGCAGAACGGATTCTTTTCGTCTTGCGAGGCACCACTGTACTTGTCAACAGAGTACCAGTAGAGTGTGTGAATACAAACAACACTTTGCTCACTGTCAGTTCTCTGCATATTGAGTTTATTGTTTACTAATTCCTCCCCCCGCCTTACCTGGCGACAGTGGGCACCAGCCAAGCAGCGCCAGGTTGCTGGGCTGAGCCACCATGTGAACTGGCCACAATGCCTCTGGACTGAAGATTCCGCTGGGGCATTGTGGGAAATGAAATCAGCAGGCAGACCCATTTGCCTGGTGCTTCGTGGAAGTGCCAGGATGAAGACGTGGGGGCCGGAGCAGGCATTAGTGGCAGCCCCTGCCAGGCTGCTGGTGCTCTGGCAGCTGTCCAAAGATGCCAGGTGCTGCTGCCAGCCATGAAACAGGAAGTGGTAGTCATCCTAGATTGTGTAATAAAAAGAATGTAAGAGTGCAGCATTCTGTGGGAGTCTTTGTTTATCTTGGTGCTCAGTGACATCCTTTGCAGGAAGAACAGCAGCAGGAGGCACAAGAAGGCAATGCTCGTCATAGCTGGGCCTCCCCTGCATGGCCGGGAGTATTTAATAAGCCACCCAACATGGGTTTTCTTTTCCTGAAGATCTGAGTTCTAGCCTACTTGAAGGCATATTTGCAGATACACTGGCTGATCAAATACAAGAAGAGCCTTCTGGATCAGGCCAGTGGCCCATCTAGCCCAGCATCCTGTTTTCATAGTGGCCAACCAGATGCCTGTGGGAAACCAGCAAGCAACATTCAAACACAAGAGCCAGTGTGGTGTAGTGGTTAAGAGCGGTGGACTCGTAATCTGGTGAACCGGGTTCGCGTCTCCACTCCGCCACATGCAGCTGCTGGGTGACCTTGGGCTAGTCACACTTCTCTGAAGTCTCTCAGCCCCACTCACCTCACAGAGTGTTTGTTGTGGGGGAGGAAGGGAAAAGGAAATTGTTAGCCACTTTGCGACTCCTTTGGGTAGTGATAAAGCAGGATATCAAATCCAAACTCTTCTTCCCCTCCTGTGGCTTCCAGCAACTGGTATTCAGCCATTGATAGCCCTCTTCTCCATGGATTCTCTTTTAAAGCCATCTAGGTTGGTGGCCATCGCTGCCTTTTCTGGGAGCGAGTTCCATAGTTTAACTAGGAGCTGGGCAAAGCACTTTCTTTTATCTGTCCTGAATCTTCCAGCATTATTTTTATGTCCATGAGTTCTCGTGTTGTGAGAGAAGGGAGAAAAGCTTTTCTCTATCCACTGTCTTCATACCATGCATGGTTTTATAAACTTCTAGCATGGTGCCTCTTGCTTGCCTTTTCTCTAAGAAGTCTTCACAGAGTAGTTGCTCCACCCCCTCGATCATTTAGGTTGCTGTTTCTGAACCTTTCCCAACCATAGCTGTCAACCTTCCCTTTTTTGGCGGAAAATTCCCTTATTCCAGCGCCGTTTCCCGCTGCTATCCTGGATTGTTAGATATCCCATAGACTGTCCCCAGGACAGGGGAGGCTGCTGTTCCCTTATTTTTGAGGCTGCTGATCCCTTATGTTCAAATCTGAAAGTTGACAGCTGTTCCCAACACTACACGATACCCTTTTTTCAAGGTGAGAGGACCAGAAACGAAGCTGCAGTTTTGCTCCCTGTTTTTTGTAGGCTACCAAGCCTTTGTTTAAAGAAGCCAGAGAAGTGGTTTTTAGAACACACGGTGGATGACAGTACCGGACGGCCTTTTTAATCTTCGCACACCTCTGCACAAAGGCTTTCTCAGCTATCTAGCAAGTGTTAGAGGAGGAGCACATCTAGTGGAAGAAGGCAGTACTACTATCCTTTAACCAAGGCATCAGTTTGTGGCGGCCATAATATTGGGCTCAGCCAGATACAGATGCACCTCAGACATGACCGCCTCCAGCACATCTCTGGTGAAAATAGAGATGTCCTTTCCTTAATAATAATAATAATTATAATAATATCCCACCCATCTGACTGGGTTGCCCCAGCTACTCCGGGAGGCTTCCAACATATACAGTGGTACCTCGGGTTAAGAACTTAATTCGTTCTGGAGGTCCATTCTTAACCTGAAACTGTTCTTAACCTGAGGTACCACATTAGCTAATGGGGCCTCCTGCCACCGCCGTGCCACCGCCTTGCAATTTCTGTTCTCAGCCTGAAGCAAAGTTCTTAACCCAAAGTACTATTTCTGGGTTAGCGGAGTCTGTAACCTGAAGCGAATGTAACCTGAAGTGTCTGTAACCCAAGGTACCACTGTATAACATATATAAAAACATAACAAAGCATTAAACATTAAAATGCTTCCCTATACAGGGCTGCCTTCAGATGTCTTCTAAGGGTTGTATCTCCTTGGCTCGGGGGTCACACACCGTCCAACATTTCTCCGATGAAAATAGGGACATCCTAAGGAAAAGCAGGACATTCTGGGATCAAATCAGAAACTGGGATGGCTTCTGTAAATACAGGACTGTCCCTGGAAAAAAGGGACACTTGGAGGGTCTGCCATTTGGGTGAGCTCCTGCTTGGTCTACGCTCTGGGCTATGGTTGTGTGAGGCTGCTTAAAAAGGTAAAGGGACCCCTGACAGTTAAGTCCAGTCGCAGACGACTCTGGGGTTGCGGCGCTCATCTCGCTTTACAGGCCAAGGGAGCCGGCGTTTGTCCACAGACAGTTTTTCTGGGTCATGTGGCCAGCATGACTAAGCCGCTTCTGGCGAAACCAGAGCAGCACACGGAAACACCATTTACCTTCCCGCTGGAGCGGTACCTATTTATCTACTTGCCTTTTTGGCGTGCTTTCGAACTGCTGGGTTGGCAGGAGCTGGGACCAAGCAACGGGAGCTCACCCCATCTCATAAAAGTATTTCTTCGCACAGTGTGTAGTTAAAATATGGGTCACCTTCCTATTTTCTTCTGGCATTGTCAAGCGGCATCACCTTTTGGCTGATTAGCACAACACCTACCAAGGGCCACAGCTCAGTGGAAGAGTGCCTGCTTTGAATGCAGAAGGTCTGGCATCTCCAGGTAGGGCTTGGACAGACTCCAGTCTGAAACCCTGGAGAGTCTGCTGCCATTCAATGTGGACATTACTGAGCTAGAGAGACCCATGCTCTGATTCAGTATCTAAGGTACCTTTTTATGCACCATGCCATGTCAAAACATAGAAAGATAGGAAGCTGTCTTAGAATCACAGAACTGAAGACTTGGAAGGGGCCAAGTCATCTAGTCTGACCCCCTGCAAATGCCGGCATCAACATGGACTCGAACCCATGACCCTGAAATTAAGGGGTCATGCTCTACCGAGCTACCTGAAGCAGGCCATTGGTCCATCCAGTTGTGCTTTGTCTACACTGGCAAGTGCTCTTCAGGGTCTCTCCCAGGAAATGACAGAGATTGTGCCTGGGGCTGACCACATGCAAAGGTGATGTGCTACCAATGAGCCGTGGTCCTTCTCTCACTACCTTCCTCCCATAGAAACCATCCTTCTCATCCCACCATAAATGCTCTCTTCCTGTCCTACCCCTTCTGTACTTTCCAGAGCACACCTGCTCTATGTTTACTCAGAAGAAAACCCCCATCGTGCTCACTGGATCTCACTCTCAGGAAAGTATATAAAGGACTGCCGCCCCACTGGCCTCATGCCAAGACCATTTTAGCTTCCCGGTCGACTCATAAATAGAACTGCTGTTTAATTACAAAGATAAATATAAAACTATTCCCAAATCTGTCTTAGGCACAAAGTGTTTATGTTCATAGTTTAATATTTCAATTGCCCCAGAGTCATTGCTCCTGATTATAAAGGGATCCAAGGCTGCATTTGCAATAACATTTTGCTGTCAGTTTAAACATGCTATTTACAGTGAAAATTGCCTCTCCCTGTGCAACAGCAGCGTTCACACTTCTTAATGGAAAATGCTATGAGGGAAAACTAGCTCTGGCCTTGCAAACACGAACTCATGGCAGTTTAGGGGCAGGACCATACCACTCCTGGTATTCATGACCGAAACCACATGGGGACTTTCAACCCCAGTCCTCTTTATCATTCTGCAATGAGGTATGGCACTTTTTACAGCAGTAAACCACTGGGCTCTGCAACATCCCACATCCTCAGGCGGAAGGCACCAATCATTGCTTACTGTATTTTTTGCTCTATAAGACTCGCTTTTTCCCTCCTAAAAAATAAGGGGAAATGTGTGTGCGTCTTATGGAGCGAATGCAGGCTGCGCAGCTATCCCAGAAGCCAGAACAGCAAGAGGGATTGCTGCTTTCACTGCGCAGCGATCCCTCTTGCTGTTCTGGCTTCTGAGATTCAGAATATTTTTTTTTTTCTTGTTTTCCTCCTCCAAAAACTAGGTGCGTCTTGTGGTCTGGTGAGTCTTATAGAGCGAAAAATACGGTAAATCCTGGGGGGTGGGGAATCAGATAAGTCAATCAGTTGGATCTCAAGTTTTATAATCCAGCTTTGAAATTGCCATGGAAAAATGAACTTTGGCAAGAACCTAGCAGCACCCAAAGCCTTTTCTTATCTTTTTATAGTAACATTAAGTGAAAGGCCCCGAATAAACGTAAGGTTCTGCACTTAGGCAGGAAGAACCAGATGCACAAATATAGGATAGGAGACACCTGGCTTACTAGCAGTACATGTGAAAAGGATTTAGGGGTCTTGGGTGGACCACAAGCTTAACATGAGCCAACCGTGTGATGCAGCAGCAAAAAAAGCTAATGCTATTCTAGGCTAAGTATAGTGTCCAGATAAAGGGAAATAATAGTACCACTCTGTTCTGCCTTAGTGTGACCACACTTGGAATGCTGTTTCCAAGTCTGGGCACCACAATTTAAGAAAGATGTTGACAAGCTATGCAGAGTAGGACAACCCTGATGATCAAGGGTCTGGAAACTAAGCCTTATGAGGAGCACTTGAAGGAGCTGGGTATGTTTAGCCTGGAAAAGTGGAGTCTGAGAGGAGATATGATAGCCATCTTCAAATATCTTAAGGATATTTGGAGGAGGGAACATGCTTGTTTTCTCCTGCTCCGGAGGGCAGGACTCCAACCAGTGGCCTTCAAGTTGAAAGAAAGGAGATGCCTACTAAACATTCGGGGGGGGGGGGGACTTTCTGACAGTAAGAGTTGTTCAGCAGTGGAACAGTCTCCCTCAGGAGGTGGTGGACTCTCCTTCCTTGGAAGTTTTTAAACAGAGGTTGGATGGCCGTCTGTCATGGATGCTTTAGATAAGATTCCTGCCTTGCAGGGGGTTGGACTAGATGGCCCTTGGGATCCCTTCCAACTCTTCCATAATTCTACAAAATACTCCCATAGGGGCACCAGGATCTAAGAAACGAAGGTAGCAGGATGACAAAAGCACACAAAAAGTGATAGAGGCCCTGGAGAGTAATAACAACAACGGGCAGGATTTCTGTAGTGCTTTCAAGTGTTCAAAGCACTTCACATGCATTATTTTGCTGCACTTGTAACAACAACCCTGCAAAGTGAGCCAGTATAATTATCCCTGTGTTGCATGTGGGTTCAGGGGGAGCACTGAAGCTGGCAAAACAGTGGCTTGCCTAAATCTATCTATGAATTAATGGCCAGAGGTGAGATTTGAACCAGGAACTTCACCTGAGGCTGATGAAGGTTGCAGGTCAAACCAGCGGGGAGGCAGATGGAAGCACACAGATATAGACATAAATTTATATCCTGGTCTGCAATGAGTTTTCCTGGTTTGAGAAACATTGGAGGGGATAATGGATGAATGCAGAGTCCCCTGACTGGTCTGGTAGCAAAACCTATGGCTGCTACCATCACCAGTCTGCCCCAGTGGCTTCGCAATGGGGGGCGGGGGAGGGCAGTGTGCCCCAGGTTCCATGTCTGTGGGGGTGACAAGAAGTCACCCTGTAGCGGCTCGCAGTGGTGCAAGCAGCCATCGCGCTGCCGCAGCCGCATGTGGAGGATCCTCTGTTCGCAGCTGCAGCTGCGAGCAGAGGATCCAAGCACCAATGGCAAACCACTAAGTACAGTGCATGAGCAGCCTGTGATGTACGTAGCGATGCCGCACATGCGCTGTATAGCGGTTTGCCGCCAGCGCCGCTCCAGCGCTGTACGGACGGTGCCAGGATCCTCTGCTTGCGGCTGCAGCCATGAACAGAGGATCCTCTGTTCACAGCTGTAGCAGCGACGGAGGGATCCCGACGGCAAACTGCTATACAGCGCACATGCAGTGTCACTACGTATGGCACATGCGTCGTACGTAGCAACGCCACACACGCACCCTACGTAGCAATGCCTGCCCTGGGTGTCATGACGCCTTCCTTCACCCCTGGTCTCTCCCTCTGTCTCTGGGGTGAGAGCTGTCCTTAATGGCCTGTTTGGGCTCAGGAACTTCCAGTTGCTGACCCCTGTCCACATAGGAAAAAGCCAAAGTTGCTCTGTTCCCATGGTGTCGTGCTGGGATTTATGAGTTTGCTTTCAAGGGCCATTAAACAGTCTCTGGCTCAAATGCCAGCCAGGAGGAACAGCTTCCCCTTCCCCAGAGGCTAATTACTTGCAGCACTGACTTGGGAAGATCCTGATAAGCCTTGGTTAAAACCACCTTCCACTCTTTTTTCAAGTTGGTTTCTGAGCACTGCCAATATACCGTATTTTTTGCCCCATAGGACGCACCGGCCCATAGGATGCACCTAGTTTTTTTTTGGGGGGGGAATAAAGAAAAAAAAATTCTTTCCCCCCCAGGTTCAGGGCTGGGGCGGGGGAAGCCTGAGCTTCCCCCGACCCCAGCCCCCCAAACAGGCTGCTATCCGCTAGCCGTGGGAGAGCCACGCAGCTCTCCCACGGCTAGTGGAGCACTGCGCGAAGCCCCAAGCTTGGGGCGTGCTGAGCTCAGTGCGCCCCAAGGTTCTGGGTGATGGCAAGCTCTCTGCTAGCCGTGGGAGAGCCGCGCGACTTCGTGCAGCTCTCCCATGGCTAGCAGAGCGCTGCGCAAAGCCTGAAGCTTGGGGAGTGCTGAGCTCAGCGCGCCCCAAGCTTCTGGGTGCCGGCAAGGTCTCCGATAGCCATGGGAGATCTGCGTCTCCCATGGCTAGCGGATAGCTTCCTGAAGCCTGGAGAGCGAGAGGGGTCGGTGCGCACCGACCCCCTCGCTCTCCAGGCTTCAGCGAAAGCCTGCATTCGCCCCATAGGACGCACACACATTTCCCCTTCCCACATTTCTCCCTTGGAGGGGGAAAAGTGCATCCTATAGGGCAAAAAATACGGTGGTCTCCAAGCAGCATTCTCATCTGCAACCCGTAATACAGCATTTTATACAAATGCACACATTGTGCTATTATTATTACTATTAAATTAAATTTATATACCACCATTCACCTGAAAATCACAGGGTGGTTCACAACATGAAAATGTGAAAAAATAAAATAACAATAACAAAACAATACCCCCAACCCCACAGACACATGTAAAAGGCCAAAGAATGTTAATCAGCCAAATGCCTGGTTGCAGAGAATTGTTTTTTGCCAGACCCCTAAAGTTATGTAATGAAGGTGCCAGGCGAGCCTTTATGGAGACAGCATTCCACAAATGGGGAGTCGCTGCAAAAAGGCACATGAAGAAGGGCCTGAGATGATGATCACAGGGCCCGGTTCAGTTTAAATGGAGAGAGGCGGTCTATGAGTTATTGCGGTCCTGGGGCATTTAAGGCTTTATAGGTCAAAACCAGCACTTTGAATTGGGCCTGGAATCTAAGTGGCAGACAGTGGAGTCAGGCCAGGTTCAGTGTATAGTGGTACCTGGGGTTACATACGCTTCAGGTTACATACGCTTCAGGTTACAGACACCGCTAACCCAGAAATATTACCTCGGGTTAAGAACTTTGCTTCAGGATGAGAACAGAAATCGTGCTCCAGCGGCACGGCGGCAGCAGGAGGTGCCATTAGCTAAAGTGGTGCTTCAGGTTAAGAACAGTTTCAGGTTAAGACCTCCAGAACGAATTAAGTTCTTAACCCGAGGTACCACTGTACCATGCTCAAACTGTCTTACTCAGTGAGCAACCTGACCACCAAATTCTGCACCACCTGGAGTTTCCAAAGCATTTTCAGCGGCAGCCCCACGTATAACACGTTGCAGTAATCTATCCTACAAGTACTGATGCCCTTCCCTGACATCACAGCATCTCCTCCAATCCCAGGCACATTTCTAAAGCTGCCTTTCCTTTACAAGGTGAAAAATGCATGTTTGCCAGCTGTTGCCTCTCCAGTCCATGTTCACCCCTTCTGAAACTTTTTTTTGGGGGGGGGGTTACTTAAAAGGGAGGTGGAGGCGCTGGAGCTTTAATGTATATTTTTGCAATTATAACAAAACAAAAACACATAAGGAATAGGAAAGTAAAACTACTCCCTTGGAATATCTGTAGAAGGCAAATTTACACAGTGAGGCCCAATTCTTCTGTATCTTCCTGGCTGGTAGAGCAATTGTGTTTTTAAATACATCTCAGAAATACTACTGCAGAGAACGATTACATTTGTGGATAGGCCAGACTTTAGCGGTAGAACATGGACATTGCATATTACTGGGCACAGCAGGCAGGAGAGCTGAGCAAAGTTGGGAGCTGAGTTCCAATTGCCCTGAGTATAGCAAAAAAAGATCAAGCACCACAGCCAGAGTTGTGTATCACACCTCCACAGGAGTTCATAAAAATATAAAGGATGCAATACTGGACAAAGAAGGAAACTTCTTGGGGGGGGGGCCGAATCTCAGCTTTCATTACTAAAACATTTAAGTTTCTATCCCACATGGCTATGAAGACAGGCATGAAATATCGCCTGGAATTTAAAAGCAGGTTGGAAGCTGCAGCTGCAGTTGCCAGCCTCATAACTGGAACAGGCTACAGAAAGCGCACAATTCTGAACTTGGCTTAAGAAGGAATGGCTGCAGATTTCAAAACTCAAATTGCGGCTGAATTTCGGAATTCAAAGTGATGTTTTTGATCATTAAAGCCTGAGATAGCCTGGACTCTTTGTACTTTGGGGGGTGGCTGTTCCCATTCTCTTGTTAATTAGCAGGAGGCAAGCAGCTCCACATCCCATCCTTTGTTCAAGTAAGGCCAGGGAGAAGGAAAGGTTGGACGTGATCAGGGAAGATGGCACCCCCTTTGCGGAGCATCTTTCCTTGGGAACTCAGCTCTGCTTCGCTGCTTACTGTCATTTCAGCAGCTGGTAAAACCTTTTGTCTTGAAAAGCCATTTCCCTCTAGGTGACTGTGCAGTGTGCAATGTTTTATATCGTTGCTGCTTTGGATTTTAGGTTTTTTACTAGTGTTCTACCATTTTTTAATTCATGCTGTTTCATGCTGTTCTGATGCTTGGCTGTACACTGCCTTTGAGTGCCATTCTCACAGAAAACGAGTCTTTAAAATGCCTGGGATGTGAATTTTTTTAAAAAAAATAAAAATAAAGTGTGCATCCAAAGCCTGCTAAACTCTCAGAAGTCTGAAAGGTGTCTGAATATGATTTCCAGTGGCTGAAGAGTGGCTACCCTACCCAGCACCTGTTAGAAGCATTATGCCTCTGAATACCAGTTGCTGGAAATCACACAGGTGGGCAGAGTTACTGGTGAGTCTCTACTTGCTAAAGCGGAGAAATAACTTTTAGTCCTGAATTGCTGCAGAACAGATAATTGTCACTAGGTGGCACTGCAAACCTATCAATGGCATTTGTGTTCAAGAAACAAGTACTGCACTGACAACAGAACTGTACAGAATAACCTTACATTTACAGAGCAAAATATCCTTTTGAATTATATGCCCAAAAGGACAATATGAGTGGACTCTCTGTGCCCTTACCACAGCAAAAAGACTGATACTGATGAACTGGAAAAATAAAAATGCAGTTCCCTTCTTTGATTGGATTGAAGATATATACAAACTCGCAACATAGGATAACTTGCATATAACAACAACAACAACAACTTGTATAGAAATGCAGACTTGCCATGGACAAATTCAGTGATATTTGGAATCCATTCTTACAAATACTGTAACAGGTTAAGATCTGGTGAAGTACAACAACAGCTTTGTAAAGTATACAGTTTGGGGGTTTCCCCCCTCCTCCTTTTACTTTCCCTTCTACAAGGGTGCTGTTTTTCTTTTTCTCTCTTTTATGTATGTCTCACCATGTTTAGAGCATATATAATTATGTAGTTTTAAACTTTCAATAAAGTATAAGGGGGGGCGGAGAAACAGGTACTGATAAATAGATCATCCAGGTTGTTCTTCCCATCAGCACGTAAACTAAGCCCCACTGACATCAGAAACAAATTCCCCCCAAAACCTTGCAGTTCTAAAAGGGTGGGAGGCAGAGAGAGGTGCAACCCCCTCAACTTTGACTCTGGAAGAACAGAGGTGAAGTCTCACGGCAGCAATTATGGAAAGAGAGAGAATGATGTCTAAATGCATCCATTTCAGATCAAAAAAGAAGAGAAATGCATTTAAACAGCAGAGGTAATCTGATGCAGTTGCTGACGCAATATTGGGAATATGGAACATTATTCTGAAAGGGGTGGCTCCCCCCCCCCCCAATTGAAATGTTCTCAAGCTTTTATCTAAATGGCCATAATGAGATGAGACTGATTATTTTCAGTCATTTTCCAGGTCATGGTGAACTGCAATTTTCCAGATTGGAGACATCTATCTCACTACATAGGAGGATGGTCAGAAGAAAAGCATCAGTATACAAAATGTAAAAATGAGGCGGGGAAGAGACATAATCTCTTTGTGGTTTTATCACATCATAAATGAAAGTAGGAATCGGTTCTCTGTAGGTCCACACGCTAAGATTGTAACACACATTTCTCCCAATATAAAAAAAATCTATATGCTGTTTGTTTCTAATATACACACAGTTATGCAAACAAATTCCTGGAAAAAATAATGCATTTTAATGTTAATATCAGTAAAATATGCATTTTTGTGCACACTCTTCCCCAATTCAGACTTTAGGGGCAGAAAATTGCATTGCAAAAATCAGAACAGTGAGAATTTCAAAGGCTAGCCATGCTTCAGTTTGCATGTTTGTTCAAGGAGTGCAAGTGTGAGCTTAACAAATTTCCCTCTGCTCCTTTCTCCTAAGTAAGAGAATTGCAGCACCAGGCTTCAAGCGAGATGTGTTCACAGTCCTGTTCTAACGACAAGAGTTTCCTCTCAACGATACAACCCTTGAGGCTCTTTCCCTAAGATTTGGCAATGTCTGTGCAACCCGGAGGGGCAAGGACTTGGCAAAGAAACCGTCTTCCTAATACAGCACCATCTGGGCTGCTACACAAAAAGCGCATCCCAACAAGCCAACATCAGGGAGTGCAAAGTTTTTGTTTGCAGTGAAATATTTATTAGAACAGCTGGAGAGCTAAGGAGAAACAAAGGTGGAAGAAAGGTGGGGCTAGTTGAGATTTATTGGATACTTGAGAAATATGACCTGGGCCATCATAGTCCTGAAAACCAAATCTATGAACCAGATATGTGAAAAGAAGCAGTCTTACCTCCACAAATGCGCACATGGATATTGGGTCCTGATCTGATGGGTCGTTTCATCAAACATGAAGGGACTTTGAAGAGCAAATGCGCCCCCTCGCAATGCGCTGTGTGCACATGTCATGAGAAATGCTGACGTCAGTCACACACGTCGCTAGAGAAGGTGCTTTATCTGCACATGCACATTTATGTGTGCAGGGTATACCCTGCACACATAAATGTGCATGTGCAGATAAAGCACCTCTACAACTTTTGGTGTACAAACTCACAGCTGATGAATGAATTGATAAAAGCGCCACTTGTCCAACTAGTCCCCCAGAGCTGGTCAACACCAGTACTGCCCATGACTAGGTAGGCTGCCTGGGGTGATTGCAGGACAAAGGAGGAACTGAGTATGGAGGCAGCCCTTGGATTCTGGGCCTCTCTTCCAGGAAAGGGAACCTCGGCAGGAGTTAGCATCTTTTCTCAGCCCCGGCAGGGCCATGGTGATGACACTGCCTCCCACCTTCTCTAGGAGCGGCAGTCTGAGAAGCATCACTTAAATAAAGGCAGTGTGAAGCCCAGGAAATAAATAGGGCAGATAATGAGGTTATTTGCATAGCTATTAGCCTCCAGGATTCGCAATCATTTTGACATGGGACGTGCTGCCATTATATGTCATGTCATCACAGTGCCAGAATTTAAGAGCTGAGAACTAATCATGGCTTCCCTCCTCCCTGCCCTCATGGAGAATCAGCAAACATTCCCTTCCAAATGATGGTCTTCCACACGTAATTAAGTCCCTTGTGTTGCAAGATCGCAGGCTTGCTGCGCACTCCCCTCCTGCCAGTCAGAGAATACTGCCACTTGTCTGTCTCTTGCTGGGACCTGATGGATCTTGCAGCAAGTTCCAGCTGCGCCAAGTAGAACCAAGAAACCCCAGCTGCCAGATTCTCTCTTGATCTAACAGTAGATTCAGAGTGAGATGTCTATATAAGTACTGCATCTAGTATCATTATGATCTTACAAAGTCTAGGACAGCACTCTGAAAGGGGCAGCAAGGTGATGGATGTTTGTTCCAGTTCAGCAGTAAGCAGCGCGTTTTCCGGCAGAAAGCAGGAAAAAAGAAAAACCGATGCCTAGAAAACATGGTGGGAACGGAAGTAGGGAGGGTGGATTCAGATGGCCCAAGATGTTTCTCACATTCAAATCCAGGGAAGACAGAATAAGCTAGCTGAGGCTTCCTACTATGCCACAAGGTGCCATAGGAAGGCACTGGACATAGTAAAAGATCCATCGCATCCTGGTCACTGTCTCTTCGAGCTCTTGCCGTCGGGACGGAGATACAGGACGATGAAGACAAGAACGAGCCGTCTTAAGAACAGCTTCTTCTCCAGAGCGATCTCGGCCCTGAATGGGAAGCCCGGACTTTGAAAGTCATCTAATCTCCCTTGCTGTATTATACTGTATTGTTTAATTAGTGTTTTTATGGAGCAGTCAAGTAATTTTGTTGTCCCCGAAGGGGGCAATGACAATAAAGATATTATTATTATTATTATTATTATTATTATTATTACTAGTGCTTGATTCAGGTGACATGCCACCACTCATTTGTAGCCAAACAGGCAGGGATGCATGCTTAACACTCAAGCAAAAGGGAGCCTGGGAGTGCCATGAAGTCCTGTGCGCACTGTGCATTTCAAAACACAGGAAAACTTTCTAACCTACTCAAGAATATTGTATGTCCCACTAACATAGTACTAAACAGATGAGACCCATCAGCAAGTGAAAGCTTTTCAACAGCCCCAGGCAAAATAGCTGTTCTCAAACAATGAACAGTTTATTTACTGAAAATAGTGCATAAAACCAGGCACACAAGTAAACAAAACCTGGAAGCAGCTTGCTAAACTTAGTTAAAATTTTGACAGGTGGAGGCAGAACATGCTGTGCATGTGGCTTCAGACATCTGAAAAGCAGGAAAATGGGAAGAACAACTGGGATCACAGCACCCGTTTTTGTAAATCTGTGTAATATCCAGATAAGTAGTTCATGCTTATCCCCCAGGGCAGGGATAATCTTGTCCTTCTCTGTGGACTTCCTGAAGAGATGATTAAGTAGCATTATGATAGCCATCTCCAAATATCCAAAGGCCTGTCTCACATAGATGATGGAGCAAAGTTTTTTGCTGTTGCTCAAGAGCAGGACTCACCAGATGTATACAGGCATGTTTTGAAGTTTGGGGGGGAGAACCCTTAAAAAACCCCAAACCTACCCAAACAGCATTTCCACCCATCCTTAGAAAAACAAAAACAAATACTGAAGTACACAAACCTACACAGGCAACATCACCACAACTACAAGCAAACTCTTTACAAACAAGCCCAGGCAGCACAGCACAGCTGCCCTCCAAAGAAACCACAAAATTGCACACTCACAAAATTAAGAGAGGCTGCACTCCCCAACACTTCTCACTGTTCAGCACCTCAGATGCAGCTCACCTCAACCACCAGACGTTTACCAGGGAGGGAAGGGTCATAGCTCAGCATTGCATACAAAAGCTCCCAGGTTCAATATCCGGCATCTCTAAGATTAGGAGAGACCTTTTCTGAAATCCTGGAAAGCCACTGCAGGTAACACTAATCTAGATATCCCAGTGGTCTGACTCCGTATAAGACAGCTTCCTATGTTCCCATCAAGTCCCTTTTCTCCTCCTCCTCTTGCTTACAAAAATCATATATATATATATATATATATATATATATATATATATATATATATATATGAAAAACTGGGCATACTGGAATGCAAAGAACCGGCTTCCTCTGCCTTGCCCTCTCTCACCCAAGGGGGACCCAGAGGCATCTTGGCAAGAAGCCATCCCTGGGTACCGTTCTGCAGAGAATTGATGACTAAACATTAATAAGAACTTCCTGACACAACGAGCTGTTCTGCAGTGGAGCAGACTACACTGGAAAGTAGTGGAATCCCTAATAATAATAATAATAATAATAATAATAATAATAATAATAATAATAATTTATTTGTACCCCGCCCATCTGGCTGGGTTTCCCTAGCCGCTCTGGGTAGCTTCCAGCAAAGATTAAAATGCCACACATTAAAAACTTCCCTGAACATTAGAAGTTTTCAGGCAGAGATGAGAAGCCTCCTCTATCTTGGGTGCTGTAGTTGGGTTCCCCCCAGCTCTGAGATACTAAGACTTTCTTAGCCTCTTGTCAGTCATTCCAGTTCCCCAACAT
This sequence comes from Podarcis tiliguerta, assembly GCF_965153285.1. NCBI lineage: Eukaryota > Metazoa > Chordata > Lepidosauria > Squamata > Lacertidae > Podarcis > Podarcis tiliguerta. The sequence goes on along the minus strand of NC_139538.1, from coordinate 42,051,305 downwards.
CGTAGTTCCCTCTGAGCCCTTGGATTCAGAGCAAGAGATGGAGGCGCCTGAGGATAGAGTCAGGGTCAGGCTCCCACCGCGGTGGTGCCACAGGGCTAGTCTGGGTAAGCTAGCGAGCTCCACTCTGGAAGGATCAAGTACTGGGTAAGCAGGGTGAGACAAATTGCCTGCTCGAGCAGGCTTGCATTTTTCAGACAGTTCTGCTAAATATTTCAGGGCTGTACATGGGAAAGCTCTCCGTCCGTCAGCCTAGATCGGAGTAAGGCAAGGAAGGAAGGCTGCAGTGTATACCAGGGGAGGGATGAATAATGCAGGCCTCCTGTCTTGCTGGTGCAGGAGGAAAAGAGGGCTCCATGGCTGTATCTGGCACTGGGGATGGCTCAGAGATCAAGTGCGACACACACGCACAAGCACAACAGAGCTTGTGAGCTGAGGAGCGAACCTGGGTCCGGCGCACTAGGCGAAGACAGGCAGAGGCATGCCTATAGCATCACAAAACTGAAACAGGCTACTATCTATGAAGCATGGGTAGGCAAACTAAGGCCTGGGGGCCCAATCTGGCCCAATTGCCTTCTCAATCCGGCCCATGGATGGTCCAAGAATCAGCATGTTTTTACATGAGCAGAATGTGTCCTTTTATTTCAAATGCATCTCTGGGTTATTTGTGGGGCATAGGAATTCTTTCATTATTATTTTTCCAAAATATATAGTCCGGCCCCTGACAAGGTCAGAGAAACAGAGGATTGGCCCCCTGCTGAAAAAGTTTGCTGACCCCTGCTCTAAAGCAACAGCTAAACAAAAACCCCTGTGTGTGAATGTATGAACACTCAACTGTGACTCAGGGGTCATGCTAGATAGGCTCAGCAGCCCCCACCCAAACCTTGGGCATATTTCAGGCAGTGCTACCACAGGAGCAGCCAACCTGCTCCCATGTCCCCTGAGCTCCCACCACAGTGAAGAGTGTCTTTGCTCTACATTAAAAATAAGATCTGCCCACTGCCCACTGTGCTCTCTGCCGAGGGTCACTGTCTTTGTGACAACAAGAAATTAATGGCTTCCCTGAAACTGTGCACAGGTTGCTCCTTGATAAACTGAAGGCAGTGTTCGGCTAATTTCCTTATGTTCACATTGCTTTTTGCTGCACACGAGTGCGAATCTGTGAGGAGGTGTGATCTAAAGTGGTCCCCATTTCCATGGGAATGGCTTTTACTATCGCAATGTGACTTCCTTTGCCCCCAGAGTGAAAAGCCTCCCCAAACGCCAGGAATGAATTGCTAAAGAGCAAATCAAAGGCTGTGCTCTGTTGAAGGCAGTGGCGCGGAATGAGACGAGGAGAGCACCTCGGAGTCCCTGTTGCATCTTGTCAAAAGAGCTGACAGATCAAAAAGGCCATCAGTGGTCTTTCTCGAGAAGTGTAGAGAGCTTGGCAACTCCAAACAATTTTAGCAGGGAGGGGATCTGCTGTGAGGCAATCTGCCTCCACATTCGTATCAGTCTCACAGCCACCATTAAGAGGACAAAAGTCACCCAGTCAAAGAAAAATGCTCAGAAGAGAAGGGATGGGGGAGCAATTTGGTTTGCTTCACATCTGAATGCAATCCTACCTAATGCGCACTTCCTGAAATGGTGCAAGAACCAAAATGCAGCTCTCCTCTGAATTTTGCTATGCAGTTCTCCAACCAAAAAGGGGGAATTGTGTAGTAAAATGCAAATATTAGCAAAAATAAGATACAAAATGTATTAGGGAAATATGTTTGCACAAAATGCACATATTAGAAAAGATGCACACTAGAATTGTAGCATTTTTTTCCTGAGGACTTTTAAAAAATAACACAAAAATAGATCACAAACTGGTACAGAAATGTCAAGAAAATGAGCTTAAATTTGGAAAAAATGAGAAACACAGAGATAGGGAAATTCACAGATTTATCCACTCCTAAAGAAGTGTCACCATTTAATCACTAGTGTGAAATCCTGGGGTCCTTTGCTGAGCCCTTAAACCAGCACTTGAGAAATCACTTGGTATGACATCTAGTTACTTTATCACTGGAACCAAATCCATCCCCAAATACTTGCCCATCACTGGGGAGTGCAATGAAAACTCTTGCTAGCAGGAGAGAGGGCTTCACACAGATCTGCTGGCCTCTAACCTCTCTCCAACCAAAGCCTCACTAAGAAAGGTTAGTATCCTCTTTCTCTACCTTTCTCTGTGTAACTTGGCTGAAGGGACAAAGGGACTTAACATGGGGGTGAGAACCAATTAGTTAGAAATCTCCCAGATCAGAACAGGTACCTAACAAGAAGTTAAGCTTGTTAACACACACAAAAAAAAGAGAATGGAAGGAGAGCAACACTTCTGCTGCCTGAAGTTTGCAGGTCATGCACTTATTAGGGAGAAGGAGAAAGAGAAAGAAACAAGCTGTGGGGAAGGCAAAAAATATTAAGATAAAGTCGCTCAGATTCAGGAAGAGGTAGACTCCACCGTGGGAGCAGGGCCGGAGCAGGAGAGTGCTAGAGTCCTGTCTAGTCAAGTCGCATGGGATCACTTCTTATCTGTTACCTCCGAGCTTGTAGACAGGCTGCTTGGATGAGTGAAACCAACCACCTGTCTCCTTGATCCTTGCCCATCCTGGCTTATAAAAGCTAGCCGGGAAGGGCTGGGGAATGGGCTTCACGGGGTGATGAATGCTTCTGTCTGTGAGGGAGCCTTCCCAGACCTGCTGAAAGAGGCGGTCATTAAACTGCTTCTTAAAAAAACATCTCTAGACCCGGCCAATATGGCCAACTATTGCCCAGCCTCAAATCTTCCATTTTTGGGCAAGGTGATTGAGCGAGTGGTTGCTGAACAACTCCAAGCACGCCTGGAAGAAGTGGACCATTTGGATCCCTTCCAGTCAGGATTCAGACCTGATCATGGGGCTGAAACTGCCTTGGTAGCACTGGTTGATGATCTCCAGCAGGCTAGGGACAAGGTGAGAGCTGTTTCCTAGTTCTGCTGGATCTCTCAGCGGCTTTTGATACCATCAACCATAACATCCTTCTGGACCATCAGGGAGGGGCTGGGAGCTGGGGGCACTGTTATACAGTGCTTCCTCCTGAGCCGTGTTCAGAAAGTGGGGGGGGATGGGTGTTCAGACCCCTGGGCTCTCACTTGTGGGGTGCCTCAGGGTTCTGTCCTCTCCCCCATGTTTTTCAACATCTACATGCAGCCACTGGGAGAGATCATCAGGGGGTTTGGGTTGGGTGTTCATCAATATGCAGATGATACCCAGCTCTACCTCTCTTTCAAATCAGAACCAGTGAAGGCGGTGAAGGTCCTGTGTGAGTGTCTGGAGGCGGTCGGAGGATGGATGGTGGCTAACAGATTGAGGCTGAATCCTGACAAGACAGAAGTACTGTTTTGGGAGGACAGGAAGTGGGCAGGTGTGGAGGACTTCCTGGTCCTGGATGGGGTAACTGTGCCCCTGAAGGACCAGGTGCGCAGCCTGGGAGTCATTTTGGACTCACAGCTGTCCATGGAGGCGCAGGTTAATTCTCTGTCCAGGGCAGCTGTTTACCAGCTTCATCTGGTACGCAGGCTGAAACCCTATCTGCCCGCGGACTGTCTCGCCAGAGTGGTGCATGCTTTAGTTATCTCTCGCTTGGATTACTGCAATGCGCTCTATGTGGGGCTACCTTTGAAGGTGACCCGGAAACTACAACTAATCCAGAATGTGGCAGCTAGACTGGTGACTGGGAGCAGCCGCCAAGACCATATAACACCGGTCTTGAAAGACCTACATTGGCTCCCAGTATGTTTCCGAGCACAATTCAAAGGGTTAATGCTGACCTTTAAAGCCCTAAACACAGGGCCCTGCAGAGCCAGGCAGAGGCCCGGGCCAGGTAGATAATGTGCCCCCCCCCTTTTTACCCTGGGGATAACTGAAGTCTTGTATATAAAAATTTTTCACAAAAGTTATGCTGACAAATAATTTTATTTCAAGGCTTGAACCGTATCTGCATATAAAGACAAAATGGAAAATATAGATAAATATGCTGACCGAGGCCCCCTTTGGAATCAGAGGCCCGGGCCAAGTGGCCTATATCCCCCCCCCCCCCCCGGTCTGGGCCTGCCTAAATGGCCTCGGTCCAGTATACATGAAGGAGCATCTCCACACCCCCCCATTATTCTGCCCGGCCGAGGGCCTTCTGGCAGTTCCATGCCTGCAAAAAGCCAGGTTACAGGGAACCAGGCAGAGGGCCTTCTCGGTAGTGGCACCCGCCCTGTAGAACGCCCTCCCACCAGATGTTAAAGAAAAGAACAACTACCAGACTTTTAGAAGACATCTGAAGGCAGCCCTGTTTAGGGAAGCTTTTAATGACTGATGTTTTAATGTATTTTTAATCTTTTGTTGGAAGCCACCCAGAGTGGCTGGGGAAACCCAGCCAGATGGGTGGGGTATAAATAATAAATTATTATTATTATTATTATTATTATTATTATTATTATTATTATTATTAACTTTGAGCCATGGCAAACCATCAGCTGCCAAAACAGTGTCCAGAAAGGCTAGAAAGAACCAGAACCTCAAGCCTAACCCCTACCCCACAGTCTATGGATGAAGCTGGCTCCCACTAAGAAGAGTCTCCTGGATTAGGTCAGTGGCCCACCTAGTCCAATACAGTGGTACTTTGGGTTACAGACACTTCAGGTTACAGACGCTTCAGGTTACAGACTCCGCTAACCCAGAAATAGTACCTCGGGTTAAGAACTTTGCTTCAGGATGGGAACAGAAATCGCGCAGTGGCAGCGCGAGGCCCCATTAGCTAAAGTGGTGCTTCAGGTTAAGAACAGTTTCAGGTTAAGAACGGACCGCCAGAACTAATTAAGTTCTTAACCCAAGGTACCACTGTACCCTGATCTCACCAGATGCTTTTGGGAAGCCTGAGAGCAGGACCCGAGGACAACAGTTAAATCTGTAGCAACTAATAATCATTGCCTGTGGCAGTGGAAGTAGAGGGTGACCATCAGGGTTCCGTTCAATGGTCGAGCAGATGCTTTGCTTTGTGTACGTAGAAGGTCCCAGGTGCAATCCCATATTATCAGCAGCATAAAACAGCAACAACCCAGGGAGCCGAAGATGGGAAAGAGCCTAAGGCTTTGGAGTCCTGCAGTCAATCAGAGAAGACAACACTGGGCCAGAAAGACAAATGGTATGACAGGGTGTAAGACGGTTTTCTATGTCCCCTAATATATCCCTCTCTCCCTAGTCTCTATGCAGTACTTTTCTCACAGTGCAAATGACTCATGTTTTCTGAAGCTGGAGAGTCATTAAAGAATCTCCCTAAGGGCAAGGTGCTAGCAGGGTTCCTCAGCTGCTCAACAGTGCTCCGTAGGCTCCTGGAGTGAAGAGCCCGTGCCAAGTGATGAGCATGCCTAGATTTGCTGTGTCACAGAAATGCCCTGTAGGGCACCACAGGATTTGCCATCCTTTTCCTATACAGACAGCTCAGTTTCTGTTGGGTCATTAAGGAAAGGCAAAGGGAAGCAGATGGTTCTGAGGCTTCAGAGCAGCACAAACAAAGGCATGTGTGTAACCTGGAATCACTGCCTAAGGCTGGCTTCCTCTTCTCATGTGGCTCCTCACTCACATCTACTCTCTACCTATAAACCTGGAAGATGCATTGCAAAAACCATGCCCCTACATATACCTCTTGGGAGCAGTCCTGTACAACAGTTTTAGTAAATTCCACACAAACGATCCCAATACAATGATTAGGTGGGAAATTGCAATCAAACATAACTATGCATGAGTGCTAGTTAGTGCATGAAGGGGTTAAGACCTTAGAACTGTGTTCCTAGACTCAGGTCATGTCCCCCTGGTGGGGAAGGAAATGAAGCTTCTTCTCTTCCTTTCCTCACTTTCTTTTCGCACAATGTAATCAAGCACAGACTGTGTGTTTGAAACTGTCTTTCTGTATTTTGTACCCAAGAGTATTCTACCTGTGTTCTCCTTGCTGCTGCATGGAATAGTACATGAATCAGACCTTTGGATTTAGTAAGTAAAGCTTTTAAACTTACGCAAGAGCGTTGTCTGCTCATTGCCAGAAAGATAAGAGAGAGGGGCAAGCGCTGTAGGTGGATTAAACAGGATATGAAAGGGGATTTAACAACCCATATTCCCACACTATACTGCTACTTAACTCTGTGGCTGTTTATAACTTTGCTGGGGGCTCTCTTCTGCTGAAGAGTGTGCAAAACTTGTTTTGAATCCAGGCTTCCAGCTGGTTCGTTTGGTAATTAACCCACACGTGGGTCACAGATCTTATCCCCACCCCCCAACAGACAACACCTCCCTCATTACCCTCTCCACCCCACTGAGCAGCCTCAACAAGCTTCTGGCTCGCAAGGAGGGGCAGGGGGCTTCTATAGCTGATGCAAAGGAGAATTAGCTGCTGCTGCTGTGCTACCCCACACAGCAGCTGTTTGGCAGGGAGGCCTCAACAAAGCCCCGCTGCCCCTCCGGCTCATGAGGAGACCCAAGCGATTTCAGTTACATGTGGGGAGGCCCAGAACATAACCATCCACAGCCTGTATATTCAAACCAAGGATATTGGTCTTCGTCAGGCTGTTGGTAAGGCCAAACTCCATGACTTCACCCCCAAAAGCATACTCTTTCAGATGAATGACAACAAAGTATATTCAAATCTTGGGCACCATGTGTTGCAGTGGTCTAAGAATTTGTCCGTCTATCCCAGCATCGTCTGTTCTGCCTGGCAGAAGCTCACTGGGGTTTCAGGTACAGCCTTTCCTTTCCTTTTCTTTTTTAACTGGTGAGGCCAGAGATCAAGCTAGGGACCATTTGAATGCAAAACATGTGCTCTGCCACTGAGCTGTGGTATTAACTCAACACCCATCCCCAGGGCTTTGGTTCTTTTTGGAGCTTTTGCACGCCAGTGCAAGCACTCAAAAACTGCCCTTCCAGTGACATTCCCAAATGCCAGACCATGCATAGCATTAGATCTTTCCACATTATCATTTCAGCACATGGCGTCTGCAAATGGGAATCGGCCTTTGCAGAGGTGCAAGAAAATGAGTCTGAACTTAAGGATGGCAAAATTGAAGCAGTTTCTTGCGGTTGAGGCCGCATGCTTCCTAAATTCAGAAGCAGCCCTATAGGGTGACGATCAAATTTCACATTGGCCCTTCATCCAGATCAACGACCATCACTCAACTATGCATTCATATTCAGGAAAGAAAGCTAGCGAGCACCAAAGCAAGAGTGCCAGGGTCTGATATGGAGCCTAGACACCCCTCTTCAAGTTGGGTGAGCTTTCAAACCTCTTAATTCCTATGGGATACTTGATATGAAGGCTCTCAGGCTCTGAAGCTGCTTTTGGTAGGGATTGGGGATGTCAGGGATGTCCAGAAGGACAGCATCTTTGGGCACCCCATTGGTGCAACAACCCATTTTTGAAACCTTGATGTGTGTGTGTGGGAGTGGGGAAGCTGTTTGGGGGAAATTTGGAGCAGGGAAATGGCAGGTGAGAAAAGAGTTAAGTGCCCCTCCTTATTCATTGCTTCTCTACCGCTACTTGCTCGCTCTCTGGAAGCTGCTTTTCTCCTTCAAGAAAAGCCACCAGGCTACAAGTTACACATTTTTCACATAAGTATATTTTGCCTCTCACAGCTTTAACACAGCATTCTTGCTGTCATGGAAGCAGAACAAAAAACGCAACTCAAAATGTGACATTAGCATTATCCAAGCAAATCCATTCTCTTTGTGTCTCGAGTGACTAGGCCAGGGGTCGGCAAACTTTTTCAGCAGGGGGCCGGTCCACTGTCCCTCAGACCTTGTGGGGGGCTGGACTATATTTTGAAAAAAAAAAATAATGAATGAATTCCTATGCACCACAAAAACCTAGAGATGCATTTTAACTAAAAGCACACATTCTACTCATGTAAAAACACCAGGGAGGCTCCACAAATAACCCAGACATGCATTTTAAATAAAAGGACACATTTTACTCATGTAAAAGCACGCCGATTCCTGGACTGTCCGCGGGCCGGACTGAGAAGGCGATTGGGCCGCAACTGGCCCCCGGGCCTTAGTTTGCCTACCCATGTGCTAGGCCTTATATTGCTTAGATTAATAGAGGGGTTGACTTGAATATGAAGACTACAGTTCATTTATTTATTTATTTTTGTTTATCCCGATTTATTTATGTTGTGGATGTATTGGTTAATGAGGGAGCAGGGATCCCCCAGATTCTTGGGATCAGATTTCCCCTTCTTGTTTTTTGTGTGCTGGAGTTTAATCAGAGTGTTGGTGATTAAGATGAGCTGACAGGCTGAGATGGTTTTCTCCTGGCAGTCAGCTTACCAATGTTAATGTGGTGGCAGCTCCTTTTGCTCCTGACGATCCCCTGCCTTCTGCAGGGTCTCATGCTCCAGGTGCTTTTCCTGCTCCCACAAGCTGCTCATCCTTGGCTGAGAGCTGTGGGATGAGTGCCACTGCTCTCCTGCCCTTTGGCTCCTTCCCCAAAGTGTAAGCTTTGTATTACCTGGAGGGGGAGGAGATGAAACAGTCCACATCACTTAGGCAACCACCAAGAAGCGGCATCTCTTCCACCTGACACTTGTGTGGGAGGAGGATTTAGCATCAGCTCAAACATTCAAAGGAGGGGGGGCAGGCAGTACAATCGTTTGTGCTCCTTCACAGCAAAACATACTTGTATGCAGAAAGCAACCACTTCAGATTTTTGTTTGGCCTTAGCATTCAATGTGTACGACATTTTTCTTTTCTGTTTTCCCCCCCTCCCTTGAATCCTGCTGCAAGATCTGTACCATATACATTTTATTAATTCTGAATTGTCTGCCAGCACAATAGTGGAGCGCAAAACAGTTCTATGGAACATCAGACCTTATGTGCACAGATCCATGAGCTGCTCTGGGCATGACACCAAGTAGAGGGATTGGGGGGGGGGGGCCAGGAATTGAGCCACAGAAAGGCCAATTCCAGTATTGCAAAGTTGCTGTCAAATACTACCCAAATTACTCAAGAGTTGCACAAACAGTCCAAACCAAAATAGAGCTCCATCTGTTGATCTGATGGAGAGCCATTCTGCCATCCCTGAGGTTTCTTTCCTTTACACTCCAGCCTGTTTAAAGCACGCTGTTGAAACGGCCTGGCCAATGCCATGTTCTTTCTGGCTGTGGCACCTTTGGGCAGTTGGCTGCCAACTCCAAGCACCAAACTCCTTCTAACGGAGGATGCCAAGCCTTTTAGGGGAGCTCCCCAGAACACAAACGCTGCTTCTTGCAACCAAAATTTCACAAGCAAAGAAGCCAGTGCTTCATACACAATAAGAATGGCTTTGGATGCAAGCAGAGAAACAAATCCAGAATTTCAAAAAGACTCTGTAATGGCTTATAATGCAGCAGGGAGGTCCCCCTGTGCTATTCTGAAATGCACACACTCTCTCATTTCATAAAACAAAATGCAGGTGTGCCATAGATTAATCACAGCCAGGATTCTGTACTGCACACTAATAAATCCTGCTGTCTTGGGTCTCCCAACCTCACAAACTTGTTCTCATGGCCAACCAGGGAATCTCCCTTTGCCACTCTTAGCCTTCTAATAGCAGCTGCTGGGCTCCCAAACAGGATAAAGGGTTGAGCAGCTGAACACAGCCTGTTTTCCTCCACTTGGTCTGCTTCCTCTGGCTCTACCGATCAGCACACAAATAAGCATGTTAATAACCAGTTTGCACGAAGCCACGGCACTGACTGGAGGCCTCAGGAGTCTAATTAGTGGCACATTTGCATTGCCTCCTCTTGCGCTGGAGTGAGATGCATTAAGGTTTCTGCAGCAGCAGAATCGAAGCTATAATGGCCCTCAAACACTGCACCTGCATGGCTTGCCTGCATTATTCCACCTTGCCCAGTGAGGGAGGGGTGCTAACACTTGCATTCCACAAAAGCTATCTGTGCAATAGGCTGCAAGTTAGCAAAAGAAAAGAATAAATTGTGCAGACCATGAACTGGCAAGAGCCTACTTCCCACAGCGGAGAAAGAACCCACCATGACCCTCAGAAAGTGTTGGGCATTAGGCAAGACAGACAAAGACCCAGGCCCAGATTAATATGAAGAGACAGCCTGTGTTCTTACCAAGTGCACTGGAAGCCCGTTTACTTAGAAATATAGTCTGGCCCATGTGGGCGAACAGGGAAATCGTTACTGATGCTATAAAATGCTGTTTGTAATTTTAGAGTATTGAACTATAAAACAACCCCCTAAGATGCTTTATTAATTTTGCTCTTTTTAAAAGACTTGGAGGGACGTGGGTGGCGCTGTGGGTTAAACCACAGAGCCTAGGGCTTGCCAGTCAGAAGGTCGGCAGTTCGAATCCCCATGACGGGTTCATTTCCAGACTTAGGCTTCATTTCCAGACTTCTATAGTAATGGGGGGGGGATGCGGGTGGCGCTGTGGGTTAAACCACAGAGCCTAGGGCTTGCTGATCAGAAGGTTGGCAGTTCGAATCCCCGTGACAGGGTGAGCTCCTGTTGCTCGGTCCCTGCTCCTGCCAACCTAGCAGTTCGAAAGCACGTCAAAGTGCAAGTAGACAAATAGGTACCGCTCTGAGAGGAAGGTAAACGGCATTTCCGTGCACTGCTCTGGTTCGCCAGAAGCGGCTTAGTCATGCTGGCCACATGACCCGGAAGCTGTACGCCGGCTCCCTCAGCCAGTAAAGCGAGATGAGTGCCGCAACCCCAGAGTCGGCCATGACTGGACCTAATGGTCAGGGGTCCCTTTACCTTTTTTAAAGACTTACATGCTGCTTTCCAGAAATACTGACTTATAAAACAGTTTCCAGCCACTAAAATGCATCAATAACAATAATTAGAATCTAACAATAATAAAACTATTGAATCTGATTGGATGGCTCAATTGGATAGAGCATGGTACTGATAATGTCAAGGTTGCAGGTTTGATCCCCATATGGGACAGCTGCATATTCTTGTATTGCAAGGGGTGGACTAGATGGTCCTCAGGATCCCTTCCAACTCTACAGTTCTATGATTCTATGATTATAAGACGACAAAGAAACAGACTACATTAGCATTGGGCACATAGCTCAACTATTCTATCCATCTCACACCTTTCTCACCCTCAGAGTCAAATAAGACTCATCTGAAGCTCACGATCTCTCTGGGAAGATTTTTTTAAATAAAAAAAAATAGAATTTTTAAGTGAAGCATAAAAGTTACAGGTTCAGCTAAAGCTTGTGAATCTCTGGGAATGTTCCCTCTGAGCCAGGCAGAGGGCAGTAAACACAAATACCAGTTATGAATTCACCACTGAAATTATTCTAGAATGAATGAGGAGGAAACTGAGTCAGGGATTTCACCAGAGGAGGAAGCACATTAATGCCTTCAGATATTCTAAGCTGGGAAAGCAAGAGACAGCTTGGGGAAGAAGCTGCTTTCGCCAAATAGTGTTTGTCTCGTGAAGGAGAAAGGGTTGAATTTAAAACACCACCTAGCTTAGAACTCAATTTGTCTTTTCTATAACAGCACAGCAGTACGTTGCCCATGTAAATGCAACCAAATTTAAAGCAAGCCTTTCCAAGTGAACTTATATCAGGAAGCAGAATGTGTTACAGATCACTTGTCCTAGGCAGTTAGTGAGCAAAACTCTACTGTCTAAGGGTCAAACCACACACTTAATTGCTGTTTCGTGACTGGAATTCTCAACATCATTTTCTTCTTCAAAGAACAAGTCATGGACCTATTAGTTCAGATTGGGGTCATGGCACAGGTTCATGCCGACAGCTGGATAACCCTACATCTTTGCAATCCCAGCGACAAGGTAACATAATGTACAGGTTTGGGGAGTAAGAACCGAGCTGCTGGAAGGCTTGGGAATTAAAACAGGAAAACCAGAGACGCAGGAAAAATCCAGAGTAACTGATCTGATCCTTATGTCATGATGGACAAAGCTAGACTCCCTGGACGTAAACCATCCAACCCTGTTTGCTTCTGGAAACAAGCAAACAAGCTAATCACTAGCACCGTCTCTTGCTAGGGCACATCCTCCCCAGCTGAACAGGCAAAGTGGCCACATTCATTCCTCTATTGCTTGCAAGCTAATGCAGGCACCACAATGCTGTCCTCCCATTTGGTAATGGAATTCCTTGTCTCTGAACACATCTGCGATGGCTGGGAAAGGCAGAGCGAGACACAAAAAAAGAGGGGGATGTTTGGCTCCATCAGGTATCAAGAGTGGAGTCTGATACATGACCCTAGCATGCTATTCTGCAGCAGAGGACTATAGGCAACTTCACTCCACCTTTGGCGTGCTGGAGCTGCATTCCCTTGTGGCTTCTGTAGAGGGGCAGTCCTGATGTACAAACATGTGCCTCTGATAATGACAACTGAGCCCCCTACGTTCCAGCACAAGGAAGCCTTCATCAGTTGATGGAGCAGAAGCATGAGCCTGCTAGTGAGCCTGAAAGTCAGTTGCAGCGGCTGCTACTAAGTCAGTAAAGGCAGAGGCTGCTACTGAAGAGTGTGTTAGCAAGATGCCTGCACTACCTAATGTCCCTCTTGGTTTCCTCTGCTGTCTGTGAGCCACTTGCTCTCCATGTGCTGATACCTTGACTAGCCTGCAGAAGATTTAATTCTCTGCTTCTGGGTTTCCCCTGCCCCTCCCCTCCTTAGCATCCAGCTAGGCTTCAGGTCCTTGTGAACCAATCCCAAGGAAGCAGAGCAGCAGGAAATTGTGTCATCACACATTAACCCTTTGCTAGGAGCACCTGTTTATATCCCACCACCACACCCCTTTCTGTATTAATTACAGGCTGCCAGAATCCCCAGGGCAACGAGGTTTGCTTTTATTGGCAGCTAATTAAATAACTGTGGAAGTGTGAGGCCATTAGCACTTCATTTAGTTGGAATTAATCACATTATTTAGTGAGTCAGGGAGCAGGGAAGACTGGGGGTGCCAGGGGGATTCTGGGGCTTCCAGGTGAAAAAGGAGCTATCAATCAGGCATGCAGGAGGCAGACAGAAGATTTTCAACATAAAGGTATTAAGAAGATCCTGCTGGATCAGGCCAGTGGTCCAGCTAGTCTGGCATCCTGTTCTCACATGCCTGTGAGAAGCCTGCAAGTGAGACATTAAGTGCCACAACACTCTGCCCACCTGCAATGCCTGGCAACCAGGTATATGCAGAAGAATTCCTGCCTGTGACCATGGAGGCAGAACATAGCCATGATGTCCAGTAGCCATCAATAGCCTTTTGCTCCATAGATCTGTCTAATCTTCTTTTAAAGCCGTCCTAGGTGGTGGCTATCACTACTTCCAGCGGAAGCTTTGCCCTTTTCTCGCAGGAATTTCCTCGTCTTCCTGCTGGTCTCCCCATGCTGGGAAGGAACAACTTACCTGGCAACTCCCTTTTCCAAGCAAGCGACTTTCTCAGTCCCCCCCCAACACCACCCCCACCATTAAATTATTTATTTCCAGGTTTTCTACCATTTTGAAACAGGCAGCTGCCTAAGGGTGGAAATAAAACAGAGGCATCGTTCTGGGGGCTGAAGCCACACATCAATCCCCTTGGGTCACAGGCCATGTAGATGTAGTCAGTTTCCTACTGCCCATGACAAACAGGTCAAAGGGGCGGAGGATGCCTTCACAGTCTCTAGGAAGACATGCCTGATTTAGGCGTCTTGGGACCCCCCAAACTAGTGTTTTATTGCAGGTGCACTGGGCAATAACAACGTCAAAAGTACATTTATTCTACTTTTATTTGTTTTGCGATGGCTCCCCAATTCTTCCAGTGAAACAAAAGCAGGACCAAAAAACCCCCAATAAACCCCAGAACATTTGTGGCATGAAAAGTTGTGGGGTTTCAGTAGGAAGGTACAGGGAAATAAGCAGTATGATCATCCCCAAACCTTTGCCTCCCCAAACTGAAAGCAGTATCATACATGACCACCCTGAGCACATATCATCATGAACATGGAATCAAAAGGAGCTCTGGAGGGGACCTTTAAAACATCAAGCCACATTACACTTCAGACAGCTACACCTTTCCTTTTTTCTTAAATTAATAGCAGCACATGGTGGGTGGGATTGTTATCAGAATTTTAGCACACGCAGAGGGGAGGTTTATCCTTCCCTTCCCATCTATGACACCCACACACCAGCAAATACCCACCCCACCTGTCCACCTAGTTCCCATTGGTTCCCTTAGTGATTCCTAACATAGGAGTCCTTGTGGAGACACACGGCAGAACACAGGTGTTCCCACATGACCACCAGAAACAACCAAGGAGCATGTTAAGCATTTCTGTTCCATTCAGGAACATCAGAAGTATTCCTGATTCATTTGCCATTAGCTGAATTTCCATTTACAGGAACCACTGTCGTGTTCTGCAAATTGCAGGTTCTTCTGACAGCAGACAAGTCAGATGATGCATTTGTCAAAAGCTGTGGGGTGGGCCTTTGGACAGAAGTGTGGGGGGAGCAGCCATTATTTAGACGGCAAATAGCAAAAAGAAGATTTCCGAGGAGCAAAACTGAGGGCTAGGCAGTTGCTAGGCTACATGTTACCTTTATCACGCAGGCAGTTTGCAGCAGCCTCTGTGTGTAGGACCACTGCTATGTCACACGAGGATGGCTCCATGCCAACACGGTTCTGCCTTGCCTTAGGTAACTATGAAAAGCAGACATCAGACCCAGTTCCCCTCGCTGCTCCCATTCATTGGCTTCCTTCTAGTTTCATTATTTATTAGATTTGTATACTGCCCTTCATCTGAAGATCAAACAAACCAATAACCCGCCCCCCAAAAGGCTGTAGAATGTTAATCAGCCAAATGGTTGAAGAGGAATATTTTTGCCTAGAGCCTGAAGATATGTAATGAAGACACCAGGTGAGCTTCCTTGGAGAGAGCATTCCACAAGCTGGAACCCATTGCAGAATAGGCCCATTCTTGTGTTGACACCCTCCAGACCTCTTGCAAAGGAAGAGCTTCAGATGATGATCACAGGGTTTGGGTCGATTCATACGGGGAGGGGCAGTCCTTGAGGTATTGCAGTCCTGAGCCATTTAAGGCTTTATAGGTCAAAACCAGCCTGCAAACTAATTGGCAGGTAGTGCAGTCAGGCCAGGATCAGTGTAATATGCTCAAACAGTCTTGTCCCAGTGAGCAGCCTGGCTGCTGAATTCTGCACCCGCTGGAGTTTCTGAACCGTCTTCAGAGGCAGCCCCACGTATAACACGTTGCAGTAACCTAACCTACAAATTCTGGTGCCCTTCCGTGACATCACAGCAGCTCTTCCAATCGAAGGCACACTTCTAAAGCTGCCTTTCCTGTGCAAGCTGCTTTCATGTAATCATTTCCAATGTACTGTAATCATTATAACGTGTCCATTTCACTGTATGTACCAAGTATATGCATACAGTGAGACAGATCGCCTACATGTGCCTTTTTAAAGATCCTGTCCATTACACAGATATAGGACATGAAGAGCATCTGAAGTGACCCACAGGGACTTCTCTCAGTGCCACTGGCCTCTACAGTATAGGCAAGCTGTTCTTGAGTTGTCAACGGCACAATCTGCTCTCTTTCCAAAGGCACACGTACACTTTCAGACTGGCTTCCAACCAGCCCTTGTCTGGGCTGCCCTCTGCTGGAAGACCTCCATTCTGCATGCTCAAGTGCCCTCAACTGGCAGACAGTGCTGGGGTTTGCAGCCCCCCTTGGGCTGGACTGGCAGTTTCCTTTGCTTTTACTGCTGCAGCAGGCTTGTTGTGAGCGAGAGCTCGCTCCCCTCTCAGGGGAACTCTGTCTGCCGTCACCAGAACTCACAGCATTTAAAATTCATTGACATTTCATTGGAGAAAATTAAGAGCGAGCAAGTTGGCTTGAATAGGGAATTAGCAGCACTCTCTCCCGGCAACTTCTCAGCGGTGTCAGAGGCAGCGGCAAATTGACATGCGAGGCTGGTTGGAGGCGGGGGAGAGGGGAAGGAGTGAGAGCAGTTTGCGGAGCAGAGGAAATGCTGGGTCCCGCCAGTCATAAGGCTGCTGGGATTACTGCTTTGCAAACGTACCTAAGGTTAGGGTTTTTGTTTTTGTTTTAATTCCCCTGCACGATGTAATTTTAAAAAATTTAATCTAAAGGGAAGCAAAGCGATTATCCAAATAGCAGCTCATTCGCCTAATCCAGTTAAAAGAGAAGCTCTGGTGGAAACAGAATGATAGGTCTTGCTGCAAAGAGACATTCGAGCCCCCGGGGGGCCCCACCCCAAATCCTCCAAGTCTTCCGCTGGGGGTAAAGAAAAACCAACCATTTATTTGCAAATTTGCCACAGCTGCCGATAGTGTGGAGGTAGTGAAAGTAATTTCCACTGACCTCCCAGCTCTCAGCGTCTCCTTGCCGCTGCTTCGCATCAGGCGAGGAGGCTGCTCAGTCATGCGTATACTTCAAATCTATTGATGCCCAAATTTAATCAGGTGGCTGAGGGCAGCCCTAGAAAGTCCTGCATGTGACTCTGTGCAACACAGGACCCTCAGAGGCTACACAGAGACATGTGAGGCCAAGCAAACAAGCAGGGGACAGTAAAGTAATGCTTCCCAAGATTCTTTTTGATAGAAAATCAAGCTAATTTCTGGAGCCCCCAACCTGCCTGCTCCACAGATGAATGTGCAGAGATACTTGCAAGCAATGGCGGGTCTATAGCCTGCTGCAGCATCCAGAAACCTGTGCATTGGGGTAACGATGCCACCCTGATATCATTCCACTGACAAACTATTTCTGGCCCCCTTCCTAAAGAGGGACAGGCGAAAGAGTCTGTGTCCGTTTTGAAAGGGTTCATTCACACATCCGTGGCTGTGAAGGAACAGTGTACTGTTAAAAGGATTTTTTAAAAGATTCTTCAGCATACGTTTCTACAATCAGTCTGGCTCTCCTAGATTTGTGCCTCTGACTGTTTTCCTTTCGAGATTTGCTAACCAAGCCCATTCTTCCTTGTGCAGATCCATCTTCTCAATACTATTTGGAACAGCCAGGAAAACTCCCACTTCTGCCACTCTTTAAACCCTTAGACTAAGTGAAAAAAAGGTGCTCGCTAATCCACATTTCGTGATCATATTAATATCCCCGGAAATGCACTGTCTGCTCCTATGCATGTTTACTCAGAAGCAAGAAGATGTTGAATGGCCTCTGTCATGGATACTTTACTTGAGATTTCTGCATCACAGGGGGCTGGACTAGATGGAGCCCATTCCAACTCTGCAATTCTATGGTTCTAAGTCCTGCAGAGTTCAATGGGGCATATTCCCCAAGAATGCATGCACAGGATTGCAGTCACAGAATCAGAGATTAGAGGTCTTGGGTGGAAGAGGCCAGTTGCTATTCTCTGCTGCTGGGCACAATCTATTGTGGAAGCAAGCACTGGAAAAAGGGGTAATTATCTGCCCTAGAACCTTCTCTCAAGGGACAGAGTTTGAGGCAGAATGAGGATCTAAAATGTTTTTCAAAAGCAGAGGGCGTTCTCTTGCCTCTGCTCGCTTTTAGACAATCCTCCTCAAATTTCAGCACAGGATCTGTGTCTGCCTCCAACGTACTGAAAACAAGAAGGAGAACTGAGCAGAACCTGACTTCATGCAGCCCAAATCTGCCAGCTAGTGGCAGGGAGGCAGTGACCTTTAAGAATGCATTGGGATTCCAGGCAGCATCAGGCATTTCTGTGGATTACACAAATGGATAGAATAGGGTTCTCAGAAAGTACAGCTTCCTTTAGCCCATTAACTATAATTAATTGCTTGATGGTAATTAAAATTAAAATTAACATGATCATAATATTTCAATAAAGGTGATAGTTGGGTAATTTTACACGGTTATAAACAGAAGTCTTCCCTGGTCAAAATAATAAAAGATAGGAGGTACATGCCTAGAAGCAGAAGGCATTTTTTGCTGAGGAAATCCTATCTGTTGTCCCTCTTTAAGCACATAGGGCCAATCTACACGGGTTATTAATATGTCTTTGTATACAACTTTCAGGTTTTTGAAAAATGCAAAGAGCATCTGCTGTGATGAGAGGGCTGCTAACTTTTGGAACCACAGCAGGCATGGATCAGGAAGGGGGGATTTCTTCCCAGTACAAATTCCAGCTTCAGAAGATGGATCTTACTCAAGGCCAAAGCAGGGGAGGAAAGGGTTTAATCACATCCCATGCTGTGATAATTATCCCCCGCCCCTCTTTGGCTAATGCTATTTGCATTTATTAAAAGCGGCGCTGTTAAAAGCAAAGATGCATTTAAGGTCATGTGTAGCTTGGCTCTAACGCACTTCCTAACTCAAGATATGTCAAGTGCGCAGATTATTTACAAAAATGCCATCAGCAGAGAACGTCTCCGAAAAGACAGCTCTCATTAAAACCCCACAGTTTTAGTCTGATTAAGCTTACGTGTTCCCAGCCATGGTCTAGAGCTTCTTATTAAAGTGACACCTTTCACGTTAGATGACAGGAAACACTGTTTGCCACCATGTGGAAACATGGAAGGAACTGGCAACCAATTCCAGCTCTTGGGGGCGTGTCTGGATGGTACATATATATATATATTTTAAAAAATTAAATTGTATACTGCTCTAAACCCATAGATCTCAGGACGGTTCAAAACATAAAATCACAATATGACAGATAGTAAATATGTCTGAATTTTTAAAAGTGTTTCAAAATACATTTAAGATTTGGAAGCTCGGAGTCATTAGAATCAAAGCTACATGTTCAGTTAAACAAACTTAACAACCAAACCCAATTTGATGAGCCGTTATGTTGTTTTTGCTCACTCCCATTCCAGTTAAGTCTATTCTTCAGAAATTATAAATAGTATCAGGATATAAAATCAACAGGACCCAAACCCAGATTTATTGGTTTTCATCTGTATGTGCAAGAAATACTCATTATAAAGAGACAGGTTTGATTCTCAGTGGAGTATAAGGCCAGCCAGACATTTAGATATTCTGCTCTGCTCATTCATAAGCAGAATTAATTAGCAACAGTAACTTTAAGCTCAGAGCCAAGGGCTCAAGGAGATATCCAGGATATTGAAGTATTTGAATGTATCGTGTTCTGGAAGACTCTTGTCTAAATCTTTTTAAAGTCTTTCAAAATCTTACAGTAAAGTTAATGATCAACACAGGGGGGGAAATGGCAAAAAGTTTCCCAAGACTTTTGATCCAATGGTAGGAGCAAATTCAGGTTTATTTCAGATCAAAATGAGGGAGAGAGGGTTTAGCACAGACATCCCCAACCTTCGGCCCTCCAGATGTTTTGGACTACAATTCCCATCATCTCTGACCACTCGTCCTGTTAGCTAGGGATCATGGGAGTTGTAGGCCAAAACATCTGGAGGGCCGCAGGTTGGGGGGTGTCTGGTTTAGCATTGCCAGATTTGGGCTGCAATCCTGTATTGCCTTACCTGAGAGTATGTCCCATTGAGCTCTATTGGTCTAACTTTTGGGTAGACATGCATAGGACTGCTCTGTTAGGTTACTGTGGTTATGCTGAGCAAACTACAGGCCACAATGGAGTGCATTAAGCAAGTTAAGGACATACGAAGGGATCAATATCTCCTTGAAATATTTACTATGGGCAAACGAAGAAGAAAGAAACTGGGTTCAAAAGAAGCAGCTTGGGTAATGTTTGAGGAACAAGCCAAAATCTGAGTAGATAATAATAAGATCAAAGGTTTGTTATAAAAGTTTTATTCCTCTGCCCTACTTTAACTTCGTCTGTAATTCTGTCTCAGCCAGTACAACAGAGAAACATCCACATTTTACTTCCCTACTTCCCTCTGCCTCCTCTATTTTTTTCGTGCATGTTGAATTTTAGATTGCAAAATCTTTGAGGGCAGGGACCTGGTGCTATGCACTATGCAAAACACCACGCACACTGATGATGCTATATGAATAAGTAAATGATGGAAAAAGAAACCTCTTAATGTGCAAAACAGAACACAGATATTAAAAACTAACAAGAGGACTTGTCAGAATAAAGGGATGAAGCTATCACCTTGCATTAAGTTCTGCATCACTTCCGCTGATAATCAAAGTCAAAATGTAAGTGCTGGGTCAGTATGTTTGCAGTAGAGCATTTTCAGGTGGCTATGCTGGGCTCAAAACAAAACAATACCCCTCTCCCTGCTTCTTTTGTTCCCCTTTAAGAAACTCCAACAGCCAGGCCATAGCAGGAATCTCATTACCCATACCTGACTTGTTTATAGAGGCTCAGCTGTGCCAATCTGCTTTAATGGGACGTGAAGGACAAACATGCTCAAAAAACTAAATAAAACAACGTCAAATTGTCATTGAGTTGCCCAGAAAAGAGATCACTGGAAAGTCAACATATTCTGTGCAGAGTAATCAGAGCTGTCTATCATCTATCTATCTATCTATCTATCTATCATCTATCTATCTATCTATCATCTATCATCTATCATCTATCTACAGAAGCACACACACTTGTTTCTGCATCTCAGTCCCCAGTTTCTAGAGGACTAGATGCACTCTGCTTCCTAGAACTTCTCACCATTATCAAGTCCTTCCTCTTCCACAGTTCCCCCTGCTGCTCTTTCAGCAGCTGAGCTTCAAGGGTGGAATGTATGATACTTTTTAAGTTGCGGTGGGAGCAAAGGCACAATGAAAAATTTATTAAAATAATAACTGTAAGGAACCTTCATGGTTTAAGTAAACCTCCTTATACAGCGTTAGAAGAAAACTGAGCTCATGGGATGCTTCAGAACATTGCTAGGTTGGCAGTCAGTGAGGTTGCCTTCACTGGGGCATCATAAAAGGGACAGTGCAAGCCGGGATAGTGAAACGGTGAGACTGCTGGGCTTGGGCGTGGCAGAGAAAAGCTCAGGTCTTTGGTCAAGTCATAAAGCCCATTGCCCTTTCGCTACTTGGCTTGCCTCACTGTATACTTCTGAGCAGAGATGAGATCAGAACTGTAAAGTCTAAAATAATAATATGGGAATACAAACCCCAATTTTCAGACTAAATGGGGCAGAAATTAAGACACTGGAAAGGGGATGTCTAAGACCTAATTTTCCTTTCAGAATGTGGCAGTTTCCAGTGAGCCCACACTGATTTCATCCATACACCAAGCCTCTTGTGTGCATGTTGACAGGCTGCGCGGCTGTCATCACAAACTGGCTTTGGGTCCACCATCATGATTGTTCACTCCCCTGTTCTAGACTAGAGGTGGAGGCCAAAGAATGAGGTGCTGAAGGTTGATTTGGATGTCTTCTGCCCCCCATCCTACCACCACCCCATGAGTCAAAGTTTATCATAATCACTTCCCAGGTTGGACCACATGTTACTCTGTTGTTTTGGTACCTTATGGCTCTACATTTTCCTATGAATCTCTAGGTCCAGGGGCCTTACAAAAAGAGAGGCCACCCAAAGCATTTCCTGTCCAGGTTGAATATTCTTTGGATTGCTTTTTGTTAAACCAAGGCAGAGGAGGGTGTTTTTAAAAATAAAGTTAAAAGCTTCATTTATGGGCTTTTTTAAAAAAAGAAAACCCCGCATTGCTCTGTTTTAACAAACAGCTAAACAAAACTCAAGAGCTCTTCAGAACTCTGCAGGCAACATTTTGCATAGAGTCTCACAGGAAGGCCTACTGAATGCCTGGAAGGCCTATCAAAAGAAGGAAGTGCTGGAAAGAAAGGCTGGGGTGACAATGCCTTTTTTAAAATAAAAAATATACAAGCAACAATACACACCACTCCATCACTTTTTCATTTTAAGCCTTTAAAAAAGCAAGAACACCTCACCTGGTTTCTAGAGGCAAGTGAATCCCTTTCATTTCCCTCACAAAAAGCTCCTGCACCTATTTGCCTGCAATTTGGCAGGCTTCATCCACTCTGGAATGGCTCTGTACCTGTAAATTCCATCTACTTATAGCTACTTTTAAATTCCCCATGACTGTGAAGTGGGGGACCAAAGAACTTCATTTGCACAAAGTAGTTCAGGACCTGAAACACAGGTCAAAGTGGAAAGTGCACAGAGCAACTGGGAAACAGACTGGAAGTTTCGTATGTTGTTGTTGTTTTTTTACAATATTTTATTAGGATTTTCACAATGTAATACAAACCAACAAAAAAGAAAAAGAAAAAACAATATCAAAGAAAAAATACAAAAAGTAACAACAATTAAAAACAATTCCATCTTTCAAACAAATCTTGCCTTAGCTTGTTTCTTGGACTTCCCCACACCTCCCTCCTTTGTATTCCGATGCAGTTGTTTGTTCAGCAAATCCTTTCCCTCTTTACCTTTATCTTAATTGTTATCTTAATATTTTAACTTTACCTTTCCCTCTGTTTAACATTCCATTTTTCGCTCAGACTGGAAGTTTCAAAGAAGCTCACATACAGATGCAAAACAAGACCAGTGCAGTTTCTACCCAGGCTTGCCAATAGCAGCAGCAACAACAGCAGCAACAACAACATTTTTCAGCAATATTTTTTTGTACATTTCTTATTTGATTTATCCTTGTACCAACCCCATGAAGCAGATTAGAGAGGGCAAGAGCAAGGCACTTTCCACTGAGCTCCATGGCTAAGCAAGGAATTGAACTTCCAATATGGATGTCTTCCCCAGTTTGCAGAAAAACTAAAAAGGTGGTTGCTAGTAAGCTCTGAATTTTGCCTCTGTATTTATGTACTGAACCATCATTTTAAATCTAGAATACAACATTGATCCTAAATTTATTATACAGAGACATGATGCTGGAGGAATTAAGATTATTTCAGATTAATTTGAAATATAATAATGACTTAGTTTAATTTATGTGTTAGTAAATTGTACATTGTTGTATATAAAAAATACAAGGCATTGTCTAAAAATATTCTAAAACAGCATCAGAAACATATGAAAATCCTATGAGGGAAGAGAGCAAATGCTATTGGAAGCTGGGGAAATATCCATGTAAACGTAATGGATTCAAATACTTAAAAGGAGGTGCTGAGCCCTTGACATATGCCTGTAAAAAGGTTGTTGTTGGCGTTGTTAATTGAATTAGTATTCTGCCTTTCAACCCAAACATCTCCAGGGCAGTAACGTAGCTGGCATGAGTTTGATTTAAATTGTGCTTATATTGTGAATCTAAATTCAATTTCAGTTACAATGAATTGATTTATTATTTATCAAAGTATTTAGGCTGCCTTTCAGGATAAAGAAATCCCCACAGAGTGGTTTGCAATGCAATGCAATGCAATAAATAAAATAAAATAAAATAAAAATAAAAACTATTTAAAGCACCACAAAGGTTATGTGGGACACAGTTCAAACTCTTTGTCATTAGGATTTCAATAATTTCCTTATAGTCCAGTTCTCTGTATTTCCCAGGTGATTCTTATTTCACCTGGCCTTGGCTTTCCTTGCGCTGACTATCCATTTTCTTTCATCGTCTGAGAAGAGACTGTCTGCCCAAACAAGCCCAACTGCCGCCTGCTTTACAGAACCTCCTGGATGACTACGGATTTGTGTCACTGCCCATTTCCATGAAAGATTTATTCATGCATTTTGCACAATGCCACAATCCCACAAGCAACTTTTAAAAAGGATAATAAAGGATGATCTGCATGACTGCCTTGGCAAGCGCAATACCTGCCAGTGGGTGGAGGAAGGAAGCCTCAATGGAGCCCAGAGCAGCCTTTCTGGCACAGGAGAGCTCACTGTTGTGAAAACACAAGATCCTCTCAGAATCTGCAGCATTACAACAGCCGGCTGTGCCGTGTAAAGATGGAGTAAACCCTACAAACCCAGCGTTGTACAGATGCAGGCGAGCCCTCAGAAAGAACTGGCGGGGGGGGGGGGGAGAGGGAACCATTAAGGGCACTAAATGGGGGGTTGTCAGAAAGAGGACACAATTCTACAGGTGCATCTATGTCAGGGTTCATCACGCTATTGTTACAGAGAGCCTCCCCTGAATGAAGAGACAAACGGCTCTGGCCTCTGCAGTTGTAGCTGACAATATGAAGACAAATTAGCCAGCAAAACTCACTTCTGAGTTTTGGCCAGGCAGATCAATGCAGGGAGGGGAACAGGAGGGAAAACCCCTGGCGTGCTTCACTGTAAGACCAGCAAAAATGAGGGAACGGCACTATGGTTGCCTGCCCCCACCTCCAACCACACCATCAGTCAAAACTAGGGCAGAGTGAAGATGCACACACAGAACAGGTGATGCCTAAGTACAATGCCTAAGATAATGGAGGAGGAGGAGGAGGAGAGCCCAAGTCGTCCTTCTTGGCACAGTCAAGATATACCACCAAATGAAAGTGTGTGGCTGAGAGAAGTGAAGAACAAGAAGCAGATGAAGTCTTTACGTGGGCTGCAACAAAATGTTGCAGTGTGTGGAACACTCCTATTCCGGATTCAAGTAACAAGCCATACCTTGTTCCAGGATATTCTATTCCTCCACCTCTGTCAATCCTCATTGGGCTGTTTTTTAATTTCCCCATCCCTTTAGGTTTTTTAAAAATTACTTTTCTGCACTTCTGCAAACATTGCGACTCCCCCAATGTCTGGTGATACCTTCCTTTTGTGCATGGATGCTACTGTTTTGGCTACAGAGGATGAGTTCCCTGTTGATATATCATGCTTTTTTGTTTCTGCGTGCTCAAAGCAAACTAAATGCATTACAGTGGTGAATCAACTCACGACATACCTTGTCTCACCCAGATTCTTAAAAAGGGAGCTCCAACCCATCTCTGTGTAGAGAATCAGGCAGATAACTGGTAACAGAGACATTGTATGGAATGAAAGTACCTTGTTACCAAACGCCACACTTACAGTGAGAAAACTGGGACTCGCAGCCCAAGACCTTTTAATTTTCTGGTGAGACATATCCGTGCCAAAGGGCAAGAAAGGCCAGACATGATGTCGCAACAAACAGAGAGCAATATAAACTGCCTGTTTTCAGAAACCACAACGTTAACACAATGCCTTTGCACCCTGGGTCACATTTTCTCCAGCTGCACAATATTGACCCTGTCTCTCTTTTCAACGCTATCCTAAACCCTCGTTCTCAGGCCAATTTTACTTTTGCATCAACTGAGAAATGTACACATTCTGCATTATTTCCATTTTATCCTGGCAAGTAACTCATTTTCTTCCTAGCCTGGAGAGCAGTTAAACCCTACGCACAGTCTGAGCATGAATGGGAGGCGCACGAGCACATTTTGCACATTAAGAGGAGAGGAAGAGCCGGCTGCTTGGCCAATGTGAGAACCCAGCTGGCTATTCCTACATTCTTATCAGGCCAATGGCCCATCTAGTGTAGCATCTTGTTCTCACCCCAACCAGCCAGATGCCCATGGGAAACCGGCCAGTGAACTTTGAGCACAAGAGCACTCTTCCCTCCTGGGGTTTCCAGCAACATCACTGCTTCACCGTCTTTTGTTCATAAATCACACAAGAACCCTGCAGATAGGCTAAGTCATTATTACTCCCATTTAACAGATGAGAAACAAAAGCCCTGTGTACACCCTCCCATTCACTCTGTGTGCAGATGTACGTGCGACATGAGCGACAGTCCATACCTATCATGCTGTTTCTCATGAGATACTGTGTTTTGATGGGTCTCCCCACAAACCAGCTTTGATCTGAGTTGAGAAAAGGAGGACCCCACTGCATTTTTAACCAGTAATGTATACACAGCCTAGGATGGAGAAAGCGCTGCACCAGAAGTCACCTAGGACTTAGTTGGGATTCTGCCCACCGGCCCTCCCTAGCTTTGTTGGCCCCTTCTGGCTTGTACAATTAAAATGGAATAATCTACCAGATGCAGGCAGTTGTAAACAGCGCAAATTGCCAGTGCCCAGAAAAAGCCAGGAGAAGAAGATTGCATGGCTTGGATCCTGATTTTATATGGCTGTCGTGTTAGGCACCGGTGGTTGGCTCTCCTGCAGATGGATCGTTCTTGAGGTGCTACTGCCTACAGATAATTGCTGATTAGTGGGGATAACAAGGTCCCAAGTTTCCACGTAAACCAACACATGTTAGAGGAGGAGGCCATGGAGTTTATCCAAAATTGTGTCCCGACCCCCTCAAAAGCCCCAGAGCCCCTGTTGCGTAGCTTTGTTCCTACAATTCCTAAGAAGGGAGAAAGCCACCAGACCCGGCTGATTAATCACCAGCTTCTCAGTGTAGCAATCTGCCTTAAACCAAAGTGAAAGCACTTTGCTTAATGAAATCACTGCTGATAAAAAGGAAAGCAGGAGGGGGAGAAACTCCAGCCTATCAGAAAAGCTGGGCCAATCTGCCTTGCCTTTCCCCCATCCCAACCTTCCCCAACGGGTAATCTTCATTTTATTAATCTCATTTTGAGCTCTTAAGAAATAACTCCGTAGGGGTATTAGTACAGTATCTTTCAGGGAGCACATAAGCAGGAAAGGGCCACCTGGAACCCAGCTGAGTAGCCACATCTCTTAGCAGGTCAGGAATGGCACTTCCCTCTCCTTTGCAACCCAAACCATTCCTACCTTCCATCCTTTGTTTGAGTGATGGCTGGCTAAGAATGATGTTTAATGCTTCCCCCCTTCTAGCCTTTTGTTGTTGTTGCATGGATTCTGAGTTTCTGCAACATAGCAGGTGACAGCTCCGCTTGGATATGTCTGTGAACAGGGAGAGCGTGAGGGTGGGCTGCTTCTTCCCAGGAGCCCATAAGCCACACAAGCACTCATACCTAACTGCCAAGCTCTGATCACCTAATCCATCCATATGGCAAATATGGGGAATCCCAGACTCTTGAGCAGCTGATGCGTTTCACCCACGGGAGGGTGCAATGTTGGCACCAGAACCCCCACACAGCATCTGCACCTTATTTTCTTTGGAACCATTCCTTGTGCTTCTAGCTGAGCACTTTGGGTGTCCTTTACTATGCTCTAAACTCCTTTTATATCTTCCTGATCATCCAAAATGATAATCGCTCAGGATTTCATCCCAAATGGCTAGATTGATCCAGGCTCTCTGCTTACTTTCGCTTCCCTGCCAGTCCAGTTAGGTGAGATGACTTGCTTGCATCTGAAAGGCAAGGGTGTGTGTCTAGCACACAGCCAACAGGGGACAAAGGTTTGTATTTGGCCCTGGCAGAAGGGTCCCTCAGAATTTCCCCCAAAAGAGCCCTCCACCCATCCAAAGGTAGGGAAGAAGAGACCACCTATGTCTGGTCCAGTGCTGGAACCCATGAAAAGGAAGGAAGCCAGGCAAGGCTGAGATGTTGCTGAACCATAGACAGCTCTGTGTGAGTGGCTTGCTTCACAAAAGGTTGGGATCAAACTGAGTGCCTCTGACTTCCTCCAGGCTCCACCCCCTTGAGAGAACATAAAGCGTATCACAAAGATGACTAAGATATGGGGTGCTATGGAATCTGTAAGCACCCAAACATGAACCAGGCACTAAGGAATGTTCCCATCTGGATGGACCAGTATTTGGGAGCTGGATCAGCCCCGTCAGACCACCTCAAACTACCCCAGGACTACTTTTTCTGTTGCTTTTATTATAGCTCCACTATCCTGAGCTGCAGTTCTTTGGTTTTCCTGGCTCCTGCACTAGCGAAGCCCCAGTGGTACCCAAGTGTCACTGTGCATCATGTCCGAAAGCCCCTCTGGATGCTTAGAAATCTTCTTGCCTTCATAATATGATCAGGCGCAAAATTGTAATCCAGTGTTTTCCCCAACCAGGTTCCCTCCAGATGTTTTCGACTACAGCTCCGGCCAGCATGCCTGTGTCCAAAACATCTGGAGTGGACCCAGCTGGGAAATGTGACTGCAAGCAGCACACTAATGGAGCACACTAGCACTCCTCTAACAGCCCTAAGACACAAGCAGCATGAAAACCTCGTTTTGCACAGGTGATGGCAACAAGAAAATGGTCCATTCTGCTAATTCAGAATTTCTCCCGAGTTGCTGATTAACGTGGGTTGAAACCCTGCAGCGTTTTGCAAAACCAATCCCCTGTCAATGGGGCTTCACTAGACAGGCTAAGAAAGGCAACGTCTGTCCTTTGTTCCGTCCTTCCAGAATCTGCACAAAACCATCTTTTCAGATGAAATTAAATTAAGCCACAAGTTGGAAAAAATAGCCCCAGACAACCCCTTCCAACCCATCTTCAGCTTAGCTGCTGGCACCAGTGCTTTGCCACTGGCTCCTCAGACCCTCTCCAAATGCACAGATTTTGGCACACAGGCCCTGTTCACCCTCTGTCCATGTCCTCTTGGAGACTAGCCCAGCTGACTTGGACCAGCCTCTGCTCAACACCTCGAAACCCCCCACAAGCCATCTGCTTTGTACCACAACAGCAGCCCCCAGGCACTTCGCTGCACACATACACCTGCGCATCACAAAGAACCACCACCTCATCTTGACTCAGAGCCAGGTGAAACAGTCACAAATCAGATTCAATTAATCAGCCTAAAACAAGGGAGTTTCCAAGCCAGGAGAGCAAGAGAGAGAGAGAAACTTAATTAATGGGCACAGCACAGAGAGAAGGGGTGACATGCAGTATATATGGACCCAAACAGCACATTCATAAGGCGCAGCATCCCTATAGGGCAAAATACTTGTCCTTGGAAATCTCGTGGCACTGGGCCACTCACGGCTCAGTCTGGTCCAGATCGGCTTTTCTACCCATTTACTCTGAGTAGTCTCCACCATAAAACCAAATGGGTGGTGGTGGGGAGGCTCCTGCAGACAGGGGCCAATATGCCCATGGACCTTTGGGGATGAAATTAGCCTGCTCAGGGCAGACATTTACAAGATTTTATGTTAACAAAGACAAACAGGGTGTCAAAATCCAGCAGCAAAATCTGTATCAGAGTGTCAGCATAAGCAAAAGAACTCTGGAAGGGGGTGGGGTAAGATGGGGGGAATGTAAGGGGGGGCACCTCCACACACACACTAATTGTGCCTCATACACACACCACTTGCTACATAACCAGTAACACACACAATCATCCTCTACCGCACGCATGCACACACATCTTACGTGCTGCTTAAGTATACTGTATGCACAACAACCAGATCTCTTATATTTAGGCCAGACAATAAGCTGTTTTCTGTAGAAAAAAGAGGGGAGACGTCAACGTGTGCTATTTGGATAGATAAGAAAAGAATTCTGGCTCATACTGTTGCCTCCTACAGGGCTTAAAGCTCGCTGGTAGCCACACAGCACATGAAATGCCAAAAGTTGTTAAAATACCATAGCCTCCGTTGTCTTTTCCCCAGGCAGACAAATAGTTGAGGGTGATCATCACACCTCGCTTTCTCCTCCCTCACACTGACAGGACCAGGCTGCCTGCGTGGCCTTACATTTCATGCTGAAAGGGTTTTTAATCACAACCCCTCTGTGGGCTGTAGGGGGATCAAGCCAGATGCTACTTTGCGATCATATACATTAATATGCTTGGCATTCCCCAGTAGGTGGCTTGGAAGAGGCAATATGAGTTACTGCAGTTCTTTACCTGTCACTGTAATGGAGTGAAGTAAATTTATGCCTTGACAGGGTCCCAAAGCACAATGTAGGCTGTTTCTATAGTGATCATTCACCCGCTGCCAAAATGCAGCTGTCTCTGGGGTTGAGCACAACAGCTGTTCTGCGTCAACAACATGGCAAAGGATATGCGAGGAGAAGCCTACTGGATGGAGGCTCAGGGGGAAGCAAGGTATGGCTGAGGCAAAATGGTGACCAGAAAGTAGGTGCTACCAAGAATGGGCGACCAACTACATCTTTATCCCTGGCAGGTCTGATGTTTTAAAATCATGAACCACCAGAACTTGGGATTAATCTCCAATTGGTATTTCACATTTCTGCCTATTTCACAAGAGGCACCTTGTGAGTTGTGAAATATATCACAAACAGTGCAGTGTGGTTAGAACCAGTCACAAAGTGTTTGTGGTCCCTGCTGGGGGCGTAATGAGGCAAAGCCAGCCAATGGTTTTAGCGGAAATGTAAAGCCGCATGAGAGGGCCACATCTGCCCATAGCATACTCCAACCTTCTTCAACTGGGTATCCTACAGATATTTTGGGCTATGAGTTTCCTCAGTTCTAGTTAGCACAGCTGATGGGATGATCATTGTTGTACAAAACATCTGGAAGACACTTGATTGGAGAAGACTTTACAAACTGAGTGGGGTGGGAGATTGTGCTTTGCTGTCGTTTATGATTGAAGACGTTTCACATGTATTTACAGTGCTTCAAGAAGCTGCAGGACTCATTTCACCAGAACCATAGTGAGACGAAAGAAATACATGTATGCCGCAGTCAATGATGCCTCTGTCATATTGCCACCATCTCTTGTTAAACCTATTGGGTAGAATTCAACAAGGTTTTCCTCAGAGCAGACCCATGAAAATTATTGGTCCTGACTTCATTTCAATGGGCCTACTCCAAGTACAACTTGGCCGAGATACGGGTGGCTACAACAGTGGAACAGATCAGAATAACAGCAAAAGCAAGGGTCTAATACTTCATTTTCAAGTTCAGATTTGTACGACGGAAGAATGGGTCGTAGCTCAGTGACAGGGCATCTGCTTTGAAGGAAGAAGACCCCAGGTTTAATCCCAAGGTAGGATAGGATTGGAAATGTCCCCTGTCTGAAACCCTAGAGAGCCACTGCACATTAGTGCTGGTAGCACAGAGCTAGACGGGCAAATAGTCCGGCTCACTATAAAGCAGCTTCCTATATTCCTACACTTCTGTCACATTGAGGTGCCCAGAATTCACCCTCTTCCTCACACACAGCAGCAACTTGTAGCATTTGTGATGGCTCCAGGTGCTTTTTATAGGGTTTTGATTTCCAGGTGGCAATGGTGGATAGCAATGTGGAAAGCAACCAAACTGGACACCCACTTGTGCAGACACTAAACAGAAGAGTCTAAACTCATGTTCTTCACCCCACTGCAAAGTACTCATCAAGAATTGTGGTGGTGGCAGTGGCATTCTGAAAGTTGTTCAGATCTGCATTACAAACAGTTGCACAGAAATGAGAAGGCTGCTTGTGCACAGTTGCTTTCCAATGTTTTAAGACTACAATTTTAGAATAGCAACCAACGGCTAAGAAATAAGAGGGCACTCTATAACTCAGGGGTGGATACAGCTGGATACAGCTGATGGGTCAGATATGTACCCACTGTGGACCAACTTCTCGTATGACAACCTCAAAGTGATAGCTTAACCATTCTGTGGTTTCTTCTAGGAAAGTAAAACCTGCATGACTTGGAGATGAGATTGGACCAAGTAAAGGGTCTAGCCAGATTATTGTAGGGTTGTTGCTGAGTTAGCCAGAAGCAGCACTGAAAGTGTATTGCATTTTTATTGGCATTCCAATAATATCTTGCTCGGTGCCACAGGCACAGTGATGAATGTGAATACAATCCTTGGCCAGAACATCGTGATGCTTTTTAGGTACTCTCAATGCCAAAGTCATTCTGTTCAGGATAGCTAAGGCTATCCTGAACAGGCACTTCCAGAATGAGGTGTGTCTGGAAGCACTGTGCACACACAGACACCGAGGGCACATCCACACTTGCGCTTGCCCCATGCCTAGAAAGCACAGGACTGAGCAATTTTCCCCTTGCCCTGCTCCTTTCCCAGGGAAAAGTCACTCTTTAGCTTTAAATCAGAACAAACTGACATTTGCTGAATTGAGCACCAATGAGTAGTCAAAGAGCGCTAAAGGGAAGGCAATGGGACAAGAAAAGGCGTGGATAAGCCCAGGCACTTTATTTGCCTTCTCACTATGTGCCAGTTCACACAACCATCCTTAGCATGCTCATCAACACAAGGTAACTTTTTAATGACTTCAGCCTGTTTTGATCCGGCCTAGTGAATTCTCTACACACGGCCAACATTGTGCTTCATTACATTCCTAAGAAAACTTTGAAAAGATGGTTAAACCAGGGTATGTCAGGTCACAATGTGGACTTGCACAGCAGCCCTGACCTGAATCTAGTGAAGCAAACAGACCTGCCTTTTGTCCCCATCACTGCCCCGCATGATGTCTGCAGAGGCACCCTGCGGATAAAGGGACGGTGCCAGCACAGCACTGTCAGGCAAGGAGAACTCAGCCCCCACTGCGCTTTCTTTGCAAGTCTACTGGGAGGTCATATTTTGCTGCACGTTCAGTGCAGGTGACAGTAGCTCTATGTGATCTTCAGCCACATGGTTTGACTAGCTCCATCGCAAGTGTTCTGTTCCCTTCATTTCTTGTTTAGTCTTCTGACTAACTGCCTACCGAGGAGACATACAGCAGCTGTGTCTGGGAAGAGACTACAAAGATGGGGATGAATGACTCAAGGGAGTTGGTGACAGAGGATCTGTGGGGTGGGGGCAAAGAGACAGTTGACCTAAAATGAGGCAGGAAATATGAAGTTGCACCTGAAAACGATGGGGCAGCATAAGTGACTGAGATGGAAGGGGCAGGATCTGATCCTAACCTACCAGAAGCAAGTACACCAACTGACTTAAAAGACAAAACCTATTCATCGGACAAATCCCTTTAAAAACCAAAACATACTGGGTGGTATTCAACTAAGTTGTACTCAGAGTAGACCCACTGAAATAAATGATCCAAGCTTAGTGCTGTAATGTTCATTCCTTTGAGTAAAACGGAATTGAATAACCCCCTATTTCCTTTGCAGCAGCTTTATACGTGAAGTTTAGTTCCAAGAGAGAATTCTGTCCAATTGTAAATGAGGAGACAGAGAATGAATCCATGATGACATCCAGAAACAGCAACAACAATGGAGAGGCATTACTCATTTTCACTAGTAATTGTGAAGCAGAGCTCACTTTGGAAAGCACAGATTTCCTGCTTCTAACTGTGTCTCGCTTTCCTTCATATGAAAAGAGCACACGGAAATCTGCCTGCTGAACAGGGTACTGTGAAATCAAGGCTGTTACCTGGACAGCAGAGAATTAGCAGCACAATGCTTGCGTCTCCCCAGCAGGCTCGGCAATCAAAGGTTGCAGCCTGGGAGGCACTCTATTTTTAACTTGATTTTGATTTTAAATCCATATGGACGTGCTAAAGTCACTGGAGAAATGGGAAAGTTGTGTGGGCTTTGAATTCCTACTCAGCTCAAAATATCTCCTTTCATCACATCTCTGCGGGTGAAGAGCCCATTTTGCAGGCACTGAATTGCTTAAATGACATTTAGGGGCAACAGGCGCAGCGAAAATTGGACTACTCAGCTATAGCAGAGGACCCAGTGCCTTTGACAAAAACCAGCACCATGGAGAGCTACAGGGCTCTGGAGGGATTTTGCTAGTCCCCTGTGCAAGGGGTTCCTTATCTACTAGGCCCTTTTCCAGGTGTGGGGAAACCACGAAGGCCCCAGGGGGCATGCCTTCCCTTAGTAAGCCAGACACACCTGAGATGCATCTTGATGCTTTACCTTGGTGTCTGGAGTAGGCAAAGGGAGTTAAATGAACCCCCTTCTGTGTTATCTTCCAGGTGCTCACTTGCCTTTCTCAGGTGGGTCCGTCCATTCACTCAGGTTGCCTTGACTTGGACACGGGAGTTGGGAGAGACTGTTCATCAAGAATTCCCTTTAGTTTTGCAAAGGGGGCACCACACCTAATCCAGGCAGCAAATAGTTCTGATTGTCTGGAGCAAGGTGCATCTTCCAACGCTGAATAAAGAAGACTCATTTCTCCAGCATGTACCACACACACCACACACCACACACAAACACACACACACACACACTTCCAGCCAACATGCTCCAGGTGCCCCCTAGGTAAGCCACGGGGCCAGATTTCAAGGGACGAAGTCGACATCGAGCAAGCGCCCACTTTGGCTAAGTGGAAGTTTGCACAGGGACTGCAGGTCGCCCAAGAGAGTGGGGAGGGCGCACAAAGGGCCACTGGTGCGTGTGTGAAGTTCAGCCGGAACATTTTAGACCCGGGACCTCTACCCTGCTCCAGGTAGTCTGCCGCTAGAGGGATGCTACCCTTTCCCGCAGCGCCCCCGAGCCGAGCGCCCTGCCAGCCCGGGAGGAACTCACCGGTTAGTTGGTCGTAAGAACCGTCGAGGTCGCGGGAGTCGGAGAGGCTCTCTTTCCTATCCTTGCCGCGCATCTTGCGGAGCGGAGACGCCCCGGGGCGCTGGGACGGGACGGGCACCGACTGCGTGCCTCCTCTCGCCTAGCTGTCCTCCTCTCCGGCGCCCGGGATCCAGCTCCTCCCTCCCCTCCTTCCCCCCGGCGCCCTCGGCAGATCCTCCCGGCGGGGCGCGGGGCCGGGGCAAGCGGCGTCCAGCTCCCCGGCAACAGGAGAAGCGAGCGCCCGCTCTCTCCCCTCCTCCTCCTCCGACTGCCTTCTCCACCTCCCCCGCCAGCTTCTGCGCACAGCCGCTTTCCTCCCGTTCACACGGGCGGGCTTCTACACCGGGTTAAGGGGGAAAGAGATTGCCTCCCCTGAGGCGAGCGAGACTCCGCGCCTGGTCCTTCCCGTCTTCTGTACCGCCCCACGCCGAGGGTGGCGCTTCACGCTGGAACTAACACTCTCTTTCCCGGGAGGGGAGGGTGGGGTTTTCTATCGTGCACGCCGGCTAGGAAACTGAGGTATGAAAAAAAGTGGGGGGGGGGGGGGGTCAGTTAGACACGTGTCTCCTGAGGCCGGGAGACACGTGCGCCGGTACACAAATACGCGCGCCCGCGTCGCGAGGTCGCTTCCTCGACGCCCTCCCACAGTTTCAGAGCGAAGGCGTGCAGGGAGACCGCCCCCTCGGGGGCAGGCGAGGCGCGCACCCGCCCACCAGGCCTCGCGCGGAGATCCTGGAGCAGAGGAGCCGCGAGCAAAAGGGGAGAGTTCCAGCCGGGTACTATGCAAATCAAGCCCGTCCACCTGCGCTCGCAGAGGCCGAGAATGGGGCCCCCCGCTGAGACTTCGCCGTTCCGAAGGCGCCTCCCTGCGCCCAGCGCGCGCTGCGTAGCGCCGCACGTGCGCACGCTTCGCCGACGGCCCTCGCCAGTACAATCCGCTCCAGAAGGCTTTCAGAGGAGCAGGTGGGACTCCGAGGTCTTAGAAGGAACCAGTCCTTGGGGTGGGGTTGCCACTTCCACCTCTCTTTAAAAAAACTGGCTCCGTTGTTATGAAAAAATAATAAAGCCCAAGGTGGGAGAGCTTCACCGGTTGAATTCTGCCTGTTGCATCCTCTAAGAGCGCAGGAGCTAGCCAGGTCCTAAGACCAGCTAGAAAGGCTGGTGGTAGGGATATATGGGACACGCTGACTAAAGGAAGTTCCTCACTGAGGAGGCCCAATAGCCAGACAGCGGGCAGCTGTCAGAGAGCCAGTAGCTAAGCTAAGAGAACACTTGCCTGGGATGGATTTCAGATGCTGGATCAGAGGTATCACAGCACGATGTATTTCGTTCCAGCAGTGCGCTCTAGATGGATTGCAGCCTGTCCTGGTCCAATACCCATTCACTTGACTAATGAGGACCTTTATAGAGACCAGAGCATGTTTACAGCAAGGGACGCTGGACTCTGCTGGCCCAGGGTTGCCACAAAAGAAAATGCATCACAGTGGTCCAGGAATAAGTTGCAGGGCATATCCCGGTAAGTTGGAAAGGAGATTTATATGCAAGTAACAGCTTCTTGGCTAGATTGCCATATAGACCATCTCACTCTTGGCTTCTTGGTTGTTCCTTTCGGTAATTCTCATGTTTTTCTTAAAACAAAAAATGCTAGGAAAATTTTGGTGTTTTTTTTAAAAAAGAGGGCATCTTTCCGTGAAGCCTGGAAATGCAGATAACGCATCTTCTTCACTTTCCTCGACCCACACCATTAATCTTAATTAATGAGTACTGCTCATATTCTGGTCTCTGCTGTATTGCTAAAACGCCAGCCAAATTGATTCCAGTCTACGATACCACCGTGGAGAAACTGAACTGTTCCATGGTGGCCAACAGGTGGCGTGGGGGAGCCACACCTCTATAGAGTTAAATACACCCCCCCATCAGTACTTCCATGACTGCTGTTGCTCCTTTGCCTCGCCTCCCCGATGTCAAATAATTTCCTTAATTACAATACCTATATTCAGCACTGGCAGAGCTGGCTCAGGATGACATGGGCTGCTCCAATCAATATGTCCTTCTCTGTTCTTGCCCATTTTCTCTGCAAGAGGAATTTGGAGTTTGTACATCTCCAGAGTATATACATATACATCCTCCAGAGGAAGTAAACAGTTCATTCATTTTATTAAAGATTTGTGAAACACCCCCAAGCCACACCCATCTGGAGGAGCTAACATTCCACGTAATTATTGAGCACTATCGTGTGCGAAGCAAAAGGAAGGGGACAAGACTAATTAGAGTTTCCCCTTCCTGAGGTGCTTTATTTTCCAAAGAGCATAAGAAAGCTACAGACCTTTGGAGACCTGGAGCTGGTGGCGGGTTCTCATTGTGCCCTGTAATGGATGTGAAGATTCATTTCCCTGAAGCAAATGCCACCTGAAATTCTTCCAAGTGAGTATGGGCAGCCTGTGCTCATCAGGGAAATGGGCTGCTTGAAATACCTTTGGTCAGGGATAAGGGTTTTTTTGTGGGGGGGGGGTGCCCTCTGGCCTTGCACTCGACAGTCCAGAGGGGCACAGAGAGAGTGATAGCCCCAGCCTTGGGACTTGTGGACTGCTGTCCATAAGCAATTCAGAAAGTGCTTTTCTCAATACCAAGCAGGAACCACAAGTGTGAGCTGGCAGAGAAAGTGGGAAGCTGATTGACAGGGCTGATCTGCAGGGAAAGGATGCAGATTTTGGGGGGCCATTCACGAGCAGCTAACTGTTGATTATTTCATTTATTATTAGAGTTTTGCTATCGTGGTTGAGGAGAGAGCTGCCACATTGATGTGCTCGATCAAGCAGTAAACTTTATCGGACCATCTTCCTGTTCTGTTTTCTCCAAGAGACTGGGGAGAAAAGGGGCCTGGCAGCAATTTTGCTCAGCCTTTTTGCCTAGAGTTCCAGGTCCTCGGGTCTCAGTTATGTTTTTCAGGATACTCCAGATATCCTGTGCCTAATAGACGTGGGGTCTCTGCAAGTTACAGGAGCCCTCAGTGACACCACAATGCAAGACTGTATAACACCAATACAGAACGGCAAAAAGAAGGTATCGGGAACATGTGTGAATGTGCAAGAGTTGCATTAAGCCTGCTGTAGCAAGGAAGGGAGTTGCCAGAGTATGTGCATATC
The DNA here is from genome assembly GCF_965153285.1 of Podarcis tiliguerta. Classification (NCBI taxonomy): domain Eukaryota; kingdom Metazoa; phylum Chordata; class Lepidosauria; order Squamata; family Lacertidae; genus Podarcis; species Podarcis tiliguerta. The sequence continues at coordinate 42,014,055 of NC_139538.1, read as the reverse complement.
ACAGCTCCTCGAGAAATGCCTGGATCTCAAATTATCAGCATCCTCCCCCGCTTTTTTAAAAGTAAGCTTTCTGTGAAGGGTGCTGCCTTCCCCGTGCAGAGAGAGAAGGCAAACACGGGGGGCGGGGAGGGGGAGAGGGAAAGAGAAACTGACTAGGGAAAACTTGAGAAATGTCATTGTTAATTTCATCTGATAGATGGAGTGTCACACAGAGAGCAGCTGACACCAGATTGACAGCAGTCTGTCTGGAGGGCGCACACATGGGAGACTGAGGTGAGTGCCATTTATCAAATGAACAGATCAATTGGGATTATAGTATTTATTTCCTGTGATTAATATTTGAACTCCAATTCATCTTGCTTGAGAGTTCCAGTCTCCAATGATTCACTTTAAAGAAAAAGAAAAACTCCACACTGGAATTTCCCAGGCAACTGCAGATAGAAGAAGCAAAGGTACCAAATTGCCTCACCCCAAAAGGGATTCATAATGGCAGAATTCAGTAACCAGTTTTGCTGGTGGAAGCCCATGCCCATAGAAGGACTTCTACTAGTATAGTGGGGCTACCTACTCCCCAAAATTGGCTCAGGGAGGTTAGGAGAACCTCCAGACTTGCACATGGGGATGAGAAGCTTGCTCTGACAGAACACTTTCTCAAAACCAGCTGATTTCCCTATCCTTCCCTGACTTAACCCCAAGCCCCAAAGGGCAGCCCAGGTAAGATGGTCTTACACGGGCCCAGAGTCTGGAGGAAGGGCAATCCATTGCTGCTGCTTCTAGGTCCTTTATTCTCCTAGAGGTGTCTCTCCCCATGAGAGTTTCACTGCCCTTGGCAAGTGCTCTCTGTCCTACTCCTCCCCATTCCCTTTCCCTGGAACTTTCTTGCATATAGAGTCTCTGGAGAAAACACTATCTTGGCGCCTTTCTCACCATGTTCAAGGCAAAGGAGAAATATGCCTAGTATTCTCACACCCCTAGGACCAATCAAAAGAAGACCGCTGGCTATTTCACCTTTTCTCGTTCAAAAAGCCTGGGTGACGTAGGCTACCTTGACTCCAGGTTGTCCTCTGAAGAGCAGTAACACCTCCTGCAGCCCCCTACGTTGCAGAGCAAGTGGTGCCCACACACAGACCCAGGAGCCAGGAAGGAGATCACCTCTTGCTCTTGTGGCTCCCAGCTTTCCTTCTCCCTCTTCTTGAGCTCTTGCCTTGATAGAAAATCTCTTTCTAATCATTTCTCCTGCTTGCATGCAGCCCTCCCTCCCTCTCCTCCACCCCCATTCACTCCGATAGTGAGTGGGAGGGTTATTAATTTGAGGTTTTCCTTGCTCGTGCTCTAAATACCGAATACAGCGTTCAGCATTCCCACAGCAAATGAGACACACATTTCGCTTAGGAGGCAGTGGGAGAAAATGATGCAGCTCCTTCCACAAATTAATTGCTGAAGAGAAAGAGAGAGAAATGGGGAGGCAACCTGACTCTGATTCAACTTGTTTGCAAAGTTGAAGCAAGAGGGGGACAAGAAAAAGCTCTTGCCTGTGCTCACAGGGGGAATCAGTGACGTGGTAGGAGGGGGTCAGTTTGAACCAAGGACTTCAGCAGAGTTATTTGGAAGGCACCACAAGACCAGAGGGCGAGGGCATGTCAGAATAGAGTGGCCGTCACTGACAGGGTGAGAACTCTGAAGGTATTTTAAGTAGATAGGTAGATATAGATATAGATATAGATATAGATATAGATATAGATATAGAGATAGATATATAGGCTCAGAGGGTGTCCATGACTGTTCCATAACAGGGCTGCACACTAGGGACAAAGCAGCTGCCCTTCTCTTGGAGAACCTTGCAGCCAAGAAGGGGGAAAACTGATCAATAAGCCATTGAGCTAATCCCACTGGCACAAGAAAGGGAACACTCACAGTAGGACAGATTCCTTTGCCCTGAAGTACCAGGGCAAATCAAGAGAGGCTGTGGTTCATGTCCCCTTGGTGCAAGTTGCCATATGCAAAAATGGCAAAAGCTAGGGTTGCCATATATCAAAAACTAAAAACCAGGATATCCTGAATGTTGTTGAGCTGGTTTATTTTTAAAGAAAACCACTGAACTTGTTGGGGATTTAAAAAAAAAACTCCAAGGTTGTTTAGCCTTTTTTTTCTTTTACAAAAACGCAAAAAAAAAAAAAAATTTCAATTGACTTGCCTAAGATCCAGGACAAAGTGCTGCCTTTGGGAAATTCCCCCCCCCCCCCCGATGTCAATTCTGCCTTAGAAATCCCAGTAATGTCCAGGGAAACCCAGACGTATGGGAGCTCGACAAAAGCTTCCATTTTATTTGGAAGGCAGAAGGCTGCCTTTTCTCTTCTAGGGATGCTGCTAGCCCTGCCAGTTTCCCCCTGCAGCAAAGAGCACATGCTGAGCCCACACCTTTAGGAGATCTGTCAGAAGTGGTAAAGATTCAATAGGATCATAGAGCCCAAACCAAATCCAATTTGGTTTATTTAAAAAATGTATGGAGTTGGTAAGGATGAAGGAATCAATACTGGTTTGAAATAATATAAAAACACAAATTCTAACCTATGACTAAATGCACTTTCAATATATATTTCATTTTTTACTTTAAAGGCTTGCATCTTAGCAGTGTTCCATGGTTCAAGGGTACAATAGCTTTGTAAACAAGCATTTTGGTTTCCCTATGAATGTCCCGGTCCTCAAACACGCTGCACTTCAACAGGGAGAAAGCCACACTCGCAGAGCTCAGGCGATGCTGGATTTCTGCATCAATGTCAGCCCTTGTAGAAATATAACTGCCCAGGTATATTCAAGTGATTCAAGGGCAAGGATATACTGTAACTAAAGGTAAAGGTAAAGGGACCCCTGACCATCAGGACCAGTTGTGGCTGACTCTGGGGTTGCGGCGCTCATCTCACTTTATTGGCCAAGGGAGCCGGCGTTTGTCCGCAGACAGCTTCCAGGTCATGTGGCCAGCATGACTAAGCCGCTTCTGGCGAACCAGAGCAGCACACGGAAACGCCGTTTACCTTCCCGCTGGAGTGGTACCTATTTATCTACTTGCACTTTGATGTGCTTTCGAACTGCTAGGTTGGCAGGAGCAGGGACCGAGCAATGGGAGCTCACTCCGTCGCGGGGATTCGAACCGCCGACCTTCTGATCGGCAAGTCCTAGGCTCTGTGGTTTAACCCACAGTGCCACCCGCATCCCTTATACTGTAACTATACCTCACCAAATTCCCAAACTCTGATACAGTAGCTGTTTTTCTCTTTTTATATAGTACAGTACAGTACTCCTATCTCCAGAATGACATTCTCTATCCCACCACAATTTTTTTAAAAAAATGCCAAAATGTACACTTTATCTAGCTTGGCTTTTTAGCTGTTACAAAGAGGAACAATTTCCTTTGATAGTCTATCAAAGAGCCTGTGGTAAGTATTTCTCTTGAAAGGTGTCAAACAAAGAGGGAATCTCTGCCAGAGTCCAATCCACAGCCCATCTTTCAGCTAATGTGAATAGAAAAATGTGGGGAGGGGGCCAGCTACCAATTACCAGCACACCAAGATCTCTAATGTGATGATGGTACAGTGGGGTACATAGTGCAAAGAGAAATCCTGTTTTCTACTCAGTCCATAGAGAGTTCCAAATATATATATATGTGCCAGTTGCTTTCAGAACATAAGGAGAGCCTGCTGGATCAGACCAGTGGCTCCTCTAGTTCAGTATCCTGCTCTGGCCATGGCCAAAAATGTTGAAATTTAGCTTCCCTCCCTCTTTTGATTTGTTCATGAGTTGTAAGATCTAAGTGGTTTCCCACTTTTCTGCAGAGCTTTTTTTTTAAAGAGTGAACTACATTGCTTTACTTAGTTTGAATTTCTAATATGCTGCTGTGGCCCCTTAGGAGTTACAGTGCTGGAAGTTAAGCTCCTGCCTGTCTAATATTAGACTTGTAGGTGCATTTTACTTTTGTGTATTGTGCAGCTTGTTTCATTTTCTCTTACGCTTCCCACCTTCTTCTCTTTAATAAACTTGGAACTCGTTCTAGTTAGACACAGAGTATTACATAATGAAGGCAGATTCGCAGGCATTGAAGACAGCTTCCAGATTTTAAACCTTTGTGACACCTGGCTGAAATTAAATTCTGCATATATTCAGGGGACTGGTGCTGAGTCCTGGCACTGAACTCAAAACCACAGGTTCTTGTTACCAGTGGGAGCTTTCCTGTCATTGTAGATAGCAGGTGTGGAATCATTCCATTCAGAGTGGGGGCCAAAGCTTGAAGCCTCCCTCCTCCACACCAGCTTTTTTTTTTTAAGCCCATGGCAAAATAATGTCACATCAAGTTTGGCTCTCAGCCTTAATCCCCCACTGCAATATGAGGATAAAACCACTCACTTTTTGGGATTTTTTTTCTTCTAAAAGGTCTACATATATGTGAAACACTTTGCAGACAGTGAAATGTTCTGCCAATGCTACTGTTGTTATTATTGACCCAAGTTGACCCATACAATCATGGAATTTCATCATCTCCAATAGTTCAACCTAGCAATGCAGCCCACACTGGTCACAGAGGACAGAACTGCACCTTATAAACAACCTGTGTTGATCCCAGAGTCCATAAGAACATGAGTAGTCTTGTTGGATCAACCCAAAAGCTTATCTAGTCCAGTGTGCTGTTTTCACACAGCAGTCAGCCAGATGTCCACAAGCAGGACACAAGGACAATAGCCCTCTCCCGTCTCCATGTTGCCTCTCATCCTAGAGGTATTAGACAACCATTGTGACTCTCAGCCATTGATAGCCTTGTCCACCATGAATTTATCTAATCCCATGTTAAAGCTATACAAATTGGTGGCTGTAACCACAGTCTTGTAGTCCTCTTGTCTGGTCTACCATTCAGTTTCATTAGGTGACTCTGGGGGTCTAGTATTATGAAAGAGGGAGGAAAAGCTTCTCTCTAGCCACCACTTGCTGGAGGAGATATTATAGTCCCATTCTGTTCAGCCCTCAAAAGCTGGGGGAAATCTTGGGATTGAGCAGCTGGCTGTTGGCCTGGGGCTCTGCGGGAGGGGTCGATTTATAGACTGTGATGGGAAGAGTTGACTGCCATCCTCTGTTGTCTTCCATCCTTTGGTTGGTTGGTTGGTTTTTGTTTGTTTGTAAGCAGAGTGTAAAACCTGAGCCCAGGAAAAAGGGATGGAGTGTGTATACTGCAGTCAGCTAGGTGGTCACAGCCAGAGTCAAATAAGGGCAAATTAAAAACAAATGTAAGAAACAATGAATAACGTAAGTGGTTCCAGATGGATATTGCCTCTCAGGGTCTGCCAACAGGACACATGATGTCAGGTTAAATAATCGGTGCCAAAAACTCTTCTGGCCAAGGTTATTTTTCTCAATTGCTGTCAAATAAGAGTTAATCAAAGCTTTTTGGGTAATTGCTCCCTGGCTTAGGGAGATGCCAGGCAAGCTCTACATAGGTAACTATAAGTATACCTCATAGAACTTCCCAGAAAGCAGCTCTGTGAGCCGAAGGAAGGCAAAAAGTGTTCTGGCACCCTATAGACTAGAACCATATTGATTTAATGGGGCATGAGGTGTACAGGCAAGTCTGCAGCAGACATGAGATGGGCAGTATTCATGTGAGATGAGAACAGTAAATTATAGAGAACAGAAATAAAACAAAAACAGCACAATTTGATTACTAGATGCAACACTCAACTTTCTGTAGCATGAGCAACTCTCATGAATGCAGCCTCTTCATCTGCTAAGGTACCAGCATGGCTTTTGGGGAAGAACTGTGGGTGCTAAGGTGGAAACAGGAGCTCAGTGCTTCTCAAGAGCTGCTTCTCAGATGTTCTCCCTGAACCAGTTGGGGGACCTCAGGAATCAGACTTTGTGCTCTTCTGGTGAATCAAGGATATAGTTAAAACCAGAGTCGAGTGCCTCTTGAAAGGAAATACCTTAGAGAGAGACTGTCTGGGAGCATCTTCTCAGAGGTTACAAACTTCTGCAAAAGCCACCACAGATCAAGCCCCTGACATCATCTAAAAACTTAATACTTTTCAATAGAGTAGGTTCATATATTTAGAACTGGAATCCTGTGACAGTGACAGACTGCACCATTTCACACTGCGGGTGTGGTGGTGGTTTGGGTGCAATTTCAGGTCTCCTCCAGGCAAAACCCCACACTCCTCCATATAAACAGTAAAGACATATAGACAAACACATACAAACATGTAACATGGCAGGAATAAAGCTTTTGGTGTAGCCTGCTTCATACTTTGCTATTTGCAGGGATTTATTTCTTTTGAACATCAAAGTGGTTTCCTTCCTCAGCCCTAGTTGGAAGTGGTAAAATCCATTATGTAACCTCAGAACTCAAGCAGCTCACTCTGCTGCAAGCATAGACAAGACTTGTCAGTTGCATGTCATCAAGTGATGTTCATGCATGTGTGAACTGCCCCTCCCCCCCCCCCCGGGAATAATTCATTCTTCCTGGCACCAAAAAAAAAAAAGTACATACCCATTTGAGTACACCTTCCATTTGGTTTGTTGGAGATGGTAGTTCTTACTTGTTCTGGTTAATTGCCCTGTGCACAAAACCAACTCTTCCTCGATGCATTTCTTTCAGTTTGTTACAAGATCAATAGCAGGGAGTGTAGCATGCATATGTTTGAATTTAAGAAATAAAGACCATTTTTTAAGATGACATAATCGTTCCTGTTTAGTGACTTCTTTACAGGACGTCAAGCTGCTTTGAGTCATACCTGCATTGTCTGAAATAGCTTTCACCTCAGTGCTAAACCTCCAGTGGCTACTTGATTTACTCTGGCCTGGAGCATTTCACAAAGGCTTAGACACAAAAAGAATGGACTCCAACAGCCTTGATGTATTAGCAAACATAGCCAAAATAGATACAGCATGCAGTTATATACATCTTCCATCACTTGTTGCTGTTGTTTGGCTGTATTAAAACAAAAGCAGCTGTGAAAGAGTGCTTATTCAAATGCTGGTACAGATCAGATAACAAATCCATCACATACACCTCAATAATAGACCAGCATATCTTACAAGAGCATTATGTTCAAAGCTTGCAGCTGGAAGGCTGAATCAACCTGAGCTCGAAAGCAATTGGGTTGCTTGTTGTGCACTTAGGAGGTCTTTAAAATCACCTGGATATAAAAGCAGGCTGTGGGCGATGGCAGCAGGAGATACAGTCTCGCTGCAGTGTTTGAGGCTAGTGGGAAACTTATGAGACCATATTCATAGTAACCCTTCAGGACCAAAACGCTGGGACTTTGTAAATCAAGAGGGCAAATGAAGAACATTGATACCAAGTCCTTTCAGTCCTGCTAGGAGGAAAGCATGGTGTATCTGTGTTAGAATGAGAGCACTATGCCCTCACCATTGCAACACAGCACCTCACCTCCCAGCTACAATGGCAGGCTGGTCTTAGTGATCTATCTCAGGGATGCAATTTAACAGCTCATTAAGCAAAGACAGAGCATTGATCACCATTATTAAGCACACCTTTAGCTAATTGCAGATTTCCCTTCTTATGGCTTAACTGTGGGAAAAGTCAAGCACAGGATATGAAATCACCATGATCTAAATCCTGGACAGTTGATGTTCCATTTTGATTTTACGATGATTAATTTTTCCTCTTTTTGAAGTGGGGAATATTGTTGTTTTATATTGTAAACTGCCCTGTGATCTTCAGATAAAGAGCAGTATACATATTTAATAAACAATAATACCTGGTTTGATTTTAACCTAAAACCTTGCTACCTATGAGCAAGATTGGCATCCCATTCTGCAAGGAAGGCCACAGCCACCTCCGCAATTCAGGAAGCATTTCAAGAATGGAGGTTCATTTCCTGTTCTCTGCTTCTATATTACTTGGTATAATAATCTTTAAGGCTGGATAGGTGAGTTTTAAAAAACTCTGCTAAGTATGAATGGCAGTCTATAGATTACTTGTCAGTTTCATGGACAGGAACTCCATGTTTGCTGGCAAATATTGCAGCCTATCGGGGATTTAAAATGTGGCAAGATGGTGATAGCAAATGTATTGAGTTTCCAAATCAGCAAGGGAGCTGGGGTAGCATAGGGCTGTTCTTGTGTAACTTTGGCATGTGGGAGATCTGGGATTAGGATTACAGTGTGTGTTAAGGAGAAGGAGAAAACTAAATAAGCACCCTCATGTGGCTACTCTGGACAGGGTTTTAGTCCTTTCCCTTATGTAAATCCCTCCCCCCCCCCCCATTGTTATTATCTCCATAAGTAGTGAGGCATTGGGGTGGGGAAAGGAAAAGGTGCAGATGGCATTCCTGACTTTTAAAAATAGTTTGGGGCAGGGTGTGGGGAAAATTACATCAGGAGATGGATGTTTGGAGGAAAAGGTTAAACAACCCAGAGTGTGTTTAACACACACACTCAATCTTCAAAGCAGCTGATAAAAATGTCACCCAAACCTTGGGAGATCCTAAACATGGACCAGATAGGAATGTCAGTGTAAAAAGGCAAAACCTTCCATTTCAGATGTCATTATTTCTAGAGGCGTTTGCACACACTTTCAGAAGGGAAAGAGGGAAATGGAGACTGTGTGTTTCATCCTTCTATGAACTCACAAACCTGCTCTTCCCTCCACCACCAGCAGATGTATGGAAGTATCTAGGGACAGTTCTTCTTGGTGGCAGGAGTGGGGGAGCGGGGAGAGAAAGCCAGTCTGGGAATGCTGGCATTGAAGAGGACAGTGTTCTCCAGCCTCCTCTAGCCCTAGCTGGTGCTTGTCACCAGAGCGTTTGCTCCCCGGAGCGCAACTTAAACCTAACAGCTTGGAGGTCCCAGGCCCCCTCCAGCACAGCAAGAGCCTCAAAGCTTACAAGCTGATGCAGCAGAAATTAAATGAGCAAATGTGGCTGGGGCCTTCCCCAGCCTGCAGTTCATTACACACTCACAGCCCTGAGGCCCAGCGTGAGGGAAGCGTGAGTGGAGGGGGCCATGCCAAAGTCAGACAGCTTGGCTAATTAACCACTAATTACCTAGGAGAGTAAGGAGGCTCCGCGCAACAGAAGAGAGTGAAGGGGGAAATGTCTGAGGAGACGGGGAGCCATTGCACTTTCCCAGCAGGGGCTGCTGGAAGACCAGGGATGAGAGGTTAAGCAAAAGGCAAAGGGTGGTGAAGTGATGGCACCTGGGGGGGGGGTGCAGTTCACGGGGCAGCGGAAGAGCTGTAGCCACAGTAAGTGCTCCTTTGCTCTGCTTCTAAGGCCCCGATTTCTTCCCAGATCTGTGCCCAGCTCATTTAATCTAGTCAATTGGATTCACTTCCCATCCGCTTGATTCAATTAGTCCTAGAGGGGCAAAGGAGAAGGAGCCTGAACCAGGCTGCACTTCATCAGCAACTAGGTAGATCAGAAAGGAAGGGAAGCGTTTAAGGGAAATGAATTGAAGGCCTGAGGTGGCACAACTCTGCCCAGAATGATTAGCAAGGTAGGGTGGGAAATGCATTTGTCTTTGTCTCTAGAATGGCCTGGGCTTGAATTATTCTCTAAGACTGAGAGACCAGTATAAACCATTTGAGACAGGGCACATTTTTATCAACAAAATGGAGCGCCTGAATTAATTCTCTAGTACCCAATGCTGCATATGCAGGCTCTGCAAAGGGGGAAGGGGGGTTGGTGCAAAAGAATCCCCACAACAGCACTATGTGCATTTACTAGGGAGTAAGTCCCACTGAAATGAGTGGGGCCAACATGTGTAAATATGCATAGATGTGGAATGCACATCAGCAGAAGCAACAGGAATCATCTTCTGTATGGAGACAAGATTCAAATGAGCCCCCCCCCCCCAGCTTTGCCACTTCCCAACCCCACAAAAGGTGTATCAATGCAGCTTGCTAACCAGAAGTATGAAAAATGCTTTGCTGGAAGCTACCGTAATAGTTCAACAGGAGCCAAAGGCTGCAGGGAGATGGAACATGGCTCTACATTGTTGCCATGTTGTGAAGTGCAATCTTGCACACCCCCTTTGAGGAACTGGCCACCTGTGAATCGGGGACACAGAGAGCTCTGAGCTAAGGCTGGCAGTCTTGTTTTATGCCAACACGGTGAAATGTGTTATGCCACATGGCAGCTTGCAGCTAGACAACAGGGTGCTTTAAGGCAGGAAATGTGAATACAAAACTGCAAAAGTGCCAGGCTGACCCCAGATGGATCTCCATGCTAGAGGCCCACCATCCATCATGGTCCTTATGCACCAAGTGCTGCTTTATGTGTGGGTGTGTTTTCCTGCAGACAAGGCAGGGCAGCAAGTCACTGTGTTGAAGGGTGTCATGTTATCCATGCTTTCACGCCATATGGTTCAGCTATACCACTTGGCCGACCCCCAGTGCTGCAGCTGGCTCCAAAACCAGCAAATATCATAGAGGCAAAGCAAGCACACCATAAACAAAAACAGATAAGGTCTAAGAGTGGCTGGTGAAACCCAGCCAGATGGGCGGGGTATAAATAATTTGTTATTGTTGTTTTGTTGTTGTTGTTGTTGTTATGAGAGACCTCCGCCAGAAGACAATCCTCAGACTCCCCATCCACTCTGAAAAACGGAACAGGTCCCATGTGCTTTTGGCACACCTCAACAACACAGAAGCAAAACCTTAGACGCAAACACTGTTGAAACTGGGTTGGCTCAAAGTACCCTAGGACAAAGTGCTCTGTTCCTTTGATGCAGGCGAGATGCTCTGCTTAGATCAAAGGGCTAACATTTTTCCGCAGGGCATAGAAATTTCAAATATATTTATTTTTCATGCTGTACAACTGGAATCAGATGTGCCTTTAATAGTTTACATGGGACATTCCTTCCTTTCATGTCACATGACTTGCTTGATCACGGCAGGTTTAAGATCTTGCCCTGCTGCCAGTCTAAATATTTGCTAGGCATCTACACCCCATTCTAGATATAGGATTCAAGAGCCAGCAATTGACTCTTTTGCATAGAATTGCTTTGGCTGTTGATTTCAAAAGCCATTGGACTCAGTATCGATCATGTTCTCTCCCCCTTGCACAGGTATAAACTTCCTACAGCCTCCTCGTCCCTAAAGAAGGAAGTCTAGCTCTGGCCTTGATGCAAAATTCACCCTAAAAAGCATTTACTTGAGAAGGAACTCGTAAGGCAAGGATGGAGAACCTGTGGTCCTCCGGGGGTTGTTGGACTCCAACTCCCATCATCACCAGCCAGCATGACCAGTGCTCAAGGATGTCAGGTTGTAATCCAACAATATCTGGAGGGCCACAGGTTACCTATCCTATACTGAGGATTGTTGGTGACCTCTATTCTGTCTATTCTCATTTCCCTGAACAAGTGCACACTGTATATTAAATACGTAACCCAGGTCAGCTGCCAGGGCCCACTGATCACTAGAACTACCCAAGCCAGATGAATCGTGGCAATTGCTCTTATTCCTTGCTGCCAGCAGTAGCCAGTCCCTCTCCTTGCCCACCCATCATCATGGAGTGGTACAATCTGAAGTGGTGCAGCCTTGCTCCAATCACAGACATGCCACCTCAACATTTGTGTATGAGGACTTGGGACAGGAACACTGGGGAGAACCAGCTCCAATGACAGAGAAACAAGGTAATGGCTGTCATCAGGGATTATACCCTTCTAATACTGAACTCAAAGCCATCTGGGCAGAAGACCCTGACAACTAGGCAAGATTGGTGATGGTTTTCCTAAGGTACTCATTTGTGGAATGCGTTTGATATGGATCAGCAGGCTTTCCCGTATAGCCGTGGTGTGGTAATAAGCTTCTTGCAAGATAGTAAGCAACCACTTGGGATAGCTTATAAACTGCCCAACCAGAGCCAGAACGCTTGGAACTGCTATTGTGCTGTAGCACAGTGCGCGCGCACACACATTTTACAGCAAGACATGCTACTGTAGGAGAGCCCTTTCCAGTGTGAATGTGCCACATTAGTGCCCTATGGTGACTTATGGGGTGTGAAATGGCTGTAATGAGGACAGAATGCCAGGTAAGCTTCCGTCAGAGCATATGAAGTCTGGATAGTGTGCCTTGGGAGAAGGCTATTGAACAGTTATCCACACTCACAAGCTGCCATAAAGGAAATGTTAATTGAGGTGATAAAAGGCAGCTAGGGAGAAGGCAGATTCGAGTTGATAGCAGCTGGCTGCAATAAATGGGAAAGGGACCTGCTCTCTTAGGGTTGGGAGAGAATGCTTCTTTCCCAAGTAGTTTGCAGGATGGGAGTTGCAGATCCATTGCTTTGCAGAAACCAATGGCAGATATCATGCAGCTGAAGGCAGGATAATGTTGGGAATTCCTTGTGAAAATAATCAAATAGCTGATTTTTGGCACAAGGGTCATATACCCCTTCTTCCACTAAATTTGAAGTATTCCCCACTGACTTTAATTCTCAAGGATTCTGAGGTCAGGCAGTGTTTATTGTTGGGCTTATCCAGGAGAAGGAGCTTCCCTCTAGCTCCTATACTAAGCCCATATAGCCTGGAAGAAAGCTCTTTATTCCTAACAAGTTAAAATTATATATATAAAAAACAGAAGACTATTATGCCCAAGTGCACTAAGATGCACACCAATGTAAAACAAACATTATGATATCCTGCTGGACTCAGAATATCTAAGCTGGTAAATTCAGACATCCAAAAAGAACAAGCCGGGCATCACTGGTTCATATTTCGGCCTGTGACCAGCAGGTTCTCTTTCTGTTGCTTCTTTTTAACATGGGTGGGAGAAATGACCCACCCTACAACCCCTGGGAATAACCTTCCTCCTGTTGCGTGCAGGAATAGCAGCTAAGGTTGAGGACATCTTCTTTTCCTAGGTATTTGTGCTGCGCCTTTACTTATTTTTAAACCAAGTACTGTTTGCACCAGTTTAGTTCTCGGATTCACACTTCCCTATCTCTGCTTTGAGGAACTTGAGTGAGAATTCTTTCCTGGCTCCTAAATCCAGGATGCTTCATCACACACAAAAATACTCAGACTAAGGAAGACAGTCTGTGGTTGTCTGCATCTGACTGGGAACAGACACCAAAATGGTGATACACAAATATCCCTCATTAACTAACTCTGTAGGTATGTTTGCGCTGCAGTTTCAAGCCGGAAGGCAAGAGGAGCCCTGAAAACAACTGTGTGCAATCTGGACCAATTACTCTTGTGAGACAATCATCCCCTACTGGTCGACAGACTATAAGATCCACATTTGCCTAAAGTCCTCATCAGTGACCTAAATCTGGATGTTAACATCAATAACCCAATTTCATCATGAATTCAGCATTTCTCATCACTGCAACAGAGTGAAGAGAGCTCTCTAGATGTAGTTAGTCCATGAGGCAGGTTAAGACAGGCTTGAACATCCCTTTATTCTCTGTCCGCCCCATGGACAAGACTAGAAGAATATAAACTGGGTTGGGAAAGACTCAATTCTTGCTAGACAAAGTGTGCCATAACCTTTACAAAAACATTCACAAACTCCCTCAGGGCTGCAAAGAGAGAACTGGAAGCCTTCTGTATTGGAAACATTTATAGAGTCTGCTTCTGAATGATCAACAGATGCCCACAGAGATTCAATTCCTGCCAGGATGAAAAATTGGCAAATATTAAGTTCTCATGCAGTGATTGAGCCGTTTCAGATTTAAATGGGTGAAAGTTGCCATTGTTAGGTGTTCTATTAATGGACCATATAGTGCCTCTGGGCCACTTCGCTTTGCAGTCCAGGGGCTGTTGGAACACTAAAACGATTGCTGGTGCTAGGGACAGAAATTTATTTCGGGGAAATGCAGCAAAATCTGCCATCTGGTCATTCAGCTGCTGTAAGGCTGCTTGGAGGTAGTTTTCTGTACCGGTTGGCCAGACATGGTCCGAGGTTCTATGAAAAGTGCTGAAATGTCTTATTTTGCATGGACTTTCCTTTTTATACTGTGCTCAGAAATAGTGTTTGTGAGGAGTACAAGATTAGAACTGCCTGTGGAGATACCTGGGGACTGGAAGTAGCAGAGTCATTACTGCCTGAGCCACTGGAGCTGATGGAATGGGAGCACTTGAGTGGTCAGAGTGTGTGTGTGTGTGTGTGTGTTTGTGTGTGTGTGTGAGAGAGAGAGAGAGAGAGAGATGAGGCATGTGGTAGAACATCATTATCTCATTGGCTGCCCAACATATAGGTAAAATGAGGGTGGCATCACCAGCACAATCCCTAACGAGCATGGACAGTGTTTCTAGGATGCTCTTTGTGTATAGCAGTTTTTTAAAAATTGAGAGCAAGAGTTCCTTGGCTTGCAACTATTTATATATGCCCACTGAAAACATCTCTAATTTATCCTTTTCTTAGTTTAGATTCTGCTCAGAATGGAAGGATATTGCAGGGGTCTCCCCCTCACTGCTTTATGAACGTTCACTTCATAGACATTGTTAATGGCTATGAGATTTCAATCGCCCCACTTCAATCCACCCTTTAACTAAGGGCAAGCTGTGAGCAAATGTCCATTTGGCAAATTAAGACTTTCCAGGCAAAGCACGCTGCAGCAGCAGGATTGAGCACGCTCCAGGAGCAGAAGCCAGGAGGTAGGAGATGTTGGGGGGGGGGGATCCTGAGAGCCAGACAGAAGTGCTGAGATATGCTTGTTTTTGCTTTGCTTAAAAGATTAACAAGATTGCTCTGAAAGCTTTGCAAGAGGTTGGCTGCCAAAATTAAATGTTTAGAATTTAAAAGCATCCATTTTTATTAAAGTCTGACATATTGCTGGCTCTGGCTTCAGTATTGGCGCCTACAGATGAGGAGAACTGGGCACTGAAAGACCAAGACCAAAGGTGGGCAGGGTGGCCAAGATGCAAATGAGGGCACGGTTCCTGCACCTTTAATGGTTATGCAGAGCACAGAATTTCAACAGGTACAGTTTGCATGTTATTCTCTCCTCCACACAATTATTTATATAGGTATAGGTGCCCTGCCCTCATCTGCATCTTGCCCCCCTAAATATGGGAGCAAATATTCTGTATGCAAGCATCCTAGGAGAAAAGAGGTGCCAGAACTCACCTGAACTCAGTTCTGGCACCTCTCAGGTGGGCACCATTGCCATTATAAAAGAACAAGGGAGACATTCGTGTTGAGTTCTGGCACACACACACACACCCCACCCGAAAAATAGTACTGCTTCGATCACATATAAGTTTAAAAAATAGGCACATCCACTTTCATGTTTTGTAGTACATACCCCCTCCCTCCTAAGATTAGGTCATTATATGCAGTTAAAATATTTGTCTTCTGGCTTCTGCCACTCCACTTAAGACCTGGCAACTCCAGAGTCTCAGAGGCCGCTAAATTGATGGCAAAGACAGCTATAAATTAACCATTATAAAATTTATTCAAGTGCTCCATATAGATCTGTCGAAATTCTCCACCACAAGCCCCATCTTAGTCTCCCTCATTAGCGCTAAACATATCCTGTCTCTAAAGAGTCTGAGCCAGCATCAGGTGGAAGGAATGGAGGAAAATCCAAGCGGAATTAGCAGAGATGAAAAGCTACA
Source organism: Podarcis tiliguerta (assembly GCF_965153285.1). NCBI lineage: Eukaryota > Metazoa > Chordata > Lepidosauria > Squamata > Lacertidae > Podarcis > Podarcis tiliguerta. The sequence goes on along the minus strand of NC_139538.1, from coordinate 41,998,491 downwards.
GCTGTCTCAGACAGGGGTCATGGCTCAGAATAAGGGAGACCCCACTGGAGAGAGATTTGTGCTAACTAATCTAGAATCACTAATTCACAGCTCTGAGTTCTTTCTCTTTCTATGGCCTCTGCTAGCAGCGACATAATTTCCATATCTCCCAAGGGACAAACCACTGCCTGGGAGGCAGCTGTGGTTCCAGACAGGATAAAAGGAAGGCCAGTCAACAAAATAATCAAACCCAAGTTTTGCCTTGGGCCTAATGCACTGCCTCTAATACTATGCTGTGTGAACACATGAGTTCTGCTGGGGAAAAAACCCAGTGTACAGTACAGTAGCAACAGAAAGAGGGAATGTTACAAAGTAGAATAGAATAGAATAGAATAGAATAGACTCTTTATTGTCATTACACAAGTGCAACATTGCACAAGTGCAACGAAATTGGATGCCATCCCTTAAAAACAACAAAAGCAAAACAACAACAACAACCAAACAAACCACATTCCAGCCACACCCACACCAACACCCATCAAACTCCCAGGTCACACTATCGAGTTACAGCATTCAAAAAGGCCACAGCTCTTGGATAGAAACTGTTTTTCAGTCTATTTGTCCTTGACTTGATGTTTCTATATCTCCTGCCAGAAGGCAGTAGTGCAAACAGACTGTGTCCCGGGTGAGATGAATCCTGCAGGATGTTGTTTGCTTTCCTAAGACAACGGGAACCGTACAGTTCTTCCAAAGATGGGAGAGGATGACCAATAATCCTTTGGGCTGTGGTTATGACCTTCTGGAGCACCTTCCTCTCCCTAGCTGTACAACTGGAGAACCAAGCACAAATACAGTATGTAAGAATGCTCTCTATGGAGCCTCGGTAGAAGGACACCAGCAGTCTCTCACTCAGATTGTTCTTCTTCAAAAGTCTGAGGAAATAAATTCTCTGCTGGGCCTTCTTCACCAGAGCAGTGGTATTTGCGCTCCAAGTCATGCCCTGATCGATAGTTACTCCCAAAAACCTGAATTCCGCCACCCTCTCCACCCGTTCCCCGTTGATATACAAGGGCTGAATGTCCGCCTTTTTTTTTCTGTAATCCACCACCAATTCCTTGGTCTTAGCCGTATTAAGAGCCAGATTGTTCTCTCCACACCAAACACAGAGCCGCTCCACCTCGTCCCGATAGGCGGACTCATCCCCTCCCGAAATGAGCCCTACCACCGTAGTGTCATCAGCAAACTTGATGATTTTGTTGCTGGAATAGATGGCTGTACAGTCATACGTATAGAGAGCATAGAGCAGGGGACTCAACACACAACCCTGTGGTGAGCCGGTGTTAAGGCTAAGGGCTGTGGACATATGTGACCCTACTCTAACCCTCTGAGAACGTTCTGACAAAAAATCCAAAACCCAGAGACAGGTGGAGTTGGAGAGTCCAATCGCCTCTAGCTTGGACACCAGTCTATGGGGGAGGATAGTGTTAAAAGCAGAGCTAAAATCCACAAACAGCAGCCTCACATAACTCCCCGGCTGCTCCAGATGGGACAGAGCAGCATGGAGAGTGGTGGTGATAGCGTCTTCTGTGGATCTATTTGCCTTGTATGCAAACTGGTGGTTGTCAAAAGTTGATGGAAGACAGGAAATAATGTGACGGCGCACCAGTTTCTCAAAACACTTCATGATGATTGGAGTCAGTGCAACTGGTCTGTAGTCATTCAAACTACTGATTGTGGATTTTTTAGGCAGAGGGACAATAGTTGACGACTTCAGGCAGGGTGGGACAATAGACTGGTGTAAGGACTTATTGAAGATCTTAGTAAAGACCCTCGCCAGCTGATCCGCACAGCCCTTCAACACCTTTCCAGTGATGCCATCAGGTCCAGCCGCCTTCCTCGGATTCGCCATCCTCAATACCTGTCTCACCTCATGCTCCTTTACCGTGAATGAGGGGCCCCCATGGGCTGGTGGCTGTAATACCGGCGTCTCAGGTGGCTCCCTCTCGAAGCGAGCAAAGAAGAGGTTAAGCTCCTCCGCCAGCAAAGGGTCACCGTCGACAGCACCAAGGTTAGGTTTGTAGTTGGTAATATGCTGAATCCCCTGCCACATCTGTCTTGTGTTGTTGCTCCTTAAATTATCCTCAATCCTCAGCCTATAATCCAATTTTGCCCGTCGAATACCCCTCTTCAAGTTTGCTCTTGCCACACTGTAAAGCTGCACCTCGCCCGACCTAAAAGCCCTGTTCCTTTCCCGCAACAGGCACTGGACCTCTCTATTCATCCAGGGTTTCTGATTGGGGTAAAACCGGATGGATTTATTTACTGTGACAGTGTCTGTGCAATGATTGATATAGCACAGAACTGCCGCCGTGTGTTCCTCCAGGTCTGTATGATCGAAAATATCCCAATTGGTTCTCTCAAAACAGTCCTGCAGCTGGTGAATAGCACCTTCAGGCCAGATTTTAACAGATTTTAATATTGTGGGAGCCCGTTTCCTAAGTGGGATATATGCTGGTACCAGGAACAGAGACATATGGTCGGACTGGCCCAAGTGTGGCAGCTGTAAAGCCCTATAGCCGTGATTTACATTCGAATAAACTTTATCCAGTGTCTTGTCCCCTCTTGTGGGACATTTCACATGCTGATAGAGCGTTGGGAGCACTGTTTTAAGTTCAACATGGTTGAAGTCTCCCGCAATGATGTGCACAGCTTCAGGATACTTGTCTTGCTGGCTGCTGATAAGGCTCTGCAGGCATCCCGAAGCCAGGTTGGCATTGGCATCTGGTGGCACGTACACACCAGTTAACATAACAGCTGTGAACTCCCTAGGGAGATAGGCTGGTCTACATTTAACAGCCACATATTCCAAATCCGGTGAACAGTGACTGCCCACAGTCTTCGAATTATTGGACCAGCATTTGTTCACATATACACACAGCCCCCCTCCTTTGGTTTTTCCGAAGTCCATGCCTCGGTCATGACGATGTACCGCACAGCCTTCCAACTGAATAGCTGTGTCTGGTATGGACGGTTGAAGCCATGTCTCAATGACAAATAAAACGCAGCAATCTTTTACAAGGCTGTTCTTTGCTGCCTGCAGCCTCAATTCATCCATCTTGTTGGCAAGAGATCTCACATTAGCAAGAAATATGCTAGGGAGCGGTGGTTTAGATGGACTCCTCTGCAATCTTACCAGGACGCCAGCCCGACAACCCCGCCTTTGCCTCCTGTCTCTACGCCGCCTTCGCCTCCTCCCTGGAGGCATAGTAAGTACCCCTAAATTCAGATTTTGCTCTAAGTATTGTAGCCTGCACCTGAGAATGGAAGCTCTGTTATGACCTGGAAGACAAGGAATGAACCACCTGCAATGTGTCCTGCTAAATACATTGGCAGCTGTCTCCTTGACATCCTTCCTTATCACTTGTAAATTTAAAAGTAAAACACAAGAGCATCAGACTCTTTCTGGAAGTGTTAAGCCAAGATGCCTAAAATGTCACTCTTTTGTTTTCCCCACATAGCTAATTAAGAAGTTTCAGTGGCAACAGGCTCCCACCAGAAAATAGTGATTCCCCTTCCGCACCTGGACATCAGAAAGAAGTTACTCCTTTAAAAGGCATTTATCAGAGTTTTAGGACAATCTCCCTGGCTGGCATGATTTAGAAACTTTTAGCACCCAATGCTTTTGGGAAGACAATATTTTTAGCCTTTTATTGTAAATATTAAACTCAGATTTGGTCGTAAAAGCTGCTTCGAGCTTGCTCAGAGTTAGGGGCTTCTTATCTTCAAGGGTTGGACTCTATCTCCCAAGATCTTCACTAAGTTTGTAATCTGTGACTCTCAGATCCACCCACCCATTCTGCAGGTGTCAGAAACTGTGTCCTCTTCTTCACAGAACAGGCCATATGCCCCTTCGTTACACCACCTCATTTTATTTTTCCTTGTTTCTGTTCCTTTTGCTGTACCAGAATGGCTCCAGGATGACACTACCAAACTCTCCTCTGCATCCCCTACCAAAATACTCTGAGCCAGTGTTTTTAAGCTGGCAACAGATCTTTCCCTTCTCCATGCTTGACCTACTGCTCTAAAAATCCCTCCCCACCCCATGCATTTTTTTTGCCTTTCCCTTCACATTTCTTCCAAACAGATTTGTATAGCACATCCTCAGCAGCAATTTTCTCCACCACATTTCTCTCTTTTATGCTCACAAACCACTTCAAGCATTTCCACTATTTAAAAAAGACTTACTTCCCTGTTTTCTGTTAAGAAAGCCAAATAGCTCATACCGTTAGTTCAAGCTCTCCAGAACTGAAATCCTTTTCCTTTGCCAGTCATCGCAAATTTTCTTCCTCATTTGTTAATATCGCCAAATTGTGTTCATCATCTTTTTCCAAAGTGTGCTGCACAAGCCCCCTCCTGCAGTTTTTGTGGTACGACTGGTGCTTTAGAATGATTTCCTTTTATTGCTGTGGCTAGGCAGCTCCCCCCTCCTCAATTTCTGGTTACCATTCTTCCTTTGTTGTATATTTCTGCGAACTGAAAGCTTGCACCATTAGTTTTAACCCTTTTATTAGCTTTAAACTCTTTTAAACTTAGCCTGTTGTTAGTGTGTTGTGAACATCGGCATCAAATATGCTACAGTAATTCCTTCCAATACAAAAAATTACTTGAGATTTCATTGTCCATGACGACCTTTGGAGTGCCAAATTCCAGAGTGTGTTCATGCTCAAGCACAAAAGATCCTAAAAAGAGGTGCCAAGGTTGCATGTGCAAGCTTGCATTACGTGCACACTGCACACTTCATAACAGAGACCCTTGACCCAAACCACCTTGAATTGCTTGACATGTGCTTATAGTGAGGGTAGCATCTTCCCCCAGCCAACCTTTTGTCACAAGCATCAAGGGATATGCATGCAAATAGGAAGTGCACAACTGCTCAAAGAATTCCAGTAGAAAAATGACATTGTGTTGTATCCAAAGCTGAGTGAGGGACATTCCACTTGCACAATGAGACTTCTTCTGCCTCTGCTCTCCCCACCCTCCCCATATCTGCTTCAGGGAGCTGCAGGGGGGAGTTCCACCATGCAAGCCAAAGTCTGTTGTGCAAGAGAAATGACAGTGTTGGAGACAAACGACAATCCAAGATGCTTCCAACTGAGTCAGATAAACCCAAAGGCATCAATTCATAATAATACCAATCACTATAAACTAGGAAGTACATCCTAAAACAAAGGGTACTCCTATAACAAACTGAGAACTAACTACAGAATGCAGATTGGAAAGGGGGAAGCTCAGAAACACACACCTTATTGAAAATAACTCTGATGACCTCTGTGAAGACCCCACTCCCAGCCCAAAGTATAGGACCACAGAGCTTCTCTTCCTGATTAATTCTGTGGATGATGACCCTGCCTACCAAGCAAGAGAAGGCACATGAACAAATGAAAAGATTCCATGTAGTCACATGGGAGAGAAGTAAAAGGCTCCTGAGCAGGGGTTGCCACCCACCCACTCAGTCACAACCTCTTCTATTGGCTGCAAAGTAATACATCTCTCAAACCCAATTTCGGCTGGGGAGGGGACCCGGTGAGTGCCGCAGAAGTCAAATGTGCTCTATGTTGGTAACCCCTGCAACTAGTTTGACAAAGAAAATGCTTGCAGGTAACAAACTGAAAAGGACTCAAAGAATTAAGCTTGCAGTTTTCAGATTTTCAAACCCAACTTCTCTCCACCTCGCACATCCCATCCTAAATACTTCACTGAAGATGGCAAGTGCTCTTTAGCAATGACGATGTCGTTTGTGTATTTGGTACAGCGGCAAGCACAGCATTAGCACCAAGAAAATGTTAAGAGTAGTAATAATTTATTACCTCTCCCCCAAAAGAGCACAAAAAGATACACTGCACACAATAGAGTGATCAGAGGCGCCACACCCCTCCCTGGCCCCTTACTGCCGAATTCTATATACATCATCTTACAGGTGCTATATCAGCAGCAAGGTGTTCATAGTGTTTCTTCTGGGGGGGGGGAGAATTCTTCCTTGAAATTCTGGCCTCAAAGTCCACTGCTAAGCATGGCTGAGACCCATCAACGTACTGGGGAAAGGAGGTTCTCATCGGAGTCCAAAAAGAACAGAGGAATCACACAAGATGGCAGTCTGTTCTGAATAATAACCAACATACACCAGGAAAGAGCCCAGTAAGGGTGCCTGTACACCTGCTTGCCGAATCCTGTTGGCATCCATTGGGCATCGTTCTGAAGCCTGGAAGATAATATGCAGGTAGGAGGAAAACCCCTGCAACAGATACTGTGCCAAACATTTTAATTAAGAATTCAGACTCTAAATTTTAGAGCTCATCTGATTGAGATTTCCAGTCTGAGTACAGTACCAAAGGTATGACCAACTCCTGGCTTCTCAACAGAGCACAGTCCTATATTTCTAGAATAAGTATAACAAAAATTGATGGGGGAGTTGACCGCACAAACATGTCCTGTAATCTGCCGTTGCAGCCCTTGGTGGACAGGAGTATAGAACAGAATGCCAGAGATGTAGAACACTGATTTGCCCCATCCCAGGCTTCTTTCCCCCTAAAATGCTGTGAGATACTCCCAACTAATTAATTCCCTACTTCTACCTATGCAATGAAGCACTTTATTGGAGCACAGAGAAGGTAGACTTTGACAGAGGAAGGGAAGGTGAGCTAAGCAGTTCCTGCTTCAGTCAACGTGAAATTTGGCATAGGCAGTGTACGTGTTGAATGGACTAGACACTGAAAATGTGGATAGGAGCACTTGGTCACCTTATCAGCACCTTGGGGATCCAGGAATATCAGGCCAGTGGAGAGGTGCTGAAGAACCTAATGTAGGAGCTTAGTTAACCTACTGGAATCAGGGAAAAATGGGTTCCCTCTGATACACAACCGTATTAGCAATAAAAGCAGAGGGCACTCTCTTTTATTGGTCCTATGGTCCTATGGGGTAGGGGTGGGGAATCAATGGCATATATTCATATCCTTAATCTCCAGAGTCTTAGAACAAGGCAGTAGGAATAGCAGAGGTGAGCTCATAGAGATAACCTCTTAGTTCAGGAACTCCGGAGACCAAGTGTTTTAGGCAGGACACTGCGAAACCTCTTGAAGAGAATCTCTTGGAAGCACCATTCAGTCAGGAGGCCCTAACTCAGAGTGAAGGGCAGAGACTTCAGCTGGTAATTTCCACACCAGTTTGAGATGGGACTGGCAATACACATGGGCAACAGATGCAAAGCACCCAAGTCAAGCAGATAACTTATAGGCAGAAGTTCAGTCAATCTGCCCCTTATTATAAAGGACTTAGTTCCCATGGCCTGCACTACTTTCTCTTCCTCGGCATCTGTCCATCATCAGACAGGTTGCAGAGAATCAGAAGGATGAGCTCTCCCAACAACACTGTTTTGCTCTAATTTTGCTCACTTGGGGGGAAACTCTTATCCCTGCACAATAGTTGCTGCACAGAGAAAAGCGAGAAAAAGCGGTAACTACATATTCCTCTTCCTCACTCCCAACTCCACAGTGTAGTCAACATCACCAGTTCTCTGTGCTCAGGAATGTGGGACAAGTCCAGTTCTTCCCTTGATGATTCCTGGGGAAAACCACACAAGCACTAGGGATAGACCACCCCACAATCAGGAGTTACAGCCAATGCTGGGGAAAGGGACTCAGTGATGCCAGGACTGGCCAGGAAGCAGGATGGTAACTCCGCTTCAGGAAATGGTTGAGAATTCTTTAAGCAAGGTCTCCTGGCTGAGCGTGTTGAAGGCCAGATTTCGCCGGACATTGATGCTGATGGATCGAACCTGTGTGAGAGAGAACAGTCATTTCATATGCCACTTACACAGACCAGCACCTCTGGCACTGAAGGAGACCCCTGATAGGTGAGCTTTTGTTGCAACGTGATTGGCTCGGGGAAGAAAGCCTACCAACAAACTAAGACTTTCAACTACCACAAGGATGTTCAGTCAGATCAAACAGCCTATGAATCTCTCTCATGCTGCTTGCAATCTACCCAGGTGTTGAGATGGCTGAAAAATTTGCTTCCTCAGTCTATCTCTGTGTCTCGGGTGGTTCAGAGCTTGTGGGCCAAGACAGGGCTCTCGGGAATTGGGTGCATTCAACCCAGAGGTAAATTGGAGGAAGGATGTGGTGGCGAGGTCAGGATTAGAGCTGGTGGAGGTCCAATAGCAGTGGCAAGACAGAGTGGGAAATTGGCTAGATGCAAGGTTGGCAGGACTGTGAACAGCTCCCAGGCATGCAGCTTTCAGTACATAACTGAACCACAAGTGGTGCAAGCCCTGAGTCCTGGATGGATGTTTACTGCTTTAAAGCCCAATAAGGTTTCTCCTGCATCCTGCACAAGCCAGGAGAAGAAACTTAAGAGCTTGTACTCTCCTCCTTTCTCTGTGTTTTTAAATGGAATTTACTGTAATGATATGTAGCAAGGACCACTGGTTTCAATGGTTTTAAAAGAGGACTGGGAAAAGCCATGGGTGATAGGTCTGTTAAGTCATGACAGCTGCCTTCAGGGACACTGTAAGAAACAGAATGCTGAACCAGTTGAACCTTTTGTGTTTCCATCTAGATCACCTTCTATTGTAGTCATAGATAAATGTACATAATTCTGCATAAAAATTCAGAATACAGAAATCAAAATAAACAGTGCAGATCTGGGACACTTCCATAATTTAATGTTGAACATGCTTGGTTCAGAGTATGTACCCCCTTACTATTAAATAGGGCAGCAGATCTTAACTGGTAAATAATGGGATTTTGTCAACATACAACCAAACCAGGTCAATTGGATTCTTCCCTTCTGCTTTGATAGCAAACTCAGGGAATACACAAAACATTTATTGTAGTTCTCAGAGATTGGCTTTTAAGAGGCTCAAGAAGTCTCTAGAGAAATAGGGATTAAACTGGTTGCATTTGTTCAATCATCAGATGAGGAATAATGACGAAAGCTTCCTTGTCTTCATTCAACTGGGAAGAGAGTCCATTTGAACATTTCTGATAGAAAAACTGGAGGAAGGAAGACTGCTGGCAATTGTGTTAGCTATACTTGGTGAAACTGAATCTAAACTACTAGCATTTAGGAGGATGGATTCTGGAAAAAGTATAATCTCAGAAAATTGGAAAAAGCAAATCTGCACTTTAATCAAGGGAAATGTAAAGTTAGTGAACAGCAGGGCATACTGAGCAGCAACAATTCCTGAAAGGGGGGGGGGAGGAGAGAACCTAGGCAGCACACACAGCTGATGCACAAAAAGTAGCAGAGAACATAGTACAAGGGAAGGGGAATATGCCACCTGCTTGTATGAATGCACAGATCAGGACAACCATGGCTGTTTCTGAACATGGCTGTTTCAAGCTTCTGTGTTTGGCAATTTCCCTCTTGGGAAATTCAAATGAAAAACCACCCTTATTCATGTTCTGTCAATGGAACTATTGGAACATGCTCCTCTGATGAGCTGCTGGCAGGTTCAATCAGCACGAGATTTCTCTGGCTCTCTCCTTTAGGAACATGCAGAAAAAGAGTGCACTAAACCCTGAGATGGAGGTAAAACCTTCTTTCCCTAATCATGTCTCGCCAGCATCCTGTTCAAAGTGACCTAACGAAAAGTACACTAGTTTGTCACCTGTGCCAGTCATATTTCTGGATAATAAAAGGGACGTTCTGGCTGTGCTGTGGCTGCTCTGCAAAGTAGACCATGGGCCAAGACTTTGAGGCTCCTACTCAAGCGCTGAAACTCACCAGTTCTTTAAAGAAAGCAGCTTCTTTGTGTTGCTCCGAGTAACGTTCATATTGGTCCAGCCCATCCTGCAACTTTAGGGTGAGGGTGTCGTAGTTGGAGCGCACCACTTCCAAAACCTGCACCAGAAATACACAATGAGAAAGAAGAATCAGCTTGTTGAAAATTGTTCAGTCTGCAGCATTCAGCAGTGAGGGTACAGGAATCCTACTGCCTTAATGGGAATTGAGGATTGAAGAGGAATCTGCCAAACTTGGAGGAGCTCTGCCAAGTAGATCTATAAAAATGTGCTGCCTAGCACCTCGAAGATGCTCTCCACAGGTGCAATCTATGCACTACACAACAGAGAATGGGGCGGTGCAGTGGAATGAATAAATGTTGATGTGCTGCAAGGTCACTTCTGAATAGTTTTGTCAGCAATCCTGCTGTTGCTAGAACAGGCTGCCTCCTCTGAAAACAGGCTCCTTCCTTGATTCTGTTTGTCAGGTTTACTGGCAGTGAGGAAAAAATCGCCAGCAGTAACAGCTATCTACAGATTCAATTGGCCATTTTCTTGCATATGTGCCGAGGTTGCGATGGGAATAATAAGTGTTTGAAAGCGTGGACCTCAAGCACAGAGATCAGACCCAGGAGGAAGAATAATTCACTCCCGAATGCAACTAGCCACTAGGGACTGAGCATAATAGCATAATACACCCTCTGCCAGACAGTTAAATAGAAAGCTATCACCACAGCTCCATGAATCAGAACTCTGTCCTCTTGCCAACTGTACAGATTCAAGTCATCTACAATTAACCACAGAAAGATGGTGAAGTGTACTTGAAAGGGAAAGAGGCTCTGAACAGAGCTGTCTTCTGAATGTGTGCTTCAAGGGAGTGCATACAAGGTTCTCACCTGTTTAGCTTCTTCTACACATTGAAAAAGTTACCATGATCTTATTTTTAAATGTCTGAAGAGACAGTGAGAATGCAAGAGTTTGCACACATAAGTTCTCAACACTGTTTTTAAAAAAAATAAAAAAAAATAGGCATATTAAGTTTAGTATCAATTACTTTCCTTCCATATTTAAATGGTTGTCTATTCCTGGGCATTGACCTGAAGTCTCTGACATCATTTCTGGCTGGGCTTTCTTGCTGTTGTGCAACACACAAGTCACACCAGCCTCCTACTGCTGCACATGAAGTTCTGTTGCTTAAGGGCATTCTCAGTAGTGACCTCCCCAGCCATCTGTGAAATGTTCTCCCCAGGGAAATGCACCTGGTGCCATCATTATTACTCAGGCCGTTGCTAATCGTTGGCTCCTATGGTGATGCTCACCTTTAGTGGGGTGGATAAATGCTTTAAGTATTTTGAATTTCATTGTTTTAAATTTTCTGGTTTTAATTGTTTTATCTGCGGTTTGTTATCTTGTTAAGTTGCTTTGAGACTTTCTTTTGTGTAAATCAGCTAACAAATATAAGTAATAACAACAACTCCAGCAGCAAACAGAGGTGTGTATTCCAAGCCTCTCAGGAAAAAAACCTCAGAAAGAGACAAAGCTTAATTGTCCCTGTTGGATTGGCACAGCTTTTAAACAGATCACCTCACTTTCTGAAGATGTGTAAGCGTCAATTTGTGGGCAGAGATGGCACACAAAAATACCTGTTAGGAGTGTTGCAAAAAGAGAGGTCCAGCAGGCAGGGGAATAGCTGCAACAGGTTTTAATCTAAGAACATGGCAGGGAGCAGCTCTTCCACAAATCTCAGTTCCCCATTCTTACACTCTGTTGAGGACCAGTATTTGTACCCTGGCATTTGCAGTGGTTTTGCCTGAACCGTCTTCTCTTTCCACAAGCAACAAATGCAGTTTAGAATTTATGTAATTTGAAGATCTAGGCTGAGGCCACTCACAGCAGGAACAGAGCTGGCTCCTTTGATAAATCTGCTTTGTTCTTCGTTCAGATATACCCTGCTCCAGATTTCTCTGCAGCTTGTTTCCCCCCCAGAATTAGCAGCTACCACCCTGCTACTGCCTGCCGTATCTTAGGGATGCAAGATGTGGGTGGTACAGTGAGGTCAATCCCTGAACAAGCCGCAACTTGTGGCAGCAGTCTTGCACATTACCAATTTCTCTGCACCTCAGTAAGTAGGAACAACACTTGAGTTGCAAGTGACAATCTGCAATACAGGAGGCTGTCTAAGTGAGCATCACATTACAGTTGCTATGGAGCAAATGAAGGATGTCAATCCAAGAATTTTTAGGAACAGGCTGGTTTTGTCCACTTGGTGGAAATCCTCACTACTGTCAAAGATTTAGACATGTTGTTCTCATGAACCAAGAGCCCATGCATGATGTTCTTTGCAAAAATGAATTATTTCCCAATCATTCCAAAAGACAGATTTTTGTCCATGTATAGAAGAAACATGGATCTTATTAAGCAACTTGTGAGAATTTAAGCTCTTGTGCTTGTATGGTCAAATATAGTTTTGCAAATAAGAAGATCAGGTAACTATTGCAACTCAGCCATGTTGTTGTTTCTGGAACTACAGACAGAGATGCTGATCTGAGGCAGGTACCAGACCTCTTGCACAGTGAGTTAAAAAACAAACAAACATCTATCCCAGTCACATTGGTATCCTATTAATATGGAAGGCAGAGGCAGCATCCAAAACACATCACCAGTATGATAATTGAATGAACTTCTTGAACTATCAAGGGAACATAGAGGTGCAAAAAGGCTGTTTCTGATGGAATAAAATCCTACTGAATTACTGAGAGACTTTATATTTTATAGTGTTAGAATACATTTCCTGATAAATCAGTATTGGCTTTCCTAATATAAACATCACATGGCAGGACAGAGTCTCAAACAAAGATGTGCTCTTCCAAGCCAACATTCTCAGCATGTTCACGCTTCTGTCTCAGTGACATCTACACTGGCTTGGTCTTGGACACAGAATGGAAGATGGCAGGATCCCCAAGGAGCTGGCTCCAGGCTCCAGGCCTGCTGGCAGATCATGTTATAAAGATGTCTGCAAACATGATATGAAGGCTGGCAACATTAAAACTGCAATGTCTGGAGACAGTCAGCAGTGACAAGAGGAGAAATGACCGCTAGGAGGACCACAGAGAGAAGAAACACCATAGTACACATGCATCAGCAGAAGCGGACACCTTCATCTGCCCCAGCTGCATCAAAACATGTCTCTTTCATATTGGTCTCTACAGCTACAGCAGGTGCTGTAACTCTCCAACAATTTGACTTACCCCTAATGGCACATTCTTCCATTGTCTATCGAGACAGATGGGTGTCAACAATATCAAAAGATGGTGTTTGGGGCATGTGTGCTATGAATGTGCCTGATTTGGGTAATTGGCACTAAAAAAATTCAGATTATTATATTCTGCATATCAGGAACACTTCTATATAAAACGTCACACTTCTATATAAAACGTCAAGGGTACTTCAGGCTGGGGCTATAGTCTAAATGCTCTTTCATGAGTCACATTTCTTGTGCACATGTAAAGATAGCCTGTTTGTTGCAACATTTGAAAATGATGTTCCTTATGAGGAGGAAACCCGTCAGATTCTCGCTTTAAGAAGGAACTTGTAACCATTTTCACACAGGTATGTATTGTTGAAGATTAGATCTATCTTTCACCATGTTATCACTGAATAGGCCTTCACTCCATGACCTCTCTTATAGGTTTAGTAACAAGAAAAAATAAACGCCCCACGGCAAGGAAATAATTGTAGCTCTGGGGACTGTGGAACTGCATATATGGGAAATCGAAAAGTGTTAAGATTTTAATAGCTACCTTGGAAACAAGGAAGGTTGTGCAATTAGTGCCCCTATTTTGCTTTCCCCCCTCCTAATTTGAGCACACAAAGGGGGCCATACGAACTCGCAGTAATATCTGTCATGAGGTTATTTCAGAAACAGCTGAGAAGATAGGCCAAAGATGCAATTGCCTTAGTTTCTTTTGAAAGTGGCAACCTATATTATCCCTGTAACAGAAAGCTGATGGAAGTTATAGTCCAAAACACATCTGGCACACACCAGGTTGGGGAAGACCATCCTAACCAAAGCCCTTTCAAAGCAAAATATAATGAACTGCTAGACCTGCAGTGTTTACCTTCCAGAATACAGCTAGATGGGACAGATCAGCCCAATGTTTAATTTAAACAGCTATTTCCTATGCATTCTTCCAAAACAAATAAAGTTAATTAAGCACTGTATGTCACAAAAATGGTCCTACACTTAACATGCCCATCCATTATCCAAAAGCATGTCTCTGGAAACTATTAGCTGCTAATATAATTTCTTCCTGTAACTGAAAGACTTATCACTTTAACTGGAAAGAAGTGACTGCATCTGTACATAAAACAACAGATAATTGACAAATTTTACAAGAGTGTTCTAATTAATACAGAAAAAGCTGAAAAATTGTATCAGTCTGCAGACAGCATCTTAAGAATTTGCTGATGCAGCTGAAGTCTCTGCTGGAATTAATTCCTAGAAGCAGCAAAGACAAAGTATGTAACTAAATAATTAGATGTTAAATAAAAACAAAACACTCAGCACATTTTGTAACTGTTTCTAGATTTCTAGACTGTGACTGGACCACCCACAATATTCATCTGAGATCCATTAACAGTGTTCAGCTCAATTCCACCAAAATCCCAATTCCTCACTCAAGAGTAATTATTTACTAAATTAAATTTGCATACTTTCGGAACTATTTTGTAATTTACTGCAACACTTAGTCTTTCATAGTGTGCTGAACATTTAGGTGAGGCCTTGGGGAAGCGAGATAGCAAGGTAAAAGGTAATATATAACTGCACAAATGACAAGGGAAGGGAATTGTGCATAAACACTACTCCTGACCAAGAGAAGCTTTGTCCAAGCTTCCATGGTTTCTATATATATTTTTAATCCCTCCCTCAACTTCTTTTCAATTCAGCCTAATGTTCCTTAGAGCACTCAACACATTAACAAGCATCGTGTTATCTCAGCAAATGAAGAAGTAGCGAATGTATCTGAATCTAGTTTAATTTAAGGTATTTATTAAGGAACATACATTAGAACCATTACATGAATGGCCCTTCACAGTTATGGCTAGTGTACAGTGTCCATTCCTAGAAATTTCAGATCTGGCCATATGACACATGTCTTGGTTACATTTCATCTGGACTACTGTATTTTCACTCTGTGTAGGGTTGCCTATGTAGAGTGCTTCGAAACTTCGGCTGGTTCAGAATGCTGCAGCCAAGATGCTAACCGGGGCTGGTTATAGGCAGTATGTGACTTTCTGCATACAACATCTTCACTGGCCAACAGTCCATTTCCAAGTGCAATTCAAACTGCTGGTGATGCTCAACAATGCCTTAAACAGCTTTGGTTGAGGTGACCCTAAGGACCACTTTCTCCCATACAAACGTGCCTGGGTTTTAAGATCTATAGAAGAGGCTCCTCTCTCTGTCCTGCCACCATTCATTTGGTGGAACTTGAAAAGGGTCCTTCTTAGTGGCTGCACAGGCCCTGGAACTCCCTTCTTAGGAAGCCTTATTTCTCTAGCGATCTTTTGACAAGTGAACACCTTTCGAATTAGACAGGCTTTTGGCCAGTTCCACTGATCTGTTTCATCTACTGCCTGCCTTTTGTTAAATAGCCACTGCTTTATTGATCTGTTTTTTACTTGTTCTATAAACAGCTGAGTATTTTGTGCAATTACTTTATTCTGCATTGTATCTCATTTGTTGTTGTTATCTTGAACACTATTGTGTGGAAAGGCGGAATAGAAATTTAAAGCAGTAGCCCTGGACTAAAACCAGCATCCACAATAGTTACATAGTTAGAGCCTGATCAATCGAAGTGCCCTGCTCCGTTTTATTGTAGAGGCATAGAACACACAATGCCAGAATTTGAAGCAGGAGACCACTTTTCCACAGACAAATATGCTGAGCTGTAGACAGAATGGCTAAGCAGGCTGTGGTTCATGATCCAAATTGAAAGGTTTTTACAGCAGTGCTGTTTCAGACTATCAGCAGTTATCCGTACGACTAACCACAGAATCAAGTCATTCTCGTATGTTAGTTCAAGCAGATGGAGCTATCAGCTGAGTCTCACTACATTCTTCAGATAATGTACTACGGATACTAAACTCAACTAGCAGAAATTACAAATGAGTAGAAAGTAGAAGTAGGACCAAACTGGGGGTGGGGGAGGAGGAGGAGGAGGAGGAGGAGGAGGAGGAGGAGGAGGAGGAGGAGAAGAAGAAGAAGAAGAAGAAGAAGAAGAAGAAGAAGAAGAAGAAGAAGAAGAATCTTCTTCTTCTTCTTCTTATACATGGTATTTGGGGAAGACAGGTTACTGTCCTGGAGTCCAGCTCCTCCCTCAGGCAAGAAGAAGAAGAAGAAGAAGAAGAAGAAGAAGAAGAAGAATCTTCTTCTTCTTCTTATACATGGTATTTGGGGAAGACAGGTTACTGTCCTGGAGTCCAGCTCCTCCCTCAGGCATGCCTAGCAAGTATGCTGTTAGAAATGGTCTTATGTTCTCTCTCTCTCTGTGGGTGGGTGGGTGTACCATTCTGGCAACAGTAAAGTAGCTGGAGCCCTTTAAAGAGGATACACAACTGAACCTGGCAAGACATTCTCTTCCCAGACAAATTTGGCTCTTTTTACTTTAGCTGTGCTCTCTATTTTTTACTGTATACATTCATTAGTTCAGCTGGAAGGAACACATATGAATTAAGTGTTCATAGCTTTTAAGAACATCCCTCAGTAGCCAAAGTCAATGATTTGCATTAACCAAGGGCATACTTTCCAAAATAAACCAAACATTTGCCAACTTCAAAATTGTTCAAAACAAAATTGCACTGCCACCTGGGCCTAGTTTGCATTTTCAATGCAACAAAGAATTTCTGGTGACCGATAAAATTCATGGGAATTTTGTTGTAGTAATGAGTGGCTTCAAGTATCCTCACATAGAATGGCTGCATATGCGTTCCACCTCTGATAAAAGGTAAAATGCCTAGATTCCCTAAATGACTGTGGTGTAGAACAGTTGACCATCAACATGGATGGCTTTAAAATAGGATTATCATTGAGACGAAGGCTGTCAATGGCTACTAGCCATGATGGCTATGCTCTGGCTCCATGGTTGGAAGCAGTATGCTTCTGAATATCAATTGCTGGAATCCACAAGAGAGGCAAGTGCTTTTGTGCTCAGGTCCTATTTGCTGATTTCCCAACCAGCATCTGTTTGGTCAATGTGATGACTGGATGCTGGACTAGATGGGTCATTGGCCTGATCCAACAAATGCTTCTTATGTTCTTAACATAAATGGCAAGTAAATGGCTTTGACAGAATTAGAACAATATTGTCCTTTTCTTCCTGATCCCTCCTCTCTGACGGAAAAGAATAGCACCTTGGGAGAATTATCAGAGACAGAATTAGAGCAAAACTGTCCTATTTGTTCCTCTAGTGGAGAGGAACAACACGTTAGGAGTTTTTGGGCAGTATTTCTTACATTTTTGAACAAACTGGATCTTGCAACCAAAGGATACATAGCATTAATAGAAATGGGTGGAGTGGAACAGGCACTCTCATCTTTGACTGAAGTGCACATAACTTAATGGAACTCCAGAATCTTGTTGACACTTTCTATTTTACATTTTATTTCATGGGAATGTTCCTAACCAAATCATAAATGTGACCAACAACATGTTGTAGGGATTTTGGATACAGAGATTAGGACTCAGGCTCGTGAGCCTCCAAAAAGGGATGCAGTATGTCCTCTTCCAGTCAGATGTAAGGCAAGGCAGGAGCTGCAGAACCATGGATAGCTCTGAGCAAGCAACTTACTCATTCAACAAAGGGTGAGAGCAGACTGAGTCTTCTTTAGTCTCTGCTACCCAGACTGCCTTTCCCAGGCTCCTTGCCTTTGTGGATAACTTTAGATTTTAAAGGGCCAATCCTCTGCCTGGAAGACAGGCACTCTTCCTCTGTTCCATAGCCTCCTGCCTATGTTTGTCTCTGTGCTGCTATTGTGAGAGGCATTTTGTTCCTCAGGCTGAGGGGGAAAGCTCCCATTAGGGTCTTGGTCCTATAGATCCTGGTGGTGTGAGAGATTGTTTTGGGTGCTCCTGTCAGCCAGCCTCACTGGTCTTCCAATCTCCCAACAGCAGGCCCAGAGCCCTGAATCTGGTTCAGCTCCTTAGCTACAGCCTCTGCAGCCTCAGAGTCTGGTTTGCTGCTAGACTCTGGAGTCATCACACAGCCAGGACCCCAAGGCCAACACAGCTGGAAATCTGGGGAGAAAATCATCTTTCATTTGCTTTACTGCACAGTAGACGACATTATTGTTGCAATACTCCAAGAGGCTAACAAATCACTTCTCCACACAGCCAAGATTGAGGACACAGTAAAATGGTCTAGCAGTAGTTCAAAGTTACCAACTAGATCAGGCCTTGTGCTGTGCACTGTTCAAGACTGTAGTGGGGGCAGGGACCACAGTCTGACTTGGGCAGAGTTTCAGTGAAGAGGAAAAATGATGTGGTTGGAGGTGGAGAGGAGAGTACAAAACCCACAGTTCCTCCACCTAGGTTTACTCTCAGATTTTGCAAAGATGCAAGCATGCATTAGCAACGGCAGTAATTTCCCGCTGGCTCCCAGCCTGGCCATTAAATGGGCTGAATTTAAAAGTGTTTTAGCAGCACGACACCCATTCAAGTCAATGAGAATCACGTGGCTACAATTCACTAGGGAAAATACCATTTATGCTGCTTGCACTCCTTTTCCTTATTCAATCCAGGCACATTAGCACTTCTCTCAAACTGCCCCCCCTCCAATTCTCAAGAATTATTGTTCTTTTAAACAAACACTATTGTTTCTTTATTCCCTATCATTCCAAAGCAGCACCAGTCCTTTCTTCGAAGTTGCTATGGCAAAATTAGTGTTATAACCCATAGTAAGGTTAGTTCTAGATCACGAATACTACTACCATGATTTGTGTAACAGGTCACTGAGGCTGGGCACCCAGATAAATTGCTTCTTAGGACTACAACTGACAAAAAGGGGGCACAATAACATCATGGGGCAAACTGCAGTTAGGAAGTGGGAAGGCAAAGCTCAAACAGGCAATGGTGATCAGAAGGAAGGATCACTGGCGCAGGTGCAGGGAAGGGTGAGATAGCTCTCACACCAGAGGATATCACCTCCAACAGAACCTACTCCTGTTGCTTAAAAAATGTAAGCTTCCATAGAGCAAAACTGAAAAGGTCTATGTTATATATTGAGATGCTTTGTTTAATCAAAAAGCCAATACACCTTTCCTTTTTATTTAACTGAACTTATCTCCCCCACTTCCACGGCAAAATGCAGATAATCTTGCCTACAGAATCCATAATAGTTACCACTCCCCTCTTTTATGCAATGCACTGGGTGGGGGGAGTAGGGGCACAGGTGCAACCCAGGGAGTTCATGTCTGAAGCAGAAGAGAACCAACAGTTGGTTTGTTTTTGTTGTTAATCACAGCAGGGATGATCCTCAGGCTTTTGAACAAGTTCCAGCTCCGGTAATTCAATCCCGATTCCCTAAAGTGCACCCTGCAGATTTAATCAGGGGAGCAATTCGTTGCTGTACCCTTCATGATACCACTGCCAATGCAAAACATCTGCCAAACTCCACCCTAGAGGCTGCTGCAGGTCCAGGCAAGGCAGCTGACTTCTTTGTGCTGGGCACACACATACAGGCCTGATAGATTTCTTCTGGAAGAAATTGCCTTTACAAAACAAAGAGCCAGTATTAACCTTTGTCCCTACAGTGCAATCAAAAAGCTTTTAGAGACTTGGGAGCTGTAGACCCACTGTTGGGAATGGGCAGACAAGTCCCAGATCTCTGTGGGGCAATGTGAGGAAGCACATCTCTTAGAGGGTGGGGGAGGGGCAGCTCAGAGGACTCCCAATGAGAGGGGAGAGGAGAGGAGGCTGAGGGAACACTCCACAAGTGAGTGTGTTTGAGAAAGGGTGAGAGGGTGCCAGATCTACAGGCAAGGGGTGAGATAACTGGGCTCCTGAGGCCCACAGGGGTGCCACAGAAAGAATGTAGTTGGTCAAGGGCGCCGTGGACTCAAAAAGGTTGAAAACCTCTGATCTAGGCATATGGCTCCCCATCAAGGATGAGGGAATGAGTAGAACTGTAAGCCCTGATAGTGAGGTAGGCTTTGGAAAAGATAACCCTTCATGGCCATGAGCAAACGTATATGCTATGGCTAGTCTCATCATTGCAACCTTTAGTAAGTACAACTCAGAAGGGGAGAAAATGCCAGTCAGGTTTTTCAAGAGTGCAAAAAGCACTACCCCCCCCCCCAACAAAAAATGTTCTCAAGCAATGGTTAAGGCAGGAGAGACTAGTACTATGCATAACTATTAGACTAAGAATTTACAGCAAACACCCCAAAATCCACTTCTTCAATATCCCCCACCAAGTAGTGCACAAATCCAACATGCCGAACCATATCTGCTAAGGCTTGGGTGTGGACTCTGTAGGGGCTACTAAAGAAATGCTGGGTGGATCTGAAACAAGCCATTCTGTTTAAGATTTTGGAAAGTGGTTACATCAGTCTCTCATGGCTATAAAAGAAAACTCTGCCCTCCTCTCTACAAAGAGGCAGAGAATCAATAGGATTCCAAGTATACAATAAAAATGAGGGCAATCCTCTTTTATAGTGCCAGTCTTGGTGTCCAAATATCTGCCTTAAAAATAGACAGAGAGGGGAATTGTGCAGTTCTCCAGACTGCAGCCCAATATTCTGATGTTACAGTATTTACAGCCCTGAGTAACCTTATTTACATCCTGTATGTTTATCCATGGGGAACCTCTGGCTGGAGTTGATGGAAGCTGCAGACCAACATATGGAAGGCCAGAGGTCACCCGCCACCCCTGGCCTAAATGATAAAAGAAAAGAAGCGGAGCATTCAAATCATTTAAGATTTTCTTATCAGTGAAAGAAGCATTTCATAGAAAACATTTAGGAATTCTGGCCTGTACTGCCAACCAACTGTGTTACATGTGAGCCTAAAGAATGCTCAAGGCTCAGTAGTACAGTGTCTCCTTAGTATGCACAACCTGGTCTTCCAGGTTCAATTCCTGGTGTCTCCAGAAAGAGGTGGGAAAGACTCCCTTTCCTGGAGAACTACTACCAGTTGGTACAGACAAGGATTGGGAAACCTCTGGCCCTCTAAATCCCATCAGCCCCAGCGAGCATGGCTCAGGGATGACTGGAACTGTAGCCCTGCAAAATCTTGAGGGCCACAGGTTTACCATCATTGGTGCAGAGAATACATGAGCTCAATGGCCTGATTCAATATAAAGCAGCTTCCTATATTCTTGAGAGGGCCATCATTCTTTCTGCCTAACAATTCTCATGCAAGAATTAAAGTTACAGAGCTATAGCAAGGCACCAGGCATCTGAGAAGCCATTAGCTCTTTTTTTTTTTTTTAAGGTTCAGGGAAGTGGCCAAGCACTAAGAACTGATCATTAAAAGGAAAGGTGGATCTGACCTGGTGGTGTGAAAACAGTACAATTTAAAAGTTGCTGGAAAGGCAAAGGGACAGGACAAAAAGTCCACCCTCCACACACGGAGAAATGAGATTTGATTTATTCCGTGACTCTGAGGCTTGTTCAATTTCCATTGTGAATTTCCACTGCATAAATTGAAGGGCTGCAAAAAGTCCCTGTTAGAAGCTGTCCAGAGCAATTGAAGGTGATGTGCACAATGATCTATGAACAGGCAGATTTCAAAGCCTCACTGGGGTATTTTAGCATATTTTTGCATATATGTTCACCAACCCTTCAGGAACATGTTGGGCATTAATTTACAAAATGCAATTAGATGCAGTACATACACAACTCCTTACCGTCAATGATTTATCAATTTAGTTAGCTCCCTTCACGTCATCTGGTTAATTTCCTCTGATTACATAGCATTGCATACAGAGACAAGCCTGTATTTCCTAAGTTTTAGAAGGATTAGATGACATTCAGAAATCATTTGCAAAAAGAACACAGAGGCTGCACAGCAGGGATTAATATGTTAGCTGCTTTTTCCTGTTATAAAATCGCTCATTTGCCCCAAGTCAAATAGTTCTCTCTATTATTTTCTTGTCTTTATTTTCCTATTGCTTGGTTCCCCGCTCCTAATGGACTTGCCCCATTATCCCTTCTCAGCAGAATCATGTCTAGGTTGTATTCAACATAGTGCTAAAGTGAAAGCTCCATCAGCACAAAGATTTCTGCTTGACCAATAGAACATTCTCTCCCTTTTCTCCCCCTGCATGCGGAGCCTTAGCTAGGTGATTTTGCGCCCCTGGCAGAACCGTCCAGATTGCACCCCCTAGCCATGGACAAATTAGCTCTTCTTGCTGCCTTTCCTACAACCCCCTCCCTCCACCCATTCAATTCACCCTCTATTTAAAACCATTTCTTATGAGGCAATACTCAATATTTATATTTATGGACATATTTTAAAGCTGATTTTGTGCGCCCCTGGCGGGGGCCCACCTCACCACCCCCTAGCTACAGCCCTGCCTGCATGCCCTCCGGAGTAGTTTAGAGGAGGGCAAAGAACAGGAACAAGGGGAAGAGAGGGGAGGAAGTCCTAGTGTGCAAGCAGAAATCCTTGCATTGACTGCATGTAATAGCCAAAATACCACTCTCTGGTGATTTTGCCTACACAGAGATGATGCCCATAAAGGAAAAGCTGTGTATATCATTACTTATTTTTAAAGTCTGACACAAGTATTAATGTTGTTGTGAGTATATGATTTGGGAAGTTGACATTCAGAAGGAGACTTCCTCTTCTAAATTATTGTTTCTATACAAAACCCAGTATTTTAGCCTAACAAAGTCTTGAATCCTAGGACATCCAAGCAGTGATGTCTTCATCTAGCATTTAATTTCTTTTAGTAATACAGTGTGTAATTCAGAATCAATCGAGTCAACAATTTTATTAACTTACTTCAACAGCAGAGCAGCACTAGACAGTCCGGGTGGGAAAGGGACAGGCTTAGAAGAATCAAGTGCTCACAACAATGTTCATGTTAACCCACTCTAAATGCCCAGACAGTTGAGAATTACAGGTGTTGTCATTGTGAATGGCACCTCTGAAGTCATGCTGGACAGACATCAGCATTGCTTGCTGCTTTCAAAGATTCCACAACTATCTTTGGAAGACTGGCTTCAACATGTAGGGAGTCTATGATTGCATTTGCCTCTTCATGGCTGAAGTGCTAGAGGCAACCCCCAATGCTGGTGGATGGGGAGGAAGTGTGCCGGCATCATGCCTGTTCCCCTGCCCCCACTCCCAACTTGATAGATGAAAAATGCAGTGAGAATTCACACCTCTTCCTCAGTGAACAGCAAGGGGCCAGGAGGAAGGAGGAGAGATCCTGGTTCTTTGCCTTCTTTTCCTTTTGTGAAGTACAGAGGAAAACAATTTCTGGAATGAAGCACGTGTCTCTGGCGAACCAGAGCAGCGCATGGAAATGCCATTTACCTTCCCGCCAGAGCAGTACCTATTATTCTACTTGCACTTTGGCGTGCTTTTGAAATGCTAGGTTGGCAGGAGCAGGGACCAAACAATGGGACCTCACCCCGTCATGGGGATTCGAACCGCCGACCTTCTGATCAGCAAGTCCTAGGCTCTGTGGTTTAACCCACAGCGCCACCTGCGTCCCTTTCAGCCCATTAAGTTAGGTTTAAAACTTTCACTGTTGTAGGCAATGTTGAACTGTTTATAGTGTTTGGCCACTGTCAAAGGGTTGAGAAAATAATGATGCAACAAGTAGGAGTATTAGGAGGAGATCCTGTACAGTCGTACCTCGTTACGTCAGTCTCCGGTTGCATTTTTTCAGGATACAAACGCGGCAAACCTGGAAGTGTATACTTCCGGGTTTCGCCGCACGCGCATGCGCAGAAGCGCTCTGCGTGTCTCACGCGTGCACAGACGTGGCACTCTAGCTGCGGACTTTTCGGGGTGCAAACAGCACCCTGGAACGGATCAAGTCCGTAACTAGAGGTACCACTGTATAAAGCTTCTTAACGTGCTGATACAAAGGGGGCACCGGCACAAGGCTTAGCCAGAACTGCTTAGGTGGATGAAATACAGTAATGTGGCACTGAGTAGCAAAAGGCTTCTGAGCCTAAAGATTCCGAAGGCAGTGTTGATGAAGAGTTCAAGAAGCTCTACAAGGCTGATGCCTTCACAATGTTGACAAACTAGGCAATGACAAGGACGGGCCAATTCAGAGAATTTGGAAGGGATGGAAGAAGTCATGGCACATTTGGCTTAGCAATACCCTATCCATACAGAGTTGGAGGTGAGGAAGAGAATGAGAACAACAACTTACAGAACTACCAAATGATGAGACATCCCTTTCTGCTGCTGCTCACTACGTGGTCATAAAGAAACTGAGCCAAAAGGTGTTGGTTAAACTCCCTCACTCCATGTAAAGAACACCAAAATACCTGGGTAAAGAAGAGAGTGGTGGCACTTCTAATCTTCCAGAACTTTCTAGAATGTCCCACTTATAGACTGCACAGGCAGGTTTCCATATTTGGGATTGCACGGAATCCACAGTGCACAGCATGACCTACTTTATATTCCTGTATAACCTCCTGGAAAAGTAACTGCAGCAATTGTGACAGAGAAGCAGCAAGAGAGTTGTTTCATGCTGATAAAATAAAGCCCACGTCATGTCAAACTGCCTCCTCTGCACCAAAACTCATGATACCTTGAGCGTGGGTCAGAAAAGACAGAGAGCTAAAAAAAATATGATTTTTTTTAACTCTTCCTCTGTCCAGCTAAAGATTCAGTCCTCTTTTCCATGTTGGCACTGAGACTAGATAGTGGGAAATTTTATGGGGTCAAAAAGGATTGTCAATTCTCTTCTTAGCCAGATTCTGGGTGCTTATAAAAAGCCCTAAACAACTTGGGACCCCATATTCAAAAGAAATATTGGCCTGCTTGTGCATGAAGACTTATAGAGGAGACAGTCTTTGTGATTTCACCTGCAAATTGCATTCACAGGTGACAGTGCAGGAGAAGACCTTTTATTTGGTGGTCCGCCACTTGTGGAAAGATAGATCTCTCTTCTGAGGTGCATCTTGTGCTGATGCTATTGGTGTCCTCTCGATAGATGAGGATGCACATCTTTGCCCGGGACCTTTGGGAGTGGTTAGATTTTACTATCAGGGGTTGTGACGTCTGAAACTGTTTGCCTGCTTCCGTGAAAGGTTCTTCACAGTTTAATGACTGGTTTAAAAATATCATGTGCACACAAATGTTACAAATCTTATTTATTGTTCTATGTATGCAATTGCATAGGATCCCCTAAAAGTCATGGGTACCAGACATTCCCCCCAGTAGTTTCTAGTTTGTGAATGCAGATCACTAAATGCTTGAAGTCCTCACCCAGGTGCAAGACAGCTTAGCAGTGTAAAAATGCAGGCTGAATCAGTTTCTTGGCCAGGAATTGGCTGGAGAGAATAACTACCATGTGGTACAAAGGAAAGTAATGGACAATTGACACAAACAGTTACTTTGTGCTGGGCAGTAGAGGAGTGTGAGCTGCTCCTCCCATGAGCAGAGACAAAGGTCAGGTTTAGGAAGGGACAAACATTTTAGCTAAGCTGATAGTAGGTTTGGCACATTATCCACAATGTGTGGGAGACATCTGAGGCAAAATCAGGGCAGTTCAAAACACCATACCTGTCTGACTCTTTTCTTTTAAAACACACACTCAGATGGCACAAAGGAAAAGAATGGTCTGGAATGCTGGCTGTGAATGTGCAAGTGATCTGATCTCATCTTCCATACAGGGATGGATATATACTAGTCAAACAGCATAACTTGGGATACTAGAAAGCAGGGCAGGGTAAAGCTGGGAGGTAGCTCTGCCATCTGTTAAATGAAGAATCAGAGCCTACTTTTGAATAAGAATTAAGAAGCTTTAGGAAGTCCTCTAGATCTGGAACTTTTTGGCATGGAGGATGTAGTGACAGATTCTGTTGTCCCATACCAAATTCCCTTTAAGGGGGGAAATAGAGACTTTAATTATTTCAGGGGGATGGAACTACGTATCTGTGAGACCATCTGCCTCTTTGTCAAGAAGATAAACTATTGCCTTGCTTATGGGGGGGAGCTTTGTTTTATTTTGATCGTTTGCTTGCTTCACTGGAGCAAAGCATTCAGAAGCTGCTACTGGTGGCAAGAGGAATGGTTGCCAGGCAATCATATGGTACGTTCAATACAGACCCTTATCTGCCCATCGTCAGAAGAGGGATAGAAGCATAGACCTGACCATCTTGCTGACTTTCAGATTCCAAGTACTGTTAAAAGAAACCAACACGCTTCCAAAAAAATTTAAAGCTATTGGTGTAAAACTAAAGACATCAGAGAGCAAAAATATTTTATTTGTGAAGTTGAGGGACAACCAAATTTGTTTGCAACAGTCCAGCTTTTAAGGCTTGACCCATGTTGGTTCTGCCTGACAGATGGCTCTTAACCAGGGGATGAATCAGGCAAGGTAGCAATGGCACCTAGGAAACAGCAGCCTAGCAGCCTTTCCCCAGCCTACGCATTGGGAAATTGGCAGGAAGGACATGACTCCCCACCAGAGGAGAACCAAGGGCTAAAAAAACTGGGTAATCTTAAAGTGACAGGCTGGCATAGGGCATATTTTCCTCCTTACTTTGGTCTGGGTACCATGGGCCTCTAATTAGCAAAGACAGGGAAGAGAACATGGTAAGAAAAAGAAGCTCTGCAAAGATCTTGAACCCTATTAAGAAAATAGGGCCATCCCTCATCCTAGTGTCCAGAATTCACCTTTCACCAGGAAGAGGTACAGCAGGTGAAAACTATCCTCCTCTACCTCAAGGAGAAGAGAGGAATGTCAGTATAATGGTCCATTTGTCTGGCACCTGCATATCACCTTTCTGACTTGCCCTGCTCTCTTTAAACTAAAAAATTGGTTGCTCTCCATATAGTTATTTATTTATACATTTTTTATACCCACCATTTCCCTTGACGGGACTCAATACAGCTATTTCAATTTAAGAAAATAGTGGCCCTTTTTTGCACCTAGTTCTCCATTAATTTGGCATTATTCAATCTCCTGGCTCTCCAGGACAGATACAACACAGAACAGTGACACATCTCAGCCGAGATATGCAGGATTCCCTTCATGTGGAATGAAAAGCATCCCTTTGGGCACCTAGGGGCTGACAGTCTTTGCCGGCTAACACTTTGAACTGAATTCGCAGCATCTGAAAGTGAGAGCCAAACCAACCACCAAAGCAGTGTTCATTCTCCTGCTTTTACGTTGTCTCCCTACAGACACTGCACCTTTTTGCCTCACAAGCATTTGTTCTGATGCTCCAGGAGACATAGTGGTTGATCTGCTTCCCCCTCCTAGGAAGCAAACAAAAATCAGATGACCTAGTTTGCCACCATGGGGAATAGATGTCACCTACACAGCGCAGATAATCCAGGGGAAAGCAACAGGCGGGCAGGCAGTGTCAGGAGGGCAGCTTACATAGCACTTGCATGTGATGCTACTGAAGTCAATGCCTGAAAGCAGTCAGTGCTTATTGTCCCCTTGGTTTCAGGAAAACAGGGGGGGGGGGGTATACAGATAATCAAATGCTTACAAAAGCTAACAAGCGACAGCTCCTTCTTTAATATCAGATGCAAAAAGTTGTAATTTAATCTATTTTAAACGCAGGCACTTTTGATTGTTCTTCAGTGGCACTTTAACCAACTGGAGCAGATGGTTAATGGCAGGGCTAATCAACAGCATCACTTTGAACTTGACAACATCCTCCATCACAAAAATCTCAGTGAGCTTCACAAGCCCCAACACATTAAGCCTCAGTGTTAAGAAAGCCACAAGTACCCCCTGCTCCAACTGATGGAATTAAATTATGGAAGTTATTAGGCATTTTTCTACAAGCAAACGCAGAGATAATAAAAAATAGAACTAATGAGTGTGCTCTGAGCACTAGCCTGTAACCCAGTGAATTTGGATTATAAATAGAAAATAGGTTAATAATCTGCTATGCTACTCTTGAGTTGATGCTTAGGGAGCAGCAGTTTTACTACCACTGAACCTACCCTATCACAGAGGCTCGTGGCAAGTTTCAATATACCAAAACAGTAAACAAAGCCATCTCTGAAAGAGTACCTAAAATTAGACACATCATACAACACTTTGAATGCTGTTCAAAATAGCAGCCTTGTCTCTCAAAATGTTTCTGCCTGCATCCTCATGCAGACTTAAGATAGCACACCCTATTGTATGGGACAGCTAGGAACAAATATGCTTGGTAAACTCAGTTTCCTATTCTGACACCGAGACAGGCATTCCATGCTGGATGTTTGGCGCTGCATAGAAGGATGTCTTAACTCTTGACCTCTATATCTGTACAATAAAAAACACCTGGTGTGAGAGGATCCCTAGTATCCCAACCACTGTCTTTTAACTGCACATTAGAAACACAGAATCTGAACATCCTTAGCAGCAAAAAGATCCTCATTGATTAGTCCCCCTGCCCTGCCGCCATGTAGCAGAAAGTGCTTTCTGACCCCAAGTGCTTGGATGGGACAAGGAGTATCTATAAAACAAGAAATTAATTGGTTCAAGTTAATTAACTGAAGTAACATCGAAGTTAATTATTTGAAATAACTAGATTACCAACAAGCAACAGCCCTTAAAATAATTAGCAGTAAAATGGTAAAGATTTGTTCAAGAATATCCCACTATACAGGATTTGTGGGCCAGGAGTTGGAGTACAGTAGAAACAAGCAAACCACACACACACAAAAAATAGATAGGAAAAAATATAGGGTGGAATCCAACATAGCACTAAGGCAATTGTTGCATCAGTGCAAGGACTATTGCTTGTGCAACGGAACGTTCTCCCACCTCCCCTCCCCTCCTCCTGCATGCTTCTTAAATTTGGGAAGGGTGTGGGGTTTGCACAGGAAGTGGAGAGAAAGGGAAGTTTCCCTGTGCAAGCAGAAATTATTGTGTTCACTTTGATGCATTAGTAGCTTACCACCTAGGGACGCGGGTGGCACTGTGGGTTAAACCACAGAGCCTAGGGCTTGCCAATCAGAAGGTCAGCGGTTCGAATCCCCACGACGGGGTGAGCTCCCGTTGCTCGGTCCCAGCTCCTGCCAACCTAGCAGTTCAAAAGCACGTCAAGGTGCAAGTAGATAAATAGGTACCACTCCAGCGGGAAGGTAAAAGGCGTTTCCATGCGCTGCTCTGGTTCACCAGAAGCGACTTAGTCATGCTGTCCACATGACCTGGAAGCTGTACGCGGCTCCCTCGACCAATAAAGTGAGATGAGCGCCGCAACCCCAGAGTTGGTCACGACTGAACCTAATGGTCAGGGGTCCCTTTACCTTTACCTAGCTTACCACCTATAATTTCTAAATTCAAACGTCTAAATTCAAATTTAATCTATACCTAGGATACAGTCATTGCCATGAACTGGCTGGAGAAAGAGGATTGATGGAAGGAACCAGCTGGAGAAGGCTCAAAGCCCAGGGAGTGGTGGTGGGACAACGATCAGTAGTCAGAAGAAAAAGACTGAGAAGAGGAGGTGTTAGAAGCTGAAAAGGGAACAGGACTTAGTGAGCTGGGAGAGTCTGTGGCAGAGAGAAGTCCAAAATCAGAGGCAGAAGTTGAAGCAGGACAGTAGGATGAAGGAGGCCAAGAGGCAGAAATGAGTCAGGCTGACGAAGAGTCACAGGTGTCTCCTCTTCCTGCTGCAGCAAGCTCCCTTCCCCACTTGTCTCCCAGAACCAGAAGAGATATGAAAAGTTTGGAGGAGAGGTTGACTGCATGCAGGTGAGGTCTTTGATTGCTTGGGGAAAGCCCTGGTGAGGAGGCAGGGACTTTTAGTCTTGCTGATTTTCATGGAAGAAGACCATTGGGAATGAGCTACTCTGCTCATTAGGCCTGACACACAACCAAGTCTGTGGAGGTCATGTTTTTGCTAATAGAAAGTTAACTCCATCTTTGAACTGTGTTATTACTGACTAGCACACTCCTGTGACAGTGAACTACTAAACACCTATAGAACAGGAAATGTATTCTTGCCTAGCCAGTTTATTGGAATGATGCACCTAGTACCTAATGCCCTAGCCTCAACAGGCCTCCCCGCTGAGCTAGTTCCCTGGTGGGAAGCCACTACCTGCAGACATGCATGAAATCCAAAATGATGCTCCTGCCAAGCTAGTCTATTGGTGAGATGTACCTGACGCTGCTCTGTTCTCAAACGATGCCCACACACCAATTGCCAAGAAGGCTAAGGAGCACAGACAGTCCAGATGAACTAAAGGTGCTGGAATACCTCGAACCAGAGAGCAGGGCTGAATAGCTCACTATGGAGCAGTGAGGGGTGTGGCTGAAAGACCATTTTAAACATTTCCACCCTTGGAAGAAGTGACTGGGAACTGTTGTGCTCTGTGTCACTAGACAAATCACAAAAGGAGAAACCGCTGCTAACTACCCTCCAAGACCCTTTCTGAGGATCCCAGGACTCCTCATCATCACTCCTAAAATAAACCCCACATACACCCCAGGGAACCACACCGGGATGGTGGGTGGGGAGGAAGGAGAACAAACACTTAATGGGTTGAATGAGAAGAAGAAAGGGGCTGGAAAGAAACTAATGAAGAAGAAAATTAATGTTTCACGGCAGGAGACAGAATGAGAACATGGAAAGGAAGGAACACACTCAACCAAACTGGATAAAAAAAGAGTTTAGAAAAAATTGGAAAGCACACACACACCATATAGTCAGAAGATAAACTGCTATATAGAGCCATTCAACCCACCACCTAGGCCCCCACAAACTGGGTTGGCTTGGTGGGCAGAATGGCTCCTCCCTTTGGAGATGAGGCAGAAGACCTGGTTGGACCCTGCATGTCACATCTGGTGACAAGTGTCACCCCATCAGAGGAATGTCTTCCATCCTGATCTTGCAAAAATTGTAATCTTTTCATTGAGCTGATTATAATGGGCAAAGTTAACCTAATGTGTCCCATCAGTGAAAGTCTTGTGCTTTTGCACCCTCTCCAGTGTGCACACAGAGCCAGTGTGGTCTAGTGGTTAGGAGCGATAGTCTCGTAATCTGGGGAACCGGCTTCGCGTCTCCGCTCCTCCACATGCAGCTGCTGGGTGACCTTGGGCCAGTCACACTTCTTTGAAGTCTCTCAGCCCCACTCACCTCATAGAGTGTTTGTTGTGGGGGAGGAAGGGAAAGGAGAATGTTAGCCGCTTTGAGACTCCTTAAAGCGAGTGAAAGGTGGGATATCAAATACAAACTCTTCTTCTTCTTCCTCCTCCTCCGTCACCATGTACCTTGACTGTGGCTCAGGGGCAGTGAGAAATCCAAGAATAGCACACAGCGGTAGGAGAGGGGGGATTGCTTCATCTGGCAAGCTGCAATGCTTGCACAGATGGAACATTTGGAGGAGCGTGACATTGAATTCCACCCATCACATATGTACTCAGGGAAACCTGACAGATATTTTGGAAATTTAATTGTTTGCAGTAACTGAATTCAATTAATTTTAATTCAAGTAATTAAAAAAATTAATTTACCTTGGCATCTTGGCTATCTCAGACAGAAACCTGTAATGTGTGTTCCCCTTTAGTTATCAAAAAGAAATATTTTTTGCTTCTAAACTATGAAGAAGTTGCACTTGAAGATCTTTCCTAAACTGTCAAGCTAAGTCCTGTACATAGATACAAGTGAGTCTGATAAACGCAGAAAACATAGTTGCCAAAGTATACTTGCTGCCCTGAAAAGCCTTGATTCTTCCATGTAATTAAAATATAACTGAATTAGAAAATGCATTTATGAAATGGCTGAAAAACCAGGGGAAGGAGGGATCAACTCTCCTGGACGATAAACTGCCCCTGGTATATGGCAAGCCAATCCTGTCTCCAATGTGGCTTTTCTGCCCATTCCATCCTGCTCCAGTGACATTTGTTTTATTGCAACCAATACATTAAATTTAATGGAAGCCACTAAAAGGCACTAAAGCAATTGCTCTGAGGCTTCTCTCTCTCTCTCTCTCTTTGTAGTTAAGCAGGGATATTTTTGGGACACAATTAATGTTGTCATATGCATGCTCTAAAGCTGTCACAAGGTATTACATAACTCATGTGTGCTACTCGAACAGTAAACTAGCACAATGTGTACTAGAAGTAAGAAAACCACCACTTCAGCAAGCTGATCTCATCCATGAGCTTGGAATGCAAGCCCCAGAAAACAAAGGTTAAAATTCCGGAGTACACTTCATACATAAATGAAAGCTGGACATTTATGAAATTCTGGTGGTGATTTTGGTGAGTGTGTATGAAAGAGCCTGTTAACAATGAGGACCATTTCAGATCTTTCTTGTATCGGTTTTGGAGTACTAAATACACATGCACAAAGACATTTATGGATATATGACCTGACCATGAAACAAATTAACAGTGGCTTGAAAAAGCTTGAACATATTCTTTCCTGCTCAAAATACCAAGAACAGCCACTTAAAGCAACTACTATATTAATTTACTTGTAGCTGGGGACTCAGTACATACCCAGATGTAAAGAGAACAGAGCACAGCACTTAGGATCATGGTGGGGATATGTGAGCCTGCAAACAGCAACTCCTAAGTTTATTTGCTTTTAAAAACTTGTTTGAAATAAACTGATGAAAAGCAGAGGGAGCAGAAGAAAATTTAGCTAATAGCTTTACACAAATTAGTATTACTGAGCAACAGAGCTCTTATTACATCATAACTGTAATCACTAAGGGAAGAGCTAAATGTCATGAGACAGACAATCCCAGCAAAATTACTAAAGGTTTGAATCAGGAGAACTAGATAGGAAATGCATGACAATGCAGAATAACAATGTGGAATGACAGCATGATATAGTAGTTTTGCTACAGCTGATTGAAAGAAACGGGGCACAAAGACAGAACTGGCTGAATACATCTGCCCTGACTGTGCAGCAAAAATTACAGCAGTCGCTTGAAGGTTTCCACAATATGGCTTGTTCTGGTCCATCTCTTTGGGGGAGTGACCAGCAGAGTAGCCCACACACTCTGAGGGTTAAACTTAATTATCCTCCCCACATCCACATCCAGTAGAGTAGAAAATGAAATGGAGGGACAAAAAATGAGCAAGTATTGAGAGGCAAATGCATAGTGAACAATAAGAAGTACTCTACGTATTATAAAATTGGGAAAGCCTGCATGTGGACACAAACTGAGAAGCATGTTAACTAAATCACAATGCCTGGATGCAACAATTGCTTTGTGGAGTTGCCTGCATAGCCAGGGGGTGGGGGTGGGGTAGACCTGATCACAATGACATTCCCTAGTTTTGAAAACCGGATAGCCAGACCTTTCACCAGATGTAACTTCTCTCCTATCTACTACAATGCTGGTAGTTGTGTGCTTGATAGTAGTAATGCTTAGGATTACAAAAGAGCACTGATATAACCCATGAATAATCATGCAATTTACTTAATTATTTATAAGTTACAAAATTGAATTTCTTATCAGATTTTAACAGGAGATATCCTTTCAAAAAATCATATTCAATGCTTACAACACACCACTGCCAAAAAATATTGCGCTCTCTCCCCCTCCCACTGCTTTAGCCAATGTATTTAATATGATTAACAGTCTATGTGTGCTATCTAGTCAAGCTATTTGTTCAAAACACTGGAATATATATTTTAGCTCATTATCAGATTGGTTAAAAGCAGAAGCATTCAGAAATATTTAGCTTAAAAAAATCAAAAATAGAGCAGAATCCCATATCCAGAATGATTCCATGATTCTCCCTGCAGAAGCAGATCTAAGGCCCTCTTAGGATGGACATATAGAGAAATGCTGAATCAAAGAGAGTTGTTTCTCAAAACCTTTCAAGCATCTACAAAATGCAGACCCTTCCTTCATTTTATTTTTATTTTTTTGGAAGGGTCGAAGAAAAGGCGCTCAAATGTTCACCTGTTGTGTGGGGACAGTGACAGCAAAGACTATTAACCAATGAATCCACCCCAGTCCAATGTAGCAATGACCAAGATAGCCAAGCCTGGTTGCCTTGACAACAGGTGCAAGATCCCTCCTATCCCTAATCTCTGATCTCATGGTTCATGGTGAGGGCAAAGCAACCTGCTGGAAGGAGGTGTGGGTGGTTATTGATTTGTTTCTGTTCTTGAGGGGTTTTTTGGCCTTGTATTTTTATGTTGTAAACTGACCTGAGGACTACAGATGATGGGGGCAGTATACAAATTTAATAACAAAAAATATAAACAAATATATTGGCTTCATTTGCCCTCAGTGAAATCATTACTCTCACTACCTGATCTGTGATTGGCTAGGTTCATTAGTCCCAGGAAGATGTTCCAGTTTAAAAAACCAGGCAGTGAATAGCAGCGAGGAGATAGGAAGGTAAACAAAATTTGAGTGTTCACTGAACATTCCACCCCTTCTCCAAAGCTTTACCTCCATGCACAAAATTGAAGTGGCTACCATTTAGCATAGCCCTAGCCTAGACCTTCCTCCTTTGGATGCCATCCGGAGGTCCCACCTCTTCTTAATTAACTCCTCTCTATTTTGATCTTTCTGCCACTTTGGGGTAATGCTTCCATTTGAAAGAAGAAATCAAACCACTTCCCTGCTTCCTAATAATCTCTCCTCAAACTGCTCTGTGCATCAGAGCTGATTTCATTACCTGCCGCCTGCTGCTGCGGGTGGTTTTATTTAAAGCACAGGCGTGTGGTGAAGAAAGAATTCAGCATGACCTCCCTGAACTGCTGGGGGATGAATGCTCCACTGCACTGACAGGGAGAAGCTGCTTCCCTTTCTTAAAACTAGCAGACTAAGCCAAGCATGGTTGCGAAGCCTCCCACATCCAGGGCCCCATTTTCAATTACTGCACGTGCTGAAAGGGTTTAAAAAAAGAAGTAAAAAAAGCATAGGCTGATATAATCAACAGTGAACAGATGAATGAGAATCTGTAAAATACAACATCATAGAACATAGTAACGGGTACAGCAACTCCTGGCAAGAAAATTAAGTTGAATAGATTGTCGGGAGCTTGGCAGTAAGTACTCTTTCTGCAGAGGAACTGTACAAAGGAAAGCCAACAAGAACAAGGATGCTGCATCATTAACCCATACCTTCAGGTTATCTTGCAATGCATCAACATAATAAATTGTAACTGAAGGGAAAGAAGGGTGGACCGAGTGTATGACTAGCTACTGCCAAGCTTCAAAATTCCTAAGCCCCAGTTCTCTCTGTGTGTGTTTTAATGAAATGGAC
This sequence comes from Podarcis tiliguerta, assembly GCF_965153285.1. NCBI lineage: Eukaryota > Metazoa > Chordata > Lepidosauria > Squamata > Lacertidae > Podarcis > Podarcis tiliguerta. The sequence goes on along the minus strand of NC_139538.1, from coordinate 41,963,340 downwards.
AAGAAGGTCAACCTTTTCCTCCCTGAAGCTATTTAACTTCAGGAAGGCCCATTTACACAGCTCTGACAGGCAAGGAAGTAGAGGAATCAGGTTGAATTATGATAAAATAAAATATAACCCTAATTGCTCTCTCTATGAAAAATCTCCTCATTTAGAAATGTACTTAAAATAGCTATTCATGGCTTAGTGAATTCCATTACACTGAAAAGTCAGCATCAACTATTGCGTATGTTCACATAATCCTAGCACTCCCCCAAATTAAGTTGCACTCCAAATGTTTGCCAAGATCTCACTGCGCATTTCCAGAGTCATCACTTATCAAGCACACATTTGCAAATGAGAAACCACCTTGACCCTGCTGTGCATTCTCTTTCAATTCAGGGTAGTCTTGGAAAAAGTCTTTCTTCCTGGGCCACAGCTCTGTCTTCCTAGACTTTAACCATGTGGCAGAACAGGCCACATTTATTGCTCATGGGCTGCTATTTTGAAAGCTTGCTAAACCTTAGCTCGGGATAATGTAAGGCTTCCAATGCAGTCAGCCGGGACAGAGTAGGGTGAACTCTTCTGAACACTGCACCATAAGAAATAACAGAATTAAAAAGATGCATGTAACTTACCTGTTCTTCTGAAAGCTGTGAGATGTGATTCACAGCTGCGTAAGACTCTATCTTTGGATTGAAATGGTTGATAATGGCTCTGAAACAGAGAGAGAAATTTTACATTCATGTATGAAGGTCGGAGAGTGAAAATATTCTCCATTACGTGTTGCAAAGAAGCCTTTTCTTCTATTGTATTGCATAGCTGTGGTGTCATTTTAGCTGACAAAGTTTAAAATCAACAGCTCAAAGGGATATATTTACACATATCAGTTCTACATGGAAAACCAATAGAAATTAGGACCATCTGGTGCTTACTAAGTTACCTAGGATTTCTTATTTGACACCATACTAAACTGGTCCTTGAAGCCCTCCTCTTGAGTTTGCCTGAAACAGATTCTAGAATAATATATCCATACATATAGTCTTGGTCTGTTCAGTCATCTGGATATTTCTGCTTCAAACAGATTATATATATTTTTTCAGAGAGAGAAAAAAAGGTTCTCAGTAATTATGATCTAACAAACAATGCAGCTGAGGAGATGAGGTTCTAGGTATTAATCAGCAATTTCCCTTCCTCTGATGGCTCCAGTGTTCACAGTCACCCTAAACATGAAGCAGCTTATGTTTTGCTACACAAGAGCTGAATGTAGACATGGGTTGCTCATTTTCAAAGTTGCAAAACAATGCTGGCATCGGGCCTGTCTGCATGTATGATACTTCTTGCCTGTTGGAATCTTTCAGCACTGTGGTCTCAGGTAGTACTAAAATCCAGAAATTGCCACAATGGTTCTCACACTTCAATTATGCTGTCCTCAGAAACAGATATTATTATTATTATTATTATTATTATTACCCCACCCATCTGGCTGGGTTACCCCAGCCACTCTGGGCGGCTTCCAACAGAATATTAAACAGAATAAAACTTCAAACATTAAAAACTTCCCTAAATAGGACTGCCTTCAGATGTCTTCTAAAAGTCAGGTAGTTGTTTATTTCCTTGACATCTGGTGGGAGGGCATTCCACAGGGCGGGTGCCACCACTGAGAAGGCCCTCTGCCTAGTTCCCTGCATCCTCACTTCCCTCACTTTGAATTGTGCTCAGAAACATACTGGGAGCCAATGTAGGTATTTCAGGACTGGTGTTATGTGGTCTCAGCTGCCAGGGTAACAGCTGCTATGCTAGTTTCCCAGCAGTTGTGATGCTGTTACTTACTAGGAGATGGGAGGTGTGGCAGGGAAGTTAGCGCAGTGCAAGCATGCCAGCAGGACTGCCAAATTCGTATCGTATTGACTTCTTGGTAAGCAAAAGTAATCCATCTGCTGAGAAACTAATGTTGCAGCTGCACCATACCATATGAGCCACCTATGACTGTCCCATAGCACCACTATTTTGGGAGGATTTGTCAGTCATATTACCAGAAAATCTCCAGCACTAAGACAATACTGTATATTAGAGGAGACAGTTTTAAGTCGAGTTCTTCCCAAGCAAATTTTATCAGCCGGGGCAGCCTATGGTGCATTGTGTATACAGTTGCATGTAGCTTCTTAAGTATGCTCTCTGTGGCCTAATGTGATATTAACTGAAACAGATAGTCAACAGCAAAATATGATACTAATGACACTTCTGACCCAACTATAGCATTATAGCATCAAAGGTGGACAGCATGTAAGCAACCTTATCTGCAAAGTGCATAATAAACAAGTCACAGCTGATTGGAGATGCTGACAAGAACAATATGATATTTCAAATAACTTCCACTTACTCCTCAATACAATGTTGAATCCCCGTACAAGGCTATTAGAGTCTTAGGAGTTAAGACAATCAAAATGTATTTTTATATATTGAGAATATTTCTAAACCACCCTCCATCAACGGATTGCAAGGTGGTATATAAAAGTGCAAATAAAATTAAGTCACACAACGTACAAATGCAATTTGTGACCAACACAAAATAAAACAAAACAAAGGCAAATGGAGATAAAGCATGAACTTCCTTTTTGTTTCAGGTTGTTAAATGTCTCCCGGTTCCACGAATAAAAATACTGATTTCTTTATGGTAAGTGTGATAACAGCTCTTCTAAATGTAAATTGCTTTCATAGACATAGCAGAGGTCAATACATTACATGAACACTAAGGAGATGAAGAAACGATCCAAACGATTGCCTACAAAGGCTGCACTTTTTCCCTAACCTAAAACTTTTCTTAGTTCTTGGAACTAAGGTCTCTCTCCAAACCTCTTGCACACAGAACCCTTAGAATCCATTCCTTATTCCAACTACTAGAGAACACTCGCATAAGCATGCTAAAATTCTTTGTTTTGATAATTTTGCTTTTATATAATCATTGTACAGAATACAGTGTCCCATAATGAGCAAAGGGGGACAAGCAAAACCCTTTGTAAAAAGAGAGTTGAATTCATCCAATGAGAAGGAATTGGCTCTCAGCCCACTATGCTTTATCAAGGAGATTAGTGCCAGGGTAGGAATAAAGTTTCTTTAAGGAGACGCTTTACCTACTGCTACAAACAAGTAACGGAGGAGCAAAACACACACATCCTTCTCAATATAGATATATCTAAACTTAAACATTGAATTCAAGGGGGGGGGGGGACATTAATATTAAACAACATTATTATCAATCCAAAGAGAACAAGAGTAGCTGGAAATCCCCAGGAGTCCCCAACCTAGGTGATATCCTCTATAAATATTGTATTCATAACACACTCACACACCCTAGGACTTTGGTAAGGTAAACCAATAAAACTTCACAGTAAGTCCAATTTTTCTCTCTTGGAAGGGCGGGCAGAGTAGTATGTAGCTAGAACATTTCTATCAAGAAGTATTATGGGAAGGAAGCAGGGATCGCTCCTCCACTTTCCCTTCAGCACTCCCCTTAACACTGCCTGCAACAGGAGGAGCAGCTTCTTCTCAAAGCAAGCTGCTCTCCCCCACCAACTGAGACCAGTGACTTTGATGGATTCCACTTGCTTATGCCAGCATCATAATGCAACACTAATGTATTTCTGGACCACAAAAATAATTAGTTTTGGTGTGGCTTAGCACTTATAAGAGTTATTGATTCACTCCAAGCTACATGCAGCATGACCTTTTATCCCTGCCAGCCTATGGTAAGAAGGAGCATATGGTATTCATGAGGTGCAGGGAGGGATTCCTTCATAAACAGATAACACATGGCTGCACTTTAATTTAGTCAGATCCAGCCTTCCTACATAGTCCTATTCTGCAGAACTTCTGAACAAGAGAGCTTGCTATAAAGCACTCTTCTAAGTAGCTAGAAAAGGAGAACTGTAAAGAGGCCACAGAATGAACTATGAATGGAGGGATTCCCATCTGCCATCTTTTAGATCCCCTGGGAAACTCACTAAGCCTTCTGAAGCCTGGAACTGGGTGTGTGGAGAGCAGCTGAGTGACCGCTCAATGCAAGACAATTGTAGACATCCAGAGGAAGTTCCATCAGACTTTGGTGCCTGTCCATAAACTCCAGAGTGAAAGACTAGGGTGAAGTCATCATTTTCAGGGGCCCCTCTTCCTTGAGAGAAAGTTTGAGCTAACCCTTCAAGTGTTCTCAAAATATTGGGTGGTATTCAACAAACCACCCTGTCAGCGCAAGGATTTCCACCTGCACAATGAGACCTTCTCCCCTTCCCGCCCCCCATGGACACCCACGGCAAATCTGCATGGTCAACCCCTAGAACAGATTTAAGGGGCACATGAGGGAAGGGGGAATGTTCTGCTGCACAAGCAGCAATCCTTGTTCCCTTAGCGCTATACTAGATTTCAGGTGTGGAGAGCTCAGCAGCAATTTTGCAAAGATTTCAGTCTTCCCTTATAGTACCACCTTATTAACGACAGCCATGCATAACTGACAAGGAGTACCAAACATGTGAAATGAGATGAATATGACAGAAGGATGAAAAGGGGAAAACGGAGAATAAAATATCCAAGTAAATTTACCTTATGGGCAGCTATAGAGTCAGAGCATAGAATAAATCAATAAAAACAAATTGATAAAAGCAATCAAAAGTGACTGTCAAAAGCCCCATGGCAACAAACAAGGAGGGATGGTCTTGGCAGGATCTATCAGAGAGAGTGGGAAATAAGAGGAGGGGTCCAGATAGTCTGCCCAGATGCTGCTGGACATCCCAGCTGTCAACCTGCCTCTGGAGATTGAGATTGCCCTGGCAACCAGGGAGGTAAATGAGCCTGAATCAAATAGTGAGCTGGCTCCATCTCCAAAGATGTGCTGTTAAATGTGCTGGCAAGCAGATCCAGCCTACATACAGGAGTGCCCACTTGCTTGTCCAGTCCCATTGTTTGGGACATGAATCATGAGACTGACAGTGACCACCCCACTCTGCAAAGCAGGAGCAAAGTGGACATGTCAGCTGTTGTGACAATGTGTTAGCTTCTGCCAACCATGTATCCTACACTTTTATTTCTGAATTACCAATTCTGTAGCCTGTATCTTAATCTATGTTTAAACTATGTGATGACTTTTGGAATAAAGCCTTTGGGAATTCTCAAGTTGAGAGTCCGAGTACTTTGTCTGAGAGTGGGAGCCAGGAGAGTGATGCTTGTCGAACTACTCATATGTATTGTCAATTGAAAAACATATTTTTAAGTAATAGCTAGAATACCATGACCTCCAGTACAGACCAGGGCAATTTTTTAGATTTTCCAATGAGACCCTGCCGGTGGTTCCGCAACTACCAGATTACTACAGGCCTTGTAGTGATAACATTCACCATCTCCCTCTGGAATGATATGCAATTCATAAGCTTTTAAATGCTTCTTAAAAACTTACCTGTTTACACAAGCTTTTTTAAAAAACTCGACTCTTAATTTTAAATTGTTTTTTGTTTTGCACACTAGTTTTATTTCTGATACAGCTTTATTCTGCTATAAGATTTTAATTATATATACATATTTTAAGCTCTAAAAGGCAAATAGCCACCTGAGCCGGCAAGTTTTTTGGAATAAAACACTGGTGTGGGTGTAGAGAGAATACATAATGTGGGTGTGGATATTACATAATGTGTAGCTTGGCCATTACTCTTTTCCTAGTGAGCATTCATATACTTAAACTGTTTCAGCCAAAAGACAGAGGACACCCAACCCTGGTTATGTCCATAGAACTCAAGTACTCCTTTAGTGTATTTGCTTACAACTTCCTCCGGATACTGGTGGTAATACAGGTAGAGTCAGCAGGCCTAACATTACCACTACTGTTGCTTCATGCAAACAACAAACAGATTTTATGAGAGCACTAATTTCCTCTTGAACATGATGCGTACTACCCTGACTCATCATATCAAATTGTGGGGAGAATCATAGCTCAGTGAAAGAGTACATGTGATACATACCAAACGATCCAAGTTCAACCTGACATCTCCAGGTGGGCTGGGAGAGGCACATGAAATTCTGGAGAGCTGCTGCCAGTCAATGTAGGCAACACTGAGCTAAAGGGGCAAATGAACTGCAGCTGTATAAACAGCGTTCTGTGCTCCTGTGCTCTAAAAGTTTAAATATGGGTACTTGTTCAAGTAAGAAATTTGCCCTGGAGTACATTGCTATGAGATAATTTGCCTCTGAGCAATTAACTCAATTGGATAAGTTTATTGTTACCATGCTTATACAAATCTGATATAGGCTATAATCAAGGCAACTGTGACATAACTCTCTTCAAATGCATCCTCCTCACTGTTTCAATTCCAGAAGTAGGTGAGCAAAACAGAATAAAGCAAAGCCAGCAAAAAATATTTTTAAATCTGTACTAATCCCCTGGTTCACATCTGAAGCTGGGTTCAATTGGCTCTTCCCTTAGCAATGTGCTTTATTCACAGCACCCCAACTTCTATCTTCTCATAAAGTCTCTGAACTGCACATTAGTATAAACACAAAAGCCCTGTTTTAAACAGCACTGTGCTTTAAATATGCATCTATTCCATGCTATTCTACATTTCTTTTTCAGATTAATAATGCAACTGTGAGGCAAATTATCTAAGAATTAACTACTCGAGAGCAAAACTGTCGTAATTCAGGTCTCTGCTATGGATCCAGAATACTCTGGACAGGTCTCCTAATTTATAGATTAGCCACAAACAGGATATTGATTTGCCTTAAGCTCAGAGCTGTTTGAGACAGACACTATTTTCCATGGCAAATGAACGTCAAAGTAATTTTCTTGCACAGAACTGGGCAGGAAACAACCTTGTGCTAAGGCTCCTTTGACTAGCGCATATTCCATCGCTGAAGTGGCAACACAAATTCACTGAAATTCTTCAACATTAATGAATTTGCTTTAGCACAAACTGAAAGTCAGCCTGCTAAGAGACAAAGGCAGACTTTTCATCTGCAAAAGAACACACCTGTTTGGCAGAAAGCTTCTGATTAGAAAGGCAAGCAATCTTCAAGCCAAGGTTAAGGGGAAAGCCAGGTTTATGTCTCCTTCAGTGCATAGAAGATGCATTCAGACATAATGCTGAGCCAAGAGGTATGGTTTGTTTAGTCACACTGGGCAAAAGTTCCATGCTTGTGGCTTGTTTCTCCCACAAAAGAAATGTTGGCTTCAGATCATGGTTTATAGGGAGGGAAGCAAACCATGAGAACTGATTCAGATGCAACAGTAAGTCAATTGCTGTTTCCCTGATCCACTGTGGCAGGAGCAAAGTGGGAGTGCTCAAACTGTGTGCACCTTTTAAAACTTTTAACATCCCAATAATGCTTTAAATGAGCCATCAAGTAACAGGAATCTATTCTTTGTTGCTGTTGTTGTTTTATTAAACCTGGACAAAAAAGCCAGAGTTAGTTGCTCCAGATTTTTGGGGTTCTTTCTCCCAAAGATGTCTGATGGCATGAGAAATCTTGCATTACCATCCTCCTCCATCTCCCTTTTCATTAAAGGTAAAGGTAAAGGGACCCCTGACCATTAGGTCCAGTCGTGGCCGACTCTGGGGTTGCGGCGCTCATCTCGTTCTATAGGCCGAGGGAGCCGGCGTACAGCTTCCGGGTCATGTGGCCAGCATGACTAAGCCGCTTCTGGCGAACCAGAGCAGTGCACGGAAACGCCGTTTACCTTCCTATTTAGCGGTTCTTATTTATCTACTTGCACTTTGACGTGCTTTTGAGCTGCTAGGTTGGCAGGAGCTGGGACCGAGCAACGGGAGCTCACCCCATCGCAGGGATTCGAACCACCGACCTTATGATCGGCAAGTCCTTGGCTCTGTGGTTCAACCCACCTGCGTTCCTCCCTTTTCATTACTGGAGCCCAATTGCCTCCACTTCACCACCAGTCAGCTATGCAGATAATGAAAGGTAATGAGTTCCACTAATTCCTTCCTCTTTACTTAGTTGGTCCATAAGCCAACAAAAGTTATCACCTCTCTATTTCCACACCCCCTCGAATTTTGTTCTGTTTTTCTGCACCTAGTTTTTCTGCACACCTAAGGCATAAGCTCTTCAGCTCTTAACTCTTTGCCAAACCACTGCATTATTCACATACCTTCCCTCATGACACACTGTGCCCCTGCCCCAAGAAAAGCACCTCTTTCTCTGCTCTGCTATCCTCACTTATTTGCACCCCCTGGAAACCTGCTCTCTTCTCTACCCATCTCACCCCAGAAACCCCTAGCATTTACATTAACCCTCTAATTGTGCCCAACTTCCTAGCATTTGCAAAAATAATCACTTTAAAACCATCTATTTGTGCCCAACGTCCTCTCCCCCACCCCCTTCTTCTTACTACATACTTACATATTCTTACTAGAGAATTGGGATATTTTACAGCACATGCTTGCTTTTCTGCTTAGCTCCTGCTTTTACCTATAGTTGCCTATAGTTGCCAGAATAATGAACAGTTCTGAGCATTTATTAGCACCATAAATTCTAGTTAGGATTAAGTGCTTTAAATAAATTGTTTCATTAATTTCTTCTTGATAAAATTCACTGCACTCCTTTGGAATACTATTGTCTCAGGCCTCTTCAATTCTCTTTAAAAAGAACATCAGATTTCAGTAGCACTTGAACACCAGCATTAACACAACATTCAAAATTCCCCTCCAAATGTTAAGGGTCCATGTCTGAAAAGTGCACACAGGCGTGTCAACCAGGGCATATGGTAACAGAACATCCCACCATATGCTAGCTGACACACAAAACCCAATCTATAATCTTTAAACAATGGCTTAATAGTGCTGTAATGGGCAACCCTGAGCAGAGAGGTTGCTGACATTCTGAACCAGCTCCCATGGCTTCTGCCATTGTGAATTCAAGTCAAGTAAACCATTCAAGAAGCAGCCAAAGAGGAAGCTCTTGCTGCAGCTAGGACTTTCCTCCTGACCCAGCTTTAATGATAAGGCTGCTGTTCCTCCGTGCAAAGTGTCAGGGTTGTTTTCCTCCTCAGTAATGAGCATAAAAATAAACCAGTGAGTTTACGCTTTAAAAGGAGGGATCCACTAGCCACAAAAATAAACGGCAGGGGGGGGAAACAAAACAAAGGGATAGTTTCATCAGACAGTATAAGCAGATTCTTTTTAAGGGTACAGAAAAATATTTGAGTCAGCAGTGTTGTCAGATGGTAAGAGAAAGCAGCCTGTTATACCTGTTCATTCCTGTCAAGTGGGGATGTATTCTTTGTGTGGTAGATGGATTCTGTGTTGAGGGAGCCTCACATCCCATTTTAAAGAAGCAGGGGGGAAAGTACAGAAGAGAGCCTGCTTGTGTAGGCTGAACCTTCAGCAGCTTTTCAGCCTCTCTGTTTTCATCTGGCTCCGTTTGCTAGCAAAAGGGAACACACTGAATGCTTTTGATTCCTTCCCCGGCACTCAATTTTCTATCTCTCATCACTTTCTGGTTATTAAGCAATTCAGTCTATCTCTGTGGCTTGAAGAATAAGCTAATTTTCTGCTGCAACGCATGGCTGTAGATTTAAGATGAGTGATGTATCCGAGTTCTCATCCCCCACCCCTCTTAAATCACTGCTCTTTGACTTCTGCCAGAGTAGATAGCAGAGGTCCAAAGATTAACCACTTCAGTGTGACCATTTACCAGTCACAAGGCATATAAAGCAGGCATTCACAGCAACCTTTCACACAGCATATCTGTCACATGTCGGCAAGAGCTTACCTATGGAAATAAAACACCTCTGTACCCAATGAGCCATAATGAGTTCACATTGGACAATAACAGTGCCTGATTGGGACATAGATTCTTTAAACATCCATAAACATCAAAAAGGCATTCATTTACAAAGCAGTTGTTAGTGAAGCTGTTGTTGTTTAGTCGTTCAGTCGTGTCCGACTCTTCGTGACCCCATGGACCAGAGCACGCCAGGCACTTCTGTCTTCCACTGCCACCCGCAGTTTGGTCAGATTCATGTTTGTAGCTTCGAGAACACTGTCTAACCATCTCGTCCTCTGTCGTCCTCTTCTCCTTGTGCCCTCCATCTTTCCCAACATCAGGGTCTTTTCCAGTGAGTCTTCTCTTCTCATGAGGTGGCCAAAGTATTGGAGCCTCAGCTTCACGATCTGTCCTTCCAGTGAGCACTCAGGGCTGATTTCCTTAAGAATGGATGCGTTTGATCTTCTTGCAGTCCATGGGACTCTCAAGAGTCTCCTCCAGCACCATAATTCAAAAGCGTCAATTCTTCGGCGATCAGCCTTCTTGATGGTCCAGCTCTCACTTCCATACATCACTACTGGGAAAACCATAGCTTTTACTATACGGACCTTTGTTGGCAAGGTGATGTCTCTACTTTTTAAAATGCTATCTAGGTTTGCCATTGCTTTCCTCCCAAGAAGCAGGCGTCTCTTAATTTCGTGGCTGCTGTCACCATCTGCAGTGATCATGGAGCCCAAGAAAGTAAAATCTCTCACTGCCTCCATTTCCTCCCCTTCTATTTGCCAGGAGGTGATGGGACCAGTGGCCATGATCTTCGTTTTTTTGATGTTGAGCTTCAGACCATATTTTGTGCTCTCCTCTTTCACCCTCAATAAAAGGTTTTTTAATTCCTCCTCACTTTCTGCCATCAAGGTTGTGTCATCTGCATATCTGAAGTTGTTGATATTTCTTCCAGCAATCTTAATTCCGGCTAGGGATTCATCCAGCCCAGCCTTTCGCATGATGAATTCTGCATATAAGTTAAATAAGCAGGGAGACAAAATACAGCCTTGTCGTACTCCTTTCCCAATTTTGAACCAATCAGTTGTTCCATATCCAGTTCTAACTGTAGCTTCTTGTCCCACATAGAGATTTCTCAGGAGACAGATGAGGTGATCAGGCACTCCCATTTCTTTAAGAACTTGCCATAGTTTGCTGTGATCAACACAGTCAAAGGCTTTTGCATAGTCAATGAAGCAGAAGTAGATGTCTTTCTGGAATTCTCTAGCTTTCTCCATAATCCAGCGCATGTTTGCAATTTGGTCTCTGGTTCCCCTGCCTCTTCTAAATCCAGCTTGCACTTCTGGGAGTTCTCGGTCCACATACTGCTTGAGCCTTCCTTGAAGAATTTTAAGCATAACCTTGCTAGCGTGTGAAATGAGTGCAATTGTGCGGTAGTTGGAGCATTCTTTAGCACTGCCCTTCTTTGGGATTGGGATGTAGACTGACCTTCTCCAATCTTCTGGCCACTGCTGAGTTTTCCAAACTTGCTGGCATATTGAGTGTAGCACCTTAACAGCATCATCTTTTAAAATTTTAAATAGTTCAGCTGGAATACCATCACTTCCACTGGCCTTGTTATTTGCAATGCTTTCTAAGGCCCATTTGACTTCACTCTCCAGGATGTCTGGCTCAAGGTCAGCAACCACACTACCTGGGGTGTACGAGACATCCATATCTTTCTGGTATAGTTCCTCTGTGTATTCTTGCCACCTCTTCTTGATGTCTTCTGCTTCTGTTAGGTCCTTACCACTTTTGTCCTTTATTATGGTAATCTTTGAACGAAATGTTCCTTTCATATCTCCAATTTTCTTGAACAGATCTCTGGTTCTTCCCATTCTGTTGTTTCCCTCTATTTCTTTGCATTGCTCATTTAAGAAGGCCTTCTTGTCTCTCCTTGCTATTTTTTGGAATTCTGCATTCAATTTCCTGTATCTTTCTCTATCTCCCTCGCATTTTGCTTGCCTTCTCTCCTCCGCTATTTGTAAGGCCTCATTGGACAGCCACTTTGCTTTCTTGCATTTCCTTTTCATTGGGATGGTTTTCGTTGCTGCCTCCTGTATAATGTTTCGAGCCTCCATCCATAGTTCTTCAGGCACTCTGTCCAGCAAATCTAAATCCTTAAACCTGTTCCTCACTTCCACTGTGTATTCATAAGGGATTTGGTTTAGATTGTATCTTACCGGCCCAGTGGTTTTTCCTACTTTCTTCAGTTTAAGCTTGAATTTTGCTATAAGAAGCTGATGATCTGAGCCACAGTCAGCTCCAGGTCTTGTTTTTGCTGACTGTATAGAGCTTCTCCATCTTTGGCTGCAGAGAATATAATCAATCTGATTTCGATGCTGCCCATCTGGTGATGTCCATGTGTAGAGTCGTCTCTTGTGTTGTTGGAAAAGAGTGTTTGTGATGACCAGCTTGTTCTCTTGACAGAACTCTATTAGCCTTTGCCCTGCTTCGTTTTGAATTCCAAGACCAAATTTGCCAGTTGTTCCTTTTATCTCTTGATTCCCTACTTTAGCATTCCAATCCCCTATAATGAGAAGAACATCCTTCTTTGGTGTCACTTCTATAAGGTGTTGTAAGTCTTCATAGAATTGGTCAATTTCAGTTTCTTCAGCACCAGTAGTTGGTGCATAAACTTGGATTACTGTGATGTTAAAAGGTCTGCCTTGGATTCGTATCGAGATCATTCTATCATTTTTGAGATTGCATCCCAGTACAGCTTTCGCCACTCTTTTGTTGACTATGAGGGCCACTCCATTTCTTTTACGGGTTTCTTGCCCACAGTAGTAGATATGATAGTCATCCGAACTGAATTCGCCCATTCCCGTCCATTTTAGTTCACTGATGCCCAGGATGTCAATGTTTATTCTTGCCATCTCATTTTTGACCACATCCAACTTACCCAGGTTCATGGTTCTTACATTCCAGGTTCCTATGCAATATTTTTCTTTACAGCATTGGACTTTCCTTTCGCTTCCATGCATATCCGCAACTGAGCGTCCTTTCGGCTTTGGCCCAGCCGCTTCATCAGCTCTGGATCTACTTGTACTTGTCCTCCGCTCTTCCCCAGTAGCATGTTGGACGCCTTCCGACCTGAGGGGCTCATCTTCCAGCGTCATATCTTTTATATGCCTGTTGTCTTTGTCCATGGAGTTTTCTTGGCAGGGATACTGGAGTGGCTTGCCGGTTCCTGCTCCAGGTGGATCACGTTTGGTCCAAACTCTCCACTATGACCTGTTCATCTTGGGTGCCCTGCTCGGCATAGTTCATAGCTTCTCTGAGTTCTTCAAGCCCCTTCGCCACGGCAAGGCAGTGATCCATGAAGGGGGTTAGTGAAGCTAATGGCTGATTAATTCAGAGGGAACCTTGGGAAGCAGGGCCACTCTATCAACTCTGTTGGAAAACCAACTCCATCAGGCTTATTCCTCAACCACCCCATGGCAGCAACCATTCTATCAGGCCACAGCAAAGAGGGAGATGAGAGGAAGGGCCTTTCCACCTGTCCTGCTATGAGAACAACAACATTTGGGCTCATCCTCTCCCTAAACAGCTAGTCCTTAAACTTAGATAATAACTGGTGTGTGCTTGCCTCCTCTTCTTTTCTCATCTCTTTCCCCTTTTGTATTGTGTTGGTTGGGTCAGAAGCTGGCTGGCAGGCAGGGACTGTATTGTTTTTATTATTCACATGTTAGCTAGTCAGTTAAAAATTTCAAGCATTCCGGATCATTCACCAAGACAACCTTCCTTCTGCCTAAAGATATGCAGCCCAGGAGGCTTAAAAGTAAGCAAACGGACCATGAGGATTTATTCTAACCAACCACAGACACCAGTGCTCCTGTTAGGCATCTTAACTATGCCTTTGGGTACAACATAAATAAGTCCACTTTGCACCGCTCATCTACTACATGTACTTTGCCCATATTTCCCAGTGGCTAGCTGTAATTTCTGTAGAAGCCCCCTAACCTGCCAAATAAATTTTCAAGGTAAACATATGAAATAATTATGAATCATGCCTCTTAAAATGCTATGAGTAGGGCAATCATTCAGGTAACAATGCAGTTGTTGTGAGACAAGGTGTTAAAACTAAAGAAACGCAACATGAGTTGCGATGGTCTTAAATTATACTAAATAAATTATTTGAAGGTGGCTTAACACATGACTTTTGCTTCCACACTCAAAGGGCTAAGTCCATACTTTTCAAGGGGGTAAGTATTGCCATGGGAGGTACCATTGTTTCCCTTGACTCTTTCTTTAGCCTAAATATTGAGCAAGGCAGTGAACTTGTCTATCATAAGCATAAACGCAGATGTATTATGGAGTTCATACACACAACCCTATACTGTGCTTGGCAAAGGATATGTGAAGTAACACCTTTTTTTTCAAAAGCTTTCCATTTTGTTTGGTCTACCATGTACACAGCGACCAGCCCCAACAGCCCTGCGGTGGAGCAAAGATGCCATGTTTAAGCAAGGGTGGAAATAGCATGGTGCCTACATTGCTATCTGTTATTGCAGACGGTCACCTGGAGAAAACGTCTGATATGAAAGGACACATTCAGACACAGCTACATATGCACACTCTTCCAACATTCAGCTACCAGAGACAAAAGTCCTGAGGCAAAAATGTACAGAGAGGCCCACTCTACATAGAGTCTATGGTATGTATTGGTAGCTACATAGGCTAATTATGGCTCTAAGGCAGAATGCTGGGTAGGCTACCACCAGCAGAACATGGCAGCTATGTATCTCATTATTGATCTGCAATTGTTTCATGGTTGTCACTATTTAACGCTGCTTCTCCTTAAGGCAGTTTCTCTTTTATACAGGCATGCTTGCCTCAGGCTACAGATGGGTGAGAATGGGCCTCTCTGTGTATCTAAAACCAAGGGTGCCTAACCCACGATCCTCCAAATGTTGTTGGAACTGCATTGGCCATGCTGTCTAGGTTTGCGGGAACAAAAAACATCTAAAGGGTCACAGGCCAGTTACCCCTGCCCTAGACACTGCTTTCTAGAAATCTCACCAGGTGGTTACATGGATAATGGCCTGCATGTTTCACTGAGTGAAATATGAAAGATGGGTTAGAAGTGGTATGAAGAGAAGATGCTGACTCACTATGTGGAGGCAGCTGCTGGGGGAAACAATTTAAAAGTGAGCTTCACGCATATCAGCTTTAACACAAAACATTATAATCTCTCATCCTATTGATTAATATACCCAAAGACTCAACAATCTCCCAGCTGAAATTGTTATTAAGCTGGAAGAATGTTTTTCTCTCTTCTGTAATAAGGTTTCCTTACTCAAATTGCTTTGCTAAACTTATACCGTGATAAACAGGCTCAGTGGTCTGCCTTAAAAAGGTACCCCTGCCCGTACGGGCCAGTCTTGACAGACTCTAGGGTTGTGCGCCCATCTCACTCAAGAGGCCGGGGGCCAGCGCTGTCCGCAGACACTTCCGGGTCACGTGGCCAGCGTGACATCGCTGCTCTGGCAAGCCAGAGCCGCACACGGAAACGCCGTTTACCTTCCCGCTAGTAAGCGGTCCCTATTTATCTACTTGCACCCGGGAGTGCTTTCGAACTGCTAGGTTGGCAGGCGCTGGGACCGAATAACGGGAGCGCACCCCGCCGCGGGGATTCGAACCGCCGACCTTTCGATCGGCAAGCCCTAGGCGCTGAGGCTTTTACCCACAGCGCCACCCGTGTCCCTACGGGTCTGCCTTACTCCTTCTCATTGCTCGCCACACACTACAGCCTGCGTAATATGGGGAGTGAATGAAAACACATACTCAGAAACACCTTTTATGTTCTTTGTGTCCCTTTCTGGCCGATTACACTGTGATGATGAAGGTAAAAGGCAAATTAAGGTTCTGGCGAAACCTGCATTTTAGGAGAAGGTAACTAAAGGGATGGGTCACTAGGGATGAGCATTAGACTATGTGATGGGACTCAACAGTGTAAGAATTACCACAAAACTTCAGGCGCCAGTTCCCTAGTCACTTCGTAATAGGCACTGCTGGCAAATGTTGAGTCCTACTCCCACCCACCCCCTGCAACAGTAATAACTGTAAATTGGCTCATATGCTTCAAAATAAATCATAATAGGTTTAGATTCCAGCCCTCTGAGACTTAAAACACTTCAGAGTCTGGTGCTGGCAAAAAGCAAAAATATTTTAATTACTCTTTACGCTCATTAGTAGTCTAATTAGTCATTTTATTACATGCTTCTTCCCTTTAAAAAAAGCATGACGCATCTGGGGTTCCTTTTGCTGTGGCTTGTGCAGACCACATGCCAGCTTCAAAATATGCCAAGCAATGAGTGACATTTAAAATGTTTATTCTACATTCCAGAGGGGCAGCCAGGTTAGTCAACAGAGATAATGCCTATCACAAAGCTTACACAATGTAAAGTGAAATATAGAATGTGCACAGAGATTTATTCCTCCATATGCTATGCCTGGCCTTCTGCATTTGACACAACGGTTGATGTAATGACTAGACTACCTTGAAAGGGCTCAACCACCTCATACGCTTCTTCCAGAAAGAAAACAATAGAGCCAGGCTTACAACATGCCCCATTACGACCCTGGGTTCCTCATACTAAAGTTTAAGAAATAGGAAAAGCTTTTCCAAAGAACACAGTAGCTTGTGTTTCACATCAGATACATGACTGGAATAAAATAGCATATGGAAGAACAGGCATGAAAAGCAGCCTTTTAGGGGCATCCAAACAACTGAATAGCTTGGGAATCTGCAAGATGCCCAGTTATAGCAAAGGGGCTTATTGATGGGCAGTGTACCATAACCAAAATGTGATAACGTTAAGAAAAGAAGAGGCATTAAATGCTACTCAAGTCAAGTTCTGAGTCACTACTAGGCATATCAATTTAGATTCTTGCATTGCAGGGCGTTGAATTAGATGGCCCTTGGGTTAACATCCTGCTCTACAATTCTATGATTCTATCGGTTTCCTGCTAGAGAGTGGCAGGATGCTCACAAGAGGTCTCTGGCCAATCACAACTAGCAGACAGCAGACTTAAGGTGCTTCTCATGAAGAAGATGGTGACCCTTTCCCAGGAAATGTGAACTGAGCTTGATTACTAGTTAAAGATGTTTCCTTGAGGAATCTTCTGGGAAAACATAATGGCTGAATAATGGCATGTGGTTGAATTATATATGGCAAAGGTTCCAGGAACTAATTTGGCTTTTGCACATGTTGTAGCCAATACTGCTGTTCAATCCCATGCCTAGGGAGGTCAGTCAGCTTAAAGCAATATTTGTTTTTGTACTACTTCTGGAATGAATCTAAAGTGCAGAGTAACGTCAAAGTATCACATAGTTGCAGAGCACATGCAGAGTTCTCATTAACAATGAGCTCCAGCAAGACACTAGAAATTCACTAAAGTGATGGACTTTTGGATTCAGCAGGGAGTTGGACTAGCAATTTCTCTTGGTATCCTAGCAGTTTAATTCTAGCTGCTGCCAAGAGTACTACTTCCAAATAGTGCTGATGCACACCCCTTCTCAACATCCCAGAAGAATAAGAAATTCAAAACAGTGATCCCTTGGCTTGGAGCGTATTGCCAATGTGTAACATATTCAAAATTCAGCAGTGCTCACAAAAAAATACTTACAGACCACAAATGTAGCTTCAACCCTGATAATAATTATGGTAAAATGCCCTTACAGATAAAGCACATCTCTAAAAATGTAGTACAAATGCAATACTTGAGATGAGAATTCGGATGAAAAAAGTAAAGTATTAATATTCTCATCCTAACATTGTCACACACTAAATACTGCCACCATTGAGGTTACTAGGATAAAAACCAGTAAAAGTGCAACAACTGGAACTGGGTATTATGGGATGCAACTAATGTTCCTATGTCAGGTTTGCATTCTACCATAAATGTAATAACAGCATCTCTAAAATGAGGTGAAGGAACTGAGGCTATAGCATAAGTTGCTTTTGAAAATAAAAATATTTTTCCCCTTAAACAGCTACAGTATCATTGAATGAACACAAAAACGTCTACAGTGTCTAAGCCCACATATACTTGCACAGTTTACATTACACCAGTCAATTATCATTTGCTAAACTTTGTTGTTACTAGGAGGTATCTACAACCTTCTATTTGAAGCTTCACTGACATCACATCTCACCCCCAAGTATCTTTCTGTTGTAACACATTGAGTAAAGATGATAGCCCATTTTAGGAATCATGTAATACAGCAGCCTTTGCCAAGCTGGTGCCCTCCAGATCTGGACTACAATCCCCATGAGCTGCACTATTGTGGCTATGCTAGTGCTGCCACAATTCAACATATGTCGGTCGGTTTTTTAAAAAGTGGGAGAGCTGAGGGACAGTGTTAGCCTGGTTTTCTGAAGCAGCTCCCTACTGAGTTTTCAGTTATTTGTTTGCTCAGCATCAGCAATGTGCATGCTGGGGAATAATTTACCAGAGAATCTAGCCTTGTATGAGGAACTAATCCACATACTCACTGAGGTATTTTGTAAACACTTCTGGAGGTTTATTTCCATCCATTGTATTGATGCAGATGAGCCACTTAGGAGACGTGTAAGTTCTAAACCACAGAGCCTAGGGCTTGCCGATCAGAAGGTCGGCAGTTCGAATCCCCGCAACGGGGTGAGCTCCCATTGCTCAGTCCCTGCTCCTGCCAACCTAGCAGTTCGAAAGCACGTCAAAGTGCAAGTAGATAAACAGGTACCGCTCTGGCGGGAAGGTAAACTGTATTTCCATGCGCTGCTCTGGTTCGCCAGAAGCAGCTTAGTCATGCTGGCCACATGACCCGGAAGCTGTACGCCGGCTCCCTTGGCCAGCCAGTAAAGCGAGATGAGCACCGCAACCCCAGAGTAGTTCGTGACTGGACTTAACAGTCAGGGGTCCGTCTGCCTTTACCTTTAAGTTCACTATGGGTTTCCCAATGCACATCTTGGGGGTCTGAATATGTAAGAAAGGCATTGGGGCTTGGATGCTCAGACAGAGTAAAAGGATTGGAAGTGGGGTCGTGGTAAAAAAAAGAGAGAAACTATTTATAGTCCAAATCTTGTTGTCGACAACCAGCCAGAGACTCAGCAGAACTACAGGTGCAACTAACTAAAATGCAGATGGATCCAAATAAATGTGCCCTTGATTCCTTGTTCTGGCAAAGGGGTGTGGGGGTGTGAGTGGGTGTGCGCGCGTACACACAGTTCAAGGATAGACAATACATGGAGTATTTATTTTCTGGTGCTCTTCTAGATACTAGGCATTTTTCGTTTTTTCTTAATTTCTTGACTTTTCCTCTTATATTTATCTTGGATTTGTAGATCTGCAAAATTCACTTATCTGTGGATTCAAGCAATAGTCAACTCAAATGTTGTTTTTAAGAAGTTACAAGGTACATTCTTTCCACAACTGTACAACTTCAGAGATGTAGGGCAGATACCCATGCCTGAACTGCCATTTTCAGGAAGGGAGCCTGAGGAATCAAGGCAAATAGTAGTGACAAGTTCTAGACATTACTGACAACTGAAAAGAACCAAGTCACTAGGCCCAGATGGTATCCTTCCAAGAATTCTTAAACAACTCAAATGTAGAATTGCTCATCTTCTCACAAAAATATATAAAATGTTCCCAAGGTCAGCCTCTGTACAAAGCAACTGTAAGGTGCTCAAAGTTATGTCAGTGTTTAAAAATGGATCCAGAAAATGGCAGGCTAGTTAGCTTAACATATATTCCAGATAAATTGTTGGAAAGCATAAAATTATCAAGCACAAAGAAGGACAAATTCTGCCAAAAACGAAACAAGGCTTCTGCAAAGGAAAGTCCTGTCTCATTAACCTTTTTTTGAGTGTCAATAAGCAAGTGCATAGGGGTAATCCAGTAGACACTATTACTTACCTTCACAAAGTCTTAAGTGGCAACTGAGATTTAGTGCAAGATATAAATGTTGAAACAACTAGAAATACTGACTACATTACTATCAGATTCAACCGAAATAGAAAGCTCTAATTCACACCTTGTATCAAAAGCTTTGGGGAACATATTTTTTTTTTAAGTCTTTCTTAAAAATGTGAGAGATGCCCAATCTGTATAGGAACTGCACTGTGAAATACCTTTGTGTCTTATTATAAAATAACTCAATCAAATACAATCTCTGCTAACAGTTACAGAGAGCAAACATAATAAGCATTCCTCAGCCTCTCTGTTCCCAAGTTGTCTACTTAAAAGACAGCCTGCTCCCACTTGATCTTGCCCATCTGTTGAGGTCTTCAAGAAAGGCCTCGCTCAGCTTCCTACAGGTGTGAGATGTGCAGCTGGAAAGAATACAGGATAAGGCCCTCTTGGCTACAGCACACAAACATGGTAGGATCATCTGGCCCCTTCCTTATTTGACCTTCTGACATTTAGAGAAGAGTGTCTCACTTCAACAGGCCTTCAATATTTATTTGCTCTCCCTCCTTGCATTGGTGTTGATTCTTTTCCTGCTGCTCTTGCTCTCTCTCACTCTCTGTTTGAAATAACATTGTTTATTCTATTTTTTTTTGGTATGCAAATTTGAGGACATCTGGGTGGAAAATAAAATGGAAGTATTTAGCACCCTGTGGCTCCTAATACTGCTAACTGGTAGTGAAGTAAGGGCTGCCCTCTGCCTACATTTTGTAGAGCTGCTTCCTCTGTTTTCTAAAGCACAACATGATATTTAAAGAGGAAACAGCAATAGGATTTTAAAGCAGCAGCCAAAAAACTAAAAGCAAAACATGCTGTGTAAGAATTAATAATAATTAAAGAAAAGAAAAAGCCAGTGTAATTAACACACAAAGCATGGAATGGTCTAACTAATCATGCCATGAAGAAATGGGATAAAAAAGTATGCACTTTTATGGAGCAATTTAGCCTGGCAAGCAATTAATCCTGGAAGTACTATGTTAAATGAATAGGTTTCCCTTTAAGGAGATTGCATTTATCACCAGTAATGTATTCCAAGCAATTTGTCAGATGGTCACAGACTTTACATTTGAGGTGGTTATCTAGTCCACACAGAAGAGTGATTTCTGACCGCCAGGAAAGAATGAGTGTGGTCTATATACTAAAGCAATGATAAACACCAAGGAATAAGAGTACAGTATTAGAGCCTTCCAACCAATACAGCAATCTTTCATGCAGTCTAATGCAGAAAAGGAAGAAAGCCAGGAACTCAGCATTAGCTTTTCATGAACTAATTTATTTTGCACAGGGTCTCATACATAGAAAGATAGAGGAGACCACAAAGGAATTCTCCCAACCAAAACTACTTTATTGAATTCTAGTAGGATGCATGTCACAAATCAATTCTTTACCAACCCATTTCCCAGTTCATAATTGTTCGGTTTAGTCTGAAGGCACACAAGACCACCACCTTATTGAAATAGAATACATCAGTATGCCACCTTGGATTTCACAATTGAAGAAAGGTAGGATACAAATGTAAGGAATAAATGTTGTTGCTTTTCTATTCATTCATTCATTCATTCATTAATTCATTCGATATATATATCACCCTTCATCATAAGACCTCAGGACAGTTTTCTAGATGAGAATGGGAAGATATTTGGCACTGGGTGGAATACAGAAGATGATTGGCCACTTAGGATGGTTAACTAAACATTCATTTTCTCAAGTTCACTTTACAGCTGATTTGTCTTGTCTCCTTATATTCCTACCATACAATTGCAAGAATTTTTCCTTGTGGCAAAGATTTTATTTTCTACATAACTCTTCCCACCCTTCTTTAAAGCTTTAGTGGCTGTATTGGGGTGCTTAACTCAACTGTATGAATAGTTGCAGAAGGGAAGGGAAGAACTACAGGAAAATGAAATTAAAGGTTTACTCCAATGAAGCTCAAACCCCACAAAGCTGCTGCCCTTGAAAGTACCAAATATCCAATTTCACTTATTTCTCTGGACACTGAAAAAGTGTTTGACAAAATATACTGGCAATTTATGTTTGTTACTTCGGAAAAACTTTGATTTCCTCAAGAATATACGAAGTGAATTAGAACATTATACCACTCTCCTAAATCGCAAGTAAGGGCAAATGTTGGTTTTGTTCACAAGCAAGTAGAATTTAAATTAGCTTTGTATGTGGATGAATTACTATTAATTAATAACTTTGGTAGTGTCTCAAGATATATGATTAACTGTTTAAGCCTAAATTAATGCCAATGGGTACTTGTAAATCACATACTTTGTATACTAATGGGCAATTTTGCTGGTGCCCAGATGTCATAACATATCCTGACATTTTTTGTTCTGATCTCCCAAATGATTAAAATGAATTTAAATAGGCTGATAATGGCTATACCTAAGAATTTGGGAAGATGAACATCATTCAAATTTAATATTAAAAATATACCAAAATTACCTATCTTTGTGAGGTTTCCCCCCTTTTTGTTCAATTTGTCACATTATTATTATTATTATTATTATTATTATTATTATTATTATTATTATTTTAAAATACCGCCTATCATTACTTCTGCTGACTGCAAGAGATGCAGGTCAATGAGTGTTGTAGGTAAGCAGCTACTTTAAGAACTGGTAAATTTTGAAATGTAACCCAAATTTGCAGAATCTAAGCTAGCCTAGTTGGATGTGGGATATCAGTGAGCTCCTGCTGTAAACCCCCATTTGCCACTTTCGAGAACACTTGCTCTCAAAGTGTTCTTGCTGACCAAAACCACCAAGCTTCCAATTAAAATCTCTTGTTCTTCAGCAGGATTTTATGTTATTCTCCAATATGTTATGTTGCCTTGTCCTCTCTCTTTTCTTATACAGCTAATCAACTTAAGGCTAACCACACAGTAAAAGGTGACAGGACAATTAGTCATCTGCACAGCAAATCCAATCCTAGCAGCAACGCCAGTTCTGTCTTGCCATACACAGTGCAACACTGCAATACATCTTGCTATAATGGATTAATCCGAGCGAAGCTCACTGAATTCATCAGAGAGGAGCCAGATGTGAAGACTGCAAGAGACATGCAGCTTCCGCCACCTCTTCCCTGCCCTGCTGTCACTCTGAATCAATTCAAATGACAGATTCCTGCAGTCCACCAAGCTATGCCACTGACCAAAGAATAATGAGGAGATCAAGCTGGGAACATTCAGCTACAAGCAGCTTCCATCCAAAATAATATCCTGGGTGCTCAAGTCAGAGCAAAGAGGATAAAAGCTGTGCAGCCAGAAACTAGTATTGAATTAATAGATCCTCTGTTCAACAATCGAGCAGTGGAAATGGACTCATGCTTAAGAAGAGGTCCATCTATTATGTCCACATGTAAAATTACAGAACCCAATTAGACCACATTAGAACCCACATTAGACCACATGTGTGCTCAGGACCTCAATATCTTAGGGACTGCCTCTCCCCATACAACCCTGCACTTGTCATCTGGGACCCTTCTCTGTGTCTCTCTTCCCTGAGAGGTTCAGAGGGTGGCAACATGAGAACAGGCCTTTTCTGTTGTGGCTCTCCATTCCATGCAGAATGCTCTCCCCAGAGGGGCTTGCCTAGTGCCTAAAGACATGTAATTATGGAACCAAGCGAAAATGGCCTTTCGCCATTAAACGATCTATGGCCTTTTAAATTGGGGGGTGGGGTTATTATAATTTTTCTAATATTGTTTTATTGTCTTTTACTATTATACTATGTAAATTAAGTTTTTAATGTTGTATATAACCCTGTGATCTTTAGATAAAGGGCAGAATAGAAATTGAAACAACAACAACAGAATCCCAGTTTACAACATGTAAGACACAGAAGTGGAATTTACATGGACATGCATTTTTTTAAATGGAGGAGAAAAGTCCCAGGAGCCAAAAACAGATCTACCTCCCATGTTAAGACATTAATTTCCTTGGAAGTCAATTCACACTAACTGAATTTTAATACAACTTTAACTGGTATTCCAATGTTTGAGCCACATGCAGCAAAGTCATGGTTTGATCATTTGAACCCTGCCCAGCAGCTTAACTATTTTTTTGTTTGCTGACAATAAATCACTATCTGAAACCATGGTTTGTTGTTGGCTTACAAATCATAGTTTGTTTTAACTACAGTTTAGTGTTACATGAATTCATCACCTTTTCTAACCACAGTTTGATCACCAAAACCAGGATCATCAAGCTACAAAGATAAAGAACAAGAGCAGATGGAAACCAGTCCAAGCTTTAGAAAAACAATGCATGGTGTGTTTGAGCATTTATGGGACAACTTGCAGTTAGCTTATGATTTGGGCTTAGTGCTGTATTTGAACTGTGCTTGGTCTTTCAGTCATGGATGAATCTTTCATAGGAGGAAATGCAGAATTACTGTTGCTAGTCAACAGGGAGCTCCCTGTCAGATTGTCAGGCACAGCATTAATCATACTCAGGCTAATTTTCTCTCATAAATGACTACGCTTCAAAGCTGGAGCTCATCCACAAGACCCAACATGCTGACAAGCTCATCGATAAGAGGCAGAATGAGGCAACTGCTCCAGTTTTTCTTCTGAGCTTAGCTTTTTATTCAGTGAACTTTTAAAAATAACTACAAAAAGCTATTTGCAAATAGCCCGCTTTTAAAAATTAATATTTCACAAAGTAATGTTTTCACACATGGCTATAACAATCATAGAATTGGAAGGGACCTCAAGGGTTATCAATGAAGCAAATGAAAATAAATCAAAAATGAAGGTGGGAGAGAAAAATCACTAGCATAAAAGAGGGACCTTTCATCTGTTCACGATTTTCTCAGTAAACCACTCCCTCTTACATTCCCGATAAATCCAAATCAGAAATCATCACCTTGGGCTGGTCAGAAGTCTAACAGACCCCAGGAATTTATCATCTTGTCATCGCCCTGAACACTCATAGATTGCAAAACCACCTTAGGGTTGCAAAACCACCTTTTAAATGGGATATGAATGTGAATTGTACAGCAGCACCTCCCAAATTCCCTTCAGATAGTCTTACCAGTTTCTCAAAGTGGCAGAAAATATGCCACTAATTTCAATCAAAACCCCAGAAACTTAAAGCATTTGTAAACTGGCATCTCTTTATGGTGGCATGAATTAGCTTTCAACGTGCAATCCCTAATTTTGAGGTACAGCAGCCAGGTGCAAGAACACAATATTGCACAGAACACAATGTGCAGAGGGAAAGTGAGGTCTCACTGTTCTTACTTGGACAAGGAGAGATCCAAACAAAAAAGGATCAAATGTTTCAAATCTGATTTCAGCTCAGGGTTAAATTTAGTAAGTTACCCCATTCTGGCCTTCTGGTTCACACACTTCCTAAATGGCTGCAGCTGACTGTTTCTGACAGTGCAGAAGCTACAAGAGGAGACACATGCTATAAAAGCATGACTTTCTCCTGCCAGCAATTATCTCTGGGCAAACTGAAAGGCAACAAAAGTATTTCAAATGCTAAACAATTAGAACAATCATGACTAGCATATGGTAGGCACGCTGCCCTGAAAAACTGAAAGAGCACACCTGCATCAGACTGGCTCGACTCAGATGACTATGAAAAGTTAATGCAGAAAGTTCATAATCCAAAGTGGGGGTGGGAGAAATCAACTAAGGCACAAAATCACAAGCAAGCTCTTAAATAATTACTTAAGGGAGAATGTGTATGAATAAAAGCTACTTCTGCTTTGCATTTTAAAAAGGTAGAGGATTACTGGATGGTTAAGTCCAGTCAAAGGTGACTATGGGGTGTGGCGCTCATCTCGTTTCAGGTCAAGGGAGCCGGTGTTTGTCCACAGACAGCTTTCTGGGTCATGTGGCCTGCATGACTAAATCGCTTCTGGTGCGACAGAACACCATGACGGAAACCAGAGCCACAGAAATGCTGTTTACCTTCCCACTGCAGTGGTACCTATTTATCTACTTGCACTGGTACTCTTTCGAACTGCTAGGTTGGCAGAAGCTTGGACAGAGCAACAGACGCTCACCTCATTGCACGAATTCAATCTGCCGACCTACTGATCGGCAAGCCCAAGAGTCTCAGTGGTTTACACCACAGTGCCACCACTTCTCTTACCTTTTACCTCTGTTTTGCATACGCATTAATAACAACCTGTTTCTTTGAAAGCCTTGGAGACTCCACAAAGGTTAACATGCAAAACACACCATGTGTATTCTATCGCCTACACATCTCAGTGCCCACGCGAACATGCACGCGCGCACACACACACAAGTATTGGATTAATTTACCCAGTAGGAAACCCTTCAGGTACAGGCAGTACATTTCCCCTTATTCCGAGCCTAAGCAATATCATTAGTCCTTGTTTACTGCCTTTACTGTCCCTTAGAGTCCACAGCACCAACTCTATTTCCTCCAAGCATAGCAGGATTTCTAATTTCACCTAATAAATATCCTCCTTACAGTTCAATAAACCTGATATTAGGAGGTCTGGATGTAGGCTGATATTTCCTTAGCTCTGTAAAGACAGTAGGTACTCTCCAGCATCTCCCAAACAACCAAGGAAACCTCTTAACTAATGAGGAAGAAAATAATGACTGTAATTAATACACAAAATGATGGCACTGGTCTAATTAATCATTAATCAACAGCGAGAAAAACACCTTTTTTGAGCTTTCATAATCTCTTAGGAAAAATGTCCAACAGGGGTGTCGCTGGTGCCCTGCAGTTCAGACTCCTTCTGTTGGATCACAGACAATATAAATCATATGACAAAAAAGCCTTCATTTTCATACAGAATTTCAGCTTCTTGAAGAAACATCAGTCCCTGGTGCAAAAAATATATCAGAGCACAAAGGACGCATTACTGAAAGCAACACATACCTTGCCCTTTTGGACTTCTATATGACGCCTGTTTCCATGCGCAGCAGCAGCTTTAACATCTAACAGGCCTCTTTTGTTCCAATTAGCATTGCTAAAGGTAACACACCATGACTTAACACATGCCCACCCCACTACTGGCAAAGAGAACTTCTGTTTGCAGAAGACAGTAGGCCAAGCAGAACTGCAAGGCAGTGGGTGGCCCTTTGAACCCAGACTGTGTTCTCCAGTCTCCATAGGTACAGGCTTTAGGGAAAACATTGCTTTCTATTCTTGAGTACCTCATAAGGTGGCATTAACTCCCAGGGGACAGGAACTAGCTCAGCCAAACTTTTCTATCCCCATAGGCTGACATTTGCAGACAGACAGGTACTTGGCTTATGAGGCACCTTTAACAACTGAAAAGAAAACATTCATTTGGTGACTCATTTAATTTGCATTCCCTTTCCTTGCAGCCAGTGTTTTGGTGACAAATTATTCCCTGTTGTGCCGACTGGCATTCCTTGAATGATAGTCACCCAAGCCTAGACATCTAACTAGAAAGCCATCTTCTCTTTGCACTCTGCAATGTCCTCTTGAGTACATGGGACTGTAATCTTTGTTTTTATCTCTGGGCCATTTCCTTCCTCTAATCTTCTTGTTCATCTCAGGGACTGGAGCTCTGCCAGTCACTATAATCACTGTTTTCTGTTGGCAATCAAGGTAGGCACTTTGTTACCTTAATGAGCAGATGTACTTAATGAGCTGATTCAGTCCTAAAGGGGGGGGGAAATCAAAACTGCAAATCTGTTTCTTCAGCAAAATCAGCCCACACCCCAATTTTATCACCTATTAATTAAAACATTATTGGATACCGGAGTGTCTGTTATTCAATAAACACAAGTCTCAGGGTACCAGGAGTAAAACAATTATGTTTGCTGTTCCTTTCCATTTAAGCAACAAAAGGAAGAAACTGCTTGGTTCTTACTGGCGCACAGGGAGGGGGTTGCAATTAAAACCTCTCTATGAAAGTCAATCTTTGAATCAAGACGTTCAAAGCCATCTGGAAAGCGAAAATGTATTTATTCAGGCATACATATAATCCAGGCAGACAGCACAGGAACATGATAAGATGTTCAACTGCTTTCCATAGGAGCTGGTGGTATGTGGATATTGTGAAGATCAAACGAGCTTTTGCCTCCGTACCTCCTGGCCTCATGCTGAAACCACACAGTAAAAACATGGGGCGGGAGAACTCCCTAAACATGGAAAGTTTCCATATTGAGCCAGGAGACTCGGTTGTGCTGGAATATGATTAAGAAGCAGTTCCAGTCATGTTTAGCAATATATACATTTCTGGAAACCACTCTAAAATGGCTAATCCCCATGAAATAAGTTGCAGAGTACTAAGGAAGAAGTGGGTTTCCTCTTTACTTTCTCATTTCTTCCAGCATTCTTATCTACCTAGATAGAACAGAGAGACTTCCAAAGACTGCAGGACGGACTGTGCACCCTTATTTGTGAGTAAGCCCAGTGAATTTAGTAAACCTGCATAGGATCAGGCTGCCATTTGTCTTCTGCCATTATCCTTCAACTATGCCACACTCATACCATCTTAGAAGAAACCAGGTGTGAGAGAGAAGCAGGGGATAGTATATTACCCTGGTAAGGCGGCTTTTGGAAAACTGCCTTGCCTTGTCAAAAGGAAAAGCCACTACCTCATGATTCCCCTCCTCTTGTAATGGGTATCAGCCTCCACTTACATCTCAACCAACAAGAGGCTCTGGGAAATTTGGCAGATGATTTATCTGGCTATGAGCAGAAAAATCATAGAATGATTACATTTGTTAATGGCATTCAAAGTGGAGTGCCTCATGAAGTTTTTTGACACACACAGCAAAAGCTAGTGTAAAACAGGCCTAACATCCGACTGCAGCTGTTCCAGGGAAACATGTGGAAAGAAGCCAACCAGCAGAAAGGGAAGCTATCATCCAAAGTATTCGGTAATCTGATAGACAGCAGAACCATCTGCACTGGTTGTTGCCACTTGTTCAAATAATGGTACTCAATAATTTTTTCCAATGGCAATAATTTTGGGTAATGAATAATTATAGCTTTGACCATGCTAATTAGTAACAACAAGCAAAAAAATGACCAGTATTTGATGTAGGTCTAGGAGTCTCCAGTTAAAACCTCAGACTAATGATGTACTAAATAAATCTCTAATTGCAATCCCTGTTTCTATATGCCCCGAACATTTGGACTTTTACATTTCCAGAGATCCTTCATCAATACATTCAGATTGATCCTATTTCCTCTGAGACTTCTACTCCAAGAGGTTCTTCTTAATTTACAAACATTTATCTGAGCCATAGGCAGCATATAAACCTGCTGAGCACAGCATGACAGGAGGGATATCACAGAATGGAGGGAGGAGAGAGACATGGAATCATGGGGATCCTTGGGGATGAATTTGACTGACTTTGAACTCCATTAAGAACAATCCTGGGGGAAATACCACAGTTCTTCAACAGGGAAAACAGACCGACACTGAAAGACTCCCAAGACAAGATCTGAATTCTGAGATATAGGTTTAGTCTGAGATGCATTTAAACATTTAATTAGATATGTAAATATAAGTTAAAAACAAGAGTGTACCAATGGAATTTGAGTCTCTTTGAACAGTACATCACAAATGCACATCACAAAGCAATTTTCAAAGTCCTTTTGGTCGCAGAGCAAGTTTGCCAAAAAGCCTGTTCATCAGCAATTACGAGCTCAAAGCTGTACGTTCTTTTGGATTCAGGCATATGCTTGTTTTCTTTGTGGAAAATATTGCTTCATTCTCACATCATCCCCACTTCCCTATTACCCATTCCAACACATTACATCATATTCCCACAAACACATTTTAAATGGCCCAAGCCATTCAGATGTTCAGAAGTTGTGGATCAGGCAACTAAGAGCAAACCTGAATTTCAAAAGTGTTCTTCAAGCACTGACCCACTGGGGGGAGGGGGTCAATCCATCCTTCAATTAATTAACCACGAAACCTTTCCCTTTTTTTTCTTCCTGTGAGTCAATGGCCCTTAGTAGAAAAAGGTTCCTCGTCTCTAGATTAGAGACAATCTCACATTCAAAAGAGGCGAAGTCATGATAATTTTAGAATTCAGAGGGATATATATTCTGGACAGCATATCAAGCATAGTTAGAGCAACTATCAAAACAGTAATGTTATGGACAAAGAAGGAAGGAAGAGAAATTCATTTGAATTAGATTTTAAAGTGAAATGACCTGATTTGTTGGTCATTAGTTGGTCAGTTATATGTGGATGAAATGCAGCTATCAATCAGATTATGCACTTCTCCAATTTTTCCAATACAGCTTTGGTTCCCAAAATATGATTCAAAATGAATTTTGCAGGAAAATTCAATG
Source organism: Podarcis tiliguerta (assembly GCF_965153285.1). Taxonomy (NCBI): domain Eukaryota; kingdom Metazoa; phylum Chordata; class Lepidosauria; order Squamata; family Lacertidae; genus Podarcis; species Podarcis tiliguerta. Next base: position 41,933,318 of record NC_139538.1, on the reverse strand, counting down.
TGCAATGCAGGTGAAAATGTATAAAATGCATACAAGCTATACATGAAGCTGACATGTACTAGAAATATGCCGATTCGCCCATCTTTATGTATAAACATGTTAAAACATGGCAGCTGGCGAAGAATTTGACTTATTAAGAATCTCAGTTTTGTATTTTTTACACCGTAAACCACCCTGTGATCCTTGGATGTAGGGTTGTATATAAATTTAATAAATAAAAGCAATAAAAAGCATTTTTTTTAGAAAAGCAAGTTTCTAGTCCTTAAGAATTGCAAAGATTAGTTTTAGATATATGAGCCATGCTTGGTGAAATCAAAAGGAGGAATTGGTGAAAAAGATTCTAGTGGAAGTGGGTGAGGGTAACGTTCAGCCTCCTGCACAACTCCCTGCTCCACCACACAACTGATAGTGGAATGGTGCAAATGAAGGCAAATAACACAACTAGGCATGTTATACAGATCGCTGAATGAAGGTTTTGTTAATGCACAATGCAAATCTTACAAGTCCTACATCTTGAGTTCAATTTCTCATTTATACAGCAGAAACTACCACCGCCTACCTTAGACCACCTACCTTAGAAGTGTACAAACAAACAAGAAAAAGTACTGAGCCGGCTTTTGCATATGCAGTGCACTATATAAATAATTAATAATAAAGCCACATAATGCAGGATTGAGTTTCTAGAAATATTATCTCTTATGTAAATACCAACTGTAAAATATGCCAAGGAGAAGAAAAAACAGGGTTTTAGGTTGCTTCTGCTGAGAAGTTACACATGAAGCTGCACTGTTCTGAGAGATTAGCTGAAAGAACAGGTGGAGGCTCCACAGGTTTTGCATGGATACATCAAAGCATATTGCCTTCCGCTTTATTTCTTCAGCTACCCCGTTTAAAATCATTAGTCCAACTGGCTTGGAAAAAAGATTGCTCTTCCTTTGGAGCCCATCTGCTCTTGATGCTCAAGTCCCCAGCTAAAGGCAGAATTTTATTTCAGTCAAAAGGAGCTGTGTCGGGGGGAAATGGGGAACCATACACCCAAATTATCTCCTTCCTCCTTCCCTGCCATTTTGGAGCATAAATTTCTGCCTGCCCTTCAATACAATTCAATGTTATGTCTGCATCAACACTAACAGTGGTTAAGGACAGCTAGATTAACCTAATTTTTGTAGAAGGGGTTGATAGTGGGATGTACAGTGGTACTTCGGGTTACATATGCTTCAGGTTACAGACTCCGCTAACCCAGAAATATTACCTCAGATTAAGAACTTTGCTTCAGGATGAGAACAGAAATCGTGCTCCGGCGGCGCGGCAGCAGCAGGAGGCCCCATTAGCTAAAGTGGTGCTTCAGGTTAAGAACAGTTTCAGGTTAAGTATGGACCTCTGGAACGAATTAAGTACTTAACCTGAGGTACCACTGTATATGTTAGACCAGTTAATAGGATCAGATAGAGAATTGTTGTCATTTTCAGTTTTGTGGTGCAGACACCACTAACCCACTAGACCTGAAGGGCAATATTATCCAACTGCAGCACCTTTTAGAGTCAATTTATGGGCCATCAGCTTTGAGTGCCTCAAATAATTGGATCTGCACAGAAAGCTAAACTCATAATAATGGTTTATAAAATTTTATTGGAATGCTGTAAATTGATGTTCAGGAACTTAAGAGATGCATGGAATATAGATTTAGAGTGTTTCATTCAGTTCAATTGATGGTAAGTTGCTTTAGCATCTATATGTATTGTTTTGTTAGATTTAAAATTGAAATTTATTCAGCAAACATTGGTGTTCCAAGTACATTGGACTCCACAGCATGCCTTTATCAGAAAAAACAGGCTAGTTCTGTTGCTGGCAATGTAATGCTAAAAACACTTCTTTGAGGTATAATATGTCCCAGGATGTTTTCTTGCTGCTCAGAATTTATTGTTCATCTTAACTCTGTTCTGGAAAAATCCTTTATATCTGTGGGTGTTCAGACACTCTTAAATTATAGCACTACAGTCAGAGGATGAACAGGTGGACAACAAAAGTGGATTTGACAAATCCTTATGGTGGCTAAGAAACTTATATTGCAAGTCTGGAAAGATAAACACTGGACTGCCCACTATTCAGTGGTCTGAAGATCTCACTGGCTTTTCTATGTTCCATTGCATGGCTTATAAGCATCCGTCTGATTTTGGAACCTCTTTGGACACAAGGAATCCTTGTATGTTTAAGCCTTTATGTTTTAAGTTAGGATTGATGGAATATTGTCAATGTCAGCTGGCAATGTTTCTATCTCTTTGTCTTTCTCTTTCCATCTGTTATATTTGCAAAATAAATTATTTTTTTCAAAAAAAGAATAACCAGGCTTCCTGCTTAGCCAAAAGTTGACACCAGAGTTTGGTACTGGTTTGAAACCATTTTTGTCCATAAATGTTGTTCAGAGCAGTAGTAAGAATTTGTGCTTTAGTGGAGAAAGTTGTATCTGAACTTGGGGAGGAGAGCTGCTGTCAGGGTCGACAGTCACAGGCAGAGTAGTCACATCACCTCAATATAAGAGGAGCTTCAAATGTTCACAGCCTGCTTGTGATTGCATAACTATGTAATTAGGAGAGTTAGCTCTCCACAGGGCAGAACAGCTGCCATAACAGAAACCCAAGATATTATATGAACACCAATTCCCACTAGTATCCACACACCTTTGTGGAAACAGACATCCTTAAAAAAAAAAAAAGACTAGAGGGGTGAAGGAGACACAAGATGTAGAATAAAAACGAACAATATTTTGATCAGATATTTTAATCTTTGAAAGATACCTATTAAAAAAGCTAGCAGGGGGAAGAAAAGGGCTGGGAAGTCAGGGCTCCCTATCTCTGGTCTTGCCATTTATATGTGCAAAAGAGAAACATGTAACTCTTCTGTGCCTCACATTTGCACACCCACACCCTGCCAAAAACTCACTTTAATTTGCTTCCGTAGCTAAGAAAGTTACAGGGGGTTGCAGAAAGATATTACAAAGGAATTTTTAACCAATGAAATATATTCAGCATCAAAAGCAGCTCACAAAATGCCTCTTACACCAACTGTGCAATATGCCTAAGGCAATACACATATACCATGTTTCACTTAAAAGAAATGCAGAGGGAGAAAGCACTATATTTTCTCTCTCTATGAAATGCATTAGCCACATTTCATGAGGCGCTCCAAGCAGCCTCTCAAAATTGCTACCTCTCCGTTCCCCTCAAGAGCCTGTTGATACTTTCCCCTCCTGCCTGCTTTCTTCTCCTTCCCATGTCATACCCCATTGTACAACGTCCAAAAGGGGGCGGGGAGAGAGAATCTATGTGAAACCATTCCATCTGAGAGAGAAAAAACATCTCTCTCTTATTCCTGCAACTGCATTTTAGAACCTATTCCAGATCTCAGCGATAAACCCAACAACAACCAGGACTGCATTTTTAGCCACTTGGCTGCTCTTTGTTATCCTGCAATTTGAGATCAACCAAGCTAGATTAGCGGTGACAGTATGCCAAAGGTCATTAATGTTAAACGCACCTCAGTGAACAATATAAACGGAGTCATTATACTGCAACTAGATGGAGTTTATTATGGGGGCATAACAATCGGTGTTGATGAAGCCAAAAGGCACCTAAGGAAAAAGGTGCATAAGAAGGTGAAAGGGAAAATCTAGCTTTAAATGTGCCCATTTATGCAATGGGCAGTATAGGACATTGCTATCCACAGAAACAGGCAGACACATACACTCCATATTCCCAGGACACCAAAATAATTTGAATGGACAGGTGGGGGAAAAAACACTCTGGCAGAAAGGAAACCCTTAACAATACCAATAGTTTTCAGATCCTGCACTGGATTAGGTTTGGACCCCAAATGAGAACAGTTATTGTGATATCTGGAAAATGTTTAACAGCAAGACCTTTTATTACTTTCAAGTATGAGGTTTCTGAACTGGTACATATACAATGAACAGGCTGGGATAATAATGAACATCCTAGGGTAGCCCTTTCAGCCTCCCTGTGTTTCATCACGTGAACGACCTAGAAGTTTGACTTACATTCATCAAGCACCTGAGCCCAACTATAATATGATCAACTCTCAAATTCTGTAAGAGGAATCACCTGAATATTAAATCACTTAAACTTCAAAAAATTACAGCCCTACTACTGCCAACACAACCCGACAGCTAGCATATCCATTATATACACATGCAGAAATTATGTTCTAACAGCAGCCACACCTCACTAATCACTCTTGTGACAATGCTGAACGCTGCAGGGCCTCGTGTATTAGAAGAGGACTAACAAGGGCAACTACAGCAGAGCAACTCTGCATTCTGAGATAATAAAGCAAGCAGCAGCACTGAGGCAGAGACACCACAATGGACAGCACCAGAAGAAACACAATTACCCAAATGAAACATCAAAGATCTATTAGCCTAGGTAGCATAGCAAAGACTTCACTAGCCAATTTCAAAATGTTTCAGTGGGGGGAAAATACCTTAAATGATGTCACTGCATTACGGATAATGGAGCAATTGAATCTATTAATCATGGGGTTAATCTATTTATTCACCTTGAGAAAATTACTGATCAGAAGAAAGTCTATTAAAAGAATACAATGATTCAGGCGCCACCTCCATCACTTAGTAAGCAATCAGAGGATGTCCCTTCAAACCCTGCATTAATAAAAGTCTCATTAAATGCAAACCTGCAAGATGTTAATGTAAAGGGGCTCATTAGCCTGGAAAAATTGATCGCCTGGAAAGCTGCTTATTTCCTTACGGAAGTGAAGGTCAGCTTTCCAGTTATCGACCTTACAGCTGAGCACCTCAACCAACGCAGCCAGTCGTTTTACATGGGAAACCACCACATGATACATGCAACTTGAAAATATGGTAAATTCTGCAACAATCAAGGGTGACTGGACATTGCCAGGTTTGCCATTTTGACAGAGGGAAATATATTCCACAATCATGCTATGCAGATCTCCGGAACACATGAGTTCTGGGAAGAGGATTCAACTTCCTGAAAATAATAGATTTTAAAATCTTTTTTAAAAGCAAGCTTCTAGCCTCTGTGACTACAAGGATAGTATTGAAAGTCTATGGACAATGTCTAGTGAAATCTCAGTGTTAGGGGTGCACAGGTGGTGGTGGTGGTGAGTTAAAGATATGTCTTCTTTTACTGAGCCATTTACTTTACTAGTGAGATTTGGAAAATCAAAAGTTAAAAAAAAATGCACTACAGGCTGCTTAATACTAGAATCAGCTAAACTAAACCAATGGCACAAACAAAGTGGAAGGTAAGGAGAAGGGCATTTTGCCTCAAAATCATTTGAAAACAAACATCTGGTGTAAAATAGTACTCAAAATGTAAGACCTTGAACAAAAAAATAAAACAAGCAAGCACAAAAGGTATCATATGAGGAAAAAGTCGAAAAATGCTAAGCAATCAACAAGGACCAGATTACGAAAAGATCTCCCAACAGAGCTTGGGTATCACTAATATGACTTCTCTTGCCCTTAAGTGATTTAGAATAAAATGATCCCCTGCATTACACTAGAAAAACATTCTGAAATGAATTTTCTTTCCTTTTTTAAACTGAAGAATGCCTCAAATGATGAACTACAAAAAACTAACAGTATCCTATGGCCAAATGGCTCCCACTAGCACAAAATCCACTTGTAAAATAGAGGAAAATTGCATTCTATTTCTATTTTTAAAAGAAGCATAAAAATGATGGGAAATGAATCATCCATCCAAAATAAGCTGAGCAAATAAAAAGAAACTATATATTGGCCTATGCAACCAACCTGGACTCTATAGTCTAAAGCACTCTGAAACAAGAGCAGAACTTTACCCTCCTGTGAGTAGAACAGGAAAAATCACAGTAAGTCAAAGAAAAGCTCTACCCCAAATAACAAAAGCAAAGAGGTTGGGGGTAAAATATACATATCAGTTGCATACTGATCATACCTCAGCAGCAATGAATACAACAGGATGATCAACCTTTGTTAAGTCTAAATGAAAACTGTCCTCAAATCATGTTATGCTACACACTGATCTCATAAGATTGCATATCATCTGCAAGTCTCAACTATAAAGCCACAACTGTTTCAGCAAATGGATCAATAAAAATTATTATTATTAATTAAATTTGTATACTGCCCTATACCCATATGTATCGGGGAATTACACAATTACACACAATTACACAATTACACACAGGCTACTTTACATTGCACAAATGTAAGATTACAATATAAAAAACAAAAAATCCCAATAAAATTGATTAAAACAATAACAATATTAATGTATACAAACTAATAAAAATATACTTAACAATTAAACAATTTAAAACATCCCCATCCCCCTTAAAAACACTGATCTTACCACAAGGAGGCTGGCAAATGCCCTCGTTCCAACCCCCCAAAGTGCCGCCCCAAAAGGGACAATTCCTTTTGGTGTTGCCCCTTTATGGCAGCCCCACCCACAAGGCAGGCAAGCTTTATATAGCTGTCCCAGCAGCTGCTTCACATGTGCTGTCAATGCTGTCTGCCTGCCCAGCGTCCTAGTCCCTGGACAACTCTCAGCATCTGCAGGTCCAGGCAGATAGAGGCAGGTGAAAATTATGAACAAGAAAAGATTTGTAAAGCCAACACCTCCCATACAATATCATGTTGCTTTAACATCTATCTCCAGAGTGAAAGTGAGGGAAGAGCAGAACCACCATCACTACCTCCAAATGATGAGACAAATCTAAGAAAGCCCTAAACAAGCCAACTACGACATACTGTCATACCTCGGGTTGAATGTGCTTCGGGTTGAGCACATTCGAGTTGCGCTCCGCAGCAACCTGGAAGTAACGGGGCGCGTTACTTCCGGGTTTTGCCACTCGCACATGCGCAGATGCTCAAAATGATGTCAATGCTCGGAAGCGGCAAAACACGACCCACGCATACACACAGACGCGCCATCGCTTGTTACATTCACTTTGGGATGCGAACGAGGCTCCGAAATGGATCCCGTTCGCATCCCGAGGTACCACTGTATCTGCATAATGCTCCAACACTAAAAAATTAAGTACTGTAAAATGCAGTTTCAGGCCGCCTCCATCAAAACAGTTGTGGGTCAAAGCTAAAACCCACGAGTTAATAGGGAAGAGTATGCCACTTATCATAGTTTAGCGAACTAACCTCTCAAAACTACATATAATGAATCAATGCCTGCCAGGTAAGAAATTCATCAGTAAGAAACTATTTCTCATTCAAGTTAATTTAGTTTTTCATGCAAGTTTATAGATGTGGAATGCAAGGAACAGATCTGCAGAGCAATCCTAACTGTGTCTACTCAAAAGTAAGTCTTATTGAATTCAGTGGTGCTTACTCCCACATAAACAGGTTTAAGACTGCAGCCTTAAGTATTAGTTGGGCAAACACCAAAAGAGTTTGCAGGATCATTCTCTTTGCAAAACTGCTGCTACAGTCTAGTGGCTGTTTTCCTATTGTCCAAGAAGATCAATTATAGTAAATAATTGTAAAGGAGCCTGCAGAGGAAATAACAACCAGACTGTTCTCCTGTCACAGCCTTCCAATTTGCAAGCATAATTCACTTTGTTTCTACTCTCAGTTCTAGAGACTTTTCTAAGCAGCCCCCCCCCCACCCAAAAGATTCAGACCATGCCAAGGGCAGGCTCAATCTTCTACGGCATTTTAGATAGCAACCCCCTACGTATGACTGCCTGTTCAGCTGGTACATTTAGAGCATTATCAGTCCCCAAGAGCTTCATTTAACTCTGTTCATGAAAAATAAAGAGCGCAGCAGAGTAAATCTTGCAGAACCTATATATAAGGACATGAAACTCACAGGCCTGCAGAGAGAATCTTTAATGGTGGTTTACAGACACATAAAATTACTTGGAAAATGCCTGGAGGGAGTTTGTTTTCCACATGCTGTCTTCCTGAGCAAAGAAACTGGAGACACCACAACAAAGGTAAGTTTTGTGTCACAGGGGAAGCATGACTTCTGTGCCTGACTTTCTAATCCTTCTTACCCTGACACAAATGACTAGCTCTTAGGGAACTCAAGGGGGAAGATTTGGTACTTCTTAGTGAATCATGGGCTGTTCAGTTTTAAACTTCCAGTTACACAACCCCCAAACATTTAAAAGTAACTTCTCTCCCAACCTGGCTAGTCTCCAGTCTTCAGCAGTAGCCGCTGCTGAACGAAAAGGCAAGGGACACAAATTGTCAAACAGCCTCTCAAGAAAGATGCATTGCAGGCTCTAGCAATTAGTTGTTTGCATGCCCCTTGAGAAAGGAATACTCTTCAAGCCATAATCTGCTTTTTAAGTATTGGTTTTTATTCCAATCTTTCATTTTAAATATTACCTTGGGGACAGGCTCCCAAGGTCATCACCCAACATGCCAGCCACTATTGATTCCAGCAGCCCCTGTAAGCCCCATGAGATGTAAGAGCCTCAGTATGGAGGAAAGCCCATTAGCCAATCAGCCCCCCTACCAGCAGAATCATGTATCATTCCACAGGGATATTATGAGGATGAGCTCATAGGCACTTGCTCATAGCTTTTAAAAATTGAACTTCTGGGAACAGCAAAGAGTATTGCAAAAGATGCATTCAAATACCTACACCTTGCCCCTGACTATCCAAAGTAAGTAAGTCTACATCTTACTCTTAGAGAACAATGTATTTTGAAACTCATACCTTAACCCACTTTAAAGAACATACGAGTTGTTGTATCCCTAAGTTTACAAAAGCAATCACTGTTGAAGTGGGAACATGTTCAGCAAACTAGGCAATATAGCACCTTTGGGGGGGGGAGCAAGGCACTACAAGACTCTTTCAAGGTTTATATCCCACCCCACCCCAAAATCCTGGCTGAGAAACCAACCAGCATGCTATAGTGCAACAAAAAAATGAAGTGTTCTGGGAATAAAAGCAAGAATGCACAAATGAGTAACAAAACTTTCATGCTACAGTTAATAGCTTTCCTTTTCTTACCGTATGTTGACCAACGCGTGTGTCACCTTGCTGGCTGGCTCCTTCCACTGGCCAGCATTGGTAGATAGCCTCAAAACTGAAAGAAAAAAGATTAAACAAAGGTTACATTCTATGGCACCTATTTTGACAACAGTACATTTTCCAAGGCAATCAAGTAACTAAACGAATCATTAGAAAAATATAAATAATCTTAGATGAAGTACAGGCATCATCCAAATGTGACCACCACCACATGAGTAAAGAATGTGCATGTATTTACATTATACCAATGTAAGGGTATAATAAGGAGGATAAGACTTTGAAAACACATCCCAACCTAAGGAAGCTTCCTGGAATTTCAATGTGCTGCTTCTACACTGCTCAACATACAAACAAAACTATTAAGAAGCTTATTGCCTCCACTGTTCAGAAACAATATGGGAAAACACATTTTTCCTTTTATTTGTTTTCACCTTGAATATGCATGTACATTCAATTTTTTGTTTTAAAGTTATTATCCATGTTTATTGGAAGAGGCTATTCTAAGAGTTTTATGTAACTGTTCTAACATTATCATGCTGTGTGAGTGGATCAACTACGTCCCTTTTATGAATGACCATTTAACCCTTATTATATGCTTGCCAGACTAATGTTTCTAAACAGAGAGGAAAGCAATGGGAGGCAGGGAGGGCTGGCCCTTTATATGCAGCCCTTCTAAAGTGTTACTCAGAGGTAAGTGCATTCATATAATTCCTTGGTTATGTTTCCCTGCCAACATTCCTTCCTCCCATTCATTCTGCCTCCCTACTAAGTATTTGCTCTACAGCATCTCACTGCATCTCTCTGCACCTTCACTCCCCTACCCAAAAACATCATTTACATATCTCGACTGTTTGCTGCACTATTTTAAAAAGGGTATTGTGGGGGGGGGGGTTTGTTTTCCAACTGCTTCTGAGGCATTGACCTGGTTCTGTGGATGCTAGCAGGCCTACGTGCTCCCTGTTCTGTACAGTGGGTTCCTCGTTGTGCATCCATCAAATGCTTTTTTCACCTCTTGTTTACAACACCAACTCCTGCTGCTGATTGGCTCTGGGGGGTGCGCTTGCTCTCTGACCTGAGACTAAGGCATATTTTCCCAGCTGGGAACTCTCTGCGCACGGCAGGCTGGCTCACTCTAAATGAGGGCACCGTGCACCTTGCTACCATTTAAATATTATATGCCTGGCAATAGCAAACAAACACACTTTCATGTATACACAGGTGAACCAGATGGCAATTCTATACCCAAACAGCATCGTTTCTGGATGTCTGCTCCTGAAGAGTCGCTTTCAAAATGTCCTTTGCCAAGAACAAGGAACCTTTATCCTTTTCGAACAGGATTATTTCACATCCATGTGGTAACTGACAGCCACACAGTGAGCACACATGCTGATCAGGCATCGTACACAATTGCTCTCTCTCACACCCACACAGTTTATCTGTCATATCTGTGTGTTTTGTCAACAGCAAACCAAGTCATCCAATACTACTCACCCATAGAATACAGGTTATCAAAACTCTGGTGCATTCTGATGATTTCATAGTATAGCTCATCATAGCTGCTAGGAGTCGGAAGGAAGGTATCTCCATAAGTGATGAACATGTTAAACAGGTTTACCACCTTCAAAAACAAAAGCTATAGGAATTACCACAGGAAAAATGTGCCATATAATATATGCAGTTATCTAAGCATTTAAAATAAAGAGGTCATTACTTAATTTTTGTAGATAACAAGTGTTTTGTAGATAACAAGTGTTTCACCTCAATTGATTATAAACCACTTTTTTCTTTCCCTGATAAATTTAGGGATAAAATTAAAAATTGGTTAAAAGCCACCCAAAACACTGAAAGCAGGCATCATTCCCGTGAGGGAGGGAAGGAAATTGGAGGACTGAAGAGAGTCTGCCAAAGCCTAATAGCGAGAGGACAGAGCTTAGGGGCAGAAGCAAGTATCCTGAGAGGGTTAAAAAACACACCTCCTTTTCTTGCTCTATACAGGGCTGTTTCTAGGCTAGGGGAAGAAAAGCAGTGGGGCGTCATGGGGGAGGCATTTTCCTTTCACCACTCTCGAGAACATCCCTATCCAGCAACCGAGCCCAAACCTGAGCCCTCTCACATTATACAGCCCTGCTGGGGAACTCCCACTCTCCTATGTAAGCCACTACAAGGCTGGTTCCAGGCTGGCTGAATTCCTGAGCATGTTCAGTCTTGTTAGGGGATGGGGATACAGTGCAACTGTTTCATTTGTTTGTTTGAGCAGACTCCACTTGTTACCCAAAGCAGTGACAGATCCATTTGTCACACAGCACAACAGTCAATAACATACACATGAAGGGGCTTTCCTCCCTCTTTCACACTTCCACTGAACACCTTGCCCAAATGCTTTGACATTCCAAACAGATATCCAGCCGCAGGAAAAGTCCTTGAATCCAATTCCAGCTTGAGCCAAAAATAAGTGCTCCCAACCCAGATACACAGAAAAACAGAGATGCCATGATAGAGAACAGAACTTCTAAAAACGGCTCCAATAAGATCACTATCTCCCCCCCCCTTTTTTTTTTTGGTTTGTGTTTTTGAGTGGGCATGCTCCACACTAATTCCTATGTTTTAAATTCAGTGCTATTAACTCTCACTGTCCCCCAGAAAAGAAACTCACCATGAGAGCCAATGTAAAGATGTTGTGTTTTGCCAGCAAAACAGTCTCGTTGGACAAGAGAAACTTCAATAGATTAATCAGAGCTGAGAAAAGAATGAAAAGAGTTTTTTAAATGCAACTACATTATCATAAGCAGATACTTGCTCAAAGTCTTCAAAGAAAGCGTTTGATTAATTAGAATCCTGTCCGTCACAGATAAGCAGGCACAGAAACTGAAGTATTGTTGTCCCAGATTTATCCTCCTGTTCAATACCATGTTGAGTCAGTTGCCATTCAAATCAACTGACACAGAGGGTTTCCTCCCCCTACTTGTCAGCACCTTAAGTAGCACCAAGGGTCTGGGAAATCAGCTGCCTGCTTTCAGTTTCAAACACTGACAGCAGAGGACACAGAGAACCAATCTCAGCTGTCATTGGTGCTGATGATGCACAAGGCAGAAGCAGGTATAGTGCAACTCTGCAATAGCCTGACTAGTTTTATAATGGCATGCATGACACCCAAGTAGATACTACACAGTGTGCCAGGTTTCTTAGGGCAGGACATGTCGCTTTTGATTCCTCTTGGGAGTATTGCCTGGAGAGAAGAAAATGTTAGCCACTGGATTCTCCATCCCTCTTTTATATCACCAGTCACCCAAGGAGAATGGACAGATTAGTAAATGAAAAATGTTTGGCTCATGAATGGTTTATGAGGAATTGCTGCATTCTGAATACTGGTAAGAAATTTATATACTTGACAGTGTTATTACAATCACTGGTAACAATAGAAAGCAATTTTCAAACAGAGGCACTTCTGTTTTACTTGGAGCTTATTTGGCAAGTGAAAGAATCCCCTTCTGATTATGTGAACTGACAGTAATTTTCTGCTCTGGAGCTAGGTGTAGATATAGCAGTTCTGTGATCAAATTCTTAGCCTGAAATTTCCCAGTAAGGAAACCATACAAAGAAGTTTTATGTCAAAGGCTCTTCATCACTTTCTAGCTGGATCGGCTTAATGTCAGTCTGTGAGCCAAATTTTACAGGTACAGCTAGAGCATTATCATGAAGAGCATTCCTACTTATAGAACCACCACTGTGCAAGAAAGCAACATGCTCTATAATCCGCTAGCTGAGAACTCCCAGAACAGGAAGCCCATTTAAGACAAGGGCAATCTGGCAGGATCCAGAACAAAAGATTATCCAGCTGCCAACTGATCATTTATCTGGAGAAGGGGTCAGCAATTTTTTTCAGCAGGGGGCCGGTCCACTGTCCCTCAGACTTTGTGGGGGGCCGGACTATATGGCAGGGGGATGAACGAATTCCTATGCCCCAAAAATAACCCAGAGATGTATTCTAAATAAAAGCACACATTCTACTCATGTAAAAACACCAGGCAGGCCCCACAAGTAACACAGAGATGCATTTTAAATAAAAGGACACATTCTGCTCATGTAAAAACATGCTGATTCCTGGACCGTCCCCAGGCTGGATCTAGAAGGCGATTGGGCTGGATCCGGCTCCTGGGCCTTAGTTTGCCTACCTATGATCTGGAGACTTGAAATGCTCAGAATTTATCCTCTGTCATGAGACAATGTTAAAAATCAGACACGTTGTGGAAGGTCTAATGAGTTAGTCAAGAGGGCATTGGGTGGGCCAGGTTAATATGACTAGTAGGATAAAAATGGGGGGACGCAGGTGGCGCTGTGGGTAAAAGCCTCAGCGCCTAGGGCTTGCCGATCGAAAGGTCGGCGGTTTGAATCCCCGCGGTGGGGTGCGCTCCCGTTGTTCGGTCCCAGCGCCTGCCAACCTAGCAGTTCGAAAGCACTCCCGGGTGCAAGTAGATAAATAGGGACCGCTTACTAGCGGGAAGGTAAACAGCGTTTCCGTGTGCGGCTCTGGCTCGCCAGAGCAGCAATGTCACGCTGGCCACGTGACCCGGAAATGTCTTCGGACAGCGCTGGCCCCCGGCCTCTTGAGTGAGATGGGCGCACAACCCTAGAGTCTGTCAAGACTGGCCCGTACGGGCAGGGGTACCTTTACCTTTACCTAGGATAAAAACACAAGTAGGATAAAGGGGGGGGGAGGGAGTCTGCCCCATGTGAAAGTATATTCATCCATTTGGAAGAGATTTCAGCCACAAGTCAATAACTGCAGGGAAGATGATAGAACAAGAGAGGAGTAAGAACCAACCATGGCACTGAGGGTAGGTGGGGCTCTCTCATCTTTTCGATATGATTGAAAACAACTGAAGGTTGATCCAATAACACTAGTATTATTTTACAGGTGTCTGTGTACATCAGGTTAATCACAGAAAGACAGATAAAATGTTTAGAAACTCATCTTAGGCCAAAACATAATCAAGCAAATACGGCAGAGAAGCAATTTCCATCTCGGTCTAGTGATCACAGATATAACCATGACAACCAAAGACAACTTCTTTGCAAATTCCTTTTTTAAAAAACCTACACATTTCATCCTTGTATTTAGAAGATAACATTTTGCCCTCAGATTTAGAGCACTAATGAGCTCACCGCTGCAGCGACATGCACACACCCACTGTCCTCATGCTATTAACATGCTTCTCTGTGTTAATACCTAGTCTTGTGTTTACAGCTTCATTTGCTAGTGTAATGAATTGTGCTTTGGGGGCTGTGGGCATGCCCTATATGCCACACTGCCTCCAGCTTTGAAAGAGTCTGCTGCCCATATTGTACTTAGAGACATCAGCCTTCAGGGCAGAAGAGTAGCTTCAAATGGGTTCTTCAGAGCAGAGATGCAGTTAAAACATGTTTCCATGGTAACTAAGCCTCCATGGTGAATGTCACCATCCAAGCCAATCACTGCTAGGGACTAAGACAGCTGCCCTGAGTCTTTGTGATGGTGGTTTACTGGACACTTCTCACATGAGCAGCTATAATATGCTTTGATCATTGGCTCAGCTTTAAGAAATTCCACAGACAGAGATCACTGGCTCAAGCGCATGGAATGCTCCACCACACAACTGTCTGTAGAAGTGCAATTTGCCTGTGGCTGTTTATCTGCAGGTCTGATTCACAGACTGCTCAGTTTTAGTGGAGAATCTGAAAATCTCTACCCTGAAAATCTGAACTCTAATTTTAAAATGATCCTACTTCTACTAGCTTCTGGCATGGAGAACACTTGGGTTACACTTAAAACAGCAATATAAACTGTAACATGCAATATACACCATCCAAACAACAGTAACACCACACTAATATGTAACAAGCAAGAAACAGTAACATAAAATAAAATTTGTACAGTAATTGGACAACCAATAAAGGTAAAGGTAAAGGTACCCCTGCCCGTACGGGCCAGTCTTGACAGACTCTAGGGTTGTGCGCCCATCTCACTCAAGAGCCCGGGGGCCAGCGCTATCCGCAGACACTTCCGGGTCACGTGGCCAGCGTGACATTGTTGCTCTGGCGAGCCAGAGCCGCACACGGAAACACCGTTTACCTTCCCGCTAGTAAGCGGTCCCTATTTATCTACTTGCACCCGGGAGTGCTTTCGAACTGCTAGGTTGGCAGGCGCTGGGACTGAACAACGGGAGCGCACCCCGCCATGGGGATTCGAAACTAACCAATATTAGCCCAGAAAAAATGGTATGTATTGCAATTGGAACGAAAAGAGAACAATGATGGTGTCAGATGTACCTCATAGGGAAGACTACTGCCGAGACAGGACACTACCACCAAGAAGATCCTATTCCATGTCACCACACTATGCACCTCACCCAGTGATGGATGACAGAAACGTCTCCACTGCTGATCTCAACATACAAGGGGGAGATGTGCTCCTTCAGATAATCAGGCCCCAAGCAGTGTATGGCTTTGTATGTCAACATCAGCCTTGAACTGGGCTCAGAATAGGTAGCCAGTGCAGGACGTAAGAACGTAAGAAGTCTTCTGGATAAGGCCCATCTAGTCCAGCACCCTGTTATCACAGAACCAGAAATCTGTGGGAAACCTGCAAGCAGGATTCGAACACAAGAACACTCTTCCTTGCTATGGTTTCCAGCAATTGGTACTTAGAAGCATTACTGCCTCCAGCTGTGGATGCACAGCACAGCCATCATAGCTAATAATGTCAACAGCCTCCTCCTCTGTGAATTTGTCTAATCCTCTTTAAAGCCATCTAGGTTGGTGGTCATCTAGGTTGGTGCTTAGCAAGGGTGTAGCCGGGGGCGGGGTGGCATCTGCCGCACCCAAATCAAGTAAATAAATAAAAATAATTAATTGACCAATCGTGTTGTAGATAGCTTGGTTCTGCCCCACCCTACCCCCACATAAAGCCTGTCCCCCTAACATAAATCCTGGCTACGTCCACACACCCCAGCTATAAAGAGCAGCAGAGTTTCAGTGATCTATGCATCTCCAAAGGGGGGAAAAAATCACCAGCTTTTCTGAATTGTCGCAGGTTGCCACAAAATATCCTAGCATCCTCATTCCCTGAAGCACTGAGAGCAATTTCAGGTCCCCCTACTGCTGAACACTCAGCAGGAGAGAGAGAAGAAAGAGACAGAAAGAGAAAGACATGGGACTAAACACTACACCACTTAGGGGAACAAAAATGTATTGCGTACTTCATTCATTCACAAGGGGCTACTCCTCCGGCTGCTACCATTTGAACTCTTAATATAAAAAAGACCCAAAAACATCCACCTGTACCCCAGACTAGGAAGCAGGAGCAAACCAGAAGCTCAATACAGAAGTTACATGCCGTGTCCACAACTGACAGCACTGGCGTTTCATCTAATTGCCCAGATTACTACTCTCCCTCAATTTCCTCTCACTGGGATAAAAGCAACCAAAGGAAAAAAAGTAGGGTTGCCTGCTTTTAAGCTGTTTTCTCAATCTTTTTTTTTTATTATTATTAAGATGGCTGCAAATTGGTATGGCTCTCCAGCTCACACAGCTCAGATCAGTCTGCAAACTGGCACTTCCAGTGCTCAGCAGGAGCTTTGAGCCGTCTGTTATAGCAGGGGGGAAATGCTGGGGTCCTGTTCCCTTTGTGAGAACCCCCCTGTGAAGAGTGGTATGCTATTTGGCCAGCCACTATCCACCTCCTGACTATCTAGCTATAGAACCCACACCAAGCTGCACAATTCATTCAGGATAGCATGGAAACCTGATGCTAACAGAAAAGACTCTATTATACTTCATTCTTTGTATTTGAACAAGCTGCAAACCACGTGGGGGTAAAGGGGAGAAATTCAAGAAAGTGGGGAAAAAGAAAGGCAGGAAGTTTTGCACAAGGTTCTGCATCAAAGGCATCAAAGGCAGGTGCTGGTGGTATAATGCCCAACAGAACAGAGAACATCTTCGTGGGATTTGCCGCTTGCCTCTTCTTACTACTAGGCCAAAACCTTATATAACTGTTTGGCAAAAGCAGGTCAGGTAGAAAGACATGGAAACACCCTGCTGAAATTGTATAAGATGTGCTAAAAATCATTATCTCCATTGAGGTACAATATAGTTAAAGATTAGGCATTGTGCACAGGTCCAGTCCCTAAATGCAACTTTCCCAAGTCCTTCATGGCACTCTAGAGATGGGGGTTTATTTGCCTATTTTCTGAAAAATCAGGGGCAACTCCAGCTCCAGGACTTTTAACTCTTACTGACGCCCCACTTTTCAAAGCAGAAAAAGAGGCGGCAACCAAACATCTCTACCAAAGGTGCTCTACCAAATCCATCCCTCTATACTGCATGTTGTGTCAGTTCCTAATGTCAGCACTCAACTCCTGAATGAACGAAAAATTCTCAGATTTATTCTACCTCCTGTTTAGGGTCAAAGTTTCAGAAGAGAAGAAGCAGAAGAGAACTATGGACTTTGTGCAAATTTTTGAAAGGAAACAAAAGGCCTTCCCAGGTGATTTTCAAAATGCAGAAAATCCCTTCTGCATCCACAATGCTGTTTGTCACCTCTCTTTTTTAAGGAGACTGTTAAAAATAAAATGAAACATATATGAAATACCAACACACTATTGCAGGCAAAGAAGTTAATGCTAAGTCATGTAAATCTGGACATCAAATGTATGTTCTCTGACTCAGTGGCCCAGTCCACGTGTCACACTAACCATAGTTTAAATAAACCATAGCTTAAATGAAAAACTATGACTTAACATGAATGAGCAGCATGCTGGTGCACAATGCTCAAAAGTCCCTATGGTGCTTCCCCCCCCCCCCATGATAAGACAAGAACAAACCTTAGTTACTGTTTGTTGCTTCTTGTTTGGAAACAAACCATGACCCAGGTTCAGATGACATGACAAGCCAGACTGGCTTTTTTTGCCCATAGTCCAGCAGCAGGAGAAAGGAAGGGGGAACCACAGGAACTTCTGAGCAGCCATGGAGACAACTGAGTTACTGCTGGCAGAAAGTCCATCCAGGTGCTAGTGAGCAAATCTTCTTCAAAACAGAGGTATTCAGATAAATATGTCTAAGCAGCGGAAGACTTCAACTTTAACCAAAACTAAGGCTAAGTGTAAAATTCTAGTTGGCATTAATCACTAAAGGTAGTGGTGACACTCAACACTGAAAACAGATTAAGATAGATTAGGGGAATGGGGTGGTGGAGAGAAATGAGCTAAGAGCATCTTCTAGTCCACTCGCAATTATTTTACCATATTTAAAAATAATCTCAAATGTTATGTATGCATGTAGAGGGAGGTGGCAAGATCCCACAGGTAAGATATTAATTCCTCAAGCTGTCTGGCTGAGGAAGGGGCAATAATTAGGTGAAATAAGTCCAAAATAATGGACAATAATCTAGACTAAATGCTCTGAGAAGGTTAATTATGCAATTAAAATCAATAATTAAATCAGCTATGAGAAACTACTCCTTTAGCAGCTTCCACCTGCAGGCTTCTCAATAAAGAGTTTCCACCACAATCAACTTCCAATAGAGAAGGAACATACCGTATTTTTCTGTGTATAAGACTAGGTTTTTTCACCAAAACATTAGGTTTAAAATTGGGGCTTGTCTTATACACGGGTAGTGCTGAGGGGGTGTTTTCTTAATTTGGAGTCCCCAAAAATAGGGGGAGTCTTATACATGGAAAAATACAGTATATTAGACAAACTGGAGAGGTCTCTGAAGAGAGCAATAAAGAGAGCCAAGGGCTTGGCTAAGAAGAAGCCAAGGGCTTTGGCTAAGAGACAAAAATGAAAGAAGGAGGCACTTAATCTGGAGGGTAAACTGGGGAGAAGAGGCTGGGGTACAATTTTAGTAATGATATAGAGTATGTACATATACGCACAGAGTAAAATAATACTGTGCAAAAATAATACACAATGGAATAAAGATGATTCAACTGCTGTCCATAGTCAAAGGCAGAACAAATGGAAGTAAACAAAGCTTATTTTCCTTAAGAATGCTTGAGCAGGGAGTTGGTGAACCACTCTTCACAACAAACTTCTAAAAATACTGACATCTTTCAGAAGTGGCTCAGCTCACTCAGCCAGAGTACCCTTCTTACAATGCTCAATGACAGCTAGATGAAACAAGACAGGTATTATTCCTGCAATACCAACCAGGTTGAATAAAGAAAATCAAGCAGAAACCTCAAGTTCCTTTATCTACTGTAAGGCCATCACAGGCAATGGCATGAGGCACACCTAGCTAGCTGAGCAGACCGTAGCACTAGGATCTCTGGTTTGTACCTTAATGCCAACAGGCAACTAGAATTAACTATTGCCAGAGTGAATGCCATCAGGTAAACACAGCCTGGTCAAACCCTTTGTGGATAGACACACTTTCCACATAAAGCAACTGAGACTGCCCTAAGGCGGCAGCGTCAGTATATTTCTATTTTTCCACTTCCAAAGCAATTCTTTTGAGGCCTGCACATTATACTTGCAATAATACCATGATGTCTTAACAACAAGTACTCAAAGGCAGGAAGCAGGAAAACTCCAGGAAGAAATCTCCTAAGGGAGTAGCAGGGGGTTGTTTGCTAAGCAGGATGCAGGAAGCAGCCACACTAAGCACCAATCAAATTGCGACACGAGGGTGATCAAAACACACTTGGTGAGAGAGAGGATTATTTACAAATAGGGTCTGACAGCGAGGTATCAGCACCGTCCTCCAGAGAGATACTCATGGATTCAGAGTTTGCTCTAGAAATAGATGTTCTTTTCTTACAAACAAGTGCATCAAACTTCCCTGAGGCACAGTCTCCCCCAGAATTCATGGACATGGCAGGCAATTACCAGGGGACACTACTTGTGCTGGAAGCCTTGCTGTCAATCAGCCAAGAAAGCAACGGGATTTTGCCAAAAGGGAGCTGGGGATATATAAGTGAAAGCGGAGGTGTGCCTGGCCACACAACGCCACAGGCAGAAGAAATGCCTGCTGTGAATGGGTACTCTGCAATCTACCACCTGATCACTGAAAGTAATAAACTGTGCTAACACCTACACAGTACTCTACTTTAAAAACATGGACATACAGAACTTCAGTGAAGGCAATACAACTGTTTTAAGTGCTGGGTTATCAACACCCTTCATAACATGGGCTATCCTGAACAAAATGCAGCACTTGATGTGGCATTGATTGATTGATTTAAATTGCACCAATGCCTTATCCATATGTTTTGATTTCTATTTTTTATTCCAACGTTTTTCTGACAAATACACTTGATACTCACAATACAAAATGTGTGTTCTTGGCGCTGGAGTAACAAAGCAAGAGCGGAAATTCTGCTGTTGTAAAGGTCATGCCACCACAGATCAGAACACCCCTATCCAGGCTAGTCAAAATGATGACATATTTTTTATTCATCACAATTGTTAATGTTGCATTCTGACTTTTTAAAAAAGCCTTCAAACAGTAAAAAATTATATAACTACATAAAAATATTATTATTTTAAAAACACTATTAAACACAGATAACATAAACATAGCAAAAATAGTGGATAGCGAAACATAATTTTTTAAAAAATATTGTTAAGGAAAAAGGTATTAAACTGGTTCCTAAATGAAATAGCATTATATGTCTCTTGAGTTTATCTGGAGCGAGTATTTCAAAGATGGAGAGCTACTACTAAAAAGACTCGCTTCCAAGCTGTCATCCACCTAATTTCTGACAAGGAGGGCACCTGAAGAAGGGCCTCTGAAGCAGATCAGATTTCAAACAGGTTCATAATTAACAAGTTAATAATTACCCTCATCCCAATGTTTGTTTGTTTTTTAAATGTTGTTTTCATTGAGAGAAGTTGCTCCATACAAACGAAGACAACATTTGTACAACAAAATCAAACTGTAGGTTCGGACATCAGGAACAAGACAAGGCAAAAAGTTACAGAACAAATCTTACACTACATCAAAGTGAACCATTATCAAATACCAGAAAATAGGGTGAAATTAACATATTTGTCAATAAAAGACAATACGCTGATATTGCATAGAGATTACTCAGCATAATCCAGGAATGAAAATCAAATAGAAATAAATTATTCTGAGATACATGGATCTCTTATCTGACATAATTAATTTATGCCGGAAGGTTACCTCTCCGTACTTTCCCTTTCTACTCTCAGTGGGAGGATGGGTCTGACCTTTTCCACTTATGTACTCAGGCAATCACTAGTAAATGGTTAAAAAGAGGTGTGTGAGGATACACTGAGTGATCCGTTTCGAAGTACAAGCTTAGAATCCTGTACAGGAAGACATTGCAAAATTTCCCCACATTTAGCCAAGGGTGTTTCCCAGCATGCTTGGGGGGCAACTGGGCAACTCCCCATTGAAAGCATCCACTTTCCCACATGGCTTCAAAGACTTAGGGCTTTGGGTCCAAGCTGTTTTGGCTGTACAGAAGCACTAACACTTTGAATTGTGCCTGTAAGCAAACAGGTAGAGATCTTTTCACAATGACAGGACAGCTAGACAGTTAACATTTCCAAACAATCTTCAGGGACAGCTTAACGTACAATGCATTATGTTGGGGATGTCAACATGTATGCCCTAGGCTAGGGCAAGTTCAGCACACACACACATACAAGACACACATTGGACCTGGTTTGGCCATCCCAATCTCGATCTGCTAAATAATGTTGTGCCCGCATGTTCGCGCCTTGTCCTTTTCACATCTGCCTTCAGAAAAATTATTTTGGCTTCTTGAGCAAGTCTCTGAACATCTGAACCAGGAAACTGTGACTTAAGGACTCCCTCCAAACCAGAATATGAAACCATGAAGGTCTAGGCCTTCCGAAATGAACAGGAAGTTGGATGGGAGGCTAGTATGACCCACTGTCTAAACATGTGGGGTTTGCCCCAAGAAACCTTTGTGCTGCATATGCTGATCTAACTTTCTTTAGTTGTAAGACACTGTGAGGGCTTTCCTTGCAACTAAAGCTGCAAGTCTCACCACCCTGATGTGCTTCCTTTATGATGACTTAAGCAATGTTTCCCTGTTGGAGTCTTCTGAAGAACAGATAGGGGAAGAAGAAAGTGGAGCAAGAACAAACTTTGTGTGGGCGTGTAGAAGAACAGAATGGAGATACACAATAGGAGACAGATCTGGTGGTTGAAATACATAGGAAGAGTTTAGGAGCAACAAGCCAGTGTTTTGGCAGAATGCAGTAGACAAGAGGAACTTGCTTTTGACCTGAGCAAAGACAGGAAACAAATTGGAGAGCCAACAGGAGAGGATACCAGCAAGTCTTTAGGATTGCATGTTTCATGCCCTCCAAGCAGTATTTTTAGAAGCTGTATGAACACCAGGCATATGGCTCCACTGGTGTGTATAGGGTAAATGATAACTGTCAGATTATTCATTCCAAGAATGACAGGCACTAGCTAATGGTTTGGTACTTCGCCATATGAATCAGCCTTGTCTTTAAGTGCAACTGAACAGAGCTTGATGTTACACATATTTCATAGCTGCTATCCAAAGCAGCAGCCCCACAAAACTGCCCTCCCCCAGCAATGCTTAGAAATGCAAAATGTGTGATATGCAAGTTCGTACCAAGTGGCAGCAAAAAACATTATCAGGGTGAGAGAGAAGGGGAAAACTGTCATAATGTTCAGTGCCAGCCACAGCTCTGACAAAAGCAAGGACGACAGAAATATTGCTAATTCATTAATAGAGAAAAGATATATCATCCTCTGTACTCTGCTTTAGAAAACCTAAAGGAGCCACATGTCACAAAAAGAAATGTGAACTGATTGAGGCAGAATCAGATAACAGCAGTGTTTTCACCTAGCTGCAGTTGGCCACAGAGGTAAGACTGCTAGCCATCTAACAAAGCACTGCTTTAAGAACAATTTAAAGCAGCTTCCCAATTGCCCTTCCCTAAAGAGTTTCATTGAAAAAACCAAGCCATTAACTATTGTTCCCAGGACATATAAAAGGACTAGACCATTTCTATAACAACTTCTTTATTAAAGCATGGAAACTTTTATGGTGAGGGCACAGTTAGCTGTACTCAAAAATTACTTGCTGGTCCAGGCACAGAACAGGAAGGCAGAATTAGAAGCTAGACAAACCGATTAGCTCAATCCTTTTCATCCTCCAGAGGCAAAAGTCAGTCCACTGCCTGTCTATTAAGTACTGCTATGCCCCATTTCAGTTTAAATCTCCCAGGGCAGAGCTACAATACTTGGATTAGGGCTAGTATGGACACAGTAGCCTGACACAAAGTTCTCACCCCACCGCCCCTCTTTAATATTCAGGCAAACCTGAATATTACCCGCCTTTCTCCACCCACAGCAGTAGCCAATGATGAGGAGTAGGAGTGGGGATTGCATAATATAACATCAATATGACTTTAAAGTAAATCTGTCTGATGAAACTTACAGAGACAAAAGGGAAAACCGGACTTGGAAAATAGCACCCACGTGTTAGGATCCCACCTATTTCTGCTCTAAAATTTAAAAGCGATTAGAACAGATCCTATACAGAAATTTCTCACCTGATATGGAGGAAGCTCGACCTAAAGTAAACCACTTATACAGCTTGATTTAAACAGCTATTTCTCCTGCTCCTTGCTTCCCCACAATTATACTTCCTGGTGTAATCATGCTTCGAAAGGTACAGGACAATGGGCAACACACTTCAGTTATTGTAGTAATTCTGATTCTAGAACAACAAAACACCAAGCTTGCGAAGGGACAAGAAGGATAAACTGGTACTGGAAGAGAGGAAAGCAAGCAAATAATAATAATTACCTGACCAGAGTTCCCTCCAAGTGTAATGAAGCCTCACTCTGCATTTCTTCTGGTAGCAAAGCAGCTTGTGCACTATTTGAATGCAGCGTCTGGAGAAAACAGAGAGGAAAGCCTAATGAAATAAGCAGCATGTAATTGTGATATACAGTGCAGGAACACTGGCAAATTTTCAAGAGCCAGCTGCATAAAAATGATATTGTTATTTAATTTCGGAATTGCTTCATCAAAGTGATCTCACCAAACAAATACAAAATTTCACAATACAAAAACAACATATATAAAACAACTGCATATATAAAAATAGCTACCAATTGCACGCATAAAACAATTACAAATCGGTACATATATAAACACAGTTAAAACCATTTGGAATCCAATACAGATATTGTGTCGAATAAAGATCTCCTATTGGAAAGTTGATTGAAAAAGGGAAGTCTTTAACAGACACCAAAAAGACAATGAAGATGGTGCCTGTCTGAGTTCCAGTGGATAGCTGCTGCTGCACTACAGACCTCCTTATAAGATGCTATCTTCAGGATTCCCCCTCCTGCAGAATGTAGGGATCAGTTATATTTATTATTATTTCATTATTGTGTTTATATCCCACCTGTCCTCCAGTGAGCACCTCAAGGTAGTGCACCTGTTCCACCCCACTCCATTATATCCCTGGAACAGGTCTTAGTCCGGCACTCAACCACCACACCACACTGGCTCAGACTGCTGGGTATATAAGGAAGCGAATATGTTTTCAGTATCCTCATCCCCAGCTGTATATGGCCTTTTTCCACCCATGCCAGCACCCTGAACTTTGCCAATTAGGTACTGGGCTGTCAGTATTATTTCAACAGCCCATTAATATGATGGTGATATTTAGCCAAAGTGAGCTGTCATTTTCTGCACTAGCTGCAGCTTCCAGTTTAACCTCAAGGGCTGTTCCACAAAGAGCTACATCCACATATAGGTATCACATGGCTGTCAGGCTACCCTGGTCCAGAAACAGTTGTAGCTGTCTGATCAGCCAAAGCTAGAAAATGTCTCTCCTGGCCACTGGGGTCCATCTCTGGTGAAAAAGAGAGTAACCCCACACTACAAACCTGCTCCTTTGGGAGGAGCACAACTCTGTCCAAAGCAGGCAATTGACCAATTATCTGGACTCAAAAACCAACCAATCACAAAGCCTGTCTTGCCAGGATACCAAATCAGTTTCTTCTTACCCAGACTACCACCTAGTCCAGGCATTGATCCAGAGATACACTCTCCTGATTCAAACGCTACTGAGAAATAAAGCTGGCATGACACCTTGTACCAAATCTCCAAGGGACCGCCTGCAATGGATTCACAGAGATGATAGGATGATAACCTGCAGATAATAACCCGCAGCAACCACACAGCACACTTGCCAGGAGGCTGAAAGATAATCACTTCTGAGTTCTTCAGCTATTGCAAAGTAACAGTAACACTTTTTTTTGTAAACTGTTTCGAACACAAATGAATTGTGGGAAATGAAGCATTATAAATGATTTGACTAATCTCCCAGTCTCTCACAGTACACAAAGGTTAGATGCTGCTGACATTCAAATAGTCCTTCAAAATAATTTTGAAAGAAAATCTCAAGAGCTACATATGATACATGGTTCTGATAAACCAGGTAAAATGAAGTGGCTTCTTGCATGCACAGGCATCAAAGCATTGCCCCCCCCCCTTTCTTTTTTGGCCTTTTATAGGCCATTAGCACTGTGTTTCACCATCTCTCCTGGACAATGCTTCACACACTTGCCTGGTGTTTCGAAATACTTTCCAGCTCAAGATTTTTGCTCTTGTTCTGTTGATTAAGTAATTTAGGAAAACTCTCCAAATGGGAATTCGTTTCAATTTCAATTTCTTGGCACATTGAACAAAAGCACAACTCTTAGGGAGTTTCCTGAAATTACCTCGGGGAGGCAAATCATTCTGTTTTTTAATAAAATAAAATAAAAAG
Organism: Podarcis tiliguerta; assembly: GCF_965153285.1. Taxonomy (NCBI): domain Eukaryota; kingdom Metazoa; phylum Chordata; class Lepidosauria; order Squamata; family Lacertidae; genus Podarcis; species Podarcis tiliguerta. The sequence goes on along the minus strand of NC_139538.1, from coordinate 41,907,478 downwards.
CGATGCCTGTTATTAAATGCCTCAAGATGCTTTAGTCAACTATTACTTACACATAAAGATCCATGGGAAACTCTTTCATCATGTGTGTGATAATAAATTCTACCATCAGATCTAGAAGGAAAGGATACAGATATCAAAGTGAGATGTGCATGACGAAGACCTTGGACTTATAACCAATTTATGTTTTCGTTTCCAGATCGTGAACTTGAACTGCCTAGTGTTAACATCAATGCAGACAAAACGCACTATGATTATGAGCAGTGGGAAGGGACCGTAGGGAGAGTTCTGGCTGTGGTTATTCTCTTTTCCAAAAGCCTGAGATGATACTAGTGGGAAATGAATGCCTTAAAAGGCATGTTTGTGTATGCCTTTCAACTCCCAAGCATCAAATCCTTCAAACAGTTGTCCAACTTTCCCCTTATCATCCATATCAAAAGCTACTTTTGAGGGCTAGAATTCTACTTATTTCAAATCTCGCCACTGGTGGAAAATTCCTGCAAAAAACAAGTTTCAGAAATTTGCTGTGACAGGGGGCCATATTTATTTTACACTAGATAATGAGATACAAAATGGTGCTTTACATCTATGGAGCATGTTCCGAAGCACAATAAATCTGACAGGGTCTCAATAATAGCTTAAATTGTTCCTGTGTCAATAAAGTCTAATGGCATCACACAGTTTCAGAAATATTCAATTTCTATTTCTGGCCTTGAGTCAATGTTTTTCAGAGTGGACAAGGTGACCCAGACACTTTTGCCAATATTTGCCTGTCTTTCCTACCAATTTTCAAAGAACTGTAGAGTAGAGCGGAACCCAAAGAATTCTTATATTCAATTATCCACACTGGCTCATCCAGCCTCTTATTTAAAGTCATCAGCAGTTAATTTTATTTATGTGCAGCACTAATATGTTAGATTTTAGTGCATTATCCAGCTAAGGAAAGTTGGCAAAACAGTATTCCATTAGCTTCTGAAACTCTTTGGAACAAATGTGTTCCATTACTCTGCAGCCAATTTCAGTTAAGATTTATTTATAAAGACTCGCTTTTCTCCTTGCCCAAAGTAAGTAAAGGGGCAGGCAGAGAAGAGGCAAGAAGATGCCATACTGGTAAATGAAATACATTTTAGAATTAATGCCTAACTGGCAAAGTACTGAGGAATGTTCTCCTGAGGGAGGTTCGGCTGGCATCTTCATTATATGCCTTAGGGCACCAGGCAAAAACATTTCTCTTCAACCAGCCCTTTGGCTGATTAACATCCTATACCCTTTTAAATGTATTTGTGGGAGGGAGTAGGGGGTTATTGGTTTGCCTGGGTTTTTCTGTTCTTGTTTTGTTCTAATGTATTTTATGTTTTTATCTTGTATTTTCATGTTGTGAACTGCTCTGAGATCTATAAATGAAGAATGATATACAAATTAAATAAATAAATCTACACACACACCCCGATCTTTGGAATAGCTGCTGACCAAATCTAGTAAGTACACTTACCCAGCACTGCGCAAACCAGAGGCCGACAGGGAAGGTTCTTGTCAGCAGCTTTCTTTCTGTGTCTCATAGGCTTCAAAACACATGGAGATAAAATAGTCATGTGGCATGGCGCAGGGACACCCAAGATACATTATCTCAAATGCTTTCCATGTAAATAAAACTGCTGCCCAAAGGGATGGCTTTCCCCCTCTCCCATTCCACACAGTCTCATTGGTCACTTTACTGATTTGGCTATAAGCAAAGACTAGGGTATCTGTAGGCTGGGTTTTGGATAGGCTGTACCTCCTATTGTGTCCTTCAACACAATGTCCATAAACATCACTGCTAGAGGAAAAAATACTGAGCTAGGTAGCAGATTTTCATACAATCATTGGCTATAATGTTTTATCTACAAGTCAGGAAGAAAAGATTTTCATAGTAAGATAACCGTTATGACCACTGGTGTCTGAAGTTAAGGAGCCATGACAGAAAAGACAATTTTATGCATGAGCTAAATAGAAATCATAAGTGACCCCATGAGAGATGTGCATTTTTGAAACCTTATGTAAATATGGGTCTTTTCAGGATTAATTTATGATATTCTAACACACTAGAATTACATTTCAAAATTCTGTTCAGTTATCTCAATTATTTAAACATATTATTAAAGTGTGTTTAATCCACATTAAGTAGGTTTTCAAATATTTGGAAGCATCACCATGCATGAATGATATCCAATTTAAGAGTCCACCCCAGCCTGGTAAACCAAGGCACTTAATGAGAGAGACTCACCATTCTGTGGAGGTTTACTCGAAAATTCATGTTGTCATCATGCAGAAAAGCATTAGCATACTGGTCCTATTAAGGAAGGAAAAAACACTACAGTCATGAAAGGTAGCACAGTCATGAAAGGTAACACTTGCAAAACTGCCAAGTAAATATTATACAGGCAACTACTGGTAATTATCAGTCTTTTTATTATGTTTTTAAGTGTGCTTTTAAATTATGCTTTTATGCAGATTCTCCATATGGATGACTAGCCCAGCTCAAAAACCCCACAAAAAAATGGATGCATTTTGTTGCTTCCTTCTGATGTTCATCTTTGCAGGAAAGTGTCAGGAAAATTGTAATGCACTCTGCAGAATTCACAAAGAAGCTTCTTTACAATAATGTATATAGAAAGCTTTATGGCGACATTCCAATGGACTCATTGTCATTGGAGTTATTACAGCTTGAGCTGCTGGAAGATGGCTCAGCAGCCTCAGTCAGCTTTCATTTTAGCTTCAATTCTAAATCAAATCATGTTCTATGTAACACAAGTATGGCAACAAATTTGCTCTCCTTGAATTCCACAGTCAAACACACCCTGGTAGAAAGCAGGCAATAACTCGTGTCTTCTGCTACCTACATTCCTCTCAAGTAAGCTTAGGTGATATCAATAGCAGCTAATTGCTGAGGCTTTTTAAATAATAATAATAATAATAATAATAATAATAATAATAATAATGAAATGGAAATAATAAGAATTCATGGCCTCCTGAAATACCACTTTAAAATAATGATGAAACGGAAATAATAGGAATTCATGGCCTCTTGAAACTTTAAAATCCAAGATTCTGGGTAGCATTGATGCAGAATGAGCTGCTGTAGGGCAGAAGGGTCTTGCTCTAATGCTAAACAAAACAAAACCCCAACTATTAGCTGGCACTTGAACAAATATACTTTTTCCAATAGAAAAATGGGACTCCTCTAGGAGACTGGAAAGCACCAATGTGTAATCATGTATCACTACCTAGTTGACCTGTGTCAAGTGCCTTCTGCAGAAGTATATACACATACACACATAAGTGTGTACACACACACAGAGAGAGAGAGAGAGAGAGAGAGAGAGAAGTGATCTCTCACGTTTACTGCTCCAAACGTTCAGCATCAGAATAAAGTAATGTACAAAAGGGAATGATTTGTTTGGGAAGCTGACCATCAGCACATGGTTAACTATAAATACCGCATTCGTTATCATTCGACTTCCTAAAGAAAGGAGGGCTAGGAATGCAGGCTTAGTGCCAGGTCATAGGCTAGAGGCTAATGCATATGTAAATGAGATACAGGACACCAGCAGCGGGGCTTACCTCTGCTATGCAGGTCAAGATAATCAGACAGAGCTTGCCACTGTGGAGCCGGTGTTCATCTGCAAATGAAAAACAGCAGGTCCCATATGAGCCACTTATACCTTGATGTGCCAAAGGGTCAGTAGGTGAATCAGGAAGCAGAAAAAGCAGAGCAAGAGGTGAGGCATCAGTAGCATTTCAGCTCTGCGCTCAAAGTTGTTACCCTAGACAAGAAACTGTAAGACCTCCAAAGATCTGTAATAAAGCTTGTGCAATTAATCCTGGTTTCATAGTCTCTCTTTACATCTTTGATGTTAATCTTTTCCACTGTGTCTATGTAACACAGCCACTAGACTTACTATTAGTACAGAAATAGTTCTTGTCCCAGAGCCTATCGTTAAGGTTGGGTAACCTGTGGCCCTCCAGATGTTGTTGGACTACAACTCCCTTCATTCTTCTCTTCCCTATCATCACGCCTAGTTCTGGAACCTTTTTTCTAGCAAAATAGCACTGGGATTTAGGGCTACTAAAGGCTGCTAGACATGACAGCTGTAGTCTACCTTCACAGTCACAGGTAATATGCCTCCATCTACCAGATGCTGGGAATCATAGGCAGGGAAAGTGCTGTTGCACTCAAGTCCTATTTGCTGGCTTCCCATCGGCATCTCGTTGGCCACTTGGTAGACAAGATGGGCCTTCATTCTGATCTAGCAGAGCCTTTTATCATCCTCTTTTGGCCTTGTAAAGCCTTGTACAATGAGATGGATTTTCTGGCTAACAATGAAGAGCCTTGAAGAGGGTGGGCAGCCTTGACATGGATCCAATTGTTATCTCTGCTCACTAGGGACAAAGAGTCATTTTAAAAAAGATAAACGTGAAAGCCTCAAAACTGTGGGCAGCTTTGGACATCACAATAAGCCATCGTTTATCATGACAGGAACAAGCCAAAGGAAGCTATCAGATCACATCTTACGTCTTTCTCTGATGCAACCATAATGAGGAAATTGGAAGTTGTTGATTAACTGCAATCTGCATTATGTCCAAATCTAAAACTGTGATTAATCTCAAATAAGAATTGTTCAAACAAGGTGGCTTATAACCCATGGTTATGAAGCTGGCTTATTTTTAATACATATTTATTTAAGATGAACCAGTTTTCACATCCAGGTGAAACAACAAACTATGATTGATCGAAATGGAAGAAAAAGCTTCTAATCTCCTCTTTGCAGCCATGGCACAAGAGGAGGGGAAGAGAGCACATGCAAGCCCAAAACTTGCTGAAACTCATTCCCATCACAATAAAGCATGGCTTTTCATGACATCCAAACCAGTTCTGTGGGTACATGTAAAGGACAATGGCACACAAGAACATTTAAACATTGTCATCCCTTGAGGCCAGGTGTGTTACCAATTTAAAAAGAGAGCTCCAGTACTCTGGAGCCTTGTTATCTTTTCACTGCAAGACATAGAGGCCACAGTCGTGTGTCCTTTGGGATTACATGCCAGGCATTACTTTTCTATACTGAGCATTTGCTCCTTAGATTACTCATACTGCAAGTGATGCCATATGTTCAACAGCACATCATTGGGTATGGATCTGCAGCTGCACAGAACAGTACTTTAGTATAAGCACATCTCACTCCTCCTTATAAGCCATAAGTACATTATAAAAATGACACAGCTACCCCGATATGGATACCAACTTTGGTCCTAGGTAATAGATGAGGTGAAGGGAGAGGGAGGTTCTGCTACCATGCCATTTCTATGCAGGCAGCGGCTACCTGACTGGAGCTTTCTTCTCCTCTATCTCAAGCCAAGGAAAAGTCAGAACCAGGAAACATTAACAGATAACCCCAAATGAGAGTAACAACTAGGGGAATTAATTCAAAAAATGTTAACTAGACTGAGCATTGGTAGAGGGGAGCTAACAATTAATATCCTTAACGGACAGCATTCAATTCTTCAGCCATCTACATGTTAGAAAGATTAACCTAGAACACTAATTACGCTCTGCTTAAAAAACTGAACAGAGAAAGAATTTAAAAGTAATCTCAAATATTTTTAAAGGGGGAAGTCAATTTAATTGTCTCCTCAGAAGATACATTTTGTTGAATTTAAAAGAACCCAGGCCCAGCTAAAATTGCTGTTGCAGGATGTTACAAAGGAATTATAACAAAAAGTTGCATTGTGCTGCTTAATGTCTTCACACTTAGCTACATAAACTGTAATGGAAATTTAAAAGGGACCAAATGACTCTAGTCAAGGGTGGGAGGTAAGGAATAGCTACAATTCTCTCTTAAACTCTTCAGGAGATTATTTTTGCATGTTGCCAAAAATGGGACGCTAAGCAAAATGTAGTAGGCTAATGCCAGAAATTCCTAACTTGTGATACAAATGGCCTGCAAAAGGTTAAAATACAGAGGTAAGAAAACATGCCAACGTTCAAGGCACTGTGATTTATGAAACCATGATGTAGGCAGACTACCTAAATCCATGCACGACCCAATTATCACCCACTTTATGAAGAAAGTCAAAGCTTCTTGCCCACTCAGCAGAGCCTTCCTTCACCAGCCCACATCAAGCTACCTTTGCCAGTCAGGAAATATGACACAGAGAGGTTCATCCAGAGCTCTGTTTTGCACTGCTCCTCTTGGGCACTCTTAGAAATGCCATACTCTATGCATTGAAGCCTCTGCCGCCTCCCTCGATATAGCTGAAAATTGGATGCGCTTTGCCTCATAGGGAGGGCATGCTGAGACTCCTCTGGCGGTTATGAACTACAGTTTTTCTTATTCTATATTTGGTTTCCCTCCCTTCAGCACCAGGGCTCCCTAGTATCCAGTAATTGCCATCTGGCAATGAGAAACCAGCTCATTCTCTCAGCGTGAACCACTTTCATCTCCACGGGGAGTCCAGGTAGATTTTTGTATACAGACCAACTAGCAACATCCCCTTTCCCCCCCACCCTCCAGCAAATTTCTGAAATGTAAAGCTGTGTCAACACAAATGCTTACCTTTGGTGTCCTGCATTACAATGGAGCTGTACTTTAAGAAAGTTATCAGCAGGTTGCTGGTCTGCACGTCGGCATCCAGAGGTAGCTCCACGGTGCTTATAACTAGGAAAGGTCAGATAAGATTTGCTAATCACCAGCACAAAGTTTCGAAAGCTCTCCCAGTGGTGGTAAAGAGGATGCCTCAGTTATGGAAACATCCAGTCTTACAGGTATTTCTGTTCATAACTTTCTATAGTCCCAGGCAGTACCACTGCCAATCCTGATGTCAATAAAAAATAACGTTCATTGGTTCAACTCCCCACTTCCGCAATGTGGTAAGACCATCCACAACCAACGCCACAGGAAATACTCCAATAAAAGCACATTTTTGTAGTGCTTTTGCCACCCTGCTTAATATCCTATTCTGCAGACATGGCCCTAACTCACACTTGGCTAACCTGGTAGCTCTCCAGTTGTTGTAGGTCAGACATGTGCAACCTGTCGACCGTGATCCTGGTGAATCGCAGGATTAAATAAAGCGGGCAAGGAATGTTGCCGCTGCCCCCCCCAAGCACTGGATCCTGCCGCCACGGCCTGCTCGTGGGGGCAGGGGGCGGTGACATTCCTTGCCTGATCGCTTGCCACCCAGCCCGGGATCCGAATCAGCTGCACGACTCCTTTTGATGGGGGGGGAGGGATTGGGATCCGCATCAACTTTTCAGCTCCCTTTGAGAGGAAGCGGGGGAGAGAGAAAGGGCCAAATCACTGAGGGAAGGAAAAGGAACAGGAGAAAGAGAAGGACTGAACTCTGTTCTCTGGGATTTGCATAATTCTCCAGTCTCTTCCTTGCAATATCCATACATACTTTTCCACTACTGCTCAAAAGGTTGCCATCTAAGTATGGGACAAGAACCCTGATGTCAAGCTTCAGTTCAAGCTCAATACAGTAGCTTCCTCCCCCCACCTCTCTGCTGCTTCCAGGAAGGATGTGCATTTCTTTGGTCATTAACAGCATTGCAATGCTTGGATGTCCATTAGCCTTTCCCTTCCATTTAATGATCACCAGTACAGCAAAGTCTTATGTGTCTTTTCTGGAGTGGAGGCATTTCTAGCACTGCTGGGTTTAAACAAAAACAAGAACACTTAAGCCCTTCAAATAGGGATGGAGGACTTGTGGCCCCAGCAGATATTGAACTCCCCTTCAGTCCCAGCCAGCACAGTTAAAAATGATGGGAGTCCAACAATATTTGGACATCCACAAGTTTCCCATCAAATCCTTGTAACATAATGGCCAAACAATATGTATTGCCAGCCCAACACATGTCTTGCTACCTTCACTTCTGGGACACCCAAAGAGAAATCATGAGAATATGACAGTTTCAGAGAGGTCAGCCCAGTTATGTAACTTGTCCAGTAGGTCATTCCTCCACATTTAACAGCCAAGAAAGCTGTTCTCAACTCACTGCTAACAGGGCCCTCAGCTCAGCTGTTCCCTCTACCATCAGAACTATACAACCTCCCCATAGTACCACTAATCCACTCAGTGATTTAACTAATATGTATTCAACAACTATAATGGATCCTTCTGGAGCTGCTATGATGCACACCGTGAATGAATATTTAACAGCAGCCAGCAAAATCAGCACTTAGGATAACCATGGTGACAGTCACCTTAGACACAGTTCACGCAAAAGCAGGAAAAGGTAGGTCATTTTCTTTTCTTTTCTTTTTAAATCACTGTGTAGAAAGTTACTATTTATCATAGCTCAACCCCTGCAGCCTTGACCCTTTCATAAAAGAAAGCGTGGGTTTTTAATTTTTTTAAAAATTGAAAATGGTATTTAGTCCATGTCACAAGCAAGATGTGGAGGAAGTGGTTTCGGACTGTAAGCCTGTTTGCAAACTTCAGTTGCTGGTAAAGAACCCAGAACTACATGGGCTGGGGGGCTTAACAAAATCCTTTTGAGGCAAACCAAAAGGAAAAAAGTGACCTTCCACTTTGAAGTAGTATACTGCCAATTGTGAGTCAATGATTACTAAATTGCAAGGCCTGAGGAGGTGGAGTAATCCTGGCAAGCTTAAAAAAAAATTAAAAAAAGAATGAGCCAGAAATCTTGGGAGCAAAGCAAACTCATGCTCATGATTACTAAAAGGACAAAGGAGAAATAAAAAGCAACAGTGAGAAAGACCTTTAACGGTAGTGATGCAGGTCAAGATTAAAATTACTCTACTATTGTTAATCAACCTCCCAGCAGTAGGAAGGCGGCGCTCACTATGCCTGTCTGCAGCCGTCTGTGAAAGACAGAGAGAGATGAAGGTAAGCACAAATTCTGCCTGCTGTATATTTAAAAAAAAGTGTGTGGGCGGATACATTTGCAGTGAACAATTTGAAAGAAAGCCTAAGCAGCTCCCAACCCTCAGCATCATATGGAATACATATGCAGAGGTAGAAGACATGATTTTTTTTAAACGGAGGCTTTTGATATCCATGGCAACCAAGAAGAATTTATCCTCCCAGAGAAGAATGCTCTTCTGCTAGGATATCGGAGTGACCTGAATAGCAGCGACAAGAGGGTAACACACACTGCTCTCACCCAGAGATGCTTACAAACTGAGCTCTATTCAAGCCCTTCACATTCTGCCATTAAACCATCTGTGACGCATAAAGAAGTCAGCACACACACATACACAGGGAAACCGTGAGGTCCAGTATAGACAATTGATGCTATTTTCCCCAGGATAACTACCCACAACTTTGCCCATGAAACTGTGTATTGTCCTCCTGTTTACCAAGGACAACTGCCTTCCCACATCATAAAAACAGATCCAGGGGAAATCTCATTTGGGGTCAGTTTATGATCCAGCCACATGAAGCCATCATACTGTGATTCATTCTCACACTTGGTGGGGTTCCAGATGCATTGAAAACCTTGGCTTTGAACTACAAAAGCTTAAGTTTTCTCTGGACAAAGTGAGGACAATTGCTATGTTTCCCAGGGTATAAACACATCCAGATGCAGGCAACTGGAGCATATGTAGAAGAGCTCACCGTCAGAAGAAGGTGGTGTGGTCCCAAGAGGAGTGACTGGAGTTGTCGGAGTCGTTGGGCTTACTGGCATGGTCACCAAACCAATTTCAGGATGACTCTAGGAACCAAACACATGTAGATCAGTTCTGTTCCACGTGGCCCATACCGTACTACGTAAGTTTTGTTTGCTGCACCCGCATTCCAAGCTCAGCATTGTTGATAAACCTGATGAGACCTACAATACCTACAGAAATCTGTGAGTTGGTGTTTGTAATAGAAAAACTTGGAAAGTGCCCCCATTCAGCCTTTCACTATTGAATTGACAGCACCATTTGGGGGACATTCTCTTTCTCACACCCTCCAAAATACAGACTTGCTGCTGAAGAGGCATTTTCCTCCTGTCCTTATAGTTCTTATCTTAATGTATTTCTCCTTAAAGAGCAAGTCAATGGATCACGTTGCCACCCAGCTGCTTAACCCAGGTGCTTCCAGAGGACAGGGCTACATAAATAATAATGTAGTTACAGATTTCCCCTGCCTTCTTCTACTAGTTCTTTTCTGCATTTCATCTCAGCCAGCAGCCCCCTCCCCCTCAATCTAATTTCTGATTTAACTTTATTCTCCATAGGGTTCCATTTGTATCACTGGCATTCAGGAGAACAGGCAAGGTTTCATACTATTCTATTTCATATCCAACAGTGAAGTAATGAAGTCTGTTTCAGAGTACGCCTTTCGTATCAATGCATCTTCAAATGTTCTCTCGGCAACAAGCAGAGCAATGATTTGAAATGTGTTCTAGAACTACCAATCTGCTTTTAACTGCACAATGTTTCATGGAAGTTCACATAGGGGTCTGCCATGGCAGAGATCTAGAAAGTCTGGTTTATTAATGGGCTCTTACCAGCCCGTTTTGTAAGAGAGCACATCGCCAATGGTTGTAGACCCAATTTCAGAAAGCCATCTCTGGGGCAAGCTTTGAAACATACAGCCCATTGAAAATATTACAGGCAGGCAACTCTATTTCCATGCAATAAAACGATTGCATGCTGCTATAATAAGGTTTTATAACTCCCGAGCCAGCTAAGGGATAACAGCACCACCTAGCACCTCATTTCTGGCACCTCATTTCTAAAACACATCTATCAATGTAATTTTGTGCATGGTACAACAACTCCCCAATAGCTTGACAAAAAAATCTACTAGACCAACATATATCCTCCCTGTTTAGCTCTGCTCTATAGTCTCCAGCCTGTGCACATATACAATATGAGCAAAACAACTTAAACACATATGAATTACACAAATTTTAGCTGTGGTTCCAATACCAGCAAACACACATGAAAAGTAGCCCTGTTCTGTATGCTAACACACACAGACACACCCAATTGATGCAAACTTAATTAAATAAAATACCACTACATTTACTGCACTCCAGAACAGAAGCCAATCCTGCAAGAACTGCACAAGCAGAAAAATTAAAACTCAGCTTTTCACAAAAGCCAACATGCAGAAGCCATAACATATGCAGCTCTAGAGAAGATTACAAGAGCACAAACCAAGGAGCAGTGATGACTGGAAATGCCACAGCCATGCCAGTAACCTTTAAATCAGGTGAGAGGGCAGAAGGCTTTTTACTACTGGTTGATTAAATAAAAAAGAATGGCCAGAGATTGAAAGCAACATTCAAAAGACCTTATGAGTAGGAAAAAAAGTATAGAGCAGTTTTCGACTCAGAACAATTTAATACCCTTAAATCTAGGGGACCAAAGCAATTTCTGTCTTCCCAGGCCCAACTGAGCTAAAGCTTTCTTGTTTCAGGACTAGCTATCCTTGCCTGCAGAGTGTTGATTCCCACCAATGTACACTTAACCTGAGGAAGACTAGGATAAAAGAAGAGCCATTTGGTATGCAAATACTGCACAAACAATCCTCCAGTTTTAAACTAGCTTGAAGCATCCTTCCTCACTTGGCAGTCGCCAGGGACCTATCACATCTTGCTTCAGTAACAAACTTGCTTTCAGTAACAAACTAGTCTGAATCTCACCCTCAGGGCTCAGAGTCCATACAGTACTTAGATTGGGGGGGGGGGGGCGGTAACAGAAAGAAACAAATAAGCACTGTGAATTTGTTCCCTAAGCCATCAAATTCAGAAGAAAGCCTGCTTCTTGTGGCAGACCACCAAGTGAACAAACCATTGTGGCAGAACACCACATCTGACAAAAGGCAGGAAGAGCTCCAAGGTCCATTGGCACAGCTATCTCCAGCATGCTGAAGCTATTTTAGTTTGCATTCCAATCCAGAAAAAGGAATTTCATCCCACCTGTGCCAACACAGTGATGAAGTTTCGGTTCAAGTGAACAGCTTCATAAAGAGCCAAAAGGATAGCCTCATTGGTTCTACAAAAAGAATGTAAGAGAAAAAGATGTGCTGCAGTAAATGAGTGTAAAATAATGGGTCACTTCCCCCGCCCTTACTACCCAGCAACTTTGGATACCCAGAATGATAAACAAAGACATATTTATATTAGAAAGTTGGGTCCCTCAAAAACCCACCCCCTCACACACATAAACAAATCTCACTACAGCCAACCAAAGACAACCAACCTCTCTTACCACCAAGGAAGCATAACAAGCGAATAGAAAGAGAACCCACACAAGTGACGCTGACACAAAACCGCACACATACACTAAGTAGAATAATAGAAGCATCGCCACCCCACACACCATTCCCCCTCCCCCTCCCCCTCTTTTCTTCCCAGTCTAATACTGCATGCAACACTAATGTATCACAACAAATGTAACTGATCTGTAGAAAACACAACTTGAAAAAATGTATTTTTGTAATTTTGTAATTTAATGAAAATTATTTTTAAAAGAAAAAAAAGCTGGGTCCCTGCAGGGTATTCCACGCCCCCCCCCCGGACTTCCAAACCCACTAGACACCTAGCAAAAATCTACACATACCCCATATGCATTGATAGAAGGTAACTTTTACTTTATACAAATGTAGTCGTCCACCCCAATTTATTGCAGCACTTAACATTTATTTATTGCACTTCACATATAGCACCCTGCTCTAGTTATCCCCAGCCCCAAATAAGAAGGAAGGAATATTAAGGACAAAGGAAAGATCATAGCATCTACAACCAACTGGTCAACTTGAAGCACACAGGATAGGTATGGCCCCAGAAGGTTGCAGGCATCAACAATGTTTTTGTTTGCTTGACTGTGGCAAAATTTCTGATGTGGTCATCAGTGCCAAATAATTTACTTGTATCTGCTCAAAAACATGGATATCCAAATGCCATGTATGGTAACTCCTCCTTCCTATTTGCCCCCATTTCCATTCCAGTTTCAGTGCGTAAGAATAGAAATGCTATACCCTAACCATCTGACTAAAACTTCTGCTAATTCACTCATGTACCAGACTGCCTGCTGCCATCTCTAGTCCTGGCTGCTGAGCTAGAGTTAAATTTCTCTTGCTTTATATTTTTAAGTTAAATGTCAGCAATGGATAGCATTTTATACTCCTCAATCAAAACAGCAAATTGCTATCTGCTGGGTGCACTTACTGAACGGAGATTTTCTCATCTGCATCAGCTATGAACATGCTGCCGACCTGTGGAAATAAGCAATATTGCACAGCATTAGGGTCTATAGAAATTTTCCCTCAAGCTGAGCAGGCACACAATTCTTAAAGTAAAATGGGCACTATATATTTTCAGGGGAGCCAGAGTCATAGCCTAATGTAGCATATATAAGAAAATCATTTTCATTTTCTTTTACAAGCATTGGACTGGGCCCCTGGCACAGCAAACACTGACCAGCAAAACACACACACACACACACACACACACACACCCCTTACCATGTTAGTCAACGCTGAGAAAAAGCCACTCTGGTGTTCTTCTTCCTTGTCTTTATACTGCCTAAAAAAAGAGGACAGCAACAGATAGATCAAGCCATGATGCTGCCAACCTAGGTGTGCAAAAAAGATTTGACTCAAATTCTTAACAGTATTTAAAGAAAAGAGGAATAGTCAGCTTTTGCCCACTTCCTATTTTCAAAGCGTGTCTTCCAACTCTACAATTCTATTATTCTAAGTAACTGATCCCACATCAGAGCTCATATGTGGACATTAGATGAAGTGAATAACAAAGTTGATCCACTCTTAATCATTTCTACAGGGTTAGATGTTTATTTCAAAACTCCTATAACCAAAATAGATTTTCTGTCAGAAGCAATACACAGCAATTCACTTAGTCTTCTATCAGTGGTGGAGCAGAAGATGTTACAGACAGTTCACAAAAAGGTACAGCCAATGGCAATTAAAGGAAGAAGGAAGTAAATGCAATCCTGGCAGTTCCCCTGTGAAACCAAACCTCTACTACGCAAGGCCAAAAACAGATTTCCTGATTGGAATGACAGCAGGAATACAACGTCTCAAAGATCTAGACATTTTCAGGCAGCCGAAGCAAGCAGCTGACAGGCACATCAGCAAGTTTTCTCAGAAGGGGATGTTAACTCCTTTTGCTGCTGTAAAAAAAAGATATGCCTTAACTTGACTTACCGGTTGTATTCTGATAAAGCCTGAGCAACTACAAGACCCATTCCCTGTAAAAACAGAGAAAGATGTTGAGTTCTACTCCCTACAGTTACAGCCACACAGCAAGTGCAGAGCAGAGACAGAGCCCTTTGCCCCCCAAAAGCTTATTCTCCAAATTACCCCCAATAATTTATAGCACTAGATCCATATAAGCTACAGGGATCAGGCTTCTGTCATTATCTGACAAGATCATACTGCATGTCCCTCTCGATGTAAGACTCATTTCAAGTAAGCCAGGCTTTTGCAGTGGTAAGAATATCAGATTAGGACTGGAAGGCCCAGGTTCAAATCAATATGCAACCTTGAAGCTCACTGGGGGGCAACAGCACTCCCCTCCCCCCGGGCTTAATTTATTTTACAGGTTGCTGAAGGTATAAAATTATGGTGGGAAGAGAGCTATGTATGCTGCCTTGGGTACTCTGGAAGAAAGATATGAAAACAATGGAACTAAAGTTCTGTATTACCAGTTCTATAGGTGGAGGCAAAAGCTATGTCCCCAAATTAGGACTATACCCTTTGGCAGGAAAAACATGTGGAGGCTTCACATTGCTACAGATCCCATTAATTTCTCATTCAAAGATTTTTTTGTTTCTTCGTTAAATATTTTATTGCATTACTTATATCATAGATTTATTCCTCTCTTACACTGTGGAATACTTCAGTCATGATCATGGAAATCAGAGCTTCTGAAAATGTCTTGGGATTTTAAAAAAATTAATTCAGTTCAGCTCCTTGTTGTATTCCTAGTCCTCTGGATAATGTGCAATACTCACAGCACTTAATCCATCATACTCACATTGAGGGTGGCCTCATCATCTATGATGGACAGCTTCACTATATAAGGATTCACAGACTGTAGTGGGAAGAAGGAAAGTCATGGGTTATCATGGGTTAGCTTAGTGACTCAGCAAAGCCAACACAGCTTCATGAAAAGGTCTTGCCCGTCTTATGATGCCAGGGGACACACGTGCCTGTCAATTTAAACCACGAGACTCTAGGTCCACTCCTCCTTTCAGTGCAGTAGCCTCACATACAAATGAGAGCGCCTCCAAGATACTGAGAGTCATGGTCACATTTTACACATTAGCCTTCATTATTTCAACGGTTAGGGAAACAGTAAACAAGCCAATATATTCAATACTGCATCCATCTAGTGCCAGTGTCCATCAGTATAGCAGTTTTCTATGCTCCTGGTTGAACAGCGTTCTAAATAAAGAGGTACCCATGTCTCATACATACATACCCACCATGCAACACTCATTATAGAGAGTGCCTAACACAGACTGGTTCATATATGAGAGATAGACCAGCGCAGACTGAAACATCTGGGACCAAAGGAATTGCAATCCCATTAACAACAACCTTATGCTCACAGCTTTAGTTTAGTTCAGTGATTATTATCAGTGCCTAAACGGAGCCAAATACTGGGAAGGGAAAAGCAACAATTCAAGAAAAATTGCCATTACAGGATGGTAACGCAAAATACAGAGAAGCATCTGTCATCTTAAGGACAGATAAATTCAGCGTGCTATGAGCTTTTGGAGGCATGTACCTACTTTATCAGCTACAAGGACAGGGATAACCAAAAGTTAGCAGACTAAGAGTCAAGCTAAATGCAGCAGACTAAGAGAGGAATAGGTAAGACAGCTAGAACCAGAAAAAAGATGTCTGACAGTATACTCTATACATATCTACTCAGAAGAAAGTCTCAATGAATTCAACGACACTTGCTCCTACTAAGTGTGTATAGGAAAAGCTTTACCTACTTCATATCTGTGTGTTCTGACAGCTGTTACAACACAGCAGGAATAAAAAAATTGAATTTTCTTTACACATATGCACACACAAATTTAAATATGTTAAATCTATTGTAAGCCACTCTGACAGTCATTGACTGGAGGAACAGCAACATCTAAGGCCCCAAATAACTGACATCTTTCAGACCTTTCTGAAATCCCTGTGTATGAACCAAAGGCTTTCTTCACTCAGGAGCAGTTCAAAGGACAGAAGTCAAGACACTGGGCATTTTGTGAAATGATTAAAAAACAGTTATTATTGGCATCCTTGAAGTGAAGACCCTCCCCTTAGATATGAGTGCCTTGGCACATTTCAAGTGTCTTTTCTTCAGTCATGAATAACAGCAACTCAGAACCACCCCAGTAATGTCAGGATCACACCACCACTGAACCAGACACACAGTTTCCGATCTATGCACAACATTACAGATGTTCAGTTTAGTACAGTGGACGCTCGGGTTGCAAACTTGATCTGTGCGGGAGGCACATTTGCAACCCGCAGCAATTGCAACCTGCAGCGCCGTGTCTGCGCACGCGTGGGTCGCAATTCAACGCTTCTGTGCATGCACGACTGCCGAAACCCGGAAGTAACCCATTCCGGTACTTCCGGGTTCGGCGCAGTGCACAACCCGTAAACACGCAACCTGAAGCATCTGTAACCTGAGCTATGACTGTACTTTTACTTTAAAAATATAAATGATGTTTTCTCACAAGTAAAAGCGCTTAGCACCAGGGCAGCAGAAGGAAACACAATGCTATTCCTGTAGTCATGATGGTGCCATGAGTTAAGTACATTTAAAATGAGAAACTGCACATACTCAAGAGGATTTCTTTCTTATTTATCAGAGTCAGTAGGGTTTCGCTCTAATAGATCAAGGATGTAAGTGCACAGGGGTGACGAAGGAGTGCACCTGCCTTCCCGGCTACGTGTGTTTTATTTTCTCTCTTGATTCTCTTCCTCCTCTTTTCCTGGGGAGGCCATGGATTTCTTGGTTGCAATTCTTTGCAGTTTGGAAAAACTTAACTCTTGCCTAACTCCAACTCAGTCCCACATGAGTCATGTGTAATCCATGAGGAAAGGTAGAAAAGTGTTTTTAAAAGAAGAAGAAAAGGCTAATATGGACTGGTGTCTTGTAACATAAACCCCAGCAGAGCATAATGCCCCCAGCTCTGCATCACAAGAACACTTAAAATGGAGGGAGAGATGAGAACATTCCTCACAAATTTAAACTTAGGAAAGGAAGGGGAGAACAAAAAAAACAACCCCTAATCTGTGGAAAGTGTGCTTCCTGAATGTATATTCCAAACATGGCACTGCTATCTGCAGCAAGAGATTAACAATATGCAGCTGAACCTGTTCATTTATTTGGTGTATAATCATTTAAAAAAACAACCTTTTCATCTCCCAGGGCAGAATTAATAAACAGAATAGCTTTGCCCCCAGGCCTCTGCACTTTCAGATCTTTTCTTTTACACAATCTTTACGACTGTTCAATGTACTGAAGGCCTTTGACCTTTCTACATAGTTACCTTGATTAGATGAGGAGATAGCTTTGAAGACACTAAGATAAACAGAGCTTTGTTTCACCTAAAAGGGCTATTTGGTCCTGCACCATAATTTCCCATTACCACTTTGGGTGCAAGGGCCTGCCACAGCTAGGAGATCCTATCAGTGAGGTCTCTAATACCCCCAAGGCCTAAGCTTTCTACAAGAACAGTCACACCTTGTTCTGCATCTTCCTTTACTTATTGCAAAACACAGTTATTCTTTTGGAACGACTTTACCCAGTTCTCTGGTGAATCTTGGTTGTCCTTCAATTCCACAGCTATGAATCTTAGTTAGGCTCCTGTACAGTTCTCAGCACACAATCATCCCATTCCTGACTTTAGAAATTCCTCTAAAAGAGAAAAGGCACTGCAAGGTTTCTGAAGTGATCTCCACAGGATATGGTATGAAGGGACAGATGGCTACTACAGATGGTCATGGATTTTTAGGACTAGAAGTGGAACTTCAAGCACATTGCATTTTGTGCAGCTACAGAGTTAACCAGAACAGGGGCTCAGCCTCTCACCCCCAGTTCTCACCAGAAGCATCACGCCACCTGGTGGTGCTTGTATTGCAGTAACTGCAGTGATTAAAAGGTATCACTATTTAGCCATCTTAAATCGACTCAGCATTTTTCTGAGCTAGCATATTAACATTTTAAAACTGGCAACATGGGTTATTTTTTTAAAAGGACATGAGCTTAAATAGAGTGGTACCTCTAGTTATGAACTTAATTCATTCCAGAGGTCTGTTCTTAACCTGAAACTGTTCTTAACTAGAGGCGTGCTTTCGCTAATGGGGCCTCTTGCTGCCGCTGCGCCGCCGGCATATCCTGGGGCAAAGTTCTCAATTTCCGTTCTCATCCTGGGGCAAAGTTCTCAACTCAAGGTAACTCTTCCAGCTTAGTGGAGTTTGTAACCTGAGGCATTTGTAACTCGAGGTACCACTGTAATGTTAAAGCTTTACTCAGTTACATGCAGTGTACATATTGTTATCATAAAAAATTTAAACAGATTTCATAGATGTAGGCAGTTTTAATTCTATCAAGGTCTAATTATATTTTAATGAGAGTATTTTAATGATTTATTCTTCTTTTTTAGCAGTTCCTACTTTTTATCTGTAAGCTGCCTTGAGTCCCAACAATGAAAAAGGTAAGGTATAAATAAATATATTATAATAGTAGTAATTATAATAAGATTCCAAACAATAAAAGTAACCAAACTGTCACAAATAAGGTTAAACAAAAAAGCAATTAGTTTTACTTCATATTAAATCACATGAGCAGGTAATTTCAAGATGGCTGTCACTTCACATCAGCTGACTGGATTTACTTGGTACCTTCAGTATTGATGCTTACTATTAAACCCCTGTACAGCTTAGGACCTGGGGACTAGCTTATGATTGACTTCTTCAGAAGCCTTTTCCTACCTTTGGAATGTACCTGCCAGGGAGGTAAACTTTGCACATATTTTACATTTCGTAAATACTTTTTTCATTTCCCCAGATTTTTAAAACAGCATCTAGGAACATAGCTCAAGGAACATAGGAAGATGCCCATTGTCCTATGTAGCTCAGTTCTGTCTACACTGACTGGCAGTGGCTCACCAAAATTTTAGACAGGTGTCCTTCCAAGTGCTACCAGGAGATGCCAGGGATTGAACTTAAGGCCTTCTACATACAAAAGAGATGTTCTTCTACTGAGTTACAGCCCTTCCCCTTAAAACCAATCTGAATTGCTTTTATCATTCTGCTTGTTAATCTTTATCCATCATTGTTTTATCATCATTTATGAGTTGCCCTAGGAGTAGACATAAAGGTCAGGAGACCAATAGATAGAATGTATAAGTAACAATTTCAAGGCATATTTATAGTGATTTCATAGCTATAATTGAATGAAAAGAGACTAATGGAAATTATGTAACTGTATCAGTTTAACAAACGTGCTTTGTTCTGGTTACCAAACCATAGTAAGGAGGTTCCACTCCCTCCTTTCCCCAATACACACCCTCCCAAATCTGGATTTTCTTATTGCTTGTAGGCAGGAGTGGGGAGCACAAGATGAAACCAGGCTAAGGCTGCAAAGCCTACACTTAATTTTCTAAAACCTAACTGCTTATATGCACACATCTTCAACATTTCCCTCACTAGAATATCACGATTTATGAGATTCTGAAAGAAACCATGATCTAAAATTGACTGCCATTCTGATTACTGTGCCTTAAACCAATTCTGATATCACACTAGAAAGCTTAAGTATGGTACCATGAGGTGTTAAAATTGTCAAACTATGGGTTTTGAACTAGTTATGGCCATGGTTCCACCTTCAGAAGCCACTGCAGTCAAGGACTGGAGGACTGGCTGTACAGAAGCAGCTTGCCTGTATAATTTTTAAAGTTCAAATCATGGCCTGGGTTCTGCATTATGGTTAGCGCTGCAAACCACAGTCTGGGTGGGGTTTGAAATGAGACCTTCCACAAAACAAGCTGAACAGACTTTGTTACAGCAGGCGTGGGTAACCTCCTGCCTGCAGACCAAGCCACAGCCACCTGCCCTATACCTGCCATATATGGCGTCAGGCATGGGACAGGGGAAAATCTGGCTCCAAAAGGAGGTTTGCAAACACCACCAATCAGTTGACCCACAGTGCCTGCAAACCCCTATGCAAAGTACTGAGCAAGATTGCCCTTTGAAAGGGACATTAAAGTCATAAGATTCCTGAGGGGAAAGTGATTGGCCGATGGGTGGCTCCAGCCACCTGTCAAACGTGGCCCATGAGGGTGGGGGAGAAAACAATCTCAACCCCCACCTGCCCAATCAGATCCTGTTCTCCACCGCTGTGTCAGAGATCGCAAAAGGAGGATAATTTGATTCATGCCTAGTCTTAACATGCCATATCCGGATTATAGATAAGTGTTTGTTTCATTCTATTATATTGTTTTTCACTTTAAACATACACATATTTATAGAGATTTATATGTTCTGCCTTAGGATTCAACAGACAGCAGTACCCACCTCTCAGTTTAAGATTATGAAATTACTTGTTTTTATGCTTCCAGAAAGCTTTATGCTTAGGTGTTGGCAACTGGATATCAAAGGGCTCTAAACTAGCGAGGAAATGAATCTATAGATTTAGGAAAGCCCTACCCACAGCTAAATTGCTGCAGTTCATGGAGTCACCTGGGAATAAAGAAAGCCATTGGAGGTAGTAATCAGGGCAATGGACTGAAATTCTATGCTGGTAGGAGCACTGTCTATAAATCAGATTAATGATTTTGCAATAAAAAAAGAATAAGGTGAACCTGGATAAGAAATAAAGACATCAGCAAATATTCTGCTAATCTTGAAGCACATTTAAAACCATGTTTTTGTAAGCAACACTAGAGGGGTTTTTTTTTTTTAATAGACAAGCATTAAAGTCATAAGCAACGAATACGCTCTCAATGCAATTAGATTTCCTTAACTTAATGGAACAATTTAGCAGCCCACGAGGCTCTGGGGGGGAAAAGAGTATGATCAGCAACAGTGTGGTTGAAATGAAAAGACTCTCACAGCTTACATAAAAAACAGAAAAATCCCCCACACCCTCCAACAGAAGATTTGCAATGTTGGAGGCATGACACAAATGCATGCAATTCTAATGTCTCTCCAGACTGACCAGGAAAAAAATCTACTATTTTCTCAAATCATACTAACTGCTTTTTACAGCACCACATACATATAAATTCTCTCAGCTGTAATGCCAAGCCAAGACAACCCCTAGGAGAAAAATTAAGCCTTATGCAAGCCTATTTTCCCCAGGAGGGACTTCCAAATGACTTTATCTGAAACAGACTACTCCAGTTGACCCTCATCTAATAACAGCAAAACAATAACCTTTTCTTTCTCTGAGGATATTTCCACTGACCTAAGTTTGCTTTTAGATTTGGGAATGCTATTAGCATTGTTTCTGTGTTTCTGACTGAAGTATGCACTAACATCCCAAAGGGACTACAGAAATATGAAACCACCTGATACATCTTGTTTCCACATCCAGACATTATGGATTTCAGCATCTATTAGATAACAGTGAGATCAAATCCTGCATACTAGGCAAAATGATAGAAGCCATAATAAAAATACTGTGCCTCATGCAAACTGGAGAAAATAACAAGTAATTGGAAAGCATCAGAAACACATGCACACTATTCCCTCAAGGAACTGTGTGCTACATAACGTACCAGGTCATCCACTGATCACATGGCCATCCATTCTATCAAGGGTGTTAATAGTTTGACAGGCTACCCAGTTAGCTGCCAAATCATACACATTATGGGGTCTGAAAACCTAACTAGAAACTCCCACTTTTTTAAGAAGGGGCAGAAGCTTGCACCACAATTGTTCCCTTACTAAAAATATGTACTTTATAGAACAGCTTTCCTTGTACTTATAAGCAAAGAACTGTAGGATTATTTCTAAACACATACACAAAGTACACTGGAAACACAGAGATACTACTAAAATGGATACAGTACAAAACTTTTCATCTGGATGCAAGCAGGACACAATTTTTCAACATGCTCTAAGCTCACATTCTAGCACACCAGGACAAAAGTCAATAATTCCACTCACTATCCTCACCTGGTGAGTGCAACAACTACCAGCTTTCCTCTCAACCTTGTAACTAGAGTGCAACTGTGCCGACAATCGCTACCTACCTCTCTTACTACAAGGTTGAGAGAAAGGCTGCTGCTTATTTCGTTGTTGTATTTCTGAGGCACCTCAGGAGAAAAAGTCCCAGAACTCCACTCCAGCTTGAAACCCACAAGAGAGAGATGGGGACTGTCCTGTAGCTATACTGTTTCCCAGGAACAAAGAAGTTGGAGAAAACAAATGGGGCTCCTTTTCACAATGCACTTTCAAGGCACTTGGAGCATAGTGGAAATGCAGCACAATTGCAGAAACAATCTGCCACCCTAGGAGAGTGGAAATTGTTCCTGGCCGTGCATGATGCTTTCAAGGGCAGGAATCTGCCCATTGGAGAAGGGGCAGGGTCCTGGCAACCACCATTTTTTAATTGACAACTAAAGCCAAGCAAACTTTGTAAACCCCTAGGGCAGGGATGCCCAAACTTTTTTCTAAGAGGGCCAGATTTGATGAAGTGAACATGCATGAGGGCCGACCAAAGTTGTAAAGATGTTGAGCTTTTTTTGGGATTTTACCCCAGGAAATAAACTGCCACAGGGACTGGATTAAATTGACCGTTGGGCCAGATTTAATATCACAAGATAGGCTTTGGGGAAAACTAAGCACCTCAAACATAGACAGACGTCTACTGTGTCTCATCGGCAGTTTATATGAAAACACTCGGGTCCGGGTTAGGTGTGACTGACAGGGCCATTTATCCAAGGAAATCCAAACCTACCATGGTGTTAAACAAGGCTGTGTCCTTGCGCCTACTTTATTCAACTTCTATATTAACTCCTTAGTAGGAAACATGGAGAAAGAAAATGCCCACCCCCCTAAATTGGATGGTACACCCCTCCCGGTTCTCTTATATGTGGATGATGCAGTTCTAATTTCCTTCTCCTGTATAGGCCTAAGAAAACTTCTAAGATCTCCCACTGTTTATTGTAATGCCATACAATTAACAATTAACTATAGCAAATAGAAAGTTATGGTGTTCTCTAAAAAAAGAAAGACACAAATGGAGAATTGACAATCGACCTATTGAACAGGTATCATCTTTTAAATACCTGGGTTTAACCTTCCAGGAAAAGGGCCCGTGGCATTAACAGGTTAAAAATACTATTGTAAATGCCCAAAGATCTACCAAAGCTATTATAACGTTTTTCTATGGAAAAAGGGACCAATATATTCCAGCAGCCTCCCAGGTCTTTGCTGCAAAAATATTAACACAACTGACATAATGCTCTCAGATCTGCAGCTTCTTAAACCTTGCTCCCTTAGAATCATTCCAAACTAAGTTCTATCACTGCCTGCTAGGGATCCCTTCTTGTGTGTCTAACATAGCTGTCCGCCTGGAGGTCGGGCAAATCCCTGTTGGTGCTCAGATATGGAATCTGAAGATCCATTATTGGTTAAAACTTATCTTTTTCCCTGTTGGGTTGGCACCCTTAACCCTACTGGATTCCTACCAATCCAAATGGAAAGCTACACTGCATGAAAAGCTAAGAGGCTTGGGGTTTCCCCCACAGGCCCTGATAGCTGTAGGTTATGAGAAAGCTGGAGCAATAATCCGCCAATGAATTTGGGATGTGGAAATGCAATGCCACATGAGCGAGATGAATAAACACCCAGCAATAAAAGATAATGGGAGAGGATTTACCCCAGCAAATTATTTGTCAAAATTACAAACACCTAAATACAGACAGTCATTTACCCTCGCAAGATTCAACGTGCTGCCATCTGCCTTATTGCAGGACAGATTCGAGGGTAAACCATACGCAGAACGAGTCTGCCCCTGCGGCTTGATGGGGGTAGAAACTGTCTCTCATGCCTCGTTACGCTGCCGTTTCTATGGGGATATACGCTCGGTATTTATTACCCCTGCTATGCAAAAATCTCCAAATGATTCCGAACTTCAATGTCTAAAATCCCTGGTAGAGAACAAGGATCCCAAGATCACGTTAAGGGTAGCCAAATTCTGTGCAATTGCCATAAAACTTAGGGAACAAACTGTGCTATCATAATGATTAAGGCCTTAAATGATAATTTTAGGTTATATGTTAATAACTAAGTTTTAATTTATATATTTTTAAACTGTTGCTATATCTGTATTGTCCCTGTTATACCTAATTGCATATTCAAATGTATTCCTATTGTGTTTTATGACTTCCTTGATATTGTATGTGGGCTGGAATTGGTCTGTGACCAAAATAATAAAATTCATTCACACTTTGGGCATGCGTGCCCTAGGGGGTAAGGTACACGTTTTCCATATGAATTACTCACCTCATATTTTCTGTAGTTTACTAATAAGGCAAGCAGGACAACAGCTTCATAACCATGTTCCCTGCGACTGGGGAGACTGGAGAGGATCTAAAATCAAGAAAAGGAGTAACTTAGATTAACTACGGTTCTATGCTGCAAAGAACAAAGTGATTCTAGACACCTGAACTGAAAAGATGGAGATAAACAACAGGCAAACAGACCCAAAGTCTGTTTCCAAAATGAAACTATACAACTTTAAAAAGGCCTTGACAATCCCCATTTGTATAGAGCAAATTCAAACGAAAATTTTACCTTGAAGAGAATCAGCACATTTGAAGGGAATGAATAGCTGGGTACGGACTTAAGCTGACTGCACTAAAAAAAATTACTTGTCATAGCTTATTAGAGAATTAGGTTCACAGTGCCAAATTTATAAAAGATCTGAATGAAATCTTCTAAAATGTATCCACTGACCAGAACAAAAACAGAAAGACTAAAGCAAGAGAGACATTAACATGCTACTTGGCATTCATCTTAAGTTTCCATTTAAGCAACATCACAGGAACTGCACTATTTATAGCTATGCAGTATGGAAAATTTAACTGCCCAGAGATTTGTGATTTTTTTAGGGGGGGGTGGAACTTACCTGTAAGATAGCTTCAAAGATGCTGTTAATCATCACATACTCCAGAATTGTGTTTTGACTGATGTTATCTGTCACCTGAATTGAGAATCAAAGGGTGGTTGTTGTTTTAAAGAAGTTTCTGGAAGTGACAACACACTTAAAACATGCTCTTATCTACTACTACCCTTGCAAAATTACTGAACTGCACCCACCACTCCACAGTATTTTTGTTGTTTCAAGAAGCAGTGCTCTCAATTACTGAAACTCTCCCATATTCTGTGTAATGAAGCCCATTATTTGTGGGTTCTAGGCATATGTACTAGGGCTACAGTGAGGTTACTGATTTTGGTATACACTTTAATGATTTTACTTAGTACAATACTAATGCTATCTTATCACTTATATAATTTCACCTGAACCATTTTGTTCTGGGCTATCTTCTATCCCTATGGGTGCTTTCTAAATATTGCTAGTAATAAAATCATTATTTCCAACACCAGAAGATTCATCACAATGCTTCTTGCTACATTCCTACCATTGAGCTCTGGATAGAGGGAAGCTGAAAATCTCTGTTAGAAAATAGGACTTAGGCTGGAGACTCTTGAAACTTAAGACTTTACTTGGCAGAGCTTTAGGGATGTGCTTGAGGTACAGAAGCTCACATACTTGCATTAATTATGGGTTGGCCTACCTCTCACCCTGCCCTCAGGGTGATTTTCCTTGTTCATTATTAGCTATTGGGAAAAGTTGTAGGATAGGATAGACAAGATAGACATTTGTAAAGAAAGAAAAACAATGCAAACTTGCAACAAAAAAGAAACCAATTTCTCACAGGTAGATATCAGCAACAAATACAAAACTCTCTGTAAATTAGTAAATCTTCCCTAAAATAATTAAGGGTATCAAACTTCCCTCCATGAGATGGATACACTGAACAATCTTAAAACAGGGTCTATACATAAGAGTACATTCCTGCCTGTGACAGGAAAAGAGGCTTCACATTAAATGTACTAACACAATACTTATATCCAAGACTGTAATTTAGACAGCAGTCATCTCTATAACAGGAATACTGATCAGCTGGAATGGAAAGTTCCTCTGCCTTAGAAATTAAGAATTCCTTGCTAATTCACAAACAACAATTTCCAAGTTTTGAAAGTGCATGCTTTTTATAGTTGACTCTCTATTGTCTATTACTTACAGTCACCAAACAGAGTAATAGCTTCAGGCACAAACTCTTGAGACTTTCAGAGCCTTCTGCACATAGCAGAGCATCCAGACTCTCCATCAGATTCTAGAGGGGGAAAAGTTACTATGAACCACAGCATATCCATTACTTCTCACAACCCCCACACAGATGCTGTACCCGATACAGTACTAGGAACATAGGACGCTGCTTTAGCCTGAGTGAGACTACAGGCCCATCTAGCTCAGTCTTGTCTACACCAAGGGTTGTCAACCTGGCCCCTACTGCCCACTAGTGGGCATTTCAGGATTCTAGGAGGGCGGTAGGGGGTTCTACGGCACAAGCTGAAACCTCCTTCCATCGAGCACTGGTGGGCAGTAAGGAAATTTTAACATCAAGAAAGATGCCTTAGTGAGCAGTAGGTATAAAAAGGTTGACTACCCCTGGTCTACACTGACTAGCAATGGCTCTCCAGGACTTCAGGCAGGGAACATTCCTAGCCCTACCTGGATATGTCAGGGATTGAATTTAGGACCTTCTGCATGCAAGGCAGATGCTCTGCCACTGAGCTATGGCCCTTCCCCACAGAGTTTAATCATGATCCTTGATGGGAAGGATCTATGTTAGTAAAATTCTAGGTCAAGAATGAGGAACCTTTGGCTCTCTGAATATGGTTGACTTCAAATGCCCATCAGCCTCAGCCAGCATGGCTAAGGTAAGAGGTGATGGAAGTTGCAGTCCAACATCTGGAGGACCACAGGTTCTCCATCTCTGGTCTAAATGAAGCTGTCTTGCATACATACTATTATGTCTGGTCCCCTATGTTATGGCTTTACAAAAGCTAATAAAAGCTTTCCATTTAAAGAATGTTCTTTCTTTGTAAACTGCACTTTTACTATATATATACTTTGGAATAACTTCTACTCTGCCGCTGGTCTTGGTGTTTTAGAATTCTTAACTTTTCATAACTTATATTTTATTTTGCTAAATCGTATTTTGATTTTGTTGTTAGCTGCCTAGCGTTTTTTATGGAGGGATTTGTATACAAATGTCTTTAATAAATAAATCTGTTTAATTACTTTCATCTCTAGAAGGTATTCTCTAAAAGGTATTCTGTCCCATCATCTAAAACATAAATATTACCAAGTATATATTTCCCAAGGCAGATAACCACAACAAATTAAAGCAACAGTTCTGCCTAAAACTGTGCTTCATCAAATCAAAACCACACAGTGTGGATTGTGACACACAATTTTGTTCCCTCAGAATCTCAGCTGATTTCACAAAAGGAAATAAAAATGTACGCCCAGATGGATGCACAGAGTAGTCTGAGAGTGAAGTGCCAGTGCTTGCATGAAGGATCCTTGAGTGGGGCTTCCTTGCACTGATCTGATTATGCTGTAATTCTCAAGCAAGGTGCTATTATACTGTAATTAGCCTTGCTTCCTTATGGAGCTAATTCGCCCCACACAAAAGAAAACCCAGCTGTGATACATTTAGTTATGAAGCATTTTAAAGGATTTCTATTTTTGCCCTCTAGTTGCAAATCACAGCCTCATTATAGACATTTATACAGTGTCTAAAAGTCAACACATCATTTGTGCAAAAAGCACTATATGCCATTATTTATTCTCTGTTACCAGTACTCAGAGGACAAAGAAAGCTAGCAGAAATATAAGCAACGCATGAGGTTGCATGCAGATATCAACTATATTTGAAATGAGACTGTCCATACCTTGGCCAGGACCTTTAATACTATGGGAGACACTGTAACCAATATATTTAACAATGGATTAACATATCTCTTCCACAAGCACACCATTGCCTCTTATTGCAGTCTCCCTAACCCTCACCGGCAGCACTTTCTTTTATTGCACTCTAGCTAGCCCTCACCTTCATACACAGTTCAGCCTTGTCAAAACCCATTAACATGTTGATGATGTCAAAGCCAGATGTGGATTTGTTCTTCTGATGAACTCCACGGATCAGTGCACACAGCGTCTGTGTCGGAAAGAGAAAAACACTAGAACTGTGAGAAAGCTTTCAGTGCACCAAGAGCCTATTATTATATGCCCTAGACCCTTACAGCTGTATTTTGGGAAGATGTTTACTTTGATTTAGTATAACACAGCAGATTCATATTACATAGTCTTCACTCTCTTCCATGTCCATGCAGGCTGCTTGCCTGTTTTGGAACTTGAAATATGCTTACATAGATTCAGTCTCAATTACTCTCCTGACTGCCAACAAAGTAGCAAAGAAGAGAAACCATTTTATTATTATATAAATGTTAACAGAGGGGATTTTTGGTCTAGCACACTGAACTGACATGTATCTTAGTCAATCTTAATGGGAAGTGGACTCTTTCCTTCATCAACACTGATACAACTGTCATTAGCTGCCTGTTCCTGGGTTTAGCTCCACTGGAGACACAAAATGTAGAGTACAGCACCTGTAATGCATTGACCACTCTGATAGGATGTTCTTCTCCCAAAGCCCGGATGCAGCGCTGGAACAAACAGTTAATATTATCTTTTATCTTCATCAGCTCTTCGCCATCTAGAGACTCCAGCTTCCCTTCCAGGTACTCCAAGTTCACCTGTCAAGACAAAGGGAAAAGGGAAAAGCCAATTCATGGAGTCACTGAGGACATGGCTAAAGGTGGAAAATTGCTACATAGATGAGTAAACATGAAGAGATGATTAGAAGACAGTGGATGTTTTTGACCTTTGCTATATTACCTTCATGAGGAAGAGCTCCTCCCAAAACCGAGGACTGCATTTACTGGGATCCTCTGTCTGAAAGAGAACGTAATTCCTGTTACAATGGCCACTGTGGATACAAAATATGGATGTCCTTATAGCAGTATTATAACCATTCTAGGTCCAGGAAAACAGGAAACAGCATGCAGAAATGGGCCCTGAGACACACCATATATTCTTCCGCAGTTTATCAATGGTAGAGCCTGCAGAGGTAATTCTAAATGAGGAAATCTCCTGCTGTACAGATATACTCACCTCAAAGCAGGAAAGTAAAAGCATACCCAGAGGCAGGATTCACTGCATTCCCCTTCTCATTCTTAATACTAGATACTACTAATACTAAACTTAGAGAGGAAACCAGAGATAATGCAATAAGGGACAGCTCCAGGGCACCCTGGCTTACACTTCCCAATGGGACTACTTCAGCATAGTAAAATGTATCCTACAGCTGAACAAAATGCCACAATGAGGAGAGCAAAGTCCAATCCTTACCGTAAAGATCTCATCATACATTAGCACAACCTTCTCTTTCAAGGGTTTCTTACTAGCTGAAGATTTCCGGAGCAATCCGCCTTTCTTCTCAGCTTGCGCCATGGCTTGCAATCTATGGATAGAGAGACATGCCACATTTCAGAGCTCTCTCAAGATTAATTTCCACAGCATCCATACGTTTCCAGGTTATGCTCTCTTTAAAACATTTTTAGAGCTTACAAGGCACTTTATAGCTATTAACTACATTACAGCCATCTTAATTTCCTCTGGGCTGCTTCACACATATTTTTTCTACATAAGAGAAAAAATGTACAAAAAATAAGTTTAATAAAATACAAGTGTACATTTGTCCAAATGTGCATAATTCAAAATAGATTTGCACATGATTTTTTTATATGCAATTCTTTTCTTCTTATACCTGCTGCAGGAATCATTTCACATCAGGTATTCTGGACAGAAAGGAAAAGTGTGGAGCATGGAAGATTACAGATTCATTTAAAAAGGTGAGGAACTGGAGAGAAAGTCTTGTTAAAAGTAATCCAACAAATATCTGGCTAAGCCAGAGTCCCAAACAGGAAACCCCAAGCAGGAAGTATAAATTTAGCACCTAAGAAAGTAGAAATTGGTCTACTGAGCACTATAGTTGTATCAGAAGTCCTGCTAAATTAGGAATCCTGCAACACAACTTCACACCAATCTTATACACACAAAAATCTGTACCTGTTAATATAAAAATGCAGTGCACACAAGCCACAGATACACATTTAGAAATATATTATGTAGATACATGCTCCAGGCAGTTAGCATTGACTGAAATTCTAAACATGTACAAATGATGATAAGCACACCTTTGTTTAACATAGGAATTGGCCCAAAGGAATATTTTCTATTCAACAACTATTCTCTACCATTATTGAAAAGTTTGCTTTCCTCTTGTGAGCAAGAAGTCACAAAGAAAGTGTCACACTGCCCTACAATCCCATAGCCTACATTGCAAAAGTCTCCTTTCCTGGGGTAAACTACCAGCCCTCACCCCAATACTAGGATTACTGGATTTAAAGCAACTAGCATCTGTGCTGACATAGACTTATAGAGGTAAAGCAGAAGCTGGGGCATATGGCAGTTCCATTTAGGCACAATAAATAATGCACAGAGCAGCACAAACATGGTAGCACATCTGCAACGCCTAAAGAGCTCCTCATTTCAACTGCTTACAATAGAGAGAAAATACCACAACTTTCTCCTTCATGAGCATTTCCAGTGACTGACATATATTAGCTTCAGCCTACCACACAGAGATTTATCTTCTGCAAACATATGAAGCAGGTCATATAGCAGGACATTTCTTCCACACATTTGTCTGGTCTAAAGGGGCAGGTGCAGAAACATTCACTATTGTTACCTTTGGAACACAATGCCAATCCCTACCAGGTAGTGCAATGCACTACTGGCATCACCTTCTTGTAATTTTCTGTGTTGTATTCAATTAACTTTTATTCCGAGTAGATGCATTGAAGTTAATGGACCTAAGTTAGCCATGGTCACTAATTTCAAGGAGTCTACTCTGAATACAAGTTGGTTGAATACGACCCAGAAAGCTGTAGGAAGGCGATACCAGTAGCACAACATTCTGTTTGTCAGACTCAAAGATTTTTGTGACAAAAATCATAAAGTCGGAGCAAGATCAATAGGACACACTTATGTCCATATACTCTGAGTAGTCTACCGGGAATACAACTAATCACACCATGTCACCACTACTAAAACAACAAGCCATACTTCTGGTTCAAAGTTATTTCATGCGGTTAAAGAACATCCTTGTACACCTAGTCAGGAGTAACAGATTTCAGTTCTTGTGTTGGGTGCCCAGGAAAGCAAAATATTCTACATCCCTTTGTAAAATGAGAGCAAAGAAGCTACAGACTTATCATGCAGATAAGTTCGCGCTTTCAACAAGACTAGAACTGGGACACAGGCTGTCCTAAACTAGACAGAGTACACATGCATATGGGAAATTGCTAGAGGCAACAATTAAGACTGTCTCTTCTATCTTATAGCTGCCTACGTTAGAGAATCCAAAGTAACATGTGGAAAGCTGTTAACAAAAAGTACAAATACCCTCTCATTCTAAAACTTCAAGGGCTTTTTTGGTCTCGTGATCTACAGAAATCACTGGTACAGACCTTCATTCTTCTTCAGTTTTAGAAAAGTAGCTGCTTATTTCAACAAGCTATTACCATGTTTCCAAACAAACACAGCATCATAATTCTAGCAGATTGAAATGCATCCCCAAAGTCTTCAACATCTGAGGGTCCACCAAGGGGCTGAGCAAGAGAGATCAATAGGTGGAATTGGTTATAGCATTCCTCCAGCATCCCAATCCAGAGCAACTTTTTTAAAAGCTTGACCGGGTAGTATGCAATACCCAAGGGTGGGACAGGGCAGGGAGAATTATAGTCAGACAGATTCTGATTTTCAAATAATGCCCTAAGTGCTACCAACAAACAGGAGAAGGATATTGTTATGCCCTGGTTGTGAACCTCTCCAACTTCTCTCTCTAGTCACCGTCGACAGCCAGAGACCAGACCCAAAGTAATGTCTGCCACCACAGACTGAAACCCACTGAAGCAATGTCAGAGTACGCAGCTGCTGTGTTCCTGCATCACCGCCCCTCTGCTTTCTCCAGCCCCTTCGGCCTGTTGTAACAGGCAGAGAAGAAAAGAGGCAACAGAGCAACAGGGCATGACACAGAGCAGCTACATACACAGCTGCTGCCAGACACATTAATTTCTCCTTATCTCATATTATGCAGAAAGACTAAAAAAGAAGAAGCGAGATTAAACATGGACTTTTGCAG
Organism: Podarcis tiliguerta; assembly: GCF_965153285.1. NCBI lineage: Eukaryota > Metazoa > Chordata > Lepidosauria > Squamata > Lacertidae > Podarcis > Podarcis tiliguerta. The sequence goes on along the minus strand of NC_139538.1, from coordinate 41,875,082 downwards.
AGATGACATTAAAATCGGGAAATACTCTATTGGCACCATACAATTATATGGTGAAACTGAAATATTTCTAGAAATAGAATTTTCTGTTCTAAACATAATATTTTACAGTGCAATATTTCCCTGTCATAGCCTGCAGTCTCATCCCATGACTGAAACTACGTAAGAAGAACTCTGCTGAGCTTATCTTGTCCACCATTCTGGTCTCAGTAGCCAACCAGATGCCAAAGGGAAGCCCCTAGGCAAGGCATGCCTGCAACAGCACTCTCCCATTCCCGGCAAATGATATTCAGAGGCAAGCTCATTTCTTTCTACTACCAGAGTTTAAAACTGATCTACAAGGGAACAAAATTAAGCCCACAATAACCTCAGAATGGCCTCAGTGCCTATAAATTAAGCCTCTTGCGACCCCACATCCAGGAATACATTTGCACACCTAGAACTAATTGGAACTAAGGAAGCCACTTGTGTGTAAGCAATATAGACTCCAACTGCCTCATATTAAGTTGCAAACACACTCCATAGCCAGTGGGGGGTAACATTATTTTATTATCCTGAAACCTACAGCTGAAGTAATGAAGTAGCCAGTTTTTAATTTCAAACTTCTTATCCCGAGAAAGCAAAGCATCTTACCGAAGTTAGTTACAGGTGTGATACAAGTACCTTCCTTAGAATCAGCACTTACAATTTTGATCTTCTTTTGTACAGCTCAGTGTCTAAGAAGTCCCCATGTGAAGCAGCTACTACTTCTGTAATACAAAGAGAAAGGGAAAAAAGAATACAATAAGATCAAGTTTGCAATGCAAGAACCCCTGCTGTCCTGCCATGTTCCGACTCTCAAGTTAAAACCTGCCTGACAATGACTTGATTCACTGCCCAGCAAGTTTAGCTCACGTGTTTCAGATCCCTCCACCACAAAAACACCCAACCGACTGATCTTACTAACACAGAGAGAGAAAATACAGAAGCAAAATGAGAAAGGAGAAGAATTAGAGAAGGAAAAATAAAATAGACACTGTTGGCATAACCAACCACAACTACTTCTAGAGAACGGCAGACAAACGGACGGTAACCCATTAAGAGTTAGACATATCAGTCACAAATATGCAGTTTTATTTATGATATTTAGAAGCATAATATAAGATGTCCCTCTACATCAGAGCCTCTGAACAGCTTACAAAGGATTCCCAAGAATCCACCCCTTATAGCAGGGGTGGGAAGAGTGTAGACTGGAATCTACTGATAGATCTCTAGACAATTTGCAATAAATCAGCAAGCATTCCTGACTCCCAGTTGTTTAAAAATAGCAACAAGATGACTTTTCACACCTAAATTAGGCTGCAGAAATGAAGAACGCTAACCAGGAATGCACTTTTCTGTGAAAGGGTTGTGAGCTTAATTCAGTTATGGTACTGAAAACCAATTCCTGGGCTCAGAATGTACTCAGAGGCACCCTCTTCTTTAATTATAACTGTATGTCTTTTGCTCCTGGCTCTGGTTAATAGATATTGGGACTCTAATAAAGAAGAAAGAATATTTGCCAAGTCTGTAGTCTGTCTACTCTTTCCTGATAGAGCCAATTCTGCTTCATACTTGCGGCAAAAGTGTGCCAGGGACTTTCAGACCATTCTCCAGGCCAATCAATCTCAATTATAATAAACTAACCATCAACACTGGGACACAAACCTCTAATCAAATTTTGCTATTGGAATGTGAGCTGGTGGGCAATGTTACCTCTTGAACTAGAGAGGTATGGGTCCAAATTCCTACTTAGGCATGAATGCAGATTGTCTTTTAAGTTAACTGTACTCTTACAACTTCAGCTCCCCTTCATTATGTACAAATGTTAATTATTTAAACAAAGCTTCAATGATAAGTTGTTACAGAAATAAAAACCATGAGGAAATCTTCTAATCTGTGTCAGAGCTACCACAAAATGTAAACCATGGAATCTGTTACCTTTGAATAAATGCTAATACACTTTCAAAGCACAGTGTTGGGATTATGTGAATAGATACTCATTATGATGGGATATAAGGGGTTGCATTGAGTGGAGGCACAAGATGATGATGAAATTACTAATAGTGAAATCAAGTGGGGAATGCCAGAAAAAGAAAAAAGAAGTGGAGAATGCCAGGAAAAGTAACAAGACCACAGAGAAATATGAGAGAAGAATCAGTTCATTCAAGGGAACTCCAAGGGTTGCAGATATAAAACAATTTAAAAACAAAAACCGCCAATAAGGGCAGGAAATTCTCAGTAACCACAGAATATTGTTGGGGGGCAGAAATGGTGTGTGTGTGTGTGTGTGTGTGTGTGTAGAAAGGGAATGGCCTGCTGGAGGAGGGAAGCCATAGTTGCCTAGCTGCAACCCCATGTGCATTTTCCCATTTCCCTTATGGCTGCTTTCATGCATAAAGACAAGGGTCATCATGAATATCACATTAACTGTGGTTTTAAGTTCTGCAGCTTCTCTTTTACTTCAAAGTGTTTGCTTTATGAAATGGGGAAATGCATAATGTATTTTATAAGTCATTTGAAAAACATATACCTTGCTGTTAAGCAAGTGTTCACCATTTCAATTTTAGGTTCTCTCACTTGGTTATGTGTAACCCAAAAAAAAAACTATAGACAGAAGAAATCAAAACACAGGTATATTTTAAAATGAATACAACTGGCACATGGAGATTGCAATACTTCTGAAAAGTTGTTTGATTTTATTAACTTGTGCAAGCACACTTGGAGCTGCTTCAGACATTACAAAATCCCAACATGGAGCTACGTCTGTGTGGGAATTAACACATACATAGACCATCAAAGAAAGTGGACAACACATATGTACTGTAATGCATGTGTACACTTTCTTGTGCACGCAGCTGCTATAATCACTCAGCTTTCCTGTGAACACATAACAAAGTGCGTTCATGCACTGTGATGGTATAAGCTATAAACGTAGGAGCCAACTCCTACGAACCGAATAACAGTCTTCACTGTGCCCATAGGTATACCCTGGAAGGCTAAGAAAAGAAGGGAATCCACCTTTGAAGCATATTAATTTAGTCATCTCCAACAGCTGGGAATTGACTCTATTACGTGATCTAGGAAGAATGGACCCCATATAGAAACAAGATTTGGGGCAGGGGAGCCAATCGTTTATCAAAATACGTGGAAACACGAGAAAAAAGAGCACATTGGTCCCAATTATGAGGGCAGGGAACCACGTGGAAGCTTAAGCGTGTGGGCAACAGCAGAACAAGACACTTCACCTGCCCCCAAATGAGACCCCTTCCATCTTCCATACTACTGCAACAGGGGTGCAGGAAGGTGAAAGCACTTAACAGAAAAGAGGAGTGGGGGAGATGACTAGAGCAGGAAATGCATAAAACTGCCTCCTGAGCAGCAGCACCTACCTACTTCCTCCCGCCCCACCCTGCCCCACCCCAACTCACCTCCACTGTAAACGGGGCTCTCCTCTTCCCATCCCATGTACGGTCCCCTATCCCACGTACACAGAAAAACAGGTGCGCTCAGGCCCTCTTCTCCCTAAACACGCCCCAAGTGCGCCCCACAGGCAGCCTCCTCAAAAGTCCCCCCTGCACCCCAACACGCCTCCCTCCGTCATGTTTTGCCACCCGACCCCAGGCAATGTCGCCAGGTCCTCTCCCACCGCCACCCCAACTTCACACACCTGGTCGCTCCCTCCCTATCCTCAAAGGGCGCAGCCTAACTACAGAGCGTGGGGCGCAACCGAGGCCGGACCCTAAAAGGAAGGGAGCGAAACAGCCCCCCGTTACCTGAGCGGGGCGACCGCCTCTCGGCGCGCATGCGCCACCGAGTCAGACTTCGCCCCGCCCCCTCCCTACTACGCAGGCGCGCCGTCCTTTATCTGCCCGGTCCCACCTCCAACCACCTTGCGGAGGACGGCTTCTGCTGGGTACTAGTGCGAGTTGAGTGCGGATGAAAAGCGAACGGCATAGCCGAGCCGGCCTTACACGGGCATATATGGAGCAGAACTGGCTTCCCGCAGCCAGTTATTTTGTAATTTACCCCAGGATTAGAAAGTACGGAAGCAGATGTAATTTTCAAAGCCCGATCCACTGTATTTACATCCCACGCGCTTTTTTACCTGGGGGAAGCTCTGTTAAACATATTGCGGCTTACTCCAGAGTCCATGTGCAAAGAATCGTACTACAGGGCTGCAGTGTCCTGCGTACGGGGATCTTAAGCCCTTCTTATGTAAAACTCCTGTACTTGTGAAAGGATCCACATAATCTGCCTCCAAGATCCCTAATCAGTTGATCCCCGTTCCTAAGACCTTGAAGTAGCCTGTGTAAAAGAAGCAGTTACCACCACGAGGTAGGTACACACTCACACAGCATAAACGTGAAGAAACCCTAGCTGCAAATTAATCCATGCAATTAAATCAGATCAAATCAATCAGCCGGTTTGTCGTCCTGTACATGTGTGCTCTTCATGTACCGCTGCGCATACTCACTGTTAGATAAGAACAAACTGTTGACGTTTGGTTCGCTCGCTTGTAGTCAGCAGATTTGCAGAAATTTGCAACTAGACGGCTGTTCATCCTGCTCTGCAGATAGTCTGGGCGTGTTTGTCATTCCAGACTTTTTCCTGCCTCTGCTTGTTTGCTTCTGAAGAAGAAATAAATACAAAGACGGGAAATGTGCCCCACTCTTGGCAAAGCAAGAAACCTCGTCTGAGAAGCATTGCTGCCTGCACACACATTTGTATAGTTCAGACACACCATCCTTAAGAACATAAGGACAGCCTGCTGGATCAGGCCAATAGCTGATCTAGTCCAGCATCCTGTTTTCATAGTGGCCAACTTGATGCCTATGGCAAACCACCAAGCTGGGCCCAATCCTTCTTATTCCCCACTAAAACTAAGGTAAAACTAAGTTTGCAGGAATATAATACAGTTGTACCTCGGGTTACATACGCTTCAGGTTACAGACTCTGCTAACCCAGAAAAAGTGCTTCAGGTTAAGAACTTTGCTTCAGGATGAGAACAGAAATCGTGCTCTGCCGGCCTGGTGGCAGCAGGAGGTCCCATTAACCAAAGTGGTGCTTCAGATTAAGAACAGTTTCAGGTTAAGTACGGACCTTCAGAACAAATTAAGTACTTAACCCGAGGTACCACTGTATTCTCTGAGGCAAGACAGATATGCACCCCAATCCTATGCACCTCTACTCAAACATAAGTTCCACAGTGGTACTAGAAAGGGTGCACAGGACTGAACCCCTTTTTGAAGTAAACTTTGGTGGGGGTTTTATAAATGAGTTTAAGAAAGCAGCCTGATCCTATTGGAAGAAAATTCAGTTTATTTCAGTAGGGCTTATTCTTGAGGCTAGGAAGCTGCTTTTGGTGTACTTCAGGCCATGAACGTAATTGTTTGTGGACTGCACACCATGTTACTACAAGTTTAGACTGCCATCTTTACCCTAAGGCCGCTTTCCTGTGAGGCCCACTCAAGCAGGGGGACTATGACTGCACTGTTCAATAAAGCCAATGATTGGTCTCCTGTCGGAAAACCCCAACGAAGCGTTCCGCTGATTTCAACAATCCTATGTTAACACAGTGCTAAAAACCACTGGCTTGTGATTTACTTCCACGGTAAATTGCAGTGTTATACGAAGTAAACGCCGCTGAGCACCATGGGACTTACACTGGAGTAAACATGCATTGCAGGTAATGCAAAGCGGGTATTTTGAGGGGCCAAAGGTCTGCTGAGTCCTCTCACCCTTCGTAGTAAATACTCTGCGACCTGCCTCTAAAACTTAAACCGCTTAGAGATTCCGTCGAAATATGAAGCGCTATACAAGTGAAAACTAATGATGATAATGACGTGTCTCTTTAACGTAGGGCGGAGCTGTAAAGCAGGCCCGGCAGGGCTCCTGCTCTCCTTTGCCTGCTTCTGCACTCCGGAGCCGCAGCTCATTCGGGGCGGTTAGATTTTTAACCTCATCGGGCAGGGACGGAAGTAAGAGAGCCGGAGGCAGCTCGGGCTCTGCCGCCGAGGCCCGGCCGCGGAAGCGACTGCGCCCGGAAACGAGAGGCCTCGTGATTGCAGTAATTGTGCGGGGCGCTGTTGCTTTCGGACCTGGACTGGGAGAGGCGCCGAGGTTCTCGCTGCCCGCGCGCCCAGAGCTTCGCTCGAGAAACGCCCGGGTCGACCTGCCTGCACTCGGCCTCCTCGGGGCGGACCCGGGGCACCTAAGGAAGAGCCGCTGTCAACTCCCGAGAGCGCGCGAGGAAGGGACAAAAAGGGAAGAAGCGGGGCAGCGGGAGGAGGACGAGGGACGGAGCCCGGGAGTGCCAGGACCTGACCGCTGCGGAGGAGCAGAGGAGCAGGGCGCGCAGGAGCTGGCGGACTAGAGTTAAGGGGACTCAGAGGCAGGCAGCGGGGCCCTCCTCGAGGACGTGGAAGTGCCCGGCGAGAGCAAGAAGGGCGTCGAGGGGGGATATAGTGGCGCCAGAGTCGGCGGGGAGACCGGGCGAGGCCAGGCTCCCGGCTCGAAGAGGCAGGGCGCGTTGGTGAGGCGCCGCCAGCTTCGCCCCGCCGCGGCGCGTCCCGCTGAGCTCCTTCCCCATGTGGTCGGCAGCCGCGGCGGACGCCCCGAGATGAAGCTGCGGCAGGTCTCGGACTGGAGCGACTTCGTCCGCGGCCGCTGCCTGCGAGAGCTGCTGGAGCAGGGCCGCCCGGGCGAGGCTCCCAGCCGCCTCTTAGCCAGCCCGGACAGGCAGCATCTGCTTCTGTTGTGGAACCAGCCGGCCTCGCAGGCTCGGGTTGTGGCCTTCCAGCGCCTGGGCGCCGACGGGGCTGACCTGGAGAGGAGTTGGCAGCCTCCTCAGCCGCCCGTGGTGGGGCTGCTTTTCCTGGAAAGCCCCGCGACAGCTGTCTCTTGGGTGCTGACGATCATCTGGGAGCACGGCAAGACTGAACTCTGGCGATTTGTGCCCGCAGTGGGGTGGCACTTGCTGCAGAGCCTGGAGCTGTGCCATGGAGCTCGTGCCCGGGTTGTCTCCATCTGCAGCTGGGGGGCCCAGCTGGTGTGGTGTGAGGAGAGGCCCCCCTTGGACGCCCAGCTGACGCCCGAGAGGAGAGCCTTCAGGTACTGCATCTGCACTAGACGCCTTCAGATCGGGGAGCAGGGAGCCCAGCTGAGCCCCTTAAGGATTGTCTTGCACAACAGCCCTGTGTACCGAGTGCTTGCCTCACCCTCTGGTGTTTTCCTGCTGCCCACTCCAGCCACCTTCCAGGGAGTAGCCAAGTTTGTCCTCATCTGGCGTCCCGAAAATGCTGACATCATCATTGCTGCTCCATCCAAAGGTTGCATTTGTACTAAGGCTTTGCTTCCAGGCAGTGAAGTGGACTTCAAGAAGCTGCTCTTGGGCTGTGTGGGACTCTTGGCAAACATGGACCCTTTGGATATCCATAGCTGTGTGCTCTCTGGTCGCAGGGGGCTCCTCCTGGTTAGCACGGCAGGAGCTGTGGAGCTGGTACAGCCCGACGGAGTGTGGAGACCCATCTTTGACTTTGGGGCAAGTGCCTTGGCCCCAGGGGAGCAGGTCCAGCTGAAGGTTTTTGGGGACACCCTTGCCTGCTTCTTTGGAGGGGCTCTTTATCTTGTGGACTTGGGCAGCAGGCAGTTGATAGAAAAGAAAGTCCTGAGCACGGAGGAAGTGCTTTTTCTGGACTTCCATGCTGAGGAGGAGGAAGTGCAGCTCCTGGGTCCAAATGGCATCTACAGCCTTGACTTCTCTGGTACCGACAGGGAAGAGCCCACCCTGGTGGAGATGGTTTTTGAAGAGGCCTGCAAATACTATCAGCGGCGGAGCCTCAGCAGCTCTCAGCTCACCGTAGAGAAACTGAAAAAGGGAGACATGTTCCAGGCTCCCATTGCACTCTCCTCCATCCTGTGCTATAGCCTTGCTTCCAAGGATAAACGTCCCAGGGCCCTCCCAGAGCCTTACGCCAAACTGCTGGGCACAATGCAGCTGGAACTGCAGAGCTACCAAAAGCTGGAATTCCTTAAGCTGTGTGTGGTCGGGGCCTCGGAAAGTGAGGTGGAGAGCTATGGTGAGGCGCTCGTGGAGCAGGAGCTCGGTCGTCTTCTCCACTTGGACTTAAACAAGGAGAACCTGGCCTACCTGAATGCCATCTTCAGTTCCTTCCCTGGGGCCTCTTGGAAGGCCATCCAAAACCACCTGCAGCTGCAACAAAACGGGGATGGAGTACTGGTTGCCAGAGCTACTCCAGATGTGTGGAAGAAAATCCTGGGGGGATCAGTGCCCGGCCTCAGCAAGCAAGAGGAGGGGCCTCTAAATGGGATGGTTCCACTTTTTGAACTCGTCTGTCTCTCGCTGCACCAGTTCAAGCCCAAGTGGCTGCCTCAGTTTGTGGGGCTATCCCAAGAGTACATGGGTGCCTCTTGGACTTACGGCAACAAGGAGGGCCCCGAGGGTGCTGTTCCCCTCTACAAAAGGGCACTGGCTGTGCTGCCAAGGAGGAGCAGAGGCTCTCTGGCAGATGGGGAAATGGAGATTGAGCTCCTGCTATGCAGCCAGCGGCCCAAAGCCATCCTGCAGGCCATGGACCTCCTTATCCAGCATGGGAGATGGCAGCGTGTGATGGAGGCTGCAGAAAAGTTCTCCGTGCTAAGCCCTTTGCTGAACAAAGAGATCTTCACCATCCTTTTGAGAGAGTGCTCCCAGCATAGGGACCTGGACCCTTACTTGGACAAGCTGTGGGAACTCTGCCCTACAAATCTGAGCGCTTCTGACATCCTGAGCGTTCTTCAGCAATACTTACCCCCAACAGAACTTGATCCTCCTCCCTTTCTCCCAGGTGGGTCATCCCAGCTGACTGTTGGCCTGCTGAAGCCCCTGTTGCACAGACTAACCCAGGGCCCACCTGGCCAGGATGAAATCTATGCTGTCTTACAGAGTCCAACTTTCCCACCACCAACCCCACCCAGGCAAAAGAAAGATACCCCAAAGGCAGCTGCCCAGGAGGAGTTAACCCCCTTTCAGAATCACACACACCACTCATTGCGTGAGGTGGTATGAAGCTTAGAGGTGGGGACGACAGGCAAAAGGGCATCCACAGTAATTGGGCCTGGTAGGGGTCAGGAGCCTTCAACCTGTGTATCCACTTAGGCCCTGAATCAGCCAGCTGCCTCTGCCAGAGTGGGAGGTAAATCCCAAAGTTTATTGCATTGCCAATGGGTTTTTTGGAAGAGTGCAGTTCTTGTAGCAAGGGTTGGGTGTTTCTGGTGCCTTAAACAAGAGCAGATAAAGTCACATAGGAGCTACACTATTGCTCACACAGTTGAGATGAGCTGAAGAACTGCTGCTGGTGTGTTCCCTTCCATTTGTGAATGATGCTGGTGGGCTTGGGTTTTGTTAAACTTCCTCTACGTTTTGGTAAAATGCTAGTCTACATGCATCTGACGTATTTGCATGCGAGCTTAGTGTCACTGGGGAATTGCCTTGCTTTGACTACCTTAAGGATGCGCATCTTGAACTTCCATCAATATGCTTTAGTAGCTACCTTTTAAAGTGCAGGGATTGCTCCTGGCAATATGCCATCCTGTATGTTGCCAAGTTTCACTGACCAGTATTACTTCCCCCTGAGACCAGCGTTTTGGAAAGTCCCTGACGGAAAGCATGTCCTCTGTCTGCTTCTCTGGCTGATAACCCACAGCTCACTCCTCTGATGTGTTTAAACATGCATTATTTACCTGCAACTGGGGAAGCCCCACTGCGCACACCTTTGTCCCCTAGAGTGGTTTTATCTTTTGCTTTTTATAAAAAAAGAAAAGTGGAGGTTGTCAATAGAAGGAGCTCTGCAGTTCCCTGGAGTAGGGCATGTCCTGTACACTTGCAGAGTAGTGTAGCCCTTGCCTCGTGTTTGGGACCCCATGCTGGCTGTAGGCTTAAATCAAATGTATCTCTATTATAGAGGAAGAATGATGGGGACTTGGAGCAAGACAGTAATGCTTGTTGGTGTCTTGCATTTCCTTCATTCTGCCTAAGAATAACTGCCATTGGGGATGAGGAATATTCTCACCTAATGAGACTTTCATCACTGAAGCCGCCTTACATAGATGGGGCAGGAAAAGTAAATTTTAACATTTCCAGACAGGAGTGGGTTTTTCTTTTTGCAGGTGGGAGAAAACATTTTAAACCTTATGAAATTGCTGAAATTGCTTTTTTTAAAATGCAAAGGTTCCCCAATATGGTACAAAAGAGAGAGCTGGCTTATTGAGAGTAAGCAGCAAGTCACCATGCAGTTCAGTTTTCAAACTCAATGGATGGGTTTGCCAGCCAAAAATGGGGTGTGGAAGGCTTTATTACTCACAGAGTTGTCTGGATTATTTACGCCTGTTGAATTGGGTGGGTAATTTTCTGTAGGCTTATGACCCTTTGTAAGACAGGACCCTGCCCTGAGACTGAGCTGCCTGAATTCCAAGCAGATCACATGTATTCTGCCTCAGCCCAAGCCTGATGCTGCAGCAATCTGGATTTTTCCTGTGCAGAGCAAATAGGTCTTTTTGGTGCTGCAGATTAGCCTTTCCTGGGCTGGGGAAATGGATAAGTAGCAGAACACAAGGACAGCTTTGGATCTTGCCCCCTTCTGTCAGAGAATGAGGAAAGCCATACCAATACTGACCAGTGACCAGTTTGTCAATACTTGGCATGCAGAGGTATAATTATGTTATTGGGAGTTGCCTTCCAAAACCAGCACAAATGGAGGACTTGTTCCAATCGTAGTTAATCAACATCTGCAATACTGTTTACAAGTTTTCTTCAGGCTCTCAGGAAACCCATAATATGCTTCCTCAGCCTGGAGCCATTAAAATATATATATATATATAAGGATAAGATGAGAGTAAATCATCTTGTCCTTCATACCTGAAAACTTAAGAGGAATGTGTCGGTTCTTGTAAAGAGGAGTGGGCTTTCTTTTTCCAAGTGCTGCGCAAACATCCTCCTCTCTGCAAAAGCTAAAAAAAAATTTTTTAAAGGTTTTGACAGTGCTGGGATTCACAAGCTTCCCTTTGATGGCCCAGTGGGGCCTCTTAGGCAGAGGATTAAGAGAAACTGCCCGCTTAATGGTCCTTGGATGGTGTGTTTGCCCTGCCCATCCTGAGTAACTTGGCAGAGAATTTTTTTATGCTAATCTTGGCAAGTTTATTCTGTTTTTAATGAGATTCTTGTTTTTGAATCCTGTGTGCTGTATGCAGTATTAAAAGGTAAACAACCTTGAAGAGGACTCATCTGTGGCTGTGAAGTACCTGGCATATGTATTGTTGGGCACCCAGCTGTGTGTGCCTTTTCTGTTGATTCAGGCTTGGCCTCACTTGTTAATGGGGAACAATCCCAGCAGATAAATTGCAGCCTGACCCAGAAAAAGTCCCTCCACTAAAAAGCAAACCATTGCTGGGAAGGAAAGCTGCAGCGGGCAAGCTGTTCTGCTAGCAATCAATGCACCTTTTGTCTGCTTATTCATAGCACAAGAGCTGTGCTGGCAGCTGCCCAGCTTCTTCTGTGAAAGCAGTTATGGGGGTCATAGTCTACCTTTTAGATTCCCTCACAGTTGCCTCCAACAAAGGAGAGGTTAAAAGTGTCCCTTCAAGTGGAGGGGGGAGATGTAAAGAGATTTGACAAGAGCTACACAAGTGCAGGAGGGAAGGGAGAAGCAATAGGTAAATGGTTGCAAACCAGCTTGAAATAGGATTTCATTTTATAACAAGAGGGGAGTAGCGTGTGATGTTTCTTTATACATAAAGAACAAGCAGCCTCCTTGGTCTGGATTTTTTCTTGATTTTATAAGCAGCAGCATGTAATACTGATTATTATGCTTCCAGGGGTGCCTTTTCCTAAAGGATGTCCTGGCTTTGTATCTGTTCCTTTGATGGAAACCAGAATACAATGGATTGGAGTGATGGTATTCCACTGCTGAAAGAGCACTAGCCAATCCGGTGCAATAGAATCCCAAGATTATATTTAACAGCAGTGTTTGCAGGAGTTACCTATTAGAAGACCTCATAGTTATTTGGTCTCCTCTCTACACACTCTTTGTATTTGTAAAGATCCAATGACAGACTTCACTTTCCTGACCGTCTGATACTGTACCTGGCAGCGGCAGCTACCAGCTCATTTTAAGAGAGTCACAAAATGGGCAGGGCAGTATTCAACAAAGCTGAGTAGGCCCATTGAAATTACTGGGCCTGACATAGTCATGTTCATCAATTTCTGAGTAAAGTTCAGTTGAATACCACTCTTGGATCACTTCCAGTCAATGGGCACAGGAGGAGCAACTTCCAGTCCAACAAGGCAGCACTAGATTTTGTGACCCTTATTTCTCACGGAGCCGTTTCTCCACAGAAGTTCTTCCACCACTTTAATTTTCCAATATTTCAGCCCTGGCTTATACCTTACAAAAGTAATGGAAAGTCTGATTGCACTGAAATGATATAAAAAGACAACTGGATCATCCGATAATTATAGAAAATGCTAGAAGAGCACTTTCACTCACACGGAGAACTGTAGTACCACATGTACTTTGGGTATGGGTGGGTTGTGGCATTTAATTCAAGCGGCTTATTACTACAGCAAGATCAAGGGAGGAAAAGTGGGGGTAGATACTTCACTCCAGATTGCTAATCATTTCCCACTTCTGATCCTGTGGCTTTACAGCATGATTCCTGGATTATCTAGTACCACTCAAACAGACTTTCGTTTTCATTTTCATTTGAAATCTTGTAGAGCTTGGCAATTGGAAGTGCCACTGTTTTTGCACGTTGGAAATGCCACAGAGAATCGGTATGGTAGATATTTCCCATCCTGCACATAATAATATAGAATTACTTCCCACTAAGGTTAACTATACCTCCTTGTGAGTTTTCATATGTTCTCTGCTTTGCCATGCTAGTGAGCACAGTTAGGGATACTTTGCAGACTGTGATGTTGCAGTGATAAATGCTTCCCGTTTCTTATGGCATACTTGTTCCTCATGTTTTACATGACTGCAGTATATGTATGGGAATCTTTTGCTCTCCAGGCCAGATGTTCCCCACCTGCTGTAGCATATCTTTCTAACCATCTTAAGTCTTGATTGTGATTCCTGGGCACCTCTTCTCCCTACACAACACTTAGCAGGAATTTGCACACTTACAAATCAGTACACAAATGTCAGCCCTCAAGCTGTATGGCTGCTACACAGTAGTGTACCCTCATCTCTCTCTCTCTCATTTATTTTTTATTTAAAAAATTTGTCCAGCTAGGCTTTTCTTACACTTCAGAATTCACCTACCACATTTTCTGAGAGGGTTGTAAAACATTTCAGGAAGTCAGTTCTGTTGCAATGTAGTCTTTTTCCCAGATGGTTAAAAATATCCTGCTGAACATCTGTGCTGGTTTATCTCGATCCAGCAGTAATAGCATAATACCTTGCCCCTTGGTATTGGAATTAAAGGATAGCACTGATGAATTGGGAACCGCCACACCAGTTTGTTTTTAAGGTAGGAAATGAAGACCCATATGAGAGGTTATAAAAGACTCAAAACTGAAATGGATACTAAATAGAATGGTGTTGGAAGGGTTATAGCATTTTGGTGGTAAAGGGCAGTACTAAATAAGTGTTGTTTAGGGAGGGTACAGCTGCCAATAAGAAGCTGGCTTTTATTAGCTTTAATAGGGCTTTGAAACTGATCAAGTATAGTGGGCATACAGTGCCTCCTACAGTTTACAAAATGACATTTGGACTATCTGCTCTTCTCAATGATGCTGTAGGAAATAGCCACTATATGCCTGATGTGACCTCATAACCACATCGTTCTTAATAGCAAGTATAGCCAGTGATATGCTAGCAATTCGGAGGAGATTTCATTTTCCCAGCAACAAAAATGCTGCAGACTCCCTATAGCCCACATACTGAAAAGGCAGCTGGATCTCATACAGTAATTCTGTACCAATCTTTAAAAATACTGAATAAAAATGCATCACCAGGAAAAGAACTCTTCTCATTAACTAGGGAATTTGTCCAACCTCAGAACTATGATTAAGTTCTCAGACAGCAGCCCAAATGCAGCAAGAGCAACGCGCCACTTTCAAGGAGCTGCCACTGGATCAGAAGCCAAGCGTGTAAATAATGCTTATCTACCCACAGTAGGAATCCAAATTGAAATTTATTAGAAACAGGATTGGGGTGCATGGGAGGCTTCTTTCCACCTGGGAAAATACATCACTACAATAACAGAGACCAAATTTTAAAAGCATACAGCCTATCTAGACTCCTAACCTTGGCAATAAACATTCTACGTACATTTAGACCAGCATTTCTGGTGGAATGTACAACCCACTGTTGGTTGTTAAAGGAGGTAGTACAATGTGTCTTGGAATATGGCACATGCTGTTTCTGATTACTTCTTGGATTTCTTACTGAAAGCTTGTAACCCCTTAAAGAGAGACAAGCTTTACTACCACATGGGCAATGCTCAACTAAATTATTTCACAAGCAGAACAGTCTCCACTTGCACAAACAGGACTCCCCACCCCCACCCCCGTGCATGCCCTGCACCCCCCCAAATTTTCTCCCAAGGATTGGGGGAACCCCTAAAACAGATTTAGTGGGAGAACACTCTTGTTGCACAAGGAAAAATCCTTCCACAGACAGAAGTTCGCCTTAGTTCCACCCTCAGTTTAGATTGAAGGCATGAAAGTTAGGCTGAGGCCATTCCCAGTTCTACTAGAGTTTTCGGTCCGCAGTGAGACCTACTTTTTTTTGGCACGATGCATTTGTATAAATTCATTGTTTTGGGAAAATATAAAATGCCAAAGACTGCAAATCAAGGAGGGGGGTAGAAGAAGTTCATACAATAGGGGAACATACAAATGCATGTCCTGAGATAGCAAGGGACGACATGAAATGTGAAAAAGTTTTCTAGCCACCGACTTAGAACAGCCTTTGCTAACTTGGTGATTTTCAGATGTTTAGGACTGCATTTCCCATTGGCCTCAGCAATGGTACTGCCTTGGGAAATCACCGTCTGAAACATCTGGAGAACAGGTTGCTGACGAGTGGCCCAAGGCAACATGTGCTTTCTGCACATGTGGATTAGCAGAACCATACAGTATGCATTGTTTGGTTGTTGTTTTTTAGCTAAGCCTCCTTTTGCTGTACAGTACTTGCTCCTTTCTTTCCAGTCTAGAGTAGGGATGGGGAGAAGGTGGAAGCAGGAATGGAGAATGGCCCTCCAGATGTTGCTGGACTACAGCTTCCATAAGTCCTTATCATTTGCCATGATCGCTAGGGCTAATGGGAGCTGGAGTCAGACAACATCTGGAAGGCCACACGATCCTCACCCCTGTTGTAAAGGATAGATAGAAATTGCCCTGAGACAGCAAGGCACTATTTAGCATTTTTAAATAAGAGTGCATTGTCAATGCATTGTACACAATTCAGTTATACCTTCATTATTAATAGATTTAGAGCACACGATTTTGCTTTGTAAATTTAAACACACAGTAGAAAACCATAGAGGGTTAAAAAAATAAAGTAGTCCCAATAAAACTGAAGTCAGCTCCCACTTCCTTGCGGGAGGATTGTCATGTTGCTCAGCATGATGCTTCTTGTAATGCCCATAATTGAATTGCCAAAACGCTTCCCCAACCAGTCATTTTAGCTGTGTCACACAAAATCCTGGATTCAGCTGCATCAGACGGCATTCCTGAACCCCAAATAGAGATGGGGACAGGGAAAGAGTTTTGCTGCTTCTGGGTGGATTAATTGCATTCGCTGGAGCCACCATCATTATTATGGACAGAAAGCAAGCACAGTCAGCCATCAACCCAAGCCAGCAGGATCATTCAATGGCATATAACTGTGTAAGGCACTGGTGTTCAAAGAAGAGGCAGGCTCTCCAGAATACTTATACATGCCACAGTGTGGCATAAGAAGCTACAGTCCCAATGGGAGGATTGTGGCTTTGCAGAAATGTCATAGTGCAGAGACTGCAAGCCTAGTCTTTAGGGTAGAAACACACAGAACACACACACACACACACACACACACACACACACACACGTGGGGCTATGTATTGGGAACACAGCTAGGCCTGCTCTTGTGTAACATGTCTTGCAGCTATCCCTAACGGTGTCATTCGCAGGATAAGCCAACTTGGCCCGGGAGAATTTGCTTCTGAGTGGTGATTCTTATGTTCCGCATTGGGAAGAGAAGCAAAGCAGTTCTGCAGACATTCATGTGTCATCCTCAGTGTTGCTCAAGAACGATAGGTGGCAAGGTAATTGGTAAGGTAACTGCTAGTTCCTCAGCTCTGCTCGGGGCATTTTGAACATATGTGGTGGCCTTGATCTGCAAAGGGAGAAAAGTAGAAAGAGCGCTCTAAGCTTGAGGCTAGGTGGTTGGGCAGGGCATGAAGCGGAAAGGGGTTTCTAATAAGGATTTTATAAAAAAAAACTAATGACACTTGGAGAAATCTCTCTGGTCTATATCACTCTTATTGGCCTGTAGTGGAAGTGGGGATGAATACTTTCCTAGCCCCCACCCACTGTAAAAGCATTCCCTGCAGCTAAGATTCAGTTCATGCCCAGATAGGATTTGGTGGGTTCTGTGCACAATGCCAGCCATACTTCCTCTTACCAGCACCCCAGGGACCACCTCTGTGCAGCTGGGGCCAGCATGCAACAGAAAGCTCAGCTTAGCGCAAAGAAGACCAAAAGCATACCCTGCAGAGCATTAAATGCCTTCTGTCTCAGCCACCAACACCAAAGCAAGAGAGCTTCATATTTTGAATTGGCAGAACTCCTTTCCCAAAATGGTCTTGTTCAGCACCTTTCTCCAGTACTGGACCTCCTTCCCGTTACTTAAATTGCATGGTCATTTCCTACATCTAGGGCGGCTTTCTTTTGAACTCCACACCAAACATAGACAGGAGGTAGGAAAAGATACTTACAGTTCCATATTTTCCATGGCACCATCCCTAGTAAAAGAAAGAGAATGTCAATGGGATATATGACAGCTTCCTCAAAGACTTTCCAGAATGCATGCTAAGCTCCCTCAACCCTAATGTGGGCAAGGGAATTAAAAAGAAGAGTACTATAACCCTCAACTGCTTATACTGGAACCAGATGGCAGGACAATGCAACCTTTCAGCAGTGCTGCCAAACCTGGGTGCCTGTTGAACAGCAGAAAAACCCATGTCCATCGACCAAGCTCAATGCACCTAAGCACTAGCTAGCATAGCTCCTTTATATAGTAAGGTGTCTTACATGTGTTCTCTGGGTCTACTTCTGGCATCGCACAGCCAAAGTGGGTGCAAAGAAGTTTAGCCGTAAGGTTAGAATTATGCACCCTCTGAAATGCTGCCTTAATAGCAAGAATCCTCCCTGGTCGCGTGAGCAATTGTTTCTTGAACTTGTGATGGCACTAGTCTAGTTCGTGCCCAGGGTCATGGGTTTTTTTTTTATTGCTTCATACTGCGCAGACTTGTGCCCTGGAGAGGTCACCTCGATGTCCCTATCACAGCAATTTGACTTCACCCATGGAGGCACGCTCCATTGTCTCTCAAGACGGATGGATGCCAACAACGGCAACAAACCCAGATAACACAGCATTGGTGTGGCTTCCACAGGACCATGTTTTGCCAGAAAGGTTGAAAGCTGTTTCAGAGTACAGAGTACAGAATGAATTTAATTCATTCTGGAGGTCCATTCTTAACCTGAAACTGTTCTTAACCTGAAGCACCACTTTAGCTAATGGGGCCTCCTGCTGCTGCCGCTGCCACCACGCGATTTCTGTTCTCATCCTGAAGCAAAGTTCTTAACTCAAGGTACTATTTCTGGGTTAGCAGAGTCTGTAACCTGAAGCGTCTGTAACCTGAAGCGTATGTAACCCGAGGTACCACTGTATAAGCAAGTGGGAAGTCAAAACATTCCCTTTTTCATTTACTAGGGAAGGCAGTTAGCACTTTCCCCTAGAGGCTTCCCCTGGAGAACCCACTTTTCCATCAGTATCTTAAAAGCAGACACTTTCACAAGAGGGATTGTTGCTTTACAATAATACCATGGGGGCAGCCCTACAGCTGGACTTGCACTTCTAGGTAATGGAACCAACTGGAGGGTGGAGGGCTTACGGGGTGTCCAAGCCTATAATCAGTGAACAGTACTGAGAGTGGGGTGGGGGGAGAGAAGTAAAGCATCTGATCCATGGCCATAGGCAGGGTGACAGGCAAAAGTATAACCCATCCTCACGTGTAGACGTCATCCATGTGCATTCTGCGGTAAAACTTGGCAAGCCGCACAGCCAAGATGATGCTCGGCAGCAGAAAGATGGTGCACCAGCCTAGACTGAACCAGAAGGCGTTCTAAGGGGAGAAGAAGGGAAGGCAGCTGTCAGTACTCCCGCTGTCTCTCTCCACTTAACTCCCACCCTGCTTGAGCTCATGCAAGGTAAGCCTCGCCTACAGCCTACCTGTGTCTTTTCCATCCATCTCCCCAACGTTTCCCTAGAGCTCCCTTCACATACATCTATACACTTTCCCCAGCCCTGTGCCCATTCAAGAGCACAGGGATCTGTCCCATGTGCAGATGTCTCCCCAGCTTCTTTCCATGCGCCACCCCAGGCAAGATTCCCAGAACCACAGCACAGCCTCTGCCCAAGGTAGTTACAATTTCTGTGGCCCCACCACCTACCAGTTACTCCTACATCCTGGGCTGCAGTCGCCATCTCTCAACCTACGGACTGCCACCCTGCTGTCCCTTATCCATGCTGGCTCATTCCCACACCCCAGCTCATCCCTCGTGTTGACTGCCTCACCAATGAATTGACAACGCAGCTGCAGACCACGGTATTCACACTATCCAGTGCCCAGGCTGCAGGGCCACAGCGGCCCACCTGCTCTTTGATCTGCCAGCAAAGAAGACAAGGAAACATCATGACCACCAAAGGAAAAATCCCGAGCCCTGCACTCCTTTCCTGGTCAAACACCTTCGTCGTAATGTCATCATAAATGTTGCCTGTCCAGCTAAGCACATGGTAGGAATTGTCCTGGCATTGCCAACCTTATAACTTCATGCTGTGCTTGCACCCTAGAAGTAAGATGGGCAATGGCAGTACACTTCCCACGAGTTCAACTTGATTTTGCTTACATATGCCTCCAGGGCCACCTGTGCATGAGGCTGTAAGACTGGCATGTGAATGCAAGTGGCTGATCGGGAAAGTGCAGTTAACCACAGAATGCTGCAGCACGATTGCTGCCAGGAGTGAGGTTCTGTCAGCATATTGGAGTTGCCCTCAGATATTTGCACTGGCTGCTGATGGGCAGAATGACGGGATTCAATGTTACATTGGCTGCTCACACTTGTAGGAAACAGGCAAGTGCAGCCAAGCCAGGAGAAATTAGCCCTCACTCATCGGCTGCCATAAGCTCAGCAGGATTCCTCCTTCCTGTTTCATGAGTGAGGTTGCATGGGCATCTTGCCAGAATGGAGGACCAGGTGTTGCTGTTTGAACCTCCAAAAACTGGACATTCAAAACGGAGTGTGTGGCTATTGAAAGCCCTTTGCAAAAGTGCTCCTGACAGTTTTCAGAAGTTCAGGCAGCCGGGCATGGGGACAACTGAGGTTTCAAACTGCAGTATCACCTGGTGTCAAAACTACGTCCACCTGCCCAAAGTAACCTGTCAAAGATTTGGAAATAAAATTCTGGCCCGCCTGGCAGAAAAGGTTCCCTGCCCCATATCTTTTTAGATGTCTATTGCAAACTTACCCAGACATATAATTTAGTTACTCATATTTGTTCTTAAAGTTTTACTGATTTAATCAGTGTTTTAATTACCGTATTTTTCCATGTATAAGACTAGGGTTTTTTCCTTAAAAATAATGTAAGAAATTAGGAGTTGTCTTATACCCCCCCCCATTTTCTTAAATCTGAGTCCTCAAAAATAGGGGGCATCTTATAGATGAAAAAATGCAGTATGTTTTATATATACTTGCTTTTTTATTGCTTTGCAGATTTCATCTGCATTTTAACTACAACTTTGTTATGCGCACCGTCTCTAGAGAGTGCTTTGATTAAGCAGTTTATAAATCTTTTAAACCAGTAAATAATAAATAAACTATGGCTAAAAGGTCCAGTAAATTCATGGTTGACTGGCTTGGGTATGCATAGCCACAGGCAAGCATCCAGTCTTGATGTGAGTATAGCAGAAGTATACAAGCAAGGACAACCAGGCTCCCACCTTGTCATCACTCAGGATTAAGCCCAATCTCCATCAACAGCAGTTGGCATTACTTACGGTACTCTTTGCCCAGTCTACATATGATTCAAATAAACCCAGCAGAGTTTTCACGAAAGCTGAAGTCTCCTAGAGGTAAAAAGGTAAGATGGGTGGGGGCAAGTTAGAGGATAGGACAACAACTTCCAAACAAGGAAAGGGGTTCAGTTATGGGCCTCCAATCCCCCTATCCAAGCTCCATTAATGGTTCCAAGAATAGGAAGGGAAATTGGGCTGTCTTATGGGGTACAGGAAAAGGTAATACAGCTAATCAATGCACGATCAGCTGGGGTGTCACATGTCCCTATCCTGGGAGCACTCGCTTTCGCTTGCCCTCCTCTCCACTGCATTTCCTGTATTCCCATTTCCCAGAGTTGTTCACTAGCATGTCTAATGTCGTAGTTAGAGGCCTATAGGACTTCTGGATGAGCCTCCATGTTACATTATGTGGCGATGCACAAATGATGCCCTCTGTGTACCCCCACCAGGAAATGGGTTGAATAATGAGAAGACTCACGTTTTTGACAACGTCCTGCGCCTGCCGCTTCATAAATATCTGAGCGTCTTCTATTTTTGACAACGTGGCGTTCGCTGTACCCTGGCAGGACATAGTACTGTCAGGTTCACTCCCTGGCAGAGCCAGTCTCATGGGCTGCCCTCACCACCACTTTCCATACAGATCTGAGCAGACCACTGAGCAGAACATCACATAATCCAATGGGCATAAGGGAGCAGCGCTGGTATATTATCAAAAGGCTGAGACAGGTTTTTTGGTATGCTTTAGCGGGAGTTGCACAACTGCAGCTCTTCAGATGCTGCTGGACTACCACTCTCATCAGTCCTGACCATTGGCCATGCTGGCTGGGACTGATGGGAATTGGGAGTCCAACATATGAAGGACTGCAGTTTAGCATTTCATACCCAGCACCATACAGACCCCGAACGCACACAAGCATAGTTCTGCCAGTGCCCCATTAACACCCATCTTTGGGATGCCTACCAACTCTGTCAATCTCCCACAGTCTTCCAGGTTCTGAAACCCCATCCCTACAGAGCACTGGCCAAGGGAAATCTCTGTAACTCCCAATTGGCACCTGTTACCCTGAGTTCTCACATTGTTATGCAAGGAGGCCTGGCAAGATTGCAGATTCCCCACCCATCCAATATCTAATGGGGTGTCATTCAGAAAGCCTGGCATCAATGCCCCACCTCCCAGATCACTCCTTCCTCAAACCTTGCCCTGCTTACCGGAATATGAGGGACAGACTTCTGTAGTTTTCGAATGCTGCTTCTCAGGATGTGCTGAGGACAGAGAAAGCTCATCAGAGGGCACCATCCACTGAGCTGGATGGAATGAGTTGACAGAAGGTGGGACAGATATCAACCATCTTATGGCCTGGTAGGGCCAAGAATCAAAACCGTCCAGAGAGGCCTTGTTCAAGGCGGCACCTGGTCTGGGCCAAAAGGAGGTAAAGGTGTTTGGGGAGAGCAGCACTCACCATCTGAGGAAGAAACGTGTCATTGACCCAATCCCGGAGCTTCCTCAGCCTTCTGGCCTCCAGTTTAAAATCGCTCCGAGCTGTCTCATTAATTGCCTGAAAATATGTTCATAAGCACCACCGTTGTGAAGAGATATTGATAGGTTTTCTGCTGCTTTCACACATACAAGTGGGCACATTTCCAGGAGACAATGTGGGATGCAATTATTTCCCATCTTCAGGGAGGATCTGGGGTTAAATCAGGGCCAGCCTACCTATTAGTCAAGATGAGGTGACTACCTCAGGCAGCAGGATCCACAGGGACAGCCGATTCAGCATCCAAGGAACACATGCCCATGGCTGCTGCTGCAGTGGCACTGACGGCTGTGGCACACTGCTTGGGGGCTGGATCTGCCTCTCCTCAACAGTTCCCTGCCCCCCACGCCACCTCTACAGTGACGTCTTGGTGGCTAACCTGATCCAAAACACCCACCCACCTCACTCACACACAAAAACAAAGATCACCACAGCCAATCACAAGCAAACAATCACACCCTAGGCCAACCCCAACCTCTCTCACCACCAAAGGAATACAAGTGAACAACACAAGCAACGCTGACACCAAACTCTACATACATTAAACATAATAGAAACACCGCCACCCGACCCCACCCCTATCCATCTTCCCTCTCTCCACCCCCCCTTTTTTTCCCTTTTTTTTTCTTCTCCCCCTAATGCCTCAACAAATGAAACGGATTTGTAAAAATGTTACATGGGGGAAAAAAATACGAGGCATTACACTTACTTCTGTAAAACAAGAAAATCCTTAATAAAATATCAAGATGGGGGGGGGAATACAGTGACCTCTTGGCAAATAGGAGTTGCTGCTGGTCTCCTATCACCCTTAGAGAGGAAATGGTGGGGGCATGATTCAGAACAGGCCCCTTTCCCCCTGCCATGACGGCATTTCATTCCCACTTCAGCTGTTGAATAAGATTAATTCAATTCTCCCCCTTGTTCCCAATGTAGATCTTCATTCAGCCCTACTTCTCTGGCAGGGAGGGTGCCATTTTGTGGTTCGCCTCAGGTGCCAAAATGTCTTGGGCCAGCTCTGGGTTGAAGTGATCCCAAAAAGACACCTACAGGGCCCCTCCCCCTAGAAAGGGAGCTGGGGGAGAGAAGCACTGCAGAAGAATGGGGATATCCCAATCAAAGCACCACTCACTGTGTTTTCTGCCAATTCATCTAGAAATGCTGCCAATGAAGACAGGTCTTGTTTTGTCACCGTCTCGTTGATCTGCAAAGAAAGGGACAGAGAGCACACGGTGGGTCAGCTCCTCAAGGATAGCAAGAGACATTGGAGTGAGTAAGGTCAGGGCCCAGGCAGATTAAGTTCGCACACTTCATAGAATCCGCTTTCCAACTTGTTTTATTTCATTTTGAACCCATTGATACATAAGCTATTATTATTTCACATCACACCTCTGGGAAGAGAAAGCTCACCTCATCCCTCCACCTCCAATGATCTGTGAGACAACAATCAGAGGCTCTTTTCTGGGTGCCCTCACCTACAAAAGGACATGTGGGTGCCATCCAAAGAGCGTACCTTTTTAGTGACTGTGCTCTAATTAGAATCATAGAATCATAGAATCATAGAGTTGGAAGAGACCACAAGGGCCATCGAGTCCAACCCCCTGCCAAGCAGGAAACACCATCAGAGCACTCCTGACATATGGTTGTCAAGCCTCTGCTTAAAGACCTCCAAAGAAGGAGACTCCACCACACTCCTTGGCAGCAATTATGGATCTCCCTCCCAAAGGTGATCTGCCGGGCATCTTCGTCGTTGCTTTTAGGCACCAGGCAAATCCTGTCCTGTTTACGTGTTAACTGCTGCTTTTATTTATGTGGAATGGCATGATTTCATTATACAGATGTCTTTGAGATTTTCTTAAACTCAGTAACCTGCACAGGTTTTGTTGGGGAACGGCTTTCCTTTTGGGCTGCACCCAAAGCCCTTTCCGGACACTATCCTTTCTCCTGAACAGACTGAGCAGCTGCCAGAAACCTATGCTGACATCATCAACCCAACGACCCTTCCATTGTCAGTTAATCAGAATATCCCAGCTGACGGATTCCTTCCTGCAGCAATTCATACCCCAGCAAGCATGAAGGGCATTCATTTTTCTGTGGGGATGGAGCCTACACTACTATTACTGGCAATGATATCATTTTCTAGGCAAGTCACTAGTCCTATTAGGCAATCTAAACTACTTTGAATGGCCTAACCTTTTTATTTAAAAAAAAAACAAAACACGACTCTTTTTCAGATGTGACATATCTCACAAGATACCAGACAATGTCAAACCCCATAAAGATCAAGAAAAGAAATCATCTTGTGATAAGCTGTTCCACCCTCTCATCTCACTTGTTTCAGAGCACTGGAAAAATTCAGGTTCAGCCCATCCTTTGAGCCCAGTTCCTGCAGGCGACGCTTCTGCTCCTCCTTCAGGAGCTCAGTTGAGCCCAAACTGATATTTATTTTTCTTAAGGCTGCATCAATATTATCGGTGTACTGTAAGAGCAAAAGAAAAACAAGGCAAGTAGGTGCAGGGTACATAACAATCCAGTCTCCCAGGACACTTCTCTGGGGTTCTCCAGGTGGCTGAAGATATGCCCCAGATCTGGACTTTAAACTAACCCAGAGCATATCTGAGGACACTAATCTTGCTGGTCATTCAATTTCTCTTGTGGCTGCCTCAGTTCAGCTACAGACACTCATCACTGACCTTGCTGGTGTTTAGGATCTCATCCAGAGGGATGACCTCACCCAGGTGAAGGGTGCTCCACAAGGGGGCATTGTTTTCACAGTTCCTGCAAGAGTGAAAACGGAGCTGAGAGACCAGCATACACTGTGCTATGTCAAACATAAACTGGGGAAACAGCATCACCACGCAATCAAGCTTTCCAATCATGTAGTTTAACTCTTACGCCAGGGGGCAATGGGGCTGCTGGTGACAAGCTCAGCATGGGGGCAAAAACTGTGGCGAAATAGTAGGACTAAGAAGCACAGTGATCAGGCTGAAAGGTACCTCAGAGAAAGAAAAGCAGGATTCAGGCTGTATTCTAGCAAACTCTTGGCAGAATGGAGAAGTTGTGGGTCAGGGAAAGACTTCTCTGCACCAGATTTAAGATTATACAGTCAAACTGGATCCTGAACACCTTGGTACTTGGATGTTTCGGCTCCCAAATGCTGCAAACCCGGAAGGAAGTATTCCAGTTTGCGAACTTTCTTTGGAACCCAAACGTCTGACGGGACTCCCACGGCTTCAAGCCATACTTTGGTTTCCGAATGTTTTAGAAGTCAAACGGACTGTATTATGGTAGGTACGACTGTATTATGAAGCTTCCTGTCTATGCTGGGCAAGGACTTTGGACATAATATACAACTTACAGCATGGGAGAAGCTATGGAACTGGGATTTGAAGTTAACAGCATGTTATACATTGAAAGAAAATTTATGAAATTGATGTATCATTGGTATTTAACCCCTAGTAAACTAGCTTGTATAAAATAAGGTCAAATACATGTTGGAAATGTAAGGGAAAATAATTCTCTATGTTGGTTGTTTGATAATCGTTTGCAAATTTCAAAATCTGAAAAAACTAAAAAAAATTTAAAAAAACCTCTCTGCACCAGGGCCCCCTGGCATGGCTGTGCATGGTACCCTGACATTGCATGTTGGCAAGTGGGTGGAACTTACTTTTCCCTACTCCCATACACTGCATGCCTGACTCTATCAGGCCTGCAGTTCCCACCCTACTCTCAAGAGTCTCTCTCCCTTTGGGGGAAGGTGAGAACCAAAGTCACAGCAGGCAGGAATCTAGCCAGCCAGCCACTCACTTGTACAGGCTGGAGAGGTTCACATCAGAACTCTTCAAATGCAAGAGCCGTGTCAGGTTGAATTCAGGAAACAACCCTGGTGTGTCCAGAAACTAGAAGAAAATAAAGAGTCATTAATTAGATTCTTAGCCTCTCAACTCAAAACATCTTCAGTATTTGCCTCTCCCTGCGATTTCCTCCTCTGCAGAATGTGGGATTGCCTGGCTGTCTCATGCCTACTTCAGCAATTTCCATGCCAAAATGATAATGATTGACAAGGGGGAGAGATGGGATCCCAGGATTAGAATCTAAGGTTACAGTGTGTGGGTTCTGGTCTGGTGTTAAGGGAAACCATGACTCACTTCTCTCCTCGCCCACATTATTTCCCCCCCAGATGGCACTCAGCAGTATCAAAGAATACTCATGCTAGCCCAAGGGACTTACCTGAAGGAGATGCCCATCGGCCCACGGCCGGCACACCACTGTGTACATACTTCCCCCAACTAAAAATGTCAGCAGAACCAGCAGCATCAGCAGCCATGAAAATATGAAGCTGAATCCAACGCTCCTGTCAGAGAAGGGAAAACATGATTGGAGGTCTGGGATTTCGCTGGATGGATGTGAACAGCAGCCGTCAGAGCCCTTGCACATTTGCCCCAGGCAACCCTTCCATTCATTCTGACACACAATCCAGCAGATAAGCATAAGGAACAGCCAGAGGTCCACGTGAAAGCCCAGGACAAGGTCAGGGTGCCAAAATACTCAGGGGGCATGGCTCTGCACTGTGCCAATCTGCCAGTAACGCTGCATTTCTGGATACTTAAGGACATTCCCACCCTATCTTTCTCTAGTAGGAGCCTGTACACAAAACAGATTGTGTATGGGGAAACCCTCCATAGAATAGCTCCCAGAGAGCTGGGGAATCAGGCAACCAGCAATACACGTAAAGATCTACAGCTGCCTCCTGAGTCCTGCCACCCATGCTCTCACATTTGCTACACCGTAATGCAGCTTGGCAACATTTGGCAATCATCAGGAAGGGTAATAAGGGTACAGGCCAGAGCTCTGTAACAGAACATGAGTTTTGCATGCAGAGGGTTCCAGGATGAATCCCTGGCATCTCCAAGTAGGGCTTGGAAGGACGTCTAGCTGAAACTCTGGAAAGCCACTGCCAGTCAGCATTGATGGTGCTGTGCCAGATGAACCAAGGGCCTGACATGGGATGAAGCAGCAGCTTCCTACATTCTTTTGAGTTATTGGATGACTCTCTGTCATGAGATGGGAGAAGGTGCAAAGACTCTTACGCCATGAGGAGGTCTCCACCAGTGTTTGCGAGGCAGCTCCGTTTGGTAGGCATCTCTCGCGGGTTTAGCCCAAGTGCCCCAAACAACAGGCCCAGCATGTTGAATACAATGATCACGAGTACCAGAGAGCAGAGGCAAAGGCCAGCAATCCACCTACAGTAAGGAAAAGGAAAACAGTTAATACTCCAACAGAAGGCAATGGCTAAAGGAAGGAAGGAGTCAAAACCTGGTAATGGGTTTGATCTCTGCTAAAAACCAGCGTCAGCAAGACTCTGTTGGCCACAAGAGGAAGCAAATTAGAAAACATGAGATCCCATCCAAGTCTAGGTTATGGTATAGCACTGAATGGTATAGCACTGAAGAAAAACAAGGGCTATCTGGGCCAATTAACCAAATCGGAAGACAAGGATTTTAATTTTCATACTACTGCAGACTAGATGTGGTGCCCTGTCCAAAAATGCTGTGGGAAACCCTCAGTGTGACATGAAACTGCACATCAGAGGCTTCCAAAATAGTGGCCAGAAAGCTTTTAGCCCTTCATTTAGGCTACCATTCTCATCCCATTTCCTACAGCTGCCATTTTGATAACATATGACCACTCATGGTCAGGAGGGACAAGGGACCAACATTTCATCCAACACATGACCTAGCGTGGCTTAAGCTAACCTAAGGGATTCCCCCAGCTTACAATACTCTGAGAACACTTTAATTCATACCTGTAACTATCATAGGTGACGATATCCGGCTCATAGGTACTCGCCCAACTGACAACATCTGTCATGGACTGAGAGATATTCCCCATTCTGCTCAGTGTGGAAAAGTTGCTACGGCTATCTTCAATCGCTTGCTCGACATCACGGAGGCGAGCCTCTCCTTCTGCAAGGACCAAAAGATACACAGATAAACAAATATACTTTGTTCACTATGGCAGAGAGCATCTTACCACGGGGCAGCCACCTGCTATGTGTTCCGGATATGTAGTATTTTATGCCCAATTGCCTATTAGCTCTCCGAGGAAGAACCATTCACACTCCTCAGCAAATCTCATGCCTCCTTCATTTCCGGCTACCCATCCTTCATTCAGTTCAAGTTATGGAAGACAAAGCAGGAAGGACAAGGAAAGCTGTGGATTGGGAGAAGGGAAACATCCAGCTCCACTGAGCCCAAGGCCATCTTACCCATAGGCACTAGGGGTGCGGGGCACCTGGGTGCCAGGCTCTCAGGGGCGCCAGGCTGAGAGTCCGGGACCCGAGAGCTGAGTCCGGGGAAGAGCCCGTCTGTCAGTCAGAGCACTGTGGTAGGCTCTTTTGCTGCAGGTGGCTCTGCACCACGAGTTCGGGGGTGACCAAGCCAGTGAGATGCTGAGGTGGGTGGCCGCTCTGCCCTCCTGCGCCCCTGGGACTGGGCAACCAGGGGGGGCACTCTTTGTATCCCAGCGCCGCAAATGCGTAAGACAGCCCTGACTGAGCCCCACTGATGCCTAATAAATGGAGGAGCTAGCAAGAATATGCAGACTAGCCATGTCCTCTAAACAACAGTGTGTACGTGGCATTGGTCCATAGGAGGACATACGTTTTTAAAATGTTTTGGGACATCTTGTAGCTCAGTGATAAGAGTGAATGCATGTCCAAGGTCCTAGACTGAATTCCTTAGCATCTCCAATTAAGGGATCTCAATGGAATTTGTAGAACTACCGTGAATCAGAGTAGACAGTGGGCTGGACAGATCATTGATTTTTTAAAAAAATATTTTATTAAGGATTTTCTTGTTTTACAGAGGTAAGTGTAATGCCTCGTATTTTTTCCCCCCATGTAACATTTTTGCAAATCCGTTTCATTTGTTGAGGCATTAGGGGGAGAAGGAAAAAAAAGAAAAAAAGAAAGGGGACAGACAGATAATTGATTTGACTGTAGAACAAGAGCTTCATATGTTCACATGTGATTAACTCACACCTATCACTCCATGCATCCACAGCAGGTAGCTGTAACTGCAGCTTCAGGACAGGAAATGCCATGTTGCTTGGACATGCACAGGTGTGAACTCCAATTACTATATAGAAGGTATATTTGTAGAATAACAATTTCTAAACAAAGAAAAGGCTGCACTATTGCATAACTGTAAACAGTTATATTGAATGGCTGAGAGCCGAGACTTGACTAAATTCTGCATATTAATGTGAACTGATCAAAGAGATATTTGGCAGGTGACCTCTAGTTGCTGAGGACGTTATAAGTGTAACCATAGCCTTTCAACTGGTTCTTGAAATGAGAATACACACACCTTTATCTATCTGCTGAAACTACTTACCAGACACCACCTTTTTGGTTTGTTCAGACACCTTCTTTGGAATATCAGCCAGAGCTTTTCTTGCCTGCCAATGCCAGAACCCAGAATAAAGACATATGCAGATGGAAACAAAAGACAAACAACACAGAGATCTCAGAATCACATATGCTCTTATAGTGTTGAACAAAGGGCAAAGCAATGTGAATCAAAAAGGCATTGCAATACGTGCTGATTCCAAAGAGGAAGTGGGCTAACAATACCTTCTGAGGATGGGATACAGACATTGATGGTTTGAGAGATCAGGGGAGCCCTATGGCCCAAGGCTGTGATTTATGATGCTAGGCTCAGTCTGTGGTTCTGCTCCTACTGCACAGCCTCTCCTAGACAGGCCGTCCCTGGCACACTGCCACCTGGCATGGGCACTCAGAAAGCCTGCTCTGTGTGGCACACTCTGATTGCGGAGGAGAGAGAAAAGATGGACGGAGGGAAGGATGTTACCTTTGCAATGGTGTCCTGAGGGTTTGAGTCTGTCAGATTGGTCAACAGCTGGAGTGGGCGGCTGACATCCGGAACCTGTGGGAACAGATAAAGGGGCAGTTTATCTATCTATAAGAAATTAAAGTGATGATGCATTGTATTCTGGGAGGGGTAGGAATCTTTGTGTTTCACTCAAATGTTTACACTGACACAGGTAAGAGCAACGTAGCGTCCACTGAGACGTTTGTATGTTTACGTGCTGGCAAGACCAGACAAACACATCCATGGGCATCTTGTAGACACGCTCCAACACTGTAGCCAGCCCTCAGCTGAGATTCCACCCTGACATCTATTGCACCACCTGACACTGGCTTTAGCCTCTGTCTCAGTAGTGTCACTCAATTAGCTAAGCCCACTTATCCTGAAAGTGGTCTTCTTCCCATGTTCTCTAAAAACCCACCATCCCTTTCCCAAAGTTCTCTGTGCTCCAACCCCATTTTACCGCACTGAGATTGGCCCCAAGCTCCAGGTTCACCACTCGCACATCCTTGCAAGGCGCACCACACTCTTTCAAAGTCTGGTTGATATCAGTGCTCAAGGCAGTCAGGTTTTGGTTCAGCTGTTCCTGAAGGTCCCGCAAGTGATTTGTTGACTCATTGACTGCCCGGAGCTCTTTTTCCACAGAGCTAGTCACTGCAATGGACAGAGAAAAAGAGTGAGGAGGAACTTTGCAATCTCCACCCTGGTGACAGATAGTTTTTAGCACAAGGGAATCAAGTGGTGCATAAGTTTTATGAAATAAAATAAAACTAAATAAATAAATTTGTGTACCCCACCCATCTGAGTTCGTTGCCCCAGCCACTCTGGGTGGCTTCCAACAGAATAAATAAGAACACAACAGAACACCACACACTGAAAGCTTCCTGGGCTGCCTTCAGATGTCTACGGAAGGTCAAATAATTATTTATCTCTTTGACATCTGACAGGATGGCATTCCACAGGGCGGGCGCCACTACCGAGAAGGCCCTTTCTGCCTGGTTCCCTGTAACCTCACAGGGAGGGAACCACCAGAAGGCCCTCAGAGCTGGACCTCAATGAACAAATCAAATGCAATTTATTTATTTTGTAAAATTTATATGGTACTTGAATGTAAAAAGTAAGTTAACAAAGATATAAAACAATGAAATTATCAGTGTGTGTGTGTGTGTGTACAAACACACATACATACAATAAGCTAAAAACCAGAGTAAAAACCCTGTCAACATTCAACATATCTGGATAGGCTTACCTAAACTAAAATGTTTTTAGCAGGTGCCAAAAAGAGCACAACGTAGGCACCTGCCTGATGTCAATAGGCAAGGAGTTCTGAAGTGTGGAGGCTGCCCCACTACAAGATCAATTTCTTACAAATGCAGAACAAATACTATACAGGACTTATAACATTGCCAGTTCCACAGATTGAAGCAGTCACATAAAGAGGGGTAAAAACATAAACAAAACAAAACAATGCTTTAAACAAACAAATCAAATTCATGACACTGAACTGCAGCAATGAGCACTTTTCTCCCAAGCAGGGGCTGGCTATCCTTTGGCCCTCCAGAAGTTGCTGGACTACAGTTCCCATCAGCCCTGATCATTAGCCATGCTGGCTGTGGCTGATGGGGGTTGGAGTCCCAACAACATCTGGAGGGCCAAAAATTCCTGACCCATGCTCTAAACCTTCTTTGTCCCCTGAGCACCTTTGCCTCGTCCTGTGCCACAGTTAAACTGACACACTTTCTGGGCCTCCATCTCTACTACTAGATCCTACAACACACTCTTCGTTAAACAGTAGGTCAGTACCATTGAGAAGATGTTCAGCATCGTCCAGTGCTTCGTTTACTCGTCCACTTAATTGATTCTTGATCTTGTCTCCCAAAGTCTGCCCAATCTCTGCAGAGAAAACATCACAACAAGAGGATCAACAAGAATGCTTCCCACTATTATGTCACATACCAAATGCCAGAAAAAAATGGTTTATGGACATTGAGATCTCCTTGAATGATAAAGGGATAATGGGAAATGCTTTGGGTACATACCAAAGCTCTACAGTTTAAGTAGGAGCAGAACTCAATGATGACTGCGTGGATGAAGCAGGCCACAAGGATAAAGGAAGGAATTCTGCAGATGACCACTGAACTTTGGGGCAGACTTCTAATTCTCAGGAAATGCTGGGTCTGTATGCAGCTGTCTTGTGTGGTGGAGCACTGAGCTTCAGGTGAACATCTTCTTAGTGAAGACCCTTCCAGTACTGGTCTGACTCTACCCACCCTGGCTGGACACTGTATCTTCCTGAGCAGGAAGAAATATAAAAGGCTACCCATTTCAGCTGAGCCTTGCTTGAGCAACGAAGTCTTCCTGAGCACTGGTGTGTTCGCTGAATCCTTCATACTTCTTTGTTCGTGCCAGCTAGTTTGTCCTCCATTTCTGACTCCCAAACTCTTGGTTTGTCCTCCAGTTGTGGCCTGCTAGTTGACCCTGACTCCTGGCTTGCTCCTTGACCACACCTCCACCAATGAGACTGGGTAATTTCAGTTGATTTCCAAGCTTGAGGCCTGCTTTTTTTGCCTCACTCACTCAAGATTTAAACAGCACAGATTGTGGCCAGTGGCAGAAACTCACCTTGCAGGCTCTGATTGGCTTGCTTCAGTGGCACCGAACTGGAGTCAATGATGTCATTAATCTCCTGTGAAGAACCAGGAAAGTGATGAAATACAGTATGCTCTGCAGGGGAGGGGGCAGCAAGCGGGATCAAGATCCTGAACATATTTATGGTCATGGATATGAAATTATAAGGACAACAGCATGATGTGCATTACTTGAACACAGAGGACTCAAAAGTGCCCATTGTACTGAAGTGCATTGCTTCCGCATTGTCTCACTCCCCAGTTTTACACCAATCCAGTTGAAAAGATTTCTTTGAACTCCTGAATCACTGCCAATTAGAATACATCTTTCCACAATACTTAATTGATGTTTGTTTTCTATGAAATAGCATTATATAAATAGCCTAAATAAATAAATATTGTGTAGAAAGTCTACAAAATAAGCCCTAAAGACTACCATCCTGTGTACACTTACTGGGAAATCAGTCCCCTTTGAGCACTAATTTCGACATAAACACACTTAGGTTTGTCCTGCAAAAATATATGTGGAACTTCGTAATGGATCACAGCTTAGAAGTAAGTGTTCATGAGTATCTTCCACCATAGAGGCAAATACTATTTGCAAAAAAATTGAGGAACCGAACATACAAAATTGACTACCATCTAATTCTGCAGGTGAAGACACTGCAGCCGTAGCCAACCCAACATTTTGTGGACTGGGAGCAAAACTGCAGTTATTTTGCCTCCAGGTATGGTGGGTGTTTCTATCCAGACCAGCTCCTGCCAATCCCCATGGTTAAGCATGGGTTAAAAAGATATTTCAGGCACATGTAGGTTTTGCAAATGGTTTCCCAAATAACAATTTACCGTATTTTTTGCTCTATAAGACTCACTTTTCCCCTCCTAAAAAGTAAGGGGAAATGTGTGTGCGTCTTATGGAGCGAATGCAGGCTGCGCAGCTATCCCAGAAGCCAGAACAGCAAGAGGGATTGCTGCTTTCAATGCGCAGCGATCCCTCTTGCTGTTCTGGCTTCTGAGATTCAGAATATTTTTTTTCTTGTTTTCCTCCTCCAAAAACTAGGTGCGTCTTGTGGTCTGGTGCATCTTATAGAGCGAAAAATACGGTAATTCACTATTCAGAAACAGCTCTAGGAAGTTAGCAGGGCATGATATATTGGTCCCTGTGTTTCTTGTGGGAGCTGCCTTCAGTGGGAGGTACCATTAAACCAATATACCTCGGTAAACAATGTAGCTCAGCACCATTTTGATAATTCTTCTGTGTTAACAGTAAAGCATGTTTGTGCCTTCCAGTACTGTGAACAGTTTGTGCTGCTGTTTAAACAAGTATATTTTTATATCCTTATCAAAGCAGATATGGAAAACAAGTGCCTGAGAAGGCACTGAAGTCCAGAACTACCAAGATGACCCCTGTAGCCCTGTCATGATCCCAGAATTCACCTTGTACCTGTGCTTGAAAAGCCATGGACCTCTATTCCTGGCACAGGATTCTTCCTCAGGTATCATATGATCCAGTTTCCCTTGCTAACTGATGGTGGCTAAGTAGTTTTCCATGGCTACTGAAGTGTGGAAAGTGCAGATTTAGGGCAAGTCAGTGGGATAATGGCCGCTAAACAGTGCTATGATGCTCATAAGAAATAGATCATTGGAGGTTGGAGGTAGGGATACAGAGGTGCATTTCTGGGGAACAGGGCAAGGCATATGGAGGCTGGTGTAGGAAACAAGCAGAGGAAGAGGAAGAACACCTGGCTATGTAGGCAGGGCAGTAGAAGCGATCATACATGGAGGATAGGATAGGAGGACAATACAAAAGACACCTGCCTGCAGAAAGGAAGCAGGGGAAGGCGCATAATACAGCTTATAGACTATATACCTTAGGGATAGAGTTCAGGTACATGAACAGGTTGTCCATTGTATTGTTCAAAGTGATGAAGCCTCCACTGATTCCCTGTGATATCTGACGGTTGCTGACATACGCACAAATATCCCCAGCCCTGCAGTGAAGGAAGCAGGCAGAGTTGAGAGGACAGCTCTTCATACTGAAGTTGCTTCTCCTTTTCCTCAAAGAGGAAAAGCTAGTAATATCATGCAACCAGTCAAAAAGCATAACCAACAAAATTGTGACTTATTTATGAAGTGCCTTGTTTGACATTGTGCCATTTTGGGGGGAGCAAATGTGGGATACATGTAAGCAATGTGAGCAGGTAATGAGAGCCAGTGTGGTGTAGTGGTTAAGAGCGGTAGATTCGTAATCTGGGGAACCGGGTTCGCGTCTCCGCTCCTCCACATGCAGCTGCTGGGTGACCTTGGGCCAGTCACACTTCTCTGAAGTCTCTCAGCCCCACTCACCCCACAGAGTGGGGAGAATGTTAGCCGTTTTGAGACTCCTTCGGGTAGTGATAAAGCAGGATATCAAATCCAAACTCTTCTTCTTCTCTATACCTACTGGTACCCCCGCAAAGGCAGCAGTAAAACTGCAGCATGTGACTTGCATGTCTGTGTGATTCATCTCCAACTATTTACTCTGTATCGCCCACTCTGTGCTTGCAACACATTGTAATCTTGAATGTATAGGTTGATTTTGGGGGTGCCTGGTGGATGCACTCCCCTTGCCCCTGGTCAGAGGTTAATCCAGGTCACTTTTAGATCCATTCCAACTTTATGATACTGAAATAATTCAGCGCTTCATAGGCACCCTGGGTTCCCTCGAGTCTGCAAGAACCTCCTTAGAACTAGTGCAAGGCCAAATGGTGCAGAAAGGGCTCTGGCAGTTGCTTGTGCCTGTGGTGGCTCCAGAGTAAAAGCCAGCCATGCCACAGAAGGCTCCTGGGAGTCTCCCTTCACACATTTATGCTCATGTGCCTCAAGGCTGCTCAGACTTGAACCATGTGCTGAGTTGATAGGAACAGTGATGCTGGAGGTCAAGTCTGACTGGAAATAGTGTCATTCATCATTTCCCCTGGACTCCAATGTAACTCTGTAGTTGTTCAGTGAGGAGATATACTTGCTTGAGAACTGGCAAGAATTAAGGCCTACTTTGATCATACTGCACTGCTAAATGTCTCTAGTGGCTGATCTCCCAGCTCCCCAAAGGTTTGGAAACTCAATCTCTGCTGCCAGAGCTACTAACCTCAACTTTTCATTTCACACAATAGAAGTAGCTTACACGCACAGTGCAATTTCCTGTTGGGCCTCCCTGCAGGGACCATCCCATCCTCCCTCAGCTCCAATAAGCCATTCCTTTGCACAAGACCATCATAAAAGGCTGTGGGCAGACTTAAAAGTGATGCCAAGTAGACAAATAAATTGTCTCATTTAAACTAGACCTGCAGCCACTATGTGTACAACATCAGCACATAAGAGAAGGGCCCACCTGGCCTACAAACATTGTACATGCAGGTGAGACAAGCCAATTCATATCAGACAGCTAAGCAGGTGCATCTTGCTTGAAATTGGGTCCGAATGGCAGTAGCTGTATAGTTGGGGGCTGCTCCATCACCTGACCTCCTGTCCAGCTGAGTTACCAGGATGGAGGGTGGGAGGTAAGGTCAGCATGTTGCAAGCATGCTGGCAAAAGCACCAGATTGGCTCCACTGGTGCATTTGCACTGCACCAACCTCATCCCTCAAGGGGCGCGGGTGGCGCTGTGGGTTAAACCACAGAGCCTAGGACTTGCTGATCAGAAGGTCGGCAGTTCAAATCCCCACAACGGGGTGAGCTCCCATTGCTCGGTCCCAGCTCCTGCCAACCTAGCAGTTGGAAAGCATGTCAAAGTGCAAGTAGATAAATAGGTACCGCTCCAGCAGGAAGGTAAACAGTGTTTCTGTGCGCTGCTCTGGTTCACCAGAAGCGGCTTAGTCATGCTGGCCACATGACCCGGAAGCTGTATGCCAGCTTCCTCATCCAGTAAAGTGAGATGAGCGCCGCAACCCCAGAGTCTTCCGCGACTGGACCTAATGGTCAGGGGTCCCTTTACCTTTACCTTTAACCTCATCCCTCAGCCACTCTGTTGCAGTATGCTGTACTGACTCAGCCAGAGGGAAGTCAGGTGGAGCAGCACAGCCTCACCATGCTGTCCACTACTGCTGAACAGGCAACGTAGACAGACTGGAATAAACTCCTTGCTGAACTGGTCACAGCAATAACCCACTCCCGCACTGTTCGTTGATGCTCAGTATAGTACTCAACTCACACGAGAATGGTAGAGACAGCTAGCAGGAATGCAAATAACGTCCGCCTCTTGCAATTGGTGTTTTTCGTCTGCTTCTGGTACATGGAGCCGCCGCAGTGCCCACAGCAGCGGCAGCAGCAGAAGAACAAACCCACCAGGGGCACAAGGATGATGAAAAGAAGACCAATGACAAGGCAAACGAGGAAGCCTGCTTGGTATACAAACATCTAGAGATGGGGAGGGGAGGAGAGAAGAAAACAAGCAGACACAGTAGTCAGCTAGTATGATCATTCAAAGACGCTGACACCTGCCTGCCCCAAAATAAAAGGGTGAAGGGCTCAGCACAGGGTGGTCCCCAAGAGTCCACTGATGGTTCTTCTTCAAAAACGATCTGGATTTATTAGAATGTTTTCTTGGCCATGTACTGGACATGAAGTTTGTTATTGTGGAGTCCACTTTGTTCATCTAGAGGTAGTGACCTAGCAGCATATACCAGGACTTACAGGCTTCTACCCCTGCTCCTGCATTCCTGGCAAGGATCAGGCTGCCCTTGTTAGTCATCAGGGTATATGTGTGCTTGCACAGGGCATTGCGTTCTTGCACACGGGCTTCAAAAGTTCCCACCCAGAGTCACACATAATCACAGGTCCAGTAATCCCTATGAACCATGTGGCTGTGGATGCTCAGACCTCAGAAGGCCTTCCCTCCTTAGCCTTCCAGGATAATGTAAACAGTGCATGCTAGCACCAGAAGTGTACTGGGAAGGCATGGCACTGTCTAGGCAAGCTTGGCCTAGTCTGATCCTCGAAACCAGGGTTTTCTTCTTCCCTAGCACTCTCCTTCCAACGCCCTAGCTGTCCTGAAATAGGGGCCATCATGCATCCCTGAGTCCCTATCAGAATCTTTACTGGGTTTATGAAGCTTGGAGAGAGCAACTGAGAATGTTTTCATTTGTACTATTTATTTGTTTGTTTGTTTGTTTAGACACTGACCACATTTGACTTCTGGGTGAAGTGTCAACCTTTTGGTGTTTGCTGAGCCTACCACACCAACATTTCCTTTTCAACCCTGCCCAGGTTCACCAACTGCCACCCACTAGCCTCTGAGTTCCATGAGCCAATACAAAAAATAAATAAATCACCTCTTTATACACTGCTGGGTCTGTGAAATTAACCTGGCGCTGGATCAGGCGAGTCAGAAGATCTGAGGAGAAGAACAGAGGGGTCAGCAGTGGCAGGGAGGGGAAAGAGGGAATATACCATCACCTACCTTACTGGACATTTGTGCATCACTCAACACTGAGATCTCTTTGGAAATTCCTACCCGTAGCCTACGTTACCAGGATGAGACCCTATTTTCTCCAGCTGTCCTTCTCCAAAGCTCTCCTGCTATAACCCATTTGAATGGCACATCACATATGAAATTTCTTTCTCTCTTTTTATTTTGTGCCACGTGCTATAGTGCTCAATAAACATTATGCTGATAGAAAAGAAACTCCCCCCCCCCTTTGCAGCCCAAGTTAAGCAATACCCCACTTTACCACTAAGGGGTGCCATACTGTATGC
This sequence comes from Podarcis tiliguerta, assembly GCF_965153285.1. Lineage (NCBI taxonomy): Eukaryota > Metazoa > Chordata > Lepidosauria > Squamata > Lacertidae > Podarcis > Podarcis tiliguerta. The sequence goes on along the minus strand of NC_139538.1, from coordinate 41,836,940 downwards.
TTAGCAAACATGGCCTCTGAGCTTCAACAGCTCTGAAGAGGAAAATGCTGTAGAAAACCAGACCTTCAGGCTTGTGAGGTTTACTTGGTTTTAAGTGGAACCCTGAGATCCATCACCCAGAGCCTAATGCAAAATACATGTGCTTAGCATTAAATAATTCTGGGCCTATGTTCCTTCCGCACAAAAATTCACACCAAGCTACCCCAAGCTTGTTTCTTTCAACAATATAATTTGGAGAAAAGGGATCTTTTTGCTGCCACAAAACAATTGGCAGTCGGAAACCCTTGCTGATCTACTGCAAATCACTCAAAGATCTACCAGTAAAGCTAAATCTGCCTTCTGCCCACTCTGATCTAGCAGGTAAAAACATAAGCGCCTAAGATGAGCCTCGCTAAACCAGGCCAACAGCCCACCAATTATTCTTCTCCCACTACTGAGCAGCTGGTTTTAGCCCGTAAACATATGGGACTGAGAATATCAGTTTCTCCAGGTTTTAGGTAAAACTAGCAGGCTTGAAGGGACGTGGGCGGTGCTGTGGTCTAAACCAGCTGTAGTGACGTTGGGTGGTATTCAACTGAATTTTACCTACTGAAATGAACAAATATGACTAAGTTAGGTTCATTCATTTCAACAGGTCTACCCTGAGTAAAACTTTGTCGAATGCCACCCTTTGTTATGCAAGAAGGGAAGTTGGGTGATCACCACCTAGCAGGTAAGACTCATCATTATACACAATCAGATTTAAAACCCAGGAAAAAGAAAAATGCACTGACAGTAAATTGAGATGTGATTCACAGAATTACATAAACACAAATAAGCAGTGTTGAGCCTCGAAGGCTGGAGGCAAAAGACTATGGGGCTATGACACAAGGATATGATCTAACTATTAGTCTGCAGGGTAGCATTACTGAACGGGAAGTTCCTGCATTAACAAAAGTTGTGGGCGGCGGGGGTGTGGGTGTGTGTGGAGATTAACAGCAGCACTTTTCCTGTGCAACTGAAGCACAGCGACTAGTTCTGGTGCTTTCATTCTAAAGTTGTGAGGAGTTTTCAAGAAGAGCAAGATGTTAAAAAGCACTGGAAAGCACAGAAACATCAGTCCATTTTATGCTGAATATTTATCTCAATATCTCAATATAGCAAGATATAGCAATATAGCAAGGCTCAGGTCTGGCTGAGGACAAGCTGACTGACTGGAAACTGGAATATCTGATGACAGTATGGAGTGGTATGGAGACAGGAGAGGGGATGGAGAAAGAGTCTCTGCCACATGTCCAATACAAACCAGTGTGTGCAGAACTCACACCAGAGAGGGTTATGAAGCTTTTCGTTGGATAGAATGGCCTTGTAAATGTGTGCAAACAACCAGACCACAGGAAGTTAAATCGGAGCCAAGGCCTGCATGCACAGGACACACACACACACAATGCCCAGGGCTCCGTTTTGGAGTGTGTAAAATAACAACAAAGCATAGGGGTGCCTCCAGGGAGGAAAGCACGGTGAGCTTCAAAGACCTTACTCTCTGCCTCTTATAGCGGAGGATACTTTCCAAGACTGTTTAACATTTTATACTAATCGTTCAGCATTTGAGTGCATGAGGCAGTGTCCATTAGCTGTCGCTGCAAAGAGGCAAGCAAACTGGACTCTACTAACCAGGCAGTCTGCAGGCTACCAGTGATGGACCAGTGTCCATAAGGATGACCTTAAGGGATAGGAACCCTTTTGGTTTCTTCCCTTAGGGGAAACATTAGGGGAGCAAAGTACGCACCCCCATGAAAGTATCAGATAGATGATGAAAGGCCCCTGAGAGAGAGGCAGGGAGGTGAAGATATCCCAGGGTGAAAAACGAGAAGAAAGGGAAGGCGGGATTAAGAGCTAGTTCTGTATACAGAAAAGTATGTGCGTTTGTACACTATTTCTGCACTTTAGATATCCAGCAGGTTTTCCTCTCCCATATTTATCAAGAGGCTATTGTTCTTAGATATGCGCTATGTTCTATAGTTGCACCTGAGATAAGTAGGCAATAACTCCGTTAAGTTGTGATGTTCACTGCTGGGAAGACATTGTGTATAATTTGACATTACTGCTTAGTATGTCTTGCTCATAAAGTATTATGTACTATTATATATTCTCCACTACAATTCATAATACGCAATAATTGGTATGTATATAAACTTTTTTTTAAATTGCATGGATATTTAGTAACGTATTGACATATATTGCTTATTATGTTCTATACTGTAAATCACCCTGTGGTCATTTGATAAATTAATAAATAAATGTAAAAATAAATAAATAAACTGCTACTAAGAAAATTCAGCACGCAGCTCTTCTTGAGAAACTGGGGGGGATGGGCATGGCTTTCAGTATGGCTCTCTGCTAGGCTTGAACCCCAGTTCCTCTGACTCCCAAGAAAGTACAGGCTGTAGCCATCTTTGAAAATATGGCTGTGATTAAATCATCAGAACATCAATAAATGGCTCAGTATTCTTAGCAGTATTGCAACAAAGGCAGCGATTTTTAGCCCTCATGCCAGAGAAGCTGGGAAATGCAACCACAAAAATAAAGAAACCACATCATAAAAGAACATAAAAGGTCAAAATGTGTAAACCCTGACTCATGATATTTGAACGCCCTGAGTGGACAATGGCCCCACACAACTTGAGGACGTGGCTCTGAACCAAGCCTTTGAAAACTTTATAATGCTTACTGTGGACCCATGTGGATTTCGGAAGAGAAGATTGCAACAAGAGGTGCTGTCATCCAGGACTCTGTGGCACAGTTCACACCTGTGAGCCGGGCTCCTGGTTTATTCCTCCCAGACAAGCCACGAGTGGTAAGCCACAGAACAAGCCTTGGCTACAGCTCATGGCTTTTCTTGATTGAGACAAACTGTGAGGTTCAGATGTAACCCTAAGCCAAACCATAGCTTGCAGCAGCAAGGCAGGAAGAGCAAAGCAGCTGCGATTTTCTTTCCAGTAACCCGAATGTTTGCTCATCTGTGCCAAGCCACTGTTTGGTTTAGTGTGATGTATAATGGGCCATGGAGTCCTTGGTGACAGCACTTCTTGTTCCTCCCTCCCAAGACATCTACTTTCCCCTTCCAGTTCCTCCTTCGTGGTCCCATTTGCCATCTCTCTTGCCTCCATTCTTTCCCTTCCTCCTCCCTGCCCCCCAAACACGCTTCTCTCTTCTGCATCTGGGAATCAGATCACTTAGGAATTTTTTTTAAAGAGAAGTTAATGATTGACTGAAGCTGGAACAGCTCCCTTGCTGCAACCAGTTATATTGGTACCCATGCATTCTATGAAGAGTGCCATTCCTGCCAAAGTGGGTGGAGTGCTGACATCAAACAGATATTCCTATCTGCTTTGGCTTCCCTTGATGACCTGTTAAATCCCATTGCCCTCCCAAGGCTTGGGATAAAATAGCTCAATTCCTCACTCCCTCTGCCCCACACTTCTTACAGAGGACTTAAGGGTACAATTTTCCTGTGGAATCCATTCTCTGCCTAGTTTATCCAGCCACCAGGGGCCACATCTAATCTTGATGAAAGGTATATTTTAAAAAATCACTACTGAGGGCATCAGGGGTTTATGATGGAAGGACAGAAAAATATGCCGGGGTGTCTATTTTTGGCTGGGTTTGGCAAAGTCCATGCTAATGGGGTGACTCAGGCCCAGCTCTTCAGGTTGCAAACGTGCTGCACAGTGAAGTACTGCCTAACCAGTCTTTGTATAATTATGTGAGACTGCCAACAAAAACATGGAGATCAATTAGACTGATCCAGTTGACAAAATTGGACTGCCAGCAAACATCTGAGAGAGTCTCCCACCAAAAGCTCTTGAGTAAACTTAGCAGTCATGGGATAAGAGAACAGGCCTGCTTATGAAATGGCAAGTGATCAAACAATCAAAAGCAGAGAGAATAAACAAATGAGGGAAATAAGCCATGAAGGCCACCCTGAAGGACTTTCTATTGTGAGAAGCAATATTTAACTTGTTCACAAATTATCTGGAGGCAGGTATGAGATTTGCAAATGACTGCCAAAATATTCAGCACAGTAAAATCCTACGGAGACTGTTAGGTACTCCAAAAGGATCCCACAAAGCTGTGAACGGACAGCAAAATGACAGATATTTGGTTCTTATGCTGTGTAGCATATGTGATCTGGACAATAAAACCCAACATTTCACAGATAGACTGGTGGGTTCCTGAATTGGCCATAATTAGCCAAATTTAGGGACTGTGGCAGATAATTCATTGCAAATATAAACCCAGCAGGGAGCACCAACAATGGCAGCAAATGCCATGTTAGAAGCTGTTAGGAATAGTTCTGAAAATGAAATGTTTCTCTACACACGTCATTCGGCCCTTATACAGCTTTCAAAAGCATTGCATCTTTTAATCACTATTAGCTACAATGGCTAAATGGAACCTCGCTTGTCAGAGGCACGAGGCACAGAGTAGGGAACCTCAGGCCCAGGGGCAAAATGTTGTCCTCCAAGCCTCTCTATCTCACAGTCAGAATTCTCCCCAGGCCACACCACTTGTTGGCTCTCCTCTGCAGACCGAATGCTTTTGCCTGGCTGGAATGAGCCCCTGAACTCTGGTAACACCTCTCGCCTGCCTGGATGGATGAAAGAGAGTGTGAGTGCGTGTTAGGAAAATAGCCTTATCTAGGAAAAGTAATATTTGCATTAATTGCTCTACCCACGTGTGCCTTTTTCCACACCCATTACTGGCATGCAACCCTTGGAAGGTTGCCCGGAAGGGAATGTGGCCCCAGGACTGACAATGGTCCCCCCCTCTCTGGCAATAAACCTCTGAAAACCATATATGGGGACCAACAACAAAGAGGAAGCTTTTGGCTTCATCCCTTACCTGAAGCATCCAAGATGGCCAGTCTTGGAAGCAGACCCAGCTAGACCTTCAAACTAATCCAGCATGGCTGTTCTTAGGCTGGACCTTGTTCATTCCCCCCCCCCTTTACATTTCACGTGCCCCAAAAGTACATTATGAAAACCTGTATTCCTGTACATACACCCAAACTTAAAACAGTATACATCTGCCTTTTAAAAAAAATTCTTATTAAGTGATCCATGAGTTGGAACTGGTCTTTGCTTTTCTGGAGAATTTGTGGATTAAGTAAGGCTCCAGCATTTCCCTGCAAAGGTATCTTTGTGCTTTGTTCCTCTTGCCAGTCTTAATTTGTGAGTCAATTTTTCCCATAAGGGCAGGGATCTTATTCATACCTAACCAATTTGATGGTTTGAACGTCAAAAGGGGCACCAATTCTCACTAGCTATTACTCAAAAAAAACACACAACCCATTAAATTGTGACTAGCTATATCATTGATCTTAGGAGTCTGTCTGTGTCTGGTCTTTAAAGGAGCAGGAGTCAGTAACTGTTGGGAAGGTCATGAAGTTAAGGTTGCTGACCACAAACAGAAGATGAGTCAGCATGCAACACACTGCTACAAAAAGAGGACCCAACAACGTTTTAAGTTGCATCACAAGAAGATAAGAAATCATAATCTCAGGGCCTTCTTCGTGATTATCCCAGATAGCACAGCCCACCTCAAGGCCAAACTAGATGAGGCAGAGGCTGCCACGCTTCTTTCATCATGTCTCCCTCCTATTCATATATAACACAGAGAATGAGGGACATTTTTAAATGACAAGCCAATGCTGGTGGTGTCAGGTGACCTGTGCTCTGACCTCAAAGAGCCTTTAGTTGTAGTTATCCATGCTCTGGAAACTTCCAGGTTTGACTACTGCATTGGACTGTATGTGGGGCTGCATTTGAAGGCTGCCTGTAAACTGCAATTATATGCATAGCTGTCAACGTTTCCCTTTTTTTAAGGGAAATTCCCTTCTTCTGAATAGGATTCCTCGCAAGAAAAGGGAAATGTTGACAGCTATGATTATATGTGAAATGGGCAGAGATGCAATTAAACAAATCATTGGTAGTGAGGGGCCATTTGTATTTTCTGTCGCCAGAACCAACATGTTCAGAGCTGTCTCTGGATAATCCCTCTCTCTTTCTTGCTCTAGACCTTCCGCTGGAGTTTTACATGAAAGTCTGGCACCATTTATTAGAAAGCATGACACAGCTTGGAAGTTTATCATGCAAAATGCATATGGGCAGGCTGAAAGTTAGTTATGTGGCTCCTCTTAAACTGCACAAAGGCGTATACAGAAACAGGAGTGGGTGTGGACTTTTGTTTTGCTACAGGGTGCCTGCTGCTTCCCTCTGCCTTCCCTCCTCAAAGGACACACACAGTAGCTATAAACCAGGTGCCTATTGTCTCCTGTGCTTCAGACACAGTTTTCTTTTTGTGTTGTTTTCTCAAGTGCCTGCATGAATAAATCGTCAAACATTTGTTCAGCAATTTATTTTTCTTTTTAAGAAGTTTTTTTTTTACACTTAAAAAAAACCTGTTCTGGCGATTGGCACAGGAGCCTGAAACAAGCAAGCAGGCAAATGGAGCAAGGGGAGAAATAAAAGCCACATTCCTGTGCCCACTTACACAAGAGTATTTCCCATTAAGCTCACTGGAGCTTACTTCTGCACAGACATGCACAGAATTGCACTGCATGCTGTTCTCTCAGTAGATATAAAGACTCTCCAAAGGTTGGCTCATATTTTTTCAACATTTCAGGAAGGAATATTGCACAATAAACGCACCCAGCAGCTAATGGTATGTGGCTTCCATCTGCCAGACTCACTGATGTGTAAATTACGGTATGCCCCATCATCTCCTCCACCCACTTTTTAGTCATACTGTCACAAGTATGGACTCCAAAAGCAAAAGACACAATATCTCATCCTAGCGTAGTAAAATTCAGTTTTCTGGTTGTATCCAAAGTCATCCCCTTAGTACAAGAACTTCCACAAGAGTAATGGGAATTCCTCTCCCTCTCATCTACACACCCACAAATCTGTTCCGGGGTTTTCCCCAATCCTAAAGAACAGATTGTGGGTGTGGGTGTACATGGGGAGAGGCAGTCCTGCTGTACAGGTGGGACTCCTCGCACTAACAGGCCAGCTTTACAGGGTACAGCCCTTTGTCTCCAGCACTAGGTAGACAGTATATCCCTGCATTGTGCCATAGCAAGGTACTGGAAACTCAAAAGTTGTGTGCCATCCACACCTCTTATCAGTTATCAATTCTTGTCTCATCCTGGGAAAGTTGTCAACTGCAACATCTATACCAAAGGCAACTCCTCAGTACGTGCAGGTCCTACTATCTAAACACAATGTGTTCCCTGAAATCGTTTGTTTGGCGAATATTTGAATATCAAGTCATTGATCTCCATTTATTCCTATGGGGAAATTTATAACGCATTCCTGATCATTGAATTTTGACTCCCCCCCCATCGCAAAAATTAAACCAGGAAATCCCTCTGCAAAATGCACTCTGATTTGTCGCATCAGTTTCCCCTCTCTCCAACAAGCAAACAAAGAAGTAAAAAATGCTCTTGGTTCTGATATCTGAATCTGTGATGTGTATGGCGAGGTTCAGGTGTTAATTCCTCATGTTCAATAAGTGAATATTCACCTAGTGGGTGTTTGGAAAGTGGGACCTCTGTGCATAATAGAGAAAATAAGCTGTTGATCACAGTCTTTGGAGAAGATATGTTTTCCCTTCACAGACTCATAACCCAATTTTATTCTGTACCACAGTAGCCCTTGGTAATAGGGAAGACCTGGTCTGGCAAAACCTGTCTTGCTATACCACTTACCTGCTGGGAAGGTGTTGGGTTGTACCATCCCTAGGAAGGAGTGCACCATACTGTACAAGCCCAGCAGGCCACCACTTGGGCCAGTGGGCTGTGGGTGATATTGAGGCTGTGTGAAGTTTTGCAGAGCCATCTTGGTAGTAGAAATGCAGGGCCCTTTCAAAGTTCCTGGGCAAGCTCAGAAAGATCCTGAGGAGCTTCAGATCATTTCCTTCACAGGAATCCCTGCCGGTGCAGTGCCCTAGAAGGACAGCTGGCCTCTGCAATGGTTTCTTTTCACCCTTGGATGGAAAGGATTTGAGAATTTTGCCCCACCAGACCAGGGAGCTCAGCTGCCTGCCTGCAATAAAGCAAAGGGGTTAGTGAGTTGGTGCAGCTCAGAAGTCAACCAGGAAAAGACTGCAGGAGGGGGGGGGGGTTGGACATGAAATAGCACCAACTTCCTTGTCCAAGCTGGGATGTGGGTGGATAATGTAGTCAACAGGGATGTTCTGGAGTTAGGACAGAGGACACAGAGGTGAAAATAGGAGGCCCTTAATGCAATCCACAAGCTCATGCCCTTAACTCCCTCCTCACCCCATTTTAGCCAAATCATGCCACCCCATAACCTTCAAACAGTAGCTTATGGCACAAAAGGTTAGGAGGCATATGCCCTACCTGTCATCTGAATACTGCCACCTTCCCCTCTGCCAACCTCAGTCATAGCCAACAGTATATGGGCAAGAGCACAGCAAGAAAATGCAAACGACTGCAAGGAAAGGAAGACTTCAGGAGTTCAAACCATGATGCAGCAGGGCCCAGTATTGCAGTCATGTCGATGAGTTCATTATTTTCTAACAGCTTGTCCCAGTTTGGGGCCCTTCATACGCTTTGGACTACAAGTGCCATTAGCCTCTGTGCTGGCTGGAACCGATAGGAATTGCAGCCCAAAACATCTGAAGGGCACGAGGCTGGGGAAGGCTGCTTTAGAATTAAACAAAGCCATTTTTGCACCTTACCCTTACGATCCGCCTCAAAATGGTTTGAACAACACTGGGCTGCAGAGCTGCATCACCCAAATGAATTGTTTCGTTAGCAAACCTCTTCTGAGATGGGATGTGGCAAGTTATTTGTTATCATCACCATCACCACCGGATCTCTATGTATTTAATCGCTGCCTGACAAACCAAAATCCAACAGGTGACGCATTTTCCAGCGTAGAATTCAGCAGGGAGGGGACAACTTTATGTGCTTATTTCCTGCCTTCCTGAACTACAGAGTTCATTGGAGAAAAATAATCATGCACTCTTAGAGGACTGCACATGAACCTAGAAGCTAGATAACTATTCTAGCTAAAGGCTGGAAATACTGTCCCTCTGAATATTACTTGGAAGGAGAGGGAGGAAAGCAGGACAGAAGCTTTAGCTGAGATTCCTGCATCGCAGGGGGTTGGACTGGATGACCCTCGGGATCCCTTCCAGATTCAAAGTTGATGTGGAAGCTTTCAGGGGGCCCAGGATCATCACGGGGGGCAGACACAGGTGGCCAGACAAGATGAGCCTCTGGCCTGACTCGGGGCAGAGCCTTTCTCAGGTCCTTACGAAGCCCAGGGCAGAAACAGCGCCTCTTTCGCGCCAAACTCGAGCCTCTACCACTCCAAGAACTAACATCCCAGACAGCAGCCCCCCTACTCAGGAAACACCAGCCAGAACCAAGAGGCGCTTGCCAGAAGGATGAAACACATTGGCCGTCCCATCCGTCCCACCCTCCGAGCAACCCAGCTCGCACACTTCCTCCCGCAAAGTCCTTCTCACCGAAAAGTCTCCTCACCTGCGGCGCCCCAACGAGGAGGCTCGGAGGAGGAGGAAGTAAGCGGCGCTGCCGCCGGCGCCACGGAGCTCAGCACCGGGTGCGAGGGAAGCACGGACTCGCCCTCCCCGCGCCACGCCAAGCGCCACTGTCCGCCGCCCGGGAGGGAGTTAGGAAAGTCTCAACTTTTCCTCGCTCGCGCGCGCGCTCCGACTCCCTCCCCTCAGCCCGCCCGAGAGATCCCACGCTTGGTCGCGCTCAGGCCGGAGAGAGGCAGATGGATTCAGAAAGCCGCCCAAACCACGCGCGCCGGGGGAAGGATTAGCCTCACCTGCCGCTGCCCCCTCGCGGACACTGGGGGGCGCGGGAGAAGGAGAGCAAAGGCTACAGCGAGGGCGCTCCGTCGGGCGCCGGTGCCCATAGCGGATTTCTCTCGGCGTGGAGTGAGGGGGCTGGACCCAGGAGAACAGCCTCACCTCCTTTCCAGTCCCCGCCCTGCCCTCCCTTCCGTTCCCCAGCCCGCCTGCCGGCCGCTTTCTCTCGGTCGGTGCTCTGGCCCCTCCCAGCTGCCCGTGCCCCCTCCCCGGCCCGGGAGCAAGCCAGGACATCCGCGCGCAACCCCTGCGCCCCCCAAGGCCATCCCCGGCTCCCAAAGGCCGGAGCCCGCAGGAAACTCTTGAGCGCAGCCCCTTGCAGACTCGGGAGCTTTGGAGAATCTTAGATGCTCCAGGGAAGAGGGCGGGAGGTCCGGACAGATGGAGAATTGGATACTTCCCCAACTCACCAGACTGTTTCTGTCTCTCCCCCGAGCGCAAGATGGTTCCTCAGCAACTTTGTTTTTCTGCATTTCCAGCTCATTTATTCATTTATATTTATTAAAATAATTGTATGCAGTTAAAACCAATGCATTAAAAAAACCCTCTAATAAACACAGTAATAAAGCTTTCCAATGGTTATTTTCAATAAAACACTAAACACAAAACTTTATTCTTTTTACTATTCACTTTGTGAAATGAATGGTTATTAGTTTTATTTGTAGCTAGCATTGTACTGAATATACAGTAATTAAGGATTTTCTTCCATTATACATTATTATATTATTATTGAAGAAAAAAGCTTGTACACCATGCTGGATGGACATTATAATAATAGCATAATAATGTTCTTAATCCGCACACTAAATATTATTACAAACTGCCCGATCCTAGCTAGATTTTAATATCTCAAAAGAGTGTAAATCCATAAGTTGTACTGGGTATGTATCTTCTGGATCTTTATTCTCAATGTACTTTTTGTTCACCTCTCGGATATTTTATGATCAAGGGGGTTATCAGTTTTTATTTTAGAATCATAAATAATAGCACTGGAGAGGATCTGTTAATAGTGGCTAGGAAACAAATGAACTAAATAAGACAGGTCTTTAATTGACTGAATGCACTCAACTGTTCTGTGGGCTTTGTGCATATGCTGCCTTCAGGGGGTCTGCTTTTTGTGACACTAGTGCAAATATGGGGAGTCTTTTGAACATGCAAAAACTCTTATCGAGTCTGTATTTTGCTGCCACGCTATTTGGATTGGGATACCAAATCTGATTAATATTATTATTAGGGTTGTCTTTGCCATTATGCATGAAATCGTGGGTCTTCCTCACACCATGGATTTTAAGCTACCAAGTTGTCAAGTATTAATTACATTACCATAGGGCTTCCATTTGCACTTTCTGCCTCCGCTACCAAATATCAGGCTGCCTTTTAATATTATTATTCCCAAAATAATATAATCTATCAAAATGTAATCATTCTTTTCACCATTCCCTCATCCTCAAGTTTATTTAATTCCACAGTTCTTCCCCTTGGATTCCATCTCTGGTAATAATTCCTTATCATTTGAGAGCCAGCGTGTGGTAGTAGTCATCTTAGACCCGGGAGACCAGTGCTTAAACCCCCACTCATCCATGAAAACCACTGGGTGACCTTAGGCCAGGCTCTGTCTCTCAGCCTAGCCTACTTCACAAGAGAGCGGAAGAAGGGTGTACACCACCGCCTTCAGCTCCTTGGAAAAAAGGTGGGTTATAAATGTAATAATTTAAGAATATGTAAGTAAATTTATGTACACCTTCATCTATAAATTATTTATAAACAGACAGAAACTACGTATAGCCCTTGTCATCATTGTTTATTTGTATATCACTTTTTGGCACAAAGGTCAGTTGTCTTTTCATTAATACAATTTCAATACTTTTTAAATTTTGACACACCCCTATAATTAATAGAAATCATCTGCTCCCAGTTTCAAATTGGAGACCTATAATATATTTGTTTGCAAAACATCTGTGATTTATGGGAAAGTATCCAAAGAGAAAAGGCAAATGGTAGCAGAATTGAAGAAAATGACAAAATATAAAAACATTGTTGAAGGAAGGATTAAAAAGTGTCTAATCCAGTAATATATATATATATATATATATATATATATATATATATATGAATACAGTGGTACCTTGGGTTACATACGCTTCAGGTTACAGACTCCACTAACCCAGAAATAGTACCTCGGGTTAAGAACTTTGCTTCAGGATGAGAACAGAAATCGTGCTCCGTTGGTGCGGCGGCAGCGGGAGGCCCCATTAGCTAAAGTGGTGCTTCAAGTTAAGAACAGTTTCAGGTTAAGAACAGACCTCCAGAACGAATTACCGGTAAGTTCTTAACCCGAGGAACCACTGTATACTACTTTTCAGGTAGAACTCACAAGTTTACATAGTATTACGAAAACAATAAGCATCAATTAAAAGCTGTACAGTAAAACAGAAAAGACAAACAATGGAGGAAGCTTGTTTTTTTCATGCTGCATTTTTTATCCAGGTTCTCTTGCAGAAGGAAAGCGCCGTCTCACCTGGAATGCTGGGACGTGGATACGGTAAGGCACCAAGATGTTTCTGCTGCTTTCCAAAGCCTCTCAAGCCACTAATGTTATTGGTAGCCCATTATAGCGAAGTTGTCTGCTGATTGTGTAGTTGGTGATTGTGATTACTGTACAAAATAACCCTGAAAGGAATAGTTATTCAGGATGAATATTTGCATGGAATGCAAGAGTCTAATGCTATGAATGCAGGATTTAAAGTTTTTTTCAAACTATGGAAGAAGGCTTAGGCATGTGGCACACTACTTCTCATTAAAGTGGTTCATCATGGTAAGTTGTTCAGGCTACTGGGAAATGGGGGGGGGGGGAGAGAGATGGAGATTTAAATGTTAAGCAAACATTCAGGAACCTTCAGGAACCACTTGTTGACATTTCAGTTCCCATTTTATCAGTTTTGTGTGGCTGACATTTTCTGGGGTTTTATTGGTAAACATGTTTGCATAGACAAGTACATAATCTGGATGATGGGACATAAACCATACTTTAGAGTGGAACGTCTTACCTTGTGACTGAAGAAGATGGCTGAAGAAGATGGCATAGATTTTGCTGTTCAGTGATTTGGTTAATATTTTTCTTGGCAATGCCAGAAAGCTATTGCCAGGAGGTGTAATGTTATTAGTGCAATCTTGTTATACTTACAGTACTGAATTGATGTGGTTTTGGGTATGGTGTTATATTGGCTATTTATGTTGTGACTGTATTATGAAATTGTTGGTTGGTTTTGAGATGTATTCCTGTTTTCTTTGTCATAAACCTCTTCATACAATTCTTTTCTGCGTAAAGATGGCATACAAATAAGATGGTGATGAGACTGAACCCCATAGAAAGTCATTATCTAATATTAGGTGTTTTTTTAAAACAACAACAACAACAAAAGGGAACATTTCTATGGTGAAGACTGACAGAGAAACTATGTTGTTTGGGACAGAGGGGCAATTTCAGCTGAGCCTGATGGGGCTTGTAGTTAGGTTTGCCACCTGTCCTGTATAATACAGGATTATCCTGCATTTCAATTTAAAATGCTATGTCCTGTATTGATACAGTTATATCTTGTATTTCAGGTCTTCTCTTTCTCTGCCAAATTAGGCATCCTCACCAAATGCATGTCCGTGAAAGGTCATGTATTTAAGCTCTGGGTAGCCAAGTGAAGACAGATTTAAAAATTCATGCGCATGTTTGTGTGTTACAAATTCCAGAAGGGCAATCTGGTCAGGCTGCAATAGATTGCAATGGATTGGTCTGAAGTCACTTCATCACCAGATGGGGGGGAAATTGCCGCCAACTACCCCACCCCTCCCTGTCCTATATTTTGCCAGAACAAAGGTGGCAACACCACCACCACTACTACTAAAAATTGTAGTCCAAAATAGCTGAGGGCACCAGGTTGGTGAAGGTTGTACGATTACAACAAGCTGCAGCTGGAGTGATATAGTACCCTGGGTTGACCTGGCATGCCGTATAATAACGGATTGTGCCTTGGTGAATCCCAGCCTTGGCTGCATGTAGGCAGGGCAGCTAGCGGTAAGCTTAGAGCAACTGAGAGGAGCTGAGAGGCAGAACCAAAAAAAGGAAGCCACGCTGAGCAAGGCCTGGGTGTTGTGTGGAAATGCTCCTTGAGTGAAAACTGCAGGCACTGTGGGGAAGCATTTGGTGGAACAATGAGTTGAAGGAGACAGCAGAATAACATAAAAGCACTAGAAGTCATAATTAAAAGTGAAAGCCTATTAGTACTGATTTCCTTTATCAACTTTACAGTTAGATTATTGAATTATTAACTGACACAATTGGCTGTTGCTTGTTCACCTTATCTTTAGTAGGTATTTAATGGTATACTGTATGAGTTGTTGGGTAACACATTTGGTATTTTGTTACCAACTCCAACTCCTCTTAGAAGGAAAGCAGTTTCTTACTATCATGTACTCAAGGCTTGTTAAATAATATTTTGATTTCCTTTAATTGCTGCTGTCTCTGCCTGTTTCCAGAGCAAAAAAGAAAAGCTACGCCTGTAATCCAATGCTCATTTATTTGGAAATAAGTTTCATTAAATAAAGTGGGATTTTTTTCGGAGTAAACATGACCAGAATCTGCTGTCCTATTTGCTCAACCGAACCCCTCTTGGGCCCTGTCACAAATGTTCTCAAGCATTAAAGTGTGTTCTGGCCCACAAAAGCTTGTGCCACAATATGTTTGTTAGTCTCCCCATGGTCTGAGTGACACTCTCTTGAATAGCAGACATGGCAGGGCGTGAGGCTGTGTCAGAGCACTAACTCAGAGGGTTTCAGAAAGACTTCAGTTCCTACCTATAATAGGCATAATAAGCTAAAGACATAAACAAACATTACAGGAACCTTCCTGTATTTTAAAGCCTAAGTAACAATCTCCAGCTGTGACACAGAAGTGAGATGGACTGCTGACATGTTGTCCCTGGACCTTCCATTTTATGCAACTAGTAGAAGTTGATGTACGCTTCAATATATCATCAACAGTGAATAAGTTAGGAGAGTGATGCAGGCCCAGTTTTTACTATACCGGACAGGTTCGCTCTGAGATTTGAATCTATTGTTTACTATGGATTGCAATTCTTTATATCCCAATCGTTCAGAATATAAATCCTACCAAGTCAGCTCGCAAGTAACAGTCAATAAACATATGTTTAAAACACAATAAAAATATACACAAATTAAAAACACATCAGGATCCTTCCCACTGGGCAGTTAAGGGTAGATTTCCAAGGGGGAGGAGCAGGCCCAGAGGGGGCCATTCCTTACAGATAAAGCTATACAGTATGAGCATCACAATCTTGCAATATGAGTTGCTCAGGGTGACTGGCGCAAGGTGAGAGGGTTTTGAGTCAGAAGAGGGTTTTGAGTCAGAGCTCAATATGTTTCTGTATAAAACTGTACGTCACAAATTCAAAAATGAAGGGACTTCTTGGAGTAATCTTTCTGAAACTGATGTCATCCATTGTAGTTTTCGGAAGTATGGTGCGCAGGGCTTGATTAGACCAAAAGTTTTGTTCCATTAGCAAAAGGATTCGTAAAAACTATTTTGTGAGGATAGAGCTTTCCCACATTGCTCCTTTGCTGTAGTAATGTAAACTCAGGGAGGAGCTACTGATTTCTTTGCTAGGCCTTTCCGCTCCTCCTGTGAAAGGAACCAGACCCACCCTTCTCCTAAATCAAACACCCTCAGAGGGTTTGTAGCACCTCATTTCCGGCTGCTAAAGCTATCCCTAGTGGAGCCTGGGGAATGAGGAATTTCTGACAGGAAACTTCCTTGTTAAAGAGCTAAGGGTGCCTTGGGGTAGACTGAAGCAGCCGCCTGGGAGTCTGGACTCCTGCTTTATCCTTCCAGAGGGACATTCCTTAGCAAGCAGCTCACGCCTCAGGGGAACAGAATTGTTTTGCAAAAACAAACAGCCCCAACACTGGGATTCAACAAAGATTGCCAGACCAAAGATGCTGCTTTGCTTGCTTGAAGCTTGTCCTTTGCCCTAGATCAGAAAGATACATATGACCCCGTGAGAAAAGATCCAGTTTCTGAAATGGCCAATGGTAGAAATGCAATAAATTCACTTGCTGAAATTCCCACAGCTCTTAAGTGGGCAGCAGCCTCTCCTGTTTTGCCTCTGGCCACTCTAGGAACTATCAAGGATTTGGGGTATTTTTATTGAATATGCTGGGGGGCAGGGAGAGAGAGAGAGAGAGAGAGAGAGAGAGAGAGAGAGAGAGAGAACAAAACCCCGAAGGGTCTGACTAGGAGTGGATAGTCTTGGAGTCCTGTGGTGAAGTGACTGGAGTCCTGAACTAGGACTAGAGAGACCAAGGTTCAAATCTCAACTTAGCCCATAGGAGCCAACCCCCAGGGGCCAAGAGTGCTTCGGGGTGCGCCAATAAAATTTTGAGGGGGCCAGGGGGGACCAAAGTTGGTGGGCATTGCCATTCAAATGGTGTGCCATTCAAATTAATTATGAGGGATGGGGCTTACCTGCCCCCCCATATTTTATTCAAGTTGGCACCCCTGAGCCTCATCCACAAAGATCACTGGGTGACCTTCAGCCAATCACAGTCTTTCCACCTATTATAGCTGTCAGGGATGTTGTGAAGGTAAAAAAAAGGGGGTATGCCACCTTGAGCCCCTTGGAGGAAAAGGTGGGATAGAAATGCATTTTGGAACTGAAATTCCATCTTTAATCTATGGCAATCCTGTGCTTCCTCATGGTGAGAGAGACAGGGTCAGCACAATTCTTCTTCTTTGGTGATCACTCGTAGCCGAGTAAGATTGTCTTCCATAAACACGGTTTTAATAATGAGTCCGTGGGATGGGAAGACGCCTGTGCGTGAATTTGTTTTATGTGTGTAGATCAGTGCATGCTGATCAACACACAGTCTTCACAGGAGGGCTCTGTTCCGATGGCATGAGTAGTCATGACGAACCAGTAGATCCTATCTGCTGCAGCCTTCATCTGCCTTCACAGCCGTTGTAACATACTGCTTCTTATCATCCACCTGTTCTGCCGTTGAGGACTTCTTGGATCATTCTTTGTCTAGCACCTTCCCTTTGACCTTACTGCCTTGGGTGACCCTGCTGGGAGTACGAGATTCCTGACAGGCTTCGTTCACAAGAGTCATAGGAACGTGCAAGCCCACTCACCACGACAAGGTGATGATCCAGCAAGTGAGGTCAGCACAATACATGTTGCTGCTGAAGTGAAGGACAAGATGCTCCCGCACTGCATGTACCAAAGCTGACTGTCCTGGCAGTTCATACTTCAAACACTGGAGATGCTTCCTCCACCACTCCTGAGGGCAGTAGGCTAGCTAAGGGGGAGACAGAGGGGAACCACCAGGGTCTCAAAAGGAAGAGCAGGGGCCACTGTGGCTCTTCCCCTGATTTAATCCCTGTGAAGTAGGTTAGGCTGAGAGGCAGTGGCTGCCCAAGGTCACCCTGTGAGCTTCATGGCAGTGGGGATTTGAACCCTGATCTCTGGGTGCAGTTACCTAGCCCTATAAGAGTTATAGCTACTGGATGTTACCCACTTAATTCCCCTTAGAGGAGACAATGCTAGTTGGAGAGCACTTGAAATAATTCTAGTGTGCTTCAACAGGCTCATATGTCAGAATACAAGAGGTAAATTGTTATTCTACTTTAAAATCTCATGACTTTTTGAAGCCACCCTCATGGAAAGCCTGCATAACTAAGTCTGGAACTGGGCTCCTTAAAGACCAGGAGTTCTCTTTTTGTTGACAAGAGAGGTGGAGGCGTGACGTGCTGAAATACCTGTTTGCTTAGGGATATGAAGCCAGTGACTGTGAAAAAGGAACAAACAGCATTCACCTGTAATAAAAAGGCCACACACATGAATGCATTTCTGCTGCTTTGCCCAGTTGCTACCCGTTCCAAGACTCATTTCACCAAACAGCAGGAGACCACCATCCTAGAAGAGAGGACAAAGGAAATCCAGATTTGTAATACAAAATGCACACTCCCAAAGTGAAGGCTCCTTGTCCAGTCTGTGTTGAGAAAGCTGTGGGTGTGCTCTTTATGGCACGCAGAGACCAGTTCTGGTGAATCTTTAAGCATTTGGAGGGACTTGATTGCAAGGACTGGGAACTCTCCCTCTGCCCTGCCAACACTGCTACTGAAGCTTTGTCCCAGTTTAAGGAAGCAGGCAATAAGAGTGGAGTATTAAGGGACGCGGGTGGCACTGTGGGTAAAATCCTCAGTGCCTAGGGCTTGCTGATCGAAAGGTCGGCGGTTCGAATCCCCGTGGCGGGGTGCGCTCCCGTCGCTCGGTCCCAGCGCCTGCCAACCTAGCAGTTCGAAAGCACTCCCGGGTGCAAGTAGATAAATAGGGACCGCTTACTAGCAGGAAGGTAAACGGCGTTTCCGTGTGCGGCTCTGGCTCGCCAGAGCAGCGATGTCACGCTGGCCACGTGACCCGGAAGTGTCTCCGGACAGCGCTGGCCCCTGGCCTCTTAAGTGAGATGGGCGCACAACCCTAGAGTCTGTCAAGACTGGCCTGTACGGGCAGGGGTACCTTTACCTTTACCTTTACCTTTATTAAGGGATGATGCCAGGTGCAGTATAAACATACAGGCTACACTGGTTTTTCCTTTCAAGAGATCAGCTGATAGAGGTACCATTAAGAAACAGAGAAGTGTACTGGGCCATAAAGTGCAATTGGCAATGCAAATATTGTACTGCCCAGCTCCAAGTGGTGAGCAGAGACAGAAAGATTGGGAGGGGGAGGTTGCCAGGGCTACATGATGTCACCGCAGGAAAAGAGGTGGTTTTTTGCAGGTGGTTTTCGGAAAAGAGTGAGAAGGAACAGGCAGCAGAACTCCATGCAGATTGGGGGACACCTGCCTTGCCATGTGAAAAGGATCTAGGGGTCTTGGTGGATCACCAGCTTAACGTGAGACAACAGGTTGATGCAGCAGCAAAATAGCCTAATACTATTCTAAGCTGCATCAACTAAAGTATAGTGCTCCTGATCAAGGGAAGTAATATTGCAAAATGGTATCCTTTTTTTCCTCCTCACTCGCTGCTTCTTTTTAAATAACTACTTCCCAGACTGCCTCTTTCTGTGCACTGCTGCAGCATATTTATCAAACTCCCAACAACCTGAAGCTAGCAAAAATCTGGAGCCAGGCTTAAATGCTTTTAAATAAAATAGTGCACAATTATACGTATGCTTTGATAAAATACCCTATGAGTGTTCACAGAGCTTCACATACATTATCTCAATAATCCTTAAAACAACTCTGTAAGGAGTATCTTTCATAAACGGGTGCAAGTGCTTAAAAAGAGAAAGCAACATGCTACTTTCCTGTTGCTCTTGGGTTTGTAATTCTTTGAATTGTTCTTAATCCGCAGGGTGCTGTGCACTTTTGCTGTGGGCATGGCTGACAGGAACACCTCTGCAGAGATTAGCACGCTTGAAAATACAAGCAGGAAGCAGGAAGTTTATGAGGGGCAGGTGGAGGAGGGTAAATCCAAACTGTTCTGGCTTAGAGTTTGTGATGGTTGCAGACCACTTCCTCCTTGGAAGGTGCAGGGACAGGCATCGTTGCCTGGCACCTGTTTATATAACACACAAGGCCACCTTTTAAGTTCACACAAGTAGTTTTGTTTTCAGGACAGCCGCTGCTCTTCCCAGAATCACAGATTAAGAACTGAAGGGAGCCAATGGCTATCTAGCTTGCACTCCAAAGCCACCCTGGGGTCAGCCTCTAAGAATCCAAATGACACTGTGCCATTTACCAATGGGAGCAGCGGTGCTTTCAGAACAATTGACCCACCTGTGTTCACAGGATAAGCCTTTAAAACATTCCTCCTATGAGAAACACAGGAGGAATATTAAAAGGGCTATACTCTGAAGAATGCTTCTAGATTACTGATATAATCAGAAGCAGATAGAAACACATTTCACAATGTTGTTCCATTTAATAACATACTAAACAGTTAAATGTGTGGTCTCAGGCATGTTGAGCAGCATATCACACAGGAAAGAGGGATGCAAACCTTTGGACCAGCCTTTTCCTCCGTCTCTTTAAAATGATGACCAAGGGAAAAGCAGCTTTTTTTGTTTGCCATCTGTACCATCACCGAACCCCTGTATCTATCTGCTGATTTTTTTGCCCTCCCTGTCTCTGGAAAGAAAAGCCTGCATTGTATCAATGACTGCCAAGGGGCAAAAAGACTTCCCCACCCCACCCCAAAGACCTCTATATATTGTATCTACCATATTTTTCTGTGTATAAGACACCCCCATGTATGGAAACTCCAGATTAAGAAAACACCCGTCAGCACTACCCGTGTAGAAGACGAGCCCCAATTTTAAACCTATTTTTTTGGTAAAAAAAAACCCTAGTCTTATACATGGAAAAATACGGTATATGGGCGTTTTATTTCAAAGTCACTCCAGGAGCCAATCCTGGCTGAAAACAGGGATAAAAATGCAATACGTAAATAATAGAAGACAACATGACAGAATAGGATGACATATTGATGTTCATATTTTGCATGAAAATCAAATCCCAATGAATGATGGGATAATGAACATGATTTTAAAGGGATCTGAATATACCTGAAATGTGATGTACAGTAAGTCTGCCACTTACATGGGAGTTACGTTCCAGAGATCGTGCCTAAAGCCAAAATCACATATAATCAAAACACATTGGATGCAATGGTGAGTGAGATTGTGAAAGTTTTTCCCCCTGGATGCCTGTCCCCTTTTAAAATGTTTTTGGGAGTTTTTAATTGCCAAGCGCATAAAGCTGAATGCACACAAGTTAAATGCACACAAGTTGCAGACTTACTGTGCTTCCTAAAGGCAATTTCCTGTAAGCAGCTTGCAGCATCAGAAGTGGCCCTTCCTTAGAATGAGTATACAGTCAAGTTTTAAATGGACCATAGAGAGAACTAAATATACCCAAATGTTACCTCCATATCCAAGCGCAAAGTCAACACGTCTTCACAGAGCAGTTAGGCCTAAACTGCAGTGCCTTTGTGTTCAGGCTGATCACACTGTAATCTTCTGGAGAGGAAAGGGCAAAGTGGCAATTGCTCTGCATCAATTTGCTCAGTGGAACAAGGCACCAGCTCCTAGCAGCTACGGCACAAGTAGTGGGTGGGGGCAGGGGAGGGGTTCTTTGATTTTTTTTCTCAGCGGGTGTGCATTTCAAAGGGAATTAGGGCTGCAATCCTGTGCCTGGTTTCCTGGGAGTAAGCCTCACTGAACTCAATGGGACTTAATTTTGGGTAGACATGTGTATATGATTGCCCTGCAAGTAATCAGATTATCTTATTCAGTGAAATCAGTGTCCCTGTACGCTCTTTTCTTCACCAGTGTTTCACTGCATGGCAAGCAAAAACAAAAAACAACCCTGTGGATCATGACTCTGTGCATCTTGGTGTTACAGTGGTACCTCGGGTTACATATGCTTCAGGTTACAGACTCCGCTGACGCAGAAATAGTACCTCGGGTTAAGAACTTTGCTTCAGGATGAGAACAGAAATTGCGTGGCGGCAGCGGGAGGTCCCATTAGCTAAAGTGTTGCTTCAGGTTAAAAACAGTTTCAGGTTAAGAACGAACCTCCGGAACGAATTAAGTACATAACCAGAGGTACCACTGTATAGTGATACCTCAGGTTATATACGCTTCAGGTTACAGACTCCACTAACCCAGAAATATTACCTCGGGTTAAGAACTTTGCTTCAGGATGAGAACAGAAATCGTGCTCCGGTGGCAGCGGGAGGCCCCATTAGCTAAAGTGGTGCTTCAGGTTAAGAACAGTTTTAGGTTAAGAACGGACCTCTGGAACGAATTAAGTACTTAACCCGAGGTACCACTGTACTGTTGTAGGACATGCTAGCTCTCACTGCAGCTGATATTTTTTTAAACAAAATCTTGCCATTAGCTACTGACCATCAAATGCTAAGACCAACTATAAGCTACATGCTGTTCTTCTCTGTCCCAAATGAGCATCCTTTCAATAAAGAAAAAATGAGCAAGTTGAAATCTGCAACTCGCAAACTGAGAAGGTAACCCTGAAGGAAAGAGGGGTTTTTATTGTGGGTCCCAACTCACAAAAAGCAGGCTGCTGGCAATGAAGATACAACAGAGCTGATTTGTACTCAATTTTTCAACCCCAACATTATGAGTTTCTAGTAACCTATGACAGCTTTTTCTTTTTTTCTTCTTCTTTTTTTTGGAAAAGGAGGATCTAGGATGCTGGACCTGAAAAGTATTTTTTGGCTGCTCCTACTGATGAGGAAAGGAGTGAGAAACCTGAGCCTTCCCCAATGGTATCATGACAGAACTGGCCTGACCTTTAGTCTTTTGCCAACAGGATAGGACAATTGGCAAGATTAACCATTGCTTAACCTCCTCCTGTCCTCACCCTCAACAGAACAAGCACTGTGGCCTGTTTGCATCTCTGTGGTTAACTGCTATCGGGATAAGAGCCAAGGCACAAGGAGGCTGCTGTCAGAACAAAAGCGTGGAGGCCCATTTCCCCCTCAGCCACCCAAAGTTATAGGCTTCTAAAGCAGCACAAATAATTATCCTGACGGAAAACTCCTTACGGCTTCCCTTGAGTAGGCCTGTCGTATAAAGGTTAAAGAAATAAAGGCCCAGGCTTTGGAGAAGTTGGTCTCTTCTCTTCCAACAGGTTTGTGCCTATGGGATCCAACAGTTTAGCAATTGCTAACAAATGTGTTTAAGCTTAAAAGAAGAATAAAGGCCTAGACAGAACCAGGCACGTTTGTGCTATGGCTGTTTGCTGACAGAAGTTACCACTCCATCCTCACTTTTTAAATTTGCATGGAGAAGGGACAGGAGAGCGGTCAAAGGACCTGTGTCTCTGAAATGTTGGAAAAGTCTGTTCCAAATAGGAGATGTGGAACAGGGAGGAGGGTTGCAAGGACTTTGGAAAACACAGGTCTCACAATGGGTTAAGATGGCCTTTCCAACACGAGAAGAGTTACAACTGAAGAGTTACAACTACTTTGAAGTAGCTTCACTGCATTCATTTTGAAAACACATGCAGGCGCAGGGAAATATAACGCTAGAAGTGACCACTGCTAGTGAGGCAGGAAGATGGCTCTTGCAGTTGGCACTCCCATCATAAGTTGTTCAAAGAACTGCTGCCTATCATGATTTTCCACCACTAACTACTTAACAAGTGACTCTCTTAGCCAGCCTGAAATAACATTTCCCTCCTTTCCCCCATCTCCCTACAACATGGCTTATGGTTGCTTGCTTATGGTTGCTTGGGTCAGTGATGTAGGACAATTTACTATTGCAGGTAAGAAGCCGTGTTGCAAACTCCCAACTCCATGTTTCTAGGAGCAATGCCATTCCAATCACTACCAGCATTGTTGATCCATGCCCTCACATCTTCTGTGATTTTTCGATGTGTCTGTTATTTCGTTTGTTTCCTGGTATACAAATCCCAGAATGGGTTGTACCAGCAAACACAGTTCCGTGGAGATGGAAGGGAAGACGGATAGGAGAGAAGGATGAGAGTTTAAAGTTTGGGAGAGGTTGGCATCAGGAAACAACAGGTAAGTCTTCAGGCTAAGCGAGGAAGTCCTAAACCTCACCTAGGACAGGTCCCTTTTCTCAAGGTCCAATGAGAAACGACTCTGGCAGGAGAGCACCAAACCGAAAAAAGTTGTTTTATTGGTACCATACATGACCATAAATGGCACAAACTATGCAAAAAAAAAAAAAAAAAAAAAGGCTTTACAGTGCCCCGGGGGGAAGTGGTAGGTGGAAAGGGCAAGAAGGGTGGGGAGAGGGGACAGAGTTCACGTCACCAGTTCATGCCGAGCACAGCAATGGGGGACGTGACACTCATATATTTAGGTACAAAAAGGTTACAGAAAAACGCCCTGTAAATTATAGTATTGACTGTTGTATTGCCTAGTCCCGGGGGACAGAGCAGAATGGAGCATCTGGGCCCAGTAACACAAAAAGTGACCAGTCCCACCCCACACCCCAAGCATGTTCCAGGTTGATCCATCTGGGCTCCTCCAGGGGAATGGAGAACATGGGATTCCAGCGCATGAGCCAGGTGGCATCTACCACAGAGCAATGGCCAGAAACAGCAGCTCTAGGGTAAGCCTGGCGGCAGCCATCCTCCTAGGAAAACCCCCTCGCAGTCTGGGACCTGCTCAGAGAAACAGTCTAAGTAAGGCAAAGGGTGGTCGCCATGACAGTCCAGACTGTGCCCTCTAAATGCCACCACCCTCACAATCAGCCCATGCCATGAGGTGACCAAAAGACTTTGGGGGCTACCTCACACATGGCAACCCAAGCTTGACAGATGGTTGGTTTGAGGCCTCCATGACAACGCAACTTCTCTCCATGGTTCTCAGGACAAAATTAAGAGTAAGGAATTGCAGGTGGAAAATGCTGAGTGACATCCGAACACCAGAGAGTGAACTGGGTGGGTTTAGGAACAGGTCTTCTTTCCTTGGGGACCTTTGTGAGCCCTGTCACTCCCCACCAGGAAGGATGGATCTGGTTGTAAAAAAGTTACCTAGAACCTCACTCCGCAATGGAGGAAATGGCCACCCTTCTTTACAAAGCACGTGTTACCCCATCTCCAGGCTGCGTTCACCCCCATTCCCCATGTTCTGCACTGCTGTAAACTGGTGACAGTACCCTCTGAACTCTCCTGCCTCCCACAAAGGACGCCCATCACAATGAACTCCCCCAACCACTGGTGGGGGCGGCTGCATTAGTGAGAACACAGTGAAAGAACAGTATCATACACACAGCCTACAGCGCGGAAATATACAAGCACAAGGTACACAAACCCGAAAGGGGGGGGGGAGGTGGTAGAGAAGGGAGGGAGCAAGGACAGCAGCACACACAAGTTACACAGAGGGGGCAAAGTGGGGCAGCCATGCTGTCCTCAAAGGATGTAGAAAGGAAGTCTGCAAAGTCTCTCCTTGGTTTGAAGCTCTCAGAACTGTATATAAAAACCAAGACTCCCAATTGGTAGACAAGCCTGTACAAAAATCAGGACTGGGGGGAAATAGGGAGGAAGGGCAGATATTTTTTTTAAACGTACAATTTTAATAATATTTTTTCTGTAAAAAAACAAAAAACCAAACCCAAAGTACAGGGGAGGGGTCAAGATTGCAGTTTTCTGTAGGAGCAGGCCTGACCCAAAGGGGCAGGTGCCCTCACCATGCCAACTGCAGGGTTGCTTTCTAACCCCACTCCAGGAGGCATTAAACTCCCCTTGTCTTCAGGCGGGGCAGCAGTGGCCCCACTGCCGCACCTACAGCCGCCAGGAGGGACTGCTTGAGACCCACCCCACAGAAATCATAGCTGCCCCCATGACATTGCCAGACCCTCCTGTTAGAAGGGAGCCCCCCTGAGGCCAAATATGGAGCTGGACTTCTATATAAAACGTGCTTAGGGCTGGACATTCTGCCAAATGGCCAAGAGCATTCGTGGCCCCTTCCCTTCCTGAGGTGTTTCGTGCCAGTCAGGTTCCAACGGGGCGTATAAAGAGCACGGAACGCCATCCTGCAGGAGTGCCGCCTGTGTTGTCCGGAGCTCTGGATGCGTGGGTGGGAAGGGAGGAGGAGTTAAAATTCTGCCAGGCCTAGCGTGAGACCCAGGCTCCGTCAGGCCCAGCGCCCCAAGTCTGCCCTAAAGGGCACAGCCAAGAGTGCAGACATCAGGGAGTGGTGGCCGGGCCAACTGGAGGCAGGTAGGTGGGCAGGCTGGTGCTGCAAGGCCCACTGGCCCTGATACCTTGCCGGCCAGCCAGCCGGCTACTCTTCTTCACAAATTGTCCAGGTAGAACGGTTTCGACTCAGTCCATGGGGACGCCAGCCAAGTCCGTGGAAGGCCAGGCTGGGGGTGAGGGCTTTACTGCGATGCTTGCGACGTCGGGTTCTCGGACTTGCTCTCCTGACTGGAGGGGGGCTTGCTGTTCCAGGGGCTGTTGGCGCCCAGCGCGGGAGAGTTGTTGAAGCTGTCCTCGTCGTCAATGCCGTTGGCAGCGTCGAACTGCGTGTTCTCCAGCCGCGTGATCAGGCGCTCGTCCTCGTCACCAAACTCCCCGCCCATCAGGGTCGGCTCGCCCACCACCATCACATCCTGAGGAGGGAAGAGGGTCCCGAAACATAATCGAGGTGGAGGCTGCCCTGACCCACACCACAGGGGGAGCCAGCCACCGCCAAATCAAAACATTCCCTTCTGAATAGGAGACCCACACCCCTTGGCTTCATTTGCTCTCTACTTCTTTTATCAAGCTGAACCTCCCACCCACCAACATTCCTACAACTGTGGCTACTCCATTTCCACTGTGTGTTTAGGAGCTGACAGCCACTTAACACGTCTGGGAGGTCAAATGCCTCTGGATCTACTGTTCCCTCATGAGGAGGAAGCTCTCCCTCCGACTATGCCTGAATGTAGGTGGCATAGAGCTGAGGGGGGCGGGATGTCAAACATGAAGAATTACAGAAGGAATCCTCTTCCTGATGTGGTGCTGGCACCAACAGGCGCCCAAACAGTGCTGCCATTTTCTTTCTTTTTCTTTTTCCACAACAGAATTTTATTTCAAAAAGCTAGTAGTAAGAATGATTATCAGTGCTCTAAGCCAGGTTGTGGAGGTGAAAAGCAATAAAGGAGTCTGATCTAGTGTAGAACAAGGAAGCAAACTGCCACCACTTTATAACAGGCGTGTAACCAGGTACCAGTGAAATATTTAAGCCTTTCAAGTTGCTTCAGGCTTTAAACAGTAAATAGTCTCATATATGACCACCCCTAGCCCCTTTCAGACACTACCTCAAACTGAATACAGCAAGTGATGGCTTCCAGCCCTTTCCCCAATCTCCACCTATTCAGGTCAGTGCTGCCATTTTCAAGATGGCTGCTGCCACCGTTTTGAACAAACGAAGCTCTCTATCCCCCCCCCTGCAGATATACCGCACAGAGCCTTCTCCAGCGTTTCGGAGGGTGTTCCAGCTACATGGAGCAGGGCCCCTCGTAGGAGGAGTTCTCAGGTTACAAAAAGAGAGAATGAAAAGGGGATGCTTACAGGTACCTGACTGGAGAGGGCAAAGGTGCTGGCTGGGCTCTTCTTCTTGCTGTTGCTGTTGTTGGTGTTGCCACCTCCAGAACTCATGGTGCTGCCCCCTGACATCTTCCTTTTCCGGCGCTTGCTGGGCTGCTGACGTGCAGGCTCAGCTGGAAAGTGTTAGCAAAGGGAACGCCAGTGAGATATCTTGGTCCCAGCAAATGAATCCAATATTCCCCACTATAATCAAGCTGTAACTAAAAATAACCTCCCAACCCAACTCGCTATTGTATATTTGCTAGGCTTCCCCCAAAGCCTGATTCACTGGTTACATTTGCCTGTAACCTCTTCGAACATCATCAACCCCCCAGATCTCATTCACCCATCCCACATTGTTAGCAACAGAGCCAGGAGTAGAAGCCAAGAGTTCTGGCACCAAGCACTGTCAGCATTCCCTACTAGCAATTGCATCCCAGAGAAGGGCAATGCCCATAGCACCCTCTGGTGGGTTTCACAGGAAATGTCAGTAGTCCCAACTAGCAGTTGCTGACCGGAGAAGGGCAATTCCTATACCTCCCTCTAGTGGGCTTCACAGGAAATGCATCCAGGAAGCTGTAGTACCGAGGGTGGCCCTGCAAAACTCTCACCAGGTGGCGCCACCATCCGTTGCCACTTTTGGAAGAGGCATGTCTTGAGGCAGTCCCGGGGACTGAGGCTGTAGGTCTTGTGCCGTGACATCAACTCCTGCATTGGTTCTAAGATTACGCAAAGCTGTAAAGAGGGAAAAAAGAGAGGTTAGGTTGGGTTTTGCTGCAGAGAGCAGGCCCCTATTAAGAGGCCAGAAACCCCTTAGAAAAGGAAGGGACCTTTTATCATATGTGGCGGGAATGTAGCGAAATTTTAAAAAATTGGGAAATGATATATAATGAATTGAAGAAAATGTTTAAAATGACATTTGTATAAAAACCCAGAAGCATTTTTGCTAGGGATTGTAGGACAAGACCTTCCAAGGAAAACAAAGAACTTATTCATGTATGCAACAGCAGCAGCAAGAGTCTTGATAGCACAAGGATGGAAGAATGAGGAAACCCCGACAAAAGAACAGTGGCAAGAGAAATTGATGAACTATGCAGAACTGGCTAAACTGACATACAAACTGCGAGATAAGGACAACTGTGACTTCAAAGAAGAATGGGAACTTTTTACAAAGCACCGTATTTTTCGCTCTATAAGACGCACCAGACCACAAGACGCACCTAGTTTTTGGAGGAGGAAAACAAGAAAAAAAATATTCTGAATCTCAGAAGCCAGAACTGCAAGAGAGATCGCTGTGCAGTGAAAGCAGCAATCCCTCTTGCTATTCTGGCTTCTGGGATAGCTGCGCAGCCTGCATTCGCTCCATAAGACGCCCACACATTTCCCCTTACTTTTTAGGGGGGGAAAGGTGAGTCTTATAGAGCAAAAAATATGGTATTTAAAAAGACAACAAAATGAATTGGGACTCCTTGGCAGGTTTTGAATAAACATACACAAATTTAGTGATTGCTAACATGGTAGATAGATAATATAAGAATTGAAATAATTTTATAATATGCAAAAAAAATATATATATATAAAAAAGAGGCTAGGAACCCCCTCGAGCCAAATGCAGCTCTGTGTCTGTGTCTTGGGCAAGATGGAAAAGGAGCACCCTGGCAACCTGAACCATCTTCTAGTCTCTGGTCTCAGAATAAAGTACATTCCCAGCTTCAGCCTTGCCCCTTTTCTTTGCTAGTGGAGCATCCACAGGGACACACCTCCAAGCCATGCATCTCAAGCTACACACAGAATGCAGAGGCTTTTCTGTGCACATGGGCATAGCCCAATATGAAGGCATCTTTGCCCCCAACAGCTATGGAGCATTCGCAGAAGCCAATGCCACAAGCTGATTTTCATACATAAATATATTTATGGAAATTCATGTTCCTCTGTTTAAACCTTCAATATGCATTTTCCTTTACTCTTTCCTTGCACGGAACTAGTTTCTAGCAATAACTTCCTGGCCTCCAGTCCTCCTTGCAGCCACAATATGCACGCAGTAAAACGATCTGCTCTGTTCAAATAAATCGTAAAGTAGAGCAAAAAATACAGAGGCATTTGTCCCCAGGTGCCGCATTTGAAAGGTAAGCTTTATGTTTCTTTATGAAAAGTAAAAGGGAAGGATGCAAGGGAGCTTTTTCCGCAGCCTAACCAGCGCTGTGGGAAAGCACTTACTCGGAGGTAGTTGAGCGTGGAGTTGGACAGTCCGCATCGAGTGATGTTCTTGGACAACTGGTCCAGCATCTGGGGATCTTGCGCCTGCAGTGAGCAAGGAGAAAAGGAAGAGTCCAACAAGAATAGGAGGCTTCTTTGTACTATTGTTGCACTTAATGTGATCGTCAATATTTCTTGGGCTTAGTTTTCATTGCATTTTGTATTATTTCTCTCCAAAGCCACTTTATGATTCTTTTCAGTAGAAAAAGAGTGCTAATGAAATGTAATAAAAACAAACCCATGAAATGCAGATATGAAAAGCTGGATAAAAGCCTCATGTATGGCATCCAGTCCAAGATCAACAATTTAGGAATTGAGAATTGTGCACCCGCTTCTTCCCTCTGGTGACAGGTGCTGGCCTGGGTGCAGAGGAGCTGAGCTGGCAAAGATCCAAGAAGCAACAGTGCTTTTTTGGGGGGTGGGGAGGGCTCAGCAAAACAAAGCAAGCTCCAACTACAAAATGCTCCTGATTTCAAAGGGAGTCCGGCTGAGTTGCTTAAACCAGGTCAAGCCCACAGCCAGTACCAAACACAGGACTCACATGCATAGCAAGGATGCTGCGGGGAATGAGCTCCCGGTGCTGCCGGATACTGAAGTGCCACGTCTTTATCCTCATCATGTCGTCAAACATGAACTCCAGGTAGAGGCGGCCCTCCACACACACCTGGGAAAGTGGAAAGCAAACAAATGGCATTGGAGGCTCAGGTGAGCCTTCTCCACCCTGCAAACAAACCTGGTCTCTAGGTTTCTGCCTGCTTCCGCCACCCTCGGGCTCTTTGCAGGAGGTCATAAGCAGTGACAAAGGCTGAACTACTCTGGGGAGCAGTTCAGCACAGACTCCTGCTAGCCTGGCTTGGGGGCAAGGCAGAGGACCAGTGCTGCCCTCTCACCTGGGTGAACATGGGCTTGCCATGCTGGGTGACCATGGTGCACTGGTCACAGTCAAGCGAGACAAAGTTGTTGTGGAAGGACTCCTTCGGGTGCTTCAGGACATAATACAGCTCGGTAGCACCCCCTTCGAAGATGCTGCGGAAATAGCGGGGGATCAGGGTGCGGCCAATCGCTAGACGCAGGGGAAGGAAAGGGAGATGAAAATCAGTTACTAATGTTTTGCACTGTAGACTCAGGGCTGCTAGAGCAATAGGCACTTATTTTTATGATGGGGATCATTAGCATCTCTGTGGAAATACCAAGCGAGCGAAGTCTTCCATAGTAAGGCACCAGGTGAAGTATCCAAATGAATATGTAGAGCAGTCCAAGCTCCAGTTTTGGGGGTCCTGGGCAAACTGTCCTTGTTTCCCAACCCCTCGGGCTTACTCATAGGTGGGTTGCCCAAGGCCCACCCATGACGATTGTGGGGATCAGAGCTGTGACCTGCTGTGATCAACAGGGTCTCTAGGAAGCTATGCTTCAAAAGCCTACTTGGACAACAGCATTCCAACCTCTGTCCCAAGGAGAGACTGGTGATGTGCCAAATTGCTTTAAAAAGAAATGATACACATTTTCATCCTGAAAGAATTTGCCTCTTATCTAGAATATAATGTATAAAGGGAGGTGTGTGGGTGTGCCTTAGACACATGCAAGTGCTGACATGAATGCATAAATCAAGACCATTCTGGCCCTGAAATTTTTCAGTTCCTCCATGAGAAATGAAGATTCTTGGAGGAACTACAGGGATGAAAATGCTTTTTAAAAATTGCTTGGCACTTTTAAGACTAGGAAGATTTTCATTTCCAGTGCGCTTCTTAATGCACCGACCTTTTCAGCCAATTTATGTGTCTGTGCCTAGGAAGCACTACAAATCTGTTTTCAATCATGGAAAATGTATTTATACTGGAGGAACAGAGAGAAATTGCTGAAAATTCTGAAAATTTGCCCTGCTCCATCACAGGTACACACCATGAGCTCCTAAGCAAGATCGCAGGTGCTAAATGTCTGCTGGAAGGCAACTGGAGTGTTCTGTGGTTGCAAAATGAAGGGTCAGTTTTTATAGTCTAGTAAGCAGTACGATATAGGCTCCGTTCCTAGTCATCAGCTTTACCAGTATCTGAGCTATGTAGTAGATTCTTCTGGAGTTCCTTCTTCAGGGTGTGAAGGCAAGGGGGGCTGGTTGAGCCACACCAGCTATGTACTAGATGCTAAGCTCACAGCCAACCCTGAAAACAGGGGACTACTCCTTCAAGGTTAGCTCAGGAGAGGCTTTGAAGCAACCTGCTCAGTTTCCAGCCCTTTCCCTGCATGAGACAACGGTGTCTGCCTGCAGGATCCGTCCTAGGCTGAGACTCACTGTATCTCTTTGGTCCATCTTCCAGACAGAAGGTGATTGTTAGCATGGCATCATCCTCAAAGAACTCGGTGGTGAAGGCATCCCACCACAGATTGTCACATTCCTGCAGCAACAGAGGACAAAAGCATTACATGCAGGGAGGGGAGATCTCCAAAGGCTAGGAGATAACCAGCCACCACCAAAGGCAGCAAAGGAACCCAGGAAGGGTGTTTCCAAGGGCTTGGTGGACACCCCAGACTCTTCGTCCATCCCCTGAAAGAGTAACAGTACCCCCATCCGCAAGTTTCCCCACTCTTCCTCCTGAGTCAACCACCCTGAACTCCCATATAAAATATACCTCTGTCCAGTTTTGCAGCCGCTTATTGAGCTCAAATATCCTGTAGTCAGTCTGGTTGCCATATGGTGTGTGCCTCCTGTCAATCAACCACAGCAATTGAACAATTAATATTTCAATCTAATAAGATAGAATAATTTGTCTGGGGTGTTACAATGATGCAGAATGAATTACTTGCTTTGCTGTTCACATTTCACAGACAGAAAAATGCCTCCCCACACCCCAAGTGCCATCCACCAAGTTAATGGCTGAGCAGGGATGCAAATTCAGGTTTCTCCACATCTGTGTCCAACTCTCCAATCACTGGACCATATTTTTGCAAACTTTTAGAAGGTTTTCTTACAATCAAGCAGTATAGTAATCTTGTCAAATAACAATTCCATTGTTAAATAAATAAAAGGCCTTTCCAGAGGTAAGCTGGAGGGCACACGCTAAATTTACTGTTCTCATGATACAATTAGATGTGACATTAACCACATATTTGCATGCCTGGAGTCCTCCTTTTTAAACTAACAGCAGCCATTAAGATCAGGGATGCAAAATCACCACACCACCAGGTGCTGCTGATGAAAACTGTAGGATAATGTCTCTGTAGATGGTAATTGCCACCATAGAACTTTATATAGCTACTCATATTAAAAATATTTGGGGTTTTTTTAAAATAAAAAAACTATCGTCTGATTTATTGCGGGTCGTTTTTTAGTCAATTAAAATAGGAACACAGGAAGCTACCTTACACAGGGTCCAACCACTGATTCATTTACTCATTGCTGTTTGCACTGACTTAGCAAGGGTTCTCGTTAGGTTTTCAGGTGAAAGTCTTTCATAGTCCAGAGATTCATCTACTAATCATTCCATGATTATGAAACAAAATAGACACCAGCAGCAATGGTTATGGAGCAAAATAAACAATAGGAGTAAGAACATGCTGCATGCTTATTGCTGTGGGAGGGGAAAGGGTATTTGTATCTCATGATTATACAAAATAAAAGCAATATTTTGAAAAAGTGCAGTCCTATCTTGTGATGCCAGGGATTGAACTTGAGACTCTTTTATAAGAGTGAGCCCAATTGAATTCAATGGGATTTGCTTCTACAAATGTTCCAATCCTAGTCAGAAAGTACCTGCATGATACTTGATGTGGGAGACTATTTCACGGGATTTCCTCAAACGAGAGAGTGCGTTTATTTCATAAAATTTATATACTGTTTGATTGTAGGCAAAAACCCTCAGAGTGATTTACAATGTAGGAACAGAGAAAAGGTCACTCCGCTGCTGCTGTTGCTGCTGCTAATTTATTTCTTATATCCCACCCATCAGACTGGGTTACCCCAGCCGCTCCTCTCAGCTTGATTCCACTTCCCTTCCCCCCTTTTCTCCCTACACACTGAAGTTCTGACTCTTGTCAAAATGGGTAATTTCATACACATCTGAAAATGCATAAATATGCACACCGCATGCACCCTTCATTTAAGGTTCTGTTTGGATGAGGACAGATGTTAATATTTTAAGTGGTTTGAACACAGATCCGCTACCATGAAAGCAAATGCCTCCAAGGGCTGCAAATGTTTCTTGAAACATTTAACTACAGAGCTTTGCTAGACTGTATCATGAGATTATAACAGCTGTCATTATAAGAAGGTTTGGAAACCAAGTTTTGTTTTTCTTCCGGAATATGAGTTCAGTAATACTATGGTACAGTTCCAACATGCATATGGATTATATGGGTTGCCAAGCTTTTTTTAGGTCTATGGGCACATTTGGGTTTTTTTAGTGTTATGGGTATGACCCTCTCTGGTCACTTCTCTCCCTTCTCCCTCACATCAGCCCCACCCCGAGAAAGAGAGAACGCACACAACCTTCACTTTTCTAAGGGATCTAGGTAACAGTCAGATCCGACAGAATTAAGCTAAGCCTTGAAAAGTACATAGAGCTGAAAGAGGAAGTGGGAAAGAGAGTCTTCCAACTTCCTTCTTTACCTCTAAGTACTTGTCAAGGTGAGGTGAAAGTAACCGCCTTCATACCCTCGTGAACAAGGGGGCAGTTGGGTGATCTGCTCAGAAATCACTTGCACCACACTTGAAAAATGTTTTATCTGTCTTTACCCTGTTGTTAACACAGTTTGTTAGAAGGAAAAGCAGTGCAGTCTCTTACCCAATCCCAGGCTCCAGGTATGTTGGCGGATACATAGGAGTTGGTCTGCAGAGAAATAAGCCAATACAGGATAGATTAACAAAAAAGCACTGTATGCAAGGGCACACCAGTATGCCAGAAGAGAATGGCTGGTGTGCCATGAGAAAATAAGTAATGGCTCCTATCAGCATACAGTAAGGTAAAGGTAAAGGGACCCCTGACCATTAGGTCCAGTCCGTGGCCAACTCTGGGGCTGCGGTGCTCATCTCGCTTTATAGGCCGAGGGAGCCGGCGTACAGCTTCATGTGGCCAGCATGACTAAGCTGCTTCTGGTGAACCAGAGCAGCACACGGAAACGCTGCTTACCTTCCCGCCGGAGCGGTACCTATTTATCTACTTGCACTTTGAACTGCTAGGTTGGCAGGAGAAGGGACTGAGCAATGGGAGCTCACCCCGTCACGGGGATTTGAACTGCCGACCTTCTGATCGGCAAGTCCTTGGCTCTGTGGTTTAACCCACAGCGCCACCCACGTCCCTCAGCATACAGTAGCTACTCTCAAAGGTAACCAACCACCTGCTCTCTGAACTCTGTCTCTCTGAACAATTAATGTCTCTGGGATTCCCTCCTTCTAATCAATAGTGGACCCTGCTGATGATACGCAGGAACTGAGCTCCCCTGAACTCCAGGGGTGTTTCTCCAGAAACAAATTTAGGTGACCTCCTCAGCTATCAAAAGGAAGGAAAAACATCTTTAAAAGAGCCTCTCACTTACCCCACATCTCGATCCAGCATAGTGCCCGGGTGAAAGGGGGGGAAGGCGTTGCCGTTTGGGGGCTCCTTTGGAGAGTACAGCTTGAATGACTTAGAGGAACAGCCTGGGGGAGGGAAAATGAAAGAAGATCACTCAGCCAGGAGCAGACGAGAGACAAGAATGAGACATACGTGATTTCATTGTGACTACTACAGCCCCTTAGGCATCCACGCCACTACCACACCAGCCCTGACTCAGCTCCTCCAGACAGAGATGTTCCGAATATAAAATGCCACCATCAAACAAAACTCAAAGCTGAAGATAAGAGAGCAAATATCATTGGCTGAAGAGCTGGGTGACAAAAACTGACACCTGCCACATCCCCCTTATTGCCACTGCACAGCCCTGTCTTTCCCACACCATGGAAAAACAGCACAGCGCTACAGTAGCTGTGCTTCTGGTCCTGTCTTCTAACATTGAAGGGCAAGAGACGCATGGAAGGAGCTGTTCCAGCACTGTGGTGTGGCTCCCAGCAAAGGAAGCACAGCGAACCACTATGACAGCTACATGCACTCCTCCCTGCTTCTAAAAAGTCACACAGAGTGGCTGCCAAAGTCATGTTGTGCCATGAAAGTATAATGCTCTGCTGTAGATGCTATCCTCACTCCCTGCCTCCCCTTGTCTTCACACTGGATATGGGGAAGAAGAGAAAGAGGAGAGGGTGCAGCCATTGTTTAGTGCTGCTTTTTCCCTGTCAGGGAAATGGACTGTGGCAGGAGGAAACCACTTCCAGCCAAATTAAGTGGCAGGTGACCACCTCACTGAACACCAATTTGCGAGGCTTCTCCAGCATCCACAAGGCAGTAGCATTTTCAGAAGAAGAGATAAAAATAAAAGGAGTTTGGGGGGGGCACTCTCCACCGGAGTCCTGTGGAACCTCAGAGGTTAACAAAGTAACTGTAGCAAAAGCTGTCATGGCCCAGAACCCACTTCCTCTTGTAGATCAAGTGCCCCTGAGCCCAGAAGAGTTGGGGACCCCTGCTCAAGATAGCATCTGGAGTGGAAACCTATAGGTGTAAATAGTAGAACATTGGTTTGCAGCACAAGGTGTCATTTATATGTTTGTTGCATAATACCAGCACTGCTGGGTCAGACCAAAGGTCCACCTTGCCCAGTGTCCTGTTCCTGAAGCTTGCCAAGCAGAAACACAAGCACAACAGCACACTCCCCTCTTGTGTTTCCCAGCAACTGGTATTCAGAAGGCCTTCTGTCTCCAACAGTGAAATAGTTCATTTTGTGTGCAATGCCTCTTCCAACATACGATTTTCTTTGTTGGCTTTTGGTTCTATCTGCTTCTTCCACCCCACACATAATTTTAGGCACCTTTATTATGCCCCTGTGCTTACTCAACTCTTCTACAAACTAAAAAGCCCAAAATGTTTTGACTTCTCCTCATAGAGAAGTTGCATTAGTCCCTTGATCATTTTGGTTGCCCTTTTCTGAACCTCATACCTAGACCTCTGGAGTCTATATGTCCGGGCGGGTGGGGGGAAACGGTGGTCCTAAAGATGTTGCTGAAACACATTTCCCATCAGCCCCAGAAAACAATGTGAACCTGTCAGAGATGGTGGGAACTGTAATCTAACATCTGGAAGGCCACAGGTTCCCCCTTAACTGTCCTACATTAAAATTAAAAAAACAACAACCACAGAAACAGCACCTGCATGCATGCACCAGCCCAGCAGGCAAGAGGTATGGCTCCTTTCTCCTTGTTATGCTTTCTTTCTTGTGACAGGGAGTTTTTATGTGGAAGAGTACTATAGTGCTGCTATGCAAATTTAAGTGGCACAGTCCCTTCTACCACCTTCAAATTTTCCCACCTCATTCAGCTTCCTTTGGGCTCAGAGAAGTGATTGGGAACATTTATCTTAGCAGGGCCCAGGTACAAATACTTTCTGCCCCAACACAGAAAAAGAAATCTAGACACTACAGAAAATATGTCAGGTGATGTGAATTAAAAGTTCGCCTTGTGGTTTGTGTACTTCCAGAGATCTAGATCAAAGTTCCTTCGCAGGTAATTCAGGCAGCTAGAACACCCCCTCAATCCAAACCGCTCCACATCCTTCCTGCCACAAAGGGTGTGGCTAGCAGCTCTGGTACAGAGTGATGGAGAAAGGGGAGTTGGTGCCTTATACCCAAGGTCATAGGCAGAATCAAGAGCAGTGTGGTGTTGTATCCACCAACTCACTTCTGGCATCTAATCTCTCTGCAGTGGGTAGGAAAAATTACACCACAGACTTAAAGGGTCAGTTGTACATGCGAGAACCCACTGAGGGAAGTCCAAGGAGCAGGGAAATGTCTCAGCATACAACAGCTTTAAACCAGAGGTGGGGAACCTATGTCCCTCCAGATGTTGTTGTACTACAACTCCCATGTGCAACTCTAACCACTGGCCATGCTGGTAATGGCTGATGGGAGCTAGAATCCAGCCAGCACCCAAAAGGCCACAGGTTTTCTATCCCTGTTTAGAAACAGAATGTAGGACTTAGTTGCATACAACACATAATAATTTTCAAAATACATTATAATTTTCATTTTTTAAAAAACGGTAGTGTTGATGGTTTCTCCTGTTTTTATTGGATTTTTTTTTGCCTTCTCATAAAGTACAAAAACCAAAGAGATGCTAGGTTTCTTACAGCTCAGCAGCTTGTAGCTCCAAATGTAACAAAAAGAAAGAAAAGCAAAAAGTATATTCAATTTGTAATTATTAACTGAATAAATTGTATTTTTAATATAGCATAGAGAACATGGTAATTTAATAGCAAACCAAGTTATGGATGATATATTTTATGTTTCTAAAGTAACAAAGTGACTTTGGATCTTTAAAGGGCACTAGAAAAAAAGTATTGCCTATTTTTCAATTTCCTCAAGAATTTCACCCCCAAAAAACTGTTTTGGTTTTTTTGTCCTTGATGGCTTTAAAATTTATGGTAATTTTACATCTCTCTTCTTGAGGAGGCTGTCACTGACAATCCAGTGTCATTTAAAGCACTAAAAAGTAATGTCAATTAGCGAATGTGTGGGGAGATACCAGAGTTTCAGTGGGAGTGGAAGGGGCTGAAAATACATGTGTTCTTCCGGCAAGTGTCTCTTGTGCTAACAAGCAAGTGTGTCACTAGAGGGCTCTATTTGCTGCTCCATCAATCTCTGCCACATCATTGCAGAGTACTGACATACACACTGGTTTCTGTCCCCTCCCCTCTGCCCCATCCCTTTTGGTGTTATCAGTACAGTTTTCCCTCTCCCTCCCTTCAGCCCCCTTCTTTGGACCAAAAGAACAGAGCCGGATCTTGCCTCTGTTTCCCCAGGAGAAGCACTGCACCAGTGCAGCAGCCACTCCCGCTGAGCAAGAAAGACCAGTTCCACTCCTGGCAGGTGCCGCCGCTGTGTCTGGACAGTATGTGCTGCAGCACATCACCTTCCCCACCCAACCAGCCTTTGGTCCTAACAGCTGGGTTCAAGCTGGAAATGCTTAGCTAACAACATCATGCACATTGGGGGGGAGGGGGGAATGGTAGGGGGCACTTACAGGCCCTTTGTTTAGTCAAGTAGCAAAACACCCTGGATATATTCAATCAAAGACAGGGGAGCCAAGATGTGGAAATGCACATGCAATCTGGGACACAGTGAACCAGCTCCCTGGCATTTTGTGTTGGTAGTTTTAGTTAAAGAACCCTGGTTGTAAGTTTCCAAGCTGCCCCCCTCTGAGCTGTTGCCTCAAGGGAGCAACTGGGGAGCTGTCTGTGCTAGACATTGTTGCCTTAGCACTGCCACCCACCATCAGGAATTATTTGACTCCAGTTGGTTCCTTCACAGCAGATGGCTCTTCTTCAGAAAAGGAGCAACTTGCCACATAGGATGCCCTGGTGACAAACTGTTCCAGTTTCTCCTCTCTGCTTCCCTCCGCAGGATGCTTATTGCAGGAGGCTGCTACATGGAACACAGACCTGCAGCTCCTCTTGTCCCTCATCATAAGTAGATACATGGGAAAAGGCAAAGAAACATGTGTGCTCTGATAAGAGGAGTTTTTGGCTCAATGAGAGGCAGTGGGGGAACTTTTGATTTTCAAATACCTAAATGAAGTGACCTGACGCAGGTGGCACTGTGGTCTAAACCACAGAGCCTAGGACTTGCAGATCAGAAGGATGGCGGTTTGAATCCCCACGATGGGGTGAGCTCCCATTGTTCAGTCCCTGCTCCTGCCAACCTAGCAGTTCGAAAGCACGTCAAAGTGCAAGTAGATAAATAGGTACTGCTCCAGCGGGAAGGTAAACGGCGTTTCCGTGCGCTGCTCTGGTTCACCAGAAGTGGCTTAGTCATGCCGGCCACATGACCCAGAAGCTGTCTGCGGACAAACGCCTGCTCCCTCAGCCAATAAAGCGAGATGAGCACTGCAACCCCAGAGTCGTCCGCGGCTGGACTTAACAGTCAGGGGTCCCTTTACCTTTGCCTATGCATGTGAGCAAGGAACGGACTATTCTCACTCTGGAAGATGAAGCAAGCCAAAATCTGGATTCCATTTCACTCGTGTGTACTTCGAACTCAGTCCAAAGCATTTGGAACAGGTACTACCTGCTGTTCCAAGATCTCAGGAGAGGGGTCCCCAAGACAATTCATCCTGGAAGGCATCTCTCTAACCTCCACTGCCCCCTTCCCAGAATATACCATCCCTCCAATCATACCCCCTGACTTACGTTCCAACAAATCTCAGAGCTTCATACACAGGAAGGGAGAGCATGAAGGACCCTCTGGGTGACCTTTCTGTTGCTGTGGTGATGGAAAAATCACCGAGGCAACCACCCTGCTCCTCCCCTCTCAGCATCCCTTGACAGGCACCATCTGCTGCTGGTGAGTAATGGAGTTTCCCTGGCTGGCTGGCTGGCTGCACATCCGGCTTGGTCCAGCTTGACCAAGGGTTCTTAGTGCCTAGACCTGCACACTCCAAATGTCTGACCTCTTTTTAACTCTATCATGTGGACCACCAACCCTAAAACATTCGTGCTTCCTGGCAGTTTGTCCCTTCCAGGTAAGCCAACAAATCATCTGCAAGCTATGCAAGGACAATGTGCCTGCACTCACCTGTAATGCTAAGCCTCCAGTACACCTGCATGGAGGAGACTGGAAGCTTCCACTCCCATTTTAAATTGACCACAATTTAGTGTTACACCTGAACCCTAAAATGCAGTTAACCTATAGTTCCAGAAACTATAGTTTCTGGAAACATGGCAGCTTTGTAAACAAAAAAAGAGTTTGAGGCTGGCTTGTTTAAACAAACTATCATTAAAGAGGGTGATGCATTTAGAGATTTTATACTCCACACGATCCCACTATTTCAACAAATACAAGACCATCCCCTTGATGCAAAAACCTCATTTGGAAACCACAGAATAACCATAGACTGAAAATTAACTACAGTGGTACCTTGGGTTAAGAACTTAATTCATTCTGGAGGTCTGTTCTTAACCTGAAACTGTTCTTAACCTTAAGACTACTTTAGCTAATGGGGCCTCCCGCTGCCGCCGTAGCATGATTTCTGTTCTCATCCTGAAGCAAAGTTCTTAACCCGAGGTACTATTTCTGGGTTAGTGGAGTCTGTAACCTGAAGTGTCTGTAACCTGAAGCATCTGTAACCCGAGGTACCACTGTACACCTTGCTGGGCTGAAACACCACGACAAACTGTGGTTAAGTCTAAAATGGAAGGAAAAGCTTCCAATCTCCTCTCCATGGCTAAACCAGAGAAGGGAGGGGGAAGGCACATGAGCTCAAGACTCACTCCACATGCACAGCCAATGGAGAAGCATCTCTGTGCAGCTGCATCCAGAACTGTGCCGAAGGAAGTCTGAAAAGGGAGGTATTTAAAATGGGATCAACCTAGAGCCTGTCTGCCATATGCTGAAAGCTCCACATGGGGAAAGGATTTCTGTCAGCAGCAGGAAAAAGCTAGTCAGAGTTCACAAGATCAGGCTACCCAAGGGGACATCTAACACTCCTTCACGAAGCAGCTTAATTACACCAAAACCATGCATTTCAGAGATTTGCATGGCACTTTAGCTTTCCTTGCAAACTCACTGCAAGCTCCTCCAAGATAAAGTCTGCTCTCAATATTTAAATTAAACTCCAACAAGCTGCATAAAAAAAGAGGAGGGGAGGAAATAGTTCCCACACCTTGGGAGCAGCCCATTTTTAGGCAACCTTCATGACACTTCACAACCTTCATTAAACTAAAGCGCCCCTTCCATGCCTTGCACCCTGTGCATACTGGATTGGTAAAGCCCACTTTGGAGGAGTCCTACTCCCCAGGTGTCTTGAAAGCTGAAGGGACTTCTTATTTGGCCCCATAACTCAAAAAGGAGGCAGAAGCATTGGTCTCCATTGCCTTGCTAGATCAGAACTAAGACCTTCGGTTTCAACATCTTTTTTCCAAAATTCCCTGGACAACTGCCTGTCATCTCTGGAAGCTCAAGGTGATAATGACCATCTACTGTTAGACCCTGGCAACTGGTATTCAGGAGGTATACTGGCTATATCACAGCTAAAAGCTGCTGATAGCCTTCCTCTTAAAAACCTTCTGAGCTAGTGGCCATCATTGCCATCACCATATCTTGCATTAGTGAATTGCATAAGGTAATTATGCATTGTATGAATAAGCACTGTTCTTTTATCAAATCTGCAGCCAGATCTCCAAGGCAATTAGGTAGGTGCTTTCATGCTGGTTTGGGAAAAGCTAAAACAACCTGACAGATAATTTCATGGCTTACTCATTCACTGCATAGTCAATTGATATGTAGCACACATCAAATATAAGTTAATACATCAGTTAATAAGGCTAAGTTTCCGAATGTATATTTCCTCACAGTAGGGGTCTACACTGCTCCTTTAATGTGTGGAACATTTACACAGTAGTTATCAGTAACCTGGAAAGAGCAATGGCATTGGTATAGGGATATTCAATGGAGATGCCTCCATCCACAAGATAAGCCCAGAACACACTACGTTTTGGAGTGGAAAGCATGTCACCAAACACAAAGTATAAAGCAGTCATCATTTGCTTTACCGCATCGTCAACTTTAACAGCCTATCACAGTTCAAAGCAAACAAATTTGTCAAATTTCCTTAACTTGCTTAATTGCATTCTGGTTACAAGTGTTGGTATGATGCATTTTTAAAAAAACCTGGCTTCTGAGCTAGAGAAATTTGCATGGAGATAACTAGTAGTATGCTAACAGCCAAAAGCTCTCTCAAAGACCTTGGGTTTTACCCCCAATTCTTTTCTCACAGTTGCATTAGAAAGGGACCGAGACCTGTTCTTACTTCTGTGCTGGCGCTTTCATGTGGACTATATATGGAACAGAACAAAAGTAAAATGATGTGGTAGAATGGACCACTTCAGACTGCAGGGATCACTTTAAAAAAAAAAGTTCCCTATTGGTATTGGTGAGCAAGCAAAAAACCTAGCTAGAATCTCTCTCTCTGATGTGCAAGCTCTTTACATGCAGAAGTTCTTTGCATTGGGGGGGGGGGATTCATAAATGGCATCCCTTGTCCTACAGACTGAAGTGATACAGCCTATTCTGCCCTTTTATTTTGAGTCATACATATTTCAGGTCTTTGAAAATTAGGTGTTTTAAATTTCAAGACTAAGGCCTGGTTCAAAGATGTGCAAAAAGCACTTAGGAAAGAAAACAGAGCATCATATGGTCCAGCATCATACCAAAAGGTTCTTGACCCATGTGTTGACCTCAGTTCATGCACCTTTTGAACTCTACAGTTTGGATGGAGGCCACACCATGCGCAAGCACTAGATATGTAGGGGGCAGCATACAAGTTAAGGCCGCTTTAAATCGGACACCAGACTATGGGAAATCTTGCATGTATAAATGTTTTTCACTTGCGTACTGCCTTGTCTAAATCTGGTCTGGGTTTGCGGAGGTGTTATATGTTAGGACTGACAGCCATGTGCTCTGAGAAGAGTCACCTTGAAAGCATACTAGCTGGTAGGCACATCAAAGTTGAAAGTCACTGGCTCAGTTTATTACGCAGTTTTCCAGATGGGTTGAGTCAAGATGCCTCACTGTCCCAGAAGCAAGGATATTACCGTATTTTTCGCTCGCTAACACGCACCCGACCATAACACGCATGTAGTTTCTAGAGGAGGACAACAAGAAAAAAATATTCTAAATGAAACAGTGGATGTATTATTTTTGTCGTTCATGCTATGGCCACAGACATGTGATCTGACGGTGAGTTTGGGGTGAGTTTGAGGATCCATGCGATCCATGCTTGTAACCACGTTTTTGCACCACTGCAGCCCCAGGCAGCAGTGGGTGCGTGATTTTTTTGGTGCAAACTGTAGCCATGGACATGCTATGTGATCTGATGGTGAATTTGGGGTGACCCAGTGCAAAAATCCTAAGGATCCATGTGGATCTGTGCTTTGTAACCACGTTTTAAGTGGGGAGGGAAGGAAAAGCACTCAAGGGACAAGGAGCACACATGGAGCAGGCTCTACTTCTCTCCCTCCTCCCCCCCCCCCCTTAGCGAGCTGAAAAACTTTGCTGGAGGGACAGAGAGCCTGCTTGCTTTAAAGGAGCCAACCGGACAGGAGCCGCTTACACTTGTGTAAGCGGCTCCTCTCCCGCTTTGCTCCTTTAAAGCAAGCAGGCTCTGCTTCTCTCCCTCCTCCCCCTCCCCCTTAGGGAGCTGAAAATCTTTCCTGCTATTTCCAGCAAAGCAGGAGAAGAGCCGCTGAGTGGGGACGAGAGATACAGAGAGCCTGCTTGCTTTAAAGGAGCCAACCGTACAGGAGCCGCTTACACTCCTGTAAGCGGCTCCTCTCCCGCTGGAAACCACGGAGGAGGGAGCGAATACACGCACAGACATTTCCCCTTACTTTCTAGGAGGAAAAAAACCACAAAAGAGGTGAGGAACTAAATCCAGTTGGCAGGCAAGACCCTTATCTGAGCAAACTCACAGCAGGCCAGGTGATCAACACAAGACTCTAGACTCAGAGCAAAAACCCAGAAGGGAGTTTCTGGGAGTGGTATTTTTCCTTCCTGTGCCTTGAATGCTAATTTTTAGGAGCGAAAGATCTGGGCTCCAGCAAGGTCACACTGTGATCTCCAAATCATTGTTTCTGGTGGTCCTACAGAATCACACATTCCATGCAGTGGATTCTGTGGGCACAGGACCAGTTTATAAAAACAATACATTCAATAGCCTTTAAAAGCTCAAACCCCCGTTTTAAATGCAACCAAAATTTACAGACTTCAAGGATCAAGTGCCAGCTACTGACGGTTCACAAAATCCATTGTTACAAGTTATGAAGTTATATGCTTGCCTTTTTAGATTGGTGTATCTGCAATACCTAATCATCCTGGCTGGATGTTTACTACTGTCACTCATCTGCAAGAATTATCACAAAGCAAATAGGATTGTGTGAATTTGCACTCGGCTTCCCTGGAGCACAAAGAAGCATAGCAGTTTCTTTTAGAACAGGCTATGTTGGGAGTAGGGATGTTCCAGAAGACAACCTAGAATTGGATCCCAGAGAAAGGGTCATCTAATAGAGAATAGTATTATGTTATCAGGTGTTCGAATAAA
Organism: Podarcis tiliguerta; assembly: GCF_965153285.1. Lineage (NCBI taxonomy): Eukaryota > Metazoa > Chordata > Lepidosauria > Squamata > Lacertidae > Podarcis > Podarcis tiliguerta. The sequence goes on along the minus strand of NC_139538.1, from coordinate 41,792,470 downwards.
TGTGTAGTGATAATGGTTTAGCTGAAAGGGAGGGAGGTGTGATGCTGGATGAATTCATCTGGGGATGGACAGCAGAGAGTAGAGGAAAAACCCACACAATGGCTAAGAGCTTCACCCGCTGAACTGTGAGGGAGGAAAGAGTTTAGCAATGAGGGTTGTTCGGCATCAGCCAGGAAGAAGGTTAGTGCAGAGACTGTGATGAATTAGGGGATTCTGAAGAGATTACTACTGCAGCTTGGCTATAGGGCAAAGACAAGCAGTAGGACTTGGAATATACTGCACCAGAGAAAACTTAACTGGCTTAAGATTGTTACATGAAGATGCAAGACAAATGCTTAAAAAGCATTGTGTAACTGAGGAAGCAAAGTTGCTATCCAAGGTTAAAAATGCCAAATGCATGACCTGAACTCTGCTTTCTGTACCAAGGCTCCAGCACACAGCTGGAATGTCACAGGCCAGAAATCACAAAAAGGAGTTAGAGCAATTCCCGAGCACTCTGAGCAGCTGAGCACTTGACCCTTGATTGGAGACTAAACATATAGCTTTTCCTAGAATAACTGAATTAGGCAGACTAGTGCCAATGAGACAAAGAAAGTAACCCATCACAGCAGCATTCTGGCTCCTACAAAGGGGCAGTTTGTGGGCAGAATATCCACAAGCTCCAAAGTTTTGAGTAGCCTTTTGGGAAAAGGAAATGGGTTGCTCATGAACTTGAAAGCTTAAAATTACTTGGAACCTAAATATCTTCTAGTCTGGAGTGGAAAACATTTTTTGACCTGAGGGCCAGTGATGGATGCATGTAAAAGTGGACCACACCACACTTTCACAAGTGCGCTCTCTCGCTTTCTGTACCCACAGTCATAGGAGAAGCACACATATACCTCCACCTCCTCAGCTGCTCCAGTGCAGATCAGCCGAGAAGACAGACAGACAAATTCCTTGGCAGACCAGGTTAGGTCCCTGGGCAAGGGGTTGGTCACCTCTTTTCTACCCACTGGCAATAGGGTCATCCTGATCAAATTCATTTATGTGCGATTTTGAACTTCACGAAGCATGTACAGCCGTGCATGCAGTAGCTGCTCCTTTCTCCTGGATGTCTGTCAGAGCCCTAACCTGATCACATTTGACAAGCAGCATTCAGAACCTTCATATCTCAGCACACATTTCATGGCTAGAATTAGGAAGGCTCAATACACAGCTGCAACTAGAGAGGCTGCAGAGGAACAGAAGGGAAATTCAAATCAGTGATCATGATGGTGCAAGTTTATATTAGTTACCCCTAACACCATTTCAGCAGGATGATGTCCTAGTGTGGTTAATGTGCACTACAAAGGGGCCTGATACCGTGGTTGATGACAGCAATGCTTCTGAATACCGGCTGCTGGAGACTACAGGAGGCAAGAGCGCCCTTGTGCTCAGGTCCTGCTTAGAGTTTCCCACAAACATCTGGTTGACCACTATGAGTACAGGATGCTAGACTAAATGGGTCATTGGCCTGACCCAGCAGGCTTTGCTTATGTTGTTATGACACCCCTTACAGAATCTGCAATACCAAATCCAAAACTAAATTCAGTTCCTGGCATCCCTGTCTGAAATCCTAGACAGCTACCGCTAGTCAGAGCAAATAATTCTGAGCAATATGGACCAATAGTCTGACTCAATATAAGGCAGCTAAGTATGCTCTTCCTATCATACAAAAACCTTGTTTAGTAGTTGTGCGTATTGAGCAGGGGTTGGCAACCTAAGGCCCATGGGCCGGTAGTGGCCCACGGGGCTCGTCTATCTGGCCCATTGTGACCCTTGCTGCCCCCCACTTTTACTGGTGTGGCGCAGTGTGGGGACTGACTTCCAGGTTGATGGCACCTGTGTGCGTGCGCACAGGCGCTCCTCCGACCCAGATGTGTGCCGGAAATAGCATGTGTGTGGGACAGAGAAGCGCCCATGCGCATGCACACACACTATTTCTGGCACACATCCAGATCAGAGAAGCGCTGGAAATACCATGCGCACATGGGCACTCCTCTGATCCGGAAGAGTGCACCTGCACACACACTCTGACCCATCCTCCAACTGATGGAGCATGGACCTGCCCATCATCCGGTAAGCTTCCTGACCCCTGGTATTGAGTATTCTAGGCATTTACAGAGGGAAAACTATGGTAGTCTGTTGCAACAAAAACAAAGAGTTGTGTATGACCTTACAGACTAACAAATTTTACTATGGCATAAGCTTTCATGGACTAGAGAATCATGTGCTTGGTGCTTTTGTTATCTTTAACACTGTTTTGTGAATGGTAAACTTTGCATACGTTTAAACTTTAGCCCAGCTGTTACATTTTTGCATTTCATTTCACCCTGACTTCGCTGCTTTCTTCTTCCTCTCTCTACCATCAGGTTTGTACTGACCTACAAACATAGAATAGCACTTGGGTCTCCAGCTGTTTTTGAACTACAGTTTCCACCATCCCTGACTACTGGTTCCGGTAGCTGGGGATGTTGAGCGTTGTAGTCCAAAAGCAGCTGGAGACCCAAGTTTGGGAAACACTGGTGTATCTGATAAAGTGGACCCCAGTCCACAAAAGATGGTGCACATCTTTTAAGGTGCCAGAAGGCTCTTCCCTGGTGCTGTACTCCAACAGAAATACCATGTTGAAAAGGGGGTTATGAAGTTCACTTTCCAACATGAAGTTCTAGATGAGGTTGCACACCCTCTGAAGAATCATGGTTGTAGCCTGAGGGCACTCTTAGATCCATCCTTGTTATTAGAGGTGCAAGTGGTATCTGTGGTGCACAGTAGTGCCTTTCACCAGCTTAGGTTGGCATCCCAGCTACAACCCTATCTAGATGTAGATAAGCTGGCTTCACAGATGAATGCCAATGTAAAGGAATGCTAGAAGATGTTAAAAGGCCTTGGAGAACAACTAAGTCTGTCTGGTGGATCAGTGGCTACAAACCATGATGGCCAAGCTCCGCCTCCACAGTTGGTGGCAGTAATACGGAGGGGAGAGTGCTTTTGTGCTTGGGTCCTGCTTGCAGGTTTCCCACAGCATCTGATTGGCCATTGGGAGAACAGGATGTGGACTGGATGGGCCATTGGCCTGGTCCTTCTTAGGGTATTGTAAAGACATTGTAAATGTGGGTATCAGGTGAGCCACTCTTGAGAGGGCATTTCACAACTGAAGGGACTCTGCTGAGAAGGTCCTTTTCTTTAGCAACTACTCTTTGTATGTCAGACTGACTCAGGCAAAACAGTTTAGAAGGTCATAATGCATGGATTGATAAATACAGAAGGATGTCTTCTGCCAGCTTCCAAAGTCCCAGTCAGAGAAGAAGAAGAAGAAGAAGAAGAAGAAGAAGAAGAAGAAGAAGAAGAGGAGTTTGGATTTGATATCCCGCCTTTCACTCCCCTTCAGGAGTCTCAAAGCGGCTAACAATCTCCTTTCCCTTCCTCCCCCACAACAAACACTCTGTGAGGTGAGTGGGGCTGAGAGACTTCAGAGAAGTGAGACTGGCCCAAGGTCACCCAGCAGCTGCATGTGGAGGAGCAGAGACGCAAACCCGGTTCCCCAGATTACGTGACTACCGCTCTTAACCACTACACCACACTGGCACCTATAAATAGGTGTAAGGCTTTGCAGATCAAAACAAACACTTTGAATTGGGCCTGGAAGCAAATGGGGAGCCAGTGAAGGTGAGAAAGGTTGTGATGTTTTATTCTCCTTGTTTGGTATCAGACTTTTATACTGAATTTTCTTGCATTATGCTGTGCTTTAAATTCTGTTTTAAAATCTAATTGCTTCATGGCACCTAAAGAACATCCAGTCTAAGGTGACCAGCAAATGCAAATAATAAGTAAAGTAATAAATATATTTAAAAGTGGTCTTATGATTGCAGCAGGGATAGAATAGTAAGCAGGACTGGTGCAGATAAATGTTAAGAGAAATATAGAGTTGTGTGGATTGCAGTGCATTGGGGAGGGGGAATCTGCAGGCCTCCAGATGTTGTTGAGCTAGAATTCTCATCGCTCCTGGCTAGTGGCCATGCTGGCTGCCACCAAGGGGAGTCTAAGAACACCTGAAGGACCACAGGCTCCCCACCCCTGCAATTCACAAAAGGGACTCTCATAACTTATTAACATTTCGGTATCTAAATAATAATAATACAATGTAAGGCAGGAGACATGCCAACAAGGGGGCTGGGGTAATTTTATCAAGCTTTGTGAGAGGGGGAAGAGTTTTCTTTAACAAATATCAACAGTAACGGATGGAAAGTAGAATGCAGTATCAAATGCAAAAGGGTCCAAGTCAAAGTTTCCACAACCACTAGTTTGCTGCAGAGATCCTTCAACTATCATTCTGCAGAAGATCAACTGGGCCTGCAACTTTGGCCTGCCGTGTCTTTGATACACTGAAATCTGTTATCCCAGCATTGCTTCTGGCACTATAAATAGGTGCTTCCTGGCTCCCATTAAGTTTCCTGGACACTCAGAAGATGTAACGCACCGCAGTGTATAAGGCAACGTTCCACTAAGCGTTCCAAAACACCAGTACGTGCTCCAACCCTGAGACTGGAGAGCTGAAGGAAGCACACGCGAGTTAAAACTGCCTACTTACAGCTCACCATTTTATCCCTCTTCCCTTGTGTGTCTTGTCTTTTTAGTTTGTAAGTTTGATGGAAGGCCCTCTGTCTTTCTTTCATTTATGTGTTCCGCTTTAGGAGACAACAGGACAGAAACACAGCAAATTAAAAAGAGACAAAGAAAGAAGAGGTAGAAGGATTGTGATCTCCCATGCTGCTGTTTTAAGGATCAAAAGCTGGAGAAAATCTTCCCTAAAGTAATGTGCATTACTCCAGATTTTGTCCTACCATCAGTGCTGCCCATTTTGAAGTCTACACTATTTCTGAGGTTATGCATCCACATTTATATCAGTCTGATGCCTCAAACCCTATAATGCAACAGTGTTAAGCCAGGAGAAAAAGGCAAAATTGTGGTCAATTGAAGAGACGGTTATCTATTTCACTAGCTCCACTAGGCTCAGTAGGTCTATCAGCCAGGTAAGTGTTTACAGGATTACAGCCTGCACACTTCAACCAACATTTAAAGCCAAGGTAGAATCCCAAAGTACTCCACTTTGGAATTCTAAATTCTTGGTGCAGAAAGGGTGGTCCTATTTATCTTTTTAAAAGCCACAGGGAGAGAAAAACCAGGCATATTTGATGAAGTACTACAGCACAGCAGATGTGCCAGTGGTTCATGCTTCCAGTATAATGCCTGAAGAGGGATCATACATATCTCTTCCCATTCCACCCACGGTAAGACACATGAGATGAGCTGGACTACCGTTTGGGGCTCATGCCTCTTACCCATGGAATAAGCTGAGCAGCTTCCCTTTTGGAGATTGGCAAGCACATCCATTATTTGCATTCCCAATGCTAGTCAATTGTATGTACAGTGGTACCTCGCAAGACGAATGCCTGGGAAGATGAAAAACTCGCAAGACGAAAGAGTTTTTCGTTTTCTGAGTTGCTTTGCAAGACAGATTTCCCTATAGGCTTGCTTCGCAAGACGAAAACGTCTTGCACCTTTTTTTTTTAAAACCGCCAATGCATTCCTATGGGAAACCGTCAATACACATTGGTGCTTCGCAAGACGAAAAAATTCACAAGACGAAAAAACTCGCAGAACGAATTAATTTCGTCTTGCGAGGCACCACTGTACATTATTGCCATTTCTTTATAACCTCCAAAAGCTATTCTACATTCCAAATGAATTAACCCTTACATGAGCTGGCCCAAATACTCTTATGGAAAGGAAGAGAGATCTCAAAAAGCAAAATGGAGCATATATTCCTCTATACAACTGGAAAGGCCTTGACAAAGAAGTAGAGGAAATAAAAGTGTGAGTTGTGGGCTTTTTAAATTATACTTGTCAGCTTGATCAGCAAAGTGCTGTGCAACCATGAGCCCCCGTGGGTTGGCAGTAGCACAGTGCTTTGGAGAGTGGATGGCATGCCTTAAATCCAGTGCCAAGGACCTGCGGAGTCTGGGCTAGGACTCTCTGCTGTGGAATTCTAAACCAAAATAAAGAAGCACAATGAAAAACCACATTTCCATTAGATCAGTTTCCAAAAGCTACAGAATAGATCTGAATCAGTACTGAGCATGTGAGAGATGGTGTGACAGAGCTAAGAAGATACAGCTTTGGGGAACTGATAATCCCTCACCTAATCACTAATGGTTTTGTTTTGCAACACTGAGCTTTGTTGAGGGAGATAGTGGAATCAGCAGGTTTTCCTGTGCAGATCCAGGCTGTGATGTTTAGCCAGCAGGCCCCAATCATACTACAACATAGCCTGCTCTAAACAATAGTTTGAAATCCGGGTGCTCTTACAATCTTGTAAAAAAGAAAAGGAAGGAAGTTCCCCTTGCCCAAATAAATTCATACTGGGAAATCTATGGTGCTACTCAATAGCTAGAGAACCCTCTACTTTACATGGCAACTGGATAGAGCAACATGGAGAAGCAACATGCCTACTAGATCTATTTCTACAACAGGAGACCCAGAAGCAATCTGGAACTGACCACAGACAATAAGACAAAGATGATGGGCATAGTCTGTAATTGACAGGAGCTCTTCAACTGCTTGGATTTGAAAAGTTGGGGGGGGCATAAGGTGACACAAAAACATAGTAATACAGACAGGAGTATTTTGCCACATGTATAGTATATGCTCAACTTGGGTATATTTGATGGGTGAAATGAAAAATGTTCATGGGATTCCTGGGCAGGAAGGTGTTCTCTGACAATCATTCAAAAACACAGGGCACATACCTAAAGTGTGATAGCACTGTTGTGCGAGTGATAGTTACATTTTTAATCTTTAGAGTGCTTTATGATTCTGCACTGTTCCAAGTGAGACACAAAACTCAAACACAGATCCCTGCGCATTCAAAACTTCCCAGCAACAAGAGATTATCCATTGTGGGGAGACCTCTTCAGCTCCTTCATTGATGCTTCCAGAAAAGGAGAGACACCAAAGTATCAGACATCTCCTTTGGCAGTATTAACATAAACATTTTACCAGCATACTCCTCCAAATAAACTCACAACAATTGCCCTGCAAATATGCAGAAAAGATAGAAACGGCTTGTTTATAACAAAGAACTAAGGAGATTAATAAGTTGGCAGTTGACCTATTATTTGCTTTCCTCAGCCTCCTTAAATGATTCTTACTGACCTGTTTGTACTCCCTACTGGGCTCAGTGCAGAAGAAGCACAATACTGTGCTTTACTCTGCATGTGGCCAGTCTGTCATGGCGAGGTTGCTGCTTTCCAGCACTGCTTTAGTCATCCCATGTTCAGAATAACTACCCAGATGGGGAAACTTAAACCTTGGAGGACAGATGGTGCCCCTTGAGCAGCTCTTGATTGCAGCCTCTATTCACCAAATCTTCTAGAGAAACTGCATCTCATCCCTTATCTATCTTTCCACAATGAATACTGACATTGTCAACACACAACAGAGGTCCAAAGATTTTTATGATTTGCTGTCAAATAACACACACACACACACACACCCTTCCCCAAGTCTGGAGACCAAGCACCTAAATAACAAAACCTAAAGCGAATACAATATCCTTGTTAATCTGTTGAAGCAAAAAATGTAAATTCTTGAGGCACCTTAAAGACTAACCAATTTATTATGACACAAACTTTCATATAGACAAGAGTTTGGTCCACAAAAATGTATGCTGTCATAAATGTGTTTAGTCTTTAAGGTGCCACAAGGTAGTCCGTCAAACCTTTAGCTGAGATTTTAACAAACCCTTCTCCCTGTTCTGAGGACTTGCAAGAAACCAAAGGGAGACACTAAACTGGAAATTCAAGTTCTGTAGAGTTGTCTACACTAACAGTGTTAGTGTCTGGTATGCAGGGCCTCTTTGAGGCAAGAGTCTGTAAAGAACTGGACGTGTTCTAATTTCAGTACACGGAACCAAAACACACTAAAGCAGCTGTTCCCGACCTGGTGCCCTCCAATTGTTGCAGATGGACTACCTCTCCCCTTCTCCCTGATCATTGACTATGCTGGCTGGGGTTGAGGTTAGAAGTCCAGAACTTCTGGAGGGCACCAGGTTGTAGAAGGCTTCATTTAAGCCTAGTGCAGGTGAGAATTCTCTTTCATGAGCTCAACATATCCCCACCTCTTTACCCTGCTCTGAGTCAACCAGCAGCTAGGGTCCAGATTAGAATTAGCCAGTGTGTCTAATGATCCCAAGACAAATGTGCTCTTCACTAGGTAAGGACCACAGTAAATAAACTCATATGGGTACAAGTCGCCGGCTCTTCCAAGTTGAAGACATTGTGTCCAATGCAAATTTTGCCCCCTGGACAGGGTTTGATAGAGCTACAAAGCATGTGAATACTAAGAAGAATCACAGAATATGACAGGTTAATTGAAAACACCTCCCACATTTTCCACAGGAACTACTGTCCTATCCCAAGTCCTAATATTTGTTTGAAACTTAAGAAACATAAAGGCCTGGTTAAGAGAGCTTCCACGCTGACAGACTCCCAACTCCAGCACCGGTCTACTGGATATGCAAAGGCCGCTCCTCCACCACCCTGTCCAGCTCTAGCCTCGCTGAGCAGCCTGGAAACTGGAAAAACTTATAACTGGTTTTCCAGGGGAAAGAGCTCTCAGCCAAACACAAGCTATTCTGGTTTACTGAAAGAAGCTGGAGCAAGACAGAAGGAAAAGGTCTGAGGCCAGGGAGGGCTGCTGCAGAGTGACAGCAGGAGAACAGCCTCCGGCAAAGAAAAATTAAACGACCCCATCATGCACACTGCGACCCCTAGTGCTGCTTATCTCCAGGGACCTATCCCCCCCCCCCCAAACCCATTCTCACAATTTCTTCCTAACACTCCGAGATTCTGCCATTCCCCTGTTTTGAAAACAGCAGACTTGGGAGTTGCAAACTCCACTAGAGAATTCTGGTCTCACTCCTGTCTTGGCGGCCTCCCTCGCCCACTGACCAAACATACACACCTTGAAGAGAACTTTGCTGCTGCTGCTGCTCCTAAGCAAAGCCCACAGACCCAGGAAGCCCCCATCTCCCAATCGACCCCTTCAGTTCCTTTCCCTTCCCACACCCCCTCTTTCTTAAGGGCCAGCTTGCAACTCTGTTCCGAGGAGAGTAGGGCCTAGTGTCACTGCCTGAAGACACGGGGTGGGGGGTGTGAAAGAGAGAGAGGAATCCAGAAGAAAGAAAGAAAAACCGGCTGGGAACAAGAAGACCCCCTCGCTGGGAGATCCACCCACCCACTCAAAAGGCAAGCCGGAGTGTCTTCAATCCCTCTGCCTTTCCTGCCCAACACAGCTCCTTCTCAATCCTCACATGGCTCTGGGAGCGCAGACATGCTCGGATGGAGGAAGCCCTTCGCCGCTCCGCATCCATGCAAGAGCCGTGGCTGGGAAGAAGCCATTGAACCGCCCCCCGCCGCCGCCGGCTCCTCCACCCCCCACCCCCCGGACCTTTCCCAGGCACCCGGGACGGCCTCGCGGACCTCCCCCGAACTTGATCCGAGCGCGAGCGGCGAGCTCCGAGCCTTACCTGGGGAGAAGTGGCGGAGTGTCGCTGTTGCGGGAGAGGGGCGGGACGGTGGGGTGGGGGGAGAAGTGGGAGACGGCGGCAAGACGGGAACTCAGAACATCCCTGCTGCCCGAGGGTGCTTTACTCCCAGCCAGCCATGGGGAGAGGAGAGAGAAAGTTCAAAATGGAAAGAATAATTGAGAAAAAGGCCAGGAGCCGGGTTGCAACTGGACCAGGCGGGAGCGGAGCGCGGCGGCGGCTGCCGAGAGGCCTAGCGGAGCGAGCGGCCGCCGAAGGAAACAGGAAGGCTTCGGTGAAAAGGAGGAAGCCCGTCCTTTGTCTGCCAGGTTTTCCCTGAACAATGGCTGCTCCTGCTGCTGTCTCAGGCCCTCTGTTGGGGCATGGAGGAGGCTCGGCTCTTGCACACACGCTCGCTCTCGCGTACACGCGCGCACACACACACACCTCCCTGTGCCTTTCAGAAAGAGGCCCAGAAGCTCCTCTCCAAGGAGGAGGAGGAGGAGGAGGCCTTCCCTCCCCACTCCCACTCCTCTCTCCCCCGCTCCAGGGGCTGCTCTGATCGCATGAAAGAGGGAGGGATCTGCCATGCCTAGGCTGAGAAAAACAAAAGGGAGAGACAGACCCAGACAGAAAGAGGTAAATCCCAGGGAGGGAAGGGGACGCCAGGCAGCCGGAAAGACCAGAGGAGAGAATGCTGCGGTGGGCGGTGATACCATCCGCCCTTAAAGATGATGATGGTGAAGAAGAAGAAGAGGGGTGGGTGAAAAGCTCCCCACTCTAAGTAATGCAGGCTGGGAAGAACCAGGTCTTCTCCCACCATGGAAGTAACCTTCTGGCTCTACAGCAAAAACGAAAAAACAAAAAAGGCCAATTCCCCCCACCCTCATCTAAGCGGGATGGAGAGCTTCAAAGCCTCCCTTATTCCAGGTCTTGCAAATATCCCTAGTAGGAAGGAAACTTCGCCACGTTGGGAGGTTTCACTCGTTTCTTCCATCTACGCAAATCTTGTGCCCAAATCGCTTTAATTCAATGAAAGGGTTGGGGTTGCGTGCTGAAATAGCTTGAAGTGCTTTTTCTTACTGGCTAGTTTGTTGCAAGGACGCACCTAAGAAGCAAAAACCCTTTGCATTTAGTAGGAGTTACTTCCAAGTAAATTAAAGATTGCATAGAATCCAGCTGAAACTGATATTTTGTTACCCACAAACAACCACGAAAATAATTACTAGCGGAACCGCATGTGAGGAGATGGGCATTTAACTACTCCAGTTCCTGCTAGCGTGTAGGGTTTGATTTAGAGTAGACCAAAAGTCTAAATTTCTGCAATGCCAGATGCAAAATGTTTATATCTCAGTGTAATTAGGGAAACTACGTTGAGACATCCTAGGGCTGTGCAGTCCAAAGCCTTCACTGCAATTCCCAGGATGTGGTGCCTTATTGTGATATGGGGTCTCTTCTAAATACTGTATAGCCAAAAATAGTTATGTCTTCCCTTGCAGCAGGGCTGAATTTGTGTCAAGTTGTTATGAGCAATGGCTAAAACCAGTAGAACTAAACTTGTGCCGTGGCTCACCAAGGACAGCCATGGAACCTAGGGCTCAGATTGTCAGTTCCCCCCATCCAACAGAGGAGCCAACAGCTTCACAGTTTGGTTGCTGGGAATGGCGATAGCCATTCCTTTTGCATTTCTACATGTCCTCCAGCTGCCAACAGAACAGAACCACTGTCAGGAGAAAAGGATGCAACCTTAGCCTAGGGCTCAGCCTTGAACATGTCATGTAATCATAAATAAGAATACCTATACTGGCTGCCTGATGAATAACTACAAATATTATGAGCACATTCAGAATTCAGTGGAAGGTTTCTAGCGCAGGATAGTGACCTGCAGGCACATTTGAGCCTTCACATTTCTAATTTTAGAAACAGAGTGAATCTATAGCATTGGTCTTTATGTAAGATAGTATTGAACTAAAGCAGGGGTAGGGAACCTGTGTCTTCCAGACATCACTGGACTACAACTCCCATAATCCCACAACAGCTGGAGAGCTACAAGTTCCAACTCATTAGATCTAATGCCACTGTGTCCCCTTCAGAGCTGCCCTGGGATATAGGAACCTTGCAGGTACAGACAAGATGTCTTTCAAACCCTAAATGTTACTAAGCAGGGAAGCATGAAATCCAGTGCTAGCCAGAAACGAGGGACAAAAGTGAGTTTTCAGCACCTGTTCTATGGGCAATATATGTTCTGTAGAATGTAACATCCCAAAATAAGGACACATGGCAGCTTTTGCAAATGAGAACTGATGGACAGAGCTGGCAAAAGACACTTTTCCATTCAGAACTTTTAATTGCATTTTTTTTAAAAAAAAAGTAGTAACAACACATTATTGTTTTTAACTTGGAAGCTAAACCCCAAGTATGTATCATTCCATTTTAGAGCAAGTCTTTTTAGCTACTCAGATTGGCTGGTATTGCTTGGTATATTTAATTCTCCTGCAATGAGGAGAACCGTAATTTTGAGACATACACCAGGTAAAAAAGCCAGTAAGATTCAAGGCATAAAATTAGGTGCTTCCTTCAATTGAGCATTGGAAAATAATTGGGGGGGGGGGGAGTATATAGCTGGTTGTGCAAATGTGCACACATATACAGCTGCAGCTGTACAACTGTTCTAGCACAATAGACTTTTTATAAGTTACAGGTTTCTAGGTTTGACTGTAATAGAACAAACCCTCAAAATATGGAATGCGTGCCTTCCACTTAACTGATGGCTTGCTTTAGCAGCACAAGCCTAAATGTACTGGCAGCCTGAACCAGGATTGTCATATTTTCATCAGATGCTAAAATCAGAAGTCAATAAATACAGCATTTTAAATGCCTGCTACTCATCTGAGCAAGTAAGAAAATAATGGAAGAATACTTCATTCTGCAGAACTCTGAGTAACGTGCAATTGCAACTGCAGCTGAAAGGCTACACATCTGTTTTCTTTTTCATAAAAGGAGTCGGGGCTTGGATTATGTGCTGAAATACGAAATCATACACACACACAAAACGTAGCTAAAGTGCTGTGTGTCAAACTGCCACTGGGACTAACCAAAGCTCTGCTTTCGGGAACAGCCTAGCGATAGGAATGGTTCTAATTACCAGACTCTAAGCTACAGAATTCAGGACACAAATTTCCTGAGAATCGCAGTTGGTTCTAGTGAGGGTCTAGCAAGGAGATGTGAGTCTCCGCTACATAAAAACAAAGGATCAGTCTTATGTGGTTAGTACATCTAGCACAGTATCCCCTCTCTGACAAGAACCAGCTCCAGATGTACCAGAGGAAGCCTGAAACAGTGCAATGAATCAACATATAACTCCAGCCTTTGCCATTCACTTTTCAGTTATTTCACTCTCCTAAACTGGTGACACCCTCAGCAAGAGGTCCTCCTATGTATTTACAAAATCCTAAACAACTTGGGTCCAGGGTACCTCAGGGATCACCCGAACCCTTATATCCCATTTTGATCACTAACTAAAATAATCTGCAAGAACTAAAATAATCTTCAGGAATGTTGTAGACCATTCCCCAAGTTGGCAAGGCTCACTTGATAACAAGAAATGGAGCCTTTAGAGTCTTCAGCCCAGGCCTGTGGAATATTCTGCAAACAGAGATTCAGCAGGCGCCTTCTGCTTCAACTTTTAAATACCTGCTGAAAACTTTTCTATTCCACCAGTCCTGTGAAGGAAATGAAGAACACATCTACAATGGTTAATTGATGTCTGTGTTTAACTTTTTTATATGATTTTTATTGTGTAGTTTTACTCTTTTTTGTTGTTGCAAACTGCTTTGTTATTTATTATACTGCTATTTCATTTAAAAATATTTCTATAAAGAAATAAGATGTCTGAACCATTTTAGTTAGTGGCTATGGAAAGGATTATGTCTAGGAAGAAATTCTACACCTTATGAAGTTAGTTAAACTATTGGCTATCACCATGATCTTATGGTAGCATGTTTCAAGGATCAATGATGCATGCTGTAGTAAAGAACTTAAAAAACAAAAACTAGATTTTAGTTTTAATTTCACTGTGTTACCCCTTCAGTTCTAGTGGAATGGTAAACATTAAAATGTTAGGCGAACAAGGCGAACACTTCTGGATGGTTCCAGACAACTGTATGAAGGTGTTTCACCCATTTGAGCTCAATGGAAGAGCATACAGGGAAATGATCAAGCCAGTATTTTAAAAAAAACAGAGCTGCTGCTACTACGTTCTCAGACCTATGCTCAGTCTCCCAAGTGGATCACAGAGCTTCCAGCCTAGTAAGCAAAGGCAGCAATAGACTTTCTCCTCTTGGCTGCTTCAGTGCCACAAAAAGCAGCATAGCCTAGGGTTCTAGCCCTGGGTACAAGGGTCAGTTTCTGGCTCTGATTTAAAATGCTACCAAGCAGTCCTCTAATAAACTTGGGTTTTGCAAGGAACGGCAGACAAAACAGGATGAGTCACAGAATAGCACCTTAATGAGATACTGCTCCTTTCAGCAGAAGCACCAGGGTGCATCTGTTATTTGATGTGCCCAGCTGCTATGGCTGTAGTGATGGTGTCTGGGAAAGGATGGTGCTGCTATATGTTCACTACTGCAGCAAAGGGTTATGAGTCATTTCCAAAATTCAGGGTACCATACCATGTCATAAAACACTGAATGGTCACATGGAACCTGAAAGGCTGATTGTGAAGCTATTTTCCTGATAACTCCAGAGTCTGATTTAAAAATAAATAAATAACCCTTGTAAAATATTATTATTTTTAATCATTTCCCTCTCCTGGCATTAACAAGTATCATCCTAACAATCCACAGTGGCAAGGAAACACTTCTTCAGGACCCAAAGCTGCATGAGCTTGGGAAATGGAGCCACAGCATATCCTAATGCACACATATTTGTGAGGTTTCCAACCTGTGGCTGATGCAGGTTCAAGGCTTCCTAGAAAGGGAGACCCAATCCCTTGCTGTCACGATCATATAAATCTGAAATTTTGGAGGTACAGCAAAATAGCTTATCCCCTTCCACCTCCTCTTCACACCTGTATTTGTGCTACACTAGGAAGCATAGCAAAGCAACTCTAAGCGCCAACACTGTTTAAAATCCTTTTCATAGTGTCATGGAGTTGTAGAGTTGGAAGGGACCCTGAGAGTAATCTAGTCCAACCCCCTGCAATGCAGGAATCTCAACCAAAGGATCCAGAACACTCATTTCTTTCATCTGTCATATTACGGTATGTCTTGCTAGAACAGGAAGACACTGAAAGTAATGAGGGTGCCTCTAATACTACTATAAGAACAAAAATACTGCCTACTATAACATTCTTGATTTCCTAAGTGCTTTACAGCCTTTATTGTATTTAACCTCACCACAATGCTATGAGAGAAAAGTTATCAGGATTCCTGTTCTACAGGTGTGGTGGGATTGGTGCTGAACATTTCTTTCTCAAAACTATATAAGTAATCTTTAGCAGCAGTTGAACATACATCAAGAGCTTCCAGATCAAAGTACCAGATCTATTAATCTACTGGAGTGCACGTCTTTCAGGCATTCACACATTGTAGACTTCTGTCCCACCTGACATCTCAGATTCACACATCACACAACTGCACCACCATCAACACTGCAGTGACAAGGAATGTCAATATACATATTATAATAGGCTTAGGAAATGAGACAAACAAGCTTCCCAACAAAGCTAGGCAAAGCTAGAAATTCTGTGATTCAGGTTAGCTAGGCATGGAGATGGTGGGATATACCTGCCTCATGGGGTGTATCAAAATCCAGAAACTGGGGGGCTAATTTCCCCACATGTATTTGGGGAGGGTGAAAACCACTAAGTCCTGCAGACTGGTACGTGTGGGGGTCAGCAATATCATTTTTTAGCAGCATCAGTCCATGTCACAGGAACACATTCTCTAGTAGGAACACATCTTTAGCAACCTTTGGGTAGGCAGAAAGAAAACATGCCCTGTGTGTGCATTTTATTCTCCTGTCTGCTCACTTAGGGCACCCTTATGCTACAGCAGCCTTGCAGCGCATCCTCACCTTCAGCGATCCCTCTTTGGAGCAGGTCCACAAAGATGCAGCAGCTCCAGCTGGTTCTGGTTCTGGTCAAGTTAATAATTAAAGAGGCATTGGATGGATGCTGAAGCAGGACTGGGATGTGGTTGGCGGAAGTCCTATTCAGTCTCCAGTGGGAGGTATTGTGTATTTTGTGTTCTCATTTTGTATTTTAATGTTGTGAACCACCCTGTGATCTTTGGACAAAGGGCACTATACATATTTTAACAGGAAGAGGAAGAGGAGGAAGAAGATCCCTTCCACCTTTTATACATAGGAGTCCAGCAGCACAAGAACCAACCTCTCTCTCAACTCCTGCAGTTCTCTCTTCAGTCTTTTCATGTGCCACAGTTCACCAGCCCCTTTTTACTGTACTCTGTGCAGCTAGCACTGGTGCTCTGGGAGATATAAATCACACAGACACAGCTTTACGGCCATTGATCCAACCACGTGGCAACGGATGCCGCTCTCCGACGAGGAGCACTTCCCCTTGTTAGAAGAGAGACACAGCTGCTCAGAAACTTAAGTCCTTTTTGCTGGGGCTTTGCCAAGATTGGATAGCCAAGATGGTTAGAACGCCTTAGGGAATATGGAGGGTGCAGGCTGGGTCGGATTTCCAGATCCTATGTGTAGGACCCTGAGGGGCTTGAAGGGACACTCCAGAGAAAGCACCAAAACAATTGCTCACCAACAAATCCTGGGGCTGTGTGTGTGTGTGACGGTGGGGAAGGGCCCTCATCTGAGGGGCAGGCTGTCTACTCCAGGACTTGTTGGCATGTGAAGTCAAGGGAGGAGAGGGGGGGGACCTCTGCACCTTGCAAAGGCCACAGCTGAGCAGGTGTTTCCTGTCACTTGTTTCAGGCAGTTAAGTGCTTCCTTCAGGGCCTGCTAAACAGAGTCCTTCATCTTCCCTCTCTAGTCTAGCCCTAGTTCCACAGGCAAATAGTCCACTGTCATTTTATCTCATTTCTTTTGTTGCCGCTGATCAATGAGGTTTCCAAAGAGCTGCCCCCAGCAAGGCAGCTTCTATGCTATGTTCCCAGTACCCAGGTACGCTTCTGCTGTGGGTGCCACTCAGCTTATCTCCTGTGCTATACAGGAACATGTGGCTACTTCATGTGTAGCAGGGCCTCAAGCGGGGTTCACAGCTACGGGCAGTTTTTGCTCCAGCTGGATTCTATTAGGTTACAAAAACTTACCCAATTTTACATACAGATTCCTGGCATGACAGTATTCTGAACAACAAAGCTAGTTTTACCAACTTTTTCATTGCCCTGCAGGCACCTTCAGCATATAGCAACCTGGAATAATTTGATCTCTTCTGTTGTTTGTTGGCAGCTCAATATAATCAAGAGACTGTGTCTGTCTAGAGATAAATAAATCATTGTTTTTGACCAAGGAAACCGAATGAAGCGGCCTGTATAAAATCATGCAATATCAATTTGATTTGTTATTATTTTTTGCATAATCTACTCCTTTTCTGCTAGCCATAGGGAGGAACAAAGAGCTATGCCAGGTGCTAAATCTGTTCTGCTTGTCTACTGAAATTCCTGTCTTCCCCCCCCCCTCTGGCTTCTGAGACTTCATATGATGTTCAGGGCATTTTAAAGTCTTGTTTTGCAGCCTTAAGGTCTAGAAACTTAAAAGAAGGTGACATTCTCAGGATGCTGAAGTTTGACCCCAACACCAATTCTTGTGCTTGCACATTGACCTGAATAAAAGGCGGAAAGCATGCCTTAATTTGTTTGATGGCCCTGCACTGCCCCTGGAAGATAACTGGAAGAGACATCAGGTGTCTCTGAACCAGTCATTGAGACAGAAGGGAAATTATTTTAAAGTTGCTCTGATTGCAACTTTGAAAACATTTAGACAGAGCTTGTAACTGTCACTGATTCCTGCACTAAGCTATTAGACCAGAGATTCTGAAACTGGACCATAAGCTCCATTTAGGTGATCCCAACAAAAGATTGTGAGCAGTCAATAATATTTTTTTTGTTGGCTCTGTGCCTGATTTGTTGTTGGGGTTTTTTTCTGACAATTGAGATTGAGGTCATTTTGACCAGCGAAGGAATTATCAAACAAGCTAACAAGGACTTGGCCTATGGCCCATTATTTTCATAACAGAACACTGGTACAGTTTACTAATTTCTCCCTTTTTTAAAAAAAGGCCACTTAAAGGGGCACTTCTCGGTGGCCTGGCCTAGAGCCTTTGGTTTTCACTGGGTGGTGCTGGTTTTGAACATGAAGCTGGCATTGAAAAAGAAGCAAGTGCTACTATGTGATTCTCTGAGATGAGTTTTCAAGTGTCTCTCTACAACCATAGTGCTCCCTAAATTGACTTCCCTAGCCTGCATTGCTATAGTCACCCACTGCAGAGTAAGCCCCATTGAACTCACTGAAACTTACTTCTGAGTAAACAATGGGTACAATTTTTATTTATTGTTATTTCATAAAATATATATGTGCCGCTTGATTGTAGAAAATATTTTTCCTATAAGGGCTACTTATATTAATTTTCAGCAACTGGATTTGTTGCCCAGTTGAGGAAAACTTCCACCTGGCCCACTGACCAACGAAACTTCCACTAGTTCACTCTTGGACATTTGAAGCACATTAAAGGACACTGGAGAAAGCACATTCTTTCCCTCACAGAATTCTAGGCACTGTAGTTTACCCTTCACAGAGTTATGATTCCCAACAACCCTTAACAGGCTACCGTGCCTTGAAAGTGGTGCTTTGAAAGTGCTTTAACTATGTAGGGTGCACACAGCTTTGCCCTCTGGCTGCTCAGTGACATCAAGCCTAGTGGACAGGGTTGGTGGAATTGGAGAAATCACAATAACAAACAGCCATACAGCATGCAGAGGGAAGAAAATGCTTCATAAAAATGCCCTAGTGCAACTTTCTCCAACTTGGTGCCCTCAAGACATTTTAAGCGACAACTCCCATCATTCTTGACCGTTAGCCACGCTGGCTGGAGGTGATGAAAACTAGAGTCTAACAACATCTGGAGGCCACCAAAACAGGGAAGGCTGCTCTAGCGGATAGCTAGAAAGAAGGCCTGTGGCACCCAAAGTGCTCTTGTGGTTCCCATGGGATTGGTGCCCTCTTAAGGGGGAGTAGCTATCCCTATAGGGAAGTAGCGATCACTCTAGTTTGAGGTCTAGATTAACTGGCAAGCCAATCTACTTGCTAACCAAAACCCTACAGAAAGATGTCTGTACTAGCAAAACCTTTTGCTGGAAACTACCACACACCCAGATTCTGCCAACCTAGCAGTGCAAGTAGATAAATAGGTACCGCTCTGGCGGGGAGGTAAACGGCGTTTCCGTGCACTGCTCTGGTTCGCCAGAAGTGGCTTAGTCATGCTGGCCACATGACCCAGAAGCTGTACGCCGGATCCCTTGGCCAATAATGTGAGATGAGCGCCGCAACCCCACAGTCGTTTGCGACTGACCTAACGGTCAGGGGTCCCTTTACCTTTACCACACACCTAGCACTATGCAGCTCACAACTCTCAAGCAGAGTCCCACTTAAGCGGCTTCTGGCAGACCAATAACTTCTGCATTACCCTAACCTTCTGGTTTCATGTTACATCTGTGCATGCCAATTCCATACAGCGGTGATTCTCTTCCTGCTAGGGAAGGGACAGAAAGAGCACAGGCCAGCTGCTCCACAGCTCTTCAAACCACCCTGCTGTCAAACAGCAGGAGAGAAAACCACAGACAGGCCCACTAATACTCTGGCACTTCTCACCTATACGTGAGTTTTAGTGGCAAACAAAATGCCAAGGAGATGACTACCATCCATCAGAGTCTCTTGTTAACAAGGGACACACAAACAAGCCAGGAGAAAGGGCTGAGAAGGAGAGGGGGAGCAGCATGTTTGAAATAAATAGAAGGGGGAAATGCACCACAGTAATGCATCATTACCCCATTCAGAACAAAAAGTGCTCTTACTCACGAGCCACATAGCCTACAGCTGTCCCAATCCTGACCCCATGCAACTCTACAGACCCCAAAGCATGGCACTTACCCCTTCCCACATGCTTTACAGGAGCTGAGTTGCTTATCAGACTTTGCCAAATATACTCTTCCATCTCAAGCTTGTTATCTGGGGAGTTGTTTGTAACCAACAGCCTTGCACAACTCTGAAAAGTGGGTGCTTCTTGGGCAGGGGGATTCTTACAGCAACCAGCCAAGCAAACACACCCCTGGTTGAATCTCTTCAGCCATTTACAATTTATGGTGCTTCTCTAGGAAACTGTGGACTCCACCCACCACAGATAACAACCTTTATCTTATTTAAATTGTTGTGCTAGAAAGGAAAGAGTGACCATGCTAGACTTTCAGCTGCTCACTTCACACTCAAGGTTCATCCTTTAAGCATGTAAACTAATCAGTTACTGAAGCGAGTCGGTTCCCCAGAATAACCAGGTGTCTGGAGGTGTCTGGAGACGTTTGCATGGCTTTGGGTAAAGCTTGGGACATCTTTTGGAGAAAAATGGAAGTCAATGAACTTGGAAGGGGGAAATGAACATATTGTTGTTCTTAACCCTTACCTAGTGTAACTCTGCTGCATCAGGCATTTTGTTCTCACAGTAGCCAACCAGATGCCTGCACAGGCAGGACCTGAGTGCGGAGAACTCTTCCTATGTGAAACCCCACAATGGGTACTTAAGAGACAGACTGCCTCAACAGTGGGGCAACAAAATAGCCATCATGGCTACTAGCCATTGACTGTCGTATTCTCCATGAATTTGGCCAAACTTCTTTAGAGCCATCCAAGTTAGCCACCATCACTATCTCTTCTGGGAGCACATAGTTAAACTAAGGAATTCTTGTGAATTTGAAGAAAGCAGAGTCTCCAACTGCTTGTATGTTTCTTTCAATTAGCCATATTGGATGATATGTTGAGGATATTTAATCAAGATCAGTTTTTGCTTGCTAACAAAAACAGGCAGATCACTCCTTCTTGAGGAAATTATCTTCACTATATTGTTAAGTGGAGTCAAGAAGTGTACAGAAATTACTTTTTCCAACATCCTCCCCATAGTGATTAAAACCTGATTTTTTTAAAAAAAATAAAAGGTAACATTTTAAATTGATTAATCACCTCTTTCATCCCTAGACAAAAAGGCTGAAAATGTGATGGAAGAATGCATCAAAGGGTCAGGAACTGGTAATTAAATACTGTTTTTTTAAAAAAGATATCCATGTGCGTTTAGAATTTCTGAAGTCATTCTCATGGCTTTTAGTGGTTGACTTAAGATTTTGAACATTAACAGCACCAGTGGTGGAAGGCTACACTTTAGAAGCATATACAGTGGTACCTCGGGCTAAGAACTTAATTCGTTCTGGAGGTCCATTCTTAACCTGAAACCATTCTTAACCTGAGGAACCACTTTAGCTAATGGGGCCTCCCGTTGCTGCTGTTCTGCCGCCGCACGATTTCTGTTCTCATCCTGAAGCAAAGTTCTTAACCCAAAGTACTATTTTTGGGTTAGAGGAACCTGAAGCGTCTGTAACCCGAGGTACAAGATTACAAGATTCAACATACAAGGAAACTGTTTCCTGAATGTGAAATACTGTTACTATACAAGGCAGAGGATCAATTGTGTTGCTCTTCTGAAGAAATTACAGTTGCACTAGCATAACATGCCCACATCAATCAGATGCAAGTTAGCTACAAAGCACTACCTGATTATACAATTGGCAATGGTGTACACACACGTCTGTGTGTAGGTGAGATATGATCACCTACTAGTAACAACAGGTTGCTTTCACTTTCTTTTTAAAGTATGGAAGTAAGCATGTTGAGACATTGGCAGAAACACCATGGCAGCCTATGATATCAATAGACCAACCCCCAGCAAAAATAGCCCAGGTTACGTAGGGATTTGGGATTTGGGCATCACTGGGAGCCTTGGCTGCTATATGTTGGCGTTTGGGGAGGAAATCTGGTAGGGCCCCTTTCCTAAGCATGGCTTCAGCATGTGGAACTGTACAAAGCAACTTAGGCAAAGGAGGACAGGCAGCAGCAAAGTCAGCCCCACCCTCACCCAAGAGTTGTTCTGCAGAAGGCAGGCTTATCGGGCACCTGCATGCATGACTTGTGGTTTCCTTCAGTTGCTGGGCAATAAGGAGGATCTGCCGGGCTCTTTTTGCAGCTGGCTGAGGAAGGGAGCATTTCCCCCACTCAGCGACACAAATCTTTTTTTTTAACCTAGAATTCAGGAGGAATGGGTCGGTGATAACCATGGATTATCTGAGCCCCCCTCAGGACTTGCACAAAGCAAATTTATTTTCCAGGCTTATAAAGGAGGAAAACGCTGTGTGTGTGTCTCTATATGAAGAGTGCCTTAGATTCGGCATCTCAAGATGAAGCTGCTGATTACTGTTTTTCCAAGGCATCAATATGCATTCTATGGAGAAAGGCCTGCCCATTCCTAAAAGCCCAAATGTGCACAAATGCAAGCAAACCAGAGATACACAAACAACAAATATATCAATTGCAGAATTCCTAGTGTGCAAACGTATTTGGTATACACGCATGCCTGTATTTGCACAAATACAGAGATGCTCACTCTTAACTAACTTGCATGCACAGTGGCTCAGACATGCGCACTGCCCCACGCTTTCCATTAGCTCCAGCATCTGGATTCCGGGGGGGGGGGGGGCATACTGAATGCATCAGGAATAGAGTTTCTCCTGCCAGTTCCTTCCCCAGGGGGGGTGCAGTTCAATCCAGCCTGGCTTACAGTCCCTATTGGGACTCTGCCTAGTTAAACAGATAGCTCCCTACTGAATAGGTAATTCTTCCATCTTCCTCCACTTGTTTCCTGAGCCTGAGGTGGCTGGTTCCAAGCTGGAGGAAACATTTAGCAGGTTCTAATCATGGTGCTGCAGTTGCTGCTGTTCCCCACTGGCTTCAGTGGTGGTGGCAGATAACGTTTCCCAACCCGCCTGAGCTTCAGAAACCGTCCCTTACAAACACTCAGCAACAAATACTAATACTGCCCAAGAGTTCAAGTATTGCGTCCTATAGGCCTCACTGAAATTTTCCACGATTAAAATACTGCTGTGTTTCCACTATTCTCTCTTCATAACAGAGTCACAAAAATGTAACCAAAGTCCTACAGTATTTGGGTGTTCATGAGTTCCAGTGTTCAACAATAATGGGCCACACAAGTGACACTGACACAACCCCCCCCCCAAATAGAATAATGAAGCATTCCCACCCCACTCACCTCTCCACCCTCCCCCTCTTTCCCCCTCTTTTCTTCTCAACCTAATACTGCATACAACACTAATGTCTCACAACAAATGAAACTGATCTGTAGAAAACACAGCTCGAAATAAGACAATACACATATTTTTGTAAACTAAGAAATCTTTAATAAAAATCATTATATTTTCCCCCCACAGTGAACTGTGAAACCAGATACATATATAATATATAATATACATATATAATACATATAATATAACCAAGTAGCCCCACCTCCAGGGTCACACACTCCTCCCCCAACATCTGCAGGTACAGCACAAAAGTCTGTAGGGAAAGGATCTTTGCACACACCTGTGAAGGCCCCCCTCCCTATAGACATTCACCTGTATGTCAGGAGAGGAACATGCCACCCTAGGGATGGGGCTACTTGTTGTGGCTCTCCTCCTTGCTCCCATGTTGTTGAACACTGGAACTCACGTTGCTTGAACACAGCTAACATTTATTAGGAATGTGCCTGCTGCAGAAGTGAGTGATGCTCTCTGTGCAAAGGAAACTATCGAGTTAATACTGGTTGAGAGTCAACTTCTGAAAGTGAACTTGAATTTGCCAGACACACAAAAGGCTGGTGGTTTAAACTGGGACACTGGGGAAGCTCTGTTGGCTGGTAGGATTAAATGCTTAGTGGCTTTGCTAGGAGAAGCAGATTACACTCATCCCAACAAGGTACCAGGTTTTTTTCCCTAGGAGAAAGCAGGGGAAATTCCAGCAAGGAAATACATCTAAGATGGAATGGTGCTTTGCATTCTGTGTCCAATACCACTGATCCTGCAGAATCCTTGCAAGAAAGAGAGTGAATGAGAAATACTGATGGCAGGGCACAGTTGACCATCATGAGCTGTCCTCAAACCTAAACAAGCTCCTCCAATTTCTCTCTCTCTCACACACACACACAGAGAAAGAAGAACAGGCTCCCTGGGTGGCTGGCCTTGCACAGTGAGCAGCGAAACCACACCAAAACACTTCTACTGATTAGAAATAACTGTATTTTAACATGAAGAGAGATTAGCCAAATTCATCCACCAACATCTCAAATAAACAAGCACAGTTTCCACAGCCACCACATCTGCATCTGTGCTTTTATATACATTTTTCCAGGTTTGCTCTTGACACTAAAGGGGTGAGAGCCCCAGCACAGTCTTCAACACTGTTCCTGGTAATACACTGAGCTGGTCCTTTCACCATTAAGAGGCAAAGAAAGGGGATTTGTTTCATTCATAATGGCCAATTGCACCTGTCAGCATAATACCAGAAGTTCAGAGCAGTGTGTACCTCTGTCCTTCTACCCTGATCTCTATAAGCACCACAGTAAAATGTTCTAACCCCAAAAAATTCTTTGCTTGCTCCTCAGGAAGAAGAGTCACAGAAGTTATGGGTACATGCAGAAAAATCCTGAAGCAAACCATGGTATCTGCTTCCCATGGCTCAGGCAAATAATTCTGTTCTTTATCACTACAGCCACCACTCAGCCTCCCCGGTAATCAATGAAGCTGTCCATGCTGAGAACAGGAGCACTCCATAACACTCCGGCCCCTCTCAGCCAGGAAGCAATTCAGAGCCTGCTTGCAGTTACAAAACTATTCTTTGTTTTTCTCTAGAGAGCCAGTGTGATGCAGCAGAGTGCTGGGTTTGAACAAGAGAAATCTGGAATCGCCTCCCCACTCAGGGATGAAGTTTACCAGGAAAGTCACTCTCTACAAGCCAGATCTTCCTCACAGGGTTGTTGTGGGGTTAAACTATTGCTCTGAGCTCACTATAGGACCAGCAGGATACAAGTACAGTCATACCTTGGAAGTCGAACGGAATCCGTTCCAGAAGTCCAAAGCGTTCAGCTTCCAAAGCATGGCTTCTGATTGGCTGCAGGAGTGTCCTGCAGCCAATCAGAAGCTGCGGAAGCCATGCCAGATGTTCAGCTTCTGAAAATCGTTCAAAAACTGGAACAATCACTTCCGGGTTCAGGAACCAAAATGTTTGAATTTAAAGGCATTTGGCTTCCAAGGTTCCACTGTGTAGGAAACAATCTAATTGTCAGTGGAGACTGGTCAACATGGGTGAAAGGAGCACTGCCTTACCAACTGCAGTCTGCCCTCAGCTACCCCCTGCCTGCCTGCCTTATACTTACAACCAGCCATGGGGTGGCTCTGCCTCTCACTGGCTCCGACTCTACCTGCTGTTAGTCTCCCTGCCGTCTATCCTGCCAGTCCCACTGGACACTAGTTGTTGTGAATCTAGTTTTCTCCAGAAGCTACGTTGCTGGAAAGAGCCTGTGTTTCAAAAGCAGCCAACGCACACCTTTGGCCTCTAGCAAGGAAAGGAACGCTCACAGACTTGGTCAGCTGAAATTTCCAAGACAAGAGATGAAAGGATCACGCTGCTATACCTAGAAGGGAAGAGTTATGGCATTTGCCTTGAAGATATGGACTTAAAAAGCAAGAGCAACTGTCAGTTCTGGATTGTCTCAGGCCAGATACATGCTGCAGTAGGCACCTTGATTATTAAATAGGATCCCCAGCCTCCCTCCCCTCTGAAAAGAAACCTCTGCAAATTGAAACTGGGACTCAGGTGTAAGCAAGCAGCTGCATTTTCATTCGGTTTTGCTGTACAAGTTGTCCTCTTTCCCCCTTATGCCATTCTAATTCCTTTCCTCATCCCCAGTCAACTCATATATATTTTTTTGAGATTCTGTAATAGCACACATTTGGGGGGAGCATCTAATGGAGTTAAGCCAGTCAACTAAGAGTTCTGCATCTTCAGAAGAGTGTTTCCTTTTTACATATCTTGAAAGGCTTTAGCAGCCCCAGCTGCTGTTGGGTTTTTTGTTTTTGTTTTTTAGGTGGGCGGGGAGAAGCCTTAAGAGGTAGAAGCCTTAAGGGTCCTCTAGGAATCATAAGAATGAGGAGCTTCTAAGCTTTCCCCCTGCCATCTAGACATATTTGGGGCAGTTATTATCACACATACCCCTTTTTTTCTGGAAGAGCATTCGGTCATGTGAACCTCCACCTATAGTCTGATGTGGTACAGCCCAAACACAGGTTCACATCTCAGTGAAAACTAAGCCCTAATGGGAGCCTGCCATGCTGGGGATTCTGGGAGGCAGCAAGGCTGAACAGGACTGGCAATGCACAGGACCCTCCCAATAGTCAGACTATTGGTGGTCCATCTAGCACAATACTGTCTACACTGACTGGCAGTGGGTCTCCAGGATTTCAGGCAAGGATTTCTCTCCCAGCCCTAACCTGGATATGTTCAGGATTGAGTCTGGAACCTTCTTCATGTAAAGCATATTCTCTACCATTGAGCTATGGCAGACAACAGTTATTGGTGATACTTCTGTGCTAGGTAACTCCAGTGTGAACTGAACAATCCAAGCTGCATCAGTGTTAGTTTTTTGTGTGAACCTTAATGCCATTTACGCATTCTACCAGCAGTGGGGAAGCCACTTATCCATGAGTTAGTGTTCTCATGGACAGAACAGGAAAGACCAATGTGGCTGGCTAGGTTATTTAGATACAGTGGTACCTCGGGTTAAGAACTTAATTTGTTCTGGATGTCCGTTCTTAACCTGAAACTGTTCTTAACCTGAGGTACCACTTTAGCAAATGGGGCCTCCTGCTGCTGCCACACCAGCACCACGTGATTTCTGTTCTAATCCTGAAGCATAGTTCTTAACCCGAGGTACTATTTCTGGGTTAGTGGGGTCTGTAACCTGAAGCGTCTGTAACCTGAAGCGTCTGTAACCCGAGGTACCACTGTATAGCCTCCAACTGCATGAGATCTGATCTCCAATGAGATGCACAGCTGGAAGAACTTTTAAAACACATCCTTCTCTTGGCCTCTTTTACGCACATATTAATAGAGGCGCATAGCTTAACACAGCTTTTGCCCTTGCCCATAGAACAAACAACTGAAAGGCATTATCTTACTCAACACCCGGCTGGGCTAGAGAAAAGGGAGTTCATGCTCTCTTTCCAGAACTCTTCATATTGGCTGTAAAATGAGTAGGAGCTGTTTTGTTTTTGTTTTCCCTTGTGCTGCAGTGTTTCTGCTGCCAGCAGCTTTGCAGTCCGTACCATGTCCACCCACCAGTGGCATAGCGTGGGGGGTGCAGGGGGGGCCGGCCGCACCGGGCGCAACATCTGAGGGGGGGGCGCTTGCACTCGCAGTGCTAAAATCCACTGGTTAGGGGGCGCAAATTACTTGCCTTGCCCCGGGTGCTGACAACCCACGCTACGCCACTGCCACCCACAACACTTTTGTGAGGTAGGTCGTTATTACTCACATTTTGCAGCAGGGGTAATAAAGATTAGGAGTCCACCCTGGGCTCAGCCAATCCATTTTCCAACCTGATCCAGACCAAAAGAAATATGTAGGATGACCCATATCTTTTATCCTATCAGCATGAGAGTGCACAAACAACAGAATCCAAGCACACCACTCCGTCCTCAGCTTTCTCCAAGCCTCTTCCATTCTTTCTTTGAGTGAGTGGCATTCCAATCCTTGAAGTGCACATCCCCACCCAGTCTCTTTAGTCTTCCTGTCACCTTTAAATTTATTTATTGAATACTATTGCATATACGCCGTGGCAAAAGACACGACTCCCTGCTGGTGGAGACTCTGTTATCTGGAATGCCCAAGCTACAGGTGAAGAGAGGCGGATTTAAATCAGCAATAACGTGGCTGACACCTAGTCCCTGTCCAGAATGACTACGGAGCAAATACTGTGTTGCTAGAACATGAATAAAACCAGTAGAGAGTCTCACCAAAAACTGGCAGGAAACAGAGGTCAGCGTAGAACATACAGAGCACAAATTCCATCAACATGATTTAGATGATATAAGGCAGATGCAGCTAAAGTGGTGCCCTTCTTTAAAAAATAATAATTGTTTTTATTAAAGATTTTATTGTGTTACAAAACAAACAAATAAACAAGGAAAAGTATATACAGCATCTCAACTTTCAGTTTATAGAGTCTTTTTCACAGTTCAATTACATTTGGTGTGAGACACTACCATAGAGTATAACTTCCGTCGGCCCCAGCTAGCAAACCCAAGGATAAGCAATAATGGAAGCTGTAGCCCAGCCACATATGGAGGGCACTGTGTTGGCTAGCCCTGATATAGGGCTTCCCTAGGAAAGAACAAAGCAGGGCTCTTAGTCCTCAGCCAACTTGTCTATGACAGGACAACTTCAGCTAATGTATGAATAGCTCTGAATAAAGCTGAGTGGTTTCGGAAACCAGGCAATTCTGGCAACGTGCTGGTAGATGAAGGGAAATGAACAAAATTGGGGATGAGCCTGCAGTCAAAGTACCCACAAACTGGATTTTGTAAACAGAGATTTCCTCCCCTCACCCTTTTAAATCCCCTATGGGATGTTCTGGGTCAGGAAGGGTCAAGTTGCTGAGGTTACAAAGCTAAGTCCACTCTGCCTTTGACCTCACTGAACCACACTGACAGTTTTAGGAGGGAATGCATTCTGAGCAAGATTCTGACCAAAGTACAGGTAACTTTGCTGTATGAAGCATGAGTTATGCTCAGGTAGCAATTTCTCTTGTTCACACCTTCCCACAATATGATCGCAGGCTCCACTGAAAGTTTATGCAGAATTTAAACACTCTGTGCAATGAAAAGGAATGGGTGGGAAACAGATGCAATGGAAGTCAGAATGTGCATCACACATGAGGAAATTATTCCATGGTGGACTTTTATTTTAGATTACCAACTAACGAAAGTTAAACTCCAGCTCAGAAAGTCTCTGAAAACCACAAAGGACAAGGCTTTGAGGCCAGGAAAAATACATTGCTCACATGTAGGCAACAGTTCTGAGCATCACAATTCAAGGAGGGTGTTGACAAGAAGATGGAAAGGAGTCAGAAGAGAGCTACAAAAATGATTAAAGGCCTAAGATCTGACTTTAACTGGTGAGTCATGCCACCACAATTCTTTTCAGGGTTTTTGAAAAGAGAGAGAGAGAGATGAGTGGAGATGCGAAACATATTATTCTGCATATGGGTCCTTGATCTGCAAAGGCTAAAATTATTAGTCAAAAAAAGTCCTACTGGGTTACACAAAGCTCACACCTACATAATGTGCACTGAACTGCAGCCTGACAATGCAATCCTGTGCATGTTCACTTGTGTTTGGTGGTGCTTACTTCCAGATAAATGTTTATAGAATCACAGTTTAAAATGCAAATCACACTTAGGACAGGCTGAATCAATGGGGTATCTTCAAGCCTGAGGAAAATATCAAAGGAACGGAAATAGGCTCACTGTTTTGTATTGTCTATAATGATCTAAAGTGATCATTTCAGCCTCAGCAGCAAGAAAGATAAGAATTTTTCTTAAAGTACAAGGAAGAAAATCAGGTTAAATGTAAGAAAGAATTTTAATAACTGTAAAAGTGTGAAATGCTTAAATAAGCTGCCTTGAAGTTTCCATATTCATATACATGTATTTATGTATGTATGTATACATATAGACAGTTTTTAGCACACTGCTGATATGGAATATCATGTCCCAGAGCAGAAATGAACTAGGTGACAATTAGGTCAACTCCTGTCCTATGTTTCTATGAGCATCTGAGGTTTAGGAAAGGGTGGCAGAACTTCTCCACCATCATTTACAGACCCATAATTAAGATCACTAAATGTAGAGTAGTTACCTCTTAACACTTTAGCTCACTGTACTAGCAGCCAGCATAGTTTAAAAGTGCTAAAAACGTGGTCAAATGCTTTCCACCACATGCTGTTCATTCATTCTAGTGAACTGAGTGGATCTGAACCCACATTAGTGACCCTGTTGGTGCATAACCAAAGGGTTATTCCAGACTAGACAAAAAGATCTGCTAGATTTAACACTAGGCTTTCATTCCAACTGTTGGGCCTCCCTCCTTCCCTCCCTCCAGCAGGACAGAAGGCAAACGAAAGCTGCATCCTAGGCCACCCTTATGACCAACTGGGTGTACAGAATGAATCGTAGAAGTGTGGAAGGGACCTAACAGTGATGACAACCACTTATAGTAAAGCATAGGTGGGCAGAAAGTAGGTTGGATTCTACGGGTAGATCTCTGTATTATTTGGAGTAGATCAGCAAAAACTCCCAATTATCCAAGAACAACAACAAAGCTCCCCCTCCCCTCACTCCCCACTGGCGAGAGACCAGGGGTGATTTTTGTGTGTGAAAAGATGTGATCTTGGTTCTGGTTCTGATAAAATTCCTGGACTGAGCATGTGCTCAAAGGCAACCTCTGCCAAATAATTCTCAGCCACCTGCATGAGACACTCTTATTCACCTGGCTCTGGCTGGTGGGTTCTAGTGGAAAACAAAATGGACCCTGAAAGCCTGAGGTTCTGCGCACCTCTGCAGTAAAACAGTATCTTTGGCAGCTGAACATCCCTAACAGAATATACCAGGCAAAATAATTGCACCCGTACCATGGTGTGCAAAAAGCAACAGCCAGTAAAATAGGCAGCTTAGCTTGGAGATACCTAACGGAGCCCACCCACAAGTACAGAATCATACTTGTGACTCACCTCCTTTAGAAGCCTAATTGTTTCCCTCCCCCCCCCCACAAGCCATGAAGGGATTCATTTCACAGGGATGGGTGCCCAGGCACCATGGGGATGGGTGGGGTGCACAGTCCTAGGCAAAGCACAAGGTGTGGAGAGGGGGAGAAACTTGCCAGGAAAATCCAAGTGAGGAGGAAGAGAAAAGGCTTGGCTCAAAAAAAGATGTTATTCCTTCAGGTGCCATATGTGGGACATGATCTAGGGGTGTGGCTTGTCATCCCATCAGCCAATCTAAACTACCACCTGCTATTATTCCATTACGCCCTGCATAGCCTCGTGTATCTTCAGCATCCGTGTGCAGACAGTGCCTAACCTGCAGTTGAGTGCCTAATGCATCCTTTCATATTCCACGGAAGCTGCTCTTCAGCAGCAAGGGTATCTTTGGGGGGCCCTCCTGACTGGGCTTGCTAAATTAACCTCAAGTAACTGCAACCTGCTTATTTGGGTTGGAGGATGCTGCTTCCACATCTTGGCAGAAGATACGTGCAGATTTTTCCTCACACAGGTCTTCCAACTTGCTTATTACCTCTAATGCGGAGTCTCCCTCCACATGCAATCGTGTATAGGACTCACAAAGCCCCTTGCCCTAATCTCTGCATAGGAGCACTTCTAGAGCTGTCTTCTACTCCATTCTTTTCCAGTGTGTATGTTGGGGCCACATGGCAAAACTTACCAACGTCATCTGCAAGGGTAGAGATACACGTTGCCCTCCCCCCCCAAAAATGCATAACAAAACTTCATGAGCAAAGCACCTTCAGGGGTGGGCAGGCAAACTGGAGCACTGGGATGGTGGAGTGTCTGCATGCATCTCCCCTGACCTGCTGCTGCCCCACATTGGTCCAAAAGCAAGATCACCCTTGCAAACATGTGTCTGGAAGCCCATAGGAATAGTGGCAGGGGGGGGGGGCAGGCAGAAGCTGAAACAGAAAAATGACAGCTGGGAGAAGGGTTAAGCACCCACTGCCTCCTCGTGCCTCCCTGCCTCTTCTCTGGAACCAGCCTCCCTCCTGAAACTACTTTACCCTAATAGTGTTTTGTTATGTGCAGTTGTGCATGACATGTAATTCCTCCCCAGCTATTGCAAGAAAAAAGCTCCATCTTACAGACTGTGGAGGAAGAGCGCATGCATTAGGAAAGTTCCTCTCTCAAAACATGCAGGGCAGATGGCTTGATTGTGAAGGGAGCTGCGAGCGAGTTTAGACGCAGGCTCTTCCTGCTGAAAGCAATGTCTGAATGACGGCAAGAGGGCTGGCCGGGTGGTGGAGGGGAATTCCAATTTCACTCCAGCCCCAGCCTGCCCCAGTAGGAAGCATATCCTGCCCCCTGCAGTTCTCCCTCCAAGGCCCTGCCTGCCCCCTCCCTATTCCCAAGGCTGGTGCATGCCCAGGCTGCGCAGTGTGTGCCCCCAGGCTGGCAGCACGGAGGTTTCTTTGTGTTTGTCTCAGAGCTGGTTGGCTGGAGAATTCCCTGGGCAGCCGAGCGGCAGAGCAGAGCTAGATGCCGCAGCGTGGCTGGCAAGGGCTCACATGCACCCAGCATGTGACAGCTCCCAATTAACTCCTGCTTCAGTTCTGAGTGCACACAGGGAAAGCACCAATCATGGCCCAGTATGACACAGCAGCTCACTCGCCCCCCACCAGGCATCCGCTGCTCCTGCCCCCACTCAGCACCCACGGGCTCCATCAAGCAATCTCTCACTACTGCTTCTCACCGCCAACCCTTATTGCATCCAGGTGCAGCAACAGCCCTGCCTAGAACTTCCTATCTTCATCTGAAAACAATCCCTACCAGCATCTTCCACCCCTTCCTAGCTTGGACAATAAGAAAGTTCCCTCTGATTGCTATGCATCCTGTCATCTCTTTCCAGCATCCACTGCTGAGACAAACTGGAACTGCAGTAGCATCATTAGCTGAAGTCTAGTTCAGTATTCTCTTTCCAGCCTCATGAAGTCACATCTGGCATCCTGTTTGGAGGCTCCACAATTTCCACAGGATTTGCTTCATGGATCTCCTAGGTTCTTTCACATCCATGAATTATGTAGAATTTTCCAGTTCCTGGTTACTCTACAACAGAATTAATCATACAGCCCTAGCCATGTCGAGGGAAGGACCATGGTTCATAATAGAGCATGCAAAAGGTCCCAGGCATCTCTGTGAATGGTTAGGAATGTCCCCTGCCTGCAACCCAGGAGGACAGCTACCAATCAGGGTAGGCAATGCTGAGTTAGAGGAACCAGTGGTCTGCTTCAGTGTAAAGTGGCTTCCTCTGTTGATTATGTATCTTGGAGCAGATGGACAATCACAGACCCATCTGGACCTAACAGATCCCACGAATACTTTTGATTCTTTGTTTGGCTACACCCACATTTTCCATATTAGAGATTGCCATAGGAATGCTACCCGAGTGAAACATGTCTTTCTCTTTGCAAAGGATGGAGTTTTCAAGTGCATGCAGAGATCAAGAGCTGCTCAAAAGCTTGGGAAAGAGAAAGACTCTCTCTGTGAGAGAGACAGAAAGGCAGACAGAGACAGAGAGAATGTACCTGCATTCTGGCCTTATCTCCATGTAATCAACACACAACTGTGTTTCTATCTACTGTACATTAAATTCCAGGTTGTGACTACAAAGTTGCTACTGCAGTGGTTTCCTCTCCCCACTGGGAATGTCCATTGCCACCTCTTTCTTGGCACAAGCAAGATTAGTCTTTCTACAAGTGTTTACTAAAAGGACCCAATTTCCTGCTGCTATAATGCTACTAAAATACTCTCATTCTGGCCAGCAGTGTATTTCGCTCCAGTGAGGAGCACCACTGATGCCTCTTCCATCTTATACTTAATGTCCTTGAAGCCACCATGTGGTACCTGCCCTGTTTCTTCAACTCACAACGAACTTCTCCATTTGCCATGCAAGCATCCCTGACCAGTTACTCCAAAGGGTTAAGAGAAGGCTTTCCAATTCTAAATATTGTGGTGAATTGCACAAGAGAATGTCCTTCAGCAATAATCCCTTGGGAGTCAGAGGCAACATCTGCCTATTGTT
The DNA here is from genome assembly GCF_965153285.1 of Podarcis tiliguerta. NCBI lineage: Eukaryota > Metazoa > Chordata > Lepidosauria > Squamata > Lacertidae > Podarcis > Podarcis tiliguerta. The sequence continues at coordinate 41,758,877 of NC_139538.1, read as the reverse complement.
TATACTTAGTAGCACCTTGATCTTCATGGAAAGCATCTGACAGTAGCCTAAAGGTAATATGGGGTCTTTGGGATTGTTAGCTGTGGACCCTGGATTAGAGGGGCAGAAAGTTAGCATGAAGCAAATTCCCAGACTCTTCAGCAGCAACAGATATTTGTGGGAAGTATTCACAGTACTAAATAACCCCATAAGAAAGGAGGAATTTCAAATATCTATTGAACAGCCTCCGCCACCCTTCTTTTTCACACACACAAACCCAACAGAAGCCATTCCTGGCTGCATGCAGGGTTTGAGATTAGCAGGGCACCAGGTGCATTTTGCATCTAAAGATTCTCCATTTGCAAGCACCTCAAAAATCTGGGTGCCATTTTTTGCGCCTGGCTGAAACTCAAGGATTACTGAAATGTATGTGCTTTGAAGGCTCAAAGTATATGTTAAGCTTAAGGATAGACAATATGTCAAGGAGTTTAGTAATAAAGAGTAGCATTTTGAAAACTGAAGTATAGTACCAATATTTTTATTGTAAACACCAAATTAAACATGTATTAACAATTTCTGTTAAAAATATGATATTAACAATATGTCACTTATGTGAATTAGTTCATGCTTATCAAAATAATAAATAAAAAGCGTTGCCGACTCTTCCCCACCACCAAATGGCCACACTAGATATTCTGTTTAGGTGCCCACAACCCAGGCGCCGTTTCTATCCCAGTTTCTAACACTGGCCACATGGTTTGTGACAATCTCCAGTCAGCCAGCAGTCATGGAATCAGGGTCTGTTCATGTGCTCTGAGGCCATTTGGATATCTGGAGCACTTTAAATCCTATGTAGCCTAATAAATAGCCTGACTATTCAGTGGTGATTCAAATGGAGAAGAACCAGGAACTACTCTATTGCACTTCATAATTTCATTAGGCAGTACTTCCCCTTTGAGTGAAGGCAGAAGTATTCAATGCCTAAGGAAAAACTGCTCTGACAGGACAAATACACTAGTGCTATCAATATTGCATGGTATCTGGGCTGGGCATCTCAGCTTTCATAAAGTTCTTGTTTTTTTAAATCAAGTTTCTGGTCCTCACAACTGCGGAGAAAGACTGCTGAAAATTCAGAAACCAAAGAAGCTTTTGGTTAGAGCTTCCAGGGGTAATGGGAGAACTTTTGAGCCCCCAGCTCCAATCACTCTGCCACTATAGTGCTCCCACAACAGACTGCTTCTCTCCCTTTCCCTTGCTCAAGCATATTCTAAATCATGGGTAGGCAAACTAAGGCCCGGGGGCCATATCTGGCCCAGTCGCCTTCTAAATCCAGCTCAAATCCAGCTCGCAGACGGTCTGGGAATAAGCGTGTTTTTACATGAGTAGAATGTGTCCTTTTATTATAAATGCATCTCTGAGTTATTTGTGAGGCATAGGAATTTGTTCATTTTTTATTTTTCCCCCAAAATATAGTCCGGCCCCCCACAAGGTCTGAGGGACAGTGGACCAGCCCCATGCTGAAAAAGTTTGCTGACCCCTGTTCTAAATTCTGTAGGAGAAGGGAAACAAAGCAATCATAACCTATTTGTATTTACTTACATTTGATGGATGAAGGGCTCAGAACAGAGAATAATTCTGAGGCAATATGAGCCATTATGCAGTCGTACCTCGGAAGTCGAACAGAATCTGTTCCGGAAGTCCGTTTGACTTACAAAATGTTTGGAAACCAAGGCGCAGATTCCGATTGGCTGCAGGAAGCTCCTGCAGCCAATCAGAAGCCACGGAAGCCATGTCAGACATTTGGGTTCCAAAGAACGTTCGCAAACCAGAACACTCACTTCCAGGTTTGCGGCATTCGGGAGCCAAAATGTTTGAGTCGCAAGGCGTTCAAGATCCAAGGTACGACTGTATATAAGTAGCCTCTCCTTTGTAGAACAAACCCACTTAACCAAGTGTCTTTGGCCAGCTGGTTCCCATTTTCTTGTGCAAAGTCACCTTCAGAAATCAGTAATAGAGTCTCCATCAGCTGTAACATTGACTTGTGAAAGTAATGGGAAGGGAAGGATTCCACCTCTGCCTTAAATGGGAAGGACCATAGCTCAGTGGCAGAGAATCTGTTTCGTATCCAGAAGGTCCCGGGTTCAATCCCTGGCATCTCTAGGTAGAGCTGGGAAAGACTCCCTGCCTGAAATTCTAGGAAGCCATTGTCAGTCAGTGCAACCTCTGAGCTAGATGGACCAATGGTCTGACTCAGTATATACAACAGCTTCCTATGTTCCATGTCCTGCATTCCTATCTCCGGAAAAACCACTTATAAAATTATTCTTTGCAGGTGTGGGAAAATGCAAATATAGCATTGCAATGACCCAATGTGCTTCTTCATTATGGCTCTTTAGTGCTATTGAGGCGCTGCTCTTCTGCAATCAGCTAAGAGTGAGATTATCACTGTAGTTCCAAACTGTTATCGTCCTGGAATGCGAGAGCAAAGGTGGAAGTGGGTGGCACATTACGAGCTGCCCAGTCCCTGGCACAGAACTAGTGAGCAGTGTCAGGTATCCTACCCCCCACAATCCGCTTTACAAATTTGGAAAATCTGAGAAGTGCCATAAATAAAATGAAATTAAAATTTAATGAGTGAAACAAAACAAAAAAAAAGGCTAATGCCAACTGTTGGACAAATAATAACATTAGGGATTGTGTTACAGGTAATGGAAGAAGTGTAAACAGGTAGCTGCAAGGCAAGCAATGCAGAAAGGCAGGACTTCATACTATCCCCAGCTATGTTCTAGACCACTTTTCTGCACCAGGTGAGACAATAGCAACCGCTGAAATGTTTGTGTTGCAACTGAACTGGAAGTCAAAGAAAAAAACAAAAGAACATTTTCATATGCCAGTTTTTAAAAACCACAATGAGAAAGAACTTGGTACTGATTTTTGTAAGACGCTTCAAGGGCCTTTTTTTGCTAAAGGGTGGGGTATAAATGCCTTTATGAAGAAAGGAAAAAGCAAACAGCAGAGAAAACATGGGAAGGAATTGTATGGGAGGAACATCTTCTGGGTTCTCTTTATTAACCCAATGAGTGACTGTTGTCTATAACAAAGGAAAAGACTGTGAAATCTCTCCAAGAAAGCCAAATGGGCTTCTGCAGGGCCCTGTATCACTATGTCCAGCACTACTACACTACTACAAAAATATATTATTTTTGTGGATGCCCTGAAATACTCCTTGAGGGGGTGGGATCAAAATGGTGTTGGCAAGTGAACCATGCCATATACCAACGGAGAAGCCAGGGACTCATGTTTATCAGCCAATCTTCAGCTGCGAAACCACAACACCTTTACAAAACTAAACATTTCCAGTCCTTTCTGAAGCAGAGTTGTTTATCTGAACAATTGCAGCTTCATAGGAAACAGCTTTATAACATATACACAAGCACATTTATTTGCACAAACTACTGCGGTGTCCTGATCGCACAAGAATTTTCATAATGGAAGTCAACATATGGTACACAACGCACTGCGTAACACAACCCTGCAGGCCCAGCTGTGGCAGTGAGACATCACACCCAGCACCAACATCATCATTACACACACACACCCCTGCTTTGGCTCTCCTGCATCACGCGTTTTATAGCCACCCCCTACTTTAAAAAAAAATAATCAAGAAGGATGTCTGCTTCTGGGAAATTGGAGGAATTTGGAGAAAGGCATGGAAGGATTGGTGCAAGGCAAGAGACTCAGTAAGCACACTGGAATCAGATATTTCCCTCTGGTCTACAGGATGCGTGTGAGGCACTAGTCTTGCTTTCTGTCCTAGAGAAAATGGAAGGAATACAGAGCTACACCACATGGAGAAATGCCCTATAGAGGCAACCCTTTTGTTGTAACTTACAAATGCCATGGCTTCCCCTTTAAAGGCAAATATACCCGCAGCTGGAAACTCCTCCAAGTTAATGCAGCCCCCCCTCCATAAGAGCAGCCACACGAGAGGCTCATTAAATGTTTCGAGCTGGCAGGAGGCCAGAACCAGAGCTTGTTTGTTCTATATTCCGATAAACAGTCTGTTATGGGCTCCTAGGAGCAAAATCATGGGGAAAACTAGAGTTGCAGCATGAAAAAAGATGCACATGCACGGACTCTGCAGCCATTGGAAATAGCCAGCGCCCATTCTAGCAGGGGGACTTGGTTCTCCTACGGGGCCTTCTGAACCCCAGGCCATTTGCAAGATACTATCTATAAACACCTGGGACAAGACATGGCTACAAGACAGCATTTGTTGTCGTGTGCACACCTTGGGGAGCTGGGATTTTAACAAGCCCCTTGGTACACACAGGTCCAACCTTGAATGTGAAAGAAAACAGGAGTGCCATGTAGCTAAGGATGCAGAGAGGATCAATCTTCATCTCGCTTAATGCAAGATCCTCTATGAAAAGCCAGGCATTATGCAGCAGCAGCAGACCTGTTTTTTTTATAGGCAGATTGCAGGCTCCTTGGGACATGGAGTACCCTGGCTGCCCCCCACCCCACCCCACTTGTATTGGCCAGCAGACGGGAAGGGCCAATGCAGGGCTAGATAAGGAGGAATGCCTGGAGGGAGGAGAGGGAGAAGAAACCCACGCTGTGCCTGGTGCTTTAAATGTTTGGCCTGGCTTTGGAGGGAGAACACGTGACTTTCTGCTTGAGGAAGCAGCCGCTGCTCTGGCAGCTTCCAGCGGGAGATGGAGGAGGAGGTTGTGGGGGAAGGGAAGTGGAAGGGAAGGGGGGTTGTTTAGAAACAGAGATTGCTGCAAGCCAGGGAAGTAGATTCAAGCAGACAACAGGTAGGGGCTAATGAGGGAATCTGAGAGGTTAGGGTCTCAGGGATCCAATGTCAGATTAGGCGGAGGCTCCTGTGTGCTGGGAGTACAGTAATGGCCCATGCCCACTGGAGGAAATTGACCCACACTCAGGAAATCTGGGTCAGGCTGGTGTGTCACTGGGAGATGGAGCAGTTGGACATTACCTGGCCACTAGCATTACCTCAGTGTGGGGTGCAGTGCCCCTCTAAGAGTGAGGTATAAATTCTCAGACAGTCAAGCCACTTCCCTGTCAGTTATGGGAGGTCATTAGTGAAGCCTCTCTGGCAAATTAGGCCTCTGCTGTGAAGGGTTTTCCCCAAAAAACCATGGGCTGTGTGGGTGCAGCACAGCAGGCTCCCTACTGAAAGCAGCCTAACTTTTCAGTGACGCCCACACAATCTGCTTGATTGTGTCACAGGCTGCTGAAGCAGAAGAGGAGCCACGGGCAGCAATTGTTCCAAAAGGAAAGGGGCTGGAAAGGGAGTTGAGCATGGTCATGTCAAACACATCTTTGAAGAAAACCTACTGGGGAAGCTGTTTGACCCCACCCCACCACTCATGGCATTTAGAGAGATAACATTAGACAAAGAGTTCTGATAATGGAACAGAGAGTCTGCAGAGAATCAGTACCCATCCTTGATGCTTTATGGAGGATGGCCATCAGCTCCCTCTTAGCAGCAGTCTTGAATACTTAATGCATTCCTCAGTTATCAGACACACCCAGTCCCAGATCTTAGCCTTCCTGACTGGCACCTGTCTTTTACCAAACACTCATGGGATGGGTCCCTGCTTGGCTTCACATTTCATAACTATGGCAACTTATGTGCAAGTGTTTTAAAAGCTCTGGAGCAATGGTTGTGGGGCATAATACTATATTGAGGAGCACCCAGAATTTACAAAACTCTCTAGTTCTGGAGTAACTCCCAGGCTTATCAGGAAATTTTCACTCTGATAGCACAGTAAGACCCATGTTGGCACAGAGCTGAACGCCTGCCAGCTAGATCAATTTATTTATTTATTAAACTTGTTGGTTGATTTTTTTTTAAAAAGGGAATGCAAACTCAAAGCAACTTGCAATATAATACAAAAATTAAAACCAATAAAAATCTATGTTAATGAGCCAGCTAGTTCTCCTCTTCCCCTAATCCAACTCAAAAGCACTTAGCAAAGAGGAGAGACCCAACAACCATGTAGTCTCAACAGTTTCTCCAAAAAGAGCAGTTGCAGGGCAATAGTCAGTCCGTCCCCGTCCCCCCAAAATAGCAACTTCCTCAACCCCCTTCTTGGGACGCACAAGTCAAGCCAGAAGTGGTCACAACCACAGCAACTCTGGAGGCAATGCTTAACCTCACCAGACTGGAGTGAACCCCAATAAACCACATCCTTGAGCACTGTCAGGCTATGAATTACTGGAATTAGTGATCCTAAAAACGGAAGAGACGTTTGCACAGAACCCTGTAGAGGCGGAAGAAGCGCACACCTTCGCGCGCTGCAAAGCAACATCCCTTGAGGATAATCGGCACCCCACTGCTGAATACAACCCCCACAGGACGACCCTCCGCCCCACAACCGAACACCCCTGGAGAGCAGTACCCCCGCAGCCACTGCTGTCACAGAGCACAGGTCCCTCCCACAACTATTTTTGTAATGTTGATCTAGCTATCCTAGCCCGACCCCCCCCCATTCCCAGCATTCCTCTTAACTGCACAGTGCCCCACTCCCAGCCCGGAGACCCTCCCCCATCACAGGAGCAACTCCAACAGGCATTCACCTCAGCGCTGGGCACACCGCGCAAGCCCCCCCCCCGCCCCCCACTCTCTGGCTAGATACCAGCTATACTAGTGGCAAGCAAAATGCCCTACCGCAAACGCGCGCGCGCACACACAGATCCCGAGCCAACGCCAGGTTCCCCCACCTCATGCTCGGCTGAAACCCCGCCATCCCCAAAACTGCTCCCCCTGCTTGGGAGGGGAGGGGAGGGAGGAGGAGGTTTCTGCGGGGTTGTTTTCCGTCTGGTTGCAGAGGGGCCCGGGCAGGGGCAGGGAGGCAGGCGCTTCCCCCAGGCTTCGAGAAGGATGTACGCCCCACCGCTCCCTCCTCTCTCCCCTCGCCCTGCTTCCCCGAGCGCTCGCACTCACCTGGGCACGCACAGCCCACTGACATCTTCACATGCCCGGCCTGGCGCAGGGGAGGTGCGACGTGCCCGCTCGGCGGGGCCCTGGCATCCGCCGCCCTGAGAGAGACCCTGGCCGAGCCCTCGGGCAAGGCCGCCCCCCGATCGCGGGGCCTCCCCGCCGGGAAGCGCAGCAGCCGCAGCAAGCGGAGCGGCGGCGGCAGCAGCAACAGCAGCAGCCCGATCCCGCGTCTCTCGGCGAGTCCAGGGCTGGGCTACGCTGCGTTCCGGCCTCGCCGTGCGCGTAGACGAGGCGCTCCGATCGGCTCCGAATCCCGATCCCGGGGGCTGATTAATATGCTAATTGCGCGGCGGAGGGGGAGGAGAGCGAGCGCGAGCTTGTCAAAGTGACCTGAGCCGAGCGCCGAGCCGCGACAGGGAGGGGAGGGGCAGGCGGGCGGGGGGGAGGGGCAGCCATGTGACGCAGATGGGGAAAAACACACCAATCTCTGCCACAGCAGCCACCCTGGGCGGGCTCGCGCGGGGAGGGGAGGGGAGCCGAGGCAGGCGCGCGCATTAGTCTGCGCGCTCGCCTCTCTCTGTGTATTCTCGTGTGGTGGCATGTGCTGGCATGTTTTGCAAGCGTGCATATACATGTGTGCGCGCCGGGGGTGCAAAAGCACGGGATCACGTGCGTTGCGTGCATCTTGCTTAGGCGCGAACTTGTGGCTGGGGCTGAATCGTTCCAAAATCAGAAGGATCCTCGGGAGCCGTCGATTCCCTCTCTCCCCTTGCACCGAGGCAGGATTCATTCGCCGACCAAATCCCTGCTGCAGATGGCCCAGCCTCTTGCACCGATCCTCCCCACGTTCCCCGATTTCTCAAACCATTTGTCTCCATTGCCCTGCCCTGGATGCCCTGTGTAGTTTCGCTTGCTGCAAAGCCTGCCTGCCACCTACCCTGCAAGGCCTGCTAATGAGGTGTGTGGGGACCGGCCACGATGACTCAGTGGCGAAGAAGGAAAGGCACTCTGCAATGCTCAGCGGGGACACTTTTCTTGTATCGTTACTTTACATTTCCCAGGACTCACTAAGCCCTGGTGTTTGCAAATACGTTTCAGAGCTGAGTCTGGGTTAGATCTGCCACATCAAAAAACCAAACCAAGCAACACAAAATTCCCTCCCCTCCCTTTACCTGTATTCCAAAGTAATTACTCCTGGATGGAAAATGCAACCTAAATGGTTCTTCCCACAAGTTACAAGCATGGCATCTTGTTCTTTATTATCAAAGAAAAACCACATCCTCCTACTTTAAAAGCAATCTTTGTGAAAAATTAAAATTAAAAAATTGTTCCAGAGGCAATTGCTCAGGAATAGCACTCATTGTCTGAAACCTCCATATGTTTTTCCCTGTACAAGATAAATATGAGATGCCCCTTCAAAATTCCTATATATCTATCATGTTTCTGGTGCTCTTTCCTGAATCTTCCATTTTTTTTCCTTTGCATCATATTCAGCATTAAGCAGTCAAATTTTTACATATTTCTCTCTGCTGAGACCTAATCAGTGTTAAGCAGAGCAGGACTAATACTGTGTCTTGGCTATAGTGTTTCTACTAAGGCAACACAAAATGGCTTTCGCCTTTTTATGACAGTGCCTCCTATAATGTACAGTAGTTTGTGATCTGCTGTAATGCCTGTATTCTTTATCTATTGCCTAGCCAGTCTTTTCCTATATTGTATTTATACTGTATTCTTGTTGAATTTCCTACTGCAATTTACAATCCAGTTCTTCAAATTATTTGCCTCATTTATAACCCATTTTCCTTCACGGACAAAGCAGCATACTTTGCTATCCTTACAACAACCCTGGGAGGTAGGTTAGACTGAAATAGCCCTATACAGTATTCTCAGTGAGCTTCACAGCTGAGTGAAGATTTCAACGTGAGTCTCTCCAGTTCTAATCAAAGTGACCACTATACTGTACTACGCTGACTCTCATTCAGTTATAAATAATAAGTTCAGTTTTAATTTATTTTAATACATATTAATTTGATTTTCATATTGGTTACTTGAAGAATTAGACTTATATTTGCAGCCTCAACCTCTTACAACTTTTGGTCCTCTGCATAATTTATATGAGTACCCTTATCACATCTTAAATGGATCAAGAGAAACAGACCACAAAAAACAGAGAGCAGAATTTGATCTCCAATGTCTTTTTAAACGCAATGACTCTGTCTTGGGACAATTAAGTTAAAAATAAATAATAGCAATTAATGGACCTAGCTTAGCCATGTTCATGAATTTTAGTGGAACTATTCTGAGTAAAAAGGGACACCAGTGGCGCTGTGGGTTAAACCACAGAGCCTAGGACTTGCCAATCAGAAGGTCGGCGGTTCAAATCCCTGCGACAGGGTGAGCTCCCGTTGCTCGGTCCCTGCTTCTGCCAACCTAGCAGTTTGAAAGCACGTCAAAGTGCAAGTAAATAAATAGGTACTGTTCCAGCGGGAAGGTAGACAGCGTTTCCGTGCGCTGCTCTGGTTCGCCAGAAGCAGCTTAGTCATGACCCCAAAGCTGTACGCCAGCTCTCTCGGCCAATAAAGCAAGATGAGCGCCGCAACCCCAGAGTCAGTCACGACTGGACCTAATGGTCAGGGGTCCCTTTACCTTTACCTTTTATTCTGAGTAAAACTCTTGTTATATACAGTACTCAATTAATTTCTCTTGGCACTAAAGAACAATCAACAGCGCTCCACAAATATAAGCATAGGGTGGCATTCAACTATGTTGTACTGTACTCTGAGTAGACTCAGCTGAAATTAATGGGCCTAACTTGGAACTGTAGAATTGGAAGGGACACCGAGGGTCATCCAGTCCAACCCCCTGCAATATAGGAATTCTGCCCGCAGCTATCCCTGGGTGGGCTGGAACCACCAACCTTTTTGGTTAACAGCCAAACACACTGACTCATTGTACTACAGGAGTGTCCAATTAATTTCAGTGGGCCTCTTCTGAGTAAAACCTAGCTGAATACCACCCATAATGGGGCAAAACTTCTAGTAGATATCATATGGCTCTCAGGCATGCTTAAAGGTAAAGGTATCCTTGTCCGTTAGGTCCAGTCGCGGACGACTCTGGGGTTGCGGCACTCATCTTGCTCCATAAGCCGAGGGAGCTGGCGTTTGTCCGCAGTCAGCTTCCGGGTCATGTGGCCAGCATGACTAAGCCGCTTCTGGCAAACCAGAGCAGCACATGGAAATGCCATTTACCTTCCTGCAGGAGCGGTATTTATTTATCTACTTGCACTTTGATGTGGTTTCAAACTGCTAGGTGGGCAGGAGCAGGGACCGAACAATGGGAGCTCACCCCTTCATGGGGATTCGAACCGCCAACCTTCCGATCAGCAAGCCCTAGGCTCAGTGGTTTGGACCACAGCAATTTATCTTTAGAAATTAAGCCTGTTAAACCACTTCTGACCATGTCAAGACTGCACGTAGATAATACACAATAACACAATCAATATTAACTCCCTGCTGGATACTTTGAAGTCTGCTTTTAAGATACAGGAAAGCAGAGCCTGCCTCAGCTTGCTTGTATGCACTGAGTACATTATATTGGGCCACAAACAGCATGTGCTCATTTGGTCATCTCCACACTGCTCCCCACAGCCCAATTCCAGCAATGTGTCAATGTGTACTAGGGTAAAAAAACAGGTTATTTCTAATTAGTACATGGCAGTACAGTGGTACCTCAGGTTACATATGCTTCAGGTTATATATGCTTCAGGTTACACACTCTACTAACCCAGAAATAGTGCTTCAGGTTAAGAACTTTGCTTCAGGATAAGAACAGAAATTGTGCTCCGGCGGCGTGGCGGCAGCAGGAGGCCCCATTAGCTAAAGTGGTGCTTCAGGTTAAGAACAGTTTCAGATTAAGAATGGACCTCTGGAACGAATTAAGTACTTAACCCGAGGTACCACTGTATTTCTTCTTAGCTGTACTTTTAAAATACAGAAATCTAAATTTTGACAGCATCTCTTTATACGTATTGGTATTATCTGCATTACCAGATTTGTGCAGCTTTTAATTGCCTTTTTCCCTAGTTTCACCATAGGTTTTCCTGGTCCTTTCTTTTCATTCATGCCACTTCAGAAGGAACTCTTTACAAACCTAGCTTATTTTCCCCCCAGCTTTATATAAAAATTAAATATCTACTCTTTGATTAATTATTAAGTTGAACTGATGGTGCACCTATGTGTGATGGCAGAATTCTCAAATTTTCTGCTTAGGAAGATGTCATGCAATCAGTGAAGAAGAAGAAGAAGAAGAAACTAGGTGAATTCATGGTGTTCACTGATATCTCTTGACACAGTTTACCCCCCAAAGGTAGGGTGGAATAGTTTTGTGTGATTGCTATAAAGGAGTGGGTGGGAATCAGGTTTTACATCATTTTTATTCACCATACTTTCCTTTCCTTTAGGTGTATACAAATCCACAAACTTACCATTTATTTTAATAACTTCCCAGCAATGGGAACCATGAGAACAAGCAAGGGTAGTGGTTAGAGGAGTGTTGCCAACACTTGGCCTGTGGGCATGCATGTGCCTGCAGATGACATCCCCAGTTATCCAGGGATAACCAACATCTATTTTATTGAGAAGCACAACATTCTGTTATAGAAAAATCTGAGGCTGCCTTTAACAGCTCAACTCTCCATCAAGGGACTCCACTTGTCCCCTATCAGTCAGAGAAGGATGGATGGAGGCAGGAGGCAGTGAAAGCAAGGCAGATCTTTATTTACCTGTTGCAACAGAATTATTCGCCCCCTTTGGTAGGTGGTGAGGACCCAGAACAAAGGTGTCCAATAGCTTTTAAAGGCTTTAGAAACTACCCAGCCCCTTAGCCAGGAGGCACCCAAAAAGCTTCATACACTTGCCACCAAAAGAGGTCTACAACAGAAATTTGAGAGTGTGACTTGTCTCCTGTCTATCAAGATACTTGATAATATTTTACTGATTACATTACCTGGCCAGCCTGGGCCATTATTTTGAGATGGTAAATACCTTAGTTCCCGAATCCAGGTCACAGACCTACCCTATTCATATACATAATATGATTTAAAGGATTTGTAAGTGAAAAGAACTATTGGGTGAGGTTTTTTTCAAATATACTTCCTTCTGGTGAGGAAATATTTGGGGTCATTAGGAAAAACAATATGGATTTGGGATTGTCCAGTGTGCTAAAGTAAAGTGCCTATTTTTTCAGGGAAATATTTCCTAATTTTGAAGGGTGAAGGATTGGTTTTCTGTAGAATATGGCCCACTATGTGTGTACACCTTAAAATTATTTAACAGTTCTCCAGAGGGTTGGGACAATCTGATCTCTTAACAGATGGCCAAGCTCTTTAATAAATTAGCTTTTACCTAGCAGCAAGGACTTTACAGATATGGAGCACATAAAAAGACTTCACAGATATGGAGTTGGGGAAGGGATATGAAAAGCAAACCTGCTTCCTGAAAACCTCTTACAAGAGGCAGGCTGTTAGCAAAATGTACATTCAGATTGATTTATTCTTTTTATTGCAAGAGAATGACATTAAACAAAACTAGAGGAGATAGGGTGGGGATAAGTGGTCACTTAATTATCACCAAAAAGAGAGCAAAGGGTGCTGCAGATTTATTTAAATTTTCACATGTGTTGATCAGAATGAGGCAAAAGCTGAGGATGGAAGAGAAGAGACCCTGGCTTTCAATGTTGGTGCTCTGAAAGACACTGACCCTCTAGCCTAAAAGCAATTTGTATTTTGATAATTATTTACGATAATGGTGGCAGTGATCATTACTACTAGAAGTCTTCCAAAGGATATTAGATAACCTGTTCCTAGATGTTTAATCTAAAAGAACAAAGAGAAAGGAAGTACAGTGGTACCTCGGGTTACATACGCTTCAGGTTACATACGCTTCAGGTTACAGACTCTGCTAACCCAGAAATAGTGCTTCAGATTAAGAACTTTGCTTCAGGATGAGAACAGAAATCGTGCTCCCGCGGCGTGGCCATTAGATAAAGTGGTGCTTCAGGTTAAGAACAGTTTCAGGTTAAGAACGGACCTCCGGAACAAATTAAGTACTTAAACCAAGGTACCACTGTAATACTGAAAGGATACAGAACACATTCACAAAAAGAAGGGAGCACTTACTAATAAAATCTGATAATGACAAGAAACTTCACATTCTGATGCTCATTCTAGCCAGTGCAAATGGAAAAGAGTTGTCATATATTTCTGTCAATACAAACAGATGAAGTATAATTAAAAGCCTTTAAAATATACAGTCTGACATCAATAAAACAGTACCACTAAACTGTAGCAGGCAACGGAGCTAAGAGGTGAAACTTGAATATTTATCCAAAACAGAAACTTTAAAATAATAGCCACATTGCTCAATAGATGTAGTGTCTTCCAGTTAGGAAGTTGCAACTTTATTCAGTATCATTCCTTTTCAATGTAATTTCCTGAGAATATTCAGAACAATTTAAGATGCCTTACAAAAATTAATGAGGCTACTGATGCAGGAACCAAGTCTTTGGGCTCATGGCTTTTGGTTTCAGACTCCGAAATTTAGGGCAGTGCCAGCTTCCTTGCCTTGAACATGTGTGTGCAATAGAAAATAGTATTTTAATATTAGTATTCTTAAAGAGGAGGCTAGGGGGAAATCTACTGAGGCTGGCAGGCAGGGAGGGCAGGAGAAGATGCCAGGAGCCATATGAAGAGAGAGAGTCAGGAAGGCATCTATGGAGAAATCACTTAAGAGACCTTCTAGATTCCACATGGCCACCCAACTGCTCCCATTCTCCTGAATAACATACAGTACTTTTTTTTTTACTTACCAGGTCAAACTTTGGAGAGACTGGTAGCTTATTTGTAAAGAGGATTGCTGTGATTCTCTTTCAGTTTGTCCACTTTTGACTTCAATCGCCCCTCCCCAAACCATGTGTTTTAATTAGAAGGAAAGCTTATGTTAACCATGTTGTCTTGATTAACTAGTTTGTAGAACCATTCCCTTGGTGCCGGACACAGCTCCAGTCCCTAGTGAGGGGGAATTAATCAGGTCCAGGGATGGGAAGTTGGCTGGGATGTTTTCCCCACTTGAAGCAAAACTGAAAATGCTGCTCCCACCCGACTCCTCCTCTGCAGGCTGACTGGGGTGACTGGAGGTGTTCTGGGAAAGCCCTGGTTCGCTGAATGAGGGGAAAGGGGTGGAGTGGGGTGGGAATGTGCACAGCAGGCTGGCAGTGGCAGGTAGAACTGTAGAGTTGGGACCCTGAGGGTCATCTAGTCCAACCAAATATGTAGGAATCTCAACCAAACTACTGATAACACTCCTTTCTTTCTTTCATTCATTGTATTATGCCCAGCTGTAGCACTAAGCTAACTGTATGCTTCATCCCACACACCCCAACCCACCACGGTCTTACAATCCAGTGTCATCCCAAGGTCATTGAGGCTATTTCGCATTGTCCATGTCAAGGACATGTTGAAAGTTAAATCCCTGTTTCTGTCTATGTGTCATGTTACTTGGGGTTAAGGGAAGAAGTAGGTTTTATTCAGGGCTTTTTTATACGGGAACCTGCTGTGTCCAAACATCTCACATATGCACACACCTGTCAAGAGTGAATTCCCAAAAGGCAATAGAAGCCTTGTAGGCAAGTATTTTCCATGGTGAGCAGTATATGACAGCACATGGAATAAGGGCGTTTTCGTAGCTGGGTCATTTCGGGGTAACCTCCTCTAAATCTTGCAAAGTCATCATGCCATCACAAGGCATCCGGCTCCCTACAGTGGTTTTGTGCACTCTAAGATTCTCCTCCTGGTGCCCCAATGCCAATCAACAGTTCCTCAGTCCTATAGCCATGTCTGGGCAGAAAGTGCAAATGTGCCACTCATAGGCTGAATTATGAAAAAATCTGAAGCATGTGGGTAGCTGGCATTCCGCCCAAGCAGCAGCTGCCTAAGGTGAGCTGCATCCTGTTCACCCAGGCATTTTAGGGCTGAAAAAAACTGTTCTTCTTGTGCTCTGGAGCTTCCTTTAGAAGCAAGTGTAAAATTTTACAACCAGAGTCTTTACCTACGGTATATGATACACAGGGAGTTTTTCACTTCTGCTGCAAACTAATTGCAGGAGAGTTATTCTGAACACATGCACCAATCCACTCTCTTGCATGTGTTCACACCATATATCAATATATCAATATATATCAATAGTTTTCAACCAGTGTGCTGTGGCACCCTGGGGTGCCTTGAATGATGGTCAGGGGTGTCACAGGTAACACTGGCCTCTATCCCTCTTTCCTTCCCTTCTTCCGCTGATGCCCTCTCACATCTCTGCCTCCTGTTTGTGCGGCTCTTGGTTGCAGCAGAACCACCCCTGAAACAGCGTTATCTCTGGTGCCTGCCAGTCTTCCCAATTTTGAGCCACAGAGTGTGATTACTGTGGTACGAATTTGGTTTCTACACCACCTGTTTGTTACCCAGGTGAGGGAGCACCTTTTAAATAAAACACAGAACCAAAAGAATTACAGCAAGTGTCAGCATATTCAGTTAGGGACCTGGTTCATTTACTATTGCAATAGCACAGTCTTGCCAATCAGTTACTCAGCAGAACCAGTTCAAAAAAGGCTGCCCAGAGACAAATCAGAACAAAACTTATATACAGTAGTTCAAACACAGCACACAAAGCATCATACAACATCAAACAGTCTTCTGCATACATCAAGAAAGTTTACAGATCATGAGAAAGAAAACACACATGGCTCCATACAGGTAACTTCACCTCCACAATTACTTTTGGGTGCTCCTAACTGCTCAGGCCATTTGGGTCTCAAATGTGCTACTTTATCACTGTTTCCTTAGCAACCCAGCCTTTGCCAGGGTTGTTGACATTCCTGTCCCTATCTGTTCCTTGAAACCCCTAAGAAGATGTTGGGGCTAATTCACAACAGACATAGGAAAACATCCTGCCTTTTGTGCCACTTTCAGGGTCAGATAGGAGAGATGGAATGCAGCGGAGGAGGGAGGCATGAGAGTCACAAAATGCTGGCATGCAGGAATAATTCATGGATGCATTCGAGCCAAAGGCTAAATGCAATTAATATTGAAACATTTTTTTAAAAACAGAAACCTACACCCTGGGTCAAGGGACGCAGGTGGTGCTGTGGGTTAAACCACAGAGCCTAGGACTTGCCGATCAGAAGGTCGGCGGTTCGAATCCCCGTGACGGGGTGAGCTCCCGTTGCTCGGTGTCTGCTCCTGCCAACCTAGCAGTTTGAAAGCATGTCAAAGTGCAAGTAGATAAATAGGTACCGCTCCGGCGGGAAGGTAAACAGCGTTTCCATGCGCTGCTCTGGTTCGCCAGAAGCAGCTTAGTCATGCTGGCCACATGACCCAGAAGCTGTATGCCGGCTCCCTCGGCCAATAAAGCGAGATGAGCGCCGCAACCCCAGAGTCGGCCACGACTGGACCTAATGGTCAGGGGTCCCTTTACCTTTACCTTTACACCCTGGGTCTCTAATTCGTACATCATTACTGAGGCCAATCACCAGGCTTAGGCAGATTTACATGTATGGGTAATTAATTCATCTTGTTATAGAAAAAAAATGGGGTTGGCTTTTACAGCCCAACTCTCCATCAAGGGATTCAGTATCCCCTACTTATGTTATCCCTGAGAGAAAATTGAATGGAGAAAGGAACAAGCAGAAGGAAAACAAGGAAGATCTTAAGATAACTGATAATGTTTCACTGATTGCATTACCTGGCCAGCCTGGGCCATTCTTTTGAGATGGTAAATACCTTATTTATTGAATCCAGGTCACAGGCCTACCCTATTCATACACAAAATATGCCCTTAAAACAAAATTAGAAAGGTGTGCAATTGAAAAGAACTATTGGGGGAGGTTTTTCCAAGATGCTTCCTTCTGCAGAGCAAATATTTGGTATCATTAAGTGTCCAGATGGCTTCAGGATTGCTCTCCCATACTATTTCAGACTTGTATTTATATATGTGTGTTTACCTCATGCACTTATGAACATTCATTTTATTTATGATACCTTACAGAAGTCTTATAACAATATAATCTGGTCTCAAACCTTTTACTGCTGTAAAAATCAAGACCAGCAGTTTAAATGGGTGCCCATCAACAACTTGGTAACCAATACAATTGATTTAGGAATGGGGTAAAGCAAAACAGGCCATCTTGTTTCTTCTAGTATCTTGCTAGCTGATTTTTAACAAACAAACAAACAAAAAATATTTTTTAAAAAATATCAAATGAAGTTTCTGAACTTTCTTTAATGGTAGCTCCCATCAGGCAGCATTACAATACTCTACCCTAAATTTTAAACAAATGTGTGTGTATAACTGAGGCTATCTCTGTTTTCTGCACACGAACATATAGAATAGTGCTGTTGTATGTGGCCTCACTCTGGCACTGGACTGGACTTATATCTGCAGCCAGCTGGGACGCGGGTGGCGCTGTGGTCTAAACCACAGAGCCTCTCGGGCTTGCCGATCAAAGGTCGGCGGTTCGAATCCCCACGACGGAGTGAGCTCCCGTTGCTTGGTCCCAGCTCCTGCCAACCTAGCAGTTTGAAAGCATGCCAAAAAGTGCAAGTAGATAAATAGGTACTGCTCCAGTGGGAAGGTAAACAGCGTTTCTGTGCACTGCTCTGGTTTCAGTGTTCTGTTGTGCCAGAAGCAGCTTAGTCATGCTGACCACATGACCAAGGAAAAACTGTCTGCAGACAAACGCCAGCTCCCTCACCTGTAACGCGAGATGAGCGCCACAACCCCAGAGTTGTCTGCAACTGGACTTAACTGTCAGGGGTCCTTTACCTTTACCTTTTACTGTAATGGGCTTTCTTTAAAGATGGTCCAGAAGTTTCAGCTGTTGCAGAATATAGCCACCAAATTGCTTGCAGGGACAAGGTGGTTGGAAATCCAAATCCTGTATCAGTAGCACTAGTTGCCAGTGTGTTTCCAGGCCCAATTTAAAGGGCTGGTGATTGCCTTTAAAGTGGCAGAAACCTTGAAAAAGTATATCTGAAGGACTGCCTGCACCTCTATGACCTGTCCATGTCCTAAGAAAGAGTGCAGAGGTCCTGCTCAAGAAGCCCATCCTTAAAATTTATCAGCTTAGCAGGGCTCTTCTGTGTCATCCCATCCTTATGAAATACCTGGCTGTGACATACCTCGGGTTCCCTTCCTTATGCTGAATCAGACCTTAGGTCTGTGTTGAACCAAATAACTGTGTTGAACTGTTCTGGAAGCTCTGCAACACCATCTTGGTAGTCAAGATAACCCCACAATTAAGTGGTAGTTGTTGTAGCAATGAGCTCATATATGTTTATATTCACATGCTTTGATATAAGCTAATTGGCTTGCTTTGGTGTTATCCTTATCTATGGGTTTCGGGTGTTGGGCTCTGAGCCCAGAAAAGGAACTATCTGTATGATTTGGGTATTTGCCACCTATAACCTCATCTGGTCAGGTGAAGTGATGGGAAGTCCTGGCTAAAATGATGTATGCTGCTTTGTGTATAAAAAATGCACGAATGTTTGCTTGGGCACAGATAAGCAATCTCTTTGATGTGGTGTCCATCCTGCATCTGTAAAAGCTGGGAGACCTTGCAGGCTGATTTTCTGTAAGTCTACACCTTTCTCTTTAATATGTCCCTAGAACTGATCACTCTGGCATTTTTGACATCTTTCTTTAATAACCTTGCACCCAACCACTCCCACAAGCCCTCCTTTGGGCCTATGGACCAGAATAAAGTCCATCTAGCTCAGTAATGTCTACCACTGACTCGCAGCAGCACTTCAGGCCGGAGACATTTGCAGCCCTACCAGATGTCCAAAATTAAATTTGAAACCCTCTGCATACAGAATAGATGGCTGTCTGTATTTTATAAGCTGTAGTGTTGATATATATTTTAATTTTAATTTGGTAATTCAATGAAATGTTTATGCTGCTTCTGCTTCAGTTAATGGCATTTTATTGCTCCATAGCTTTAGTTGCACACCCCCTTGAGAGGACAGACAGAAGGATTAGCTACGATTAGAATTGGAATCTTCCGCTGAAAATATTTTAAGATTTATACGTGCTGAACTCAATTAATGTTACACTTTTGCACTCTTTGATGCTCTGGTTGTTACAGCTATTATACTGTTAATATTTATGAAATGTATGAACTGCAAAAAATGATAATAAACAAACAAGTAAATCCTCTGAGCCCAAGTGGCTGCAGCTGGACTGGGTGGTTCTAAGAGTGCCGGCTGCTCAGCCCGTTCGCCCCTTGAGGCTTGGAGTATTACCACGGCCTCTTGTCTGCTTCCTTCTTGGCAGAGCCGCAGCTAAGCTTGACTCACCACGCAGCAGCTCAGCTGCCCACATGGAAGCCAAGCACGCACCAAGCAAAGCTTGTGGGAGGAAACTTCCGGGCTGTAACCGCGGGAAAATGAGGCCACAAAGAGGCGGGGCTGAGTGACGTCACTCACTCCCGGAGTCGAAGGGCGGGCCGCCTACTATTAAGATGGAGCTGAGGCAGCAGCCCGTGCCCAACTGTAAAATGTCTTCCTCCTTCGCATAATTGTATTATTGTATTGTAATCATGTAATAAGATTGCCTAACGGCCTTAAGTCCAGACCTGATCTTTGTTAAGAGTCTGCTTTCTCTCGCGCCGCATAAGAAGAATATAGAATTCATGGCAGCTGTAAGCAAGGAAATGCCGCATTCAATAAAAAGGAAATTGTCGGAAATGATTTAATACTGCTTTGTACCGAGACGTCTTTCGGGGTCCAAGGCTAGAACAAAACTACTGTGCGTCACCGAATCTGCAAATCAGTCACCAGGCTGCCTACCGCGCACATAGGGTGCTAAGCAGCGCGATCCTATGCGTGCGTAGTCGGACCTATGAAATCTCGCTGTGTTCAATGGGCACGCTAGTTGGCAGTATTTTTGCAACCTTGGTTCTTGAGATCTGGACCTGTTACAAAAAAGAGAAGGCTAAACAGAATAATTGCTGCAATACTGATCTCCGTAGCCTTTCCTCATCGTTTTCCCCTGCATGCTAACGACGTAGTAGAATAACAGGAGAGCAACTTTTGAGGGTCTGCATCTTGTATAAAAACGAACCTCCGATTACGCTGCTGGAAAAATCAACCACGCAGCTTGAAGAGATCCCATCACCAAGCATCAGATTCAGACAGGCGAAGGCTGAAGAACACCTCTTAGTTATACCCTGCACTGAAGTCCAGTGCCAAACGATTTCTCCTCTGTACAGTTTCTTAACTGCATAACAAATAGGCTAAAAACTGTAGCATTACCTCAGACCAATGCAAAGATAAAGCAATGCTATTACCACTGAATGTCCGCGCTATTACTGCAAGCCTGAAGTGATTGATTATTGTTTGAGCCCGCCTCCAGCAGAAGAAACTACAACGCTCATGATGCTTTAGGGAACGGAGCTCCCAACATACATCGCGCCAGAAGAAAAGCTCACTTCCCCGCCGCGCTGCCTTCCGGGAAACAGAGTTTTAGCGTGCCGGCCGGGCTGCTGAAACTGCTTGCGAGGAGGTGCCAAGATGGCGGCGCTGTGGGGCGGCGGCGCGGGACATGCCGGGGCTGGGGGAACCCTCCCGCTGCGAGGGGCCCCGGAGCCCGTGGCGGGCAATGGCCTTTCTTCCACGCAGGTAATGGCCGGGTCTGGCGGCTGGTAGCGGGCGGGAGAGAGTTGGGCTAGCCCATTTGGCTGGCGCTGGGTGGACACGTGGAGGCGGCGTGGCCGGCATAGGGAGGTGGCACCGGCCAGCACGACCGGGAAACCGGGCTTAGCATGGCCCTGGGGTTGGGAGGCGAGGAGGGCGAAGGCAGCGCTGGAACCGGGCAGGAACGGGTACCCTTGGAAGGGAGCTTCGGGGGCAGGAGGGGGAAATGCTTCGCGGAACATCTGGCTCCAGCTTTTGCGAAGTTGCGAGAGGCTCCTCGCGTGGGCCCCGGGCGCGCGGTGGCGGCCAGAGGAGTGACACGGTGACATAAGGTGGGCTTTGGGGAGCTGGGTCAGGGCCACTGCAGTTCAGAGATCTGGAGGTGGCCTCCACCCCCGACAAAAAAAGTTATTGGGGGCCTCGACATAACGGATACGTTAAACTGGAGGTTTCTAAGACATGCTAGTCCTATCTTTAGGGTTTGTCGGGAGGGGGGTGTCTCCTAGACCATCATTGGGGCAGTTTTGGACTTATTTCCGTGGAGAACTGGGTATTTATGACTTGGCTGGGGTCCTGGGTTTAAGCAAGGGAAATAGGACCTCCCCACTTAGTCGTGGCATATGAATCTTTTAGGAATCGCTCTGATCAAATCTGGCTCAGAATGAGCCCCTTTGCCGTGATTATTTTTAAACTCCCTCTTCTGTGGTATATCCACATTATCTTTCATAACGGGGCGGGGCTCGTTTTGTCTCCTCCACCCATGCCAATGTGGGCTAGAGCACTTTTTGCTTGTTCTGGAGATGGGTGAGCCCAGTCTCTCATGCGCTGGGTTGGCTGCAGACGGGGAAGCGTTCCCTCATGTAAAAATGGGCCCTGATGCTTTTGCCTGCCTTAACTCCACCCTCTTCCTCTTATACACCCCCCACCCAAAGCTTTTCATTTCTGGGTGTGTTCATCACCACCCACTTGCTGATCCTGTTCAGCCCCATTTGATGATGCAGACTTTCAGCAGTTTCAGTCCTTCTTAGAGAAGACACTCTAGAAGCATGCATGCATCTGTCTGCTCCAAACAATCTAGCATCTCTTGTTCTCTGAATCTGATTCTACCAGCATTCCTGAAAACCCTTGGTGTTGGGTTATATATTTTTTGGAAAAATTATGATCACTTGGAGCATGGCTTTTGCTTCCAGCAAGCAGTTTCAGAGAGAAGCCATTTATGGGAGTTGAGAGTGTATGCCCATGTTAGGAATGATAAATAGCAGTAATGTGCATGTGGCCTGCTTTGGCATTTTGTTCACTGGAAGAGTCTGCTGGGACTCCAGCTGGACTTCTTTCTCCAATTGAGTTCCTTCCTACCACGTTCATACCATGTGATGAATGTACTAAGCATGTGATTGCAGACTGTGTCCCGACCATGCAAAAATAAATTAGTTGTTTTGTGTGTCTGTGCAGTGAGAAGTAAAGGAAAATGCATTTAACATAATTTATATTGCTAAATTGCCAGCCTGTTGCAGTTGGAAGTGGAAAGGGTGTTAAGTAGTAGGTGAACCTGCCTTCCTTAGCTTTCATCTGCAGAAGCTGAACCACTATGTTTGGCTTCTCTTGCAAGATTTTATCTTAGGTTTTCATTTGTCACTATTCTTCATGCATATCTTAATTGAAATTTGCAGTGTAGTAAGATCACTAAGCTCATGAATTCTTTCTGAGTACAATCATACCCTATCACAAATCGTAGAAAGCTACTTCTGGTCAATTAGACAGTATTGAGTTAGATGGGCCAATGGAATGGTCTGACTGTGTAAGGCAGCTTACTATATTCCTAATACCATGGAGAACACACTGCTAAGCAGATACAAGTACCAGACTTTAGTCTTCATAACATATGTGACATTATTACAGTGATAGATGTGTTAATTCTCAACCTGTCATCTCTTCTTTAGAATCCTCTTTAAGGATTCTTCTTTTGTTTTCTATTTCCCTTCACTGTATTCTTAATGTTAATTCCTTAATAATCTATACTTTTGTTAAATTACAATTGAAGTATGATATATTTATAGGGGCATTTATTAGGATACAGTAAGCCTACAACTTGTGTGCATTCAGCTTTATGTGCATGGCAAAATGATGATGATTATGATGAAAGGGAGCAGAAAGGGGCCTGGGAAAAATGACTTTGGCAATCCCACCTGCCATTGAATCCATTGTGTTTTGACTACTGTATGTGCAATTTTGACTTTAGGTTCAACCCCTGGAATGTAACCCTGGTGTAAGTTGTGGGCTCACTATATAACTGGAGTATGTTTGTCTATTGGAGAAGGCAAATCTGGAAACAAGGTTCAGTATAAGACACTGGGTAGCATAGACAAAGATCTTGTGAGCTTATAGCAGGGAGGAGGAGCATGTAGCTCTCTAGGGAGTTGAATGTTGGGCTCCAACTCCCATCATCCCTGGTCCACAGTTATAAAGGGGTTGGGAGAGAAAATCCAGCTTTACGTGACATGGCGTTGTAATCAGGGACCTGATGGCTAACCA
This sequence comes from Podarcis tiliguerta, assembly GCF_965153285.1. NCBI lineage: Eukaryota > Metazoa > Chordata > Lepidosauria > Squamata > Lacertidae > Podarcis > Podarcis tiliguerta. The sequence goes on along the minus strand of NC_139538.1, from coordinate 41,735,658 downwards.
AACATAACCTACAGCAGTTTGAGGGAGCAGCAAGGTCAAACCTGCAGTCAGTGGCAGTGTCAGGAATTTACCTGCTGATGCATCCCTGCTCGCTTAGGTGATTGCTCTTCATGCAGCATATTGACTCAGGCCTAGTGACAGGGTACTTGCTTTGCCACAGTAATCTACTGATGGTGGGAAACTGTTCTGTAGTCATTGGTGACATTTACAGACACATGGTGGTGGGGGTGGGAAGAGGTTAGTTGTGAAATCCACAGCAGGGAAAGGGAACATGAAGGGTTAATCATATAATTGTAGAGTTGGAAGGGACCAAAAGGGTCAACTATTCCAACCCCTTCAACAGGGGAAAATGCAGCTGGTCCGTACAGGGATCGAACCCACAACCTGGCCTTATCAGCACCATGCTCTAACCAACTGAGCTAACTGCCTGGGTTGTACCCAGTGCTCTGCAAATAGAACTCTGCTTGCATAGCAAAAAAAAGGCCCCCTTCTCCTTGCCCTGCTTGTCCCCAAAATCATCTTTGTAAGGTCCCCCCTCCTAACCTTCCAGAGCTGACTTTGGGGGTGTGCTGGTGACTGCATGGGGAGGTATGGTGGGGGCGGGTTCTGGTCCACAGTCTCTTGTGCTAGTGGAACTGGAAAGCTGGATACCACCTATAAACATTTAATCCAAGAAAAGATGTTGTCCTATCCAGTTGACATCATGAGCTATGGGTCCAATTGAGAAATTCACTTTTTCCTTTTGCCGTTTTATGAAGTGCCTTAAAAACGCCACATTTGGACCTTCAGAGAAAGATGGTAGACAAATCCACTTTCCCAACCAAATAATGAGCAGTTGATGTTAATGACCACAATGGAGGCCAGGATGGTCTCCCCCACATGTGAAACCATCTTATCCTGAGTTTGTTTGGATTATTTTCAAGCTTAAACTGATTAGGAATTTTCAGAATCTGAGAAGCTAGCAATGCAGACGACTCCATGGGAATTTTCAGAATCTGAGAAGCTAGCTATGCAGACTCCTCCACGTGGAAAATGTGGAACAGTTTAGCAGCCCTGCTCTGGATTCTGCATCTGAAAAGAATTTTGGCTGACTAGGTGGGAAGCTGTCATGGAAAAATTTGGTGACTGAGACATCAGGCCAAAGAATGCTCCCAGGTATTCATGGAGTATTGCCAAGTCCTTGTAGTGAGAGTCTGCTGTGCAAAGCCCAATAATTTCAGCTGGATGTCTAGGGAGGGAAGCGGTTAAACGTGCTTTGAGTTAGAACTTGTTCCATAGCTGCTTTCTAACCAGCTCTGCACATTTCCTCCCTCCCTGAAGCTGAGGTAGCTGCTCTCTGGGTGTTTGCATCCCTGAGACTAGCCCTGCTTCACCAAAAAAAGGAGTGGCCCTAGGAAGAAGTGTTTATGAGCCTGCCTTGGTGGAGTTAAAGTACTGTCAGCAGTAGGATCAAAGTGCTGAAATGGATCAGAAGGTGCTTGTTTGTAGAGAAGCAGCATCCTTTCCCTAGCTTGCCACAGGTAAGAGAGTCTGTTACGGTGGCCTTTGCACAGAGGAATGGACATGAGAAAATACGGCAGGCTGGAAACCAGGATTTTTGACAAACGAGAGCCAGACTGAGAGGTGCAGAACTTTGGTGGTGATTAGCAAGCATTAACTCAGGGTGGGATTCAACTTCATACTATGGTGAATGTTCCATCAGCACCAGCATTCTAGCTGGCCAGACAGAATGATCTCCTCCCCTGCATGCTGCTGGGGGCGGGGGGCATTGCCACTGAGTTGATGCAAGTGCAGGGCACAGAGAAAATGATAACAGACATGCTGAAGCGATTTAGCATCTCTGTGCTTGGTATCTGGGAAGAGCAACAGTTCATGTGACTCCCTATTTCCCCCCCACCCCAACTGCATGGGAGACCAGTGTTAGAAACCAGGGATAGAAAAGGTAGGAGCCATGTGGCTCCTGGCACCTGTATCATAGATTCTGTGAAGGATGACGAATTGGACATTTCTGTTCCAGAAACTCATCTGGAGTAAGGTTTAGCTGTAATGTGAAAGTACAGCGCATTAGGCATATATTTGTGAACAAATTTCTTGATGTCGGAAAATTGTTAATGATGGTGACGATGATGATAGTACTACTACTAGTAGTAGTAGTATCCTGCCCTTCCTAAAGGAGTCCAAGGCTGCAAACACATCCACAACAAAACAATTCTTAAAAGTATTCTAAAACATTATCTCATCTAGTGATCTCTCAGTTGCCAGGAACAGCTGTCAGACTTCCATGTTAGCATTTGTTACCTTGGCAGGAGAGCACGGACTGCTACTCATGGTGACTTGGTTGTTAACCATGTATGTACACACAAAGAAAACAAAAGGCTACCCTTCAGATTTACTTTGGTCAACCATTGGGCACCTTACAGTTACATAACAAAAATAGTCTTTGCCCCGAGAAGCTAGTCTTCAGCTTCATAGTTTTACCTATCTCTCCTATCCTGCCAGCTCTGCTACCTTCCATTGACCTAGTGTTTACAGATAATTGCATAACATTTACCAACTTGCCTGCTGGACATCCATGTGTGTGCAGTGCAGTAGTAGGAAACTGCTTACGTGGACAGGATTGCAACTCTGAACAAGTGGTTAATTGCAAGGTGGCCATGCCTTGATTTGTTGAGTGGTGCCTGTAGAATGTTCATTGGAAGAGTATAAAAACGTTGCTGTTCCCATTGCAGTTTGATATACGAGGCTAAGGAGGATCCCAAGTTACTGCAAAACATATGTCAGACTGCAATAGTATTCACTGAATGCATGTGCTAGAGGGTTTTTTTGTAGTACAGTGTGTTACAGCATATTTGACTTTATAATGCTCCTTGGCTGATATTAGACTGCAGTGGAATATGCTATCCGGAGAACATTCCTCGGAAATAAAGGAGCATTAATGGAATTTTTTGTTGTTGTTCTTATGGTGAATGAGACCAACTTCATTTTTTCTGTAATCTGAAGTGGGATTTAGTGGTGCAGCAGTAAAATTGCTAGCATGTCTGCAAAGCTAAACAGGGTCCAGTATGTGTTGAGACCTATAGCCCTATAGATATTTTTTGGACCACAATGGCTGGGAGTCCAATAGCATACGGAGGTCCACAGGTAATCCATTCATTGTCACAGTTTCCCATAACTTTGCTCATCACGTTCTCTTGCAGTTATGTCTTCCAAAAGGCTAGGGGGCAGGCATTGGAAAATGGAATTCCCACCATATCCATCTGTCAGAACCAGTAGTGAAGGCAGACTTTGGGAGTTGGCAAGTTTCCCATCTTAAATGTGTTGATTCAGCAGCCAGAAAATATTTCCCAGGTCAGAATGGGTGGCTCCTCCCAGAGATCATGTATGTTTATTTGCTGACAATACTGATTTTGGAATGCTGCCTCATAGTTAATGTTACTCCTGTAGAATCTGTCGTGTAGAAATAGATGAAGACCACTGCTTTCTTCCAGTTTAGCCTTTACCTTGAAATAGTTGTCCTTGTTTAAGGCAAGCCATTTACAGCGACTGCTCCTGTCTTTTCTCACTACCCCCTAGCCCTTGAGAAGTGATCAAGAGATCAGCATGGTGATCCTATTGTGCAAATGTCTCTTGAATATTCCAGTGCTGATATGATAATTCCATTGCTTAGAATGTTTGAAGATCCATTCCTCAAAAACACATTTAGCAGAGTTGGATGATATGAACCTTTCTTGCATTAGCAACAAATTGCACCTTATTTTGTGGCTTGGCATTTCTCTTTGATTTTTTTTTGGGGGGGGTGTGTTGGTGGGGTGTAAACATGCACTGACTCAGGAAAGTTCCATGTTCTGGGCTAATCGACAGAGACTGTGGAAATAGTCAACTGGGGATAGAAACTAGTGCAGGGGTAGCAAGGTTGTGCTTTCCAGACAAATTCCATTGGCCATGCTGGCTGGGGTTGATGGGAGTTGGAGAGCCCCACATTGACAACTCCTGACCTAGTGCATGCTAGCACTCACAGCTTTGGGTAGTAAGGCAACATTGGTACCCTAATTGGAGGATAAGGTATTAGCAAAACAGCTTGAGTTTACTTAGGGGCAGGAATCCAACATTTATTGGATGAAAAGGGCTGCACTTCTGACTCTAGTGATCTGTTTTGCCGAATGCAAGAGTTCTTTGGGAGTCAGTGGAAATAACACCAGGGGAGAAAAACTCGGTGATTTATTAAATAGTAGACTCGATACAAAATAAAAGTCATTGAAATCAGTATTTAAGCAGAGCAACATAACAGAAACAAGATAAGATACTTTCCTATTTAGTTGATGAGAATGAAAATGGGGAGACGAAGCTGGCCAGCACAGCACCCTACTGGTCTGGATCTACATTGAAGGTCAAATTTCAGATCCCACCTGAGAGCTATATAAATATACCTTAAACCCTTAGTGGCTATGTGTTGGCTGGCCTAATATCTAAATCCCTCACATCTGCTTCAGAAGTCATTATTTGGATGGTGTGAGGAATGTCACATCACCTGCAAGGTAAGATATGCTGGCCCCTGCCCATTGGCCTAATTAATAAATTCTGCAGCTGTACTGCTCCTGGCAGGCACCCAACCTTGTGAACTTGCTCACAAGCTGATCCTCCCACATTCTGCCAACACTTATCCTTGAAACACAAGCAGCAAGTCAAAACAATAAAGCAAACCAGAAAGCCCTTGAAAGTCCTGAAGGATGTGCTGAGAAGCAAGGAAGAATAATTGTACAAACCAATTAACGCATCTCCTTGAGATGCAAAATTCTTCCAGTATGTGTTTCCCCTATATGATCTCAGGGTGGGGGAAAAGTTTTTTCACACCTTGGAGGTTTTTCCAAGATTGCAGAATAGTTGGTCTTTTCTGCCTTAGAAATACAGTGTTGCTTCCCTCTTAAGCAGCTCAACACCAAAAATGTAAGCCTTATTGGCATTAAGGCTTTTCTTGCAAGTAGCTGCTCTGTAATACTTGAGAAAACAATGTTATTGTACGATATGTAAGCATAGTAAGTTTCTGTTAGTATATAATGCCTTCAGCAGTTTGGAACAAGGCTCCTGGAAGGAGTGTTTCACCCCATATGTGCCCACTTGACTGCTTAGAACTGCAGAACTGGTGCTTGTGCCACACATGCAATAAATCCCTTTTGTGTGTACCTTTTTTTCATTAAATTGATATATATCCTCCTCTTCATGCTGAAGGATACCCGATTGTTTAGACTAGTGTTTGAAATAGAGGGGAGGGTATTAATATCAGACAGAGTCAACTTTTAGGAAGGCCCTAACATGCACCTAGCAGGCAATGTTTAATTGACTTACATTGTCCCCCAAGCAGCTTTCTGTGCCCTCATCTGTTGCTCTTCCTTTTTCTCCTTCACCCCAGTACTTATTGGCAGAGGATTTGCATTTGACATCACTGGATGCAGAAACCATCCTTGAAGCAGGAGAGTTCCTGGAAACGATGCAGGACTACTTAGACTCTTCCGTCATCTCCATCATTGAGGATTTCAGCAGTCTGACTGAGGTATGGTCTGCTCTATGGAGAGACGAAAGCCAGCCAGCACACAGCAACCTACTGGTGTGGGCCTGCGTTGAAGCTCAAAGTTTAGACCTCCTCTGGGAGATTTATAGACCTTAAACTCTTAGTGGCTATGTGCTGGCTGGCCTAATATCTAAATTCCTCACATCTGCTTCAGAAGTCGTTATTTGGATGGTATGAGGAATGTTAACCAGCTGCAAGGATTTTATTTTCAATTGTTCTAACTATTCTGTGTTTATTTGGTTGTGAAGCTATCTTGGTAATGCTCCTTCATCTTGCAGATCTGAGCTGGTGGCCTTTAACAGCAACCCTCTGTTATCATTCCATTCCTCGACCTCCACAGCTTGTTTACTTGATTTGTTTTCCATGTAACTTTCAGTGAGTTAAGCCTGTGTTGGTAATGAGCTTGAGAGTTGCTCCTTTCCTTCCTTGGACTCTCCCTGGGTAAAGCTAAATTGGCCATCCCTGAGTTTCATATGTGAACTGAGTGTCTATTCCAAATTTGGTTTGTTTTCCCCCTCCTTACAGACGAAAGGCCGCATGGATGTAGAGAACGAGCTTTCCCTCTTGACTGCAATCACAGATATTCTGGATAGCACCGATGACGAGTCTCTCTCTCCTTTTGATACCATTCCTGACTCTGAATTGTTGACATCACCCAGAGAGCGTGATAATTCTTCGGTATGACATGGTTTATGGGACAGAAGATTTTGCTTGCCTTCTCTTGTATGGCCAGTTAAAATTGTGGGGTTACCACAACAGTGTGTAGCACCTTTGAAATTGCAGCCCATCCCGGGTAAGGTTAATTATGAAATGTCAGTTTGACAGAAGCTAATGTAACTTTGATCCTGTCTTTGTAAGACCATAGGCTGATTGAACCCTGGCAGAGTTTGTCTCATCTAATCTCTAAGTTCACAAGTATATATTTTTTCTCCACCGAGAGGAGACTTGGATGTGAATGACTCCATCCTCTTCTTCCTTCAGCTTCAAACTTCTCCCATAGGCTGAGCATCCAAGCTGCTTAATACTTTGCTTGGTACTCACCTCCAAGATTTCCAAGCTTATTGCTGTCATCATTATATACACACAACAGCATCCTGTTCTTGGCTGCTAGCATTTGGTTTTCTTGTGGGTTGTGTCACAGTTCCAGGACCATGCTTTTCACCCTTATGGAAGTTCTGGAGGCCCTTTTCTCACCTGTGATCTCATCTCAATCTGCATTTGATGATGAAGTTTCTTTGGACAGTCACGTGTTTTTTTTTTTGCTTATACATTGACAATAGTGACATCATTTTCTCCAGGCTAGCTGCCTCTTCCTGGCAGGCATGTGCATCAGTACACGCATTCAGAAAATCCTGGCAAGGATCCCTCTTCAAAGTTGGCATCCAAATGTAATGGGTCTAGCACACTGTGAACTCTGCAAGGTCAGAGCGCCCTCTGGTGCGCATGTTGTGGCATTAAGAGGTGGCTAGGTAGTGTTAAAAGGGCTCTCTTGACATTGGGTAGAAACATGCAAAGATGCTAAATGTGGTTTGAAGAAGATTCCTCAATCTATGCACCCCATGCAAGCATGGATTGGCTGCTATCTTGCAAAGCTCAGCTTCCGCTGGTAAAATGGGAGCGCTTCACATGGCATTTTCAGATTTAGTTGAATTTACTTCTGCTTTCCAAACTACTCTCCTTCTGTCAGTTTCAGAGGTTTCTCAGCTTGTCCGTGACACCCCCTGAGCAAGACTTCCACACCATAGAGGACTTAAAGGAGCCTAGACTTTGCTCCATTGTGACAGAGAAGGTGAGATGTTCCAACCAAATAGGTGGGTTGTGCAGTGGGCAACCCAGTTTTTATCTCTCTGGTTTACCGTTTGTTACATTATCTTGCAAATGGCTTTGAGGCTTACAATCAAGCAGTGTATAAAAAATATATGAAATTAAATATTAAACTAATATTTCCCTGCACCTATCTGTGCCTTGTATCAAGGTTATTTATGAAGCCCTCTTTGGCATGGCCTCTCCTGGATTGGGGGCTACATAGAGGGGGAGCTGAGTTCCAAATCAGCAAGAGCCGAGTAAGGGCAACCTCTGCAACCAGAGTACTTCAGAAGTGGAAGAAATGCCACTTGCTTAGCTGTTGTCTTTCACATAGCTATGAAAGGCGCAAATGCATTTAAAAATGCTTTAAATAAGTAAAAGCACCCCTTGGGTGATGACCTGGCAACCCTAAGAGACTAATAAACAGTGGTACCTCTGGTTAAGAACTTAATTTGTACCGGGGGTTCGTTCTTAACCTGAAGCTGTTCTTAACCCGAGGCACCACTTTAGCTATTGGGACCTCCCTCCGCTGCGCGATTTCTGTTCTCATCCTGAAGTAAAGTTCTTAACCTGAGGTACTGCTTCCGGGTTAGTGGAGTCTGTAACCTGAAGCGTTGGAACCCGAGGTACCACTGTAATTCTAGCACTGTAACTCTATTTTCTAGCACTGTAACTCTATTTTCAAGTCAGAGTTTATTAAGCATCCTTTGGTGAGATAGCAAAGGAGTCGGAAATCACGTCTCCCCCCCCTCCCCAAATCATCAATACCTGCAAGGAACTTTACTACATAATCTCTCTTCCCCTCCAGATTGAAGCCAGCTCTGCCAGCCTCCCTTTGGGACTGCCTCCAAGTTGTCACAACGACTCGGCTGCTTCAAAGAAGCCCAGTACTAAGCGGGTGCTGTTTAGGCATAGGGACCGAGAGCTGCCTGTGCTGCAGCGCAGTGATGGGGAGGAGGAGGAGGAGGAGGAAGCGGCCGCAACAAGCAGCAGGCAGGGTTTGGGGGCAGGTGTGAAGGAGACCCTTGTAGCATCAGCGATGAAGGAGGCGGAACCGAACCCACCTGCAAGTGATGGTCCCTGTGTCATTGCCCCGGAGAGCATCTCCCTCAGTGAGCTGGTGAGGTCCATGCACCCTTACTGCATACCCACTTTCACAGTGTGCCTGAGTCCTAACAACCGGCCCCTTGCCGAGGAGCTCCTTGCTGGCCCACTTGTTTTGGAGGTGGTGCCTGAGAGTGGAGAGAGCATGGAGATCCCTGTGGTCCTGCAGAGAATGGAGACAGAGATCCAGGACGTAACTGAGAACAACTGCACAGCTAGCCATGTGGATGAAGGGGCAGCACTCCTGGACCCTGCCCTGGAAAAATTACCACCTGATGACAGCACCAAGGCTGCCTGCCTGGACGGAGAGCCTGACCTGGACAAGCGGGCTGAAGATGTCGGCAGGGTAGAAGGGGTAGAAGATGCTCATCCAGGGGCAAAAGCTCAGGACCCAATGGATGATCAAGATCATATATTTGAACCTAGCTCAGCTGCACACAAAAAAGCAAAGCGCAGTGCCTTGGCAAAGGACCCGATGTGCACCAAGAGAAAATCGAACAAGGAAACAACGGGGCGCAAAGAGGCCTCAAGCTGTGGGCCGATTCCTGTCTGTACTGAAGAGCAGGCTGGGACTAAGCCAAGCCACCCTGTGCCAGAGAAGGAGATGGAGAAAACTGGAGGGGAAGAGCAGGGCAGGTTGCTCTCAGACCAGTCAGCCCATACAGTGGAAAGATCGGACATTGAGATGGAGGAACTGGAGCCCCAAACCCCACTTGTGCCATGCAACAAGGAACTGCGGTTTGCTGAGCACAAGGAGGGGGATGCGCCGAGTGAGCCTGTCCTGCTGGCGAATGAGGTGGCTGGCCCAGAAGCTCCCCAGCAGCTCCCCAGCAGTACTGCAGACTTTGAAAGGCAGCCTCCCAGTAATGAGGATGCTAGCTGTCCCCCAAAGGAAGCCAAGCCCAGGCCTCTCAGCCTGAGCGAATACAGGCAGCGCCGTCAGCAGCGCCAGCCTCGCGATGGGAGCTCTAGGAGTGGCACAGAGAACCAGAGTGCCAGCAAGTGGCCCAGCCTCCCTGAACTCCCCACAGAACTGGCTGAGCTTCCTTGCTTGGTCCCACCGCTGCCTTCCAAAGTTGCTTCGTCTGGACTGGCAAAGGACCCTGAGAAGCCCACTGGCTCCTCCGCTGCTCCTGTCCCAGCTGGCAGTGCAAGTGCCCCGCCTCTATCCATGCCAGCTCCAAATTCTGCACCAAGAGTGGCTCCTCCGTTGCAGCATGGCTGTATGAGCCCTGTTCCTCCTCCTCCACCTCCTCCTCCACCACCACCTACCACATCTCTCCCTGCTGCATCCCCACTGCCCAGCTCAGTCTGTGCCTTTCCCCCTGTTGGGGTTCAGGTGCCTCCAACGCTGCCTCCGCCTTTCCTGCCCCCAGCCTCAGGGGCTTTCCTGCCACCTGTGCCTCCCTGGCCTCCCTTTGCCCCTGTGCCAGCCACCTACCAAAGCCTGCCACCTCCACTTCCTGCTGCTGAGGCCCGCCCTTCTGTCTTCCACATGGCTCCTCCTGTGCCCCCTCCGACCTGGCCTCCCCCACCCATTCCTTTGCCACCTTTAGCCCCAGGCCCCCCTTACAGCTCTGTCGAGTGGGCGCCACAGCCACCGTACTGGCCGGGCATGCCAGTACCCCATCCAATGTTGCCCATCCCTTATGGGGATCAGGGATGCCTGGCTGGCAGTTTGCCTGCACCATCTTGTTCCGAAGGGGCGCTTGGTCCCCAGAATGCAGCCTTGATGCCAGAGCCCTCTCACTTCAGAATGCAAAGCCTGGCAGCCAGTGAGAAACCAAGCCTGCCTACACAGCTCCCACTGGCACATGTCCCTTCTGCCATCAAAGCTGACCCCAGAAGAGTGTCTGACCCAAGGAGGCAAGTAGCTCAGGGGAAGCTGCCTTCTCCATCAGTCATTGAGCCTTCAGGGGAAGCGGCACTGACTCATTGTGCCAGGAAGGGCTCCAGCCCTCAGTCTGCACCTCCTTCCCAGCAAGTCAGAGAGGCCCCGAAGCCCTTAGAAGAGCTGTCCTTTCCTGTTGTGCTACAACCTTCAGGGAAGCCCCCTGTGCTCTCTGACCATATGGAGAAGACCTTGAGTATACCCACTGCAGCTTCAGGTGCCAAAGAAGCGCCTCCTGCTTCCTGGTCGCAAGAAGAACGTTCTTCCTTTCCTGCTGCCTCAGTGCCAGGAAAGCTGCCAGCACCAACTGCAACAGAGGTGGGTGCTGAGGAAGCTGCCCCAACAGCAACCACTTCTCCAGCATCATTGGTGCCCCAGAAGGTGCATGAAACTGCTCAGCTCTCCAAGAAAACAACCCATATTTGGAAGTACCAACCACTCATCAACATTGCACAGCGCAGCTGTAAAGAGGACATTGTTCAAGCCTTTATCAATGAAATTGGTGAGTGGCTGTGCTGCTGAGGTTTGGGGGGAGGAGAGGGTTAAATGGCATCTGTGGCCCAAGAATGGCATGGCAGGCAGTCCTTTGCTGGACACAGAACTTGGGGTGCAGATCAGGTGGTGGGCTCTTGGTGGGCTTATAAACCTGTATGGTGGGATCCCCTTCTAAGAAATGGAAAAGGAAGCCCATATCCATTGGAGGCTCATAATTCCTAATTATGCACTATACCTTGCAAACTTATTTTCCTTTCCTATTTCTGCCCCATGGTATTTCTTGACCCCTTCACTTCAGGAGGTCAAAATCCATTTGGGAAGCCCTGTTTTAAAGCCTGGGGACAGTCCTCTTTCTAGCTCATCACGTGTTCGCAACCTGCTTACCCCCCCCCCTTTTTTTTTTGCTCCAAACAACTGCATTCCATGTTTTATGCTTAAGTAGTTACATATTCTGTCTGTCTCCCTCTCATGCTCTTAAGACACTGTTTTGAAGATGCTGGCAAAGAGGGCCAGGCGGTAATAGTGGGAGCCTGGCTTCTCCGGCCACCCAGTGAAGCTTCTTCTGAGAAGTCATGAAGCCCAAACAAATGTACACAATGCATTAATATTATCATTTCCCCCCCAGGAATTGAAGCCTCTGATTTGTCCAGCCTGCTAGAGCAATTTGAAAAGACAGAAGGTGAGTTGCGAAATTTGGGCAAGGAGCTCAGCATGTTGACCAGTGTGCCGGCAGGCTTGTTCACTCCTTCAGCTTCTTCGCCTGCCCCAAAACTGTCATTGAAATTCTACTCCCTATTGATCCAGAGCAGATTCCAACCTACACTTAGCAGAGTAAAAACTTAAACACATTGCAGGATTCCCAGAGGCAATTGTATTTCATCCAGCAGAGCTTTACCGCTACTGAAGGCAAATGAGCAATAATGGTCACATAAGAAATCCAGTTGAAGCAGACTTAACTTAAACTTACAACAACTTTAATAAGTCTAAACCTTAACACTATACAGCTGTACCTTGGATTCCGAATGCTGCAAACCCAGAAGCGAGTGTTCCAGTTTGCAAATGTTCTTTGGAAGCTGAAAGTCCAGTGTGGCTTCCACGGCTTCCAATTGCGTGCAGGAAGCTCCTGCAGCCAATTGGAAGCCGTGCCTCGGTTGTCGAACATTTTGGAAGTCAAACGGACTTCTGGAACGGATTCTGTTCGACAACCAAGGTATGACTGTGTACAGAACACGACGCCAGAAGGGAAAGAGATAGAAAGAGAAAGTGAAGCCGAGGCTCCTTCTGGCCTCCTATTACAGTTAGCATGACTTTGAAAAAAGAGATAACAGAACCAGTTTAAGCCAGCTATACTCTGCCTTCTCTGAAGGAATAACCCAAACATCATGAACCTTCTGCTTGTTTCTTTCACACAGAGAAACTTCCAGAACCCTCTTGAATTAATCAGAATAGGAAAGATCTCTGCATATCAGATCAATACTTTCTCTACTAAGAAATGCAAGCTGACACAAACATGCCTGACTGCCTTGTGTATCACATGAAGGTGGCAGCCAGTCCCAGGCTTCCTTGCACTTTCTTTCCACAAAGCACCAAACTTCTTGTGGAAACGAAGAGAGCCATCTGAGGGCCAGTGTGGTACAGTGGCTAAGAGTATTGGCTGAGAGATGAGAGTTCAGTTCCCCACTGGCTCATCTGGTGACCTTGGGCCAGCTTCTGCCTCCCAGCCTGGCCTACCTCACAGGGTTATTGTGAGGATAAAATGGGGGAGGGGAGAACCATGTATGCTACTTAGCGCTGCTGGAAGGGGAAGATGGGATATAAATGTAAAAATAAAATAAATGCGCCCACTGGCTTGGGTGAATGTGTTTTTCATTGAAAACAACCTAGGTCTCCAGAAAAGATAGGCAAGTTTTGTGCTCAGAAAAAATGCTTGTGAATAATGCTTTGCTTTATTTTATTTTTTAGCCAAAAAGGAAGCTCCTAGTATGGCAAAATCTAAGGACAATGTGACTTTGGGGAACAATGGGTGAGTACAGAAATTGGTCCCAACCAGGTATCTTCCCACCCACAATTATTTCCGCTTGGTTGACAAATAGCACTGCATTTCTGGAGGCACTGGTGGCAAGAGACCTGCTTTTCAGAGCACGCACATCCTGGACTAAGTTGCATGATAACCTGCTAAGGAGTACCAAGCGTGCGGTGTTTCAGTGCTCCATGTGCTGACTAGGTGATTCCTGATTGTGTGGGACACTGTGTGTAATAGAGGCCTTTCTCTCTCTCTCCCCTTCAGCTCTGAGGCACAGCAGGAAAAGAAAATGGTGGACCGGCTTCAGGCGCCAGAGCTCACCAATGTTGCAGGTGAAGGCTCTTAGAGTTAAGCTCTTTCTGTACTGAGACTGAAATGCCAGGAAATTCAACACGCTCTTTCTCCAGGAGTGGTGTGGGGTAGAGGTGAAGTGAGTGCTAAGGGCAGAGCTAATTTGCCTCATCTCTTCAGCACCCAAAAATGCATTCCTGAGATTCTCTGTTGAGCTCTTGCTGAGGGGCCTACCTTAGGTTGTTCATGCTGAGGAAGGGTGCTCTTTTGGGAAGGTAGATGGGGCAACTGTGACACACCCTTTTCATAAACATGAAAAGACATAAGCTAAAAAAAAAGCAGAAAAAGAATTGAGCAATTATAAATTGCCGTCAAAAGTGCAAAGGCATGAAATTTACATTAAAGGTGAACTGCCGTCGGGTGTGTGTGTGTGGAACCAATTCACTCAAAGACTAGGAAAAATAGGAAGAGTTTACAGCATGGGGGAGGGAAGCAGAGTGTGGCCCTTCAGGCCTCTCTGTGTGGCTCTTGGAACTCTGCCCAGGCAGCAGTCCTCACTGACTTGTGTTTCACACCCCAAACTATTTTGCTCTGGCTGTAATGTGTCCTCAAACTTTGAAAATGTATCTTGCTTGTCCAGATGGGGGGCAGAAAAGGGTGTGTAAATAGAAAGTAGCCCACTGTACAGTGGTAAAAGTTGCATAAGTTGCTCCTCCCACTTGTATCTCTGGCTCTGCCCAACACTGGGATACGGCCCCTGGAAGGTTGCCCAGAAGGGAATGCTACCCCCCCCCCCAAAAAAAGTTTACCCACCGCATAGCCTTTTCAAGAAGATGGAGTCTTCTTAATTTTTTCTGGGAGGAAGTTGTAAAATTGAGCTGGTTTGGGCTATTGCTGGGGGTGAAAACTTTGACACCCCCCCATAGGAGGGGCAACAAGGCCAGTTGCCTGGACCACGTTTTTTGAGGGTGGGAGGGGTGCTGTGCACATGGGTTTCTCTTCCATCTCCTGAGGGCTCTCTGTCTCTCTGCAGGACTGACGCCTCCAGCCACTCCGCCCCACCAGCTCTGGAAACCCCTCGCGGCCGTCTCCCTGTTGGGTAAGGCTGGCTCCACCAAAGGCATCAGGCTCACGAAATCCCTGAGCAAGCCTCACCGGAAAGCTGCAGCCCCCGTTCACGTCGGCTCCGGTGAGCATGACTACTGCCAGCTTGGTGCTGCTCAGCCAAAGGGAGGTGCCCGGTGGAACGTCAAGCAAAACTCTGACATAACAATAAAGCCCATCAAAGCCGTGGCAAAAGAAGTGCCGGATCAGCCCCCTGTTGCGAGCCAGCTCCCTGCTGCTGTCAGACTGGACCCTGCCGGCTCCCTTGGCGCGGCGGCTGCCTGCCAGAATCCCAGAGATGTTGGGCGGGAGCAGCTCAGAGCCTCTATTCCTGTTGCAGCCAGCTCGAGCCCTGACACATCAGAGTCACCTCTGTTGGACAGCAGCTCCACCAGCTCACAAAAGGAGCCCCTGGACCACCGGACTAGCACACCTAGGTCCGCGGGCAGCGACGATCCGTGCTCCGTACTGTTATCTCCGGCTGCATCCCCCTGCCGGGATGCAGAAGGACCCACGTTGCAGCAGCCTCAAGAGGTTCGGCAGAAGCGGCCAGCTTCCAAACGCTCCTTGCGGTGCTACCGGGGCAGGCAGAAGTCAGCCAGTCCACCAGAGGGGCCCTGGAGAGGCAGACGGACCCGTGCCAGCCGGACCCGCGCCAGCCGATCCTTCAGCTCCAGCTCTGATGGAGACAGTGACAACAGTGACTCTTCATCCTCCTGCTCCTCCTCTTCCTCGGCGTCCTCTTCTCGGTCACGCTCTCGGTCTCCCCCAGCGAAACGCTGGCGAAGGTGAGGGATGAAGTCTCTTTCCTCTTGCCAAGACTCGGCACCCCGAGTGGCAAATTGCCCTTGCGTGACACAAAGGTTTTATGGGCCTTTTCCCTCAGCAGCTGTTGTGGCTGAAAGTTATGGGTGTGGAGTGCTGTGGGGTGGCTTGGGGTGTTTTGCATGCATGTGAGCAGCAGTGGAGTCTACGTTGTCCAAGAGGAAGCCCACTGCACTCTTAGCTAGCCTTGTGGATAGCTGGGCCCTTTCCTAGCTTAGCGAGTCTTAGGCTCTTATCTACAGTATACCTGCCTATGTATGTACTATATAACGTAAGTAGATAAATAGGTACCAATAGGGAAAGTAAATGCTCTGGCTTCCGTCACGATATTCCATTGTGCCAGAAGTGTCATGCTGGTCACATGACCTGGAAAAAACCCCATAGTCAAATTTGACTGGACTTAACCGTCCAGATGTCCATTACCTTTATCTTTACATGCCTATTCTGGTTCTCTTCCAGAAGAGCTTTTGGACTGAACTTCTCAACTTGTATCTTGTTACTTGGAGGATAGCTTTGCAAACTGCTCTAATGAGTGTGCATCTAGCATCCCTTTCTGTCCCTTTGGGTTGAATCCAAAGCAGGGCTAAGTCACGGTCCCGTTAGCACAGGGATTTCTGTTTGCACAACAGGACTTTCTTCCTGCCTCCCCATGCCCCTAATTTTATTTTTGGAGGTTCTGCCAGCCTTCTGGAGCATATTTGATTAAATGGAAATCCTTTTGTTAGTTAGTTGGATACCCTTCTTGGTGAATTTGGTATGCACCTTATACGGAGGGGCCACAGGCTAATTCAGTTTGCATGTGACATATAGTCACCATGAGGACTCTTCCCATCCTAGGAATGGCAGCCTGTGGGTTGCTGAACCTTTTCAACTGGGCCCATTAAACCTCTGCTTCTCTTTCCATCAGTTCTGTTGTTCTGTTTCTAGTGACATCTTGTGCTGCCTGAGGCAGCTGCCAATATCCAGCCCTCAGCTGGTCTATTCACTTGATGGTACTGTGGAATGCACATGGATGCTGATGCTGATTAAGGCCTAAGATTTCAATTATTTCCAAAAACCCAGTGTTCAGGACCCTTGGAGTGGAAGCTTAGCCACACAATGGCATAGGTGGCAACAGTCCATTGCTAACGGATGCGCAAGTTGCACTCTCTTCTTAATTGCCTCTCTCTGGAGAAATTTTGATCAGGTGAATTACAGGAGAACCTCGGGTTGCAAACGTGATCAGTGCGGGAGGCACGTTCACAACCCACAGGGTTCTCAACCCACAGTGCCGCGTCTGCGCACGCACGGGTTGCGATTTGGCGCTTCTGCGCATGCGCAAAGTGTGATTTAGTGGTTCTGCACATGTGCGAGCACCGAAACCCGGAAGTAATCTGTTCTGGTACTTCCGGGTTCGGTGCAGTGCGCAACCCTAAAATGCATAACCTGAAGCGTCTGTAACCCAAGGTACCACTGTATTAAGACCTGTTGATGGAAATGAAGCCTTAACTTGCACAATGCATACCAAGCACAGAAACTGACCTTTGTCCCGATTTGTGGTGGAATACAGCGG
Organism: Podarcis tiliguerta; assembly: GCF_965153285.1. Classification (NCBI taxonomy): domain Eukaryota; kingdom Metazoa; phylum Chordata; class Lepidosauria; order Squamata; family Lacertidae; genus Podarcis; species Podarcis tiliguerta. The sequence continues at coordinate 41,719,001 of NC_139538.1, read as the reverse complement.
CCTGAACATCTGCCATACTTCTGGTATTTCTTGTAGTGGGGAGATAGAAATGGCTATGCAGCCCTTAATTAACTCCACTGTGCGTATCCTGCACTTCTACTGTTAGCATTAAGTTACTTCTTGAACATAGTCTTACCTGGTATATGGCAGCTTCCTGTTCATCCATCTAGATCAGCATTGTCCAGGGTAGCTCTCCCCATCTCCTGTTAACTGATTTCTTTTTACTTTAGATGCTAGGAATTTCACTGGGTATCTTCTGCATGTAATGCAAATGCCCTATTATTAAGCTCCAGTCCCTTACAGAACAAGTGTTAAAGCGTCTTGGGCATGTCTTAGGGTGAACATTTGACCAATATATTTTGGATAGACCTCTACAAATGCAAGTAGATGTCACAGTCTGCTCCGCCACAAAGTTTTCTGTCTTGGGAACCCCTTGTTCCCTGGGAGAGAAGGCATGCTGAAGCTCCATTGCAAGCAGGTTGCACAAGCTGAAGGTCATTCAGGGGAGCTCCTGTGTGTGTTTGCATGCACTCCCATGGGCACACAGTGTGTGTAGCCGCTGATCTCACTGGGCTCCCTCCTTCACTCCAGGTACCATTCTCGAAGTTCCAGCTCCTCTTCCTGTGGGAGCTCCTGGAGTCGGTCGAGGAGCAGGTCCCGGTCTTCTTCGTGTTCCTCCTACATCTCAAGATCATCCTCCTGCTCCCCCTCTCTGCACAGAAGGAAGAGGTGAGACATGCAACACTTGTGTTTGTTCTCTTGAACAGTGGGATAGATAATCTGTCTTCTTCCCCTTTCTCCACCACCACCCCAGCAATTCTAATATGAAAGTAAAGTCAAATATTTTATGTTCAGTTTGGGCTCCCTCTCTGTTTCCCCACATGTGAAATGCTTTAAATACATTTTTGTGCCTTTTTTAGTCACCATATGGGTTTTCCTTGTGAAGTAGCTTTGCATTCTCCTTTCTTGAAACCTTGAACCCTTCCCACGTATTTGGCACCTTAGTATTCTGCCCTTCCTCCAAGGGGCGCAGAGGTGTGTTTTTTGCCTCGTGTGCAGTAAAGTGTGCTGTGACTTTTGCATTGAGTTTCATAGCTGAACAGCAGCCTAGGTTCTCCAGGTCTTGCCTGTATTCTTGCCACTGCGCCAACTTTCACAAGTTGGTTGTCACCTGATAAACAGCTTGCGGGTTTCTTTGTGTGGCACTCCCCCCCCCCATTCACAAAGAGTGGGGTGTTTAGCTTTATACTGACCAGCCACGTGAGTGGACCCCAACTGTGTCTGTACTTCTCTCTCCCCCGCCCCCTCTCTTCCTTGGAAGCTGCTTGCAGCCTGGAACATCTCATTCTTCTCTAAGAGCTAAAACCAGGAGATGATGGCTGTATCTCCCTAAGTGAAGAATCAAGTTGCTCCTACCTTTCTGCTACCATTTCACTTTTTTCACTCTGCTTTGCTTTGACTTCTTTTTTTAAAAACAAACCATACAGATACAATTCCAGCAGCTCCCGTGAGCGTTACCAAAGGCAGAAAAACGGATACAAAGACCGTGCAATAGTGAGTATTTCTGGGACATACCAGTGTTCTAGGAAGGGCAGCTACATCACCGGGGGGCTGCCTTAATCATGGTCATTGTAAGACCATGTGTCGCTTTCCTGCTCTGGAATTGATACGCTTTCGTCAACCTAATGCTATTTGGCTGTTTTTCCCACAACCAGGCAGCTCTGCTTTTTCCATTGATCCAAGGACAAGGAGAGGCTGGCCTGTTTAAGTGACAGTAAACTTTCCTCAATGCCAAAGTGCTAATACAGTGCAGAAGTGCAGTTTTTGAGCAAGCAATTGCTTTAAAAAAAAAAAAGCAAGTAGCTACTTCTTGAGTTGCAGGGATGACCTTGACAGTATGTGGGCCATGCTTGCTGAAATCTCAGAAGCCATAGAGGTGGCTGGTTAAGCTTGGTATGTTCTTCAGAGTCTTTGTCCTTGTTGAGATAGGCAAATACACAACAAGAGTTGCAAAAAAAAGAGAGGAAAAAATAAAAACAGATGCACTCAGTTAGCAAAAAAGCATGCTGGTTGCCGAATTTGGTTTTCCCTGGATATGGTACACATACGGTTGAGTTACCTTGAGAACGTGCACCTACTTGGGCTTTTCCCCTTCCCTTGAGGAAATCCTGACATTGTCTTAGCCCTTTAGGCAAACTTCCAAGTGAGGTCTTGGTCCTGGGGCACTTTCTGTTAGAAGTTGAAGTTGATTTGCATGAACACAGGTAATAGTTGTGGGTATTTGCATAGTAGCTAAACTGGCTCATGACTTCTGTTCAGTGGGGCAGTTCATGCGTACACATTCGCCACATAGAGAGTGAACGTGAGGCCGTCCCAAAATTCTCTGACTCTTTCCAGAGAAGCTGTAGCCCTCCTCTTAGTGATCCACAAAGGCACCATGGGAAGGGTTAGAACAAGTTTTGGAAGCCTGTGGCCCTCCAGATTTTTGCTCTTGGATGGGCAGTGCTCACTGATGCTAGAAAGTATATTCTATTAGCATCCTGAAGGACCATGAGTTCCCCATCAGTGGTTTGCACAAGTAAGCAGGGGGATCTATATTTAAAAATGAGTTTGTGGTGAGTGTTCTTGTTGGGGCAAGTGGATTGGCAGGAGGAAGATGATTGCTTGATAGAACTGTGGCTGAGTTATGCTCCTTCTCTCCCTCAATTATGTGCATAGGAAGAACGGCGTGTTGTCTTCATTGGGAAGATCCCCAGCCGGATGACTCGTTCAGAACTACGACACCGTTTCTCTGTGTTTGGGATCATTGAGGAATGCACCCTGCACTTCCGGGAGCAGGGGTAAGAGAGGATCAAGCCTTCCTTTGGGCAACCTCCGTTGCTGCATGGAGCTAATGGGAAGAGGGGGGAAGAGGATGGGGTGTTTCATTCTGGCCCTTCGCTTTCCCCCTGGCTGGTCCCAGCTGTAGAATCGTAATTCCTTGTCCTTCCTATCCGGCAGGGATAACTATGGCTTTGTGACATACCGCTATGCTGAAGATGCCTTTGCTGCCATAGACGGTGGGCATTCACTGCAACGCCCTGATGAGCAGCCCTTTGACTTGTGCTTTGGAGGACGCCGGCAGTTCTGCAAAAGGAACTACGCCGACTTGGGTGAGTCCATGGAGGTGACTGTGAGCTTGGGTTAAACACAGTTGCCATGAGTATCCATGTTCTTGGAACTTTCTTTGTGCAGGAGGTTAGCCCCCTGCTTAAACTTCATTTTGCTGATCTCATGATTCTTGTGGTGTCAGTCCTGCACTGAGGTGTCTCTCAACACAGCAAAGGAAGCTTGGTCTTAAGTATCTTGGGTAATGGAGTTGTCAGTTGAGGTTCAGCTAGCTTGGCACTGATTTTTCCCTATTATGCATTAAATTTATATACCACCCTTCATCCAAATATCACAGGGTGGTTTTCAACATAAAAAGACAAAATGGATAACATAGTAGTAACACCCCCATATATTCATGAACTATGATAGAGAAGGTGGGAGAGAGAGAAGAGTTCGGAATAATTGATTCCAGAGTTTTTTGGGGGCAAACAGCCTAGGGGGAGTGTAGAGGTGGCTAGAGGCCTAGTCAGCCTTTCCATTCCAGTGCACTTTTCTGGTTGCTGATTCTAGTTGACTCACCGGTGACTGTCTTTGTGTTTTTCAGACTCAAACCGAGATGACTTTGAGCCTGCTCCCGCGAGGAGCAAATTTGACTCCCTTGACTTCGACACCTTATTGAAGCAGGCTCAGCGGAGTCTGCAGAGGTAACGCTGGCTCTCTCGGGCTCACGTTGCCCGGTAGGCATCTGCCTACACCAGCCTTACCTCAGATTGGCTGCAGGGGCAGGTGCCCCTTGGGCCTAGCTGCTATGTCCAGCGTGGTTTTGTAATGAAATATAACAGAAAAAAAATCCCATAAACAATTTTTATCCTGGCTGTTTTTCTAGGGACTATTTAAGGGGAAGGACACTTTCTCTAACAGTGGGGACAGGAATGGAAAAACAACATCAACCGCCTTCAGTCCACTTAATCACTATGCAGACAATAAACTCTAATCATAGATCTTCCCAGTCTCCTACTTTTTGTCTGTCTGTATCTGTCACTGCAGGATTGGAGGAGGCAAGGTACAAGGCCTCAGGGATTTTCATACAGGTGTGAAATCAAGCTCATCTGATCAAGGTCCGAAGGGGTCACCTTGGGTGTCACACAAAGTTAGGATGTGCTGTTGTCTTAATGACCTGTGGTAGCCACAGGTGGGCTGTAAGGTGGCTGTGGGTGGGGCTGCAGAAGCTGCTTGTTGTCTAGTTTCTCCCAGTCTACATTCACCAGGGCTATAAAGAATGTAGGCTCACCACAGTTCTGAATGGCCAATAGTTAATGTGTTTCAGCTCCTGTGGGGTTGGGTGGGCTGGTTTTGTTCTCTTGCTCACCCAGAACGTCTCCTGTGCTGCCACACCCCTTCTCTGTTTGCTCTGCCTATGGTATATTTCTACAACAAACCCTGCAGACTTGTTCTCCCCTTTTCTAGAGTTGCAAGTAGGAATAATTATTATTACTATTGCTATGATGATGACGTACCAAGGCAACCACGTTGGGAGGTATCTAGCTAATGTGCTCCATGGATTTAAGCTTGCGCAATGGAACTTGCCCTTCTCTCATGCCTGCCCTGTGCCCTCCCCAAAATCTCTGGAGGGTTGGTGGGGAGAAAGCCAGGACAGATGCAGTGAGGCATGCAGGGATGGGAAAGGTCTGTTTCATGAGCTTGAATCCTTGTGAATTACTTGGCATTACTTTGGATACACCCCTTTTTCTAGCTGTTGATAGGAGCAAGGAATTTCAAAGGACACTGAAGTCCCAATTACTGAGTCTAGCAACACCTGATATTTGAGATCTCAGTAGGCATTGCCTGCTGAAATTCAAACAAATTTTTCAAGCTGTAAGGATTAGAAACCTGCCTCTTGTTTCTTTCTTCCTTTTTTAAAAAAATTGATCGTTGAGGCTCACTGGAAACTGGATTCTGTGCCCAATATAGTATCCTTCAGGTTTCTTGCTGGATTGCAGTAGGAACGTGGTCTTAGCTCAAGTGCAAGCAGCACACATTCCAGCAGTCTTCCATCAGACCTGCATCTCCGTGTGGCTGTGCACAGGCCCAAGTAATAGGCTAGCATGGTGCTTGATTTAAGGGCCTGTGAATTCTGCTCTGAAATCTATGCCAATACAGCTTAAGCAGACATTAAAGAAAACGGGTATTCTACAGGAAATTAATACCTTGAGAGAATTAGTGTGAGATGTGGAAATGGAGATGTTGAAAATGAAAGGGGCAGAAGCACAAGGGCAGCATGGGGAACCCCGACAACCTGCTGCCACAGTGCTTTCTGCCTTAGCTGCTTGGCAATAAGGCAAAAGCAAGCATCCTGAATGTTTCAAGTCCTGCCTGAATGTCCTGCCTGAATGTTTCAAGTAGCTGATCAGAGAAGCTGTCTGGGAGATGAGTCTATTTTAGCAAGTTGGAGCAAGTGGCCTCATTCACCACTGGATGGCACTGTACATAAATCAGTCAATAAACAGCATAATTGCTGAAGCCGGAACAGAATAACATTAAAAGCACAAGTTGTTCCCTGAACTATTTCCTTGGAGATTGGTGCCATGCATCACTCAAGCCATACAAGCCAGGAGATTTTTATGTAGTCATTGCTTTGCATGGAGAATAAGATGCCATTCAGAAGATTACCAGCTGACTCCAACCTAGGCTGCTGTATTCTGTACTTTGTGGGTTCTGCAGGGGGTATCTTTGCATTGGTTCTGTCTCCCCCTAGGGAGCTGTGCTAGGTCATGTTCTCAGCAAGAGAGTGTCTACTTACCCCCTGCTTGTATACATATGGTTGCCCACTTCCTTGAAATGACACTGCAGAGAGGGGTTAGAAGACATAATCTGCAGCATCAGCTGGAATATATTAGGGAAGTTTTTAGACCAAGGCATAAAATCACTCATAGACTTTATTTTTTCTACACACTATCCTGCAGCTTGGGAAGATACGCAGTAAACATAGACTTCCAGCTACACAGCTAATTTTTCAACAGCTCTAAGCAGCTTTTTCAGGATGCAGTTTTAGAGGTAAAAATTTTCCCTAATGATTGCAAACACAGTCACATTCTATTTGCAAACTCTGTGTCAGTTGCCAGCAACTAGGATGCAGGCTTGCTTTTGGGCAAGTTCCTCTTGAAATAGGTGGTGCCCTCTGGTGCCTGGACTGAGAATTCAGGAACCCACAGTATCAAAGTAGAAGTGGGAGCTCTAGGAAGAGGTTGCAATTTGGAGTGCTCCACCTCGGGGAGCCAGTCAGACATGCTCTCTTCCAGACACTATGCCATTTCCTCTGCCCCCCCCCCCACCTTCAGTCAGCCAGCACTCAGTCCTCATTGGACACAACATCTGCTAGCATTTCTATGTACAGTTGTACCTTGGTTTTTGAACAGCCTAGTTTTCGAACGTTTTGGCTCCCGAACAATTGAAACCCGGAAGTGACTGTTCTTGTTTTCAAACGTTCTTTTGAAAGCCAAACATCCTACGGGGCTTCTGCAGCCAATGAGAAGCTGTGCTTTGGTTTTCAAACGCTTTGGAAGTTGAACGGACTTCCAGAATGGATTCTGTTCGTCTTCCAAGGTTTGACTGTATTTGACACATGCTTTTCCCGCTTATCCTGCATCACTGAAACAGATGTAACAAAGGTGGTAGACATGTTTGCATTGAAAGTGTGGAAATCCTTTCTTATACTCATGAGGCTGTTCTTCAGTGGTGGTTTTTTCCCCTGGGGAGGAAGTAGTCTTAGGGTTGCAGAATTGCTGCAGCTGGCGCCAACTCCCATTCCCCTGCTTAGCAGAAAGAACACCACATGAGACTTCAGTATTAGCAGATAGAATACAAGGGAATCCATGAGAGAGTGCCATATCTGCTACAACTTGCCTGATCAATCATGTTATCAGACAATTTGGTGTGGAAGCTGCAACTTGGGGCCTGTAGGAGAGTAAGTGCCTGTGGCTTTCTTAGGCGCAGTATCTAGTATATCTTCCCGTGATGACACTGAGATTCTCCCATTTGCACTACCTTCTATAACAGCCACAGCTTGATAAAACTTAATGTGTGCCCTCTGGTTCTCTCAGACTATTAGTACATTCTGTCTCTTATCATTTTGGCAAGCTGATTTTTCTCTAACCTCAAAATAAGAGTCCTTCCAGGAAACAATTGCCTCTGAAGCAGAATCCATCCTTGGGAGCAGCCTTCCTCAACATGGTGCTTTCCAGACATTTTGGGCTCCAGCTCCCATCAGCCCAGACAACTGGCCAGGCACCCTGGAGCTGATAGGAGTTGCCTTCCAGATGTTCCGAACCCATGTGGTAAAGGTTTCTCTGAAGCCAAATAGAAAAAGCCATCAGGTGCTGCTGTTTCTTCAGCTCCTCCTTGCAGTGCCTGTTAAGAAACCACACATTTGTCTAGACTTACTACTCATAAGCAGTTTGATAATACAAAGTAAAGTCCGTATATCCCATCTGCTTGCTCTCTACATGTTTGCTCCACAAACTCCTCACTTAAGAACAGAGTCCTCTTTCCTGATCCTATGCCTTGGCACCGCTGCTTTTTAATTTAGCCTGGCTACCAGCTCTATATTTTTCCTAGATCTCCTGCAGCATGGGCTCTCAGCTAGGGCGCATTTACCTGGAAGTCACAAGGTGGAAATGCTTTAAAGACAACAAACCTGGAATTCAAGTCTCAAGATTTCTTGGACACTTGTCATTGGGGGTCTGCACGATGGAGAAATATGGCTAATTATGTGCCTGGAGCATTGTTCCTCTTGCAGGATTGCACTTGTTTCCCTTTGTTGTTCGTGGTGTGAACTTTGCCACTTCCAAAGGTCCAAGGCACTGCTTAAAAATTGTAGCGAGTATGAAAGGGAGTGTAAAACAGCAGTTAATCAGTAATGCAACTTGGGGTGAAAAGGTTTGAGTAAGCCAGTATAGGACTTTAAAGCTGAAACTTTAAAGCATGAGGCTGAAGCTGGTTCCTAGTTTCTTATCTGAAGTTCCTTCTCCATTTTACAGTTCAGAGGTACAGATGCAACACGAATCTTAAACAGAACTATATGCCAGAACAAGAATCTCACTGTCTCACACTATATGTCTGTGCCATTGTAGCTGTACCCTAGACATGCCCTGATGACATTTTTTCACCCAAAGCTTCACTGGTGTGTGAAAGGACTTGTTAGAGGAAAACTGGTTCCTGGGTTGTTGGTTGGTTTTTTGCTACAATGCATAAATTACTTGCTGGCTGAAATTAAACAATTTGGGCGGACCAAGTGTTTTTGGTAGTAAATCTCTTCTTAGATGCTGACCTGGAAGGCATTGTGGCTGATATAATCTCTTACCAAATCAAATATAAAAAACCCAAAGCTTTAGGATACAGTGCTGTGTTAGCTTGCAGGGGATACAGCAACTTTTCAACAGTTCAGTTGCACTGACATGTGCTTCTTCAGTTTTGTTGTTCTGAGATAGTGCTGGAGAGCAAGAGAAGCGGCTGTTTCTGTGAAGGTATGAAATCTGCCCAGAGAACCTCAAGTCGGGAGGCACCATACAGATGTCAGAAATAAAATCCGCCTTCCAAGCTTTGCTTTGATGTCCGTGTAACTGACAATAACATCGTTGCCTAAACCCAGTATGTATCCATCAATTTCAAAGTGCCATGGAAATTATGATGTGCTTTTAGACACTCTGTAAGCTGCTTAGGATGTAACTTTCTGAGAAAAATGGGGTAGACACCTATGATGTTAACAGGCAGCCTGCTGTGAAGCTCTGAGGCCTTCCGAACAGAGGAAGATGTGGCCCAGCCAGGAGTTCAACAGGTAGCAATTTTAAAGTCAGCTTGTCATTGTACAGATATTTCAATGTTCAAGCCTCTCATTTACATGTCATCACAAATGCTGATTGAATAACCTGCATTTGAGCACTCAAGCTTTAAATAGGTTTTAGGCGATCCCTTGTTGCAGGCTCTGTGTTGTGAAGCCAGCGTGGGCTCACCCTTTGTCACCCCACTCAGTGTTGGGCCCACTTCACCCTTGCTGCCATTATCACCAGCTGTTCCCTTGCCACAGAATGGGCTGCCAAAGGAGAAGGTGGCAACTGCATCCTTCCGTCTAAGACAGAGGGAAAGGGCAAGACAGTGAGCCAGAGGCAGCAAGTAGGTGCAGCAGGTGGCTTGTGATTGGGTCCTTGTTCTGAAATGCATCTTGACAGGCAGGGGGGGCAGCTTGAAAAAAATATTGGGGGGCCCAGGTAAGCCCTGCCCCTCATAATCAATTACACGATGCAGTGTATGCACACTATCTGAATGGCAATGCCCAACAACTTTTTTTGGGGGGTGGCAGCCATCTCAAATATTTTACTGGGGGCCAAAGCCCTCTCAGCCCCTAGGGGTTGGCTCCTATGTTGACAGGTGCCCAACCATGCTAACCTGGGATGCTGAATTTAGCCACCACAAATTGTACATTTATATCATTAGAAGGTTGCCCTGTGTGAAGTACAGTCATACCTCGGGTTACAGACGCTTCAGGTTGTGTTTTTTTGGGTTATGGACTGCTGAAACCCAGAAGTATCGGAACGGGTTACTTCCAGGTTTCAGTGGTCACACATGCACAGGAGCGCTAAATTGTGCTTTGCGCATGCGCAGAAGCGCCAAATCACAACCTGCTCGTGCACAGACGTGCCACTGCGGGTTGCGGACACTGCAGATTGCAAACGTGCATCCCGCACAGATCACGTTCACAACCTGAGCATCCACTGTATATTAGACTGAAGCAATGTCTAGAATATCACTTTGGTTCAACATATTTTCATGTGTTGTATCCCTGTGCTCTTCAGTTCACAGCTCAGTACTTCCAAATAACTCAAGTGATCCCAAACCATAACATAAATACCAAAAGAATGACTTTCTCTTTTATGCTTTTAACAGTATTGAGGTCTGGTTGGGAAGTTTGGTTTTGGCATAACACTCTCCCAGTACGGTGCCCAAGGAGTGTTTCTGTGTTCAGCATGAGCACTGCAAGTTGAAAATGAGCTTGTGGAAGTCACTGCTACTGTTCCAACCATGATTGAGTGTATTCTGCTATTCTTATACTCATTCATTCATTCATTCATTCATTTATTTATTTATTTATTACATTTTCATATCGCCTCCCATAAAGTTTTGAGGTGATGTTCAACAATATTAACATATCCATTCCAATACAGGACAAAAATGCAACTGAAGAACCAGAGCAGAGTTAAAATTATTCAGAAGACACCTAACATAATTGATGTGCACACTCATCTAAGCTCAGCGACAAAATGGCTTCACGGTGCTACCTATGTGCTTATCTTTTAGAACTGCAGTACGGGCAACTCCCATTTATGCACATTCAAGACACGTGCAACGGCACATGCATGCATCGCTGTGAACTTGGAAATGGCACAAAGGGGCAAAAATGGCCCTAAAAAGCATGTAAACTGCAAAACGGCACAAAAACAGTGCTTAGCAATCCCACAAGCCATTGCAAGTGCAGGAGCCCTTGCACCAACCTTTTGAGGCCTGTGGAGAGTTTGAGTTTGAGCAAGAAGGTTTGATGGGAGTGATTATGGTGTTTGCATGCTTTTTCAATGGTGCTCCCAATATATGTGATTTCACAGTTGTGCAGTGCCTCAAAACCTAACCCCCACGTGAATGAGGAGTTGCCAGTACTCAGGTTTGCAGCAAAATTGTCCTCTGTTTGCTGTCATGGGGCACCACACTGAGGTGGTTATGTTCTTGAACTCACATGTCAAAACCTTTGCTCAATTCTCCATTACTGGCTTTTTTTGCCATGCTATTGGTTTTAATGAGGAACAACAGGTACCTTCAGTATGGTGTCCCAGATCTAGGGCACATGGGGAAGATGCTTTGATATTTCTGCCATTGGCCAGAGAACATAAGGCTATTGAAAGGTTATATCTTGTCCCTTCTGAGAAGGCTAGTGGCAAGAGGGAAGACCTGACTGACCATGGTCACTTGGCAGAGAACAGAAGGGAGCTCGCTTCTTTCCTTTCTGCCAGAAGGAACTCTGCTCCATTTGTCCTTGGATGGCACAAGCAAGGGAATAGCATATTCAGCATGCCAATCATAGGAGCCCCAAACATCTAGCGAGCAACTTGGCTGGAGATGCCATTCAATATGAAGATGAAGCAGAAGAAATTGGAGCTATAATACTGATGTGTATTTCTCATTTCCCCAGCTGTCAAAGGGTAATGCTACCAGGGTTTTAGCTTCCTTTTTGCAGGAGATATCTCTGGAGACTGATGGCATTATTGTAATATTTGATATAGTTATGCAACCAGTTACATGTAGAGGTAAGCAGTCCAATAGTCACAGAAGGCAGTAGATTCACTGTCCCACATCAACACCCCAGAGAGACGTGCCTCTACCCTCAAGGTGCTTTGCAGCCTCCAGTTAATCTCTCTTTCTTTAATTCCATCACTGTCTCATGCTCTGCCTCTTTCTCGCTGCTCTTTAAACCACAGTTTTCCCACCCACAAACTTTAAGACCCATGCTTAGCTGGGGAGGGATTAGTCATCCTCCAAAAACTGCTTTAAAAAAAATTGAGGGATGATCAAGAAACCATTCTCTAACCATTAGTTCTCCTTAGGGAAACATTGGTCACCATGCCTGAGCCATTAGTCAACAATCTACTTCACGAAATATATGTGTGGCATTGCTTTGCTGAAAACACAAAATACAATACTAAAATACAAAATAGAAATTAAAAAATAAATAATAAATAAACAAACAACAACATTGTGGCACCTTGAAGATTAACAAATTTATTATCACATAAAGTTTTGTGGACTAAAACCCACTTCATACAAAAATGTTCATACAGGTGAAATACTTCATATGGGTGCTGCCACTCTTTCTGGGTGACTGATAGCCACTGGATAAAGAAATGCAGACTACCTCAAGTATATTATTTGATATGAACTCTCTGCTCTCTTTAAAGACTCATGCATGTGAAAACCTGAAAAGCAAGTTTGGACATTACATTAATTTATTGAGTTTTCAACACTGACCAAATTAATTCATCTTAAAAGGAGGGACTCTACTTTGTCAGATTTGATGATGGAACAAATCTGGAAAGAGGTTTGAAGTAGTTCTCAGCAGAGATCTTTCCTAACCCTTGATATATGAATGTGGGTTTTTAAAATGGAAGATGCCAGTGATTAAACTTGGGATGTTCTACATACAAAAATGTCTTCAATCACTGAGATACGTCCCCTTAGCAATGGGGAAAGCCTATGTCATATGATATGAAGTTAACAGATGCAGTAGCAATCCTAACCAATAATACAATCCTATGCCTGTTTATGTGAAAGTAAATTGCACTATGTTGAATGGGGGCTTACTCCCTTGTGTGACTGCAGCCCTAATTTTTTCTAGAACAGGGATCTGGGTTTTTTTTAATATGAAAGTTTATATTTTATCTTATGGTTATGAGGTACAATTTCAATTTGTGCAAAACAAAAATTGTTGCATCACCCTAACCATGGCTGGGGAAGCTGTGCTCCCCCAGGTATTGCTGAACTCAGACTTCCATCAGCCCCAGCCAGCACAGCCAATGTTCATAGGAGTTTCAGTCCAGCAATATCTGGAGGGCCGCAGCTTTCCCGTCCCTGTCCTACAACTTGCTTCTCAGAATTATGTGGTGATGTTGGTGGGGCAACCCAGCTAGATGGGTGGGGTATAAATAATAATAATAATAATAAATTATAGCAGATGATACTGTTCCTTCTGATACAAGTGTGCCAAAAATGGCAAATATCTTTATGGAATCTGAAATCAGGAGATGAAAGGAATAGGGGAAGGCACTGAACTATACAGTTTGAACACACATTAGAGAACACTTATTGCTCATCAAGCTTTGTTCACTAATGCAGTGAGTGGATGAAATACCACATCTCTCTGGCAGTGGTACAGATAACACAAATACTAAGTGACATGATTTATTTTATTTCAGAATTTGTATGCTGCCTTTCAGGAAAACCCTCCTAAGGTTGTTCACATTAAAACAGAAAATAAAAACAGAAATACTGAATCAGTGCAGGACAAACTTGGTGAAACTGGATCTCCGTGTGTGGGTCCTTAAATACTTTAACTATTCATTGTATGCACACAATTGGCCTCAGCTGCAAAGCCTTTCATGAACAGCAAGAGAAGCGTATTTCTACACCTCAGCATAGAATACTAGAATTGAAGAGGGTCCTCTAGTCCAACCTCCTGCAGTGCAGGAATATTTTAGCCCAACATGGAACCCACAACCCTGCAATTAAGAGCCTCATGATCTACTGACTGAGTTATCTCAGCAGCCATCAACTTTCAAGTAGCTTATTGGCAGTATTATATTTGCTGGCTGACCAATTTATTTGTTCAGCGGATTGTGAGTTCATAGGATGGGTAGGTAGGCAGTTACGGTTAGGAGATGGTTGATAGTTGACTTGAGAACCTGGGTTTTTGTATGAGTAATCCACTGTCAGCACTTGGGGGAAGATGGCACTCCTCCAGCTAAGAAGACAGATATTTGTGCTTGAGTAAGTGAAAGATGCAGCAGAAAAATTAGCTTGGGGCTGCAATGCAATTGCTGCCTCAGGGGTTTCTCTGCTCTATGGGGAATCTTCTGCCTTATGTGTGTCTGTCTGCTACTTATGCTCTGCTTGTATATTTGTAATTAAAGCACTATTTTGAAAACACCTTAGGTTTTTTTAGCTGTCTCTCTTCAAAAGGAACTAAATACGTTAGTGCTGTTCCTGGAATTCCTCACTACTCAGGAAAGTGGGAAATGTTTTAACAACAGACTTTTGAACTACTGTATAGTGTGCAGACCAATATAAAAGAGTGGGGCTAAAAATCAATGTGGTTCCTACATATCAGCTTTCTCAGTGGTGGGGAACCTCCAGCCCGTGGACCTAATTATGCCTTCCAGGCCTCTACATTTGGTCCGCGAAGTTTGGCCCAAACCATGCCCACCTGTCCATTTTCTGGTGTCCTATGTGGCTCAGGTAAACTTGTGGGGGTCAAATTCAAAATGATTTTTTCTTTCCAGCTGTTAGTAGTTTGGTATGTGGGTGGCCTTTTCTGTTGCTGCAAAAAGAGCAGAATTATAGCTGGAAAGGAGGAAGCAGGAATAAGAGTTTATTGGGTTTAAATGCTCAATGTCAGCATGGCATCGGTATGGTGAGTTTGTTGCCACCATAAACATGGCTCACAATGGTTAACACTTTGGGAGATGGCTGCAGCAAGGGGATGTGAGAATATGAAAGACATTGTTGCTAAACCTGATGAAGATGCCATGACATCCATGATATCCAAGAGAGATGTGATTTCCAGCAACTGGTTTACAGAGGCATCCTGCACCTAGCCATGATGGTTATGCTCCAACAACACTGGCACAGGCAGCATACCTCTTTGTACCAGTTGCTGGGCATTGCAACTGGTGAGGATGCTGTGGGACTTAGGTCCCACTTGCAAGCTTATCATCAACATCTGGGAGAACAGGCTGCTGGGATAGTAGGCTGGCCCAAAGGTCTGATCCAGCAGAGGTTTTTACACCATGGTTTTTGTTTTCACTAGGAATGCTGACTTTCACAGGTTTTTATAAAGGTACTTGATATAAAACACAAATTCTTCTCATGTCAGATTTCTCTCTTTTAATAGCAAAACCATCGCCAGATTTACTCGGCAGCAGCAAGTCTCTCCTGGGTTTCACTAGGACGGACTCCCTGTGTTAAGTGCAATTAGGCGGCAGCCTAGCTGTTGCCAACCCAGTGGCGTAGCGTGGGGGGTGCAGGGGGGGGGCCGCACCGGGCGCAACATCTGGGGGCGCCCGCTCGCAGTGCTAAAATCCACGGGTTAGGGGGCGCAAATTACTTGCCTTGCCCCGGGTGCTGACAACCCACGCTACGCCACTGTGCCAACCCAAGCATTACTGCACAGAGGGCTGGATCCCGTGTTACTCATGCGTAGGGCAGACTCGCCGGCATCAGTGGGGTTGAAGACACAGCCATGGATAACCTGGATCCGCCCCGTGAACTCGGCTCCACGCGCACCTCCACTCTCTGCTTCTCCTCGTTTCCTCTCTGCGCCCCCGGAGCCCAGGGGTCCCCCAGAGGATCCGGCGCGCGGACCAGGAAGAGCCCTTTCCCCCGGTTCCTGCTGCGCCTTTCACCGTTGCCATGGCCAACCGTCCGCGCCTCCCCGCCCCCCTCCGCATTTCCGCGCGCGGCCAGCTTTGGGCGGTAGCTGCGCCCGCGGTGGCCCCCCGCCTCCGCGTGGCCATGCGCGATGACGTACGCGTGACGCAAACGGCGGGCGTGCCGGCGGCGGCGGCGGAGGCTCGGGGCCCCTCCCCCAGAAGATGGCGAGTCCGTGCGGGAGGCAGGAGTGCTCCATCGAGAGGCGCGGCTTCCGCCACCAGCTCGACTCGTGGCGACACCGGCTGCTGCGCTGTGTGGGTGAGGGACCATGGGGGGGCGGAGAGGGGAGCGGAGCCCGGGCGGGCGGGCGGAGGGGAAGCGGACCGCCTGTGTGGAGACCCCCCCCCCTCTTTTCACCTCCGCCCCACTTCCCCTCATCTCTCTCCACACAGTGAGGGGAGAGAGAGCGCTGAGCCCCTCCCCCACCCACTCCTCGGTTCGCCCGCCGGCTGACCGCGCGCGCGCCCTCGCTCGCTCCCTCCCGCGCGGATTAGCCGCTCCACGCGCGCCTCACACCCCTCCCCCTTCCTCGCGCCTCACGGAGCAACCGCGGCCTAGGCTCCGCCCCGCCCACTCCGGCCTGGTCTCTCCTCTCCCTCCCTCCCCCGCCCCCTCTCGGGAAGGTGGGAGGACGGGGGAGAGAAGAGGGCCCTTTGTTTGGGGGAAGGGGGTGAGCTGGGCTGTGTCCGCCGGAATGGGTCAGGGAAGGAAGTGCTTAGGGTGGCCTCCTCCCCACCCCCCCTCGCCCGACTATATATTTATTTATATAGATATTACGCCCCCCTCTCCCGCCCCTGGTCAGAGGGTGATTCGGCTTGGGAAAGTTACCCTTGCTGGGGATGATGGCAGAGCAGGATTGTTCCGGGGTGACCACGCCCCTCTCCCATTTCCAGATTTTTGCACACAGGTCATTCTTGCTTCCCCTTCCCCCTAATCGGTTTGCTCCTTGCTTTCCTATGTTCAGCCACATTGTGTCCGTGTGGCCAAGGAGCTAGGATCCTGCTCCGTTTATCCCCTGGTGCTGAATTGTGTATAAGGATGTGTGTGTGTGTGTGTGTGTCTAAATATTATAGTCACCGATTTACCTTGCAGAATGTTCTCAGATGTTAGGAAAAATATACCCTATTGCCATGATACCTCTTGTTGAAAAGGTAGTATTCCCCTAAATCTTTTGGATTGTGAAGATGACAGAATAACTTGCCTTGGAATCTCCATAAGCTGCTAGGGTTGAGAACCACTGTGCTAGGGAAAGCACATTTACTTTTTATAAAATATAGAAGCAGGTGAAAAGGTGCAGTTATATGGAAGGGGATATTATTTATAATGCAGTCTTCAGGTTGAACTGACAAAGCTCCTTTCATGTGAAATACAGGTTTATTTCAACATGTAAGAGTGTTTTCTGCTCATTTAAATGTCTTTAAAATCCCATGTGCTTTCTCCTTTGATTTCTTTAGATAATAATACATCATTCCAACATGTTAAGACAGTAGCTTTGTTAATACACAGAGATGGACTACATACTATTAAACTTACAATGCAGTCATGCATTCTTACTAGGAATTAATACCACCGTTTTCACTGAGGTTTATCCCTTAAAAGTGACTTAGGGATATCAGCTTTACTATCCTGAAACACTGAGTATTTACTGAGTAAAAAAGCAAAGGCAGTAGAAGCAGATCATTTTAAGTTGAACTCTAGTTTCCTAGACAGCAAAAGAAGGATGCTGATCATGTTAACTGTAATCCAGCAAGTCACCTTAAAATTCTGTAGCAGTGCCTGCTTTTCTTAATTGTAATTTAACTGCCTTTACAACTCTTGCTTAAACAGTAGCCCCTTTTTAGCTGTAGTTAGTAATTACTCAATATTCACCTGTATAATAGAAAACACTGAAATTATTGTCTTCTTTTTAAAAAAATAGAAACACTTTTTGTTGCACTAGTGCATGTATTAAATGACATTCAGTACATTGTCATATTTGTTTAACTGTATCAAAAAATAGACCAGGGCTTGGGAGAGAACCACAAGCACATCTGAATGATGTCACTGGTTACAAGGTGGGTCAGAGTTAACTGGTTGACTAAAAAAAGGAATGGCTTCTTGCCTTTTGGAAAAGCTTCAGCAGGTAATGCATTAGAATATTTCTTCAGGAGAAAGATGTGCTGTGAGTGTGCTTGTTTGTATTAGCATCTATCAGTTAGGTGCCTGTCTCTGGAAGATCATTTTACTACTTCCTCTGCCTGATGGAACTGAACACAAATTTATTCTTCATTCTAGTATCTTTTTTATGTACTTGAATGGTGGTGTTTGTGTCCGAGTGTTAAAGTATACTAGAAGGTTAAAGGCTAGCAATCGTTGCACATATCTGCTCCAATTATTTCAGGTCATCAGTTACTTGAGTTATTATGTATCCCTGTTAGTACTTGTGGACATTTGTTTGAAATTCTGTGATTTGCAGGGGAGATTGCTACTGATGTTTTACTCAAGCTTGGTCAGAAATACTAAGGATGTCTGCAAACTCAAAAAAATTAATATCCAGTGGTAGTCATACTCAGAGTAGACCACTTAAGTATGGATTTCAGTGGGTCTACTCTGAGTAGGAAACATGTTGGAGCACTTCTGATATGTTGGAGCACTTCTGTTGCTGATTTGGAAAAAATGAACATAGCATCTAGGGGGAACAATTCTTTTTGCTTCTCTCCCCACCCCATGGTCTTGGTATCTATGTGGGTGCACTTTCCCCCCTTTTGTGTAAACAGAAGATATGAAGGAAATGACTAAGCTACGAAGGTTAATCACCTAGCTATCCAGATTATTTTTTGAGGTAAAGTACAAAAACATTTTAGAAGGTCCAAAGTATAATTGTGCTTGTAGCATTTTATCTTGATAGCATTGCACCTAACAGTTTGAACTTCAAATTGATCAGTTTTATGAGGTCTTAGCTTCATAAACTTCCAGGGTGCAATAAGTATTGGTGATATTTCCCCCTGATCTTTCTCTGGGAAAGTAAAATATTTGAGTTTATGAGTCCATTCCAAATAAAACTTTAGTGGGTGGGAGGATTGGTTTGGTTTGCATACAGGACTTTAGGTTTTGTCTCAGGTAACAGTACTGGGAAAGAGAACTAGCTGTGGCTTCAGAGGCAAGGTTCTAGTTCCAATGGAAGACAGGTTGATTATGTGTGGCAGCTATCATTGGTCTTATTTGGGCCAATAAGTCCATAAGAAAACTGTTAATTTTATCTTGTGTTCATGGTCTTTGGTTAGGCCATATTGCAGTAACAACATTTTTAATAGAAGTCTTGGAGGAAGTATGGAGAAAGTCCAACTGGGATTTTTAAACATCTAAATCAGTGTTTGTGATCCAGGGCGGGAGGGAGGCATTTGATGATCTTGAGTGGGGACAGAAGTGTTCCCAAAATATGTACAGTATAAGTAAAAAAACAAAAACAAAATTTCAATCCATTTGAGAATTAAAATAAAATAATGTAGGAGCCAGGTTTGAAGGGGAAGAGTGGGATTTTTATATTACTAAAAGGGGGCATGGATTTTTAAAAAAATTAAGAAACACTGATTTAAAGGCTTTGAATTTTACTAGAACACAGTGTTAAAAGTTAGCAAGTCAGTTGTTTTGATAGAACTATAATGAAGTTTAGCTGAGAGTATTAAAAATTGGAATGGAAATCTTTAGTTCTATTCTTACCAAAATATGCTTTGATTAAGTGAGCTCTCCTTATTGCTCAGGATTTGGAAGCAAATATATATGATTTGTTTGATTTTGCGTTGTTAAAAATGAGGTCATTTGCCTGGATGCCAGGCCAGCGAGTTTAAGTTTGAAATGATAACCACTTGTCATTTTGCAAGTTATCAGATATCTGTGCTCTATGTATTGTAATAAAAAGTGCTATAACTGGTGCCAGGAAGGTTACATGCTAAGATAGCCAGATTTTCATCTTGCTGTTGAAAGCTACACATCTGTGAAGTGATATGACTGATTATTGGGGGGGGGGGGGGTTAAATACCAATAGCGTAGCGCTGAGTTGTAGTTTTGATTTGCATGTTTTAGAAATTAGGAGTGTGTTTTTCAGGGTTTGATACGAATCTCATTAATTTGGAATGCTCTGAGGGAATAATGGAAGTTTCAGATAGAGGCTTGATACTAAGGGCTACTTTCTAACACTTTCTAACACAGGGAACAAAGTCGACAAGCTTTATTTTTATGGTTGCTTTTGGTATTGATAAAAAGTAATTCACAAGATACTTTTATTACCTAATATCTGAATGTCCCTATAAGTGCTGCTTTAGAATTTATATGCACGAGACCTTCATGCAGGCATCATAGTGACACTCACACTTACCTGGCTCCAGATTCCAAAAGATGTAATTCTGTGAAGCTGAAGTATGATACTTAAAATTAGAAGCACAGTGAAGACAAGGAAATATGTTCTGTCACTATTCTGGTAAATTTTAATAATCTGTCAGAAAAATAAAATCACAATTTTCTTCTGACTCTTAATGAAAGTGCGTTATAATAATGTATGTTTTGTTTCCTGTTGATAGTGTACATGCCAATATTTTGTTCAACCTTCTCCCTTTCATAGGAGCTCCACTAATATACTCCTGAACCTACTTCATACACTTCCCTGAATAGTGAAGAAAAAATGACCCCGTAAACCTTCAATGTGCCCATATGTTTCCTTTTTTGTACATGCTATAACCTGTTGGATTTGGCTCTAAGCCTTTTAAAAATCATGAACATCCTGGGAAACTAAAATCCATCATTATGCATGGTCTACATAATAGGAGCATTGTAGATTGTAAATCAAGTACCTCTGAACTTGGGAACATTGTGAGTGGGTGTGCAACTACAGGTTGTTCAGTATTACATCTAGTTTTCATTTTACAGTGCTAGATACTGTATAAAAGTTAAAATATGGAATTGGTATTACTATAGATGCATACACTTACAAACCTTGAATAGCCTGATGGTTATTCTTCCCAAGATGTAAAGCAGTCATGCTTATTTCTTCGATCGTGAATAGAGGCTGTTTTCATTGACTTCTGTTTGTAGGCTTTTCTGGTTGTTCAGCATCAAATATGCAGGTAACTCGGGACTTGCAGAGCAGTGGAAAATGTTAAAACAACAAATCTTCAACAAAATGCACAATGCACATTTAGAGAACTGCACATGTTCTAGCTACAGAGACCAGCATTCTGTTCTCAAAATGTCTATGTGAAGCTCATACATCTATAAGTGATAACTGAAAAAATAATTGAGCCCAGCTTTCATGTGTTATAAAAATAGAATATGCTTTTCATACACGACATACATATAACTGTTCTATTCAGCTATCTCTACCTGTGTACAAAATACCTTCTAACACTGTCCTCTGACCTAAGATGGCCCTGGTTAAGCAGCATATACAGATATTGAAATGTTTTCTTCTCATTGGGATCTTCTTTGACTAAAGAAGGAAACCCCTTCCTTTTGCATCTTTTGTGGTTTCTCAGACATGTGCTAAGAATATATGGTATATGTTGCATTGTGCTTTGAACTTTGTCTAAATTATATAAAGTTAGTTACAGGATTTGTGTCTGTTGTGAGAGCTCAGTGGGTGTTAAAAGTATGAAACCTAACTCTGAGGACCTTGCCATTATTAGTTCATACACTTATTCCATTTTTTCTTGGCCAAGAAAAAAAAACGATGCACATTTAATAATGAGATTTTATAAACCATTCGGATTATGTACAAAAAGGTCCAAAACATGGTCAATGGTACTTCTGGTTAATTCTTGTCATTCCAGTAGAGTAATAAGGCTTGGTTATGGTGTGTGTGTGTGTGTGTGCAGTTCTCCTGGGGAGAGAAAGAGCTGGGAGGGACTGCAGCATAGGGAAGGTAAATTGCACAAATGTTCTGTTTCCTGACCATTGGAAATAAATTGAAGCTCTTCTTACTGTTGCAGTTATTCTGAAAATGCTTATTCAAAAATTTTCATCTTGAATCCCATGAGATTATATTGAGTGAAACAGTTACATTTCATTTTTCTTGTATTAAGTACTGAACTTAATTTCTTATCTACATTAAGAAGACCAACTTGGAAAAGTTGGTCCAATACTAATTGGCCAGAGTTCTAGGCAAAAAAAAAAAAAAAAGGCAGCCAACCCTAATATAAATTGACCCTTTTGTTTCCTGCTCCAGTAATGTTCAAAGGAATAAACAATTGTAGAAATTCATTTTCGGGTTACGTTTTTAAAGGGGAATTTGCATCTCTTGCTTCCTTGCCACTGTTTTTGGGTGCTTCCTTCCTAATTCCATTTCCTCCTTTAGACATCTAACTATTTCCCCTGCTTCATCTTCATTCTCAGTTCTGAATCCTTTATTTCAATACTACATCATATGACTCTTTCCCCCACCACATCTTCATGCCTAGCTTGCTGCATGCTGACCACTGGCAAAGTCTCCCTCCCTCAGTGACTTTTAAATATATATATAAGTAAAACTCTAGATTGACCTCAGGGTCAATCTTAAGGTCAAACTTACCACATAAACTTCTATGTTCCTGGAATATGCTTTGCTGAGAATGATACAATTGAAGTATAGAATTTTATTTATTTCCTGTTGAAGCCAAACTTTCTTAAAAAAAGAAAAAAAGTTCCAGGGAAACAAAAAAAATCTATCTAGTACTGTATCATTGTCTAAGATGGGGTAGACAGACAGTAATTCAGGATCTCTGGATGATTTTTTGTAGATCAGCAAGTATTTTTGACTCCCAGTTATTAAACAATGGCAACAAAACAACTTTTCCTACCAAAATTAGTCTGCTGAAATGAAGATTAATCTGGATTAGACTGTTGTGTGAAAAGAAAATGCTCAGAATATGCTCAAAGGCACTTTGTTCTTTAATTATGCGTGCCTTGCGCAGGGCTCTGGTTGGTAGATCTCAGAATTCTAGTGAAAAAACAAAGTTGATCTTACCAGTGTAAGATCTGCCCACCCTGTCCTAATCTACTAGTCAGATAAGCAGTGTGTAAGAGTGAAGAAAGCTGATTGGTACAATGGCTTACAGCAAGTGACTCTAGCACAATGAGACAAGAGTGTCTTTAGTGTGACTTGAAGGCACAGTGTTGTATCCAACAAAGTCATTGCATGAGCAGAACAACTTCTGCTTTTGCAACAGAACTTCTCTCTCCCCTGCTTTCCACAAAGCAGATAAGGGTTGCATGGGGGGAGGTGAGGGAAGGGATGTTCTGTTGTGCCAGTGTTAGTCCTGCTTGCACACTGACTTGCACATCACCTTTTCTAACTTCTTGATCTTTTGCAGTCCCCTTTATCTCCTTTTCATCCATTACAACTAATCCTCTGTTTCCTTTGAACATTTTTGTTGTGTGCTAGAATTTCATTACATGTCATTAGCACACTTTCCTGAAATGTGATGTGTTTTCCTTCGTATGTTCCTAAATTCATTTATATTTTTGTTCCTGCTAATGTTTGCAACATTACCCAGTGTAGTACCATCTGTGAATTTAACTAACATGCTGTTTACCCTTTCTTCCAGATCCCGTTTCTGATCCTACTTCCACATTTGGGAGTATGCAAGGGACAAAAACACCTCTTTGCGTAGCTTGACTGGATGCCCCAAGACTAGGATGTTAGTATATTTAAACCATTTTCCTTCCTTTGTTATGTTGCCAATAACTATTTGTACGTTGGTTGTTTGGCTATGATTGGCTATTGTGGCACTTTATAAATAGCAGTAGTAAAAAAAGTTAACTTACAGAGCTTCTGTAAAGTTTGGCCAAGATGTTGAAAATGTGTGCCAAAAGCCTAGTGCCTAATTAATCCCAATATGATAGGTTCTTGGAAGCTCTGACTACTGTCTGTTCCCTTTATCAAGTGAGAGTTGAGAAAGCTCAGTATTTTTAACTAAAATAAAGCCAAATGTACTTGGGGGTCTGATATTAGGTGTCTGTTTCTCCAAAATGGAATAAAAACTTTGTGATTATGGTATTATAAAATGGTTTGCATTCAGGTGTTTTGTGCAAGATAATTTTAAATAGTGGCTGTATGTTGAGATGATTCTAGTCTGTAGAGACTTTAATATCTAAAACACAAAAATAATGGCATTGGTTTTTTTCCATTATTTTTATTTGGTTCAGAATAGTCTGTGCTCCATAGTTTAATACCAATCTTTCTCAGTAAAGTCTCCATCTTGAGTAGGAGAGCTGCAAATTGCATGAAATACATGACTTTGGTGTCTGCTTCATTTATTTCTTTTTATTTTGTAATGTGAGGGATTGACTGAAAACTTAATAATTTGATGGGCATAGCTGAATCAGCCTAATATGAAAACATGGTTCCCCTACCATATTCTAAATGCTATGCAAAGCAGTTTGTAAATGGTCAGATCCCTAGAACTTTCTCTTAACAGTAATGTTAGCTTTGTCAATAACTTTTCAGAAATGTCTTTTGCTTCCCTTTGTTCAGTCTCCAAATGAAGCATGAAATGAAAGAGAAAGCAAACATACAGGAAGACATAATAGAGGTGTCCTGCTATAACTGGAATCATAAGGGGCAGTGATAAGAATAAGTGAACAGGCAATGCAGTCAAAGGGGAAGTTCATTGGAGTGGGAGGGTGAAGGGGAAGCATGGGATGTGGTCCTTTTTGCCACTTGGCTGCTTGTCCAGGGGCAATTGCTACTTACCAACTTGCTATTCTTTGACACACCACTGGTCCATCTAGTTACCGGCAGAGGTTCTCCAACATCAAGCACTGATAGTTTTTCCTGTCACTGCTGCCTGATATCTCTTAAGTGGAAATGACACGAATCTCTCATATATTTTGTTTGGAAGTGTTTAACAGGAGTGAATGAAATACTGTATGGGGTGAGTGGAAAAATGGTTAAGTTCAAGATGCAGAAATCTGTGGTGAGGAGGAATGAATGAACCAGTGGAGTATTTGAAAGTGGTTGAAAAAAGCAGAGAGTTGTGAATGGGTAAAGGAAAAAAGGAGATGGAAGGGTGATTGGGGGGACAGTAGCATTGCAGTAAGATTGTTCATATCACTGCAGCAGATGAGAGGGGCTGTACGCTAAGGGAATAGAACCAGAAAGCAGTTTAGAGAAGATAGTTTTATAAAACGCTACACCATGCATAGTATAGTATATATTAATTAATTAATTATATTTATATCCTACCTTTCCTCTAAAGAGCACAAGGTGATGTACATGATTGCTTTTTCCTTGTTTTATCCCCACAGCGACCATGGAAGGTAGGGAAGGATGAGAGACTGATTGGCCCAAGGTCACCCAGTGAGTTTATTGTAAATAAAGAGCAATGTGCAGTGATTAACTTGTGGTTTCAGTGGCAATTCTGGGGCACTTGGCATTCCTTCTCTGGAGCTCTGTGCCCTTTTCTGGTCAAAGCTGGAGCCACCAAGCCTAGATGGATTTAAAAGAGCAAGGCAGATCAGGTCCAGCCAGGAAGAAGAGTAGAATAGGATCTGAGGCAAATATCAGGGACAAAAGGGATGTGAAAGTGAAGCCTCTTATACTTTGTGTGCCACAACAGTTTGGCCCCAATGAGCAGGGTTAAGAGTGGGCAAGAATGATTTCTAGCATAATGCTCATGCAATTCACAGTTGTATTTGGCCTTGATTACAGAAGGACTCCAAAGCCCTTTCCAGAGCTGGCTTCATGCTTCAGTAACATTAATTTGGTTTGAGTAGACACAATGCTTTCCTATATTGTGCCTGTTTAACATACATCTAAGCTCTGATTGAATTACCACTGATTGCATTTTTTGTACCACATTGCCATTTAGCTCCCACTTTATATATTGATTTTCCCTAACCCTTGTGTATACAGTACATATTTGCCAACTCAGATCACACTTCCTGCATCTGACAATTATTCTTTCTAAGGTGCCACAGGATTCTGTTCTTGGTGCAACAGACTAACACAACTACCCCTCTGGAAAAATTGGTCTCTGGCATGTCTGTCAGTGAGGGCTTTGGGGTGGAAAGTTACAGGAGGGGGGGAAATCCTCTTATTTGCCTTACTTTCTCCCTGCCCCCCATTTGCTTAATAAATTAATGTTTTAGGTCATGTATGTGTGCTTGGGATAGGGCAGTAGGATAAGAGATGGTCACATCAGAATTTTCAGATCTCCTACCCTTGTGGAAAAAGCACTAGGGATGCAAATGACCCTCCATCTCTTCCTCAACCCCCCAAACAAGTGGAAGCTGATGGTTTTCTTTGCAGGCTGCCAGGGAATGTTGGCAGCAGGGAGCAGCGTGTATGCAAGAGCCCTTAGCCAGCTGGTGCTGGGAGTTAGGCTAAAGAGTTTTGGCAAATGGCCATCTGCCTAGGGACCAAAGATAGGGGAAATTGGATGTATATTCTCTGAGGCCAATCTACCCTTCCAAAGTATTTAAGTGGGGCTGCTTCCTTGCAGCTTGAAGGATCACAAGATGGGGAAAGTAAATTAGCCTCCCAGAGCAAACTTTACTTGACCCCCCCCCCTTTCACATGTGATATGTTCATAGGTCTCTTCTTTTTTATATGAGTATTGAAGATTACTAATGTGAAAATAATACACAGGGCTGTGCAAGGGTAACTCTGGCTCAAAATTCATGTTGAGAATCTTGCCTTCCGTTGTTTTGGGCTTTAAATTTGGGGCTTGAAAATAGATGTGCTTAGAAGTTGGTATGAAGTCTGGAGCCCTATTTACAAACAGAGTTGTACATTCTGTTGTTGCAGCTTCACCCCAATTTTCACATTTTAATACAAGATACTTTTATCTGGAGCTTCATTATATGTTAAGCAGGGCTGATGTGAGTAAAAAACTCAAGGGTGATAGTCAACTAAGTTTTACTTAAGAGTAGACACACTGAAATGAATCTACCTAATGAAGTAATGTTCATTAATATTGGTGGGTCTACTCAGAGTAGTTCAGGGTTCTTGTTCCCATGGGACAAGTATGAGAGCTCATCTCATACTGGGGTGCAAAGTACAACCAATCAAGCAGTGGGAATTGTAATATATAACCTCTTCCTGGATGTTGATTTACACTACTGACAAGAGTGGCATATGCTAGATATTTTAAACTTCTCACTACACTGCATGCTGTGCCATCAGGCCAGAGTTCCTCTTTTTTTTGTTACATTTTGCTACCCAGGGAAGGGAAGCCCTATATTTGTCTAGCTCAGGGATGATTTCTATGGATTAATAAATCCTTCCATGTGTGTGATTCCTTTGTTCCTGTTAAAATCACCATGTGTTAATAAGCTTTTAATTTACACTTATCCTTGCTGACCATAAGAATGTCAGCAAGATAAATGCATGTAAAGGCGGTCATTCTGGTAACTACACAAGAAAGTCCTGAATGACAAATTGCTGGCTGACTGAGAGAGATGCGCCCATTTGCTCTTTCATCCAATGCCACCAACTGTTTCCTATTCTTTTGCTGAGGCAGGTAGGGAGAAATGGTATCTGCTGCTTCAAGCAGAGCAGGATTCAGCTATTACTCTTGTCATGGCAAGTGTAGCACCACCCTCTAGCAAGCATGAGGCGTGGCCAGCTTTCCTCCCAACTTTGAAAACCAGGGAATGGGGAAGGATCATCCCAGAAATGTCCAGGCAATCACTGCCCCCTTCACCTCTCTAAAGTTGGGAGGAAGGCTAGGGATGGTATTGAAGTTGTGTGATTCAAGCCTGTGCTAGAAATTCACCAGGCACATTTTGTGACTGGTGCAGGTCCAATTGCGACCATGTGGAGATCTGTGGATGCCAGGTTGGCAACTTACATCTCCATCTGGGTGGCCCCTCCAGTTATCTTGAGCAGGTAAGCAGAAGAGCTTATTTATTGCATTTATATCCCACCTTTTTCTCCAAAGACTACATGGTTCACCCTCCATCTCAGTCAATCCCTACAATGACCCTTTGAGGTTGGGTTAAGAGGCTGTGACTTGTCCAAGGTCACCCAGTGAGCTTCATGACTGAGTGGGGATTTGAACTCTGATCTCCCAGGTCCACACTCTGACCGCTATACCATACTGGCTTCCTAGAGTACTTCTGCTATTGGGCTGCTGTATAAATTAAATTGGTAAATAAATATTGTGAAAGCAAAACAATGTTTAGAGAAGGATATTAAATATTTTCCTTGGATCTTGAATTTGTTTTATTCTGGACTGTTTTATTTGATGTTTTAATGTGTTGTAAACCACTTTGAGATTTTTAAAAAAATCTCATATGTGTGGTATAGTGGTATAGAAATGTGGTATAGAAATGAAGTTAACAACAACAAACACATGACCATAACCTAGGTTTAAAGTGCAATTTGTCAATTAGCTTGTATATATCTGAGTTTCTAACACTTATCCAAGCCCCCTGGAGTTCTTGGTCCCAGAGGGACAAACCAGCAATAGCTCTTCCTTCCTGCTTATGGACGTCTGTGCTGTTGCCTTCACCAGCTGAATCCCCCACATTCCTGCCTCTCTTTCCCACAAGATAAAGAGGCCTTTACAGTTGTTGCTTGGGAGACAGGCCCGGAGTTCTGCTTCTGAGCAGCTGATAAAGCTGACATGATCCTAAGCACTCTTTTCTGCAAGAAAGAGGTGGTAGGGGTTCCAGCCACTGCTTGATGATGGTGGTCCCCTGCTGAGTAGTGGCTGAAGTTTGCATGTTCCCTGAAGGCGAGGAAGGTGGGGATGTTTCTTGAGCCTTTGCTTGGTGGAAGGGCCAGAGCTCTCTCACTAAGCATTGGCTGAAATTCACAAGCTTCTGGCTTGCAGGAAAGGTTGGGCAGGGGGAGAACTTCTTTTGGTGTTGGGCAGAGGTACTTGCTTCTAACAAGCCAGCAGTGGGGATGGCCCTCGCAATCACAATTTTTGGATTGGCTGACAGTACCAGCCCCAAATCTTAGACAATTTAGAAGCCATTAGTCCTAAAAAGGCTGCTGTTACTTCTAGGAATGGATTTCACTGGTCAATTCTTGCTCTGGCTGTGCAGGAAGAAATTAGATTTCATTCTCTTGGACCACTCTTAACTAATTTTAAATGAGAAGTAAAACTGTTATCATCCAGTGTAAAGAATATGCAAACTGCCAGCAGGGGTCTTAGGCAGAACAGTGCAGAACTAGGGAAAGAACTCTGCTGTGCATGGTGCTTTAGAAATTCTGGCTTCCATATTGTTGAATTCACAAGACTGCATTTGCTGTTGCATGTAAAGAGAGTCAAACACTTGTAAAAAAAAAAGTAAAATCCTTGACTGTGGCCTGTGAAGTTATGTCTGGCCAGCAGAATAATCTCTTATTTAAAAATCTTTGTTTCTAGTCTAAATATTATTAAAGCAATTGGAGAAAAAAACCGCAGTACTCCTCTAATAATCCATTATGCTTTTTCTGTGAGCATGATGAAGGGACAGTAGTGATATCTTGTATGCTGGGTAGAAGAGGTTGTTGACTGGATGTAGAAAGTGAGAGAAAAGCTTTTACAGTTAGGTAGATTAAAAGTCAAAAGTACATAAAGCTAAAGGATGTGTTGGTTTTTTGCTCCCCACCCCCTTCAAATCTAGAAGATTAAGACACAGTCTGCCAAAGCAATTACCACTTCATGTGAAGGTAAAGGCAACGATTACCTAGGATCTGCAGATTTGTTTCATCCATGTCAATTAGGTTTTTGCATAGGGATGTGCGGGTGATTACATGATGTCAGCAGAGAGCTGGGGTGGTATAGTGACTAAGAGACTGAGCTACAAATCAGGAAGCCCTTTATTCAAATCTTGAATTTTGATGGCTTTAGGCAAGTCACATTCTCTCAGCCTTAGCCCCTAACCACAACATGGGGTAATAATGCTGTTTTACTTTACAGGGAGTCTATAAAAATATCTGTATTCAAGGTGTGTATATAAAGATGAAACTGTTTGAATGCTTTGCTATATAATATATTTTTAGAAGAGACTGAATATGTTTTCAGTAAGAGGCTATGTGTGTTTCGCTTTTCTCATTCTCTCTTTCTTGTAATAAGGGAAGCTGAATTCTACAACTTCTATAAATTATGAATATTCAGCAGATATGCATGATTCCTCTTACTGTACTTTGCATAATTCTGCGATTTTTACTCTTCTGCATAACTTACATTGTTTTTTGTTTATCATGGAGAAGGCACAAAGCTTTACAGTGTGCTGAAGTGCTGTTCTCTTAACTACTGGAAATCGTATTCTGCAATTCCTCTAGCTTCCGACATTTCAACAAGCAACACCCACACATTTCTAAGCATATCTTTGCAACATTAATGCTTTTTTAAATAAAAAACTCTGTGTACATGTTCATCACATATGATTATTAATATGTGTGACTTATGTTGCATATACTGAAGTGTGTGCATTTGGCACATGTAGCTGTGTACATAGGATTTATGTGCAATGTATGTGAAGGATGTTCTTAAAATGCGAAGTTGATATGATCCTTAAAGGCTATACAGCATCTATATTAGATGTTTGTCATCAATAGGATCTTAGTGAAGGTGGAAGTGATGCTGATGCGAATCTCTTGGAAGAATTCAAAGACACTCATGGAGTTAATGTAACTCATGTCCTGCTCTGTGGCCGAATGAATTAATTTACACAATTCCTGATAAACATCTATCCTGTTTTCACACAATCATTTATATGAAATCTTACCACCTGCTAAGGTCACATTCCTACATGTATGTATAATATATATGCATTCCATATATACATTTTGGTGTGAAGTTCTTCATTTTGAATAATCATTACGGAAGTAACAAAGGCAGTTTATCTCTTGATGAACAGAGCCAAAAGTTTAAAAATTGCTTTACCCAAAGGAGCCAACATACATACATACATACTAAGAACAGTGAAGTCAGACTTCAACTGTAAAACTATTAGATTTAAAAGATAGGCCCACTCTCATGTCAGGATTGTGTGTGTATCTGGGGCTGTGAGCACACTTACAAAGCACTGTCTTTAGTCACACTAGTATTCTGCTTTTGTTCCAAGGGACTCAGGATGACATACATGGGGGAATTATCCCAAACAACACTGTAAATTAAGTTAGGTTGTGAGTGAGCTTTATGACAGTGGGACCCATGTCTTTGGTCCAAAGCCAACCTGTGTCTACTACACTATGTTGGCAAGGCCCTCTCTCCCCCCCCCCCATATGTAATCAGTTGTTTTGATAATTAGCGTATTTTTCCATTTATAAGATGCCCCCATGTATAAGATGCCCCCTACTTTTGGAGACCCCATATTTAGAAAATGGACACATGCACTATCCGTGTATAAGACGCCCCCAGATTTTTAACCTTATTTTAAAGTAAAAAAACCTAGTCTTATACGGTACCTATGCGTGCTGGATTAGAATGTTGATTCCCTTGTATCCTATTTGCTAATACTGAAGTAAAAACTGAGGCCCCACCTGCTCATACATGTCTTGTAGTGTACTTGCTGCTCCTAAGCAGCAAAGGAGAGTGGGAGTTGGCACCTGCTGCAGGTGTTCTGTAGCTTTGTTGTTTTATCTATTTCTCAGGTGTAGCATCTTTATTAGTATGAAGTTGTGACTGCTGTCCCACTTTATACATATTGTAAATCTCTTTTTGAAGCATACAACGCAAACTTTGTAATAGTTTCTTATTGAGAATAACTAGAGTTTGACTACATATCCTGTCTAGATGCTTTGTTGTGCAGTAGTCATTGGAACATGTTTTGCAATTTCCCTTTAGATTATAAGTTAGCAAGAGATAAATCCATCTGCTGAAGGGAAAGCTTGCCACATTGACTGACTCCTCATCCCCCTAGCAAGCCTATGGTATCTCTCAATGCACCCTGACGCACTGCCGCCATCTATAAATGAGTGAAGTCTTGGCCTTTGGTTTGGTGAGTGGGTTGGACTGCCTGTGGAGTTGTTACTGGGTGGATTGTATTAAATTGCCTGAAGTGCTGGGGAAGCACCACATGGCCTGTGTGGAGAAAGCTTCACATATGCTGTACCCACTCAGTGCCACAGTTTTTCCTAACTTCATATATATGCAGTGATGGACACCAAGCTGCTAGTAAATGATGAGGAACAGGATCTTGGGATTGTGATGGAGAGCTTCGGGACCATCCGTTGTACTGCAGCTGTGAAAAAGGCAAATTCCATGTTGGAGATCAGCAGGAAAGAGACAAAAATTAAAGCCCCTTGTGATCTTGATGTGTCTGTACAAATCTATGGTGCAGCCATAGAGCTGGAACAACTCCATGAGGAAAAGTTTGAACGCTAGGTTCTATTTAGTTTAGAAAAAAAGGTGAGTTAGTGGGGGATGATAGAAGTGTATAATGTTATGCATGGTGTGGAAATTTTGTCTCTCATCATACTAGTACCAATTGCTACTAGTCCTGGTAGCTAAACATTGCTTCCTGAATCAGAGGTGGCATGCCTTTGAATCCCAGTTGCTGAGAAATAACAATGAGAATGGGACTTGCTCTCATGTCCTGCTTTTGGCCTTCCCATAGGCACCTGGTTGGCCACCTTGGGAAACACTGTGGTAGCCTAGAAATACAGTTGATGTGGTCCAGCAGTGTTCTTATTTTCATGGTCTTCAGAAAATATATGAAAGGAAAGAACCTTTTCTACCCGTTTGCATGTTAGTTCTTTGAATGTGAGTGTGTAAGTGTATCAAAATTTGTGAATTTATTCCACTTGATACAGAAGACTGAGTAATCTGAGGCAAGTGAGAAGCAAGAATAGTAGCACAAAGCTCTTACTACAACTTTGTAAGACCAATATTATAGCAGATTACTAGTTTGAGTCATATACCTAAAGGTGTTCTGTATTCTGTGCAGCTTGAAAGAACCAGGGATAAGTCCAGTAATTTCTTGCAGCTGCCTTTGCCATCTACTCCACATCACTGAGAACACATTATGACACAACACGTTCTGAGAAGCAAACCTAGGCTCATATTCCCTGGCTTGGCTAGCATTCCAATCCTCACTTTTCTGGAAAGGAAACAGGCTGACTGGCTCACATGCAGTCTCTCATGTGAAACCCAGGCAAAAACAGTGTTTCTTGACAGACATTTGAGACCTCTTGTATGAAGTTTGGAAGGAAAGGACTAAGCTGCTTGGTTTCTGCTCTTCAGTGGCTAGGGAACACTCCAGGAGCAGTAGAAGGGGTTCTAGGACTCAGAGGGCTTTCTGACTAGTCTCTAAAGGGCTGTAATGGAGCATTTTATTCTGTGCCACAAAGTAATCCTATTTCCATTGTGAACTTGTGTAGGTACCCAATCTCCCTCTTTTTATAGTGTGTGTTCATTACAGGTGACTAGACAAATGGCTATGTAAAGCCAGGGTATGCAATAAGAGATAACTGGCTAAGTAAAGCAATTGGGAGATATTTTAGGGTTTATGAGTCTTCAGTGTGATGAATTGGACTCAAAAGACCAGGACCAGCCTAGATTCTGTGCTGAACTGTGCTGAGCTTTGAAGATGATAATGCAGCACATTACACAAGGAAAAGCTAAAGGAACTCTGTTTGTTTTAGCCTACATGATGCAATGTGTGTGTGCATGTGTACATCAAAAATTTCCAAAAGATTTAATTATCAAAGAAGGGGGACAGGTCATTAAACCATTAGCCTAAAATACAAGGTTAGATAATAGGGGAAATGGCCAGTTTTCATATTCTAGGTGCATATATGCACGCGCACCCCCA
This sequence comes from Podarcis tiliguerta, assembly GCF_965153285.1. Classification (NCBI taxonomy): domain Eukaryota; kingdom Metazoa; phylum Chordata; class Lepidosauria; order Squamata; family Lacertidae; genus Podarcis; species Podarcis tiliguerta. The sequence goes on along the minus strand of NC_139538.1, from coordinate 41,685,962 downwards.
TACCCCACAGTGAAATTTATTTACTACCAAATTTACCCGTATTTTTCGCTCTATAACATGCACCCGACCATAACACGCACATAGTTTTTAGAGGAGGAAAACAAGAAAAAAATATATTCTAAACGAAACAGTGGATGTATGATTTTTGTGGCTCATGCTGTGGCCACAGACATGTGATCTGACGGTGAGTTTGAGGTAGCCCAATGCAAAAATCCTGAGGATCCATGTGGATCCATGCTGTGTAACCACGTTTTTGCACCACTGCGGACCCAGGCAACAGTGGGTATGTGATTTTTTTGGTGCAAGCTGTAGCCATGGACATGCTATGTGATCTGATGGTGAATTTGGGGTGACCCAGTGCAAAAATCCTGAGGATCCATGTGGATCCGTGCTTTGTAACCACGTTTTAAGTGGGGAGGGAAGGAAAAGCACTCAAGGGACAAGGAACACGCATGGGGTGGGTGGAGAAGGATGCTGTTAATAATGCAGAAGAGGGGTATAAGAGGAGAAGGCTCCTCTCCTCTCCCGCTTTGCTCCTTTAAAGCAAGCAGGCTCTGCTTCTCTCCCTCCTCCCCACTCAGCTTTGCTATTTCAAAGCGAGCCACGGAAGAGGGAAGGAAGGGGAAGCATGATCCTCTGCTCACGACTGCAGCAGATCCCCCCGCCATCCGTAGGCATTCGCTCCATAACACGCACAGACATTTCCCCTTACTTTCTAGGATGAAAAAAGTGAGTGTTACGGTGCAAAAAATACGGTAACTATGCAAATTGTTTTAAGTTGTTTTTCAAAAACCAAGTTCAATTTAGTTTGAAAAAAGAGCTGCTTAATGGGCTACCTTTGAAGGTGACCCGGAAACTACAACTAATCCAGAATGCGGCAGCTAGATTGGTAACTGGGAGTGGCTGCCAAGACCATATAACACCGATCCTGAAAGACCTACATTGGCTCCCATTATGTTTCTGAGCACAATTCAAAGTGTTGGTGCTGACCTTTAAAGCCCTAAACGGCCTCGGCCCAGTACACCTGAAGGAGCTGCTCTACCTCCATTGTTCTGCCCAGACACTGAGGTCCAGCGCCCAGGGCCTTTTGACGGTTCCCTTGCTGCGAGAAGCAAGGCTACAGGGAACCAGGCAGAGAGTCTTCTCGGTAGTGGCGCCCACCCTGTGGAACACCTTCCCATCAGATGTCAAAGAGATAAACAACTACCTGACATTTAGAAGACATCTGAAGGCAGCCCTGTTTAGGGAAGTTTTTAATGTGTGACATTTTAATGTATTTTTAGTCCTTGTTGGAAGCCGCCCAGAGTGGCTGGGTACAAAATAATAATAATAATAATAATAATAATAATAATAATAATAATAATATCCAAAGTGCAAGAAAATGTGTGCATATGCATGCATCAAGATACAGTTTCCTTTCAAGCAACTCTTACAATAATTAATCAGTGGTCCTTCTATAGTAAATAATAGCTAATTTCTTGTAGAGGAAACTTTAGAAAATCCAGGTACCCTTACTCATTTTTGTGGAATGAAAACACCAGCAAGCCTGTTTTTCATTGTAAATGGCCTTCTCTTATTGCCAAGTCTTCTTACGTAAAATCAGTTGTGAAATGTTGTGAAAAATAGCAAAAATAAAACATCCTGAGTCTCTTACAATTCCTGCTCTTATGCTTGTCACTGTTGTACAACTGCTTCTCTTCAGCAGCTGTAAATGATCAAACATGCATGTGAATGATGAAGGTATGAATACAGGAATTTAACAGACAGCCATGTTAATTCTTTTCCTTTGAAATATAGAGAAAACATAATCTGTCAAATAGGGAAGGAAGGAAAATATCATTGGAGAAAGGAATGTTCTCTCCTATCTCCCTAAGAGTGATTGAGACAAATCCTAGTAAAAACTAGCCAGGATCTCATTTTTCAAGATCTTTTCAGGGTATTTGTTGCTGATACATGCACATGCTTTTTCTGGACTCTTAAGTGATTGAAAGTAACAGGCAGGTCATATCCCTTCATTTCTGTATTGCTTCTTGCTGCATGTTGTTTGCTGCTGCATTATGCCAAGTCCTTTAAAATAATTTTTGAATATATTCATTCTTGCCTTATTTGGCGTTTTTGGTGACAAGTATTACATATAAGCTCTTCTGCTGTTGCTATGCAACTGTTAAATCTAATATTTAATATTAATAAAAATCAAGTGGCATTACCATTGGTGAGAACAGTGAACAAGGTAGGATTCTATACTGTCCAGGCTGTGTAACCCACTTGGCAGACATTGTGAATTTTCTATTGCATTCTTAGCAAACTCCATGGGACATGAATCATTGGTAATTACTATTACAGATATTGTAAGAGGTTTGGGTGTGTTTTTTAAAGCATTCAGCCTTGCACAGAACTAAACTGACTGTAATCTTAAGTAGTAACATTTAGATACTAACTACACATTACATGCTTTTGTATCCAAGCTTTTTGTCTACCCCACCCAGTTTTTCCAGTTTATATTCTTGAGAAATTAAAAACCTAGCAAAAGCTGCTGATTTCATGTATACATTTTTGAGGGGAGGGGAGTCCATGGATTTAGAAGAAAAACAAACAAAAAGTCATATAGGAATATCTAATTTTGGATGGTCTGATGCAGCATACCAACTAAAGCTTCTGATAGCAATGGTACAGAAAGAGATGTAGGAAAACAATAGAAATCCCAGATAACGGATAAAATAACATCAGCAGAATACATTATCCATTTATCCTGTTAACATTACAATTATGGGGAAGGGAATGGTTTTAAAAAATATCCCTGGGTATATTTCAGCTTATCCCATTTTTATATTGCCTGCTATTCTATCAGGGAAAGAATCAGCAATATGAAGATAGAGAGGTTAAGGACCTATACAGGTTAGGAGACTAATATACCTGAACAAACAAAAAACCAGGATAGCCATTTAAATAACAATTGTAAAATATAAAGTAGCTGACTACAAATTAGTTTTACCTCTGACATTAAAGTAAGAGCAGATGCAGTCAGACTTGTAATAGAATATGAACAACTACTAAGCATATAGGGATGGTTTCATATATAGAAGAATAGTAAAATAATCTACGACACAACAGAAGGTATAGTGGCTATAGGGAGAAAAGACATGGGGGATCAACTACAAGGAGAACAATGGGAATCTATGGACTAAAAGACCCTTTAAATCTGTGTCAACAAAGATTAGAATGCAGTCAAAATCACAGATGATATTTAACACCATTAGAAATACGCCACATATACAGTTTGCCAAGCCCTCAGTGTTACAGAGGATGCCTAGAAGTGGCAATGTTCTAACACATGTGATGGAAAAAAACAATTTCTGGCAATTTGAAAAACACTTTCTGGCATTTTTTTTCTGTGTGTAAAAATATTACGGCAATGCATAGATGTACACCCAAACTACCATGTGATTTGAAGGGCAGAACAAAACTATGCCATACAAAGAAATGTTACTGTTTATCTCACCAGCAAGTTGTAGATCATTGTGAGAAACTGGAAGACATAAGTAAATCTTGCTAGAACAATGGTATTGCAAGCTTTGGAAAGCAGACTATTGGCAAAGCTAACAAAACCACTGATTGAGGCAGGAAAATAAACAAAAATGATTTTTATTGAATTGTGGAAGTAGTTTATAATTTAGAGTAACATAGGAAGTCACCATGGAATAATGAACAGGAAAAAAATTACATGCGTGTGTAAGTAGAACTTAATAATATTTGGCCTGCTTTGTATATAATGTAAAGCCATGCTTTGTTTAGCCTAGGTATGGTTTGTTGGCACGGATGGCGCTGTGGTCTAAACCACTGAGCCTAGGGCTTGCTGATTGGAAGGTCGGCAGTTCAAATCCCCGCGACGGGGTGAACGCTAATTTCTTGGTCCCAGCTCCTGCCAACCTAGCAGTTCAAAAGCACGTCAAAGTGCAAGTAGATAAATAGGTACCGTTCCGGCGGGAAAGTAAATGGCATTTCCATGCACTGCTCTGGTTTTGCCAGAAGTGGCTTAGTCATGCTGGCCACATGACCTGGAAAAACTGTCTGCAGACAAGCGTCGGCTCCCTTGGCCAGTAAAGCAAGATGAGCGCCGCAACCCCAGAGTCATTCACGACTGGACTTAACTGTCAGGGGTCCTTTACCTTTATGGTTTGCTGAACTTGCAGACCCAACCCAAGAGACTAAACATGGTTTCTTTTCTGGCTATGCTTTGATACTACGTCCATACTCTATAGCCTCACTTAACAATGCTTTGTTTTGCCACCCCACCTCACTCAGCAAGTTAAAAAGGCATGAGGCAAGAGCAGGTGGAGAAACAGGCCATGACTTGTTTGCTTTTGTGTGAAACAGTTCATACATAAATGCAAATAGATAGAAAGATAGAAAAATAGAAAAATAGTTTGTTGAACAAAGCATGGTTGAAACAAACCATGGTTTAGTGTTATATGCAGACACAGCCATTCTCTTGTGGAAAGAGTTAAACAAAATATAGCAGCAAAATACATTATTGACTTATTGTTGTTGTAAAGCAAATACAAATATTTATATAACATCTACATGTTACATGCATATGTGCAAGAGTGCCCAGCACTTTTTTCTTCAAAAATAAATAATTGCCATTTGCAGGAAGGGACGTTTCTCTGCATGCCATTTCTGCATTTCACAGATACTTCTCTAGCTTTTATTTTTTATAATAATAAAGCAAACGGTTCTCTGTTGCAAACATGTGCATAATATACAGATAATCTTTTAGAATTTTAACTTTTTCTTAGTAATGATGTTTCCCCAGACTTGACTGTGACATATTTCTGTCAGTTTTGCTTTGTAACTTTTAAAAGTTAGCAGAGTAACTGTAAGATAATGATGTCCAGCTGCATCCATTGGCTTATTGTGTGCTCATTGCATTACACACATGTATATTTATTACACTTCCCCCTTCTTTTCTCTGTATTTTTGTCTCTTCTGTGTTTGTGCTTCACCCTGGTAGATTTGTTGTTAGCTGATCAACATTGATCAAGAGATGCTTCTGTTAGCAGTTTTAATCCACAGTGGCAATTTCAACCTCTTACTAACATTAAATGATAGAAGTGTGTTTTAAGTTTTACATCTGATAGCTAATGTCTGTAACACATCCAAATTTGCAATATGGTTCTTGTGTATACTTTATAAATGAAAGTACAACCACTGGGTTGTGAAGCTTGCTGGAGAGAGTCATGCATCTCTAAAGCAAAATTGCCCTATATTACACTCTATTGTTGCTCCAAAAATAGCTGTTGCATTGCTTTTTTTCAAGGCTTTCTTGAAAAAAATTCATTTTCTTTCTTGACTTCAAATATTGTAGTAAAAGTAGAAATTATACAAGTACAATACTGATAAGTATATGTAGAGATTATACTATAAAATCCCAAAAATGTGTCTTATTTTTCAGAGTAAACTCTGGCAGAATTAACAAATGTCTCCTAAAATGTCCCTGGTATATTTTCTAGAATGTGCCCCTTTCCTTATGGTATGGGTAACGGGTAGCTAGTTTGGCTATCTCTTTAGCTGCAAGCCATGATTTAGATTAACACTGAATTTACATTTACAAATAGTGGCAATAATTGGGTGGTGGTGGTAGAATCTTTTAGAACACAAACACACTGCACTCTTTAAAAAGGCATAGAAAATCTCTGTAATAAACAAGCTCATACACAATGCATGCACACTATATTTTGCTGTTTCCTTTGCACCTTAGAGGCTTTCCTTTTTCTAAGAAATACTAAGGCTTGAAGTTCAAAATCTTTGCTTTAAAATATGATCTATAAGATGAGGTAAAAATACATATTTTTAATAACCTAAAAAGAGTGGTAGATTTTTGTGGAAAAAATAAATTGCATTGATACACAAACATTTCCATTTTTTCTACCATATATTTCTTAATTATTAATATAGTTATTTAGTGTAACTCTTAAAGATAATATACATAAAGGCTCATTTCTCCTCCCCCAATTTATTTGTCATGATTGACCAGGAGGCCTTGAGTTCATTGCATAAAAGCATCCAAGGAACAGATGAATAAAGAACCATTTTCAATATTCTGACAGTAACATATATTATAGAGAAAGCTAACTATTCTTTCTTTGCTTTTAGGATTTGAAAGTATTCTAGAAGGGCTGTTTGGACCTGAATTATTAAAAGATCTGAGTTTGTTTAAAGGTATTACATCTCCCCCCCTTTTTTTGCCTTGATCTGCATTTCTAATGACAAAATCAACCTCTGCTCTGCCTCTAGAAAATGTATGTTACCTTGGTGATTTGTGCTTTTTCCCTCCCCCCAGGCAATGCTCACAGTTAGTTTCATATTGGCTAAAATTACTAATGAGCATGCCTTCATCTCTGTATAACTGGCAGTGGTTTTGGTGTTGCTTAGGAAAATCAGCTTTGTGTGTAGGCAAATATTATACTTTTGTAACATTGGAATTAAAAGCATGACAAAATTCAAATTTGTGTTTTCTGAATTTCACCAAGTGTCTTCTAAATCATGTAGTGAATTGGGAATGAGCTTTAGCCATAAGCAAGTTGTGGTCTTTATAGATATGAAGTAACAGCTTCTTCTTCTTCACAGACTTTGAGCCTGAAGGTGTCTCTGATTGGTCTTTTGATGAAAATTGTCTTTTCTGCTGTTTGAGACGAGAGAAAGTGAAGGTAACAAAGCAAATATGCTCAGTTTTTTTAAAAAAAGGATTCGGGTTTTTATCTGGCTTTAGTTTGGCAAAATAGTAATGGGTAGAGGAACCTACATTTGCTTCCTTAAAGTAAAAGGACATCGAACAAAGGAAAAAGAAAATGAAAATTGGGCAGTGGAGGTCTCATTTCCTATTTAGAGGAATCTATATTGTCAAGGGGTGCTTAAATTCTATGTTGTATGTGAAGGCAAATGGTACTCAATTCCTTCAGTGGTTGCCAACTGTGAGGTTCAGTCTATAGGAGCTACCTAGCATGTCACTTTGTCTGTGATTGCAATATAGAGTCATTTTTCCTATGTGCACTCTGTGGAGATCTATTGCTTTCTTTGCAATGAAGTTGTGCCATAAGAACAACTGAAAGCTATATCTGCCAGAATCTAACTTCATTGCTTGCTTGTGGTTCTTGTATAAGTATCTAGCATGTGGGTAGAGTTCAGTCTGATGGCAGCTGTTTCATTCTCTGCACACATTAATCCACAATTACCAATAGATATTATTAGCTTTGCACCTTCTTTTCTTGGCATAGTGGACTGTGTACTACATTCACAAGCTTTTCTACTAATCTTTAAATAAGCTATGCACCTTTGTCAGTAAACTCAGGAGATACTGCAGTTACTTGCGGAGTCCAATGTCTAGAGGAGCGACAAGTGCCTTGCTGTTTTGGGAAGTATCTGCACACTGTACACACTACCACTGTCCTTTTTTGTATCATTATTAAAGCGGGAAGAAGAAAGTATTTTGTAATTTAGGCAGATCAGAATGTGGACTGCTTGGAAAGCAGATGTTAGTGACCCTAATTTTAAGTGTAGGAACAGCACTATGCTTATGGCACTTCTCACCTCACTGCAAGTTCTCTACCTAATTCATTCTTGTTTCCATTCTGAATCCATATATGGCTATTATAGCATTAGGCAGGCACTTGAGCTGATGCATGTAGGGTACATATCCTTAAGCCTAGGGTCCAAAGTGTGGGGACTGTGGTGCCCTCAGACACCTCCTTGGTGCCTGCCAAGACCCGCTGCCCTGCCTAATATTTAATTTTTAAAAATCTGATAATTGTTTTGTTTTGGGGAAAGTTGCCTGCTTTTTCTTTGGCCTGCATTTTGTTTGTTTTGGTGTGTGTGTGTTTCTGTGTCCATGTTTGGCCTGTTTTTGGAGGGTCCTGGGCATTGCCTGTTCTTCTGTGAAATGGTCCTGCGGCTCATAAAGTTTGGAGACCCCTGTTTTATGTCCTTATGCAGTGAATATTAATCTGTTTTCAGGAAGATGGATATGAATTTGCAGTGCCCCTGTGGGTGGTGCTGTGGTGTAAACCACAAAGCCTAGGGCTTGCTGATCAGAAGGTCAGCAGCTCGAATCCCCATGATGGGGTGAACTCCCGTTGCTCGGTCCCTGCTCCTGCCAACCTAGCAGTTCGAAAGCATGTGCAAGTAGATAAATAGGTACCGCTCTGGTGGGAAGGTAAACGGTGTTTCCGTGCGCTGCTCTAGTTTGCCAGAAGCGACTTAGTCATGCTGGCCACATGACCCGGAAGCTGTACGCCGGCTCCCTTGGCCAGTAAAGCAAGATGAGCGCCGCAACCCCAGAGTCATCCGCGACTGAACCTAATGGTCAGGGGTCCCTTTACCTTTATCTTTACTCAGTCATGCTGAAGGTATTGAACATTTTGTCTGTTAGCTCAGTTCTAAAGTTGCAGATTGTTTTTGTCCTGTGAAAAATAAATGCTAGATAAAATAAATTTAAGCTAGGTTGATATGTTACATGACTAGTGATACTATGCAGTTGCCATCCTAAGTTATGATTGCAATTCTCTTTTGAGCTTTGTTAAATGTATTTTCTCTCAGGTGATGGAGAGACTATTCAACTTAGAGACAAAAGCTCTAACAAGCATAACTTTGGGACAACATCCAATATATTCATCTGCTTGCAGAATAGGATATCTGATTTCTTTTCTCCCCCTACTGCCTCTGTGTGCCCCCAGTATTTGCTCTGGAGAGTGTCTCAATCCTCTGAAACAGATTGGAGGTTTATAAGAGGTTGCAGGGGGAGGAGAGAAAGGAGAAGCCCTCTTGTGTGAGCACTGCATTGGATATCACTGTTAGATAATAAGACATTTGAGGAAAATCTGGAGGGATGAATGTCCTGATAAGAAAGGTGTATTTTTTCAGAATGTACATTAAAAAGTTTAAAAAATAGAAATATATTTGGTAGGAGCTCTATAATTCGTTTTGTATTTTAGATGAGCACAGAACACTTATTTTAAGGACTGGGTGACAGTGAACAAATTGAAACTGAACCCAGACAAGACAGTAGTGATCATTTGGAAGGCAGAACAGGGAGTAGGGATTCAGGCTGTGCTGAATGGGGGTAACACTTCATTGAAGACACAGGTTTGCAGTTTGGGTGTGCTCTTGAACTTAGCCCTGGGCCTGGATGCCCAGGTCTCTGTGGGGGCAAGAAGTTCATTTGCACAGTTCAAGATTGTGTGCCAACTGTACCCCTTGAACACTGGCCACAGTGACATACTCCTTAGTTACATCCCATTTGGAGTTCTGTAACACACACTACACTTTGCTCAGAAACTTCAACTGGCTCAAAGAGCTGTGGCCAGATTGGGGCCCAGGGTTGGTTATAGGAAGCATATGTCTCCCTTGCTATAACAGCTCCGCTGGCTACCAGTCTGTTTCCAGGCACAATTCAGAGTGCTGGTTACAACCTATAAAGCCCTATAGGGCCTAGGTCCAAGCTATCTGAAAGACCGTATTCCCTCATATGAACCTTCCAGGGTTCATATGAGAACTTCAGAGGAGGCTCTTCTCTCAGTTCTGCCACCTTCAGTCGTGCTTGGTAGGGAGCCTTCTCAGTGGCTGCTCCCAGAGTTTGGAATCCCCTCCTTAGAGAAGCTACATTGGCTCGCTCCTTGTTGTATTTCTGCCTGCAGGTGAAGAGTTCCTTGCTTCAACATGTTTTTGTGAACTGACTGTTTTAATGAAAGAGCTGATGCTGTGTTGTAATTATTGGTATGATTTTAACAGATTCTATATATGTATATAGTTTTAATTCTATTGATGTTTCATTTTTTTAAATGATTGTTATGTTTTTAGCAGTTCTTACTTTTATCTGTAAGCTGCCTTGAGTTCCGTCAGAGAAAAAGGCAGGGGATAAATCAATAAATACTAACATCAAGGTATCATTCTTTCTCTTTGTCAGATACAAAATATCAAAACTCTCAAAAAATTCTATTTGGCCTTATTATCTATATTCATTTTACACATTTTATGGGGAAACTGTTTTTGTTAATTGGAATTTTATTTACAACATAACACAACCCCCCACCCAAACCCCACAGTGAACATAACATACAACAATACAAACAACCAAATAAAAGACTTCCTTTATCCTGTATCTGGCCTCCTTATTTACTTCTTATAAATTGTGTCCTTTATGAATAATTATTAAGATTTTTCTAATTATAACTTAAATATCCACAAAGTCTCCTGCAGACATTAATCGAAACAAGTCCAGGTATGTATTTTAGGGCACTGTTTTGTGAAGTATTCTCTGCATTTCCCCCCATGCTTTTTGAATCTTGTCTAGTGTGATCTCTAATTGTCTCTGTTAATCTAGCCAGTTCAATATACTCTAACAGTTTATCTTGCCATTCCTTTTTTGTTGGCGCAGTTTCTTTTTTCCAGTTTTTAGCAATTAGGATCCTTGCCGCTCCTGTGGCATAAAGGAATATTTTCTGATCGTCTCTTGCTATGCCTGTGCCCGTTATCCCTAGTAGAAAAGCTTCTGTATTTTTCATAAAGTTATACTTAAACATTTTGTTAAGCTCCTCATACACTGTGTTCCAGAAGCTTTTGATTTTTTTCACAGGTCCACCAAGCATATATAAGTGTCCCCTCTGTTTTACCACACCTCCAGAGCAGATTTGTTTTTGTCTTATACATTTTAGCTATTTTAGTAGGTGTTAAGAAACTTTGATGGCATGCATGTACTTGTGGTCTGTACTCCATGACCCTTTGTGCAGTTATGCCTGAGTCCACTGAGGGAAGTAGATCAGTCCCATGTCATGTTTAAGAAGATGAATAGGGATCTGTGTGGAGTGCTCGTTTTGATCCACAAGTGTCCAAGCTTAGCAGAAGTTTCTTTATTGCATATGTGGAACCATTTTTGTACTCTTCCCTTCTCTTAGACAAGAGGCAATGATGATGCCTGTTTCACAGAGATTCTGCCATAGATCAGTGATAGGGTGTTAAGATTGTAACCAAAGTGTCTGCATTGCAGGTGGCTATGCTGTGCAATAATGGTGTTGCTTTGCATTGCTTTTATCATTTTTATTTATAGAAATATTTATATACTGCCAACTCATAAAATATCAAGGTGATGTATAACAGTATATACAATAAAACATAACATGCCATGAAAACTAACCCCCCCCCCAATAGTAATTGTTAAAATGACTGGCTAATCAGGAAAGTTTAAATAACTTCATAAACCTGTCAGCATAAAAAGTTCTTCATGAGACACCCGAAAGCCAGTAGCGAGGATACCTCATGAATCTGTGGTGGAAGAATATTCTACAGCATGGGCCTGGCAACACTAAATGCCCAACCTCTGGTTGAAGCCAGTTGGACCTCTGTAACTCAGGGAACAACTAATTGCTCCTCTGGATTATATTAATGATTGAGTTTGGATATAAGGGCTTAGGTGGTCCTTAAGGTATCCTGGACTCGAGTTGTTCACGGTTTTATATATTACCACAAGAGCCTGAAACCTGCTCCCAGTAGCAAATGGACAGCCAGTGCAGATAGTTTAGCAGAGTTCTTACATGCCATTAGCAGTTTGCCTGTACCAGCAGTCTAGCCAGGTAGCCATGCCTTGTAGAATGGTGTAGCTTCTGTGTATTACACTTGAGACTCTAGGATATTTAGGCTGTTCCAGGGAGTATATGGGTATGGTTTGCATAAGCTCATTCTTAGATGATGCTGGTGCCACTGATAATGTTTTTGTACAAGGTGCAATATGCTGAATACATTTCTTGCTGGCAACAGTTTCAGATGGTAATGGATAGAGGTAGCAGAAAGGCAGTTTATTTGAGACAGTGGGGCGAGAGCCTAGCTCTGTGAGAGCAACATCCCAACCTCAACTCCTGAGCTTTGTCTTGTTGGCCCTGTTCCACTAATCATACAAGTAGACCACAAAATTTGGATGCAATATTTTGTTTGTTCATGAGTTCATTGCCCCATAACATAGTTTCCAAGTGCAGTTATTGGTGTCCCCAACTGTGAAGTCCCACAGAGGATGGGGAAGCTAGTTGGAGTGGTTGACAGTTCAATGACCATTGTGGATGGAATGAATCAGTGAATGCTCATATCCCCAGGTCATCTCTCGCTTTGTGTTCATTTTCCATCTTCCCCTGTATTTTCACTGTTGGCCATTCATTCTGTATTTTATGAGCCTAAGATTTTAAGGTGTTTTAATGATTTAACTGTACACCACCTTATTTTTAATGAGTTGGTGGATTATAAATAAAAATAATTATTTGGCTACATTCTAGAAGTTGGCACTTCTAGGTGAGGTGGGCTGCCAGATCATCATGGCTGATGAGGAATGACTACTCATTGGGAAGATGTTAAACCCCATTCTGATGGCTATTGCAGCAAGGCAGTTAGTGCCTCAGTTATCCCTTCGTGGGCACTGTTGCATACACATGATATGTGTGAAGTCTGTGGTGGTATGCAGGAGAGGTGTTCCTGCGCTTGAACCACCTCCAATAGTGTCAAGTAAATGGATTAACTGCTTCAGCTCTCTCAGTTCTTCTGGTGGTTTCAAGTAGTGTGCAAAGGATTGCTTCTTCTCCAGGCTATCTTAGCTGTTTGTGTGGTACCAAGTAGGGAAGCATCCTAGCTATTGAACTATGTATGTTTTATTGTTCATTGATTGCTTGATTTTTAATTCATTTTATTGTGTTATACTCTGGTTTCAGATTATTTTATAAAGACCCATACATGCTCCTCTTGTCATTGTGGTCACCTTTTATTCTCCATCATTGAGGTGGGGTTTAGATGTTGGAAAATTTAATATTAGGGACTGTATGCATCTTTCCAGAGGAGCATATTGCACTGAAGTTATTTTTTATTTATTTAACATTTATTTTCAGTCTACTACAACAAAAGACTTCTAAGTGGTTTACAGTAGGCAGTCATAGTTTACTTTAGTCATGATTATTCTGCCGTGTATTTTCTGGTTGTGCTTATTATGCAAGAAAGGATAGTATAGAGTTGTTAGATCTAGCACCGCCAGTGAGCAGAGTGCTTGAAATCCAAGGCCTTGGTTGTTTGTGCTTGGCATTCCTTTAGTAGCTTCTCTTGGGGACTTACCTGGGTATAAACATTTCTTGATCTTGGTGCTGATCATTGGCCCATCCCTGTTCTGGGTGTATGTTAAGATACACTTTGGTGTTAAACTGCCCTCCCCCTCCCTTGGTTACCAGTGCTGGTGCTTTGTGTTGCATCTTGCGTTTTAGCTTAAGAGTTGAAATTTCTGTTTGGCATTTGTGTCCAGATCCTAGGGCATGGCTTGAGGGCACATGTTGCAAGAGGCTTGCTGAAGCTAAAGTAGCATTGGTTCTGGCCAGTGCCTGATTGGGAAAGCACTTGGGAACCCCATCTATGCACCGTTGAGTTGCCTTGTGGAAGAAAGTGTGACATGAATAAATACTGTAGAATTCCTTTGGAAAGTCAGAACTCACAAATGTTCTATTTTTCTTTGTTTTCTGTAGCACTTTTTTATCAGCACCCTGTTATCCTTGGGTTTGTGTACAGTAGATTTTCACTAAAGTTTCGCATCATCAAGTTCTTTCTTGTGATCCTACGTATTGTGGTTCTATAGGTCAAGAGTGGTGTAAGCCCTTGCTGTGATCTGGATACATGAGATATCCTTCACTGTTGCTTTTTTGTACTAAGATTTGCTGGGGCTACATAATACCCCACCTAGCCTTAGTCTGAGGGTGGTTGATGTTTTGGAACTGTTGAGCATATTGTGTTTTGTGTTATTAGCCTATGTTTGACAGGGTGGTTCTTTCCTTGAAGACATTTGGTGCCTAATTGTAATTGATCCACTTCTTTATTCCTTCCTTACAATTGCTTTTCAATCCACTTTTGTCCTTCACCGCTATAACACCATATTCTGTTGGCATATGTGGACAGCAGGAACCCTATTCAATGAAGCCAGTGTTACTGAAAGTATTTTTTTAAAAAGTGCTGTGAGTTCTTTACTGATATATACTAACATTAGGTACCTTGTTCTATACAAGGTATTTTTACCTGTAAGGAAAGGATGGATTTTCAGACAAAGCAGAATAAAGTAGGGTCTTAAAATTCATGTGGGCACTTCTGTTTCAAAAATTGAATCAAACAGGTAGCAAGGTAAACTAAATTGTGCCAAGAAAAAAATAAAATTATTTAGCCTTTATAAATTATGCATAGGTTGAAGAGCTTAAGCCAAGCTGCTTATTTTGCATAATTCTGGCAAGGAGTTATGTGGGATATTAAAGGTATAAGTTGCCTGAAGCACTTGGGAGTGTGTTTCTTAAGACATGCTAGAAACTTTACCTCATACCCAACCTCTTAACGGGCATTGATCATATATTTTAAAGTCCTTTCTTTTTCTTTGTTCCCATTGTGTGTGTGTGTGTTGAAGGGCAATGTTTTGACGACCTTTCGGATTAAGAACCTAAAAATGGATCTGTCCATTCAGTTGTGCTCAGCATTTAGTTTCCAACAGTGGTGAATAATAACTAGAAAGCTCAGAAACAGAACAGAATGATAATGGGTGTCTCCTGTTGTTTCAGTTCTAGACTTTGATTCTGAAGGGTATGTTGCTTCTTGAACATTAGCATAACATTTAGGTAATGTGTCTAATACTCATTGATAGGTTTATATCTACTAGACACCATCTTGTCTTATAGAAATTTTATGTTATTTATATATTGTGTGGGGTGAAATAATTATTTATGAGAACCTACAAATGGAAAGAGGCGTGTTTCTCCCCATCCACTTATTTTGTTACATCAAAACTAGGGTGAGCACACCATCTTGTCATTCTCTTCACTATAGTACAAGAAAGGCTCTACCAAGCATTTCTTTTCATTTCCATCTATAACATTCAGGAACTACTTACATGTGCTCCCATAGTTAAAGCAACATTTCAAAGGCTGTGACCTTGATTATCATTTGTGCACCTTTACTACTTCTATGATACCTTTTGGAGATACTCACTTGCCAGTATGGTTTAACAGCTGTATAATGTCACTGGGTTGAGATGGTTAAACTATTGGAAAGAGTTGCGTGTGGATAACATCAAACTACAATTTTTCTTTATTTTGGATCCAGCAGCATCTGTCTTCATCCTGCATAAATACCTACAGACTATTTTGGATAAGAATTAATCAACAGGGATTTAATGGAGACAGGGGAAAAATCCTGTTGAATGTAATCAACCAAGAAGCTGGTTTGCTGCTTGGCAATATCTTTTAAATCCAGGTTTCTTCTTGGAAAGGCCAGGTGGCAACCATGGCCAGGAGTGCTATCTAGTGGTTGCATATGGAAAGTAGGGACTTTGTAACTGTTTCCTGTATTAGTGATTTCACAGACTGCTGTGCTTGATGAGGGATTTCTTTTAAAGAGGTCTATTTCAGATGTAAAGTTCCCAATTTCTTAAATAGGGGTAAGAGCATTAACAAACTGAATTTCATTGTGTGCTTATGATTGGGTTCTCAGACAGTCATTTTTTCATAAAATCTTGACTCTGGAGATTTAAGTTCAACCTTGACAGAAAATGGATAGGTTACCTACATGCCTAACAGGGCATGTGATTTGACCTCACTGTTGATCAGTTTCCTTAGGTACTTTGCATGTACTCTCCCTAAATATAGTTTATGAGTAGTGTGGTAGAGGTTTTGATGGAAAGGGACTTTTAGGTGGGTGGGAGGAGAAAAATGAAGTAGTTTTTTTTGGAGGGCAGGAGAAAATGGTAAAATTTTCAAGACTGGGGCACAGAACTTAGTAGTAAAAGCAGCAGTGGCAACATAATCCCCCTACATATTTTCCTTGAACCAATTTTCCCTTGCCCCTTCACATAATGTAGAGTTGCAATCAGCAGGCAGGCAGGCAGGCAGGTAGCCATTCCACCCCCCTCCCCCCCGTGCCTTGGTTGGAACAACCTTGTGTTTGATCAGTTTGAAGTGAAAATTTTGAGTACTTTTCCTTATATGGTAAATTTTATTAAATAATGAAAAGATGGTTCTGCCTTTCTTGTTTTGTATTTAATATTGTGACTTTGTTGGTGCATTCATCATTTAAGATGAATTAAGATCCTGAATATATTTACTCAGATGTATCTGCCACCGAGTTTAGTGGAAACTGTTTCTTAATAAATGTGCAGCCCTAAATGTTAAGCAATGAGAGATGGCTGACAAATTCTGACTTATATTCCAAATTTGTATCAGATCAAATTGTATCACTGTCTTTACAGTGAGCAGTTTTTTTAAAGTCAGCATAAAAAAGAAGAGGTGTTTATATTTTTACATTTGTATTAAATATTTTTCATAGGAACACTTAGTCAGTCTGGATGAGCCAGCTTTGGAAGTTGGGCACCAAGCTCTGCTTAGACAAGAGCAAGCGAAAATCATTCGGTTCGAGAGGCAAGCGGAAGAATTTATCCATGCAGTCTTTTATCGAAAAGGTTGGTCATGATGAAAGAATGAAATCAATACTCTAACTGGCTTGCATGCTTGGCTAACTGATCTTTTTAATATACTTTTTTGAGATAGCCATGTATTATTTCCATAAAATCTCAAGGTTTTTTATCTGTACAAATAATCTATAAAGGACACTGGTTGACACCTTTAAATATATATTGCACCTGACATGCTTCCCAAGCACTTCCCAGAGGCCCAACAATTACCTGGTTTTCAGGAATTTGTGAAGTGCTGCATACAGGGAAGAACAAGACTTTTGAACTATCTCCTGAGTCCTTTGACTCCTGTGGCCCAATGTTGATGTATCAATCCGCTGGTGTTATTGTGATGTTAGATGATTGACGTTTGGGCAGTCCTACCCACCTGTTAGAAGTTGGCTCACAGAGTTGAGGGAAGATAAAGTTCTGTCCCACTGGGCCCGAGAGGCTCACCACCCTCTGGGTAGTTTGTGCTCTAAATTTTGTCTCCATGCAGCGGTGCCATGTGCTTTTTTTCTAGAAAAAGAGGTGCCATGAACACTTCTCTTTTTCTCTTATAATTGCAGTCACACACACCTTGAACTGAGTTCTGGTGCGTTCTAGCCGAAAAAAAGCCCTGGTAGTGCCCAGCTGGACTGGTGGGAAGAGAAGAATTTTGGGGAGTTACTAATAATAGCATTTACACAGCAGAGTTTGTGTTCAAAGTACCGCACATATATTATCTCAGAACCAGTAAATAGGCAAATATAATATCCATGTGGTTGTGGAGAAGGTAAGAGGAATTGTGGATTTAAGATGGCGTGTCTAATTCTACCTAGAGATTTTTGACTAAGATGAGATTCACATTGATAATTTATTAGTTCGTTCTCTTTAGCTCAGCTTATTTTGGTCAGCAGATTATTGCAGACCTAGAATTCTATCTGGGGACATACATAGGGTCTCTGTCTTATGGTGGCAAAGGTGATTCTTTAAACCTCTGTACAAAGAAATACATGCTTAATTTGCCTCCCTCTTCCCATTTCAGCATTGAAGAAATTATTTCATTCTTGTGAATGTATTATATCATTTTTAAATTCTCTGTGTTAAAAATTGGGCATTGTGATCTTAAGGAGCTGGTGCAGACATAGTGGCTCTTTTAAATGCAGTTAAGAGAGGGAGCTGTAGGGAATGGGTGCACAATTCTGTAAGTTGCTTCAGATTTTGAAGATGCAATTAAGAGAGCCCCTGATGTAAGATCTGTGCCTTTTTATTGTCTTGCACTTGCACGTTAAAATATTTTAGCTTTTTTAATTTAAATAAACGCACAACCCTCAGTATTGGAAGTTGTCTTGCTTTAAAATTTGTTCTACATAAAACTTCCTTCTTATTTTTTATTTTTTTTTTATTATTTTACCATTTAGACAGTCATAGGGTCTCTGACCCCAACATTCCCCTAGTGGCCCGTGAGATCATGCAGCGGATGATTCGACAGTTTGCTGCTGAATATACCTCAAAAACTAGCTCTACTCAGGACTCCAGCTCGCCCAATAGCACAAAGAACCAAAGCCTGCTGAAAGCATCTCTGGTAGCCTCATCCCCTGTGGGTGCAACGGCTCAAAATCCTGTGCTCAGCAAACTTCTCATGGCTGACCAGGACTCGCCCTTGGACCTCACTGTCAGAAAGTCTCAGTTGGATCCTAGCGAACAAGGTATGCCACATTTCTGTTCATAGCCCCTTGCAACCATTTGCAATTTGCTGGCCATTAATGACTAAGTAAATCATAGAACGGAAAGAAGAGAGGCATGGATTGATTAGTAGTGCATAAGGGAATGGAGAAAAGCTGTTCTGAAAATGGTGCGAAAGTGCTAACAGCTATGTGCCCTCATTTTATTAAGCATATTCCAGATGGACGCTAGATCTGCCAGAAAAGAAACTTACTCTCTGGGAAATTTACTTATGCTGAATTAATGGGTTTGATAGTGTACTTCCAGCCTCCATGTAGTGAATTGTGCCTGTAATCACACTTGGCAAGTATTTTGGCAATTTGCTCATAAGCAGAATGCGTGTAATTGGAGCTGAATACTCAAATTGTCTTACAGCAGCCGCTTAGTAAAGGCTGTTTTATTTACTTAAAATATAATCCTTCATGTCAATTGTAACTTTCTGTGTGTGTTTAGTTCTTTGTGTGTGACATCTTTTATGTATGTGGTATTCTACACATTGGGACGTGGGTGGCGCTGTGGGTTCAACCACAGAGCCTAGGACTTGCCGATCAGAAAGTCGGCGGTTCGAATCCCTGCGACGGGGTGAGCTCCCGTTGCTCAGTCCCTGCTCCTGCCAACCTAGCAGTTTGAAAGCACATCAAAGTGCAAGTAGATAAATAGGTACCGCTCCGGCGGGAAGGTAAACGGCATTTCTGTGTGCTGCTCTGGTTTGCCAGTTGCGGCTTAGTCATGCTGGCCACATGACCCAGAAGCTGTATGCCGGCTCCCTCGGCCAATAAAGCGAGATGAGCGCCGCAACCCCAGAGTCGGTCATGACTGGACCTAATGGTCAGGGGTCCCTTTACCTTTACCTTTACCCTACACATAAGAGTGTGTCTTCTGGTGAAGGGCTTTAAACAAGATCCACAGATTCTGACTGACCTTGGTAGCCAGGAACGAGTTGTGGTTATCACTGACCCTGTTCTCCACCTTTTATTCTGACATGCAAAGGAGATTTGGTGCAGGGTTAGGACCTTGTGGCTTGTGTCATTCTGAGCCCCAGAAGCATCAGCACTTCTCACTGGTTCCAGGTGATTCTGAAGTCTAGGGCAAAGTCAAACAAGAGACTTCACCTTTTCCCCAAGTTTCAGCCTTAGTTAAATTACTGTAACTGCCTCACCAGACTTTGGAAATACTGATGCTCTGTCCAGTGTCAGGTGAAATCAGCGCTTCTTGGGTGTTCTAGAAGAAAGATAGAATTTTGTTCCTGACTTTCTGGAACACTTGGAAGCAGAGGAACTTCTCATTGATTCCAGATGTAGGTTTCCCACAGGCATCAGATTAGCCACTGTGAGAGCAGGATGCTTGACTGAATGGGTCATTGGCCTGATCCAGCAGGCTCTTACATTCTTCCAAAGTCCCGAACAACATCAGAGATGAGCCCCACCTTTCTCATTTTACGCTGGAGGTAGCAGGTGGTTGCCAGCATCTTAAGATATGGTAACTGCATTTGTCAACCTCTCATTGTGGTGCTTATGTTAAAAGAAAACCTTGGTGTTGACCAAGTGCTTTTGAAAGAACAAATGCAAGGTTGTAACAGTTGAACATTTTGTTCTTTTCCCTTGGAAGTGAACATATGCACAGTACTTTTAATGGACCTGAAGAATTTTGTCCTTCATCTTACATTATAACGTATGTTTATTTTAATGCATTCTAGAGACGAGAGAAATCCATAAGCTATTGAAAGCAATTGTCTGCCCTAAAGTTGGATTATTTTGTATGCCACTTGGACTTTGCCGAAAAGTCAATACATATGTGTTAGAAAATAAAGCATTTTAAAATATTATTGTCTAGCATTTTCTTTTTAGCTTTCTTAAAAACCTTAAGAAATTTTCACATACAGCTTAAGCAACTTGTCCATTTTCTGAATCATTACGGTTAGGTAATCTACAGTGCAATCTGATACATGTTTACTAAATAAAATCCCACTGTGTTCAATTGTGCTTTCTCCTAAGGGAGTGTGCATCAAATTCCCACTTTAAACCTGTAACTTCTTTGCTTTGTTTTCATAGAAAGCTGAAAAAAACCATTCATTCTTTCCATTCTGGTATTTCTTGAAAACATAATTTGTTTGCCCACTTGCCTTTCTGGTCTCAAGGCTACATATACCTATTCCTGTAGCATTTCCTCATATAATTTACCAGAGAGAGTTCCACATATACAGAATCCACTAGCTTTTAAACACTTTCTTAAGATATTGAACCAAAAACTTGACCCACTAGAAATAATGTCTTACCGACAAATACTGTTATTACTTAAGTCTTAATGTAATGCAAATTAGAATTAATCTTTGTCACAGGTTGATGTTGTTGAGTCACACTTAATTTTGTTAGCTATTGTAAGCCTCAAATCCTTGTAAGCATGCATAGCTGGCTATTCTCCACTTCTGCATGTTATTTCATATGTGTAAAACTTCACCTACACCAGACACAGATGAAAAGTGATAGTGAAAAGGATTGTGAATCTCTACCTTGGAAGAATAACATGGGTCTTCTAGTTGGTTTTCTCGCAGAACCAAAGAAGTATTTCATTGGACAGGGTGTAACGAGGTACTGCCCCATCTCTCTATTAATAAGTAGACCTTTTTCAGACGTTACTCTTGCCCCTTAAATTGCAAAAATACATGTTGAAAAACTAAATATTCTTTATTGTTAAACAGTATAGATGATCTTGAAATTTAGGTTTGCTTTAAATAACATTGCTTTGAATAATTATGAACTTGAATGTTTTCCATTTCTGTGGGCCAAATAGTACATTTTAGCATATAAATGCATGGACAGCAAATATTGGCAAACCTCCTTAACTGTACTAATAATGTAGTTACAAACAGACTTGAAACAGTTCCAAAACTGTTTTGATAGAGGAGAGAACAGAAAGATTTAGATTCATAATAAAGTTCTGGATAAGAGTCTTAAAGGTGGTCTGTACAACCATAGCTTTGTTACTTGTTTGCTAGAAAAGGAGACACTGTTTCACTGAGCTGCAGCTGCTAAAAAGTGAGTTCCTGTGTGCATTAGAAGTTGCTGTATACTCCATATGCTGGGAATGGAGTTGGATCCCTTGAGAGTTTAGGTGTTATATGAAACACAGCAATAATTCATTGAGAATCTACCCAGCTTATTAAGAAAAAGAAGAGAGACTCTATCCTGCTTGTAGGATGCGGGCATCTGTAAATTTACACATTGGCAAATTGTCTGATAACTACTCTACACTTGCCACCACTTACCCTTCCTCTTTCCCACTGGCTACCTCTTAAAGGTTGTTAGTAATAACAAGTAGCTTCCAGAATTGTGCAGCTTTTAAGAATGTTTATACTTAAGCTTCATGGGAGATAGGCAGTAGTCTTTGTGTAGAAAAAATGATTTCATCAAGCTTACTAGTTAGTCTTCCACTAATGGCTAACAATATCTCAATTATCTAATAAATGCAAAATATATTATTACATGACTTTTAAAATCCAGTCACATGACTTTCTAGCATCTGCTTTACTGCCTTGGAACTTGCAAGGCTAGCATTGCTGAACTAGTTATCTCTGTTCTAACTGAATAGCTCATGGACTGAATATCTGGACTGCAGCACTTTTTAAAAAGCAAGAATAGTGGTAGCCAAAGTGGTGCACTCCAAATATTGTGGGGTACAACTCTCATTACCCCAGCCAACATGGCCAGTGGTCAGGGATAATAGAAGTTGTAGTCTACAGCATCTGGAGAGTGCCCTGTAAGCTTTCCCATTAAATTGTGTTGTTTTTGCTAAATTTAAAGATGGAATATAACTATATTAAATAAAATGAAGTGTACCCAGAATATACTTAATATGAAAGCTGCAGTTTGTTTGCAATAATAATTGTAAGGCAATAAATTCTCCACTCTTGCTCCATTTTGTAGTTTCTGAATTAAACACTTGTTGAGTTTTCTTTTATGGGTACGTGAACTTCGGTTCTGCTTGTTAAGATGTTTTTTTCTTTCCTGTTCTCCTTTGTGTCTTACTTGAAACTATCAATACATAGACTACATCTTAATGAATGTATGGTGGATAACAAGAAGTATACATGCTCAAAAAGAAGTAACTTGATCCACTTTTCAGACATTATGAAGTATATGCAGAGAACTATGTTTTGAAATTAACTTGCATTCTATGCTCTCAGATATAGTGTGTTCATACTGTTTAATCTACCATTAATATTTTATTGAATGAAAGTCATAATATCGATATGTCCTTAACAAAACAAAATAAGGAATATAAAATAATGGCTGATATGTCAAGAGACTTTGGTTGAGGTTCAGTAGGAAGTTCCAAAGCAACCCAAGATTAACTGAGACAGCGTTTCAGCCATAAAAACTTACCAAGTTGTATGTTTGTGTGTGTTTAGTTTTATTAATTTCTTCCTATTCTCAAGTAATTCTCATGTCTCTGCAGACGGAGTACTTGATCTGTCCACTAAGAAAAGTCCATGTGCAGGCAGCGCCTCCTTGAGCCATTCACCTGGCTGCTCCGCTACTCCTGGGAATGGGTAAGGGAAATTCTTAGTATTTTTAAGCTAAAACCCCCCTCAAGTTATTTGCATAACAACAAACTGAGGGTCAAATTCTTACTTATTGCTTCCACAGACAGAGTTGATTTAACCCTTCAGAGTATAATTGCATCTTGTTAAAACACCTTCTTCCAATCCTTAAATATGAAGTCAACTGAAAAATTAATTCCATTTCAGGAATACTTTGGTTTTGTACCTGATATATGAAATGTAGAGCTATGATCTTTCAACCTTTTAAAAATTTGACTATTTTGACTTCGTTCACATGCTCAGCCACACCTGTGCATTTGTCTATGGGAGCCTATGAGTAGGCTAACAACTTGGCAGGGGTTATGTTGGGTGCCAGTTGTATGAACAACCATTTCCCCTTGAAGCTTATACAAATGACTACTGCGGTTTTCATGATTGTAGCAAGTCAAAAAGTGTTATCACAATGTAGTTTCAGTGGCTTCATGTATGGGGTATCAGGTCATACAACCAGTGGCTGCACATGATCTTTGTTGGGTTGTGAACCTTTGGTAGTTCCATGCACATCCCACAGGTGATCACATGAGGCTTGATGAGTATCTGAACCCGATCTCAGCCTTTGATAGGATGGGATGATGGCTGCCTAATTTGAATAGATCAGCAAACTAAACAGTGTTTCCTTTAGTAGTCAGAATGTCTAGGCAAGGCCACTAAAGTAAAGATAGTGGTTGAGCAAGAATTGTAAAATATTTGTTAGGATTTTTTTTTATATAACCTACTATTATAGTACAGTGCTATAATTCCATTTGTTTTCTAATGACGGATTTGTAATTACTTACCTTGGAGCTGTTTCCAAGATGAATACTCAATAATTCAAACATTCCAAATACTATACTATTATTAGACTAGTAGGCAGTTTCTGGGTGCAAATTTTTCTTGGTGAAGGTTATACAATCCCATCAACTTTGTATTTTTTGTTGCATGTGCTGATAGGGAGAAGATACATGAGAATAAAGAAATTTGGGGTGATACTTTAAAATGCTGCAATAGAATACATTTTTCGTATAATTTTAAAGCTAATCAGCTAGAATATTAAGCGGCTGAATATAGATGTGGAATTACATAATCTTCAAGTTGCTGGACTTCTAGTGATATAAAAATAACCATTGTTGACAGTCACTTACTTACAACTGCAAAAGAGACATTTAAATTCCTCACAACATGGATATATTACTTAACCCTGTATGTCAGAACTCTGAACACTGTATTGTGAAGGACAATATCAATTTCTGTTCCCTTTCTGAATATTCTAACAGGTTCTGTGCATTAAAAAAAAAAAGTGTTCCTACATGGCTGACTGAAAGCATCTTCAAGAGATCAGCATGTGTTTCTGCTTTGTACTGTTAAGTTAAATGCCAGTTAACTATTGCCCTTTGTCTTTCAAAGTGCTAATTCAGGCTTCCTCAAACTGCCCTCCAGATGTTTTTGGCCTACAACTCCCATGATCCCTAGCTAGCAGGACCAGTGGTCAGGGATGATAGGAATTGTAGTCTCAAAACATCTTGAGGGCCGAGTTTGAAGAAGCCTGCGCTAGTTAATCTTTATATCTGGACAGTGATTCACTGTTTTAGAACTAGCTGAAATATTCAATGCATGTTTAAAATTCTGGTAGAAATTTATTATTTTCCTTGACACTGGGGTGGTTTTTGTTCAGAATTCATGTGGACTGTTCGTTACCAAATTAAGAATTTTCAAATTCTGAGTAATGTTTAATAGGAATTTGCTAAAGAATTAGGAAGTCCAAACTTGAATGTAAGTTCTTCCTTCTGCCTTGCTATGCATCCAAATCTTCTGTACGTTGTTGTTGTTGTTGTCGTTGTTATTGTTGTTGTTGATTAGATTTCTTACCTGCCCTTCATCATGAGGTCCTAGGGCAGGTTACAAAAATGTAAAAATACAATATTGAAATACAAATTACAGTAAAGAGAGTAAGGTGGGTCCTAAAATAAATATCTCAGATGGCTAGGTTAAAGGGGTCTGTGAATATATAAAGGCTGTCTGCTAGATAGGATATACACAGTAATCATCTTAATGAGCAAAGTACCAAGAATGCATTGCATACTTTTTGTTCATATTATTTACAGGAACTGAAATAATTGTGTACATAAAACAAGATTGATAGTCTGATTAGACAGTATATCATACTCTTTTAAAAGTAGATTTAACCTGGATCTGTTTAATCAGTAAAGTTGGAAAGAGCATAATAAATAATACATATGTGGCAAGAAAATATCCTGCTTCTTTACCTAGGCATGTGAAAAAGAGAATCAAATTGATATTTATGTGACATGATTAATTTTAAAAGGAAATGGAGTCTGAATTTGTGCAACATTTTTATTTGAGAACCATTCCGTTTTTCTGTTCTAATGTTTAATGCAAAATAAGCAAACACCTTTGAGTTCTGCTGAGCGCTCTTGATGCTGAGCAGCAACTTTAGCATATATAGTGTTAATCCATGCCCTCCAGAGCTTTCAGCATTTTATAAAAAGTGCAGGTGGCTGGTGTGTGAGAGTATGCGTGTTGAATTTGCTGCATTTTGTCACTTGGCTTACTCTTTTATTACTGTACTTGTTTAGTGGTAACGTCACACTAGTAATACAGTCGTGAATAGACTCTAGCAAATGATTATTCCTTTCTAATCTATAATTAAGATGCTATTTTCAGACACTTGCGCGAAGCCTTTTCTGCTCCAAGATTTTGTGAACCCAACCAAAGACCAGCTGACAGGTTTCGTTTTTCTTTGCCCAAAAAGCTTCTCTTTATTTTTGAACAATTTTTTTAAAAAACTGACTGCTGAGACTTAAAAAAATAAAAATAAAAACCCACAAAAGTGATGTTACCCAAGCAAGGTCTTCTAATAAAGGAGTGGCCCCCTCACCCATTCCTCCCTACCTGTGCAAGTCCTGCTCACATCAGTTTCCTTCCATCCAATTAGGCGACCTGGGAGACCCAGCCAGCACCATGCAGAGGGACTTCGGAGTGGTGATGGGGTGCCCCCGAGAAGTTGGCAGGATGGAACGAGGGAAGGGTCTGGCCACTCCACATCTCTCAAAGTTCCATTGGCTCGATCACTGCAGATAAGCGAAGAACTGCTGAGCAGAAACCAGCATGCTACAGCTGCCAGCCATGGGCCGTCTGGGCTGCAGAATCACGGACAGCACATGATACTATCCAGGGAGGCTTCTTGGGCAAAACCACACTACGAATTCAACTTCACCCGAATGAAATTCAGGGGAAACGGTGCACTCAGCAACATCAGTGACCTTCCTTTTCTTACAGAAAATTCAGCCTTTCAAAAAATGGCACTTCAAACTAAACAGGATGGGAAAAAGGACATGAGCCATTCAACTCCTGTGGATTTAAAGATACCACAAGTTCGAGGCATGGACCTTTCATGGGAGTCCCGTTCTGGCGACCAGTATAGCTATAGCTCTTTGGTGATGGGTTCACAAACGGAGAGCGCGCTTAGTAAAAAGTTAAGGGCTATCCTTCCGAAACAAAACAGAAGGAGCTTGCTGGATCCCGGACCAGACTCCTGGGGCTCAGATGCTGAGCAATCTACCTCTGGACAGCCATATCCCACCTCTGATCAAGAGGGAGATCCTGGCTCTAAGCAACCTCGGAAGAAAAGAGGCAGATACAGACAGTACAACAGTGAGATATTGGAAGAAGCGATCTCTGTGGTGATGAGTGGGAAAATGAGCGTCTCCAAAGCTCAGAGTATTTATGGGATTCCCCATAGCACCCTGGAATATAAAGTGAAAGAGAGGCTGGGCACTTTGAAAAACCCTCCAAAGAAAAAAATGAAATTAATGCGGTCGGAGGGACAGGATGTCTCTGTAAAGCTTGAGATAGATCCCCAGGGAGAGGCAGCACAGAGTGCGAATGAGTCAAAGGATGATTAGGGATGTTGTAGAGTGCCAATTACATTATAAACTGGGTGAGCACTATGGCATTGTTCAACTCCTGCTGTATGTACCCAACTCCTCTTCAGTCACTGGGTGCAGGACATGCTCCTTTGCAGTTCAGCAAAGACTTGTGTGGACACAGGGGGAAAAGGGTGCTCTGAATGTTGCATATTTGTAAATTTTCTGGCCCGGAATGGCTTAGAGCCCTCTTTTGTGTTTTTGTTTTGTTTTGTTGTTGGGGGATTTTTTTTTGGCCTTTTGCATGTTTCTCTAATATTCTATAGAGAATTGAGTTACCTCACAAAGAATGCAGACATGGAAGTGGACTGTTTGCCTCTTGAGCCTGCATGGACTTTCAGTTATTTTATTGGGTTTGCTTTCTTCATATGGCCTTTTTAAAAAAATCACTTTCTTGAGCTCTAGTACCAGACTTGTAAAACAAAAACTGGATAATTGCTTATAATTAGGCTTTCACAGTTTTTTTCTTCTTCGATCCAGTTGGCTTGAAAGAGAGTTTAACCTTTTTAAGTATGGCTAGTCATTTTGAATTCAGTGATTAGTGATTGGATTCCTAGTCAGTTGGGTCTAATCGGAGCCATTTTGTTTTAAATTCAACTCCTCCTTTACTATTTGCAATCTGCTTAGTGCTCACCCGGCGGGGCGGGTGGGAGTGGGATGGGGGAACTTTACATACACTACCTTCAGAATGCTTTGGTTCATTCCTTTGGAACACTACCTTCACTGTAATTGTGTTTGCTCTTTTGCAAAGGCGAGAGAGTTCAGCTTGCCTGCTTGAGGATGTAGCCTTATCTCAACACTCCATTCAGGAGCATCAGGGTACATTGAATGATATACTAGGGTATTCCTCACTTTAACAAAATAATGGCTTTTTCGTGACCTACGTGCTTTTTAACAGACTGGATTCTGAGTTTGCTAAACTGTGCGTTTCCAACATCTCGTTTAAAGAACTCTCTTCTGGGAGTCAGGAATACATATAACAGCTTACTGTAATCTTGGGCAAAAAACAAACAAAAATCCTCATCAAACCAACTGATCTCTTAAACATACAACCTCAATAGTCTGCCTAAATAGTCATGTAAATGAAGGATCTATGTTAATGTTCAGGGAAGAAATTTTTACAAATTTTAATAAAACCCATTATCAGATCACTCTGGTCTGACTTAGGCTGAGCATCTTATCTAGTTGTAACACTGTCAGGGTTGAACACCCAATGGGTGTTTCCTTTTTAAATACTACAGTTGCCAGTAGCAGGAAATGTGCTTGCATATCCTGAATTTCTGTTTTTATTTCATCCACTATTGATTTTAATAGGGGACTAGCACACACTCGCATAGGCAGATCACCACTAGCACTCCTAAATCCACAGTTCAGTCTTGTTAGTTGCAGAGGCATCTGAACATTCTTACATGTTAAGCTTTAAATAAAGCTTTCTGGACTTGCAGCTTCACTGAATCAGACTTAATGGTTCTTTGGGTAGAGAAACAATTTAATCTTAGCTGTGCAAAAGATTGATAAGACTCCACTCTACTGCTTTGCACAACCAAAAGAGGCAATGGAATTTGTATGTGAGACATCATTTGAGCACTGTTCTTAATTAGTTATCCTGTGTTAATGACTGAAAGTGGATGCTAAGATTCATAGGAAGAAGGCCTAGATAGCCCCAGGGCTGCTGCTTGAATTTGGGGGCAATTAATTGAGTTGGCCTTCTTGATTGGTTGATTGCTTCCCAGTAACCCACTGTATTCAAAGGTTAGGCACACCATTGCTGTCGTGTTAAATATGCACTTCTCATTCTTGAGAGAGACTGGGCTTTTGGCCCAGATATGCTTTGTACTACTGTTCTTAGACTTTTCTTTTTGTTTTGGTAGCTTAATGTGTTTCCATACTCAAAAGCAGAGTTCCTTTAGCTATCTAGGTGTCATCTCAGTACAGAAACCTGTTTGAAGCTCCATAGTGGTGTAGAAACTCTGCAATATACTCCAGTTTTTCTGGAAATTGCAATAAAAATGCACTGTTTTAAATTTGTGGTTTCATCTGCTATTGAAAGTGTGGGAGAAGATTTGCTGCAAGCTAGAAGTGTAACACTTGCATAGAGTTTTACTGTCAGAGGTTTAACCTTTTGTGGCTGTTTTTATTTAAGTGATGTATGAGTTGAGTTCCGTAAAACCTTGTTCATAGTGTATGTGGAGTGCTCATTTTACTTACCTAAATATTTTCTATGTGTATCATTAAGTGGATGACAATCGTGCAGCAGAAAAATGGTGTGCCTACCCTTTAATGCTGCAGTTTAGAAAGAGAACTACTTGTACGTCATTTCAGACCATAGGTTGAGAACTGTAAATAGATAGTGATAGTTGCGTATTCTTATTGCTTTGGTTAGAAAATGAATTAAACAACCAAACACTTAATTTTCTCAGATAAAAGTCCTGGGACCTGACGATTGTAAGATTCCTATCTACAAAGCTTTGAAATATAACACTTAATATCTGTGATCACTTCCTATTCAGGTAAAAAAAAAAAAAAATCCCAGAAGCTTTGGAACAACCATATTTCCTCAAAAGGTCTCTGCTTAAAAAAAGAAAAGGAAAAAGAGTAGGTTATTTTTAAAGCACTAATTGCATTACTTTTGTAATTGCAATATAAAATAGCCATTATTGTTTTGTGAAGCATGGTTGAAATTAGTTAGTTGTCCCTTTCTAAAATTTCAGAAGCCTCTCAAAAATAAACAAAAAGCTGCTGAATATTCAAAAGTTATAAATATATCTATATTTTACCTTATTGTAGGTTTTGTAAACTTAGTCTGTAATATTCAGGTGCACCTTTTTAATGTTTAACTTTTGTTTAAGACTTCATCTCACCTGTTTTTGCCCAGGTGGCTCATCCTGTGACTGTATCTCACTCTAGATCCTAAGTGATTCACTGAAGTAAGACTGCTCTGACAGACGCCTTTGGTGCAGCTTTGAGTAGTATTTGGGAGCATCTTTCCTGTTAGGAAAAAATGGAATCAGTGTTTATCCATTAGCATGCTTAATTTTCTGCTGAACAGAAGTTTGCATGGCCAAAATCCTCAACTGACCATAGTTTGATGTGGGAAGATGTGGTTCGCTGCTGTCTTTGTAAGAGAAGCCTTGTTTTCTCCTGTTTTCCAGTAAATGGATGCTCATGTAACTTGCGCAAGACATAGAGCTTAGGCCTTGTTTTCCCTGTCGTTTTTGAGAGCATGTTAAGGGGACAAGCCAAGTGCAATGCTCCAGAAATGGTGAAGTCTTTGGGAGGAAGAACTGGACATTTTGATCACATGTGTGTTAGATCCAGAACCAAAATTTGGTGGAATTATTGTGTATCTGTTGACGGTGCCATGTGCACCTGGATGACAGAATGAAACTGTGAACAGTATTTGTGGCAGCCTCTGCTTATACAGACCAGGTATCATGAAGGATAGGTTCTCCCTCTACTCCCAGCCTAGAAGACTAATGTTAGAGTGTGTTTGTGTAACGTTTAAAATCAAGTTCACTATTGTACTGGAATTTAGATGTTGCTTGGTGACCTTTTGCTACAGCAGGTTATACAGATGAGTAAGGCTTAGTGTTGTAGGGGTACAAGTGTGGAGTTAATTATTGTGCAGTTCTGTGGAGCGAGCCCAGTGTGTAGAAAATGTATCAGTTTTTACTTGGATCTGTAAAATATAAAAGCTCTTTCCTGGCGATCTGATACACTATTACCTCTGTCAGCCATTCTAGAACCTCATTTTCTGTGCCCCAGGCCTTTTTGTTTTCACTACAGCTATAAAGAATGGAAGTTGTAGGGTTTGGACTGTTGCCCTTACTTTATATATAGATATATATAGATATATATATATAATCTCCAAACTCCTGAGTTTATGAAAAGAATTGAAAGATAACTCCTCCAGGGGCACGAAGATCCTCTTCTTGCATTAGCCAAATGCCCCAAGAATATGCCCTTGCTTCTGTATGGCCCTAGGACTGCTCCATACTGCCTGCTGCTCTGCCTCCAAAGGAAAGGCCTAGTCTGAATGTTTTCTTAAATATTTTCTAATGCAAATCTGGAATAAATTTTCATTATCCTTTAAGAATGAGATGTACCTTATAAACATGGTAGCAGTGCAGGTCTGCTTTGTTTCCTGTGGCTTATCCCAAAGCATATTGACAAATGATGAGGCAGTTTGAACTATGATCTCAGATGACACCATGATTGCTCAGAAACTGTCAGGAATTATTTATGCATTTTTTTTAAAAAAAATGTTTTCCCATGTAAACCTCCACACATTGGCTGTATTTGTGATCCCATTGACATCATGCTATTGATGTCTCATGGTAAGCTCCTTAGCAAGCCAAAAAAATGGAAAGGGAGTCAAATGTCATTGTGGTGTTGACAGGGAAAAGCAGATTCCACCCTCCATGTATAATAAATTTAGGATTAAATCTTCCTAAAGTCTCTGAGCGTCTCAGAGGTGATAAAGAGGATAAAGGCATGGCACCTGAGTGGGTTGGGGAAGCATTCCTAGCATCCCCCTTTCTTATCCAAAAGCACTTTGCTAGAACTCTAAAACAGAAACTTTTAAAAGTCTAGCTTTCAGCTCCATAGTGGGATGGTTCACATATTAGCCAAGGCTGCTTGAAGGACTTGGGCAGTCTTGAAAAGATAAACTTGACATAAAAATAATTTTTTCCATATGTTTTCAGGCAAAAAAATAGGTGCTTCTAGGAAGTTATAGGGTGTCCATTCTTTGTGGATCAGGCATCTTTTGCTTTTCTCCCTTGCAGTTTCAGAAATGTAATTAAAAAAATCAACTTCCCTGCTGTCTGCGAATTACACGTTCTGCAGTTGGCTTTTATAACACATGGGTGTCTAATGGCTTTCATAGTTGAATTTTAAAACACTGTGATTTAGCACCATTTTAACAAGTCTAGTCTCCTTCTAAATTCGCATGCTCTCTCCTTCCCTCCACACTTTCCACAGAAGGAGCTCAGAAACATTTGCTTTTGGTTTTAGTTAACTGTGGTATGTTTCATTCAAGCTAGGGTTTGTGGTTCAACACAGACTGGTTAGTTTAAAAA
The DNA here is from genome assembly GCF_965153285.1 of Podarcis tiliguerta. Taxonomy (NCBI): domain Eukaryota; kingdom Metazoa; phylum Chordata; class Lepidosauria; order Squamata; family Lacertidae; genus Podarcis; species Podarcis tiliguerta. The sequence continues at coordinate 41,654,162 of NC_139538.1, read as the reverse complement.
TAAGCCACTTTCAAACCACGAGTTAAGCAGCTGGCTTCGTGACGTTAGCCAAAGTTAGTGTTAGACAACAATCCCCAGTTAGGATGAAGCGGCACACTCCACTTAACTAAAAGCAAACCAAAGCTTTCAAATTCTTCCCTGCTGTGCAGCAGGAATGTGGAGAGGAAATACATGAGCCCGGCAGGAGGCGAGGCTCATTCGCATAATACCAAACCATAGTTTAACATTATGCCCAAATGTGGTCATTATACCCGTGCTCCATCAAACAAAATTTCTGAGTTTTTTGATAAGTGAACAGTTTGGTAAATTGTCGTGGTGTTTACCAGGTTTGGCCAAATTGGTGTATGAAGCATATGCAACTACTGGGCAGTTCAAGATTGTGAACAGAAAATCACTGATGGAGAATTTGGTGTACTAGAGATAGAGATTTTCTGTTCACTCCTTCCATCAAAAGCTTGCAGCTTCACATTAGGTCCAACGGAGACAAAGAGAAGAATGCAGTGGTAGATATTTGGGCCTCTGACATCATGGGCTGGTAGGCAGAAGGAAGGAGCTGCAGACTGACCAGGGTCTGGGACTGACCTAGGGCTTGGAAGAGAGCGAAGGATTTGGAGATGTGCGTCTTTTGGCCCTTTAGCCTTATGGAATTCTCAAACGTAGAACTTGGCAAGCTCCTTGGAAATACACCATAGAATATCTAGTCATAAACTGAAATTTTGCAAGTGAGCAAGCTTTTGTTGAAGTCTAAAATTATGCAGATACAGTTTAATTGGCCATGACAAGTATTGTAATGTTACCTTTTGCAAATTTGTGGATGAATCTATGTAGGCACCTAAAATAATCCACGGATGCACTCAAAATGCCAGAGAAAGAAAAACTCAAGTTGTTGGCCACTGCAGCATCTTTCTGACAGATATCTAGATTTGATTTAGTCAGAGTTTGTATAAGTCAGTAATATTTTCAAGCCTGCAAAATTACCTGTAATTAGGTAATGGCCTGAAAACATTCATTATAAAATTCTCAAATGATTAAATTGATTGCACAATCCGTTTTTATTAATACAAAGTTTTTTTTAAAAAAAAAATTCCTTAGAAGATTAGATGTTCCATCTCTTTATACAATAAATACATTGCGTCTTTGGTCGCTAGTTTATAAAAATCTGACTTAAGTATTTCCTCTCCCACTCTAAAATTGTGGACATGCCACTTCAGCCTCTAATGTACCTCACATTTGGTGCTACACTCATCAGACCTTTACAGACTTGATAGAAAGATAGATAGACCATTAAAGCACTTGTCTGACCTGTTGTTGTTGTTTTTTTTAAAAAAAAGACAGAAAAGGGACCTTTCAGCACTTTTACTGTTACAACTAGAGTCTTAATTTATCTGGTCTTCAGAGTCTAAGGTACTGTAAAAGTTTCAGTCCAGGAATTTTATAATGTTCAGGCAGCTTCTGGGTGTACACGCATGATATTTTAATTAAACATTTCAGTAGACCATTTCAGGGCTTTAAGGTTTGGGATCTAAATGGGGGAGGCTAGGTAAAGTTTCCCAAATGAAGAATAGTTTTAGACCATTGTGTAGTGCTCAGTTTGAAAGTATATCACTAGGAAAATGGGTAGGGATTCTCTCTCCCTTTTGTCTTCAGGGAATGAGCAGTATTTAGAATCTTTGGCTGAAATTCAAGCCTTTTTACCATGTAAATTTTTAATATAAATTCACTGACATGCTTTTTACATCAGAGGACTGAAAATGGATCTTAATGTTTAAGTTGTCGAATGGTATATTTCTTAAATGAAGGGGGAAATTAAAAAAAAACTAACTAGATTAGCATACCAGCATTAGTGATCTTAAGGGATTTTAGTATGTAATAGGAAAGTCTTTGATTAAAAATCTAATCTTGAATTGCTAGTCTGTAACTAGGTGCATTCTACATTAGCAGGTGAAACTTCTTTACTTGTTGAGAGAGGGTAGATGGCGGCTGTCATATGCCCTAGCATCAGAAAAACAGATTACAGACTGCAGCCTCTCAGAGTCCCATTGGGTGGTTATATCCATGGGATTTTTGCTTACAGCAGCTTACTGCTGCTTAAACATGTATAAATATGTTTTGAGTGTTTGCTCATAACTCTTTCTAACCTCCACTTGTTAAATTGTCAAATGTTGGTATTTTATCAGTCCGCAGTGTAAGTTATAAACTAACGTGCTTAGGATTCCAGCTTGTACACACACTGTTTGAAAACCCTCAGGGACAGTTTACACACTACCCTCACTCAATTCAGGTACTTGTACACTATTCTTAAACCTAGCAGTGACTTGTATTTTGTTTTTGCTTTTCTTTTGATGTGCTAATAGCACATCCTTGATGAATGTCAACTTAAACTCAGTTCAGGTATCCAGGTATAACTCAGCCAAACGGATTTTAAAGCTGCATATTACTCTCCAGCACGCAGTGCCTCAGACACGTAGTGGCATTCTGTATATTCAGTTATTACTACTGAGCAAGATCGCATGGGGGTTCCTGATAATTATGTATTGTAAGAAATTTCTATATATAGTATGTGTATTATGTTATATACATATATATTATATATGTAATCTTAAACGTATATATTTAAAAATGCCACTACCAAGCCAGCACAGCTAATGTCAAATACATTCCTGGCTGTCCCTGTAAATGGAACAGGGGCAGCTTCTCAGTACGGCTGTGGTTTCTCCTTCATCCCAGGTACTTCTAAACTTGAGCCCTGGCCCTTGGGTGTCTGACCTCTACATTCTAGTTATGCAATGTCTCTAGGAATTCTGTGCACTGGCCACTGTGATGGAAGCCAATGGGCCAGATGGGCTTGAGTTTATTAGTAACCCTTCTGCCAAAGTTGGTGTTTTATGGCAAGAGTGTAAAACTTTCAAATAATCAGCAGCAGCACATAGATTGTGGGAGCACATGATAGCGCCTACCTTTATGCTCCTTGCTGGGCGTGTCACCTCTTGTGCCGCGCACTAATTGTGAGTGTGTTGGCATTTCACGCCTATAGTGGTGGGTCTGTTTGGTGAGCATGTGTGTAACACATTAAAATAAAGCCTGCTGCTCGCACCAGCATTAATTTCACCATAACTGTGCGTCAGCAATGCCTCTGCTTTATTATTTGATGCTTTACACCTTAGAAAGTTCTATTTATGTAGAGTATGAAAAAATGGCATTTTTCACAGACCTCTAAAAGTACAAGTGTCATGGAAAAATAAAGCAGGAACCCCCTTTTTAATCTATGGACCTCATTTCAATATACTGTTTACAGTTTGACGGAATTGTATAATTTAATATTTCTCTTGTACTGTAGTTTGTATTTATTTACAGATTTTTTTTGTACTGTGTGATTTGAACTTTTTTGTTCCTTGCTATGATCAACATTTTATGTAGTAGAGCACTTATGATCACAAATTAAGGTTTTGGTTTGATTGCACTACATTTAATTTTTAATGCAGTTCTGATTTTTTGACTGGACTAAATAAGCTGTGTCTTAATGTATGTGATAAGTACTTATAAATTTTTAATTCACGTGGTCCACTTTTTTTTTTTTTTTTTTTGCATTGTATGTCAAAAGCGCTGATTCTCTCGTTGTGCATGTGTAAGGGTTTAACAGCCCTGTTGTATTCTTTGGCCATGTCATTTTGAAAACACATTCCCAGCTGTAACGTGTATGGTAGTTTTCACTGGATGCTAGACTTTTCAGAACCACTATTCTTCTAATAAATTTTGTTGTGAAAACTTGAATGGTTCAAAGCGCTGGTTTCTAAAGTGTCTTTTTAAAATATCTATGGTTCTGTTTCCTTGTGATGCTTTCTTTCAGTGGAGTACCAGGGTGGGTCGATATATGTTTATATATACAAATAAAACTGTGTTTTGTATTTGAGTAGCAGAGCAGATGCTCATGAATGTAAAAATGTACTCTTGTCATGCAGTAACTGCCTCTCAGCCACATTTTCAGTTCCCTCCTTCGGACACCTTTTAATGATTAGTTGATGTGTAGGTTTATTATTTGATTTGATTGGCCTGTTAATAAAAAAAAGATTTTTTTATTCGTAGCTCTTTTGAAGCTCCTATATAGAACTGGGATGCAAGATTTAAAAATAAATTGTACCAAATGAGGAAATGTCACCACAAGGTGTCTTTTACCTTTCACTTCCTTGTGGTTCTTCCGAATGCTCTTTTCAGTGTAGTGAGGTATTATTACTAGATACAGTATGTTTTCATTGTATCCGAGGTATGATAAATCTCAGGCCTGCCACATGGGAGCATGTTCAGAAGAAATTATGAAAATATGAAAATAATGTGTGAACTTGTGTTTGCTACATTCTTTCAAAAATGAATATCTGAATCTAACCACAGACACTGTGAAATATTGTAATTACTAACAGCCTTTAATTTATATGGGCAAGACAAAAGTCTTGAGCAACACAGTACATATCTGGATAAAGAGTTAATTCCTTTTGCATATGGCTTACGTGTAGCATACTGCTGCTACTAGGCATTGATTTGAAATCAGTGTTATAGGGCCTTTCTACATAGTCTCGTCTCCCCCCAGTCAGTCAAAGAAGTAGATCTATGGTTTTCGGCAGCTGCTGGATAGAAGGCCATGTTAGTGATGCCTGTATTTTTTATAAACAACCTTTCCACCATCCTATATTTCACTCAGAATGATTCATTTACAGCACTTTCCTTCTAATCTCATATTCCTATTAATATGCACTCTTAACCACCTCAACTGTGTAGTTTGCTGAGTTCTCAAGTTATTATATATGTGCATGTTTCTGGGATCCTCCTTTGTCACACACTTTGCATCAGCAACAAACACAACCAAGGGCAAGGCTATGTGGACAGAAAGAGGCTTCATTTTCAACAACTCTCTTTAAATTCTATGGGCCATCATAAGTGGACTTTTAATTGACTAGTCCATTGTGAGAGGAGGGGAATTCCTTCCTCTGAGAAACTAAGGCTGAAGTCCAACGCCAAGGGCCTTCTGGCGGTTCCCTCATTGCAAGAAGCAAAGCTACAGGGAACCAGGCAGAGGGCCTTCTTGGTAGTGGCGCCCGCCCTGTGGAACGCCCTTCCAGCAGATGTCAAAGCGATAAACAACTACCTGACATTCAGAAGACATCTTAAGGCAGCCCTGTTCAGGGAAGTTTTTAACGTGTGATATTTTACTGTATTTTTGGTTTCTATGGAAGCCGCCCAGAGTGGCTGGGGAGGCCCAGCCAGATGGGCGGGGTATAAATAATAAATTATTATTATTATTATTACTAAGATTACTCCCTGAGAGTCAGCCCTGTTGAATTCAATAGGACCTACTTCTGATTAGACATGGTCAGTTGTACACTGTTATAGGGTCAAAAAGACTTGCCTCTGCTGGGTATCACATATTCCATAGTGTAGCTGCATAGAGCCATAATGTTTCTGCATAATAATATTACTTATCCCAACTCCCTACAATTTCTTCTGTCTGTCCCTAATAGACACTTTGCAAATTATGAATTACTTGCAGAATGTTCATCATTATAGTGTGTTCTCTTGTACGTAGGCAGCAGCTGTATATTGCAACCCGGTGTCACCCACAATTCAGTATCAGTAGACACTAGGTTATTATTGCCAGGGGTGAAAGGTTTTGCCTGCACTGCAAAGCTGGCTAGAAGTCTTAATGTTTTATTTCCCTCCTTCTCAATGAACATCCAATATTTACTTATATAGGAGAAATTAAAGGGAACTACTTGGGGCCCAATAGTGGCATGAGAGCTAAGCCTGCTGTTGCCTATCTATTCTTGATGGTGTTCCAGACTGTAGACCATTTAGTTTGTCTCACAAAATACAATGAAAGTCTTTTGAGAACTAAAGCTACCCCGCCTTCCCTTTGCCTGTCCCCATCCAGAGTTTTGTTCTCAATGTGACATTAGAATGCCACAGAATCTTGGGAATTGTGGTTCATATATAGGTGTTAAAGATCTGTCAAGTTGGAGTAGAGTTCTTTCCCCGCTATATTCCCCATATGCATTTACTACACACAGTCCTTTACTAATTCACCTCTCTCTCAAACCTTCGGTCTGTCACAGATCCAATGTGGTGGTGTAAGTTTTGAAATTGGGCGGTCTGCCCTATTGCCCTAACTAAACATGGTGGCACCCCATGATTTTTTTGGGGGGGGAGTAAGGACATTCTTCCTTTTACCTAAACATTTCATTTAACACCTGGAAGCATAGTATTCTTTTCTTCCCTTCCCAAACTTTGTTTTAGGAGAGGGATTGGAAACCTATTGATTCCTCTCCCACAGCCTTAGACTCTTTTCAGGAGGGTTGTCTGGGCAGGTTGTTTCCCAAATGCACAAGAACAAATGCACAAGAACTGGCAACAGCTCTACCTTTCAACTAAATAACATGGGGGGCACTTGTTTCCTGGGAAGTTCTGACCAATTAGTGTTCAAGTAAACTGACCTACTTTGGCTAACAATCTGTGCTCTCAATTGCTGGATGAAATTCTGATCTTCTACCCATCTTTACTGCAGGAATAGTCTGAATTTTGGAAGCAAAAATATGCCAGTATGTGCCTTTGTATACACATCTGGGGAATGCCAGGCATCCATATAGGTAAAAGCTACTACAGTACAATTAAAGCCTTGGTGGGCCAGGTGCAATTAATTATCTATACACTGTATTTTAGCTAAGTAATCCATACTAGGAATAGGCAATTTTTTCTTTAACTTCTGTTGACAGAGAGACTGACTCATTCCTGGAAGGGTTTTGATTCAGCAGAGGAATCCTACTGGTGGATGGGATGAACCAACTTTGCAGATTTCTCCATCACCTGGAGCTCCCAGTACCACTTCGCATGTTGTTCTGGAGTACCCATCAGTACTCCGGCAGAGTGTAGGCAGTGGCACCGGGGGCTGCAGAGGGAGAGGGAATCTGCAGAAGTTACTCTGCTGGAGAAAGTGTACTCTGATGTGGGACTCTGCTCAGAGGATGTGCATGTCAACAGGAGTGAAGTCTGGATTCATCCCTGTGTTAATTAAGCTGTTTTCTTTCAAGCTTATCGAATGAGCAGTGAACCCAGTTAGGCTGAACCAAGAGATGTGCTGTACAATTCATCCTTTCTATTTTAGTCAGAATAAGCAAGAAACATGTTTGCCTGCACAAACATCCTCCAACATCCTTGGATCACCAAACAGTTCATTGATTTTTTAAAATTATTATTTGCAAATCAAATGGGATTTTGGAAAAAAAATAATCTTTGCCCAGTGGATTTCTGTTTGAATGACAACCTTCCAATCCTTTCAATGTAGCAGCCCTCACGATAGGTTTAGCTGGAGGTGCTGACGGTAGCAGCCTGAATCTAAACACCTTTACTGGGAAGGAAGTCTGACTGAGTTTAGTGGGATTTCACTTCCCAATATGTGTGCTGTTATTAGTGAGTCATGCGTGGGAGCAGTTGGTGCTGCAGGCTGCAGAACAAGCAGAGGAGCCATTTTCTTTTGTGATTCATATGCCACATAGGCTGAAGATTTGATGTTAGTATTAATAACTAGCCTGACAGCAGGCCTAGTACTACCTATGCCTGAAATGCCTGTATATGAGCCCAAATAATGTGATTTTGTTAAAAATACTTATAACTATTTCTGCATAACAAGAGTAACTGGCAGCACTTCATTCTGTTCACTGTATTGCTAAGCTCTGTGTTTGCCTCTAGACTCCAGATATTTGATTCAACTAATTGGAAATATTTTAAGACCCAACAACAGCTCATTTCACTGGCAAAGCTTCCTGTGCTGTGGGTAAGAAGAGGGGGAAGAGCAATACAGGCAGTAGAAAATTCAGGTGGCTATTATTTCGGGTAGCAAAAAACAACTTCTATGCTCCCCCCCACCCTTCCATCTGCTGCAAGGAGCATAATTTGCATTCAATTCATCGCACAGCAGTATAGAAACTCTATATACTTCTTTCAACATAACATAATACAGGTGGTAAGTCAAGGCTGGATTTCCCTTCCTCACTGCCCTGTCAACTGAGGAGGGAGGGCTCTGCATGATTTTCATGCCATGCTGTTACCTTTGGCTAAGGCACCTTGCTGTGACTTTTCCCTTGAGCCCTTTTATTATAACTTTGTCTTTAATCCTTTCGTTTTACTCACATGCACACACACACAATCCTTTTGAAATAGCATTGTGAGGTTTCAGGCATGTAAATAAACTTTAACATCAAATTTACTCAGCAACACAACACTGAAAATGGTGCTAATTTCCAGGACAAGATTTGAATAGTGCATTTTTCTGTGAGAAAATCCAGTCAACTCTAGCATAGTCCCAGTAATAAGAATTCCATTAGCCCCTATTGGCACTGGTTTCAATTTGTGAAAGAAAGCAGAACTCTGTCCTGTTTGGTTCTGCTGCAGTCATGTCTACCGGTACTCTCATGGATGGATTCTTGAACTTCACCTAAGGTCCCAGGGTGAGTTAAAACATTTAAAACATATTAAAAACGGGTTAAGACAACTTAAAATGACAAAATAAGGTCCATCTTAAAATATACACCTCGAGTGTCAAAGGTCAGGGTAAAGAGTTGCCAGACACACCTCTGTGGGGAAGAAGTACTTAGGGGCCACCACAGAGAAGGTCCTCTCTGAGGCTGCCACACCGCCCACAAGTTGCAGCACCTGAGACGGTTTATAGCGGGGGTCAGCAAACTTTTTCATCAGGGGGGCGGTCCACTGTCCCTCAGACCTTGTGGGGGGCCAGACTATATTTTTTTTTGGGGGGGGGAATGATGGAAGAGCACCATGAGCCCCAGTGGCTGCTTACCTGTGTCTTGTGAGTGGCAGGGGCTGACGGCAACGGGAGGACGATGAGCAGCACGCCAAAGGGCTCCGGAGAGGGGCTGCTTAAAATGGCGGCCACTCAAGCGCTGCTGCTGCTGTCACCAACAAAGCCCAGCCCCCTTCCTCCTCTAGGCAGGGTGGGGAGAAGCCAGGAGGAGGCGCTGCTGGCGAAGCTGCTCCGGCGAACCGGCACCAGAGCAGCACACGGAACGCCATTTACCTTCCCGCTAGTAAGCGGTCCCTATTTATCTACTTGCACACGGGGGTGCTTTCGAACTGCTAGGTTGGCAGGCGCTGGGACCGAGCAACGGGAGCGCACCCCGCCGCGGGGATTCAAACCGCCAACCATGAGATCGGCAAGTCCTAGGTGCTGAGGTTTTACCCGCAGCGCCACCCGCGTCCCATCCATATATTTATCTTCTCTTAAAAACTTCTATTTGCACAGGATACGGGCATCATGTGATGTTTTAAAGATGCTCATCCATTTTCTAATGATTGGTTGACATCCTCACCTGAAGTTTTTAAGATAACTCGGTGGATTTGATGTATGAACTTGTGCTAAGCGAATGAATGGTATCTTCTGTTCATAGAGTGTAGTAAAATCGAGACTTATATAAACCTGCACAGTACTAACCTTTTAATGTAGTAGAAGTGGCCTTGGGTCAGGTAGCCCTCTGTAGCTTGGGGCTTCTATTCCTAGCTACAGAGATCATTCTCAGAGCCCTGGAATTGTTAGATTAGAAGATTTTTGTTCTGGGTTTGAGTTTCATGTTTAAAGCCTTTCATCAGTTCATAAGTTTGCAAGCTCTTATTTGTGTTTTTATTTTATAAAGGTGGCCGTGGTGGCTGCCACGACGCCCAGCTGTTGAGTGAGTGAGTGGTGTTTGTACTATCAGCGGCAGGAACACCATGCATTCACCCGGGGGGGGGGGGGGAGAGGAAGAAAAGCTCCCCAACGTCCTTGATAATCAGAAAAATTAGCAAGGACCATTGTGAAAAGCCCTTGAAATGAAAGCAGTACGTGGGTTAATGTTTCAGCATGATAAATCTCCCCTGGTTTAAAAGGGATGGACTGAATGATAACGTTTTTCAATTAGCCACAAGAAGGTTGTTAGATGCGTCACAGCTGGTGATTAAAATGTTGTATGGGGGAAAGTGGGTGGGTGAGGGTGGGTGGGTGGGAAGGAGAGCAGAACGCTCTGGAAAGAAATAAAATGCACAGATCAGGTACCCTTGATATAGGTTGCAGAGGCTTCTTTACCTAACTTGATTGGATTCAGATAGTGAAGAAGGTTGCTTTTAAAAAATGTATAGTACTTCCAAAATTCCATACTCTGAAGGGCTAAAATTCTGCCTTGCTCTCCCATATAGAGTATATTAATCCAAAAGACATCATCAAAAACAAAGAAAATCAAGGGACTTGTAGGTTTGATTGCCTATGTATTTGGCTTTTTTAGAATTGTGTACAAAATTTACCCCTCCTCTTTACGGGCCCCTTGATTCATAAACTATTTTTTTCTGGCTCAGATTTCCCTGTGTGTTCAGAGTAGACTAATTTCTGCCAACCACCCTGCATTTGGGTGACAAATGGGGGGAAGCACGAGACTTGTTCCAGATTATGGCCAATGCTTTTGTTGTTCTGATTCATAAACTAGCCAGCCTGAAACAACACAGGCAATACAAACTGGCCTTTGTTTGTTGCATTTTCTACATGAAAAAAACCACATGGGAAATTTTATTCAGTTTGAAGTGGGTCTCCCCCTTTTTTAAAAATCATCAGCAAGAGATTCATTCAGGAATAAAGGACATTATTGGTGTTCTGAAAATGCATTTAAGGGTGAAACTAGTGTGTTTTTCTTCTTCCTCAGCCCATCCAGGTGTGGGCTGCGGTTTTTCAAACTAACCCCCTGTGTTTTTTGGGTTGCTATGAGGAGGAGGTCTGGACCACTGTTCATAAGGGGTGTTTCTGCACAGAGGCGATGTGTCACTTCTTCACTGACCTTTCTAAAGCCTCTGCAGCCCAGGCTCAAAACCATGTCCATCTTGTGACAAATTCAAACTTTGTTTCATGTTCTGACTGAGGTTTCTGTTGCCCCCTCAGTCTGAAGGGGAGAGGAAGTTCTGCTACAGCTGGGTGCTGGGACTTCTGCTGCTGATAATCTGTTTTGTGAGTTGGCTGCTGAAAAGCATAAGGGAGAGGGAGAGAACTGTCTCCCTCTTGATGTATAAAAAAAAACAAACAGGGCTGGGTTTTATAAGTTTATAGCTATGTCTTGTTTTTTTTACAGAGCTATAATCGTGGTGCTTAGAGTGATCTGAAAGGAACAGAAACACTTAGCCTTGAACTTTTGTTCTGCTGCTTCTTCTTGTGCCTCTGAGGTACAAAACATACCTGTAAACTTATGCTCTGTCAAACTGATTTACCAGGGGGCTAAATGGAGATGGAAAGGAAACTTGGGAGGCAGTGGGTGATTAATTGGGACACACACCCCTCTTATTTGGATATACAGTAGCTCAGTTAGATGGATTCCAAACAGTCTGTTCTGTAGCTGGGGAAGATGCATCTGTTTTGGTCATATTAAGGAAGTGGGAAATAGGGGGGTGTTTTGTGTGTTAAGTAGAAGATTTTGGTGGTTATACAAATAGGGGCCAAACTGAATGGCCTGAACTTCAAGAACTACATTTCTCAGATAAACCCTCCAAATACCTACAAACGGAAGATTACTGTTGTTTGCTATTGTAGCTAATCTCCTGCCCCCACCCTAAAAATCACCAGCATTGCTCAGAAATTTTAAAATGTTCTTTAGCAGCCTGTGTGCATCCTTCAGAAGAAAACAAAACAACGAAGAAACAGACTGTATATGTGCATGTAGGGATTTGTGCACACATACTAATTGAGAACAGAACACCAGCCAGTGACAGCTCTGTGCAAATAGACATGTTTCAGCATCCAGCTATGCAAATAGCTGCACTGCAGAGCAAAATCTGAAAAGCATTAATTGTGGCACTGTGACTGTTGCATGGCAACAGTTGTGTTTGAACAAATGACAGCTACTGCCCCTTGATTTCTCTCTCTCGTACTTAGTGACAAACTGGAATAAGAAGCAGTGAAGGCTGCCCTCGGGAAAGCTGTGGCAGGTGCTATAAGAGCCCCAAAGTCAGGAGGCAGAGAGGTGAAATCTGCTGCGGGTGACCTTTAGGCTCTTAAAATTATGTGCACAACAAAAGAGGAACAGAGCTCCTTGATGAATGGGGGGGGGGTCTTTATAGGGGCTAAGATGTGTCAGATCAACAAGGTAAAGTAATAAAAAAGGATAGCAAAATTAAACCACTCTCAATTTCCAATGAAAGATGTGTTTATACTGGGATTTGTAAAAGTTCGTATTTTTAAAAATGTGCAGGAAAATCTATGCAAGCTGGAGGCTCTCAAGAGTTTTGGAAAAGTGGATCCTGCAAAGAGTTACTTTATCTGCAACAAGCATATGCAACAATCACCATTTTGGATGTTCTTTTGTTCTTACATAAATGGGAGTTCTTCTGCAGTGTGTGAGCTTAGCTGATCAAGATCCAGATTCGACATCCCTACGTGCATCAAGGCTTGCCAGGCGACAACCATGAGAATCCTTTTGTTACTTTAATATTGCTGCAGCTCTGAAGGAGGATGCAGCTTCAGTTTCCACACTCACACTTCCCCCACCTGCTGCAGCCAGAGAAACTCTTGTTTTGACACACAGCAGCTGGGGGTGGAGGGTGCGTAAGAGGCCTAGGAGGAGAAACAGGAAAAGCCACAGCTGAATCCTGTGTAATGGCTGTGGTGCTACCCAAGAGATGAGAAGGTTCTGCAGGTTGTGACCTAGCGGGGAACCCTACCTGTATCCTAATCGTTGCTAAGAAACCTTTTGACTGCAGTGTCTGGACCAGACTCAGCGAAATGTCATGAGTACATCCCTTGTTCATTTTAAAAACGATTAAATGGTCTTGAAGTGCTGCTAGACTGTTGCTATTTTCAGGTGGGGTTCAGTCACATACGGCCAAATCAAGGAGCACAAATGTGGTTGATTTGATGCTGTTGTACATCAAATTACTTAATCTTGTTTTTAAGTTGTATTTTAATCAATTGTTTTTACCTTGTGTTAGCCGCCCTGAGCCCGGTCTTGGCTGGGAAGGGCAGGGTATAAATAATAATAATAATAATAATAATAATAATAATAATAATAATTAATGTGTTTTCCACAAAACTAGACCTTTTGTGATAAGGAAAGTACTGTGAAAATGGGGGGGGGGGGGGTGTAACAATTGCTTGATGTAATATTGTGTAAACTCCCTTCAAACAAATCAGAATAATGTTGTCTAACCTCCTTGCAAGCTTTTTGCTAACAAAAAATAGGATGAATACTCTATAAACAGGTCTAAGAAGTGACCTTAATAAGCACAGTTCACCTTTCATTTGGCCTCTTGAGACTGCAATCCTAAGCATACTTACTTGGAAGCAAGTTCCATTAAAATCAATGTGACTCTCAGTTAAATATGCTGGTGTGTTGGTCCTTTAGGTTTCCAGTATTCTTCTAGTTAATTTAACAAACGAAAGAAAGCCCAACAGTGATTGAACAGAACCCAGGGGAATGCTGTTGAGAAGTCATACTCTATCCAGGATCTTTATAGCCCAGTTTAAGTACTTAAATATGGCTGCTGTCCTGACAACTGCTCATGCTGGCTGAAGTTGATGGGAGTTATAGTTCAACAACAGGTACCACATTGGTTACCCCTGCTTTGGACTGTGACAGGGTATCAGTTAGGCTGAGGTTCTATCATTTTAGCTTACTGACGATAGTTGTTAAGTTTGCCTGACTTTCTCAAGGATAGTTCAAATAACCGAATGGAAAGCTTGGTTTACATCAATAGTTCGGTCACTTTTTCCATTGATTCTTTCTTCAGTTTCTGTGGAACTGCTTGATTGACATCGTAATTGAATGTTGATTTGACATCTCAGTATAATTAGTAAACTAGATTGAAAAAACCTGTTTTCTAGGATGATGTCCTATGCGTGCATTTGAATATATATTGGACTGAACAATTTTATATTTACTTAAGATACTTCATACCATTCTGATTCAGAGATTGGCAAACATTATTTATGAATGAGCTGGAAAGGAAGTTTCCATGGATTATGTGGGCTTGCAAAATATTCAGATATGAGGTTTATGTACCCAACAACAATTAGAGCTCAGGTAAAGAGAAGCTACAAAATAAGAGTATAAGGTTCTACTTCAGGCAATCTGAGCTCTAGTTGTCTCATGTGGCAAACCTGTGTTTGGACTGTACCACTTCAGTAAATGGTTAAAGATTTAAAGTGATTGAATACTCCTCCATTCAAAAGAAATACACAGAGAAAACTAACATGTTAGAGAGAAAGGCAAGGATCCTTCTCCTAGCCATCTAGTTTTCTATGCATTTTTTCAAATGGAAGAGCATTCAATCTTGTTGAGCCCCTAACAGAAATCTGCAATGGTACAGCTGAGAAACAGGAGTATTCCCTCATTTGTGAGAGATAGGCCTGACCAATCCTGATAAGAAACTAATGTGAATGCTTTTTCTTTGGAATCAGTAGCCAGCTTCTAATAGTGGCTCCGTTCAGACATGGTTTGGTACTATAGTCAAAACTCGGATCCCAAACACCTCCGTTTCAGAACGTTTTGGCTCCTGAACACCGAAAACCCAGAAGTAAATGCTCTGGTTTTTTAACGTTTTTCGGAAGCCAAACATCCGGCGCGGCTTCCGCTTGAGTGCAGGAAGCTCCTGCAACCAATCGGAAGCTGCGCCTTGGTTGTCGAATATTTCAGAAGCCAAACGGGCTTCCGGAACGGATTACATTCGACAAACGGGGTTTGACTGTATTTGAACAAGCTTTGTGTTCGCACACAACTCTATTCCCTCCCATACTCAGGTTCAGTTAGTTTCCTTCTCTTTAGCACACATGATAGTCCATAGCTCTCCTCTGTTCAGATTCCATTTCACCATAGCACAAACTATGGTTTCTGTGCTTGTTCTCCAAGATTGCACACTATGGTTCAAAACTTGTTTGTATTCCTGCTTGGAGGATAGGTGTGAACCACAGTTTGCCAGATTTGATGTGATGGCAAACTGATTTGTCCTAAAGAGGAAGTAACTAACTGAAGTGGGGCACAAGGAGGATGAAAACATGAGCACAAGGCCATGTCACCCAGGTTGCCATTAACATATGAACCGCTTCAGTAGTGCAGCTCCTGAGTTCAATAATGAGAGTGAATAATTTTTCATGCACTTCCCAAAGACAGAAAGGTAGATCGTTTTATTCAGTAGCTGTCAAGAGATAATACTGCTCACTCTCTAGGATGATGTATCTTCTCTACCAGCAGCCTAGCCACTGGATTATATAAGTTGTATATAAATCAGAACCGGGCTACCTACTTTGGGGGCAGGAGGGAAAAGATTGATAGGGATGTTTATTGATATTTTGCTGTTCTCAAACACTCCAGCTGCCATCCCCCAGCCCCCTGCTGTCCTCAGGGCTGCCACCTCCTTCCACACCTGTTGAGTTAATTATTATTCAAAACAGCTCTTTCAGATCTTCATGTTTATGGAATTGTGGTGGCTGATGCGGAGAGGGCAAATGCTATTGTCTATAGGTTGGCTATTCAGTCTAAGTACAGTGGTGCCCCGCAAGACGAATGCCTCACAAGATGGAAAACCCGCAAGACGAAAGGGTTTTCCGTCTGCAGAGGCGCTTCGCAAGACGAAAAATGACGAAAAAATTTGAATTTTTTTTTCGCTCCAAAACCCCTTATTTTGAATCGCTAAGCTGCTAAAAGCATTTTAGCAGCAAAACCGCTAATCTCCCAAGTGTTAAAAAGCCGTTTTTAGCCCTTTTTTAGCCAATAGCGCTAATAGCGCTACTCCGTCAATGGCCTTGCTTCGCAAGACGAAAAAACCGCAAGACGAAAAGACCCGCGGAACGGATTCTTTTCGTCTTGCGAGGCACCACTGTATGTTAAGGATCTTGTATATATAGCTGTTATAAAGACTATTCATTGTTGGGTGTCTGTCTCTTCCTAAACTCCTGCCCCTGTGAAGCTGCTGAGGACTTGCACCAAATTTGGGAAGAGAATATTTATTTTATCACTTACAGAGATATTTGGCCTTCCCTTCGGCCAGATTCCCAGAGCAGTAATGGCAGTCTGTTCATTGCCTGAAATGGGGAAATGTCTGCAGGGAAATGGGGAATCTGGTACAGTCATACCTTGGAAGTCAAATGGAATCTCTTCCGGAAGTTCGTTTGACTTCCAAAACATTCGAAAGCCAAAGTGTGGCTTCTGATTGGCTGCAGGAAGCTCCTGCAGCCAATCAGAAGCCATGGAAGCCCCGTCAGACATTTGGGTTCCAAAAATAGTTTGCAAACCAGAACAGTCACTTCTGGGTTTGCGACATTCGGGAGCCGAAAATGT
Organism: Podarcis tiliguerta; assembly: GCF_965153285.1. Lineage (NCBI taxonomy): Eukaryota > Metazoa > Chordata > Lepidosauria > Squamata > Lacertidae > Podarcis > Podarcis tiliguerta. The sequence goes on along the minus strand of NC_139538.1, from coordinate 41,637,825 downwards.
TCAACTCACAAGATGTTCGAAAGCCAAGATGTGACTGTAGTTGTTTTCCAGCTTGTTCAGATTGGTTTCCCCTAGAACCAATCTTTCTAAGGGACAAAAGTGAAGGGATAAAGCAAGGTTTGTCCCAATAACTTTTCAGTGTTTAATATACTGAGGCTATAGGTGAGCCATGAAGAGGCAAGGGAGAAATGACAAACATAATCTTGAGCTTTTGCTTTACTTGCCTGCTCATTTTAGGTAGACAATTGGAGCTGCCATCTTCGTAGAGCATGCAGTGTAGGGGAGCAGAAAGGAGAGAGAGAGTTGTGAAGATTTGCAGTGTAAAGTGATTTGCTACCCAACTTTACTGATTCTTTCTCTCTCCCTCTCTCTAGTGAGGACGCTGCAGATTGTCTTGGCCAGCCGAAATCTCCATTGGAAAAATTTATGGTCAGACTGTGCACGTACCATCAGAAGCACTTCGTCCGTGTCCTAAACGACATTTGCACTGAAGTACAGACAGGCTGTGAGGGACAGCAGTTACCTGGAGCAGAAAACATGGATGTGTCCACTTGTAGCTCTGGCTGCAGCCAGTATCGTACTGAGAACCAGGAGCTTGGAACTTCTTGCTCTGAATCAAAGCTCCCTTCTTCCCTGGACACAGAGCAATCAGGGTCTCATGGCTCTCTGCGCAAACTTTGCCATGCCCTGAAGCAGGCTGTGGATCTGAAATCTACAGATAGAAGGGAAAACTGCAGCCCAGTTGTCCGAAGAGACTTCCCTGAGCTTCCTAGCGTTAGAACAAGTTCTGCAAGTCCCAGGGACAGTCCCTCTCAAGGATACCTCACTGCTTCCAATTCCCATCACTCTGCTAAAAGTCTGGAAGGCCAAGCCCTTGGTAGTGACCAAGAGATGGGGGGTAGGAAAGGTGAGGATGACAAAGACCAGGTGCAAAATAGAGCTTTGCTGGGAGGCTACAATGCTGTGAAAGCAACAAACATACACATGAGTGAAGACGGTCTGGTGGGCTCCCAGAAGAACACTTTTAAAGCTTTCCCAGAGGAAACACGAGAGCCAGGCTTCACCACCAGCTCCCCTAGGAGAGCAGACAAAGAGAATGCCTTGCAGTGCAGCTCCAAAGCCTCTTTGCACCCGGATACTGAAATGAATGACCAAGAAGCAAGACTGAAGGCAGAGAACCACCTCCAGGCTTCAGGGAAAAGCAAGGGGAGCTATAACATGCAACCTGTTGACAAGACCCATGTGGAGAATGCCAAGGACGGCTGGCTATCCAATAGCCCTGTGCCAGTGGTTCACCACAAAACCACCAATGGACACTCCAGGACCAAGAGTAACTCATCCTCCACCAAAAGCACACGTAAGAGCAAAAGGCCTTCAGGGTTGAGAATTAATGACTATGACAACCAATGCGATGTTGTTTATATCAGCCAGCCAATTACAGAGTGCCACTTTGAGAGCAAGAGGGTGGTCTCCTCTAGGAAGACGGCAAGGAAGAGCACTCGTGGATACTACTACAATGGTGAGTGCTGTGAGATTCCCACAGTTCGCACCTTGGCCAAGACTTCCCATGTACAGGAGAGTGGGAACACACTGGCACCAAGGCCTGAGGTGCTGAGCCAGGGAGCTTCTCTTCCGAGTGATAGCTGCTTAGCAGCAGCCCAGGCCATGAGTGGCGATGTTGACAAAAGACCTGCTGTGGATGTCCCTCAAGGAGATGCCTCCAACAACAGTACTCAGGAGAGAGATGAGATGTGTCTGGCTGAGAAGGCCGCTCCTGAGGTAAGTTTTGTGAAGGAGAGAGAAGACAGTTCTGCTGAAGCATCCACAATTGCTCTCTCCCCGCCACCCAGCCTTGTTTTGCGTGTAGAGAAAGGCAGCCTCTCCAATTCTTCACTGCAGACCACTCTTGTCTCTCCCTGCCAACTGAGCAAAGGGGAGCCACAGGACGAAATGGACATGGACACTATGCAGAAGGCTGGCAGTGGCACAGACTCTTGTAAGAGTAGCAGACCCAGTGAAGACAGTGGCAACACAGGAGAATCTGTGGTGTTGTCTGCTTCAGAGGTTGCCAATGGTGAGGAAAGTGCCATGTTCTCAGAGACCGAGGCTATCCCTGAGCCTCCCATTCTTCCAGACCAGGTGCCTCCTGACAGCATGGCCCTTCAGCCCCCTGAAGACCTTTCCCCCGGAATGGACTTGATGCCTCCACTGGAGGAGCCTGCCCCTGTTGAACACTTGCCACCATTTGTAGAACTACCTTCCGATGTGGAACCCCCACTTCTTTCCCCTATAGACCTGGCAGAACCTCCTGCCCTTGTCCGTCTGGAGCCTTCCATAGCCCTCCCTGGAGAACTCCCTCCTATCCCAGAGCGTATGTGTCCAGGGGAGCCTGTTGCCAGTACAAGGGCAGTGTCTCCTGGCATTGTGGTGTCTGAGCCTCCTGCCCATATTGACCTAGAGGCTCCTTCAGGGGCTCCTTCTATAGAATCTCCAGTGGTGGGACCTGGCGAGTTAGATACGGAGCTCTCACAGCCACTTTCTGACTTGGATGCTGCAGAGCTCCCTGGCAGCTTGCAGGGTGCAGATGCACATGAAAGTATTAATAGTCAAAATAGCATAGAAGGGATTCTGGACTCAGGTGGAATCCACTCTGGGGAAAGTGAGACTGTGTTGCCTGTTGCAGATAATGATGAAGATTGGGGAGAGGGAACAGTAAAAGATACAAGTGAAACAAGCAAGGTGGATGATGGAAAGGAACTTGATAGCGAAGCTCCAGCAGTGCCCCAAACATCAGAAGTGGACAACAAGGAGGGAGCTTCTTCCAAAACAAGCACAGACAAAAAACGAAAGCGCGAGAAAAAAACTCAGATTGTATCCGATCGCTGTCTTCGAAGCCAACAATCCCTGTCACCTGCAGAGGATAGTCCTGAGCAATCAACTTCTTCCATGTCTCTACAACTTCCTCAAGTTCAGATCAAGCTTTCTAAAAGCCCTGGTGCTAAGCGTTTCAAGAGGGAGATGCAACTTGACGGTGCAGCATCGCTGTGTTTCCCAAATGATGGGTTCCATGAAACACTGCTAAACAACATTGGGAATTCTTCTGAGCAGCAGCCAGGTGACAGAAATGACATCACAATGGGACAGGCCTCTCAGACACTGTTGGCGAAAAAGACCATAGTAGAGGAAGACCAGAATGGAGAAGGAAACAAGGACAAGGCAGGGGCAATGCTCGAAATTTACTTAGAGGGTGATTCTGATAGGAGAAGTGTTCTTGCCCCAGCAGAAACCTCTGATAAGGGCAAAAAGCAGTCAGATTTGACATCAGGCACTCCAGATAACTTTGACAGTATGATGGAGGTTACAGAGGAGTTGCACACCCAGCATAGGCCCATTTCTGTTAGCAGGAGTGAAAGCAAGCTTGTACCACCAGAGAGATCGGTAAAATCTAAGAAGCCAGCTCTCCAGTTCTACAACCTGAGGCACACCCCTGCCCCAACCCCTGTGGCCACTGCCTCCAAAAACACTTCTGGAAAAGAAACCATACAAGGAGATTCTAATGCTGTGACTATACAAGCAGGCTCTAATGTCACAGACCAAGAAAAGGCACAGAGTGAAGACACCGTTGGCTTCAGTAGCATGGAAGTGCTCTCTGACAACAAGCCCAGTTTTGTGGAATGGTGTGCTGAGGAAGAGAACCAAGAACTCATCACTAACTTTAACACTCAGTACATGAAGATCCAGAAAGGGTGGATTCAGCTGGAGAAAGAGGCTCAGCCAGCTCCAAAGGTCAAGAATAAATCCGACAAACTGAAAGAGATCTGGAAAAGCAAGAAGAGGACCCGCAAATTAAAAGGGCCCACGGAAGGCCAGAAGCTCTCCCCGGTTCAGATGCTGTTCATGAAGGGGTTTGACATGTCCAACATCTGCAAGTGGTTTATGGAGACCACTGAAACCAGGTCTCTGGTCATTGTGAAGAAGATGAACACCCGTCTCCCAGGGGACATGCCCCTCATCAAGCTTCCACTCCAGAAGGGCTGTTATTCCGGCAGCTACCCTAGCTCCCTTCAAGCTGAGCGCCTGAAGAAACACTTGAAGAAGTTTGCTGCTATGACCCCGGCCAAAAACACCATCAAGATTCAGAGGATGTGGGCTAAGTTTCGAGAGGGCTCTGAGGACAAAGAGCCCGAGCAGGCTGCCAGTTCGAAGCAGACGCCTCCCTCCGAAGTAAGCGTGGAACACAGAGCCGAAGCCAAGAGCGCCCAGCCTCCGAGCACGCCTGTGCAAACCAGCTCTCGCATCCTGAGGAAGTACTCCAACTTGCGAGGCAAACTCAACGCCATACGCAAGGTGGCCAAGCAGGACAAGAATGACGGCGTGACCAAGCACCCCTCTGCTGAAAGCAAGCCGAGCGGCAAGAGCCTGTGCATTAAGCCCCTGGTGTCTCCGAAACTGGCCCAGCAGGTCCAAGCCCCCCCACTTGCGACTAAGACAAGCCTGGTTGAAAGAGGAGGGAAGGGGCGCAAGGCGAAAGGCAAGGTACAGGAGGACACCTCATCCAAAGGCCACCTTCAGCAAACCAGGAAGAAGTCGCCGACCGAGAGCAGCAGGTCACAGAGGCTGTTGAGCACCTCGAGCAAAGAAAGGCTTCCTCTTAAGAAAGCCAGTAAACCGAAGCCTGCAGGGCCTCCTGCTACCAGGAAGCAGGCGGCTGTCGACAAGGGTCATAAGCTTGTGTCTGGGAACGAGAAGGCAAAGAAGCTGAATGACTTGCGACCTGGGAAAAGGAAGCCCCCCGTCCAGAAGGGGAAAGCCAAGGCCGGTCAAAAGGCAAGTCTGCCTTCCAGGCAAGAAGGGCTTGCTAAGCCTCCCAAGCAGAAAGCGGTGCGAGACTCCAGCAGCCAACCTCCCAAAGTGGCTGCCCCAAAAGCAAGCAGTGGCAAAGCCTTGACTAGGTCAATGAAGCGAATTCAGGAGAGCAGCAGAGCCCAGGGCAAGAGGAAGCTGAGGGCAAGCAAAGACTCTTCACCCAGCAAACGCAGGTGTCTGGATGCAAAGTAACCGGCTGAGGTTGGGGGTGGGTAGGAGGTGGGTCACGGAAATACTTCCTAATGCATTAAACAGATCCACTTCTGAACATTGTGGGGAGGGTGGCAAGTGTTTAGCCGAAGGCCAACCCCCCCGCTCTCAGATGATGAGGAGCCCCCTAGCTGTGTTGCAGCCAGAAGGAGAAGCTATTATTCTCTGCCCTTGAGAAGGAAAGTTGCTGCTTCTGAAAGCTCCTGGAGTGGAACTAGGAGTTTGGCAGTTTCAGTTCGAAGTACAGTGCCTTATTTATCCTTTTAGGAACTGAATAAATTAATCTGTGTGATTTAAAGGCTGGCAGTTTATAGTTAATGCACAAGCACTTGAACTGTAATGGAAAGAGAACCAGCTTTCATGCACATCCCATAGACCTTGGCAGCCCACCTGCTGGGGTTCACACAGGAGCATTTTCTTCCTTTTGTGCATTGTAGCATCCTGGCACTGTTTAAACCAAGCAGGGCATTATAAAGCCAAAACCCAAAGCGTTTGCATCCTTTAATCCTGTCAGTCAGTCAGTCAGAATGGTGTGTGTTGTTGTTAAGGTATGAACAGTTGGACTATCTTGTGTAACTGGGGCTTGGCTGTAATGTAGCCTTGCTCTCATGTCAAAAAGATGCTGATTCCGAAGCGTCAGTGATTGGCAGCCATGCTCGGCCAACTTTGTACTTAGCCAAGAAAGGAACTGGACTGCTTGTTTGGCTAGAGAGCCCTTCCCTATTAAGTACATGCACACTGCCTGCCACTTCTGACATGGTTGTTTACAGGCGGGTGCCTTCGGGCCTGTGTCCTCAAATGCAGCCTGGATGCATTTCAGAATGGTGGTATTCCTGTCCATTTTACTGTGAGGCCTGAACACCCCTGAAATATGGGTACTTGAAAGCACATCTTAGCAGTGAAATAGACGGACAAAAAACCATTCCAAAGTGAAGCTTGCATCCATCTCGTGAGTCTGTAAAAACTAATGTTGGAAAGCGCCCGTAGTCAGAGGTTCTTCTCTGCTGTAAACTTATATGATTTCTATGCAGTTGCTGCAAGTTCTTTTTTCATCTTTCCCTGTTTGCCGTATGTCAAAAAGATTTTAAAAATTATTGTTATTAAAATAAGAAGGAGGCAATGCTGGCTGCAAACAAGGAAGCAACTAGAAATATCTGGTGCTTTTGCAAGTGTGGTTTGGTTCCAGCTTGAGAGTAAGCAAGCTTCTCTCTCCCTTCCAAGGCCTCACCTTGCAAGTTTAATCAATGCATTATGTAAAGGTCAAGAAGTATCTGTCTTCAGACAAGGTATTTCTACGAACACCTATTAGAAAGGCAAACAGTCCCCTTCTCAGTGCAAACATTTGTTTTGGATCTGACAGCATTTGGAAGCAGCCTTTTTCTCAGAGGAAACTCCCTGCCCCTTGTACTTTGTGCTACCCATCTGCTGGGTGACAGACAGTGGTTGCTGCTACTCTGGGCTTGGAGAGAAAAGCAGCCTTTTATTTATTTCCATAGTTTTCCTTTAAATCACAACAAAGGCAGAGGTATTTGCTTAGAAACTTGTGCAAACGTCCTCTCGCTTGCTGTGCGTGGCACCCAGGAGCTTCCCGCGAAGGCCTTCGAATGGCTTGACCTTTCAGAATAGCTTTCCATGGATACCATCTGAGATCGACGTACTCAAACACATCTTTACACATTATTATATTAACTGGCTGGAACCAGTCTTTCCAGTTGGTGAGGGATTTGTAGAATAAAAGGAAAGGCAAACTCTTTAGGGAGCAAGAACAAGGCTTAGGTGCAAGGAAATTGGTTTTACTTCGTTTTTTAAAGGAGGGAGGGTGCGTTAGCATTGGCACTCCTATACCAAAGCTCATTACTGCAGGCAGAACGCAAATAACTAGCTGTATAATTTGTTCCATTGATCAAAGAGATTTGGGAGGCAGCGCCTGGAACTGCCAAGCCCTCCTGCTCACCTGCTTACCCAAGTCTGTGTCTTGAGAGGGTGCACTAAAGCTATAAGACACATCAGGGTGGACTTTTTTTGTATGAATACTTTTGAATCATTGATTTTTAACTTCTGTCTTTTGATGTAAATCATGCTGTATAAAATGAATTGTTGTAAGCATTAAGTCAGGCCTAGCATTCTCTGTAAAGATTGATACGTATTTGTCTGATTGCTATTTGAACTGCACATATAAAATGTGCTAGACATTCCACCAGGAGTATTAAAAGGTATTTAAGGAAGTGTGGTGCGTGAGCATGTATGTGTGAGTGAGAGGAAAGGGTGAGCATGTCAGGTTTTTCACCTCTACTTTTCTCCAACTTCAAATGCCTCCATCCAGAAAGGTGTAAAATCCTCCTGCTCCCTCAACCCAGGGCTGCTTCCTAACACTCTGCTGGGTGGCTGAGCACCTTGTGGTACTTTTGGCTACTGATTCTGATCCCGACACTGCTAATAAAATATTTCTACACCTTTCTGCTTTCCCATTTCTTGTGTGGTCTGTAACTTAAGAGAATCCCTTTGTAAGCCCTGTGTAGCATTTGAGAGCTTCACAGTTGCCCCTCCCCTCCCACCTTTTCTGCAAGGTTGCCTATGAGAAATTGGAATACAGTGACCAGGCCTTGCAGTGTTTTGGTGAGGTCTGGAGAGAGTTTGGTCCAGTGGTTGATTTATCCCAGGTTCTAGCATCAGTGGCTTCTGGCAAGGCAAGGCAAGCCTTTGCCATGTAGCCAATAGACTAGTGTAAGCTTGGGGGGGGGGGAGAGAAGTGAGCCAAGTAGTTTAAAGCAATTTAGAGTTGTTTTTTAAAAATAAATTCTGATGGTGATAGTTTAGTATGATTTATATTGAAGCAAAGCTACCTTCTGGTTGGGAGGCATTCTTCAGACTGTGCTCTGTGCATCAGTCCTTACGTCATGCAAGTGACACTTTGTCACCAACATGCCAGGTTGATATGCTGTCCGCTAAGTAAGTTGCAAAGAGGCCATTTCCTCTCCCTTTGATGCCCTGTAACCCACTTTTGTGATAGTGAGAACTTGACTCTTAATTCTTCCAGTAGATATAACTTCGGAAAACAGCCTTCTTGGGTTGGGCTCTTCTCTTTGCAGGGGCTTAATTCCTGCGCACTGTTTCCCATCCGTCCACTTCTTCAGCATTTGTCTTTCTTTTTCTTACTTTTTTTGCAAGGAGTGTGTGTCATCTGTTAAATGCAATCTTGCTTTGTTGGTTTCTGCAGCAAAAATAGGTGCTCTTTCCAGAATCAATGGTTATCTGCAGTAGTACAGTTGCTATGGCCTGGTGATGTTATAAACTTGGTCTAACCTGGTACTGCTCTCTAGCAAAAGAATTGCGAGAGTAAGGGGAGAAGCCTGGGGTTGCGACTGTAATAGTCTTACTCAGTATAGTGACAAGAAAGGCTTTTCCGTTCCTCTAACTGTGGCTCTGTTTCTGCTCCTCTCTACGTGCTTGGCAGGTTCTACTGCTTAAGCATCTTGGGCCCCATTGCCAAAATGGTCTAAAGGCAGTGCTTTTTGTGGAGGTAAAAAATGAATTATCATGTCTTGATAAAAGTGTGGCAGGTGTCAGCACAAGATGGCTGCCATGGGCAGCAAAAAAGAGGTGATACCAGTGAGTACTGTCGCAAAACCCCTGTTCACAAGTATAGTCAAACTGGGGTGGTTTGCACATTCTTGTTTCCATGCTACCTGGGCATTCCTAGAAGAGAGTGGATGGCTTTGCTTATTGGATAAAACTAGCCTCTGTACTGTTTTCTTTCCATCAGATGCAATGGGCCATCATGAATCCTAGCCTCTCCTTTAGCACACACTGTGTTTGAAAAGGGACCCTCTTCCCCCCGATGGTATGGTGGAGAATTCCCCATAACTTGCCCTGTTGCTCATCACTTTATACCTCATCTCTTTAAATCTGGCCCTTTGCCCTCCCTTCTTGTTGAGACAAACTAGACGTTCTTCACAAAAAGATCTTCCATTAGTTGTCTTCCATTTTCTCCCATCAGCCTTTTTCTTGGTCAAGTGTGCAGTGCTTTTCTTTCCCTGTGGTTGAGAGTATTACTACTTTCAGTAATTTTCAGTGAAGGCTGTTATCTTGTATTTAAGGGAAAGCCCCAACTTCTGTGCACATTATCAAGGACTGATGGTGCAGGGCACACAACGCTTAGAGAAACTTTTGTAGCAACTTTAGCTCTGGACAGTTCCTCTGTCATAGCTTCTGGGTGGCTCCTGCAGGAATGCTATTTATGGCTCTTTCTTCCTGACATAATTACTGTCACTATGCATAGGGTTTTGCTTTGTAGTAGTAAGAATAATGATGATATCTCCCTTTTCCCCTTCTATGTCTGGGGAATATTTAAGCTGCACAAAACTGTTACTGAGGCTTATCACTAATCATTTATTATTATTATGAGCTGCAACACCCTGGCCAAGTATTCCTATTCATCTTCTAAACCAGAAGCTGCTGAAAAGATCTTTTTCTCTCCAGAGTCACTTCCTTGTTCCATTTGTAGCCTCATGTGATAAGGCAGCCTTTGCCAGCCTGCTGCCCACCAAATTTTTTGGACTGCAGCTCCTATCTGCCCTAGCCAAGACATCTAGATGACACTAGCTTGGCAGAGGCTTTGATAAGACAGTCTTCTGCCTTTGTCCTCTTTAAAGGTGGTAGCCAGTACTTCGCTTCTCTTTTTGTTGCAGAAATCAGTGTTGGTACCACTCTTCCTCATCACCAGGAAGCACAGCAGAGCAATGGGGAATTAACTTGCGCCAAAGGGAAATGCAAAGTATTGGGCTGGATTCAACTATTGAGTCCCGCTAGCAGGAGCCAGCACAAGGTCTTCTGTGAGTGCTACAGGGCTTTTAGCCCCTCTCCTCCCTGCCTCCCAAATTGGCTCAGGGCTGTGTCAGGGTAATTGACAGCAAGCGGAGGAGGGAGAAGGGCGATTGTTCCTTCTGGAAAACTGAAATGCTTGTGTTGACAGAATAATCTCCTTAGTGCTATGTTGAATTCCTCCACAAATTGAAAAGGGACTTCATTAAATCTGTGAGTGCCTCTGAAAATGTTGCTATAAATATAACTCTCTTCACTCAGTTCCCACATGCCCACCAAATAGAAACAAATATGCAGGTAAGAGATATTTGATGATGCTATGCAATGGCCTACAAACCAGTGCCTCCCTAGTCTTTCACACATCCCACCTCTGTCCTTGCTTGGACTTCATCTGCCACTGCTCCCTTCCCTGCTACATGCACACCTGATCTAGCTCTTGAATTTCATGGCATGGAGCTGTCTGGGTGAGGTCTCCGTATTCCTGAAAGGTCCATATGTGATCATAGCTTGTTTCAAGGGGTTAAACCGCCTTGGGCCATTTCATGCATGCTATTTTCCTGCACAGAGATAATTTCCATGCGTCATCTTTCTGGCACAGATAATCTCAATGAAAAGACACTTGTATGTTCTTCCCTAAGCCTTCTTCTTGCTCTCCTGTTGTCAGTTAGTTTCTTTTCTTACTGCGCCCCCCCCCCCCTTTAGCTAGGTCGCTGAAAAATTCCCTATCTAGTCTAAGATGAACTCAGGAGCTCTGGTTTGCAGGTAGAGGAGACTCTGGCCTCTTCTTAAAAACCCTTCCCTCTTGAAGTGTCGCCCTAAGAATTGTTTCTCACAGAAATAGTGGAAATGAGTGGAGTCTGAATGGGTTTTGTTACCCGTGTGTGACCTTTTACCTAAGTGGGTCTTTTTACACTGTAATGCTTATCAAAGGTTTTTTAAGGATCTGCTTTTTGTGTGTGACTTTAAAATGCAATGTGAATATATACATATATGTATATGTGTGTTTATATATAAATATATATAGTAGGTGCTGTGTTAACATAGCATCCAGCTAGCGGTTGTAATGCTTTCCTAGGTGCAGGGTAATTGCTGCCTTTTCTTCCTGGGTGGTCACAAAAACTAGAAGAATACTGTAAATAGTTTTAAAATATTTATTTCCTGTACTTTGTGCTAATAAGTCTTGGGTGTGCTGTTGGTTTGCAATGTACTGGTAGTATGGTTTTTTGGGTGGGTGGGGGGTTCCTACCGCAAAAATAATTGGACATTGGGGGGGGGGGGGACAAGGACTGGCATCTGGTTTGGAGTTTATGCTGCAAAATCAAGGGCTTAGGTCCCACTGAAGTTGCATTTGGGCTATACCCAGAATAGACAAATATTAATGACACTTACATAATTGAATACTCCATATTTAAAAGCCCTTTCACATAGAAAGCAAGCTATCGGGGCAAATTGTTTTAGCCTGTCCTCCCCGATATGCTAGCTTTTGCATGTGGGAGAATGTTTTCATATGACAGAGTGTTCAATCATGTGAGCTCTCGCCTGCAATGCGAAGTGAAACAGCCCAGGCCCTGGCTTATGACATAACTTAGAACTGGGCCTAAACCGAGTAAAAGCATTACATGGGTTATCTAAAATCTCATTTTCTGTGGAAGCGAGTCAAAGTACAGTTCTGGGCAGCCCGCTTTGTCACGTGCATCTTTGGGGACAGTACATGTGAGCAATAAGAATTTTTAGTAATAATGTTTTCAGTGACAAATTAATGTTTAAGTCCTTATGGGGATATTTGTGTAAATGTGTGTGCACATCTCACTGAAGACTGCCCTTCTTCACTGGCCTTGCCACATAGAGAAAGAGACATATTTTGCTTCAACATCTCTGCATGCTTATTCACCTGGGCAGGTGGACTCAGGGATACCGAATTAAGGGGAGCTCTTGGTGGGGATAGGATGGGAGAAATGCCAGGGGCATACATGGAGGAAGTGATGGTGCCCTCTAAGCATCATTTATAGCTGACTCTTGTAATCTAACCCCTCTTGTGTTGTGTGTTTGATGTTTCCTGTGCTCACCCCCCCTTTTTTTTAGATTAAGCCAATCATTCATCACTTCCCATGTTTCCAGCTGCTGTGAAGAGTCCAGGGCCCCATTTTTTACTCTTTCTGCCTCCCTGAATTTATTTTATTTTATTACTTTGGACCATTAAGTATTTCTATGCTCTCTGCTCCCTCCTGTGTTGTATTAGTCTTATTTTGAATGTCTCTTTTGTGATTATCTCATATTTTTTAAAGTTAGGCTTGTGTGGAAGTTCCTAAGGGTTTGTTTCTTGTTGTTTGTCATGGCCATTCAGAACTCCCACCCATCACCCCTCTCTTCTTTCTATGGAAAACATGGCAATGCAGCTTCCTAATGTAGCTCCAGAAAAATTGTTGCTTTGCTTGCACCCTTCTTCTGCCATCTGAAAAGCTTCAGCCCTGCCTATATCCATTGTAAAAGTCCTCAATTCTCAGATGAAGTTGTTAAATGAGGTGGGGGGGGTAGACTTGCAACCTTTCCACAAGGGCATTCTTGAAGTTTAGGATAACCTCCTGCCCAGTTGAATGAACCTCTATCAGTGTGTTGCACAGCACTCAACAAGACTGCAGGTGTGTTCTGCACTTCCTGTGTTGATTTATAGTCAGTTCATTCTTCACTCTGTGTTGCACAGGTATTTTTACTTGCTGTGTCTAAGAGACTCCTATCTCCCCATATGATGAACCAAATGTGTGTGTTGGGGGGGTCTATTCTCTCTATTCCCCTTCCCTCAGGTCTGGTACTGTGCACATCACCCAAACCCAGTGTGTGATCATGAGTTGGGTATCTGAAGGCTTAAGTTGGAGCCTCATTCCCTTCAGGGCCCTGGGAAATGCTGTGACTTTAGAAGAAGAGCGTGTCTGCTGTGAATTGTTGGTAAAATGTGTCATTAGGTAATATTTATATACCTCACCTGAGTAACATTTGAAAATGTATATAAAAATAAAGGTTCTGTTCAGTGGCTTCCTACCCGTTTGACACACCTACAACACTTAGGGCTACTTTACCATGGAAATTGGATTGAATCTTTGCCATTACTTTTGTGACAGCTCCATGATTTTTCTGTGTGCTTTATTAACTCACCAGTGGAAGAGAACGCATTCTTGTTACAGACTGTGGGGCTGCAGGTGAGGCTTAGACCTCTGCCTCTTTCCATGTTTCTTCTTCCTCTTTATGCATTGTGTATGTACTCTGCGTGCCCTAAGGAGTCTTACTTTATTGCCGCTTATTAAACATTTCTTTTATATCAGTACTGGTGTGGTGTGATATAGTTTGATGTGCAAAGACGAGACATGTTGATGAGCCATCTCAATTGCTGCTTTTGGAAGTTATCAGGACATATACACAATTGTGAAGGATGTCACCAAACAATGAACTGTTGGAAGATGGAAAGATTGCCTTGTTAGCTACCACTCCCATGTGGGTGTTGTCTTTGACCTGGTCTACAGCAGGCTGGCTCTCCAAAAGAAACCAGAAAGTTTGGGTAGGAACTTCAGAGCCCGGTCATTGCCCTAGCTTCAGCAGAGGTAGGCACTGCACTGTTTTTGACACCAGTCTTTCTCTCCTAGTTGACCCATTTCTCTGTGCTTGGCTCTTCGTGCTTAGGCTGGGTTCGATACCACATTGTCGGGGTGTGTGAGGAGGCGCTATTTTGGCACTATTGCCAGCCAGGTGTGGTTGCACCTACCTAATTGCCACACACTGGCTATACAAGAGCAAAGGTGTAGCTCAATATGTCCCACTTCTCCTGAGCAAGCTACTACCCAGCCTCTCATTTGTGAGGTACGGGAGAATTTGGATAAAATCAGTTGGTGGGAGCAGCACCTAGAAGCTCAAGTGCAAGTCTGAAACAGGTCCAGCTACCTCAGAAATAGAATACCAATCCCATGTCAGTGCCACACTTCCTCTTACATGCCTAAGGTCCAAGGGTTGTTTAAGCCTGTCAGAAGTGGGGCTTTTAAAACCCAGTTGCAAGTTAGTGGTTTGTTTTATGTCCAAGTGCTGCTTAAGGAGCAAAATTTGGTGTGTTTAAGCTGTGGACCAAGTACTTTTCTAGAGTACAGAACTGAAGGAGATGACTGTCCCCTTCTCAAGTGTGATTGTTGAAAAAAAGAAAAGTGCCATGACCTGTATTGAAGTGACCCTCTAATTTTCTTTTCTGAGAAAACTGAATAACAGCAGGTTTAATTTGGGCCATTGTTCTGGGAGAGGGAGACAAGCCTATTATATTTTTCTATGGGGAAAGAAAAGACCAGCCACGTGGCTAAATTAATGTCATGTTCACATGGACGACAACACTGGTAGTTTAAAAAAAAACCAACTAAATCAATTCTGCTGTTTCTAAAGGAGGGACAATTTTGAGTTCCCTCACTTGAGTCATCATAAACTCGGATCGTTAAAAGCGTGGCAAAAATCACAAACCTCAGTTACTAAAACCAATGATGCCAGTTTTCATCTGACAGAGAAGCACCTGTCAAGAACAGAGAAATGCTGTCTGACATCCTTACAGCATAGAAAAATACTATACCAAATACAAATATATTAATATATGTAAGAATCTAAGTATTATGTATAAAAACCTACTTCAGCTGTTAGCTTACAACAGGTGACAGAAGACGTCATTTCACACAATTGCTGAGTACCCTTTCCATGAGCTGCCCCTGAAGGTTGCACCATTGGGTTGTTGATGCTACCCTCCCTGTAGGCACCAAAACACTTTGTTCTGATCACTGGGAGGTTCAAAGCCAGCAGTAAACAAGCAAAAGCTTGGTACAATCTTCATTCAAGTATGGTGATAAGTGGAAGGTGTTGCCACTTGGTTGAGATAACATTGCAAGTGTAAACTCACTTTGGTACATGACGGACAAAATGAACAGTGAACATCAAGCATTGCCCTCTGCAGCATATGGCTACCAAACAATACCCAATATAATCTACTTTATTACCAAAATATGGACTGCAGTGGCAGGCACAGTTTAAAAAAAATCTGACATACGATACTTTCCGTTCGATACGTGTAATGGCTATAATCGGAAATGTGAAGTCATAAGAAATTCCAAAAACCCTAATTAGTTTATTTTGTGTAATTGAACTTGTTTAGGAACCTTACAAATGGAAGTTTAAAAGCTGCACATTCTCAGTGTGAAGAAAAATACATTTAACATTCTTGAGGTTTCTATAATAAATAGAAATGAAAAATACTTAAGATGGCAAAACCAGAATATGAAAGAATGGCTGCAGATTTAAATGGCCCCACAGATCCTGTTATGTTAACAGAGTTTCATGCTGTACCTGTCTGCAAAAGTCACCAGTCAAGGCTTTTAGTACTAGCAAGGCAACTTATGCCCTGCTGTCATGTAGTTTCTGTCTCTTAACCTGCAGCAATGGAAGAGTTAGCAGGTTCTGCATGACTAGCGCACACAGAGAGATACAAGGTGGGAGCCGCTGTAGAAGCCCCTGCAACTAGCCATCCATTTGATTCTCTGCAGGAGCAAAGGATAGCCTCCTTGCTGCTGGTTTTACCCATAATATAGTGTATAGTTGAAAACCTGTGCTTCTAATAACCAATTGTTTTATACTAGGGGGTATCCCGAGATGCTACCCTTTTATTTCTCCCATATCCAATGTACCTCCTAGAAACCTGCAACCTTGAGATTACATGTACCAGATGCTTCCAGGCAAGTAGCTCTACCTTTTAGGAGGGAAACTTCCCCCCACCATAGGAAACATGATCCATAAGTTTCAGGGAACAAGCATCTGGCTGAGGTTGCCCTGGAAACAAGAACACATGTACAGCCAAGGCCTCCAGGCTTGTACCGGAGAGCGCGTTGTTTCTCAGCAACTGGATTCTGGCATGACTACTGGGTGAAAATTCTGCATCCTGAGAATATCATCTCAATTTTTTTTGAACAAAGTTGTTTCAAGCCTTCAAGTGTCTCCTACACACTTTAAAGCCTCTGTCTGATGGAAGTCTCAAAAACCCAGGCTGGGTGAGTAGCATTTCCAGTGGTTGGGACATGGCAGCTTCTGTGTGCTATTTCTTTTCTCCTCCCAACCAAGAGAAGCAGAGCAAACTCTGCAAATAATCTTCAGATTTGCTTAATTAACATAGTGCATATAGATCAGAGATAATAACTTTTCATGTACAGAATTTGAAGGAATCTGGCTTGGTGTTTCTCCCCCCACCCCACCCCCCGCAACTCTAATGGTTTTACTTCTAATTATTGGTCAGTAGCTAGTGGTGATAAGTGCAAACTACTTTTTCTCTGCAAGAATAAGTTAGATCAAAAGTGTCTTTGACCAATTTGCAGCTCTATTGTCCAGGGTCTAGCATAAAAACTCTATCAAACAGGGATTTGGAAACATAGCAAAAGAAGGTACTGTCAGCTTAGTTTATTTTAACTGCCTAGATCTTAAAGAGCCATCTTATTTCTTCTGATGCTGTGGCCCAGGCCTAACCCCACCTGAGCAAATAATCTATAGCACTTGCTTTGGAAGCCTGTGCTTCAGCTTTTATTGCAGGCGGTGGCTGATATACCCAACCCCACAACCCATTACAAGAGGGCAACGGTACTTCGTGGGTGGGCCTGGCGTATGAAGAGTAATGCTACAGTAAAATGAGTGCAAGAGACACATGCAATTCATTCCCCCCCTCCCGTTCTAAAAGGCAGGTGAAAGTGAGCATGATGGGTATGAAAATGATTATTCTCGAGTTCACAGACGTTGAGTTGCAGAACAGGCACCACTCTGAAAATATCCAGACTTTTCATTACAGCAAACCAGATGGCATTTGGGCAGAAGACAGATTTTGCGGTGTAGAAAGGCAGTGATCTAGGCAGAACCAGAGAAAACTATGTCTGTCCCTGTTGCTGCCCTCAAATCAATGAGATGGCTGGCATTATAACTGGGGACATGAAAGTCTCCCTGTCCCATCCAGCAGAGGTACAACAGGAAGACTGCTAGCCAAGGTTTCTCCAGCCCTCATGCAACAAGATCCTACACATGCTTACTTGGCAGTTAAGTCTCATTGTGTTCAATGGTGCTTACTCCCAGCTAAGTGAGTATAGGATTTCAAAATTAGGGAAGTGGTGGTAAATCCTGTTAATGCTGGTGGATCATTCAACGTGGAGCAAGTGTGGCTCCTTTTTGCTATTAGTTGAGACCAGACTGCAGCTCCAAGGTTAAGCTGTTTTTAAACACCATTACCTTGCAACCATCTGGTATAGGAGGCAACTGTTCATACAAACGCTTCCCATTCACCTAAGGGATTTTAACTTTGCTAATTCTGCAGCACACAATCCTCCTGCCTTTGCCCCGGGCACTGCCTCTGCATTACTTGCAATTTAGTCCTATAAACAGAAGATGAGGTTGCAACGAGCAGCCAGTAGGAATAGGAACAGGTGGGTATTGAACAAGAGAAAAAACAAAACTGCCAAAAGAAAAGGAGAAAAAAGACAGACATGGTGCAGGATAGCAGGGTCTAACATCAGGTAAAATGACAAGATATGAAATGGCAGGATCCCGTGTCTAGGCATGAGCTGTGGACATGGCCTCTCAGGGCACCACCCTGGGCAAAACAAACAGGCATGGCCAGGCTTGCTAAGAATCCGTATTGTGCACAAGTAGTGGCCCCAGATAGAGTCTGTGCTGGATATAAATACATCTGTTGGGCTGGATTTCCCAGCAAAAGTCTTCTATCTACACCTTTGTCTGGTCCATCCAGAAGAGCCATTGTCACCATGCCAAAGGAGATGCTCCGTTGCCAAACTGAGAGCCCTGCCCCACCCAAGCAGCAACAGGGGCAAGAGGAGATGGCAAGGGTGTTCCCAAGGCCTCTGTCAGGGCAGGCCTGGCCCACTTGTCTCTGGCTCCGGCCTGTCCCTTGCTGGAGGCTACATGCACTGGGAACAGCCGCATTTGCTGGGTTTTTCCACCTCCTCCACAAAGGAAGAGCCATCACTGCACTCAAAGGTGTATTTCCTGCGCTTGAGGCGCAGTCCTGCACAGCATCCTGGCCCTGGGCACGATCCCCGGCACTCCACCCAGGAGACAGGCCGGGTTGTCTGGCAAATGGCGTAGCCTCGCTGGACCTGGTGGAAGTCTCGCACGGCCTCACCCCGACACTCCGACTCTAGGGAAAACATTAGGAAGAGGGAAGTCAGGCAAGGAGGCTCCTCTGAGAAAGCCTTCATTATACATCATGCTTGGGGTTCTGGTGAAGGTCAACTCAAAAAACTGGGCATTCTATAAGCATACTATGATGAATGATCTTGCCTTTTGAATGGTTAGGGGCAGGTAGAAAAAAATCTTATCTGTCCCTTATCTGGTTGGAAGGGGGTCCTGCAAAACTGGTCTTGCTTTTTGTCAATGGAAGGAGAGGACAGAGAGGCAGGACGGGGGGTGGGGTGGGGTTAGGGAATCAAGAATTTGTGGCTCAGTTGTTCATGCTCCCTTACCAAAGTTGTGGCCATAGTGTCTGGAAGAAGAGTGCAATGATATTGTACTGGGATGTACAACACTGGCTGTTTTGTGGGAGCACAGAATTTCAAATTCCCATTTATAGCTGGTGCAACAGAAGGGATGGGGGTCTACAGTTGTTAGAAAACTTACTAGGGGAAGAGGCTGGGCAAGAAATAGCATCTAAGGACGCCCTGGCTGGGGTTTCTTCTGCCCACGGTGGGCATACCTGGCTTAACACAATACTGGCAGCTGAGGTAGAGGCCCAGGCGTCTTATCAGGGGAGGGCCCTCAGGGGGCCTTAGCTATGCGGCACATGGGAATGTAAGGAAGAAAGGGAGATGTGCCTGACCTTGGTCACAGAGGTCGCCATCAAATCCCCCGTTGCATTCACAGAAGGCCTCGCCTGTGTCTGAGATCTGGCACTGACCATGAACACACTGCAAGCTCTTGCATGGGTTGTGGAGTTCCCCTTGCTGGTTGCACAAGGCTCCCTTGTAGCCATCCTGACACTGGCAACTATAGGAGAGGGCATCAAGGGGCATGCAGATTCCATGGACGCACCTGTAGAATGAGTGAAACATAAAGCTAAATATAGGTGAATTCAAAAGGTTGCAGTTAGGCCACCATCTTCTAGAAGCAGCATTTAACATAGGAAGGACCTGCAAGATTCTCTGTGCCCCCTGGCTTCTCCAACATCATCTTAGAAATACAAAGAAGTGAGAGAGGAGGAGCGTTCTCACTGACTCCCCAGCTTTCCTTATCCTCCAAACACACAAGTACAGCTTTATTGAGGCTGCTTTAAAGGTGAAGGAGGAGTTGGTATTTGGTATGTGCTGTTCTTGAACGCTGTTCCCAAACCTATGCCCCTGTGCTGGGCTTTAGAGACAACTAATTTCTGCTTTTGTTGCTACAGTCATAAATGCCCTGCCTGCCCTGCCTCATCAGAGATGAGCAAACAGGAGAGGCAAAATCAGAGCCCACAAGATGCAGTTCCAGTCACACTTAGGAACACAGGGAGCTGCAATCCCACTGAGCTGCAGTCCCTCCCCACACGCTCTCCATCTTGCACACAGCATTGCAGTGAGAGAAGAAGCCCACAAGGAAAGGGTGGAGGGGGATTCTGCTGCTGTGTACTCACTTGTGGCCCTGGCAGGGGTTGCTAACGGGCTGGTCGCAATGGGGCCCGACCCAGCCTGGATCACAGTGGCAAATGGGGCCATGAGGGGTGTTGGGTTGGCAAATGCCATGCAGGCAGTAGAGCTTGCGGCAAGGCTCACAGCCGGGCACCACCCCCGGCTTCATCTGCGTCTTAGTGAAGTCCTGCAGCTCGTTGTTGATGTAGAGGTTGCGGATGCAGCCATGGAAGCTGGAGCCATTCAGGATCTGCCAGAGGCGGAAGGCGGCAGAGTTCACATCCACGGGCATCCCTGCGGAGGGGAGAGCAAGAACAGCAAGGTAAGGGGCAGGAAGAGGAGGGAAGAGCAAGGGGCAAAGAGAGATGGTGCTGGTGGAAGGAAAAGAGCATTCCTTATTCTGGAATGCTGTGTGGAATGTTAAGAGCCACCTTCTTCCGTTTCTCTCCCCTCTCCCACAGCGCCCATCACTCCTCCTCAGTTTGGCACTTGGCTCTTGCAGTATGAGCTCAGACACCCCACCCTGGAGAGAACTGAACAGAAACATTCCTCTTGCATCAATACTACCCAATGGACATGAGCTAAGAAGAGTGAAGGATTTCTCCGTTCAGTTACTGCCCTCCAGGTGCAAGCATGTAGGTGACAGAGATACCAGCCTCTCTCACCCCCTTCTCCCCAACTGGATTGGGCCCAAGTCACAGTCCTACCCCCAACATAGAGTGGAGCCTCAGAGTTCAGCGTGTGGGCCTTGCCAAAGCCGTCCATGGTCATGGGGTCTCCTCCATCGATGGAGAGGTTTACCATCCGCTCAAAGGTCACCAGCTCTACAGTGTGGAACTGCCCGTCATTGATGGTCTCTGCACTAGGGAGAGAAGGGAGGTGTGGGATGGGAAAGGCTGGTGGCACCCAACCTTGGGCCTGATATCTGGCATCCACAGCCATCTGCACCCATCCAGCATGGAAGTGCAGCACCCATATCCACTTTGCCTCGTGTTCCCTGTCACTTCTGCACTAACTCCCCACGATCCAGACCCCCAAACCCTTCCTTTTGCCTTCATGGTCAATGTACAGCTTTGCTCAATGACTGGGGGTAACTCTGAGCTGGAAGGAGAAGCCAAAGGCAGAGGGCTACCTGTAAATGGCAGAGCTGGGGTAGGTGCCTGGATCATAGCTGACGCGCACATGGCCTTGGTACAGCTCCACCGCCATGTGGTCAGTGTCCCCATTATATAAGAGGATCCCATTGTCTTCAGCCGTGGAGACCTGCAGAGAACGAGGGAATGAACAAGCAAGGGGCAGAAACATTAATTCTACAATCCAACCAGTCCCACAAATGGCACGGATGAAGAGTGTGGGCAGATGCCCGCTCTTGGGGTAGCGGAGGCGGCAGCCTTGCTCATCAACACTTACCTGCAAAGTGATGTTGGCGCTGGGCCAGTTTTGCAGGTCAGTGAACTGGAGGTACGTGTCCCTGTCCACAAAGTTGACACTCAGCAGCTTCTCACATTTGGGCCCCCCAAAGCCAGGAAGGCACTGGCATAAGGCACGACTGCCTAGCTCCACACAGTTGGCACCATTCTGGCATTCTGCCCTCTCGCATGGGCTGGGTTGGAGGGAGCCATGGGGTGGAATCTCACAGAGCTGGCCACTATGATAAGAGTGAGAACACAACAAGGCACAAATTGCAGGAGGCAACTTGGGGATAACACCACAGGGTCTTAGCAGGACCACAGCTGGACCCTGTGGCACTCATACAGTTTTAAGGCAGTGTGCCCTCTCCTCTGATCTTCCTCTTCCCAGAGGTTGAGTAAAATGTGCCTGGAATCACATGCATGTGTGTTGAGCCATGATCTTTCCTGGTCCCTGTTTGTGCCTGCACACTAAAAGCACTTCAGTTCACTGCACTGGGGCATCAAGTGAATGGGACAAGGCAAATACTCAAGTGACATACAAGTCATCATACCGCCCTGAATCCCAAGGGAAGACTGACACACTTTACTCAGTTTGCTTCTTCTGCTTCTTCACCCATAAAGAAACCAGAATATCTTTGGCCAGGGGTGTCGTTATGGGGTGGTCCAGGAGACAGGGCCAGCCCAATACATTTTAGCACCTGAGGTGAACCACAAAATGGTGTGCTCCCCCACGCAACCAGGGAAGAAAGGGTGAGTGAAGATCTACAGCAGGAACATAGAGAGTATCAAGTCAACCTTACTGGATGGTTGAAGTGGGAATCAAAGGCCATTGTGTGTGTGTGTGGGGGGGGGGAGCTCACTCTGAATCATGCCCAGAGGGCAGCCCCCACCATTTTCTCCCTAGTCACTGTAGAGGTGGCATGTGGGGGGGGGGGCTGTTGAGGAGATCTGCCCTCCAAGGAGTACACCATAGCTGCTGCTGCCACCACAGCATCCCTTTGAGGCTGAATCCACTGCCCAGTGGATCCGGCCACCTGAGGCATTTGCCTCACCTTGTCTCATGGGTGAGCTGGCCCTGCCACCCTCTTAATTTGCTCAGAGGCATTCTACATTTATGCAGGCTTATATCATGGGCATGTGCCCCAAGTGTTTTAAGCTGACCTCAGCTGCAGGACAGAGCTATGTCGCATATCTCTGTACATTACTTCCCTATATACAGGAACTACTTTTGCCAGGATGTTCAGAACAACTTGTCTCGTCTCCTTGGTGGGCAGAGCAATTCACACGAGGCATGTAACTCCTTGTGTGGTACAAAGTCCCAGCAAATGTGAGATGCATTCTTTTAATCTCATAAGCGCAGTCAAACAACTCTGGAAACAGCCAGGCTCTTAAAACTGATCACTGTTTGACACTTCTGGTAACAACTGGTCACTCTTTTTGTTGTACCTCTTTCTCCCAGCCAGCCTCGTGGAAGAGGGACTCTTCCAGTAGAGGGCAATCCCAGGTGTTGAGATTTGCAGGTAGCTTAGAATGAGATGAACTGGTATATACTCCTGCCCATCTCACAACCTTACCTGTAGCCTCCAGTACAAAGGCAGGAATATCCATTTGGCTCATCAAAGCACTTGGCGTTGTTCTGGCAGCGATGGTCTAGGCAGTCGTCATAGTCTACACTGCAATTATCTCCCACAAAGCCGGGCATGCATTCACACCTGTAGGCAGGGACAGGGAGAAGCCACTCACTGGCTGTAGCTGCATCCCTTTCCTATCCACTTTAGAAGTCTATTGCACTTCCCCTGGTTTGCTGTAGGTTTACATTTTTCTGCTTCCCCCCATGCCACCGTGGTAGCTGCTAAATCACTCACTTGGGCCCATCAGGGGTAACCCTGCACACGGCATCATGCTGGCAGGGGCTAAGCTCCAGGGAGCAGACATCCAAGAGCTGCTCACAGTAAGTCCCTGCAGGAAGGAGAGAAAAGTAGAGAGAAGCAGGCTCAGGCCCCATGTCCCCCGGGCCCAGTCTGCATTTGGCTGAACCAGCTCCCCCAAGGAAAGGGCAGAGAAGGGAAGTCCCATCACTTGCATTTGTGCAACAGAACCAACAACTTATGGGAGGATTTCTATATTTCAAACAGTGAAAATCTGGACCCGCAAAGTTATTGAGCTTTCCTTAGTTTGCCCAAAGTTGTTGAGCTTTCACATGAAGTTTTTAAGTTAGTTTTTAAGGAAATCAGCAAAAACGACCCTGCCATCATGGGCTGCCATACGTCCAGATTTTCCCGGACAACTTAGCGGGATCTACTACAATATTCCAGATATGTCCAGGAAATTCCAGACGTATGGCAACCCTATCTTATGGGCAGCCCACTAGAAGCACTGTGAGATAAGGTATGGCAAACTTCCATTCATACAATAGATGCCAAACTACTTTGAGGGGTGGTTTTTCTTTTGACAATACATTTTATGAAATAATTTAAAATAAAATATTTATAGTCTCATGCTTCAGCCCAGAATGCTGTTATTTGTATCTAACTCCCAAACCCATGACTCAATATTCAACCAGGGTATAGGTGGATCTCCTTCTATTGTTCACAGGCTAGATACTAACCTGGCAGGGAAGTGGGAACTACTACTTGGGAAGCTAGAGTTAGTTAAAAAAAATGCATTGGGGTATCTTCAGGTATTGGTGAAGGAGAGGTGCTACCACTAAACTAAAAAAAGTAAATGTTGGGCACTGTAGTCAGATCCTTAGGATAAACCTGCCTCTGGCACTGACCAGCTTAGAAGTTTGTGCTTTGCTACCTTAGCTCTCTTCTGCTTCTCTTCAAGCGCATCCGCCTCCATTACAAGCCTGGCCCTACCTGTGAAGAACGGAAGGCATAAGCATGTGTAATTGCTGGATCCATTAATGCATGTGGCACCGTTCTTGCAATTGTTATTGTTGCAGTTGTTGGTCCTTAGACTGCAGGTTGGACCTTCAAATCCATCCACGCAGGAACACCTGTCAAAAGGGAAATGAGGGTTGTTTAACAAACTGAGAGGTTAGAAGCTGCTTGCTTTGGGGCATTTCAGGGGTTTTGTGGGCGGTTTTTCTTTATCATTCTCGAAAAGAGCCCAAAGAAGCGCGAAAGGAAGTCAGGGCTTTGCCAGAAGAACATTCAATGCTCCGCCAATGGTTCTGAATATTGCACTGTCTTGAACCTGAGACACTTTCATCTCTGATTGGTAGGGTGTAGATTGATCCACTTTGGAGGACCACTCGGCATAGAAGGGGTTAAAGAGATTATTGTTTCCAGGAGAGTTCTGGGCAGGCACACTTGGAGTATAGCTGTCAACTTTCCCTTTTTAAAAGGGAAATTCCCTTATTCCAAATAGGATACCTCGCAAGAAAAGGGAAAAGTTGACAGCTATGACTTGGAGGGGCTTTAAGTTGAGTAGTGGAACAGGCAGGGCAGGGGAGGGGTTAAAGAAGAAGAAGAAGAAAAGAGGAGCCTTGGGATGGGCAAGAAAAAGACACAGATGTGAGAAGCCAGAGGATATGAGACTCAATGTTAAATGTGCCTAAATGTTTGTTTAAGTATTGTCACTTAACTGTTTCTTGCTACTCAGCAGTGGTTTCGGGTGTGTTCACTGTATTTTTCTCTGGTTGTTGAATTTTTTTATATAAACCACCCTGAAATCCATTTTCATGAAGGGCAGTATACAACTATTTTAAATAAAAATGTAAACCAGCAAACAGGCAAATAAAATCAATTTTCAAAGCTATACCTATGGCTGCATTTGCATGCTCAAGCTAGATCAGTGTGTGTGCTGTATCTACAGTTCTATGCACATGATGCACGTGGTGCTATGTATGCATGCATGTGCCTGGCTGTGTACTGCGTGGATCTGAACTTGACATTCATTTACGTGCACCATGTCACATCTGTGCACACATCAGGAAAGGGATGCATTGCATTCACATATATTTGCGTGTTGGGAGGGGGTCTGTTGTACTAAAAGCACAGGTGAGTTGTGCGGCGTATGCTGTCATTTCCATTTATACTGCCTGTAGCCTATTTAGCTGGAAGAGGAAGCAGAGGTGGAAGAACTGATGACCTTCCGTCTCTGGCATATTGAGTTGCTCTGCAGGCTGAGGGTCCTGATATCCTTTCCTGGAGGGCTCATCTCCCTGCCTACTACCTTTCCCCAAAGGCAGAATCTAGTCTGGCATGTGCACGCAAACAGCTTTGTCAACCCCCAAAGGACATTATGTGCTGGCTTTGAAGATGCTGGGTTGTTATGGTGACGGGATGAGAGGCCATTTAGCATCTTGGCAATTTGGGTACACAGAAAGGGCTAGGGCCCCATTCTCTCTCTACTGCCTGTGGTTTATTTTCAGCCACTAATTATGGTCTGTTTCCCAGAAAGCCACCCACACTGTACTCTGGAGAGTGAAGTGGGGAGGAGCCCTGTGCATTGAAGTCCAACTGCAAACCAGAGCTACAGCTCCCCAAGAGGCTGTATACGTCTTAAAAGGTTTCCCCTGCCGGGTCCCAACCCATTTTTACAGAAAGAAACTGACTACGGCTTCCAGGATTAGTGATTGTGGTGGTGGACAATCTTGGTGGAGGGTAAAGAGTGCCTTTTTGCACAGTATCAACAGAGTGCTTCCCAAATCTTTTTCCCAAATCTGTTACAAAGCACCCCTAAAAACATCCAGCTTTTGTTATGATGGCCTGCACCTCAGAAGGACGTTGGTTTTAGTCTGGAGGGGCCTCAAGAGAGACTCCATTACAGAAGCCAAGCTCACATGTTCCAAGCAAGCTGAGCTGCAAAAGTCCCTGGCAAATTCATTGTCTCCTTTCACTGTAAATCTCTGCCATTCCTCCCTTATAATTTGTAAATTTAGAAGTAAACGAAAGAGCACCATAAACAAGGATATGGCCACCAAAATATCACTCTCACGATTACTAATCAAGAAGTTTTGATCGCCTGAGGCTCTTGTCTGCAGAGTCCAAAAGATACGTTAATCTCTTTTCTCCAACTCATATAAGCAGCAGATTAAGATGCATTTGTAAGAAGCCATTTTGCAAACATCTTAGACACCATTTTAATTTCTTTACATTCATTCACTGCCAGGAAGACAGGTTTTGCCTTCTTTGCTTTTATACTAATTTTTAAGCCCAAGGTAAGCATAAAAAATGATGCTTTTTGCCTTACCAATTAGGAATCCTTTGGATATCAAAGAAACCTCATCTCTCTCTACCCAGTAACATCCCTGTGGGCTCCCACTTCTCCTCCTCTCCCCTTTTTTTACTGCTGAAGAGGTGCTCTCATCTCCACCACATACCACCAAAGCCTCACAGAACAAGGTATGAAACTCTCTCAAGCCCATCAGCTGGCCAACCCCCACTCCCCTTCCCCCTATTTTCTCCTTTCAAGCCCCATCAGGTTCCATTTTCTTAGGGAGACCTGCTCTCTTTATTCTCCTTGTCATGCCCCAAACTCTTCCTTTTGCTTTCTTCTAATTCTTGCCCTAAACTCTTCCCCAAAGTCCCTACCAAAATCTTTACCATTTCCCCCCATTTGAGAACCTGAGCAGCCACTCACGTGAAGCTGGCTTCACTGCCTTCGTGAGACAGGCAGGTCCCACCATTCTCACAGGGCCTGCTGGAGCAGCCATCCACAGAGAGTTCACAGTTTTGGCCCTGGAATAAGACAAGGAGAAGTAGCAGCCACAATACAAAGAACAAATGATAAAGCTCTGGCCAGGACGTGAGGTTTCTCAGTCTTGCTCATCAGCCATAAAAGAACAAAATAATAGTAATAGGAATTGCTGCCTATACATAATGCAGGCTGTCCTTTTTGGGTTTGCTTGTTTTCGCCACCAGGATTTCCTTTATAGCTATGAGTCAAGAGCTGCCTTCCCAACCAAGCGTCCTCTGTAAGTTTTGAAGTTCAGTTTCCATCATGATCAGGGACAATGGGCACGCTAGTGCAAAACATCTGGCGAACATTCAGATGAAACAGCCAGTTCCACATTCCCCACTCCCACCCCCAGAAATAGTGGCAGCTCTAGGTCCAATCAGTAGGGACTGAGAGTGTATCTCGCCCATTCCTGATGGCAGTGATAAACTAGGCTGGTTGTCAAACTGGAGAATGGGTTCCTTCCACCATGTCTTGGTCCTTCTCTGAGCCTTTTTCTTTTGGTCGACACAAGCTGTCAGAGGCTATGGTCCCCAAAGCAGGGAGAAGGCCCAATCCTTCCCTTTGTCAATGATCTCTTCACCCTCCCTAGTCACCCTCTCCTTCTCCCCATCCCTCTTCTCACCTTGTAGCCACTGGGGCAGATACAGCGGTAAGAGTCCAAAGGGTCTTGTTGACATGTGCCCCTGTTTTGACAAGGACTGGAGAGGCAGGGGTTACACTTGGCCTGGATGATGAGGGGAGGAGGCCCTGCATAGATGAAAGAAACCAGACAACTAGGAATTGGGGTCAGAGCCAAAGAATCACTGAACGGGAGGGAGGATTTCCACACATCCTCCTGTGAAGACTGTCCCCCTTCTTGGCCAGAATCTTTTGCAAGGCACTTGCCAGAAACATAGAGGAGATCGCAAACGGATTAATGGTGGAGCTGAATATATATTAACAGATGGAGGAGTTCTGAAAGGAGAGTCTGCCCACCCCACTCCGTGGCACAAAGCCAGGTTGTGCTTACTTGTTTTTCTTCTTTAAATAGTAGGCCCTATAGCTCAGTGCTGGGACACATGCGTTGCATGCAGAATTTCCTAGGTTCAATCCCTGGCTCCTCCAGTTTTTAAAAAGGGGGGGGGCTGGGTGGCAACTGATGGGAAAGACCTTTGGACGATGAACAAACAGTCCAATGGGGTTTGCCATATAGAGAGGCCAGGAACAAGCTGGAAGATGCGAACAGTTGGAGTGCTCCTATATAGACACTCTTACCACGTCAGCTAGGATGGATTTGTCTCTAGTGACTTAGCTGGATGAGAAGGCTATGGAAGGAGGAGGCAACATAGCCTCCAGCCTGTGTCCTTCCTCCAGGTCTTCCTTCACCAAGACACTCATCTTACCTTCTCAACACTATGGACCAAACATGATAGGAGTAGCACATGTGTGGGCAATGTGGTGAGACACAGAAGTTGCACAAGCCTCACCACAGTTCCAATCACTAGCATAAAGCCCTTCCTTTCATCTCCCCCCTCCTCGCACATTAACAACCCTCATGCTCCCTCACTATGTGCCTCATGCTCAACCCACAGGCCCAAGCCCTATAGTACTTGGAGTTACCCAAACTGTTCACCTGACCTGCCTTGGAGCTAAGGTGCCCCAACCTCGGTCCCAGTTTGGTTGGGAAAGGGAAGAGGACCAAAGAGCAACTGGGCAGGGTAGGGTGGACCAGAAAGAGCCATTGTTTGGACAAAGCTGCTCTACAAAATGAATAAAGTATAGAGTATCCTATAACGTATTTATTCACTTACCTAGGCACTCAAACTTCTTGGCAGGAGTGGTGAGCAGCAGTTTGCCCTCCATATCCGCAGGGCCAGCACAGCGGGCAATGCCAGGCTCCTTGTAGCCAGTTTTGACCCAGCCTGAGAGCCAGCGCATGTGGCAGTCACAGTGCAGTGGGTTGGCACCGATGGCTCTGTGAAGCAGGGAGAACCAGAATCTCTACATAACTCCTTAAGGTCTGGAGGGGGGCTGTCATTCATTGCATTTCATCTCTTTGGCTGCCTCTAGTGGCCGTGGAACTGATTAATAAGTAAGGTTTCTATTTTCACACTCTGAAACTGCCCTCATAGAGAGAGCAAAATAGCTGCAATCTGAGGTGCAGTACTACCTCGGGTTACAGATGCTTCAGATTACAGACGCTTCAAGTTACAGACTCCAAAAATAGCACCTCAGGTTAAGAACTTTGCTTCAGGATGAGAACAGAAATCGCACGGTGGTGGTATGGCGGCAGCGGGAGGCCCCATTAGCTAAAGTGGTTAAAGTCTTAACCTCAGGTTAAGAACAGTTTCAGGTTAAGAACAGACCTCCAGAACGAATTAAGTTCTTAACCCGAGATACCACTGTAGTCTCTCTCCTTCTTCATACTGTTCTTAAAGGTATGATTCACACATGCCGGCTTGCAACTTGCTATCTCAGTTCCTGACGACATCACTCAATAAGATGCAGCTAAATGTGCAAATTGCAGCCACCGAAATGCAGGGTGTTGGTACCACTCATCACTTCAGGGTGCGGGTGCTGAGTGATGAACGCACATAGAGGTAGTCCCCAGGGTTGCCGCCTTGCCTAGAGGTGCTGCTTATTAGCATATCTAAAATCTTTTCAGCTGTATGTAAATTGAGAAACAATTTACTCTGAAGGCTGAAATTGCTCTGCAGGCTGAGGGTCCTGCTGGGGGAAAAAAACCCTAAAAAAACCCATACCCCTGTCTTCCTCCAAATGTACCTTTCCCCATCCTTCTCCTTAGACTCTAACCCAGGTAGAGTCTGTTGCAGTGCTTTATAGCATTGGGGTGCTGGTCTACTCTGGTTTCTCCTGCATTATTCTGAAGTGCAGTAGAAGACAAGAGGCACAGCACAACTTCCTCCCAAACTTCCTTCCCCCACCCCACTCACAGCCAACTGGGCATTAAGAGCCAGTACAGCCTGGGGGGGGGGGTGTACTTGCTAACTCCTTTGCCTTACTCAAGAGGTGCACACTGCAGGATTGCAAGCTTGGTTGCTGCTTCCTGATAAAAGGTGCCAATAGAAACTTTAGCAACATTGCAAGAAAACAGAACCAGGCCAGTTCCTGCTGCTGTTCAGCATGCAGAGCACACAACACCTGCCATCACGTCAGCCAAGGCAGCCATCACACCAAAATGAAAATAGGCTTTACCCCTGCCTAGCATCATTCTCTGACCTGGTGGATAAACAATGGGAAACAAAGGATGCTTTCTAGCTTTTGCCTTCCAAGTACTGTCCCACAGAGCATCAGGTAGTAGTGCCAAGCTGGGATTCTCGTGCAAGAGGAAAAATGGGTGTTCAAACTGATGCAAATACTCACAGGTGAGATAGGGAGATGACATCAGCAAATATCCCCTCAGGAAGTGTAGCAATATCATTTCCATGGAGGGACCTGTGCACAAAACAAAAGTAGCATTCTCAGTGTCCTGGACTGCGGGACCCACCTGTCTTACCTGTTGTGATGGACCCTTTAAGAAGGTTAGGGGAGCAGGATCTGCCTAAAACCAGGGAAGTCAGGAATTGGGGTTTTCAGACTCCTCCCCCCTTTACCATCTGCATCATATGTCAAGCACTGGATTACGAACCCGCGGACTTATGATAGACTGCCTGCTCTATGCCCAGATGATGCGTGGCTGAGCCCTAACTAGCCAAAGAAACAAGGAGAGCAAAGTGGATGTCCATATGACACATAACACACACAAACTAGGCAAGTGGAGGGTCCCTCGGCCCATTGTTCTCCCTCCACTACCAATTGCCTGGCTGTTCACTTCTTAAGGTAACAGTTTCCCAGGAATTAGGCCAAAGTCAGACTCCAGTGAGGGGATTCTCCTTGAACTGGGGCATAGGGGAATACAGGAATACAAGGTACCTACAGCAGCCGTAGCGAACGGAGACCCTCAAAGGCCAGGGGAGGGATACACTGCAGGGCATTGTAGCTGAGGATCCTGAGGGATGGGGGAGAGAAGGAAGAGTTTGAATCATCACACATTCCTAAAAAAAACCACCCAGCCCACATACTGTCTGATATCCCTCCCCCAGCCCCACATTAGTTAAAGGAAGGAAAGTTTCCCTTCCCTCCTTCTCCCTGTGCCCATCAAAAACGCTTCTCCTGCAGGTGGGGTGGGGGGTCTCCCTAAAATTGGACTCAGATCCTAAGGTAAGCTATGAAAATTCACAGAAGGAAACCCTCCTGGCCTTTCCTCCCCCAGCAAACCTCTGTGCCCAAACCCCCATTGTTCAGGAGACACCCCCACCAAGCCTACTGACAGGCTTTTTGCAGGGCACAGCAGGGGGCGGGGACAGGAAAATTTCCTTCTGTGAAGTTCCCTAAGTTAGCACACCTTAGGAGCTAAGCCATTGTTTCTTTCAAGATTCTCTAATGGGCAACTCACATAAACTGGGGCACAGTGTGTTCTTGGGGTATGGTTGGATTCCACTCAATGACGATGCTAACAACCCATGAAGTTCATACTCTCTCCAGATTGGTCAAGTACTTGACACAAGTCTAAAATTGCAACTTTGATGGCAACACAGAAAATAATAGGGTCTGCTGGCCAATGAAGGATTTTCACTTTCTACATTACTTCTATTCAACTCCGTTCAACTATCCAGTTCAACTCTTTTTTTTTTTTTAATGGATGTGTGTCTTTCAGTTAAATAGCAGTGGCATTCTATTTACTGCTAAGATGATTTTAAATATATTATCAATCAACAATATGTGTCACCAGCCCCCTTTCAATTGGGATGACTGAAATCCCACTAAAATCCTGTAATTTCAAGGCTCTGGCTGCCAGAAAACAATTTAATTGTATTTATTGACTGAAGTGTTCAGTCCTACATTTGTCTTTTAAATGAAAATAAGTTTCCAGCCCTTCTGGTTGACCCTTAAGCTTGGAACTCAGAAACTGAACACCACAGTCAATAGGACAGAAAGAAACCTCCTAACCTAATGTTAATGATGATGTAGCAGCTTTAGGATTTATAAGCTAATATCAGGATGGGAACAGACGAGTACATGTGTATGGGTCACATGGATTTAAGCAAATTCCAGATTATAAGTAGTTGTTGTCACAGAACACTTTGTAGACAAGAATGAACTGCAGGAGGCATCCATTCCTGTTTAGTTAGTTGGAACCAGCAACTGCCACCCCATCAATTGATGTTCTCTTTGGCCAGGCAGTAGACCCCAGGGATCAATGGCATTTCTACCATGCTTTGCACAGTATAAGCCAGTATACTGTAACATCAGTCATTTAAAAAGGCATTTCTCTCCCTGTAGAGGAGGCCTCTTTTTGCTGGAGGCAGTAGGACATCCTCCCTTTCTGATCTGCTGTTCAAATGCTGTATTGGGCACTCACAGAGTGGTGAGCTGGCTCATATTGGTGAAGGATGAGTTGCTGAGAGAGCTGATCTTGTTGTTGCTCAGATCCCTGTAAGACAAAAGCACCGTGCAAGCTCACATCGCATTTAACTCTCTCTTCCTATAGAACAGACCCTCCAAGTGTCCCTATTTTCCAGGGAAGTCCCTGATTTAGAGAAGCCATCCTGGTTTCTGATTTGATCCCAGAATGTCCTGCTTTTCCTTAGGATATCCCTATTTTCATTGGAGAAATGTTGGAGGGTATATGGAGTTATCCAACTCCCAAGCCATTGGAAGGCAATCCTGTACAGGGAAGATTTTTTTTAAAAAAAATAATGTTTTATTATTATTTAATGTATGTTGGAAGCTGCCCAGAGTGCTGGGGCAACCCAATAAGATGTGTGGGGTAAAAATAGTAAAATAATCATTATGGAATGGGATGTCCCTATTTCCATTGGATAAAATAGGGATGGAACAATTCTGTCCTTCCCAGATTTCTGCATTCAATCTCTACAGTCTTTTGCATATCTAAGGACACTCTCATGTGAACAGTGGCTCCACAGACTGAACATCCAGCAGATGCAGCCCTGGTGGCATCTTCAAATCTGCCTTCTCCTTTGGCAACAGCTCTGGGCCGATGACTGCATGATGTCAGCTAATTCTTCTAATCTCTCCTCTGTCTGGTGCTGCTAGAAAGGAATCTTGATAAGCTGTATCATGTAGGAAGAAGGAAATCTAGCAGTGCACATGCTCTGAAGGCCAGGGAAAGCCACAAGATGACCTGCAGAGCATGGAGTGAATCTTGGAGTCAGTGTGCTTAAGACTTAAGACTCAGCTGCATTTCAACAGCCAGCAAATGAAATAAACTGTGAAGGGTCCTTTGGAATTCCTTAGTCAGGCAATAAACAAACATTTGAGATGAAAAGTCAGTGAGGTGGGGTCAATGGGGCAGGGGAAAGGGCTATATCATGCAGAAAATTCCAGGAACCACATATGAGAAGATGCCAGAAGGGTAATCTACCTCTTTGGGAACTGAAATCAGTTCCTAAAGGACTCACAGTGCCTTAACAGAAAAGCAAAGCTATTCTAATGTCCAGGGAAACCAAAGTAAATAGAGAGATGGATGAACTCCAAATCCCAAGTCAGATGGACTAGATGGCGTTTTTATAATTATTTACTTCATCCAATATCCTGAGCTGAGTTAACTGCACCTTGCTCAAGAGAATCCAGCTTTTTTAGTTGTACGGCATTTGCATTTTAGCGACCCCATAACCAAGGCGGCTAAAATCTAAAAACATTTAATGGTTAATTTTAATGCTTTATGCTTCTCACCTCCTCTTCAGCTGTACAAGCTAATATGTTAAGCATAATTTTATGTAATTCAGGTCCTATGCCTCCTCTCAATTTTATGTAATTCAGGTCCTATGCCTCCTCTCAAATTCTCCCTTAGACAAAAATTATTTCTTATCCTCCATGCTAGCTTCTTTGACCATCCTCTTGTTGTTTTTCAGAAGCTTCTCTGCTTCCATATAGCTCTATGGTATGTGTGTGTTTTAACGAAAAGGCTTTTTTTCCATTTTGATGGAAGAACCAGGTGGGAGATACAACATCTGGGTGCCACTCAGTCTTTCTGCACCTGCTTTATTCTCTTTGGTGCTCTCCTGGGAGCCTGAAAACAGAATGGCCACCTGATTCCACAAAGATCTCCTGTACCCCCAACCAGCCCCTCTGTACTGGTGAAAGGCTGATACCATGTGAGCCAAGTCAGTTGATCAGCGTCCACTGAGGGACGAGTTGCACCACTCCCCACCTAGGCCTGGTCTAAAAATTTCCACAGACATGCTGCACAAATGTCTGAGAAGAGGCCACAGCCCACAGCCCATCTCCTGCCTCTCTGGAAAAAAGACTATGGCAAGCTCTTGGAGACCCACGCGAGGCCACTTCTTCTCAGATACTTACACCAGCTGTAGGTAACGGAAGGTGGAGAGCTGTCCAGGAACCAGGGTGAATTGGTTGCCATCCAAGTAGCTGCAAGGACAATGAAGGATGCATCAGAGGTCACAGCAGCAATACAGGAGAGGACTGTTAAACTTCCAACAATGGTGTTCAAAGGACTCTAAACCTAGAAGCTATAACTAGTGATAAGCACTGTCCCTGCTCCTCTGTTAATGGTGCCAGCTAAGGGAGAACCATCAGAGTTATCTTGTAAGTGCAAATGCCTGTGTTTCACGCCTGTATTTCTAACACGGTGGCATACGTGCTCTCCTAAATCTGAAACTATGTTTGTCTCAGGCTGCCATGCTTTCTTCCAGTTTTCCAGATGTTTGATTCTAGGATATCAACATTGGATTCATTAACGCTGCAGAGTAAATTAACAGTACTACAGGCCACTTCTACCTGCCACAGAACTCATTCCCCTAAATAAAAAATCCCTTCAGAGTTCAGTGGCATCCAGTTTTGAACCCACAGAGAATGTGGCATGCACTGGATCAGTGTTTAGCTTTTGAGGATGATCTGATGAACAGTGCAAGGTATAAAGCTGCATGCCCCTCACTAGGCTGGTCCCAGCCCCTTCATCCATGGGTGCCAGTGCCCACATTGCCCCTTCTTCCTGGATGCAGCGTCAGCAGAAGGGCCCAGGCAGCATTACTCACAGCTCTGTGACGTTCTTGGGGATCCCTTTGGGGAGGGATTTCAGGTGCTTGTTGCTGCAGCGAACAACAGTGTCTAGGCAAGTGCACTCCTGGGGACACTGAGGGCGTGGGAAGCAGCTTGTCTCCTCCTGACCTGCCAAGGCACAAGCCAAAGGGTTCACAGTGGAAAGAGACGGCATGGTGATGGAATAGGAGATTTTGAAAGCAGACATTATCCTATGTTTCTCCAGGGAAATCTAGATTTCAGTCTGCCCTTATATCGCCATTATAAAGTGTCCCACTTTATCAAAGGGCCAAAGGCATCAGCAGCAATTAGAACTGAGAATATTAATCAACTGGTGTGATTAATTCATTGCAAATAAAACGCCGCTCTTAATTGGAAAGAGTGTGAAAGGTCCCTTTGACATCTATGTCCTCCTATTGATTTACCCAAGGGTTTCAATTCTCAGAAGCACATGGGAAAAGCTATGGAGCTGTTAATTCCCCCCCCCCCCGAACAGCAGCCACCCCTCCACACCCTGCATAGATGCACCATATCAGAAGCTGCTGTTTGGACCAGGGCCAACGGCTTAAGATGATTTGCTAGACAGTTAATGATTTACCTATTTAGTAAAGTGACGCTGTGTTAAACATCTCCAAAAATATTTCCTGCATTAAGATACTGTACTTATTTATACTGAGTGGTTAAATAGCTGATTAAATTGCCTTGCTTTTAACCAATTAATTGACTTTGGGGGGGACGGGGACCTTGAGACCACTCCTAACCACGGCGGCACAGCCCCTTACGTAAGTGGGGACCTGCTGCATGCCTGACAAGATTTGTGCTATGTTTCAGTTTATGTCTAGTTTGAAGGCACCAGGCAATACTAAAACTGCTAGGCATGTCCATGTAATTGCTGCTGAGCTTGACCAGTGCCCATGCTGGGACAACAAAAGAGGCCATGCCAACTGAGGAGACAGTACGGGAAGAAGATTGCAAGACATACATGCATACACACACACACACACACCCTAAATCTCCCACAACTTTTCAGAATGGGGCGACCACATCATTTCATTAGTGGCTGCAGTCTTCTTTGCCCTTTACAGCAGCCTTTGGGTTCCTCCCACTTCAGCTGATCTGTGTGAGGAAACTCATTTCCATGTGTGAACTGCTACTGCAAGATT
Source organism: Podarcis tiliguerta (assembly GCF_965153285.1). Classification (NCBI taxonomy): domain Eukaryota; kingdom Metazoa; phylum Chordata; class Lepidosauria; order Squamata; family Lacertidae; genus Podarcis; species Podarcis tiliguerta. The sequence continues at coordinate 41,601,942 of NC_139538.1, read as the reverse complement.
TGAGGGCTGAGGCAGTTTACACACACAGTGCAGCCTGGGCTAATGGACATTCAGCGTTTTCAAAATCTGGCTTAATACATGGCACTCCCCTTTTCCGTAATGACTTCCTGTGTGCCCTCTGTTGGTTTAAATTCATATTGCAACAACTCTGGACAGGGAAAAGGGTTGGACATTTATGGCTTAATGGGAATATCAACCTCGTTCAACCACAACAGCCTTCCCAACTATACTACACTGGTCTGCTAGCGGAAACTCAAATAGGGCCTTATGTGGGTCTGTGGGAAGATACACCTGCTGTACAATCATAGCCTCAGTCTGCATAATTGCTCCCTCCCCATCATCCTCATCCCCACCGAGAGCCTGTGAGTTACCTTCCTCACACCTGAAGTCGGGGAAGGCCACATCCTGCAGTGGGATTTGGCGTAGGAAGTCCGGATTATTGCAGCGGGGGTTCCCAGTCACAATCTTCCTCCTACGAAGCCAGTCGCCCAACCAGGCCAGGCGGCAATTGCAGTTGAAGGGGTTAGCCAGCAGGTTCCTGGGTGGGAGGGGTACAGGAGGGAGATAAATAAACTGGGCAAACACAGGATAATCTAGCAAAGGCTTGTAGGTAGCAGCCCTCCAAGGTCTTAGGGACAGATTTTTCCAATACTGCTACATAGGAGCGCTTTTGAGAAGCCAAGGATTAAAGTAGGGACCTGCTGTATAGAAAGCGTGGGTTCTACTCCTGAGCTATGGAGCCTCCCTACAATCAAGGTGGGGTAGCAGACACCATGTAGACAGCTCTCACCAAGGGATAGAGGACTGAGCGTGTTCAGAGGTTAGTTAATAGGTTAGAATTTCCCCGCCTCGCAACTCACAGTGTGGAGAGCGACTGCAACGTGTCAAAAGCCCCAGGTGCGATGGTGCTGATCTGATTGTCGTACAGCGAGAGGAGGCGCACATTGCGCAGGCCCGTGAAGCTGTCGTTGTGGATGCAGTTGATGCGGTTGTTCCTCAGCATCCTGGAAGGAAAACAGAGAATGGGAAGAAGCCCGTTCTACAAACTACCCCTTGAAAGCCAAAGGAGCCTGACAGCATTCTCCACCCTGCTACTCCTCCTGCATACAGACAACCCACCGCTGCCGCTCTCTCCTACCTTCCCTACCCACTCACAACCCCAGTTAGGCCAACTTACAGGGTCCGCAGCCCATCGAGGCCCCGGAACATGGCGCTGCGCACTGACTCCAGCTGGTTAACTGTCAGGTGTAACTCACTGACTGAAGCTGCCCCCTCAAAGGCTCCATCCTCAATCTCTGACACCTTGTTGTTGCTCAGGTTTCTGGGAAAGCAAGGAACATGAAACGATAGTAGAACACAGGAGCAGGCAGAAAGTTTTCTCAACTCAGTGCACCGCCTACAAGGAGCATTTCTCTCCAACAGAGACAAATGAACAATATTTGTAGTAGTTCCAACAGCGCTGGTTTTATTTTACTGTCTTTAATTCTTCTGCGAGCTGCCCCTGCTGCCCCCACTTTGAATGTATGCCATATGTTTAGTTTTAAGCCTTTGACTTCCTCTAAAAAAAATTGTTTCTGCTTCTGAAGGCCCATTGAGTAGCCCCTGGCAGTCTCGATCAGAATCTTCTCCCTCCTGTGCCTGCTGTTTGCACTGAAAGGAAAGCTCCTATTGATGTCAATGGAAGCTTTATTCTCCTTGTAAACAGCAGTTGAGGTGGGAGGGGGGCAATTCCAGCACTGGGTCAAAGCTCCCCTCACTCCACACCATTGTCCTGATCTGGTTGGCCCCCCTATGCCAGCTGCTCAACTTTTAAAAATCAACTATGCAACACCAAGCAATGTGACAAAGGTCATCTCTAGTTTGGCCTTTCCATTCTAGGCATATATGTCAGCCTCTTGCATTAGAAATATCTGGTTCCTGTTGGAATACTGCTGCACTCTAAGCCCTGTTCATATTGCCGCCTCCTTTTCCCCAGATCTTGTGTGCACAAGAGGTCTTTGGAGTATCTCCTCTGCTATGAGAACCCCTTACCCACATACTCACATTTTCTTTAAGTGTGGGAGCTTCTTAAAGATGCCTGTGGCCTCCAGCACTGTGATCTCATTGTTGTTCAGCCGCCTGCAACAGAAATAAAGGATTGTAAACATACAGCTCGGAAAGCAAAGCAGTAAATAAAATAAAATATATGTGTATTCTAGGCCCATCTCTGAAAACTAACTTTGCATTGCTTAACACATTCTTTCCACTCTGTACTGAGTTAATCCCTGTGTATAAAAATGTGCATATATATCAGAATATAAAGCATGATGCAAATGGATTGTTCTGCCAGGAGTAAGTATATGGCTTTGAAAGCCAATACACACCAGCTTTCTAAGTCAAGCATCTGCAGCAGAAAGCCACTTGTCCGCATGAACAATGTGCCCTTTTCCTACACACAGATAATTTCAGAGAATTTAATATAGAATAGAAATAGAAGGTGAAATGGCCCAATGAAAGACTCAGTACTGGATAGGGCCAAGGGCCATTCCACTGTGCTTGCATGGAGAATAAATGCTTCATATAAAAGGCTTCAGATACCCGTTTAGTACACAATATGGGATGCTGGGTGCAGTGCAGTGCACAACAGAAGGGAGAGGCACTGGAGTGAAAAACGCACCAGAAATAGAAGTTCTAAGCTTTGTCAGTGTGTAAGATGAACACTGGGTACAGAAGTTAGGAATCTTAGATGAGTGGCTGAGGCAACCCAGTCAGGTGGGTGGGGAATAATAATGAGGATGATGATGATGATGATGATGATGATGATGATGATGATGTTGATGTAGTAGAAGAAGAAGAATTGGACATACTGCAGCAAGTATGAATTAAGTATGAGGAGAAAAAACCCTTGGACAACAAGGAGTTTCCCCCTCACTTCTATTTTCACCTTAAGAAAAAGAACTGTGAGTTTCATAGATTCATGGTTAGCAGCAAGTATGTAGGGAACCTTTTAACCTTTAACTCAACTGTCAGAGGCAGCATTCTTCCAAATACCAGTCACTGGGAATTACAAGTGGGAAGAGCACTGTTGTGTCAGATCCTGCTTGCAAGCTTCCCATAGGCCACTGGGAGAACAGAATGCTGGACTAAATGGACATTTGGCCTGATCCAGCAGGGCTCTTCTTATGTTTGCTGGACTCCGTAGAGTAAAATGAAATCCTGCTTCACAGATGGCAGGCGGACCCAGGTGGCCAGGTGTGCCTGGGAGGTCAGGTGTGCCTCAGCAGGGGGAGCCATTCAGCAAGCAGGTCCTTCCATCTCAGTGCTTGAGGGGGGAGGGCAAACCCCAAAACCATAGAGAATGCCTCTGTGTCTCTGCCACAGAGATCAGTCCTCAAAACACCAGCAACCCTACAATAGCAACATTTGCTATCTACAACTGTGTAAATAAAGCCACACGGAAAGCAAATAATTGTACTCGGTTTTTGATAGTGAGGAAGGAAGTATGGTTTTTAGATATGGCCAAAGCATGCTGACTTACAGTTCAGCTGTGGCTTGAGGGAGGCGCTCTGGGATCTTTGTCAGCTTCAGGTTGGAACACTCGACCACGTTGGCTTCACAGCGGCACTTGGGGGGGCAGACGACGTCACTGTGACATTCACTGTTCAACTGGTAGTCTTCCGTACCTGCCACCAAGAGAAAGCAATGAGACAGTATACACACAGAGGTGTGTGTGAATACTTGGGACTGTTGCATAAGCATATTCTGGAAGGGGATTCCTTCTGTCTGGGGCCATGAGGCCTCACATGCTGACTCTGCTCCCAACATTCCTGCTCACCCAGTCCCAGACCTTCTCCTGTTGAAGGGAGCTTCTACCATGGCTGCTTGAATGTGAGTAGAACTCTAGAAGCCACCAGGCATCTGGGAGCTCTGCTTTATCAGGGATCCCAGCTGAATGCAGAACTCATAAATAAAAATATATAAATCCTCTGGCCAGCATAATTAAGCCAGAAATTTCTGCACATAGAGTAAGGCTCCAATAAGTGGCACCACCATCAAGTAGCCAGAAGCAGTGGAGACTTGACAGACTGAAATTGGCTGTGGACCACCTGTGGTCTATTGAGTTCGCCACTCCTGTGCTACAGCAAATGGAGAGGGCAGATATGAAAGACAGAGACTGGTTGATCTTGTTCTGAGCCTTACAGTGCCTGCAAACAGTCCATGCCACCACTGCTGGATCTAATGCAAGCCATTAAAAATACATCATAACAGCAATCCTGCAAGGCTGCAACCTCATTCTGCCAGTAGTGCAAACATACCACAAACATATGCATGCAACTCAAGTGCAAATTCCAGCATCTCCATACTGGCTCCCTTACCTGGAATGAAATACTGTTCTTTGGCTGTGAACAGAAATATGCAGAGTGTTAATCTGAATGCAGCAAACTTAAGATATTAAAAGCTGTGCTGCTCATAACTTCCTCAAACATGTATGAACGAGTATATACAGTGGTACCTCGGGTTACATATGCTTCAGGTTACATATACTTCAGGTTACAGACTCCGCTAACCCAGAAATATTGCTTCAGGTTAAGAACTTTGCTTCAGGATGAAAACAGAAATCGTGCTCTGGCAGTGTGGCGGCAGCAGGAGACCCCATTAGCTAAAGTAGTGCTTCAGGTTAAGAACAGTTTCAGGTTAAGAATGGACCTCCGGAACTAATTAAGTACTTAACCCGAGCTACCACTGTATACTGCATATAGAAATGACATCATGCATATTAACTTAATATGTATTTCTGATGAAAAGTAGACAAATATACCACGAGCCATCAAAGTGTGAACAAGATGTAAGAGTTAATTTGTAAAATAAGAGAACAGAAACACTGCAGTTTTTCAGCTGGGGTGTGTGTGTATCTACAATATCTTCCCCTAGATTTCACTGAGGTGCTAATGCCAGGATCCCTGAATAAGTATGCAATGAAGTGCAGGGGGACATCCAATAACTGCTCTGTCCTGATCCCCAAATCTAGACGCAGCCCTACAGAAGAAGATCATTCGTACGGGAGCAGCGGAATTTCTTGCTCTTGATCTGTCCGATGCGCTTGTTGGCGAGGCGGCGGGGGCTGGCACAGCGAGCACCACTTGTTTCAATAGGATTGGCACGCAAGAAGTCTGCCAGCCACTTCAGGTTGCAGTCGCAAATAAAGGGGTTCTGGGCCAGATGGCTGTAGAGGGAAAGAAACAAGAGCAGCTTGAATTTCAGAGTTGTTCTGGTGGCTGCTGTCAGAGCAACCTTAAATCTAGCAACCAAGATGCTGCTTCTAGCTGGCATAATGCGGAATGCCCTTGTAGGCACCCCAAAGGCAAAGTGGTCCATTTCCTTGTGACCTCACTTTGGAGCCAGGATGTTGGGCTCTGCCAATGGCCCTGGGCCAGCCTCTACACTCTAGGGCAGTCTCCCCCAACTTGGTGCCCTTTGGAACAACTTCCTTCAGCCCCAGCCAAGTTATGGGCAACCATGTTTGGAAGACATCCAGTTAGGAAAGGCTGGTCTTGAACATGGTTGCAAAGGTATGGCCTTGCAAGGCTTTTCGCTCTCTTTCTAGAGCTCTGCCCCTGTGGCAATCTCCTGCCTTGGCCACAGAATCTTACCTGCCTTCTCAGTGGGACCCCCGTGTTCCAAGGGCATTTCCTCCCTTCCTCCCACAGAACCCTGTTCTCATTGGACATATCTTCAGAGAAGCCAGCACTCACAGAGTCTGGATGGCTCGCAAGGTGGCAAAGGTGCCCTTGGCCAAGGTCTGGATCTTGTTGTCGTACAGCGAGAGCAGCGACAGGTTCTGCAGGTCAGCAAAGGCATCTGCCCGGATGCAGTTGATCTTGTTGGCATTCAGGAGCCTGGAGTGAAGGAGCACAAAACACCATATCAGAGTGTGTGCATGTGCACGTTGTAATGGTCATAGTGGTAGTGGCTATCACACACACACAAAGTATTCTTGGCCATTGCTCACAGCAGGGGATTCCGCAGATCCCACCCACTCAACTAACACCCAGCATGTTACTCACATAGCCTAGACCAAGTGATAGTAGGTCAGAGAACAAAATGGCCACAAAGAAGACAGGTGAGGAGACAGGATATCCACAACCCTTCCCTGAATCTGAGGTGAACAGAAGGAAGGGATAGTATAGATCAGGGGTCGGCAAGGTTTACCTCGCCTGGGATGGTTCACTCCTATGGAGATTGCTCCGTGGGCCAGATCGCACCTGCGCAGATGCGATTTTCGGCATCTGAATCTGCGCAGACGCGATTTCCGGCACCACAGAAGCAAGTCCCCACTCCGCGCTGCTCCAGTTTAGTGCAGTGCACAGGGACTCAGCGAATGGGCAGCTCAGTTCAGGGGCGGTTCAGGGGCTGTTTAAACGACCCACGTGGGCCGCTTGTGGCACATGGGCCGCAAGTTGCTGACCCCTGGTATAGATGAGGAATACAGGCAGATGAGGAGAGAAGCAAAGATTAAAGCTGGGGAGAAGACAGTAACTCTAGATGATATTGTGGAGTAGAAAGACACAGGGGACAGTGAAGCAGGCTGTGTGGAAGATGAAGGCAGGGAAGAAGAAAAGGCTTGTTAAGGAGAGTTGCAGGTTCCAGGGAAGAGATAAAGGGCTGTCAGGTTTGTACATAAGTATGCTGAAATTGTATGGGAGCCAGATGTGAGGTCTGGAGCCCCTTTGCCATCTGGATCAAGGTTTCCACACTGCCACTCGCCCCCTGCTATAGTGATGTCCAAATGGCCCTCTAGTCATCCCTCTCACTTGTGCTTACAGTAGTTGCAGTGCATACAAGCCTCCGAATACCCCTTTGGGCAGCTCTGTGATCTTGTTCCCGTACAAGACTCTGGAAAAGAAACAAAACCAGTGCTTGAATTAGTTGCGTCTCTCGGTGGTTAAGTCCTGATGTACCTTGAGGAAAGAGGCCATCTTGAACAACTGAACCCAGGCTCACCCTTCATACCCTCACCCTTCACACATAGCGGACGTAACGATCATGAGACTGTGAGGTGCCAGCTGGCTTATGATGCCAGCACCAGGGAATCTGGATTCAAATGTGATTTAAGTCCCCACTGAGGCCCAGTTTGTATATGCAAATGGCCATATGCAGCCACTTGAAACAGCTAGGTAGGCGCAGCTCCACATGGCAAGCTGCCTGTGTCAAGTGGCTCCCCGCAAGGTTGCAGCAGTTTCGCTCGTTCCGTTGCAAACATTCGAAAGAGAAGGGTTGAAATGGTGAGGCTAGAAATCGCCATAGGACCATGGAGAGCTGCTTCATGCAAACACTCGCCATCTGGAGCTGTGCCTGCAAAATTGCATTTCAAGAGACAACCATGACACAGATTGCTCTTTGGAATGGAGCCACATTAACTTGCTGGTGCAGTGGGTGGTGGGGGAGTGTGGTGGGTGGGGCGACTCACATGCTAACATTATCGGCAGCAACTGGGAATGAGAAAGGCCAAGCAATATGTTGGCCAAGGGGGCTGTGAGTTGGAACTGGCATATTCAGGAAGCCACAGCGCATAGCCAGTGGTAGAGCTATGTGCGTGGAGCTTGTGCAAGAACATTCTCATGCTGCATGCAAGTGGCAATTCACTTCCCCACCTAGACTAATGTCTGCCATGCTTGCTCCCACTGAGGCTACTCACAGAGAGTTGAGTGAGCGCAGGCCTTGGAAGGCATCAGGTGCAATCTCCAAGATCTGGTTGTTGCTCAGGTCTCTGAAAGGCAAAGGCAAAGTTAACGCTTCTAAGTATGTAGTCACAGCTCCTTCCTTTTCTGAAGGTGGCTCTCTCACATTGTGTTTTTTACAGAGTATAATAAAGGCTCCACTCCTGTTCCTTAGCAGGACTGAGATGGAGATGCACATCAGCCAATACAGCTCTGTGCTCCCTCGAGTACACCTTGCAATGCAGCACCTGCTTCCCCTGTGCCTGTATCACGTCTAGACAGATGCTATTGCCTTAGGCCTGCACAGACTATTTGTCCATCAAGCCCAGCACTGTTCACTCTGGCTGAAGACACTCACATCCTTCGTAGCTTCTTATATGATGAGAAGGCTCCAGGTGGGATAGACTTGATGCCATTCAGTTCTAAGCGTCTGCATGGGAAACAGAACACAAGGAAGCAAATCAGCTTGAGTGCACCATGGGAGCAACTGAAGTGCCATCTCTTCCAACAAGGATGCCCCAGAGATCAGGCAGGAGGTAGTTCCCAAGAGTAGGCAGACAGCTGTATTCTTTGGATAATTCTCTTTGACACATCTCCCCCAGTTCTCTGGAAGCAGAAATCTCTGATCCTGGTACAACTTTTAGCCACAAAAGGGACTGGCAAAAACTAGAGTCATCTCCGCATAAGGGAGGAGTGGTGAAGCTTTATGGACCAGTGGACCACATCTTTATCTCCCCCTACCCTTGTGGGCCAACTTCAACAGTCAGTAGGGCCACCCATATGCCAGTCACCTGACACATAATGGCATCGGGTGATCGACACCTGTCAAAGCTTTGCACAGCACTTCCCAGATGCCCAAACCAGGTGATTGCCAGATGTTTGGGAAAGCACTGTGCAGAGTGCTTTGCTAGTCACATGCTTGGTGCTTGGGAAATGCTGGACACACACCTCTCAAAGTGCTTCGTTTCCCAGACACATGGCAACTGGCTGATTGTGGGGTGTTTGGAAAGCCCCTTTCAGTCATGCCCTGTCCTCACATCATGCATATGGCTTGAGTGAAATGGCTTGGCAGGCCAAATCTGGTCCATGGGCCAGAGGTTCCCCACCCCTGACATAAGGTCACAGTTGAGAATTGCACTATGGTGCTCCTTAGGCAACAATATATTCCCTGTTCCAATACGAGCTGAATCAATACTAGCCAAAGGAGACAGGAGCACCCAAGCAGAGTAGATGTGATTAGGAAGGGTGCTAGTGCTCAGGTCCCACCACCCCCTGCCTTCCCACCACGTTCCTAGGATCCACTCACATCTCAGTCATGGTCTCAGGCAAGTTGGCAGGGATGGCTGTCAGCCCCTTGCCGCGACAGTCCACAATGCCATTGCTGCAGGTGCACATGGCGGGACAGGAACCCGATGAAAAGCTGCAGATTTGGGTCCTGGTAGCATCCATCTGGCCTGCAGAGAAGAATGCAGAAGCTTAGTGCATCCTCTTTGCATAGGGCTTGCAACCCACGGCACTGCAGGGCATCCCTAGCCCTGCCTACCTGTTCTTTGCCTGTGGTCTGTTGGGGTTTTGGAATGTGTACTTTCTTCAGGGCAGCTAGAGAGCCTTTGGGCCACTAGCACGCCCTCCTCTCAGCCCCTCTCCACAGATGTTTACACATAGAGATGAATACATATGCAGAACTGCTACATAGGTTGATAGTTCAAATCAGCAGAGACAAGAAATGGACAGTGTGATGGGGAGGGCAAGTACACAAATGAACATGAGATAGAAAGGGCAGCATGGTGCACCATTTCACAACGCTGAGGAGGAAAACTACATAAAGAGCACAGGGAGCAAGCGGGCATCTTTCAAGATGGCAGCTTCCAGCACTAATGGTTTGATAGTTTCACACTGTCAGAAATAGAAAAATGCAAGATAAAAGGAGACCATGCTTTTAAAAGAATTTCTGCAGAATGAAAAGCAATTTCTGCAGTCCAGGCTGCAGTCATGCAACCACCATGGCCTGCACACGAGACACAAGAGCTCCTGAAACTAACGTGTCGTGGGAAGAGGGTCTCTGCGCATTTGAGAGACCAATGGTCTCTTGTGGCAGGTTTCACTAACCCTTTGGTTCCAGGGCTGATATGCCTTGAATCTGAGGGCAAAAGGGGCCTCTCTCTGGTGATTCTGGGGGTCTGCAAAGCTCCCTGGAACCCCATATATGCCACTCACCTGAACAGCTGAATTCATTCTTCTGAATCTCTGCAACGTTGAGACCACGGAGGGCAGCAGGGCCGGCACACTGTGTGAAGAGCCCAATTGTGGGGCGCTGGCGCAACCACTGGGAAAGCCAACCCAAATGGCAATCGCAGAAGAGCTGGTTGGAGTGCAAGCGGCTGTAGGGACCCAGGGGAGGAAAGGTTGGGGGAGGGGGGAAGAAACATCCATCACTGTCTTTCCACAGCTACCTCTTGAGACACCTGCATAGATACTGTAGGTAAAGCCATTTCTAGAGAGACAGACTTAGGTTTACTGAGCCGGAATGAAAATGTGGTGACATTTCCTGGGAAGGAGAGTCCAGTCCAATAGGGATCTGAAGCTGTGGGATTTGGGCCTTAGTACTCTGCATTCTGGGATGCGGGTGGCGCTGTGGTGTAAACCACTGAGCCTTGGGCTTGTCGATCGGAACGTTGGTGGTTCGAATCCCCGCTACGGGGTGAGCTGGATTGCTCTCACCCAGTGTCCTGCCTACCACATTAATGCCATCACTTTCTGTCCCATGATGCACCTTCTCATTAAAGGAACCAACAACTCCATGAACAGAGCTATGGCTCTTTCTGCCATTGGGGGGCAGCACCCCACATCTTTGTAGGGCCCCAGGTTCTTGGGATCCTGGGCACAGGGTTAGGCATTATCCACTATGAAAACATCAGTGCTAAGAAGGGAGACCTGCAGGACCTAAAAGTGAAAAGTTGCCAAAAGGATTCCTTGTATGGACTGGTAGCTCCCAGCCCACCATGCTTTATGAAATGTCCAGTCTGCGGTCTTCCACCCCACCCCCAATCCCACCCTGCCCTTGGGCTGTTTCATCATGTGCTCACAAGGTGCGCAGTTTGGGCATATGGTTGAAGCTGGAGATGGGGATGGTGCTGATGTTGTTGTTGTTCAAAGTCCTGCAGGAAGGAGGAAGAGGAAGAGCATCAGCGAATGCTGGAGAGAAACATCTTGTCCTTTCATCTGGCTGTGTGTGCAGTGTACACACAAACAAACAAGGCTCACAGAGTGGCATGTGACACTTCTCAGATTGACAGCACATCTTGTTTTCAAAATCACTTTCAGCATGGGCGAAGCAAGGGCAAGTTCTAACACACCCCTACAACAGAGGATCTTAGAATGACACATCAACAGGTGAATTTTAGGGCCATCTTAGCAAGAAAATTTGCATTGACTAACAGGCGAGCTTCCCTGGGATTGCATGCATATTACCTTCATCTGACCCAACGCTCCCCTCAAGCTTGGGAGGAAGGCCCTGCTGACATTAGTAAGCTCAGGACCAGGCTCCAGCGGTTTGCACAAGGGGAGCTACTGGGCTTTGGGTTGTCACTTGATCACTTTTGAAACCAGCCCAGGTGTAATGTTATTTGTTTTGCTTTGTTTTCACCACTGGGATTTTAAAAACCCTCTTAAACTACAATCCTATGCACAATTGCATAGTAATATAGTAGGACGATTATGACTAATTATTACTATTGTTGTTGTATTGATTTATCACCCACCCTTTGAAAACAATTTAAAATTCAACATTAAAAACAGTTCAAAACAAATTAAACACTGAAGCTAAAGTGACCCATCAACACTACTCTAGGGAGGGTATCCCATAAAGTAGGGGCCACCATTGAGAAGGCCCTGTTTCGTGGTGCCCACCAATCTAAATGATCTCAAATGCAGGCCAACAAGTAGGGCTTCTGATATCCACCTTAAAGCAAAGGTAGGTTCATACAGGCACAGCTTCTCCTTCTAATAACTTAGCCCCAAACCAATGAGGGCTCTAAAGGTGGAAAATAGCCAGGAGTGGGGTGTTGAAAGGGATAAAGCTATGGCCACCTCAGCCAGCAGATCATACACCAGTGATAAAGCTATAGAGGAAAACACGACTCTTTGCCCACATTTTGGGGTGGGAACTGTTTCTTGCGAAGAGTTAGCCCTAACCCCAGGATGCTTCCAGGCCACCCTCCTATTAACTGAGCTGGATTCTACCACAGTCATGCTTTTCTAGGCAGGCTCTCCATTCAGCCTGATAGGACAAACCTTCTACAGAGCCCTCCCAGAGACACTTACAAAACTTCCAGGCCACGGAGAGCACGGAAGGCCCCTTCCTCAATGCAGCTGATGTGGTTCTTGTCCAGTTGTCTGAGTGATGAAAGAGGAGATTAATATACCTGTTCTCAATAGCTGTGCTGGCAGACCAATACATAGGATGCTTGACACAAAGACCAATCTGCTGCACTCAATGAAAGGAGAAGAAATGCTGGAGGACTTGGTGGTAGGCATAAGAAGCACTGGAGAACTGCAAGTAGCCAAGAGGAGGAGAAGGATAGGTATGGGTGGGTGGGAAATATGATTTGGGGCACAACAGGCACTGCATTATATCTGTGGGACACAGATGTAGAAGGATCTGTTGTAGAAGGAATTTTTGAGATCTTCCTCTACACAGTTGCTAGCCCTATGACCTCAGTATGTGCATGCATGAAACATCATGCCAATCTCTCCAGGGCAATGTGGCATGCTGTGCTTCCCTATCTGCTGCCCTGCTGGGCCAGGTCACTCACAGGTTCTTGAGATCAGTAGCTCCACGAAACGCCTTCCTGGGAACAGCCAGAAGGAGGTTCTCACTCAAGTCCCTGCAGATGATAATTTTAAGAGAGCCATTTGTCAGTGGAGAGACAATGAAGTACGGGGGCTTGGCAAGGTAGTGAGGCATCAGGCTATGAGGACTAGCAGGGGAATACTAAGCAGCAATGAAGAAATATTCTGCACATGCTCAGATGCATGACCACCCTTATTGTTTTATATGCACCAGAGTGAACTCTGGCACTGAAGAGGTGCTGTGTGTGGCCCAAAATACTGCTCTTTTCACCAAACACCCCCCAGGACACTGGCACAGCGAACAGCATTGCATTATGTGCCCCGTTCATATAATGAATGGTTCATCTCATGCCACTTCTGTCATGGCAGCAAGATGAGATGACCAGTGGTGGTTTGAATACCTTAAACAATTTAAATAAGAATGCACGTTTTCAAACATCCAGTATCCACCTGATTTACGGCAAGGTACAAAAGCAACCCAGTCAGTCCATTTTAAAAATAGCAAAATAAACATGAACAGTCCATTTTAAAAATAGCAAAGGAGGTGACCTAATGGACAATGAAGATGCATATTCCAGTCTCTGGCATCTGCATGCAAGAAACAAGGTGAGTCTTAGCAGATGCAAAACCTCTTCCAGCTCTTCATTCCACAGCATGGCTCATCCAGTATCGCTGCTGGCCCCTTGTATCTCACCAAGAGTCATGAAGGGGCTGGGAGAAGGGAGTGGACAATTGACACTTGCCTTTCCCAACCCTGGGAGTAGAGGTATCCTCAGAACAGAAATGCCCAGTGACTGCTGATGTATTAGCAAAGATACTTGGCAATTCTATGCATCACACACACCACACACACACACACAGAGAGTACCTGAGTGGAAACTTAAAAGAGTACAAGCTGTGATGGTTTTTAATTGCCTTGCTGCCATTTCCTAACTTCCAAATTGTTTCGCGCAAACCTGTAATGGCTGATGCTTATCAGTGAGGTGCCTTTTGATAAATTTCTGTATCATGAGACTAACACACACATGTGCACACACGCTATTGTGAACACAAACACACAGCCTGCTCCACCACCCCTGCAAACCTTTTTTGAAAATAACAACTGCAATCTAAGAGCAGGAAGAAAGTAGGATTGCCACAGTACAGCTCAATCCTAACCAGGAGAGGGCAGCAGATGCTCTTTCATTGCTGACTGATGTCACCTCTTCATTCAAGTGATGCTACCTTTGAGACAGAACAGCAGTTCCTCAGACTTGGCACATAGCGTTGGGGAAAGGAAGTGTGCATGACATCCTGGTTTCTTCTCCACACTTCTGCTAACAACCAACCTCTCCAGCTAAGTGGCATCATTAAAAAGCCTCCACTGTTTACAATGAGTGTCCAACACTCCTTTAGACTGGACCCTCGTGTCGCTACAGGCAGCGGCTGTGCAACTTTTGACCACAGAAACATGTTTCTCTCAGAGAACGTGTTTTGGAAGCAACTTTCTTCAGCCTCCCTCCCTCTGGCCCAAACCGCAAGATCCCACTACAGTGGAACCTCTGGTTGTGAACAGGATCCGTTCTGGAGCCCCATTCGTAACCTGAGCAGAACGCAACCCGCATCTGCGCGTGCGCGGGTCACGATTTGCTGCTTCTGCACATGAGCGTGACATCATTTTGAGCGTCTGCGCATGAGCGAATGGCGAAACCCAGAAGTAACCCTTTCCGGTACTTCCGGGTCGCCGCAGGACGCAACCTGAAAACACTCAACCTGAAGCAAATGCAACACGAGGTATTTTTAAAAAAAATATATTTAATCATTTTTTCGATACAAACAACAACCGCAAAAAAACACTACAATGAAAACCATAATAACAATAACAACACAATTTGACAATTCAGATTTAAATACACTGATATACCTATGACTGCCCCCTTTTAACAATATTTCCCCACCTCTCTCTCCTCCCCCCACTTCCCCCCACTATCCACCTTATCGCTTAAATATTCATTCCAGATTTCTTTATATTTATCCATTCTTAATTTGCGTTGACATACAATTTGTTCATATGTAGCTAACCTGTCCATATTATCAATCCATGTGCTGAATGGAATCTTTTTGCAGCTCTTCCAATTCATCAAAACAAGGTTTTTCTTCTTCTAATATAGCACGGTACACCCATTAATTTTTATTTTTTTTATGACTGTACTCCTTTTCTAAGGAGCATAAGATGGAAAGGCTAGAACTGAGAATATGTTCATCTTTGTATTCCTCTCCAATTCATCTCTGAAACATCCCTCTAACCCAGGCACTGTGGGGTTAGCAGAGGCTTAATATATATGTGGTATATATGTGAATGTTGGGGGCAACCAAAACACTTCCAAAGATTGACGCATTTATTTATTTATTCATTCAGTTTATTCCACATGTGAATGGTGTGTGCTATAAAGAGGCAATTTACTATTAGGAGGTGCTAAAAATAGCACTAGAGTGTTCAGGTGATGGGATCCCTCACCAATCTCTATGTAGCAGCAGCAGCAGCAGACACCATGGTGGGGCCTTCCAACAGTTCAATTGCTGCTGCTAACTGGGAGGGGTGAGGCAGTGAGGAGGCTGACATGGTGCAATCACATCAGCGGAGCCAACCTGGTGCTACTGCTTTGGAGCCAATCTGGGGTTTGGACCACACCACCTGGTAAGCAGCAACAACAATTCAGCTGTTGGGAGGTGAGAATCACTGCCCCACCCCATACCATGTGCCTTTGATATATAGATCTATTTACCTAGGCAATTTAAAAAAGAAAAGAAAATCCAGGCTCCATTATCATTTTTCTAAATTTCTTCCTGGATCACCATGACCTTAATGGCAATTTTTGACAACTAGATAGTGAGAAGTGTTTGCTAACCTTATTCCCATGTATTCCCTAAGGGGAATTGTTTCTAGGGTCTCATAGGTCTGGTTCACATGTGATGTTTAACATTAACCATAGTTAAAAAACAAAAACAAACCATAGTTAAAGCTGTGGTGCCTGTCAGGCTTCCACTTAAGCCTTAGCTTATTATGCCACCGAATGGTTAAAAGCATCAGCGAGAGCAACTGACCCTTAACAGCAGTTTCAATTTTTTTGCCACTTTTCAACTGCAGATCTGTACCTTTTGGGGCACAATAGCTCCTTAACCATATTTAAGACAGAGGTCTAAGTTCACATAAAGGACTAAGCTGTGGGTAATTTTAACTAAGGTTAAAACTACAAACCTTGTTTAACAAGTGAGCTTAGACCATCAATGAAGCGGCTGGACTGGGTTCACACACTAAGCCATGGCTTAATAAACCATTGTCTAATAAATCATGAATTAGCATTGTATATGAACCGGCCCCATTCACACAATCCTATAAAACATCCATTGGGTGCATTTGGCCAGAGGCACTTGAAAATCCAAGGAAAGAACCTTTGGGAACAGGGAGCCAACATTTCTCCTCTGAAAGAGTGCATGATCACAAAACTGTTAGAACAACCAGGCCTTTGTGAAAATGCCAAAGCACAAATAACATTCCCATCTAATGAGGACTTTCAGAGTTCTAGGCAACTCAACATTCTGTGTCATATTGAAAGTTTTTAAAACCATAGTTCTTCAGAAAGTAGGAGTTCCAATCGCTTCATGCTCAGAATTAAAAATCTGGGAATATTAGAGATTATTAGGAACTTCAAATCTTTCTATAACATTGTTACTACAAATGATTGGTTGGAGTCCACCAGCTCTTCACAGCGACTGATTCTATCACTATTTTTATTCACTTTTGGATCTTTTCTTCTCCATGGTCTGGTCTGTCCTCAATCAATAGGACTAGCAACCTGCTGCACAGATGTTGAGCCAGAGCATAGTTTGGAGTAATGTAACCATCCATCCTCCCCGCCTTTGCAGAGTTCATATTCACACTCCTCTCTTCAGGGAGGCAGCTGCCCTAGAGGTGAGTGGAAATAATGGAGAAAATCACCCTGTTCTCTCCCTCTTGTACATGTATGGACCTGTTTTCATTCAGTATCACAGTAACTCCAAGGAACATTAAGCTGCCAGTTTCCCAGACACAAATTGCTCCAGTCTTGATGAATGACAGCTTGTAGCAACAGCTTTGTCTGGCTTCAGCGGAACGTTCTGACCAGTACTTGCACCATCCTGCCATCCATTTATGCCGAGTCAGATAAATCAAGACCCCCAAGAAAAGCAGCCTTATTACAGAATGAAGGATCATCTCTTAGTGAGTGAAAACTAGGGGACCCCATAACCAGTATGCATACAACAAAGTATGTTTCAAGCAATGCAAATTCTGGTAGGACTACAGAGCAGGGCAAATATCTCCCAGGCTCTTCATCTGACTATGAACTAAATGCCCTTTAATAGCAACACAAATAGAATATGAGGTTCATAAAACTAAAGTGCTTACGCTACTTTTTACTGCTCAATGTTAAATAGGCAATAAACACGGGTGGGTGGGTTTCCACATGTGATGGAAATGCTCAGTTTGGACAAGGGTGTTCCAAGACATCTCTTCCATTCTACTGCAAATAATTTCAACAGACCCCCAAGTCATCCTCATTGTTTATATTTCCTGATACAACGTGATGTACAAAGACTTAAACTTTGTCCAGAAAACATGCTGATTTCCTTTAATTACCTCTGCATTTAGTTTAGAAAAGGTTAGCTCATCTCTTTCACCCAATGACTCCTTTAAAACAAGCATGACCACCAGCCTCTCCAGGGCAATCTGACCCAATTTCCAGTTTCAGTTGTGGTCGCATCCCATCACCAAACAAATCATGACACCGAGAGTTTTCCCGGCTAGCCTGCACCCTCAACATTGCACCCTCTCTTTGGTCTTCGCCTCAGCCATCCCTCCTCCCCTGTGTGCCTTGGACATGAGCCACTTGGAGGGATCCCTCGCTGGGATTGGTGCCTCGATTGTGGGAGCCAGCGAGGCCTCCCAGTGCGAGATCCTGGCCAGCACTCAGCAAGTAACTAAAGCCAAACTGTCTGACATCCATAGGACACAGCTTTCCCAGTGGGGAGCCCACTCAGGCAGACAAGCCAAGCACTTAATCTCCTGCCCTATGGGCCAGGCTGAGCCTGGTGCAAGCAGGGGGTGCAATGGTATTATGAGGCTCTCATTCTCTTGGCTAATCCCAACTTCACACTTTAACCTGATTGAGGCGTGTTTGGCTTGCCAGCCCCTCGTGCTGTTTGAGGGGATTAGGGTTCGGCTCAGCGGGATGGTAATTGCTTCCTACTGCTCCAGACCATCTTGCCCAGCCTTTAGCCATGCCATGGAAAATCCTGTCTTCATTGCCCAGTCACCAGCGGGGAGATAATCAACTGGCAGTGCAGAATATGCTCCCCAGAACCCCCACTTCCATCCATACCATAAGGAGATATGAGGCACATATATTTTGCGCCCACAGAGGAAGGATCTGCCATTTTGTCATGCCTGGATTGTGTCTGCTGCATTCTGTATGTTGGTGACACTCAACTCTATCTCTCTTTTCCATCTTCCAATCCAAGAGAGGTTCCTTAGCTTGTCACACTGGGAAGGAGGAGGTCTAGCCAACTGAGGCTGAATCAAAGAAATACAGAGGTCCTGTGGAATGGGAGGCTGACCTTCCAGAGGTTTGGAGCTGGTTCTCAATGGGGTGGCGCTCCCCTGAAAGACTGGGTACACAGTTCGGAAGCACTCCTGGACTTGGTGTGACCTATGTATGCTCAGGTGGTGCTGGTAGCTAGGGGTGCATTCTTTGGCTGATATGCCAACTGCAGCCTTATCTGGATAGGTCTAACTCAGCCCAAACATTTTGTGCCCTGCTCACATCCAGGCTTGACAAGTGCATTGTGATCTTTGTGGGACTGCCCTTTGAAACTTAAGTTTTGATAGGGATAAGAATGTCAGCTTCAGTAATATCTTTACCATACCAGCCACACTGGCTACTGTGACATTTCTGATTTGAATTTAAATGGCTAGCTTTCATCTTTAAAGTCTTAAATGGTTTGAGGGACCACCTGCACCCATCATCAGGCAGCCCACACACCAAGATGTGCAGTGGTGGCTCTCATCATGCACCCACCTCCTACATCAGTGAGGTTGGTGGCCATGAGAGGGAGGACCTTTTCCGTAGTGGCCCCACAGCTTTGCAATGCCCTTCCAGAGGGTCCAGAGAGGGCTGCCATTCATTAAGCTATCTGGAAGTCTTTAAATACATATCTCCTGCTTAGCCTGTTATTGATCAATGCCTTCTGGCTTGGATTGTGGGTTGCTAGTGCTGTGAAAAGTGTTTTAACCGACAGTCTGAGTATGTTGATTGATTTTTAACAAGGATTGAAGGTTGCAATTTTTTTCTTTTGTTGATATTTTGCATACTTTTATTTGTATGCCACCTTGTCCAGAAATATCAGCTAGGAAGTATATAAATAAAATCATGCCCAGCCCATTCTCTGTGGAAACATTGAATTCAGAAGAGATAAGCAACCTTACAGATTTATAGGGATGGCATGGAAGTTTTAAAAAACAAATCTTTTGCCCCTTTACACCACCCTTTCTAAACAGCCACCACAGTGCCTGGACACAGTTCTCTTGCTAACAAGCGAGGAGATACCAACAACTGAATTCCTGATGTTCAGCCTCTAAAAACTTCCAGACTGCCAAAGTGATTGTCTGTGTGCAAGTGACTGTGTCTTTCTCTCTCACTCCCACCTCCATTTCCACCTCTCTTTATCGCCTTCTGGTTATCTCCTTTGCTCTGTTCAGATCTGCTTCTCCTAGAAGACAGAATTCTGATTCCTTATTAGAGTCCACTGTCGGCCTCATTTTCCTCGGGAGACTACATAGCTAAGTGCTGGGCTCTCTCACGCCACCGTGCTATAAGTTAAATGGCATTAACCTTTCAGCCAAGTGCAGGTTCTACAGATGAAAGGTTGTTGGTGTGACATTCACTAGGCAGGCTTCCTGAGAAGTGTTTTTGCTTTAATTTATCCATGTCACATAAGTCCTAAGCACAGCTGCAATTGACTGCTGCTGCTAAGCCTAAGCCTTTCCTGGCAAACAGAGGTTTTCTGGGACTGAACATGGTGGCCCACAGACCTATGGCGCACTGGGCCCAGCTTGAAAGCTGCTCTGACATCTGCTGCCACACCTCCAGAGCCTTCCAGATCTGTCTCTATCCCAGCCATCCCTGTCCTGACAGTCTGTGATGTCCTGTGGTGCACTAGACTCCAGCTGCATCTTGCCAGGGTTGGGAGCAGAAGAAACTCCTATGGGGCCAAGAAGGCCCACTAGATTTTAAATGGCACCACAGCCACTCCCACCAAGCTGGTCGCCAGCACCACCAACACAGCATGCATCCTTCAAACACCTCGCCCACCATGCCTCCCTGTTGCTTGTGGGCAGTAATTAGCACCAAAGTGGCCTTGGATCCAGCCCATGGGAGTGACGCTTCCACAGCTGCTGGCCTTGCTGTGCCTGCTGGAGGCATGCAGACAACAGCCAGGAGACAGGTAGGATCAGGCGACAGCCAGCGGGTGGTGAAAATGGATCGCATTTCCCAGGGGAATACCCTGCACTTGTGCCAAAGGGAAGCACACTTGCAACTCCGCTCCCCTTTGACACGCTTATTTAGATTCAAAGCAGGAATCTACACCTGTGGGTTAAGAACATTGCACAAAGCAGACTGGATAGCATAGAATCAACACCAGTTGTTTTGTTCTGGCCTGCCATGGGATGGCAGGCTCTTGGAGGGCATGTTGAAGATGCCACCCATTGTATCGAACTGACAACACAGACTCCGGAGGTGACATGGCAACACTTTAAAGGTAGGAAGAAACACCCCCCAAAAAAGGATTTTAAGCATCACAGTGTTCTGAATGGGCCTTTAAGAAAAGCAATCTCCCTCTGTCTCCCCCCAAAGCACATTCAAAACTGCAGGCCAGCAGGCAGGTACTTGTAAATTCAAATGCAATTTACTGCAGCAGCAGTTGCCTCCTTCCTCTCCCGCTGCGACTGGAAAGCTGAAATGTATTTAGCCCCCTGCATGCAAATGAGATACTCTGGCCAATTCAATCTCTGTGGGATGGAATATCAGGGAAGGATCCTCAGACCTTCACCCATGTATCCCCCCTCCCCCTCCCCCCCGCCATCACTGCTCCATCTAGAAATTAGATGAGAGAGCCTGAGAGTCACAGACAATAAGGGTTCAAATCTGTTTAATGTCTTAAAGAGAAGGGTGCAATGGAATTAGTGCATTGGCAGATACCTTCCCAGGGAGAAGAAATTGAGCACTAAAGAGCGAAGGAAGCACAACAAGAACTGACAGCTGGGAGGTGAAGCATGACACATCCCACTTGGGAACAACAATGGTTATGAATTGGATTAAGCACTGGAATAAGCTGCCCAGGGAAGGGATGCATTTACCATCACTCCTAGGTTGCAAAGCAAAACCAGGAGCTTTCCTAGAGGTGACACGTGTAGCCGAAGACAAGGGTTTTTAAAAAATAATAAAAATAGAATGGGCTTAGTGTTAACAAGAGGAAATTCCCTGGCCTGTGCCAGGAGGGTGGGTGAGAGAAACCCTTCTCATCTTGCAATTCTGTCTTTGTGTTTTGAGGCAGCGTTTTGTATATTAATTTGGTTTGTTGTTGCTGTTTTCTGACCCAAGGACAGCTATGTTTTACAGTGTCAGGCTTAGAGGCAAACTTCAAACATCCAGACTGAGCATAGACAATACTGGCTCTGGAATTTGTAGAGGAAGACATTCACAACAAGCCCTTTGATCATGATTCTAATCAATTCGGGGCTTCCTGGCAGACAGGATACTGCAAGGAATTTGATGGGTTTCACATATTCTCCCATTTCCTGGTTCCCAGATTTGATAAAACCCTACATATTAAGTTTTCTCTGTAATTTGAAATGGTGCAGAAACACACTTGATTTGCTTCCAAAATAACAGAACTCAAGAGATCACTAACTATATACAACACCACACCACCCCCCGCCGTGTGTTCCGTGAAGGAACAGCAAATAGGGCGACTGGATTGCACAATACCAGAAGCTGTACAGAGCAGATTCAGATGTGACAGAGATGCAAAGAAAATAGGAAGCCTCTGCACCTTGTGCTTCTGAGGCAAGATCAAGACATGTTTGCATGCTGCTTATTGTACTTATCGGGACGCGGGTGGCGCTGTGGGTAAAACCTCAGTGCCTAGGACTTGTCGATCGCATGGTCGGCGGTTCGAATCCCTGCGGCGGGGTGAGCTCCCGTCGTTCGGTCCCAGCTCCTGCCCACCTAGCAGTTCGAAAGCACTCTTAAGTGCAAGTAGATAAATAGGGACCACTTTATAGCGGGAAGGTAAATGGCATTTCCGTGTGCTGCGCTGGTGCTGGCTCGCCAGCTGCAGCTTCATCACACTGGCCACGTGACCCGGAAGTGTCTTTGG
The DNA here is from genome assembly GCF_965153285.1 of Podarcis tiliguerta. Classification (NCBI taxonomy): domain Eukaryota; kingdom Metazoa; phylum Chordata; class Lepidosauria; order Squamata; family Lacertidae; genus Podarcis; species Podarcis tiliguerta. The sequence continues at coordinate 41,579,938 of NC_139538.1, read as the reverse complement.
ACAGCGCCGGCTCACGGCCTCTAGAGCGAGATGAGCACGCAACCCTAGAGTCGGACACGACTGGTCCATACGGGCTGGGGTACCTTTACCTATTGTACCAAGGTCTTAAGAACACCTACTACAATGGGTGGGGGAAAAGTCCAATACCAGCTGCAGGGAAAAGAAGAAGCACTTTAGGTTTTGTGACCCAGAAGAAATGTCACAGCTAGGCAGTGCTGCATGACAGGTTTAATCCAATATAAGGAATGTCTGAAATTCTTTGCAGGAACTTTATCCACCTCCCTGACCCTGACTGCACATACAGCCACTAACTAAATTCCAGGTGAATAAACAATGAGTTTCACTTCTCCAAACACAGTACTGCTGTTAGGGACTATGGTTATTGACCATATTATGAAGGAGCAGGAGCTGTCAGAATGGTAAATGTGAGGCCTAAGAAGAGTGCCATGTTCTAATGGAAATCAATAGGGCAATTAGCACCTTCATTAGGGATGAAAACCTCAGAGAGGATAACTTGCTTTCAAAATTTCTGTGTTACTTCTCAACATGGATTTTCAGAAATCCACAGGCCTATGTTCACACAAACTATGTGTGGTGTGAAACGTGAAGCATAGGCTGTGGATGTGGCTGCCACCAGGTCTTTCAGGGATGTTTGAATGAAGAGTAGCTAAAGTCTGCCCTCTTGCTCACCAGGATCTCATTTTTCATTTAAACCATTGGCTTCTCGTGACCTGCCACAGTGCCAAGAAGTTTTCTCACTACATTCTCAACAAAGCCCAATGCACCGTGTCCCTCTGTTTTTTCATCTTGCCGAGAGAGGCAATGTGAGTGGACATGTCCTACCAGGGCCATTGAGACAGGTGACTTGTTGCAAACTATCTGGATCACAAGATTTATAAAACTAGCACACAGAGCAGTTCCTGGTTTCAAACATTTTTCATTTTCTCCCCAGGGCACAAGTGAGAGCTACTTACAGAAATCAATGGAGAAATCCAGAATTTCAGTGCAGCTGTGACAGAAGACCAACGTGCCACCTCCTAAACAAAAGAGGCACTGCTAATGTACTGCTCTTTCTTGTCGTGTTTGTAGGGAGTCATCCTTGCACTTGGAGCCAGGCTAACAGATATGACACCTACAGTGGTACATGAACTATCCCGCAGTGTGTCTGCCCCATCCAAATCCCATCTGCCATGTATCCTTCCTCGTGCATCCAAATCTGGAACAAAAAGTGTCACTGGTAAGTGATTGAGAGAGAGGAAGTAGTGAGCCCATTTGATGCACCTGAAAAAAACCCCTAATTTTCCTTTCCATCTACTGCTCCCCTTGCAGCATTTCTCAACATAAGCTGTTACCGGCATAAGACTTCCACCACTGCTACCACTTTGCTCCCCGTATGTTAACTTATTATATATTTATATCTTGCGTTTACGCCCCCACTTTCTTCCAAGGAGCTCAAGGTGGTGTACATGCTTTCTTCCTCCCCAAATTACCCTCACAACAGTCCTGCGAGGTGGGCTGCCTAAGATCCTGTGAATAGTCCAATGTTACCCAAAGAGTTTCATGGGGACTGGGGGTTTGAACCCTGGCCTTCCAGGTCCTAGTCCAACACTCTAACTACTGTGCCACACGGGCACATATGAAACAGTCTTATCCTGAGTCAGACCATTGGTCTGCCTAGCTCAGCATTTCATACTCTTCAGGATCTCAGAAAGAGGTCGTTCCCAGCCTGCTTCCTGAAATCCTTTATCTGATTCTGTGTTCAGGACCTTGTGTATGCAAAGCATGCACTTGAGCCATGGCCCCTCAAAAATTCAGCGCTGTCTTTCCTGACTCCTCACTGCCAATAATCACAGCCATCCATTACTGGGCAGCTGCTGCCACTGCCAATTATGTGCTGAGTAAATCAATGGGCTGTAATTGCACTATTAAGATCTCATTACGCCCCTGACTCTGCAGCCCCAGCAGCTTGCACTGCGCTGTGACAATTTGGCTCCCACTGCCAAGCGGCCACAGCTGCTGACTCAATTGTTTTTTGTGGTTTCTTTTTTTTTACCCACTTCTGGCCACCACATTATAAAGATACAAACAAACTGGAAAGGATTCGTACTAAAGAAACAAGGACAAATCAAGGGTTTACAGAATGCACAACATATAAAGGGGAAATAGGACCGGCCACATTTAGCTTACGGAAGAGATGGGGACAAGAGGCACTGTCAAATCTTAAAAGGTGTCTTAGTAAAAGAAATATGGTTTACCAGGGAGTGGTTTCATCTTGCTCACGTGATGCAAGGTTAGCATGAACGACAAGGGAAATATGACTCCAGAGACAGATTCATAGAACTGTTGCCTTCTCTTCCGCACCACCATCACAGTAAATTGTATTCTTCTAATCATGAAGATCTACTTGGAATAAGGTTTTTTGAAGGACACACTCCTGTTGGGATCCCAGACAATGAGGCTCCAAAGCCCAGTGCTTGGTGGTCACTTGGCACAACCAAGTCCTAGGGTGGACCACCATCACCAAGGGCCTGAAAAAGGCTTCCACTCTGGGAAGTGCTCACTATGGGAAAAAGGGGGCGGGTGATACCCAGAGTTGCTGTGCTTTCTGCCTCTGATTGGTGTTGTTGCTAATTAACTAATTACCCCCTTATCTAAATATCTTGGGAACAGCCATTTAATTATGGTTCTGAGTCATCATGGATATAAAGATCTCTCTCACTCTCTTTGTTTGGGCGTAAATGACTTTCTACATATCTCAATCCATCCATGTGTTTCTGTCTATCCATTTCTGGTGCAGGAGAGGTGAACACAGCACCTCCCATTGGAGATAAGCGGATCACTTGTTGTAGTGAAGCCTGTTTGGCAATAGAGGGTGCTTCCAGACAGGAGTTTATTGTGAAAAGGGTACTGTCATGCATACAAGTCTTTTTTGTGTGATGTCCACATAAAGCTGCAATCATTAAAATACCAACTCATACTTTATTTTTTACACTTAATCTAGATTTCCCCTTATCACATAAAATCCTACAAGTAAAAAAATAACCTGTTATATATCTTCCATCATTGTTGCTGGCGGTTGCTGGGAATCGCAAGTGGGGAAAGTCCTGTTTTGAGCTTCCCATTGGCATCTGGCTGGTCACTCTAAGAAAAGGCTCCTGGACTGGATAGACTACTGGTCTGATCCAGCAGGCTATTCACTGGTGTGTAAGCTCATTCATGTGTTTGTTGTTGTTTAGGTGGACAGTTTGTCACATTAACGGTGCTGTTTTCGTAAGCAGACTTTAGCACTACACCCCCTTACTTCCATCTGCTCTTCACCTGAACAGAATAGTCATTTTGTTTCTGGTGGCCCAAATGATATTTCCATCAGTTGCTGCATGCTGGAAGCATTCTCGAATGTTAACAACCCAGTTAGAGGAGCCATTCTCTCATGATCCCCACACAGTACATGTGGGGAATCACCTTGGAGGCTAGAATGGCAGTACATACATTCAGCTTTCAATAATAATGATGATGGTGACAATAAGTCTTTCGCAACAACCCCCCTTTGTCAGTCTTGTGCAAGCTTTAGTCAGGTAATTTTCACTCTTGCATAAGACCGCAGTATTAAAAATTAATAAACAAACACAGGAAAATTGATATTGCCCTCCCTCACTTCACTTTGCCCATTGTGAAACGTGGTAACTAAAGTTTTGGCTGCTGGGCTCTTGCACACTTCCTGCAGAATATTTTTTTTAAAGGGACACATGCACAGATTCAGAAATACCTATGTGCATGCCCAAAACAGAAAAAATCTGTAGAGGGTGCGGTGGGGTAATGGAGGAGAGGGACAAAAAAGCACAAGAGCCCAGATATATCCCATGAAGCACCACCCACTGGTATAGACAGCAACAGCAGAATATCAATTGCTATCTATGACTTTGGGACAAAAAAAGGAATGTGTGGAAGCTAGAGTGCCAAACATGCACAAATTGAATTTGAACCACCCACTTTTGATAGAAGGCTCCCATCTGGAAGCACCCCTAGATTCAGTGCTATGGATCATGCCTTAGGCCTGGAAGGCTTTGCACCTAACAGAATCCTCATTTGTCTGACCTTCGCCATCGAAGGGGAAGTGATAACCTGCACTGCTCCAGAATGGACTCCAGGAGGCACTGTGCCTCAAGAAGACCAAATAACTTTGCACTCTGTGGTTATGCATAATAAGTTTCATCATTGTCTCTTCTTCCAGCCGGATAGGATGGCTGGCACTAGGCATGTCCCTGTCAGCATGGAGCTCCTTGTTTTTATAGACACTCATCCAAGGTGAAAATGAGAAAGCTATGGTCTCTTTCTTCCGTGCTGGTGCTAGTTCCCACAGGGGGCTTTTCAGTGATGGTGTTGTGCTCAGAGTTCATTTTACTCCCACTGCGATGGCTTTACTTTGCTAATAAGTGTGAAGTGGGCATTCTCACCTGTGCAGATCTGAGAAAGGTGAAGATAAAGCTAAGCCAAGCTGAGAATTGAGTCCTGTTTGTACTGGGATTCTGCAGTCAGCCCACTAAGAGGCAGAGAGGCACAGGCCTGCAACACTCACTTTATAATCTATTCAGTGTGTTATACAGGCTTGGCTGAATCCTATGGTTTGCAAAAGTACCACCCCCCCCCTAATATCTTCAAGGAAAAAACCCTGTGGGTGGGGGGAATCCTTCCCCCACAAAAGCCCAATAAGTAATGAGAGTGCTCAGTAACCACAGAATGCTGACTTACTATTAAGCAGGTGAAATGGAGGGTGGGAAACTGAGTGGGAGGGGGAATGGATTGGGTTATTGTGGCAGTGGCTGGCTGGCTGGCTGGAAGAGTGAACAGGAGGAGCAGGATACAGGTCCCACTCATGCAATTCTGTGACTACACTTGCAACATCAGATCACACAGCAACAGAAAACCACAATATCTTTCACTGCAAGCCTATGTCATTCTTATCTTACAATACGTTATTACGGACTGAGCACAAAGCTCAGGATTTTTCAGGGCATTCATAAAAATTACCAGAATGCATATTTTGTACAAATGAGTTCAGAATCTGCGAATTCTGTCCATAAATTGCTAATTTAGTCACATAAATTAAACATGAGAAATTTTGATCATGTTTACCATAAATTCTCACGTATACGATGGCCCTGCGTTCGAAAATGCCTCCTTTTCAAACTATTGAATTTTTAAGGCTGTAGACAAGTGCATTTTCAAGTACACCCAAGTAGGAAATAAGTGGGGCCTGTGGGATGGCTGGGTCAGTGGAATCAGGTTTATCAACATAATGAAAGCAGAATTTAAATTTGGCTAGGAAGATGGGGAGGGGGAGTTAATGGGTGTTATAATTAGGAATTTGTGGCTTTCGGACATGGCCAGCCGTTTGTATGTATGTGACAGATGCAGGGCGTTGCAGGGCTGCAGGGTGGGGGGAATTGAGTGCAGGATGCAACACAATACAGTTTCTTATCAGCAACAACAAAGATTGGTGGGTAGCTCTATTTGTAGCTTGAATCAGCTGTATGGTGTGCAGCAACCTGACAATGTAACCTGAGAACAAGAAGACCTGCATCAGATAACTTTGTCCTCCTTCACCTTGCGGGGACAGTTCCCTTTCTGATCCCTCACATCATACAATGGTTGGGACAGTGACACTTTAAAGAGAGAGAACTGAAATGCACTATAAATGTGAAAGAGAGGCCTTGCTATTAAAATTTTAACCTCCATTGCTTTACTCATATCCCACCTCTGATTAAAACACTCCAGACAAATGTTTTCCATGTGGTGAGTTTCTGATTTGCACACCATCTATGCATATCATACAGTTTAAGACTCCATTCACCTTCTGCATTCCCACCAATGGAAGTCAGCTCAATTTTTTAAAAAAAGGAAGTCTTCATTTGCACAAAAACCAGAGATTGCACTGAGAATCTCTAGGACCCAATGGAAGAGACACCTTCTCAGAATGAATATCCTGAGAAATGAAAGCCTGGTGGGTTTATTTTTATCAGTTTTGACTGAAGCTGGTTTTCTGTTGACATTTATACTCCTTCCTCATTATCGGCTCCCTGCCTTCCCACAGCCAAGATGAAAGTGGGGAATGAGATTTCTGAATGGTGGGGCCCTGGGTGCAAAAACCTGCATGGAGAAAATGTGTGCCAAATCAACCACACTTACACACACACACACACACACACACACACACACACACAGACACGATAAGTGTCTATGTAATTGCTTGAGTGCAGAGAGGGGTTGCAGGGTACAGTGCTTCGAACTTCTGAAATCAGTGTTAAAAGGTCAGGTATCAAAAGAAACAAAAGCGTGTCCTCCTGCAGAAAGTGTCTCCTACAATGTCTTTATTCTCCATGTGTTTCTTGTCTTCAGAGTCCTAAGGGACAGTTCTGGAGTGAGTGTCAGAGGACAGGAGCAATTAGACAGTTGGACACAAGAGTTCCTTCCTTCACTATAAACATCTCCCAAAGTTCCTTCCTTCTCTGTTATCAGCCCAGGTACGTAAAGAAATGGGGACAATAAAAGATGAAGAGGACACAAGCACATCAGGACCAACTCTCTACTTTCACAGCCAGGCTGTCAGCCAGTTCCTATACTAACAAAAGGGCAAATTATACATTACATGCAAATGCACGTAACAACTGCTTTATTAAATGCACAGCAGCAATTTTGAGCAAAGGCATCAGGGTGCTTATATTCTTCTCTGCTTGGCAGCTTTCATGATCTGGAAACTCTACAGGGGGAAAAGGAAGCTAAGGGAAGGAAATTTTTAGTTGAAAAATTAAGCACTCCTTCCAAACTGCTGCTCAAAAACTGCAGCTTCCCAAATGCAGTCACGTGGAACATGAATGGCTTCCTAGAAAGAGAGGAGGCCAGCCATGTCTTTCTCCAAATAATTGTAGCGCATGTTACCAGCATCCCAAGGAACTGGCACTAGGCATTTGAATAAGAGCTGGCATCGCATCTCCTGCCAAGCAGACAGCAGTTGGCAGGCACAGCATCATTTCTTTGAGACTAGTATCATAGCCTCCAGTCATAGGGTAGGTGGCAGCAGTTCAGACCTTGGTATTAGCATGTCCAGTCAGTGCCCGGGTCTCTGCCACCCAGACAGCCAGACAGCGACCAGCCTTTAGTTAAGCAAACAATGATCAAAACACTTCCATGTAAGCCCTTACTCTGCTTTCCCCACTACGGCTTGCTATGAGACACACATCACTTTGGACATTTCCTGAGCTACAATAACCACACAAAAATATGCCTTGCTCATGTCACAAAAACTGCTCCTGATCCCTTCTTATTCCTTTGCAATAATCATTCTACAAGTGGCTCCAGTGAAGAGCAGCAGGAAAAGACCAGGAAAGCTAGATGAGCCCATTTCATAGTCACATTTATTGGTTGCTTCAACAGGGGCTGCCCAGTTCCCCCTGTGTGCAAGACACCACAGGAACTAATAGAGGACATCTCTATTCTGTACTCTGTATTCTGTTCCATGCCTGTTGGGATATCAAACATCCCAACAGGCATGGAAGTAAAGAAGAACTCTGCATTCAACATGGGAGCAATGGAAAAGGCAGGCAGGCAGCTAACAAATATATGGCAAGCAATGCAAACCCATGACACAGAAGAAAGGTCATCTGCAGCACAGATATGATCTGAATATCTGAAGGACTCTGATGAATCCAGCACTCGGGGGGGGGGTGGCTAGGATGGCTTCAAACATGAAACGATTTCAGCACCAACAGCACTTCCATCTAGGAAGAAGCATGCAACCCTTGTAAAGACATGTGATGACTGCATATACGTGGCAATAAGAGGCAACAAGTCAGTGAATATCAGTGGCCGGGAGGGAAGAGCAATGTAGACTGTTGCCCTCACATGTTGTTTGTGGCTTCCTAGAGGCATCTAGTTGGTTGCTGTGGAAATTTATTTATTTATATTTTTCCTCACCAAAGCAACTTACATATAATTGCCATAAGAAATCAACAAGAATGTCAAGGCAGGAGCAGTGGAGCAGAATGCTGGATTAAATAGATCTGTGGTATGTTCTTAGGGTACATGCAACGTGTGCTTTCAATGTAGACAAACATTTTTGTTTGAAACAGGCCTCAGATCAGGGATAGGCCATTCTGTGGGCATTCAGTAACTGTGGAATTCCCAACTCCCATCAGCCCCAGCCAGCATGACCAGGGTTCAGGGTTTATGGTGCAACTATATCTGGAGGACTATAGGTTCATGATTCCAACACCCTACAGCCAATGCACATAAGTTGTGAAAATGTGTGTGTGGGTACAACGTGAAAACAAAAAGACTAAGGACACACACACACACCTCTATGTCAACCAAACTGGAGTAAGTTATCATTTTATCAAAGGAACTCTGGGAATTGTAGTTTTAGTTGAGTTCTCTTTATAGATCACTCACTCCTTCACAGAACAAGCTGATGTTGTAACCAGAGAAATGCCCTGATTCATAGGCAAAATTTCTCATTTCTTTTAACTCCTTTAAATATTGATGTGCATGTATTGTACACTTTTGCCACTTTAATTCTCTCTCATTAAAAGTTCATTTCTTAGTGTCCACTTTGCGTGAGAAGAAGGGAAGTTCCACGTCACGACCTAGCAATACTTGGTGTTCTCGCATCACCCTAAGATGCTGCTATAAGGTGCCCAGTGTGAATGCACACCAGCCCCACAGACATGCAAGACCCAGCTGGTAGGAAGTGGAATACATGCATAGAAATGAGGAAGGGATTCTGCTTTGGGCACCCGCCAGGCATTCATTATGTTCCTGGGTATGAAATCAACAATGTCTAATTAGCAAACACATTTCCTGCCTGGCGCTCAGAGAGCTGTATGCTAATTAAATATTGCAAGGATCTCAAGGCATTTCTGACACTGCGTTAGATACGGCAGGCTCAGCAAACTAGCCCCTTGTCCACTGACACTGCAGCAAGGAAAGCGTGTCTTTTTGGCTGGGTGAGCAATCTTCATACATCTCTCTTTTCAGACAGGAAGCAGGGCCCCATCTGCCTTCTTGCAGCCATTTATTAGGGTTGGAGATTCATCAAGGGACAGAAAGTGATCAGCTCAAAACACTACCACATATCACACACACACACACACACACACACACACACACACACACACACACGAGTGTTGTAGCCCTGCCACAGCCCAGTGAGCTAAGCAAACACAGTGAACTGCTTGGAGTTTGATTCCTGGCCTCAAGCACTGCATGACTATTCTCTGAGGCACAGCAAGGAAGGAGCTGTGAGTGCACCTCAGAGAGCACAGGCGGTTGTCTTTTAGCCTAGCAAGACAGAGGTGCCACATGAAACCACTGCAGGTTTACTGTTGTCTGGTACACAAAAGGACCTCTTGGGTTATCACTCACCTCATAGTTCAGACATGCAAACAGGCAATATACGCACATGTGGCGATGCTTTTGACCACTCTAGTTCCAAAGTTTTGTAGCAGAAAGCTGCACTGAGGGAAGCAAGTCAGAAGTATCAGTGAGGTTGGTGGGGGACTGGGAGGTAGGAGAGGCACCCCCTCCTTATTACCCTTCTAGCCTGGCTTTTCAGCAGGGAGCAGAGAATCAGTGCTGAGAAAGAATGCAGTGTAATTGCCTGCAAAGTGATAGGGCTGTGGAAGTGAACCTGGAAGTGGCAGCCTTTGAAAAGCTAAGCTGTTTCATCTCTCGGCACTTCTTCCCTCTCCTTGTCAGGCCCAGGCGAGATAATAAAAAGGCCACGAGGGTTTGAAATTCACACTTCAAAGTCAATATTGGAATAGTCTTGCCCTGTGCTGCTTGCCAGATTTGAGGCAGAGTGAGACTGAAGAAAAGGGGGGGGGGGTGATGGCGGATGGGGACGAGGAAAGAATTAGGCTCTCTGGCCTTTGTGCTGCAATCAATCTCTCGCAGTTTTCCTTCTTTTTGCTGCCAGAGATTGCAGTTTGCTCTGGGCTCCAGCTGCCCCCTCACCCCACCACACACTGCAATTAATGGCTATCCAGGCCAATCTCCTGTATAAGATTTTTAATAGGAAATGCACCATTAAATTCAACGGCATTGCATGTAGTCAAAGCCTGCAGTCACCTTTGCTCCAGCACAGCAAAGCAGAAGCGAGTGGTGGAATAGCCCCAGGGAGCAATTGTCACAGTCGTTAACTATAACTACCTTTATACATTTATCAGTGGTGCCCTGAGTATCGTACGGAACGGTGTGTATGACATGGTCTTTCTCCGTAAGGGTCATATAATATCTGCAATAGACTCAAAGGGCAGGAATGGAGGAAGGCCAATACTATCCATGAGGATGGTCTAAGGAAGAAGAAGAAGAAGAAGAGTTTGGATTTGATATCCCACTTTATCACAACCTGAAGGAGTCTCAAAGCGGCTAACATTCTCCTTTCCCTTCCTCCCCCACAACAAACACTCTGTGAGGTGAGTGGGGCTGAGAGACTTCAGAGAAGTGTGACTGGCCCAAGGTCACCCAGCAGCTGCATGTGGAGTAGCGGAGACGCGAACCCGGTTCCCCAGATTACGAGACTACCGCTCTTAACCACTACACCACACTGGCTCTCAAGGGTGGCTCAGATGGCGGGGAAAGAGCAAACGCAGCTCCCCTTCCCAGGTTGTACAGCCAACAGGGACTAAAATCCTCAAACTTCTGACCATGCAGATACATTCACAAAAGCACAGCAATATCAGTACTGTACTTAGCGATGAAGACAAACACATCCAAACCAATTCAGAATAGGCACCTCCATTTAGACTTGCATCTTGCTTATCCAAAGTAGCAAGTTGGCTCCAGTCACATCAAAGTCGAACCATGAAAACACCAACATCAGTTAGGCCATGGCTTCAGTGGCATCAGGGATGGGGGATGTGACACCAGATCTCACTTCAGAGTACTGCCAGAGAGGCTATCCAGTCTATGACTCCTGGGATGCCCTCCCAGGGTCATAAGGTTGTGCCACTGAGTTCCATTGTGTGACATTTGAAGGTGGCTGGGTCATGTAATTTTTACTACTGTACATCGCCTTGAGATGATTGCATAGAAGGCAATTAACAAAGCAATAATAAATTATTACTTTTTTCCTTTCATGCCTTTGTCCAGATGATATACATAAGCAAGGTTATTTTTTTCCACAAAGCTGGAGTATACCATCCTACCTCCAATTACCATCGTGTAACTCTATATAGCATAACTCATGGGTAGGCAGACTAAAGCCTGGGGGCCAGATCTGGCCCAATCGCCTTCTAAATCCGGCCCACTGACAGTCTGGGAATCAGCGTGTTTTTACATGAGTAGAATGTGTGCTTTTATTTAAAATGCAAATTGGGTTGTTTGTGGCCTAGGAATTCATTCTCCCCCCCAAAAAAAAATATAGTCCACCCCCCCCAAGGTCTGAGGGACAGTGGACCGGCCCCCTGCTGAAAAAGTTTGCTGACCATAACTGATCGTGGAAGAATGATCAAAATATTCTGGTAGGCATTTCACAAAGCTGCTACAATACCCTGCTGTGAAAACACAGCACACAATACCTTTCCCCCAATGCTCACATCCCATTTCAGACATGCATATATATTGTCACTTCGAAAATAATATTCTAATGAGGCCTGTCTTCAGGGCCAACCTCAATTCTCCCGCTGCCTCCAGAACACACATGTCTCCTTTGCTTATCTACATATTGCTGAGTTTAGGGAGGTAGAACTGCTTTCAGCTACCAGTTTCTACACACTTTGGGGAACCAGGGACACTTCACGTTTAAATATTTACCATCTACTACATTTTTAAACAACCATAACATTTACACACATTTCAAGAACCACAAAGGCTGGTTTAGACTCTGGAATTCATGGTTATGAATGGAGCAGAGCTGTGAGATTTTGAGCACAGCCCGCTGGAAACATGGTCAGCGCATGAGTGTGCACTGAGGACAGGTCCAACTCCTTTCCCTCTATCCAAAATGTATCAGAAATGAAACAAACGCCCCAATGCCATCGTGGTACTCACCAGGAAGTTAATAACTCAGCAATTCAGGGGCCTCACGTTGGTGGTAGGAGCCTGGAAACTATAAGCTCTACCTCTGGTGGCTGATAAGAATCCATAGGCCAGGCGTGGGGGACCTTTGGTCCTCCAGCTGTGGCTAAACCACAACTCCCATCAGCCCCAGCAAGCATAGCCAGGGATGATGAGAGTTGCAGTTCAGCAACAGCTGGAGGGCCAAAGATTCTGCACACCAGCTGCAGGCAATTGGACTGCCCTTGGGAAGTTTTCAGAATTAAGACTGAAAGGGAACAAGGAATGACAGGCTTTCGGCTAGCATGAGTCCACAGTGGGCTTGATACTGATACACTGAAGGCAGAGCCAGTGAAGGTATCTTTGCACTTGCAGTCTGGGACTTATTTTCATCTGTGTGGTGCTCCCTACCACTTGGGGTGGGGGAAAAGGATTTAATTACATTGTAATAGTCACTGTAATTGTAAGGTCATTGTAATAATTCATCCAGGGCTGCTTTCTGAGTTGTGCAGAGTCATATTACAGGAACTAGTAGAGTTTACCTCTTCCAGAAGCACATGAATTGGTGTAGAGAAGGTAGCTCAGTCAATGGAGCATGAAACTCTTAATCTCAGGGTTGTGGGTTCAAGCCCCATGTTGGGCAAAAGATTCCTGCATTGCAGGGGGTTGGACTAGATGAGCTTTGTGGTGCCTTCCAACTTTACAATTCTATGATTATATATGTACAAAAGCAGCACATTAACAGATTCCCTGAGGAATTGCTCCTTCAGACTAGGGAAAAGGCATTTCCACTAGTTGCTGGCTTTCCCTTGGATTCTGAGCCAAATGTGGGCCAACCCAAACACGGATGATTGGAATGCCTGATCTGTGCCTGGATCTGTGCCTTCTTCAAGGCCAGTGGTTGGCCAATACAACCCTTGTATGGGTGGTGTGTGTGTGTGTGTGTGTGTGTGTGTGTGTGTAGGGGATGGACTGCCCAGACTTCAAACCAGACGCCTAGCATCATCCATGAGAGAGAAACAGCAAGTAGATCTACATATTCCAAGCTTTGTGAATTCCTGAACTGACATGCAAAGACCTACTATTCCTTTTTTCAATTTTTTTGCCAGGAGTTGAGGGTTTTATCCACACAATGCCCTCTTTTATCCTCACAACAGCCCTGTGGGGTAGGTTAGAGGTGACAAACGTCCAAAGTCATCATTTTAAACTGGGCCTAATTTACAAAGAAGAGACAGACCACAAGCCAGACACAGCCTTCTGCTAGGATATGGCTTTTACTAATAATGAACTCCGCCCACCAACGCATCTCCAGAAGGCAAGGTGTTGACCCTTAGCTACTGCAGACAGGCGATCTGAACCCAGGCCTGCCCACTCCTAGCCTGGCACACTAATCACCACACCATGTTGGTTCTCATCTGATGGAAGTGCTTATTCTGACCAAGCTCTGTATTATGACACCACACTCAAGTGAGACACCTGATCCAAACACAGGGATACTGCGTTACAATAGCTTTTGTTGCAGCTGAGCACCAGTGAGAGGAAATCTTCCCTTGGACCACTCTCCCCCCCCCCCCCCACATACAGCAGAGGGACAGCCCAGCACCTTTACCATCCAAGCAGCCTGTCTCTTCCAAGACCTGGGTTGTCTGATAGCTTATCAATAATTCACAGGTACAAATGATAGCTTGAGCTGTCAGGGTCCGGGAGCCACATGCCGTCCCGAGGAGGGGCATTTAACAACTAATGTGCTTCTGAGTTGCGGGAGGGGGGATGAACAGCGCAGGGGATAAATATTTAACCAAGTGTCGCTAAGCAAATACACCATGACTGAGTCCTGGGCATTACCTTACCCTGAGACGCTCCTTGTTAGTGCAAGTGGCAATGGGGACTCTCCTTCAGATACAGGCAGTGGGGGAGAAAATCAGGTTTTCCTGGCCTATGTAGTTTCCTAGCATCTTCTGTTTAAGTGCAAGCAACTCCCCAGGATGCTGAGTTAAGACGTAAGGTTAGGATGATTTAAATGCCAAGAGCCAAAAAAGGAAATACTGAACGTTGGCAGCCTGTACTCCGAACAGTGAAAAAGGTGCTAAAAGCAATGTTAAGATCTCTATAATTATCAATATAAATCCTTCATTAACTGGATGCCACTTTTAAGGTTTGCAGATGATAGCATAAAACTATGAAACAAAGTTATACAATTTGTCCCCTGTGCCACACACACACACACACACACACACACACAAAACTGCACAGATTTTAGCTAAATTAAGTATAATACTCTTATTTCCATGTTTCCATTTCAGCAGCTGCCCTCTCTTAATTTGATACAAACCTTAATTTCTTTTATCCCACATTTCATCAATCAGTCGCCCTCTAGTTCCACAATAGGAGATATTCTCATGAGAAAATGCTAGGATAAAATTGGTTTAGTGCTAAAATACATCTGGGACATGAAACCAAATGGCTGTATATTATATGAAAGAACACCTGGCATGCTTTCTAGTAAGCACATTGGTTTGACATGAAAGAATGCTCTCTGCAAGAGGACTGCTGGGCAAGAGGATTGTTTGACGCCAAGCGACTCTGTTATGCAAAGTGAACAAATGCCATTCTCCCTCTCCTTAGCCTTTACTGCAGCCTGTTTGTTGATGGGAAACAATGCATAGTAATGGGCAACTGAATACAGCTAGAAACCCTTTGTTCCAAGCATCTGTAACATGCATTGGATGGGGAATCACACCCATCCCTAAAAAGCGGGTTCCCTGGTCTGAATGTATGCTGGGATAGCTGGAAAATAAACATCTGGGGCTGCATGAAGCCAAATGACAATTAAAAGAAACTGTAAGGTAAAGAGCTAGTTTGGATTTGGGAATGCTGAACTGAAATAGCGAAAGAGCCGGTACTGCCAATATGCTTGCTTACCATATATCTCCTTCAACCCTTGAATGCTGAATGCATTTATATAATTTTACTTTCACTGCACTTGAACTTTTACACAGTTAGACTGACAATCCAAGGTGAACTGGCAAACCAGCCAGCAAAGAACTGTAGCCAATTCAGCAAAAAGTTCTGCAGGTGCCCAGTCTTAAGAGGCTGGGCAAAAGAGGGTTGTAATTTGCCAAGTTTAAGGGTTTGAGTGTGTGAACGGTTCATTATATCCATGGGATGGCAGAGCTGGTGATAGCTTGCCTGAGACAGCTTGGTGCTTAGGGGTCCTGTGGATGAGAGAGTCACAAGCTTGTGACCCCACTGGTTGAGAGCAGGACCACCTACATTAAGGGCTGCAGAAGGGGGATTAAATTAAATGGAGATAGAAACAAGCTGGGATATTTCAGCTGAAATCTTCACTTCCTCGAGACTCACATTTAAAGACTTGGGTCTGCCCCCATTCTGTGCAGTTTGGGATGGTGACAGGCAGAATGATGACAAGTGAGCTCAGTAGCAAAAGACTGAAGCACTCGTGCCAAAGAGGTGGGGGCTAATAATGACAGACCGCTCCTGTCACCAAGGCCTATGCACTTTAACTTGGGTGGGCAGCCAGGGGCAGTTCATTGTGACAAAGAATTACAAAAGGGACACAAAGGAGCCGCATGCTTCACTTCCTGTGACCTTCACTGCAGACTGGGTGAGGTCTAATTCTTCTCATGAGCGTAGAGGCTGGGCTTTCTGTGCAAATCCCTTAGCCCGAGCAGCAGAATAGGTGTATTTGTTAGTGGCAGCCTGAGGGGAAATGCCTATCATCAAATGCAAAGGTTTTTGGGAAGAGGCAATGAGGAGTGTGTGTGTGTATCTGCACACAAATATATGCCCAGGAGGACAAATATACATGAGGACTTCTCAGCTTTCAGAAGCAGGAGCTGGGATAGCTTAGTCAGTAGAGCATGAGGCTCTTCATCTTAAGGTTGTGGGTTTGAGCCCCACGTTGGGCAAAAAAAATCCTTCATTGCACTAGATGACTAGATGACTCTCACGGTCCTGTCCAACTCTACAATTCTATGATTCTACTATGCCAAGTGCTGACCCTAAAAGTCAGCAGAGGAAAATGAATACATCAAATTTTGAGAAATAGCAGCAAACTGTCAGTTATTTAATCAATTTAAATATTTGCACTGTGTTTGGGGAGAGGTTGCCACTTTTTCCCTAAGGAGAAGAAATACTTGTGTGCATGTCCAGAGCAGGAAAAGGTAAGTGGATGACAAGGGAGCAGTCACAGAGCCAGACCACAGAGCATGGGAACATGGGTCCCCTCAAGGACGGCCCATTGGTGTCAATGGGAAACTGCTGCATACTTGTGGAAAGCGTAGGACTTAAACTGTGCCTATGTTGAACCTCATATGACAATAGCACAAACAGAAAAATTGGATCAGAATGACTAGCTGCAAGTTATTGCTTTGCCTAGAAGCCCCTTACCACAGACGAACATGGGTAGTACCAGAAGCTGTCACCTGACAACAACTATTAAAACTGCCTTAGAAAGGTCCAGCTAGCCTACCATAGTTTGCACACATAGCAGTATACAGTGGTACCTCGGGTTAAGAAATTAATTTGTTTTGGAGGTCCATTCTTAACCTGAAACCGTTCTTAACCTGAGGTACCACTTTAGCTAATGGGGCCTCCTGCTGCTGCCGTGTCGCCAGAGCACGATTTCTGTTCTCATCCTGAAACAAAGTTCTTAACCTGAGGTACTGTTTCTGGGTTAGCGGAGTCTGTAACCTGAAGCGTCTGTAACCCGAGGTACCACTGTATATTAGTTATTATAGCTAAGAATGCAAACCTCACATTCATCTGTTTACCAGACATTGGTGATGCTCACCACAACTGGGGATGACCAGCTGTACCCTGCCCTAGTTGTGGGTTTCTCAGGTGCATGGAGTGGCCATTGCCAGGGCCAGACCAAGACATTTTGGCACCTGAGGTGAACCACAAAATGGCACCCCACTCTCTGCGATGGAAGGAGTGGAGATCTATATCACGTAGCAAGGTGGGGGGTGGAGAATAAAGTTCTGCATTGGGAACAAGGGTGGGAGGAGAGCAGCAGCTCCTCCTATTCACCAAGAGGCCACTGTAGAAGTGGCATGGAAAAGGCTGCCCAAGAAAATGGCAGATCTGGCCTCCAAGGAGTGTGCCGCAGTTGTTGAAGTGGCAGCAGTGGGCAATGCATTCCTTGGAAGCTGGATCTTCTGTTCCTGTGGACACTGGAGATGGTCGCCTCACCTTGCCCCATGGGTAGGTCAGCCCTGGCTGCTGCGACAGACAGAATCTTGAATTAGATTGGCCTATGGACCTGGCCCAAAACTGCTTTTCCTGGGGAGTCCTTCTGAAAAGGGTTTGAGAAGCGATGAGATAATGCCACACAGCCCAGCCCTTCAAAGCTGCCTGACAGCAAATCCGGTTACTCCTGTCACATCTTTTACAACTCCCTTTCATCTGGATTGAATGCTTCCTTCTGAAAGGCTGAGCCAAAGGGCTTCCTGTTTCCGATCCTAATCTATGGCCTTATTTAGCAAGGCAGCACTTATGCTCTTCTTCACAACCGTGTGATGCTCCCTGCCACAGTTTCCCAGTCATGTACGCATGCACCACCTTATTATAATTCTGAATCTATAGAGCACGTTGCAAAAGGGGACAGAGCTTGTCATTGTTTGAAAAGTTTCTTAGGGGATGTAACAAGAGGAGTTCCGTCAAATCTGGGTGGTCGAAGCCTCAGATCTCCGATGCAGTCCCCACATCCTCCCCCCGCCCCACATATATATGGGTTGAGACAGCCAGTGTAAAATCTGAGGAGGCCAATCCAAAGTCATTCACTCTGTGTGGGTGATTACATTTCACTATTACATATACTCAAGGGTTAGATTTAAGTTGGTTTAGTAAGCTGAGATAGGTTTGCATTTCCTCTCCTCAGCTGCCCCCGTAATATCTCAGTAAATCCCCTATTTATGTCAGGAAAATCTGTTTCGCTTCTGCTTATCCAGAAAGCACAGCTTTTTCATGCAGTCCTTTGACCCTGAGCATCAGGAGCTCAAACCTTCACTGGCACCGACAGTCTGTTCAGCTGAGTAGCATACTGGCAGTGGGGGGTGGGAGAGCCACAAGGGCAAGGCAAAGTAGCGACTATGCCAAGAGAACAAGGCTATAAAAATGTGGAGATGGGCATATTCATGACGTGTTCTCCTAGGAGTCGCTCAGCAGCCTTTGAAGGCTCCATGCAGGGCCAGCTGGAGGCCTTGTATCCTTTGCTCTTTGTCACAGATTTCCTGCCTGACTTGAGCATTGCCCCAAAGTAGCCAAGCACCCCCACCAGCCACTGTTGCCTCTCCTAGTCAAAATATTCATCACCCTGACCCTCCCTTGCAGCACCAGGTGGCTCAGTCCTACATCTGCTATACATTACAATCCCGAAGCCAAGAGGCAATTATGTGCACACTATAAAACTGAGCTGGTGTGAGGTCCTGTTCCAACTAGAGTACTGTTTAAGCCCCTTATGGAGTCCTCTTACTTGTCTTTAGTTCTGAGTCAAAGCGTACAGTTTTCAAAATCCTGGGGAATCTCAAGACCCACAAGTGAGATTTGGGGGGCAGTAACCCATTAGGGACTGTCCCCTACCCAAGGGGTGCCTATGAAAAAGGTTCGGGAGTATTTCTTCCAGATATCCTGTGTCTGAGCAGGTATCCTATTGTTTATTCCTTAATCCAGGATGTCACCACTCTGCAGAACAAAACAGGTTCAATTTGGATCTGACAACCCTGTCAGTTGATTAAGGCACGCCTGAGGCACACCCAATGATACTAAAAGACATAGTTTAAGCGAAGTATTATGCTCAGCGTAGATTCCTTTATCTGAAAACACTGCTTTCTCCCATCACTGACAACAACAACCACCCCACAAGGCAAACCTCCAGCTACACCACTATGGAACAAGCCATTATCAGGAGCTGAGCAAATCAGAAAGGTTTGCCTCTCTGGTTAAGGGCGGGATAACTCTTTCTGTGGAGACCACCCATCCTGCAGCCACAAGGCCAGTGCAAGTGCTGGCTAGGAGCGGAGGCTGCACCACCAAGGCGCAGAGGAGAGCGAATGTTTGCTTTTTCTCAGGTTAAGGCCCCCGAGCTGCCATGGAATGTCAGGGGTCAGCACCTGTGTAAAGGAAAATGGGCCGAATGAGGTCGGTAATCTATCTCCTGCTTCACCCCTCCCCCTAGTCCTCTGCAGCCCTGCCTCTTCATTCTGCACTATTTATTTTTTTATCATTTATGGAAGGAAATGAGAGAAAGTACGAAACATGAATCCAGGCAACCAGGCAGGCAGCCCAGCAGCAGAATGTCTGGAGAAAGCCAACAGGTGGGCCTCCCTCCAGCCTCAATTCCACCAGCTAAACCAGCCTTCCCCAAACCTAGTGCCCTCCAGAAGGAGAGGCAGACCTAGGGGTTGGCGAAACCACCTGCCACTGGGAGCGCAGGCTGGGGAGGGCCCACAAATGTCACCTATCAGGCATCCTGTATACCTGAAGGAGCATCTCCACCCCCATCGTTCAGCCCGGACACTGAGATCCAGCACAGAGGGCCTTCTGGCGGTTCCCTCATTGTGAGAAGTGAGGTTACAGGGAACTAGACAGAGGGCCTTCTCGGTAGTGGCACCTGCCCTGTGGAACACCCTCCCATCAGATGCCAAGGAAATAAGCAGCTATCTTATTTTTAAAAGACATCTGAAGGCAGACCTGTTTAGGGAAGTTTTTAATAATTAATGCTGTATTGTTTTAAACAATTGGGAGCTGCCCAGAGTGGCTTGGGAAACTCAGCCAGATGGGTGGGGTATAAATAATAAATTATATTATTATTATTACTATAGGCATCCTCCCATGATACCTGGAGCACATGCACCCTGAGCTCAGCGCTACAGCACCTGCTTCACCCACAGAAGGAATCCACCAGGATCTCCAATAGAAGAAGCTGCTGCTGCTGCTGCAAGAGGGGACAGAAAGAGGTCCTTGGAGCAGCTTCCAGGCAGGGAGCAGTGTGGGCACCCCATCCAGCCCTGTAGAGGCATGTTCCTCCTGTCCAGGCAACCTCACCTGCTTTTTAGATTTGGGGGGGGGGGGAGCACAGATATAGCTCCTTGTCAGAGGGTGCAAGGGACCCTAGGTATGCCTCTATCCAGAAGTTTTGGGCTACAACTCCCATCATCTGCAGAGCATCAGGATGGAGAAGGCTGGGCAAGAGTGAGCCGGAACAGATGGTCCAAACCGCCCATTTGTGGTGCTATTTTCTCAGCTAAAAGGCAGAGCCCTGTAGCATCCAAATCAGTCTTCCCAAGAAGGTGGCATTAGCTTTTTTCTTCCACTATATGCTCAACCGTACACTGGCCTAGTACCGTGTACAACACTCTGGAATCTGGCACAGGTTTGGCTTCCTGAGATGTTCCGCTTTTATTTATGTCAGGAGTTTGGGGAGAAGGCATCCGGAGCTCAGGATGAGAAGAGCAAGGCATCTGAAATAGAAGGCAGATTCTAAAAAGATGCTCTTTGATGAGCCTTCCATGCATCAAGAAATCATGCAGTGATGCAGTGCTCTATTTCTCCTCATATGCAAACCAACAGAAGCCTAAATCCCTAGGTATCAGCGCAGTGGTCAGAGAACAACTCAGTTTGTACATACCCACAGACACACCAGTTATGACTTATGGCACCAGAATGTGAAAACTTTATTCTTCTGCACATTTCAGATTTTGGATTTTCTTGCAGACACAGACTCTGAACAGCCTTGGGCACTGGACCATAAAGGGCTGCCCTCCCCTCTCCCAAAAATGGGGTGGTGGTGCCCTCTACCAATTGGACTGAGATAGCCAATGTGAAGAAGAAGAAGAAGAAGAAGAAGAAGAAGAAGAAGAAGAAGAAGAGGAGGAGGAGGAATTTGGATTTGATATCCTGCTTTATCACTACCCGAAGAAGTCTCAAAGCGGCTAACATTCTCCTTTCCCTTCCTCCCCCACAACAAACACTCTGTGAGGTGAGTGAGGCTAAGAGATTTCAGAGAAGTGTGACTAGGCCAGGGTCACCCAGCAGCTGCATGTGGAGGAGCGGAGACGCGAACCCGGTTCCCCAGATTACGAGTCTACCGCTCTTAACCACTACACCACACTGTGCAGAATGAGGAAGACGTTCAATGACACACTTTGTATCACCTGGTACTTTCCAACTGGATACGTACAAATATGTTCAGCTTGTAGGATTATATTTATGTGATTCACTAGCAAACATGACTTTATGAGTTGAACACTTCAAAAATACATAAGCAGCAGTTGCCAAGGCAATGCGGACAGCCAATGATTAATACATGAACCTGTGAGATCAGGTGGTAAGATAGGTGGTGATGGGGTGGTAGGCAGAAAACAAACCAAATGGTGAGCAGCAGAAGAAACAACAGAGGCAGAGGAGATGCAACAGGGGGCTTCTGAGTGCCACTGTTTTGGGGTAGGAATCAATCACATACAGTACTGGCAACCCCTGTTTTAGGTGTGACTGATATGTATGCAATTGCACACATGTGCGCAGCGCCGAACCCAGAAGTAACCCAGAAACTTCATAAAAGATGTCACTAAAAGGGTGGGGCAAGGGCAGCGGTAAAAGCGGAACAGAGTGTTTCAATTGTATGTGATTTCACACAAGCGCACAATGACCCAGAACACAACCCCCGCGCAAATCGGGGGTTGCCTATAATCGATTGGGAGGGCTTGAGCCAAAACCCACTTTCTCCCAAATTTCTTTTCTTTTTCTTTTTTACAGTAATGGAAGTGACAGGGGCAAAGCAGCGGACTTGCTTTGATGCAAAGTCATCTAACCTCCCTGCGAAGAAATCTGAATGAATGCTCATTATATAGTCAACATCGTCTGAATTTCCTGCAGAGAAATAAGGATAAACAAATAGTTCACATGAAAGCACCAACAGAGGCAGGTGAGGTAGGCCAACAGCCTGACAATAAAGAAAAACCCACCAAATCATAAAACAAACAACTTGTTTTTATACCGTAAACGACCCTGTGATGGCAGTATATAAATTTAATAAATAAAAATAATATATACTAAAATACACCACCAAATAAGTAAGGCAGCTAAAAACAACCAAGAAGGTAAAATAATAACCAGTTTACAGAACTTAAAATGCCTGGGCAAAAAAAGCACGTCTCATACCCTCCAACATGTTGAGTCCCAAAACTGGGATGTGCGTCTTCCCATCCATGCTCGCACACAAGTCACGTGACCTGCGGGAGATCACAGACCCCCCCAAAAGCATGCTTTTTTCGGGCTGGGCTGTCACAGTGCCCAAAAACATGTATTTTGGGGTGCCACACAAGATCACAGCCACTTTTGGGGGGGGGGGGGCAAGATCTTGGCGCGAAATCACAGTACCCAAAATGGCCGCGGTGCTCTTGCAAGAAAAAGCAGAATGTCCTGGTTTTCCTGGGACACTTGTGGTGTATGAAGACTTAACCTGATGCCCTCCATAAGGAGAGAGCGTTTCAGCAACAGGACACCTACTTGGAAGAGGCTCTCTTCTTCACCACATGCTCCTTCTGTAGATGCTCCCCTATGGTCGTGGCTACCTCTCAGATGGTATGGATTGAAAAACTCACCCTCTGCAGCCATGGTTCCTCCTTGGATTATCAACAGCTGTTTGACCTCCATGGAGAGGCCCATCTGGAACTACAGTGGTACCTCAGGTTAAGTACTTAATTAATTCCAGAGGTCCGTACTTAACCTGAAACTGGTCTTAACCTGAAGCACCACTTTAGCTAATGGGGCCTCCTGCTGCCGCCGCACCGCCAGAACACGGTTTCTGTTCTCATCCTGAAGCAAAGTTCTTAACCCGAGGTAATATTTCTGGGTTAGCGGAGTCTGTAACCTGAAGCGTATGTAACCTGAAGCGTATGTAACCTGAGGTACCACCGTACTCGGTAAGACCTTGTCTGAGCCACCAAGCTTCAGATGTCCACCTTAAAGAGAGAGGCTAGCTTGCCAATTGGATAAATCTTGCAATAATCTGGATTAATAAATATGGCAGGGGGCAAGGGGAGCTCAGGTCTAAACCCATCCAGTCTCTAACATGACAATATGCTGGAGAAATATGGGGAGGTGAGAAGAAATGAGTAAGATCTTGTCCACCCTACTCCATCTGTCCAATTTGAAGCACGTGAAATGTTCTTCTGACCTGTGGTGTCAGCTCTGAAACCACCTGATAATATTTACAGATGTGGCATTTACTAGGTCACATATTACAGCTTTTTAAAGGGAGAGAATCCTTCTACAGCATCTTAATCTGCAACAACAATACACCTGGAAATTTCATGAACAATGGTTCCTGTTTGCCCTCGTTCTCACTTGCTTCTCTATTTCTTTGTTCCAAAGTTAAGACAGGTGCACATAACAATAATTGTTAGCACTATCCGTGAACAGATGTTGCAGGATTTTCCAGTCCTTTACAGGAAACATAGAAAGTCAGATTATTGATTTACGGCACAGTATTTATACACCGTTTGTCAGGTGGACCTCACAAAGTAACAACAACAACAGCAACTTATTTATACCCCGCCCATCTGACTGGGTTTCCCCAGCCACTCTGGGTGGCTTCCAACAAAATATTAAAACACAATAATTCATCAAATATTAAAAGCTGCCTTCATATGTCTTCTAAAAGTCAGATAGTTGTTTATTTCTTTGACATCTGATGGGAGAGCGTTGCACAGGTTTGCATAAGGTTATTACAACAATAAAAATTGCTTTTAAAAAGTTACAATAAAATGGAAATAACTACTTGTTTGCTGGAAGCTGTTACTACTTATTCTAACTCCCCTCAGGCAAGATGGTTCTGCAGAAGACCTGGTGGTGGTGGTTGGGAGGTGGAGAGGTGGGAGTGTAGAGGCTACTATGGAAGCTAAATGAATCCCCCTGTCCCCCTCTAGGCAAGATGGTCCTTCAGACATCCCTGTGGTGGACAGTTGGGGGAGGGACTGGTTTTCCAAGGTCTCAGGCAGAGGTCTTTCATATCTGCTACCTGACAGCCTTTTCTCTGGGGAACATGGACCATGCAAGAGCATATGACTGGCTTCGCCTATGAAAGGAAGACAGAATAATGAATCGGATGCAAGTTGAATAGCCCCCTGCCCCTTCCTAGTAAAGAGGCAGAGGGAGGGGAAAAGACTTTGGTTTTTATTCTGTGGCTGCTTTAAATTTCTTTTAGATTTTATGGTAAGTTTTATTGTTATAGTCTTGTATTTTATAGCTTTAATCTCTTATCTTGTGCACCACCCAGAGAGCTTTGGCTGTTGGGCACTATAGAAAAATAATAAGGGGTTAGAAGAAAACCATTTCAGAGGCAGGGACTAGGATGGAAGCTGCCAGATGTGTGCTGAAGGTGGGGGTGGAGAGCCCTTTTCAGCACAAAGGCTGCGTAAATTCTGGGGACACATGACAGTCAGCTGTGATGCCGGGGCAAAGGCAAAGGTGGCCGGAGCAATGAATGTGAATCTTAACTTTGTAAAGCAGGCCAGTTTCTACACATACATATGCAAACGACAGGCATTATCAGAATTCAAGGATACATTCCAGTCAGGCAGAAATACTCCGTATGTGATGTTCTCAGGGCCCTGGAGTACCTCATCCAGCCTCCAGGCCTAATGTTTCCCTATGCTGGCCTAGGTGACCCAAGAAGTCTACAGGATACAAGCCAGTTACTTGTTTCAGATGAAACAATGGGTCAGTGCACCTGGCTGTTAATCAAAAGGCTGGTGGTTTGAGCCCACAAAGGGATTGGTGAGCAGGATTCCTGCATTGCAGGGGGATGGGCTAGATGACCCTCGGGGTCCCATCTCTACAATTCTATGATTCCATGATAGGAGATCGACAGCAAGGGGAAAGGATGCCCAGCAGTGCATTTGCCATGGGGCCAAAGTGAGCCCAGGCAAATCACACACTGCTCAGGGAGATGTCAGGTGCGTTACCAAACTGGCATAGGTCCCAGACTGGCAGGCAGTCTGCCCAGTCTTTCTCTCTTGAACACACACACACACACACACACACACACACACACACAGAGTATTACATGCAGAGGGAAAGAGGAGCAGCTGACAAATGACAGAGGAGGACCCAGGACGCCCAGGCAGTTCTGTCGCCTTTATTGCGGCTGACCTAAAACCAAATACCCAGGCCCTTGTCTCCCGGGCGACACCTGAAGGGCCCTGTTCCTTAGCAACCAAGAACAATAGCCCATGGGAAAAACACATGCAGCTGTTTCTTGGCAAACTGCTGGGTCCTGTTCTGGCTCCAGGTCCCTGCTGGCAAAGAATGGGATCCTGAGGACCCGGAACTGTCCTGAGATGAACAAACTAGTCCAGAGAGGCCCTCTTAGGAATGATATCCTCCCGACTCCTGCAGGACATGCTAATCCACTCTTAGGGGCCATAGAAAGGAGTCAGATATGTCCATTAGTTTTTTCTCGCAGCCAAGTGTGCCAAGCGTCTGTGGGTGCAAGGCAATTCTCACGCATAGATGTTTCAGGCACTCCTCAGAGGAGTCACGCAATGCATTTGCAATGTGTACGAGAACAGGCAGAAAGCCAGGACTCCCATGTTTCATTCATTCCCATATCTGCAAAAGGAGTAGGAAAGCCAGGGGTATCAGTTGTGCAAGAAGAGTGGGCTATTATAATGGATTGGGGAGCGGGGAGGATCAGCAGTCACAACTCCTGCACTGACTTGTTTCTTACAGTTAATACACCTTTGAAGAGAAGCTGCACATTTACTGAGTGTGTAACTAGTCCACCTATAACCTCAATAACTTAATAAATCCCATCCCCTTTTCCAGATTCCAAGTAAAGGGGATGGAAAAATTTATGTCTGCCAGTCAGCTAGGTTTAGTCACTATTCTGAGCCAACTAACAAGGTGTTAACATTTCTGCTCCTCCATGTCCAAGGAGGTATCAGCAATGCAACAGAATCCTCCACACAAATATGCACACATAAAGCTTCAGGAATGTGTTGCAGAACTGAAAGAACAGTGCACTATTTTCCACAGCAGCCATTCTCTTTATTAGCACTACTGTTTATCTCGTTCCCAGTGCAAGAACTCTGTACATCCAGCAGCAATTGCTTGGGACTTAGAGCTTTAGTTTACTACCCAGATTTTAAGAGATTCATCCTTATCCACAGCTGTCTATAATCTACCTCTCTCCCAAAAATCCAAACCCCCTCCCACGAAAGAAACTCACATTTGTACCAGGGGAACTCAAATTCAGCACACAAAATAAATCATGAAAATGGGTAAATATGTAAAATATTTTACCTAAGTGCATACACTCTTGAGCTCACTGTTTGAATGGTAAGAGTTGATTGGCAGTGGAAAAGACGCTCACAAGAGGAGGTGGACTCTGCTTCCTGGGAGGTTTTTAAGCAGAGGCCGGATGGCCATCTGTCATATCTGATCTAGCTGAGATTCCTGCATTGCAGGGGGTTGGACTAGATGACCCCACCAGGGTCTCTATGGTTCTATGAATATGAATATATATATGGTTCAGTTTCTTTCTTGATGGGAATGATGAAGCAGCAAGAGGAGATTTATGTTTAACTGAGGGAAAGCTACTGGTAGAGGCAAACTTGCGGGTCACAGGTTCCTGGATACTAGAGCCTTTTATAAATACAGCATTGACATTTCAGATGTATCACCATGACCCCAAGGTATTGAAACATGCTACTTTTTTAACATGAAAAATGAGGTTTTGTCACAAGCACCAAATTTTGTATCACATCCTAGATTTCATGAGAAATACTACACATATTGAAAGTACAGGTGTTAAACAAGTATATTAAAGGTAAAGGGACCTCTGACCATTAGGTCCAGTCGTGACCGGCTCTGGGGTTGCAGTGCTCATCTCGCTTTATTGGCCGAGGGAGCCGGCGTACAGCTTCCGGGTCATGTGGCCAGAATGACTAAGCCACTTCTGGCGAACCAGAGCAGCGTACGGAAATGCCGTTTACCTTCCCGCCAGAGCGGTACCTACTTATCTACTTGCACTTTGACGTGCTTTCGAACCGCTAGGTTGGCAGGAGCAGGGACCGAGCAACGGGAGCTCACCCCATCGCAGGGATTCGAACCGCCAACCTTCTGATCGACAAGTCCTAGGCTCTGTGGTTTAACCCACAGCGCCACCTGTGTCCCAAAACAAGTATATTATCTGGTGGTTATTCCAAGACAGGTATATATATCCATCTCTTAGGTCCTGAGAATCCTCAGCTACCCCATCTGCCTGAAATAGAAATGAGCAAGTCCCATTTGCACTTACCTGTGTAACCTGCAGCTGTTTGGGGGTAACCACCAGTTCTGCCCATGTTTCCCTGGATCAAACAACAGATATATTCCAAGGATCCAAAAATCACTTGGAATCCATCAGAATGACCACAGATGTGACTGCAACAACTCGCATGATACCGTGCATTTCCTCTACTGCTACAATTACATGAATTGCTGTCAGCCATATCCTTGATGACATGGCAGCACACACATGACATTTGTCCATACAACTGCATCCCCAGAGACAACTGGGACTATTTATGTGGATGAAAACAGCGATTTGTGTGTGAAGCTGCCCTTTGAATCCAAAATAATAAAAAAATCCTTCCAGAAGCACCTTAGAGATCAACTATGTTTGTTATTTAGTATGAGCTTTCGAGTGCATGCACCTACTGGAAGGATTTTTTTTATTTTGTTTCGACTATGGCAGACCAACACGGCTACCTACCTGTAACTTAGAATCCAATTCATGGATAAGCAGGAAATATTACTGAGCAATATGCAAGGAACAGTAGATGCACTTTGGTCCAGACAGGTGCAAAAGGGCTACACCACCATCAACAGCACACTTTCTTACACATGCCTATATAATTTTGGAACCTTCTTTGTTTACGAGATTTTTTAAAGCTGTATGCTTTCCTGCTGCACAAGCCCTGTACAGCTGTGTTCATTTTATGTGTTATCACCACCACCACCCCGAATGGCAAGTAACAGCAAGATTGTCAGCAATGCCCTGCCATTTTGTTTCAGGGTGCTTTTTGTTTTGCTTTTTCATTTTCTGAAGACTGTGTGCTCCCCAATTTCTTGAGCTGGAGCACACGCATGGCCAGATATTTAAAAACAGTGCCGGGGTGACAAAAAGTCTCCATGTGAGGACCAGGTATCATATCACAATAAACGTTAGAAAGTTCATGCACAGTGGAACCTTGTGTTATGTACCATCCTCCTTACACACAGTTTAGGTTATGAGCTCCACTAACCCGGAAGTAGATGCTCTCGGTTGTGAACTTTGCTCCGGGATGTGAGCGGAAGTCACGCACCAGCGGCACGGCAGCAGAAGGCGCCATTAGCGAAAGCGCGCCTCAGGATAAGAATGGTTTTGGGTTACAAACAGACCTCCAGAATGAATTAAGTTCATAACCGGAGGTACCACTGTATATGGTTTATCACACTGTTTTACATAGAGCAGAATAGGTCTGCGTTCTGCACACTGTGGTATTAGAAACTCTTCATATTCTGTTCATAAATAGATTAGGTAGAAAAGCTTTACTATGTGCCGCATGTAGTTAAGATATTGCACTGCCATTGTAAAGAGATGAGCAAGTCTATCATGAAAAGATTAAAATTTGCATGGGGAGACCCCTTCACTGATAATTTGGAAAGGCCCTTAGATTCCTAATCCTGCAGCTAAACCCAGCTCAGTGTGCTAAGCCCAGGACATGCCTTGGAATCCTCTTAGGAATCATGCCACTGGCTTCTGCAGCAGTCTGCCTCCCATCTGAAGTACTAAGAACCCCTTTCCAATGCAATCACATGTTTTTCTTTTTTACATGGTCCCCTTTGGATTATCTCAACCCTAGAAAAGTCCATGTGACTCTCTGCTTCTCTGTACGTCTGCAAAAAGTTTCTATCCCCAGATCTCTCTCTGTCTTTCTCCACTGCCTCCTGTCCTACCATGGGGCTACCAAAGGGCAAAGCCACTTTGTCTCCTTAAAAGCTTCTCCATTAAAAAATACTTGGGGGGGGGGGTTACTAGTTGTCAGCAAGAAGAAGAGTTTGGATTTGATATCCTGCTTTATCACTACCCGAAGGAGTCTCAAAGTGGCTAACATTCTCCTTTCCCTTCCTCCCCCACAACAAACACTCTGTGAGGTGAGTGAGGCTGAGAACCTTCACAGAAGTGTGACTGGCCCAAGGTCACCCAGCAGCTGCATGTGGAGGAGCGGGGAAGCGAATCTGGTTCACCGGATTACAAATCTACCGCTCTTAACCACTACACTACACTGGCAATGGCACCTTTCCTCCTGTGCCAAATATTCTTTTCAGGTGGCAACTTTCATTGGGACTACACCACAGGGCAAAAGTTAAACCTCTTCCCTATGCTTTATGGTCCTGCTACACTTAAAAGGAAAAAAAGCCATGTAAGGACAAGTTATCTGATTAATTATGTAGCATGGAGTTTGGCCTTGAGAGAAAATTGGGTCAGTTTTAAGCCAGAAAGAAACAGCCAAAGTGAAGCTGTAGTATAAAAATGAACAGAACTCTCAATACCACAATATGCTTCCCCTGTTCCCCAAACACAGGCACATTCGGCCCCATATAACACAGCATGAAAAAACATACACATGGAGCTCCCCCTTTTTAAATAACTTTTTGGGATCTTATAAACAAGGATCATAGCAATAATAAATAATAAACAAATAAAGCGAGCAAGTCTTTTCATGTCATTTGCACATCATAAGAATAGCTATTAGTGGGCAATGTATAAGTTCCTGGTTTGTGAACTGGTTTAAACAAAAACAAAGGGGAAACAGGATAGAACAGAGTTAACAGATAACATTCAAGATCACATAGCCAAACACCTAATTAGGAGCCCTTGTGATTGTGCTTAGATTAAGTATGAGTAATAGTCATTTTTCCTCTTATGTTACCAATGAAACGGTATATACACATGGAGCTTTCTAAAACCTATCCTATTCTGGTGTAATATTTGATTCTCACATGGTAACTTTCTGAAACACTCATGAGCATATATACATGTGGGAAATTCATGTACATTTTCTCTGAGTAAGACTCATGGGGAACCTGAGATCCTGTTTATGGAACAATAACCACAGAATTATGTAAACCAGAACAAAACATAATTCTTCTACAGCATGGGCTCACCTAAAAAAAATAATCACATTGCAGACAACAAACATTAATTTAGTATCATATTTTTGTTCCCTTATAAATTTGCACCTGTGTAAAACTACTGTACAAACAGGCATGCTGCCAACCTCCTTGCTTAGAGAAACTGAGATGAAGACAGACAGTTTAAGGTGTGGTGGAAGTAGTCTGAATAAACATGGATACCTGGAGTTAGGGGAGGAAAGATATCACAGCAGGCAGCAGCTTTGCCCCCTGTCATTTAAAAAGCCAAGCACTGCCTTGACTGTCAGCTCTCTTCCTGGCAAAGTCCAGAGTCAGATGTGAGAGAAGGACAGGGAGGGGGTGGGGATGGAGATTCAGAGCTATACACTCCAAGCCATCTCTACTGCTGCTTCCTACCACCCAGTGCACAGACAGTGAGACATCTTTAGTTACAAATGGCTCCCTTGGGCACAGTAAAAATTAATCCAGCTTTTCTTGTCTTTAAGAAAAACATGGGCGTAAAATGAGATTGAAGCCTCTAAGGAGGGGGGGGGGAGAGGCAGCCGGTGATGAGACATGCTAATCCAAAGACTGTTTAATTGCTCAAGCACTCTAGTAGACTTTAGGCAAGGGGTGGGGAAGTTAACCACAGACGGCTCAGTCTAGGTGCCTAAGAGCAGATAAGCATGGAATGGTAATTAGCTTAACAGAGACGAGAGGAATGAACCCCCCCCCCCCAATTTTTCTCCCTAAATAACTATGGCCCATGCTGTTAATGACAGGGTGTGTGTCTTTGCACACACATGTGCATGTACCCATTGTGGACAACTCGTCCACAAATGAGACACTTCTTAAGAGACACTTATTTTCTCAACATTTATTGATAGCCAAAGCGATTCTATGTTCTTATCCTCCTGGGATCCCTCGCACTGCCACCAGCAAAGACAGAAACACGGCAATAGCATGAGAAGCAAAAGCTCATGCAGCGAGACCAGCAGTCACTCCACAGCACCCTGACAACTCCTGGAGGCAAGTAGCCTCCAGGAGAGAGAGCAGCCTCCACGGAGAGAGAGCTACATAGCTCCTGGTATTTGCAGGAAGGGCTGGGAAAGGCCACTGTATGGAATCTTTTAGAGCTGCTGCCAGCCTGTGGAGACAATACGGAGCTAAATGAACCCACAGTCTGGCCCAGCATAAGACAGTTTCTTTGTGCCACCATCAACTGCCAATTGTGACGTTGCTTGCCAATGGTGCCCCAATATTAGCCATGCACAGAAGATAAGAATGCAATGGTTGCTTCCCTTCTTCCAGAGGCAATGCACACAGCCATGCTCACAGGAACAGAGGACAATGCTTCCCATATAATGCATGCACACAGAGGATCCCCAGAAGTCCTGCTGGAGTCCCAATGATTCCACACAGCCAATACCAACAATACTGCACATAACACATTTGTACTGGGTCTGAGTGAGAGGGGAAATCTTTACTGAAGGGAGGAAGGACAGTGCTGCATAATGGTTAGAGAGTTGGTCTATGACCTGGGAGGGCAGGGTTTGAACCCCCGCTCAGCCATGAAGCTCACTGAGCGACCTTGGACCAGTCACCATCTCTCAGCCTTACCTACTTCACAGGGTTGTTGTGAGGATAAAACGGAAGGGGGAAAGAACCAAATGCAGCACCTTGAGCTCCTTGGGAGAAAAGGTGGTATATAAATGTAATAAATAAGGCATGATAGACAGTAACAAAAGCAGAGTCATGGGAGGTAATATATTGCCTGGTAACTTAGTGGGAAAGAGCAATGCAATAGGAAACAGAGATGTGGGTGCAACTTTAGAGAGAGAGAAACGTGTCTATCACAGGACAAAGCTTAACTTCCTGGGGCTCTAATGGCAACAATAATTTTAGGTGGAAACATG
Organism: Podarcis tiliguerta; assembly: GCF_965153285.1. NCBI lineage: Eukaryota > Metazoa > Chordata > Lepidosauria > Squamata > Lacertidae > Podarcis > Podarcis tiliguerta. The sequence continues at coordinate 41,547,785 of NC_139538.1, read as the reverse complement.
GAGAAGGAGCAGGACAAAAACTCAAAGAGCAACAGCTTAGCCATACAACCAACCGCTAACATCTCTGCGCTTGTCCAGAGGCCAGGTCCACGAGTACACACCACCTGTCACCCGCCAGCTTACCTGTGCATGGAACCAAGAGATTCCAGACCTGTAGTCCAATACCAAGGGAACCCTAACTGGAGCCATGGGTAAGTGGAAAAACACAGTGGAAAAGCACAATCTTCTTCTACATGAAGATTGGGGTTCAACCTTTGGTTAAAACCTCACAGGACAAAGTTCTGGGACATGTATTCACACCAAAAAGAGTGAAATGTGATAGGCAACCAGAGTGTCTGGTACATAAACAAATATCCCAAGGTAACCATCTGACTCGTCTGTGTCACAGGAAACCTTTCACTTTGCTAGCCTCCTTCATTCTATTCTGCAACATGCACTTGTTGGGATGACTGCCTGTGCCTGCCTTTTATTTTCCTAGGACATATTGTTATCCACACAACATTCCCCATCCAACCAGCTGCATTGGTTCATCTACATCTGAACAGTATCTGGAGGCAGGGGGTGAGAGATGTCAGCACTATGCTACTAAGACCTCCATTTCCCCTTGCTAGTGTCCCACTGGGAAGGCTATAGGCAGGCTCCTGATCCCTGGTGAAGTATTGTGGTAGAAGATTAAAGATACTGTTTCATATTAGTGCGTCCCATCCTGAGGTGAGAAACATGCAGGTTCCCCATCAGTTAATGAGAACAGAGGCACAGCTAAAGTGGTCACAAGTTTTATTGAAGAACATTGGTTCTGTAGTCTGATCTGGCATCATCACAGAAGAATGGAGGGTTGGCATCCTTCTGTATCTTGCAAGGCCCCAATGCCTTTGGAAGCTGCATGGCAGACAGTAGAGTGAACTGATATACCTCTCTCCATCACGGCATTTCTACCCTGGGCAATGCAGCAGCTTATACATTACTGTGCATTGTACACTTTGGAAAGGCACAGGGGCCCTACTAGAACTAAAAATATGGTAGCCCCACAGAGAAATTTCTTACTGGTTACTGCTACTGTAGGTTTTGTCTGCCTAGCACAGGGAATCTGCCTCTTGAGTGTGTTGAATAGCTGCCATGTCGCCTGCAGAGAGACAAGAGACTTGAGGATAGTAACAGGCATTAAATTCAAGTAACCATGTGCTACTTTGGGACTGTCAAATGAATAAAGGAGGAGAAAATATCACCCTAGGTACTGTTCATGCCTCACTCTGGTCTCCCCAATTTTCCATTGGCAATCCACTTGATAACTGCATCTGGATGTTCACTTCTCAGGACAGACAATATTCAACCATCCACTGCAGGAAGATGCAATGAAGTGCCACCTGTAATTTCTGTTTTCTGTGCTCATGTGTCCTGCAAAGAAAAACAAGCTGTGTTTGGCCAGCAGTAGGCAAGAGGCCAAGCAAGAGTGCCTTGTATTCACCAGCAGAGGTAACTATATTTCCCATTGCACGGAAGGCATCCCCTTGCATTTAGGGAATTTAGGAGGAGGGATGAAGGAGATGCAGGTGTCAAGCTTTAAAGCAAGGACCCTGTCCTCCAGGTGAGTCCTCCCTCACTTGCTTACCTGCATGGGATGCCTTGTCCCAAATGCCGGGGTGTCCCAAATGCTGGAGTAGAGGGAAGGATCTTGGTGGATGTTTGTGTGCAGATTCCCAGCAGACAGAGTACCTGTAAGGGCTCTGAGAAGACAAGCGTTATTCATCTGACCTTCCTATATCTGTTGCTAGCCTCAAGGTCTGTGCAAGTACCCATCTGGTAAAGCTTTGTGAGAACAGTACTGTACTGCACTATAGACACATTGGCACAGTGGTGTATCCCTGTGCTGTCTTAATGTATTAGCTCTGCTTCCTTGCTAGAGTTTATCTAGTCCTGCTAATATGCCACAATTGTCTGCAGAGTTAGTTAGAATCCTCCCCTCCATTATGGCTAAGGTGGTGGAGGAGCAACTGTTTGGAGCTCTTGAGTGACTTGGGTGTTTTTAAATTCACAACACCACTTTCACAGGTATTGTGCTTCACTGTCATCAGGTGTAGCATAAACCCTTGTGAGCACATGATCCCAATTAACTTCTACTTGACTGCATGGCTCAGAGGTGAGAGCACTGGTCTTGTAAACCAGGGGTCACAAGTTTGATCCTTGGCTGGGGGCTCCATGTTTCTCCTCAAAACAGCCACTACAGGAGCACCTGAAGGACTACCTTGCCCTGAGGAGGGGAGAAGAAGCAGTAACAGCTCCTTCTGCGCAAACATGTTGTCTTACCCATTCTACTGTGACCCATTGCTTATTGTTTTAATAATCTTTTGTAAACCATTTTGTGAGGTCTGCCCGAAAAGTGGTATATAAATACTGCAAATAAATACTACTGCAAAGCCCCCCAACTCCACTCAGTTTCCTTCAGCTAACAGTGTTTTGGGGTCAATGCAGATTCCTTGTTTGTGCATCTGTGGCCTCTGCCAATGCTAAGAGACTTTGGAGTGACCTTATTCACATCTAGCTAGTGTAAACTGGAAACAGGACCGCATACTTTATCAGGTATTTCTAGCAGTGTGTGAATCAAAACCAGGCTGTCTTTAATGATCCCCGCCCCATATCTTTCATCATAATTGTTTAACTACATTAAGAATACATATTACATACACAATAATAATGTAATGTTAGACTGACATGAAGCTAAATCTCTTCCTTTCTCAATATTCAACCATATTCAGTTTTCTAAAATGCGAGGTGTTGTGGGACACAAACCTGCTGCCATGACCACTTGCAATGAGCCCAGACTTGAGCAGATACCCTTGAGCAGTGGAATGCCAGTGATTAAGCAAGCACAATTGATAGGGATTTGCCTAGACACTGACATGAGTCCCATTGCAAACACAGGCAGGCATAATTGGAAATGTCACCGCATGTTCAAGACTACAGGCAGCACAAACAGGGTGGGAAAGAATAGTACAAGCAGGGTATGCACAAAAAGAGACAGCAAAATCAACAAAAAGAAGGGGTTCTTATTAAGGGTCTGCTGGAACAAAGAAGCCACAGGTTTTGCTCATCAGAAGTGGATCCAGCAGAGATAAATCAATGGACAAAAAGCAACTGGGGCAAATGTGCTCAGTATTAACGCATAGCTATAGGGCAGCCTGTCATCTCCGCAAGCTTCATACCTACCAGCCACTCCTAATAATCCCCACTTAAAAGCATCCAGTAATAGCCTTTACTTCTCTATTTTCCACAAATCGAATTATCCCAGATTGATTTGCTTAGTAAACCATTGGCAATTTTATTTACTTCTGTTAATTGCTTTGACTTATTTTTATTATATGGATTGAGCTAAACCACATTAGGAGGATGGTCTTTTTAATTCTGCTAATAGCATCTAAACCCTCAAAAGGATTATTTTCTGTGGCTCTGCTGGTGAAATAACATTGACCAGCTGGATAGATGGAATTCTCAGCAGTGTTCAAGGGTAGTACTCAGAGCTCCAAACTTTTGCTTAAAAAAACATGAATTTTGGAAACTGATAAATGGTGGGCTATTTGCACTGACACAAGAAAAGGGCGGGGGAAGGAGAAGCTGCCTTTTTCTATGCAATGAAAAACAATAAAAGTTACCTTATGAATATCTGGGAGAATTGCTAGGATCCTTGCCCTTCTTCCAAGGAGCTCAGCGTGGTGGCAAATGGGTATTGTCCAATTTTATCCATTTTGAGATGAGTGAAGCTGAGAGGTGGGCTGCCCAGTGAGCTTCCTGACTTAAGTAGGCATGTCTACTCAGAAGTAAGTGCTAGGTGTGTACAGGAGTGCACCATGAATGGGAATTTGAACCCATTCATGCTCAGCACCCCATGCACTACAACATATAGGTCATACCCTAGGCCAGGAAGTGTAACACCAGCAGTCTCAGTCCTGGAAAATGTTTCTGCCTTCTGCGCTCAGTGGTAGAGTGTCTGACTCGCATGCAAAAGGTCCCAGGTTCAATCCCTGGCATCTCCAGGTAGGGCTGTGAGAGACCCCTCCCTGCAACACCGGAGAGCTGCTGCCAGTCAGTGTAGGAAATACCAAATGAGATGGACCATGGTGTGACTCATAACAAAGTTGCTTCCTCTGTTCCATTTGTTGATTGGCTATTCATGCAGAAAATTAATTTCATCATGCACGAGGACACAGTTGAAACTTTTATGCACATAAAGCAGGGGTGCAGATTGAAGCCTCTTCCACCACACAGCCAAGTAGAGCTGTCTATTTCATGCCAACTCCTTTTGGACTAAGTACTCTGGTGATCCTCCTCACCCATTAGCACCTCATTTGTTATCACTGTCACCCAGCCACACTGACTCTTTGTTGCTTTGAGCTCACCCACCCCCCATCCCATCCCATTTTCCTGTTGATCACTGTTGACATTAACCCTGCACCCACAACTCTCCCCCTCCTTCCAGGCTGAGTTGCACAGACCCAGACACACACCTCCCCCCACCCCACCCCACCCCAACCATTTTGGCAAAGCAAATTTCTCCTCCTTATTGGTATTCGGCAAATCACTCTCAGCACCGAGCCTCTTGCCTTCTTCCCACAGAAGGGTCTTTTGTCAGTTATGCCATTTAAGCACACACACTCCCCTCCCCAGCGCTGTGGGATTGTGGTAGAGAATTGCAAATGGTAAACCCTGACATGTCTGGTGACAAGACTTGCCCCTTCACCAGGGGGGAAAGCATAAAGGCAGGACAACTCTCACCTCACAGGAAGCACTTTGCAGGAAATGTTACATCCAAGAAAAAGAAAACAGGTCAGGTCCAAACCAGCACCAAATCAACAGGTTGTCACTGTTCAACTGGGGGTTGAAATGCCTATTCACTGCATTCCTGATGGCATGAGATAGCTCAGCTGGTTAAAGAGTGGTTGCAGATTCTATCACCATATGGGAAAGTTGCATATTCCTGCACTGCAGGGGGTTAGACTAGATCAGCGGTTCTCAACCTGTGGGTCTCCAGATGTTGCTGGACTACAACTCCCATCATCCCTGAGCTCTGGCCTTGCTAGCTGGGGTGATGGGAGTTGTAGTTCAACAACATCTGGGAACCCACTGGTTGAGAAATGCTGGACTAGATGATCCTCAATATCCCTTCCAACTTTACAATTCTGTGATTCTACAATTCTAAAATGGGAAGTAGTCATTAGTCTTATGAGGAGCAGTTGAGGGAGCTAGGTATATTTAGCCTGGTAAAAATGAGACTGAGAGGAGATATGATAGCCACCTTCAGAAATCTAAAGGGCTGTCACATGGAAGATGGAGCAAACTTGGATTCAAGTTACAGGAAAGGGGATTCCGACTAAACACCCGGAAGAAACTTTCTGATGGTAAGAGATGCTTAATAGTGGAGCAGACTTCCTCAGGTGGTGGTGACCTCTTCTTCCTTGGAGGCTTTTAAGCAGAGGCTGGATGCTTTAGGTGAGATCTCTGCATTGCAGGGGACTTGACTAGAAGATCCTCAGTGTCCCTTCCAACTCTACACTTCCATGATTCTATTACAGTGGTACCTCTGGTTACAGATGCTTCAGGTTACAGCTGCTTTAGGTTACAGACTCCGCTAACCCAGAAATAGTACCTCAGGTTAAGAATTTGCTTCAGGATGAGAACAGAAATTGTGCGGCGGCAGCAGTGGTTGGCCCCATTAGCTAAAGTGGTACCTCAGCTTAAGAACAGTGTCAGATTAAGAACGGACCTCCGGAACGAATTAAGTTCTTAACCTGAGGTACCACTGTATTAATTTATCTCTAAGAGCTCACAAAGAACATAGCTATGATAACATGCTTATATATTATATTATTTATTATATCCTACTTTATCCCTTAATTCAAAGTATCTTGGACCCAGTGAGTTGTGTTGTTGTTGTTTAAAAAAAGGAAACTTGGTGTAGATCTGATTGCTCTGACAACACATAAAATGACTGACACCTGCTGCTTCCACAGATGGTCCTGATTTGCGGCACTACATGGAACACACTGCTGGGGGTCTGTTCCAAGTTTGAAGATGCTCATTGCCTCTTCAAACATACATATTTGCAACCAGGAGAGAAACTATGCATCTCCAGCAAGTACTGAAGGGGGGGGGGGGGACGGGACGGACATGCACTGCATCTATCCTAAGTCAATAAGTCAAAATCTGCAGTTTGTATGACACTGTAGAAAGCCCTAAACATGCATTGTCAAAATGCAAATAGCCTTTGTTGATAACTTCGTTAATAACCAGGATGGCCAGCAAGATACCGTCTCTTCATCTATTACCTCTTTATTGCCTAGAAGACATTTCATATGTGTGCTATGGAAACTGTATGCCAAAAGAGGATTTGTTATGAGAAGTGATGGAACTGGAGATTAATGGAAAGAGATTCTTAGACTGCTTCCTGAATGAAAGTTGGCAAGAGAATCATCACCATATATCCCATGCTGTTGTTTTTAGTTGAAAGCAGTTGTGGTATTTGGGGGTGGGGAGGCATCAACAGATATAAGATACCTGCCTATTTTTTCCTGCAGAAATGAGGAGATGGTGTTTGAGGCAATCTGCCATTCAGAAGAAGAAGAAGAAGAAGAAGAAGAGGAGTTTGGATTTGATATCCCACCTTTCACTCCCTTTAAGGAGTCTCAAAGCGGCTAACATTCTCCTTTCCCTTCCTCCCCCACAACAAACACTCTGTGAAGTGAGTGGGGCTGAGAGACTTCAAAGAAGTGTGACTGGCCCAAGGTCACCCAGCAGCTGCAGGTGGAGGAGCGGAGACGCGAACCCGGTTCCCCAGATTACGAGACTACCGCTCTTAACCACTACACCACACTGGCTCTTCATTCAGGAACTGACCAGACCTGCTTAGCTTCAGAAAAGTGGCTATACTGCCATGTGTCCCCAATTCTACGATAAAACTATATCCTCTTAATGGAACTGGTGGTTCAGACATTTGGCTTTCATAATACTATTGAGTGGCTATAGGCTAAACCAATTGAAATGGCAGCCCAGTGACATTTATAGGCTTAGTTAACCAGGTTTCCTATTTGCTTCCTTTAAAAGGAACTCATTCTGATCACGATAGCGACAAATTGTATGGATTCCAGAACAATAATCTTAGAAGTCACACAGCAGACTGGGTTTGTTTGTTTCTAAGTAAAAGAATAAAAAGGAGTCACAGGCGGCTGCAATCTTCCGTGAAGATACAGCAAGGGGGGGGGGAATGCTTCACCTTCTGCCCTCCAGCCATTTTCCCCATTCAAAATTACCTCTCCTGTGATGAAAAGAGGTATCTATGTCCTTTCCCCATAGGTGGCAAAGCTGCTGAGGGAGGGTGAATCTTGAGCAGAGGGAGAAAAGATTAAGCAGACCCCGCCTTGCCAGTCCTTCGCTCGAACATGAAGCCTCGATGGTTGATATACCTATAGCTATATCCATTCTGTCTACCTACCTCAGAGAAAGTGACTGTTACGCAAGTTTGTGGTGTAATGTCTAGTTTGATCCTTATTTGGAAGACTGTGAATGTGGACAGGAGTGCTGTGAGTGTCCACAGAGATGGAGGCACAGCATTGTCATTCACATGGTGTGGACGAAAACAGTAATGCTGCCTTGTATAGAGTAGCTGGATAAAACAGCTGTAGAGTCAAGAGAGCAAGGAGACAGACGATCATACTCTGTGGCCAGGCCGGCAAGGAATAACAAGCAACTTGTATCTTGAAACCTACATTGTTTTATCTCCACAATTTTCTCTCCCTGTCACCACTTTTGCCTATCTTTCGGACATCACTGTGGGTCACCAACTATATGCATAGCAAGGAGGAGAGCGATGGAAATGTATTTGGCTGCATGATTGCCAAGGTCACCTTCCCGCCTTGGTAATTTTCCTTGATGGGAAACAAGATTCATTTTTAACAGCTCTTCATTTTCACAGTGACACTGCCCTCCTGCTAGTGTGAGACTGGGGGGAAGTGGGGGAGGCCTGGCCCTTTGTTCCTCCGTCCAGTGCTGACAGTTTAATTAAACCCCATTTGAGGCAGGGTCAGCAAGGTCAGGTGCTCTCCAGCAAAATATCAACTAAGCACCATTTTCAGGCACCAAGGCTACTTAATGAGATACTCTCCAGAGGACAAAGAGCATAGGTTTAAGGACACCTTTGGTAAATCACCACCTCTCAGCCTAACCTACCTCACAGGTTTCCTGTGGTGACAAAATACCGTAGACCTATATATGCCATCTTAAAGGGAATGAGGGACCTAAATCAAAACAACTACACCACACATAAACCATGAAGATAGTCAATGATGCAACAGCAGTTAGGAAAGAGCAACTTCGGGAGAGGCAGCCATGATAGTCTGAGGCATGGAAAACGACAAGTCTTTATAGTGCTATAGGACTCTCTAGCAGTGTCCACACAACAGTTTAAAGTAGATTTGATGCACCCCACATGTCCATATCTTTTGCGTCATCCATACAACGTTGCTCTTATTCAAGTAGTAGTCCATACTCTCCCCATCTCACCCCATCCCATCCCACCCCACCCCACCCCATTTAATTTGGATTTTCCTAAGGAGGGAAATCCAACATAAAATTGCATGTTACCCAACTGTGGATGTATGGAAGCACATTGTGTGGGTAGGGTGTTTTCCGTCACCTATCATCACACCCCCTGTTGGTGAGTCACTCCTTTGTAGGCTGTTGGTGGGGCTGGTCAGGACACACACCTATTTACTTTGTATTCTTTAACCCACTATTTTGTACCCATGATACCTGTGTGAATGGACCTCAGCTTTCCAGAACTCAGAGAGGGTGGGTTACTGGTGGGGCCAGGTCAGGCTGAACATACACATGCATACACAAAACAAAACAAAACAAAACTGTAACCTAGTATTTTGGGCAAATCTGGTATGTTGGAAAACCTGTATCTCAAATAAATAAATAAATAATAAAGTATAGATGAAAACACATAAACAAATGCCTTCATGCATGTCCACAATGGACCTCAGGTTTTCAGAACTTAAGGAGGGTAGGGAAATACTAATTGAGGGGAGGGAACGGCAACATCGGGTAAATACACCTCATCAAGCACAGTCTACTAGCGCAGAGTTCAATTCAAAGCATTCATGCATATGCGGAGATGAATGTACACAAAGTTCACAGGGAAAAATCTGTGCAACCCACATGGGCATTAGCACTAGATGAAATATGCCTTGTAGAAAGAATGCCCCAAAAGACATGTCCATATCCAAATCCAGACATGCAGACTGGTGAATTCTGAGTTCAAATGCAGGTTACTGATCAGCATTAGCAGGTACCCTTCCTTGGAGCTGATGACTTGAGTCCTGCCTCGGATCCTTTCCCCCAAGCACCATCTTCTCTCCACACTGTGCTTTCCCCACTGAAACTTTTCCTTTAATCTAAACACACCACTGTCTTGCCCATTAGCTGACACAGCCTGCTCCCCCACAGTGGTACAGCCTTATACAGGGTGAGTCCTTTAAAAGAGGCCCTGTGGATACAGAGTACACATGTTCCACGGGGCCCTCTTTTAAAAGACTCACCGCACTTGGAAGGAAGTCCCATTGAGTTCTGGTAAGTGGGTAGTTGACTGAAGTCTTAGTCCTTTTACACAAAGGTCCATGAGGTAGAGAGAGAGAAATTTCCCACTGCCACAAGACGCCCTCTCAATCTGCCTACCTGGCCACAGCAAACAATCACAATTACAGGCCAAAGGCTTAGAGCAGACTTCAACTAACGGGAGCCACATACCTAGGACCAGTGCTTTTTTTTCTTTAAAAATATGTTTAGGGGTACTCTCATTTTCCTACTCCTATTGAGGCCAAACTTAGATTCACAAAATGTTTAGGGGTATGTGTTCCCCTGCATTCCCCCCAGAAAAAAAACACTGCCTAGGACTGATATTTTTTAAAAAATGTCATTTGCAAAAGTGATCATTAAGATTACATTACAAATCTCAACAGGTTTTGAACTATCATGATTTCTCCTGTGAAATGTAATTTTGTATAGATGCTGGGAATTATTCAAGAACACCCCGAAGGTCTCTTGAGGGAAACTGTTACAGTCAAACCAGCTTGTTTGCCACTTAATAATAGCCTTGAGAAACATTCATAACTGAAAAAGGGGGCATCCTTTGTATTCAAAGAGACTGCGAGGAATAAAGGGCCATCCTCTAAAACGAGACTCGTAAAGGGCATGATGGGAGGACAGCTGGCTTGTAGGGTGACACCACTTCCAGCTGTGCGACCAAGATTTCCCATGCAAGGCATGGTAACCGCAGTTTAAGGCTGTCATTCCTGCTGGTGCTCAGAGTTGATTTAAATGCACCAGGCTCGGTTTCACCCTAACCGAATTCATCATCGTCATGGTGGGAAAATACTATTTGTGTTATAGGAGAAAACAATAAACCGCAGAAGGCATTTTATGACTAGTACAGGATATTAAGGCTGGAATGATCCATAGGAGAGTGGACAGGAGTAAACATCAGAGGAGAACTCCATACACAACTCACTGAAAGTCAGAACACAAGGAGTCACTCCAGGCTTTGAGTCTGGCAGCACATCGGGGTCAGTATTATCCTCCTCATATTATAAATGTGAGTTGGGGGACAGTAGTGCTTCAAACTTGGAATATTGTAGTGGCCTGCTTAACATCACCCAATATATTCATAGCTGGGTTGTGGGCTAAACTAATGAATTTCTGGGCTCGCTGCTCATTTTCTTTACCACGGTCCATGAAGGACGATGCTTTTCTCCCTGCCCAGCTCTAATATGTTGGACAGCTTGTCCTTATGACCGTCCCAATTCCAAGGAGAATTTCCACACCAACAGCAAATACTTGCAGAAACATTCAATTTAATAATAATAATAATAATAATAATAATAATTTATTATTTGTACCCCATCCATCTGGCTGGGTTTCCCCAGCCACTCTGGGCGGCTTGCAACAAAGATGAAAAATACACTAAAATGTCACATATTAAAAACTTCTCTGAATTCAGATGTCTTCTGAATGTCAGGTAGTTGTTTATCGCTTTGACATCTGATGGGAAGACGTTCCACAGGGCGGGCGCCACTACCAAGAAGGCCCTCTGCCTGGTTCCCTGTAACTTGGCCTCTCGCAGTGAGGGAACCGCCAGAAGGCCCTCGGAGCTGGACCTCAGTGTTAAAGGCATGGATTAAAGGCATGGATACTCTCCATGTAGTCAGGACAAGTCAATATAGAAGTTCCAAGCACTGTACATAGTTGTTCTCTATAAAAGAACAACACAAAGCTTAAAATGTGACAGGGAACTAAAGGTGATGTGGGAAATGGTCAGAAACTGTGAAGAGCCAATCTTCTAAGACTAGGATCCCTCCTCTACCATCCACTCCCCCTTGCCTCTGTCTAGCTGTTTTACCTCTTGGCCAACAAAGGAAGGAAATATGAGGGAGTCTCCTAAACATTCCTCCCTCCCACATCCATCTTCTGTTGATGAGATTTGGGTTTACAAGGATGGCATTAAAGACAGAGCCGATTAAGGGAGGGGGCAGAATTCTGCTCTACAATAATTATCTTAATTGTTTTATTTCTAATGTAAAATCCAGAGGTGACCTTGATGCAGCATTAGTTCCGGCCAGCATATACTTGTGTGCCATTTCCACACACATCTATAACCCAGGACCTATAGCAATGTCTGTAACTTAATTTTAAAGAGGTACCATTACCAGACTGTGGGCATGCTGTCTCACAGCTTATGCATTTGGTTTCTCTGACTGGTTGAGCCTATGTCCTAAAAGTGGGAGAGGTGTGATAGTTGTGAGGAAGCTACTCTGTGACCAGCCAGCGAACTGGGCAGTGTTTTTCCACAGGCCACCGCCTACAGCACCCCTGGCATCCTTCTTTCCAAAGTGACTTAAGTTCAGTGACAGAACTTAAATATCCCACAGCACCTAAGACACGGGGTCCAGCTAAATATACATCAGCTAATGCACTGGTGTTGCCACCAGGCCTGAAATGCCAAAAGGCAAATACTGCACCACATGAAGACACACATACTCAAAGCCTTTTCTACATTTGAACATATATCATGTTTTTCCATCTGCGCTACTTGAAGGTAGATTCCAAAAGATCCCACCTGAGAAACGTCTTTGCCCCCGTGGAGATCGTAGCACTGAAACAGCGGCAGACGTCCTCTTGTCTTGTACTCTCTACAAAGACCTGAGGAACAAGATCATCACTCCACTCATACTAACCATCCCAGGGTGCTCAACCACTGCCACAATGTCCTTTCTTCTATCAGATCAAAATGAGCAGATAACAGCCAAGGTTGCTAGGTTCATAGCAGGGGCAATCAGAATAAGGGCCACTAACTGACAGCTGATTTAGGACTTTAAATTGTGCTCTTATATCAAATTTCCTTTTCTGAGTATACTGTAATGTTATACTGTTACTATGGCCATTGGCTAATGCGAATAAAGTTTTATCTTACCTATCATTAATCTCATTTGGGGATCTAGTTGGACTGTTTATATTAATGTTTAAAGCAGGACTGACGACTTATTATTTTTTGCTAATGTGAGCTAAAGATGTTGGTTTTTCTATTTGCATTTTTTAAAAGAGAGTTGGGGACATACTTATAAGTCTCTTCTATGATTTCCTTAATATCTGAGACTGAAGCATATACAAGGATGTCCTAATTTTTTTAACAACTCGCCTCAGATCTGTAAGATTTTTTATTCCAGAGATACCACACCTTAAACACAATAAATAAGGAAGAAATACAACAACCAAGGGAGTCCTTCCAGGAGAGGGAGCATCATGGCCGAATGAAGAAAGGTTCTCAAAGAGCTATGAATACCCGAAACACCTAAAGGAAAGTACCTATATTTCTGAAAGACACACTTCTGGCAGCCTCAGTTCTTGTACACCTAGTGTGATCTGTGTGTCTTTTTGGAAAATTATCAGACTGTGAAATATGAATGTTGAGTTCTACAGTTGTTCCATGGCAGCAAACATTACAAAGTCCTCCAATACTGAATTTGAGTGGCCCTGTGCCAATGACTATGAAAGGATAATGCTTCTTCCTACAAACAAATCAAAGGTTACAGCATACCCAAGGGAAACTTAGGTATGCGGAAGCTCATGATACTTAACATTTGTCCCCCCAAACAGGGACAACCCCCCCCCAAGTTGTATATGCAATTCTCAGCTTATTTGACCACTTGCATTCCTTCATTCTAGACCAAGGGCTTAAGCGTGCACATCATTTTTTTAAAAACTCAGAACCAGGCAGACATGGCTGGCCCACCCCAACAATAAGGGAGGGAATCCTCTACCTCCCCCGTCACCATTTCCTTGACACGGGGCATCATAGCCACCATCTCCTCTATTTCATCCCAAGTTTTTCTGAGCTTTGTAAATTAATACAAGAAACATTGAACCTGGCTAGGTAGCAGATATGCAGCTTCTGCAGAGATTTTAACAACAGTGTAACATGTTGTCACCTATTTGCCCCCATCAGCAGTTTAGCCACCACAGACAAGGCCCAAGGGCAGCCCCACGTACAGCATATTGTAGTAATTAAGACTTGAGGTTACCAACATATGAACTATAGAAGTCGGCTGTCCCTGACCAGGAACGGCCATACCTGGTGAACCAGATGAAGCTGGTAGAAGGCACTCCTAGCCAGAGAGGACACTTGAGCCTCTAGGGACAAAGATACATCCAGGGGTACCAAAAGAGCCTCCATCTTCTCAGGATTCCAACAGAATTCATTAGCCCTCCTGCAGGTCCACCACTGCATCCAGACACTGGCCCAGAGCTTGCACAGCCTCATATCTGATTTAGATGTCACCAAGAAATAGGGTTGTGTGCCACTGCCTTTCACTGAAATGCCTTGTGATATAATATAATATAATGAAATAATATAAATATTGTGTGTATCTGCTACATCTAACAGAAGGTTGAAAATTAATCACATCCAGGCCAGATCAGGTAGGGAAGAAGTAGCTTTGCACTGCAGGGTTTAATCCATCCAGAACTTCATAGTTAGCGTGACACCCTGGTTTTATGTGTGGGTTTGTGAGTGTGCACTTGTGTGCACATATGCTCTGGAGCCCCTCATGCAAACTCACGAATGTCTACATTTTTATTTATGGAAATTCACATCCAACTAAGCCATTCTCTGAGTAGATCCACTGAAATCAATGCACTTGACTTAGTCAAGGACAATGATTTCAATGGGTCTGTTCTGACTTGGGGATACATCGTTCAGGGAGGGGGGGGGTACCCAGTTGTGGGGGCACACTGTCCAACAACAGTGAATAACTGTTTAACAGCTTGAAGAAGCAAAGTCGACAGTCAATGGCAATTAGCTAGATCAAGCCATCAGCTGCCATGGTAACGGCTGCCTCAGAAACCGTGCCTTTTAGGGGGCTTGGCACAGGCTTATCCCCTCTCTTGTCCTTTTATAATCACATATAAAACAGAGGAAACCATCTCCTTGGTACTTCCTTTCACACTCATTCCTAAGGTCTTGCATCTGGATGAGAAGCATGTCCCGGAGGCCAGTGGGAAATATCTTCACATGCCTCCTGTCCTTGTTCTTGGGATTGGAGCCCCGAATAAACCAGGCCAAGCTGACATTCCTCAGGAATCAACCTGGCACTCCTTAAAATGTTGGGAGAGGGAAGGGAAGCAAACACTTATTCTCTGAAACCTCTGCTTCCCTTACACGGCTGTGCTCTTTCTCTAGTCACAGAATGCCACCCACTGGCTGAGGATACTGTGCTGTGATCATATGGGCTTCTCCAACTGGGCTTTTCACCTCTTCCCAATATAATTCCAGGCACTCTGCAGAGTCTGGTTTGCATGGGTAAAAATGAAATGACAACATTACTGTGTTAAGTCTAATGGCTTGTCTTCCTTAGCTCTGACAGGGGTCCATTTCAGACACTTGATCTGAAGAATATGGCTTTAGACATCTGTACCCTGCCACATATTCATAGCCTCCAGCAAGGGACAATGTAAGTAAGCATTTGAAGCTAATACATGTTGATTTTCTGATCTTCATTAGTTTTTAATCTCTCTAAGAAACTCATATGTCATTAGAAAGGCCATGCGTAAGTGAAGGATACAAAATGAGGATAAAATTTAACTACTCTCTGATGCACTGCAGCCCATCCCTTCCCCTTATAACTCAGGTAGACAAGATGGCGCCTTCCCAATGTTATCATACTCCAACTTCCACCAGCCCCAGCCAGTGTAGCCAATAGCCAGGAATGATGGGAGCTGTAGGCCAGAAATATCTGCAAGGCATCACATTGGCTACCTCTGACACAGTAAGGACCCTCATTCTGTGTGGGTTGGGAGAATGTATACCAGCATATAATTTTTACAAGAACACTTGTGATGATTTAAAATCTTTTCATTGTGGTTGTATGAACTTCTGTTCTTAAATGAGATCTGAAAGCCCTTCCACCAGCCTCTAGAAAGTGGTCTTTAAAAATCAGGCAAGCCTGGATAAGTGAAGATGGGGAAGGGAAATAAGACAGGAAAAAATGAAATGACTCATGGTTATCCGCCAACCTCTACAAAAGCTAAAAAACAAAAAGTATTCCAAGCCAAAAACTCAGCTTAAGTAATTCATTTGTTTCTACTAGTAGTTCTCCTATTGCAAGCTGTCATCTCTGCTAATGCTTCTACCTTCTGTGTTTGTGCCCACACACAAATACACACACACACACACACACACACACACTTTAACAATGCAAGTGGTTTTTTCTGACTCAAAAGCTTTGCCAGAAGCCCTTTTTGAATCCCTCCAACATGTGATAATGAGCCTTGGCAGGTGCCCACCCCCTATGATTTTGATAATGTTTTGTTAGCAGCTGCCGGTGCACAGAGAAGAAAACATGTTATGCAAGTCATTGTTACTTTTGTATTTATAGAAGCCATAAAGAAATACATAATTACAAACACGTTTTATGGGCAACTGCATATTTCAAGTTATTAGCACGAACTTTTAAGGAGGCAGGTCTACAAAGGAAATGTTATTTTATACTTCCTTTTATTCATTATTTTACATGAACATTTTATCTTTAATCTTTATTTTTAAAAGACACGGTTGTTCATTTTCTGTCTTTCCTAGCTCTTGGTAATTAGCAAGGGAGGACAGAAGTGATTATATATTGTCTGTTCTACTAGGGAGACAAAATGTTTAGATTCACAATCAACTCAGCAAAGCAAAAATCTAAAGAGCCCTCTTGCATCACTCATCACAGCCCTTTTTTGTGGGGCATACAGGTGTACACAGACACAAACGGATGCTTAATGGTGCCTATGCAATTTGGGACGTAGAAACCTCTGACTTCTGGAATGAAGTCCACTGTATACAAAGGGAACAGTCACATCCGCTTGCCCACCCACTTTTTGCCTCTGGTCCTGTCCAGCACCAGCAAGCAACCTCTTACGAACATGGCGCTCAAGCTGAAAAATATCCCCCACCTCTGCTTTACAGGAAAGCTTTCTAGATAAATGATCAATGATCAACTTCCATATCTCTGCTGCTATTCTATGAAGGCATTCAGCAGGATGCAGTCCACCTAAAATCTGCAGTTCATGGTGGATTGTGGTCATCTGTGTGCAACACATGACCTTTGAAATGCCCAGTACACATAATGTCCTCAGCTTCCAAGTGATATGTATGAAGATCTCAAGAACCCACTGGTATTTCCATACCCAGGTGGCAATAATACCAGGCTGTGTACACACAACATTTTATTCTAGAATCAATGGAGACTGAGTACTTGTTTCTTCTATGTAGTTCACATACAATCTAGATCTATTGCGTATTCCGCCTTCCTTGAAAAACATTGCTTGAGAAGCTGGTTTAATTCAGAGGGGATTGAGACCTCATTGCAGATTGTTTCCATTTGAAATGCAGTGTGTCCATTTGAAGAGAAATGTAAGCAGACCCATGAATTGGGGAATGTATCAACACCTGCCCAATAACACTGTGGGTGGGTGTATACCAAGGCTGCAGTCACCACTTCCTACTTAATTTACCTGGAGCATATGCAGGAAGGAAAAGGCATAGATAACCTAATCAAGGTGAGGGTTTTCAAATGTGTATCAAGTAACCACACACCTCTTGAGAATGGCAGGATCTAGAATCAAAGACTGAAAGCGGCATGTTGATGATGAGGATGAATGATTCTGGACTGAGAAAAACTACATTTTTGTTCTACGAACAGGTTAGGGTGCATGCAGTCTCAATTTGTACCATGCCTTAAAACTCTTGTGACCTGTATCTCAAGATGTGGCAGTTGTGGACTGGACAAAGGTGATCCGTTTCTCATTCTACACATTCAGGGAACACTGCAGATCCACACCTTGATGTACAGGTAGCCCCATCAGCCAATTCCAGTACACAGCAATTGGTGCACCACACCCAAAACCGTTTTCTTGCTGCTTTCCCATTCAAGATTTGCAGCACTCCCTCAACATCATTCTTCAAAAGGGCAGAAAAAACAAAAGCAATATGCAAGATATTCCCAGGTACTTACAGCCGAGACAATGCTTGGTTATTCTGGAAAAGGAGCTCTGGCAAAGTGTGCAGCTGGTTCCGATTCAGACGTCTAGGAAAACAGAGGGGAAGGAAGTTTCATAAGCATTCACAGACTCCCATCATCCCTGATCACTGGTCATGGTAGCCTGGGTTGATGGGAGTTGGGAGTCCACAGGTTCTGCACCTTACTATATGTCCTACAACAATAGCAGCCGGGCTTAAAGGTCACTTGGTATTGTTGATGCCACTAGTAGTCCTTGTGCCCCAATGATCTCGCAGCTTAACTAGAATACCTCCCTAAAACCTTGACCGATATTTTTCAGCCAACTATTCCATTTGCTTCAGCACACCCTTACAGATTAAGAACATAAAAATACTTGTGATAAAAGGTACAAGTGTGTATTTTCAAGAGAGAAGAGGGGTACATATCCTGTCAAAGGTACGTAGGAATGTACAGGTAAACTACACAGATGTGTCGAAATAAAAATGTCCGGTTAGCACCTTAGAGACTAACTAAGTTTGTTCTGAGTATAAGCTTTCGTGTGCATGCACACTTCAGATGCACACGAAAGCTTATACCCAGAACAAACTTAGTTGCTCTCTAAGGAGCTAGTGGACATTATTTATTTGTTTGTTTATTTGTTTGTTTATTTATTTCGACTGCGTCAGACCAACACAGCTACCTACCTGTATACAGATGTGTGCAGTTTTAATGGGGGGTTTTAAATTCAGATTGCAAACTACATGTGTTTTAAAATATAATTTAGTATTGTTTTTAAGGAAGGGGGAGAACAAATAATCTGAATGGGCAACTGATACAAAGGACCAAGTATCAAGACACAACTAGACAGAGGTCCAATTATGGTGTTTGCAGATTTGTACAGGACATGGATAAAGTTCAGAGGGTGGCCACAGATTAATGAAAAGGCAATGCAGCCTAAACTTCCAATAATAAATTACCCATGATGCTTTATGGATGAAGATTGGGGTTTCTGTATGATATCTCTATACTGATGAAAGTCCATTTAGCCTGGAATTGCCAATTAAAGGGGTAGCATGTTCTGCATAATGCTAGGCATGCCAGTCTCACCCAGGACTGCACTGGAACAACCCTTTCCCCCTGGCAGTGGCAGGACAAGGGAAAGATATATTCAGAGACAATAAAAGCACGTTTCGCAGGTGACAATTTACAGCTGTTGTGTGGAAAAGAGGCAGACACAGCTTGGGTTGATTTGAACACTGCCCCTCGTTGAACGCACACTGCTGAGAATTATTTTAGATCTGAAAGAAATGGTGAACAGACTGGGAAGCATCTGGGTGTAAATGCCAGCCAGGCTGTTCAGGGCTGGGTGTAAAAACACTTAGTGTTCACACCATCTGCTTGTGTCAGCAGGAGGGTGGGGGTGGAGAAGCACTGGTTCTTGGTGTAGGTACTGGAGCTGACTGCTTTTGAGCTGTTCTTTCCACCCCGGCCCAGTCCCACCTCTGAACTTCCTAGGACCAAGAAACCCACCAAGTGCATGATCCCAAGGCTGTGAATGGCCTGCATGGAGGGGAGAGAGAAAACAGAATTTCTGCTGGGAAATCTCTACACCGCGTGCCACACACACATCTTTTCCCTCTGTGTGTATACTTTCCCCCACCCCCAGCTTCTGTAGTTTGATCAGTTCCCTGAGACACTCACAGTCGCTCCAGCTCTTTCATGTCGTCGAACACCCCTCGCTCCACCACGCTGATCTGGTTTTCCATCAGCTGCCTGAAAAAGGAATAAGAGCATCAGAGCTGGGATAGCAGAAGGGAAAAACAAGAGGAAGAGGACAAAGGGAGCCCAGCATCCTAGCAGATGGGAGTTCCTCTTTGTTGGGCTGACTGTGCACAGGATAGGGAAGGGTGTGTGAGTGTTTGTTGAAGGCAAGTTACTGTACAAAGGCATACATTTGCCCCCTTTGCTCCTGGCCCTGCTCACTACTGGCATGTGGCCCTCAGAAGGTTGCCCAGAAAGAAATGCAGTCCTTGGGATGGAAAAGGTCCCCACCTCTGAATTAAAGGGAACACACACACACACAGCAGCCCCACTTGGCTTCAGTAATAACAGGGGTGTAGACATGAGGATATTATCACTTTGGAGGCAGCAGGGAGAGGCCACTCACAGAACTCGCAGCTGCTTCAGTCCAGCAAAGTCATTTTTGTGGATGCGGGTGATGTTGTTCCCATTCAGCTCCCTGTGAAGTGAAGGACAGAAACACTATAAGTTAGGAAGTAGACACATGGTGCTAGGCTTCAGCCAGGACCAGTTAAAACACATTCCGCTGCCTGAGGCAGAGGACAAAATGGCACCTGCCCACTGCCATGCCATGTAGAGGCTATGACTGGACTAGCAGTTGAATCTTATTCCAAGACTTGTGATGGGACAGTATGCTCAAATGCACCTGAGGGCAGCAACCTACCTTAGAGGCTGCAGGGCAGGTTATGTGCGCAATGAGGAGCTCTCTCCTCCACTCACTACCTCCACCTGAGGTGGTCGCCACACTTTACCTAATGGTAGGACCAGCTCAGTGCCAGATACGTAGTCCCTAACGCAAGAGTGCTAGCCTCATAAGTACTATTTCCACACAAGCAAAACAGAGTTCACCTGTCCTGGACACCTTACTATGCTTTCCACATAGTTAGCACCATATTTCACAAGAGTTCATCTATTGAGCAGCAGGGGGTTGTGAGCCTTTCACATGCATGCACGCACACATACACATAGATAGGCAGACAGGCAGGACCCACCGTATTCTTTTGACTGTAAATTATTTTAACTAATTTTAATCCGGTATGTTATAGCGCGGTAACCCATGCTGGAATCATGGGGTGAAGGGCAGGTAAAAAATGGAATAAATGGAATAAAAAACAAAATAGCTATTTCACAAACTTGAGATAGGTCTATATTCTGACATTTCAACAGCATCGTTTTTCCCTGCCTGCTTCACTGCAAAAAACGGGGGGGGGGGGATATATATTCCTCCTCAATCCTTTGCCTCTTCACTGGTATGAAAAACCAGCTCCATGGCCTCCAGTTGTAGTGCATTGATGCCCCTCTCTGACCTTCAGGTCTCTGTGCTACACTATTCTGTTTCAAGTTTCGTTCTACAATTACTGAGGATGAGAAACAAACTACTCCCCTCCCTTTCCTCCCCCCCCCTTTTTAATTGAGCCCCCAAATCAGAACCAAAAGTAGCCAGTGGGAGGACTGGTAAGGTTCACCAACAGAAGAGAGGAAAGGAAAAACCTGACTGGTTTGAGCAGGAGTGAAAACCGGAGCCTGGATAGACCAGGGAGAGATTTTAGATGGGATCTGGGATATACAAAGAGTCTGTGTTGAGACAGCGTTAAACATGTGAAACTGTAGGTGTGTAATGCAGAGTGTGGAAGTGATGGCTATATGGTATGTATTTAGGGTTCTGGGTGTTCAAAGATATCTTTTCTAGCCCAATGTGGTGGCAAAGGAGACTGACACACAGGGAACCACTAATTACTTGCCATGGCTGGAGGAAGCGCCTTTGTGTGCAATGCCAACTCTCTGTCCTTCCAACTGTGATGAATGTGGAGTTTTGGATGCGTCAGAGCAAACATACACAGCACCAGCTTTTCTTCCCACTCTCAGCTTCAACCCACTGCCTACTGATAGGATGGTCCTGGGACAATTTCTTTGCAATTCCACCTCAGCCAGACTGTTCCACAAACGGATAATTTGTATGCTTGGCTTGCGTAGGGTCAAGACTATGGATATGGCTTCGCCCATGAAACAAGCAAGCATCATCCCTCGGAGAGACCTCATTGTCCAGCTGAAACGGCAGCTAATTGCATCCATTCGATCACAAAGATTGCTGGCCTCCTTTCATTACGAGACTGCTTGGTGCGGGTGGAATGGGGAAGCACGTTTCCAAGACATCAGGAAGGACCACCCTGAATGGATGGGGTGAACAAGCATTGCTCCCTGCCCTTTTGTGTCAGGCTGAAACCTACACTCATTCCTGCTGCAATTATGCAAACTACAATGACAAACATGCATGGCATAATAAGAACCTGAGGCAGCTAAAAGGCTAATCGCGTACCCACCAATACATAGTGGCTCCAATCTGGTACACCATCTTCCAGGAGTGCACTTCTGAGCAAGTCACATGACCCACATGACATCACCCCCCCCCAAAAAAACCCACTTTTCCTAGGCACAGCACCCAAAAATGCACATTTTGGGGTGCCATGCAAAAGCGCTGCCCCGAAAAGCACCTTTTCAGGGCGAGAGTGTGGCCCAAAATTGTGCAAAATCGTGGCGGCCAAAATGGCTGCCGTCCTCTCGTGAGAAAATATGGGATGTCCCATTTTTTTCCAGGACAGTTGATGGGAATGTAACTGCTCAGCAACCTGAATGATTTGGAGCTCGGTGTTCTCCACAGAAATAGAGCGCAAGATGCAAAAACTTGCATTTTACAACCCTCTTTCCTTTCAGTTCCTGAAATAGGGAGCAGCTAAAGGTAAAGGTATGCAAAACAGGGATAGTCAACATGGTGCCTTCCAGATGTTTTTAGACTACAATTCCCATCTTCCATAGCCAGCATGGCCAGTGATCGGGGCTGATGGGAGTTGTAGTCCATCAACATCTGGGAAACACCCCCGTTAGCTACCCCTGCTCCAAAAGAGGAAAGACTTCTGTTCCTTTAAGAGTTCTGAGGAAAAGATAAGTCAGACAGGTGCAACTTCTCCCATCATTGGCGGGGAAAACTACACCTACTGAATTGTTGCCTCTTGCTTTTAATGGGGAAGAACTCCCAGTTCTTTTAGGGATATTGTCAATCTAGCTAAGGATGAAAACATACAAGTGGAACATAGATCACCAAAGGAAAGAACAGCCTATGGTTTTTAAGGCCATGTTAAAAATCTAGCTAACCGTCGGCGTTGTCAACGTCCCGTCCCCCCCCCCCCGCCCCACTACATTTATAAGGCAGGGGAAACTGCCAAGGTAATCTTGTCCTCGAGCGCACAGGATCATAATAACAGTGTTTTGCTGCTTGCTGGCATGTTGTGAAGAGAAATTTAAACCGTGCCAATAAAAGGCTCAGAACCTCCAGAGACAGGGAAATCGAAAAGGCCATTCAAGAGAACATCACAGCAGTCAAGACAACTGCCAGAAAGAGAGAGAGAGAGAGTTTGTTGCAGCTGTTGAAACTGTTCTAATGTTTATGCGCCTCAGTGGGTGCCTCGACGCACAGCCCTATGCTCCATCACATATGGAAGGAGGAATAGCAGTTAGAAATCAGGGTCATGTGTTCAAGGGCTTTCTGGGGTAAACCAGCCACTCCAAACAAAATGACTTCATCAGGAAATTACCATTTATATTGCTTGTGGTGTCTAGGGGCCATCTAGGAGATGTGCCTATTGTCTTGGGTGCCACATGTGAACTCAGCTGCAGGTGTGCAGGCAGAAGCATAGTCATGTACACACACACAAATGCCAGAGTAGATCATAAGCCGCAACGTTAAGAAATTTACATTTTCAATTACAAAAGCGCAACCTTTTGGCTCGGGGCTCCCAGCTCGGGGCAGCCAGTGCTAGAAGGGAATCAAGTGCTTCCTGGTATAGCTGAATCTTTTTGTTTTACCCCCTCAGTGCAGGCTACCCCCACCCCTCTGCTCCAGTTTCCTATCTCAATGTGACTATTAAGTTACTGGTGTCAGAGTGCACTTCTCTGAAAAGCACCTGATTGTCAATTCAGTAAGGATGCCAAGTGAATGCAGCGTAACTCCTTAGTTTTAGCACGCTAAGGGGGAAGCATCCCATCCTACAGCTCAAAAGGGAGAGGGGGTTGTATTCAATGTCACACTAAGGCACGCTAAGGCATTCTGTCACTAAAAGCATTTCTGACCCTCCAGAGCAGATTTGGGGATGACATAGGGATGCAGGGTCCAATTGCACTTGCATCATTGTGCTGGTTTTCACTAATGAAACAATCTGGTTTAATACAGCTCTGGATGTTTTGTTTGTCACTTTCTTTGCACACTGAAATGTCAAAATGAACACCTTTGACAACAGATTAAAAGGTAAAGGGACCCCTGACCATTAGGTCCAGCTTCCAGGTCATGTGGCCAGCATGACTAAGCCGCTTCTGGGAAACCAGAGCAGCGCACGGAAACACCGTTTACCTTCCCGCCGGAGCAGTACCTATTTATCTACTTGCACTTTGACGTGCTTTTGAACTGCTAGGTTGGCAGGAGCTGGGACTGAGCAACGGGAGCTCACCCCGTCACAGGGATTCGAATCGCCGACCTTCTGATCGGCCAGTCCTGGCTCTGTGGTTTAACCCACAGCGCCACCTGCGTCCCTAGTGACAACAGATTACATTTTGCCAATGATTAATTAGCTATTTCCCGGCTTCCTGATATGCTAAGGACATACAATCGTATACTGGGATAACCATCTTGCAAAAACAACACAAATCTTCATAGTAAGAGGGTCCCCATCCACACCAAACATGTAAAGCACTTTTGTACCATTTTAACCATTGTGGCTTTCCCCAAAGAATCCTGGGAACTGGGGTTAGTTAAGGTTCTCCTAGGAACTCTCAGCACCCTTAACCAGTTCCCAGGATTCTTTGAGGGAAGCCATGACTTAAAGTGACGTAAGAGTGCATTAAATGCTTGGAGTGGATGAGTCTCCCAGGCCTGTAGCATGAGAGGCACATCAAATATATTTGCCTCTCTATATAGAAGGCACCTCAATACATTTAAACATCATTACCTCTACAGGCATACAAGAGGGATATAGACTGAGGATTCACTGGCTTATTCCTCCCCACCAGCAAAGAGTGTAGATGGATTAATGATATATTTTAGGCTTCCTCCATATTCTGTGAGCTCAGAACAGGTTACAGTATTTTCAGTTATGAATAGATAGTACCTGCCCTGCTCCAGGCATATATCTTTAGACCAGATGTTTCTGTTTAGATCAAATCCATTAGAAGGGACAGACTCTCCAACCTGCGTACAAGACACAGTTTGCCCTTGAGCTGGCCAGTGTCCCCCCCCCAGCTCATTCACAATTCTGTGTCGCTCGTATGTGCCCATGACTGCCCTAGATCTGCGGCTCCCATAGCTTCTTTGTTCCATTGAATTATGGCCTTGAGAACACGGAAGGGAGTTAGCAGCAGGTGAAAGCTTATTTGCAATGATGTTACAACAACAGGGCTATTTAACTCAACAGTGGTTCTTCCACCTCCAGGTCCCCATCAATCTCTCAGATATTAATTATAGTCTGTCAAAGTCATACCTCTACCACATCACGAATTCTCTGCCTTGACCAAAGGGGGGGGGCAAAGGAAGGGGGGTGGAGGAAGCCTTCTCTCAAAAAACATGTAATGAGATTCAGGAAGCTCAGAGACACATCGAGAGCATGGCAATTTGGTCTTTGGCTATGAAACGAAACAACAACTTCTCCATAGAAGAAAAGGATGTCAGACTTTGCTGTCACCAGTGGTAGAATCTTTGCTAACAGCTTCCAGCTCTATTACGTAGTGACATTTTATATATATATATATATATACAGTCTTTGAGAGTTGAAAATGTGGTCTGCATACTTTTGCCTACTTCCATGACACAAGCATTTTGTTTAATACAGGGGTCAGCAAACTTTTTCAGCCATGGGCCAGTCCACTGTCCCTCAGACCTTGTGGTGCACTGGACTATATTTTGAAAAAAATAATGAACGAATTCCTATAACCGACAAATAACCCAGAGATGCGTTTTAAATAAAAGGACACATTCTACTCATGTAAAAACACGCTGATTCCCGGACTGTCCGTGGTCCAGATTTAGAAGGCGATTGGGCTGCATCCGGCCCCCAGGCCTTAGGTTGCCTACCCCTGGTTTAATCCTTGGTAGGTTTGCCAGTTCTCCTTAGGGCTGCAACTCTTGAGCTGGAGACTGTGATTAATGACATATTAACATCTCCAGGTCAGAGAGGCAGGATTTGGGTGTGCTGTCTTCTGTCTCCATGTTACAGGATACCATTGTCCTCCCTGCTTGCTGTTGTGAGCAGGACTACTGTTTTCGCCCCAGAATTAGCTGGGAAGGGAATGGCGAGGCATAGTGGCAGAAGACGCCTTTTCCTAAATGTGGCCTGTGAAACCTGGTACTAAAGAAAGAAGTGTAGCCTCCTGGGCAAGAGCTGGCAATCCTATTAAGGGTGTCTGAAGTCTGAGAGGTGATACATTCAGCAGAACCGCAACGTTTTTGAAAAAGAAAATTCAACAGTTCTGGCTAAATATAGTCAAGGATAATTTAAAGAATTGAACTGATTCAGAAAACTACCTCTCAATACGCTGGCACTGGCTTGGCTCAATCTTTCATGCTCCAAATGGAAATTGGGAATGAGAAGGGGTTGCAGGCTGTAAAAGGAACTTGCCCTTTAGCATATGTAAGTCCATTTCAAAATGCTTTTTGTAGTGACAGCATCATTGCTAGCCCTATCAAACCCTTGTGTATAACTCAGGAAAGTCTTCTTATAACAACCATTATTCTTGATATTTCTCAAGAATACCAAAGCAGCAACCAGTCAGCTGCTTCCTAAAATATAGATGAGCTCTCCAAAGGGCACTGAGAATTTTCCCATGGATCAATTCCCTCATTATTATTTTTCTCTGATGACGGGGCTGGTTCTTCCTCTCTAATTAACCATCAAGGCCATCTTTCTAGCTGATTTTGATGTAGCCCAATTTGCTATCATCCAGAATATTAATAATTAATAACAATAAATGGTTTTATTTACAGAACAGCCTTCTATTCGTGGCACTTTATAAACCCCAATGTAGACAAGTTGAAAACTTTTCAATGCCATTTAAAAAAAAAACATTTAAATAAGAGAAGGGCACGTGGCACAGAAACCAGTTGCAGTCACAGCAAAATTACCTGATTATCGAGTAATCAGGAAGCGCTGCAAGCATTTCTTCCGAGAGAGAGAAATAAATGAGGCAGGATGGGGGTGAAAACGTGCTTCTCCCAAATAAAACAATATTCACAACATTTGCTCTTGCATTAAGACCATTAGCCCTATAAGGCAGTGTTTGTGGTTAATATCAGAAGCAAAGGCTTCATGATCCAGGACAGGAATTTAAGCCCCAGACAGAAAAAGCAAAGATAATAAGGATGACCGTGTGTAAGGAATGAATGTGATGCAGTGAAAAAACTGCAAGAAGGGGGTTGCTGGTTTTAGGGGGCTCACCTTTGCCCGCAGTTCACTCACTTGTCAGGGAAGTCTCCCTAGTTACAGTTTGTCCCACCGTCCCACCCCTGTATATTACCAAATTCACAACCTTCACTAGCTGCAAAGTGACAATGGGCAAGCAAATGGTAACTGGCAACCACTGAGTACGAGCACACAACACTCCATTAGGTTTTATGAGGTTATTAAACTGTTCCAGCTCTGCCATAAAACATTAAGCCTCAAAAACTGCACCAAACTGTGAGAGCCATAATGGGAGGCAGGCAAGACTTTCTAGTCTCTACAGCTTTTACTACCGGGTTTTCCCACTGCGACTGCAATGCTCTCTGGTGTATAAAGTGACTGAATTAATGACTCTGGCAATTGAGAAAGAGGGGAAGTTGGGGCACAAAAAGGGGGAGTTACTGTCAGACTGATGTTGGCTAGAATTTGTGCACCTGACAAGCCCTGGCGACTGTGGCAGCTCTGAATTCTCCTGCAAGTCCTCCCAAACTCTTGCATTCAAATAGAGACAAGCAGTGATAAGCACAGCACAGACCTTTGCATACACGCTTTAAATAAATCATGAAATTAGCATATTCCAGTTACCCAAACCCATTTAAAATGCACCCTAAGACATGGATGATTAATGAGGAAGGCCTGCAAACCCGGCGACTAACATTACACCTAATATGCAACGAAGCAAAGATCATTCAGAAGTGATAGGTATGAAAAATAGTATAGAGCAAAATAAGATGAAGTGGAGTGTATAACTACAGGAGAGGGAGAAAGGTGACAGAAATTGTCACCACTCTGAGTGACAGGGAGCCAACTTCAACCCCCAAATTCAAGCTTTTCCAGCGTGATTATTTTAAACTCTGAATTATAACTGTGCAGCTTTTCGTGTGCATACTTTCTATTGTTGCTCTTTTCATCTTAAATTTTTGTAATCTGCCTTCGACTCTTTGGCTATATGGTGGCATAATAATCTTTTCAATTAATAAGCTTCATAGACTCCTCTGGTTACATTGTACGTACAGCTTTCTGCAAACTGAATAATGTAGTCTAATATCCTTATGTCATTCACAGTACTCCCGAAACCACATTAGGATCTGTAAAAAGACTAACATTTGTATCAGTCCATGTCATCCTTTAAATGTGGCAGAGAACAATAAGGATTATCAAGTACACTTCTACAATATCATTCCTGGCAATGAAGTTCTTGCCTATAGCCTTTCTTTGACTTCAGGGCTAAATTAGACACTATGGTGGACTATCCATGATTGGAAGGGTGGTTATATGTCCTACTTTTCACAAGAGAGTCCACTATTTAAAGGGTTGTCAGAGGATAGCGCTCAATTTGAAGGCGTGTCTAGCCAAAAATCGGGTTTGAAGATAATGAGCCATAAGAAGAGATAGCAAAAGATTCAAAGTGGCCCATCAGCCACTAGCATCTGGACAGCAGATTGAGCAACAAATGAGAACACAACAGTGCTATACAGTATCCATTCCCCCATAATGCTTGGGAGGGTAATCTTTCTGTAGGAGGATTCCACACTACACTAACTACAACAAATTGATGCATTGGCTGGAGAGAAGAATCCCGATACTGTGGTTTGAAAACTCATAAGTGAATACTCAGAAAAGAAGCACTTGATGTCTGGATTCCACAACAACTGTGCAATGATAGGGGGTGTGGGGTCTGGTAAGGCTCCCAGATAATTCTGGAGGACTGATCAATGTGCATTAGGACAAGCTTATTTGATCCTCTAGATGAGGGAAACACAATGTGATGCCTTCCAGATGTTGTTGGACACCAGCTCCCATCAACCCCTGCAAGCATGGTCAACGATAAAGAATGATGGGAACTGGAGGGCACAACATTGGCTGCCCTTACTATAGACATTCCAACATCCAGCACACCAACTCTCAGGCATGTCACTAAGCATCAAACTTTTCTAAAATGTGAATTGGCCAAACTAAA
The DNA here is from genome assembly GCF_965153285.1 of Podarcis tiliguerta. Taxonomy (NCBI): domain Eukaryota; kingdom Metazoa; phylum Chordata; class Lepidosauria; order Squamata; family Lacertidae; genus Podarcis; species Podarcis tiliguerta. The sequence continues at coordinate 41,518,971 of NC_139538.1, read as the reverse complement.
CATGATTCAGGAGATTCAGGATCTCCCATCAGATGTCAAAGCGATAAACAACTACCTGACATTCAGAAGACATCTTAAGGCAGCCCTGTTCAGGGAAGTTTTTAATGTGTGATATTTTAGTGTATTTTTGGTTTCTATGGAAGCCGCCCAGAGTGGCTGGGGAAACCCAGCCAGATGGGCGGGGTACAAATAATAAATAATAATAATTATTATTATTATTATTATTATTATTATTATTATTATTATTATTATTATTCCACTATTTATTTATTAATTCAAGGCAGCTGAACATGCTTTGTTTTCAGAGGTAGTGACTGACCCAAGATCTCCAATGAGCTTCATGGCTGTGAAGTTCTGAACCTGGGTCTTCCCGGTTCTAGATCAACACTCTAACCACTGCACCGCAATGGCTCCCATTTGCCTGGTGCTGAGGGAGGCAATGTTATGTCTTCAGTCTCCAAAGAACAGCAAGCATGATAATATCTCTCTCTCTCTCTTACACACACATTGCTGTCCTATGCTGTACAAGGGAGGCATGCTTTGAAATAACTACCCTTCCCTTACAGCCCACTGCCATTCTCCCCCAACAAACCCGGGGATTAAACCAAAGGTGTTAACAAAAGCCATTGTTCCTGCTCCCTTACCAAGAGAGGTTGCATTCCAGGAAGTAGATTAAGCAAGATTATATCAGATTTGGTTGTCTTCTTGATCTCCCTACCATTAAGTAACTGCAGAAATGTTTGAACAAGTATCATTCACAAAATGCAAGGAATTTTCAAGACGGCAGATTGTGAACCATTTTTTTCCAAAAATGGATGCAGTTCATAGATTCATCTCGCCAGGATCACTTCTGCAAACTCACTGAGCACTGGTGCCTCTGAAGGAAATTGCATTTGCAGAATAATTTCTACACACAGACACACACACACAACCTCCCTAGCCTCCATCCACACATGCAAGAGTTACTATCAGAGCTCAAGGATACAGACCTTGTGGGCATTTGCAGAATCAGAGTTCACAGACCTCAGCTGAAGCTGAACATTGGAAAATTTGGGGCAGATAAAAGAAAGAACTTCTTCCTGCAGTACTAGGGAACTTGCTCCCACAAGAGGTGGCTTTAAAAGAGGATTAGGCAAAGTCATGGAGGACAAGACGATCAATGGCTACTAGCCATGAGGGCTATGCTCTGCTTCCAGGAACAGATGTCAGATACCTCTGAGCCACTTGCTGGCAACTGCAAGTGGGCAGAGTGCTGCTGCTGCGCTCCATTACTTGCTTGTGGGCTTCACACAGGCATCTGGCTGACCAGGGGACTCTTCTTACATTATACTTCAACCAGGTCAAAGCACTTGAGGAGTCAAGCAGGGCCTGTGAGGCGTGTGGCCTGAGGAGAGTTCCAAGGGCCAGATAGACATGCCTGGAGGGCCACTTTTCACTCCTGGGCCTGAGGTTCCCTGCTCCTAGTTTAAGAGAACAGCAGCTCTACCCTTGTCTCCTGAGGACTGAATGACCCTGTCCCTATGGCAACGAGGCCCTAAGAAGAGAAGACCCTTAGGACCCTTGAATGTTTTGCCCTGCATGGGAAATGACAGGTTCTGTTCCTTTCTCTCCACCTCAGCACATTTTGATGAGCAAAATGGTTCCGGGAGGGCATTTTTTAAGGGAAAAAACAACCCTTCTAGAGCACCATGATTTCAGTCCCCTCCCCAAAACAAACATGCAGAGCGTCTTTGATCTTTTTTTCTTTTGAAACCCCCTCAAGAGATCCTGTTCACATATTTCCTGCTTCACTTCTCCTTTGGCCCTCTCTCTCTGTCCATATCATGAGAAAGTGGCAGAGTTAACCCATCCAGGAAGCCTAAAACCATCCTTCCAGAGCTCTCTTTGTTCTTCCTTCATCTCACACATCTTCACAAGGAAAACTAATGCTCTGGTTAGCTTTTGTTTCAGAGCTGGAGTCATCCACAGGCAATGGGGATGCCATCAGTTGAGCCCAGACACACAAATGCTATAAGATATAATGGGTCTCACAGCTATGTCTCTTTCCTCAGTTGCTCACCTCTGGCATTTCTCCAGGGAACAGAGAAGCCTCCAGTAAACTCTGCATCTGTTCCTGTCTCCTGCCTAGTGACACCAGATGCTTAAAAGCCATTTGCACTTCCCCATCTGGCCAATGAACTTGTCTTCCCCTTGACTGCTCGAAAAGATTCCACCTCTCCTTCTGATTTTGGCAATTGAGACTGAGTCACTCTCTGCGTACAATGCTACTGCTCTGTTTAACTGAGGTTGCTCTTCTGAAGTGCTCGCTCCACTACCAGAATCCCTAATAGAAAAAAGCCACTGCATATGACAAGTGTCTGGAGTTGCCTCTTTTATGCTCAGGGCATGACTGAGGAGCAAGGACTTCAGACACTATGTTCAGTTTTTGGTGGTGTTTGACACCAGACAGAGAACCACCCACATGCACCTGGGCCTTCTTATAGAAGCTAGTTGATATCTTTCTGACCAGTGATTTTGTCCTTAAGTTCAAGTAGAAACCACTGCTCTAAACCACATTGCAGGAGACCTGCTCTCAGCCCAATAATTTTTCACTTCAAAACAGAGAAACTAAAGGTTGCTATGCTTCAGGTTTGTTGGTCTTCTCAATCTAGACCGAAGCTCCTTTCTACAGCTGGCTGCCTTTTTGTCTGTCTGCTCTGGGCTAACAGCTACAAGTACAGTCTCTAGAAGAGAAGAAGAAGAGTTTGGATTTGATATCTCGCTTTATCACTACCCGAAGGAGTCTCAAAGCGGCTAACATTCTCCTTTCCCTTCCTCCCCCACAACAAACACTCTGTGAGGTGAGTGGGGCTGAGAGACTTCAGAGAAGTGTGCCTAGCCCAAGGTCACCCAACAGCTGCATGTGGAGGAGGGGAGATGTGAACCTGGTTCACCAGATTACGAGTCTACCGCTCTTAACCACTACACCACACTGGCTCTCTAGCTTTGTCCAAGGGCCTGCGCCAACCAGCAAGTGCCAGAACCCAGAGTTATTAAGAATGACTCCATCAAAGGTAGCTGGTGTGAGGAGTAAAAAGTAGGGAACAGATCACATCCAGTGTGGGAGGGCAAGGGAACACTCTCCTTGACTTTGGAGATATTGTTGTCACCATTCTGACCTAAACTTCTGCCCTTTTTAGAATGTTACCTGGAACTCAATGTCTGCAGGTAAGGAGGGAGCAACACTGCCATGGCAGGCACCAGACCTGTGTGCATGCATAGCAAGCTCTGCACATTCAGCTGCACATGTGAGGCTCTCTGCACATGTTATAATGAACTTATAACAGAGAGCCTTGTGTATACAGCTGCACTCTCAGGAAGCACATTATAATGAACACACCTAGGTTGGGAGAGCTGCCTGCTTCAGCCAGTCATTGTCTCACACTAACCTACCTCACAGGGTTGTTCAGAAGATAGCATGGGGAGAACCACCATTTGCACTGCCCAGAGATCCTCTGAGGATGGACGGACTATAGATAAAATATACTAAATAAATGTCAGAAAGGGGTTTTGTAAAGCAGAGAGATAAACACATACAGTCATACCTCGGAAGTCGAACGCCTTGTGAGTCGAACGTTTTGGCTCCCAAATGTTGCAAACCCGGAAGTGACTATTCTGGTTTTCAACCCGAATGTCCGACGTGGCTTCTGCGGCTTCCGACTGGCTGCAGGAGCTTCCTGCAGCCAATCGGAAGCCATGCCTTGGTTCCCGAACATTTTGAAAGTCAAATGGACTTCCGGAACAGATTCTGTTCGACTTCCGAGGTACGACTGTATAGGGATTCTACACACTCCACTCCCTCAACATCGAATAATTATATTGTATATTATAATATATTATAATTATTACCTCTGTATTGGGAAGTTTCTAATATTTGATGTTTTATTATGTTTTTATATGTGTTGGAAGCCACCCAGAGTCTCTGGGGCAGCCCAGGCAGATGGGCGGGGGTATAAATAATAAAATAATAATTTTTTTATTTATATAGAAGTAGGGAGTATGGTAGGGATAATTGCTTTTCTTTCAACTTGTTATTTCTGCTGCAAGTAGCAACTAAAGTCCCATTCACTGAGAAGCTCAAAATCATTGGAGAAATGCCTGGTAGTGTTGCTGTAAGAAATGGTGTAGCAAACGCACTCTGCAGCAGAGTCACAAACTGCCACGTCTGGGGACCACAGTATCTGCTTTGTAGGTAGAACAGCAGACAATAGGCCCGCAATATTCGTTAGGAAATCACCAAGGGCTAATTTGGATGAATGAAATGTTTACTGGAGCCATAGGTGTAATAAAATCCATTACTGATACAAATAAAAGTTTTATTATTTGGTAATGGTTCCATACATACATGTGAGCATACACATGCACATGCACTGAGAGGCAGAGATTATGACCGTCCACCCACAGAAAGCGCCTTCTCTGTTGGCTCTCCCATCACAGCTGCTTCTGCTTGGCAATCCCTCCCTGGAAAGTGATCACTGTTTCCACCCCTCTACTCAAAATCCATCCAGATCCTCTCTCTGTGCAAAACACACACACACACACACACACACACACACACACACAAAACCAGGCTAAGTAGCAGCATTCCCTCTGCCAACATGTGCTTTGACTAGCTGTCTTGAAAGGCGCAGCATGGCCAGTATAGAACTAACAGATTTTCTCAGTTTGGGGGGATGCAAATGGAGCTGAAACAGGCAGTTTCAAGAACCAAGCTCCTGCTTCGGGAAGTTGAGCTGGGGCAGGTTGTGTGTTTATTTACCTGCCTATGTTGATTTTCTTGTATGTTTTCAGGAAAACTGACAAAACACATTTCAAAGAAGAAGAAGTTGGGGAAAGGCTTGTTGATCTATTCTACAAGCGACTTTTTTTTGCTGAAATGGAAAGAGCACTGAAAAAACATTTAAGAAACAATGTGCGGTTCACTGGCTAAGAATTCTGTTGGCTCATCACTTTGCTCAGCTATAAAACCCAGTGGGCAACCTTCAGTCTATAATCCCTATTTATCAGCCTAGCCTAGCCCAGAGGGTTGTTTGTGGGCTAAGAAAAATCCTGTTCTGAACTCCCTAAAGAATGAAATACAAATAATAACTAAACCCCTTTCACACTTACTCAAAGTACTTGCAGCTAAGCTACATTTACAAGGGCCACTCTGTGGCACACTTAAGGCAAGTATATCTCTATATTTTAAAATGTGCCATAAAGCAGAGGGCAGAATTGTATTTGTAGGGAGCCTCTCGACCTGCTGCTGGGAAGTGTCCCCTGGAGGCAAATCCTGCTGCTTTACTGCCCATTATTGGGGCTTCCTTCATGCCTGGGATGATCCATCCCTGCTAACAACCTCGGCTTCCATCAATACAAACACTGCATAGTTTTTTAAACTAATATTTTTCCAGCATGCAATTCCATGGAGAGGCGAACACAGCGTTGCCATGGCAATGCATAGACAGCATCTGCCTGGGAAGTAGCTGAAGGGAGAAACTGGAATAGAATTGCAAATTCCCCACAACCCAGGGAAGGATCTGAAGGAAAGGAAATGCAACATGACTGCCAGTGTGATCCACCACAAGCCTACCACGCTGTTTCAACACGGGAGCACCTTCTGCCAAGCTAGGAAGCTCCCTGGTGGGATCTGAACTCCCATTTCAGCTAGATAAGCTAGATGTACTTGCCTGCCTGCCTTGTCCGTCTGTCTCACTCATTCACTCACTCACTCACTCACTCACTCACATAAAGTCCAATAGGAAACCAGAGGGCCTGTTATTCATTTGCTACTTGCGATGCCTAGCTTACTGCAATACATCAATGTGAACATATGTGAGTGAATACTGGGAAAGGGGACCTTCTCTTGGCTCCTAACCATTGCAATACAAACTCTCCCCCTCCCCGGTAGTACCACAAAGCAACAGAAGGGAAAAATGAGGAAAAATTTCCCTTGAAATCTGATCCATTTACCTAGGCGCACAATACTAACAAGCACAGAAATTCAGAACTTGCAGGCTGCGGCAGTGCTAGCAAAGCAGGATCCCAGTGCCCCTCAACCAACTCTTGCCCCCAAGCGGCTTGTTTAGAATTGATGCCAGCTTAATCCCTAGGCGGCTGGCATGCCATTGGCAATCCTGTGCCCAGTTCCAAAGCAATATGAGGAAAGGGCCAGAAACCTCAGTCATCTGGGTGGCTAAATGCTATCCAAGCATGCTCAGCCCTCACACTCTCCCCTCCCCTCTATATGTACACACACAAAACCTTATTTCTATGTTTTAGGTTGCAGGCTGGAGTCTGATAGCTGCCAAAGCTGTGAAACGCTTCTGGGTTCGTTCCAGCGCCACACCTGCCATTCTGCTCTGTGCAGCACGGCTGGCATTAAATGTGGGCAGAAGGCAGTCTTTTACCATTCCAATTTTACAGTCTCATGGTTCCCTTTTGAGCAGCATCCTACACTCTGTGGATCTCTTGCCTAATCCGCCCAGAGATGCTGGATTAAGGAGACACTCGACCCTCAAAGTCTCTGCAGCTGCCTTTCACTATTCAAACAACAAGCAACTTGGAATGGAACATACGGGGAACGGTGAAGCCGCATGATAAGAGACAGCTTTACTCTGACAAAAAGGGAGAGCGGGAACATACTGCAACTGTTGCCTAGATCAGGGGATGGCTGTGGCAGCGCACATATTGCACAAGGGAAGCAGCATGCCATGAAGCAGGGATACAAGACAAGAGGAAAGGGTAGGAAAGATAGTTTCGCTAGACTATGGAAGTGACAGGTGTGAATCTTGGGGAAGAGGCTGCTCAGTTTTAAACTCTTGAAAACACATGAAGTAAGACCATAAGAAGGTCCCTGCTGGATCAGGCCAAAGGCCTGTTGAGTCCAGCATTCTGTGCTCATGGTGGCCAACCAGGTGCCTGTGGTAGGTTTAGCAGCATCATGGCACTTCCAAAGGGCCATCCCTTCCATTAGGCAGACTGGGGCAATTGCCCTGGTCAGCAGTGGTTTTTCATCCCTCAGACGCTTGCCTTGCTACCTGCCCATCACTGCTGCCCGCTTTTCTTTTGGGGGACTCTCCAGAGTGCCCACCACATCCCTGGACTTTGCACTGAGGCCACGTGATCCAGAGGGATACATTCAGAATGGGGATGAGTTCAGAGGATACACAACACAGCTATGTGGACAGGGCAGAAGAACCTACAAGCTTAATTGTCTATGGCAGTGGTTCCCAATTAACTAAGGAAAGAGAACCTCCTGTTTTTCATAAGCCAAGCCATGGAACCCCTACTTTTGAAAATGCTGATATCACTGTGATAGTTTCTGTAATGTGAATTGTGCCACCATACCCTCCAACACATCCTAACGCAAAACCGGATCGTGGGTCTTCCAGGCCACATTCTCACATGAGTCATGTGACCCATGCAAGAGCAGGATGCCCCAAAATGGGATATCCTTGCCAGTTGATGGGCATGTGCCACAGACTTCTTGGGGTCCTCAGATTGCCAATTGGGAACCACTGGTTGATGGCATAAGGTAGCTTTAGGAGTGAATTGTTCTGTATTTTTATTCTTGCATTATATAAAGAACATCTATATTTGATGTATCCCAAAAAGGTATCCTTTGGTATGCCTGGCCGATTTCAAATGAGAATCTTTGTTCTGACAAGGCCATCTCTTCTACATGAGGTTTAATTTCCGGAATGTACAAAACCTAATTTACACATGTGGGCCATTTCAACATTTAAATATTCAAGTCCTCTCAGCAGGCTGCCATGATTTAGAGAACAATAGTTCTAAGGCATCAAGAACAGGCCTCAGTTAGACAAATACCTTCCGTGTGAATCACAGTGAAATTTGAAGAATTTCTTATCTTGAAAAGCTTTTGAAGTACACACAGCACGATGATTTACATGAACAAAGACAGTCCAGGGCTGAATAATGGTTTAATGTATATTCTTGCCCTAACAGTAAGGGGACATAGGAGTCACTGTAGCCTGGTCATTTCCCACACCTTTCTGGCAACACGCGAAGAGAAGAAATGCATGCACTGGCCGCCTGAAAAATGGCCACTTCCCATTCTGACATTGCTCTGCTGGTGACGCCGCAGAGGAAAGATATCATGTCTATTGGCCTGGTTGTTTCCTTTCCACCATTGCCAAAGCAGCATGGGGAGCACCACAGCACAGTGAGTCTGCCTCCTGTCCATTTAGGTTTTAAAAGAATTGGGCCTTTCACAATGTTTGGGTTTTGTTTCGAACAAGGGTTCGCTTTTCACTTGATAAGTTGTCAACTCACCATACGTCATGCATGCCATACCTCTAAGACCAAAAATACTGTGTCACAGGCTCTGCTTCTGACCAGAACTTCTAGACTGAGTGTAACTTCCCACACCATCTGTGTCCTGCCATTGTGCCTGTCAGTGGTGGCTAAAGCTGCACTCCTAGGTCCACTCACTGGGGATTAAGCCCCACTGAACTCAAAGGGACTTACTTCTGAGTAGACATCAGTGGCGTAGCGTGGGGGCGGCAGGGGGGGCCGGCCACACCGGGCGCAACATCTGGGGGGGCGCGCTCGCACTCGCAGCTCTCTGCCCCCTGCTAAAATCCACGGGTTAGGGGGCGCAAATTACTTGCCTTGCCCCGGGTGCTGACAACCCACGCTACGCCACTGATAGACATGGATAGCTTTGCACTGCCAAGTCAAAGCTTAGGGTGGCATTCAATGCTACTCCTACTCAGAAAAGACCCACTGAAGTCAATGAACATGACTTTCTTAAATACAACCTGAGAGGGAAGAATTCAACATTGCACTAAACCAGTTTCAACAGCACAAGTATTTTTGCTTGCCCAGCAGAAGAACCTCACCTCTCCTCCCCCTGCACACTGTTCAATGGATTATCCCGACCCCCACAGGACTGATTTGATGGAGATGGCACACAGGGAGAGAGTGGAAAGCCCCACTGCTCTAGGGGGAGCCCTTGTGAGGGCTCCTGCTAGCAAAACCACTCGTTTGAATCTGGTCCTTGGTGTTTAGCCAATAGAATATGTTTGCATTAATTTATTTTCTGTGCCTGGTTCGATGCATGTCTATCTGTGTGGGTACTGGGTACTCAATTTAATTTGGTTTTAGTATCTTGCAGAATGTAGTTTGTTCCGAACGGCATAACAACATCCTGAGATTGTTGTTGCTTCTCACATGCATTGCTTTCCTGCCAAAATATTGCCCTCCACACACCCTTACAAGCTTGAGATTTATTTATTTCTAAAGACAGGCAACATGATGGCACACAGGTTTAAAGAGTGGGTCCCATATATTTCCATCACTGGGAAACAGCCAAAGAGAAACAAAAATTTATATACGTAAGTAGCTCCTAGAGATCTAGCTTCAGTGATCAGAAGCCACTTCTCTCAAAAATAAAAATAAAACGTTTTGGCTGACCAGCAATATCCAAGGCAGGATAACAGTGGCAACTGCCCAAAGAACTAGAGAAATATAGGATTTCAAATCAGGCAAAAGCAGGATGGGGTGGAGAGGAAGTGAATATTATCTCATAGATGGCCAAAATGTTTGCTCAAGGCTCAGCAGCTTTCTAAATGGTGAAGAGCCATTTTTAGTCAAACTTTCAGTGTGTCACCATTAAGGGAAGATTGTTCCTCCACTGCAAAAACGCAAAACTCGGACCAGGGGAAACCAACTTAAGAGTTATTGGTTCCGTTCAGATATCACTCCAAACCATTGATTGTGCTTACCATAGCTTAGAACTCAAACTGCAGTTCAAGCTTCAAAATGTACAACAAGCAAATCATGATGTAGAAATGCTTGTCTCCTTTTGTTATCCCACACACACATCCCCAACACATACACACAGCTTCATAAATTCCTAAGTTCACTCCTGTCTCCATGGTGAAGCAACCTCTCTATAGACAGACTGATGGTTGTAACTATGGTTTGTCAATATAAATATTCCAGGCCATGGTTTAACAGCCCACTTCAAATCAATGTTTCTGATTCTGGTTGCTGGCAGATCAAAGCCATGGTTTGTCCAGTAGATGAGTACATGCTGAGGTGGAGCTTTGAAGCCACCATCTAACATTCGTGCTGTTGCTTTTTGCCAGGATAGAGAGGCAGCGAGATTGGGAATGTGCGGCTGCAGCTGAAGCAGTCTGAGATGGGTGGCAGCAGTCCCACTGATGCAACCACATATCCCCAACCTCACTGCCAACCCACACCAAACCAAACCAAGCAGTAGCAATGCCATCATCAAGAGGATGGTTCTTCCCCACCACACAAGCTGCTACTGAGTTTGTCAATTCAGACATCAAGACAAACCATGGTTAAACTTCATTAAGCATGGCCTGACATGATGTCTGAATTGTACCACCATACCTTTAGCCTTCAGCCTTGAGCCATCTTTTCATCGCATCAGTCTAAGGGCTGATTTCTACAACACATTTGCTACTCAGAATGAACACCTGCATTCTTTTTCAAAGTATGAATCTTCATGGGCATTATAGCATGTTAACAGGCCTTTGCAGATCCAACTAGCAGCAATTACAGCAACTGGGGAAAGTGCCACTGTGATCACAGGAATTGCTTCCAGCAGTATCCATTATTACCAAATTTATACTGCCCATGTGGTGGTGCTTTTTGTTTCTGTTTGAGAAGAAAAAAACCTTTATTTCATAAGCATATTACAATAAATTACAATGCATTTAACAGTTAAATATTAGATTTAGCATATATTAAGAATCTTAGGATGGATTGTACAAATATATATTAAAGTGAATAAAGCTGCTAGCCATCATTTTTCATCCAAACCTTTCATGGATTACGAACACCTAATTAACTAAATAAATGCATAAAATTTACACCTTGCCCTGAAATGTGTAATTCTCTCTTCAAATATTGAGTTACCAGACATCATTTGTCCAAAATTGTGTGACAAAATGATTTCTCTGCACATACATCATTCCACATCATTCAGTTAACTGTGTTGTGTTTCAATCCTCTTTGTTGACAAAGGAGCCTTGGAAGTTTGAACATTTGGAGCGAATCAGAACCAACCAACTATAATCCTCTCTTCTATGGTTGTGTACACACATGTAGCCTTTGAAGTGCACAGGGATTCCACCCCCCCCACACACACACAGTGGGCTTTTGTACATTATGGTTCACAATTGTACACACCTTCACACAACAAATGTTATTTAAAGTGGCAGTTATCATCTGTGCTATTTGTACAGTGTTAGAAACTCAAATATATATGCTAGGTGTCAAATGGTTCCTTAAACCAGGGTTACAGTCACCAAAACAGAATGCCTAGTTGTCGTTTAGGGGCTAGACAACTCAAAAGTTGTATTTTTCAATACGACTTTTTGGTTCCTGAAATTCATTCTGATTGTGCAGATAAAATATAACAGATAGAATTCTAAAGGACATGTTGCTAGTGTTTGAAAATAGTCATGCCCCAAGGATTCCCAGGCATGCACCTCCAGGTGGTGGACATGTCTAGAGACATCCTAGCGCCCAGGCACCTTCACTTCATCACAAGTGGCTGATACCCAGGTGCAAAATGAGCTTGGTGCCTGGCAAATTTTGAATGCTGTTTGTACATGCAGGTGGGCACGTTTTCAGACTAGTGCTCAATAGTGTTCTCCTGTCAATTAAGTGTTTCCACAGACCTTTTTTCAAAGAATAAATATTTTTAACCGCCTTTTGAAAGAGAGGGGCTGAACGCTGGTATGATGATATTCAGAAGATGTAGAAGGGTATAAAGTGATAGCTAGGTTGCTGTACTGTTTCGTGTTTGCTTCCTTCATTCATAGAGAAGGTGAGCTTGATGGGGGGGGCAGCCCTGCAACAGCAAGTACGCCTGCCCCAACAGGTGACCTGAGAAAGCGCTCTCTTGTGCACATATGCATGATGCAAGCACTTGGGAAGCGCATTCTTGGTACAAAACTGTTTATAACCATTCTGGTAGAATGTGCTTTAGGTTGCCATATAGTGTGGGACAGGAATGGCATTCTATGTGCAGCACTGCGAAAAAGCACCGGCATCCAGCACTGAATGCACATTATTTCACAGTGTGTACACACCCAATCATTGGCTGGGATCAACAGGGCAAGGTAACGCCTCTGGATTAGAATCATAGACTTTGAGTATCATCTGGTTCAACCACCTGCAGTCCAGGAGTATGCAGCTGCTACATATGGGGACTGAGCCTGCAACCTTGGCGTTATCAGCACCACGCTCTAACCAACCGAGTTAGAGATATCTAATGGTCAGATTTCTCATCAGATGGTGGAAGGAAGTTTTCAGTGCTTTTGTAATCCTAACACCGTTCCCCATCCCATTTCTTTCTCAAGGAGAGATGTCGGTAAAACTTCTGGGGCCAGTCTAAGGGAAGATGTATCCCTCTTTATGCCCATACAGAGTGGGTAGGTCTTACCCTCTCAATAGGCTGTCCTGCCCACCTGTCAAAGTTAGTCCATGGAAGAGTGAGACAGATAAAGAATCTGGCCCCCTTGGCCAAAAAGATTCCCCACCTCTGAAGTAGGATGGCCATGAGAAGTAGTGCTCCAACTGTGAGTGACAATTGAGGTCCCTCTTGTCAAAACAGGAACGGTAGCCCTTCCTAGTGTTCTGGCATTTCAGATCTGAGCCAAGTTCCGTGCTTGTGGGCAGCACCCTCATTCTACACTCACAAAGCAGCTCCCCGTGGCTGTGCCATGATAACAACTTCCATGAAGGTGATTAAGGTGCCAGAGAAGGAAATGCTGTTAAAGAAGGTGCCCTTTTAAAGAAAGTGTCCCGCAGTGCTACTAACTGAGTTCACCAAGCTTGCTTTGTTGTGCATAGGAGCATCTACAGGGCCCTGACCTAATTAGGCTCACTCTGAGGGCACTAATTGGTTTGTAGAAGAAATGATAATAGGAATGGGTGGATTGCCTTGTAGGAGATCCTCACGACACACAACGGACCAGGCCTGCCTTAGCACCTGGGATATGGCTTCTGAAACTCTTAGAATGTGCAGTACTTCAAGGGGGGGGGGCTGTTGTCCTCCCACTCCACTGCCACACTTGGAGCTGGGTAGATGGATCATATCCCCATGCCTGGCCCAATAATGAGCTCAGACAAGAGCAAAGATGATATCCAGAAGCAGGAAAGCTTTGGTGCCTTGGTGCGGAGTTGTCTTGAACCATACCGACCAGAGACAAAATGTTACCCTCACAAGAGACCAGGAAAAGGGCTGCATCTAAATAAAACTGTTATAATTACCCGCTGCGAGAATATTCATGGTACTACCTTTTATGCAAAGTTGCTTAACTTCAGGTTCAGGATCTCTCTGGGCAGTTAGGAGCGTACCCGCTGCCCACCAAGTTTCTGCTGCACCTGATGCTCATAGGAATCTTCCACATTCACATTTTACACCACATGCCACCCCCGTTCTTTTCTAGGTTACCCTGCAGTCAAGCATAAATCTGAAAGAGTATCCTGCACATGAAGCCCCGTCCCAGCCTGTCTGGCGACAGAGGGAGACATTCCTCAGAGGAGATCAAGAGACAGCAAATTGGGTGGTGGGGAGAGCAGTAGGTCAGCCTTCCTCCCCCTCCAGATGTTTGGGACCGCAACAAGCTGTGCTTGTCCGGGGCTGACGTGAGTTGTAGTCCAAGCCATCTGGAGAGCGCCAGGTTGGGAGAGGCTGGAGGGAGGCTAGGAACAGAGATTAAGGGGCTTGAGCAGAGGCTCTGGGGGAGCCCAGACAGCAATTGCACAGGAGCTGCAAGGCAGGCTCAAGGGTCCTGACTCTCTCCTACTGACTTTGTCCGTTCCGTTTCTAGCTGCTTTCAGCGTAAAAGCAGAAAAGAAACGGAAAGAATCGCAAGGCCTTAAGAGGTGCAAGGAGGGAATATCCTGCTTGACTGCAATAAATCCAACCACTCAGCCCCCTTGTTTCCCCCCAGCCTAAACAGCACGTTCCAGTGCTGCATTCTGGTGAATTATTTAGCATCCCCTCCAGCTTTTTACTTCCCTTTGCACCCCCCACCAAAGCAATGGACACAGTCAGGCTGCTGCTGCGGAGGAGGAATGAGGAGCATTCCAGCCAGCATTAAGTAAGTGTGTAATGAGGAGGGGTCTGTGTGTGCGTTAATGATCAGCCCCTGTTCCAGTTGAGCTCCCATTCCCTCCCCTCCCCTCCTGCCTTTATTCTGGATAATTCAGAACCTCACATGCAGAGATGAAAGGCACACAGAGTGCCTGGGCTGCCATTCCCTTGTCTGTCTCTTCCACCCCATGTTCAAACCCCTCCCCAATTGATCTCCCCTTTATCTGCCTGGTATTCTGCTTTTGCCATGGATATTGCCTGAGTGGGAAGGGTTGGTCATGGGGAGAGGATTTCTGCCCCCCCCCCATGGATCCTCTTTCTTCACCCCTCATTAAACTGTCGAAAGAGGGGGCAAAGGGAGAGATGGGAAAGGACAGCCACCAGGGCTGCAGGCTTGGCTAGAGACAGCAAGCCCCCTCCTGTAGGGGTTTGGAAGATTGCCGCTCAAGACTCCATGGTCCAGATTCCATCTTCCACACCCACCTCCTCCGGCTCCACAGAGCTCCTATGTCTCAAAGGTCGCATCCACAGTTCAAGTCCATTTCTTCCCTCAAAGAATCCTGGGAGCTGTAGTTTGCTAAGGGTGCTGGGAATTGTAGCTCGGGGTATGCAATTTGCAGTTCCCATGATTGTTTGGGGGAAATAAATGCATAGCGTGGGTGCACCCTTATCGTGTCAGATACACTTACGTGGAGTGGCCAGTTATACAAGGGGTAGGGAAGGGGGCTACGCTCCTAAAGAGGACTTGACCCTCTCCTCTCACTCCTAAGCTCCCATTTTCCAAGGAAGGGCCCCCAAAAAGGCATCCATCTAGCTCCACAGAAGAGGAGGCAGTTTCCCCAGAGAGTCTTACTAGAGCGGACAGAACACGAACAAACATACACACACTGCATGCAGATAAGTGGAGAAAATAAGCAGCCCCCGCCAGCCGGCCCACAGGAGATTCACACCCGCGTGAACGCGCCAGCACACACATACGCGTCCACGGTGCGTGCTCCCCGTTTCTGGAACCTATCCGAGCAGCCAGCTCGTGCAGCTAAAGTTAGCCTGGTCCCGGGCATCTCACGCGCTGCAAGGAGGCGCAGCGCAACGGCCGGATCGCGCCCAGCAGGAATCCCCCCCCCCCGACCCGCGCTGCTCTAAACCTGACCCAGACCTGCAGGCCACCGGACTCTGCTGCACGTGTGAGAGGCGGGGTGGGTTGGGGAGACGTTATACACCCACCCAATGGTTTGGGAGGGGGGCACACCCGCACGGGCGCGCGCCGCAGTTCCCTAACAAAGGCAATCGAGTGATTGTTCCCGGAGACTCCGAAGGGATCTGCGGCGGCTGCCTCAGCCCGACCCAACTCCCTCCCCACGTCCCGACTTCCCCCAGAGGGAGCATTGTCTGCCCCCCATCTCGGACCGTCTGAGCGCGTCTCGCGGTGGCACATCCTAAGCGGCGGGGCTCCATTGTGAGGGCGGGAGAGGGGGTGTGGCGGCCGGCACCGGCGGAGCCCCTGCCCGAGAGAGGGGCCACCCCCAGGACCCCCCGGGGTCGCAAACGTCTCCCCCTCCCAGGCCCGCGATCCGCCCCGCCCCGCAGCACTTACAGCCTTTCTGCGCTCCTCGGGATGTTCTTGGGGACGCTGCGGAGCCCCAGCCCGTGACAGTCGACGGTGGTGCCGCTGCAGGCGCACGGCGCGGGACAGGCGCTCGCCCGGACCCGGCAAAAGGCCGCCCAGGCCAAGAGGCAGGCTCCCGCCCGCAGCCACACGCCGCCCGACGCCGCTCGCTTCACGGGAGCCATGCTGCCTGCGCTGGCTAGCGAGGGGCTGCCCCGCACATGATCGCACGGCGCGCTCGCCGAGGCGGCGTGGAGAGGCTGCCTTCTGGCGCAGGCGGGCGACCCCGGCTGCTGCTGCTGCTTCCACTTCGCGCCTTCGTCGCCTGTCCGGGTCGCAGGAGGAAGAAGCTCCGGCCGCCCGGCAGGGTTAAGCACAGGAACACGCGTTGCCTTCGCGTCTCGCTGCCTCGCTCTCAAAGACACACATCGGGAGCCCCCGTCTCATCCATCAAGCCCAGACAGCAGGAGCAGCCTTGGCTCCGCCCCCGTCCCCCCTTCAGTCTCCTCACCCGCCTCGGGCGCACAGATCTCTCCCCGCCACCGCCACCCAACCACCCACCGTCTTCTCCGACAGAGGGCCGGGAGGGGGCGAAACGGGACAAGAAAGGCGCGCACTGTCTGCCCAGGGAGCAGAGAGGAGGCTCCCACATAACGCACTCGCGGAACCACCAGCCAATTGGCAAGACACTTCCGCGGAAGAGAGAGCTACACACGTACGTGTGTATACACACCCACCCAGCGAAGCACACGCTCTGAGACTGTGTCGTGGAGAGACGCAGTCACGCGTCCTGTAAAGATGCACATAGAGTAATACAGGCAGAGAGCGTCCGAAAGTAGCAGGACAGACACAGAGGCCCAGAGAAGAAGAGTCGCCCTCCGTACTCAGACACACACACACAATGGGATTGAGGTGTCCTTTGTGATAAACAGGTTTTTTTGTGTATGATTTCTGTTGATAGGTTGTGTTTTGATGTAAAACTCTTTGAGGTCACAATCTGATCTATACAACAACACAAAACAAACCATATTGGCTTTTCCCACCATCTCACCCCATCAGTGAGTCCACCCAACTCCCCTTGAATAAATGAGTGCTTTTAAAGGCTTATTAGCTCTATTGCCAGGGTGAAACTTACAGGGTGGTGTAAGTTTCAAAGGAAGACTCTCTGAAAGTGAATTGGCAAGCTAGGGTGCCATGCCCTTTTGGGAACAGAAGGGAATCTGAGAATACCCTGAGCTTTCAAGTATCAATGAGGCTGAAAAACAAAGGGATGTAACCTTAAGATACCTGGAATCGCATCAGCTTCTCAGGTGTAGTGGGGGGGGTGTGGGTGTCCAAGCCTAATACTAGGCCACCACTGATTATCTCTCATCTACTCCTATATTGACTGTTGATGCCAATTATAGACAGGTAACACATCCACCTGGGCATGCTGGTGTCCTCCCAATAAGAATTTCCAAGCACCAGTCTAAGATCTCAACCTCCTCTCCATATTCAAATGGACTAGAATCTGGGTGTCATCTGCTTATTAATGGCACTTCACCAAAAATCTCCTAATGACAGCTCCCAGAAGCCTCATATAAATGTTAAATAGCATTGGGGCAAGATGAAATCCAGTGGGACAGACACCACAGGAAACCTCCCATCATGCCAGACTGTAGCCCCCCATATCTACTTTCTGGAAACAGCGCTAGAGGTAGGAGTGCAACCAATGCCCTCAAGCCCCACCTCCTCCCTGAGATGCTCCAGAAGGAAACTATGGTTAACAGTATCAAAAGCCACTGGGAGATTGAGGAGAATGAGCAGGGTCATACTCCCCTCAAATCTCTCCTGACAAATGTCATAAACCAGGGTGATTAAGGCAGCTTAAGTGCCACAAGCAGACCTAAAGCCAGGCTTGAATGTCTCCAAGTAATCAGTTTCCTCCAAGCAGGCCTGAAAGTAGACTGGCAACTCTCTATTCTCCGCAGCAATAATTGTTAACACTTCTTGGTCCAGGGAGGTCTCCTTAAGGATGGGACAGACCACTGCCTCCTTCATCTACCCCTTCTCCAGTGAAGTCCCTGAACCTACCCAGTCTACTCCCTACGACTAGCTCTAAGAAACCAAGATAGGCAAGGCACAAGGAGGCAGGTGGTTGGCTGCACTTCTTAAAGCAACTTGTCCACATCCTCAGGCTGCAATAATGTAAACTAATCCAGTATAGATGGAACAGGCAGTACTCTAGACATCCTCATTGGACTTGCTCAAATTGTAGCATCCAATTTTTCGAAATCTGAGCAATTCTGTCTCTAAACAGCAACAATAACTCTTCAAATGCTGCTGATTGATCCCATCTCCAAAGATCCTGCTTGTTTGCCACAAATGTTGGTCTCCACAACCAATCCATGGGTAGCATTCTGCTGACTATTTAGGGTCGTTCTGCTTACTATTTAGGGTAGCCCACAATTTATTTGTCTGTTTAGGTGTATATTACATCCCACATACCTATTCATTATGCAAAAAGGCAGACTCATTCATTAGGCAGTCTTAGATTCTGACTGGTGGTAAATCTGGAGCCTACGGTACTAGATTTGGCAATTTTTTTGGTACATTTTTCTTACTAGAAGCAGGTGCAAATTTGGCAGCGAGGAGGAAATACCTATTTGCATGCAATGCAGACACAGCACCAACTTGTAAGTCTTCCTTAATGACAGCTAGAGAGAGAGGCTAACCATATGCACATGTGTAGGTTGCGAAAGACACAGCCAACTTGGCGTTATCACCTCAGTCAACAAAAAAGCAAATTCTAGATTAAACTTCTAAGTTCTTATTTTGTTGAATATGACTGCCTGATAAGGCTAGCACCATTTTTAAGGTGCTCAAAATACGAATAGTGAAGCCGTTCTACCTATACATCAATATATAGCTTTCTCCACTTTATTCTGTTTACTCTAAATTGCTAAGGGCTGTCCATTTATATTTAAGCACATGGGTATCCTAGGTACAATTAAGGTGTATTCAGCATGCATAAAGACATGCATCATTTGAGCAGTAGGCTCACTGTGGAAACACACTCAGTAATTTTTGTTCTGCGAAAGGTACCATTTTCACTCCCAGATCAAGCTCAAAGAAACTCATCACTGTTATACTCTCACAGGTTCAGGGAGGTCTTCTTGAGGAAGGAGTACAGCACTGCCTCTTCCAAAGCAGTTGGCACATTCCCTTCTTGAAAGGTGGAATCAGCCACCCACAGTCATTCCCCCTTGACTAGCTCTCACAAGCCAAGTGCAAAGGTTGAGATTTCAGGTGGTAGGCCAAACACTTTAAAGAATCTTGTCTACAACCTTGAGCC
Source organism: Podarcis tiliguerta (assembly GCF_965153285.1). Classification (NCBI taxonomy): domain Eukaryota; kingdom Metazoa; phylum Chordata; class Lepidosauria; order Squamata; family Lacertidae; genus Podarcis; species Podarcis tiliguerta. Next base: position 41,499,903 of record NC_139538.1, on the reverse strand, counting down.
TCATCAAGGAAAACTTATCCCAAACCAGACGAGAGCAATACAGACCAGTAGTTTAGACCTTTTCAGGCCCAGGACTCACTTTTAAACCCAACATGCATTTGGGGACGCATTTTGTAATCTCGTACCACATATTTGCATGGTGGTAGAGGGCACCTGCTGCAACCCACCTTGGATCAAGTTGAAGACCAGTGCTCTGGACACCCCACTAGACCTGTCATAAGCTCAGCCCAGATGTGAGCAACTTTGCCACCAAAGTGCCTAGCAAACCTGTCTCAACAAGAGTCAAAAGGTTCCAGTCTATTGCCCTTCAGGGAAGTTCCCGCCAACCCCATCACCTCTAAGAAAAGTTCTGCTGGACAACTTCTTAAGGCCTCCTTCACTGCTATGTGGTAGGCATGATTATGCAATCTTGCCTATGCTTGGTTGCATTTGATGCAATATTTGTACCACCTTAGCCACCATCCTGCCTGTTTCATCCGTTAGAGCTCCTCTCCTCATGAGAGTGCACCCTCATGAGCAACTATGTTAATGTTTCTCTTACCATTACACAGCAAGACCAGGGCCAGTCATGGAGAATCCTCCCATAGCATTCAGCATTCCCTTGGCTTCCCCAAGTTTCTGGGAGCAGCCAGTCCTCCACACTGCAAGGGGGGACTGCTGCCATCAGTCCAAACCTTACTAGGAAATAGTCGGTCTATGACACCAAGGTAAAACTTGTGGTAGAGCACCCAACAGCTGCAAACGTGAAATACAGTATACAACTCCCAGCCCACCTGTTCCTCTGAACCTCAGGTGAGGATGATTTTATGAGTAATTACTTTGAGTTATGGGAGGAGAGGATGCATCCAGCCTCCACCTGTCCTTCCCAGGGAGCAGCGGAACTGTGGCAGGTGTGCAAAGCTTGAGACCAAAGTGATCTAGGCACAGTGAAGGGAGAAAACCATCGAAACAACGAAACATAATTACGACATGCAAAATTATCAACTATTTTAACTATTCAGCTCTTGTTTGACTTACCACCTAGCACTTTCACCTTTCCAAACTAGTTAAGAGCTTTGCTATGCTATGGCTCTATAGTAACTTATCCTAAATAGTAAGGAAAGAATTAAAAAGAATATTAAGGCTACCAACCAAGCAGAGGTTCAAAGGAACAGGTTTCTGTGGACTCGGAGGAGTGTTAAGAGATACATTCTAGATACTTTGATAGGATCTAGATGAATGTTTTTTTGGCGGGAAAAGGCTGAATAATAAAATGTTTATGTTTAAACCTCACCAGTCAATAAGCAAAAATAAAATAAGAAAATTGTGTATATAAAACTTAAGATTGTTGATAAACCAAAGCCCCAGCCTCATAGGACTAGTTAGAAGGAAAATGGCTACAAGGAGCTCCAAACCTGAAGGGACAAATTTAAAGCAAGAAATCCCTTTTCTTAAAGAGAAGGCAAAACAGTAAATGAAAGGTCATGGGGCAGACACCTGCAGAAACAGGTTTCCATTGTTCTGAGGAACTGGCATGTCTTTGAGCCTTATCAGGGCACAAGGAGACTTGTGAAGGTCACTCAGAGCTGCCAGCTGCAATTGAGTAAAAATATTGTAACTTTTTCACAGTGGTGTATTTTCTTAAATTGACTAAGGCCTTGTCAGCATTTTCTATTTCTTAACATCGCAGAAAACAGGCAGAGGACATTTCTGCCCTCAAGACAAAAAATTAGGCCTGCTTAAACCATGACCAGGTTTTGCCTCTACTCCACAGCTTTTTGGGAAATGTTGGGATAGGGTCTGACTGGAATCCTAAAGAGATAAACCACAACATTTAAAAAAGAGGTCCCACTACTTATTTAGGAACTTCATAAAAAAGAATGAACACTGTAAAGGGAAAATTAACATTATATATTATAGGACATCAAATATTATGCTAAATATAAGATTTTTAATTGGACTTGTAGACTATATTATGTTTTAAAGAAATGTAATCTGAATCCTGATATACTCATGGGGGAGAGGCAATTTATATTCAATATTAACATTTATACTATAATCAATATTACTTTTGTAACACAGTTTGACTGGGAGAATTAAACAAATTATTAAATAAAAAATATTTAGGAACTTCTGTCAGTCAGCATCGTATCACCACAACAGTAAAACTGAGATGTGGGAGGAGGGAAGGAGAGAGCTTGACTTGTTAGTTAATTAATTAATTAATTAATTAATTAAATTTCATCCTGCCTTTCCTCCAAGGAGCTCAGGATGGTGTCTGTCTCCCCCTAATCCACTCATGTAATCTTTACAACAATCCTGTGAGGTAGGTCACCCAATGATGGCTTCATGAGTTCTTCCACAGTTAGGTGAGAAGCAAGAGAACATTATTAGCCCCCTTCAGCAATGGCAGATCCAGAAAGAGACAGCAGGAGTTAGCCAGGATCTCACCCTCTAATTGCTGCAGAAGGGTCAATGGGGTTTGTGCACTATCTGGTTCCATAGAGACTTTTAGAGGCCTTGCTGCTGTAGAAAATGTAATTCTTAATCACGGAAGTCAGTAACTCTGCACAAGTTCAGTTAGGGTGGGCTAGACTCTTTTTTTTTTTTTGTCCTGAAGGCAACACAGAGTGACAGCATGAAGAAATACAGCAGGCAGTTTTGGCAGCAGCAAGTAAAAAGCTAGTCTATTAATCAGTAAAATAACCCTGCAAGGCTTCTTTGTTGGAGAGAACCCAACGGAACAAGCAATATAGAGAGAAAGGGACCTGGGAGGCAAGTGGGACTGAAGCAGCTGAAGTCTGAACCATCAGCTTATAGTGGCTCCAGCCCCAAACCTCTCCATGGGCCCTTGGTTTGAATTATTTTCATGGCAAAAGAAAATATTAGAAAGTGTGCACAGGAGTTTGCTGTGTTGGATTTCAGTGCACAAGGGAAAGAACTCTGTTAACTCCTGAAAAGGCTTCTGTTTAGAATATGCTCTCTTTGTTAAAAGATGCTAAATATTCAGTACTTACCTTCCTCTCTTGGGTGCACAATCTCCTATCTCAGACTCTAGGGCAGCTCTTCTAACATTAGGCAATTAACTAAGCAACACCTACCCACCCCTTTCATTGGTGAGTAGCCGTGCTATTTTGCTTTCCCTCTTCCATAAAAACGCTGGAACGATATGGAAGGAAAGGTGTATGAGGAAAGGCTGGAATGATAATCCTCATGCACAATGTTCACAAACACTGCAGGCAAAGAGAAAACTGTTTGGGCCTTGTTGAACCATGTAACTACTACAACACAAAGGTAACACAACTGGCATTCTTTGCTCTTGGCCCTTGGGGCCATCGACAGAAATTTGGGAGTCTATCTAGTCTATCTTCATATTTCACTGCTTCCTCAACCTTGGGCTTCCTACTTAGATTTCTGCACCCCAAAACTTTCCTTTATAAGGAAAACATCTCAATTCCTACAAGCCAGTTTAATGCTGTTTCTTCCTTACCTGGTACAGTGGTACCTCGGGTTAAGAACTTAATTCGTTCTGGAGGTCCGTTCTTAACTTGAAACTGTTCTTAACCTGAGGCACCACTTTAGCTAATGGGGCCTCCCACTGCCGCCGCGCCGCCGCCATGCAATTTCTGTTCTCATCCTGAAGCAAAGTTCTTAACCCGAGGTACTATTTCTGGGTTAGTGGAGTCTGTAACCTGAAGTGTCTGTAACCCGAGATACCACTGTATATATACACAAGCACACACCATTCACTCTGAAGGGAGCTAGTTTCCATGAATATTCACACTATACATTTAAAGCACATGGCTTCCACCAAAGAATTCTGAGAACTGTAGTTTACCTCTCATACAGCTACAGTTCCCCAGCACCCTTAACAAACTACCATTCCCAAGATTTTTTGGATGAAGCTATGTGCTATAAATGTGTGGTGTGGTTGTGACCTGGAAAATGGTGGTGGTGCTGGGATACAGTAACAGTGGACATTATAGAGAAGAGGGAACCAATTGCATTATCATTACATCATCAGCTGCAGGCTGGACAATAGGTTTGGGCATAGACACAAATACTATGCACCTTGAATGGGTCGCTAGATAGGAACAGATCTCTCTCTCTCTCTCTCTCTCTCTCTCTCTCTCTCTCTCTCACACACACACACACACACACTTACAAACATCTCTGAATAACTATTTGTATCTGCAGATTAAGCTTCCTCATGCAGTTTAGCATTTTGCAACAGTCCTCCATCTCATTTATCCTACCCAACCATCTCTCTTCCTATCTGATTTGTTATAATTGGACATGGAGTGCTGTGTGGTTAAGGGGGAGGGAGCTGAGGCAGATTGGTCAAGTTTGTGGGGTACCATCTCCATGGAGACTGCATTCTTTGTTTAATGCTTCTGACACACTTCAAAGGGCTTTGGGTTTGGAGCAGGCCCTGCTATGGCTCTCGACATGTGGGAGGGGAAGCTGTTCATGTGCATATCGGTGCAGCTGGAGTCAGAATAGCAACATGTGGGACAGGCCCCACGGAAGCTCGCTGGTGCTAACTTAGAGAAACAAGGAGTCTGACCTAACCTGGGATACCAGAGGGGCTGGGGCATGTATACCCCCACCCACGCTTAACCAGATCCTTGAGGACTGAGCTTTGCAGTTACCTAGCAACTGTAATACACATTCCCTTGCTGGGCAGCACAGCTTCAGAAGTCAGTGACAGTCAGGACAAGGAAGGGGTGTGTGTGTGTGTGTGTAGAACCGGGGAAAGCAGAGACCCAAAGCTGAGGATGGGTGCAGAGCTATTTTTCCTCCAGTGCATATAATCCTCTCAGGCCAGCCCTGCCAGATGCTTAGGACTCCTATATTCCTCACAGTGGATCTATGAACTATTCCTGCCTTACCGATTATGGTGGGTGTCCCTGTCTGTTCCCACCAGAGTAAGAGAAGAAGGGGGGGGGGTGTCACTGAGGATTTCAGGGTTGAAAGTAGGAATGTCAGGGAAGCAAAAAGCATGCTGAAAATAAGAGGCTACTCTACCCTCCACTTTCAATTAGAACAACAAGCTGCTCATATTGAGATGCGGCCAATGGATTTTCATTTATGTATTTTTAAATTTTGCATCCCGCTCTTGGTCAGAAGACCTCAGAGCAGGTTACAACACTAACAAATAAGAACTATCAGAAAACTATAGACCAACAACTTATTAACGACTTTAATAAGCTTTTGGGTTAGTAAGTGAAATTGAGTTTTTTGTCTATCAGTTACCAATTTTGGATTGGATTATTACAATGTAATTGGAAAGCCTTCTGTAGAAAAGCCAGCAAGCCCTGCCAGAAGCTCAGAGAGAGGTCTGGCTACCATTCACTGCACATACTGCACATTTTTCCACTAGGCTAATCCATCATTGCTTCCTCATGTTCAACTTTCAACATGCATAACAAGTGGGTCACAAAACCTCTGCTTGTGATGCTTCATCTGGAGATAATGAAGACCAAGATCCAAAAGTTGTTGAATAACAGTATTAGTATCGAATAGCTCACATGCAGATAGATTAGACACAAGTAGAACTGAAAGTCACACAACACAGCACATGTTTTCTGCAGTAATGTACCTGGCTGTAGATCACCAAGTCTTGATTGTAGCGACAGACAAGTGGCTTGTTACTGATTTTTTAACTCATGATTGAAATGCTTTTGCCACTAGATGGTCTTTGTGAAAGAATTAAGATTTGCTAACCCTTCAGTGTTTTCTGATGCAGGAAGTTTGCCAATAGCAACACACAGATGCAACATTAACCAAATTGTTAAGTATTTAGTTGGCATGGGGTGGTGGAATAGTTTGAGTGCTGGACTTGGTCTGGGAAGATCCGGTTTCAAATTCCCATTCACCCAAAAAGCAGATTGGGTGACCCTGGACAGGTCACTAGCTATCTCTCAACTTAACTGACCCCCAGGGTTGTTGTGAAAATAAAATGTGTGGTGAGGGGCCCTGAGCAACTTGGAAGGATAGAATAAAAGTGTCAAAAGCAATTATCATATGGAACTAGATCCTAATGAAAAGGAATGTAATGAAATTAATATGACACACCTAGTTTGAACAAATGAGATTATTTTGAAAATAGTGTGTTTTGGAAGACCGATTTAATTCTAGACAGAGTAAATGTAAGGGCAGATTTCAGACAAGTTATTTCACAAATGTATTGTGTACTGTGCCTTGCATTGCTTTTTCATTTGCTTCACACAAGACCTGGATCTGTATTGATCGATCAAATCCTTTATTCTCCCACAAGACTAACATAATTCTCTGAGCCCATTTTTCCCATCCCACCAGTCATTATCCACACATTTACCCCTTAGTGAAACCAGGCACCTCCTCAATTGCTTTTTACGACAGAAGCAGAACCTTGCTTTCATATTCAACTAGGGCAGTTCATTATTCCTCTCTCATGTTCCTGGTGGAGGTACAACAATTAAAATTTTCACAAATTCTAGTTCTCTTCATAATTTATTATAGAAATCTCTTCCCACCATTCCTTTCCTACAAAGTCTCTTTATAGAAGTTTGAGACATGTCATTACATGACTATAATTTGATTGCTGCTTTAATGGAATACATCAGGTTCTACATTATATGCCATTAGGAAAGTAATTTCAACAATCATTACCGCTATTCGTTTTTTGTCTTGTCACACCAGCACCCTCATGAGGCTGGCAAAATTATTGCACACAAAGTTCTCTATAAAGCAGGGGGAGCCCTCCAGGTGTTGTTGGATTATGACTCCCATCAGCCCCCACCAGCAGAGGCAATGATCAAGAATCATGGGAGATGTAGTCCAACAACATCATGAGAACCACCCCTGCCATAAAGAGATACGGAGATGGAATTTTAGCCATAGCATCCAAGATGGTCTCTGAAAGTCTCTCTCCTGATGAAACAACAATGACTGAGAAAATGCAATGAAAGGTGTGGCTCAAAGTCCTCTATTTGCAAGGCCCCCTATCATGAGCTCTTTGTGTAAAAGGCTATCTCCAACAACTTTGACTTACAGCTACTAACACAGAGAACCAGAAGATGTCAGGGAAAAGCATCTCTGAGCACTTGTGAGCAGCATGGTATGTGTGAGAAGACAGACCAAATAAAAGGGACTAGAAAAAGCAGGACTTACCTGAGACAGGGATCAGTTCTGGAGTCTTTTTTCCAGTCCTAGGCTGAGCCTTGGAACATGTGGCTAAAACACAAAATGAGTGCTGGACCTGCAGGATAATTTCTCTCATCACCCTGAGCTCAGATATAAACAAGACTTCCAGCTCAGAATGTGCAGCTTCCACAGTTCATGTTCACACTAACAAACATGTTTTAGCTACCGCACGAACCACTTTGCTTTATGGCTATAAGGTGCGGCATATTGCGTACCCATGAGAAATGCAGAGGAAGAAAAGTAGGTAATAAATAGCAGAAAGTCTCTGGGCGGCCCTAGAATTTGGAACTCCCTTCCAAGTGAGACCCATCTTGCCTCCTTTCCAGTGGCCTCTAACCACTAGGGGAAGACTTCCTTTCTAGCATTTGGCCTGCTGTGCTCTTCATTTCCAGGTTAACTGGACTCAAAGCCTGTATGGTTGCCTCATCTCCAGAACAACTTCTAGAAGTAATTGTTGTCAAAAACGGGCAGATTCAGCGTCAAGACTAGTAATATTTGAGAACACCAGTTAGTCAAGTCACCTGAAGGCCAGTCCTGCCATTTCCTTAACTTACAGGGGTCTCTCCAAGACTTATTGCCTTGATATAAGAGCTAATTATTGTTTACATGGCAATACAAGCAAAAAAGGCATAGATTTGCTCATGTCCTGCTGGGTTCAGAAAGACAGAGTACATTTTTCAAAATATGACTCCATTCCAGCCATTGGTTGCTGATTCGACATGGTGGCCAACAACATGTGCAAGTGTGGAGGTGGAATTTACATATGCCCTTGAAAGGTAGGTTAAAAGCATTCATAGTAGCTGCAAAATACTTGGATTTCCGCCACCTTTAGTTCTGATATTGTCAAGTCAGAGGACACACAACACCTCCCCCTTCCAATATGGCTTTATTCCAGCCTTTAAAGCCATCCAGAGTTCCATATTGCAGCACATTATTGGTTACAACGGAAGCCTATTTTGGTTGTAGCTTCTGGGATTTGTTATTTGGTCCTACCAAGGGCCTTCACGGTTGTTTGGGTAATTGACTGTAGCAGTCTCCCAGCCCAGAGAAAGTATTTATTTGTAATCTTGATTCTTAGTTTATTTCCTACGGGCAAAAGGAAAGATCCCACCACTTGGGTGGCTCAGGAAACTGGCTTCAACTGCAGGTACGTGGACTTGAGATGGTTATTGTCCTGGAACCCTCAGAGACTCTTATTACAATAGCTTTCCTAACAGATGCTGCAGAATGTGCCAGCTATTCCCCCACCGCATTCTAGCCATCGTTTACACAAAATGGATCAAATTCCACACACATGTGACAAATTTGTGGGAATTTGGTTACTGTTCCATGTAGAATCTCTAAGCCAGAGACCCTGTTTGTACTCACTGTTACACTTTCTTCCTCTCTCTCCCTCTCTGTTCCTTTACTTGGAGAAATTCATTATCCCTCCTCGGGGAAAGAGTGGGATAATTTACTGCTTATTAGGCTAACTTTCCACTTGCTGTTGCCAAGTATGTCTGGCATATTTCTCCATAGTGTCAAACACTGCAGTTTTACTGCAATAAACTCATGCCTCTTTGGAGAGGACTTGGTTCTCAAGGGTTTTTCCTGATTGCCTTGGCTCCCGGAAGGGGGCAGGAAGGATTCAAAAGGAAGTACACTGGGCATCGCATTGCTTCTCTTCAACTCCATTTGATTTTCCTTTGCACGGAGCCCACCAAACCCTTTCCCTGGCCCGACAAGAGAGGGAGGCATAATAGTCCTGTCCTGCTTTATTGATAGAGATGCCAAGGAGTTGTCTTCTCTGTATTTATGGCTAGCTAGAAGGTGGTCCTGGGATGGGAGTCATTAATAACTGCTACAGGGCTGTTGCGTTTCATCTGCATTAGGAACTGCATTACAGCATGTCATCGGGTTGGTGTGTGGGCCCCATTTTGCTTGGCTTAAGGAATCTGGAGCAGTTTGCATCAAGTGAAGGCAATGGAGAAAATAAATCACAGGGCCCCATCTGCTAAAACTGGCCAAACCAAGAATGAGAATAGCAATCCTTTGCTCCATCACCCCTCATGTCACAATCCCTTTCACCTACCAGCTGATCATGCTAAGGTGTGTAGGCAGGAAATCACAAGGCATGGATGAGCAAATAGCTCCCTCTTGTGGCTCTGTAGCAGACGTTTTTTTCCTCTCTTTCCCAAGAATAAAGTATTGTTTGCTTAGATTTTAATATCGGAGAAAGGGAATTGGCAGACAAGTATCAGGTCCTTCCACCAGTTATAGACAGGCACTTGCATGCATGGGAAGGCAACCAGGTTTCACATCCTATCATCACTGTTGCCGTGACCTTTCAAACTGTCACGAAATTTTATTTTCCAGGAAAAGTAGCTTTGAGACCTGTCCCAAGGTCAGTTTCCAGGGAAGTAGTTTGAGTTCAGGATCTCTGATTCCCTCAGTTTTGAATGTCAGCACATGGCAACAAATAACTTCTCTGGGTTTTAGCAATGTTAATGCTTCAGAAGTAGCATTGCCTACATGGGTTGGCAGAAGGTAGTTATTGGTAGCTTGCTGGATGATTGCAAGGTATAGCCTCTTCCCCATCACTTTGTTCTGAAATAACTTGGATGTAGAGCTGCCTTGAGCCAGGGAAATGGTGCAGCTAGTCCAGCACTGTCTAGGCTGACTGGCAGTGGCTTTCCAGGGGTTTTCAACAGGGGTCAATGCCAGCAGGAAGCCTAACTATGCCTTCCCCTCTAATTAAGCCTTGTGGAGAAGTGGGGTGGATTCTGACTGCATTGTTGTCTTGGTTCTCTACTCCATTAACTCAGTCCATGGGAAGAACCTTCTTTCCATAATGATCATCTAACACAGGCTCCCTCTTTTCCCAAATGTCTTTTCATAAGCCCTTCTACAGCAGAGATGGGGAACCAGTGACCCTCTAGCTGTTAGTGGACCACCGTGCCCATCATCCCTGACCACTGGCTGTGTTGGCTAGAGCAGATGAGAGTTGTCCTCCAATAACAGAAGGGAGGACCATAAGTTTGCCCTTCTGTTTTACAATGTCTATGAGGACTAGTGTGATGCCCACTTTCTATACCATTGTGGAATGCTGGGCCAGTAATGGAAAGAATATAGAATCATGGGAAAGAGCAAGAGGAAAAGAAGTGGGTTGCTGATAGTTGGAAGGGAACAGGCACAGGAGTCCCCTGGTCAAGCCCAGCTCCAGAAGCACACACTTTTAAAGTCATACTTATGGTCACAGACTCTCCGTCTCTTAAATCTGATCTCCATTCTACATAAAAAAATAAAATTAGCCAAGAGCCTGTTAAGAAGGCACCAATAACCACCAGTATTTAATGTAGGATTTTCACATTAACAGAGGGCAATACACCACAAGAAACAACATATTATTTTACTTACATTGCATAAATAAGTAAAGGTTGTCCACATAAGGATAAGTTAAGAGAACAGTAAAACATGAAAAACAATGGGGGCAGTCAGAGAACCTGCACTAGCAACACTGACACAACAATGGGGGCAGTCCTGCTTTCACTTACAATACCGCTAAGATTTGAATGACCCAAGCTTAAGATCTAGAGTAACCGAAACTGGTTTTGCCCACTACGATTGCTTCCCCTGACATTTTTTTTGGCACTTTTCACTCTTGCCTACGACCTCCCAAGTGTTAGCAGCTTTCTACTTCTTTGGCTGAAGCTCCACACCAGCTTGGGGGTTGGGGAGATGAGGAACATAGAAGCAGCTAACCTGTGAGTCTCTGGGTGTGGTCGGACCCCAAACTCTTTATCAGCTCCAGACCATATGGCTACTTGTTGTGGGTGACAAGAGGTCGAGTTGAACAACACCTGGAAGGCCACAGGTTCCCCATACCTACATTAACAGGGGTGTATACATCTCTACACATCAGAAGGCCATTTGACAGGGTCCCTGACACAGATTTAGGACTGACTTTTTAGAATAATAAAAAGCTCAATCCTCACATATTTAGGAAATTCAAATATACAGTGCCTTTGCAAAAGCCTTTGGGCCAAATCTCTCTGAGACTAAGGCAGAAGCCAGTTATCAGGAACAGTAAGTGGCCCTCCAGATGTTGTTCAACTCAGCCACATTAGCTGGGGCTGATGACAGGTGGGAGTTTTAATAGGTGTTTTGTCCAACACAACTTGGAGGGCCACAGGTTCACCACCCCTGACCCAGACAGACACTTGTTCCTTTAGGTACAGGGCTGCAAATACAGAGCTGCAAATAGCAGTATTGCTATAACATTGCACCACCCTCCCACCTGCCCTCTTCTTGTTGATGGAAGGAAACAGGAACATTTCTTTTATTCATCTTGACAGCCTCTCCTCCTTTCCAGGGAGCAAGTCAGTTAGCCTTCTGTATTTGCAAGTTCCTCTCTTTCAGTGCATTTTCAGCAGATTGTTAGTCATTAAACTGTCAGCCCCCTGTCCTGCCTGAGCAACGTACATCAGAGCCTGGGCCACAGACAATGGGAATGTGACAGGTAGGGGGCAGTGAAACAGACTCCATCAGGCAGAGCCTCAGCCAAAACGCTGTCTTGGCAATCAGCGCTGATGGAAGAATAATCGTAGCAGGCGGAAGGCAAGTGTCTGTGGCAACAGAACTGGCGGCCTTTTGAGGGGAGAAAGATGTAATCACATTGCAGGTGATTCACCAGACATGCTAGAATTCAGCCAAGGAGCCCTTGGGCTCAATTTTCTTAAAGGGGCAGTTTGCAGAAATTATTTCCTGCTACCGCTGCTCTTAAATGAGGGATATTGCTGGACTACAACTGCCAATCATCCCCAAGAATAGGACATGCTGGCTGGGCTAATTGAAGACTGAATCCAACAACATCTGAAGTGCCACAGGCTCCCCGCATCCCTGGTTTAAGATGTCTAAGTTCGGATACGTCCGACGTTGGGATTTGTGACAGATGAGCCACAGGCCTGAGGGAGATCCCTGCAATCTGGGAGAGGCAGCTAAGAGCTCAGCTACTTCTCAAATCCCATCAGTAACCACAACAGAGAGACTTCCATACAAAGAGAGGCTGAGATGAGCCTAGCTGCCAAGGGGATCTGAAAGCTTGACTCTACTGTGGATGCTAATGGGAATTGCAGGGGTAAAAGAAACAGTGTGCGTACACACTAAAAGCCAAAATAAAAAACAAACAAACAAACACCAGCCACAAAACAGGACAGTGTAAGCCAAGTCCCAAAGAACTGTTAGAAAGATGGACAGCTGAGAGAACAAGGCATACAAAGCAACCTCTCCAAAGAGAGGCTATACTGCAGATACTGTCCAGTCCATTCTCAGGCTAGACAAGTGGTTGAATAGTGGTTTCCTCATGTTCAATGGAAGAGTCTGTTATTCTGGCAGACACACAGTTGTAGGCCAGGCTCCAATAAGTGAGGTTAGAGGGATAAGCGAGTCCTGACTCACAGCTTGGGAGTAGCAGGCATTATCCACAGAGCTGCAAGTCTTTGCTGTGTGTAGATATATATTGATATAAAGAGAAAGACCGATCATTGAGTGGATCTTCAAATGGAAGACTCCTTTGTCGAGGAACCATGGAATCGAGTATATTTACGGGAGTCCTGTACCAGAAGGAGAATAATTAGTACATTTGTACTGAGCTGTGCTTGCAAGCATTAGGAAAGGATAGGAAGCCACGGACACATTTCGCCACATTACACCTCTGCTTCCTGTTGAGAAGACCAGATTTAAGGCTAATGACCATTTTAACCCACTCTTACAGCTTGGTTGCTTCTCTATACATCTTCCTTTCATTCACGGATGCTGCCAACAGAAATAGCCTACTCAAGGCAGTTTGAGGACTAACATTAACACTTCAAATCTATTCACTAGTTTTATCTGTCTGATAAAAGTTAACCATCCTGACAGCAGCTTCTTGGTTAATTCTTGGCAATGAGTTTAGGCATCAAGCTATAGACACACATCACACACTTAAAAAGGATCTTTGCAGCCTCTGTGGTGCAAAGGGTCAATGTGTCTGGACGTTAACCAGAGGTTGATGGTTCAGGCCCACCCAGGGGTGGCTGTGGAGAGGATGCCTCCATTGCATGGAGCTGGACCAGATGACCCTTGGGATTCCTTCCCACTCTACAATTCTATGATTCTATTATTCCAAAAGGCAGTTCTGTAAGTCCATAGGCTTCATACCAAAACGGAGAACATGAGATTGCAAGCTGCTGCTGCTGCTTATACATGGTAATGTATACATACAGAATTGAACTCCCCTTTCCTGTCCTCAGGGGACCTAAGACTTGCTCAAATCACATTGATGGCTGGAGAGGAAGCAGGTTTCTGTAACTAGGGAAGATGAGAAAACTCTAACCTCTGAACCTTGCTGTCACTCTCTAAGATAGGATGGTTCAGTTGCCAGCAACTGGCCTGCCTAAATTCAAGTCAACTTCTAACATGATCTTACTCATGCTGCATAGATTTACTAGCCTGCCGTGTCACACACTTGTCTGCCAAACTTCTGGAAATTAAGCTGCTCCAGAAAAAAAATATGGAGCCTTAATTCAGAAGGAAGGAGCATCCAAATGCAAAAATGGCCATCAGCCAATAGAAGCAGAGGCATCAAGTTCAATTCCCCAGATTTGGAAAGGAAAGAAACAGCCTTTTGTTACACTGGGAAAGAAAGTGTTCAACTACCTAAGATCAGCAGGGCAGATGGGCTTAGGGCTCACTCCTACTGGATCAGGGGTTACAGGATTCAGTGGAAACCCTGCTGCAATGGAAGAATGCCACATGTGTCACTGCCACCACAGATATGCTGGCAGAACGCTCAGCCAGTGACATACGTATCTGGAAAGCGTCACAGCTATGGGCAACAGAGACAAGCAGCACTTATGCTGGACCCCGTACCCCTTCAATACACATCCATGTCAACATCAACAGTACATCTTTATACCAAACATGGCACAGAAAATTTCCCTTCCAGTTGCTCCTCTGTAGGGTTGGCCACTCAGCAAAAAACTCTGCTGGGATGATTGGTCAGTAACCATGTACATGCCTCTTTATCTTTTCAGATCCACTCTATCAGGTGCCATTCAATAAAAAAAAAAATCAATGTTCCATAAGTGTTGAATCAGGTTCAAGTGGCTTTAGGATGCAACTCTCGGAAGGAGGGTGGGTAGGGAGGTTGGATGTGACTCGGGCTCCCCCACTTCCTGTTTCCTCTGGCTCCACAGATGGGTCACTGAGAATGCACCAGGGGGCTGAGTGTTGCTGCCAGGGGATATGAGGCAGTCAGTGAGGGATGGGATGCTACCCAGAAGGCAGAGGCCATCAGGCACAGGGTGGTTGGGGGTTGGTTCTATGGGCTGCCAGGGATCTGAGGGTTGTGTGCAACTATCTGGGGTGGGGTATTTGAGGTGCTGGATCCCTTCCTCCAAATCTGCCTGGGGCCTCTTGGGAGCCGTGCTACTGAGGCTCACATGTTGGGATGCTGTGTATTGAGGAAGCATGGTGGTAGCTAGCATGGCTCCACTCACAAGCCAGCCAGTGTGGTTTGGCTCCCTTTGTTTCTGGGCAGCGTGGGAGGTATCATTTCTACCACATTCTGAAACTGGTGGACAATAGCAGTGTTTCCAAGGAAGTTGGGGTCATGGCTGGTGTGTCTTCCCTCCATTCCCCACTCATGTCCAGGGCTGAGCAGGTACTGCATTTAGTAGCCATTCCAGTCACATAGCAGTGGCATATTCCAGGCCCCAGCACCAACACAGCTTAGGGCTGCTCCATTAGTCATGTGAGTGATGCATCTAGAGCTTTAGGCTTATTCCCAGACTTCCTGTTGTGCTCAGGATAATTTAGGGTGCCACATCAGTGCAGACAGATATGAACTGCAGGCAATAGCTAGCAGCAACCCACTTCATGAACCAACCTCATCATGAGTGCACAGTGATTGTTCTTCCAGCTGGCCTTACCATGCTAACATTCTCCTTGCTGCCGTGCTTCTGCTCTTTCATGCCTGCTGATTCCAAAACTGCATCCTTCCCTTTTTTATCCAAAGACCCTTGACTCCCCAGCACCTTACGCTGTATGAAGAAAAGGAAAACACTGGGATTGTGACTGGGGAACGAAAAGAAAAAGGCAACAGAACAGAATAGGGCTTATTTATGGAAGCCTGAATATGTACACCCCATACCATCAGAAAGCTTATGCATCTGGACAGCAGACAATATGCCCGATATGTACACCAGCGAGAAGTAACTTGAGCAGCACCACTGCAGCTGAAGTTATTGTTAATGGTAGAAAGAGCCATACCTTGATTAAGCCACTGAAGGAACGAGTGCGAGCCCGCTTCTGGGTCCGGGGTGTGGGTACACCTGCCTGAGGAGTGAGAGCTTCAGGGTGCTTCTGAAACTAGAACACACACTTTATAGCATGATTAGTTCTGCAGCATTGCCCATCTGTCCCAAAGACTGATCCTGGTTCCCATTCCAAGCACAAAGCCCCATTCATGCCTCTTTGCTCCAGTCAGTTACCCAAGTCTCCCTTCTACCTGTTGAATGAGCTTCTTTTTCTTGGCAGAGTCTGGCATATTATGAACATGGTGGAAGAGCTCTTTCAGTGCTTCTTCTGTATGTTGCTGTGTGTCTTCTTGGTGGGCAGAGGGATCCACCAGTCCTCGCTTCTTGAATTTCAGAAGCTGGAAGTCTTTGAAATTCCGGGGCACAGGCAAGTCCAAATCATCCTGCAAAAATACAGAAGAACACTCTGCACTTCAGGCTGTTTTATCCTATAAAGACCATTAGCACCCCATTCCCAATGATAGCTATCTTGCCTTTCATCACACTAATAAAGGTAGTCTGAGCTTCATATCCAGTAGCAAAGACAGACGTGGGCGAACAGCTGAGGGCCCGATCTTTTCCCTCTCTCCCCAAAATATGCATGTGCTATACTAAATGTTGTCCTGTTTTTGACAGTTAAATGAGAATTTGTTCCATTCTCTAGAATTTTAGGTTAAAATATGTAGCAGTCCAAGTGGCAAAACTGGGGTCTAATTACATCTTTTCTGCCTTCCTAAGGAATAGATTTCCCCCGAAGAATCCCTTATTGGAAATTCTCATGAACAAGACTGTTTTAGTCATCAGTTTGCAGACCTGCTGGTTCCCATGTTGGGTGCTCCCTTTCATGACCAATGTCATGGACTGCTCTTACCTTTGAGGCATGTGTTCTGGAGTCCAAGTAATGCAGCCTTGCACATTCCCGGATATATGAAGGAGCCTTGGAAGGAGAGTGAAACAGAAGGAGTCAGACACAATTAAGCTGAAGTCTCCCTACCTCTGAGGTTCCATCCTATAGCAGTTGCTCCAGGCACTCACCCCACCAGACCATCAACTTCAACTTTGAATGTAATCCATGCAAAATCTTCTGAAGCGTGCTTCCTTTATAGGTAGGAGGGTCACCCAGGGCAAACATTCAGTCCTTTATAATCTCAGATATGGTGTATGCTACCAGATGCTTTAGGAGTCTCACTTTTTGACAATTTAATGTGAACCTGCCTAGTTTTCTAGAGATTTTAGCCATGAATAGGGATATTTATTAAGCTAAATGGCAAAGAGGGACAGATGAGGACCCAAAGAGCAGCCTCAGAGGCCATGATAGTAACTGATCAGGAAAGGGGCACTGCCTGGTTAAGGCAGAGTTTGGCACGCTAACTACAAGGACACTCACATGTGCAGGATATCTTGCCATTTAGAACAGGAGGCCTTGTTTTCACATATCAGTGCCACTTGTGATCTACCCAGCAAAGAGAGCAGGCACAGTACATAGCACCTCCAAGGAAGTAATAGATAAAAAGATGTCAGGCTTGACAGTGTCAGGACTGTGCACAGAACATATTTTCCCCCAGGAGGGGACAGCCTGAGACATTTGCTAAGCAGATACTAAAAGAGAGAAAGA
The DNA here is from genome assembly GCF_965153285.1 of Podarcis tiliguerta. Lineage (NCBI taxonomy): Eukaryota > Metazoa > Chordata > Lepidosauria > Squamata > Lacertidae > Podarcis > Podarcis tiliguerta. The sequence goes on along the minus strand of NC_139538.1, from coordinate 41,482,806 downwards.
GATTGTCCCTTCCTTTTGAAGCACCTACCTTGAAGAGCTTCTGCGAGTGCTTGATCATAAAAGCCATCCCGTTATTTAGCTTGGGAATGTTTTCCTGTAGGTCACTGGCTGTCACCTGGCAATAGTGGGAAACACCAAAGCAGAATTGATAGGAGAGTGTAGGTAAGATGCAAGCTCCCTGGTAGAGGTAGGTTTATTTTCAGGAGTTAGGACACAGCAGCCAATCTGGGATAGGACAGATGAACTCCTTCCCAGACTGTTTTTTTGTACTGCTGCCTAAAAATCTAACACCACTTACATTTCGAGGCCACAAAATGTGAGGTGAAAACATAAGAGCCAGGTTATGAGCTGACATCTTGTTCCTGTCCTGCTTTTTGGCTGTCTGATAAAGCAGATCCAACAGCAATTTGAGCAGGCTGCGATTGGGGGCTGGCAGGATCAAGAAGAGGAGCTGCAGTGCTTCAATCTGACGCTGCTTATCGGGTATGTTGGTCTTGTTGCCCTTGTCATCAAACTGCATCAGATCTATTAACAGGAAAACATCTCAAGAAACTTCAGCTGCACACACATTTCAGGAAACTATACACTATTTTATCAACTGCCCATTCCCAACTTGCCATCACACTCCTTTGCACTCTTCATTTCCTCAGCATAAATCAGAAATCCCAAAGGTTTCATGCTTATATATTCCTATTATGACATGGGCAGAGGAAGTAGGCCTTTCTCTGATCCTAACCCAACAGCTTTATCACTGAACAAGGCAAACCCCAAATTATTGATGTTAACATCCTGTGGGCTGGTTCCCACTTCCCTCCAAGGCTGACTCACCTGAAATTTTGAGGTGTGCATGGAAATGTTTATGGGTCAACAAAGGCTCTGGTAATTCTCCCAAGAACATCTTCAGCAGAGTGGCCACATCATTGGAGTGAAACTCCCCTGAATCCAAGTCGATTTCTGTCCCACTGTTCAAGGCTTCTTTCAGGTTCTGCTGCCTGGTACTGTTTCCTGGCACTCGGAACAAGCCTTCCACCCGCAGATCTGCACCATGAGAAGAAAGACAAAAGGGGTATCAAGAATATGTTAGATAAAATGTTGTCCTCTTCTAGTATATTGACAAAGCTTCTTAACCTTTTATACTTTCCTTTTCTTCCTGCAGCATTATCTGAATATCCTACAGAGGTCTAGTACAAAAAAATCACTAAACATTTGATATGGGGGGTGGGGGGGTGGCAGGAAAAGGTTAGTGTCTAGAATCACATAGCTCCTAGGACTTCCTCAGTTCAGAAGTGAGTTAAATCTGTGCCATCAGACCAGTCCACTATCCTTGACTAAACAAAGACAGAAAGGAAACCACAAACCACTTACTCTTATGCAGATATTCTATCAGTTGAGATATTTGAGCAATACCTTCTTCAGTCAGTGGAGCTCCAAAAACCACCCCTTTCTCTAGAGATGAAAAGGAGGAGATAATGAGTAGCCAACATCATCAACTGTTGTGAGTCCCAGAAATGTGCAAATATTTCCATACTATACTGAAAAGGCAGAATTAAAAAGCCCCAGTTCACTGTGTGTTCACTTCGACCCTTTCTCTTGCAAATGCAACTCCTCATCTCCTCAGGTTTTTTTTAAAAAGCAAACAAAAAACTCTTACTGTGATCTGGAAAGGAAAGTATGCTGTAAAACAGATACTTGGGTTTTCTAAACTTGGATCTGTTTCAAAATGACCCAAAGGAACAGATTCCACAGAAGGATAGGCAATATATAAAAACTAACTTCCTGGAGCAAACCCAAAGTCCATCTTGACAAGCATTCTGTTTCCAGCAGGCCTAATTGAACGTTTCATAGCAATTATGGTTGTCCCTATTTGTCTCCATCATCTGGAATTCATAGGTACACAGTCTCAGCACATGGAACTCCATTTAGATACCTGTAGGCTGATGTTTCTCTTCTCTCCTCACATGCCCCGAATTCTGTTCAATGTGTTCCCTCACTTCTCTGGAGCAGTTCTGGGGAGAGTGTGGGGAGCACATGGCAGAGGAGGGGTGGAAGGAAGCATTAGCAGAACACTGCCATATACATTTAGCAGCTTTAAAGGGGAATAGAAAAACATGGTAACTTCCAATATGTGATTGACATTAAAGTAAAAATGAATTTTGATACATGGCCACAAAGGGAATCAATTTGCCAGTCCCATGACATTCTTCCTGCACAAGGAGCTAGACAGGAAGGAACTGAAGGGGTCACCCTCCCACTGGAAGGTACGAGCTATCTCATTTGAATAATTCTGCCCAGTGGAGCAAGTGGGAGGGACAAGCTATCCAAGGATCCCCTCCCCACTACAGGAAAATACCCCAGAACAGGGTGGCTAACTTTATTTGGCATTGAGGGCTGGACACCCCTTCAAGGGCCACATGACGTGTGCGCACATCCAGTTACACACCATGCAAAATTATTGCTCATATCTAAAATCCTTCTTCCACCCAAATCTTTATCATTCACCTTCCAGTAATCTCCTCCAAATTCATCCCTCTTCTCTCCAGCATTATAACATCACCCTGCATGTTTCCATCCCCCCAACCCAAAAGTTCTTCTTTCTTTCATTAAGCCTACTCCCTCCCACCCCAATATTCCTAGGGCATAGAACATCTGTAGAAAAACTACATCTTAGATATTTGGACTGATATTTGTAGTCATATTTAGGCAGGTAAAGGATTGTTCAAGCAATCTCACATTTCATCCTTTAAATGTGACGTTAATTACTTTGTTGCCAGGGCAAGATGGAAACCTTTGTAAGTTATATTGCAGTGGGAAATAAGGGCTGCATATTTTAATTCAGTTTGGAAGGAATATGTCCCTAGATGATGATGAAGATGAATAGTAATTAATAATAATAATAATAATATGCCACCCATCTGACTGGGTTGCCCCAGCCACTCTGATCGTCTTCCAGCAAAATAAATTTGCCAGAAAAGAAACAAGTAGAAATGCAGGTTGAGAGTCCAAGGCTGGTTGTCTACCAGATCTTTCTCCCAACTTAACTGACTGTTTCCTTGCTCAGCATCTCTAAGCAACACCTTGGGAACATTGCTCTTAGCAGCTACATAGGTCCAGTTAAGACTTTGAAGAGGAGATACAAATAAGGGTATCTTCAAAGGGAACCAAGACTGAGAGCCAGCTGAAGCAGGAGAGTTTAGCTATAGGAATCCTCTTCCTGCTAGTAGCACAGAACGACCAGCTGACCAAAGAATTAAACATAAATGTTTATGGGTGGGAGCACAACATTCATCCAAACCTGGCACACCCAAAAGTGTAGGCAGCACAATGGGAGGAAGAAGGTACACCAGTTGACAGCTGAACTAGTGATTGCTTTTCTAGGTAAGATATAAGGCATAGACTACACTGCTCAGACTATTTGCTCATCTAGATCAGAGTAGACTATTTGTCTGGCTGGCAGCAGCTGCCTAGGATCTCAGGCAAACATTTTTCACATAAGTTTTAACTGTAGATGCCAGGGATTATAGGTGGAACCTTCCAAATGCAAAGCGCTGCTCTGTCACCAAGTTAAGGTCTCTCCCCAGATCTCCTATTCTAGATGAAACAAGAGGCACAGTCTGTTACTATTGCAGCTGTATGTAGTAAACTACCCGCAAAAGTGGATCTCATGTTGTGGGCAGGCATCTTTGCACACCACACCCTCCTCACTCTCTGCTGCTTTCCACCTCCTCTTCCCACCCTCCATAGGAGCACACACCCAAGCAGTTTTCCCTTTCTGTTTCAGGACTTTTTTTTAAACCTGCTTTAAAAAAAATAAAGATGCATATACTACCTTCTAGCATGGGTGGCACCATTATGGCTGCCGAAACAAGAGCTTTGTTCTCCATAAGAATGGAATTGAAAGGGATGATAAAGAAAACCATGGCTGGAGAACCTAGGCCTTCCACATATTGATGACTACAATTCCCATCATCCCTGATCATCACTGGCCATGCTGGCTGGGACTGATGCAACTTTGAGTCCAGCAGCATCTTAGGGCCACAGGTTTCCCATCCCTTGTGTAAATCAAGTATTTAAATAAACATTGTCATTGTCTTACAGGCAATGACTGATTTAGCAGTAGAAGAAGAAGAAGAGTTTGGATTTGATATCCCACCTTTCACTCCCTTTAAGGAGTCTCAAAGCAGCTAACATTCTCCTTTCCCTTCCTACCCCACAACAAACACTCTGTGAGGTGAGTGGGGCTGAGAGACTTCAAAGAAGTGTGACTGGCCCAAGGTCACCCAGCAGCTGCATGTGGAGGAGCGGAGACGCAAACCCGGTTCCCTAGATTACGAGACTACTGCTCTTAACACTACACTGGCTCTCTCCGAATGGCGCATGATCACGCACACAGCGCCAAACCCAGAAGTAGCCCTGAAGCATCATAAAGATTTCCTGAAAAGGGGAAGAACGGGGGTGGAACAGAGTGGGAGTAGAATGGGCTTACGCATGCTACACCAACACACGCAGAACTGAACCCCCCATGTAAAATGAGAATTGCCTGTACTGCCCTTCTTATTTTCTTTTAATAAGGGGCTGGTCTGCACTGTACTTGGACCAGAAAAGTTTTCACATACTTCCTTGGAGTTGTTGCCACATATGTGGGACACGTAGCAGAGGCTGTACCCAGGATACCAAGGCTTAACATCAAAAAATTAAGGGGAAAATCTTAGCCAACACATCAGGCTCACCTTTGCGTTTCAGAGACATCAGGGAACGGAAAAACCCTGAGGATGTGCCAGGCAACTGAGGGTCCTCCTGTCCCATCAGCTGGGCTAGCTCTGCTCCAGGCAGGTCAATCAGCCGGGTGATGTTACTGACCACAAGCTCTGTGAATGCCTCAGGTTTCTCATGTCGGAGCTTTTCCACAAAGAAGTCTGGATTGAAGATGATCTGATGCCGTTGAAGGGAGGAGTCATTGCAGATAACTAAACTGCAAATGGCATCACTAGGGAGAGAAACAAAGATACATTACTTTGGGAGGCATACCTGAACACAGACTAAAATACTCAGCTACGCAGGAGCCACCTGCAGATCTGGGGTAGGGAACCTTTTTCAGCCCAAGAACAGCATTCCATCATGGACAGTCTTCCTGGGAGCCACATACCAGTGGAGGGTAGAGCCAGAGGCAGGTATGTGACTTTTTATACAATAAGGTACATCCACCACGTAAAAGTTTCTAAAATACACACACACAAAGCTCTGCAGCAAGGCAATAAAGTGATGTTACAATAATTAAGAATAGATTCAACCCAGATAAGAGCACTTGAGGATGCAGGGCTGGTGACAGGCTTTGGCTGTCCTGAGAGCTGAGGCTTGGAGGGCCACATTTGGTCCCCAGGGCCTGAGGCTTCTTATCCTTGCTGTAGATACCAGCACGACATGTATAAATCAAGTCAGGTGGGGCTGACCAGATAGCACATCATTTAGCAATCAATCAAGTACAACCTGCAGACAGTCCTTCAGCATGGTCTCTGTTTGAGGGATGCACTCACCTGTCATATTACACATCAGACCCTACAGAGGGCAAGACCTTATAACTGGCCAAAGTTTGGTATTAAGATCCTAATCAAAATATTTAACAAAAAGACCAATAATTTAACTTACATTCCAAATTACTAAGCATGTATGAAAATAATCTAGAACAGATTTGAGGTAGAGATTGCATCATCTTCTGAGAAGTGACATTCTGTGCCAGGTTTCTCTCTATGCAAAGAGAGCAAATTCCTGTTTTATGAGGGGGTTCAATTGGACTCACAAATATAATTATCTGTTTTCTTAGAGGTGAAGTATTATGAAAAATTTGTTGCAAGTCAAGCATTTAAAGACAGACAGGAAGAAAGGCTGTCACATGAATTTAATCAAATTATCTCTTATGCACTTGAATGCCATGATGCAGTGGGATATTTTTATGAAGATTACCTGAAAGCCACCCCCTGTAGGTAATACCCTGCTGCAGTGCCAGCCTAGGGGTGAGTTGTAACTGGACAGTAGGTTCTGAATAATTGGAGCAATTAAGTTGGCAAAATCACTCCAAAAGCAGCAAAGCATGGAGAAGTACTGCTTTCTCCAACCACTTGGTGAGTTGGCTGCCAAGTGCAGTCTGATTCCAGTACTGCTTGGTAGACTTCCCTGCAGTTTGACGTGCTTAACAAGCCGAGGACAAGATGGAGCAGTTCAGCTCAAGCAGCTGGGAATGATTGTCGATTGACCTCCCACTTGCAGCACATTCTGCTGTCTTATACATGTCAGCCCAGGCCAGCTCCACCACTAAGTACGTTTTGTCCAAAACACATTGTAATCTAATTAGATCCAACTTCTCTCTACTTGCTTAATGCAGTAGTTAGTGTCTTCACCCAAGAAAACTGATCACTCCACAGAATAGCTATGCCAGTTATTCACCCTTCCCTCCCCAGTGTCCCAGTCATGATCTAGACATTAAGGAAAATCCACTGAACTAAATTTGACTGTCATTCATGCAATACCTATTTGTGGGGTTTCAAATCTAAACTTCTAGGAAATCTGATAGCCCCTATTACTTAATAAACACAGAAAGTCAGATTGCTTACACAAGTGCAGAAAGCTTCTGATGAGGCATTGGGAAGCAGAGACACAGCGAGAAGAACTTGCTCCTTGTTTTCAGAAACAGATCTGCCTGCTCCAGCACAGCCTATGCAAATTCCATGCACACTAAACAACACAAAGACTCATTTATTAGCCCTCTTGGCACAAATGCATCAACCTTGATATGGAGCCAAAGCAGAACTCAGGCTAACCAACTTCTTCTCCACTTTTCCTACCCCACAGAAAGTGACAGATGGAACGCTAGGCATGTCACCTGCATCAGACTTGAACACTGAATGGAGAAAAGTGTCCTTGTCATATTCATTGACAGACTCTGCCTATGATTTTAAACAATTACTTTAAGATTTCTTCAGTTTTAAGCAAACCCTCACAATAGTTTAGACATTGCAGTTGAAAATAGCTCTTGGACTCATGCTGGTACATTCCCCTCAATCATGTCCAGTATATTATGTGTATATGCATGTGTGTGTGTATGTGTGTGTGTGCATATTCACACAATATATAAACTCTCATCTCTACTGACTTTTCTTCCATATCTTCTGCATAAAATTCTTGTCTTTGCCTTAGTGCCTCATGACTGTGCCCTACCTACCCCACCTGGTGGATCTGATGTCACTCACTGCTGGAGACTTCCAAAAGCTTGCAACCTTAGCGCTTAACGCCATAATTTTTTACTTCTTCCATTGACTTCACCATTCCTAGTTACTAGAAACCTTTCATGCATCATTTCCATCTAGACTTACCACATCTCTACTTTTCTTTATGCAGGCCTTGGGTTGAGTGGATATCCTCCCTCCTCTTCAATTACTATCCTGGGCTGTTGTTTTGTCAATTGCATTACTGATGAATTTTGTGGTTATATTTTTTGAGGTTTTAATACAATTGTACTCTTTTAGTTGTGATATTTTTCTAACCTGCCCTGGTTAGAAGGGCTGGTAAAAGGCTGGCTACAAGTAAATAACAAAATAATTAGTAAAAAGAAATCTTTTTAAAATCTCCCCTTTCCATGTTTTTCACTCCGCAGTGTGTAACTACCGTACATTTGATGTACATTGCATAAGATCACAGGGCAGCCTGCCTCCATCATTTGTTGTCTCCCCCACCCAATTTATTTTTAAATTTTATTTTAGGTACTCTCAAAAACCTAACAATCAAAAGAAAACAATACCATAAATAATTAGAGGTTACATTCCATCTCTTCTTGTTGAATTTTTCTCATCTGAAACCAGCCTGAAGGATCTTTTGAGTACAGCTTTCCCCTTGTTTTAATCCTCTAATCCCCCATGCATTTGGGGCATACTGTAACAAAGAAATGGGCTTGCAGTCCATTTATTGTCTTGCCCTGACAACTAAAATCCAACCCAATTTTATGATTAGAGACCTCACAGTTGGAAACAGCTCTAAACCCCCTTATTCCGTGCTACATTTTACTGGTCTTTGTAATTTTGAAAGGTCACTTTATCAGCAACACTCCCCCGCACAAAAATATGCCTGCCTATTATTAACGCTAATGAAATGGAAATGCGAGACAGCACATACAATCAGAACCCTTCTCAGACAGCCCAGTCATACACAATAGAAAAAGCCCTGTACTGCAGCCATGTTAAAGGAGGAGGAGGATGTGTACAGCCCACTCCCCCAGTCTGCATAATATTAGAAAAGAGCAGTTACTGGTGTGGGCAGGGGGAGCAATCTTGTTTGCTTTGCAGCTTGGATTCTCTTCTTTTATCACTGTCGCATTGCAATCACCAGTGCAATAACCTTCAGTGTTACTGCTTTACCCCCTCTCTATTCTTTGTGTCCAATTAGAAAGTGGGTGTCCAGATGAAGGAAGAAAAGATTATTTGATTTTTGTCACCAAGGTTGAAAAAAACCAAATTAGCAAGGGCAATGTTTTGCTCATGAAGGGGTTGGGGCGGGGGGGAAGGATGAGTGACAATGAGATGAATGAGAAGACTTTTGTGAATGGAATAAAATCCTCAAGGACTTTAATCTAGTGCCATAGCAAAACAAAGGGGAGCTGGGCTCAATAGAAAGACAGACTAATGGAATTATGTGATCGCTTTAACTGAAGCAACATCTAGGCTTCTTATAGTAGTGTATAATATTTTTTCAGTCATGCACAAGGCTGAGCCTCTGACAGCTTCCAGAACTTTTAACTAGGTGCTTAGGACCCTGTGCTTAAGTACCTAATACTTGGATCTGAAATATCTGAAGAGTACCTCTAATACGTACTGACTCGCCTGGGTGTTAAGGTCTGCAGTGTAGATCCTACAGGTGGTTTGGGCCATAACAGAGTGTGGGAGGGCCTTCTTTGATGTGGCCCCCAGCTTGTGCCATGCTTTTCCTCTAAGATGCATCTGGGCGTATTATTGTAACTACATTGTCAGTGGGTCAAGACACACTTCTTTGCATAGGTCTTAGGGGGTACAGGATTAATTAAGAATATGCATTCCACTGCAGTGTTGTTACTGATGCTGCTTGCTTTGATATGCTTCAATATATGGCAAGGCATGTTACTTGTATGTAATTCAACATGGGATTACAGGGTGGAGTAGGCTATAAAATACATATAAATAAATACAGTGGTGCCCCGCAAGACGAATGCCTCGCAAGACGGAAAACCTGCTAGACGAAAGGGTTTTCCGTTTTGGAGGTGCTTCGCAGGACGAATTTGCTATGGGCTTGCTTCGCAAGACGAAAATGCCTTGCGATTCCTGGGGTTTTTTCCCCCTCCCCCCCCCTTTTCCCCAAGCCCCTAAACCGCTTAACATCTGTTCGCTAAGCCGCTTGACAGCTGATCTAAGCCGCTTATCAGCTGATCTAAGCCGCTAATAGCCTTTTAGCAGCTAATCCGCTAATCCCTTAAGCCTTTAATAGACGCTAATAGCCTTTTAGCAGCTAATCCGCTAATCCCTTAAGCCTTTAATAGCCGCTAATAGCCGCTAAACCGCTAATAGCACTAATAGCTTCGCAAGACGAAAAAAACCGCAAGACAAAGAGACTCGCAGAACGGATTCAGATTCTTTTCGTCTTGCGAGGCACCACTGTATAAATAAGGTGAAGAACACCCACAAGCATTCGAGGTAAGGCCACAGTAGAAGATGATTGTTCAGTCACGGCAGGTACAGAGGAATATTAATAAGTAGAACAGTTAATTTAACAATAAAAGATATTGCAAGGAGCAATTGGCCTAGGGGGAAAATATTGATAAGAATTGATTAAGCACAGAACAGTGTCTGCTTAACATAAAAAATATTGACAAAGTGTAATCTGTGGTTTGAACCATGGTATATTTGTATCAGTGCTAGGATGCTAGTGCTATCATCAACTACTGTTTGGAGAATGAGAAGCTAATAATTATTATTGTTCATACTTTTTGCATTTCATTTTCCTCTGATTTTAATCCTCACCAACCATGTGTACATATACCTGCAACTCAGGATAACACTTCTTGCATCTGAAGGATTGCAGCCCTTTAAGGTTATGCCATAAAATAAGTGTTAAGAAAACTTTCCTCCTGTAATTTCCAACTTCCAGAGGGTCAATATCAGAGCCTTGCAGCACCATATTTCAAGGAATAAAGGCATTAAAAGTGATTGCAAAGAAAGGCCTTTTAACAGTGAAAGGTGGTCAGAAAATAAACTATGGAAGAACCAACTGCTTAATAAAACATGCCTGTTGTGGAGAAATGAATACTAAGCATTCATTTTGGCATTTCTTACAAACAGTCATGCTGTCTGTATCAAAGGCCTAAGCTAATGGATGACTTTGAAGATTACATTGTAAGATCAAACACAATTGATCCAACTGCAGCTCCTAAAAAAAGAACTGGTGCTCCCTGAAAAATATAGCAGAAAATAAACTATTAACTCTACAGCAGACTCCATCAAGCTTGAGCAAAGAAGCCATTTAACCTACAGGATGAGAAGAATAAACATGCTGAAGCCCTGGAAAAAAATCAAAAGGTCACAAAGCAAGGAGGATGTTTCTAGAATAGAAATTTTATTTTATTACACAAGGAACTTACCACCTTTCTTCTAGTAGTGGCACAACTACTCATAGCAAACGGTTGTAGCAAAGTAGCAACGGTTGTATTATTAACTCGTTAACACATTGCATTTATTTCTTGATATATTTACATCCAACAATTTCTGCAAGGAGCTAAAGATGGCTACATACTTCTTCCTCTCCCCATTTTATCCTCACAACAAGCCTATGAGTAGGTTAGTGCTGAGAGAGGTTGACTGGCCCACAGTCACCCAGTGGGTCAAGCAGAGATATGAAGCCTGGTCTCCCAGATTCTAGTCCTACACTAACCAGTACACCACATTAGCTCTGTATTAACACTACTCCTTTGAAATTAGGGCAGAAAATCACACTTTGTACTTTAGGCGGCCACACTGGCACATGGAAAGACAGTGTGTCATAGTGGCTAGTGCCAGACTAGAACCTAGGAAACCAAGGGTTCAGTTCCTCACTCGGCCATTAACATCACTGGGTGACATTGGTCCAGTCACTGTCACTTAGCACTAACCTACTTATAGGCTTCTTGTGAGGATAAAATGAGGAAGGGGAAGAACCATGTACATCACCCTGAGCTCCTTGGAGAAAAACCTGGTACTGTATAGAAATGCAATAAATAAAATAAATATCTAGAAGAACCACGTGTCAACTAGATTGGAACTTTGACATCCTCTGTATCTCTCCTTCATCCCACCCAACAAGCACCCCAAAACCTTTCCCAGTCCCGAATCACTAGGATTTCCCTTCATAAGACGAGCCCACTGGATCTAGTCCAGCAACCTGTTCTCACAGTGGGAAAGCACTGTGAGCCTACTCTCCCCTCCTGAGGTTTCCAGCAACTGCTATTTGGAACCCCTGCTGCCTCTAACTGTGGAGGTATTACACAGCCACATCATGGCTGGCAGTCATTGACAGCTCTCTCCTCCATGAATTTGTCTAATCCTCTCTAAGAGCCGTCCAGGTTAGTGTCCATCACTGCCTCCTGGCAGGGCGAGTTCCATAATTTGACCAACTATGACCTCGTCTTTCATCTGTCCTAAATCTTTCAGCTATATTGGATGCCCACGCGTCCTAGTGTTATGAGAGAGGGAGAAAACCTTCCTCTATCTATTATGCCACGCGTAACGTCATCAGATTCTTCTGTCATGTCGCCCCTTACTCACTCCCGTCTCTGCTCCACCCCAGACTTCCTCCTCGCTCAGGCGCGTCTAGAGGGAGAATGGCGATCTGCCCCTCTTGCTCTCCTCAGCCCCTGGGCAAAGAGCAAGAGCAGACGGGGTGCTTCAGAGCACTGCATCTCCGTTCTACGAAACAGCTTGCCCTGGAGGCAGGACCACAGGCCCCACGTCCCAAGGCCACACAAATGCTTGAGGCACCACAGCGAAAGGCTCGTATACCCTATGCCTTGTTTCTGTCTCAATCCCGCCCTCACCTGACCCACTTCAGCTTCTCAAATACTTCTGGCCACGCTACCGCGGACAGACGAACCGACCTACCTGCCCGCGCGTTTCTCTCCTCCTCTCCCCCTCAGAGCCGACTCCGCCGCCATCTCATATCTGCCGCCTTGCCTTCCGATTGGTCGCTCCAACTGCAAAAGCCTATTGGTCGCTTGCAAAATAGTCCCACCCGCCGCCGCCTCGTGGCCGCGCAGCCATTGGCCTGTTCGAACACGGCAAACGCCTAACCACCATCAGGCCTGGAAGCGCCGTTGAAAACCGAGGAGAGGGGAGGAGGAGAAATACCCCACAAAGACAAGTAGGCGGTGGGGGGGGGAGCAAACCCAGAATGGGGCGCTAAGCTTTCTGGGACTTGTAGTCTTCTCGGCGACATTTCCAACGCCTTCTTGACAGCTACGGTGTTATGCTGTGACTTAATAGGCGAAAGGAAGCGCTTTCAGCCCTTAGAAGCGACAGCTCTCTCCCCGTCTCTCGTATATTTCCTGCGCCCTTAACGAAATAGGTAGTAGTTGTCGCCATGGCAGGGAGATGCAGAGCTGGTGTGGCAAAAGGTCCACTTGTGTGTGAGCTCTCTGCCCTTCCAAGTTGGTAGGTGTCCTAATAAGGTTGCCAACTAACCATTAAAATAAGCAGGCCAGGACTGCTCTTGCGCCTTCCCTAGTAAGTCGAGACACAGAAATCAGCTGAGAAAGCACAGCTACAGGGACCAGTTCAACAAATTTGTATTTTACCTGAGTTACGGTCTTTCCCCCAAAAGCTGAACGTATTTTAAAACTCTGTGCAGTGCAAACCTATTGCTACTTGCGCTATAAAAAGGGATAGAGGTTCCCCGCCCCCAAGGTATTTACAACTGCACATCAGCTAGCAGTGTATTTGAAAAAATAACAAAATAGTACAAATTAATTTGATTTCAAATGCCTGGGGAAGGGAAAATTTGTCTTTGTTGAATGCATTTGCATAAGATGTAACTGTTAAATGGCAAAAAAAAAATACTATGTGCTGCTAGTCAAGGCCTACTGAAGACTCATCTTTTACCAAAATATTAGAATTAAAATAGTGTAAACTGATGTGCTTGTTTCTGTAATGCCAGTGTTAGTAGTTTTATATTTATAGTACAGTGGTACCTCGGGTTAAGAACTTAATTTGTTCTGGAGGTCCGTTCTTAACCTGAAACTCTTCTTAACCTGAGGTACCACTTTAGCTAATGGGACCGCCGTGGCGCGATTTCTGTTCTCATCCTGAAGCAAAGTTCTTAACCTGAAATACTATATCTGGGTTAGTGGAGTCTGTAACCTTAAGCATCTGTAAGCTGAAGCATCTGTAACCCGAGGTACCACCGTATAGCTTTTAGGATTAAGTCCTCATAAAATCATAGAATTATAGAGTTGGAAGGGACCCAGAGAATCATCTAGTTCAACCCCCTGCAATACAGAGATCTCAATTAAAGCATCCATTACAAGCATCTACAAAAGGAGGGATTCTCTCCTCAGCCCTCACACCAAATCTGCCTGGCTCTGCTTTGCTTTGAAAAATGTATTGTCTCAAATGAAATGTCACTGTTGCAAACTAGATATTAAATGGCAACCCCATCACTGACTCACATGCATCAAAACATAGTTCGGTGCATTATGGCTTTTGTAGATCTTGTCAACCTTTGAAATAAGAAAGGGTTGGGTATTATTGCTCTGGTCAGTGACTCATGAACTGCCATGCAAACTTTTGCTGAGGTTTTCCCCCCCTGACATCTGCCATGCGAGTGGCACGGTCCACCCCCAGCTTGTATTGACAGCTTGTAGATAAGGAGATAATGGCTCCTGTTGCTTTGTCCCTGCTGCTGCCAATCCAGCAGTTCGAAAGCATACCAGCTCAAGTAGATAAATAGGTACTGATGTGGCCACATGACTCGGAAAAACTGTCTTCGGACAAACGCTGGCTCTCTTGTCCCAAAAGAGATGAGCGTCTAATTCGACTGGACTCAACTGTCCAGGGGTCCTTTACCTTACCTTTACCTAATCAATGAAGGAAGTTAAGGATGCTCTGTGCTTGTTGATTAATAAGACTTGTGAGCAGCGGGGGGGGGGGGATTCTAACTCCCTGTGTGAAGGGGTATGTGTTGTTGCTGCCTGAGCAACTGGGACTGATTGCAGGAACTATGGCATGATTTTGCGTGTGTGGGGTGGACATTCTTCTCATTGTGGATTCACTGGCTCTGTCCCTGTGCATGTGTTGTGACTGGTACTCCTTGACTGGGATGTATGTAGCAAGAGAACATATAAAATGGGCACATGGAATTTGGTTCAGAATTTCTCATAGCTTTCTGTCTCTGACTATAATACTACTATTTTCTAATTTTCACAAGTACCAACCAGTCACTTTCCTCATAGAATAAATCCTGAAATGCAGAGAAATGTTAAACTTCCTAGAAAGTTTAGCATAGTTCCCAACAGCACAACTTTGTTGCTAGTTCTGGCACTTTTCAAGGCAGAAAAAGTAGACAGATGTGGACAGCAGCTTTTACACAACCAACTTCCATTGGTTACATTTATTGCTCAGAAGTTCATTACACTTCTCTCTCTTGCACAAAGTTCAAGGCTAGATGAAGCACACATAGTTGTGCAAAAAAACATGGCAGTAGCATCTGGTGAGAAGAGCCCTACTGCGTAGCTCCATAAATAGTAGAAGGGAGTCTGGGCTAGAATATACATCTTCACCCTTTTTTGGCTGAGTAAAGTATACACTGCAACTGTGTGGAATTAGTGATCTCATTCCACTTCCAAAGAGCAGCTCAGGTTGTGAGGTGGCAGCAACCAGATCCAGAGTCAGGTTGCCTTGACAGGAACTGCACCCCAGAGGAGTTTCGAGGGGATCTGTCTTCTTCAGACATGGGGCTGCTTCTTACGATGCCTCTTGCCTGCCTGGGCACCACGTTGGGCCCCCTTCATCAGGCCCTTATACTGTCCCTGAAGTTTTGCGTTTTTCCTGCCAGAAAGAGAGAGGAGAGATTAGAATGAGTACTGCCACAAGCACAGCAGGCACATGTGTAGTTCTCCCATGGAGGTTTTAGGTGCCCTGCTTCTGCAGCAAAAGCAGGCCTGGGATACCAGAAAAAGGAAGCTTCAAATCTGAAGAATATCTAGCAGAGTGATTGCGATAAGAGAACATAGCTGGTTTCAAGCACACACAACTCCATGGCAGCATTTTACAGATAGAGAGAAATCCTGAACAGTGACACTGAGGTGCATCGAGTTAAGTTCTACTCTTAGTAGACCTATTGAAATTAAGTGCCTAAGTTAGTCAAGGCCATTAATTTCAATGTGTCCAAGCAGAACTAACAATGCTCTCCCCACAGCATCCCCGTATCATACCTTCTGTTAAGTTTGGCTCTGTTCAGTGGGATGTAGGCATAAGGATCCAGGCGGCCCTTCTTGATATCACCTTTGCCTTTCTGTAGAAACAGAAGAGAATCAGTGCTTAGTGACTAGAAGCAAGACATGGAAAAATGAAGACTTCCACCAAAATAGGCATTCACGTCAGCTCTCACAACGTCTATCAATGCCTCACATTCAGATCAATTATTCAAAACCGGATCTAGCTTAGAGATACAGAGATTCGTCTTTAAAAGGGAGCCAGCCTGCAGTCCTGTGTTTATGGTGGGAGTTAATAGAATGCTGTGCTCTGTAGAAGACTGCCATAAGTAAGTCAAGGAAATTTCCTGGTAGGAGACAAGAAATCTTCAATGTTTGTACCAAGACATCTTTTAACATAATTTGATACTATGAATCTGTACTTGAGTTGCTTGGTAAGTCTAATAAACAAGGCTTCCTATGATGTGGAAAAAGTGGCTTTATACAAATAATCAACTTCTGGGAGTTATGACGGTGCCAGGTCCTAACTATTCACATCACAATCTTACCTTTGCCTTGTATGCTTGCCTAGGTGCTGCATTCTTGCCAATAGGCCGATGGATTCCAACACCTCCAGCTGTGAAGAACAAACAATAATGGAATAGTTTCTAGGCTTCTCTCAGCTGTACAAAAAGGTTTCTGCCCAGTCCACCACTGGATTGTAGGCTTCTTGTAGCCAACAATGCTTGAAGTTCAGCCAGCCTGTTTGAAACACTTCCCGCACCACATTATTGTGCTTCAGCAGCACAAGAAAGCATACTGCGGATGTGCTATCTGTGTTAAGGTTTAACTGAGAGAAAGACATAGCACTGGGTGGTTTTGTAGCATAAGCACAACACATTATCCCCTGTTTCAGAGGTTCAACTGGACTTGAGTAGAAGTTGGCCATAGTGTGAAACACTTTTCCAGCAGAGATTTGGCAGGTATCCTTGCTTTTGACTTTCAGGCATCTCTCATATGCCAGCAGGCCTATACAGCTGATTGAAATGATTATTTTGTACTCTTTTTAATGGTGTTTTATGTAAACATTTCATTGTATACCATCCTGAAATTTTCTGAGATGGTGGTATATAAATAATCTTAAGCAGCAGCATCTCATTCTCTTTCCCTTCCCTATTACAGGGACATGTATCCAATGTGATAAGGCAGTTAAGTCCACACCACCAGCCCAGAAAAAAGCACTTACCCTTATACTGTGGTTTTGCATCAGTGCCCAGTTCCTCATCATCTGCTTCTTCCCGGAATCTGCGCTTTTGAGCCTTTTTCTGCAACAGATTTCCAAGCATCAGCACTTGCTACATGAATTAGGCTTCTCACTAGGGTCCAAGGCCTTCTCCCTTTCCTGCATTATCTGCTTGGTAACAAGAACTGTATTTGACAGTCAAGCTCAGTTCCCCTTTGATTTCAGAAAGCAATTCACCTTGGCAACTGTGTGGGCCTTTAAAGAAAATGCTTGAAATTCCTATTTCCCCCCTCCTGCCCATGTCTCAGTACTTACATTTCGGATCCCGACTTCCTGCATAAGATCTGCCATCTCTTCATCCACTCCTGTAACAGAGAACAAAATTCAGCGTGAGAACAATACATAAAACATCTTTGTAAAATCTTTTGCATTTATAGTTAAAAGTATGCATTTCAGCTGTTCAATATGTTTTTACACATTGAAATGATAAAACTTTAATCAGAAGCAAACATCAAAGTGTTCACAGGAGCTTACTCCCAGAAGAGTATGGACAGGACTGCAATCATGCCACAAGCACACCAGAACACTCTTTGAAAAACTGCTAGTGCTTCATTTTTGTAATAATCCATACACATTTTGGTTGCTGTTTTTTATTACCAGGAAACAATGTAAGTTGGGTTAACATTTAACAGCTGGTAAGCCCTGAGCAACATATTTTAGATGTTCCCTAAGATATTTGGAGGAGGCGCTGCTGATTTGCGTTGCATCCTATGGCACTAACTCCATTTGTGATTACATGGAAGAGTGCTTTCTCTGTGGTGGCACCTACATTGTATTGTATGTTTTATTGGACTGCTTTATGTTTCCAGTAAATTATTGTATTATTACATTATAATTATTTAATTATTTTAATGGAAGGGCAGTATAAAAATAGTTTGAAGTAAATACATATTTAAGCACATTATAATTTTATGTGACAGTGAACAGTCTTAATTTGAAAGGGCTAAAAGTCTCAAAAGCCCTGGAGTGAATCACATGTTGAAAGTAAAACAAATAAATCACATGTTTACCAGCCTACATAAAGCCCAAGTTATCCAACTTCAAACAATTCCATCAAACAGTATCGGGATCATAAACGTATACAATATTGATACTATCATAGTGGAACTGGACTTCACAGCTGGTTAACATAAACTACTGCTTGGATACCAAGCCCAGTCATAGTTTGTAGACCACTGATGGCCAGTTTTCAGCTGAATACATTAGACTATCCACCAGTACCTTTAGCCCCTTCTTCTTCCTCCTCCTCCTCTTCACATATAATGAGACGGCCATCAGCTGATACCTTGAAGTCATGGCTGATTTTAGCAGCCTGGCCCGTGCCTGGTTTGGTAGCTGCATAAAAGAAGATCACAAAAGACTTACAAGGAGATAGGACAACCCCTTTATCTCAGCATAAATGATCTCCCACGTTCCCCAGACTGAAAAGGCAGATTGTGCCACTGTCAAACTGCTCCTTACCTAGAACCCTTTGGGCCACATTAGGGTCCAAGAAGTTGAGGGGCTCATCGCCTTCTCCCTCCTTAAGCCAGGCCTGGCTTTGTTGCCGTAGCACTTTCCTGGTTTCTTTTCCTTTGTGCTGCTTGATGTCATCTTCAAGATCAGAGTCCGAGTCTGCCAGGACCTCCTCCATACTGTAAACAAGAGGCAATGCAAGTAGTACTTACGGAGGGTGCAGAGGAACATAAAGAACACTTCACCTTCTAACGCACTTGCCATGGCAGACATCCCTCCTGCTCCAGCCTTAAAAAACTGTAGCTTTTAGGTTCAACAATGGCATGACATGAAGACAAAAGACCAGCACTACATCAATACCTCTCCCCCATGGGGCGCTGTGATGGTCCTCCTTCTTCTACAGAAGTGGCTGCTGCCCGTTTCACAGCTTGCCGCTTGCGGTTCCTTGCCTCAGCCTTGCGGATATTCAACAGCACCTTGCGATACGACTCAGGAAGCAAAGCCTGCAATGGCTCAAACCTGGGAAGTAAAGATGGAAGACCAGTGTCACAGAAATCAGTCTCTCACGTATCCTCCACTACCAGTCATAGAAGTCAGACAGACATTAGACCAGTGCTTAACCTGTGGCCTTCCAACTGTTGGAACTAAAATTCCAGTTAATCCCAGACCTTTGGCCATATTGGTTAGAGCTAATGTCAGCTGGAGTCCAGCAAGATCTGGACTACTATCAAGTGCTTGGTCATCACTCTCAAGGTTTTGTGTGCATGAAGCTGTATCCAAGATGGCACAGTTCAAGACAAGCACATCTAGGAAGCAAGAGCTTTGGAATGAGCAGTGTTTGAGCAATGTGATAGAGATCTTAGAACTTTTCATTCCTGTGCATCACAACACAGGATCTCCCCGGTCCTCCCTCTAACCCCAGAACTTACCCAAATTTGCGGATCATTTTGGAGAGGAGGTTTCGTAGCTTCATGCGGAAATGGCGTCTCATGTCATCTGTCAATCCTCCTATGGCTTCTAACTGTAAGCATAGCACAAGCTTTAGAATTTTGATGCCCCCCCAACCACACCTTGCATGAAATGAATTCCCTTGGTTCTCTCTCTCATGCATGTGTGCAAACCTGCCCCTCTCCCCGGGCTTCTACTGCTTCCCAACAGCACGAGAAGTGGGACAACACCTCACCAAAGCTGGGGAAAGAGCGAATCATTAATTCCAATATATACCCATGAACTCTTGAGTCAGGAACTAGACAAGACAACGGGCAGAAATAGGTTCCAACAATTCAGGCACCTTTCTGCGTCACTCCCTTTAAGTTACGCAAACTAAGCTACTCTTATTCTCAGAACCTTCCTTCCTACAGGCTGCCCTAGTGTATTCCCTTTTCTCACCATGGTCTCCAAGTGCCGACTCAACAGTGCCGTGTCCAGGAGCAAGAGTGCAACCTTGAGGAAGCCCAAAGCTGACTTGACGACATCCCGCGTCCGTGAGCCTACCATGAGGCAGACATGCTGCATGAGCTGCTCCAGGGCATCTGACCCAACGTGTTCTGCAGTAGAGTAAAGCTAATCTTAGACATACTTCAATTCTTCAGATTCTACTGAGAGCCAGACAACACAGGGCTCAGGTTACTTTCAGCAAGTTTTCTGCTCAGCAGCAACCCAGCACAGGCCTCACAGTGCTTACAACTGGTGTGGTGCTTGGAACCCCAAGGACACAGAGCTCTCTGCTCAGGATAGTGAATACAACCATTCATGTTACCCTTAGACATATTCATTAGCATGTCCATCCATGCAATAAGAGCAGTTCAAAGAGCAGTCTCCAAACTCTGTTTGTTGCCTCCCAACTTTTGGTGCCTGCCAATTGCAGGAGAATTCTGTACTAAACTACTGAGGCTATAAGCATTATCCAGCAAGATTTTGGCATTCGGATCTCTCACCTTTGAACTCAAAGAGCAAACGGGCAAGAGCGAGCACCGTGCAACTGATCATGGTGACTGAACCGGTCAAGCCCGCATAAACCAGGAGGAGATAACGCTGCATTCCATCTGGAGGGAATAAATGCTGGGGGTTATTTCACTGAAATTGCTAAAAGTAAGATACCAACTTTACTACACAGGTGGCATTGGGGCTGAAGAGGCTCCCCCAGAAAATGGCTACAATGATCCAGAAAACCCAGTGTGAATGAAAGGTTTTCAAAAGAGGAACCCAGGCACTATGGAGACAATGCTAACATCCAAGTCTCTGAGTAAGCTGGAATATCAGAGACCAAAAAGACAAGAGTACAAATATCAATAGTAGATAGGCAATATTGGGAAGGGAACAGGCAACATTTATAAAACACTGAATTAGGAAGGACAGAAAAGCCCCCATGGCTACTGAAAACCCTTCGTCTGAAAGCAGGAACCAATCTGAAATGTTAAATATGTTCTGCTTTATACAGCGCAAGGGTGGAAGACTGGGATATTCAAAGCCTCAGGCTAGGCTAAGTGAATCCTGCATTTCTTTAATTACTGTGGAACTTAATATCAGATGCCAAATTTAAAATTCTAGTACTTATGATTCAAGGATAATCTGAAAAATGTGTAGGAATTGTCTGATGAGATCTCTGAAACAGGAGAAAAAGGAGGATTTCTAGTAGTCAGGTGGTTAGACTTCAGTACCCTGCATAGATTGCCCTTTGCTAAACAGAATGACACACAAAAAAAATCAATATGTACAGATTTTCAGTTTGCACAAAGTTCATCCAGGTCTCAATTCAGCAATTAAATGCAAAATTTGGCAAAACTCAAAAGAGGTTATATGGACCAGTGATAAGAGGAGAGATGACTAAAATTACTGGAATAAATGAAGCAGAGAAGGAAAGCAATATAAGGTAGTCAAAAATAGAAGAAGTGTACATAGGAGCCAACACAGCTTTTGACAGAAAGACAGGGGGCACAGGGCAAAAAAGTCCATCTCTTTTTGGTAACAGCCCAATGTGGGCAAACCAGGACTCACCTTTTGTTGTGGGGCCAAAGCGCAGGAAAGCATGACCGATCTCTACAAGTAAGTTGTAAGCGTTCTTGCGGGCACCCACCGACACCTCCTTGGTGCAGAGTATGACCTAAATACAAAGGTACCTGTCATCACCCCATACCATCTCTGCCTCCCAGTTTTCAACATCACTGTATTATCAGCATCAGCTTTCAGAGAGAACTGAAATATAAGCCATTGGTCTAAAATGTATTACCAGATCAGAGCTCCAGCCAATCTATGACTTTCCCAAGCATAAAAACTACAGCCATCAAGTTGACCTATTTTTTTTAAACGTGTGACAACAGACAAAACACTTTCAGCAGTAGGGAACTTCTTGTTCTGAGGATTTCACAAAGGCAGTCTAATCCAGATTCAAGGAGGGAGAAAACATTTCTAGTTCGTTGCTTTTAAAAAAGAGAGTAAATCAGGTAAACCTGCAGATGGAGCACTGCAGAGCAGGCAGGTCAGAAACTGGCAGTAATTTCCAGCTGTCAGGGACTAAGACAAAACTGCATAAGCCCTGCCTGTCGGAGTAAGTGGGAGCAGCAACCCACTACAGGGTATCATCCTCCACAGATGGGAGAATATATTTATTCCCTCATCACAAGGTAGGAGAAGCAAAATTCCTAATTCTGAATTACAACAGCTTCTTCACAGCATGAGAACAAGATGTTTGTAATGCAAAAGAAACAAGGCAAGCAAGGAATGAGAGAGGGTTACCATGCTGCATAGCTACACTTGCCAAAGGGCTTGAGTTTGTTTGCAGCAGGTATGAGAGGAGAAAATTCTATTTATGGGCCAGAAAGATGTGGGGATGCAGAATATAGCGGAACTTGTACCATAACTTGACTCTGTTTGGAGATGAAAATTTAGTTCCATGCATGCTCCCACCTCTAGCCCCAGAAGTACTATTTCTCCCCATCTTCTACAGACACAAATGCCCACCTACTTTCCCCATTCCTTCAGCACCCTGCCTGCCACTCCCTTTTCTGCTCACCTCTGGCACCAGGGCAGTAACGAAGTCCTCATGCTCCACTGCGAGCTGTTTGACAACATGGAAGAGGCACTTCAAACGGGGCTGGGAACAAAGAATGGGAGTGTGGAGTTAGAGGCAGGCAGGGACAGCAATCTCTTATTTGTATCACCACCCGTGCTTCAGCACCCTACCCACTACAGGGGGGGAAGCAACAAGTGTCTTCTCCCCAGACACCTTCCTTACCCTCTTGGCAGGTGAAGTGGCACTGGGCAAAGAGCCTAGCAGGGCACTCTGTAGCTCCTCCAGATGACTTCTAACAAAGTTCTGACAGGCAGGCCTGTCAGAGGCACATATTTCCTCCAGCACCCGATAAGCCTTCTTCTGTATCCTGTGGTCTTTGTTCTAGGATGATTATACCAGACAAATTAGTTAGCAAAAACAAACTGCATGCACACAAGAACAGAGGCTCTCAGCCTGTACAATATGGAAGTTGGGGGAAGAGTATTCCAGAAACCAGGTAGAGGCCACATCTATAGAATCATAGAATTACAAAGTTAGAAGGGACCTGAGGACCATCTAGTCCCTTTTAGATGTTTTAGTTGCATAGGAGCTGAATATCTGCCAGAGGTTTCCATGTGGCTGAGAGACTGTTTAAATGTCACAAGCGTATGGAATGTGAGGGTCAATTACAAGAGTCTTTCGCACAGAATCAGCATCAGTTGGATCATCTGAACATTCTCCTTGCTACACAGAAAATGTTCAAGGATAAGCAGCTCCCACACAGCTGGGAAAACACCTAGAAAGTTACCCCTGTGGCCAAGAAGATGCAAAGATAGGCACTCAACATGAAACAAGGACCATAGGGTTGCCCAAAGCAGACAGCTAGGTTATTATCTGATTATGCCTGGCCAGGATAGCAATGGATCATAGACAAACATGCCCTACTGATTCCACACAACTTTGGGAGCAGAAGCCAAGTAATATGGATAAGGTCAAACAACTCTGCAGCCTCCTTCTGAACAGATTAAGACACTGTCTCCCTAAATGTAATAGCTAAACTGATTTTAAGGATGTCAATATGGCACTCTCAGGAAGAGCAGGGATCATGGTGGTCAAAGCTAGCAGGCCTGGAGCTTGCAATGTGCCACAGCATAAACTCCAACAGCCAACTGAAAGGCAGCTCACCTGTAAGGAGGACTGGATGGTGCTATAGAGATCATGCAGAGATGGCTCATCTGCGTAAGGGGCCATGGCTACAACAAGGTCCAACACAGAAAGCCTGAAACAGGGAAGGCACAGTTAGCAAGTGTGAACACAAAAGCTAATCTTTAGGACTCTGCTTCTCCCTGGGAATAGTACAAAGCCAACTACCTATTAGTGCAAACCTACCAGATTCCACAATTACTAGGGCCAGGAATGGAAAAGCCATGTGCATCCCACTCCCTCTGCCTTCTCTGACTTGCAGGGAGAGGGGAGCACCTGGGAGGACAGAGGAAAAAAATCAGGCCTCCAATGAGGTGCTCTGGAGCTTAACAGGAGTGGGACAGAGAGGGGCTTACTCCACAGACAGATGAAAACAATACTGATTTACATAGGCCTATGTAACAGAAAAGTGGGTAGCACAACCCATCTGAGGATACTCTTCTCCACTGTATGGAAAAAGATGGATCCAAACTCTGGAGTGTCCTTACCTAGTGAACTCTGAACTATCAGAGCTGGTCAGTTTCTCACTAGCTTTCTCTAGGAAAGCATGCACCATCTGCAATAGAGATAAAGAGAGTGTCATCCCCAGATCTTCCCTTTTGCACCACACATACATTGTTTTATTTGTATGCTACCTTTTCATAGTTCAAACCATGTGCAAGGCAGCTCACAACATGGGAAAACGCATCATCATCATCATCATAATAAATCATAATAAAATATTTAGAAGGATACCAAAAAAATCAGTATCAATAACAGTAGCACCCTGCCCCAACAAAAACCACTAAACTGAGCAGTTTTTGTAGGTGTCATCAGTTAGGCCACCATTCTCCAAGGCCTGATGGGAAAAGGCCTGCCCTCCCATGTTTGAGACCCATCCAGCTACAGACACCTCCCCCTCTCTCTCCTAGCACTGGCAGAACTTAGAGATGTGACCAGCTTGTATCCAGTTGGTCTGAAGCAAGCAGAAGTGCAACCATATTAGATCTGACAAGGCCTAAGAGAACTCCGCTATAAAACTTCCTGCGTGAACACTTCAGGGTGAAACAGTATTTTGACTTGTGCTTTTGGAAGCCATACTAGCAAACACTGCAGTCTTTCAGTTCCCTGCTATGACCTTGAAGAGCGAACATTCCAAAGCGGCAGATGAGAAGCCTTTCTAGCAAAGGGCTTTTCATTTTGAGCTGATAGTGTTCTCCACATCCACCCATGTGCTTTTATATTAATATGTGGGACTTACAACAGAAAAGGAAAATGTCTTTTGTGTATAGACAGTTGCCCATCGATCCATCCTGTTTTATCACTACAAAAATATATTAATTATATTAAGAAGCTAAAATAAGGAGAATGGCCCTTGTCTGAGGTCCAGCTTTGAGGACCTTCTGGTAGTCCCCTCCCTGCAAGAAGTGAAGTTGCAGGGAACCAGCAGAGGGCCTTCTTGGTAGTGGTCCCAGCCCTGTGGAATACCCTCTCCTCAGATGTCAAGGAAATAAACAACTACTTGACTTTTAGAAGACATTTGAAAGCAGCCCAGTATAGGGAAGTTTTTAAGGATTGATGTTTTACTGTGGTTTTGTTGGAAGCTGTCCAGAGTGGATGGGGCACCCCAGTCAGATGGGCAGCATACAAATTATTATTATTATTATTATTATTATTATTATTATTATTATTATTATTATTATTCCTAGCAATGCTGTTCACTTATAGAGCTGGCCCACATGAGGTGATTGATATTGCTATTACAATCTGTTACTCACCCTTCATTCCAAGGACCCGGGGCAGGTTACAACAATTAAAACACAATATTAAATAAAGTTTAAAATAAGCCCTGAAAATCAAGTCTTGAGAATTTGGAAGCTAGTAACCCTGCTGGCTTCCCACTTTCTAGAGGAAAGATAGAATGACAAAGCAAGTGGTGATGATCTCAGAAGTCTGGTCTTGTTCACAGAGCTTTGCTCACCCCTGGCTCCGTCACAGTCAAGTAGGCCCTTATAGTGTCCAACACAGAACGCCGCTGTACAGGGCTTTCGCTGGCACCACCCTCCTGGCTATAGGCATTGAATAGAATGGGCAGGAAGTTCTTTGCAAAACGCCCAACTTCAGCACGCTCGGCCTCTGCAAAGAGAAGCAAACAAACATAGAGATTGGAGAGAAAGAAAGAAAGAAAGAAAGAAAGAAAGAAAGATGCTGGTGAAGCATGCTTCAAAATGTTGGAATCGACAGAAGACTCCTGCCAGGCACTCTACCCCTTTTTCTCCACTCTTGCATCCTCAGCAAGAAGCAGAACTAGTCCAGAAACAGCTCCAGCCACAGTGACTTGGCTAGAGTAAATTGAGCAAGGGTCACTTCCACAGACAGATCTTACCTGTTTGACAGCCTTTGTTAATTAGCCTGCGCAAAGCTTGGCACACAACAAGCCGCAGATCAGGACGATCGCTAATGGCCATGCCCAAAGTACGTGCCAGTCCTTTGAAGGAGGATACCACATCGGTAGGCTGGCTACAAAAAGCAGGCAGAAGGGTCCAGATCTGAAAGACAGAGAAAGGAGCATTGTTACGAACCACAATTACACTCCAAACCTTATAAACACAGGGTCCCAGTCCTAGATGCAGAAAACACGCAAAGCAAAACTGTTGGGGTGCTGCCTCACCTGCCACTGCAGTGTATCGTAGATCTTGGCTTCTAATTGCCGTTTAGCCTCGTCAAGCTCTGTGGCTGGAGAAAGGTAAGAGAGAGGTCTGTGACTGTAGCTTAGTATATATGAAGAAGTTAACCTAAGGGGAAAATCAATGCACTCTGCCTGTAGGACACCTGGAGTTTGCACATTATATAAAATCTCATGAAATTAACAGGCAACTGCTGTCATGATGCACTCCATACAATATATTTGTGCAGATCTAACCCGTATCCAAAGCCACAATTGGTGCAGACCCAAAGGATGAATTTCTGCTTGCTGAATGCAAACAGTACTGGTATGCAACAATAGACTATAACTAAATCCCAAGACGGAAACTTCAAATGTGGAGCTTTAACATCTGTATTTTTTTCACTCTGTATGCCCAAATACCCCAAATCTGGTACTTGCTGAAGGGTAGGGGAAATCTCATTAGAAGCTGGATTTTGTTTTGGGATGTCTGGTATGGTAGATTTTCTGATGGATTCTCCAGGCGGAATGTACCACAGCTCTACTGCAATCTTAAACCCTAGAGATGGAGCTGTTGTCGTGCTCTTTTAAGGTCCAACACTCAGGTCTGCTGTTACGTGCTCATGGTCTTGCCCATCTACATTGTCGGTTACCTCTGTGTTTTAGAGTGGCAGCCAGTGGCAGGAAGTAACTGGAGAAGAAGGCAAGGGGTGCATCTCGGATACTGTCTCGGAGTACAGGAAGGAGCCAGCTACGGGGGAAATCCAGTGTCTCCCTTGTGGAGGAAGCAGAAGAGAGAACAAATGACAAAATTAAGAGGATTGGAGAAGCAATGTACCTGGATATGTTGGATTTTGGTGCCAATGTGCCTTTGCGAGTACTTTCAGCTACAACAATGCCATAAGATAGTGGAGGTGTGAAAGCCCCAAGTAGTAAACACCCAGCTCAGCCAACAATCCTGTCCAAGAATTTCTGGTCTTGGAGTATCCAACTAAATGGCAAAGGCAGATTCAAATGCAATTTTGCTAACCCCTTCTAAAGAAGAGTTTGCAACATGCAACAGTATTCCTAATTAATGGAAGAGTATGGGATCCCAACTATTCTTTTCATATGAACCCTGATGCAGATGTCCATTCAGACAGTCACATTTCTATCCTATTCAGGTGGTAGCGAAATCCGATTTGAATCTGCCTATGGCCACTGTTAGGATAGGGTGTTGAACTAGATGGCTTGATCCAGCTGGGCTTGTCTTATGGGAAGGTATAGAAACATCAGAAACCCAGAAAGGCAGAGATTATACTCACTCTGTGCCATCAATATCTAGGGGCACAGCCTGTAGAACCACCTCGGGGCCCATAGTAGTCACTGCAGCCCCTAGAGTCTGGTCGAGCAGCACAGTGTGAGGAAAGTGTGGGGAGCCACGCAGGTCAGCTAAGGACTGTAAGCACTGCAGAAAAAGGAAAACGAAAGAGAGCATCACACAAGTAAGCATGTGTTATAAATCAGCCTACCCTCTTATAATGACTCCTATCACTGACTTCTTTATATCCACTGTATAACACACATTTATGCATCCACGAATCTCCAGCTCACGATCCTAAGAGCTCTAGAAAAGTTTAGCAACAATGCATCTCAGAAGTTTGCGGGGCCTCAGTGTCCAAATGTTCTTTTGCCATGGGGATCCCTTCTTGTCTCTTGTGGAATCAGGGCTCAGTCAACACAGAAACTCCTTTACCTTACACATGGCGAGATGGCACTGATGCCCACACACTTCAAAGAAAGTCTTCAGAACCTGCAACACGGAGGCCCATGCCGCATGGAATCGGTATGTCAAGCCCTCTTCCACTGCCCTGCAAGGAGAAAAGCAAATAGCTATTCAACACACAGCCTTTCAAAACCAGTATTTTGACCTCTTTCCCTCAACCCACTGGGCCACTTCTGCTACCTGAACATCTTGCAGATGTGAGCAGCCGGTCCAGAGGGGGTGGCAGAGGAAACCAGCCCCAGCTCTGCCATGTGGGGGGCCACGCATTCATTGAGCAAGACCTACAACAAGAGACAAACACACACAGAGCTTTAGTACTAGCCCACTCTCCTTACAGCAGGGGTGGGCAAAGTCCAGCATGTGTCCCAGTTGGGCCCACAAGGCAGTTTTCCTCAAACCATGCCCTCTTACCCACATGGTGACATAGATGCCAAACAATCAGGAGCATTAAAGTGCTCCAGTTATTCCTTGCCAAGAGAAACTTGTGCTGCCAGCTGACTGGCTATACAGCAAGCTTGCAGTGATGGACTGTGCTAAGGAGTTCCCCACCAGCACAGCCGATGCCTGCTTTAAGCAGGCTTTCGGTGAGTGCCAATCAGTGCTTGCAGCAAGATGGCTGTAGGTCCAAGTATCCTGTTACATCACGGGGTTGAACTGAAGCTGGCAATGCAAAAGTTCTCTGTAGGTGTCTATTCACAAAGAGGACTTTTGGGGAGAGTGGGGCTGCTTACTTTCACTGAAATGCCAAACAAATCTTTATTTCAGCAGCACACAATTCTTGACAGCCCTACATGGTACACGTGGGAGTAAAGATGGGACAGTACCTTTAGGGTTTGAGCAGCAGCAGCCGCCACCTGTGTGTGAGGAGAAAGGAAGCAGTTCATTGCCGCACTGAAGAGGCGGGAAAGGTGAGCCCAGCACAGATCCCACTGCAGCCTAGAGAATGGAGAGACCTTCTGTTATGGACCAGCTGGGGAGTAGACCCAACACCACCCATCCATCTTCCCCACTGCTCTCCTCCTTACTTTGCCAGATTGACATGTGCCCGCTCCATGACAGATAGCCAGGCCAGCAGAGGCTGCAGGTCATTTTCACTGGGTAAATAGTCATATAGGGCCTGGTAAAGCAGAATAGATAGCGTTATTGGTTGTTTACTGAATCTGCATTGTTTTAAAGTTGTATTGATACTAGCTCGTGAACTGCTTTGAGAAGGGTTTCTGCCTTGAAAAGTAGGATATATATGTACCAAAAGGAATAACTAAATATTTGAGCCCCCAGGGCTGGTTATGCACCTCCCACTCATCTAGTCTGACTCTTACAGTACTCACCATGATGATCTGGGCATTGAGTTCAGCTGGCAGGCAGGATGGGGGCGGCTGGGCAACGAAGAGGCTGTGGAAAGCTTTCATAGCACATGCTGTCACTAGCTGGGGGGTGGAGAGGAGATGTGTAAAAATAAGTTCTTTTAAAAGCACCAGATACATTGGCTCCCCCACAAAAGCCAGTGTGCCAAATATGGTAACGGAGTGTCGCTCCTAAAGTGACAGGGCAATTATTTCCCATCCTCAAGAGGGACTTTAGGTACATCGGTAATTCATACCAAGCCCCCACTGGTAACAAAGAAAGACTATTCATGCTTTCATTCTTACTGAAGCATGTTGGCTCTCCCCACTGGGCGGTGTGGCATCCCCAGAGCAGAGGCAGCGCCACAGAGCCACTGTTAACCAACAGAAGAGAGCTCACCACATGACTGAGGGTCATAACTCGAAGGAGGGTCTCACAGCAAGATTTGACAGATGGGGCAGGCAGGCAGGGCAGCAAGTCACGCAGCAGAGTGAGTACATGAAGAGTGGTTGTGGCCTCTTTGGCACCTGGAAAACCAAACAGGTCTAGCACTGCTACCTTCTCCAACACAGTCTATTATTATAAAACTCACAGCCCACCCTTCAGGGAGATCTGTCCCAGAGCAGCTTGCAAATATTAATAAAACACAACTCATGAATCTCCTGTCTCCAATACCTCCAGCTTTCTCAATCTCTTGCACGCAGAACTTCGCAGCAGAAGATGCAGCTGGGTGATGCGAGGGAGCACCATCCCCAAAGAGGAATTCGCTACCTCTCAGGATGGAGCAAACACCATGCTGAGCAGCCTTGCGAACCTGCAACCGAGGAAAGGGGAGGGAGAGAGGGTGGTGAGCTGGGCTGTTTACTTCATGCCCAACTCCAAGCAGTTACATACTGGAAATGAGCTACATCTCTTATTACACTTTATTGTTAGCCCCCATGGGCATTCCACATGGAAAGGTGGGACATACATTTAACAGACGAAACAAAAGCGAAAGTTACTGTGGCAGCGTTGGGGTGCATGCTGCCAAGTGCAGTGAAACTGACTGGTTTGTGCTGAGCAGGGTAGGTGATGTGAACTCACCTTGGGCTTGACATGGACAGTAAAGCTCAGAATGCCATGAAAAACTTGCATCGTCACAGGGTAATTCCAAGCTACTAGGTTCTGTCTTCGCAGCAATGTAGCTAGGCAGGAGAGCACCTGAAAGGAGACAGATTAAGGATGGACATATAGAGTGCTATCACTATGCCAAGAAACATCCTTGAATATACGAGTGAGCCCTTAAGCCAGGGGTTCAGTTTTAAATTTCTGATGCATCTGACACCACTACCTACGCCCTTTATCTTTGAGCCTATCAACAGGATTCATTCAACCCAGCACTGCTCCACACACCTTGCTTGTGGGGGTGGTGGGGTGAGAAGCAATAAACCAAGAAGCTATGCAGAATGGCCACTGACTCCTGGACATGCATTTTTTATTTATTTATATTTCATTTCTGCATTATTTCCCATGAAGCATCTCAAAGGGATTTCACAATACAATCACAAGGGCACATCGCACTACATAAAGGATTCCATTAATCACAACAGCTGCCTACACCCAACATCCAGATGTCCCTCCTGCCCCACAGTTAGTCCTCTCCTGAAACACTTACCCAGCGCAGGGCCGAGGTGGAGTCTCCACAGGCTTGGGAGCCTAAGATCCCCATAAAGGCCTTTGATGTATCAGAGAACTTCTTGATCAGCACAGGACCTGGTACCCTATTTGGGAGTTAAGAGAGAGGAGGAGGCATCAATGTTAGGCAGAAACAATAGCAAGTACAGTCGTACCTTGGAAGTCAAACGGAATCCATTACAGAAGTCTGTTCAACTTCCAAAATGTTCGGAAACCAAAGTGCGGCTTCTGATTGGCTGCAGGAAGCTCCTGCAGCCAATTGGAAGCCACGGAATCCCGGAATGTTTGAAAACCAGAACACTCACTTCCGGGTTTCAATCATTCAGGAGCCAATTTGTTCGGGAGCCAAGGCATTCAAGATCCAAGGTATGACTATATTCCACGACCCTTTGCTTCCAAGGAACTTTACTCTCTTGCAGCTAGGCTTAGTTTGGTAGCACCCTATACTTCTAATCTCCCAGTCCATGAATCACCCACTCTGTTTCAAAAGACAAGAGAGTCACCAAAGGCCCAGACCAGCTCTTGCACTTCATCACTTGCACAGTTATCCATTGTCAAGTGTAAGAGCAACAACATCCACACTTGGGTCATGGTGGGCAATTCTGGTCATCTTATCTAAACAGAGATATAGTGAAGTGGTAAATGTACACAGAAGTGCTTGAGTGATGAGGGTTGCAGAAAAGATACCAGAAAATGAATGTCTAATAGATTCAAGATTTTTTTATCATTAAGGACAGTTTAAAAGGTCAGGGACAAAAAATTGCTAGGGGACTTTTATTTCAGTAACACATCATATTAATGTGTTAATCAATTAAAAAGCAACAGCAACACAAAGTGGAAGGATATTTATCTTGGGGACTCATTGCCAAAATACAAGAAAAAAGAGGTCAAGAGTGTAAATGGATTCACAACAGGGCCCAACGCATTCAATAGCTACATCCAGGTCAGCCTTTGTCCGGGAAATAGTCAATATAGCACTGAAGGTTATGCTTGCATCCTCAATTGTTCTAATCCTTTTCTAAAGCATCCTGACATGGGCCACTGTACTTCTGGTCCAGAAGTACTTCTCTCATGTTCTTAGAACTCACCTCTTCAACACCAGATTCAGCAGGTAAGCAACAGCAGCCAGGGACTCTGGAGATTCCACAGCTTCCAGAGTGGTCATCTGAGGAGACATAGTGTGGTGCAGGAAGTAATCAGAAAGGATGCTAGACTCCCTGGGATTGCATCTTGAAGTCTAAAGGAGCACCTTTAGGTTATTGGTTTGTTTTTGCTCTTATTATGTTTGTATTATGTACTTTGTGGTTTTATTCTGTATTTTTACGCTATGAACCACCCTGAGATCTTCAGATGAAGGGCAGTATCCAAATTTAATTAAATAATAATAATGGCAACAACAACCTGGTCATGTGACAATCTTCCCCCACCTCACATATTGTTATGATAAAATGCTGGATATGCTGCAAGGAGCACCCAATCATAGCACGCCGCCACCACTATATAAATGTCAGAAATATAGACAAGGGCTGTGTTGTGGGGCTCAGTTGTTATCAAGAGTTCATTGGCTCCCTCTGCAGTTGCTACCATGGGTGGGCTATGGATACACCATTTTGCAATTTTCTTAGTGGTTTGTTTCCCTGTTCCCTAGGCTGAGTGCATATCAAGTGGAGCCTTATCTCACCACCATCACTCCAGCTGGTGTATGGAATTGTTTCATCCAGTAGAATTGGTGTTGGTTGTGCTTACCGAATTTTATGTAAGCCTCCCTGGAAATTTTCCTTGAAGGGCAAGATGTAAACATAGTAATAAAATAAGTAAGTAAAAAGCATGAAGGAAAGCAAGATAAACTGTTCATGCAAATGCTACAAGGTTTTGCCATTACTTCCTGTCTGCTATTTGCCTTATGACGATCAAGTCTGTTTGTTTATTGGGATTATTGATGAGTACTGCGATCACAGCAGTTGTTGGTAACCACACTCAACTGTACATATGTGACCTGAAACCTCCAGGTAGCTCCTGCCTGCCTCATTTCACAGTACTGGTACTTACCAATGCACCAAAATACTCTGTCTCACTCTCTACGCCACCCTGTGCTCGGATCACCTCGGTGACAGCAGCCAATACTGCACATATCTATCAAAGAATCCAAATGTGAGAGTTCAGATTAATGCCTACCTAATTAATTTAACATTCCCTCACAACATGCCACCCCAACGCCTACATGTAAGTATTGTTGTCCATCCCTATGAATGCTTCCTGGAGAGACTGAAAACTCCACCACTGATTACTGGTCAGCATGATTTCAACACAGATAAGCAAACAGCTGGAAGAGCAGACCAGCTATCTATAACCACTGTGCTGGGCTCTTGAGCTGACATGAGAGTAGGAGGGTTGTGTCTGAACTAGAGATCCAGGGAGATGAGTGGTAGATTGACATTCATTTCACTTGCTCCTTCAATCTGGAGATGGAGGCACAATGCCCACTTTTCTCATTCTTGCAATCTAAAGTATGAATTCAAGTTCTGCTTTAAATTTCCAAAATGGCATAGCAATTCTTTCTCCATTTCCCTCAGAACAATGAAGGCATCAAAGTGCCCCCAATATGTAGCAAGGAGCCAGTGGATTCATAATGTGCCTCTAGGGTCCATCTCCTACATTATTACCAGACAGCCATTAATTACAAACTGTTCAATCCTAAATAACAAATATAGTGCACACAGTTCTCAGTTATGAATGGAGAGAGGCAGACTGGCAACTCTTATGAATATGATTACAGTGGTACCTTGGGTTAAGAACTTAATTCATTCCGGAGGTCCTTCTTAACCTGAGGTACCACTTTAGCTAATGGGGCCTCCCACTGCCGCCGCGGTGCAATTTTTATTCTCATCCTGAAGAAAAGTTCTTAACCTGAGGTACTATTTCTGGGTTAGCAGAGTCTGTAACCTGAAGCGTTTGTAACCCGAGGTACCACTGTATCTTGTAGCTTTAGGGCAGTTAACAATGAGCTAACAACATAACTGCTGCTTGTGTGACACACTGTCAGTTGACTGCTGTAACTTCTTTTAGTTTATCACTTTGGTTGCTTGGTATCCACTTTTCTGCATTCCTTCTAATGTATTGTTTACCCACTTTCTTCTCTGCTGGCCTCTCTTCCACTCCATCTCCTCTTACAGTCAAAAACTGACTTTTTCCTCTGCATGCTCTCCCCCAATATTCTATGCCCCTCCCTTTCACTGCCCTTGTGACTTCTGAGGAGTTGGCATTCAATTACCTCCTTGTGAGCCGCAGAGTTGGACTCCCAGAAACGCTGCACTTTACTGAAGGTGAGGCTGGTGCAGTCACTCAGTCCACTCAGGAAGGTGGCTGAAGATTTGTGGGTCTTAGCAGTTTCGGCATTGTCATCCTCCTCCATGCGCAGCTGACTCCCATCCCGTGAGGCAGGCAGGGGTCCTGATGACTGCAGTTCATTGTGCAGTTTCAGAGCATCCACAGTCAGGTTACTGTTTTCTGTAAGGGAAAGACAAACCTTCAATCAACACTGGGGAGGGAACACACTTCATAACGGATTGCTATGAGGTTTCTGTCCATATAAGGCCTACCAAGAGAGTCGCAAATGACAAGCCAAGTTGTTTCCAGGCAATCCAGAAAGGAGATTAATCCACAACAGGCTGGCCACGGCTTTAGATAGCTACTAACTGGCTTGGTATCAAAGTTTGCACAAGTATCCTTCCACAACTATTATTCCAACTTAACCATCAATGAACAAGCACTACAGATAGCGGTACTCCACCCATAGCAACTAGGGTGGCTGCGGAAAATGAAATGTCACACTTAATAGGAGAAAATATATACTTCTTGTCTTTTGTATTGTGCTATGGGGCACATAAGATGCTGACACCAGCTATATCACACAGGGTGGGTACAGGAATTCATTCAGCTCGGAAAGTTCCACGGTTTTAACGTTCAATAACGTAGGATAACTAAACAAAGTACATTTCTCCGGGTGAAGAATGCTTTTCTTCAACCCCATGATGCTATAGGCCCTCGTAACAGATTTCTCTCTCTCTGAAGCCCTTCTATTCCGATCCCCCCTCCTTCTATAAGTGCTTCCTATTCCCCCACTTATCCTGGCCGCACATACCGGATCGGGGAGCGAGCAAGCGACCCCGGGCAGCCAGGCGGTAGCGTCTCCCCTCCGGGTTACTGTCGCTGCTATGCCCCTTGCGCCAGCGCTTGAGTTTACTGGCAGAGCCGGAGCGCAACTTGCCCGAACGCCCCATTCTGAACGGCGCAGGCCACGAGAAACCCCACGTGCGGCTCCTCAGTTCCGCCTTGTTTTCCAAGCACTTCCGGTTATCCGCCTCCGTGCGGAGAATCAACTTCCGCTTTCCCTCCAACGTTTTCCGCCGCTATCCAAAGAGGTAAAGGGA
The DNA here is from genome assembly GCF_965153285.1 of Podarcis tiliguerta. Classification (NCBI taxonomy): domain Eukaryota; kingdom Metazoa; phylum Chordata; class Lepidosauria; order Squamata; family Lacertidae; genus Podarcis; species Podarcis tiliguerta. Next base: position 41,447,549 of record NC_139538.1, on the reverse strand, counting down.
AAAAAATACAACATCCACTTCCGACCCCGTTAATAACCCTCCATATGCGACGAAAGGGTAGTGGGCGTAAAAGGCCGGGAGTAGAATCTTAATGCTGCAACAAGTCGTTGACTCACTAGATGAGTCTGTTTGTCTGTTATGGCAGCAGAAGGTGTTTTCTTTTTTTAAAAAAAGGTGGTTAAATTGTTCACGAGCGTGGTGAGGATTGATAGCAAAAAGTAGATATAAAGCGGATTTCGAACTTGTTTTTTTTTTAATTAACTAAGAGTTAAGAACTAGTGTTTCATGCCATACTCGTTGATCCCATTCCTTCTTGACAATTATTCGCAGAAAGGCATGGGTTCCAACTCCATCTCTGCCCCGTATTGGTGTATTGACTACAAACTCCCAAATTTAGAATCCCCTCCATACCAGGGACAACGTTTTGCAATCGTTTTGCAGAGTTTTTCAGCACAAACCCCCGAACTGAGAAATTGATACATCAAACCGGGGGTCACGGATATCACTCCCAAACCCAATGTTGTTCGATGCTCTCCAAACCAGTGCCAAAGTTTTGCAGTTGTTTTGCAGCAGAAACCCCAAGCTTTGCAGCACTTCCCGATAAGCACAGTAAGAGATACACCAAAATGTGGTTTCTAGTTAACAGCACTCAAAATCCCACCTTGTCCAATTTACTCCAAATGGATAGTTTGATGTATCTGTTTCACAGTTTGGGCGATGTGGCAAAATGCCTAAATAATTTAAGCACCGGTTTGGAGGGGATCCCAAGTTTTGGGGTTCATGGTTAATGAAGCTAGATGTAGCACTCAAAAGTGCTACATTTTGTTTTCAAGAGCAAGGCTGGTGGGAAATATACCACTTTGTCTTGTATGAAAATTGGGTAACCAGGAGGCACAGTGCCTTAGGCAGCATTGATTAGTGTCAGCACTGTGACCAGGTGCCTTGGAGGCCATTTATGGAAGAGTGTGCCTTTGGGGGTAAACTCAAACCATTGGAGAGTTACAGCACCTGCTGTGTATGTAGATACCAATACAGGAAATACCGTATTTTTTGCTCTATAACACGCACCAGACCATAACACGCACCAGACCATAACACGCACATAGTTTTTAGAGGAGGAAAACAAGAAAAAAAATATTCTAAACGAAATAGTGGATGTATGATTTTTGTGGCTCATGCTGTGGCCACAGACATGTGATCTGACGGTGAGTTTGGGGTAGCCCAATGCAAAAATCCTGAGGATCCATGTGGATCCATGCTTTGTAACTACATTTTTGCACCACTGCGGCCCCAGGCAACAGTGGGTGCGTGATTTTTTTGGTGCAAGCTGTAGCCATGGACATGCTATGTGATCTGATGGTGAATTTGGGGTGACCCAGTGCAAAACTCCTGAGGATCCATGTGGATCCGTGCTTTGTAACCACATTTCAAGTGGGGAGGGAAGGAAAAGCACTCAAGGAACAAGGAGCACGCGTGGGGTGTGTGGAGAAAGGATGCTGCTAATAATGCAGAAGAGGGGTATAAGAGCAGAAGGCTCCTCTCCTCTCCTGATTTGCTCCTTTAAAGAAAGCAGGCTCTGCTTCTCTCCCACCTCCCCAGCTTAGCGAGCTGAAAAACTTTGCTGCTATTTAGCGAGCTGAGTGGGGTGGAGAGAGGGACAGAGAGCCTGCTTGCTTTAAAGGAGCCAACTGGACAGGAGCCGCTTACACTCATGTAAGCGGCTCCTCTCCTCTCCTGCTTTGCTCCTTTAAAGCAAGCAGGCTTTCTGTCCCTCGCTCTTCTCCCGCTTTGCTGTTTCAAAGCAAGCCACGGAGGAGGGAAGGGGAACCATGGATCCTCTGCTAACAACTGCAGCAGATCCCCCCGCCATCCATAGGCATTTGCTCCATAACACGCACAGATATTTCCCCTTACTTTCTAGGAGAAAAAAAGTGAGTGTTATGGAGCAAAAAATACGGTATATGTTTTATTGCAGGTGGGGCACTGGAAGGAGTGCCAACTCGGGCCTGTCATCATGGGTGCCCGGGCCCATGGTGCCATGCAGTGTGCATGGCTCAGGCACCAACATTTGTGGGTGCCAAGCCCCTTCATGGGGTATTTTGTGGGTGCTCATGTTGGAGTTAGCACCTATGAGGGGAAGACATCCATTACAGGTGCACCGTGATGTTGCTTCTCTCTGTGCTCCTCCCAGCGGTCATTCCTCCTCTGGTCCATGCTGTGGATACACAACCTGTCTGTCTCCAGGCACTGTGAACATCTGCAAGGGATGCCCACACTGCAAGATTAATGTTGTCAACCTTCATGTTGTGTTTGTGGACATCTTTGTAACACAGAGTTGGTGTAGTGTAGAGATCCTTGGGAATCCTGCCTGGCTGGTCATGTGTACATGACCAAGGTTGCTAAGAAAGAAGTGCAAATAGGCTGCGAATGTGGGCTTGAGAGAGCACATCTCTGTTTGAGACTGTGTCCTGCCATGTGATGCCCAAAATCTTCCTGACGCAGCACATATGGAAAGCATTGGGGTGTCACTCCTGCCCATGACTCACTTCCACAAAGCAGCATGCTCAGCACGCAAGCCTAGAAGACCTTCATTATGGTATTGGTTGTTAGCATCACATTCTCTCATACACGTTTGTGAAGATTTTTCCAGGCCAGTATCACTTTAGCTGGGGTGGGGGTCAGATATCTGCCCTGTTTTGAGGACGACAGGAAGAAAATAAGGTGGGACTTTCATTCCTTTACACTCTAGCTTTCTAGAGGCAGAATTCCCTGTCACACAAGAGGAACATTCAAGCATGCCAAGTTGCAACCCCCTGATGCCTGGACTGGCTATGAGCCTGTGCTATAGGTGTTAAGTGTCTACTGTTCACTAGCATGTGGCTGTTCCAAGGCATTCATCCTATGGAAGCTGGTGCTCATTTTGAAGGACCCCATCTGGAATTTATGGCTCCCCTTATGATACAACTCTAACCTGTCCAGTCTGGCTCCTTAGGGATCTATCCTCCTTGCTGTGTTAAATAACATCTTGAATTAAGGGTGAAATTTAAAAGCAGAGCAGCCCACGGGGATGAAGGGGTAGCACCAGATGAAACGGGGAGAAGGGTAGAAGGAGCAAAGTATATTTCTGGATGAGCAAGTTGTGTCCTCACGTTAAGATCTCTGGCAGAAAAATTACCGTAATGTTAATGACAGGTGTCTAGCAGAGGAAGGGGGTGGAGTGAGAGCAAGCTCATTAATTTGGGGGGCACTCCCCCCCCCGCGCCCCTTCTAGCACCGCCCGTGTGGGATGCCCAGGCACATTGCAATGGTGACCATCCCAGCGGATGAAGGTCACGTTGCCCTTCGCGTGCGCTTCGTGAGCGCCGTGCCGGAGGGAGCGACCAGGCGCCTCCTTCTGGACGCATGCGCCAAACCTTCATAGTTCCTCCTAAAAAACGCACGTATGAATTCCAGTCTGAGACACCAGACGGCAGGACCGAAAACCAGAGCATGCGCAATACTGAATCCGGAGGGAGGGGTTGAGTGGGGCTAGAATGCCCTTAGAGATTGTAAAGGTTCAGAGGTACCATTCAACTATCTGGAGGCAAACTTCCTGACTCCTTTAAAAGTTGTTTTAGTTTCTCCTGGGTTGGAAGAACTGCTCAGAGAAGTCAGTGAATGGAGTTATTAAGAATTTTTATGTAGCGTGCTCCTTTGTAATCCAGATCTTATTTTGTGTGGCAGGTGCTATTTAACATAGTTTCAATACACTGACAAATTGCTCGGCCATTAGCCAGTTATTTCATATAAGCCCTTAGGAGCCCACTTGCAAACTAGAGATGGGCCTGAGCCTTGTTTCCGACAACAACAAAAAGCCCCATAGAAAACACTCTTAAGGTTGCCACAAATATACTTTAATTATCCCCTCCTCGGACTCGTTCACAACCGAAATTGGCGATCAACTCTGTTGACTTGCATGAAGATGCGCTGCGCTTAGCCTTTAGAAACATGTCTTAAATATGATTTTCACACGGAAAGTTCTGCACACCTATCTTGGCTGCTGCGTTTGGCGAGGGGAAAGCTCTGCTGCCCAATCACAACTAAGCCGAAACCTTAGATTTCTTTCTTTCTTGATGGGCAGCTCTCATTTCTCTTGGGTAGAAAAACGTTATGCGAAAAGCGAGCCCGGAATTTGTCCGCTGCCTGTCTGAAGGGGATGCCTGAGATGCGCCACCACAGAGGGCTGGTCTTTGGGCGCACGCCCCTTGCCTGGCCAAGAGTCTCCCTGTCGGTGGCGTCGCAGTGTGTAGAGTGCATCCGCGGCGCTTGCATCGCATCCCAGCTTCTCGGTTCCCGCCATGGCTGCTGCTTACAGGCTAGTTTTGGTTCGGCACGGCGAGAGCGCCTGGAACCTCGAGAACCGTTTCAGCGGCTGGTACGACGCAGACCTGAGCCCGGCAGGGCAGGAGGAGGCGCGGCGCGGCGGAGAAGCGCTGAGAGGTGAAGGAGACCGGGGCGCGAGGGCTGGGGAGCCGGGAGGCTGCAGCAGGCGGAGCGCGATGGGGATGCTTGGAGGCTCTCATCCCGGGGGGAAGGGGGAGGCGGGCCGGAACTCAGCGCAGGGGTCGGGAAGGTATCCGAGCAAGGCCAGAAGATCTTGCGGGTCCTCTTTGGACCACGGAGGGTCCCAGTAGCTGGCGATGATGGAGGTTTGGGCATGCGGGTGTTCCCTTTCTCCGGCTTTAGCCACGTGGTGAGCTTCCGCGTTCTCTCTGCGCAAGAATTGGGTGCCTTGCATTTTTCTGGGACGGGTCTCCCTCTATATGCCTAACTACGTCTACGGTACAGTGGTACCTCGGGTTACAGACGCTTCAGGTTACAGACTCCGCTAACCCAGAAATAGTACCTCGGGTTAAGAACTTTGCTTCAGGATGAGAACAGAAATTGTGCTCCGGCGGCGCGGCAGCAGCAAGAGGCCCCATTAGCTAAAGTGGTGCTTCAGGTTAAGAACAGTTTCAGGTTAAGAACGGACCTCCGGAACGAATTAAGTACTTAACCCGAGGTACCACTGTAATCGGAAGTAAGCCCCGCTGAATTCCGCATCACTGTAAGCGTGCATGGAATTGGCAAGGATGCTCTCCCCCCCCCCGGTGGGGGGGGGCTTACTCATGTTGGGAGGGAAATAGAAAGCCAGAATGGGTTTCTGGGCTTTCGAAGCGAAACGGGGAGTTGGACACGTTTCTGGAGGCACACGCGTGTTCTCGGGCGTTTGAACGGCAAGTCTCCCGCTCGGAAAGATGTAAAGTAGGACAAAGGAGAGGTTTCCTGAAGCTCGTGCATCGGCCTCCCAGCTGACGAATCGAAGCGCAGCTCCCTGCAGCCGGCACTGGGGTGGGGGCGTCCTAGGCTAGCCGGAACGCCGGCCTTACTCCTTTCAGAGATTGTGACGCCTCTTGGCCCCGAATAGCCTCGGGCTAAATCTGTGCCAAGCATAACAGGGATTGCATCTCACTCCTCTGGGCGGGAGGATGAATTGACTGAAAACGTGCCGCTTGTTCACTCGCCAAAGGCGTCACGGCCTACATAGAGAGGGTGGCATAGGCTGCTCTCCCGCTGTGAAAAGGGGCAGCTGCCTCTCTAGCTATGTCCCCCCCCCCCAAGCTCCAACTGCGCGACCTTGGCTAGGTCACTTCTGCGCATTTTGGGGTCACTGTTTCGGTCTGAATCAAGGCGTTCCCCCGCTGCCTCTCAAGGAAATCTTCACAGCAGCGAAATATTATTTATTGAATTTCATCTAATAATTGCTTCTCATGGAACATCTCAAAGCTCTTTTGGAATAAAAACAACAGCAATAATAAAGCAATAAAACTACAGCAATTTAAAAGGCCAATTAAAAAAATTACTGTCGGATACAGAGTGAGATAAAGATAAAAGGCTTGCTGGAAATAGGAGAAGCCTTCATATGGCATGAGAGTATCTCTTCCCTGCATTCCTTACACATGCATCCTGCGGGATTGCATTGGCAGTCTTGCTGGGCTTTTGATATGGAAATATAGCAGGAGCTGCTGAGTCATTCTGTCTTGCTGAGAGAGAGAGCAGGAGAGCAGGCTTGTGCCAGTTATTGTTACAGGAAATGTGGGGGGGGGGGGGGAGAGCTCCAGGAAGCAACTAGGGACCGCATGTCTTCTGCAGGCTCAAGAAACAGCCCGCCCAGTTCCAGTTTTTGTGCATTATCTCTCTGGGTGTAAGGAAAGAGAACAGAGTTCTACCCTTCTCTGAGAATTACGTAGAGCGTTTTATGTAAGCAGAATAAAAGCCCTGCATTTAACAGTGTCTGTTCATTTCTAATGCTGTTATTGTTAATTTCTCATGCCCTCTTAAGGGGTCATCCTGGGTTGGGTGGGTGTTGTTGGCATAAAACACATTTGCATGCACTGGTGCATGACTTGCCCTTTGCTTGCCTTTGTCCCGTTTCATCTTCCGTGTTGCACAACTACTGCTTTCCCCACCCTGACATTGGTTGGCATTATTGCACAGAACCTCTCTTCCTTTCTACAGAATGGGACAATCAGGCACATGGGAGCAGGCAAATGATTGTAAGGACGTGTTGTTAAGGCTACACTACAACATAACCTGATTTAGATAGAGGTGACTGGTTGTTTCCTCTCCTCTTGGTGAGCAGAGAGAGCGGCTGCTGTTCAGATTCCTCCCCCGCCCCAATGATTACATAAGCATTTCATCTTTCCGCTATACTGGGTTTCAATGTAGCTGGCCAAACCAAGCCAGCTACATTATAAAGTGGAAGATGCGATACGCTCAGTTTGCTGCTAATTTCAACACTGGAACTTGGTAATGGTAACCTCAGGGCTTGCAGCATATGATTAGTTAACCTACCTATTTGTTTGCTACCCCTGCTATTCCATCTTCGCTTTGTCGGGGGAGTATTTGCTGGATTATCCCCCCACCGCCTGGATTTAGTGGGTGACTACCTATGTCAGTGAAACATTGAGGGGCTTCCACACTAAGGTGTTAATGTTTTACAGAGCGTTTGGGATAAAGCATGCTTCAAATAAGTTAAGCACTGTACAGTGGTACCTCTGGTACCTCTGGATCCGTTCCAGAGGCCCATTCGCAACATAAAAGGAACGCAAGCTGCAGCGGCGTGTCTGTGCACGCGAGGGTTGCGATTCGCCGCTTATGCGCAACGTCATTTTGCATGTCTGCGTATGCGCAAGCGGTGAAACCCGGAAGTAACCCTTTCCAGTACTTCCGGGTCACCGCAGGACACAACCTGAAAAAACGTAACATGAAGCAAACGTAACATGAGGTATGACTGTACTCTCTGGGCCCTTCCAGATGCTGGTTATGAGTTTGACATCTGCTTCACATCTGTGCAGAAGAGGGCAATCCGCACCCTCTGGACTGTGCTGGATGTCATCGATCAGATGTGGCTACCCGTAGTGAGGACCTGGCGCCTCAATGAGAGGCACTACGGTGGCCTGACAGGCCTTAACAAGGCTGAGACGGCGGCTAAACACGGTGAGGCCCAGGTGAAGATCTGGAGGCGTTCCTTTGACATTCCGCCACCTCCAATGGAGCCTGATCACCCTTTCTACAGTACCATCAGCAAGGTGAGCTGGGAAACTCTAGTCCATTAGTGGTGTGTGGGGCAGGGGGGGATGGATCATTTGGAAGTTGTCATGACTATAATACCTTCCTGTTTCTGCCCATTGTTGCCCCAGAACCATGGATTCATTGGATTCCCATTTTCATCCATCTTCTCCATCCATTGCTTGGACTTTTGCCCTTACGTTACTCTCCCTTTGTCCAGTTATTTTGGGAGTCCTATAGTTGTCTTTGCTAATTGCTGGTTTTATACGGGATGTCACTCCTGAGCTGTTTTGACAATTTAATAGAACTTGCCCCTTTCATGCAATTAATCATTTACATTGTGCCCTTTCATGGATGTTTGTACTGCATGGTGACAACAGTCAAGGTTATTCGTGGAGGGGCTGGAATCTTCCATCTATACAACAACATGTTTGTTAATGGTTTTACCACGCAAGGTGGTCAGATTGCAGGCTCTAGAACTTGTTTCATCTGATCACAGTTGTGTGGATTATAATACCATCTGCAGGCATTGAAAAGCTAAAACAGCTGTGTACAATAGGCAATGAAATTGAAAATAGGCAATGAAATTAAACAGGTCAATCAGGTTAAGAACAATAGGCATTTAAATTGTGATTATGGCTGTAAAAGAGGCAACTTCTGTAGAACACGTTGCTGAAGAGCCAAAGCAATGTGCAGAAACTGCAGAGAAGCGGACTTTGGCTAAATGTTAGGAGAAACCTTCACACAGCACAAGCCGTTTGACATTGCAACAGATTGCTATGGGGAAGTGCTGGATTTGCACACCCTGGAGGCATTTAAGCAGAGGCCAGATGGCCATCTGCCAGAGATACTGCAGTGAGCAGTGAGTAGGAACTAGATTATCTTTAGGGTACCCTTCAGCTCTGTGCTCTTCCAAACATTAATAGTTTCATACCGCATTTGGGAGGACGAATAGAAAATGTTGGTTTGGGCAAACAATTATTATTTAAGGCCTAGCATGCTGTTGATATGAGAGGTAAGGAAGGGCCAGAGACCAGAGGGAAAACAAATGCTTAGACGGGCTCCTGTAAAGTGCCTATTTTAAAATGTCCAGTAACACAGGCAACCAGCGAGCATGGTTCACAGCTGGAGCATGTGGTAGCACAGGCCAAAGAACCAATTCTTCCAAACAGAAGGTGCTTCATAGATCTCCCTGAGCATCTCCAGGATGAAGCAGAAATCCTGTCTTAAATGCTACTCCATATTCTTCCGCAGGATCGTCGCTATGCCGACCTCACTGAAGATCAGTTGCCTACATGTGAGAGCCTGAAAGATACCATTGCTCGGGCCCTGCCCTTCTGGAATGAGGAAATTGTTCCTCAGATCAAGGAAGGCAAGCGTGTGCTCATTGCTGCCCATGGCAACAGTCTCCGAGGCATAGTCAAGCATCTAGAAGGTGAGTCTGCTTGTGACTTAAGACACCCAAGGCCGCACAAGCCTGGTCAAGTCTAAAGGCAAGCTCCAAGAGGCCTGCCTACTAACAGTCTTTGGGATGGGCACTATAACCAAGCTCCTGGTGTGATTCACTCCTTGCTCTTTGCAGGAATGTCTGAGGCAGCAATCATGGAACTGAACCTGCCCACTGGAATCCCCATTGTCTATGAGCTGGACAAAAATCTGAAGCCCATCAAGCCCATGCAGTTCCTTGGGGATGAGGAGACTGTCCGCAAGGCCATGGAAGCTGTGGCTGCCCAGGGCAAGGTCAAGAAGTGAAGGCAAACCCAAGTACTCCGTAGAAGATCTCCCCCTCCCTCATCCCTTTCCTTCCCAGCACATGCCTGCCACAGCCTGAGGGACTGGGCAGACGAGCCAAAGGAGGTGAAGCTTCCTGGGGCCACCACGTTCTTTCCTTCAAGACCAACGTCCTTCCACATTCACTTTCCCCCCAGCAGGATATGGCTAGATACACTAGGGATGTGGACCACAGTCCAGCACAGGGGTCTGGCAGATGAGCAAGCCCTAGCGCCATGGAATGTAATGCTGCTAAAGTGAAGGGGGGAATCCCCAAGCATTCCGAAGAGAGAGCCCCTCCTGCCTTCTTTCCATTTTATGTGGCAGCTGTAGTAGTATTGCTCGATTTGGTTTGGTCACTGGTGATTAAGACTAGCTAGGGGTGCTTCAGACAGCACAACAGGGATGCTCAAGGACCATTTATTTTTTATGGGTCTTTTTAAAGAGAGCATGTAATTTTGCTAAAGAGTCTTTTTTTTATTTTTAGTTGTCCCTGGAGTTACGTCTGATTCTGTATTAGGTAACAATAGCCAGCTGGTTATTTCATTGCCTTCAAAATGATTGTAGGAAGGAGTGAAGCTAGGGGAAGAGAAAAGGGAACAGCACCCACCCTGGAATCTCCAGCTGCGATCCCGTAACTTTGCTGTGTAGTGCCAGTAAGCCCAGATACTGTGTATCATCATGTGTTGCTTTTCTGCCCCACAGTCTGTGTGGTATCCCTGCCTGATTTAGGGCAGGTTTACACTGGAGCTCACTTCACTGTACAATGGCTGCATTTGCCCTAATCTCAGTAAAATAAAGGAATTATGTGCAATAGCTCCTGTGTCTGTACAATCTTATTGATTCCAAGAAATAGTGTTACTTGTTGCCCCCCCTATGCTGACTCTTCATCTCTCCTTTCCCATTTAGTCACAGTATCTATCCACTGCAAGCAGGTCTGAAAAGGACCCAGGTCATCTTTTGTTCCATCTTAAAACTACTGGGTGTGGAGCCCATGTAGGTAAAGTCCATATAAGGACAAGTCTTATGTTCTACTCTAGCTGATCCCCAAACCACTCCCAAGGTGAGCACTGCAGGTGGTTGGTGTCCCTGTTGGCTTACACACACACAACTGCTACTGATCAACAGGGAAGTACAGTTCCCAAGTACGGGATTCCCCTTCCACGTGGCCCTGCTGGCAAAGAGAGAGATTCAAACCATTATGTTTTCCTTTCCTTTTTTCAGATTTGGTTACTAGTTTACATGTGAATGTCAAAACATTGCAATACTGTGGATACTAAACATAAGCCAGTACTGTATACAGAAAATGTGAACGCAAGAGTAATAGGAGGGAACACAAAGGTCAATCCTGGTTTACTTATATTCAAACAATGTTTAGATAGGAACAATATCAAATTTCCTTTGTTTGTGACTAGGCATTCATTCCTTTGGTTCTCCCCCTCGAGTGCCTTGGAGCTATCTACTTCAGAACTTGGGCACTGCCTGGGATCCTGCACACCTAATCACCACCCTTGCTTCTCCAATAACATATCCTCCAACAAGAGCAGGCGGTTCACTTAGATCAAACTATCTAGGACTGAATGTAAAAAAGGTAAAGGGACCCCTGACCGTTAAGTCCAGTCGTGGACTACTCTGGGGTTGCGGTGCTCATCTCGCTTTATTGGCCAAGGGAGCTGGTGTTTGTCCGCAGACAGCTTCCGGGTCATGTGGCCAGCATGACTAAGCTGCTTCTGGCGAACCAGAGCAGCACACATTTACCTTCCCACCAGAGTGGTACCTATTTATCTATTCACACTTTGACGTGTTTTTGAACTGCTAGGTGGGCAGGAGCTGGGACCGAACAACAGGAGCTCACTCCGTCGCGGGGATTTGAACTGCCGACCTTCCGATCGGCAAGCCCTAGGCTCAGTGGTTCAGATCACAGTGCCACCCGCATCCCAGGACTGAATGTACCCAAGTTCAAAGGAGGAAGTTAACCACCTCTAGAGAAAAGCTTTTATATTGCCTATAGGTGGTATTTATTAAAGATAAAAAACAGTACTGCTTATGGCTCAGAAAGGAAGAATGGAAGACAGTTTTATTTGTCCTTTACCAGGTGTTAAGATTAAAATCAGGCAGAAAAGACAGGGACAACAGGGAAGAGTTGGTTGGTTTATAAAACAGTACAACCGCAATGTAAAGTTAAGAGGAATCAGGAGTTATCAACTTTTCTTTCCCAGACCATTCCAGAAGCCAAAGTAGCCCAGCTCTGTTTTGCACACTCATAAGGTCCATTCACAGCAACAGCAAAGGAGGCTGCTCCCATGCCCCTCTAAGCTTGCAAGCTGTAGCAAAGCCTTTCATGTACTTGCTGTGCATCTTGGGGCATACATCAGTCACTACGTCTGCAGAAACTGGGGCTGTACTCTCGCTACCTTGCGCAGTTCCTTGCTATGTGTACTGGGGCACTGCATTTCACACCAGCTGATTGGCACCATCTGTACTCCTGAAATCAGAACAGAAATCCATAGTTACACAGACACCCTTCCCAGGGAAAGAAAGATTCCTCCACTCACTAAAGGTGCCTTGCGACCACACTGAGACCCCCAGATATAGGGAAGTATATAAATTAAAATAAATAAATAAATATAAATCCACTACCTGACTCTCTGAAATTTAGTTACTGCATCCATAAACTGCCCTTTTCACTTTACAACCTAAGTGGATATTCTATATTATAGAATGTCTTCCCTCAATAGTGATGTTACTAATGCTTCTTCCTTAACCATACATTTAAGAGGTCCAGAATATGTTGGCATGTTCAGTAGATTTCAGCATTATGTACAACCCGCTTGGAATGAGACTGGTCTTACCTGCTTCACTATGAGCCACCACTACCCCCAGCTCATTTTCCGCTGTTGTCAGCAAATAGTTGGACTGTGCATCACCCAGAGAGATCTAGCGACACAGGTTGAGTTAAGGTGCAATGCCTAAAGATTTCTCTTCCAGCTAGCACATACATACACAGCACATAAAGGCAGACACAAGAAAAGGATACAACTTTGGCCAAAACAATATCTCCTGGGCGGAAACTCTTGTAAACCTCTACCTGTCAACCATGCATGAGGTGGGAAGGAAAGAGAAAGTGTGAAAAGCAAAATACTGAGACAACTTCGAGGGAAAGTGTGCAGTGAAACGTGGCCGATTTGAACATGAAGAGGACATCCATCAGATCTTGTGCTAAGATATCCTTTATCCAGAAATCACAAGCCTTTTCTTCAACAAATGTACAAAAAGAGGCATTGCTAAATGTCCTCTTGCCCCCACAAGGTTTTGCTTTTCCTCAGGTAAGTTTCCCCAAGAGTAGTAATGATTTTATTATTTTTTTATCACACGGTTTTCTCCAATGAGCTCAAGGTGGCAAACCCACTTTCCCCCCTCTCGATACTGTCTTCAGAGCAACCCTGTGAGGTAGGTTAGGCAGAGAGATGGTGACTAGCCCAAGGTCACTCAGCGGGCTTCAAAGTCTCCCATGTCCTAGTCCGCCACACACATGTATGTGTTCGTGCCACGAAGAAATGCTCCTGGCTATGCGCATTAGGTATACTACCTATTCCCATCACATGTAACCAAAATGTTTATTCCACTGACCTTGTCTTTCTCTGTGGCTCTGACATCTTCTCTCCTGCAGCAGGAGAAAAGATGGTAAGAGTTCACCCTAGTCCTCCTCTCCCTCCCCTAAAAGAAAACTGACTAGGCTATGAGTGATTGCCAAAGAAGAAGAAGCAGCTTTTTGAGGAAGGGTTAGCTAGTTTAGATGAAAAACCAAGAAGTCTGAACATGAGGCCAAGCACCTTACTGAATGAAGTAGATCTGGGTCTTGCTAGTGCCTAGATGGATGACTGCCAGGGATCCAAACACTGCCTTGGGTTCCACAACAAAATTATATAAATGAAAGGAACATAAATTTAATAAAACAATTCCCACTAGCACTCAAATGCTAATGATGAGAGTAAAACAAAATATTTATAAGGGCTGGCCTTATCTCCTCTCTAAAAGTGCAGACATCCAACACCTCAGAAGAAGCCCCCACAACAAAGTTGCCTTCCTACCGGATAGTTCCACGGAATGGGGATTTTAATGGTGTAGAGCCGACATACAAGATGTGCACCTTGGCAAAACGAGAGTTAATGCTGCAAACCTGGGTGGGAATATTGGGGGTGGGGAAAAGGGGAGAGAAAACCATAACGGAATTTCAGATTACACAAATCGAACAGAGTAATCACAGGGAACAGTAACTTCAATGCCTCAGCAATTCCCCCTCCCCTTTTTCTAAGTAACAAAAGTAATTTTAGGATTGCAGTCGGTGATGCTTTCTACTCTGTGGAGGATAAAAATCAAAGTTAGTTTTTGAGATGAAGTACGTGCTTCTTCCTTTCCATCAACAACACTTTGTTCTGGCGAGGGCAATGCTTGCAAGGGTTATACTGGACTTGCTAATGAAGGAACTTGGGCTTCTGGTATTCAGGGGCTGAACAGACCAAGAGCCTTGGTATTTATTACTAGGGGTTGAGCTGCTGCTCACTGCACTTGCCAGCTACACCCACCCACTTGTCAACCCCCCTCCTCTTATGCCTCACCAGGTCAACCCCTCCCATTAGAGCACATCAAACCACCACTGCCTGCTCCCATTAGTTTGCCCTCAGCTCACCTAGGCTTCCCCCCCCTCCAATTCTCTTATCCTCTGATGTTGCTAAGGCCGAAATGGTGTCACTGGAGAGACAGGCAGCAGCAGATCAGGATGGTTGCTGGGCTGCTGCCTAGCCCTTCCTGGCTATTCTTCCATGGTTCGACTGGGCCAGACACCTGCCTCCATCTCTCTCCTCCTACCAGCTTTGTCTCATCTCCCAACACTGCTGTGATGGGCAAGTAGCTCTCAGAAGTCTGTTGTCACACTGTAGTTTGCAGTGCCACAAGCCAAGCAAACTGCTGTGTGAAAACATCCATGCCATTTTATTATATATCAAGACATTTATATCCCACATTTCCCTGCAAAGCTAGTCAAGGTGGCAAACATGATTCTCCTCTCCATATTATCCTCATAACAACCCAGTGATATAAGGGAGGCGAAGAGTTGGTGACTAGCTCAAGATCACCCAGTGAACTTCATGCCTGAGTAGGGATTTGAACCCTGGTCTCTCAGGCCCTAATCAGACACCACATAAAAAGATGTAGAAAACATTGCTCAGCTGCAATTGTCAGGCTTGTGGCAAACAGCTTCTATATCTGGTTCACAGCCAAAGCTGTTGCTTTCCTTGGCCCACCAGTAGATGAATGAAAGACAATTCTACTGTGCCAAGATAGAAATGAGGTTACCTTGCACGTCACTGTAGCTCCCACATCAGGAAGAAGTTGAGATTCCACGTCCCTCATCACAGAAACCACCGGGAGCTAAAGAGAAGCAAAGAAGACTAGTCATGATTTGACGCATTGCTTTAGAGCAGTGCTCATCAACCACAGGTCCTCAGGTGTGGATGGACTAAAACTCCCATCAACCCCATCCAGTTTAGCCAATGGCCAGGGATAATAGGTGTAGTTCAACAAATCTGGGGGACTCATGGTTGAAAACTACTGACTTACAAGTGTTAGGATGACACTATAAGATAACCATGTCTCAACACTTCTTCTGGATTACCAGCTGATCATACACTTGTTGTTGTTGTTAATATTTATTAAATTTGTATACCGCCCTATATCCACAGGTCCCAGGGCGATTCACAGGAAAACATAAATGTAGGCATCAAATCACTACAGGTGCCACAGGATACATTTCAGGCTTTATTGGGTGTCATGATTATGCACTATGACATGAAGCTCACCTGCCTTCTTGCACAGACCCACCTCCAGTCAAGAATCTGTGAGACCCAGAACAGCTCCACAGCTATTCACAGAATCATACTGTAGAGTTGGAAAAGACCCTGAGGATCATCTAGTCCAACCCACTGCAATGCAGGAATATGCAGCTGTCCCATATGGAGATTGAACCTGTAACTTTGCCATTATCAGACCATGCTCTAACCAACTGAGCTATGTTGACTCATCCAAGGTCACAGTTATGCACTCCCCACCTCCCCAACTTGGTTCCTCTCTTGGTCCTACACTATGAACTAGCACTGCTCACATCAAAGCATTCAGTCCTTGCAATTCCCACTACACCACCCCCTCATACTGTTGCCCAGAGGTTGCTTCAATCTCACCATGCCATTCTCACTTTTCTTCATGAGACAACCAGCCAGGGAGGCATAGATCGAACCATGACGGGTGTAGGTGCCGCTTCCAGGGGTTCCTTCCTCTAAGCTGCAGAGTCTCTCTCCTGCAGGACAGAACGCAAGTCAGACATCTCATTGCCTAGAGTTGACTGTCCTTTCGGACAGTAATAGACACAGCAGGAGAAGCTGTCATAGTGAAAAGCAGGACCAATTCATGTACCCCCAGCCCTATTTATTGACTCTCATCATGCTGTTAACAGGTGTGTATCAAACATTAAAAACTTTCCTATGGTTTAAAACGGGGGCAGGAGGGAGAGGAGGCACAAATCCTAATATTACCCGGCTGCACAACTGCGTTGCAGTTTGCCACTGTTGCCATCCTGAACACGGACTGTCCTGATACCTCTCCCATTGAGCTATCTGGAGTTATAAACATGGACCACTTATAAACGCCATCTCCAACTCCTTGAAAGATTCCATCAATGGTGTCTCTGAAAATTGTTACACATCATTTGAGAAGACAGGCGAACTAATGCCAGTGTACTGAAAGAAGCAAAGATCACCAGTGTCGAAGCAAGGATTCTTCAACATCAACTTCGTTGGACTGGTCATGTTGTTCGGATGCCTGATTATCTTCCAAAGCAACTGCTCTATTGCAAACTTAAAAATGGAAAGCATAATTCTGGTGGTCAACAAAAGAGGTTTAAAGACTCTCTCAAGGCAAATCTTTGAAAATGTAGTATAAACACCCAGGGCCGTCTTTAGCAGATGCGGCGCCGGGGTGCAAATATCTGCCCAGCGCCCCCAAATTACCACTGATGGGGGGGCGCGAAGCTGAGCAGTGCCAGAGGTGTCATGGGCTTTGAAGACACTTGAACTCAGAACGCAAGGGAGAAACTTGCTAAGAGGAAGGCACGCTTGGCAAACCCTCACCGTATCAACTCCCGTCCGGAAACCTATGACCCCACTGTGGAAGGACGTGCGGATCCAGAATTGGCTTCCACAGTCACTTACGGACTCACTGTTAAAACCGTGTTCATGGAAGACAATCACACTCGGCTACGAGTGATCCCCAAAGAAGAAGAACTTCAATAGCGCGACCTCGTTTTTGCACCCAGCCAGGACGCCTCCCTCCTCCCGCCCCGGCTTTCCCAGTCACCCACCAGGGACGCAGTACCGCGCGGGAGCCATCCTGTCCCGGCCGAGTCTGAGCGGCGGCCTCCCTCGCCTTCCGAAGCAAGTCTCCCCCACCGAAAAGGGAGGCTGAGCCGCTTTCTCATTGGCCGGCTCTGCTGTCACATGACTTCCTCCCCGCGCGCATGCTTTCCTCCCTGGGCGGAAGAGCTATTAGAGCGCAGAGAGGGAGAACCATCGGCTGACGGCCCGAGGAGACCGTGCGAAGCGACGCGCAGTGGATGACGGGAATCGTAGTTCCGCTTGGCGCTCGCGGCGTGGAGTCGCGCATGCGCAAGGGTGAGGGTGGTCAAAGACAGGGAGCAGGATGCCTTGGTGGATGCGGTAACGCGGGGAGCGGGTTGTAGTCTCGGTTTGACTACACCCTGATCATGGCAGCACCAGGTAAGGCGAGGGGGATCCCTCTGACGCGCGGTGGTCCTGCGGTGCATGCTGGGGCAGACCTCGTTTCCCCTGCACGCTTCGGGAGAGCCGGTGCTCTTTCGCCGCCGGGTAGCTCCTCTTCTCCATTGCTGCTTAAGGGCTTCGCCTGTTTGCTAAGGCTGCCGTGCCCGGTCTGGGCAACAAAGCTGGGGCTCGGTCCTCTTCGCTTTCCCAGATATTGCTTAGCAGCGTCCCGAATGACTGCATCCTTGGAATGCACGTTGGAACAGACCCTCCCCGGGAGGCATGGCTAGAGAGAGCCGCTGAACTCGGTAGACACGCGCCTTCAGGTCCCCACGCCTCTACAGAGCTTTCGTGGAATGCATACGAACGGTGCTTCTTTTCCTGTACCCACTCCTCTCTGGGGTTTGTTCCCGTGACCGCCTCTGGGGCCGTTGTGCCTAGAGCAGGCGAGCTGGGGCTCACGCGGAGGTGGAGCTTTAACCTCAGCTGATCTCTTTTTTCTTAGAAAATATAGTGGAGACAAAATCCCTTCCCCCACCCCACTGGGAGCCCATTGACTCACCCACGCAGGTCTCGCTGTCTCATAACCATCTCAGTGGTTAATCTTCCCTTGTGTGACTTCTGCTGTTGCTGCCATCTGCTAGAGGGGCAATGCTGCCTTCAGAAATCACCCTTAATCCGCGCTCAGGAAGGATGCCAGCTCTGCTCAACTGGCAGAGAATGGGCCGAGCTCTGGGTGCATGTGACTACCGGCAGAGACAATGTCTCTCTCTCTCTCTTTCTCTCTCTGTGTGTGTGTTATTTTCTGCTGTAATGTCAACACAGACGGGCTGCTGTGTGTGAACACTTTTATCATCTAGCTGCATATGAGCTGGTATACTTTGCCTGAAAGCTCTAATTTTGACTCTAAATGTATTGCCTCATGAAAACTAATTATGTGATATTATTATTATTGTTATTATTATTATTGTTATTGTTATTATTATTATTATTATTAAATAAATCTCAAAGTGGTTTACAACAACGCATTCTGTTGTGAACCAAGTAAAATAATCTGTTTGCCTTGGGGGTGGGGGAGAGACTTGGAGGTCTGTTTGCTATTTATTTGGCTACTGGGCAGAGCACTGCAGGAATTCTGCAACATGTTGCTCAATTTTACCAAAGTTTCTACAGAAGCAGAATTAAGAAGATCCAGAACTATGCTGATCCTCTCCCCTCCCATCCATGTGAAAAGACATTCATTTGTGAGAGGCTGTGTGGTATTGTCCCTGTTTAATGTGCAGCTATAACTTACCCTAGGTAAAGGTAAAGGAGCCCCTGACCATTAGGTCCAGTCGTGGCCGACTCTGGGGTTGCGGCGCTCATCTCGCTTTATTGGCTGAGGGAGCCGGCATACAGCTTCCGGGTCATGTGGCCAGCATGACTAAGCCGCTTCTGGCGAACCAGAGCAGCGCATGGAAACGCCATTTACTTTCCGCCGGAGCGGTACCTATTTATCTACTTGCACTTTGACGTGCTTTCGATCTGCTAGGTTGGCAGGAGCAGGGACCGAGCAACGGGAGCTCACCCCGTCACGGGGATTCAAACCGCCGACCTTCTGATCGGCAAGTCCTAGGCTATGTGGTTTAACCCACAGCGCCACCCGCGTCCCATACCCTAAGATGAACCAAAATAGGGTCACTTGTGTTCAGACTAACTACAAGGAATGTACTCTGTTGAGAGCACCAGAACACCTTTTTGAGGCAAGTAGAATTTGACTGGAGTGAGAGGTTGCTAGTACAGTAAGATGTAAGTGGAGATTGGGCATAATGGTTGCTGCAGAGTATAGGCCTACTTCCCTAAGTTTCCATATGCTAAAAATAATAATTTGATCTCTTGACAGTGGTGCCAAATTCCTTTTTAGGTCTCTTTGTTTCATTTCTGCACTGTGACCCCCTTACTAAGTTCCACCTTGCTGGTACTGTCACCCCCCCGAGGGGTTCGTAGGGTCACATTCTCGGTTAATATTAATTGGCCAAGATCAGCTTTCTCCAGAGCTGGCCTAGCTCAGGTTCCCTCTTGCTCTTAGATTAGCTGCAGCTTGATGCTAGAGTTCTGCGAGCAGGTAAGTGCCATCATTTCATTCGTCCTCTTTTATCATTTTGGCCTCCTTAGCCCTGCTAGCTTTAGTAGACAGGTCTAAATTGGATATTTTCCCCAACTGAGGCAGAGATGTCAAGGGGATATGCTGAACTCTCTCAAGACCAGGACTGGGTTTGGGAAGGTATCCCTGTTGGCTCCCTTTCACCAGTCAATTCTTTCCCAACCCAGAAATATTTTGCAGAGACGAAAGAATGCATGGCAGCAAGGATTCAGTCCTCTCCCTCCCTGCATGTCAGCTCTCTAAATCTCTCTCTCTTTTTTAATATAATTTTTACTAATTTCTTTTTTAAAACAATATTTCAGCATACCAATAACAAAACAAATAAATTCTTTGCTCTACTGAGCTTGTGACTTCCCTCCATCCCTTCAACCAGTTTTTAATTTTCAAATCTTTGTGTTGCACTTTATATCCTCTACTTCAGACCTTTATATTCTTATGATCAACTCTGTCTCAATGGTCTATAAAGTTTTGAGATTTACAGTTTTTTTGATGCAGAAGTTATATCAATCCCGCTAGTGTCTTCACATTTTTACAATAATTATTCATATACTCAATAAATTTACTCTCTTTGAAACTTTTGGTCTTCTTGGTTCCGGATCCTGCCTATCAGCTTGGCCAGTTCTGCATAGTCCATCGTCTTTGTCTGCCACCCCTCAATCATTGGTAGTTCCTGCAATCTCCATCTCAGCTCTCTAAATCTCATAGGTGCTCAGCTCTATATGGGCTTGTCTTCTGTTTTGGAAGGGTCCATCCCTAACTCAAAAATTCTGGACTACACCACAGCAAACAACTTTGGGGAAAAGGCACTGTATCCCCGCCACTCATGAGATGCCTGGTTTCCTCAGTCATTCTCTCCCTTTGCTATGAGAGCTGAAGAAGAGCCTGCTGGATCAGGCAATGGCCTGTCTAGTCCACCATCCTGTTCTTACAGAGGCCAACCAGATGTCTGGGAGGAACCTGCAAGCAGGACCTGAGCGCAGAAGCACTCTCCCCTTCTGCCCTTCTGCAGTTTCCAGCAACTGGGATTCAGAACCGGGGGCAGAGCATAGCCATCATGGCTAGTAGCCACTGATAGCTGTTTTCTCCATTATGCTGGGAAAGGAAATCCAAATGCAAACTTCATAGATGTGCCTCTTTGGCCTTTGGGGTGCTGTGTGTACTCTGGGCAATCTCTTACCCTTTGAACTCAGTGTATATGCATTCACGCAAGGAGCCTGGGTATTCCATCTCGGAAGATAGGCAGGAGAATTGGCAGAGCCACAGAGGGGACACGTTCAACTCTGGGTGCATTCTACTAGCTGTTATTACTCACACGGACAGCAGTGGGTGAGCAAAGCCTTTCCACCAATACTACACTGGAGTCATCTGAAGTAAGAGTGACTCCTCACCCTCAGCACTGTCCTATGATCAGCCGTGACTCTTCCACCATCCTACATCCCTTAGCATCCTGATGCCGGAGCAGTAGACTCAACCCGATGTCCAGTATCTACTTAACACTGCTTCCTCTCTCCACAGGCTCTGAGTGGCAGGGATGAGGAGCCGCCAGAGGATGTATTCTGCTGTCATGCGCTTTTTCCTGAAATGCCTGCGGATAGGTCAGCGGCGTCGGTTCTGGCTGACTAAGCATGTGGGGCAGCTCTGGCTGTATGGGCGCCTCTGTTTGCGCTCCCTGGTGTACAACTCCTTTGCTAATGGGGACACTGCTCTCGACGCCCTCTTTGAGCCCATCTACTGGCTGGTGGATCACGTCACCCGCTGGTTTGGGGTGGTGAGTATCTTGGGAGGAAAGGCAGCGGAGTGCAGCTTCAGGCCCGCTGGAGACTGTTGAATTGTTTCTTTAAATGTAAAGGTTCATCGTTGTTTCACCCGATGTGTATATCTTTAAGGGGCCAGAGCAAGGGCCAGAGCAAATTAACGAGACCCAGCTTTACAGCTGTGAAACATAGCAGGTGCTGCTGAGTTGCATTGATTAAGCTGTGTCAGGAATTGAGTGTAGTATATAAGGAGCAGCACCTAGCTCTGCCATTACCCTGGGGGATGGGTTGGTGGTTGGGTCGTGTTTGTTTGTTAATGTATTTAGTGTAAAAAGAGTTTTTGATTTTGTAATTAAAACCTTGTTTAAGTACTTTTTGAGTCCCTTTTTAATGCGTGGTCTCCCCAGCAAGCTCTCTGCAGTGTTACTATACTGCAAAAAGTCAACAGAGACATGTTCAGCTCTAGGAAATAAAGAGTTTGAGCCCTGGGCTTCAAGCCACCATCAAACATCTAAGCTGGGCAAGGAGATACACGACCTTGCAGATGTGGGAGGAGATGGCGCTGATGCTTCACTGAATTCTTTTGTGGTCCCCCAGCGCTGCTGTTTTCTTCAGACTATGGGGAGACCAAGTTGGGTTTAACATGGGGATCCATCCACTGGAAACATTCCTCCATCGAAAGGGCTGAGACTTGTCTGCAGTGTGTTGGTGGCTCAGACCTTTCCCTCTTCCCCCTCAACAGGTGTTTGTGGCCCTGGTGATCACTCTGACCAGCTCGGTGGTGGTCATAGTGTACGTCTGCCTCTTGCCACTCGTCTTGCGAACCTACCCCCTTCTTTGGATCTTCTGGCATTTCATCTATGGTCACTGGAACCTCGTCATGATTGTCTTCCACTACTATATGGCCATCACTACTCAGCCTGGTTTTCCTCCGCAGGTAGGTAGAGGCACCAATATCTCTGATTTCACTTTTATTAAGTTTATTTTTTAACACTGAGATCCATGGTAGGACATGATTTCCTACCACTTCTTCTTTCACTGGTGACTCTTACGCAGAACGTTATGGACAAAGGGCTGATCTTGAGTTGCAGCTGTGTGCATGCTCCAGAGGGCCCATGTCCAAATATGCTTTTGACCCAGTGTGTTTTGGGTTAGTGTAAGGGCAATGGCACTCTTGCAACCACGCTAAAGGCTACCAATGTTCCTTCCAGCAGCAGTTGAAGAGCGATGTCGCTGCTGTCTCCATCTGCAGGAAATGTATTGCCCCGAAGCCTGCCCGGACCCACCACTGCAGCATCTGCAACAGGTGGGCATTTCCCTTGTATCAGACCAGTGTCATGTGTGAAAACCCGAACCCTTTAAAGATGCTTTATGGGCAGGCAAATAACCAGGGTCATTTATCTTTCACATTGTATGTGAGCATGAAATGTCTTGTGGTAGCTGGTGTAGAATCCTGTGTCTGGCAAAGACTCCTGAGAATTTTAGAAGGCTCTCTGAATCCCACATTTCCCTCTTGGCATATACTTCTTGTGATTCTTTCTTATATTTTCCCCAAATATCCAAATACTTGTTTCAGAATAAAACACGAGAATGCAGGAAGCATAACTACTTGGCTTATTGCACACTTTTGTGATCTTCATAATTTTGGATATGGAGTGTGAGTTTCTTCTGATGCAGAATTGCGATGACAATAATAATCTGGACATAGATGAATTGTTGTCTGTTTCTCATGCTGAAGTCTTGGAATCCCTCTAACTCTTTCAGCTGAGATATAACCTGTAAGAACACCAACATAATTTCTCTGCACTGAAAAAGAAAGTACAGTAAATAGAAGAAGGGCGGCATGGGAGGGAGGGAAAATAAAATTGTGTGGTTTTAATAAATCAGGCAAATATGTTCAGTCTGCAAATGTCTGTTTTGCATAATGTCTGCTAACCTGTGGGATTAGGGATAAAGGACTATGCAGAACATCAGAGTTTGGGAAATGCTGCTTAGTCCTCCTCCTCTTTGAATTTTCTTTGCTTTCCCCACTCACTTTAAACCTTTGGTTTTATTTCCCAAGCCATAAAGGTTAGAAACTTGCCTTTTTTAATGAAAGGAAACATGCTCAAGAAGCTAAATTCTGCCAAATGCTGTGTAGCCTTGGGGGTGCATCTGTGTATCTATAGACTATATGCATCTCTACCTTTAGGAACACCTGCAAGTTTGTGCAGAAGTCTCCTTACACTAAGGTAACATTGCCAAAGACTGCAGAGGGCTTTGCATTGAGGCCAGTGAGCAGCCAGGACCCAGCTCTCGCCAAGCAGCCTTCAGCCGGTCTCTTGCTTGCATGCACATTAAGGGATCGAGTGATGACTTGTTCTTGTTTTTCTTGCCTTGTGTTGCTGCACCGTGTCATGTTCCATAGCTGCATCATTTCCTTACTATTTAAGCTGCGCTGCGCTGTCAGCACCCCCTTCTCCTTCTGTCTCACCTCCAGTGTGCAATAGTGCCCTAATACAAATGCTGTTTCCCTTCCACAGGTGTGTGTTGAAGATGGACCATCACTGCCGTATCCTTCTGCAGGCCCATAGCTGGACTGACTTGGGGGTCTCCTGTAAGGTCACTTGTCCCAGGAACGCAATGATATATGCAAAGTGATAATATATATCCCCAGGGAAAGTAAAGGATGTCTTGAGATTAACTGGTCCAAGGGGGTAAACTCGCAACATTGAAGAGGAAAAGGAAAAGTATTTGTGCCGATCTCCTGTGAGGCATGTCTCAGTAAATGATTTGGGAACCATCAGCTGCATTTCAGAGGGGGCATTCCTGTTTCAGCACCAAAGCGAAATGGTTCTTAGGCCAGAACTGCTGTTCCTCCTATGTGAAGCATCATCCCCTGTTCTTCTTGCCTGCTGGGTTATGGCTTTATTAAAGTGTGTCCTGAGTAAGCAGATCTCCTCACTCCCCCAAATTGAAAGGAGCAGCAAAATTGGAAGGAGTCCCACCAGGTGGCACGATATTAGGTGGCTCAATTAAATCACCAGTACGGTTTGGGTGCAGATCCAGAATTGGCTATCCCCTGAAACATGATGAGGAGGGTTGGGGATTTTTGCCTGCCTTTACAGACCTTTAACCCCAAGGGACAGCATGGCTGAACAACTGCGTGGGGCACTTCAACCACCGCTACTTCTTCTCCTTCATGCTGTTCATGACCATGGGCTGCATCTACAGCAGCGTCAGCGGCTGGGACCTCTTCTGGGAGGCCTATGCTGCCATTGAGGTGAGGTTTCTGGGGTCTGTCTGGGCACATGGTGGCATGGGAGGGGGGTGCTTTCTCAGTGGAGGGGGCGGGGGTCTTCCTCCTGGCCTCGATAACTGCACAAGGAGTTACATAGGCCGAGGAGAACTGAGTGTGTGTAACTGGCAGCCTCTTTTCCATCCGATAGAAAATGAAACTGCTTGACAAGGGGAGACTGCACGTGACAGCCAATCAGGTGGGGTACCTGCTGCTCCGCTGCTCAAGTCAGGGACAGGGCAGAGCATGGCAGGGGAGCTTGCTGCTCTGCCCCAGCAATTGACTCTACAGCCGTGGCTGTGACTGCTCAGATTCCCTTTCCTGGGCAGAATCACTCCTTCCCTTCTTCCTCCTAAGGGAGCCCGAGCCCATTCAGCTGCAGTTGGTTGTGCCATCGAGGGGAGGAACTGTTTGCACAGCTGGCTAAGTGACGCTGTATTCCAAAAGATAATGTATGAATGGGGAGTAAGGGAAGTGAGTATTGAACCCCGGTACCCATGCTCTGCCCCATCGCTGATTCATGATCAAGACCCTTGCCTCTCAAGAGGTGTCTGTCTTGTGCTGTGCTGTCCGTCCACCCATTTGTCCTTGAAAGACCTCCACATCTCATTAGTTTGGGGTCACAGCACCCTCCGCTGCATCCTCGCATCTCTGGCCACCGCAACATCTGCTTTTTCCTTGCAGACTTACTCTCAGACACCACCACCCACCTTCTCCTTCCGCCAGCGAGCTTTCCACAAGAGTATAGTGTATGCCTGGGTCCTCTGCAGGTAACTGATCTGGTTGTTTGGTGCTCATGGGGAAGAGGAGGGGCAAGTCTCTCCGGAATGCTTTGAGAAAGCTGCCAAGTCAGCCTCCTCCGGAGCACAGAGCTTTCTAGCTGTCTTATTCTCTGCTCTCTGCAAAAGCCTCATCCAGCTGTCAGTGAGAGATAATAAGCGACTTGCTCCAGCTATTTCAGCTACGTGGTGTTTGCCCACCCACTGCAACATTCCTCTGTTCATTTCCCTGCAGTTCAGTAGCCTTGGCACTGGGCGCTCTCATGCTCTGGCATTCTGTCCTCATCACTCGTGGTGAGACCAGCATTGAAAGGCACATAAACCGCAAAGAAAGAAAGAGACTCCGATTGAAGGGCAAGGTGAGGAGGGCAAGGCTCAACCTTCAATGGGGGGGGGGGGGATAAAATGGAGGCAGAACAGCTGAGCTCACCTATTTGCTTGATGTGTGTGTCACGCTAGAGTTCCATCAGTTCAGGGTGTTTAGTTAGAAAAATAGCTAAAACAGGGCCTTTTCTTCTGCAGCCCCTTCCTCTTGAGTTGACCCTGTTATTCTCCTGCTTCCAGAAAACACAAAACTATTTTTAATCAGGCATGCATTTGAATATTTTTTTCTTTTAATATTTTATTTGAATTAATTTTAATACATTATATAGAACTCAGCTACATAAACAGGGAGACTTTTTTTTAAAAGGGTATAGTTCTGTCACAGTTATTTTTGACCATTTGAATAATTCTGAAGTTTGACCATAGCCAGATTTTCCCAAGAGGGGTTGATATGCAGAATGGAAGAATGAATAAATATGCTAGAATCACCTAGCAGAATATAATTTCATGCTACTTTTCCATTGGCTCTAGGTCTTCAAAAACCCATACAACTATGGTCCTTTGGGAAATTGGAAAGTTTTCTTGGGTGTGGAGACACAGAGGTGAGAACGGGAAATGTGCAACTGGTATACTCTACATCTGCCCTGTCTTTTGGATAATAGGGTGGCTAGGATTGGCTGGATCTTGACGAAGCAAGGTACTATTAGCACAGCTGAAGCTGCTTATTTTGCATTCCACAGCAATGCTGTAGCCCTCTAGGTCCTCTGTAATCTGGAAAATGCTTGGGCAGAATATACTAGCAAGCCTGTAAATGTCTTCCTGTGTTCCATTTATTCATTGAAAGATGTTCTCTTTTCTAGGCACTGGGTCACCCGAGTTCTACTACCCTCCACACACACACCCTATGGATCTGGCCTGAGTTGGGAAACTCCACCCTGCATTGTGGAACAGAAGACTCCTCTCTTGACAATTTGAGTTTGATAAAGGGCAGAGTTGACCAGCTGCCGGAAGACGGGAAACCACAGGCTGCTTTCAAGGGGCAGCATAATGGACAGCACAGTTCCCCGAGGTGCTGGTGACGTCACATGCCACAATTGCACCAGCTGCAGCAAACTGCTCCAGCAGTCTTAGGATGAAGGTGGAAGAGCCCCCCCCCCCAGCTGCAGGCAGCTGCGATGAGACAGCAATGTCTTGCCCTCATAATCCAGCCTATGTAGGATGAAGTCTTGGTATTCCTGGTAGTGGAGGAAGGCGCAATATGCCCCCTGCCCCACCTCAGGACCCTGGCTGGTATGCCAGGGTCTTGTTACTCTTCCACTACGTAGGCAGGGATTTTTTAAACAAAAATAAAAATCATTTTAATATGGTGTGGCATCTGTTCCTCTTTATCAGAAGAGAAGGCACAATGGTGGCAATATCTTAAGAAACTGATTGATCTCCTTGTAGCTCACAACTGTCTTTTCAGAACAGATCCAGGCAGTGCTGCTTTTACAGATAGTTGTAGGTCTTAAGAGATTTTGTTGATCCCGGCCATTAGGTTAGGTGTAAGGCCTTGGGTTGAGGTCTAAAAATATCTTTCAAAAGCCACAGATTGTCCCTACTCTTGTATATGTACCACTGTCTATTTTCCACTGTGTTGACCTCTCACCAAACTGCAGATTTCTGTAGCCCTTTCGAAGTGGCAACATGAGAAGCTGACACTACCTCTCAGTGTTCCGCCCTTCCATGTTTGTACAAATAATTTATGAGTAGTCCAGAGCTAATGGTACATAGTAGGATTAAAGGGGGTGGGGTGCTATGCAGGACTGGTTTTGTTTGGCTACCTGAAACTCCGCTATGGAGCATGTATGAAAAGCAGCCCTGAGAAGTGTATGTTGAGGGGTTCCATTATAATAGCCATGGGACATATGCCATTAAGCACTGCTTTCTTTGCAGCCATCTACTTAATAAGAGTATTAGGCCTTCAACACAGCCCCAGGCCTCACCATTAATTCAAGTTAAGATGTGGTCAATGGCTAGACCAGTGTTTCTCAAACCTGGATCCCAACTGTTGGTGGACTACAATTCCCATCGCCCCTGATCACTGATCCTGATAGCTAGGGATGATGGGAGTTGTAGTCCAACAACAGGTGGGGACCCAAGTTTGAGAAACACTATTCAAGAGTAGGCACCTTGCCAGCAGAAGTCTTACATCTAGGAAGGGTAAAGCATGGACTCTCTACTACTGAGGCTCAGCTGTTTCCCAGCACGTACAACGCTCTGTCATGGCCAGTCATGTACTTTCATTGATTTTCAAATGCAGTTCTACTATGGTCATTAATGAGGGTTGTCACTGGAAAGACACAGCAGAGGAACTAGGGAGCTGTAACCTTTAATGCCATGTATAAATTTCAGATGGGCAGCAGTGGCACTCTTTAAAAACTTTATTTGTAGAACACTTTCCAAACAAGAAAACTACCACCTCATTGCAGAATGCCACACAGGGGCTCAGGTGGATTTCTGAACTCATTTTACTGCCAAAGGCAGCTGCAGCTTCACCAATTTAATACCAGTGGCTGATAATCAAGAAAGTAAACAACCAGCAGCCTGCACTTACAGAAAAAGGCATACCAGATCAGTCAGTATCTTCCTATGCTAGTTTGCTAGATTTCTCCAGCAGGTATCACATCAGACAGAAGGTTCCTAGACACCTAGGCTCAGCTCTTGCAACTTGTATTCAGAAATATTCTGTATTCAAGTAATTCACTGTTTGATCTTTGCATGAGAGGTGCTAAGTTCATGCAGTAGGCTTTAGTTCTATTAGCACATGAAAAATCTCTCTGTACGCAGACACCATTATGGCAGGAAGGTGGGGAAGCTGGACTTAATAGAAGGTGAAGGCAAGACCCTTATTTCTGCTACTTCCCCACAAGAAGCACTTTTGCCAGAGGCTGTTAGCAAACAAGTTTTTATTCTTCTGGCCCCATACATACATAATATATGGGGCTCCTGCCACCTCCACTCACTACCGCGCTGCAGCAGGAACAGGGGCCGGCTGTTCCTTCCTACTGAACGCTGATGTTGTGGTTAGGAAAGGGCAGTCCACAAAAAAGTCCTCTTCTGCCCAGAGCCTTGCTGCTTTGCATGGAAATCTAGGCCCCAGGACATCAAGGCTGACAGCTTACCAGGTGAGTGGGGGCAGGTGAGATTGTCAGTCAGGATTTGCAGTGTGAACCTTCACCTGGCAGGTGTCCCAAGCAGAAACCTGAAGAAAAAGACCACCGCAGCGGGCTTTAGCAGCAGCAAGGCATGAACAAAATGAACCCTTTTAAAAATTTATTTATAAATAAATAATTACCATTTTCGTTTTTTTTACAAATTTAAACACAACTTTACATCCAAATATCCTTAACTTCCCTTCCCCCTCCTCCCCTCCCTGGTTCATTTTATTAACTCTTTTATGCTACATATTCAATCCCACCCCCCCTCATTTTCCCGGTTTTATATCAAAATATTTCTTACTGCTGAATTTATTCTATTACTGTTAATATTTGAATGTGTTTACATTAATTCAGATATTCTACATTTCTTTTCAAGTCTTCCTTATACTTTTTTTTCATCCTGATTGCTTAGTCAGAACCCAAGTTATTAATCCAAACCTCTACGCTCAATCAAAATGGCTTCATCACATCTGTACAAGGATATGTTAAGCTACCTCCAATTTAATTACAGTGAGTCTCAAGGACAGTCAAGTCGAGCAACTACAGTGTATTTAAGTTGGTACTGTTTTTTCTACGCTGTCCCCCACGAGAAAGAGTCCTGCTCACCATTCTCCTCGTGCTGCCACAGCTTCCTTCCGCACCAGCCGCTTCTTGTCATCCAAGGGTTTGGCCAGGGCTCGAATCACTCGTGGCTTGTAAGGGATCACCTGGTAGCAAGCAGAAGCCACCATCAATGAGGTTCCCACAGTTCCCATGGAGGTCTTAATACCGGTTTGTGCTAGCAACAGGAGACAAGTAGATCTTGGCACAAGTAAGGCAAATGTTGGAGCACCTGGCAAGCTATCGGGCAGATCCATTACTTACCACTGGAGTGGGGAGGGAGACAAGTGCATGGAGGCACTGTAGCGCAGCAATGCGGATTGCCTGCAATAGAAACGGTACATTTAGTCTTCTGCTGACCATCCAGGAGGAAACCGGGAGTACCCAGCTGCATAAAGAGGCTACCCAGCACTCACCATAGCAGGGTTGTCTGTCAGGCTGATAAATTTGCCCACGAGTGTGTCGACGTGCAGGCTCATGACGTGTGGCGCCTCGAGCAACAGGGGCTGTAGGCAGTGCAAAGTTGAGAGCTGCACCGCAAGGTCAGGACACGACAGAGCTTCCAGCAGGAGAGGTAGCAACTGGGGGATAAGAGGGTAGAGACATGGAATCAACAGAATTATAGAGTTGAAAGTGACCCTAAGGATCATTTAGTCCAACTCCCTGCAATGCAGCTGTCCCACACAAGGATTAAGCCTGCCACCTTGGCATCATCAGCACCATGCTCTAACCAACTGAGCTATCCTAGCTGAAAAGGGGGGGGGGGGCATCATTCTTCTCCAAAATACGCCTCACCCACAAAATAGTAAGAGTTCTTAGGGCCTGGTACTTGGCACTGCTGCACACTCACCGTAGGCAGCTCTGTCACTAGCACTGGTTTGGGCAGGTGGTTCAGTATGTGAGACAGGCCTTTCAGGTAATTCGCCTTCACATCTAGGAAGAACAGAAGGGCAAGGCTTAATCCTGTGGCTCCGAGGAGACTCATCCGACCTACAGTGAAGACCACCTCTTGCCAGTAAAGAAAAGCCATTTTTTGTCCCATGTAACAGGCAGAGTAGGTGAGCTCACAGTTTTGAGCTCTCCTGCCCAAAATCATCTCCAGAAACTCCGAGGGGTCCGGGGAAGAGGAAGAAAAAGGCGAGAGGCTCAGACTGCTCCTTTTGTTGTCGAGAGTTCAGAAGCTCCTACTGTCCAAAGAGGGCTACAAAAGGCAGGTCATGCAAGGAGTCCACAATTTCTGCAGACAAAAAAAATGCTAAAATGCTGCAGTAGCGTCCTCATTTCAATTTGACCATTATTCCAACTGTGCTCCTCCTGTTAATTCAGATGCTTTCCGTAAGGAATGGGACAAGAGGAAATTCTTACCAGGAGCTGCTGTGTGGAAACCCTGCACCAACTGCGGCACACACTCTGTGAAGAAGCGCTGGCGGAACATGAGGCGCACCTCAGCGTGGCAGCTCTTGCCCAGCACATCTGGGGAGTCGGCCATGAGCAAGGCAAGGCCATCGCCCACCGCAGGGCCAAGGACCGTGTCCCCCAAAAGCACGAGGAGCTGTAGGGTAAAAGACAGGAGCCATTGAATGTGGTAAGGGCACTGTGGCCTCCCCGAGGGTCCCAGGCCTTTCCCAGAAGCTCACCTTGTCCGTCAGGTGTGTGGTTAGCGGGTGGTAGCGTAGCAACAAAGCCTTGCTCACCTGTAGGGCAAAAAGAAAGGAACATTGAGCTCTGTTTCTGGCAGAGACGGAAGGGATGGGGCATGGCGGAAACTCACCCACAGCAGCAGAGTGAGGGCTTGGCTTTGATGAGGACCCTCATTCAGGCCATGCTCCAACTTGTTCATGGCCAGCTCCAACAGCTCATCTAATTGAGGCCCTGGAAAGGGTAAAGAGACTGACTTTTGTTCTGAGCAACTTCTTGCATCAGTCAAGCAGGGCATCACTTAACACAGCCCAGTTCTGAGGTTTCACAAGCCTCTGAACAACATCCCCAGCCCTTCAGTCCTAGGACAGACTCCATCTGTTACCTGCTGGGTGCTTGTTAACCAGTCCTGCAAAGCATTTGGCAGCAGCTGTGGCAGTGAAAGGGCAGTCACAGGAGCAGCTCAGGGCTAGCAGTTCACGTAGCAGGCGGTCTTGCTGAGGAATTGGAACCTGAAAGGAAGCCAGAGCGTGGGGAGGCATGGAGGCAACAGCAGAGCTTCAAGCTGCCGGTTCCCAGCATCACTTGCCTAGGGATCAGGCACACAAGGCAGGATGGGTAGATCCATTCTCTCAGCCATGAGGCAACCTCCCCCCGCCCCCAAATCTTCCCCAGGACTCACATTCCTTGGCAGGGAGCAGACAAAGGCCATGAGGAGAGCAACAAGCCTTCTCTGGGCTGCCATCAGACACTGCCCATCCTGTAAAGGAAAAGAAATATTGTTTCCACTACTGAAGTCTCTGGCCACATTTCCCCAAACGTAGCAGCAGCAGCAGCAGCACCTCACTCATACAAGATACCTGGAAGGGCTGGAAAGGGCTGGGAAAGGTGATTCCAGGTTGGAAGGAAAGCTCTCCATCCAAGAAGAGGGGAACCACTTTGGAGACACTCTGGGCAGCCTGCCTGCCAGGAAGAAGAAACAAGAACACTGGTTTACAGCACAGAATAATATAACAATTCATTATTTATATGCTGCCCATCTGACTGTGTTGCCCCAGCCACTCTGGGCAGCTTCCAACAAATTTAAACATCAAACATTAAAAACTTCCCTATAAAGGGCCTCCTTCAGGTGTCTTCTAAAAGTCAAGATAGTTGTTTCATTTCCTTGACATTTGACAGTAGTATAAAAACACCAAGGAGGGGCAGGGGAGACTGCCTGCACTTCTGTTTGCGGAGTCATGCTAGAACCTGACCTTATCCAAAAGCACAAAGATTGTGCCTCCCTACTTGTCACTCTGAAGAGACAGAGATCACAGGATGGCAGCAGCTGCTACTCACTCTGGTCTTAAGTGCGTACACGCGCTGCTGATGACCGATACCATGGCTGATAAGGCTTCTTCCTTCAGCAGCACACTGCTTGGCAATGTATGGGAATTCTCTGAAAATAGTCATGAAAAGGGGGGGGGGATAAATGTGAGGGGATGGAGACAGTTCCTGGAATCCCATCAGCTGCCTTTCAGTTTGCCACCTGCGTAATGGACACCTGACAGGGACACTGAGATTGACCCCAAGTGGGTAAAGGCCAGCCCAGCACAAGGGAAAGGTCCCTCCCTTTCTCTCAAGGTTCGACAGTATGCAGAACCCCACCTGAGCTATGGGTGCTGGCCTGGTTCGGGGAGCACAGGGTCTGTGCTCATCTCCCCACCTTACCTTGCATGGCAGCCTTGACTGCTAAGCCCACCAAGCAGGGCACCACAGCCTGGTGGAAGTACCAGTAACTCTGAGCATCTTGCTGGCACTGGAATGCTACCTGCTGCAGACTCTGGCACACAGACACCACAGAGTGGGTATCTGCAGGTATACTCTCTGCAAAATAAAATCAAAAATCAAAAGAGCATTCAGGGTGGAGACTACCAGTTCCAATGTGTTTTTCTTTTAAAAAAAATACTAATACATTATCACCAGGGCCATTTAAAGGCATCACATTGTGTCAGAAATGGGTTATGGGCCAAAGCAGTCAAAGACTGATGGTCCTAGGCTTCCAACAACAAGCTGTACTTCTGTCCCGCTAATGACAGAATTATGGGACTGTAGGCCCCTAAAGGCTACCAAGGCTCAGTGTACAAACAGCTCTCTACTAACCCCATCCATAGGAACAAGGAAGCTCTGCCTTACAAGGAGTCAGGCTCCTGGGTTTACCTAACTCAGAGCTACACTGAGCTACACTGTCTACACTGACTGGCAGTGGCTCTTCAGTGTTTCAGACAGGAAGTCATGGAAACATAAATTGTAGGGTTGGAAGGGACCCTGGGGATCATCCAGTTCAACCCCCTTCAGTGCAGGAATATGCAGCTGTCCCATACAGTGATCAAACCTGCAACCTTGCCATTATCAGCACCACACTTTAACCAACTGAGCTATCCAGTCTTTTCTGGAGATGGCAGGGATTGAACCTGAGGCCTTCTCCATGTTTAGCAGACGCTCTACTACTGAGCTCCAGCCCTTCCCAATCTTACACATCCTATTAATGACACACAGATGCTGAGCCCTTCTGTTATTGCTGTCCCAAGCACTGGGCTAGGTTCCCACTTCCGAAGGATCAATAGTTTATCACATACAATTCTTATACTACCTTGCTGAATCTGCTGGAAGTGCTGCAGGAGGACTGGAACTGTTTCCCTCACTATACTAGGGTGCGTGGACACAGCTGCTAGAGCCTGCAGGCGACGTTCCTGCTGGGATGGATTGCTGTCCTCCTGAAGCTCTGAAACAGCACACAGAACACAATAGCCAGTCAATGAATTTGTCCCTAGGGACAGGGCCATGGAGGTAACACCTTCCACCCCTCCACATGAACAGGATTTGGGAATGGTTGATTCTTGGACCTGGAGCTAACCTATCAGTCTGCCAGTTTGGCCTTACTCACATTCCTCAAGGCACAGAGATCACGCAGATTCAAGTCAAAGCTCCCTGCAACAGCTCTGCCTACAATGCAGCTAGCACTCAGGGATAGACGCAGTGAACTTCTGCACAAATGCTTAGTAAAGGCAGCGTAAGAGAGGACACCCACTTCCCCACAACCCGCCCAACTTGCATGCTGTACCTGATTGCAGCCCTTCTGAGAACTTCTGAACCAAGCACTTGCTGAAGGCTTGTGGATAGAGGGGAGCCAGGCGTCCGGCCGCCTCCATAGCTACCATGCTGCAGGGATAAAGGAGTGTGCAAGGATGGATGAACTTGTTGGCCACTCAATACTGTAAAGCAACTCACAGTTCTTTCCATGGCAATCTAATTTTATAATTGTAATATTGAGCTGTGTGTGCACTACATTTTATAAAAATGTTCCCTTGATTACAAGAGCTCTTTGGACAAGAACGCAGGTTAGACAGCGATGCAGACTGCCCAGGTTTTGTTAAGCTCACTCCGTCCGGGTTCATCTAAGAACTTATCAGAAGAGGGTGGGATTCTCACATCACTATGGAAACTATGAAAAGGTATCACTGGATCTGTTTGGAAACTGTCCTGTGTCTGGCAGGTTTCGATGCAAAGCGCACTGAATAGGAAGTGCAGGCAAGAGGAAAAGAAACAACAGGATTTATGTCTAACCAAGCTAGATAAATGTCTAACCAAGCTAGACATTAAAAAAAAAAAAAGGATTTAGAGAATATTACACTACGAGGGACATTTTTACGGAAGAATGTTTAACTACACTATTGGGTTCAAAATGAAATGAATCTGTGCTAAGAGAATGAAGATATGAGCTCTATTCACACAATAGAACAAAGCATGATAAACCAAAGGATGTTTTAGTACAAAACTTAAGCTTGAACAAAGATCATAAAAGCAGTATTAGTAAAGCCCTTTTCTTAATTAATACACATGCAAACCTTAACAGATCACTGTAAGACAACACCAAACAGAAGCAGAATTTTGGATGAAGAAATGAGTAATTCATGAGACTGTATTAGAAACCTTGTCATTTGCCATTTACAGGTAGTGGACTAAAAGAATGTAAACATCTTCAATATTTAGAAAGAGATAAGCCCAAAGACAATTCTGGGAAGTTCAACAATGCCTGCTGTTTCCCTTGCACCCACAGGGTCCAGCCTTGTTTCCACCCCTCACCTGGTCTGGGAATCGTCCTCATGCAAGATTAACTTTGTAAGGTGATCCACAAACATCTCCACATCTGAGAGGGTCAGGAGCCCTGAAACGGAAGAGAGACTGAAGTTCAAAGCCTTTCCTTTCCCTGGTAGTAACACTCTGCTATCAGTGCCAGTTTTACTATATTGCATTCCACTTCCTAGAGGCTGCCTGCAGCCCATATAGTCCAAGTTATGCAAGGTGGGGTGGGACAGTACCTAATCTGATTCAAGTCCAGCTGTCTGGCTGCGCACACATGATGGAAACAGGTCTGTGTGTACGCTAGATGGATCTGTAAAGGAATGCACACCAAGGGGAAAATCTCTAAACAAGCCGTAATTCTTCCATGACTCCTGGGAGTAACACACAGATCAACACATACCTTGCAGTGATCCTAGAAAGGTCAGAACCCGGATGCCAACCAACTGAAGTTGCACACTGGACTCAGAAAGTGCAGAGAACACCACGGAACACAGGGCATCTTTGAAGCAAAGCAGTGGACTCTTGTCTGCAAGGGAGGGAAACAGGCACACAGGCAGTGTCATGAGACTGACCGTCCTGGGCATGAATCACTAGAAATTACAAGGTCCTTGGTAGGGGCGCTTTAACTTTCTAACCCAGAGTCTGAGAGGATTGTGATCAGAATTTAGATAGTGAAGAATGAGAAACTTCCTAAAATTCTGAGTGGTCAGCAATGGTACCTGGATAAGAAAAAAACACAGATGGATTGCTCATTAAGAGCAGTCATCCACCAAGGTGACTCAACTGCAGTCACCATGTCATCCTGCAAAAAGCATTTCTACTTGGTCACTGAAAGCCATGCTCAAAGAAACTTTGGTTCTGAAATATTTGGCTGGGGTCCCAATTGCATTGCATTTAAAGCACTCTCATGCCACTTTAAACAGTCATGGCTTCGCCCAAAGAATCCCGGTAGTTTGTTAATGGTGCTGAGAATTGTTAGAACAGGGATTGCTTGTTAAACCACTCTGGGAATTGTAGCTCTGTGAGGGGAATACTGATCTCCAAGGTAATATGATACTGCTTTAAATGTGTGCTGTAGTTGGAGCTCAACTCTTGTGTGTACATTTTCTAAGACTTCTCTCACCAACCACAAGGGCTCGAGTTTCTTCTAGGAAGCTAACTCTTTGTTTTTCAATTCTGTTGTCTCCGCATTTCTCTTCTCCCTATTACTGCACCTATCTCACTGCCCGCCCCTCTTCCCAGACAGGCCATTGCTAAATCCCATAGATTAAGGCGACTTTTCTCTGCAAACAACTGCTCTGGGCAAGACAGGAACATTGGAAGCCCAGGATGCTGCAGAAGGGCAGCCTTGCTAGTAGGAAACAAGAAGAATGGAGAACCATCTCACCGTCTTCCTCAGGCCCCCACTGTTGCCGCAGCTCCAAGAAACCAAGCAGCACTTCCAAGATTGTCCTGTGCTGGCTACTCTACAAGAGATCAAAAAGGGCAGAGGATGGGTTGAAGGGACTAAGACACAGAAGGAGAGACAAGATCTGCAGGCCATTGTCCTACATGGAATTTGAGCCCAAGCATATGCCTGGGGCAGGTATATGCCACTAAACGTCCCTTAATATGAGACTGCAGTCACTTAAGCCCCTTTCGCTACTCTCCATCACAAGCATATTCCGCTCCCATTTGTCCTCACCTGCTCATGCTTGGTGTACTGTTCCACCAGCAAGGGAAGTACACTGTATGTGATCCGGTAATAGGCTCGCAAAGAGGCCCCTGCAGCCGCCTGCAAGAGTTTGGCACTCGGCCACACCAGCTTCATGTCAGGCTCACAAAGATGGTGTCTGCAATCTGAAACAGGTAAGAGCGCTTGGGAGAAACAGTATCACTCCCAATGCCACTGCAGAAATCCCAGCAAGAAATAGCACTACTTAATTCCACCAGCTTGCAAACTGCAAACAGTTTCAAAGCTTAGTGGAGAACTTGCTGCCTTCCCACAAGTCAGCTCCAGTTTCCACCCCTTCCCTCCAGTCCTGTAAGCCAAATCATGGCTGCAACAGGATGACGAGATATTTTTCCCTTGGGGAAGTGGTCATTTCCTCCAAGCAGCAGTTTATGAATGAGAAATGGAAGGTCTTTCACAGGACTGGAAAGATGCTAGGAAAGGGATGTTGCTCCAAAGGTTACCTTGCAGAATGCCTGTAAGGAAGGAATCTAAAAGATCCTCATCATCGGAACTGAGCACCAAGCGGGACAGACATGTTGACAGAGCACGCAAAGCAGACAGACCTTCTGCTTCAATCTTCTCGCTTGCTGTCTGGAAGACCTGTTGAGGAGCAGGAGGAGAATCAGCTGTACAGTGCAGACAATCCTGCAGATAATCCAGTCAGTGATCCCGCAATCCAGCAAGTAATCCAGTGATCCAGCCGGGGGGGGGGGAGGGGGTTATTTGCTTCTTTATAGGTCCATCAAATATTACAACAGCCTGATAATTCACTGTAATGAAACTACTGTATTGGTCCGAATGTAAGTCGCACACGAATATAAGCTGCACCTTTAAAATTCAATGGGGGAAAAGGGGGGGGGGAAATACCCGAATATAAGCTGCTCCCTTAAAATTCTGCATGCACTCACACCCATTCTGTTTTACCGTATTTCTGTTTCAGCAGCAATATCGTAAAAGCCAATTTTTGTAAGGTCACGAATGTAAATTTAAACCACACTCTAACTTTTCACGGTCGGAATTTGGGGGAAAAAGTGAGGCTTATATTCAGGCCAATGCAGTATATAATGTTTCAAGCAGTCCCCAGACACAGAGAGCAGGAACAATGTAATGGATGCACTTTCACAGGACACCAGAACCACCTCGCTTTGGGAATCCTCACTCCTCTCACCTCCCTGCGCAGGGATGACCAAAGGCTGGGTAGGAACTCCTTCAGCTCCTTCTCCCCATAGATCATGCAGGCAGCATTCTGCAAAAGAAAGAAAGGTGGGGGCGGGGGGTGGGGAAGGAGAGTAAGACATGAGTCATCTGGGGTGTGCTGTTAATTTGCAGTCAAGATGCTGCATTACCTAGAAGCAGCACCACAGCCGCCGCCACCCCTTAAATCAGCTTGAAGGGCACATAAATCCCAGTGCAGGGGAAAGAGAAAAGTGGATGCTTGCTTTGAGGAAAGCTGCAGGAGCAGAGAGGGCTGCATGGCAACCTACTGCGGAGCCTTGATACCTTTGCTCAGTGCTCTTACCAAGGTTTGCAGGGAGTCCAGCTTGGCACTTTGTACGTCAGAGTCCATTTTCTCAATGAGCAACGGGATCAGGAACTGTAAGGAGAGAAGATCCTGGAAATCTCAATATACTTTGCTCAGCATAATTTGGGGTTATAATATACCTCAGAAGATCGGACCAGCAGGCCTCACAAAACAATGTAAAACCCATATAAAGAGCACAATGCAATACTCCCCCACTGACGCCACCTTGGTGGTGACTGGGTATTTGTGTTAGAATACTGCACAGTCTGCTATCATCTTAGCCATCATTGTAGAGGGCCTAGGTTCACTCATGCAGGCAGGAAGCTACCACTGGTGGTTTTGCTGGCAGTAGCCACTGGAAAGCTCTGAGAGGATCATCAGGCTCTCAGCTGCACCTGCCTGGAGCTAGTGTAGCAAAAAATGAGGAAAAAACACTCCCCACCTTTGCCTGGCAGGGCTTTGAATATGATGCTCAGGTGCTTCAGCTCTGCCCACTGCTGCCTGGCCAGGGTTAAGATTGCTCCAGCAGTTTCATAAATTTCTGACTTTATTCTAATTCTATGAGGGGCAAAATATACCTACCACGGCAGCAATTTGTGTAGCATATGGGCCATTTCAGAGAGCCATTAATCCCAGCTTTTTTAAATAAAAAAAGCAAATATTTATTTATATCTATAAATCAAGCTCTCTGTCCAAAGTCTGATGGTAGTAGCAGTTTGAAAGATCAGTGTTGGGAAATGCAAAAGGACCGGAGAGTAAATTTACTCCCCAACTCATATATCTGCAATAGACTGAAGTCTCAAAGTTAAGGGCAAAATTATCTCTACAATATGCTTGTTCTGGGAATAAATGCATTGGCTTATCCTAATGAAGGTTCTGACAATGTGATGCTCCCATCAAGAGAAGAAGGAATTTTCACCTTGCAACCGCTTTGCCCCTCAAAAATCTTGTCCAGAGCAGCATGAGAGGTGGTGCAAGGGGGAGGGAAGATCTGCAATCAATGTTCCCTTCCCCAACACCTATAGATTCATAGATGGCTTTTTAGGATCCAAATTGTTGTGCACCACTACAGCAACATCTTCTGTAGATGAGGATAAACTATTACAAATGGCTGCATTATGGACCCCAGTAAGGGAAGTTTTTAATGTTTGATGTTTTATTGTGCTTTTAATTCTGTTGGGAGCCGCTCAGAGTGGCTGAGGAAACTCAGCCAGATGGGCAGTGTATGTATGTATGTATGTATGTATGTATGTATTATTATTAGTCTACCCCAACTCTGTCAATGTATTATTGCTCAACATGGTGTATCAGGATGGGAACCAACTCTGCTACAGGTTCTCAGGAAGAACCCACAGGGCACAGAAAACAGACTTCAGCCATGATACACAATGGCCCTACCTCAGCAAAAATGGGAGTGGAGGTCAGCACTGCCCGCAGGCTGATGATCAAGTCTTCTCTCTGGATTCCATGAGGATCATTGGAGGGCTGGAACAGAAGCAAAATCGAATTATTTAGACATGAATGTGCTGAATAAACCCATCTCCATATGGACACCCCCAGTTCCAGGCATTACACAAACTATCCTGCTCCAACACCCATATCCAAGCATTGTGAAGGAGGGAGAAAGCACCAGATTTACTCACTCACAGGGGTAAAGTCGATGGGGAAGTAGCAGGAAGTCACCTCAAACAACTCCTCTGCGAAGGGCCCTGAGAGGTGAAGACAGCAGTATGAGTTCTTTGGGTGACCAAAACAATCAGTCGCAAGTCTGGACATGGACTATTTATTTGCATCCCATTTAGTGCTACCATTCACACAGGCCACAAATTGAGAGAGAGAGAAAGAGAAAGAGAGTGGGTGTGTTCCATGGCCTCAACAGCAGATATAACCTGTGGTTCTATGTTCAATGATTCCAAAGCTATGCACGCTTTAACAAGCTCCCGATACAGCCTGCATCCTCACACACCGCAGGCATGATAAGAAGTTTAACCAACCAACCAACCGCTGCCGACATGGGCTTCCCCACACTGACAAGGACTTGGACATACCCAATGCATAGCCCTTCACAATGATGTCTCGTACAATCTGGAAGGCTATTAACAGGTTGCGTGGGTCCTTCTCTCCATCCATCACCTGGATGAACCCGAAGGTGAAATCGGCACCCAGACCTTTCAGTTCTGCAGGAAAAAGCGTCAGGTAAGGAAATTCCCAGGGTTTTCCAGCAGGGTGTCCGACTCAGCCCCTTCCACAGCCATCCATCTCACCTGCCTCTCGGCTGCTCATGAAGTTAGTAATGATACTGTAGATTGTATGGCGATCCGCTTGCAGCAAAGACTGGAAGATAAGAAAAGCATAGCTGGGAAATAAAGCCGTATTACGTGAACCTGTTCCAAGCCTTAGAGATTTATGTTTTTGTTATGATCCCTCTCCAGTTCATGTTATCATACTCAGGTCCATAGATTTGGGTGCCTAATTTGCCAGAAAGACAATTAAGATACTGCAGGCAAGTCAGAAATTTACACACACCCAGCTGAAGGCCAGGACCTTCCATAACATCCTCTCTACCTTTATTTTTAGTCTTGCTGAGAGTAGCTCCAATTCCCTTAATGTCCCATGTGAAAATCAAGATATACACATTCACACCGGAGCTAGAGGCATTTCACAGCAGAATTTGCATTCATTACCACACACAAAGGATACATGTGTCCACTCCTTTTATATTTAATTACTCAAGGCTCAGAGAAGTTGCCACAATCTCATCTTGTCCACCCACCCAACTACTCTTTCAAATAAGGTTATTAATAAAGGCAGTGGGGAGTTGATAAAGAATGGCAGCTAATATAGTTACTTGCCAAAGGCAACTTAACAAGTCATGATAAATTTGAACCTATATCCAACTCCGGTGCACTATTCCCCCAGGCTGTGTTTCATAGTTTTATTTATTTATTAAAGAACTATTTCTAGCCTGCCTTTCTGGGCAATGGCCATCCAAGATGACTTACAACAATGGCCCATTACAAAATATCAGTAATACAGCCATAAAACCACCAAGTCTCAGATTTTCTAATATCGTTTAGACAGTGTCAAAGAGCAGGGGATATGATTCTCCGAACTTCTGCCATGACCCTGTGCTTCAATTCTCTTGACAGCAAGAAAATATCGA
The DNA here is from genome assembly GCF_965153285.1 of Podarcis tiliguerta. NCBI lineage: Eukaryota > Metazoa > Chordata > Lepidosauria > Squamata > Lacertidae > Podarcis > Podarcis tiliguerta. The sequence continues at coordinate 41,406,121 of NC_139538.1, read as the reverse complement.
TGAGCAGGTCTTAGCCAAGAGAACTACTGTCTATTGTCCACCAAGAGGGACCACAGGAGGTACAGGATACTTCAGGAACTGGTTTAATAATAATAATGAGAACAGATACGCTGAAGCATGGATGTGGAACACAAAGGCAAAACTAGAGAGTCTATCAGGGCTTCTCTGACTTACCTGGACATGAACCTCCTGGAAAATGGCCTTGAGAACAGACACTGCCAAGCCTGGAGCCAACGCCACACACATACTCTAGAGACAAGGAAAGTAATGGTAACAACTCAGTACCCATCCTCATGTAACAATGGCTACCAGTTAGCATGCTTAAGGCCTCAGACTGCCATGTATGGCATATTATCGGTCAGTGCAATGGAAACAAACAAAAGGAGCCCATCATTTAATCAGTGTGACAGTGACCCAATCATTAAGAGAGAAAGGGGGGAAATTCACTGTTAACTAATCCCTATAAATCCCAAGTAGATTCAGAAAAGATTCTTTCTACACCAGCACCTACTACCTTAATCAGCCTGTCTTGTAGCAGCTTTCACTGGTCTCAGTTAAATGAGCCAGAGCTGTCAATCTGCTATCCTCGGGGCACCCCAATTTTCTACCACTGAGCAGATGAATAGAGAGTGTCCCCAGTTTTGCCACAGATTGCTGTCGCTAGATTATTTCTGCAAGGCTTCTTATGAAAATTATTTGGTTTTTTGCAATAATCTTATCAGGTGATCCATTCTGTATTTCTGTTTCTTTAATATATTTTGCTCCAATTTTATTGTGTTATGATGTTTTGGTTTTAACCAAGATCTAGGGCACCACATACATATACTTTTATATTAAGTTGCATGAATAAACGAGAATGACTATCATGAAAACAATTCTCACCAGAGCTTTGAGTCCCTGCAGCACAGAAGAAATGACCAGGTGATGATCTTTCAGCCGGTTCTCATAGAACAAGACCAGGTGGGACACTGGAACAGACAAGCATTATCAGAAACTAGGGCTATGGTGGTAGGTGGGCTTAGCTAACACAAATAGAGATATCCATGGGGCAAATTGGAATCCACATCAGCCTCAGCAGATTTGAAAGGATGAAGGAAAATGCAGAATCATTACAGGTCACTTGGCAATACAGGCATTCTCCCCCTACTCTTGGCTCCTCAGACCTATTTAAAAAAATTCATCTGATGACCGATAAGTGGTTGCACACAAGCATAAAATGTCTAACACTATGACCAAAGAAACAGCAAGAGGACATTCTGAAAGGGAAACTGCAAGGTAACTGAACACTTAAGATCTCCCATCTCATAGGACATTCTGTGGTGCAGAACCATAGATCAGACCACCACTAATCATGTGTTCTTGGGACTGCAGATATTATGATGATGATGATGATGATTATTGAAAGTTAACAATGACTATGCTACCCACATAGCTCTGGACCACAGCATGGTAAGGAGGTTCCTGTGAAGCCACTCAGGCACTGCTAAGGCTCTGAAACTAGCTTATACAGTAGTACCTCGGGTTACATACGCTTCAGGTTACATACGCTTCGGGTTACAGATTCCGCTAACCCAAAAATATTACCTCGGGTTAAGAACTTTGCTTCAGGATGAGAACAGAAATTGTGCTCCAGCGGCACAGGAGCAGCAAGAGGCCCCATTAGCTAAAGTGGTGCTTCAGGTTAAGAACAGTTTCAGGTTAAGGATGGACCTCCGGAACGAATTAAATACGTAACCAGAGGTACCACTGTACACATTTGGGAAAACTCAGGCAGGAGTCTCAGTATTCCAGGAGAGTCATACCATTAAGTCAAACCCTCCCTCTCTGTGTCACCCTAAAATCCATAATCCTCTTGAAAGTACAAAATACGTTACTCCTTACTGCTTCGGTAAGGCATTGCCTTCCATCTTCACTCTCTTCCAAACATTTAACTGCTTTCTAACAGAAAGTTAGAGCTTTCAATAAACCTGAGTTCACCCCAGTTACTCAGCAAAGAAGCATATGGCTTGTCAAAAACCACTGAGTCATTGAATCCTGCCTGCCTAGCCTCCTGCTGCTAATCACTACCTCGGGCATGGTCCCTTGAATGCTGAGGCCAGCTCCTGAAGCAGCACTCTCCATGGTTGCAAAAGAGTGAGGACTGAGCCCATATGTCCTACCTTCCCGCTCTTGAAGGAGTGAGTAGCATTGCAGGAGGACTTCAGAAAGCATTTGGATGCCCTGTGCACGCATTCGAGGATCTGCATTCTTAAGAGGAGACCTGTATTTATAGACACAAAATGAAGATTTTACAGGCCATAGAAGGAAGAGAAGAGAGTGAAATATATTGTTTTAGCGAGTTTGTTTTGGGGAGGGGGGCAAAGAGATACAATATTCTGATTTAATTTGACAATTCGGTTAAGTGATCAGTTTCTCTTCCTTTTGTTCAGGGCTTCAAAAATTATGGGCCAACATAAAAGTAATTAGGAGAAAGGCTGTAGCTCGGTGGAAGAGCACTTGCTGTGCAAGCAGAAAGTCCCAGGTTCGATCCCCAGCTTCTCCAGGTAAGGCTGGGAAAAACTCCCTGCCTGAAACCCCAGAAAGCCAATGCAAGTCACTGTCAACAATACTGGGCTAGATGGACCAATGATCTGACTCTGCCCAAGGCAGATTCCTATGTCCCTACATTATGTGTTTGGCTTCCTCCCTTTTGTCCAGGACATCATGATTTATTGACTGGTTTGGGCTAGTTTAGCTTTAGGGAAATGGAGCCTAGGCCCCACCAGGCTCACATGCTCCATCATCCGACCATCGTCTGGGCAACAGGAGTTCAGAAGCTTTGGCTTCTCTTCTTGATTAACTACAAGCTTGCTGCATCACTTAAACCTTGACAATCTGTGGTTAATCTTCACTGTGAGAAGTGGAAACAAGCCAGGTTCAAATCACAGTTAATGAAGTTGGCTTGTTTTCACTAACCATTAAGATTAACTACAGTTTTGGGTTCACATGACATGCTAAACCATGATTAATCTAAAACTGAAGTGAAAGTTTTCAATCAAGTGGTGACTGTGCTGAATGAGGCATGGCGGGCAGGTAGTGTGAAGTCTGTGGGGAGGCTAGGCTCAATCTAAATTGATTTGCTTATTTATTCTTAATTTGTACTTATAGCCCACTCTTCACCAAATCACCCCAAAAGTATCTCAATTAAAGCAATATCTGAATGCAACCTATGACTTGGATTTTGTAGCCAACCACTTTGTCATGGTAGCCTGTGCTGATGTCTAACCCTGCCGCAATATGCTCAGCATCAGCTACTGGCACATTACTGTCGATGGAAGACTGCTATACAGTTTAAGGTAGGGATCAGGAACCTGCAGCCTTCTAGTTGTTCTAAGACCTCAGCGCCTACCAATCTCAGCCAGGATGGGCCATGGTCGGGGATGATGAAGACTGCTGTGGTCCAACAACACAGGAGAGTCAAAGGCTCCCTATGCCTGGTTTAAATTCCAAGGAATTCAAGGTTGGTGGGAACCACAATAATGAACCCAAAGCACAAATTAGATTAATGGTTAAAATGCTTCTGCACTATCTGAGATATATACACAAAAAACAACGTTTGCAGTTGTTTAAAGAACACTGATGTGTCAATATATTCTTCTTTGCTCTGTTCTGGTCCACCACAGAGGTGCTCTTTACTCGACAGACTGCTTCCTTGCAATGAGCAATGACTACATCTGGCAGTCTGACCATCAGGATAAGAAAGGGAGTTTTCATTTTTCCCTTTCAGGCTGATTCCCACCAGAGCAATATACTCATATTAGGAATGTGAAGGGAGTGTGGCGGGAGAGCATTTGAGAGAATAACTACTTGTCTAGTAAATTTGTGGTCAAGGTAAAATTTAACCAATGATTTCCTGGCTTGCAATCCAAATTTAACCTCTATGCTATTGAGAGGAGGGCTCATCACCACCATTTAACACAGCCACCAGCCTAGGCCAAACATCTCCCCATAAGAGTACCCTGCAGTTTATCTGGTTGGCTAAATGGAGGTGCTAGCAACTGCTCTGCCAACAATATGTACACCTAACTGCCATGGAGGCACTCTCCTCCCAGATTGCAAGGGAAATACTGGGAAGACCTGAAAGCATGTAGTCCAAAACCTTGAGTTATGCAATGCAGCTGAAATTCATCCCAATGTCAGGGTAGCAAAATGCTGCACATTATCACCACCAAACCCATAATGCTATTCCAAAGTTTCAGGATACCCTAATCATGTAAGTCATCTTATGACTTATGGAATTCCATTTTATGAATGGAATTTTGCCCAGCATGGACAAAGGGCATCCATCAGGCAGGCATTAAGCACTGAAAAACAGAATTCTAATGTTGTTGCAGTAGTGCAAAGAATCATCCTGGACACTGGCATACATACCTCCCAGAGCAGTGAGCTCTTACTTACTTACTTACTTACTTACTTACCCCAAGTTTTCAACAACATCCAAGATGGTGCAGGTCCCAGCTTTTACTCCTAAGAAAAAGGAAGTATCAAAAGGTTAAATCACGATAGGTAGATAGTTACACCGAGCTAAGCAGCGCTTCTTAAAACAAATTTAGACATGGGAATCCATGTTTCAGGTACAGTGCAACTTGCCTTTCTTGTTTGCACAGCTCAGAGGCAGAGCACATCATCTGCATACAGAAGGTCCCAAATTTCCTTCCAGGCATATCCAGTTAAATGGACCTTTTGCTTGTATGGAGCAATGGCTCAATTGGTATAAGGCAGTTTCTTATACTTCTTATCACAAATTGAAAAGCATTTAATCTACAGGAAAAGGAGTGGGAAGATGCATTTGCCTCCACATCTCTGCTTCCCCACTACTGTGCTCTTCCCCCACCACACACAAGAAACACCGTGCTAGTCTGTCTGTCCTAGTCTTTTGAAAATGGAAGGGTTAGCTAAGATTCCTTGCAGTGCTTCTTCCAGCCAGGAAAATGATAGCCAAGAAGCATACTGCCTCTCTAGGCTAGCGGTAGACAACCATGTGGTCTCCAAATGTTCTAGACTAAAATTCCCATCACCCCTAACCATTAGGCATGCTGGATGGGACAGATGGAATCCAGAAATTTTAGGAAGTGTCAGGGTGCCTACCCCTGCTCTAGGCCCTTAGCGAGACAGGCAACCTTTCCCAACTATTTGTAAAGAGGTCTAATTGCAAAAGTGAGTGGCAAAGGAACATCAGTTCTCAAGCTAGTACTGACACATCTCTGAGATACTGTGCAGTTCAGTTAATTAATATGCCTTGGACCAAGTAAGACTTAATTAAGCAGGTGCCCATACAGCTACTTAAAAGCTTATCGAGTGCTACAGAAATCACAAAGACAGCATACAGAAGCAGAGCAACAAGTGCTGGCAGTGAGCAAGGCACAGTTGAGTAGGTTGGCTTTTCATCTGGGGATGGTGCATTCTCCAGGGAAAGTAGCCTGCCACATCACTATTCAAACAACCTCTTACACAAGCAAAAATGCATGTGTTTGTATATACCTGTTTGAAAGACTGGGATACACAGGTGACTCAAGGCAAACATTGCTTAACCCTGTCCCCAACCCTAAACAGTGGCATAATACACTTTCTTTTTACACCAGAGGAAAAAGCCCCGGTCAGCTTCTGTCCTAATCAACCTTGTGATTAGCAGTTCATGGGTAGCTGCCCTCCTTTGCTCAATTCACTTGAGCACTTACCTGCATTCCCAGTGACAAAGAGGAAAGGGCACCTGTCATTATACTGCACTGTGTTGCTGCATCCCTGCTGGCAACTCCAAACATGAGGACTTTGCATCCCTGCAGGAGTCCAGGAGCAGTGAGTTGGCTGCATCGGGACAGCCCTTATTGCAAAGGGTTGTAATGAGCCTGAAAAGGCAGTAGCTGCTTGGGTCTGTGGAGCTGTATCTTTGCCACTTGAGTGCTCACTTAAGGACAACAGCTGCTTGACCTCAGATTATGGCTGTGATGATAAACACACTTATTAGAAAGTTAACCCAAAGAGTCCAATGAGACTCATTTCTGAGTAAGTTTGCTTAAAATTACACTATATAGCCAATACATTTTATATCTAAAGCTTCCCAAAATTTCAAATGACTTTAGTCATCTGCTTCCCTAGTGACATTATGTATGTATGTATGTATGTATGTATGTATCTCTGGGCCATTTGCCTATGTTGCACAGACAGCTTAATTTGTAGAGTTGCACAATACATTTTAAATGATGCAAAATTTCATCCAGATGCAGAATATTTATTTATTTCATAACATTTATATACCACTTGATGGCAGAAAAATCTCAAAGTGGTTTACAAAAAGAAGTTCTACCACTGAAATTTAAACTGCCACCCACATTTTGATGTCTAAATTGAATTTTGAAAACTTATTTTAAGTTATTCCAAAGTTCAAGTTCAGAAACTGCAAATCAAGAAGCCACTGGCAACCATCGCATCCCTGCTGAGCAGTTCTCAAATCACCTCATTAGCAGTGGGGAGAGCTGTCCAGCAGCCTCCTTCATTTTCCCTAGATAAAGGCATGAAACAACCTGTCGCTTGAAAATACTATCTCTCTTAGAATTAGAATGGGGAGGTGGGAGGAGACAGCATGGGAGTACAGAATCTCTTCAATCAAGTTTGGCACAACTTGTTAAAACAGCTGATAGAGTACTGAAAGAGCAGCGTGAATGAACCAATTATAAATCCTGCATTCTATTCTTTTTATCAGCATCTCACTCTCAAGAGTACAAGGCGTACTAATTAAAGAGCTGCAAGATTTATTTTCTTAGGAAGCCGTTCTGAAAGCCAGGAGAACCATATTTCCAAGAACACCTCTATACTTGAAGGCTGGTCCAGAACCTAATTTGGAGAGCCTGTGTTGCTTAAAAGGAAGGTTGTTTAAAAGTTACTGCACTCCTGTCCTCTTCTCAGCTGTATCTGGGGCAAGTTCAGGTGTGTTAACTATGTTCAGTATATCATTATTCCCATTAGTAAAGGTGGTGTCCTGTATGCATACACATTGGATGCCACAATGAGCTCAAAGAGAAGGCAGTGACAGGTTCTTATATACTGGGGGACCCTGAGATATGCAAGACAATATTGGGTTTGTCTTTAAAGATCCTCAGCTCTTCCAAAACACCAGCAGGGTTCAAGGGCTGCACATGCACACTGCCCTCATGCTGCTCTGCAACACTGGCAACAGAAAGCAGCACACAGAAACACAATGCCCATAGCCTCTGGAGTTAGGAGTTAACTGAAGATCTATCTGTGCAAGCATCATTTCCTGGTTCATGAAGTTGGAATAAATAGTACAAACATCTAAATGCAGATGACATCTACATGTGGATGTCATCTCATTTACACAGTCCCTGATCCAGTGAGAGTTAGAGATATCCATGTGGATCATTGTTTCCATACACAGATCTCCTTAGTTAGGTCAGGATGAGGAAGCATGGTTGATTGACAAGAGAAAAGTTTAAAACTTCACTCTTTGTGCTTCCATCTTCTTCCATTTCCATGAATGTTTTTCAGAAGGCCACAGTGAGTATTTAAATAAAAACAATATGTTTAGTTTGTTTTTTGGTTCCTATTTATATTACATGCCTTACCATAAATTATCAAATGTTGTTGCAGGTCTACACTTGCAATACCTATTATGAACCTCACCAACGCTGCTAAAGTTTGCAGCATTGGCAAAAGCTGTAGCTGTGCTACAAACAGCCTTACAACTACTACTTACCCCTCAGAAATCTAGGAGTCCTGAGTTCCAAAACTCAGAGTTATACGGGTTAACTTGCCTTCATGTGGAAACATGGTAAAGCAGCTCTTCATACAGCTGCAGCTACATCATGATGAATTCCTAAGTGGCTATTACACCACAAATAGTCATCTGAATTATGATAAACCACCTATATTTTCTTATAAAACGTTAAGTAAACAAGCCAGTGTTTCCAGGAAGAAAAGTATGCCTCTTCATGATGATGGAAACTCAAGAACACTTCAAAATCCTTTAGCAGTCTTTAAATGATTCGTTCTTCTCTTGTATTTTTAAGGTAGCCTGGGTGATTAAGGGTTAGGTTTCCCTATCTTTTCATAGTTTTACAGTACAGGCAAAGGAAATAGATTAATGAATGGTAGAAAAGAACAGGTCTAAGAAACAGGAAATTATATTGCGTATGCCCAGGTCGGGCTCTCTGTTGATCTGATCCCCTGGAAAAGTACATTCCTGCAAACACACATATGGTTTGATCTCTAGTCAGCCTTGCCCACAGCAGCCTCCTCATACCCAACCTCAACACACGCGTCCAGCTCATTATCGTCTCTGAAATAATCTTCAGGAGGCGAAACAGCTCGTTACTTTGCCCCTAATTAATGCCGTGCGTCACACTGCCTCGCCCGATCAACACCCTGCATGCGCCCACCGTTACCGCATGTCCGACTAGCCCTAATGCCAGTACGCCTTATCCCGATGTGGGTGGATGGAATGAAGTTAGGCAGAGGCACTCTGCACACGCCCAGAGAATCTCGTTTGCATTCCTTTACACACTCCCCCGAATGAATTCCGACAGTGAATTCCGATCCTGAGCACAGATCCAACTGGGCGATCTTTCTCCCTGACACCTAAGCTCACCTCCTCCTCCGTCCCCGCAGACCACCCCTCGAACCGCCGTTTCGGTTCCCCTCTCGTCCCGCCCGCGGCACTGCCGGAGCCCTCCGCCTGCTCCCCGGTACCGGCCTCTGCCCCCCGCCCCATCCCCACACGCACCTTCCGCCGCCTCTCTGGCCGCGCCTTCCCGCTCCCAGCCCGGCAACAGGGACGCGTCCGCCCCCACGTCCACCTCAGCCCCTCCGGCCGCCATGATTAAGCGGAGAATAGCAAGGCAGGCGAGAAGCGCACAACGCGCGTGCGCGTCCCCTCTGTCACGTGTGAAAACGACAGGGGCAAAGTGGGCATCACGTGGCAAGAGGCCACTCCAGCAACGGGCGCAGTTCGCGGGGAGGGCCGTGGAAGGGCAGGGGCGCAGCCCGAAGGGAGGCCTGTCAGAGGTCAGGGCGGGAGCCTTAGGCCCGGGTCACGAAAGGGGTGGGTTTTGCTTTGCGTTAAGAGGGCGCGCAACACGCGGGAAGCGCAGAAGTGAAGCTGGATGCGGCTTCACACAACCATCCCTCCGATGCGAACAGGCTTCCACGTGCTCGAAGGAGAGGGGGAGGAGAGCGCTGCGTTGCGTCTGCTGGAGACGTAGAGGCTCTTCATTCTCGGAATGCCATCCCCGGATATACAAAGAATGCCGCACGCACTTTTATGATTTTGTTATTAGAAACGGCGGCTTAGTGCCAAGATGCAGAATTGTTTTCCATTTGCCTAAAAAAAGGCCTAAAAATACCAGGCAAGCGGGCAAAACACGTGCATCCAAGGAAGGAAACACTCAGACCTTTGGTTTCTGTGAGGAAATCGTTTTAGCCGTCCACGCTCCAAGTATAAATTATGGCAGCGGTTCTCACATGTATCCGCCCACCTACCCGCGAACTGCAATGCACTTGGAGGAGGAGGAGGAATGCAGTGATCAGGACAGGGATCATTGTGGTTTGGTGTTAGTGGTGGAATTCATAGATCTCAGCATCCCGCTCCACCTATTTATCTTTCAGAAATCTGCTGTCTTGGCTGGTTATCATGGCCACCTTCATAAAGAAGTCCCATTTCCAGTGCTAAAGAATGAACAATTACCGTACATTTTCAGTACATTTAACGCTTACAGTGTGCAAATGGTTAGGGTATTTTTCAGTATGATAAATATGCACATCTAATCTTTTCCCCTGAGCAAAGGTCAGAGAAGGCTTGCCCTCTGAACTATTGCAAAGCACCAACACTAATGTTGTCTTGGCATTTACTAAAAACTAATTAATTTTCTCAGGCCTTTGTTGGCTATTTATATATGTTGGTTTTATTTTTTTAAGTTATGTCTGCCCTGGCCTATCAACTGCTGCTTTATTTTATACTGTAATGTATTTTTCATGCATTTTTTTTAAAATGTACACCATCTTGTGGTTTCAAATTAAAAACAGCATGTAAAGATTTTAAATAAATAAGGACATTTGTTGCTTTTAAAATGCATTATCCTTTTCTACAACAAAACAGTGCTTATTGCCTAGCAAATGTATTCTGCATCAGGGCAACACTATTCCTATAGTTATGATGGTGCTATGATTTAAGTGCTCAAGTTTTCAAAAAGCAAAACTCTGCATGCTCTTTTATTTCTTTTTAGTATCTGGATTAACAAAGTTTTCTCTCTCTTGCTTCAACATCATAGCAGTTGTAAGGCACTGATGACAGTTGGGGTGAGAAGAGGCATGTTAATTGTGTACTTCAACTGAGGTATACACATAACTATCTAAACCACACACACAACTCACACATATTTCAGAAAGGTAATTAAGTCCAAAAGGTCTAAAATTACCTAGCTGCACCACTCGCCAACGCAGTGTTACCTTCAAAGGAAGAGTTATAAGATAAGAGATATAATGGAAGAAGTAGGATAGGTATGACATATCCAACACTCTTGATGGGACTAACAGCCTGAAAAAGCGACACCTGGATTTGAATGTGTATAACCGCATTTGGGCTTGGCCAGAATGGTAATTGACACCAGAGATCAGAACAAAATCCTGAACCTGCCAAGTCCTCTCTTCATAGCATCCAGCATTATTATGTAACCACGGTCAGCTTTCCCAGTGGACACCTCTGCCGCACTAAGCTGGCTTCCCAGTGATAATCAAGGCCTAAGACTGACAGGTCAGAGAGAGCATTAGTTTGATCATCACTCCTCAAAAGCAGATACACAGAACCTCTTCGCTGCCAGGCTGTAGCTATCTAAATTGTTCAACTAATACTGTACTAAATTATCGTTAATATGTACATCAATATAACACGCTGCTTTATAGAGTAATAAAAGTAAAGGCTTGACCAAAGTATTTCTCCAGCCCCATCATAGTAAATTGAGGGCTGCGGGTTGAAAAGCTTCATGAAAAAGGCAGGTCTTTTTAAAAACAAAAACAAAAAAACAAGGGATTGGAAGGAAGGAAGGTGGCTCCCTTTCATGTTTTGAAAGGGAATCTTATGCACCCAGGGCAAAGGCAAGGCTCTTCCACTGCCCATAGGGTAGACTGCCATGTCAGTCTTGCTAAATTCAACTCCCATTCAGTACAACAATAACATTGCCTGTTACAGATTATTGCTGGGCAAGCTGGCTCCTCTGCAAGGTAACAGGATTTTGGGATGCCAACCCCAGCAGGGCCGTCCAACTGCTCTGGCATTTGTTGGCATATAAAGAGCCAGCCTTTGCAAATTATTATTATTAATTTCATTTCTATACCGCTTTATATTTTAAAGAAAAATCTCAAAGCGGTTTACAGACTATCAAAGCATCAATAAAACAATAAAGTCTAATATAGAGTATACAGTCAAAGCAACGTAATTAACAGAAAACTAAAATATTATCTTAAAAGATTTCAAAATAAAACATTACAAAGCCCTAAATTGGGCCTGGAGGTCGCGCCTCGTGAGAGTTTTAGGAGGCGACTAAGGAGCAAGTGAGCGGGGGGCGACGGCTAGCAGCCGCCCGCTACGAGCCCAGGCCAGCTCCCGCTGTCGGGGGCGCTGGCCCTGCTCGCTTTCTCCCGCCCCCGCCCCCTGCAGAGTGGTAGCCCGGGTCACGGACGATCCTCTTCCTGGGGCTGGCAGAGAGAGGGCGGAGTGGAGGCCGGGCTCCTGCCGCCGAGTCACATGCTCACCTGGAGAAGGAGGAGGAGCGCGAAGTGTCTCCCAGGGCCGGGGGATCCTCCCCGGCTCAGATCCCCAGCTCTTCGCGGAGTAGCGGCTGCAGCGACGGCGGCGACGGCGGAGGCAGGCATTGGAGCCGCTGGGCCGGCCTGGGCTGGATCCAACCTGAGAGGGCAGCAGACCTTAATCGGCGCCTCCCGTTCCGCAAGACTCCAAAGCCCCGTCTGGAGGGAGGCGGAGGCGGCAGCCGCGCCGCACAAAGTTTGCGTGCTCGTCCGGAGGGCGGATTGGGGATCCGGCTCCATGCGGAGCGGCAGAGCCCGGAGCCGGGCTCAGGCGGGTAGATCCATCGCAATCGCAGCCTGGGGTTGTCGCCATGGGCAGCTGCGTGGGGAGGCAACACCGAGAGCGGCCGACCACCCCGGGGCACCCGCGCAAGAGAGCAGGTGAGCGCCGCCGGTCAGGCACCCTCTCGGTGCCGTGGCAGCCGGAACGGGCAAGGGAATCTGGGCCGCTGGAAACACAACCGGGGTTGGGCCCTTGCAGACACTCCCCTGGGGGCCCTTTGCTGGAGAATTAACTTGTCTCAGATCCCCCACTCCCAACTCCCACCATAATCGGGCACCGAGACCACTGCCAAGACTGGGAATAGGGTGCCACTCTGTGATTGTCTTGAGTGGGCATCGGATCTTTCAGGATTGGGCCCGGATGAGGGCATAGCGGAGCGGACGGTAGTCTATGTGCTTCCCCTCCTGTTAGCGATGGGAAGATTCGGTTTGGGGCGATTTTTAAATGACCTGGATCTACTGGGTGGTCTGTACTTCCTTGGAGGAGCGTGTGGGATGTGTGTTAGTAAATGTATTGGTGGAGTAAGGCTCCCTGGAGCAATTTGGGTTTCTACTGATCCCTTAACTCCGTGTTTAGGAAGAGTGTGTGGGATGTCCCAGAAACTCGCCTACCGGATTTATGTAAGAGCCAGTCCGGCCCGTCTCACCAGATGGGTTGGAAGTGCAAACTACTGTTTCCCCACTGGCTCAGAAGTACAAGTTTGGGCTTGGGGCTGCTCTGAGGTCAGTGGGCTGCCACCTCAGGTTTCAAATCAGAGTAATTTTATTTATCATTGCAGATTTACTAAAAGCACTTTTATGCAGCTTTATGTGTTGTTGCGGAAACAAGTAGTGCACAAATCGTAATGAGATGCATTGTAAGCCATACAAAAATAAAAGAGCAATATAAAATCCAAATGATACAGTGTGCATAGATGTGTGGCTAGGTCCTAGCAAGAACATTTCCTTTGCCCTTGCTGCTTGATTGGAAACTTGTCCTGCAAACCATCATCAGGTACTCTGGTCCATGTGTGGGCTCCAGGACAGATACCTTCACAGCATGTGCTAAGGCCACATTTGCTGCTAGAGAGATCGCAGCCTTCTCTGAACCTAGGTGCGGAAATTCATGTCCATTTCCAGGTTCAAGGGCCCTCCCTGCCATGTCTCCTGCAAAATGATAAGAATTGAGCTAGCTTAGGCTTTGCTGCCAGAGTCTGTGCATGTGACCCTGTGTGGTGTGTGCCCATGTGCGCAAGACCTGCCCTGACTTTTCTTAGTCCAGGTCAGCCAAGAGCACAATTGGTTCCCACCCCAGACGGCTCAGATCAGCCTCACTCTGCTGGAGCTGCATTAGTTGGATCAATAGCAGAAACCGCTTTAACTCAACAAGCTCATCAGCAGTATTTGGCATTGGCGGCAGTGCACACACACATTGATGTAGGGTTTCTGGAGACAGAACAGTCGACTTCTCAGCAAGAGAGAGGCCTTTGTGGACATGAGAGCATCTAAGGTACAGTCTCTGTGTACGGCTGCTTCGGGTTGATTATGGTTTTTCAGATTATTGGTGGTGCTAGAGCCCTGATTAAAACCATGCGCTTGCACTGCCAAAGTGATAGGTGACACCTCCTCACATGCTTCCTATAAATGGGTATTTTGGGAAGTGTTGTTTAGGGGCTCCCAGGCAGCCACTCTGCAGTTGCTACTCTGATTTCACAAAGAATTGTGTCCTGAGGTGTCCCTCCACGATGCCGTGAGACTAGATTTAACTTTGCTGAGCCCTGCACATACACCGAGACCGGACCCCACCAGTAGCACACACCGTCTGCTCTGATCTATAGTTCATGGTGGTCTGAACAGGGTATGCATCTCTGCATGTTCCCGCTGGAGAACTTTACCCACTCTAGTAGAGATTGGGCTAATAGGACTCCTTGGCAGAAACCGTGAAATGCTTTGGCACCATAGTGGCTATTTCACTGTGTGGCACGAAGGTTTATACTTGACACCCTGCTTTATATGATACTTGAAGTGCTCACTTCATGCCTCGGGTATAGGAAGCTGTTGTCTATGAAAGCACAATAAACTAGTCTTGAAAGTGCCATGGCACTTTAAATATATATATATATTGGTGCTACTGACCTAAATGCTTCCAACTACACTTCTGGAATTTATTTCTTGGAAGACCTGAGCATGTACTTTAAAACCAAAAGTAAACACTTGGCACAGTTTGTAAGTCTTTCTTGGCAAATCGCTCTGGGCAGGAATGCCTAGCTTTTGCTTGTGGGGAGCACTGGCTGGGATCTCTATTGCTGTTGGGCTGGGTTGTGAGAAACAGGAAACACTAGCTTCCTTGTAGAGCTCATGTTTGGCATGTAGAAGGTCCCAGGATCAATCCCTGCTATCTCCACAAAGAGCTGGGAAAGCCCCCTGCATGAAACCCTGGAGAACATCTGACAGTAAGTGTAGACAATAGTGAACTTGATGGAGCAGTGCCTTGACTTAATACTTAGTTCCATGCTGGGAAAAGGATTTAAGATTTTGTTAGTCTAATATCTTGTACAGCAGGGAGCTGGCACCAAGAAGCAGGATCTTCTGGGAAAGGATACACTACTCAAAAAGAATAAAGTTTACCCTAATGCATTTAGTCCTTTTGTTTAACTGTTTTTGCAAGCATGTCGGACTCCTGCTTTTGTTGGGCTGCAGTCCTACCCACTCTTACCAGGGAGTAATCCATATTGAGTACACATTGGGACTTGCTTTGAAGCGAAAATGCATATAATTGTGTTCGTTAGGGAGCAGGCTATCTCCCTGCCGCAGAAATCTTGAGCTGCTCTGAGGCTTTGTGGTGGTGTTTACCTTAAGTGCTTATGAAAAGTTGGGCTGGCACTCCTGGTGATGTATTGCTGGCATTTTGCAAACGCAGGCAATGTGAGCTGAGCTGAGTCTTCAAGAAACAGCAAAAACATGTCCCTGATCTACTCATCCAAGAGTGTGAACTGGAAACTGTGCAGTCAAGTGCAATGCAAGCGTTTTGGCTGATGGGATCTGCTGAGTTCTGGACTAAGCAAGTGTGGACTTTAAAAATATTTGGGGGTGTGAGTTGCACCAGAAGCTTAGAGACCAACAAAAGGAAGCTCTTACAGAAGGACTCTTCTTTCACTAGAGAAAAATAAAAGGGAAAAAGCCCTGATTGGGTTAAGGGCATTGAAGATCCCATGGAACTATGAAAATAATTTGGAGCACTGATACCATTGCTGAACTCCAGCACAAGAATGACTTTTTGCCTCCAATTATGACATAGTGTCAACTTAAAGGCTATGATCTTGGCTTCCGGTCCTAAATTATGGGTCCGTTACTATAAGTCACTGCACTTCATCCCAACAATGGGCTGGGTGGAATGATACTTAAGTTTCCCTATCCCAACTCTCTGAGGCTCAGGCTGTTTTGGACACTATGTTCTTGCAGCTTCAGGGTTGTTTCTTGTGTCTGCATGCATGGGTAAACATAATATGTCAATTGCTAACACATGGACCTGCTTTACTGATAGGCCTATGAAATCCCATGGTGGTTTGGGAATTCTGGTTTTCACAGGTCTTTTGATGAGTCAGGCCCATATGTTACCAATTTACACATTCAATTTGCCCATGCATGCACATGACGTCACTGAAATGATTCCTACATATGCCACGCAAGTGTAGCGTGTGAACCTATCCTGGAAGAAACTCATCAGCTGCTTTGGGTGTTGTGCAATGTGCAGTTGCCTGGCATGCTTCTTTCTCCGAGTACACCCTATCATAATCAGAAACTGGCCCCACCAAGGGACTGCAGGTCTGACTCATGCCTTTGCTCTGCTCATGCAGCCACGGATTGCAACTGCCTGCGTGTTGCTCCCTGCAATAATTACTGTTTTGTAGGAGGCAGAGAAAGGGAAACAGGAAATGGGGAGGGCTGGGTAAGTGGGCTGAGAAGAACACTTGTAAGTTACACCTTCCCAAAGAGGAGGCTGACTGCATCTGATCCATAAAGAACAAGCAGGGGGGCTGGATATCATATGTAGAGGAAGAGAGGACTTCCGAGAATCATAGGGCTGGAGGAGAGGTGGGCTTATAGGCCACCAGGTCTAATCCCTGCTTGAAGAGACCACCACCACCACCTTCCTTGATGAGAATTCTTCCTTGTGTCACCACAAGCCTATTGCTGTTGAGTCTCTTTCTTTTTGCTGGCCCCTGCTTGCCCTGCCTCTGTTGATGTTATTGACTGATTTGCTTTGATGCTGTAGGTAGGCAGGGAGTTGACCTGTGCAGTCCAGGAGGTCATACCTGCCTTGGTGGCCGTTGGCTTATCTACTCTGATGTCACAATGAGGCTTGCCTGGCTTGATTGTTTGCTGAGGCCTTGGAATCTGTTGGGTTCTGTGGACTGCAAGCGTCCTACGTGAGACCAAAGTGCTCTTCTGTGGCGAGATGGTCTTTCACGTGATACCATGCGGGTGCTGAGTCAGATCTGTTGAGCCATCTTGGGGCTTTTGAGAAAGAGGGACTTGTGGTTTCTAAGGTAAGGGAAAGCTAGAATGTTAAATACAGTGGTACCTCGGGTTACATACGCTTCAGGTTACAGACTCCGCTAACCCGGAAATAGTGCTTCAGGTTAAGAACTTTGCTTCAGGATGAGAACAGAAATCGTGAGCTGGTGGCGCGGCGGCAGCGGGAGGCCCCATTACCTAAAGTGGTGCTTCAGGTTAAGAACAGTTTCAGGTTAAGAACGGACCTCCGGAACAAATTAAGTACTTAACCTGAGGTACCACTGTACATGTGATTGACTCGCGTTCAACCGCATATACGTGTGGTGCCAGGAAATAATTAAATCGTTCAATTCAAACTTGGAAATGGTGGGAGAGCTGGAGAGTCCTCGTGGCTCATAAGGAGACCCTCCCTGGAGCCTGAAAAGGACGACAGTGAAGGCGGAAGAAGCCCCAAAGAGACGGGAGGTGCAGTGGCACTTTGTTTACACTGCTCAACCTCCCCACCTAACAGCTGATGTGTGGGGTAGCGCAGCAGCAGCAGCTTTCCTGCATGTCCTCCAGGCTCCTGCCAGTCCTAGGGCTTCAATTCTAGTTGTGGATATTTCTGGTATGAATTGAAGAAAGAGTGGCAGAGAGGTTGTTTAGAAGGTGCTCCCCACTTTATGCGATTTCACTTATGCACACGAGGGCCCAGAACGTAACCCACACATAAATGAGGGGGATGCCTGTACTAAACTATGCTATGGTGGTACAGTATTTTAGAATAAATGGCACTGTAGTGACCCTACCCGCCCTGCTGGGGTAAGACAATGGATTAGTAGACTGGGAAGTTTTTCTGAACTGGCTGAAATTATGATAGTGGTACCAACATAGTGTGATCTGATCAATGTGTTCTGAAAGGGCCCAGCCCCTGGGTAAGCAGGTATTCTGGATTACTGTTTGTTTTCTGCCCTTTTTCATTTGTGTGATTAAATTCCCTGTTTTGGATTGATCTTTGGTTTGGACTTATTGCCTGGTTCAGTTGAAGGATAGGTGCAGGCCGATGATCCTGGTTATCTTTGTGTCCCACGGGTCAGATTTTAACCCCTGGTTATTTAGTGGAAGTCCCACCCTGTCTGCCTCTGTTACTACAAGAGCATCTTGCAAGGCTGGAAGCTGTGTGTCTCCCACCCTCTTTCTTCTTTGGCATGGTTCAGGTTTTCAGTAAGCTAGTCCTGTTACCTGCATGCAACAGTTCCTCTGGCAGGCTTTAATCTGTGCCCAGCCCCCAGCTCCCAGGCCTGATTGTTTGCTTAGCTCAGAAGGTGTTGCCCAGATGCCTCCTGCAGAGCAGCTTAGGCAGGAATTCACACCTGGGAGCCTAAGTTTACACTTACTGCTGCTTGAGGGTGTGGCATCGTCAGTGGCCTTCAGAACCGTCAGGGAACAGATGTGCACAGGCTGTCAATTTAAAGGGGCAGATTTAGGGTATCTTATTGCAATGCCCCCTGCCTTGTGATTCATTCCTGTCCTGCTGCATCCTCAGTGTTGGTGAAAGACAAGATTGCCTGCAGCTGAGCATGTTCTGTGTGGACCAGATCAAAATAGGACAGGATTTCTGCACCTTTAATAGTTGTGTAGAGGAGGAAATTTTGATGGCTACAGCTTGTCACATTGCAGAGCTGAGAGAAACTGCACCCAGTAGAATTCTCCTGTCTGCTCAACTGTTTTGGGGCCATACCCTGAGCTGCGTTTGGTTAGCCTAGCTGACTCACAAAGCTGGGGTCCTTATTTGCTGACAGGCTGGCGCGCCACTGCCTGTTCATTGTATTCGTAACCCTCCCCTCTTCTGCACCATGTGGCACTTCCCTAGAGTGCACAAGGAAGAGCAGTGCCAACATGACTTCAGTTAATGTGGCTTTTTCAGCAGACTTCTTTCTTTCTTCTACTGTTTGGGCCCTGGAGTCAATTTTGCAAGGCTGGTGCTGGGAGACCGCTCTGGCTTTGCCCAGTCGAAACCAGAATACAGTTCTCAGGGAAACAAATGCCCTTTGCGACATAACCCAGCATGGCTCATAAGAACATAAGAAGAGCCTGCTAGATCAGGCCAACAGTCCATCCAGCATCCTGTTCTCACAGTGATCAAACAGATCACTGTGGGAAACACACTAGCAAGACCCAAGCCCACCAGCACCCTGCCCACCTGCAGTTCCCAAAAACTGATATTCAGAGATTTACTGCTTCTGGCAAAGGAGGTGCTACATAGTTACTGTGGCTAAAAAAGGTAAAGGTAAAGGGACCTCTGACAATTAAGTCCAGTCGTAAGCAACTCTGGGGTTGCGGCGCTCATCTCCCTTTACTGGCCGAGGGAGCTGGCGTACAGCTTCCAGGTCATGTAGCCAGCATGACTAAGCCGCTTCTGGCGAACCAGAGCAGCGCATGGAAATGCCGTTTACCTTCCCGCCGGAGCTGTACCTATTTATCTACTTGCACTTTGACGTGCTTTCGAACTGCTAGGTTGGCAGGAGCAGGGACCGAACAACGGGAGCTTACCTCATTGTGGGGATTAGAACTGCCGACCTTCCAATCAGCAAGCCCAGGGCTTAGTGGTTTACACCACAGCGCCACCTGCGTCCCTAGTTTCTAGTAGCCACCAATTTACCATCTCCTCCATGAATTTGTCTAATCCTCTTTTTAAAACCATCCAAGTTGGTGATCATCACTGCCTCCTTCAGGAATGAGTTCCACCGTTTAACTATGTGCTTGCTTAAAGAAGTACTTTCTCTTATCTGTCCTGAATCTTTCAATATTAATTGTATGCCAATGAGTTCTAGTGTTGTGAGAGAGGGCAACAAATCTTTTCTCCATCCACCTTCTCCACACTGTGCATAATTCTATGTCACCTCCCACTTACCTTTCTCTAAACAAAAAGTTCTGGATGGCTTCATTAAAGGGGGGGGGGGGGAATCTTGGATGATCCCGCAGCCAACTCTGACATTTTCCAGCACCATGTAACGTAATTCAGTGGGCAGGACTGTCCTTGGCTAATGCATCATGCATTTACCAATCCTGGTGGTGGTTCCCTTCAGAAAATGCTGATCCCTTCTGTTTTCTTGCAGAATGCCTCTTTTGTGCACAGGCCATTTGTCATCCAAGGGCTCATGCAGGGCAGAAGGGAGAGAGAGAGTGGGCACAGCTGTGTCTGAAGGGCATGTCCAGGCAAGAAACGACAGAGCTGTGTTAACGCAGTGCATGGGAGCATCTTGCTTCCAGCAACACAAAAAACAAAATGCTTATGCCCTATGTGTATCCCCTTCTGTGACCACAGATGCTACGTTTATGCTGTGTTGTCCCCAGATGACTTCTGGATGTGCAGTATTCCAGCCTCCTCTGTTCCTGTCAGGGTGCTTATTAATGTGTGTTGCTAAGGAGCTGTGCCTGCCCACCGGCAGATTCCCAAGGACGGGCAGTTGAGGAGTTGCGATTTACTGCATTCACACAAAACAGACAACACTTGTAGGGAGAGATGTTCGGGATCCTGAGGCTTAGTCGTCATCTTCTGTACTTGGTTCTCTGCCTTGTCCTGGCAGGAACTCTTTCATACCCAACTCATTTCCATATTTGCCACATGTGGTTTTATGAGGCTCCTGAATCATCCCTCCCTCTCCGTGTTTCTCTGTGAAACCTCTTCACCGGGGCCTAACAGACTGTTACTGATTGCAGGCTGCACACCAGTCTTCAAGTCCATTGGGCTTTCTCCCTGCCTTCTGCTTTTGGTGCAGGAATTGCTCTCTTGTTTCCTTGTGTGAGGGCACACATGAGGCATTTTGAAAACAGTAGCGTGCTATATGGAAACCATTGCTGTTATGCATATTTTCAGCTCAGGAATATCGCCGGCTCAAGAATGGCAGGAGGATTGACGTTCAATGTGTGTTATCACATGCAGTCTCTACCTTCATAAGGACCTAATAAGAGCCCTGCTAAGTCAGACCTAAGGCATCTTTAGCCCAGCATCCTCTTTCCCACACTGGCCAACCAGATGCTTATGGGAAGGAATCCCACAAGAACTTGAGAACAATACATGGTACCTCGGGTTAAGTACTTAATTCGTTCCGGAGGTCTGTTCTTAACCTGAAACTGTTATTAACCTGAAGCACCACTTTAGCTAATGGGATGTCCTGCTGCCGCCAGGCTGCCGGAGCATGATTTCTGTTCTCATCCTGAAGCAAAGTTCTTAACCTGAGGTACTATTTTTGGGTTAGCGGAGTTTGTAACCTGAAGCGTATGTAACCCGAGGTACCACTGTAGTCCTTTCCCACTGTCGTTTCCCTGCAACTGATATTCAGAGGTACTAGAAGCACTATGTCCTGGTGTAGCAAGCAGCCATCACGAGTGGTAGACTGTGAGAAGCCATGAATTTATTAACACCCCTTTTAAAGATTTTCAACTAATAACCATCACCACAAGCACCAGGAAACTAGAGTTTCTTAGGTTCTGCCAGTGGCATCCACAAGGGATCCTAACGTTGGCTTTGAGGGTTTTGGCAATGATATATGGTACACCCTGAAGCAGTAGAGAGCATGTTGCATGACAATCTCCCACTGGGTTGAGCATGAATCCTGAGCTCGGCCTTGCCTGTCCTCTCCTTACTCCCTGTCCTGCCCACATCTTTGTGGCCTTGGTGTTAAACAGCTGGTTCCTATTCTGTGCTGCCACCTTCCTGATTCAGATACTTCAGTTGGATCCAGCATGTATACATTCCCTTTAATAGTTTGCTCTGTTTTGCTTCTGGGTACTTGGTTTCCAAAGGAATTAAGAACCACATATTCCTACATTGAAGCAGATGCCACCCGACTCAGGAGAGGCAATGGTAGAAAGACCACCATAAGTTGTCTTATGTTTTTTCAGACTGGCTACGTGGTTCCTTCTTTTTTCAGGTTTTTCCCCACATTGCCAATACTCAGTTTCAGAGGGGTAGTCAGGTCAGTCTATATTGTAGCAAAAGCAGCAAATCGTCCTTTTTGTGGCTGTTGCCTACATATTTGGTAAGAGTCTGCCTCAGTTGTGTGCATTTTATGGTTACAATAGCAGGTACATGACTATTTAAATATTTTCTGACCCGAGATCCTTAGTCCAGCAGACCACAAACATTCATTTCTTCCCAGGGACACTTGTTTCTTGATTCACCTGCACAGAGGAAGAAAGACTTTTAAAACAGCCTGTGGGTGTGGGTGGGGTGGGGGTGTCCATGTCCCCAGCATGAACTTAGTGTAGCTAGTCTCTTTCCTGTGTGCCATTTCACACAGGGATTCCATAAATCTAATATAATGGTTGTCTTGATATACAATCAAATGTTTTAATTCTTCTTTGTGAGGCTAGCGTAGGAGAGCCACTTTATCAAGTCATGAGCTGTTCCTTCCTGTCTGAAAAAGGTAGCTGAAGTCATTTTTTAAATGCCATGGTAAAACCAGTCTAGCAACTTGAAACCTGGCTTCCCCTCACCCACAGAGGAACACCTTGCTTCTGTAGTCAGCTACTGAACCTGCCTTCTGATTCCTTTGTCTAATGATTAAGAGTCCGTTGCTTCCTAAGACAGTCCTAAAGACTGTCATGTACTGTATACATTTTACATTTGGCTCCCTCCTTCACACAGCCTTTGGGGTCACACCCTCCCATAATCTGAGTAACGTTAGACATGCCATCATTTGTTTTGCACTAACAGGATGAACCATTTTAATATCATACCCCCAAGTAACCCAGAAATCAACATGTTTTCTTTGTAGCGTATAATTATGTCCGTAATTTTGGTCTTGTTTGCCACAGAGATGACTGGGCCAGGTGCAAATGTAAGTCCGGGGTGCTCTAGGTATCAAGCAGGACTGTCAGGCTTGAGGGTGCTGAGTTTGAAACATGGCAGATTAGAGATCTTGCCTGATTCCCTTCTGGCATGTTGCAAACACAGTGCATGTGCTGCCTGTACAGGTGAGCTTCCCGATGGTAGAGCTAGAGATTGTGTTTCTGGGGAATAAAGAAGAAAGAATATTGAAGTGGAGATGGGGGGGGGGGGCGTTTAGGTTAGGCTTGGCAGAGCAGGAGGGGAGCTCAGCCCATTGTTCTCTGAAGAGGGAGACAGCTGGGGAGTGGGAGGCAGCCCATCCCCACTTAAGCTGGGGAGAGGGAAGTTTGGGGGGGGGGGTGCAGACTCAGGTCAACATGTGATAATGTGTCACTTATCTGAAAACACCCGATCAGGAGCTAAGCACATGTGTGTGTGTGTGTGTGTGTGTGTGTGTGTGTGTGTGCAGTCAGTGCCCTCCTGCCTTGGTGAAGGAGCCCCAGTTCCTTTGAGACTTGATAGTGACAGACAAGCAGGCTCCGCTGTGGGGAATCGAAGCTTGTTACAGGGCACAGACAGAGAGAATCTGACCCACTGCTGGCAATTTCACTTATCAGCTTGGCGAACTTGATCCTTCCACACTGCACGAGTGCTGGCTGGGCCCAGCAGCATCTCTAGTCTTCTTAAAAAATGTGGTTAGTTTTGCAGTACAACAGGTTCTGCAGAGTGACGATTCCTTAGCATGTTTTTTAAACCTGTTGTCTGTTGATCTCCTCGGATGCCTCCCAGCTCTTATGATTATGATTATGAGATAATAATAGTTGCCTCCACAGGGCTGATTGCAAGTGGAAGTTAGGTAAGGGGGGAGTAGGCAGATCTTGTTGTCTCTTCACCTGGGTTTGAAAAGGACCCGAATATTTCAATTAAGAAAACCAATAAATGGCTGCTGGCACAGATGGGACGAGGCTTTTCCTGAGAGTCCCTAGGTTCCCAAGAAGTTGAGGGTAGTACCTATGCACTTGCACTTCTGCTGGAAATGGTGATGAAATATTTGGCTGGCCGGATCCGTAACCTGATACAATAAGGCTTTGGATACACTCCTCTCTGTAGTGTTGCTGCAACAGCCATGAATCAGTGGTGGAGCACTTCTTTTGCGTGTTAGAAAGTCCCATTCCCTGGCATCTCCACACAGGGCCGGGTTTGTTCTCTGTCTGAAACCCTGGACAGCCAGCAGACAATGCTGAGCTTGATGGTCCAGTAGTGTGACACTGTCTAAGGCAGCCGTTTCCTGTGTCCTTGTGCCTTCTAAGAGGAGACACCCCAGGCAGGATATTTTCTCCCCAGACTCATCAAATCTGGTCCTTGGGGAAAGGAGGAAGGAGATTTCACACCACCTTCCACACACAACTGCAGTGTCAGGAATGAGTGGTCCGTCTTGAGCTATTGTGGGATTTTGGGGGAGCAAAAATCTACACAACACAAAAGGAACATTTGCAGCAGGGTAAGGTGTCTAGAACCTGTGGCTGAACTGGCTGGACTTTGGTGGCAGTGTCATTAAATAGCAGCAGCTTTGCGCTTGCTACCTAAGGTTGATAGTGGCTGCTGCTCGCTACTTCCCTCTCTGATTATGGATTGAGAGGCTGAAAACTGTTGTTTGAGATGGATTCCTGTGCACCTTCTGCCTGGTTCTTGAGCTGAGCACCGACTTCATGAAAGACAAAGCAGGGGTCCTGGGTTTGGAAGTAAACTGGATGTCTCCTAGGTCCTTCTCTGAACCAGAGAAGGGCAGACCCAACCTTTCTTAATCTTGAAGCTCCTTCCGATAGGGACCACAAAGCTGCCTATCACTTTAAGAGCTGAGAGAAAGCAAGAGAGCCTGTGCCAGGCGGTGACAGTGCTTCCTGGGACCATAGCTGCACACTCTCACTGCCTTCTGTCTTTTAAAGTAGCAGGCGGAATGGCCAGAGTTGTTCTGATCAGTGCCTGATTGGCAGGTAGACCTAGAAGCTGTCTCAGGGTTGTCCAATGGGGACCCAGCCTGCTCTGAAAGCAGCCTTTGTACCTCTTCAGTCAAAGACCATTTCCTCTGTGTGCTGAGTTGCCTGGAGCCAAAGGAATGGTGTCTCTTGTCTGTCGAGGTGGCTGCTGCCTGCCTCTTCCTATGCCTACTACTAAGCTAATTGTTCCCAAGCTACTGGTAATCTCCTTGAGAAGCTTAACTTAGCTGGGGGCTGGGAGAAGCCAGGAGACTCTACCTATGGCCTGGTAATGCCAGCGGCTTGCTGTGGAAAGCAGGTGGCCAAAATAAGTTCTGATTTTGCAGCGCAAGTAGAAGTTATTTCCCTTTGCTCCTGTATTACAAGGTGCATAGAGGGAACTGTTTGCCCTTGGGGTTCAATTAGCTCCAGCAGGGGGCCTTGCTAGCTCCCCCATCCTTCACTGCAGAAGTTGTCTGCTAAAGATGCCACATAACTCATTTTAAACAGGCCTGACCTGTTTTTACTTGCCATCTGCCCAGGTTTTTGTTTTAATTCAGCTTTAATGCCGGGCACCAGGCCATTTAAAAAGCAATTTGCGTATTAAAATGGCGCAACTACAATAGTTCATATGCAAATAAGCCACAGCTCCTTTTGGCTGTGTAAATGTGGGAACCCTATTGCCAGGCCTGCCTCAGGTGCCCCTCCTCCTCCTCTGCAGGTAAAGGACCTCTAACCAAAGTATCCTGGTCCCTTAGTCATGATGGCAACTCCCCCTTCCTATCCGGGGCAGCCATAAAAGGTTGCTACCACCTGTAAGGTATTGGTGGCGCCATCCTCAATGATGCAATGACCATGTTTGGGGACAAGGGAAGGGCCACCCAAGTTTGGGACTTGACTTGTCTCTTGCTTTTTCCAGCTTTGTTCTCTCTTTCTGAGAACATGTCTTGCCCCTGGCTTTTCTCTTCATCTACCCACCCTAATTAGACTTAAACCTGCAGCACAAGCTTCTTATACAGCTGACTTGAAGCTAAATCCCCTTGCAGAGCCAGCCTGGGCAGGGTCAGCTCAGGAAGCTGGCCTTCTGCTTCCTCCACAGAGAGCGCTGAGCAATGCACCTCTGTGAAATGCATGAGGGGCGAGTGGTGTGGGGAGGCCTCCCCTCTGCGCGCCCCTTGAATCCGGAGGACATTTTCCTGGGGGGTGAAAGGGCCACAACAGCATTGGGGGCAGGGCGAGAATTATTGTCTGGAAAACGATGTTTACTTCTGTGTGCCTATGATTTCATCTTGCTTGCACTCATGGAATCCGTCACAGAATTTGGCACCCATAAATTCTCCGTTTTCCTGTTAAAACCACACATCTGTTGCTGTTACGGCTGTGAACAAAAGCTGGGACACGTGGGCAGTGTTGGGCGAATTCCTCGACGCCAGAGGACCCTGTGCAAGACTTCCAGCTTCAGGGGCGGGTGTGGGGAACAGGGACAGGAAGGTGTTTGGGTCTTCCCTTGGGTGTGTTGTTCCCATCTCCCTTGCGTCTGACCATTCCCCAGATCAACTCATTTGAACGTTTCGATCTTGGAAGCAGAAGACAGTATGCGCACACACCAAAAGCAAAATACATGCATATTTTGCATGATTTCCATAATTTATTCGGGTCACCGAATTTGAACCTCCTTGGTGCAGAAATATACACAGCCCTCATTGTTCGTCTTTCCTCCCAAGTACCAAGGAGAGGTTGTTGCGAGATAAGAGTCAAACAATATTGCATTGATTTTTCCAAAACAATTAGTCTCTATGATCTCTTCTGCTGCAGATAGTGACCCCACAACCCATGAGCAGCTGCTCCATAAAACTTACTTCCTGGTAACCTAGTGGTTACAGATTCTGGGCTGTGGTGCTTTTGTGGTGGGTGGGAGAAGTCAGCTGGGAGCAGAGAGTCAGTATTTGACTTTGTCCCAATGGGATCCAAGCAGGACTTGCTCCGTTTGCTAACGTGGCACTTTTACCCAGGATGGGAGGGGGTAGCTTTTACTTTCCCAGCTATTTAGTGGTCTTATGAATATTGCATGAGAATTACAGGCTCTTAAGAAGGGGAATGGCTCTATATTTCGCTCCCTGTTCCTTGGGAGCCAGGCTAGTGGCTAGCTGTCCGTTCTGGGATTCAAGGGCAGCCATTTCCCCCAGCAGTGTGTGTGACTTTCTGACCTCTTCCAAGGTTGTCATTGGCTAGCAAACTCTCCGTACAGGTTTTATTTCTGCAAATGGTACTGAAGCACTGCTCTTTCTCACTGCTCCCATTAAACTGCAGCTACTTACCCCAATCAATGTCTTCCTGGCCATCTCTAGTACCCCTAGAGATTATGGCTGGTTAATTACATCCTGGCGGCAGGTATTCCAGTCACCGCATCTCGTGGGGTTGGGCTGGATCAGAGTGCTTGCTTCCCGCACATCTCCCCCTCTCCCCCCACTTTCTCCAGACTGAACATGGCAAGGAGGCTGAAATCTACAGTGAAAAGGACACCAAAGTCTACAGCAAGCAGCAACAGCATTCTGAGGGTCTGCTTGGGAAGCAGAGGAAGCCTTGCAGTGAAACCAAACCTTTGGTCCATCTGGCTCAGAATTACCAAGGCTGATTAGCAGCGACTCTCCAGGATTTGAGAGCCAAACTGCACATGGCACTGAATGTGTTGCTTGGAATCGTGTCAGGGGTGTTGTTGTGGTTTATTTAATATTGGTGCAGGGCCCTAGTTTTCATCAGGACCACAGTGCAAGGGGTGAGGAGGTTGAACCCAGTTCACACACCCACACACCCCACTGTTGTTAGCCTAGTAACAACCAATAGTTGGGGGGGGGGGTTCGTTGGGAATGTGGGGAGGGAAGGAGCCTTCTTGCACTTTACAGTCCTGATAAAATCAGGCCTCCTTGTGCCTGCTTTAAAAAAACAACCACCACAAAGTGTTTCCAAGTGATACATTTGGCATCACATGCAGTTTGGCCCTTTGACAAGGAATGTTTCCCAGCCCTTCCTGCAGATGCCAGGGGCTGAACCTGGGACCTCCTGCAGGAAAAGCATGGGCTCTGCAACTTGAGCTGCAGCTCATCTGAGGTCCTGTGCCAAAGAAAACCTCAGGAGACCTTGCTCAGGGCTGCCCTCTGGTTGTATCTAAGATCCTATTCCTGCTGCTCCTTGGGACCCATTATGGACATGATGTCTGACTGTTCACCCATGAGTGTAAGACATGCAAGGCAGGCCTGCTCAGTTGGATCTTGTATTGTTCTCAGCCTTGGACCCCTGGTCTTATTTGTCATCCATAAACTTTGGTCTCCAGCTGTTTGGGACTACAACTCCCATCATCCCTAGCTAGCAGGACCAGTGGTCAGGGATGATGGGAGTTGTAGTCCAAAACAGCTGGAGACCAAAGTTTGGGAAACCCTTGGGATACTCACTATTGCAGGCATGAGGAACATAGGATACTGTTTTACATTCAGTCAGACAAATGGTCCATACAGCTTAGTATTGTCTTGTCTGCTTGTTTGTACCCTGCCCACCTGACTGGATTGCCCCAGCCGCTCTGGGTGGCTTCCAAAATATGTATAAAAACAAGATAAGACATTAAACCTTAAACAGCTTTGCTATACAAGGCTGCCTTCAGATGTCTTCTAAAGGTTATATAGTTACTGGTCCTGGATTAACATCTTCCCCATTAAAGCTTTTATAACCCACTTTTTTCTCCAAGGAGCTCAAGGTTCTTCCCTCTCCTCAGTTAATCTCCACAACAACCCTGTGAGGTAGGTTAAGCAGAGCGGCAGTGACTGGCCCAAGGTCACCCAGTGAGCTTCCTGGCCAAGTGGGGATCTGAACCCAGATCTCCCAAGACTTAGTCCGACACTCTAACCCAGCCTTTCTCAACCTTGGGTTCCCGGATGTTCTTGTACCACAACTCCTATCATCCCTGAGTACTGGCCATGCTGGCTAGGAATGATGGGAGTTGTAGTCCAACAACATCCAGGGAACTAAGGCTGAGAAAGGCTGCTCTAACCACTACACCACGCTGACTTAAAAATAAAAATCAGCATTTTAAAATTCTGCATTTTTTAAACTATTCCCCTCTCCTTTTCTCACCCTCCTGTCCTGCCCCACTCCATTCTCTCATGTGCCCATTTATTTGAATGGTTAAATCAGACAGCTTTAGAATGGGATTGTACTTGTGAGCCACTGTGGCAACTAGCCAAAAAGGTGGGTGCAAATATCATCATCATCATTATCCACACTCTGAGGCACACTTGAGTTGGGGACTTTGTCTGAATGCACTGCCATGTGAGAGATTGTCATGTGACTTGGCATTTTCAAAGGTTCTCTCTATATTCCCCTCATACTCTGGAGCAGAGAACATGACTCACAATTCCATCTCTCCCCCCACTAATTACGCTCTTAATGTTAGTGCTCCTTGGCCCCATCATTATACTCAGTGGCGGGTGACATTCACTGGGTTGTTTTGCAGAGCGCCAGTTATATCTTGAGTCTCCAATGTAGTACTGTATTCTTATTTGTGGTTTCTGTGTAGACCCACCCTTGGGCTATGTGCCTCTGCTCATGAGAGCTGTGGAAGTCTGTAGAGCAGGGGATTCCCAAACAGGGGGCCATGGTCCGCAAGCTTCATTCAGGGAGCTCACAGTGTGTCTGTGGATTTGGGCTGGAGACAGGAGCTGGCCCACCCATCCCATAAAACATTGGCACTGGTTTTTAATTGTATCTTATTGCTTTTTTATTGCAGTGGTTCCCAATTAGCTAAGTACTGCAGGCCCCCTGTCTTTCAAAAGCCAAGCCACAGACCCCTTACTTTTAAAAATGTTGATATCTCTATGGTAGTTTTTGTTATGTGCATGATGCCATGGATCCCGTGGGTGGGTTGCGAACCACCAACTGGGAATCACTGTTTTATTGCATTATCTTTTGAATTCTATGGAATTCTAATTGAAACACTGTCAACTCGCAACTCACGTGCATTTAACTTGTGCGATCCCAGCTTTAACTGGTTGACTCCCCAAAGGCAGGGGGGCGGCAGAGTGGGGGGGGACCTTTGGCAACCCCACCTCCCATTGCACACACCTTGGGAGAGCCATTCAGAGGTGCAGGGAGAGTCTGTAGCTGCCTTGGAAGAGAGGTCCAGGGAGAATGCTGCGCTGTACTTTTTATGGTTTTAAAATGTTGTTTTGACTATACACAATTTTGGCTTTATGCACTATCCCCCAGAATGTAACCCCCGCATAAATTGAGAGTCAACTGTACAATAAAATGCTACGCATAAGAGATTAACCTTCAACATTGCATAGTGCAACCATTTCTGGATAATCTTCCCTCTCTTCCTCCTTTCTCTGATTCTCCAGAGCAGATTTAGGGGAGGAGGTGCAGGGGGCCTGTGGAAGGAGGAAGGAATGCCCCATCCTGCTCGTGGGATCGTTTGCATTGGCTTCCGCTAGCACACCAGGTTAATTGAATTCGGGCTAGAGGGTTGCATTCAACTAAGTCTTACTCAAAGTTGAGCCACTGAAATGAATGAACCTAAGTTAGTCATGTCCATTAACCTCAGTGTGTCTGCTGTGAGTAGGACTAGTATTGAATACAACCCAAAAGAAGAAATAAAAACCATACAGCATCTAGCACAGCACATTTGCTGCAACGGGCGAAAATAATAATTTAAGTGCTGTGCCGTGACCCTCAGCAATTTCGAAGTGGTCCCTGGGGGTTGGAGTTTGGGGACATAAGATGAGCCTTCCGGATCAGACCAATGGTTCTTGTAGTCTAGCATCCTGTTTTCACAGTGGCCAAACAGATGCCTGTGGGAAGCCTGCAAGATGGGCTGTCCCAGAAAATGAGCTGAGGAAGGGATGTGCCTGCCTCTTGGAACATGAGCAAACACCTTCCTGTGTAGCCCAGAACATTCCTGACAATTTCACATTTAGCCCAGTAATTAGGCTCGTAATGTTGGCATTGTTTGACACATCATTATCCCCAATAGTAGGTTGCAATCCCCGTATTATTTTGCAGAGCAACAGTTATGACCTTCCTGAGCTTGGATATGTTTGTTAATATCTGACACGGCATTAGCTTTTTGTGCCAAATCATCTCAAAAGGTGGCTCATGCTTGTTATTCTGTACACACACACACACACCAAGACTATCCACACAACGCTGCTTCTGCAGGTTCTCTCTTCTTTATAGATGTACATTCTTGCAATCTTTCCTGTGTTATGCTCCGTATGTATCCTATTAAATTTCATCAGTTTTGTGTTCTCGGCACAGATCTGCCGTGTATCGAGAGCAAAAAGAAAGTTTGTCCTCTCCTCCGTGGGGCTTTTAGCCCCCTCCAGTTCCATACTCAATTAAAAGAAAACGTTTCATAGCCTTCTCTGTTTAATGCTGAGTTATTATTTCCTGAGACAGCTTTCCACTCAGATTGTGAGGCTCCCTGCTTTGTATTAGCTGTTCCTCAACTTGGTTGCGTGCACAGTTTTTGGATGACACATTTAGAAAATATTTGGAAGGCCAAAACAAAGCTAAGATGGAGAATGCAAGATTTTGTGCAGAGATAAAAACGGAGGAAATGTGCCTGTTCGGAGTGGGAGATTGAGGAGAGACGTGGGAAGTATTGAAATGTCCCCCTTTTAAAACACTGTTAAGAAAAACGAGTTTCCTTTAGAAGGGAGGTATAGGGGTGCTTGTCGGCAGATATGCACCTGCTGGCTTTGTTTTGGGGTGCCTCGTGGATCCTGCATCTGGTAAAGGAGCAGAACTTGAATAAGACACTCAAGAATCCGTGCCACAAGTAGGAAGAGAACCCCGATGAACTGAACTTTTCTCAGAGGAGCCCCTGCCTTGCTGTAGCTCATCCTTTGCCAGCCTTGCGACTCACCAGCTCCCTGGCTTATTCTCTGGCTAATTCCCCGTGCTATAAATACTGCCTGGGGTGACAAACTCCCTAAGGCTCCGGTCAGGGCGGTGGCCGTGCAGGAAAAGCTCTGCCAGTGGCTACGTGACTCGTGCCAGGCTGTGAAAAGGGCGGGGCAATGGCTGGCAGAGGAAAGGGTCTGGCTAGGATGAATCTCTTGCTTTGGGACCCCCCCCCCCCATTTGAAGCCTCCCTCTCCTTCTGCAGGTCGCAATGAACCTTTGAAGAAAGACCGTCCCAAGTGGAAGAGCGACTACCCCATGACCGATGGGCAGCTGCGGAGCAAACGGGACGAGTTCTGGGACACGGCACCGGCCTTCGAGGGCCGCAAGGAGATCTGGGATGCGCTCAAGGCTGCTGCCTATGCAGTGGAGGCGAATGACCACGGGCTAGCGCAGGCCATTATTGACGGTGCTGGAGTGACCTTACCCCACGGTATGTGGTGGCAGGGCGGGAAGTGGGCAAGAGAAGAAATAGCACAGGGCTAGTTCTTTCTGCCTTATCTCTTGCCAGAGGTAGAAATCATGCCCTGTGCTGTGAGCATAAAATGGGAACTTCTATCCAGGCAAAAATCATAAAGCAGGAATAGGCAACCGGTGCTCCTCTCCAGGTTCGTTGGACTGCAATCCCATAATCCTTGCATGGCTGTTGGCCATGTTGGCTGGGCTCATAGGAGCTGGGAGCTGCAGGGCCAGAGATTCTCCCATCCCTGTCTTAGGGCCTGAAATCCCTGTTTGAACACCCTTGCCTGCCTGCCGCAGTACAAGCACACATGTGCACCTGCAAACCCAAGATAGCAGCAAATGTGTCTTTTATCACCATGCATATTATGCAGGTTAGACACACACGGAAGTAATAATTGGCCATGCCTCCCTGCTACTTGTCTCCACTGTGAGAAAGGTGTTTACTGCCACAAAATATATGAAGTGTCCTCAGAGCGGGTACTTCCGGGATTCTTGAGCTCTTTTGATCCCTTCTGTACACATTTGTTCCTGGAATAAGGACAACATTCTCCCAAGACCTGAACAAACTGAGACAGCTTTGCACTGTCCCTGCCACTTCACCTTCAGGAGGAAAGAGAAAAAGTGCCAACTTCATCCCTGTTACCCTGTGTTAGTCTCTGTATGGATGAAGCATTTATTTGTTTATTTATTAACATTGTATCCTACTCTTCCTCCCAAAGGGGCAAACATCAAAATGTTAAAACAATACAATCTTAAAAACAGGAAAAAATGTACAACTTTTTGAAACAATTTAAAACTGTCTAAACACATTTAAAAGCAGTCACATACCCTCACAGCTACTATTTTCAAGGTTGTCACGGCCAGTACCCATCAAATGCCTGTGTAGTGGCACCTGCCCTGTGGAACACCCTCCCACCAGATATCAAAGAGAAAAACAACTACCAGACTCTTAGAAGACATCTGAAGGCAGCCCTGTTTAGGGAAGCTTTTAATGTTTAACAGACTATTGTATTTTAATATTTTGTTGGAAGCCACCCAGAGTGGCTGGGGTATAAATAATAAATTATTATTATTATTATTATTAAACAGGGAAGTTTTAAATTTCTCCTGAAAGCCAATAATGAGGGAGACAGATGCACTTAATCCTGGAGGGCCGTTCCACAAATGGGGAGCCACAAACGAGAAGGCCCTGCCATGGGTCAAAATACCAACTGGGCAGCAGCCAGAATTAGTATGACCTACAGGGCCTCACCTGCCAATCATAGGGCCTGGGGTGCTTAATGTTGCGGGAGATGCTCCTTTAAATACTTGGTTCCCGAGCCATTTAGGGCTTTGTACACCAGCACTCACATCTTGAATTGGGCTCAGTAACTTGCTGGCAGCTCACTGGCAGCTGGGGTGTGATAGGTGGCTGGGCAAGGTTAGAGAATTGGACTAGGACCTGGGAGACCAGGTTCAAATTCCCGCTTGGCCATGAAGCTCACTGAGTGAGTTTGGGCCAGTCACTTCTCTCAGCCTAGCCTACCTCACAGGGTTTCTGTGCAGATTGAAGGAGGAGGTGGAGAACCACGTAGGCCACCTTGAGCTCCTTGGAGAGAGAAAAACGAAATATAAATAAATTAAATAAGGAGAGGAAA
Source organism: Podarcis tiliguerta (assembly GCF_965153285.1). Classification (NCBI taxonomy): domain Eukaryota; kingdom Metazoa; phylum Chordata; class Lepidosauria; order Squamata; family Lacertidae; genus Podarcis; species Podarcis tiliguerta. Next base: position 41,372,645 of record NC_139538.1, on the reverse strand, counting down.
TTGAAAACTTACATTTAGTTTGGTGGGGAAGAGACTGGGTTCCGTTCCCCCCTGTAAGCTTCTCACGCCCCCTGCTGGCGCTTTCTTTCCCCTGCAGGCTCCCTCACCGAGTGCTATGACGAACTGGGTAACCGCTACCAGCTTCCAGTCTACTGCCTGGCCCCCCCTGTCAACCTGATCATGGAGCGGAGCGAGGAGGAGGGCGTGGAGCCCCCCGAGCCAACGCCCAACACCCGGCGCGAATTCCCCCTCAAAGTCCGCCTCTCCACGGGCAAGGACCTGCGCCTGAGCGCCAGCATGACAGACACTATCGGGCAGCTGAAGAAGCAGCTGTACGCCCAGGAAGGACTGGAGCCCGCCTGGCAGCGCTGGTTTTTCTCGGGCAAGCTCCTGACGGACAGGAGCCGCCTGCAGGAGACCAAGATCCAGAAGGACTTTGTCATCCAAGTCATCATCAACCAGCCGCCTGCACCGAGGAACTGAGCTGGAGGCGGGTGGTGCGGCTCCCGGCCTTCAACCCAGGGACTGAGATTGCAGGAGGCTGCTCTTGCGCCTGGAGGGGGGGCCAGCAGGTGGCGCCCTCGGAACCAGGGCCAGAAGGTTCCCCAGCGGCCCCTGAGAAATTGCACATGCTCACTCACTGCAAGAGGCAGCAGACTGAGTTGACAGCGCAGATGGGCAACATTGAAAGTGGTTTATCCCCGTGGTTTGTCTCTCGGGGCCCTTTGGGGCCAATTTTTTAAAACTTCCCAGAACCCCAAGGATCGGACCTCCCCGCTCCTCCCAAATTATCCAGGCTCTGGGCTCGGCTGGCACCGAAACACATGCCTCCCCCCCCCCCTTGCTCAGCTCCAGTCCGGGCTGAGCTGCCTGCACTTGAGCCTATATGACGGATTGTGGACGCTGTCTCCTGGGCACAGCTCTTGTTGTTTGGGCACTGAGAAGCTGGAGACCAAAGCGTCCCTGACACAAGGGACCAGGCTGGGCCCAGGGCTGCACTACGTGGGTCAGAAGACCCTGCCGGTTCTGGCTCCCCATTTCCAGGCCACTGAATGAGACCTTGAGTAATGCTGCGGTTGGCCCTCTTTGCACAATTTCATGGGATGAGCCCAGCGAGGCAGCTGCTGCTCATCCTGGTTTTATGGGCAGCCCCTCATCCAGATAAGGTGCGATACGGGGGAAGATGGTTTGTATGTATAGGTATCAGTGTAATTTATCAATAAAGCCTTTTCCAACTAGCCTGGAGCCTGATTTCAGCCGGGAACTTGCTTTGGGTGCCTTCGCTTTCTGCAAGCGTCAAACGACTTAAAGAACCGGCCTTATGAACTTGGTAAGCTGGATTTGCTCTTGAAGGAAGAGGTTGTCAGGCTGACCTTTGCAATGCCATGCCCGAGCATCTCCAGAAGGGCAATGGGCAATTTGCATGAGGCAAACCAGGTAGGAAAGGCTGTCGCTCAGTGGTAGAGCAATTGCCTTCATGCGGAAGGTCCCAGGATTAACCCCAAGTGGGGCTGGGAGGGATTAGTCCCTGAAGCCGTGGAGAGCCTGTCAGTGTAGACAAGGCTAAGTGAAGTAGACCAATGGTCTGTCTCAGTATAAGGCAGCTTCCTGTCTCCCTAGGAACCTGAAACTCAAGTGAAATCCAAATTTTAATGTGGAACTAGAAGTTGCCTGGAGTAATGTGGCTGTTAACCAGAAGGTTGGTGGTTCAAGCCCACCCAGGGATAGCTGTGGACAGGATTCCTGCATTGCAGGGAGGGGGGTGGACTAGATGGCCCTCAGGGTCCCTTCCAACTTACAATTATGTGATTCTGTGAACTACATAGTGGCCACTATAACAAAAATGGGGGGCTGATGCAGCATGTGGGGAACCCTCTGCAGATGAGAGGAATGGCTGCCTATTTCCTCCTGTACTTCTCCGTTCCAGGCCTTTTTCTTTCCTTCTTACCTTCAGCCGGCCTTGTTTCCCTTTTCACAGCCTGGCTGGAAAGGGGAGAAATACACACGGCCTGCACAGAGGCATTTGCACAGAAAGGGACCAGGGAGCGAAGTTTGTGCACCACTTGTGCCCTTAGGAAGGGGAGGGAAATGTGGGTTGGGAGCCCCCAGGCTCCCCTGGTAAGATCTAGCTTGGCCTTCTGATCCAAGCTCTCTGGCCACATCTAGTCAAGAGGTTTTTGAGACAACACACCAGACGAATACGTTGAAAAATGGTACCACTAACACGTCTTAAGCTTTTCTTATTGCTACAGTGGTCTTTCTGTTTTTAAAAAGGATGCACGCTCTCTGTGTGCAAGTGCTAATTGCCCACCTGCAAAGCACAAAGTAGAGAGGGGAGGGCAAGGGAAATGAAAAAAGCAGAACCCGTGTGGAAGATCCACTTGGACAATCTCTGCTTGATGGAAGTTCAAGCATGGACAGAAGTGCTCAGCAGTTCACATGACATGTGTACAGCACTGCTTCTGAACATTTACACATGTGGTCTTCTGCATTACTATTTAATACTATTATTACTATAATCTGTAGATCTCAGGACAATTTACATCATCAAAATCTTCATTATTATTATTTGTATACTGCCCTATACCTGCAGGTCTCAGGGCGGTTCACAACATAAATATAAAGAATACAGAGTGCATAATAAAAATAGGAACAACAATGAATCCCAAATTCCCCCTGTTATTCAAAGGCAAAGGTAGCGATGGCCACCAACGTGAATGACTTTGGAAGAGGGTTAAACAAATTTGTAGAGGATGAGACCATTATAGCCACTAGCCCTGGCGGCTATGTTCTCCCTTCACTGCCAGAGAAAGCATGCCTCAATACCAGTACTTACCAGTTTCTCCAAAGCAGCATACAAGATTTTGTGTGAACCAGCATCCACATCTAGTTATTAAGCGACCATCAGTTCCCATCAGATTCATACATTGGTTTTGTTCCGTGGCACTCGTACAGCTGCCATTCTTTAAAAACAACATGTGACTAAAATAATATGCATACTTGCTCTCCTTATAGGTTGGTTTGGGGTCAGGACTGTCTAGTGAAACAGGGCTGGTGACAAAAAGAGCACCCACGGATTTGTAAGATGGGCCAGGATATATTTGAACAGGTCCTCCTCCCCGCTGCTTGACTGCTGTGGCTCATCCTGGCCTCTTATCACCTCGGAAGCTGCCTTGCAGGCTTGGAAGGCGTCCCACGGCATTAATTCCCAGACTGGTTATTGGGAAATGGGATGTTATCTCCATCCTGTTGTGCAGAAGAGCACCCTGGAGCTCAGGAACGACTTAAGTAGCACTGCTGTCACGGTACAATTGGGGGCTATGAGACTGAGAGAGATAGACTGATGTGTCTGTTGCCATAAATAACTTCCAGCTCATCCCTTCCTGGTGTCCTCTCACCTGCCCCCACCCTCCCCAGTTCACCCGATGTTATTCATCCTGTTCCACCACACTTTCTGTTCCAGGCTTTGTGCCTATGTTAGCTGCTTGGCAGGTTGGTAAGTTGTTTCCTGGCAGAGACCAGTGGCTTGGGCTAGTGCCCTCGTGAGCAGGCCCCTCTGGAGATTTTGGCATCCCCAGCAGAGGGCAAAAATGCCCTTCGGGTATCATGTGTCTCATCACAGAGGCAGGAGTTCTATGCTGGGGGAGCAGCAGCCACTAAGGCTAGTGATGGAAGCCTTTTAGAAGAAGGTTGGTTGGCTGACTTAGTTGATTTACCTGCTGCCTTCACACAATGAGCTGTGCCCAAAGTGACTTACAAGTTACAACAAACGTTCACTTATCAAAATACAAAGCACTGGGGTGGGAGTGGGGAGAAGGGCCAGTTTACAATATGTATTGATAAATTCAGATACCTCTATTCCCAGGTAGCACTTTAAAAAAGGAGTGGTTCTTGATTCCAGAAGCTCATAGTCATCGCAGGATGGAAACCCCTAATTTTCACACTGGAAAATTTATCATTTATTACATTTATATACCTTTATCTTCCAGGGATTTCAAGGGGGTGTACATGGTTCTCAGCCTCACAATAACCCTGTGAGGTAGGTTAGGCTAAGAGATGGTGACTGGCCCAGGTTCACCCAGTGAGCTTCATGGCTGAGCAGGGATTTGAACCCTGTTCTGCTAAGTCCCAGTCCAACACTCTAACCATTACACCACCCTGAACCGAAGGTGGTGGACTCGCCTCTGCTAGAAGTTTTAAAGCAGTGGCTGGATTTTCAGGGATGTTGCTGGAGTGGTTTTCCTGCATTGACAGGTGGCTGAACTAGAGGAACTTTGGAGATCCCTCACAACCTGAAGGTTTTATTACGGCCATATTTCAGATGCTACAGCTTTTGAAATTATGATCGGCAGCTCTGTGCAGGGATCACCACTTTTGGAAACTCCATGTGTATGTGGAGTTTCTGGGATGCATGTGTGCATGACAATACAAATCTCCCAGGAGTGACTCATAGGACAACTCGGGAAGCTTGCAGCCGGGCAGAGAGCCACAATCCCTGTCCCCAGTGTATCCAGGAGAAGGACATCAGCCTATATGGAATGGACAAATCTTCCCCAGGAGTCAAGCGGGAAACTCAGTGCTCACCTCCCAATTGGGAGGGGGTGTCTGGCTACTAATGGGTCGTTTTTAGGAAGGTGAGCTGTGTGCAGTTGGAAAAGGAGAGATTGCCACAAGCTGAGCTCACGGCAAAGGCCTTTGGGGTAGGGAATGTGAGCAGGGTCACTTGGGCAGGACGCACATCAGGTCTTTTAAGTCAGCGGCTGTGAGCGGACAGGAGCAGGTCCACAGAGTCCTGCATAAAGCTTGGGAAGAGAACCAGGATCAGGGGAAGTGTTGGGGAGGACTCACAACTCCAGGATAATGGCAGAGAAGACGGCTGTGGACCAGGGGGTGAAATGGGCAACAGACCTGATTGAACAGAAGCTGGCACTGGAGGAGGAGGAAGAACAGGTGAGTCTTGGGGATGCATTCCTGGGACTCAGGAGGCAGACCCAGTGGCTGTACTGGATGGGGCCTAGATTCCTGGATATCTACGGGAGGGAGACTTGACCCACGGAGAAGGATCTCATGTTCTTGCCAACCACAGGAGATGGGACAGCTTTACTATGAAGTGGTGTGAAAGGGTTGCTTCGAAGCAGCCGATTTATTTCCTGTAACCTCCTTTCCATGTAATTAGCAACTAATATATTGGAAAGGGGGTCACCATTTTGACTGTTCGAGTAAGGGATGTTTAAGGCTGGCGCTGCTATTTCTGCCCCAAACGAAAATGTAATAGAAAAAAGACGGTCACGGAACTGAGAAATTGTACAAAACAAATGAAATACCATGAAAATCCCTGAAACGAGAAGTAATCGACTATAAATATTATCTTGTGGAAATCAACTAAATAATAAAAAAAAATCAAAAAGCTTAAGGGAAAAAATTAGAAAAACCTAAAATAGAACAAAGCCTTAACGGGATGCCGGCTACAAACCTCGTTTCACTGAACTATTCAGTTTCCTCAGAAGGAAATAGAAAAATCATAAACTTTAAATGACCAAAATTCAAACAAGGGTAGAACCCCAACAATTCTGACGTATTTATAATTCCTAGCTCGACCTAGGTAAAATAAAGCGCAGTAATAAAGGACTGAGGACTCAAAAGTACAGTTTCTAATACTGAATTTACAAAAAAGGTTTGAAAACCTAAATGGCAAGTTTTAAACAAAGCTCCCTTGAAGAGTGGCTTATTTATTTGGTTGCATTTATTTCATGTGCTTTAGACAGTTTGTTGTAGGCAGCCTAGTAATTATGCAGTGCTTATTCTGGGCAGCTTCAGAGAGATGCCCCACCAGAGACCATGGGGAGAAGAGGAGGGAAATAAGGATAACAATGATAAACTACCTCTAGAGACTGCGATCTACTCCCACTGTAAAAAAACTGGCAGTGATCTACCCATTCGATTTACCAAAGTTGTTGAGCTTTTTTTTAGGGAGCAAAGTTGTTGAAGCCAAAGTTGTTGAACTGTGTGGTTTTTTTGGGGGGGTGGGGGAATCATGTGATCGACCGCAATCGACCACGGACCCCCCCCCCCCCCGCGATCGACCAGTAAATCGCGATCGACCTGTTGGAGACTGATGTGGAACATGGATGGCTCTGGGGGAGACCATTTTGAGGCTGACAGCAATTTTCAGGAAAAGGGTCTCTCATGAAAACCAGTCTGCTTATCACTGTGATCATAGAATACATCTAATTTTTAAAAATGCGTGGAAAGAGAAGCCACAGCTCACTACACGGTCAAAAGAAAAGAGGTGTGGGATGTTGCAATGCTTTTCCTGTCTCCTGTTTGCTTCACCCAGAAACACCGTTCCTGCCCCCCCGCAGAACCGCCAGTCGTGGCCCGGCTAGATACTCCACTTCTGGAGGATGAGAAGAAGCACGGGCCTCTCAACAAAGGTCTTGAGGGGCTTAAGGTGAGAGAGGCTGCGGTCCTCAGTGAGGCTCTTGTATCCTACTCTGTCAGGCACAAAGCTTTATAATGTATGAATTTATAATACTCCAGGATCTATCAATCCAGTAGTCACAAGGATCTAGTGGAAGCGTCTTAAGTTGTCTTTCCTGGCATTATAAGCTATGTCATGTTAACGGCCTTTCCAGTGTAGTGTAATGGTTAGAGTAAAGCAGCAAGGTTGGGTGAGGCCTGGGTTCAAATCCCCACTTAGCTCACTGGGTGACTCTTTGGCAGCCACTCGCTCTGAGTCTAATCTGCCTCCTCACAGGGCTCTTGTGAGGATAAGGTGGGAAGGAAAGAGACAGCCTCAGCTCCTTGGGGGAAAGGTGGAATAAAACAATACAACAGATAATACGCAGTCAGGAAAGACCCATTATGGAGTATGCCTGCTTATGGTCTCTCTTCCTTTCCCTGGGCGTACATTCCAGATGAATTCCCAAGGGCCTTTCCTGCCCTCTAGTGGCTAAATACTTCCACCGTTCCCTAATATTGGTGTGACAATCAGTGGTGTTTTTCCCCTAAAAGAAAATATTTAGGGGTACTCTCATTTTCCTACTCATATTGAAATACTGCCTCTCAATGAGGCCAAAGTTAGATTCACAAACTGTTTAGGGGTATGTGTGCCCCTGCGTCCCCCCCAGGAAAAATAGCCTTCCCGAGTACAAGGCCCCTATCCTGACTCTAGCCAGTGCTGGCCCATCCGTGAGGTAAAAGCGGGTGACCGCTTGGGAAGCAGGATCTGCAGATCCAGCCTCTATTGGCCTATCTAGATCAGTACTGTCTACACCAGGCATAGGCAAACTCGGCCCTCCAGATGTTTTGGGAGTAATTCCCATCATCCCTGACCACTGGGCCTGTTAGCTAGGGATCATGGGCGTTGTAGTCCCAAAACATCTGGAGGGCTGAGTTTGCCTAAGCCTGGTCTACACTGACTGGCAGAGGCTCTTCAGGATTTCAGAGAGGATGAATCTCTCCCAGCCCTACCTAGAGAGGCCAGGCATTGAACTGGGGCTTTCTGGGTGCAAAGCAAAACACCCTTCCACCGAGCTGTGGTCCTTCCATAAATCTCTGTATCAGTAGGGCTTGGGTTCCTTCAAGCTCAAGTTGGACCATCAGCCGTATTGAAGCCTTATTTACCTAGGGATCCATTAGCCACGCCATCCCCTGGACCTCGGAGGGAACAAAAGTACCAGGAAAGCAAAATCTTCTTTGGAGAAAAAGAGTTTATTGAGATCTGAGCACAGAGTCAAGGTCTGTACTCAGAGACAGCCTGCTGGTTAGTTCCTAGAAATACACTGGCTGTAAAGCAAGACACTTCAGCAGACTTTCTTATACCCCCAGACTTCCCCAATCGGCTAGCAAATATTGCTTGCTTAACACATTTTATTGCTTGCTAAACATTCCTGTCTTTCTGCTAAGCCAAGCACTCCCTCCCACCTCCTTGTACACGTGTCTTCTTTTGCTAGCTAAGCATTCCCTTCGTATCTCTTCTTATTCTTGCATTACTTAAAGCAGAAGTAAAGCAGGAAACATCTTGCTAGTGGTTTTTAGTTGACAGCAGTTTTTGGCTAGGCAGGAAACGACCTTCTGACCTGTAGCTAGCATCAGCAGTTTCAAGTAGCTGGTTAGACAGGAAACGGCCTCCTGACCTGTCTGATTTAGACTTTGCAAATAACTGCAATTTTGGGCTGTTTTGAGCTTGTGTAACCATCCTAGCAGAGTGCCGGAATTTACTATGTGTAGATAATATTAATGATTAACCGTTCCCCTCTCCCTTCACTCCGTCCTCTTCTTTTGAACAATCTATTACTTAGATTCGTTCTGGGGTAGGGGTCTATATTCTCTCATTACAGCAATCACGCGAGGTCCCATCATGCGAGACATCATCTTTTTCATCATATGTTGCAGGCATTGCATTAAGCAGGGTATACAGAAGCAGAAAAGCAATAGAAGCATTATTGGGCCTATTCTCCCCACAAATACGATACCGTTCATGCCAACAGAAATACGAGAGCATCCATATGACAAGGGCGGTACATATCACTCCTACCCACCAAACCCAATATCTCCATGGTTCCTCCCACCAATATTCAGGGGGTGTGCTCATTGTTGAAGAGCCCACTGATATTTGTGCCCGACTACCTGTTGAGCCTCAAGGATGAGAGCCCACCGGTGAGCTGATGCTCCCACTATGTGGGTCAATTTTTCTATTAGCCCTGTTGGGTGGATTGAACTCTCGTGCTGCCTCCCTAGTGACCAGAGCATATGGAAGCTGAAATCCTGGGGTGGCAATTCTTACTGGCACTTGTTTAGTAATTTCAATGCACACCTGGCTCAGGCTCCCATCTATCACCTGGGTTAAGAGTAGGACCTGGTCTATCAAATGAGGTTGGTACAGTGCTCTACCTTCCAGATAACAGTTGACTACCCTCCCACAACAGCAAAAGCGGTCCAGAACTCGATAGAGTTCGAGCGTCTCTGCAACTTCCCGTAAGAGCACTGTCCACGCATGCTGGTCAGTGGTGTGGGAGAGGAGCCACAACGGGGCAGTGGGGTGCCTCAATACGGTAATCTCATCAAACCCCAGTTTCCAATAGCCAAGGAGCACACCATCTCTTACCACCGGCAAGACGAACCAGTCGTAGCAGAGGCCAGCAGGCCAATAGGGTTGGTATGGTTCGGTAGGGTCAGGGCAATAAGACATAGAGCAAGTCAATAAAGAAAATAAGAGAGAAAAGAGAAAGTCTTTGTAACTGTCCTTGTGATGATTAGTCGCAGGATCTCGTTGCCCGTGGCCTAACGCTTTTTCCAGGTAGCGTCAGACACAAGGTGATGATCAACTTCAGAGGGTCAGCGGGATTTCTTTTGCAAGTCCAGACACCCTTCTTCAGATGCGTGTGATGTACCCAGGGGATCACCTCGACTACTTTCACTGCAGTTAGGGATGAGGGGGTCGCCAGACGCTGTCACTCAGAGGGACTGGTGAACCGGCTCAGCGAGACTGCCACGGGACTGCAGGTGTACGCTTGAGGGAATACCTGGAAAGAAAGCAAACACACACAACAAACACAGGGATTGCACTTGTTCTTGGGTGATGTGATCTCCCATCTGCCCAAACCGGCGGGGATGCCTCGGACGAAAGGGGTTGGCCTGCCATATAGAAGTTCAAAGGGTGATAGTTCTCAGTCTCTTGGTTGGCGCACAGGGCACATTTTGGGATATAGCAGCAGTTAGTTATAGCAGCAGTTAGTTGAGGTAGAATATTCTCCCAAGGTGCGCCTTAGCAGCTGGGCCTCCCAAATGGGTGGACTCGTGGTAATTCTTTACAATTGTGCTGGCCAGATGTTGGGGCACAAAAACACGGCTGTCCGGTCCTTCCTGGAGCGTTGCTCCTTCTTGGCTGGTCCACTGCTGTTCATCAAGGGTGTAACGTGGTTCCACATCGTCTGGAGTGAGTTCTGGTACCAATATCAAAAGTCCCGGTGGTGCCTCTAAATTGGCTGGAGAACAAATGTCTACGTTGGGGGCGCTGCCTGCGGGCGCCCCTCCCATCCAATTCTTCACCGTGCGTAGAGATATCAGCAAGGCGGTCGTCACTGGAGGGGATCTTCAGGATGCTGAGACACAGTCCAATCTGAAGCAGCTTTCTTATGTGGTGGACCCAAGGGGTGGTGCCAGCGACCTTCACAGCTGTGGGTGTGGAGAGCAGATGGGCCCTTCCAGCACGGCGGCAGTGGTGCCTGGGACCAGTCTCATCCACACCTCGTCACCTGGCTCAAACTGGTCATGCAAGAAGTTCGGGCCTGGGTTGAGAGAGAAAATCTCGAGAGAGAGACTGTACATAATTGTTCAATTCCACATCTTGAGCAGGGATAGGTGAAAGCATGCACACATAAGGAACCGGTCTCCCAAACATCACTTCAAAAGGGTGACAAGTGAATACGTTTCAATGGGAGGCTACAGACTCTAAGCAAAGCCAAGGGCAACATGGACACCCAATTAGACCCTGTTTCTTGGGTCAATGGTTTTTTTTCAAAGTCCTGTTCATCCTTTCCTCTTTTCCAGAACTTTGGGGCCTATATGCGGTACCCACCATCTTCCTTCTTCACTGGCAACAGTGGGGTGTTTCACTGTGATTGGCATTGTTTCAAGATTCCATGTTGAAGCAATCGCTTCAAATGCACCCACACTCCTTCAGCTGCCTGTCGTGGGATGGGGTATTGGTTTTTATCTTTCGCCCATAGTCCAGGGTCAACATCATGAGGCAGGCTAACAGGGAGGATTCCCTCCTCTTCTTTTACCATCATCAAGCACCAATGGTCTCTCAGGGGCATTTCTAAAGAAAACTCTCCTGCTGGTCCAGTTGTCATCATTACTTCCCCCATTGGTTGGAAGGAAATCTGGGCTTGTAATTTTGTTAACAAGTCTTGGCCCAATAAAGGAATGGGACACTCTGGTATATACAAAAAATTGTGCTGGACTACTTGGCCACCTAGGCAGCAGGTAACAGACTGCAAAAAAACGGGGCCTTTTGTGATTTACCTGTGGCCCCAATTATATTAACCACTTGGTTTGTGGGTTTTGTTACAGGCACAGGTAAGACTGAGTGGGCAGCTCCCTTGTTCACCTTCTCCTACCTGTAATAAGGTAGCTAGGTTAAGGGCTGTGGTAACCTGAAACTTCAGGCGTGAATGTAATAACAGCATCTGGCACTTCCTCATTTTCGCTTGTGATAGGAAATAGGTGCCTTTCATGTCAAGTAAGGCTGGGACTGCATGTGGAGTCACACAGGTGGTGTCCTGTCCAAACGTGAATTTTATCTGCCTTCGTGAGTAGGGTGGCCACTGCCACAATCGCTTTCATACAGGGGGGGGGGCAATCTCTGTTCTGTTGGGGTTAGCTTCTCTGACAAGTATGCGACGGGTTGCTGCCAATTTTTCAGTTTCTGGCATAAGACTCCCTTGGCTACCCCCTGGTCTTCATCTATGAACAGCGTAAAAGGCTTCTTGGGGTTTGGATGCCAAGCACTGGGGCTTGTTGTCACTTTGAGATCCTGAAAAGCCTGCTGCTGTTCCCTGCCCCATATAAAAGGATCCTTCTCTATTCCCTAGTTGACTCATGCAGGGGCCAAGCAATGCTTCTGTAATTAGTAGTGAGTCCAGGAGATATTGTTCATCATCATAAGTGGGATTATAGGTTTAAAAAAAAAATCCCTTCAAACAATTTTACGATCTTTGCTGGATTCTCCTCAAAAGAGGGGTTCTGATTTCTCCAATTACAAACATCTGCACTTGAAAAGGGTATATGCTGGACCGTGTAGGTCTGTGGTGCCTTTGCTTGTTCAGCTGGGACAGGGGCTGGTGGATCATAAACCCTCTGAAGGGGCATTTCTCCAGTTGCCTGATCCTTCCTGGTTTTCTCATACTATCTGTGAGACATAACTCTCTTCGCCGCCTGTCCCCACTTACGTTGCCATCTCTTCCTCTTTTCAGGGGTGCAGCATTCTGCTGCCTCAACTAACAAGGGGCTTACATCCAACTTCTTCCTCAAATGGCTTTACAAACTCCTTTAGTCTCTTTTTCTGTCTTTCTGTCCACATTTTCTTTCCTTGATTCATATCATCTAGTGTCTTCCTAAACTCTTCGTTATCTTCCTCATCTTCCTCTTCTTCCGTCTCACTATCCTCCTTCGCAGGTCCTCCTCCCCCCTACACCAGCACCTCCCTGTGCTTCTTGATCTTGGCCTGGGGGGGGGGGGGGTTTGGAGGGGCTGTTGGTGGAGTGTAAGGTGGTGGCTTAATCACTCCCCCTCCTCATCTTCTGGGTCTTCTAACACCAGAGGCTTCACTGTACAAATCCTGTTCTGTGTGTTGCTGTCACAGCAAGACTTTAGCCATGGTAGATTCTTTTCTTTACATTGGTCTTCCATGTAGAGATATAGGGGATCTGGTCTGGGTGGACATTTAATATATTTTGCCACAGGGGGTTGATTTGCCACAGGGGGTTGATTAATTGCAAATCAAAGCCACGCAGTTCTCTGGGTTGGCAAGTCCACCTCACATAAAGTTTTGAGTCTCTGTTTTTTCAATGTGAATCATCACTCTTCGTGGCTGTTTTCCAGTTATTAAAAAAACATTCCAGAGGAATACATTGGCTTGCTCCAGACCCTATTTTTTTTTTTTTTTTCAGATACTCCGCACCTGACTGGGCTGTAAATTCTTTCACAGTTCACACGATACAGATTGTGGTCTGCACGAGGTCGCCCTGGCAGAAAACGCACAACCCTGCAATCGCTCGGCCAAGGGGAGCGCTAGGCCCCGACCCACACTTGACAACAATTCAGTCACTGGAGTATCTGACACACAACATGTCAACAAAACACTCAATTCCCTCTGCCCCATTCCCTTTCCCAAACCTTTACCAATTCCTTTCCTGGTGGCATTCTTACTGCCGGGCACTCTACTGCCAACTACCAGGTGAGGCTGATCAGGCCTCTGGCCCTTTCCCTCGGGCCCCTAGCCCTTTCCCTCGGGCTTACCTTTCTCCGCTGCGGACCTGTCCCCTCGGCGCCGTTCTGTCCTCTTGTTCTCCCTCAACTAGATGTCTCCGCTCCAGGACGGTGTGGCAATCTCCCCCTACAAACTGGCAGGGTGTGCACCGGAAATGCGAACGCCGATTGGAGCTTGTTCACCTTGGTTGAGCCTGGCCCTCCGGTCCGTATTTGGGGAGGGGGCTGATCCCGGGCGAGCCCCCAAAGAAATGAAGCCTTATTTACCTAGGGATCCATTAGCCACGCCATCCCCTGGACCTCGGAGGGAACAAAAGTACCAGGAAAGCAAAATCTTCTTTGGAGAAAAAGAGTTTATTGAGATCTGAGCACAGAGTCAAGGTCTGTACTCAGAGACAGCCTGCTGGTTAGTTCCTAGAAATACACTGGCTGTAAAGCAAGACACTTCAGCAGACTTTCTTATACCCCCAGACTTCCCCAATCGGCTAGCAAATATTGCTTGCTTAACACATTTTATTGCTTGCTAAACATTCCTGTCTTTCTGCTAAGCCAAGCACTCCCTCCCACCTCCTTGTACACGTGTCTTCTTTTGCTAGCTAAGCATTCCCTTCGTATCTCTTCTTATTCTTGCATTACTTAAAGCAGAAGTAAAGCAGGAAACATCTTGCTAGTGGTTTTTAGTTGACAGCAGTTTTTGGCTAGGCAGGAAACGACCTTCTGACCTGTAGCTAGCATCAGCAGTTTCAAGTAGCTGGTTAGACAGGAAACGGCCTCCTGACCTGTCTGATTTAGACTTTGCAAATAACTGCAATTTTGGGCTGTTTTGAGCTTGTGTAACCATCCTAGCAGAGTGCCGGAATTTACTATGTGTAGATAATATTAATGATTAACCGTTCCCCTCTCCCTTCAGTATATTGCAGCCTGCCCACCAGGTGCTTGACAGCCCCCCTCCTCGATTTCTGCAGTTCCCTGACAGGCAGCCAAGCCAGGAGATTTACAGAGCCCCGATGGGCTGTCATTCAAGATCGATGGACGGCCAGCATGCAGCTTGGCAGGGCACAAGCTACGCTGAGTGTTTTTTTCAGTGCAGTACTAAAAATAAACCCAACACGGTAATATAGTAAAACAGTACATAAAAGTAACGTCGTTTGATCTGGCACCAGAGCAGGAAAGTTAATGTTCTGATAGCTACATAGGAAGTTCTGGGCGACATGTGCTGTTATTAGGTACAAATTCTGCACACACCACCAGCAAGGCCCACATGGTAAGAGAAAAGTCGTGGATATTCCTTTTATAGTCTCCATTTCCTGCAGGAAGTTTCATTTCATAATGAGACAGCTGGGACTCTAGTTGGCCTGGGAACCCAGTTCTCTCATGCCTTTGGGGGACAAAAGAAACACACTCTGCATATGCTCAGATATGCTCCTGCATGCTCTAGGGCTGAGCTCTCTTTTTAAAAAGGGCTGAACCCATTGGCTCCATTGCAGAATGCTGCTGTTCCCAGACTCAGCTGAACTCTGCTCCACTGTCCTCAGCCTAGCAGGATATCTTGCTTGGAATCTGGAACAGTCCAACCACCTCCCCCCACCCCCACCCCCTTCTAGGATCTTTCAGACAGGCATTCAAAGGAAGTTGCTCTCTTGGTGAGAGAAAGGGGAGAAGCCAACGTGAGTCAGCAGAACTTTATGTTGCTCATCACACTGCCAATTTTAAATGTGAGGACTGGAGTAAACAAAGACAAAAATATTCCATTTGATCAGCAAGCCCTTGGTTACAATTAGCTGGCCGAGCCCGGCCCTGCCATTAGGCAAAGGGAGCATTGTTGCCTTGGACAGGAAGCAGTGGAAGGCAGAGCCGTGTTGATGACATTGCCTACCCTGCACCTCCTAAGCTCCTTGGCTGTGTTGGGAGCAAGATCAAACTTCCCATCCACTTAGCAGCTGCACATGGAAAGAGGGGCACCATCTCATCCTTCGCCTCTGGGCAGGGCCTCTTGGGCCAGCCCTAACTGAAAGCACAAGAAAGGGGTGGGGCAGAGTGGATTTGCTGCTAAGGGGGGAAATAAAAGCAGGGATTTAGTCCTAAGCAAGAGTTTTTCTTATAAATCTCTCTCCTCCCACAGGGCCAGGAAAGGGTGCGGAAGAGCTCTGTAGACCTGAGACGAGAGATCATCCAAGTTGGTGGCACACAATACCTCTTCGAGTTGCGCAAAAAGCCTAAGAAGAAAAAAGAGGAGAAGAAACCAGAGCCTGAGCCAGAGGAGATTGTAAGGGGTGGGGGGAGCTTCTATAAGTGGGAGGGGGGAAAGGGGCTACGGAGGCAGCAGCAGGGAGAGCCTGAGATTCACCTGGGAGCAGCAGAAGCAAGATGGCATAACTCCAGTACAAGGGAGTTGCCTTATACTGAGTGGGCTTCTTGGTCCACCTAGTTCAGTATCACCCTCTCTGACTGGCAGCATCCTCCCCAAGTTTCAGACAGGGGTACATTCCTGGTCCTGCCTGGAGATACCAGGTGCTCAACAGCTCTTCCCCCAGGGAGGAGTCCTTGGGTAAGGTCCCATGAGTGGGGCCCACTTTGCTGTCGCCGTTGTTGCCTCTGCCCACTTGATTGCCCTCTCCCTTTGGCTACCATCTACCCAGCTGTCTGGAGGGAGAGGGCAGAGTGTGGTGGGCCGCCTGCTCTCTCCTCCTTGCTCTTATCCCTGCTCATTGCGTACTGGCAGCGTCAGTAAGGAGGAAGAGCAGCAACAGCCAGAGGCCAGGGGCTTCAGAGGTTGCAGGTTGTTATGTACTGAGATGAATAGGATCCAAAATGCAGCAGTCTGATTGGTCCTAGAACAATAGGATTCAGAATGCAGCAGTCTGATTGGTCCACAGGAGCCACCCAATCCAGCTCCAGGTGGAAATGAATCCACAACCTGATTGGCTTACAGGAGAATCCCGGAATTAGCCAATCACGTGGGGCCCATTGTGTAAACAATGTATCTAAAGCAGACAGTTTGGGGGATCTTCCATTCCTCTCTACTATGAGCTGAATAAAGAGTATGAAATCCACACTCGGATTTCACGGGTGGTGGAGGAAACCCTGCTGGGGGGTGGGCAGGTGCCCAAGGACCCTGATCTCCAACGCTCACCCTGCAGAGAGCTAATCGTGCTCCCAGAGCCCTCTTGGAATGCATACCCCATCCCATGTGCGTGGGGGATCAGGGATAGCTATGCCCCTGCTCCTTTTTTTGGAAAAGCCTTTGTGCTGAAATTTTATTCATTTTTATGGTTCGTTTCCTACAATTTATATGCCGCTTGATTGTTAAAAAAAAGAAGCTTCTAAAGTGGTCCAAGCCCCTCGCTGTGGGCGTTCAGAGCTTTTGCAGCACCCATTGAAGCGTCGATCCTTTCCCCTGCAGACGGGCCCTGTGACGGAAGAGGACTTCTTGAAAGCAGCTGTGCAAGGCAAGGTGCATGTGGTGGACAAGTTCCTGGCAGACGGGGGATCCCCAAACGCCTGTGATGAGGTATGACGCAGGGAGCAGAGTTTGTTCTTTTCATGCCTTCAGATGCCATCACCCTATTCGGAGAACCAACCATCTCCACACTTGGGATAAGGCTTACAGCAGAGCACTGTGTGGGTGGGTGTGGCTTCTGCAAGCAAATCAGGATAATAATAATATTATAATAATTTATTATTTATACCCTGCCCATCTGGCTGGGTTTCC
Source organism: Podarcis tiliguerta (assembly GCF_965153285.1). Classification (NCBI taxonomy): domain Eukaryota; kingdom Metazoa; phylum Chordata; class Lepidosauria; order Squamata; family Lacertidae; genus Podarcis; species Podarcis tiliguerta. Next base: position 41,355,937 of record NC_139538.1, on the reverse strand, counting down.
CCAGCTACTCTGGGCGGCTTCCAACCGAATATTAAAAACAATACAGCGTCAGACATTAAAAACTTCCCTAAACAGGGCCGCCTTCAGCTGTCTTTTAAAAGTAAAATAGTTGTTTATTGCCTTGACATCTGCTGAGAGGGTGTTCCACAGGGCAGGTGCCACTACCGAGACGGCCCTCTGCCTGGTTCCCTATAACCTCACTTCTCGCAGTGAGGGAACTGCCAGAAGGCCTTCAATGCTGGACCTCTGTGTCTGGGCTGGATGTTGGAGGAGGAGACGCTCCTTCAGGTATACAGGACCGAGGCCGTTTAGGGCTTTAAAGGTCAGCACCAACACTACTCAATCGCTATGTCATGTGAAGAAGCCCTAATTCTGTCCTTCACTTAGTTCCGCAGGACAGCATTGCACCGTGCCTCACTTGAGGGGTACGTGGAGATTGCAGAGAAGCTTTTGGCCCATGGAGCCACTGTCGACTTCAGAGATCGAGTAAGATAACCCTTCATTGCATCATTCTGTATCTATGCCCGCTCATTCCCCACCATCACTACCCTGCTATCTCCATCTATGCTCATATGTGCTTCTTATAAGCCACTACTGTCAGTTTCCTCTCTCTGGTACAGGGGTAGCATTTACTGGGTGCTCCAGGTAAAAAAAAAAAAAAGACTGGCATTGTGTTGCATTCTGAAAGCAAAGGAAGGACTGGACCCTGATTAATACAATAGACACGAGGCTTGACCAGCAAGACCCTGGGAGAAAGTGTGCATCCCACTCCCTGGCCCAGGTTGTTTTTATTCACAAAAGAACTTTAACACAGTGTTTGTAAGAACCAATCAGATTTCCTCTGAGTATTTCAAAAAATCCCTACATGGGGACAAAGTCAGATCAGAGGAAGCCTCTTAGCTACAAAGAATGATTTACTGTTTGAGCATGCATACATGTTTAGGCTAAATAAACAGGAACCAAGGAGGAATGCATTTAGCAAACCCCTGAGGTAATAACCCACAGTAAAAGGAAATACAGGCATTTTACCACCTCCATGTGAACTCTGTTCCTGGCCCTAAGATCTACCTAAATATTAACAAAAGATACCTCCTTCAAAGCTACCTCCTTATTTTTATGTACCCAGGATGCCTGGTAAGCAACTGGTCTGTGCAGAATGCTTTCCACGTGACTGTCACGCATAGAGAAAATGGGGCAGAGATTCAGAGGTTTGTGGGATTGATCAGAAATCATGTTGATGACCCAAACCCAGTCAAAGCGATGCTTTTGCCGCTGACACAACGGCTTGCTTCATTTTTCATAATTCCTCATAGCAATCCTACGTGACCACTACAGCTTTGTTATTTTAAGTAACGCTAGGAGATGCAGTTGCATGAACCTCAAAAGGGTTTGGGGCTGGGAAGGAAGGGGGTGAACACAGGTGCAGGAGGGAAAGGTTCTCCTCTTCTGATGGATGTGTCCTGCTTGCCAACAGCTGGACTCCACAGCCATGCACTGGGCCTGCCGAGGAGGACATCTGGACGTGGTGAAGCTGCTGCAGGAGAAAGGATCCAATCTCAATGTCAAGGACAAGGTGAGGAAGGTGGGGAGTCCAGGATTTGGTTCATGGTGGGAGAACAGCACTGTGGGAGGAATTCGGCAAGCAGACAATGGTGGGGGGAGGAGATTTGCACGGGAGGAGTGGAAAGAAGGAGGTTTTAAGGGACTGTGGGATCTTGCAGCGATTCTGGGTTAACAGGAAGGTGGTTCTGTTCTGGAGCAATGCAAGGTCCTTCCAATAAGAACATGATGAAGCATGTGAAGAAAGCAGGAGCACTAACATGAAATCATGTTTCCCCTTTCTCGCTCCTGTCTTCACAACCTGCCCAAATCCAGCTTCTCAGCACCCCACTGCATGTGGCCACCCGTACTGGCATGGCGGAGATTGTGGAGCACCTGATAAACAATGGGGTGGATGTCAATTCCCGTGACCGGGTAAGAGGCACATTGTGTGGTTGCTTATTGCAGTGCACCCTGCTCATCTAATTCCAGTAACTTAATCCGAGTCTAGGCAGTAATTGTACACACACACAGGTTTGTGTAGGAATCACACCAATCTGTGGAAGGGCAGATTATAAATATAATGCACAATACATGGATACACAAAGTCCTTTCTATAGGGAGGTGCATGCATGCACACAAAACAAAAAAGGTAAAAGAAAAGATCAAGTTTTAAAAGGTGGTATATTAATAATGTCAATAATATCCCCCTCCTTACTGTCTTCAATTCCTAAGTCCTAGTTTCTCTTCTTTTCATTGAAGGCTGAGCTGCCCTGTATACCAGCGGTTCTTTACCTCTCTAGTAATTTTTAGCTGGGGAAGCACAAACTGAGAGATCATCCATGGATATTCCCTAATCCCCAGAGTTCCATCCATTAGAATGGGGAAATTGCAGCCTACTCTGTCGATGGCACGCAGAAAGGCTTTATGTTCAGCTGGCTTAAGTCTTTCATGGTACAGTATTTGCCATGCTCTTCTCTCTTTAGCTCACCAACTGATCTCTGCCCACAAAGCTATCTATACTCAGTGCACCCAGACTCTTGTTTCGAAGCACTTGATCGATCTGAACTGGAAGAGCAGGCGGATAAACCAACAATTTCTGCTAGTCTTATGAGCAGTGAGCATAAGTGTTCTGGTGGCTGCCTGTCCTTGCCTTATGCATAATGGTGCTGCCATGTCTGTTGCAGGAGGGAGACAGTGCCCTGCACGATGCTGTGCGCCTCAATCGCTACAAGATCATTAAGATGCTGATTCTGCATGGGGCAGACATGATGGCCAAAAACCTGGTGAGTGTTGCCCCCTTGTGGCTTATGCATGGAATAACAGTGCAAAGTACTAGATTCAGGTAGGTAGCCGTGTTGGACTGATATAGTCAATGGAAATAAAAAAATTAAAAAATTGTCCAGTAGCACCTTAGAGACCAACTAAGTTTGTTCTGATCTCTAAGGTGCTACTGGACAATTTTTAATTTTTTTTTTTAATTTAATGCAAAGTACACCTGCTTCTTAAGGGACATGGGTGGAGCTGTGGGTTAAACCACAGAGCTTAGGGCTTGCCGATCAGAAGGTCAGCGGTTCGAATCCCCGCGACGGGGTGAGCTCCCATTGTTCAGTCCCTGCTCCTGCCAACCTATCAGTTCAAAAGCATGTCAAAGTGCAAGTAGATAAATAGGTATCGTTCCGGTGGGAAGGTAAACAGTGTTTCCGTGTGCTGCTCTGGTTCGCCAGAAGCAGCTTGGTCATGCTAGCCACATGACCCGGAAGCTGTACGCCGGCTCCCTCAGCCAATAAAGCGAGATGAGCGCCGCAACCCCAGAGTTGGCCACGACTGGACCTAATGGTCAGGGGTCCCTTTACCTTTACATCTGCTTCCCAATATGTCGTTTTGATTCATCATGGTTTGTGTCCTGGCATAGGCAAACTCAGCCCTCCAGATGTTTTGGGACTACAACTCCCACCATCCCTAGCTAACAGGACCAGTGGTCAGGGATGATGGGAGTTGTAGTCCCAAAACATCTGGAGGGCCAAGTTTGCCTATGCCTGGTTTGTGCTCTTTGATGTCACTTTCAATTCTGCTTTTGCCTGCAGAAGTTTTGGGACAGTCATATGGCTTTGTTTCCAGTTGGTGCATGTCTCATGGTCTCCTGCCATACCCCAGATGCTCTTGGTTTAGGGCTTCCCCCTGCTTTTGTTGTGCTATAGTGCAAGGGTGCCCTCCCAGTGGCAAAGTGATATCATTGTGGAAGCATTGCAAAACAACTACAGTGATAAAGTGGAATGATGTGGATGCTTCAGAATAAATCCACCACTAAGGCACTATTATTGTATCAATGACATGTTTCAGACTACATTTGCAAAAAAATAAAAATAAAATAAAAATCTGTCTGGAGGAGACCCCAGAAGCAGGCTTTCTTAATTTCAGGTGCTGCCTGTGTCAGTTTTTTTTGCAGTCTGTTGGTTAGAAGCTGCAGTTTTGTAACCCAAGGATGCTGGTCTTTCCACAGGCTGGGAAGACACCCACCGACCTGGTGCAGCTGTGGCAGGCAGACACGCGGGAAGTGCTGGAGAAGCGAGAGCCCGAGGCAACAGAGTTGCCAGCATGAGGAAATGAACAAAAGATGGAAGTCCAAGCAAGGACAGTTCTGGACTTGGGAGAGGCTGTGCCATTAACACTCAATAAAGAACCAAGCAAACGAAAAACCTACGGGAATCTGATGTCCTCTTTGGGTTGCTGTGAAGCAGGAGTTGACTAACCTGTGGCTCTGCCCATCAGCCCCAGCCAGCATAACTATGGGAAGTGGAGTTCAACAACTTCTGGAGGGATGAAGGTGACCCATTCCTTTAGAAGTGCATAATGGGCAGGCATTCAGCAAGTCTTTGCTCCTATCAGCCTCATGTGTGACATTTTTGCCAGCCCCACAGCTGTTACAGGAGCAGGGACTTTCTTAGGTAAACAAGTGCTAATTTTATATCCACTAGGTCCAACTGAGCTGAGCTATCCACAATGCCTATTTGACCCAGCTCCATATTATTCAGATAGGTGCACGATGGCAATTTTGCCCATGAGATGCTACAGTCCAAAACTGTTTGCACTCTGTTGCATGGGGGTGGGCATATGTGGAAGTCAAGATTCAAAGCATCTCCTAGGGATTCTAATGAAACCGTGCATCTTTCCTCAAGTAGTGGGTAAGGCTCGGAGCCTGAGCAGCAGCAAAAACCTCAGCGTGGGCCTGATCTGAGCTGCTGTGATTGAATGATTGGAGATGACAACTGGCTGCAAATCAAAAGCAAGGAAGGAATGGTGAAAGAATCAGTGGAGGCCCGGCAGGCTCAGATAACCATCTGCATGCTGATCTTTGCAGAGTCTTTCATTGTCTATACCCAGAACCTCCTTCCTGTGTATCTACTCGCTAACTACAGTAGCTGGCAATAATATATCTGCCCCAAACCCCATCTCCTCTACCTGTCACACATGCAATACAAACATGTGGCACATTAAATACCAACTTCCAGGGGATCTGGGGTGAACAGGGCAACTAATGCCAAACTGGCTCAGCAAATGGAGATAAGATCTGCTGTTCAAGGGATAGAAATTCCTGGTTCCTAATATTAGGACAACAAACTCTTCTAAAGTATGTTCCACACACATACATAATAGATATAACACCACATTTCATAAAGCTGAAACAGCGCATTAACGACATGGTCCTATGCATGTCTACTCAGAAGTCTTAGAGTGTATAATGAGGCTTTCTCTCTAATAAGTATTTTTAGGCTTGGAATCTAAAACGTTCAAACAGATGGATCAATTACCAAAACCAGAATTCCCAACAAACCCACAGCCCCGCCCCCCCATCCTTCACCCTTGCTAGCTGAAAGAAAAGCAGATGGGCGGGGGGGGGGATTTGGAGCCCCTCCAAACATCCTTTTATTATGCATTTATGCTCAGGGTGGCATGGGGCAGTCATGAACAATTCCACTCTCCATACTGTCTGCACCTGCAAAGTTTGGGAACAGGGCATACGACTTGGCTTCCTATCAGGATCCAGCTGACGAAGCCGCTTCCACTCCTCTCTTCGAGTTTGATAAGGGTGTCATGGTGCGGCGAGGCCGATCTGCTTGGACTCCCACCCCACGCTGACGGGGCGGACTTCGCCAACTCTCCCCGCCCCGGATCAAGCGTTGTGCAGATCCCACAGGGCGCAGCGCTACGCCGCGAGAGGGCCATGGTGCGGGTGGCTGTAGCTGCGCGGTTCCTGCGCCTGCAGTGGCAGAAAGGCCCTGGCCTGCGCCCCGCGGGGATTGGGGCGGGCAGCGCGCCCAGGAGGTTTGCCGCGGGGGCCTCGGCAGCAACACCCCCCCGACGCCTAGACCTGCGGGGCATCTACCCGCCCCTGGCCACCCCATTCACCTCGCAGGGAGAGGTAGATTACAGCCGGCTGGAGGAGAACCTGCGCCTCTACTCCGAGATTCCCTTCCGAGGTAGGGTCGCCAGGCGGGGCAGAGCACAGAGTGGAAAGGGCGGATGGTGCAGCCACTTTGTACTTTCTGGAGACGGATGTGGGTCGCAGTTTGTTCCTGTGGGGTTCCGGGGGCGTTGGCAACGCTGTTGGCTACACATCCACACCATTCATTTAAAGCGCTATGATGCCACTTGGAACAGTCATCGTTCCCCCCAAATAATCCTGAGAGCTGTCGTTGGCTAGAGGTGCAGTGAGTGACGGGCAGCGCCTCCCGTTTAGTCATTTGGGGCGAAAGGAGACATGCTGCCCTACCCCACTGGCACCGATTTTGGGCAAAGCCGTGCCAATTTCCAGCAAGATCTGGCAAAAATTGTATGAGATCTCACACAATTTCAGCGAGATCTTGCCTGAAATCTGTGCAATCTCCTGGTGTTGGTGCCACTTCACTGACGGATGGTGGTGGGACAGACCCACAAAGATGCTGCCTCGGGGCTTTCACCGCCTGAGGCAGTGACCTCACCCTACCCAATGGCTGTGCAGGTCTTCCTAAGAGTACTTAGGAGACCCCTGTTCTCCTCCCAGAGCTACTACAGTGGTACCTCGGGTTACAGACGCTTCAGGTTACAGACTCCACTAACCCAGAAATAGTACCTCGGGTTAAGAACTTTGCTTCAGGATGAGAACAGAAATCGTGTGGCGGCAGTGAAAGGTCTCATTAGCTAAAGTGGTACCTCAGGTTAAGAATAGTTTCAGGTTAAGAACGGACCTCCAGAACAAATTATGTTCTTAACCCGAGGTACCACTGTATTTCCAGAATGTTTTAAGACAAATCCCTCTTCATGGGGGAGCTCTGCAAAGTGTAGCTCTTTGAGAGGAATTGCTCTTCATTCAATGGTAAGGTAGCTAGGGATAAGGACCCCATTCTTGGAATATCCTCTCCAAACAGATTTGTGGGGGTCTTGTTGTATCCTGGAAGGCAGGTTCACAGTGAACTAGGGCCACCTTCTCTATTACTCTGAAAAGAGAAACAAAAAAAATCTCAATGCCTTTAAGAGCTATCTGATACACAGAAATGCAACGTGTCTTGCTAGACCTTCTGCCCTGAAGCTGATAAAGGCACAGAACGTTTTGCAGGAAAAATGGATAAGCAAGTGGTTTCACTGTATTGTAGGCACAGTTATTCCCAGCCAGCTGGAGGGTGTGTGTGCGCTGGATGCACATACTGTGCTGAAAGGTCCTTCAGAGCTAGCACTGCTACTTCTCCAGTGGTGACAATTTAACAGAGCAAAACCAAGCCTTCCATTTACTTGTTTCATCCGCCGGGACCTTTTCCAGTAAATAGGAAAGGGGTACACAGCTGAATTGTCAACTATGCTATTTCTTCAAAGACACACATGGCTGCCCGCACGAACTTTGGCCTTCATCCGCTGCTCTGCAGGAGATGGGGGGGGGGGACCTGCATTTTTGGCGTATTTTTCCTTCCCCTCCCCCCAATGATGCTATCCTAGTCTTCACTAGCAGAGGACAACTTTGCATGGATACCCTACCAGTAACCGGCTGCCATACTTCCCAGATTCCACCTGCCCAGGCATTCTTTCCTAAAAGGTCTTGGTTTACCACCTATCCAATTACAGTGACTGCCCTTTTCCAAGTGTAGTTACTATGTTGCTGACAGTTCCCCATCCCTGCTTTTATAGTCTTACCTGTTGGATTTCGGTCTGAAATGCAGCTGCTAAAGGCACGGGAGCCCTGCCAGGAAGAAGTCAGTAATGCTGCCCAGCATGATTTTCTTCTCCTGGGGGTTTGGACATGGCTTGCCAGGCAAGAGTAGAAAGCTTCTGTAACTCAACTGTAGTTATAGCTGTGAGACAGGAGTCTTCATTTGGTTGGCTACTTACCACCTTCTTGACTTTGTGGCCAAGCCCACTCTTAGATCACCAGACTGCAGCTCCACTGACATCCTGGTTAGACTACTGTCATGTGCTCGATGTGGGGCTGTCTTTGAAGACTTCATCAAATCTTCAATAGGCTCAAATTACAGCAGCTAGGAGGAAGCAGTTACGAGTTACCAGTCTCTGCAGCCGCAGCAGGCGCTGTGATTCTCCAGTGGTTTGACTTTACCCCCGGAGGCACACTTCAAGAGCTAGACTGATGCCTGGAACATGTTCCTATGAACATACCTTGCCCATTTTAAAAGTTCAGCACTGGCTACCAGGAAAATTCCAGGCACAATTCCCTGTCATGAGGGTGTTGACATTTAAAGCTGTAAATAGCCTGGGACCAGGGTGCTGGATAATACGTGATTTTAATATTGGCTGCATGGGACTTTCTCTGGGTGCCCTTGCCATTAGAGGTACAGCAGCTGGGGAGAGAGACCTCAGTGTTGGCACCCTCCCAAGCAGATTTATGGAGTCCTTCTTTGCACAATTATTGTTTAGATTACAGGTTAACACTTTTTTTAAAAATCATCAGGGTTCCTACTCCACTCCTAGTTCGTCTAGTTTTATTCACTCCTGCTTTATGGTTTCCTCTGCTATTTGGGCTTGTTTTGTTCATGCTCATTTGTTTTAGATTTCATCATGTTATATCTCTCTCTTTATATAGATATATAGCTATATCACTATCTACACACACACACAGAGAGAGAGAGAGAGAGAGCTTTTTTTCAGCCAGAACTTGCCAGAACTCAGTTGGGTGCCATTGCCATTATAAGAGAACAAGGGAGATGTTCATGGTGAGTTCTGGCACCTCTTCTTTCACACACACACACACACACACACACACACAATTTTACTGTTTTTAGGTGTTGGTGTTTCTCTGTTTCTTTGGGGTCCTTCTGTTTAAAAGCAGAACATAAACTCTTGAAATGAAAATGGCTGTTCCCACTGCCAACTCTCTCTCTCTCTTTGCAGGTTTTGTGGTGCAGGGTTCCAATGGGGAATTTCCCTACCTGACTCAACAAGAACGCCTGGAAGTGGTGAGACGTGTGCGCCAAGCTATGCCCAAGGATAAGCTCCTGCTGGCTGGGACCGGATGTGAATGTGAGCAGCATGCAGGGAATGGGGCCAGAGGATGCCATTCTCCAGCCGCACAACATCCTGAATTAAGATGCTAGATCTGAGCAATGAACTTATATAGGCACTTTCTACCCCCTGCTTCCATCTCTGGTTCTCGGAGCCTCTTAATCTCACTGAGCCCATCCTTTGGTCCCACAGGCCTCTTAAAACCCATTTATTATTTTTGTCCATTTATCCTCTTTGTCCTCCTTCCTTTAGCAACTCGGGGCACCATTGAGATGACAGCACAAATGGCTGATAAGGGCGCAGACGCTGCCCTCGTGGTGACGCCTTGCTACTTCCGGGGAAGCATGACCAGTGCAGCCTTGATTCATCATTACAAACAGGTGAAGGATGGGGCGCAGGCATCTCCCTGGTCAGAGCCGCAGGGACTGGGGGGAAGGCTGAGATGGTACCAAGATGGTGGTAGCTTGTATTACAGGTTGGTTGATGTTGCAGGCATGAGTGGATTTTCAATAGAAATGCAATTAAAATAAATACCTTGAATTCTGAATTCAAGTGCAACTTCTCCCTAAGGTGCTTAGGGTTTTTATTGCAGGCACCAGTGTTTGCCTGGGTTAAAAAGTATTTATTCAGAAAATAAAAAGCTTATTTGAGAAAGTAAAAGATGTGGGTTTGAAAAGAGAGAGCATTTGGTCTCTAGCTACCTTGAATTTTAGAACAAAGATCTGTATATTAAATAATTATTGTGTCTAATTCAGATCAGTGATGATTCATTTGCAGGGTTCGGTGTAGTATGAAACATGTGCTATATTACCACAGCAACTGAGCAGTGTACCCATAAATCAGAATGAATAAACACTTGACTTGCTTCTTCCAGGTCCTGTTCCCTTTCGTTATCACGATGTTCTTCCTTGGAATGAGACTGACCTTTGAGTACTAGTTATTTAGCTTGTGTATGAGAAGTTATTTATTTATTTCATAAAAAATTATACACCACTTGATTGTAAAAAACAAAAAAATCGGTTTCCAAAAAGTTTTTTTTTTTTAAAAAAAGGAAAGGTTTACAGCTATGCTTTAAAACATACAAGAGTTAAAATACTAAAGCAGATTAAAATTACCTCACCTTTCTAAGCACCTGGGTAGACTTGTCTAAACAAGAATGTTTTTAGCAGGTGCTGAAAAGAGTTAAATGGTTCCCCAAGTCAAAAGATGCTGGCAGACGCTTAGGACTGCCTGGGAGCCATTGGCTGCCATATTAGGGCTGCAAGTCTTGTTGAACATTGCTGTGTTGGAAGAGTGGAGAAAGATAGTCCAGAAAAATTCGCATTTTGTTGTAGGGATGATGAAACCTATGTCGCCACTACAACTCCCATCATCCCCAGCCAGCATGGCCCAAGGGTCAGGGATGATGGGAGTTGTAGTCCTGCATCATCTGCATGGCCACAGGTTTGTTGTATTGGTTCACACTGAGAATTTAAAAAACCCAGACCTGTCCAGTCCCAGTGAAAACATTGGCTAGTAAGCGTAACAGCACACACAGTAAGTGTATCTATACAAGATCTACCACAGCAAAGGGATGACTGGGGTTGACATGGATTTTACTGTGTGAAAGGAAGCATGTGAACTAGTCTTTGAAGGGTAACCTGCTGTGTGGAGGCTTCTCGCGGTCTGCATGTGGGTTTCCCCATGTGCCACGATCATGCTATTTTGTGTCCTCAGGTAGCTGAAGCATCTCCAATCCCTGTGATACTCTACAGCGTCCCGGCCAATACGAATCTGGAGCTGCCCACCGATGTGGTGCTCAGCCTAGCACAGCACCCCAACATTGTGGGGATCAAGGACAGTGGTGGCAATGTGAGTGAAGGGGGGGAAGGCCGGGTGCTGAGACAAAGTGGGTTGCGATTTCATCTTGGGGTGCTGGCAAGAATCTGAGTTGGAGGGCCTGTCAGTATTGGCCCTCTTAAGCAAGCTAATGGCTCACAGGGGGATTTGTGGACCTGCCAGCAGGCCCCCTCCTCCTAGAGTACTGAAAGATTAACTTTGAAGTAATCATTTCCCACAGCTTAAGGCTGTTTTCGACGTCAGAACACGGCCAGGTGGCATTTTCCTCACACTCTTACTTTTCATTAGCTTCGTTAATGTGTAACCCCAAAAATTTGGATCCCCTCCAAACTGATGCAAAGGTTTTGTGCTCTCTTTAATAACCCTAAACGCTTAAACACTCACACGCAGACACTTTCAAACTCTGGTCCATCCTGCCAGTGGAGCTAAGGAATCAGCAGTAATAAAATAGCTCCATTTGCTTATCCCAACAAATCCATCAGGAGATTTGTGACTGGAAAGCGGCTGTGATCTCTGTCGAACCCAGACCTTCAGCGGTGATTCTACCAGTGTATTTCACCTCCTTTTGGTATTACACTATCTCTGTTTCCCACAAGTTCAGCGCCACTTTTGTGGGCCTCTCGTCTACCCAGGAATTCGGCAGGCTGTGCGTTAACATGACAGCACCACATGACCTTAGACTACCACCCTTTGCTTAGTAGCATAGTCCATCCATCCCTCCCCGCTTGATGTCGAGATCACCCATTGTAGGTAGGGCATTAGATTAGTGAAGCAAAAAGGGGGGAGTTGCTGTAGGGGCTGACACTCTTCTTTCAAAGACCAGGAGCTGCCTGGTAGCTTAAAGGGGACATGAATAAAGCAATGGCAGAGCAGCGATTTCATTGTCAGCGTCAACTGCTGCCCCCACATTTTGATGGATGCCTACTGCTGTCCTCCCCTATCAAGCGATCCCCTCTCTTGCCAGATCACCCGCCTCGGACTGCTTGTCCACAGGACCCAGCATGAGGACTTCCAGGTACTGGCAGGATCAGCTGGTTTTCTGCTGGCCAGTTACATTGTAGGTAGGTGATATTGGGAGCTGATGTCCATATGGGGCAGTCCTGGAGAGAGTGGCTGGCTGGCTGTTTCAGGACATGGGGAAGGGTTACAAAGTCGCCTAGGGTGTGCATTATAACATTTGTCAAGAGATTAAAAAAACATTTTCCAACTTGGTTACCCTTGAGCAGAGTATGATCGATCTTCCTTCCTTCCTTTTCTTTCTTTCTTGTAGAAGTTGGAAGCTGCTACAGGAAGCCCAACATTTGGTCCAGGCTTTGCTAGTTTGACATGAGCAGAGCGAAAGCATGCTGGGGGAGTGGTGTATCATGCAAAAATGCCTGTTTCACTGCCTAGGTGCTCTATTCTTTTTTTGATGGAACTATGCTCCTTGCTCCAGGTGCTGCTGGAGGGATTTGTGCCCTTGCCAACGTGCTTGGCTCTCCAGTCTGTCAGCTTGAGCAACTGTGCTGTGCTGGAAGCTGGGATGAGGCCCGTGCACTGCAGCACCGACTCATTGAGCCTAACATTGCGGTAAGAGGCAGAAAACGGGAGGGAAGTGGGAAGTAAGAAGTGGGAACACCCCACTTCCTTGGGAATGTATAGGGAGGAAAAGGCCCAACTGGAAAAGAGGTAATGCTTTGGTGGAGCTCCCAACAGAACAACATACAGTTGTTGCTCATGGTCTGGAACACAGGCTGTGGGTCAAGTCCTATCCTTCCCCATCCTTTGCAAACTTGATCAGCCGTATGACCAAGCAATTGTGTTTTATTGCTTGCCCTTTAGTCTTACATTTCTCCCACTTTGCCCTGTCCTATTCTGCGTGAGCGTCAGTGTTCTGAGCCATCTCAGCATTCCATTTTTATTTCTGTGACAATTTTGGGAACGTCAGCCATGCTTTGGATTTTTCTTGGCAAAACCTGTGACTTATTCACACTACAATCTTCTGGATTTTGCAAAAGCATGATATGCAACTGTGAATTTTTATTTTATTTTTTGGCAGTTTCTTTTCGGCTCCATTTAATAATTTCAGAAACATATCTGGGGCTTGTAATTCTACACTAATCCTCTGGAGCCCTCGCACCTTCCTCCCAAAGCTTGATAAGCAAAGAAAACCTGCTGGGTGCATGGGTGGGAAAAATAAATAAATAAATGAAGAGCAGAGAAGAGTTTCCCCAGTTCTCCATGTATTAATTTATCCCCCCCCCATGTAAGATTGTAATCGCATAAGCGAGCGCAAGTTGTAAGCTTACCGTATATCCTTGTACTAGTAGTACTTTATTAGACCTCATGTAGTCTAAGAATTAACCTACCACTTCTTCAAATGCACATACACTGTTGACTTCAAACGTTCACGCTTAGTATGATCTGCACCATTACCTCCTTGCCTGAATTGATTAAGTGTCAAACAGGAATTCCTGGGTCATAACACTTGCCCATGTCTAATGTTCTGGACATTCTGTGACCACAGACAAGTCCTTGATGGTGCAATTCTTCAGTTTCTGCAGGCCTAGAGCTGAGTGATGCTTGTAGGAAAAGGGGGTTCACGTACACCTCTGCCACACTGTTGGCCACAGAGCAGTTCTGAGTGCCCCACACTGTTTCTCTTTCCACAGGTAACAAGCAAGTTTGGAGTCCCAGGCCTGAAACAGGCCATGGAATGGTTTGGTTTAAATGGGGGCTTCTGTCGCTCTCCCTTGCTCCCCCTAAGTGAGGCACAAGTGAGGGAGCTGCGCCAGGATTTCAGCTCCAACGGATGGCTCTGAAAGATGAAGCTGTTCCAGGCAATGGTCGGAACCTTGAAATGGGTAGCAGGCATCTTGCCAGTTAAGCCTCAAATTTCATATCCTGCAGCATACTAAAATACAGCTTATTCAACTTGCACTGTTCATTGGCATGTTTGAAAACCAAAGTATTATCACAAGTGAAACAGCATAATGAAGATGCCGGAAAGGTTTTCAAATGGGCAAGTAAGCACTTTTCATGGCAGCAGCTCTGAATTCCTTTTCTCATAGAGGTTCTAACCCTTTCTGCTCGGAATCGCCAAATTTGTCCTTAGCTGGGGTACTTATCTATTGTATCAAATTGACCATTGGGGGCCCATTTAACATTTGAGTGCCCGAGGCACTATCCTTTCAGGTTGACTTCCTTCCCCCTGCTCCCCCAGCTGACGAGAAAGAAAAAAGACCCCCATGTCCTTTGCTTTTCCAAGGGGGGGTCTGGGTAACAGCTGGAGCCAGCAAAATTAAAACTACCATGGCCTGCCAATGGACAGAGTTGCAGTCCAACAATATCTGGAAGGAAATAGGTGCCTCGTCTGCCTAGTCCCCATCAGTACAATCTTCCAAGGTGATGTCAAAGGAGTTTGCTGCATGACTACATGGCCTACTTCCATAAGTCAGTAGGTGTTGACCAGCTGCAAATTCACAAGGTGTGTAAGAATGAAAGAGGGTGGAGCCATATTTGTTTGATCCATAGATTCATGGTACTGACTGGTGTTAGCTCACCAACTAGGAAGCACCTTTTAACAGAGAAGATGCTTTATTTGCAAGATACTGCTTCCTGGGGCTGAGTCTCTTGCCCTCAGTGACAAAGATAGCATGGGGTGGAATTAATCTTTAGAAAAGTATGTTTTCCAGGTAAAAATGCTTTGCCCCGTTTACTATCTCAGTAATGGTACACTCTGCTTGCAAAGGGGAAATAGAGTGACTGAATAGATGGTGAAACCAGCACAATTTCAGGCCAGAGCTGTGCATTGAAACAAAGGAGGGAAGCATGGATTGTCTGCACAAAACAAAAGCAGCATATAGAGCTGAGTGTGCATGCTGCTGTATTCCCCACATAAAGATGATTAGAAAGGCTATTACAGCATGCACACAGCCCATCCTTGCTGATACATTACATCCTTCCAATAGGGGAAAAAAGACATGGAGGCAGCAGAGATTCAGCAACTCTTTATTTGGCCAAGGCCCTTACATGGGCAGAGACACAAAAGGCACGAGGGTGGCATTGACACGCAGACATTCAGTGTGGAGGTGGGCTGGTAACAAGAGGCTCCAGCATGGCACTTAGGGACACACACCATGCAGGTCAATGCTTGGCTAAGAACACCCCCCAATCTCAAAACAATCTCATGTTTACTTTCAGTGCACAGAAACACAAAGTGGCTGGGTAGAAACTAAGTCGCTCTTCAAAGGCCACTCAGTCCCAACTCAACCCCCCAGCCCATAATTTCACAGGCTGATATCCCACAGCTAGCTTTCCCCTTCTGCTAGCCCAGCCCTATATTTCCATTCAGCCTGCGAGGACCCTCCCAGGAGCTGTTTCTTTTCTTCCATGTCATTGCCCCAGCTTAGCATGCAAAAGTATTAGGGATGCCCTGCGCACTCTCTAGTTTTTGAAGGCTCCAGTGCTCACTTACTTCCCCTACCAAAATGCTCCTAAAGAGCTACACAGCATTACCAGATCTCAGTGCAACCACCTCTTTGGACCTAGAGGACAAAATGGGGATGGACACCACTTCTTTTGGGTATCTACAGGGCTGTGTGTATGTCATTTCTCTGTGACTGCATTCAACAATATTGGACACAGCAGTCAGCATCATGAGACTCGGTTGTATATTTTAAAGCAAATTTCTAGCCATTAAGGCAGCAAAAGATAGGCTTAAAAGCATTCAGGCAATGCCTGATAGAAACTGGAAGAGAGAGTTAGGGGGTGCAAAAGTGTTCAAGAGATACGGCATTGGTGCTCTCCAAAGCACTTTTGCCTTTTCCTATTACTAGCAAAAGCAGAAATCATGCAAAATAAATAATTATATGCCAATTGTTTCTGCGTAATTTATACATGTTGCAGAATCCAGCTTTTCTTTGTACAGAATTGTCATTTTGAAGGGCAGAATACACGCAGCCCTGTGTCTATGGCACTATGGTGCATGGATGCCATGCAACAGCTCTGGAAGATCTCTCCCTCCGGGTCAAGGAGCACAGACCTTATATAAGGGAGAAAAGCTGACTTTCACCCAAGAGGCAACCCAAATACTCACAGTGAGAATGGCCCAAGTGAACTGGATAAAGCATCAGAAAGCAGTGGCAGAAAGCAGTGGCAGTGTGTGCCAGATATACTCTAGGGCCTAAAGGATGGCAGGCATTGCAGCTCAGGTCTCCTTCTTTGGGCTGATGTACAACATCGGGGAAAGGCACATTCAGAAGGTCTAGAATTCTGCAGTATATAAATTTTCCATTTTTGCATTAAAAATAAATAAATAAATAAAAGGAACGAAGAACCCCATTGAAGCGACATGAGAGAGAACCAGAGGTTTAGGGCTGTGGAGGGCGACAGGAAGCTGTGCTAAATGCAAGTTCCAACTTCTCCCTTGAACACTGAAGACCAACCCATCTAATCTCATGAACTCTCAGTTGCACTAGTCTCAAGCTAAGAAAAAGGTAAAATGATGTCTAAGCATTAGTCAGTCCTTGTGCCTTTAAGGTGGTGGTGGGAGCACCCCCTCCCCCCGCTGTTCTCACCACAAATGGGGCACTAGAAGACTGTCCTATGGAGAATGCTCTTGACAAAGGAATGCGACAGCCTCAGGAGTGACAGACTCTCTGTTTGGCAGGGGACAGTGGCTCTATAAGTTGAGGTTTGGCACCGGATTACACTATGGGGGCCAGGCTGTTTTAAGGAAGTGACTCAGGTAGGCTGCCCACCTGATCAGGGCTGATTTGGGATCATCTACCTCCTAGAGATGGTGTCTGTCTCTGTGACTCCTGCACTCCACACTCCTGCCAACCCCCAGGCTGAGCTGCAGTTTCATGGGAGAGTCCCGGGGTAGGGTGCTTTAGAGCTTGCACCCATCATGCTGTGAGGCCATGCGCCAATTTAGAGGCACTCTGAGCGCGCTGGACCACTGCCTGGCACTTCTCCCGTCGCAAGAGTTTGTTGTTCTCAAAGAAGCCTTCATTGCGGGGGATTCCGTGAGAGCCATCAGGAAAAGTCAGAAGCCCTTTGGAAGAAAACAAAATATTATGATTCAGCAGGGCTCAAGGTGGAGGATCAGACTTGCAAGACTTCAGCTCAGGAGAGCGGAGAATGCAGAGCTGTGAATCAAGACGAGGCACTGGGGTATATGTCAGCCTATATTTTGCTTTGGAGGATAGTGTTCACTCAGTTCTCACTTCTCCCCATCCCACACTGCAGCCGTCCTTCCAAAATAGATTTAGCCCTAGAAGATCAGTGTTGCTGCTTGGCTACTCCAAACAAGAAGTTTGCAGTACTCACCAAAGCCATCAACACGTCCACCCTTGAATTCTCCCTCAAAGGTCATGTTGTCATACCGTGTGAAGACTCCAACGCCGTTGAATTTTCCCTGTACAAACTCCCCTTCATACCTGCGTCAATAATAGGATTGTGTAAGGATAGCGTACTATGGCATACAGCCAGAAACTGAAAACACCAGGAGGAACACAGTCTTCTGGACAGAAGGCAAAGAGCCAAAGAGGCATCACTAAGGAGCTCTTTAAACATGAGTCTGTAGTAATCGCAGTGACTACAGAGAACCTAGGATGAGGATGGTGTAACAGCCAAGACAAAGAAGTGCTTGCTTATGGTTCTGAATCACAGAGGCATGCACACATACAAAAAGGTCTTCATGCTAGGCATAGCAAGGCATAGACATTCTTCCAAGTCCAACAACACAGCAGAGCAGCCTGCTCCACAAAGCACTCTTTTACTCTTATTTTCTTGGGGCTGCTTAGGTCATGCACATGCACCAAATGCAAGCCTAGAACAGTGTGTGCCCCCAGCCCTGTACCCACCTGGAGCCATCTGCAAAAGTGAGCACCCCACAGCCATTGAAGAGACCATTCTCAAAGTGTCCCAGGTAAATGCTGCCATCAGCAAATGTCAACTGCCCAACACCATGCCGGCGCCCTAGGCAGGGAGAACAAGCAGTATTGCTCTTTTGTCAGTTGTCAAAAAGGGAACCATGGTGCCCATTAAGCAACAAATCAATGAAATCTATGGTGGCACTTTTAATTTCAAAAAAGGGAGAAAAGGAATAGGATGTGGGCAGTGGTAGAGGTCATGCTGGCTAATATGTCTTACAGAGAAAGAATGTAACAGACCCCTGCTGTTGCTTGTTCCTTCTACCATCCACAAGGCATGCTGGAGCTTAGTATGCATTCATACAGAGACTCACAGTGCAGACACAATACCTTTCCTAAAGGGCTTTGTGGACCTCAAGGTTGCTAAGTTTGATTGTGCAGCCAGTGAAGGATCTCAGAGTCTCCAATATATCACATGCATGTTCCCAAATAACAACTTTTGCCATCCACCACCACACATAAACAACTGCCAGCCAATGGGATACAGTGGCCAAGAAGAGGTTCCTTGTTCTCTCCATATCTTGATGGGAGCACTTGTGGGACCAGAGCAGAGAGCTCTACCTGGGTGAGGAGGTTGGGACCACAACAGGATATAAGGAGCTGTAGTTCCTTCCCCACATGCTGCGGTCCCAGTCCAGCTAAAGCCCCCTGCACTTAAAGGCACAGCCACATAGGTACTGTAATGTGTAGTTTGGCCCCTAGAGAGGAAGTTATATGCAGCCCGCCAAGAACAGACCCCGTCCCCTGTACTTGGCTCAATGAGGGGACCCCACTCTGCACTTGGCCAGCCTCACTCACCTTCCTTCCACTCCCCACAATATTCCTCCCCGCTGGAGTAGGTGAAGGAGCCCTTGGTCAAGGTCATGGTGCCAGCTTTCAAAAAGGCAAGACAACAGCTGCAAGAAAAGATGCAGGAGTTTGAAAGCAGGATAAGATGCCTATGGGGAGGAAGAGCACTTCAGAACTACAGCAAGCTGAGGAGACAGGAAAGCCAAATCCACCAGTTTTGGATCCATGCAGTATCAGCAACATGCATGTGAAAAACCTTCTGACAGTAAGAGCTGTTTGACAGTGGAATGGTCTCCCTAGGGAGGTTGTGGACTCTCCTTCCTTGGCCACCAGTATGAACTCTGAACAGTCTATACTGTACTGGCATATTTATCACAAGGTAATATAATTCCCTTTTGTTATCCCCAATCCAGTAAGGAACTCTTTAAGTTTTTATCCTGCCTTTCCTGAAAGGGACTTGGGACAGCATGTCTCCTGCCCCCCCCCCCCCCGAATACTCACAACAATCCTGTAAGGTAGGTTAAACAGAGAGAAAGAGAGAGAAATGAATGGGCTGAAGTCGCCCAATGAGTTTCATGGGCTGAGCCAAGATTGGAATTTAGGTATTCCTAGTCCTTGTCTGATACTCTAACTACTACTCAACACACTCAGTATGCAGGAGCAAAACTCTCAAACGCATGGTCTCCCCAAAATAGGGTATCCTACCTTAGTAGGGAAGGACACACGAGGCTTAAGCCACAGGAGCTCAGCTCCCGGAGCTGACCTGGCATATATGTGTTTTGCAGACTCCTGCCCTATTTCTCCGCATCAGTGCCACACAGAGCAATTTCCTGCCTCCACCAGACAAACGTATCCATTCTTTCCACAGGAAATTCAAGCCTTATGGCTCACGTTGCTATTTCTTCTTGGGTTTTTTTCACCAGACTAGACTCAAATGCAGCTCCAGCACAAAGGGCTCTACCTCCATGAAACATTCATGTGTGGAGCCCAGATGGGGACCCAGCCTGGTGCTTCCTATCTCAGAGGCTTATTCAGGCAGTTTTCAGCATTAAACGCTGCTATCTCCCCCCTCCTACTATCAGCAAGAGGCTAGTAGAACTGCAAAGTGCCCAGGCCCCTTTGTACTACATGTTTACTACATGTGGATGGATGGTGGGTATTTTAATGTATGTCATCTCCCCCATTTATTTACTGTTTGACAGATCTTAAAGCAACTAGCAGAACCTACATGTTGAATTCCCTGCTTAGTATTCCAAACACTCGCCTAGAACTCTCCATGGCTTGGCAAGGGCAGAAACCTTTGTACCAGGCTAAGCAAGGATAGCCAGAAGGAAAGTTTACTGTTCAAATCCATCTACACTTGGCTCTGTCCAGGAAGACAAGTTACATTTAGAAAAATGTAAGGAGCTTTCAAGGGCAGATCAAGGGAAGGGGAGGGGCTGAATACTAAAATCATTACCATGTTGTTCTAAACTGCCTTGAGGGTGTTTTTTGCAATCAAGTGGTGAATAATTTTTATGAAATAAAGTAAGAAAGATATAAAATGACATTGTTATTATTATCATCATCACTGATTTATTAATCTTCATCTAAACAACAATCTCAAAGCACTAAAAGCCCTGATCTGAGTTACGGCGCAGCATGCTTCTGAAATCTTTGGAACTTACAGAAGACCTTCCACCGACCACAGCAACCTACTGGGTGTGTAAGGGATGAGGTGGTTGCTCAAGTAACCTGGTCTTGAGCCACATAGGGCCTTGGACATCAGAAGCAATATCTTGAACTTGATTCAATAGCAGACTGGCATCCAAAGCAAATTGCACAAGTAGGGAGTTATATGGAGGTGGTAGTTTGCCCCAGCAATCAAGCAGTCTCATTCTGCCTCAGCTGCAGCCTCTGAAGCAACCCCAAGGGTAGCCCCACATAGACTGCATTGCAGTAATCTAGCTGTGACATTTACCAATGCATGGACAACTGTGGTCTAAGTATCCTGGTACAGGAATGGCACTACTGACTTGCAGACACCTGCACCTCCAGAGACAGAGCTGGATCGATTAGAATTCCCGAACTATACTCCTCCTCCTTCAGTAAGACGTGAAATTTTGAAACATTGGAGGATGTGCTTCTGGCTATCATACATTGTAAACCCAAACAGACAGAACCTTTCTTTCTTTCTTTCTTTTTATTTCTTTAGAGGCTTGCAAGCTAGTGGGCATTACAGAATCCTGTGGCAATGAATTCCATATTGTATAGAGCTAGTCTTAAATCAAAAGTGTTGCCTATCAATTTCAACCGAATCATAACTCTGAGGACTCCACACAGACAACATTCAGAACAATGGACAAAACAGCTGTATATCAGCATCTTTGTAATTGGAATATACAACTGGCAAGCGAAAGAGAAAGGAGCCCCTTGAGCAAGGAAGGATGTACACTACATCAATGAGCTCACAGCAGGCAATGACATGAGCTGCCTGGAAGCTCTGTGGGAAAGAGGAAAGCAATGAGAAACGGGAAACGTGTGTAATTTGTATTACTGGAAGACAGAAATGCAGCCACCTAAGATGATGCCTACCTTTTGGGAGACAGCAAATAGGGGTGGTATTCAACTTGGGTTTACTCAGAGTTGGTACATTGAAGTTAATAGACTCAACTTAGTCATGTTCATTAATTTCATTGGGTCTTTCGGTTAATTTCATTGAGTAAAACTTACGTTTGATTTTAGATGAAAAGGGAGATGCTGCAGCGCTAGAACCCAGACTTCTCCAAATAGAAACACCCTACCCTAGCAGGGGCAGATAGGTGGAATCTAGAGTCAACTAATTTTAGTTTTGTCCCCATCCTCCTCCCTGCTGAATACTACAGGGGCAACACTGAGACCAGGGAGGAGGAAGCTGATGGCCCTGGACAGGTGGTAAGTAGGAAGGCAGGCAGGTGGGGTCTGGCTGAGGGCAGATAGAGGGGGCAGTGCCCCATTAGCCCCAATGGACTAGCACCTAGTTCTGGAAATGAAGAATGGTTAATTTATTTTCAAAGTCTACAGTGAATGATAGCAAATCAATACATGGTAGTGCTCACCTACCAAACTGCTGCTGTAGTAGAACAGCAGGGAAACTAGCATCACTACAATCTGAGCCCAGATTTGAGGCTAGCCTTAGACTTGAAGTCATGTAATAGTGCAGTTAACCTGTTACAAGTCCAGGAGACAGAAGAAGTTATAAGAGGTTCAAGGTGCATTAAATGTCAAGATGTAAATAATCACTACTCTTTTCACCACAAATTACCAAGACACTCAAACCAACAAAATAACTGAAGCAAAATGTCATCCTCATGAAAATACAACTTTAATCTGTTCACCTTTGGAAGGCAAGATATACTTAAGAATCTTCTTGTTAACGACCAACGCTGGCTGGAGGGCTACAGAGGAGGAGATGAGGTTCGCCTACTCTCCAAGGGACCGCGCGATGGCTGTTGCTTCCCTGGAAACAATTACAACAGATTGCTGGAGCAGAGCGATCCCAGCTGCTCTGCAGCAGCAAACCAGGCGTGTGTAACAGTTTCTCAAGCTGTGAAGAGGGACACCCCAACCCACTCGGAAACCAGCAGAATTTGGCAGTAACCATCAGGTCGTCTTACCGGGCAGCGGGAGCCTGGCATGAGTCAATTAAAACAGAAAGGCAGCTACAAAGAGAGAAGTGTGTCTCTATTATGTCTCTGCTCCAGCTCTTCAAGCCGCGGCAAAATGCCTTTCAGGCAGCCTCAACACTCCCGAGTCACCACGGTGCAAAATCACAATCGCCAAACAAACGAAACAAAACCCCACAACTCTCACACAGCTTCGCCCCTGAATTCGGGTCCTTGCAGGATGCTGAAGTCACGCCAAGCCGCCCGGCGAAGCCACGCCCATGCCCTAGTGCCACTCCGGCTACTCCGGCCACCCGATCATAGGTACCAAACTCCCTAGGGCCCTGGGTGCCCGAGCAGCACCCACAAAATTCCCCAGGAAGGGGCCGGGGTCATGCACGGTGCATGGCACCCACGGTCGCGGGGCCCAGCTGGCTCTTGTGCACCCGCTGCAGGCAGCCCCCCGCTACCACCCTTCGCCACGCAGCCCTTGTGGGCGCTCTCCTCCGCCCTGCAACCCAAAGCCCCCGTAGCCCACCCACCCCAGCAGCCTCCGCACAGTGGCTCCCAGCCCAGGCACCGCTTCCCCTCAGCCCTTCTGGGCGGCATCCCCGGCGGCCGCGCCCCTCACCTGCGCTCCGAGCTTCTCCGCAGCTGCCACCAGCTCCACACCCCTTCGGTCTCCCCCCATCGGCCGCCGCCTCCTCCTCCCTCCTCTCCTTTCGCTCCGTCAGTTATGCCAGGCTTCCCTCACACCCACCACCCAGGGCAACCGCCCGCCAGGAACCATCCGCGCACGCCGTTGGCTGTTGCCCTGGCAACCCGCAGTAACGCGCCTCTTCATTGCCCAGCCTCCCTGCTGAGCTCCCCCGCCCTTCCCACAGCAGCCTTCTTTGTGAAGGGCGAGGAGGGTTCCCCCCCCTTTTCCTATTTTTTTTTTACAGGGCGGCCATCTTTGTGAGGGGCAAGAGTGCTCTCTTTCCTTCCTACCACAGGCTAGCGGCTGCCACATTGAGGCCTTTCTGTACTCGTTTCCTTTGAGGGCAAGTTCCTTTTGCTGTCCTCAAAATACATAATTCATGGTTTAAAAAGGGAAAATGTGAAGAAGCAGATGCTACTTTGAAAAGAAAAAGACTTCTGAAATCAGGGGAGTGAGTGTTGTTTGTGTATCATTTGTTTATTGTAATGCAACAAAGAATGATATAATTTAAAATGTTTGGTGGTGTTTTTTTTTGCTATGTCACAATTTTATTTACTTGGAATGTGTCATCTCTAAATGTATGGTGCTGCTTTCGCAAATCAGGTACTCTTGATCTGTCTATTCCAGTGGGAGCTTAATATCCACTCCCACAGCAGACAATAAACCACAACTCTTAGTATTAAAACAAAGTAGAATTTTATTTCAAGCTCATATGTTTGATGCAGTTCCATAAAAGGGGATAGTAAAGCAGTCCAACAAAGCACGGATGTCCTATTTCAACCCTTGCCCTCTCTGTCCTACAAAATTTGTTTTCAATAGCATAAGAACTTAATGACAGCTGTGCTGATCAAGCCATCTAGTCCTGTATCCTGTTCTCACAGCAGCCAACCAGATGCCCACACAAAGCTCACAAGCAGGACCTGAATGCAACAGCACTCTTGACGTAACCTCTCTTTTTTCTCTTCAAAAAGGATTTGACTAAAAAAAATAAAATAGGAAAAAGATGTTGACCTTGCTGGTGTGTTCCACCTTAGGTTATGACATGACCTAGTTGTGGGTCACAACCCACCAGGTGGACTAAAGGAAACTTACTATGATTGCTGGTACTGGAGGAGCCTGAGATCTGTTACTACTGGAAAACTTATTGCACAGGTCAGGCAAATATCATGGTGAGAGATCAAAGTCTTAAACTCATCTTCAGCTTCCTATTGACCTAGAAATTCTAGGCTAGGATTAACAGTATAGGTAGCCAGACTGACAAGCTATGGGTCACTTCTGTCTGTACCACACAATCCAGGGATCAGCCAGTAGTGTAAGAATAAGCAAGGGGGCCAATTTTCTGTCCCATTCACCTCAAATTCAATAAGTCACTTTGTTTTGCTCTCCATATACCCTATTTTTCGCTCTATAAGACACACCAGACCACAAGATGCACCTAGTTTTTGGAGGAGAAAAACAAGAAAAAAAGTATTCTGAATCTCAGAAGTCGGAACAACAAGAGGGATTGCTGCACAGCGAAAGCAGCGATCCCTCTTGCTGTTCTGGCTTCTGGAATAGCTGCACAGCCTGCATTCGCTCCATAAGACACACACACATTTCCCCTTATTTTTTGGAGGGAAAAAGTGAGTCTTATAGAGCAAAAAATATGGTAAATACTGCTTTTCCATGCTGGGTTTGTGAGACTTGGAATCATGGAATGTGTGCTGCCCAGATTAGTTCTGGCTGTGTTTCTGTTCAGTGCATTATACCTACCATACTGGCCACAAAGGCTAAAAGGAATAAAATATAAAATGGTTACAAAGTACTGGAATAACTGTTAGTTGAATAATTATTTGAAGCTGTTAAGCTTTCATATAGCTAAACCAACCTAGCTTGGTAAAAGAAAATACATTTCTTCCACTCTATAACTCCTTATTTTAGTTATACAACCAGACAAGGATAAGTGACACTACCCTATCCCCATGTGTTACTAAGTTTTTTATGTTAAATATCTTAGATAATTAGAATGCAAAGGCTCTATCTTTTCACACTTTCTCCGAAGAACAGCTTGATACACCACCGCTGTTGCTCTATTGTTCACACAACGAGAAAAGGAGAGGGCGAGAGAGAGCAGTATACAGCCCATAACTGCATTGTTGTAATGTCAAATTAACACAGATTGTTGAGAAGTCAGCAGACTACATACTTATGCAAAGGCATCCAAACTGTACAAAAACCCTGATTTTCTTTTTTAAAGACACAGCCATTTCATCTTCATGTTTAAACATCAGAAAAACATTAAGAAGAACCTGCTGGATCAGGCCAATGGCCCACTTGGTTACCACCTTGTTCTCACGGTGGGCAACTAGTTGCCTATGGGAACCCTGCAAGCAGGACCCAAGTGCAACAGCACTCCCTCCACCTGCAGTGTCCAGTAACTGGTATTGAGAAGCATACTGCCTTTGACAGTATAGGTAGTTTTTACCTCCCCAGATGGTGGTGGTTCAAATGGTGTTAGGCAGATGGTGATAGCCATTCTTTCTCAACATTTCAGAATGGCAGGTGTCATTGTTAAAATGATGTACTCTGCCATTCTCTCAACTTTAGAATATCTTAAAACAGGAAGGGCAGCAGAGGATTACAACTGTCAGGTGACCCAAGGGACCACTCCAACAGGTCAGGACAAATTCTTACAGCTGCTCCTGCCTTACCATTGGAGTTTGTAATTTGTCTATTGTACATCTGAATAAAGTGAGGTGGGTGAATTCACAGAGACCATGAATATACAGATGATGCAATACCATTTTTATGCATCCATTCAGCTTCCTATTGTTAAGATGGTTTGCTAGGTTTGAATGAGTTTTCACATGACTTGAAAGTACCCCTTTGCTGCCTACCAGGACTTATAAATCTGTTTGTCTTCAAAGGCCATAAGATATTGCTGGGTTTGTTTTTGTTTGTTTGTTTTGCTGCAAGTCAACACGACGAATCTCCCAGGATCTGTGCAGTCCACCTGGGACTACTGGAGTGACAGGGTCGTTTATAGTGCATACAGTGGGACGTGCATTGTTCTCTCTATTGAAGGGACAGGTTACCAAGAGGCGTATACTGTAGTGAGAGCACCCGATATGGCAAACCTTTCTCCGTGTGCTTTTTTAAAAAGTCACGAATGGTGACAATGCAGTGAAAGGAGTCAACAGACCGCTGAGGGATGGTCAGTGCAGTGCACGTGGGCGTGTCTTTGCAATGGAGGAGTGGGACGGACGGGATCCTTTCAGCACAATGAAAGGCGACCCTTACAAATGTTATGCGGTGTGCCATGTGGGCTGTGCTGGGGGACCAGCGTCGATGACGGCAGGCAGGAGCCTAAAGGAAAAGCACGGATCTGAAAGGCAAGGAGGAGTGGGAAGAGCTGCTCATCATCTCCATGCACACCCTCCATTCCGAACGCATGACTTAGCTATGCAGTGGGAGGGATCGCGCGAGAGAGACACAATGAAGGGGCGTGGCCTCGCGAGCCACGGGGCGGGGCTTCCGCGAGCTGGGCGGGCCTAGCTCTGCGAATGGACGGCGGCTTCTTTAGTGGGCGAGGCTTCCGGGCGCCCTGTAAACAGGGGGCGTGATTGGCTGGTGCCGCTCTGGCGGAAACGGCGGTGGCCGCGGGGCCGGTGTCAGGTGATCCGAACTGAGCGGCGCTGAGTCGCAGAGCGCGGCGGTGCCCTGGTCTGTGCGCGCAAGTGCCCGGAGTTGTATCCGCGCCTCGCTCGGGCTCGGCCTCTATGGATGAGACGAGCCCCTTGGTGTCTCCGGAGCGCGGGCCGGCCGCAGGGTATGGGGTGCCCGGAGGGGCCGTGCGCTCCCCGCCCTGCCCCGCCGCCCCCAGCGCCCCCTCCGCGCCGCCGCCCTGCCCCTCGCCGCCCGGCTCTCCCGCAGGTGGCCGCGACCGGGAGCGCCAGCCCCTCCTGGATCGGGGCGCGGGCGCAGAGCGTGGGGCGCGCGGGGCGGTAGGGTCTGCCGGGGCGGCGCAGGTCCAGGCTCCAGTTGGGTTGGGGGCAGCGGCTGCCGCGGCCCGCGGAGAGCGGGAGCCCCGGAATGAATTCCCCGACGACCCAGAATTCGCCGAGGTGGTGCGGCAGTCGGAGCTGGCGAGCGAGCGCGGCATCTACCCTGAGCGCATCTACCAGGGCTCTAGCGGCAGCTATTTCGTCAAGGACCCGCAGGGGGTGAGAGGATTAGGGCTGGGGTGGGTGTGTGGAGACTATTCAGCCCAGGGTGTGGGGGAGCAAGGGGGTCTGGGTGCCCGAAAGGTGGTTACTTGATCTTGGCAAGTGGTCGCCCCTGCCTTGTACTAAGATACCAGGGGCCGGGGAGTCTCAGCTGGGAACTCGCTAGCTGGCCTTTGACTGACTTTACAAGGGTCATAATAATGTATGTGAA
Source organism: Podarcis tiliguerta (assembly GCF_965153285.1). Lineage (NCBI taxonomy): Eukaryota > Metazoa > Chordata > Lepidosauria > Squamata > Lacertidae > Podarcis > Podarcis tiliguerta. The sequence goes on along the minus strand of NC_139538.1, from coordinate 41,328,629 downwards.
GTGCTCTGAACACTTGAAAGCGCTAAACAAGTTTAAGAATTAGTATCATAGGTAAGGTTAAGAAGATGATGGTAGGATCGTGTGTATGCCTTTGCCACATCCTTGACCAGTTCTCTGAAGTGTAGGGTGGTCTTTCTTTGTTCCAAGACACTCCTGCCTGCTAGTAAAGGTAAAGGGACCCCTGACCATTAGGTCCAGTCGTGACCGACTCTGGGGTTGCGGCGCTCATCTCACTTTATTGGCCGAGGGAGCCAGCATTTGTCCGCAGACAGCTTCCAGGTCATGTGGCCAGCATGACTAAGCCGTTTCTGGCGAACCAGAGCAGCGCACGGAAACGCCGTTCACCTTCCCGCCGGAGCGGTACCTATTTATCTACTTGCACTTTGATGTGCTTTCGAACTGCTAGGTTGGCAGGAGCAGGGACCAAGCAACGGGAGCTCACCCCGTCACGGGGATTCGAACTGCCGACCTTCTGATCAGCAAGTCCTAGGCTCTGTGATTTAACCCACAGCCACCCGCGTCCCCATGCCTGCTAGTAGGTGCCCTCTAATCTCTAGCTCCTTACCTTTCCTCAGTTCTGCTATTGCTTGCACTCTTCCTTTCCCCCTTCTCTGGAGTAGATGTGGCCAAAGGACAGTGCTCAGTATAACCCATCAAGTACAGCTGATCTGTCAGCTGTGCCCTTCTCCCCTGGGAGGAACAGCCAAGTGTAGGCCTTATTCTTAAACAGAACCAGTTTTATTATTGTAAATATAATATAAACAGGTATGGTCTTGCTCTTTAGCATCTCACAATTCCAATGTTTGTTTCATAGTGTTGCTGTCAGTGTAATACTATGGTTATTGGGGAATAATACAAAAAATAAAGCTAAAAGCTTTAGCCCTTCTTGCCCAATGAGGAGGCACAGTCCTGCCTGACATGTTGAGGTGTTTTGTTGTAATTGGGTAAAGTTATCTTGGGCTTGGAGTGTATCGGTTGGCTGTTTCCAGAGGCCAGCATAGCTTTGTCCAGTTAAAGGCTTTAGTAGCTGGTATTCTGGTGTCAATTGCTGTCCTGGATTATTAGTTCTGTTCGGTTGTCTGGGTAGGGGACGATACCTGTTGTTTGTTACCCATTCTTGGCATTTAGTTTGGCCTTATCTTCATAATGTGTTTCTTTAGTTGGATCTGTCTCTTTCTGATCTTGAATGGTGGCCCAACTGCCCTAGGCGGTGTTACTGGAGGTGGTATTACTAGCACAGGATTCTTCTTAGTAAGCTTCTAGAGCATGGGCAGGCATACTAAAGCCCGGGGGCTGGATCCGGCCCAGTCACCTTCTAAATCTGGCCCCCGGATGGTCCAGGAATCAGCATGTTTTTACATGAGTAGAATGTGTTCTTTTATTTAAAATACATCTCTGGGTTATTTGTGGGGTATAGAAATTTGTTCATCCCCCCAAAAAAAATATAGTTCGGCCCCCCACAAGGTCTGAGGGACAGTGGACCGGCCCCCTGCTGAAAAAGTTTGCTGACCCCTGCTAGAGTATACCATACAGTTCTTGTATTTGGGGGCATATGGATAGGAATTAGATTGACATAGATACTTTGGTAACAATAACTTTAGTGTGGCAAGGGGTGCCAACTTAAATAAAATATTGTGGGGGATGTAAGCTCTGCCCCACATAATTGATTACATGACACAACACCCACACACCATTTGAATGGCAATGCCCATCAACTTTGGGAAGCCCTGGCCCCTCAAATATTTTATTGGGGGGGGGCAAAGGTACCTGGGTCCCTAGGAGTTGGCTCCTATGAATGTGGTTGGACATTGTAAACTCCCTGCTGATTTTCCCAGTGTTCAGATGGGTTTGGAGCAGGGGTTATATGGTATTGTTTTGTTAGTGTGAGTGTGCAGTTTAACCAAAAGTTACTTAACTAATACTGCTTCCAGCTCGCGGCTCCGCTTTACAAGTGGCTCAAGAAACCTAGCTCATTTGAATATGACCCCATTAGAGGGAGAGCTGAACAAATTCACTTGAAGTTCTTGTGTGCTTGCTGATGCAACAGCTGTATGCTTGTAAGGCAGATAGTCCCTTTTGCAGAGAATGATGGTTGGTGTCTGGGAGCAGCTCATGGATGTAGTTGGGGGGGGCAGGAAGGGGATACTGCCCCCAATAAATAAATAAATAAATAAATAAATAACCAATAAAAATACATAGTTAACTGAGGTTCTGCCTCCCCCCCCCCAATCCTAGCTATGCCCATGGAGCAGCTGATCAGCTTCCCTTCCTGATTGTGTGCTTCCTGAACTTTTTGACCTTTTGGATAAAACTGGCATTGAAATTTCTGTACTTTAAGCTCATCTCTGCATTTTAAATATCTGTAGGAGCTGGCTGAGATATCAAGATGGTGCGGGTTTTATTTTGGGAGAAAAATCGAAAGAACTATACATGCCTAATTTGTAGAAGAATATTCAGACCGGCCTCTTTCAAATTTCAGGTTATGTACTCTACCCGTTGCCCTTTGCTATGAAGAATTCCAGGTCACCACTGCTAATATTTACCCAGTCTACTTTCTAATCTTTGAATACCATATGTTGCTTTGGGTATTTCCCCATTAGCAGACATCAATGACTGTTTATCTAGTGACTTAATTCTTCTTGTTTGAAACCCAGATTTGTCAAGAGGGTATAAAAAATTCTATAAAGAATGGTAGGTCAACTACTTTGTGCCTATTTTAGATGGCAAACTCCTTGAAACAAGATTTTCTTTCTTGTTGCACTATAAAATGGCATGCCTGCTAGTAGCAGTGCTATGTAGATAGTGGAATTAAGGGCACAATAATGGGTTTTAAATGTGTTAAACCTTCCAGGCAGTAAACATACTTGGGCTGTCCTGGGAAACACTGATATTCATGTCATTGGAAGTTTTTAAAAAGCAGATTGAGTCCTCTTATTCAGTTTGTTAATTCTAGTAATGGAGAGGTAAGATTGCCTGCAACTCATACCTCGTCGTGGCCTGAGGTCCTCATCAGATGAGTTAGGTAGGTGTGGGTGTGTGAATGGTGTACGATGAAATCTGATCTTTTATTGTTTTGTATCAGACATTTCTGTTACTGCTGTTAACAGCATGTGTATTTTTTTAAAGCAATACTGCTGTTGTTTTTTTCAAGCAGATTTGGGTAAGCAGGTATTGAATGAAAGCAAGATGTATGCATTCATGCTTGACCATGCCTTAAGAGAGGAGGTCTGGTAGATTCAATAGCATTACCCTTTTTAAGTTCTAGCCCATTATTTTCTTGTTTGCTCCACTCCCTTGCCTGCTTCTAGGAAGGGAAGACTGCTTCTATCATGGACTGAGTGAGATCCAACTTCTGAGCCCTACTCCCTTGCCTTAGGATTTCCATGGGAGCTGCTGCTTGAAATGACACTTGATAAGAACATGAAAAAGGCAGGGAACATTGTCTGAATAATCATGGATATATACGGGCACCATGTCATTTCTTTTCCTGTACTAGAATTGAGTGCGATTTTATTTTCCATAAGCCATCTTGAGAGCCTCTGAGACTATAAAGCAGGCTATAAGTATTGTAAATGAATAAATCTAAGCAGAGAATAATCCTGAGGCTTTGCTTTCTCCTCTGGCTTGCTATATCACTGTACTTACAAGGAATTGGGCATATCTGTCTTGTGTTGGGATCTGTGGGCTGAGTTTTTGAATAACTGATCCTACTATATAAATGGATTAGCATGAGCTGTGGTTCCGGTCAGCTGCAGTGTATTCTTCATGCCTATGTGAGGACTGACTGTGTGCATGGCCATGTGGCTCTCCTTGTGACCCGTCATAACTAACCAGATTAATTTAGTTTCCTCTTTCTGAGTTGCATGTGTTGATTGTATGAAAAGCATGACTTATTTGCTGGCCATGTCAGTTTTTGTTATAGTGATCCAGCTTCTTCTTCCTGTCTGGTTTGGGTTTTGGAATCACTTCCCTTTTAGCTGAGTTTGTGGGAGATTCCGCCGGGATGAGTCAGCCTGGTCTTTGTGCTGCTGCTCTAGGTGGATGGAAGGCAAATGGATCGATGCAGCGCTACTTCCTTCAGTTTTTGTTCATTAGAAAGGAGCCATTTCAGCCAGAGCTTTGTGGAGGAGGCTATGGTTCCTGGGTTAGTTGCTGCCAATTAGACCTGACCTCTTTATATGTGTGTATGTGTGTGCTGTTGGTAGATGGTTGGATATAACTGTTGTATGTGTGACTGGAGATACGCTGTTGACCCTGCCTTTCTGCTAACTGTGATGGCAACTCTGTGTCCTCTCCACCCCATGGCTTAAAAAGTCATCTCTTGGTACATGGCTGGGAGAAAGAGTTATCTAACATCTAGTATGGAACTGATCAGCTAGAAGACATGGCTTCCTCAGCAGTGCAGCTGCCTAGAGAGGGAAGGTGAGCGCAGCCAGCATACATGATAATCAGGGGTGTCAGGAATGAGGAATTTTGATTCTGGTAGATTGCCAGGCTTTCCCCACCCAGGTAAACAGACATGTTTAATGGCATCTTCCAAAGCATAGGCCTGGCCCAGCTCTATGTGGCATTGGAATATATAGTATCCAGGAGCCTGGCTGGCTTATTGCATATTACATTTTTTTCTGGTTTCTATGCCAGCCACAATGCTCCCATTCTTTTTAACTCTTAGCTCCCCTTTACTAAGAGCCTTGAATGTATTTGGTATATCTAGAATTGTGTGCTGAAGCTCCAACTTTCTGTTACTATACAATCCAGAAGTTAGGAAAAAACCATGCCAATTTTGCTTTTGCGTCACATGTGTTTCGTGTGCACATCTGTCCTTTTTTTGGTCACAAATTGGAAGCTTCTGCTGACAGGGCTGTATGAGTGAAAAGGCCGTGGGTGGGAGGGAGCTGCTGACTGAAGGAACCCTACTCCTTGTATTTGATTTTCAAACTTTTAGTAGAAATACCCATTGTATCTTCACCTGCAGTCGTGAGGCCTAGTATGTTCTGTTAAAAAACAAATGCTCATAAATTTTTTCAATGAAGCATCTTCTGTGGAAGGTAGCCTCCTATGTTGACTTATGTCATGCAGTTTCAGCTACCCAGAATCCAGGACCTGCTGGTGGTGCATTCGTGGAATAGGCCAGGCTATAGTGTAGGCAGCAGATGGCCTGGTGCTTGTAAGTAATAAGTAATCAACTAGTGCCCCATCTAGTGGTTGCATGCATGCATCTGCTCCTTCCTTAGTTCCCTAGGCTGGAACTAGACATATCAAAGAAACGTTTCACGCGTTGCAAACTTTGTATGAGAAATCGGGTTAGCAAAAACAGAACTCCACAGCGCCATCTGGTGTCACAGTGTTAGAATGCATAAACAAAGCAAAAGTGTTTTTTCTTTGCCAATGTAGCTGAGTCCCCAGAAGCTGCTCCAGAGTTCTCAGTGTGGACCTTTCCTAAGCTGTGTGCCTGTTGCTTTGGTAACCTTGTATGGAATGCTAGTATTGTTGTTAGTGTGGGGACAGAGAAGGGGTGGAGAACCTGTAGCCCTCCAATGGCTGCTTGACTACAGATTTCATATTATTGGCCGTGCCAACTGGGGCTGATGGGTGTTGTAGTCCAACATCTTAGAGGTCCACAGATTCTCTTATCTGTGGAGCTCAGTCTACCAGGCTTACAAAGTATCAGGAGGGGCGGGAAGAGTCTTTGGTAACATGTGGCACTCTGTACACTTTACTTCCTTTCCGGAGTTCCCCAGGATCTTTGTCTCCTGACTGAGCGTCATCCTGCTAGAGTCATCCTGAGATGAGAAGCGGCAGCTGCTTGACTTGTCTGCATCTCACTGTTGTAAAAAATGACATGGCAATCTTTCTCTGAGGCCCATGGGTGGGACTCTTTAGAGAACCCAAAAGGACTTGTAGTAGGAAAGGCTGGATATTTGTGCCACAGTAACTTCTCCGTGCGCTCCCTAGCTAAAGAGAGCACTGACAATGAGGTTGAGTGGGCTTAGAAGGCGGGGTGGGGGGTGGGGGAGTAAGTTTTAGAAGGGAACCAGAACTCAAAAGGTTTGAAACATTGCTTTACGATGGAAGGCCCCATTCCCCCGCTGAAAATGCAGCAGCTAATTGTAGCTCTCAGCATACAATTTAAAGTACTGGGACTATGTGGACAGGGAAGTGAAACCTCCTAGTAAATTTCCCAACTAGAGATGCCATAAACTTTGTTATACCTACCTAACCAGTGAGGTGTAGCCGATCAGTCCCAGGAGGTGGAACTGATCAGTCTGCTTATTTAGGTCATTGTGCACCTGGATTATAGAATCAGAGAACTGTAGAGTTGGAAGGGACCCCAAGGATCATCTAGTCCAACCCCCTGCAATGCAGGAATCTTAGCTAAAGTGTCTATGACAGATGGCCATCCAACCTCTGCTTAAAAACCTCCAAAGAAGGAGAGCCGACCACCTCTCATGGAAATCTGTTCCACTGTTGAACAACTCTTACTGTCAGAAGATTCTTCCTGAGGTTTAGTCAGAATCTCCTGACTTGTAACTTGAATTCATTAGTTCGAATTCTAGCCTCTGGAGCAGGCAAAAACAAGGTTCCTCCATCTTCCATGTGGCAGCCCTTTAGATATTGGAAGATGGCTATCATATGTCCTCTCAGTCTCCTCTTTTCCAGGCTAAAGAGATTACCAGTAATTTTACCAGTTTTTAATTTTGGAATTATTTGATTAAGACAGGGTAGCGAACCTGTAGCCTTCCATATGTTGTTGGACTCCCAACTCCCATCATTCCTGATCACTGGCCATGCTGGCTGAGGCTGATAGGAGTTGGGTCCAACAACCCCTGGAGGGTCACAGATTTCCCCACTGCAGTTAAGAACTGTTGTCCTAGGTAATATGTTTGTTCAGAGAATGCACACTCAGCTTGGCTGCCTGAACTCCTGGGAGTGAAAAATGAGAACTATGGGTTGAAGGTCTGCTCTTGAAAAGTGGGGCACCAGGTCCCTTTGTGACGGATGTGAATGTTTTAACTGGAAGCATTCTTGTAAATGTGTAGCTCTTAGCAAAGAAGACCTCTAACCCCTTCTCTTTCTACAATATTGATCTGTTTGGCAAGAGCCTGGTACTTTGCCATATGTTGTGGGGGTTGGCTGCCCTTGCCTTGCCCAGCTTGAATTAACCAGCTTCCCATTTCTGTCCGTCTCAGAAAATCATCGGCGTATTCAAACCCAAGAATGAGGAACCTTATGGGCAGCTGAACCCTAAGTGGACAAAGTGGCTGCAGAAACTGTGCTGCCCCTGTTGTTTCGGAAGGGACTGTCTTGTTCTTAACCAGGGATACTTATCTGAGGCTGGTGCTAGCCTTGTTGACCAGAAGCTGGAACTGAACATTGTTCCCCGCACAAAGGTGAGCCTGGGACAGAGGAAGAAGCAGACAGCAGGATTTAAGAGCGGATAGGATGTGTTTCTGTGTGGGATCCCCAGTGCCTACTTTCTAAATAATAAAATCCTGCCTTTCATCCAGCCCCCACTTCTGTCTCTTATCTTAATAGTTTGTTCCTACATATCTATTGATATTTCTCACTCCTAGCCCAGTGAGGACTTCTGGCTTTGGATTAGAAGCAGGGAGAACAGCAATTGAGGGAAGAAGCAACTGGGAGTAGTCGTCTCAGAATTATTATAATCCATTCATTCATTCTTTTAAAAAAATGCCCTTTGCCAAGTGTGGTGAGTTGCTGGTTTTTGCAATAATTTGGTTACTGCATCCTTGAGTTTTATCTCCATATTTGAGTTTTGGGATAGGAACTACATGAAGAAGTAGTTAGAAGAATCTGACTACAGATGAAGAAAAGTTGTAACCATAAGCATGGAATGTTTATATCACTTTTAAAGTACTATCCCCTTTTCTTTACTTTTTAACAAATCTGCTAGAGGGTATAGGGTTGATGCTTGTCATTTACTCTCCCCACCCAATTGTAATTTTTCAGGTCAATAAATTATGCTCAGACTTTGAGATATGTAGGTTTTTTTGTTTTTTTTAATAAAGTAGGCAGACCTGAATATGCCTAGATTTTTTACCATGTTCTGTAAATAGCAGAGTGTGGCATTTATGGATTATGCTTTTTAAAAGTCATCTCTTTTCCATGCCCACAGGTGGTGTACTTGGCCAGTGAAACATTTAACTACAGCGCCATCGACCGAGTGAAGTCCCGGGGCAAACGCCTGGCCCTGGAGAAAGTGCCAAAAGTGGGGCAGAGGTTTCACCGAATTGGGCTTCCTCCAAAGGTAGGGGATGTTTAAAGTGCCCAGAAATGTTTTGTGCCACTGAGCCAGGCCTTGTTCCCTTAACCCACCTGCCTCTTGCTCTCAGGTGGGCTCCTTCCAGCTCTTTGTGGAAGGCTACAAGGATGCAGATTACTGGCTACGGCGCTTTGAGGCTGAGCCCCTCCCAGAGAATACGAACCGCCAATTGCTGTTGCAGTTTGAGAGGCTGGTGGTGCTGGACTACATCATTCGCAATACGGGTAGGTTCTGTGCCAGCTCTTGGCCCTTAGCACTGCCGACTGAGGAATCTGATGGGAGAGATATTACTTGTTGGGAAGCCTTGTGAAGAGGGAAGTGTATTTTGCTCTGCTTTTCTGAATGTAGCCCTTGCTCAATGTACATATTCCCTGGTATGCTACTTCCGAAACTCCTTGGCCCTCTGATGTCCCGCAACGTTGTCTATAGGTACAATTGTAAGAAAATGAATGACAACCATTCTCCAATTTGTTTTTGAAGAGGTATGCAACATGATACAGTCCTGGAGATCTCATCAAGTACTATTTATAATAATTTGGGGAAATTCCTTGTTTTCTACACAGTGCTTCTGTGTTCTGCACACATATACTTGCACATGTTTATATTCATGTTTCAATAATTTATATTCTATTGTCATTTGGGTTCCTGTGACCTTGTCTTCTTGTCATTTATGTTTGGGGACTTCCTCCTGTATTTGAGGGGAATAATAGGAAACTGTCTTTTACTAAGTCAGATGGTTGGTCCACCTTAACCCAGTGTTCTCTACTTTGAGTGTTCAAAAGCCTTTTCCGGCCCTATCTGTAGATGTCAGGGACTGAGCCTGGAAATTCCTACATATGGAGCATGTGCTCTTCCACTAACCTAGAGCCCTACATAGCTGCGTGCTGCAGCTCCTTGGAATCATAGAATCATAGAATCATAGAGTTGGAAGAGACCACAAGGGCCATCGAGTCCAACCCCCTGCCAAGCAGGAAACCATTGTGTCTTGAGGCAAACCATTGTGTCTAAGACGTGATGGATAGCCTGCAAGTGATTTATGTGGAGGTTCCAACCTGGAGCCCTGCTGTAGCCATAGGTAGTCTTACTGTCCTAAAATCCTCGTAGAGTTGGGATACTCTTACCTGAAGGCTGTACAGCATCTTCCCAAGCCTAGGATGCAGGATCTCCAGCTTCCACTTCCCCTGAAGGAAGGATAGTAGGGGATTGGCTTGCTGTTTTGCATGGGAAATTCTTCTGTGGCTTGACAATCAAGGAGCAGCAATGACAAGGCTGGGATAAGGTTGCCTCCTCCAAATAATAGGGGAAGAACGACTGAAAGATTGTAAGCTGCCAGATTACATAGTATGATGATGTGTCTTACTTCTTCTCCCCCCCACTGCTTTTTAATACTACAATGTGGATCTTGCTATCTGTGGTGAGATTTCTCTGTCTTATCAGTGCGTTTTCCTTCTTTCACAGACCGGGGAAATGACAACTGGCTTATCAAGTATGACTGTCCTCTGGACAGCACAAGTGTGCGGGTGAGTAGGGCCCATGCTGCTCTGATGGTTCCACTTGGGGATCTATCTTGTGTTCTACAGCAGCAGGCAGTATGGGACTAGAAGGAATTGGTATGCAGCATTGAGGAAGGGCCAAATTTAAGGGAATGTCTCTAATCAGGTGCCGTAACTGCTGAACACATCTTAGGCATAGGTAGACTAGGTGACAACTTGCTGCTTGTGGAGTGACGGCCCTTAGTTCTGAGTGATAAAGTTGGTCTTCAGTGTATAGCCTGGCACCAAGACATGGGAGAGTCCAGAAGTTGTTGAGCCCTTTCCAGTGAGTGTCATAAAAGAGAAAGCTGGCATCATGGCTCTAGCAAGATTGCAGAGGGGCAAAATTGGGAGGGAGAAGGTAGTGTCAAAGGAGTGCTAGACTCGCTTTGCCCATTAGCAATGCTTGGACTCCCTTTAGACCTTGGGGTGGGGGAGGAGGCAGAGAGGATTTGAGGTAGGGCTTGGTCAGAACTTTTGGTAGTATAAGCAGTGCCCATTGTGTTGCTTTTGGGATGCTGAAAACGAGTACAAAGCGGAGCTGCAGAATGGAAGAGACAAGTGGCTTCAAAAATTAGTTTGGGAAGTTAAAAAGGGGATTAAGTGGTTGCACAGGGTGGGAAGGGGAATCTGTAGAGGGTTAATGTGGGAAGAGAAGTGGAGTTGCGGTTGGTACACAGTGAGCAGTGGGGCAGAGCACCCCTTGTTTGTATGTGTGTGTGGACGAACATTTTAGATATTGTTTTACTCTTGTCCTTACATTTGTTTTTAAAGTTTATTGTTTCCATGCTTTGAAACATTTTCCTGTAAAAAGTAACAAATACAACAATACCCTTTTCTGGTTCAACATTCCTCTCTCTCTGTAGGACTCAGAATGGGTAGTGGTGAAGGAGCCTATAATTAAACTGGCTGCCATTGACAATGGCCTGGCTTTCCCTCTCAAGCATCCAGATTCTTGGAGAGCATGTAAGTAGTCCCAAGCACTAGAACCCAAGCAGATTCCCATTAAGCAAGTGTTTCTGGCTGGTCCAGGGTGCTCTTTAAGGGCTGACTGCCTTGTGTTTCCATGTGGAGTCCAGGATGTTCAGGGACTCCAGTGCTAGGACTGAGTCATCTTCAGTCTCCTTTATGGGATGTTGCCCTTGTAACAAGCCTGTTAACATTTGCTTTTTGTTTCTCCCCACCTCTCCAAAGACCCTTTCTACTGGGCATGGCTGCCCCAGGCCAAGGTGCCCTTTTCCCAGGAGATCAAGGATCTGATACTGCCAAAGATTTCAGACCCTAATTTTATCAAGGATTTAGAAGAAGACCTCTATGAACTCTTCAAGGTAACCACAGGCACCAGGGCAAGTACACCTGTGATTCTATTCATTCTGCTCATGAGCAAATAATTTGTGTGGATGCTGTGGGAGGGTAACTGCACCTATTCCTCTCCATAAGAACAGAATACAAGAAGAGATTTGTACGCAGCACCCACCCTAATCGTGTCTGTCTATTTGTTGCTGTCTCTTTTGTAGAAAGATCCAGGCTTTGACAGGGGCCAGTTCCACAAGCAGATTGCCGTCATGCGTGGCCAGGTATGCTCCTTGCTCCCATTGGAGGAATGGGATCTGTGTTGAACACTGGGCTGTCTTTGCCTCCCTTTACAATTGGGTTCCTGCTGACTCCGGGCACTCAAGTTTCCCCCCTCTTCTCTTCCTAGATCCTGAATTTGACCCAGGCCTTGAAAGATGGGAAGAGCCCCCTTCACCTGGTCCAGATGCCCCCTGTAATTGTAGAGACAGCTCGCTCCCACCAGCGCTCTGCCAGTGAGTCGTACACGCAAAGCTTCCAGAGCCGCAAGCCCTTCTTTTCCTGGTGGTAGCAGAGGCCTCTGCGACTCATCGAGGAACCCGAGTTATCACTTGACAGCGGGCAGCCAATCCTCCAGACTGAGGCTGCTGTGCTGCTGCCGGTGGGAGATGTAAGCAGGCGCTACCAGCCAGCCTCAACTCTGCACATTCCCAGCAGGAAGGGAGGCCCTTCCTTAGACCTGACTGCTCCCCACCCCTCTTGCTGCGGGCTGGAAATGCCCGCCCTCTCCCCAGCCTGAGCATGGCAGCATCTCCCAGCAGGTGCCTGCATGCAGCATCCTTTGGTTTCAAGCTGTCCCTCTAATGTCCACCTGGGTGGAGAACACCTCAGGGTCCTCTGCCTGGGAAGGCTGGCGATGAAGGGGGATGATCTGAGTTGGATAGAGGCGCTCCTGCTGTGTGCAACTCCCAGCCTTGATATTCCTCCCTCCTTCCCTGCACCCTGTTTTATCCTGCAGCGGAGGGGGAGGACCCTGCTCTACTAGGCTTGCTCTGTTATCCGTGGTCTTACAGAGCTCCTCCTAGTGCTGTAGGCACCAGTCATGTCTTGGGGCCACCCATAAGGAGCACAGCTGCCACCGACTGCTCCTGGGAGGATGCAAGTTGGGATAGAGAGGAAAGAAGAACTTAAGGGTCGGACTAGAGTCTGTTGGTGCAGCTTTTGTCTGCCTGGGGTAATATTAGCAGGTAGGTCCTGCAAGAGTATAACTGCTGTGCTTCCTTCCCTTCCTTCTGCAAGGGAGTAAATGCCTCAAATAGTAGATTTTAACATTGGTTTTAAATAATTGAACCCAAGTGAACACACTTGTTCTCCATGTAGTGCCGGAGCAACTGAGAGGATGCCTATATACTAGCACTGTTAGCCTTGGGCTAGTATTTCACACCCATCTAGTCTGATCCCTAGAGGAAGTAATAGCTGTGCCTCTTCTCTGCCGATGCTGCGGTGAGCGGGAGGCAGAAAAGAGGCCACTGCCAGAGGCAGAATCCTCCCTTGGGCTGCGTTTGGGCATTGACAATCGGGAGGGGGGAGGAGGTTCTCTGGGTGGGGTTGCCTGCTGCCATGGGGGAAATGTCCTCACCGCATCCTCATAAGGGGAAGCACTCACATTAGGATCACTACCATACCGAGGCCCTTTACACCCCGTGTGCAATGGAATGGTACAGTGAATGCTGCTTTCCTGAAAGCTACTGTGCTAAATCCCTGGCATCAAGTTTCCCTCTGAAATTGTCCATATAAGTGTCCTGAATTCTCCTTGGGTGTTGCTGATTTGGCTGCCACCCAGGCCTGCGAGGAGAAGCCTTGCATCGAGCCCAGCTTCTCTGCTGTTCAGAGCAGTCACCTGGTGCCCTGTATGTGGGGGGGTCTGCCTCTTTCTCACTTGGGGGACAATTCCCTGCTGTATGCCTGAGGTGCCAGGCTGAAGCTGATGTACTTGATGCCAGGCATGGGTTCATTTCCTTTTTGCCAGCCTGAACTGAAATGTATCGTTCTTATGCACTGTAGAAATGTATGTAATATATTTAAATCAATGCAAGTATCTTCATAACAGGTCTGCAGTTGCAGAGCCAGTCTCTTGCGTGGGTTTTTTTTGGTCTGCTTGTGTTAATGGGAACTGAATTTTCTCATTGCAATAGTGTCATGGCTCACACCTGCTCTCTACTTCCCCTGCAGTATGAATATTCCCCACTAGGTGAAGCTTACACTGCATACATCATTGGAAAGTCCTTCCTTGTGCCTGACTTTTTTGTATTGCAAAGCATGGGATGGGAAGCTGGCCTGAACCCATGGGGTGGGGAAGCTGTGGCCTGCCTGCCCAATGTTCCAGGCTATAAATTCCACTATCCCCAGTTACTGGCTATGCTAGGTGGGGCTGACTGGAGTTAAGAGTCTAAAAACATCTGAAGGACCACATATTCTCTACCCCTTTACCACCTGCAGAAAAACCTTCCTGATCCTTTTATAGCCTTTAGTAGAAAGAATCATGCATTTCATCCTGTTATCTTGGATGGCCCTGGCTCGAAGTGATATGTAACACAACATATACCCTTTCATCGCCTTAATGTGTTAGTATTCACTTCTATTTTGGTAATATAAAATCTGTACAGTTAAAAGAAAAAACAAGTTGTCCAACCTCTGAACCAAGTATGAAGCTGATTGTGCACAAGACCACCTTCTTGCCTTGAGAGAGCTATTATAGCTAGGCACTGGGCAGACCTCTGGTTGTTCAACAGGGGTATGTGAGTACATATAGGCAGAAGACTGTTTAAACACAATGCAGCCTTAGTTCCTGTTCTCTTTTGGAATTACCAGGACTGTGTATGTCCCCACATTCCATCTCATAACTCAAAACACTTAGTTTTTCAGAGGGCTGACCTCCTGTATAATAGCAGTATGGGAACCACTCCCCAGTCAACATGATCACACCTACAGAGTGAAAGAGTATTATACTTGCCCTGCCCCGTGATTATTCTTTGTATAGGATGGAGTGACCACCCTCACAACTAGGTGGGCGAAGAGAACTTATGAAGACAGCTAGCCTTGCAGAAAGTGAGACTTTCTAAGGCTGTCACTGTAGACGGTGCTTTTGGTGCAAACCCAGACCCTTAATAATCCGTTCCCCAACCCCAACACTTGACTCGCCTCAGATTTAGAAGAGGCAAGTGACACATTGGCATAATGAGGAAATCCACATCAAGATGTGGCTCTAGCTGATCTTAAAAGGCAGCTAGACAAACTCATGAGGGACAGCCCTGTCTCCAGCTACTTAAATGAAGGTGCCACGTAGTTTTCATGCAGCTGGGGCAGCCTGCCTCCAAAGACAAATTACTGAGTGGGAGCCAACCAGAAAGCTGCTACCTTCATGCAGCCTCCTTGTGGACTTCTCAGAAGCATCTGATTATGCAAAATGCGGTGCTGAACTAGAGACATTGGTGCAAATCAAGCAATTACTACTTGCATTCACAAAGTGCTTTCATAGAGGAGACTGTATAATAAGCTTTATTAAATATGACCAGGTACATTCAGTCTGTAGTGTTTGTGCTTCGTGATAGCCAGATGTGGTCAAGTCTGAGAACCAGAACAGGTAGTGCTTGAAAGAGGAGGGTTGGTTTCAAGTTTCTCCGCCATTTTTGCCAGTGTGAAGCACAGAGGATATTATACGAAAACATTTTACTATGAGAGAAGTGCATCTTCCATACGAACCCCCCTTGGGTTCAGGCTACACCTGTTCCGTACAGTGACATTTAACTACAACTGTTGCCATCAGGTTCAGTTGCTCACCGGCGGAGCTGGTGCAGGTAGTCTGCAGTTCCCATTCCACTTTTTTTCTTCTTGTAGTGGGAAGCAGTATAGTGGCTGGTTTGATCAGCTGCATCTATCTCCTTATTGCTGTTGCTGCAGCCATCAACATCAGCACATGATGTGGTGCGGTCTTCAATCCTATAGGAGAACAAAGGCACCCATTAAGAAATGGAGTAGGATGTTATCTCTTCTGGAGAAGTAAGCAATATGTACAGGCAATAAGAAGAGAATTGCCATGGTGTCTTTCTACAAGTAAAGGAGGAAAGAATTTACAGGTGTGGCTACTCTTGCAGTTGAAAGTTATCTTGCTAGTTTGTGAGAAGCACACTTGCTCTCCTTTTCCTCTAGATCAGCAGTAGTGCCCAATTCTCAGCCCCAGCCATATGAGCAATGATCAGAGGTGAAGAAAGCTATACAGTGGTACCTTGGGTTACATACGCTTCAGGTTACATACGCTTCAGGTTACAGACTCTGCTAACCCAGAAATAGTACCTTGGGTTAAGAACTTTGCTTCAGAATGAGAACAGAAATCGTGCTCCCGCGGCGCAGTGGCAGCAGGAGGCCCCATTAGCTAAAGTGGTGCTTCAGGTTAAGAATGGACCTCCAGAACGAATTAAGTACTTAACCCGAGGTACCACTGTAGTCTAGCAACATCTGGTTGGCCACAGGTTCCCAAACCCTGCTGATCTAGCTGTCTTTGTATCCTCCATGTTTAAAAATTTTAAAATTCTGTTCAAAGGGAGAATAAATTGTGTGAACTGTACAAATAATGCAAATGAATTACATTTACATGTTTACTTACTCTGCATACATAAATTCTGCTTCTGTTAATGATGAGTAGAGGGCAGGAACTAGAGAAAGCTTTGCCCCTCTGGTTTCTGAAACTTCACATTACCCACATACTTTTGCATCTATATTTTCAGCTGTAACAGCTACAACTTGCATAAGCTGAAAGCTGAGGTTGGTAAGAGGCTAAACTCTGTACCTGTCAGCAGATTCTGTTTACATGCTATGCCTGAGTACAATACAAAGTACCTTTGCTCCAGTTTTGAACACACTGCAATATAACCAATGAACACAGTTTTAAGCAAAGGATGCTCTAAGTCGTGGCTTTATTAAGAGACTACTGTTGATGACGTATGGCCATAACTATTTTACATCTGCACAACAGCATTAGGAGCAGGTAACACCAGCTGCTTAGGAAGAGCTCTGAGGATGAGGCTGCATTCACATTATAAAGTGGAATCATAGTGCTTTAAATGTAAACAGTCATGTCTTCCCCCCCCAAAAATTATAGGAACTGCACTTTACTAAGGGTACTGAGAGTTGTAAGGAAGTCCCTGTGTTCCCCCCAGAGCAATTTAACAAGCAATCCCTTGTCACAGGTAACTCCTAAGAACTATAGTTCTGTAAAGGGAACAAGGACCTCTAACAATTCTCAGCATCCTTAAACTACAACTCCCAGAATTCTTTGGTGGAAGCCATGACGGTTTAATAGAGCTTTATGGTGTGAATGTGACCCGACTTGAGGTACAGTAGCTGGCCAAAAGTATACAAACTAGCAATTTATACAATACATCTGTAGGTAGGAAGTTACTGGTTTTAGGTAGAGATCTACTGCTTACTCCAGGAGTTGAGAACCTGAAGTCCTCCAGATGTTGCTGAAGAAAACCTGTTATCTCTTATCATTGGCCATGCTAGCTAAGACAAATGGAAATTAAGAGTCCAATGAGATTTGAAGGGCCATTGCTGGCCTACAACCTGCTGTTGCAGAAACAGCAGGGGAGAGGGGATCTTTGTGGCTTTATTGTTAGATGGTGAGTGCAAGAGCTGTAGAAGCAGGGTGGCATGAACATGGAGACCATACCGTAAGCGGCTGAAGTGTTGGAGCTCTAGGAGTCTGGTGGCACCACTCATTTCTGAAGGAGGTCTCAGGTGTGATCTCAGCCTCAGCTTTCTCTGCCTCCTTCGGAGCTGTTGCAAGGCGTGAGCAATGCACCGGCTCCCTGCACATTCCCAGACCAGCTGGGCTCTCTCCTCGGCTTGGGCATCCCCACTGCTGCGGAAGAGGCGGCGCAACTGCAACAGCCCCACCCCCTGAAAGATGTTGGCAGATGCTCTCTTGCGAGTGCAGGCTTTGGGGGTCTGGTGCTGTGGCAAGTCACAGGCAATAGAGGCTGGGGTACCCATGATGCTAGGGTCCCTCCACTCTGTATCTGAAGGTGGTTCTGTGAAAGAGAGAGGAAATAGGGTGAAACAGCAGAATGACTAATCCTGCCAACCATTGCTATTCCCCTGCCGCCCTCAACTTCACCTATGCCTGCCTACCTGGGAGCAGATGTGTAAGACACAGTCATGCCTCAAGGCATCCATCCTTTTTGCCAACCCAACTTATCTGCCACCACCTCTTACAGAAGGAATTGGGATTCCTATTCTGCAGCTAACTCCTGGCCCTTGAGGATGTGTAGGCCATCAGAAAGAGAGCACCTCCATTTTCCTAAGCAAGCCTCTGAGCTCCCCCAACACCATCCAGATGGTGGTTTAATTCTCTGGCAGCAGAGTATTAAGCCAGGTCTCTGCTTGCTCAGTACAGGTGTGCTCAAGTTGGGAGGAGCTACATACCAGAAAACAGCTCCAGGCTAAAAGCCGGTTTGCATGCACGGAAATTCCACAGAAGCTGGGACGAGTGCCAGGGTGGGGCCATATGGGGCAACAGCTCACATTCTTGCAGTCAAGCAAAAGGGCTGGCACTTGTCTTCTCCCAGCAGCCTCCCATGCCTTGATGTCTCTTATGGTAGAGAAAGCCTAGGGACAGCATTTAATTCCCAAAGGGAGCCTGATGACCCACTTGCCCAAATATGAGCTACAGGTTAACTCTGGAAAGCTTAGACGATGCAAGCTAACCCAGCAGTGTCCACTCCTCACAGCTGGAGCCTTGCTTGCCAGCTGGCCAGATGATCCCAATGAATCATGGTGTTCAAGCCATGAGATGGGCACGCGGGAGCCGAAGAGACGAGCCAATACGTCAGTTCCCGGGAGCTAAGGGTGCACTTTTATATCGCTCCGAAAATGGCATTATACATACGCAGCATGCATATTTGTCCCTCAGCCCGGTTGCTGTGCAGGAACCGATATTGGAACTGGATGGAAAGAGAGAGCTGATGTTGACTTGAACCACGGGGAGACGCAAAATTGAATCTCCGTGCTCAGCAAGGAGATAACTAACTGCGTGACAACGGGCCAGGGTCTCAGCCTAGGCTACCTTACCGGGATGTTGGGAGGATAACTCCCAAGTATGCACACCTCAGCTCGTTTGCATTACAGTATTATTATCCCCAAATAATAATCCACGCGGAGCCCTGGGAGATCTAGGGCACGTTACACTGTCCATCTAACCTTCCCCACAGAGTCATTCTGAACTTCTTCGAGCAAAAGCATGATGTCAAGGGAACAAAAGGGAGCCCAGCAAAAAATTATTCTGGTTTGTGCTGCCCCAAGATATTGGCAAGGATTGTTCCCTGTCCAGCCGAGCGAGGAACCACGTCCCTTCCCCCACTCGGGGGAATCTGGCATTTTACAGCAACAGATCGAGGCCGATGCCCAGACCTGAGTGGATTCGGGCTCCTCGGACAGGTAAGTCACAGACCTGGCGGCTGCTGTCGTCCTTGAGGCCACGGGTCTCTCGAAGGCTCCTGGAGACCCGCCAGGGCGGGCGGTTCCCCTGCTCTCGCCTTGCCTCTCCCCAAGCCGATTCCCGTCATTCGCAGGCTCACGCGGCGAAGATTCCTTTGTCCATTGAAGAGCGCAGGCAACCTGCATCTCAGCCAATCGGCTTCATCTGCCTCTTAACTCCAAGGTTCTAAATCCGAACTCCGAAGATAAGCAAGGCAGCCAATAGGGTGGGGAGGAGGCGGGGCTCCGCTGTCCCCGCTGGTAACGCGTGGCAGGCGGCGTTCTTGACGTCACTGGGAAGGGCGTTAGCCTGCAAGGAGAAAGAGGGGCGTTGCTTTTTCCTGCTGTGGTTGACTGACAGGGACGGCGGGGTGTGTTTGTGTGTTTTGTCCACAGGCACAGAGGCGTCTGCCTTTCCTTAGTCTGAACCTAATTCCAGCAAAGAGTTAATTGGCCCTCTGAGAAACCCGATCGTGCCATGTCACCGGCGTGGAGGCTTAATCTTTATCCTATCCTCTCCCCAGCCCCACTTTATTTTCTGCTTGTTTTCCTTCAGTGGCTCGCTCGCGCCGAATTCTTTCTTTGCAAATAAAGGGTCAGGACGGAGTATCTGGTTCTGGCAGGGCAGGGAGTGGAGGTCCGCAGGGGAGCGAAGCACGATCGGCCTCCCTGACAGCAACCTGAAAAATAGGACTTGCTGCTGGAAAGGATCGCTAGCCTGACCCCGTAACGTCTGGCTTCTCAGACCACTTCGGCAACCTGCTCGCCTTTGCCTGTCAGGGCAATTACGGACCTGTCTGCCAAGGCAGCAGGCGAGAAAGGGTTTGGAGCGTGCCCATGGGCGTAGCCAGGATTTTGGGGGGGGTAGAACCTAAGTTAGCTAGGTATTTTTATTGATGGGGGGGGCTGCTCTTCCCTGCCCCCCCCCCGGCTACGCCCTTCAACGTGCCTATTCCGCTCTACTGAGCCACGCAAAGTAGTCGCAGCCAGACACGTGCTAAGGGTCGACGTGGAGGGAAGGCGCGGGCTCCACAGCCAGCTCCTGCTGCGTGCCAGGAAGCCAGAGCCCTCAGGCATGAATTTTTGCCGCCGTGTTCTCTGGGAAGTATGTAGAAAGATGCCATGAGATTTGACTTGCCCTTTGATCCCCAAGAAGACGCACACTGAGATGTAATTTTGCAAACTTGCCATAGAGAAAAAAGGGATCCGGGTTAAATGAATGCCCTGTTTTCATTTAGACCTCTGCACCCCTTTCCATGGACAGTCGCATCCACTCAGGATACAATGTCACATGGGAAAATTGCACAAGTGTGTATCTTGCTGTAGTTCCAAGCTGAAGAATGCGTCAGCACAAGCAAGAGCTTCCAAATGTGCAATAGTGGAAAAATACATATTTAAATGAATTTCTGAAAAACAACTGAGTGGAATGTAAACTTTTTCCTAGAGAATACCATGTGAGAGAGAAGTGGTGCTGTGAAACTTAAAA
This sequence comes from Podarcis tiliguerta, assembly GCF_965153285.1. Taxonomy (NCBI): domain Eukaryota; kingdom Metazoa; phylum Chordata; class Lepidosauria; order Squamata; family Lacertidae; genus Podarcis; species Podarcis tiliguerta. Next base: position 41,308,501 of record NC_139538.1, on the reverse strand, counting down.
TCCTGCATGTCACACAGAAATCATTGCCTGCAGCATCTTATGAAAGTCAAGAGACCCACTAAGATCAAAATTAGAGTGATTTCAATAATGGATCCTTTATATGTGAGTTGACAACCTTCCTTTTGGAACATTCAACCCTGCTAGAGGACAAGCTGGTTTGAACCTGTTTAGGAGAGGTCTTGACATTGATTCATTCATGTATGACATATCTTGGTCACCTATTCATCCTGTCCTCTGGGCAGCTCACAGCAGTTTTAAAATAAAGCCAGGTCTCTAAAGACAAAGAGTGAAGTTTACAGGCACAGGCCTGTAAGTTGTTTCCAGATAAGGAAACAACTTATCCATTTAAAGCCTCCTAAGTTTTTTATTTTTATATTCACAAGTTAAATCAGGAGTGTGGAAAGAAATACAACTGTTTTTTTCCTGATCTCCTCTGCCTCTTTAGAACATAGAAAGAAAATTGACCTGAGTTCTGACATCCAAGATGAGAACAGGCTGGAGTTTGTTTGCACCATCTAGTGGTGCTGGCCAGGACCTGGGCTACCAGAAGAGTCAATACAATGCAAAGTTTTGAGGCTGTGTATGTGCCATACACTTCAAGCACTTTACCCCCTTCTGAATCCTGGGAACTGTGGCTGAGAATGGGAAGTAAGGATCCTGAGAATTGTAGCTCTGTGAGGGACAAACTATAGTTCCCAATCACCTTATGGGGGGATGGGGACGGAAATGTGCTTTAAATGTATGGTGTGCTTTAAATGCATGATGCCTATGCAGCCAATGTGCCCAAACCCATCTCCTGCAAGGGAGAGGCAAAACTCTGTGCCTGCAGGGCCCACATGCTGAGGCAACCTTTCTGCTTAGGAAGAACTGTTGGCTGAAACAGTACATAGTGTGTAGCTGAGGAAACTGTGATGCTAAAGCAGCCAGTTTTAATGGGTGTTTTGAGAGCTCTGGGCTTGGGACTGCAGGGGCGTGAAGGAGAGAGGAGTGAGGAGTTAGCAGAAGGATGGAGAAAGAGAACCACCCAGAGAAGAGGAGGGGCAAGGGGGGAACAGGGAGGGACAGAGCCGGGAAGCTGAGAGGCCCCTGCACAGGAAAGTCCATTGAGCTGCAGATGTTTGGCAGCTGCAGACAGAGGAAGTGCCTGAGAGGGGGGTGAAGTTCGCTGGGCTCCAGAAGACAGAACTGGACGGGACAGAAGCGCCTGGAGGCCGCAGTCTTGCAGCATGGCTCTTCCACCACCTCCGTCCTCCCCTCCACCGCCTTGCCCGCAGTCGAGAGAGACTCTGAGTCTGAACAGGCCCTTCTTGAGAAGTCTGCTGGGAGTGCTGCGCATTGCCCAGCTGCTGACGGGGGCTGTCTGCTGGGTGACTTTAGCAGCGCACAAGTATGAAGGAGCCACCTACTTTGCGGTCTTTGCAGCGGTCCTGTTGTGGTTGCTCACCTTGGCGCTCTTTGGGCTCAGCCTGCTGGGCCGCTGGTCTCTGGTGCCGGTGCTGGGGACCCGCTGGCTTATGACGAACCTAATGCACGATCTGTTGCTTGGGGTTATTCTCTCTGCAGCTGCTGCAGGCATCCTGAGCCAGAAGGCACAGAGTTTCAGCTACTGCAACCTGCCAGGCTACATGTGGCCCTGCAGTTACAAAGCCTACCTGACTGCTGCCGTCTTTGCAGGTATCACTGCCTTCTTTTACCTAATTTCAGGACTTTACTGCCTGGTACGACATTTCCAGGGGCACAAGGATATCTGAGAGATGCAAGAAGGTAGGCTGATGGGCAGGGATGGACAGACCCTTCTTCAACCAGATGGACAAGCCTTGTACACATACAGTCCCCACAGACTGCTCCTTGTTCCAGATTCATCGTTGCCTTCCTGATGGAGAGAAGAAAACTTCAATAGACTTTATTGGGAGAGGGGGAATAATCCCCTATGTCCATGGTACTGATGGATGCTCTATACCCTTCATCAACGGATGGACGCATGCTTTCATGACCCAGAAGCTAGAAATGGTATATCCTTCAGATTAAACGTGGGAGCCAGATTGTGGGTCTTCCCCGTTTCTTTTCTTCCTTCACTTGGTAGGTGGGTCTCTGGGGGTCCAGAAAGGTTTGGCCTGGTCTATGATTCCAGAATATGTGGTTGACATAAGGTCCCCTGGAAGCCCTTGATCATTCAGTGTTACTCATAATCCTTATAGGAGCAGATTTAATTTAGTTTGTAGTGTTTGTCCATATGTTTTTATGCCATATACATAAGATCTCATCCTCTCACATTTAATTAATGTTTAGTAATACTGAATATCCACCCTTTAGGGTGCTCTGTTGGGATATTATTAATATTATCCCATTTCAGAAGTTATATAAGCATAAGCTTAGAAACCACCCCCAAAAGCTTCCATTGCATTCTTTTCTTCCTCCATAGCATTCTGTTTTTAATCAGATATTTATAAATGATGGTTCTTAGTAACTTTTTATTTTAGATATGACCCTGATGTGGACATTGTGACATTTATAGCATAGCATAACTCCAGTAACCAGTTTTTACTTTTTAAAAATGGATGTGTTGAGGCTCATGTCTTTTGGATATTTGCACTCCCTAACCTGTATTTCCTAAATGTGGGGCATTGGCTTTGCTGATTAAAGCAAGAGGCACATTCTCTTTGCTTTTGCTCAGATGAAGTTTCTTTGTTCTTACTATTAGATATGTAAGCTAAATACTGACACCAACAATGGGATCCAGAGCTGAGCTCATGAGTCCATTTCTGAGGCCTGGCAATCCCTAGCTCAAATTACACACACTGTGCCCATAAATGTCACTCTTGTAACTTCCTGAATTAATTAATGCTTCAGTTCCTTGAAATCTTCTTGAGCCATTGCCTCATATTTGAGCAAGCCACCCCACAAACCAATTGGTCATAAATAATAGGAAACATTGGAGAGTTCTGCAACAGGTTATGTAGTGATGGAACAAAAGAGGCCAGAGAGCAGGGCCCTCTCACAGAAATTGGAGTGAGGTGCTGGTCATCATCTGAGGCCAGGATTGGAATCCAGGTGGATCATAGATGTGAATCTACCCAGTGTGGCTCTATATGAGGTTGGGGCCAAACCTTGATATTTGGTATCTTTAGGAGGCAAGTACTTGGATATTACCATAGTTCTGTGATCTGCAAAGACTTCATAAAGATACCCAAATTCAGGTTCCTGCTGAAGAAGACTAATAGTGTGTGTGTGAGAGAGAGCTACCAGATTCCAGACTGTTCTTAGCCCCTTTTATGGCAGGGTCTGTATCCTCCTGCTCCCATCATATCCCAGAGAAGGAGGCATATTTTATTCTGCATGAAACATCAAGATAAATCCTACCCTGGATGGGGGAAAGAATTGAAAGAGAACCCCAGGGTAAAAATTTGCAGACAGGCACTGCAGCTGAATGGTCGACCGTGGAGGAAATGTAATTACTGCAAAAGCTGGCTCTGGGCCGGAAAAGGGGAGGAAAATATTTCTATGGCAACTGTGAAGAGAAACAGTTACATCACATGGAAGACTTCTAACAGGGTCAGGGTGCAGAGTGCCCAAATTCCCCGTGCTTAGCAGGGAAACAGGATCCAGTGCTGTCGGTTACTACTCCTGCATGTCTCATGACTTTACATGAAATATAAGAATGTGACAGCACTAACCATACAAACCTTGGAACTAGGATCAACCCCCAGTTGCTACCATGTAAACTGAAGGTTTCATCATGCTCACGGATTGTCACACATTGGATTTCACCACCACTGGATTTCTGTCTCTGAAATATAGAAGTGCCTTGGATAAGAGACCCCTGCACCCCTTTGACTTCTACTGTTTGTCTAATTGTGCTAAACTCCCAGAGCAGCTACCACAGCTATCTTTCGCTAAGATGCTACATTTAATGTGCCTATATATCCCTACCTTTTTTCAAATGGTAGGAATAGGATCATTCTTGTTGGAGCCTCTTTTCCCTGTGATAAATGGACCCTATTCCAGCAACACCAAATGAAAAAGCCCACTTCAACCATGCTTAAGAAATCATATCTCAGAGTGGACTGCAGGAGTTTCCAAAAAACCCTTGGCCTCCAACCTCTGGACATTCCTGACTTTCTTCCTTCTATTCTACATGTAATAAAAACCTTGCTCCCCAGCTGTTTTCATCTTCATTAATGTACTCTGCCAAGGGTATTTACTGAACATTTATTTACTTGCACAGAGATTACATAGAGGTTATACATTTCCAAATTTGTTTGTAGGAAGGTCACGACAATGAGCATCCTATCTGTTTTGGTTGCATGGAAATTATGTGTGGTATTCAATGAAGTTTTATGCGGAGTAGACCCATTGGAATTAATGGACCTACTTTTCCATGTTCATTATTTTTATTGGGTCTACTCTGAGTAAAACTTAAATAACACCCTATATGTCTTCTCATCAGTCATCATCTCACACTTTTTAATGCATTTTCCTGTTGCTTTCCCAGCCACAGAAGTTTTGTTTTTTAAAGTGAATTTGTTGTGCCAGGTCCCTTTAATTGCACAAACCTAAATTTATGGTGTGTATTTTTCTCCAAAATAGTGACACCAATGCTTTATCTAGCTCAGCATTCAATCTGACAAAAGTGGCTAATGAATACCATAGGGACATTCATAAACAAAGCATAACTGTGATATCCATCACCTATTTTATGGCTCCCTGCAGCATCAGAATAGAAAAGATCCCCTGTATCTTCCCCCTTTTCCTATTCTCTCTCTCTGGATTTGAAGGTTGTAGGTTTTTCTCCTGGGCCAGACCCTTTTTACTTCTCACTGCTGATCCTTGCTCACTCAACCTTACACCTATCACATGCCCTGCCCTTTGACTGTGTGTTCCAGGCACCACAAGATACCAATTTCATTGTCACCAACCCAGCTATGTGTGTGTGTGTGTGTTTTAAGAAAGCCGTCAGAGCAAACCTGGAGATGTGCTGCAGTGTATTTCACAACTCTCTTGCTACTAATTTACTCAGAGATATTGATTTTCTTATCTCTGTTACTCCATTTTAAGCAAGCAAAGGGCAATTATTCCATTGATGCTGTGCTATCGTCATCTATCAAGATGACGTCAGGGACCTTTTGAATATGAAACGGTCACATAATATGTAAGTTATAGGTACAGTACCAGGGCCCTGGCTGCTAGCCAGTCATGAACATGGAAGGTTATTCTATGTATCTAAAGCAGGGATGTGTGGACAGATGTTGTTGGACTTGTGTCCCATCAGTGCCAGCCAAAGTATGGCTGATGGTCAGGGTTGATAGCTTGGTAGTTCAGCAACAGCCACAGATTCTCCAGCCTTGATCTAAAGGGTTGATAAAGTATGTGGTTTCCTACAAATTCAGGGCATTCATTACTCTTGAAATGATTTATTTTAAGTAGGCAGAAGTTTGGAATCCCTATCTCACTTCCCTATCTCCCACTCAATCTGAACCCTATCTCTCAACTCAAATCAAGCCTTATCTCTCATCTCAAATCAAGCCCTGTCTAACTCTCTCCCTCAGAAACTGCTCCTTTTATTCCCCCTCCAAAGTGCTGCTCCTCTCCCCTCTGTGGCTAGCTGACTCTGTGGCTAGCTGTCAATCAGCGAGAGGCTCCAGCACTCTGCTGGAATTTCCGAGGGACTGCATCACCAGACTCTGGTCTGGCTCTGCTGTCCGTCACAGAGAGGAACAGCTTACTGGAGCCACATTGAGGCATTATTTGGTTCCATACTCCAGTTGCTATATTGGGATATGAGACTGGACAAGCAGATAATGCAACAGCAGCCCTGGTTTGGATTATCTGTCCACTTCACAGTCAGCCATCATGTCTGGCAAAAGGTGCTCTCTATCTAGGGAGTTCTCTGAATCACACCAGCCTATGCTGCTGCAGCGGCAGAAGTCCATGATGTAAGACCCCTCATCATCTCAAAACAAGCACAAGCTGGTTATGAGCCAATATGAGGTTTAAATCCTGGCCCTTCCAGGAATCCACAAACCCGTAATGACTTTGCTGATTACCTGCCAGCCAGTTTAAAGAAGAATGGGGAATTTTTGAATTTGAGAATAGAGAAGCAGGGCAGCCTGCGAGTCAAAACAGACAGAGAATGAGTAGTCCTAAATACAGGGCACTGTATCTCCTTCAGCTGTTGGATACTCAAGAGGTCATTGCATCCCTTTTGGGGGTAGATAGAGGGAAACACTGAGAGGTGAAGGGGTATAAGGCAGGAAAGGTGTTGGCTGTTTATTGGATCAATTTTTGGAGCGGTGTCTACAATTGTTTTTGGAAGAAGAAGAAGAGTTTGGATTTGATATCCTGCCTTTCACTCCCCTTCAGGAGTCTCAAAGTGGCTAACATTCTCCTTTCCCTTCCTCCCCCACAACAAACACTCTGTGAAGTGAGTGGGGCTGAGAGACTTCAGAGAAGTGTGACTAACCCAAGGTTATCCAGCAGCTGCATGTGGAGGAGCGGAGATGCGAACCCGGTTCCCCAGATTATGAGGCTACCGCTCTTAACCACTACACCACACTGGTGTTAGTGAGCCTTAGAGATGCTTTAGAGAGCCTTAGAGATCAGGTTTCTGGAGTCAAAGTCATTCTCTGAATAAAATTCTGTGAACACTGGAACAAGAGGTTGCAGTCAGGGTAACAGCCTTATTAAAGAAATCACTCAATTGTCAGCCACCAAGGTTGTATCCACAATCCTCTATACTCCCAGTAGCAAAGCAGAAAACAAAACAGTAACACAAAGAGTAACACAAAACAGAAACCAAAGGTAGCACAGCAACAGCAATTCATCAATCACAGCATTGTGCACCAATGCCTCACATTACTCACACATGGAAGGCACCAATCAACACATGACAATGGCAGAACAATTTCATGGCATTGCCCTAATCATTGTAGACTCCCACTACTTATACAACACCTTAGTCGTCCACTAGGTCGCTGCTACCTCATCAGGTACTGTGGCACAATTAAGAGGAGTGTAGAGTCAAATACATACAGACACAAGCTTCAGACTCCCCCCCCCCCCCCCAGAGAGCAGTTTGCATCCTACTCACAGTAACCCGTCTTTTGCTAGGCAAACAGACAGGCCCAGACATGGAAAGGCTGACATTCCGATCCCAACAGTCAGCCAGTTCCCTGGTCAATTCAGTAGGAAGCATGCATTGAGAACCCACAGGCGCCCCAGGAAAAGGGATTTCAGTCTCACAGACAGCAAATTGCTCCCACCTAGAGAATCATCAGAACACTCTGGATAGCATTGTTGGAGGAGGAGAAGCCAGGACTCATGGTGTTTTGTTTGGGAACCATAGCGCGACTCCCAAACAACATGGGTTTCTCATGTGTAAGTTCAAACCCTGGACAAAGTATCTCAACTTTTAAGTGCCAACTTTTAAATGCCTGCTGATTTTTTTTTTATTCTCCCAGGCCTATGCAGGCAATTAATAATACACCTTTCAACAAAGGTTAACTTTTGTCTCTTGTTAACTTGTTAAAATGGTTTTTATTGTTTAGTTTTACGTTTTATTGCATCTTCTAAGATAGTGCATGCCACCCCTGGTATTATATGTAATATTAGTACAAATAACCACAATGAGTTTATTTCTTTCATTTAAAAAATTGCTACCCAATTAATCAGGGGCACATTTTAACTGATTACTGCATTTTTATAAGTTAAACTAACTAATCTACCAAACCTGGCAGCATTAGTGTGGTGCTCTTCTGATGGTAAACACACCCACTGCTACTGAAAACTGGCTATGTTACAAGGTAAGCTGGCAATCCAATCCCTGATTCTGACACCCATTATACACCAAGCTTGTTCTTCCAAGAGCTGCCACCTACCTACCTACCTACCTACCTATGGGAAGTGCCAACTGGCTAAAGCCCAGATCCAACTCCTTTTCCAAGCACTTCAAAACTTGTGCCTGTGCTGATCAGTTCCTGTTGCTAGACAGCAAGAACATTTTCCACACAAAGCAACAAGTTTGCTTCAGATCAATAACATTCCTTAGCCACACAGCACTTTAGTTCAGCTGTGACAAAACATATTCATACTGCAGATGTAAAGTGCTTAGAACCAGTTCCCTCAAAGAACAGGAGTTCCTAGGTTCAATACAAAAAAGTGAAACCAGCTTTAAATTTGTGGTGCAGGGTTATTTTGCTTCTCTTCTAGTTGCAGAAGGAAGCCTGAGAAACCCCACCCCAAACCACTGGAAATCCTTCTGAGATTTCACCAGACTTGTTTTCAAGCCTACTTTGTGAACTTCAAGTCTAAAATGTCCTTTTTACAATGGCCATTGTGCTCCTCAAGATGCTAAATTCTACAGTCAAAGCCATTTCTGTACTTGTGCAATGTAATCATGCAGTAACACATGCTCATAAATGTCTGCCTCTAGTTTAATAGTAGAGCCATGTTGGATAAATGCACACAGTGAATACAAAACCAAAAAGCACTGTGGGGGAAAAAGCAGTAGCAGACTGGCATTAGAGTGTGTGTGTGTGTGTGTGAGAGAGAGAGAGAGAGAGAGAGAGCGCATTGTAAAGAAATAACTTGAGGGAGGCAGTGTATTCTTAGGTAGTTTCAGATGCTCTCAGCTCAAAGTTGTACAGTGGTACCTCAGGTTACATACGCTTCAGGTTACAGACTCTGCTAACCCAGAAATAGTGCTTCAGGTTAAGAACTTTGCTTCAGGATGAGAACAGAAATCGTGCTCCGGTGGCACGGCAGCAGCAGGAGGACCCATTAGCTAAAGTGGTGCTTCAGGTTAAGAACAGTTTCAGGTTAAGTACAGACCTCCAGAACGAATTAAGTACTTAACCTGAGGTACCACAGTACATAGGTTATTTTTGCAGAAGCAGAATCCCACTGAGGTGCGAGCAGCTGCCTATTCCTGTTGTTGTCATCTTAGCAGAGATCAGTTATCGGATCTGGACAGCCACCTTGTGGGTTCTGAGTGAAATTGCACTTGAGAATGAGCATTCATTTGAGTTCCTTTTGTCCCCGTTTTGCACTTAAAGCATAATGTATGAAAGGGACCATTATATGCAACTTTATAGAATTTGTGTACATATAAAATTAGAAGATAAAGAGTAATAACCAGCCTGAAGAATTTGCCTGAATGAAATTTCATAGGACTCCATACACATGTTGCATTAGTTTTTATTCAAGGCAGCCACTTATTTCACTTGATAAAAAAGAATGGATGGGATGTATTGTCAAAGTATTTTAGCAGCAGCTTTATGCAGAGAATTAATCAGGTTTCTTTTTGGTGTATGGTACTGCTCCTGCAGGTCCTTAATAGCTGGCTTGAGGCTACCCAATTTAACAATCCATTTCCATTCTTTTGCTGGTGCAGATCTTTGCTTTTAGCTTCATATTTGAATTTGGAGTTCCTCCCTCCTGGAATCTCCCCTTGGACCATGAGTGTAGCTGGGGCGGGACAGCTGCCCCCCTAAATCAAATAAATCAATAAAAATACTTAACTGAGGTTCTGCCTCCCCTAACATAAAGCCTTCCCTCCCTAACATAAACCCTGCCTACGGCCATGTCTTGGACCACTGAAGCCTGCTTTGTGCCCCACAAGTCTGATCACAAAAATCACACCCTGTCACTGCACCATCTCCCAGGAGCATGTACAAAGCCATGCCATAGGCTCCCTGGGATACCATAACCTTCAGTGAATATTATGAGCTACTTAAGATCTTTTGAGACTTCAGGGCTGGTTAGTGCTAATTTCTGGACTTCAGCGAGTTCCTCTGGGAAGATTCAGGTCAGCCCAAGACATTTTGCTGTCTGAGGTGGAACAGCAATTGACCCGCACACCCAGGTCAAAGTGCATAGCATCCAAGGCAGGTCAAATTACAGAAGGGCCGTAGCTCAGTGGATGCATGCAGAAAGACAGGTTCAGTCCCTGGCATCTCAAGGCAGGGCTGGGCAAAGCTCCCTGCCTCAAATCCTAGAAAGTCAGTGCCAATCAGAGTGGGCAGAACGACTGGCGGAAAAAGCAGTTCAGAGACGGGGAAGGGACGAATCACTGAGCTTATAAAAAGCGGCCCGCGGCGAATAAGAAGTACGAAGGCTCCCATAGGCTGGCGGTGGGAGGCTCTTGCCCAATAGGAGCTGCAGCTTTTCCAGGAGAGGACGCGCGCGGCGGCGGCCGCTTCCCGCGCTTCTGATTGGCCGGCTGCCTCAGGTGGGCGGGTCAGGTCGCAGCTTCCCCGAAGCGTGCGCTGCGCAGCGGAGCTGAGGCACAGCCGGGTCCTTCTGCCCAGGAAGTGTCGGCGGCCGCGGCGGTGTTGGCGAGACGGGTGAGGTCGAGGTTGGACGTGGAAGGGGAGGCTCCGCCCTTTCGCCCTATTTGGGGCCGTAGGGTTTGTGGGCCGCTTGTGTAGAGGTAGGTGGGACGAGCCGGCGGCGCCTCCTCCTCCGGCGGAGCTCTGTGGCTGCCCCGCAAGCTGAGCGCTGGTTCCGCCGGAGCCTCCGGGGTGCAGCTCGTCAAGGGCTGAATTCCCGTTTTTCTTTTCTTTTCCGGGAAGGGGCTGCTGTGCCGCGATGTGCGGAAGTGCAGCAGATGAAGCTTACCCGGCGCTGGGAGGATCTGATAGAGAGCGCTTCACCTGCTGGATTTCTGCCTGCCATGGCGCAGGAGCCCCTCGGGGGTAGAGAGAAGAGGCTGGTCATTTTAACCTCCTTGTCTGGAGGAAGACATTTTGCCTGCCTCCCAAGTACTGAGCTAGCAGGCAGGAGCATCCCATGCTGTCCTGTTTTGCCCCTTTTGATTCACCCGGAGTGACCCAGGTAGTGACATTGCCAATATCAAATAAGTTGCAGAATATGATCTGGTCATTCCTCTCTCCACCTGAACGTGTTCCTCTCGTGTCGCAGATGCACCCCACATTCTTGGATGCTGTATTTTGAGTATCACTTAATGTGGGCTGCTTGTCCCTTGTCACCCTGGACCTATCCTGCTAGATTAGCTAAAGAGGATTACAAGAATGGATTCTCTCTGTGCCTTTGATGCATGTTTATGGATATATATTTTAATATGTGCTTGCAATTGTGGCTGTATAAAATAAATTATTAGGCCAGATTAATTAGCACAGACTGTCTGCATGCCTTTTGGTATATATGGCATAGGGTTACAGGGGATGTTTCCCCACCGTGATTCCCAGGTGGCTGCAGTTGTTGTTGTTGTTGTTTGCAAAAGGAGGAGATGCTTTTGAGGAGCTTCCCCATGGCTCTGCAGCTCTTGGGACAATTTGTGTGTTGGCTCTCCCTATCATGCAGGTTCTGGGGCCTCAGTGGGGCAAAAGTGACACCTGTTGCAGGTATCTGTTTCTCATGACTTGCCCAGTCATAGTGAATGCAGTTCCTTTGCATGGGGGGATGTGAGCCCTGCCCTTTCCAAAGGTCATCTCTGTTGTTTCCTTCACACTAGGGGTGGGGAAGAGTTGACTATTTTTATTGTTCTTTTTTGTGTTCCTCTCAACCTTCACATCTACAGTATGCAGGTTCCAGAGCGTGAGAGTGGAGCGACCACAGGGAATGGACTGGACAGCCCCACGGCTTCCGATTCCCAACCAGTTTCTCCTTTGCCACCCAAGCCCCCTTCCTTGGATCTCTTCAATCTAGTAGTATCCTACAAGCGACTGGAGCTGTACTTGGAACCACTGCAGGATATTGCGGAAGGGGTGTGGTTCCTCCTCAGGTTGGTGCCCAACTACTTAGTTGCACCTTGTGGGTGATGGTTGTGGTGGAGCTAGAGAAATTTTTGTTGTTGTCTCCTGCCATGTTGGAGGGCAGAAAAGCACAGGCTCTTTGGGAGTCTCACTTTTGCAAGTGGGAGAAAAAAGAGAGAAGATGAAGAGTCCTGGCCAAATACTTAATTCCACTTGTTCTAAGAGACACCAAGCATTCAGCATGGGAAACGCTGTGTGCAGTTGGGCTTAAACAAGATATGCTGCTGCATTTGTGACTTGGCTAGTGTCTGTGGCTGATTACAACATTCCCCCATTTTAAAAAATACCCTACCCTTACCTTGCTTTTGTCTTCATTCAATCTAATTTGATTTCTTATTTATATACCGTTTTTCTGTGCTCAAGGTAAGTTAATGTACTCCATGACCCGAGACTTAAACTTAGGCTTGCCCTTTCCATCTCCACCATTCTCATGTTCATACTTCATTTGTACAGCTAAATATCCTTTTGGCGTGGCAATAAATGCTTGATCATGTATGTTTCACAGCTGGCAGATGCCTCTCTGCTCCCTCCTTACTTGCCTGGGCCTCAACTTTCTGCTGCTGACTCTTAGTGAAGGTGAGAAATGTTGGACCTTTGTGCTGGGGACTCAATAGGCCTCCTTTCAGGTATGATGTGAGCCTTGGGGGATTGATCCTGTGGGGAATAGAATATGTTATTGGAGGCAGATTATGAGGGCTAGCAGAACCAATTGTGAGAGGTAGTAAGGAAATGGAGTGACTGGCAGACAGATGGGCCTCCTTTCAGGTGGTTTATGGGGTACTACATAGGAAGCTGCCTTATATCAAGTCAGACCATTGGTATGTCACACTCATTATTGTTGACAGTGACTGGCAGCAGTTTTCCAGGTGTTGAGAAAGAAGACATTCCCTCTCCTACCTGGAGATACCAGGGATTGAAACTGGGACCTTCTGTGTTCAAAGCAAACACTCTACCACTGAGCTATAGGTGATAGTGGTACAGGTGTGTTGTGACTGGCCAAACAGTGGGGTGGTAAAATGATCTCTGCATCTATTCCACCTTTCATTCCAGCTGCGTGGTATGGGCTTTGCGTCCTGCTGGTCTCGGTGCCAGCCTTGCTGGGCTACCTGCAGGAGACATGCCGCATCCGTCTGAGTGAAGAAGAGCTGGCACGTCGTAGGTACCACAGTGTGCGGCGTGAGGATGTGAGGAAAGTTCAGCTTGCACGACATGAGGCTGTGGCTGAAGTGAAGGGCTTGTAAGTGCTCTCAGGGAAGGATGGAGAAAATGTGTTGACCCGTAGGTGGGTCCCTTTGAAGTATGTGATTGGAAGGATGCTTCTTGGGCTTCTTGTTCACACTACACATTTTTTTTCCTGATGGTGAATATTGCAGTCATTCTGAATCCGCTGGGCTTAATAGTCAACCTGTTGCAAGATCGAGATTTCCACCTCGTCATTGTGTTTTTCTCTTGTTTGATTTTTGTAACCATTTTTCTGTATTTTGTGTGGATATTTCCATTGTAGATAAGTAATGTGCAATTGTGCAACCCTGAATAATGGGAGCAATTTAGCCTGCACAACTAATTTAGTGACCTTTCTGTGTCACAGTTTGTGTGGTATTCCACCATTCCCCTTCTTTTGTCTTCTATGATTCCAGCCTCTTCACTTACAATGTCTTTTTCATTTATTTTTGACCAGCTGATTTTTCCTTTTGAGTTTTTATTTCTCCCAATCATTTGTGTGTGTTTTTTAACACAAGGATATTTCAGGTGCACAACTACATAGCTCTGAAGCTGTGCCCAGTAGGGCACAATAATCCATTTCTTCTTCTGCTTCTTCTTCTTCAACCATGCACTTGTGCACTTGAAGAGCTGTGCACAACTGCGCAGAGTTGATCTTTTAATGTTTAAGTAAACAGCTGCACAGGCACTAGCACAGGCCAGTGTGTGTCATGGAGGCTTTTTTGGGGGTTGGCAGACAGTATCTTCCCAAATGGACCCTATCACGGATACTGCCCACAGCATTCTAACAAATGCATTACGCAGTTGGCCAGCAACACAGGCATTTGTGTCAAATCTTAGTGGTTGAGGGGGAAGGTTGGGACTATATTTCAGGATAGTCCATATGCTATTGCAGGTGCTAACCATTTCATCATTGCTGTGGGGCAATAATTGTGTCATGACTGGGGGGAATATAATTGCACAGTAATGTTGCGTGTGTGGAAGATGGTGGTGACCCCACTTTTAAGAAACTCTGGGAGAGCAGTGCTGACTCCTCCTCTAGATTAGCTACCTTCCAAGGTGCTTTACTGCACTACTGCCGTTCACCCTTTGGGGGCATTGCACACCCTTGCTAGTTGGGAGTGTGGCTCTAGGAGGAAGAGTTACTAAGCATTTACATGACTCTCCTGCCCATGCCGCAAAGTATGCATCCTCCTTCCAGGACAGTGGATCGATTTCAATCACCAGGCAAGAAGCCTCATTTTTAAATCATTGATTTTAATCAACTTTTCCATTTGTACAGTTATTTTCCCCAAGAAATGGGTGTTTTTGCTGCTCGATAGAGCTATTAAAACATATTGATTTACAGCTAAATGTAACCGTTACTTCGGATTTACTACATTTATTACCTATTTATGAGGAAGACACACTACTGGTGCATCCTTTTGTTTAAGAAATAATGGATTTTGATTATTATTATTCTTTAAAAATATGTTTTTTTTATTAACATGTTGTATTACTTCAGCATGTCTGAACAGCCAAGGATTTGCAAGTCAAATTTTAGAAGACGTCAGAATTTTCCTATGCCAAGGACTGACGGTTAACTGCTCTGATAGATGTTTTATCAGGACATAACACATAACACAGAGTGCTGTGAATTCAGAAAGCGGCTCAGTTTTTGAAACCTGCAACTTAGATAGGGAGAAGCAGCTGGAATCCAAGGGCAAGTTCTCCTTTTCCCCGTTACTTCCCTACCCAAAGCTGACCATGCCAGTAGGTACTTTGTCAGCATTTTGCACAAGGCATTGGAGCCTGATAGCCAACCCATCCATCATAGGACTCGCTGAGTTGTAGCCAGTGAACTCAAATCTCTTTCTTTATGGGAGTCTGCATTCTTTCATCTAAAAGTTAAGAGCAGAGGTGCCATGTTACTACATGCCCCTTTAGTATATAGGGTCCAGGCAAGCCGTGGTTAGGATTGCACTGTTAGTTTTGCGGCAACTCTTAAGTTAGTTGTCATTATTCAGATTTGTAGCTATAGGAAAGAGATGCCCAAGATTGCCTCAGCAGTGGATGTGAAACCAGGGTCTCCTATACTCCACAGACAAGAGTGCTGGATCCAAATCATGCTGGCTTTTATCCCTCTTGTTAAACAGTTGCTTTCTGTATCCAACTTGCCTGCCTGCCTGGAGCTAGCTGGCATAGGAGGTTCATCCTATGCAGGGCTCATCCTAACTATGCCCTGTGTGGATGAGGGAATCTTCTTTTGCACTTCAACCCTTGTCTTGAACTGAATGAGGGGCTGGGGATCACTTTTCTCCATTTGTGAAGCAGCTTGGGCATAGGTTGATGCAGCGGCTGTGAGGTTGTGCGCAAAGGGGCCTGAGGAACATGTTTAAATCTGCTGTGATCTCCTTTTCCAGCTTAATCCAATTAGAGGCCCTATTGAGCCGGCTGTGTGGCGGATGTGAGGCTGTCTATCGCGTCATCTACTGGGAGAACCCTTCTCTTTCTTCACAGTGAGTGTTGCCTTAGGACTACTTCGTGGAAGCTAGGTGTCATGGGCTGGTTGGATGTAGAGGAATAGTGGGAGGAACCAGCTGGGGAACCCTCAAGGGAAGGCGGCTCAGAGCCCTGGGATTGGTGGTGTGATGATGATGATGTTGATGAGTGGTCGGAGGGAGGAGGAGGTGTCGGAAGCTGAACAGGTAACAGGGCTTAGTGAGCTGGGAGAGTCTGTGACAGACAGACATCCAGAATCAGGGGCAGAAGCTGAAACAGGAGAGGAGGGAAGCCAAGAAGCAGAGAGAGTCTGGCTGGGGAAGGTGGCAGGGTGTCTCCCCCTCCTGCTGCGACAGACTCCCCTCCCTCCAGGTCTCCCAGAAAGAGGTGTGAAAAAGGTGGAGGAGAAGTTAGTTTTGTGCTGGTGCAGTCTCAGATTGCTTGGGGAAAACCCTGGAGAGGAGGGAACTAAGGCAGCTGTGAGCAGATGGGGACCTTCAGCCTTAGCAACTGCTTCATAGGGGCAAGACCTGCCGGAGAAGAGTTGCATTGCTCATTAGGCAGATCTTGCTTTTGCTAATAAGGAGTTAACTCCAACTTGTTTGGTGTTATTTACTGCCAGCTCGCTCCTGTCACTGGGACATTGCTGCCTTGCTGCTTTGGGGGGTTTGCAGGCTTGTTTACTGGGTCACTTTATAGGGGTACGGGGTCCCTGCCTTCCCCCTCATATTGGGCAGGTGTCCATGCCCATATATATCGTGGCTGGTGGTCATGGGGAAGCTATCTGGCTGAACAGGTTTGTCCAGATTGAGGGGAGGTTGTTTGCTTGAAAGGTAGGCAAAGGGAGGTGATGTCATCATCATCCTCATCATCATTTTATATGTAAGCCGTCTGTCCACAGTTAAAACAATACTCAAGGCTGCTTACAGTATGAAAAGATTTACACATTACAAACATAGCAAAGGAGTCATAAAAATAAACAAAACACATCAAAAACCACATAACCAAACTCAACAATTTCCACATAAAAATAAAGATACAAAAAATTCATATCAATAACAGTAAAAACTCCCGACAAAAACTTTCCCCAAAATACCCCAGTCCTTTCTGGGCAGCAGCAGCAGTTCTTATGAAGCCTGTTAGAGCCGCCCTAGGACAGGTGGAGAGAGGCAGGAACAAGGCTCTCAGGCTCCCCCTAGATGCTCTCTGTTCCATATCCAAGAATAATGGGGGGCTGGACAGGCTTGAGGTGCTCTCAAGGCACCTGGCTGTCATCCTGATGCCCAGATGTGTCATGCCCCTTCTGCTCCTTTTTTTGCCCAGGTTTTATGGGATGCTGATGGCTTCCGTTTGTGCTCTCTACCTGCTGCCCTTATGTTGGGTCTTTGTGCTGCTCAATAATGCCCTTTTCTTGGGTAACGTGGCATTTTATCAAGGTAAGAGATTGCTCTTCTCTCCTGTACCATTCTGTTCCATGGGAACCTTGGGGAAGTAAGCTGCAGCAGCTGACTGGAGACAGGGTGCCCAGGGTCAAGGCTTTCTTTGCTGTAGATCTGTGCACCCCTGCTGCAGCCCTATCGTATTCCAAATTAGGGCAACAGTGTGAAGCTGCTAGCAAATTTTGATGAGAGAGGAAAAAATGCATCTCTTCTGTGCTGCCCCAGTCCCATAAACAAGCTCTTTAGCATTCAAGAGACCTGAGTAGTCACTCTGTTCCTTGGGCACAGCTTAGTAGTGGAAGATTTTTCCATTTAGAGGTGTCCCAGTGGGGAAGCACATCTTGGGATGCTAAGGATAAACTGCCTGTTGCAGAAAACGGGGGGTTATCACAAGGGAGACAGTCCTTTGCTGGAAAACAGTTTGGGTGTGTGTTGTGAACATTTGCCCTCTGAATGCATCTCATTCTGGAATTTTGTTTGTGTGGGATGGTGGCAGGGAAGAGTGAAAACAGGCATGAACCTATTCAGAGCACAGCTCTTTGCACAGTGCCCACTCAGAGTGAAGGCACTGCTTCCTGGCCTCACTGTGAATAGGTTTTGTGCGGATGCTGGAGGCCAAGGGGCTGTGAATATCAGCAACCAGTTGCAACCCACCCCCAAACAACACAAATACCGTAAGTGGTGGAGAATATTTACTGTAGTGGTAGATAGCCTTTTCCCCTGTCTACTGAGGAGCTATGGGGTTATAGACAGTTCTGCCTGGGAGTGAGATTAGTGCTAGAGAACTGTGGGGTATTCAGGTAGGCCTACTAGTGTTTTAAATACCATTAGCTACATTGGACATTGGTTGCTTGTGTGCCAGTATCTACTTCTTGGGTGTTTGGGTTGGAGATAGGAATGAATGCCGTGCAGTTCCTCCTGTGCTGAAAGCCTGTGCTGTTTACTGCAACCATTACCCTTTTCCTCTCCCTCCCTAGTCTTGCTGGAGCTGAAGTCTGCTGTAGAGCAGCGTTTGGGCCTCAAGCCCGTTGCTAGGACTCCAGAGCCAGTGGAGCTGGATGCTGGAGAAGTTGGGTCTGGGTCCCTGCCGGACCGGACACCTACGCCCACTAGTACTGAGGTAAGGCATGGTAGAAGAATAGGTGGGTCTGTGTTGCCCACTTCCAAGTAGAATGAGAATTGATATGCTCATCCAATGTGCCCAGAGAGTGTTGCTTTATCTTTTGGAAATGCCTGAGGTCATAGATCATCCTGGCCTGCATAACAGTCTTATTAGCTGGTGGCTTTGTAGTTGATTCCAGATCTACAGTCCTAGGAAATGTGTCCCAAGCCGGAGCACAGAAGACAAACTTCCATCTTGCTTCTGTTGGTTGTGGTTCCATATATCTCTCCGCCACCCTTCCCAATCTTCTATAGGATATGGAATGATGGAAACTGCGGCCCTCCATATGTTGTTGGACTCCGATCCCCACCAGCTCCAGCTGGTCTGGTCAGTGATGCCGTCCAACAACACTTGGAGGACCACAAGCCATAGTGTGCAAAGTAAGGTCCCGATGGGAGTGGCAGAAAATTTTTGAAAGGGGCAAAGCTATGCATCGTGGATGAAAACCTCCCAGACCCTGTCCCCAATCTTGGCCCTGGAGAAGTAGGGCCTCAGTTTTGCCTACACAGGTATGTCTCTTTAGGGCAGCTGCCATCCTTGTTCTGTCCCCTTCTTGCTACTTTTCAGAGTTCCCAAACTTCTTAGTTGCAGCTGGTTATGGGGAGGTGCACCTGGAACCTACTGTTGAAATGTGGAGCCTCAAAGATTGTGCCTGGCTTAATTTTCTCCAGTTGGTGCTTAAAAGTATAGTAATGTTTTCAGCTTGTCCCTGTCTCTCTTTTTTTTAAACAACTTAGCTAAGTTTACATGAAAATTTAAAAGGGCGATGCTCTTCTCTCCCTTCACACAGCTCTTCAGGCAGTCTTCACTGCTTGTTCCTGTGTTTACCCTTTGTGCTGCCCATTAAGGCATTTCAGGATCTGCAAACCAGCATTGTTTGGGGTCTTGTGTATTACAAACTACCATAGTAATAAACAACTGTGTCTAGGCAGGAGGGGAAATGCATCCTCGTAGCTTCCATGTTACTCTTGCATTGGGGTAGCTGGAATGGGATGGGGCCATCTGTGTAGCACCCCTCTTGGATTCATTTACCACTGTTACAAGGACTGGTGGGCCTTGCTTCCTTAGTCTTGTAATATCAGAACAGCCAATGGCCCATCTAGTCCAGCATTCTGTTCTCACAGTGGCCAACCAGATGACTGTGGGAAGCCAGCAAGCAGGATTTGAGCAGAAGAGCACCTGCCCCTCCTGTGGTTTCCAGCAACTTTCATTCAGAAGCATTGCTGCCTCCAGTTGTAACGTTGTTTGCTTTCCCCATAGGATCTGACCCCTGGCAGTGTGGAGGAAGCAGAGGAGGCAGAGCCTGATGATGAGTTCAAGGATGCTATTGAGGTATGTGCCCTGAGAGGGCTTGGACTGATCTGTGCTGTGGTGGAGTCAGGTGATGCTGCTAGGCCAGCAAGTTTAAGGGGACACCCTTCATCCTGTCACTGAAGGGCCATGAGTGGCAGCACCTCAGAGTCCATGTCTGTGATGCAGTGAACATGTTGGTATGGGGAAGAGAGAGAAATAGGGGACTTTAGACAGTGCACTTTTCTGGAAATGGGTACACCATAAAAGGTGAAGGCTAGCTTGGGCTGGGCTCTTCTGGACATCATCTCTTGTCTTTTCTCTTTGCTGCGGGAGCAGGAGACCCAGCTGCTAGTCATGGTGAGTGCGGGAGCTGGGCCACCCTGCCTTTGAGCCAAAACTCACTTCAGCTGCTCATGCAGAGTTGATGTCTTTGCTGTGTTCTTTGCCCTGATTGTGCCCACCTTCCCAAGCTGGAAAACCTGGCTGCAACCCTTCCACCAGCTTGGCATTTTGTGTGTTGCCCATGGTTAGCCCAGCCTTTCCTTGTCTTCAGCGCTTTGTCGGTGGGCGGTGCCCCCCAGTACGCCCTTGTCCTCCTGCCCCAGAGTAGGCACTGTGTGAACCAGCCGCTCCTTGACAAGCTTCCCTCTCCACCTGTTCAGGAGGATGACGATGTCTCCCACTGCTCAGCGGAATTCGACATGGGCCTTCCTGACAACCCCTTCATTATCAGCAAGAACGAGGTGATTCGCAGCAGGGTGTCACGGCTGACGGAGCGGCTGCGGAAGCGCTACCCAACCAACAATCTCGGTACAGGATTTGGGAGGGTGTGTGGAAGTGGCAAGAGTGGATGGTGCCGTGGGACATGTTGTCTTGTTGGGACTGAAGCGGGAACTGTGTAGATGAGCTTTCCTCAACCTGGTGAGGAAATCTGGGGCCCTTCAGATGCTTTAGCCTGCAGCTCCAACCAGCATGGTCTTGTTGGTTTGGGCTAATGGGGCTGTAATCCAAAACATCGGGGGGGGGGGCACCAGGTTGTGGAAGGGGGGTGGAGAAGATTGGCAGAATGGGAAGACTCTGACCCAGTTGCTGCCACAGAGGAGGCCTGCCTGATGTTAGATGCCAGAAACATGCCATTGTTCTTGGTGCTTTAAAAATATGTGTGCTGAGGTCGCTTCTGATAGTGAAATATTGTTGCAGATGAATCATTTTACAGGCAAGGTGTGGGTGGGGTGGGGATAAGTACTAACATTTTTACAAAAACTCACTGGGCTTGTGAGTTCCTACTTGCCAGTGTAACATGTCATTCTGCGCTGAGAGAGAGATATGAGCAAGCCTGCTTAGTGGAGCTGAGTGGTTATTTGTATCAGGCCCAAGTCTTTGTTCCTGTTCCAAGTCTAGCACTTGATCACTTATGCCACACTGGAATCTCATCCTGATGATGCCAAATTCCACATTTATATGGGTTACGGCCATCTCTGCTCTTGGCACAACTTTGTGGAGTGGAGGATTGACATCACCTGGGAGGTGCAGTGTGCAGACCCATTTCAAATCTCCTCGGATCAAGGGTCCTGAAGACAGCCCTCAGTGGGATGCCCTCTTGGCACGTGGTCCCACCTGGATGAGCTTCCTGGACTGCCTAGTGGGGCAGTAGGTTATGTTGGGGCTTTTAGTAGGAAAGGACTGTGGGCAGACGTTGGGGGCAGGGCAATATTTCTATGCAGTTTGGTGGAAGAAGATGCACCAGGTTTGAACGATACATGTTTCTTTTCTGATTTTCCGCAGGGAACTGTGCAAGCTGTTCAGCCACTTTCTCTGTGTTAAAGAAGAGGGTGAGTCTCTGGCCCCGCATGCCCCCAACTACTCCTTTCCCATTTCCTGCTCCCCGCCTTGTGGATCTCAAGCCTGACCTCTGGTCAGCAGTGAACGACCTCCTTGAATCCTTGCATTTGAAGCAATGGCTTCCTGGGACCTTGTTCCTATAGCTGTGTTTGTCTCTCTTTCCTTCACTCCAGCGGAGCTGCAGCAACTGTGGGAACAGTTTCTGCTCCAGGTGCTGTTCCTTCAAAGTTCCCAAGAGCTACATGGGGGCTACAGGTGAGTGAGGAGTGGGAGAGTGAGAGATGGCCTTTCTGGCAGGCAGCTTGGGAGGCGACTCCTCCTCCTTTGTGCGCTTGCTGTTTCCCTTCTGGGGGAATCACTGGGTGTAATTCTCACTGTTTCTAATTAATGCTACAGTGGGGAGGTAGCAGAGGACAGAGGCTTTCTTTCTCTTGGGGGGGGGTGTGTGTCTGAGGGCTAATGAAACGCTTGTTGGGTTCTGTGGGTGGAAAGCTGCACAGTCCTTGGCCGAGTCTCTGACCAGTGCTTTCTACCGCAGCCCCTGATGCCCAGCGGGAGACCGTCTTTGTCTGCGGGCAGTGCAACCAAGCGCTCGTCAAGTGAGAAGCCGATCTGGAGCCCTGCCCTCTGCGGAATTCGCTCTGCGTCTCACCCCGTATTTGCTGATACTTGCGGGGAGCGAAGCAACAGCACCGTGCACTCCTTCCACTCTTCCCTGTACATCTAATAGGAAAGGGGCTGGTGCAGCTGCCACGTGTGCCCCCTCCCTCTGTGAGCAACTGGCGAGAGGTCCTGCTCTCATGATTAACTGCATAGTAGGAGACTCGTGCACTAGACTACTGTAGGCTCTCCCTCCTTCCTCTACCTTGAAGCAAAAAAGTCCTTTGCCCCCATTTTCCCTAGCAGGAAGCTGGCCTTCCCCACCTCGCAAGGTGGCTCATGGTATCTGGACTGCCAGATGTGTCTGTGTCTTGTGTTTCACTACTGAGCGAGGTGCTGCGTGTTTGGAAGGGGAAGCTGGGTCTTCCTCTGGGTGGCATCTGTAAGTTGGCTCTGCTGTGTAAAGAAGGCTGACGTGTGATTGTGTTATGCAGCTGGACCTGTTTCCTATCCCTGTGTCAGATACGGACGGCATCTCTTCCCTCCCCACCATTGACTTTGCTCTTTCTAGATAGCTTTTAGCCAAAGCTCTTCAGTCTGGCCCAACCTGGACCTGGCATTCTCCTTCCCTTTGACGCTTTGCTGTGTTGGAGGGAGCAGAAGCTGCTACAGCCCAACGGGAGTTCATCACAAAGCTCAGCTGGAGGATTGAGGCAATTGCCTTGTGATGTGGATCTTTTCTACAGGAGAGGAGAGGGTTTTTTTTTGTTTTTATTTTTGCTGCTCTCTAGCAGACTTACCCACACGCACACATGCATATATATAAATATATATATATATGACCAATAAATAGCGTCCTTGGAAAGTGGAGCCAGTGCTCCTAGTGTCTGAAATGGCTTTTGATGTGATGAAGGCGGAATGGGCAACAGGGGTCCTAGTTATGCATAAAACTTGCTGCGGAGCCTTAGGAGTGTATCTGCAAGGTGAAATAATCAAATCTGGGGGTGCTAGATGGAGCAAATTAAACAAGGCATCTGGGGGCAGCAGGGCAGAAGAAGGGAGACTGGAGCAGACCACTGTGTTTTGAGAAATAGGGGCTATAGTCTATTGAGGCAGGTGGGATGGAGAGCTGTAGAGGAGGCATGGATGTTGGCCTAGTTCCCGTACAATGTGTAAAGATGGACCGATGTTGCAAACTGGACCACAGTAAGTGGGGAGGTGTACTGGGAGTGCATGGCGACTCATTTTCCAGCTCTTTGGGGTGAAGTATTTTTAATTGGGGGTGGGGGGCACGAACACACACAAGATACAAAACCAGACTGGAAATGGATTCAGGCCAAACAAAAGGTACTTTTTCACATGATACAGAGTACAGCTCCTGGAATTAATCACTAAGAGATATGATGGCTGGTAGCTTAAATAGCTTTAAAATTGCGCAGGAAGGCTCTGCAAGTACAGGGGTCTCCCCACATCAGATGTTCACCCTCCGTGTGAGTGATGGGCCTTGGCTCACTTTCTTCCCACTTGCTAGGGATGGAAGAGGAGTTCAGTTCCATATGTATCTGAAGCCAAATGGTATCAAATCCACACTTTCCAAAACAATTCATGAAGTGAAAGACAGTGATCCTTTGAAATTCACACTTAGCCAAATTTTGTGATGCAGTTCTCCAGCCAAGCAATGTTTACAGAAATGCACATATTTTTTTTTTGTGTGTGTGTGTGTGTGTGTGTGTGTGTGTGTGAAAAATGAAGTTATTTGTGAAAATAGCATACAAAATTATGTTAGGGGAAATTGCTTTCAAAAATGTGTACATAAGTCAAAATTGCACATAACAACACGTCTATTGAGAGAAGTGTGCGCTAAAAGGCTGATGAATTTTCATGAGGATTTTTAAAAATTGCAAATAGCTGCAATGCGAAGAACTGAATATAAGATAGGAAAAAAGAGAAACGGGGAGAATGAAATTGACAGATCCTTCACTCTGTACTGCTTGCTGGTTGGTTTTATGTGTAAGCAGAGAACCTGTAGGGCACTATGGTGCTTCTTTCAGGTAATCTGTAAAAGGAGGTTAAAGCAACATTCTCTTGCAGATGGTTTTGAATATTGAGTTGTGGTGTAGCCTCTGCTTTCCCCTCAACCATCTTAGCAGGAAAAAGCATGGGCAGACTCCTCAGTGCCATGTCACAGCTTGCTGGTGCTTGAATCTGGGGCTGAAATGTCACTGATGATTTATTTGAATTCTAGTATGAAATAAACCATCCTTGGCAAACGAACACAGTCGCTGCTCTTGGAAATAACCTTAGGGAAAAGGTCAGGTTCTGTCACGGGTACAATGAATGAGGAGAAAGGATTATAGAAAGAAAGAACAAGGCTGCCTTGTTAGCTAAAGTTCACACAATGTTCCCTGTGTTTAGAATCGCATCCTCCTCGGTTCCCTTCTGGTACTTACAGCAAGGCTTGAGATTCTATAGCTTACTCCCAAAGGCCAGATCTCGGCGGCATTTTACACAGGTATAACACGGATTGGGATGACTTGTTTTATTTTATATTTTGGTACGGCGGCTCCTTGTAGAGTTACAAAGTGCAGCCACATGGAGAGCTGGTCCTCCATGTTGCCTGGTCATAGCATGTGGCTGCCACCTCCCCGTCATAAGGTTGGAAATGTGCAAGAGGACAAAGCGCCACATGGCAGGATGCTAGCAGCTCGTTCGCTCTTGCACAACTGAGAAGCCACCCTCCTGCAACTGGTGAACTTGGTCTTCAGCCGGTTGGTAAACACTCATGAGCAATTAGCCTACCTGGTGCAGCTGTAGTATTAACTTTATAAGTTGCTTCTTACATGTATCTCAAGGCAGCTCACAGACATACAGTAAAAACAGCTGAAATAGTTCTTTAAGCGGTACAAAAAACCCAACTCGTGTCCAAAATACTACATTGTGGAGATGGTACTCCCAATACTAGCTCAATAAACAGTATTTCTTAAAATTTCCTGTACTGTTAGCGCAGTGTGACATTTTAAGCTTCGCTGGATGGCGGTTTTCATACAGAACTGAGCATATGATAAAGAGTGCAGCGGCTGTGGCTCAATATGCAGCTTCCGGTATATTGAGAGATCTTGGCAGACTCTCCCGCTAAGATAATGCAAAAGCTTTTGTTCTATTTATTGCCGTGTGATCGCAGATGTAAGGAAGTGGCAGTGCTGCAAGCTAGACCCAAGAACCACTCTGCTGCTGTGGGGGAACTCTTAACAGGGCCTGTATGGACATGGCAATGAGGGAAGTGAAGAGTGGAGTTTAGTGCTGCAGTGAAATCAGACGCTAAAGTTGCAGGTAATTTCCTGTGGCTTATTAGTATTTCTGCATCAAAAAGAAGTGTCATTTCAAATTAAATTATGAAGGATACTTCTGAAAAAAAATTAATATTAATTTGATAAACCCATTGCCTTATTAAAAAATCCACAAGTATCCATAAATAATAATGTTGAGATAAAAGTCAAATGAGTGGAATGTATAAGTTGGCTTTTGCAAGCAAATTTGAGGCAGAAGAACTTGCTTAGCTTTCTCATTGATTATCTGTTGATTAGGGGAAGCGAAAATGGAGTGCTACATTCATGATTAATGCCTGCCGTTACCAGAATGATAATGGCAGTGCTCTAAACACAACAATGATGCCAGAATTCAGTGTCCCTGATGACCTTCACATGAAATAAATGCAGCATGAACACAGCATATGACTCAAAACATTGGGGCTGGGCCAGACCTAATTCCCACTGAAATCAATGGGGCAAGTTAGTTATGATATCAATGGGAATTAATTTTGAATTTGGATCTGCCATAAGCAGAAAATAAATATTTTATGAATACTTGGCTGAGCTGGAAATGCCATGCAGATGCCACAACATGAGTGCTCCAGCTTCATTTTGTGAAAGATTCATTCATTTATTTATTTTTTTAAAAGCACCTCATAAAATGAAGCTGGAACACTTTTTAAATGAAAGACTTGGAATTAATAAAAATAATGAAAAAATCCTGAATGATAGAGAACACAGCAAGAGCAAGAGTTGTCTTAAGTTCTGCATGCATGTCCCCGAGATGAAACGAGGGTCAATGAAAATTTCAGCAAAATGGTGGCAAAACCAAGCAGGCAAGATGGTGATCAGGATAAGTTCTATGGGATTTATTAGAGTGGATATTGGACAGGATAGAAGATGGAAGACCTGTTTTCTTTTAAAAAAATATGGACCAAATTTAATAGCTTAAAATGGCATTTTCAGTGAAGAAAATTGAATACAGATGACTGCATCCCCAGGTATGGTATTTTTAATAAAAGGCTGCTCCGTGAACAAAAGCAACCCCAAGCTAGGGATGCTCCTACTCAGTGGACCTGGGTTAGTAAATGTTTCAGGTTGCTAAGGCCTTGAGGACTAGTCCCATGTGAATGTTGATCAGGTGGGCACTTTATTTTCTACCTAATTTACTAACTGGATGTAGCATGGAATTCTTGGACAAAAGTAAATGCACTGTTAATCCCTCTCTATGATCTGATTCAAAGAAGTGGAAAGTGTTCCTTTTGTAAGTCACAGAAGGGTATTTACGGAGCTAGCGGTGTTGCATTCTTCCCCTGAAGTCAAGCAATGACGGCTCTGAAGCTGTCAGGTGCCATGAGAATCTGTCAGTGTCCAAGTGATGTGCAGGCCATATAAATCAAAATGTAAGAACAGTGGGGAATGGCCTAGCTTGTAAATATATCCCAGTTCACAATCTGAAGGGGATTGAAGTCCTAGGGGGAACAAAATAGCTCACATTTTTGAGGGGACTGTGTGTGAGACATTACCAGCCCAGTCATTTTCCCTCAGCACCCTCCAGCAGGACGGCACGTTTGCCATGACAAAAGGCAAGGCTAGCCAAAGACACTTAGCGGTTTGAGGCAAAGGACAAGATCGCAACGCCCGACCACCACCACTTCAGTGTACAAAAACCGATCAAACTGGTGGTTGAATCTTCAACAACATCCTCTCAGTAGTGTGCAGGGAAAAGTGAGTCATGACACGCAGTTGTGGCCAAAAACCATGAACTCAACAGTAAGTTGTGTGTGTGACATGCTGTACGATTTGTGAAGCAGCTCATCTGGAAAATCTGAGGGCGGAGGATTCCCTGAGTGGAAGAGAGGTTCTTTCAAGAGCTCCTCAGCTACCACCCTCTCTTCCTCAGCAAACTTTGGCTGGGAATGAGCCCCAGTGAAAAACCCCTCTGTGTGTGGGAGCCAGACTCAATTCCTACAGCTTGCTTTGTGTTGGGCAGCCCCCACTCCCCCACAGCTGGTGTGGGGAGCGGTGAAACTGGCAGTGCTGATGCTATAAATATTCGCTCCAGGATTAACTTGCCAGCTGGTCTTGACCATTCAGGAGTCTGGAAAACTGCCAGATGGATGGGCCCCAGGGAGACACATTCGTCCTGTGTTTGCCATCTGTCGGGCAGGCTCAGTTGGTGGTCTGGCATCCTGTGTGGTGGACACAGCCACCCGGCAGGCCCAGTTGGTGGTTTGGTTCCTCACTGGTGCATGCACAGGTCTGATGTGCTCCTCTGGGGTTGGCGCACTAACCTACTTGGTATAGTCATGATATTTCTACAGGCCCATAAGCAAGTAAACATGGAGAGGGGAAGGAGGCAGAATTGGTGACTGGCATATTTTTCAGTGAAACTTCACATAAACGGTTTCATACAGCAAAGTAGTCCGTCCATCCCCAATTACAAATGGTCTTGAATAATTAAACCTATAGACCACTTGATGTCTATTACTCTGTAAGGGACCATGAAGGCCTCAGGCAGAGTGTTTGTGTTAGGAACAGTTCCAAGTCACTGCCTCATACCTCGCTTGGTATTGCCATACACAGATCCCTACCATACATTCAAAGCACATTTGGTGCACATTTAAATCACATGACCTCTCCTGAATAATCATGGGAATCATTGTTTCACCCTCATACAGCTGCAATTCCCAATCCCCTTACCAAACTACAATTCCCAGGATTATATTTTTTTTTTTTTTGGGGGGGAAGGAAGTCATGGGCTTTAGATGTGTGTTGAATGTGTTCAAAATCTATGGGGTGGATCTGCCCCACGATGTTTAAGGATGCTGTACAGATCTGTGCCTCAAAAGATGCCGATGCAATGATGACCATGTCATGACAGAAGACCTGGACTTTTTAGTTGAGGGGTGTCACCCGCCTTCAAGCATCACAATCATATAACAGACCAGCAGCCTTCTGCAACCTGGACAACAACTTTCATCACCGCCAGCCAGAGTAGTAGCCAATGGTCATGCGAGCTGAAAATTGGGGGAGGCTTCTAGGGAGGCCTTGCTTAGTGTCTGCTTAAGGTTCTACATGGCTTGAGAAGATGCTATGCAGAAGCATGGAGAGGAGGCCAGAACTGGGGATTGTCAGTCCAGTGAAGTATTAGTTGGGACATTGCAGCTTGTACAACGCATCTGGTGTCTGGCAGTCTGAGATGTTTAGAGCTTCATACTGCGCCTGGCCAACTCCTACTAAGTCAGGGATGGGATGGGGATGTTAGACTCTCCAGATGTTGCTGGACCACAGCACTCAATATCCCTGCCCATTAGGTTTGCTAGCTGGGAATGTGGGATTTGGAGTCTGACAATATCTAGTGGGCCGCAGGTTTCCCGTCCCTGTAACTAAGTAGTTCAATGCACTATGAAAATGAAAGGTTGCGACTGGAAAGCATTGGTTGCCCTGCTCATAATGTTTCAAAATCTTTGGCTTCTCACTAGTAGGAATTAAGAATGGACTGGGATTTTCCTTAAATGTTCCACTAAAGGTTGCAACTAAAATTCTGTGTGATTCAGCCTCTGTTGGAGCTTGGGTGTACTGGGATTGATAAGAGATGTTTGCTTGCAGGTGCTAAGACTTATTCTTCTAGTGAAGGTGTGTTGGGAATGAGGTGGATTTCTGCATGTTCTCCAAAGCTTCCAAGATGGGCAGAACTCTGATCTGGAACTTAATGGAGCTGGTCCTAATGGAGTTTGTGCTTTAGAAGGAAGAGTCCTGTTGCAGGGATGGGCTCCCAACAGTATGTGGCTTTGTGTAGGTCAGCCCATATAAAAAAGGGTATTCTGTGGGCTATGAGTGGGGAACCAAAAAGTGTGGGGAGTGCTGTGAAGAAGAGTGAGCAGGGTTCTTGGAATGAGTGGGGATTCAGTGGGGGTCTGCCCCATAGAAGAAGGGGTAGTGCATGGAACAAGGGTAGGAGAACATGAATTTGACAGCAAATTTCATCTCCTTATTCTTCTTCTCCCAGCGGTAAATGGCCAAGACTAGCAACCGCCCACCCACCTTTCGCCCCATCACCAGAAAGCTGCCGCTGAGGTCATCAAGCTGGGGGCAGGGGCAGGCACCTGCGTTCTTCATGTGCAGCACCAGCTTCTTGGTGTCCTTGCGCTTCAACGGCCCCACTTTGAGGAGCTTTTTCTTCTTCTGCGCAGCCACCAATCGCCTCTCCCCATTCTCTTTCTTGATCTCCTTGATGCGCATCTTCACCACTGTAGGGGTAAATGGGAAGCAGATTGTGTTAGGAGCTTACAGGCAGTTGGGTGAAGTCAAAGTGAAGGAACAAGAAGAGTTCATAAGGACAGGGATTAGGAGGACTGACTTGTTTGACAGCTACGTATTTGGCCCTGTTAAAAAAAAGTCACCAAGGGGAGATGAGGAGTAGGTAATAGAGTGGGGTCACACAGACTGTCAGGATCTGCTTTGTCTCGTCTGACTGAATGAGAGGTCATGGAATTCCTCTTCAACTTCCTATTGAGTATATTTGTTTGTAAATGATAGATTTGTATTTGACAAAAAGACAACCACCATCTATTAAGCTTTTAAACCCATCACAGGTTCATTGGAGTAAGGTTCCGCAACAGGTGCAAGTCGTCCGGGTTTTTGTCCTTAGTCCAGGAGTGGAGCGATGAATGCTCCAGCCTACTCCTACAAAAACCAGAAATGAAAGAAAATATCTGACTGCATGCCAGAAATAAACAACACAAAAATCAAGGTTAAAAAAGCTATAAATAAATAATACACAGTAGTGTATTTTCCACCTTTCTATAATGTCAACGTAATAACTATAGGGCCAAAAAACGCATTTGCAATATTTATGCAAGCCTGTGATAATAATAGAATTTGACCTTATAAAAGATTTGAAAACAAGGTTACAATCTAAAAGCTTAGGAAGCACAACCTTGCACAGAACCTATGCAATTAAAAAACTTCAGATGGCTGAATCCACGATTGTAGTAAGAGTCATATGGCAACAACATGTAGAAAAACATGGGGAAACTCAGCGCAATCAATAAAATATAATCAATATTATTTAGTGAAGTTCTGTGACCCCCTTGAATCCCAGATGCTTCTCAACTTGACATATTCTTGTACAGAAGTTCCTTATGCAGGAGTTCTAAATACCATTTAAAAATAAATAAAAATCTAATCATATGTCTTGGATTGCTATGAATTGGTTGGTGTTATTTTATAAGCTTTTAGACTTTTTTTTGCGTCCTTGTTTTTAATCTGTGTGTTTAGGATAAGGTGAAATTCTGTTCTCATCACATGCGTGTATACATATAGTGCCAATAATGCATTTCCAATAGTAAGTAGGTTGGCTTCATAAAAGTATGGAAAATGCAGTATATCTTAAAGCTTTGTTTTTGGAAGTACAGGGTTAGTTACCTCAAGGATCAATTTTGTTGACTATAGCAGGACTTTGCTGCTGCTGCATAATTGTGGAAATCACTGTGATTGTATCCATGCACTCATTTTCTATGTGAAGAGGATCCTATAGATGGCTGGCAGCCATATCATGTGTAGGGGAAATATCTCATGTGAAGTGGTTCTCGGCCTCCCACACATCATGCCCAAGATGCATAATCAACCGCTGATGATCCAAATTTCCTGGTCTTGTGTGTTGAGAAAAAGTGGTGTTCTACCCTGGAACCAGCTTGTATGACGTGTGTCAAGGAAAGAAGGTAAAGGTGTTGATTTCTGACCACTTTCTGGATGGGTCTCTCCTTTGTATATCTTGTTAGCACCAGTATAAACTGCCTTACTGGTCATGCTGAAATCTGAAGCAAAAAGAGCTTCTGGGTGGATACTGCACTGCTTTGTTTTAACTTTTTTTTTTTTAAACCACACTGTGTCAGCCTGAACCCTCTTTGCCATGGTCAACTGGGAACATCGCTGTTGAAGCCAAGAGTTCATCAAAGAGATGGATGCCTCAAAGGGGAGTTGCTGGGAGACAGATCTGACAAACCTCTCAGATCCTTGCCTCCTATTTTCAGCGTTTAACTGTTTTTCTGGGATTATCATCTGAAGTAGCAGGCCGGCCTCCTTTCTTCTGGAATGAGGTACATCACGTTTTATTTTTATGATGATTTGTTTTAAAAATGTGTATGTTGATTTTCCAGTATAAACAGTCTTCAGGGCAATGAACGAATTCTGCATGGTGTTAAGCCTAATTAAGCTCAAATTAACATAGATTAAAAAATACAGATGATATAAAAAACACCAGCAGAAATAATACTGATGAAATAGTTACAACTAGTTAATAGCTTAAGCAAACAGACAAGCAGGCCTGACATGCTTTCTTTGCTTATTTTGCATTTTATCCTTGTTTCCTACTAGGAACACAAGTCCATGTGTATGTCTCTCTCCCTCCCCCCAACCTCCTGTCCTCACAATAACCCTATAAAGTTAGTTGGACTAGGCTAAGGTTACCCAGTGAGTTCTATGGCCAAGTGGGGATTTGCATCTTGGTCATAGCTGTCAATGTTTCCCTTTTTAAAAGGGAAATTCCCTTATTCTGAATAGGATTCCTCGCAAGAAAAGGGAAAAGTTGACAGCTATGGTCTTGGTTTCTTCAGATCTGGAGCCGTGCCTCCAGAATGCTGGTCTTAACTTTTATTTATATATTTCTGCAACATGTCATTCACACAATAATTGTGCATTAATTATGGGTTTAGACCAGACCACTCACACATAGTTCCGCTTTACTAATGGTTCTGCAATGCTTCCCCGATATTACCACATTATTGCCATCTGCAGGGATACCTTGCACTATAGTGCAAAACAAACCAACCAACATTTGAACATTTGCAGCATGGAAAGTTACAGGAGCTCAGCAGGAAGCTACAGGACATTCATGGATTGGCAAGTAACTGTAAAAAGGTAAAGGTAAAGGGACCTTTGACCATAGGTGCCTTAAAAACTTTGTATGCATAGGTACTACTGAAAGTGGGATCCACCATAACCACCCGAATAATGTAATGAGAACAAATCAAGATTGCACAATTAAATAGATGTTTGGGGGTCCTAGTTCAACACTCTAATATCAGGCCCACCGTCTAAAAGATATTGTTTGTGCCAAGCTAATCTATGTGGGGAGGCAATCCACATCCGGGGTCTTTCCACCTAAAAGGGCCTCTTCCCTAATTTCCAGGTGTGGAAATACTCAAAGCGCCCTGCATAGCATGCAGGTTCAGAGGGTGGTTCTTCAGATACCTTGGACTCAATCTGCTCCTAAACATAAGAAGCTGCCTTACACTGAGTCATACTAACAGTTCAATATCGACTACACACCAGGGGTGACTAACCACGTGACCCTTCCAATGTTGGACTCAAACTCTCACCAGCCTTGGTTGTTATCAGGGATGATGGAGTCCAACAATATCTGGAGCAACACGGGCCTTAGCCACTCTTGATTGACAGTGGTAGATAGTGACTCTGCAAAGCTTTGGACAGTGGTTTTTCCCATTCCACCTGGAATGCTGGGACCTTCTGCCAGCAAAATACAAGCTCTGTCCTAAGCAATGGAGTGGAGTTGTAAGGCTTTCTAGGTCAAAAACAGTACCTTGCTTTGGGCCAGAAACAAACTGGAAGTTGTTGGAGGTCTGATGGCAAAGGCTGGGGTTCAAAGGGAACCTTGAATCCCAGTAAGTTGTAGAAGATAGGGGAATGCAAGTAAAGAATTTGCAACACATTCTCAACAGTTGTTCTGCGGAGCTTCAGCTTTACTCTCAGGTGCCCCAAGCGGAGACTCCCCAATCCCTGCTGCTTTGAATGGATGACTCACCAAAGTCACTGGAACACATTTGCTCCATGATGCCATCTGCCTTGTGCTCCATCTCGCATTGGGTGCAGATCTTTGACACTGCAAGATGGAAAAAAAGTGAGTCCTCACCTGCCAAATGTTTGGGACATTGCTCACAGCTCTGGCCCTGCAACTTCCTGGCTGTATTCTCATGGGCAGCCCACATCTAATAATAATTATTCTCAATCCCAGATCATCTGCCTCGTCACGAACTTTCTTTGGCCTGTCATGTAGTATCTTGAACTAACAGAAGGTTTGGGAGTTTGGCTCACCCAAACAGGAAGCCCGTAATCCTTATTGGAAAGCCTTTTGAACAGCTGGATAAGGCTTTTTTTTTTTTTTGAGGGGGGAATATTTGTTTTTCATTTAACTGATTCTTTATCCACCTCTTAATTTCCCCCGTTATACAAACCCCTATATTTGCCCCAGTTAAATAACATTCCATTTAATTTTACTATCTTCCAGCCCCCTAAAAGTGTGCGTGTGAGGGTTAAAATGATATAAATCAAAGGAGATATTTGATGGGAGAGGATGAGGAAAACCAAGGCTCTGTGTTGTATGACGCAAACCTGTCAGTCAAGGGCAAAACGACATTCTGGTGGTCTGGGCTGACTGGAGGGAATAGCCTGAAGTGTAGGCTAAGCCAGTGATGCTCAAACGTTTCTCCCCATGGACCACTTGAAAATTGCTGAGGGTCTTGGCGGACCAGTTAATGATTTTTCTGCTTGTTGTAACAATTGTAATGTGCTGGGCTATACCCTGCATGGTTTTGTATAGTATTTTGTATTGCTTCTTTTTTATATCTTGTGCTACAATTTGAATTCTATGGACTAATAAGTATAATAACTTACAAGACAATAAATAAAAGAAGCAATAAAAAATACAGTTAAAAATTGCTGTGAGCATTTAATATGAACATGCCATGGATCACCTGAATGAATCTTGGGAGCCTCTGATGATCTATGAGCCACAGTTGGGGATCTCCTGGGCTAAGAATGGTCATGTCATCATGTCATGACTACAGCAGTGATAAATGAAGCTGAGGACCAGCCTTCTTCTTGGACTTATAGCTATGTATTGAGGGGAATGCTTACTATTAATCCAGGCAGGTGAAATGCTCCATGGTAAGCTATGGAGCCTGTTTTGGCTATCCATCCTGGTGGAATGCGTGAGGACATGGTGGGACCCACCCCTGGGCCATTCTGTGTCCTAGGTAAAGGTAAAGGGACCCCTGACCATTAGGTCCAGTCGTGACCGACTCTGGGGTTGTGGCACTCATCTCGCTTTATTGACTGAGGAAGCCGGCGTTTGTCCGCAGACAGCTTCCAGGTCATGTGGCCAGCATAACTAAGCCACTTCTGGCGAACCAGAGCAGCGCATAGAAACATCGTTTACCTTCCTGCCAGAGTGGTACCTATTTATCTACTTGCACTTTGACGTGCTTTTGAACTGCTAGGTTGGCAGAAGCAGGGACTGAGCAACAGGAGCTCACCCCATCACGGGGATTTGAACCGCCGACCTTCTGATCGGCAAGTCCTAGGCTCTGTGGTTTAACCCACAGCACCACCCGCGTCCCTATTCTGTGTCCTAGGGTGGGTTAAATGAGATGTAGCACCACTCTGCTTCTCTTCAGAGAAGAAGAAAGAAAAGCAGAGAGAAGGAGTAAGCAGACAAGGGTTGGCCTAGATGTAAAGAAGGACAAAGCTCCTTTATCTTTTAATAGTTAGGTAATAGTTAGGTAGAAAAGGTATTTAATGTGTGAAGCTGACCCTTATGAGGCTCCCAGCTTTATACTAACATTAAATGTACAAGACCTCTGACATCCTTCGTCTACAAAAAACTATCAGTATGAAAGGTGAGTGTGACCTGACATTTGCATGAAGACATTGTTTCTTTAGCCTTTTCAAACTTGCCCCTAACTTTATAGGACACACAACCCAGCCATCTGGTCTATAGGTGAGCATGTTGAGATCCTTACTCTGATAGGAGAGTCTGTAAGTTGGGTCACTAATTTAATACTGGCATGAAACAAGGAAGAGAATAGGACATCTCTGGTGCCCTCCTGAAGCCGCACACAGAGAAATGTCATTATAACAAGTTGGTAGGTGTTCCTTAGCATCCCAGATCTGGTATGGATGATCAATCTTTGGGGGTGCCGTCGCTCAGGGTATTCTACCTGGTGTGGGTGAGTGAGAGTTCATTTTCATTTCAACAAGTTATCACTTATCCTTGTAATGCCTAACCAGTGTGTTGTGAAACTATAAAATGATAAAATTGTGAAAATTAACCATAAAACCAGCAAGTCAATAAAGTTCTTAAAATGCCTGCCTTAGGCTCTATTGCTGTTTTAGATTTTGCATCCTTTTCCAGGGTTTCCCACCCCCGCCAGCTATCCTACAGTTTTGAGAGTCAATCCCATAGGACTTCCTTGGAGATCAGAGACAAGGTTGTTTAGGAGGGCAATTTTTCAACGGATGGTGTTAAGTTAGATGCTGGAAGTGATGACTAGGAAGAAGCAGGAAGTGTGCTTGGAGCTTGCTAGACTTTGGATTCCAAGGTCTGTGCTAACAGGCAATATTTGTGCTACTCCTGGTTCCCTGCCTGTTCATTTGTAAATAAACAGATTTTCACAGCCGCACCATAAATCTCTGCTGCTCACTCCTCCAAGCAGTGATCCTCTTAGGAAAATGATCCTGCAAAGGCTCCTCTGAATTTCCCACTTGTTTGGGGGAATGAAATAATATACTGTGCCTCCAAGGATACTCCTGAATTCAAAATGAGCCTGGTGGAAACTCATCCATGAAAAATGTTGCTCATCAAATTAGGAGAGGAGTGTTGAAATATGTGACCATGGATTTTGGGAGATGCCCTCCACCTCACCCAGTGTGCACAAAACAAAGTTGCCATATGCACTTAAAGTGGGGGTTTGTAAGGTACCCTATTCCACTGACTAGTAGGATAAGCTATAGACAAGTCATGGATTCTGGCTCCTGTTTCCAATCTTACCAAGTGCCCTATGCTATACATCTCTTTGGATGTTCTCTGCTCAATTGGACACTGCCTCCCAGTGGTTGCTGAGCTAAAGAATTTGCTATTGATCACACATAGGTAGATATGTGTGTTTGCTGAACTTGCTCTTCCATTCCATCTTTTAAGCCCTGTAACCTGCTTCTGACCGCCCAAACTAGGGTTCTAGCAATGTGTTTTCAGGACCCACCCTATTCCCATGACTGTAACCTGGTTTAATCCAATTAAGGATTATTTTTTACAGATTTGAAATCTTCAGCAGAGGCTGTCCTAGAAACTGATAGGAAGCTGTCCCACTGGGAGTATGCAGTGTAGAAGGCTGTGCCTCTGCAAGGGAACAGATACAGGGCAAATGGTCAGATGGATGGTTTGCCCTGTGTTGGGATGCTGCTGCTTCTTTTGTAAAGATGCTTCTTATGAAAAGGGACTTTTGGAGGTGGTATCTCAAGGACAAGGAAAGCCCTATATAGAGCAGGGTGGGGAACCTGTGGCCCTTCAGGCGTTATTGGACTCCATCTCCCATCAGCCCCTACTCAGCAGAGCCAATGGGTAGAGATGATGGGAGTTGTAATTTAGGACCACAGGTTCCCTGTCCCTGCCATATAGCAGCATTCAAGCTGGCAGGAAGAATCAAAAGATCAACATATGCATCAAGCTCATCGTTGAGGTATGCTATTTCAACATAATGAAATGGGAAATTATGTAAACTTCACGAAAGGAGGGGGATAAACACCACAAATATTGTGAGTGTTGAGAAAGCCACTTACGACTCTCATTTCGCAACTGTGACAGGATATTTTCTCAGAGCCTCAAGTACTGTATAATGTCTCACAGCAAACGTAATGAGAAACTGCCTCGTCTTGGGACATGAAGAGAAAGGAGAGATGATTTTTAGCTTTGAAGCCACTTGCTACTACCATTTCAGGAAAAGGCTTGGATAAGCAGTGAACATGGGGACAAACTCCAATTCTGGGCCTAGCCTACATGCTTTGTGCTCCATCCACCCTTCTGGACTATGCCCTGACAGACTGGCAGTCTCTTGCACACTTTGCAATACCAGCAGAGCTTTGAACGATAACCTGAGCCAGGAGCAGCGAGAGCAGAGCTGGATTACCCTAGGACCCAAGGTCTAATGGGCAGGATGAGTGTGGGGTTCTGTAAGAGAGACATTGCCTCCCAAACAATCTCTTAGCACAGGTCCTTTCCCCCCATCGCAGTCTCCCCATGCAGTTACCTGGTGGCTGAGTTGCCTGACTGTTTCCAAACTGCACAGTGATGCACAGGTCATTGTCGAAGGGGAACTTGTTGCAGTTGAGCATGTCAGGCCAAGGGAAGCCGTAGGATTCCATGACAGGAGCGCACGAGTCGCGCACCACCTCGCACAGCGACCTGCACGGGTAGATGGGCCGGTCCAGGCAGACAGGTGCAAAGAGGGAGCACAGGAAAAGCTGTGTGTCGGAATGGCACCGCTTGGCCAGCAGGGGCACCCAGCTGCTGGCTTGCTGCTTTACCTCTGGCATGGATTCATGTTCCAGCAGGTTAGGGAGACGCATGCGCTTGTAGCCCACGTTGTGGCAGAGCTGCAGGTCGGCCGGGATGTCCACGCACTGGGGCTGCTTAGTGTAGAAGCGTCCATGCTGGAAGTTGTCGGATTGCCAGCTGTAGTAGTCGTACTCCTGACTCACGGACAGCGCCCAGCCCTGCACCAGAACCAGCAGCACAGTGCCCAGGGCATTCCATGGGCAGGGTGACATCATGGCTCAGAGACACTCCCCTCAGGGCTCCCTCGGCTGCAGGGGAGAGAGAGGGAGAGAACGTGGGACTCTGGTTGCCACGAGCGCCGATGGGAGCCAAGCTGAATGGAGGGCACTGCCTGGGCCAAGCCCAGCCAAGGAGCCAACACCTGCCTCTTAAAACGGGTGTGCCTGCGCCTAGGCAAGCAAAAGCATTCTCCCCCAAGGTTGTATCTGGCACTATCGGTGGGATGGAGTGAGCTGAAGCTAGATTAAGTTGAAGTCTCTGCTCTGGACTGTTTAGCACCACCCCCTCTAGGTTTCCAAAGCAGCCTCTTGGGGGGAACCGGCAGCCAATCTTCACCAGGCATGCTCCCCCCCTCCCAAGATTGAGTTGGGAGCCAGCCACAAGGATGTCCCCACCTCCCAGTCTGGGCCGCTCCTCCAGCCCTCTCTGTTTCTTCCTCCCCCTCCTGCTTTCCAGCTCTCGCTCTCTCCCTCCCCCCTTGTTCCCATTCCCTGCACACACAGGCATCAGGGCCCAGCTGGCAGGGCTATGAAATGCCATGAAGCAGTCGGCATTGGGCAGTAGATTTCAGGAAGGGTGCAATTTTCTTGCCTCGTATCTGAAGTGCTCTTAATAACCAACTCCTGTCCAGAGCAGGCTCTCAGCTATGTGGTGTGCTTGTTTTGCTTCAAGCATAAAAACATCTGTGGCCAGGACTGATAAACACATTTGCAATACCTGCTCATTGCATTCAATAGACTCTCTGAGATGGCTGAATAATATCCAACTCACCACTACTAACTAAATGTTTAAATGATCCTCTATACATGGAAATGACCATCTATTGATTTTGATGACCAGGTTATACAAATGAATGATGTTAGTGTGGAAGCCCAACAATCCCTTTTGCAATTATGGCTCGAGAGAAGCAAATGTCAGAAAAAGAACATGAATTTGCCATTGGGCTCTGGTACATTTGTGGAAGGGGATAGGTTTATATGGGAATATAGGGCATTACAAGGGCCAATGTTGGATACCAGGTGGGTGCCCAGTAAATGCCTGAAGTTTAATTGGAACATTATACTTACCACATTAAAGGAACATTATACTTACCACATTAAAGGAACATTATACTTACCACATTAAATCAACCAAATGCCACATTAAATTAAATAAAGTATTCTGGGATGGAGACTCAGAAGCTTCGGCAGAATGCTATCAATGATCCTAAGCTGACCAAGTGAGAAACTTGGATCACTGAAGACTGCCTAGCTATGAACCACATTCTACAACATCATTGGTTGCATGAAGGTTGCAAGTGCATACACCTGGGTACACTAACATTCAAAACCAAGTCAACAAGATTATGTCTAAAGCTAAAGGAAATTAGGGTTGTCAAATGTCAGGCACCCTCCCCCCATCCTTGTGAGTTATTGTTTCTTTAACAAAAACCTGATCTGCAGAAACCAGCATGAGAAGCTTATTACAGACAGGAGGTGAGGATTGGTACTGGCTAAACTCTAAAGATCAAAGTGCTGTTGAAAGCAGAGAACCAGGAGCAAGTACGGGTAATAAATCTGGTAGCCTTACATGTTGATTACAGGAACAGTATACATATTTGAATGCAGTACACATTCAAAAGACAGAGGCTTTGTGTATTCTAGTGCCAGAACAAACACCAAGTTCCGCTTCAAGCCTTAAGAAAAACGAAGCAGCAGCATTCCAATATAGTCTGTGCTCACCCATCATGGTAAACCATAGTTAATTGTTTACCATGAATGTGCAGGTGTCTGTCACTTTTCTCCTCCCTAGAGAAAACCAAAAACCACAGTCCCTGGCTTAGCTCTGTGAGGGGTCATGGTTTGTTTTGCTCCAAACAAATAACCATGTAATGTCAAGGTTTGTTCTTGACTTCCTGAATGTGGTTTGTTTGAGCTGTAATCCCTCATAGGACTAAGCCAGGGATTGTGGTTTGTTGTTTCAACTAGTGGAGAAGCAAAGCAGGAAGCATATCCTTGTTCATGGTAAGCCAGTAACTATAGCAGCCTTCACCAACTTGATGCCTTCTAAATGTTATGGACTTCAGTCCCAGCTAGCATGTCCATGTGATGGGTGAATTGGGCTATGGAGCGAAGCACATTTGAGCTCACTGAAATCCATGAATTTAAACTCTGCCATATAAGCACCCCCCAGGATCTGAGATAGACAGTGAAATGCTTTTCTACTGGTCTATCTATGGCCCCCTCCACATGTCCTTTTTATTGTGCATGCATGATGATTTGTGCTCATGGTGCCATCCTGGCAGATAGACGTGATCCCACTTTCATTACTGTTTGCCCCTTGAAGGCACCAGGGCACATACTGCTTCATTTCCATGTCCTGTAACTTCCTACAGAAATCCCGCAACGTTTTTTTGTCCAGCTTTTGTTGCGCTCTAGTGCAAGGTGCCCTTTCAGATGGCAATAATGCTCTAATATTGGAGAACACCATAGAATAATTAATACAGCAGAATGATGTGTGGACGGTCCAGTAGAAATCCACCACTAATGCACTACTATTGCATCAAAGGCATGAATACACCCGCAGAGAAAACACCCTATGTTTTTCAGCTTGGATAAGGCAGGGCAGTTCACAAAAGGAGGAGTTTTTCCTACCTCATTGTTTTCCTTGTAGTTCTGCAATGGTTGTACATGCCTTTGAGTCCCTGGAAACAGGCTCGGCTGCAGCAGGTGCCCCTCCTGAGGGCAGGCACCATTAGAAAGAGATTATTATCCAGGGTTTATCTGGGCTGTCATGGCCCAACCCTTGTGAGGGGACCTCTGCTAACTCTTGAGTATCAATTAGTCATTTCCCTCCTGCTGCGGACTTTGCCCTGTGTGGGGAGGGGAAGTCTCTAGCTGAGCTTGGAGGTGAGCACTCAGTGATGCTGGGCCTGCTTGGAGACTTAGGGAGGAGGAATTATTCTTGCTCATGATGCAGGTGTGAGGGTCTGGCTTAGAGGGACAAGAGGAAGCAGCCTGGCAAAAGTCCATTTTGATGGGATAGGCTGAGCCAATAATAACATGTGGAGAACATCAGGTTGGGGAAACGCTGGGCCCATCTCTCATTCTTGGGGTCTTTTCTCTGTTTACTTGCAGAGATACATGGAAATGTTTAGTAAAAGTCAAAGGAAAAGCATCTCTTTTGACTTAATGTTACTACCAGCCTTCTGAACCGTTCCGATCAGTGGCCTTCCCAAGCACAGGGATGCAGTGAATAGGGATCATTTCACTTGCTGCATGTTTGCTTATTCCACATCTCCTGGGAAGGAAAGCATCTAGTTAAGAATAAATCAAACTGGACACTTGACCAGGATATTTCCGAGCACAATTCAAAGTGTTGGTGCTGACCTTTAAAGCCCTCCCAGTATACTTGAAGGAGCATCTCCACCCTCAGACACTGAGGTCCAGCACCGAGGGCCTTCTGGCAGTTCCCTCAGTGCAAGAAGCGAAGTTGCAGGGAACCAGGCAGAGGGCCTTCTCGGTAGTGGTGCCCGCCCTGTGGAAGGCCCTCCCATCAGATGTCAAAGAAATAAACAACTGTCTCATGTTCAGATGACATCTGAAGGCAGCCCTGTTTAGGGAAGTTTTCAACGACTGATGTCTTAATGTATTTTTAATCTTTTGTTGGAAGCCACCCAGAGTGGCTGGGGAAACCCAGCCAGATGGGTGGGGTATAAATAATAATAATAATAATAATAATAATAATAATAATAATAATAATAATATATTACTACTACTACTACTATCATCATCTAAAAGGCAGACTTTCAATAAAAAAAGAAAAAGATAAGAGAATCTATGCTCCTGAGGCTCCCAGTGCTTGAGGTAAAGCAAAGCCTTTGCTGTTCACTTAATCACTTAAAGTTAGATTCCTTTTAATCAATTTTAATGAGCTACCGCTGTTACAAATAAAATAGAGGCTTCCCTGTCTTTGAAGCAGTGTTCCAGGTTACCCAGTAGCACCTCTTTGGGCTTAGACTGGGCTTTTCTTCTTTGGATTTCCATAGCCAGCTGAAGCCACAATTTATTTCTGGGGATACTGGAGGTTTTTCCTTTATGCTCAGTAATGTTTCCCTCCCTCATCCTTTAATTTTTTTTGACTTAGTATCTAGTCTAATGAAGAATGTTTATGAAATCCAAAATCTTATTTGCCTCTTTGTGATTTTTAATATTTGGTCCAAATAAAAGTGCTCTGCTACTCTTGCTCTTAGATGACCTATAACTCCTCATCCAATACTATTACCATCATTTTGAGGATGGGGTGCCACAGCAGCCTCCGACCCCTTTGTAGCCCCCTCCCAGCCACAGCAGCAGTGGCAGCTGCAGAGGAGGCCACTCTGTGTGGTGACTGTGGCTGTGGAGGCACCTTTGACATCTCACATCACTACTTGTCACTGGATCAAGAGTGACAACTAGGCAATGGAAACGGGTTTCTGGACCCAGTCAAGGGATCCTGCCCCACCCATGAGGATAACATTCAGAAGCTCTCTATGCTCCAGATAACACCTTAGTTGGGGCATAACGTGACTCTTCTTTATAGTGGGGAAACATTTGTGACATACCTGGGAAGTGAATTGAGTAAATTTATTCTGCATTTCAAGTCAAACCACTTGCTGCTGTCCCCCTCTGAACACACTGCATGCTCGTCATCCAGTTGCTGTCACACACAGTCCCTCACGTGAACATATCTCCGTCCACATTTAACTCAAGTGTAGACACGCGCCCAGCCTTGTCATTCCTAGCTGCACTGAAGAGACAAGTCGCTCTTTCTCCCTCAGCCCCATTAATCTGCGGCTGCCAATGCAGCTCAGATAAGATAAAGCCATGGCTTTATCAAGCCCACTGGAATGAGGGGAGGTGGCCTGAGGCCCCCAGGTATCACAGGTAGAAACAAGATAAGCTCAGCAGGCTCTGGGACTGACAGAAAATCACTGGCTCCTGATGAATGTGCTGGGATGAATCAGCGCAGTGTTCAGGGGGCGGGTGGAGAGAAGGGGAGACTGGCAGGCCTTGGGGTGTGAGTGTCACGAGGTGAGACTGTGCAAGAGGAATTTATAAGAGTGTGAAGGTGGACGTAAGTGTGTGCGAATCAGCATTGGGTGTGACTCGGAATAGATGGCTGATTCTACCTCTTTTCTCTTCTGCTTGAAAAAGGAATCTGTCAGATATGTGGAAACACCAAACAGATAAGTAGGGGACCTACTCAGAGGCAGCAGCATTGCCCAGCTTGCTCTACCTCTTTGAGAACTCCAGAAAAACTTGTCGTGCAAAGATTCTCAGGCAAAGATTTGTGTCAGAAGCTGAGCGCATGTTTCTAGGCAGGCCAAGTGCTCTCTGTGTGCAGCAGCACCTCCTATAGGCTTCAGTTTCTCCTTCCTTTCTGTTTTCATGCCAAGAAATAACCATTCCCAGATGCTGGATTGATGGGAAGGGGAGAAAAGTCCCAGTAAACATGGGCCCAGGGTGTGGAGGAGAGATCCAGGAACAGGCCGTCCTTGGCTTTGCATGCATGCGCAAGTGCATGTGATGTATTTCCCAGGCATGCACCCCAAAGTGCCCCCCTGTGAATGTAAACACAGTCGCATAGGCATGAGTGGATGCTGACCTCAGTTAAATAAATTTAACCATATTGCTCATTGCAGGAACCAAATCCTTCCAGGACAAAATGTTTCTACAGCCCCTGGATATAGTATGGACATAATTCACGCATAGTCAGAATGAATTGTGGGCCCCCCTAATCCGTTGCTGCTCTGGGGTC
Organism: Podarcis tiliguerta; assembly: GCF_965153285.1. Classification (NCBI taxonomy): domain Eukaryota; kingdom Metazoa; phylum Chordata; class Lepidosauria; order Squamata; family Lacertidae; genus Podarcis; species Podarcis tiliguerta. Next base: position 41,264,972 of record NC_139538.1, on the reverse strand, counting down.
TTGCACATCCCACACACCTGATGTTCCATAATGTCCAGTCCCAATTGCCATGAAACTGAGCATACATGTGTACAAGAGCACACAAGGAGGTTGTACAGTCCCTGGCAGCACCTGCCAACCTAGCAGTTTGAAAGTATACCAGTGCAAGTAGATAAATAGGTACCGCTGTGGCAGGAAGGTAAACAGCATTTCTGTGCACTCTGGCTTCCGTCACGGTGTCCTGTTGTGCCATAAGTGGTTTAGTCATGATGGCCACATGGACCAGAAAGCTGTCTGTGGGCGAACGCCAGCTCCCTTGGCCTGAAGCGAGATGAGTGCCACAACCCCATAGTCAACTTTGGCTGGACTTAACCGTCCAGGGGTCCTTTATCTTTACCTTTTTTTTTTACAGTCACTGGTTTACTTGGTACCTCTCCTACACATTACCTGCACAATCTAACTAGCTACTCCTCTTCCAATCTGCAGTGTAAACTGTGGTCAGATTTGCTCTAAATGCTGCTGATTTTAGAAAAAATTAAGATTAAGCTATGCTGACCCTCCTGGACCAATGATTGGTAATGCGGGTGACATGCTGTGGTGGGCTGTATGTGCATCTAGGTCAGCGTAGAGAGAGTTAATCCTGATCTACTTTCCATGGTGGCTTGTTAGTGGAGACATAGAGTTGGAAGGACCTCAGAGATCACTTATTTCCCCTTGTTCTACTACAGAATCCCTTGCAGATGCCCACTCAGGTTTAATACCTTCCATGTAGGAGAGTCCGCCAAATCTAGAGGCAGCCTGTTCCATTGTTGAACAACAATCACCATTAGGAACATTCTCCTAATGCTTGCCTGAAATATGTGTCCCTACAATTCCCACCCATTAGTTCTATCCCCGGGCTCTATACACACTATAAAGCACCCCCTGCAAAATTTGGAAACTGTAGTTTGTCAAGGGTGCTGGGAATTGTAGCTAATGACAGTTCTTAGAGTTCTTGGGGGGTGTTTTCAATGCATGGTGCATATGCACCCCTGCTCACTGGATCAACAGAGCACAAGTCTGTTTCATCTTCGGTGTGACAGCCTTTCCGACGTCTGAAGATATCTATCATGCATCCTCTTAATCTGCTCCTCCAGGCTAAACATGCACATCTCTTTCAACCAGGGACCACACACTCCACTCACATTCTGGCTGCCCTCCTTTAGAAATACTCCAGTTGGTCAGTGATTTTTTTAAAAATGTGGCTCTTGGTGCTGTGTCCATCAGTTCCCATTGGGAGATCTGGGGTTAACCTTTTCCTGCTCTATTTCCAATAGCCCCTGGAAAAGCAAAGGTTAGCCTTTTGCTCCAATGAGAGATGTTAGCATGCCTGGATGCTGGCTGGGAAGGGCAAACTGATTTTCCCCTGGGGTCTTTGTGTTTGCTTTTTCTGCTGGGAGACATTGTTGGAGACAAGATGACGCCTGCTTGGGGGTACTGCTTGGAAAGGGGGAGTTGAGGGAATGCTGCGTATTGACAGTAAGGGACAGGGGCATCTTCACTTACTACACTGGGGAACAAATTTTTTGTTGCATTGACACCTGCAGTTGTTCTAACCTAATTTTGACGTGCTGAATTCATATCTCAATTTGGTTTTGTTCTGTAAGCTCTAGTTTTTTTGCAATTCATGTTTTTCACTTTTCATCATAATCTTTGTTTTTCACAATGAAAAATTGTTTTTGTCTGCTTGAAGAAGCCATAGTCCGATCTGAAAAATACAAATATTTAGGTTACAAAACTATAAAAATAAAGAAAAATTAAGTTTGCAAAACAATAATTACCATGTGGTTAGAGTAGATCAATGTGTCAGTGTCCACTTATCTGCAGTGTAAATATGACATATCAGCAAAAGTCGGAAATTGCAAGATAACTATAGCATGTACATGAAAATCAATTTCAGAATTGAAATCAGCGTTGAAAGGACATATAAGAAGAGTTGAAAAATCTCATGCAACAGAAAATGGAAAAAAAAAATTGTTCCCCAGTGGTATTGATTGCCTTGCACAAGGCTTATAACTCTACTGTCTACCACTTAGATCCTCTGCTCTCCTGTGCACTTGAAGTACTTGGCAAAGGAACCTCTCTGATGCATTTTCTGGGGGTAGCATTATATGGCCGTTCATCCTTGCAGTGGTGTAGTGGCAACATAGGAACTGCAGGAGCTCATCATGGCAGCCCCCATGACAACACTGCCAAGGAGAGCCTTGTAGCCCCTGGGGGGGGGGTACTCCAAAATGCAAGCAGTGGAGACACACACAGCAGTGCAGCACAATTCTCAATTCAATAGGAGCTACATGACTGCAACCCCACTCATGGTTTCCTAGGAATAGGCTCAGGTGGACTCAGCGGTGCTGACTTCTGACTTGCACAAGGTTGTAAAACACAGTGAGCATCCATAAAAGATTTTCAACCAGCCGAAATGCAACCTTGAGCTTTTGGTCAGAAATGCACAGAACAATTTCAAATGCAAATTGTGCCAAGAAGTGGTACCCCCTTAAATTGCTATTGTTCCGGAAGGTGATGTCATCACTCCTGACAAAAGTTCCAGAGCTGCACACTCCCTCCACTACATTGTGGGGTTAGAGAGCTGCCATGGCTGTTTACACTGTGGTTTTCACTCCAGAAGGAGCGGCTTATCTGTATCCTCCAGCATGCTGTGAACTGAGCCATTGCCATGCTCTTGCTAGTCTGAAATCTGGGGAAGTGAGGGGAGGGGCTTGAGAACAGTTGGCTCATGGTGCATCTGTTATGGGAGAGCATGGATCTCCATGTATGTTAAGCTGCCATGGCATCAGATATAGACATGTGGTTCAGCCCTGTGTTGCCAAGATCAGATTCTGCCCACTCTGAATTGGTGCAGATTTTGAGTCCCTTCTGGACTCACAGCTGTCCATGGAGGCGCAGGTTAATTTTGTGTCCAGGGCAGCTGCTTATCAGCTCCACCTGGTACGCAGGCTAAGACCCTACCTGCCCGCAGACTGTCTCACCAGATTGGTGCATGCTCTAGTTATCTCTCGCTTGGACTACTGCAATGTGCTCTATGTGGGGCTACCTTTGAAGGTGATCCAGAAACTACAACTAATCCAGAATGCGGCAGCTAGACTGGTGCCTGGGAGCGGCCGCCGAGACCATATAACACCAGTCTTGAAAGACCTACACTGGCTCCTAGTACGTTTCCAAGCACAATTCAAAGTGTTGGTGCTGACCTTTAAGCCCTAAACGGCTTCGGTCTAGTATACCTGAAGGAGCGTCTCCACCCCCATCATTCTGCCCGGACGCTGAGGTCCAGTGTCGAGGGCCTTCTGGCGGTTCCCTTGCTGCAAGAAGTAAAGTTACAGGGAACCAGGCAGAGGGCCTTCTCGGTAGTGGAACTCGCCCTGTAGAACACCCTCCCACCAGATGTCAAAGAGAAAAACAACTACCAGACTTTTAGAAGACATCTGAAGGCAGCCTTGTTTAGGGAAGCTTTTAATGTTTAACAGCTTATTGTATTTTAATATTCTGTTGGAAGCCACCCAGAGTGGCTGGGGAAACCCAGGTTATTATTATTATTATTATTATTATTATTATTACCCAGGCAGTGACATAATACTCCTTCCTACTGAGTCCAACATCTTTCTTCCTAGAATTTCCAGGACCCAGGTGGTTTTTATCATGGACAATTTCCTATGCCTTCAGCAATTCCCTCAGATGCTGCACCACTGCAAGAATGAACAAGATAAACAACTTAAGTGGCTTATTTACGTTTGACCAAATGACCATTTTTTTGCAAAGCCGCTTGGAAGGGCCTAGCTGAGAAGGTCAGGCCAGAGGCAGAAGTACTCTGATTTTCTGTTGGGATGCTAATATTATTTTTAATTTCTCCAGCAAGTTTACTACAACAGAGTGTTTTTGCTGCTTCTTTTAATTCACCCTCATATGTATGTGAGGTCGTGATCTAGGGATTTCAAGGCAAGTGACAGCCCCAATGCCCCCAAAAGGACTGGGAGGGACTGGGAGCTGTTTCAGCACTGGTGAGATATTCTGCCATTTTGAACAGCCTGCAGTTTTGACAGACAACCCTGTGCATAACACATAACAGTAATGTAAATCTGGACATTGTCAGAGTGGGGGGTAATTGACCAAGCTGTCCCTTTCAAGGATCAGTTGTAGCTGGCACCAGGGGAGCTGCTGGAAGTCACCTTCTCTCTCCAACCCGGTCTTGGTTCTGCTGCTTGGGCTGTTAGTGACAAAACTAGATCCACATTGAGCACCCTCAGAAATAAGAACCTGCTGCTTTAGGGAAAATACAGTCCTGTCTAGGACCTGTTGAGCACCCCCTTGACAGCCAGGAGAACCAGCCGCCAAATACACATCCACCTTTATAGGATAAGCTTCACCAACCTAGATGTTTTGGAATAGAACTCCCATCAACTCTAGCCAGTATGGCCCATGTTCATGGATAATGGGAACTGAAGTCCAAAACATCTAGAGCAGCAGTTCTCAACCTGTGGGTCCCCAGATGTTGTTGGACTACAACTCCCATCATTCCTAGCTGGCATGACCAGTGGTCAGGGATGATGGGAGTTGTAGTCCAACAACATCTGGGGACCCACAAGTTGAGAACCGCTGATCTAGAGGGAACTAGGTTAGGGAAGGTTGTTGTAAGGGCTAGTGAACAATGATGGCTGGCCCATTGGTTATTTAGCTGGGTGACAAGAAGCAAAGAGCTGACTGCAAAGGTTTATGGTTGGTGCAGGAGAAAAGATATTAGGCATATCTGGTTTCTGGGCACCCTTGTTCAAAAACTGCCTCTCCTCCCAGTCACTGAATACCTTACATGGGTGTATGATGAAACAATCACTTTTCCCCCCAAACTTTGTGTCAATCTACTCAACCAGTTTGGACCTATGAGTTGGTTGTCAGCGATAGTAATAACCCCAGGGCAGTAAGTTCTCAGTGAGTTCCTCTGAAGGGTTCCTTCATTTAACATTGTGAGATTGAGAGCTGGTGTAGTGTAGTGGTTAAAATGTTGGGCTAGGACTTGGTAGACCAGGGTTCAAATCCCCACTCAGCCATGAAACTCACTCAGTCACTTTGGGCCAGTCGCAGTCTCTCTGCATAACCTATCCCACAGGGTTATTGTCATGGTCAAATGGGGAAGAAGAGAACCATGTATGCTTTGAACTCCTTGGTGAGATGTAAATGTGATTGATAAATAAATAAATCCTGGGTGAAGAGTGACTAACACTTGCTATCTACACACACACACACACACAGAGAGAGAGAGAGAGAGAGCAAGCGAGCGCACAAACAGAACAGAGATACTTCAACAAAACAGCAAATGGCACGTTGTGTTGCTTTAGTGGGAACACTGTATTAAAATATAAGATCTTGTTATTCCACCCCACTCAGCATCCCTCAGGCTCTGAGCTGGGGAATTGAGATCCTCCCTTTAATAAGGATGCTGACAATCTGGAGAGAGTTCAGAGGAAACCGAGTTGGGGAGATGATTGGGTTGGAATGCAAGACCTATGAGGTAAGCCCAAAGAATTGGGCCAGATCACTAAAGAGAAAATGATGGGAAGCGGACAGCACAAAAACTGCTTTCAAATAAATCAGAGGCTGCTTTGAGCTAGATGATAATTTGAAGGAGACCGAGCCTGGGAGTAAAGGGAAGGAGTTTTGGAGAAACAGTGGAGGAGGGACCTACTTTAAAGGAGACTGCAAGCATTGGGTCAACTGGGAGACTCCTTCATTGCAAGGTGGTTGGTTTTTTTTAATTTAAAAAATGTTTGACAAATACGGTTTGGGAAAGGACTGGGTCAGATTGGTCCAGTTGAGGGATGGGTCTTATGGAGATTTAAAGTCATTTTTAGCAATAACATAGTGGTTCAACTGGTTTGTGGAAAAGGGAAGTAGCTGGGTGTTCCTATATAGTCTCCACCTAAGGGTTCTCATTTGCTTTCCTAGCAGGTATCCTGTGTTTTTTTACCAGCGGAATTCAACAGGTGAAGCCTTATCTGTATCTTCATGTGCTGAATTTCTGTCTGACGTGCAGCTAACTGCATGGGGGTATCTCCCCACTAGGAGATGTGTCCTCCTGGCACCAGGTATGTTTTCCTGTCCTCTCCCTCTCTATCATAGGGTGCTGTGCCTGAGGTGCTCCTCCCCAGCCTCATTAGTGCCGATCTGCTCCCTGTCTGTCAAAAACCCAGCCGGGCCGAGAGAGTCGCTGCTGCAATTACTGTCTCCTCAGAGAGCTTCAGCAAAGACACCACATGTGCCTGCAGCTCAGCCAGCCACAAGATACCAATTAATGTTACTGACTGTGAACAGCATGGCCAAACTTGACTGCTTCCCTCTGGCTCTGCTTCCTGCCAACCCTTCTCCACCCCCCATGCTGCAGCCTTAGCTTGCAATGGGGATAGGGGTCTTCTCTGTACTCCCCTTTCCTAAATCTGGCTCTCCCTCCTTCATGCACCCAGAAAAAAAACTTGTTATGTTTTTAATTCCAGCTTTGTAGCTGAATGAGATGACCCATGTCGTAGGGTGCCAGCGTCTAGGGATGAAGACAGCTTTTAAAAGGGGATTAGGCAAATGAACAGAGGATAGGACTATCCATAACTGCTGCTAGTCAAGAATCCGTAAGACAAGTAGTCAAACTTAGTCTAACAGTAGTAGATAGCCTCAAATACCCAATTCTCTTTTTAAAAAAATATCAGTCTATTTTCCTATTACACTGCAGATTCACAGTACACTCCTGCTAACATTTTGCTTCAGCCCCACTAGTGGTGCTTAGGCCTCAGAAGTAGCAGGAACACATTAAAGCATTGCTCAAAAGCTCTTTGAAGAAAAAGCAGTTTACATGAAGTGAAAATATCACTGGGCAACATTGGCTGAACCGCTTAATCCATTTTCGCTCTTCTGCAGCGTTTTCACAGCACTTGGCACTTGCAGTCCTCTTGTCAAGGTGAGACCACCACACCAAACCATGAAACCTGGTAGTAGTGGCTGGGTGAATTTTGTTTTGAAGGTGTACAACTGCTTTGAGCTTGCGTTATAGAAAGAGAGCTGACCTCCATCAAAGTTGCAATAGACTCCTATCCTGTCTGGAAACCAGGACATCTAGCTATGCAATGTCTCCAGGATCAGAGGCACCATGCTTCTTAATACCTGTTGCTGCTGCCAGGGAATCACAGGCAGGAGAGGAGGGCTCTTGCAGTCATGCTCTCCTGATGGGCTTCCCTTGGGCATCACATTGGGAAAGGGGACGCTGGACCAGATGGGCTGTGTTCTTATGTTCACTTCCTGTGGGAGAAAGGAATCGCGTCCCCCTCTTCATTTGAATGAGGGAATCTACAAAATCAGGGGAGGCCAAGGGTTTATGAGCTTGGTTCCGGCTGTAGTATAATACTAATGTTTTGGCATATCCAGAGTATAACATGAAGGGGTGTCCCGGAGAAAGGGAGAGAGGATGATGAGCAAGTTCCATGGAATATTCAAGAGATCTGTGCACAGTGATAAAGGGTGGATTGATGATGGTGATTCAGAGTGCTGCAAGAAGAAAACCTCCAAATGAGAATATGGTTCGCTATGGTTAGATTCCCCAATGTCACCTTTCCTTAAGGGCTTTTTTTTATGAGCATCTTACTTTTCCACAAGGAAGTAGTACAGCGCCCTCTAGTGTCACACTGGCAGCATTGGGGGGGGGTCACTCAAAGGGGAGAATGTCCCCTGACTTATCTGCAATCCTCCTGACGGCACAGCACCCTCTCTGCCCTTCAGTTCAATTCCATTATTGATGTTGATCCCACGGTCTGGCTTTGCTGCTCTGCTAGGGAAGCCTTGCCAGTCCCATAGGCCAAAGGTGGAATGCAAACCTGGTCTTGGGTGTGCAAAGATCCTGGAGTGTGAGAGGGGTAACACACACACAAAATCGCCTTTCTCTTGGACGGGGGCACCTCTCCTTCTTCCAGAGGCAAATGGGACTCTCATCTCAATCAGGCTCCAGTTGGTCCCTATGTCTTTGCTCCATGAGACTTGCTTGTCTCAGGCTGCCCTGAGCTTCAATCCCTTCTAACTGAATGAATGCATGAATTATGCCCCTGGGCTCCACCACCCACCTTCCTGAGGTCCCTGGAATCACTGCAGCAGGTGCCTTCGGACTGTCAATATTTTGCAGGAGGGATTCAAACGTAGGTTTGTGCAATGAAAGTGGATTAAAAGTGTTTTGTCACTCTAGTGCAGCAAATCCACTTAAAACAACAACATTGGTTTTCTGAGATTTGGAAAGGGACAGGGAAATGCATTGAAAAGTGTGGGGTGAACAAATGAACAAATGACACCCCACAAGCAAATCAGGATGAATGCTCATTGTCATCTAAACAGATCAGAAAGAATGCTTAGTTAAGACAGGACATGAAAGCTTTGTGCAAACATGTAACCTCCAGGTAAGCTTTGCATAGGTGCTGGATAAAGAGGTCATCTGGAGGACCCCAGAGGCTGGGAGGAATGAAGTCCAAAGACTACAGAGCCACCTTTCTGGGGATCAGGGGGATTATGAAAGGCCTGTCTGGGCTGGGCTCAGAGCCAGTTGGCCCATCTGCCCTGTCTGTCAAGACACCTTCATTACTGCACACCCTCTGATCTCCCGGCACTCCTTGACCTTTGGGAAGGAAGACACAAGGGCGCAGCATGCTCTGGCCACTTGCCCCCACCTGATCAAGTAGGGCCTCTTTCCCACTTTTATATACCACTTTCCCATCCAAATGTACCCGAAAAATAACACAACAAGGCATCCCCACCTGCAGCAAAACAAAACAGAGATGAATAAAGACCTAATAACCAGGCCATTTAAATATCGGAGGCAGCACTTTCAATTGTTCCAAGAAACCAGGTGCCAGCAAGTTGGTACTATAATGGGAGTTTTGTGTCTCATGCACCAGTTAACACTGGGATCATCCAAATGACCTCTTTATTGAACAATCATCCAGATTTGCTTGGACAAAGCTTACACAAAGGCATAGGAGCCAACTCCTAGGGCCTGAGGTCCCTTCACCCCCCCAATAAAATATTTGAGGGGGCCAGTTATCTTCCAAATTTGATGGGCATTGCATGTTCATTCATCACATCTTGGGATTGATTATACAGGGCAGGGCTTACCTGCTCCTCTCCCCCCATTTATTCAAGTTGTCACCCTATGCCCTGTCTTTATTGAACATTTGTTCTGATTTGCTTGTAGGACAATAGGACAATGAATTGCTTGTGTGGTTTTCACACATATTCCCATTAATTCTCAACTCTCCCCTCCCCACATATCAACGGCAACCTCTTGAGGTGGAGGCTCTGATCCAAACAGCACAGGATTCTGTGCTTCTCTGGCAGCTCTCCCTCTCTGTTGTGTCGGAGCTCCAGCAATGTCTTGAATCCTGACACTAGCCCTGGAGGAGGAGCTGGCTGGGGTGGATGCATGACCAGGCTGGCTGGGCCTGTGAGCACCTGTGCCTGTCAGTGACATGCCGGGGTCAGCAGACTATCTCAGCCGGGCAGTGGAGGCAGGAAGAGAAACAGGGACTGTGCTTGCAGCTGGCCAATGGGGGCTGGAAGCTCGTCTGAGAATGCGGCGAGACCCTCGGCTGAGACAGGGACATCTCTAGCTTCACAGGTACTGAAACAGCATCTCCTCGGTTTGTTGGCAGTAAGGCCTCACTCAGCCCCCCAGGCTGCTGTAGGAGTTGCTTCCTTTTATAGGGCCAAAGCTGGGTCTGGGAGATTGGAAGCTGAGTGCCACCTCTGAGCAGGTACTGTTTTGCTGCCCCTGCCGACTCCAGAATACAGCCTTGGCTTCTTCTTCTCCTGGGCGAATAACCCCCTCGTAGGCCGCTAGAGGACTCTTTCTCCAGCCCCCAGCCTGTTTTGTTTCATGCCGCAGGCTCTGATGCCTCCATGTCCTTGTCATTTGCTCTCTGCTGCTTAAGATTTATTGAGGCTGTTGGCTACAACTGAGTGCTTTAGAGCTGCAGGCAGCAACGGAGAAAGCGGAAAGCGGCTGTAAGGAGAGGGGCGGCGGGGGGGGGGAGAGTTCAGCTAGAAGGATGGCGAAATCTCTTTGGCAAGGCAGGGAAGCTATGCAGAAGGCGGGAGGAAAGAAAGACATTTCAGGCATAGTTCCAAGTACCCTTGGAAAGAAAGGAACAGGTGATCTAGCAGGGTCAGGTTCTATAGTGGTGCATTGGGGCGGCGGGGGGGGGGATAGAATTCTGACATTTAAAGCTAAAAGTGATGACAGGGAACTGAGTGGCAGAAAACTGGCTTTCTGTTTATTTGGTGGTGGTGGTTGTTAATTATCCACCCTCCGGCCTAAGATCCCAGGATGGGTTACAACAATTAAAGTACAATATTAACAGCAGTTCAAAACAACTTACAACCACAGCAATAAGATGGGTGATGATGATGATGATGATGATGATGATAATAATAATAATAATTTATTTGTACTCAACCCATCTGACTGGGTTGTCACAGTCACTCTAGGGCACCTCATGTGTCCAAAGCTAGGTATTACTATTAGAGATCATGAATGTGAGCTGCAGACCAGAGGCAACCTCTGTGGATCTGGCAGGGGGGCACTGATAAATTCTGCCCTCCTGGCGTTGATCAGTGGCACAACCGCATGTGGCTGGGCGCCTCTTAAGTGCTCCTCACAGAGCCCTTTGACTCGTGCCTATGTGCCAATCCCACTTCTCCTAGCTCACAGGCCTTCCTTTCCTCCATGCCACACACTCGCGCTCTTGTCCCCAAAGCTGCGGAATGTGTCCTTGGCCGAGGCTCAGCCTGGCCAGTGAGAGGGGAGTGAAATGCATCTGGAGGCGGCCCAGTTAGTGCTGTGCCATGCTGCTGCTGCTGCTGCAACTCACGCTTCCCATACTAATAAATCCTTCCTGGCTGGTGGAGACACTGCAGAGATGCTGCCTACCGCATTCCCTTCTGCCCACCCAGGACAGAGTCCCTTCCCTTGGAACAAGGTCAAGGAAGAAGGCTTTGAGCAGCAAGGATCTTTCCTAGCCTGTTGGGGTGTCGGCTGCCCTCCTCCAGCTGCATTCATAATGCTCTCCCTGTTTGTCAGAGCTGGCTGGCTGACAGGGAGGATATGAAATATGAACAGAACAGCTCTTTGTACAGAAGGGAATCCCAGAAGGTGTGCTGGGAGAATCAGAGCCACAGTCCAGCAAGTTCCTCCAACACTCCCTTTTGGGGGGATTAGTGGCTGCGCTTCAATGAAGGCCCCTTGACTACCCTCTTGTGCGGACTCAGGTTTGGCCTCCATCACTTGTAGGTCTCTGGCTTCTTCTGGAAGCAATGGCAGTAGCCTAGGCAAATGTCTCTCTGGTCCAGCAGAGGATGTACTGGGAACAGCTCAGGAGTTGTGGTGGCAAGTCAGGCAATATAAGTCAGAGGGCACATATAAGAACATAAGATGGATTAGTTGGTTAGAGCATGGTGCCGATAATGCCAAGGTTGCAGGTTTGATTCCCATGTGGGACAACTGCATATTCCTGCATTGCAGGGGGTTGGACTAGATGATGTTCAGGGTGCCTTCCAACTCTTCAGTTCTATGATCTTATGACATGGGAAATTGCATGGGGGGGGGGGGGTCACAGAAGACAAGGATACTGGGTGTGAGGGCTGGTGATGGCAGCAGGAATATACAGCCAGGCACCTGAGCAATCAAACTCCTCTTGTGTGTAAGAACATAAGAAGAGCCCTGAGGGATTAGACCAAGGGCCTCTTTGGTCCAGCATCTACAATGCCTGTGGGAAGTCTGCAAGCCGGGTGTAAGTGCAGCAGCACTCTCTTCAACTTGGGAATCCCAGCAATCTCAGTATACTGCCTCCGGCCAGGTTGTCATTCATAATTTCCATGGCTAGTAGTCACTTGTCAGTTTTCCACTTTCTTATCTCACACCATCATGCCAGATTCCTAAAAGAAGTCTTTTAGGGCAGCCTTTCCCCAGATGTTGTTGGACTACAACTCCCATCTGCCCCAGCCAGCATGGCCCATTGGTCAGGGATGGTAGGAATTGTAGTCCAACAACAGAAATTGTGCTCTGGCGGCACGGCAGCAGCAGGAGGCCCCATTACCTAAAGTGGTGCTTCAGGTTAAGAACAGTTTCAGGTTAAGAACGGACCTCTGGAACGAATTAAGTACTTAACCTGAAATACCACTGTATTGTTTTTTGTCCTGTTGCCTTTGTTTGTGGGTGTGTTTTTTGGGTGTGCCAAGATAACTTGACTAGCCTTGTGGGTGCTATTTGTGGGTGGGTATGGGTGCCATACCCGCGGACGCGGGTGGCGCTGTGGGTAAAAGCCTCAGTGTCTAGGGCTTGCCGATCGAAACGTCGGCGGTTCGAATCCCTGCGGCGGGGTGCGCTCCCGTCGTTCGGTCCCAGTGCCTGCCAACCTAGCAGTTCGAAAGCACTCCCCGGTGCAAGTAGATAAATAGGGACCGCTTACTAGCGGGAAGGTAAACGGCGTTTCCATGTGTGGCTCTGGCTCGCCAGATGCAGCTTGTCACGCTGGCCACGTGACCCGGAAGTGTCTCCGGACAGCGCTGGCCCCTGACCTCTTGAGTGAGATGGGCACACAACCCTAGAGTCTGTCAAGACTGGCCCGTATGGGCAGGGGTACCTTTACCTTTACCTTTTATGGGTGCCATATGCTGTTCCACCTGGCAGCCAAATGTATTGAGCTAGTTCTGCCCACAGCCACCTCTTGCCCAAACCTCCATGCATAGCTCTGCTTTTACTGAGAGCAGCTGTGCACCAGGGTCAGGAAGAGGAGCAAGCTGTTGGGACAAGCGGAGTTGTGGCTGGTGCGATAACAAAGCTCTGAGTGTAAAGGTGCCTGGTTTGAGAACAGGTGGTTCCCTTTATGGGAAATCCAGCCAATGCACTTTCTTTAAAATACTATTGGACTTTAAAGGAGGGTTGGACAAATTCATGGAGGATGACGCTATCAGTCGCAACAAGCCAAGATAACTTTACTCTGCCTCCATGCTTCTGAATACTAGTTGCTGGAAACCCCAGGAGGGGAGGGGGCTGTTGGGCTCAAATCCTGCCCTACTGGTTTCCCACAGGCAACTGGTTGGCCACTGTGAGAACAGGATGCTGGACCAGGTGGAGCTTTGCCCTGATCCTGCAGGCTCTCTGTTCCATTCACAAAGAAAGGTGCAGGATTGCAGCCATGTTCTATCTATCTGGCTCTGTCCTATCCTTCGTTGCTCCTATCCTTCAGTCACCTCGTTTCTGCCTTCCTATTCTACGCCGAAGGGGCTGGCCATTGGTCAGCTCAGATTCTGACCAGACTGGAATAGATATGAAGTGTAAACAAGATGCATAGGAATAGGTAGCTAGCTCTGGCAGCTTGAAAGTTTTATGTTCGGTCTTTGCAGACCAGACTTTGCAAAAATAATAATTCTGCCCTTCAGTCAAGAGGAATTAGAAAATTAACATGCAAAAAAGAGAAAGATCTGGATTGTTGCTGCTGGTTAGTGAAGATGCCACCAAGCTTAAGAAGCTGCAAGCTGTGTAGCCCATTGGCACCATTCTATAGGGCCAAGTGGGAAATGTAGGCAAAAGCTGACTCCATCTTCCTGTAGTCTCTTCCTGAACAGAGAGTGTTTGTTGGAGTCTGGCTGTATAATTTGTTGATGGTTCTGATCCTGCTGGCCAGATAAAGTTTTGCATCTGTACCAGGACTTCAGGATGGAAAACAAACAAACAAAAAAACAAAGGACTGGGTGCTTCCTGGTTCTGATTCAGTTAGGTTCATTCATGATGCTTCAGGGAGAAGAACAGTTCTAAGCCAAGTGCTTGGTGCTCCAGTTGGTCTGCACGGCTGTCCATCCTTACTCACAAATAGCAGCTGCCCCTACCACCCTCTCCCTTCTCAGTGAATTATGATTTTTGCTCGAGTCCCTTTGTCTGCTTGGAGGACCTCAAGTGTGGGAGGGGAGGGGAGGCAGAGGAGATGAAACCTGCTTTAGACTATCCACCAAAAGGTCATGCATCAGAGAGCATCTCCCACGCACAAAGGTACCCTTAGAAACAGTTCTCTGGAGTTTCTCCTTCCACACGCACCTGGTGCCTTTATAGAAAGGTCAGCGCATATCTCCAGTAGCTTCTGCAGTCACCTGGCTTGGCTGCTGTCATTCTCCATCCTAATGATCCAGTCGGAGTTTGCTTCCTCCCCATCCTTGTTTTGGAGTGCAGCTGACAGGCTCCTAGCTAAACCGCTTGTTCTCTCTGTTACTTTGAAGAGGGCTTGAGCAGGCAGATGATGACAGCCTGGCCATAATGGGTTTAATGAACTGGGGAAGCAGCTGCAGATTGTGATGAAAGCTAACAGGGAGGGGAGTGTGAGCAGGATGAGGGCTTTCAGATGCCTTCCCTTTTGGTCTTCATAACATGCAAGAAGAAGAAGAAGAAAGCTGACTGTGATGGTCCAGGCCTGGATAGTGCTGTGGGGTTTTTTAAAGCTAATAGCCAGTATCATCCTTAACTTTCCCATTCTTTTGTGCTTTCACTGCAATTGGACAAATAAAGCAGGCTTCAAATGAATGTTGATCTACAGTGAACTGAAAAGCATTCAGTGAGTTGTGCCCTGTTTCATGTGGGACACCTAAGCGATATAAGAAGAACCTGCTGGATCAGGCCAGTGACCCATCTAGTCTAGCATTCTGCCTTCGCAGTGGCCAACCAGGTGGCTGGGGGAAACCTGCAAGCAGGACCTGAGCACAAGAGCACTTTCCTCTGCTGTGGTTCCCAGCATTTGGTATTTAGGATCATACTGCCTCTGAGCATGGTATAGAGCTGCTTCAGTATACAGAGTTTGCTTCAATGCATGAGATGAAATTCCAGGTTTCCTTCATCCCAACTGAAATATACTCGGACTCCTGTAGTGAATTCATGTTCTTTATTGCAGCCTGTAAAACAGTGATTGAATTGGCCCCCAAACCTCAGCCTTTTATATACAGTGGTACCTCGGGTTACATACGCTTCAGGTTACAGACTCCGCTAACCCAGAAATATTACCTGGGGTTAAGAACTTTGCTTCAGGATGAGAACAGAAATTGTGCTCCGGCGGCACGGCAGCAGTGGGAGGCCCCATTAGCTAAAGTGGTGCTTCAGGTTAAGAACAGTTTCAGGTTAAGAACAGACCTCCAGAACGAATTAAATTCTTAACCCGAGGTACCACTGTACATTATTTATACAATGAGTCCCATCTGATTGGCTGATTCTGCTTCCTTCCTGGAGCCTGATTGGTCTTTTCCTGCAAGCCAATCAGTTGGTGCATTCTAGGATCCTACTTGCCTATTGTTCTAGGATCCAAGCTTAGTACATAAGACCAACCATTTTCAGGTTTATGGATTTGATGTCTACATAGACAGTTGGCTCACACAATGAAATAGTCCCCCACAACAAATTAAACTAACCCATATAATACCAGCATATCTGAGAGAAAGCTAGGTTACAAAAACAATTCTTCCCCTTTTAAAAAGTTTTCTATATGTGGAGAATTTTCCTTTGCTTTGAATGGAAGAGCATCCAGTCATGCGAGCTCTCACGCTGCAGTGGGACAGCCTAGACTCAGATTTACAAGTATCAATTTGGGGAGAACTCTAAGCCCTTCCACAGGGCTGGGGCCCCTGTAGCCTTCCAGATGTTGTTGGACCCCAACTCCCACCAGCCCCAGCCAGCAGAATCAGAGGTCAGAGGGGTTGGGAGCCATAGTCCAGCAACATCCAGAGGGCTGCAGGTTCCTTATCCCTGGTATTCATAATACAGTGTTGGCTTGGCACCAGAAGTCAGCATGGTTGAGCACCTGTTGACTGCCTCCCCTCAAATGCCACCTGTACATTTAACCTCTCCTTCACCTCGGCAGAAGGTCGATTACCATGTGGACCATGTCCTGCTACTCTGCTCTTTCTCCACCTTGCCTCCACTTACCTGTGTTCTCCTGCAGAGGGTGGACAAGTGAAGACACTGGCAATTTTGAGGAGGAGCAGTAGAGGAACAGCCACAAACTTTGGGCAGACCTACACCATACATTTAAAGCACATGACCCCCCCAAGGAGGGAACTGTGGTTTGTTAAGGATGCTGGGAATTGTAGCTCTGTGAGAAGGAAAACTACACAAGTCACCTGGAACACCTTCCCTTCTGAAATCAATCAGGCACCTACTGTTCTGATATGGTGTCACATGCAGAAAACATTTTTTTTGCCCACTGTTTTTAGAGAACCACTTTGATTCACTGCTGGTCGTTTGCTTCTTACTTTTTCATGCTATGGTTTTATGATGTTTGAATGGTTTTTTTGTACACTGTCACAATATTTTTATGAGTAGGCGGTTATTATAAATACATACATAAATAGAACAGCAGCAGCAGTAGCAGCTGCACACTAATGTGCTGCCCCCCTATGGCTACTGGGCTGCCTGTGAGAGGAGAGGATGAACCATGGGCAGGGGCCCTTGCAACCCATAGTTAAGGGGTCCACTAAGGTCCACTTGCATGTAGTCTCCCTGCCCCAACCTTGGAGCTGACCCAGATTCAGTGATCACTAGAGTGATTGACGTAGGGGTTGATTTTCCCTATGATCCAACTCAAACGCCATATTACTGCCAGATCATTTGCTTTTACTAGCTACATGACAGGCAGAAGTTCATTAGCTGAAGTTTTCCCAGCCCTGCATCTCAGAGAAAGGGGTGGGGAGAGGGGCCAATGTACTGTACGCACTGTACTGTATTTTAGGGCACACCTACTTACTGACCCCTTCTGCGCCCTTGTGCATACCATGGCCCCCTACCTTCCCTCTGTTTCCCGAAGGCATTCATGCAAACACAGTGGCAGGTACCCTGCCCTGCTAATCATACGTTGCAGAGTAATATACGCAGCTATTCTGTTCTTCCTGCTGTGCAGGATTTTCCCATTCCACAACAAAGAGCAAAATGGCTATTATCTCCATGCCGTGGTCTAAGAAAATAGCCCCTAAACAGTGGAGAATTGAAGGTTCTGAGAGCAGGGGTGGGAAACCTGCAGCCTCAGGGCCACTTCCAGTCCTTCCAGTGTGCAATTAATTGCATGGGGGAGGAAGCAAGGAAATGAGAGAGAGAGAGAGAGAGAAGAGAAGGTTCTCACTTTTGGCTCTGGCCTGCTCACCCCCCAAGCAGGTTACTTCAAAGGGAATGTGGCCCTCAATGGGGAAAAGTGTCTCTATTCCTGTCTGAGAGGGATAGACATTACTACCCCATAGAGAAACACTTAGATCTGCAGTTTGGCTTCCCTCCAGGTGCAGAGCTTCCTTAATGCATGGGTTAATTCTCCTTGATGTGGCTGTCTTGGCAAAAGTAAATTAGGCAGGGACACCTGGGAAGGAGCACCATCTGCCAGGTGTTTTCAAAGCCAGCTCACAGGGTACAAAAAAGAGCAGTCTCTTGCCAGCAATTCTTCATGGAAGCACGGACTCCCCTTCACTCCAGATTAGGAGACGGGTTATATTTTCTCGACACAGAAATATAACAGACATGTTATATTTTCTCGACACAGGATGGGGGAGCATGGGGAGATACATGTACAGCATCAGGTGTGACAAATAGACCTGGCTGCCCTCCTTTTCACTGTGGCTGTGTACACACCATGCACTAAAAGCACATTTCCTCCCCCCAAAAGAGAAGTGTAGTTTGTTAAAGGTGTTGGAGATTGCTACTCTATGATGGGTAAACTTCCCAATATTCTTTTTTGGTGGGAGGGGTGTGTGCATTAAATGTATGGTGTGTACTATGTGCATGCTGGGAAGACACAGGGAATCACGTCTTCCAAGGTTGTGCATGAAAAGAAGATACGATCATTGCATGTGACCAGCTAGATGGAGATGCCATGCAATTACATAAGGGGAAGCCTTCCCTGTAAGGGGCAAAACATGTATCCGGTGGAGTAACCGTCAGGTACGGCTAATAAGGTGCTTGATGAAATTGACCATGGCCAGGAACTTCTAAGGTGTGTTTTTGTTGCTCTAGTAAGGGAAGAATGATGTCATCTCTGTTCCTTTAGGGCCTGCGAAGCTGTGCTGGGAGCAATTTAGTAAGCTCTGAGACTTCTCCAGCATCAGCACATTCTTCCTTCGCTCCTTCCCTCTCCACCTGCTTTGAAGAGCATCCATGTGCTTCTGTGTCCCAGAAGATAGGGAGCTCTTTGAAAGGAGAGAGAGAGAGAGAGAGAGAGAGAGAGAGAGAGAGAGAGAGAGAGAAGCAGAAGCGACAATATGCTTTTGAGGCCAAACAGGCAGACACGTTTAATTATACACTGTACAGCACAATATATTTTAACTAACTGCTAGCTATTTCCCTAAGTACCCCCTTATCTCTCAGAGCAATATAAAACCTGGGATGGATTATGCTGCAATTCTGGAATCTCTGTATATATTATCGGCTGCGATTACGGAACACATCCTGCATAAACACTCCACTGAGTCAGAACAGCACCAGGTCTAAAAATAGTTCAGCACTGTCGAAACCCAACAACCTGTGAACACCCTCTCCCCCAGTACATATGGGGTGACAAATTCCAGCTCCCTGGCTTGAGAATGATCCAGCCATTCAGGAAGAAGCCGAAGCACGGAGATTAAAGGCAACACAGCTTCTTAGTTTTATCATAGGCATGTCCCTGTCTTATGAGTGGAGAGGGGATGTCTCAGCTGACCTGTCTACCCACAACCCACAGGACTGCTGCTAGACTCACACAGTGCTTATACCAAATGAATATAGAGTTGGGAGGGGACCAAAATAGAGTTGGAAGGGGGACCAAAGGGTCATCTAGTCCAACCCCCTGTGGTGCAGGACTATTACAAAGAAGCTCCTTATATGCCAAGCAGAAGCTCAGTAATCATCAAAATAAACTTCTGGCAAAATGAGTGTGCAATAATGTATCTTGTTGGCAAGGAGTGAATTGTACTGCACTGCTGGGGCTGCAGAAAAAAAGGAGGGTTAGCCAGAGTCCAGTTTCGAAATTTGATACTGGCGAGTTTGTGAAGAGGGGTGGGAGAGATGGTCTGTTTGGATTAAATGGTCTTATGCCTTTCCTGCCCCGAAGCCCTGAAAAAACACAATTGCTGCACTTCATCAGTACTTTTCCAGGGACATTTTGTAGTATGTTTAATACAGGCAGTCTCAGCCATGCTCATTCAGACCACACCTGGAACACTGTGCCGATTTCTGAGCTCCACCATTTAAGAAGGATATTGACAAGCTGGTATGTGTACAGAAAAGGGCAACCAAGATGCTCAAGGTTCAGGAAAGCAAGGCAAAATCACTCAGGGGCCACAGAAAGGGTCTGGTGAAGGAGAGTGTGGCCTGGGGAGGGGATCTGGTTTGGGAAAATCCCAGAAGGCCTGAGAGAGAAATCTGGAAAGAAGGCCACATTCAAAGCCCTGGCCGGATGTTCCCTACCGCTCTTGTTATTTGCATATTTTAATTGATTATTGATTGTTGATTCCTTGTCAGCAACCCTGGGGGCTTGTTGAAGGACATGGTAAAAAATCTCTTAATAAAGCAGAAAAGCAAGCAAGCAAACAGATCCCCCAAATTCTCTCAACGTTCTTAGGGTGTGGCTTCTTCTTCTTCTTCTCTTTGGCGATCCACCAGGTGTTCTTTAGTTCTCTGGTTCTTCTTTGAACCTCAGCCTTAGAGTTGGCATAGGTTTTTTTTCTTAGTGGTGCAGTTTCTATCTCTTTGCTAGATCTGAAATGCCTTCCTTTTCTTGTCAATAATGCATTTAATCTCACTGTCATTCTCATCAAACCAGTCCTGGTGTTTCCTGGTTTGGTATCCAAGTTTGTTCAAAGGCTGCAAAAATGGATGCTTTTAGTTTGGTCCAGTCTTGTCAGGGTCCTTAAGAGTCTTTTGGAAGCAATCCCACTTAATAGGACCTTAAAGGGCTTGAGTGTTCATTTTGCAGCTTGGTTTCATTCCTTGAAGCCTATGTTGAGGTATAATCTTGATAGCCGTTATGGAGTGTATTAATCGGTGATCTGTCCAGCAATTGTGAGCACTGTCATAGCTCTGGTAAGGAGCACATCACAGTGATTTTCAGCTCGGACAATTACATAGTCTAAGAGGTGCCAGTGGTTCGACTGAGGGTGCCTCCATCATGTTATTTATTTATTTATTTTTGTTGAAAGTGTGTGTTGGTTATAACAAGGGTGTGTGGCACAGCTACTAGTAATGTTGAGAAAAGACCTTTTTTAAAGGAGTTAAAGAAACAGGATACAATTCAAACTTAATTTTAATTTTAATTACTTAATTTTTAAAACATCCCAAACCTCAGACCAGCTAAACCTGAAACATAAATCCTTATTCACCGTCTCTCAGCTTAACCTGCCTCACAGGAATGTTGTGTTAATACGGAGTTAATACAGAGAAGGGAAGAGCCATGGTATGCCCCTTGAGCTCTTTAGAGGAAAGGGGTTTTTAAAAAAGCAAAATAAAATAAATAAACAAGCATTCACTTATACCAGGAGCCCAAACACTGAAATCACTTCCAGTTAATGTGCTGGGACCAGTTTGAGAGGCTGGTAATAAATGATTATTTCAACACACCCCTCCCAAGAGCTGAATTCAACTTAAAAGAGAGAGCAATGCTTAATTCTGTGCACTCAGCTCTCTTTTGCCTCTGGTATACAAGTTTAAAGGTTTATGTTTCACCCCTATTAGTGCTTTTGTTCAAACAGGCTTTGCAGGTTTTTGAGACAATTAAAAACATTTGCAAGATTTAATCAACTCATGGGACAAATGGAACAAAGGAAATAAGCATGTAAGCTATAGGTGCTGATGTCTCTCTCTCAAACCACTTTCAACTCTTGTCTCTTTCACTCCAGCTACCTGAATTTCTTCTACTAGCATTGCAAAAGCACGGTTGAGACTGTTTTCACAAGTTATCGTTTCTGGCTGTGGTGCCTACTTGCATTCTGAACGCCATACTTTAAGCTCGGTGGATCATCTCACCTCAGATAATTACATCGCTCCTTTCCTTCCATAAACTATTTGAGACATTTACACTTATCTTCAACCATCATGTCCTCTGTCTTGGCTTTTAGGAAAGGTACATAGATGGATTTGCTGTCTTGAAGGTATCAGGAAGGAAATTAGATCGTGTCAGATGGAATCCACATTGCTGATTACAGAAGGCAGTGGAAATTTGCCTTTGTCTTTGCTCAGCCCTTCAGCTCATTCCCACTCTCTGGGCAACTTGGCAGCCCTGAACAGAAGGGGGTCATTAGGCATTGCTTGTGAGATGTGCCAGTCAGGAGCATCCTTTAAGGACAGTGCCTGACACTGGTACAGTGTGAGTCTTTGTCATGGGCCTCCATATCTGTCTAGCAGATGGATGGGGGGGGGGAGTGGGGAGGGGAACCTGCGAGCAATAGTTGAATGAGTGCCTTGGTCAATCTGTCTCTGGAGGCTTGACCAAGACTCCTTCTGTTGCCTCTGATGAATGGGTCTTGCAATGGACTGTTGTGTTAGGGTAGGGAGGGTCCCTCATCTGTTTGTGGCTCATTTTCACATCACCCTGCTGCCCTGTGTGTCTTGATAAGTGATGAGCCCAGGGCACAGTAGTGGAATCAATAATGCACAAAACAGCTTCACTGGCTCCATCCCAGCCCTATACAAGGCCTGACTCTTGCTTGCTTCTCTGTGCCTGGGGTAAGTGATGGATGGAGCAATGCAGTGGAGTGATAGCTCTGGGCAGGAGGCAAGGGCACACATAGGCCTGGGAGAGCCCAGAAGGCCTTTTTCTCAGGGAAGATTCATTGCTGACTATCCTGCTCTTTTCATTTAATGCAATCATGTTTCACAGACTCAGAGATCATACTCTGTCGAAACATATTGTATCTGATCTAAGGCTCGAGGGGGAAATTAGTAATTAGGTGTGGGTGAACAAATGCTCCACTCATTCCTCCATTCCAGCTTTGGAAAAGGTTGGGTTGGGGTGTTTCTAGGAAACCACAGAATGAGATGTTGCCAGATGATCTACTTCACCAAAATGCAGGTGGACTCCAACTCCCATCACCTCTGACTGTTGGCCATGCTGACTGGGGCTAATGGGAGTTGCTGGGCCCCACAATTCCTGGAGGGCCACAAGCTCCCCATCCATGCTCTACAGCACTCTGTTAGCAGAACAAATAAGAAAGTTGAATGCAAACAAGTAAGGAGGTTGAATGCAAGGTTGAATGAAACCAATTAGATCAGGTTGGGCTTGTGTATTTGTGTTTAGGACCTAGTCTCCTGTGCCGATCACTGTCAGATTCTGGGAGACTCTGAAATCTAGAAACATCTCAAATTTCAGATGGTGCCTACTTCCCTGGGGTGCACAACTGAGAGGAACGGACACATTTCCATAGCAGAGCATAAGCCTTGCCTGCAGAAAGTGTGAGAGCCCTGGCATCTCCACAGAAAACAACAACTCTCATGTCACTGGGAAAAGCCTCAGCTAGCTTGTGTAGGGTGTATTGACTTATGTGGCCCACTTTGTAACAAGAAGCTCGATATCCTCATTTGCACTTCTCTGCTTCCTGTAGACCCAATACAGGCTTCTAATCCGCTGACTGAATATTCATGAGCTTGCATGCTATTGCCAGATCTGCTGGAAAGCTCTCCTCCCCTAAAACAGCGCCTTAAGGAGGCAGTATAGATTCTCCTTGGAATTGGAGTTTGGGGGCACCGTCAGTCGCTCAATGTTATTTACAGAGATGTTTGCTTTTGGGAAGCCCAGTAGTGGGGGTATAGGCTTGAAGTTCAATGATGTCCTTTTCCTGCACAGTTCTGCCTGTGTTGAGGACAAGCTCAAATGCAGCAGCTGATTTTGTTTCCTGAGGTGTCATCACCACTGTGCTAAAGAAAAGAGAGAGCAGCTAAGATGTGAATACAGAGGGCACAATGTTTATGTGGGTGCCGTTTCCCCCTCTGCAGAAAAAGAATTGAAGGATTCAATGGCAAAGCTGTTAAGCCCTCTACTTCTGCTCCAAGAAAGGAGTGGCAGACCACAGTGAATGTGTGAGTGTGATTTTTTTTTTAATTCATACATCCAAAGGCAGAAGTGTTGCCATAGAAACACAGCACATCCTTTTTGCCAGCTGGGGGAGATGGCTCCTGGATGACGTCATAGAGAAGATGACACACACGTGGCACAGAAAGGTGTGGACAGTGGAAGTTGAACTATTATGGGGAAACAAAAAAGGGGAGCATAGGAGCCAATTCCTAGGGGCCGAAGTCCCTCTGGCCCCCCAATAAAATATTTGAAGGGGGCAGACTACCCCAAAGTTGATGGGCATTGCCATGCAAATGGTTTGTGCGTGCGCGCGCTGCATCTTTGTGATCGATGATATGGGACAGGGCTTACCTGTCCCCTCCAATACAGTGGTACCTCGGGTTAAGAACTTACAGTGGTACCTCGGGTTACATACACTTCAGGTGACATTCACTTCAGGTTACAGACTCTGCTAACCCAGAAATAGTACCTTGAGTTAAGAACTTTGCTTCAGGATGAGAACAGAAATCGTGCTCAGGTGGCACGGTGGCAGCGGGAGGCCCCATTAGCTAAAGTGGTGCTTCAGGTTAAGAACAGTTTCAGGTTAAGAATGGACCTCTGGAACGAATTAAGTACTTAACCCGAGGTACCACTGTAATTCGTTCTGGAGGTCCGTTCTTAACCTGAAATTGTTCTTAACCTGAAGCACCACTTTAGCTAATGGGCTGCTGTGCCGCCGCCGCCCGATTTCTGTTCTCACCCTGAAGCAATGTTCTTAACCCGAGGTACTATTTCTGGGTTAGCGGAGTCTGTAACCTGAAGCGTCTGTAACCCAAGGTGCCACTGTATTTTATTTGAGTTGGCACCCTTGAAAGGGAGCATCAGGAGGTTCTGAATGGAAACCCCAATCTAGTTTGTAAATTCTGTTTCAATCTGTCTCAGTGCGGTGATGGTTGATGCCCATTGGGATTGGTGAGGCAGAAGAGAGGCAGACCCAACAATAGGTGGAACCAGATCTAAATGAAAGGCAAACCCACTTCCTAACCAGTTGTAAATAAGAAAGCAGGCAGATAGAGAGTTGGTTGACGGTAGACTGAGGTTGGTGGTGCAGTGTCCAATTTGCCCATGCAATGAATGGAGTGAGGATAGCAGATAGTCCTGCTGAAAAGAGAACATTTAACACTTGTGGACAAGGCAATTCCTACTGCCTTTTGTTTGCCCTGATATTCTGGCACTTGCCAGAAGGCAGCATCTGATTTTGTGACACACAACCTCACTGGACTGCATCTTTACTGCATCACCTGATTTCACTAATTTTGAAGGCTACAACCAGGTTCTGTCTGATGCATCCGTGGGTGATTGCAGTGGGCGATGGCTGCCATGCCATGCTGGAAGGGAGAAGCTTGGCATTCTCTGAAACAAAGTAAGTATCTTAATATGAAACATTGCATACAATCATCAGTCCCTAGAGTGAATGTCAGTAAAATAAAATGAATAAAGAAGTCAAATGACTCGTAGAGAAAATAAAAGCTAATCACATCCCAAAGCTGAATATCACTGGCTAGGATCCCTGTGGTGTGCAGGCATATTCCCCACCTACCCAGTTAGAGAAGATGACACAGTTTAAAAACATTTCATGGATGGTTTATTTTTAGATTCAGAACATTTCTTTCCTATCGGACTAGTTCTCTTGTGATTCTAGGCATCTGGGTGGTGTTAGTTGTCATTATTGCTTCTTTTACTGGCTTCTCTCCATCAAGGGCGACTGATCCCCATCAAAACTGATGCCACATACATGTGTGTGGTCATGTTGAGAAGTTGGCATTTTCTGGACAGATAAAGTTTTTTTGCAATGGACTTCCTTGGTATTGCATAAAGTACTGTGATTGAAGCACAGATAGTATCAGCTGGCTCCAAGCTTCTATCTAGCCTCTGTAAGGAGCAGAAAAATGTCCTGTGTTTGTTGCTGGTTTGCCACTTGTCTTAGGGCTCTTCCAGACTTCTGCTGTTTTGGGGTGGGATTCAATCACATACCAGTGAGTGCATCTTTTGCACCGCAAACCCACTTCCTCCTCTCCAAAGCTGATTTTTGTGACAATGAGAGTGATGGGGAAATGCCCCAGAAAGTGTGGAATACACATAACCTTCCCACAAACAATTCAGAATAGTCCTGTTCTTGCAAACTTGTGCAAACAAGGAAGCATGAATGCTTAAGGAACAGGTCATCTGCAAGTGACCTTAGCTAAATGATAATGCATTTCAGGATCCTTGTGCCAATACGTCAGAGTCCTTGCCACCAGCTCTCTAATCTGGACTGAACAAACTGCTTTTATTCTGCCAACTGTAGGTTCTAAAGTCAGCTTTTGGACTGCTCTGACCCATAAGAGAAGCAGTCCCAGGCTAGCTGCATGCATCTTCAGGCCTACAACCTCTGTTATTTTCCCCCCTGCTGTATTATTTCCATTAGTACATTTTTAAAAATTCAGTGCAGAGAAGTAGCTAGGTCAGCATTGCCTCCCATTGCTTTTCCAATTGAGGTAGAAGCCAGGCCACTCATACCACATGCAAACTACCGTAAATAGGGCTGATAGTGGCTGTATCAGTAGCAGGCAGAATTATGAGCTTCAGTCAATTTTCTTGGTAGATTAATCGACTTAAGCTTCTGCTGCAGTTTGTCATCTGATTAATTAGTAGCGCTAATAGTGAAAGGGAGCCACCCTGCAGACTTCAGGCACATGCCAGCTCCTCCTCCTTTGGAAAAAAACAGAGTTATACCAGCATGTTCTGCATGCATGAGTAAACAGAGAAATATAGGATGAAGATGCCCCTTGTTGCTCATTCCCCTTATTTCCCCCCTCCCCAATCACTGTAGTTCCATTGATGGCTGTGTCTTTGTACCCTTTGAACTGAGGACAATGCAAGATTCCTCCATGAAATTCAATGCAATTTGCTGACAGCCAGTCCCCTTCCATAGCGAGACACAGCATGTCTGACTGCAGCAATCCTGACCTAAAAGGACTGGCTTGAGTCCATTAGGCAGCAGGCACAATTACTCTTTGCCATAAAGCACCGATGTTGGCAGATTCCTCTCTCCACTGAGTACCATGAGTGATTTGCGAGGCGTGCTTCCTTCCCAAAGGCAGCTCAGGTCCTGCAGGGAAACTTATTTTTAGAACGCCATGGAAAAATCCCATTGGCTTGCCTTAGGTCCTCCCAGTGATCTGAGGTGCAAGGAGATTCAATCCCAACCCAGGACATAATGGAGTGCCCCGAGTTCTTCAGGGTTCCTTCACCTCTTCCTAGAAGCATTCTATAGATATTACACATGCCTACAGACTGAGGCTGTGTATACATCATATGTTTAAAGCACACAACTCCCCCCCCCCCAGGATTCCTGGGAATTGTAGCTTGGCAAGGGCACTGGGAACTGTAGCTTTGTGAGGGATAAATGACAGTTGTCAGTAATCTCTGGGGGAAGTCATCTGCTGTAAATCTGTGGTGTGAATGCAGACAGAGAAGACAACATATATCGTAAGCTCCCTAAAGAAGAGACCTATCATTTTTGCTTATGCTACCCTGTGAAGATCCAATGCACATTGACTGTGAGGTCTATCTATGATATGCCATAAAAAGCACATGGTGCATATCACACGGTAACATGTCTTCCATCCTTAAATGCATGCTATTTGTCATTTTACTCTGAATGACATCATCCACCTTCTATCTTGTATGCAAGCAGCAAATACTCTTGCTAGTATTACATAAACAGAAAATGTGGCATCTCCAAGAACTAGAGAACGGAATCCTTTTGAAGCCATACTGCCTAATCATAATAAATAATACTGCCAGAGATCTCACCATCATTTCCCTAGAGTGAGCACAGATGTGCTTAACCCAGTCTGCCAGGTCTTTCAATTATTGACTTATGAGTATAAGGCACTGCCTTGACCTAAGACAGTTTCCCAACTTGCTTTCCTTCCCAAACACAATTCCTTATACTGGATTCAAAGCACCCTAGCTGTGTATCTCTCTTCAGCCACCCTCCCACTCTGTTTTCCCCATACTGCAGACTGTGCCAATTGCCTGCATAGGTCTAATGAGCCCAGACTTTGTTCAATCTTCCAGAAGTTTTGCTCCTCTCGTTGAGCTGTAGCTAATCTTTCAGCCTTTCTTGTTGATGTGATTCTGTGCAGTGATCTCCAATGTGCAGCCTGAGTTTCCTTTCCAAATCTTCAGTTTTCGGGGGGGGGGGGGGAGACACACCATGTCTGAAGATCCGTAAATGAAATTTTAGGCTGCACTTTGGGGAGCGCTGCACAGAATGGCAATGAGAGATACTAAAACATTTCCAGAGCAGAACTCCTCTGCAGATAATTACAGGTTCCAAGCACTAGGCATCATCGTTGGCTTTGGGCCAGGCATGCCCAGCATCTGCTCAGGTCGATGCAGCATTTCTGCTCATGCCAGCAAACAGCTGGATTACCACTGGCTCTGAAGCCTCCATTCTGCTGATGAAGTGCTCAACTGCAGGGTTGAGAAGCTTCTCAGCAATCCATATTGCTCATTTAATTTGCCTGAATGACAAGATCCTCTGAGAAATTTTTCTTGTGCCTTTGCACAATGCATCTGACAGGGTCCTGGGCTGTATGAATTGGGAAGAGATGGGAAGAATGGAGAAGGGCCAGAATGACAGGTTTGTCTTCAGGGTGAGGCAGAAGAAGCAAGTATCCTGGCTTGAGAGTTGGGTGTGGTTCTTCTGCAGTTGTATACAGGGTAGAATTAGGCTTGATATTTATGTGTGTGTGTCTGGGTATAAGTATGCATATCTGAAGTCTCTCTGAAGTAGCACATAATGACACTATATTTTTAGACCTAAGCATTTATTTTCCTTCCTTCTTTCCTTTTTTCTTAAAGGTAGCACATATATATCGCAGAAACATGCACAGCTAAACTATTCCTGCTATATGCATGTATCTCTGTTTCCCTTATGTTGCTGATGTGAAGTTTTGGAACATTCAGAAACAGTCACAATTTTCAAGACAGAACACACAACAGTAAAAGGTTCATAAGCAGGCCAATTTCTATGAGGGGCTAGAGAGCTCAGCTTGGGTGGGGGAAGATTCACATAAGGCAGAAGAAATTATATCCATGTTGTTTATATTCCATGAAGTCTTCAGTACCCTATATAGCTTGTTGCCCCTTCTTTATGTCCGCTGAATAAATTCTGCAAACTAAGCAAAGACATGAAAATAATAAATGTGCATAATTCATAGAGATTGCAGAATCCAGCCTTTTCCTTAGCACTGAACTCCATAATTCAGAGTACATTTGAAGGAGCAGCTGAATAGCAAGAGGCCCCAGGAGGTAAAGAAGACAAAGAGCAGATCCTGACGCAGAGTAGAGTGGGCATGAACTGAGAAACCAAAGGGAAGGATAAGGAAATAAGGCAAAATCCTAATGC
Organism: Podarcis tiliguerta; assembly: GCF_965153285.1. Taxonomy (NCBI): domain Eukaryota; kingdom Metazoa; phylum Chordata; class Lepidosauria; order Squamata; family Lacertidae; genus Podarcis; species Podarcis tiliguerta. The sequence continues at coordinate 41,236,433 of NC_139538.1, read as the reverse complement.
AAGGATGATGAACCTGTGGCCCTCCAGATGTTATTGGATTACAATACCAATAATTCCTGGGTTGCTAATGGTGCTGATGGCACTTTGAGCTGAACAACATCTGAAGGGGCCAGGTTCACCACCTTTGCCCTAAAGAAAGGACAAGCAGAAGAGACAGTGAATTGAGAAAAGGATTAATCAGTGAGAAAGGTATTATGAATAAAGCTCCCATATGGCCTCAAGAGGGGGGAGAACATTTGGCTCCTCCAGATGTTGCTCAACTACAACTCCCATCATCCCTGGCTAATGGCCATGCTTGCTAGGGCTGATGGGAGTTGAGACAACAGTGACTGGTGGTCACCTGGAAGTTGCACTAAGGAGAAAGCAGAGCAGGCAAACCCCATAAAACAGGATTAGGGACCTTGTGCTGTTAAGAGAAAGGGTGAGGACAGGCAAAGATGCTTTGGAGATTAGAGGAGTGTGGGTCAAGGAGTGATATGAGAACAGGGCTATTACTTCCAGGTGCCAGGAAACTTCCTGTACCTTTAAAAGTACTGTAAAAGGGAAAATCCAACCAAGGGTGGAAGAAGCCACACCAGGAACTGTAATTATTATTTTAATCAAATGGTCAAAGCAAAGGTACAGAAAATCTCTCAAGGTGTGAACATTGCAAGTTTAAGGGGATAGCAAGGCCCAGAGATGCAGGCTTGAGTTTGAACTATTAACTAAGGGCACTGCATCTAAAGTTGCCCAATTGTGAACTCAGGAGAGGGGATACAAATATATTTAATTTCATGAAAAATTATGGTTTACTGGTATCTTTCAGTCCTGTTTGGGGAATATCATTCCCTGGAACAGGGAGAAAACCCCATTATCTTTAATTCCAAATAAACATTCAGAAATCATAAAATGCTTTTATACACATTTCCCTCCGAAGATGAACACTCCCTGGCCAGTTCTAGACAGTAAGCATGGAGGATCAAGTATAGTGCAGACACGCCACCCCAGGGAGGGCTATTCTGAAGGAGGCCCTTCTGTCGCTGTGCCCTAAGTGCCCATTAGTGCGGCCAATTAGTCAGTCCCACACCATATACCAGGTCTCCCTTAGGCTTGGTATGTGAGGGGTGGGTATGTGGCAGCTGGGGCCAAGCGTTCCCCATCAAAGGGAACTGCCCTGGAAGCGGAGGCAACAACACCCGCCAGCAACACCGGGACCTGAAGCTATGCGCGATCTCCCGCTTTGAGGCTGGGATGGCATGTGCCCCAAGTAGCCCGCACGCCGGCTCTCGGAAGACAAGCAGGAAACGAGCGCGAGCCCGGTTGCTCTTTTCCTTGCTCTGCACAGCTCCGCCTCTCGCCGTCCCTCCCGCGAGTCAGTGCCGGAGCCCGGCGCTCCAGCGTGGGGACGCCCTGGGGGGATGCGGCTCCCACGAAGGCAGCCCGCCCCCTCCCCTTGTGGTGGAGATGCCATTCACTGAGGAAGCCTGAGCGTTGAGGCTGGGGGCGAGCGAAGCAGCGGTTGAGGAGGGGATCGCGCTGGGGGAGCGGGTCGTCAGCACCGCGGACAGCGCTAGGCGGGGCGCTTTGCCCCCGACTCCTGCGCCTCCGATTCCAGCACCAAGGACAGCGCAGAACTCTCCGCGCCAGTTGCCCACCGCGCTTCCCCGCCGCGGACGCCGCCCCAGCCCTGCCGGTGGCAACAAGCTCCGGGGAGCCGAGCGCTTCCTCCGCCTGCGGCAACAAGGACATCGCCCTTAGGTCGGCTTCCTGGGAAAGGAGGAGCCTTCGTCACCAACCTGCTCTAGCCTCGGCTTCGGACTCCCGGGCTCTCGAGCAGCGTGGAGCAACCACGCTGGCAGCACAACATGGCAACCGAGGTGAGCAGCGCGGGGAAAGCAAGAAGCACAGGAGGAAGCTCTGTCGAGTCATGGCAGCCGCCGGGAAGCATCTCCTTCTGCTTTGCCTGCCTAGTTTCTGCCCGGTGCGGTAGGAGATCGCCAGACCAGGCGACCCTCACCGAGACTGGCTGCTCCGGCACCGCATCCCCTGGGTTTGTTCTGCAGGCCCCAGAAGTCCCTTGTGCCTCCGACTTCAGCGCGGGTGAAAGAAAGGCAGCGCCGAGAGCCTCCGGCGTGTGTCTGGGGCTAGGGTGGTTGGCACGTCATGGCTCCCTCCCCAGCGTGGCGCTTCCCCTGCTCCGCAATCCTGGGTCACTAAACAAGGCAGGGCATTGCTAATAGAGAACGAGACCTCGCTATGCTCAGTGGCTTAGGTAGTGTGTTTCTCTGGGTGCAGCGCAGGGAGTCTCATGGCAGTACCTGCCAGCGTCAGGCAAGGGGCAGGACGACGACAAGAGGAAGCCACAGGGGGAGGACAGCAGCACCCCTGATGCTTCCCCAAGCTGTCCTTGGCATGTGGCTCTGTTGATGGAGGATGAGACCACCTGTGGCATATGACTCTCCGGTTTAAGTGTGGGTCCCATTTACCAGCTTGAATAATCGGCTGCCACCCCCACCCCATTGCTCCGTGAGGAAGGACTCAGTGGTAGAGCCCTGGGACCTCCAGGTAGGACTGAGAGAGAGAGACCCCTGCCCGAAATCCTGGAGAGCCACTGCCAGCCAGTGTGGGCAATATTGAGCTAAGATGGACCAATTATGTGGCACAGCATAAGGCGGCTTCCTAGGTTCCTATGTGGGGTTCAGAGTAGAGCAGAAAGGGTGGGGGAACGGGGATCCAGCAGCGCTATCTCCCCAAGTGTCCTATAGCCAGGAACTCTCCAAAGCCAGCTCCTTCATCTTACACCTCAAATCCATCCCTTAGGGCTGTTCGCCACAACCTATGCTCTTCACCTTCCCCCTCCCGCGCCACAAAACAAGGTCTTGTTTACTGTCGTTGTTGTGCTGCTGCCGAGGCAAGATGCAGCAGCGAGCAGGCGAAAATGGTCTGAGCCGGAATGGGAACTACCGAAAGGTTGTTACTAGGGGAAAGGCGGCAGTTTCTAAATGCGGGTGGTGCGGCGCGCGCGCGGGGAGGGGGGGATTTGCAGCCTGCTACTAACGCCACAGCAAGGCATCCCTGTAAAAGGCCAAAGCATCTGAGCACACGGTGCGCCCTGAACCCTTCCCCTGTAGAGTAGACCACTTTCCCTTCCTGCTAGGAAAGTCAATAATTTTTATCCCAGCAGCAGATCTTCAACATCGCAATCCTTGTTGAGTTTAAGACCTCGGTTGACTCCCATCTTGCACATGCTCAGATTAAATAACCCTTGACTTGAGTCCGAAACCTCTTGGAAAAAACGAGGGGTGTTCCGAAATCCAGGTAGAAAACAACTGCTGACTTTCTCAACATCTAGGATGATTTATTAATTTGGAGGACCCGAGATCCAATATAACAGAGCATGTGGGAAATTTAATGAGGTCAGAACCTGAGACATGCCTTTTTTTTGAAGTCTTGTAAGGAGATGTCTAATAGGAAGGAAAGGTGTGCTCTCCCTGCCAGACAGGGTGGGGGCTGCTTGCAAACTGGGAAGAAATATAAGATTTCATCATGCCCCTAAATAAAGCCAGCATCAGACTGTGAACAGGCAGGATGACAGATTATCCTACACTTGCTTCCCAGGGGATCTGAAATGCCTCTTTGAAGGTTTGAAACTGGGCTGAAAGGATTTCTGGATTATATATACTGGGCAGCTACAGAAGTTAAAAAAGGTAAAGGACCCCTGGCAGTTAAGTCCAATTCCACAAAGCTCATTAGAAACTAAAGTCAGTGGGATGGACCCTGGAGCTAAGAGGTGTGCAGTTCCATATCGATTCTTAATCACTCTGGGATTCATCACAAATAGGAGAGGAATAGCTTGAGACACAAAATCTGCTGCCACCTCTTGGATTATCCATCACACAGCTCTAACTCCCAGCAATCCTATTCAGGACTTTGCAAGCTGTCAGTTGGCATATACTGCTGCAGTTAATTTCTGTTTTCTTTCTGTTACTCCATTCTACATCTTTCAGTGTTGGTTTTAATGTTTTGGATCTGCTATGCTTCAACTCAAGCTGAGTAAATTTCAATAAGTTTTTGAACTGATTTGTGAGAGCACATAACAGCTAGATAGTTGGTTTTTTAAAATAGTTTTTGCCAAAAGTGCACTTTCTTGCACTGTTAATAGCTTATTGACTTGCCACATCCTCATTCAGCATATTCCATTATAAATAATTGGTAAACCAATGAGTCATACAACCTGGAAAATCAAGATACAGAAGTACACCTCAATAACAACAAGGTGTTCCATACCTAACTATGTATTTTATCCTCACACTATCAAACCCTCAAAAATGACGTGTTTCCATCAAAATATTTTTGTTAAATTGATTTTTCCAGAAGGTTATTAAATAGTTCCAATTTTCCGTATAGCTTCTAATTGTGTTAATCCTATTCCCATACTGATTCTAACAACATGTATTAACTTTATCAAGTAACAGATATTCCATGCATTCATAACTCTTTCATAGCTTTAAGTTATTCTTCCAAATTGTTTTTGTGATTTCAATTCTTGCAGATATAATTTGGTTATTGAAAATCCTCTGGTTTTATCCATGTCCTCTGCTCCATAACACAGGAGAAACCTTAATGGTATTAAAGGCAATACAGAGAGAATGGGCTTTTACAGAATTGGTGTGTGTGTGTGTGTGTGTGTTTCAAAAAGATGGAAAAATAATGCAATACGATGAAGAAAAATATAGGTAGTGCCAAGCTTATTTTCTTCTGACACAAATTTTGTACATCTTCATTTCTTTAAGCTTGCTTATTTATCCCTCTTTCTGTCTGATTAACTGTGTCTTTGAAGTCTGTATGCAGGGCTTGGGAAGCTTCTGCAGAAAAGGCAATCTCCTTCAAAAGCAATTTAGTTCTGCTGCAGAACAAATTATAAGTGTAGCTGGAAATACAGAATTAATAGGATTTTTTATTTTTATTTTGGTTACCCACAGTTTAGTTCACACTCACATATACGTTACATCATTGCATGGGTCAAACACAGTGGACCTTACTCCAAATGGAACCAGGACACTTTGAAAGAATAAAGAAAAGTGTCTGGTTATACCAGTAATTTTTCAGAACTGTTTGGATACTTCATGAAGAAGGAAACTGCATGAGGTTTTTAAAGGCTTAGATAATCTGGGTTTAGGAAATGAAAGTGTCAAGAGAACACAAAAAGTAATATGGCATGACAAAGACGAAGATGCTGAGCATAATTGTTAGGAACAAGTGACTCAATGTATTGTTTCATGCGTCTTATGCAGTTTAATTATTATTGTGACACAATAAGGTAGGGCAGAAATGGGTCGTGAACCCAGGATTACCCACACCGAGTCTAATGCTCCAGTCATTGAGGCACACTGCTCAGTTGTGTGTGTGTGTGTGTGTGTGTGTACACCCCACCCGACTCCTTCTGGATGAAATAGGACCAGAAAGGAAATGCCCATTAGAATTGCCAAGGGATATTCAGCTACAAACTGGCAGTTTATGAAGTTATATTCATATAGTCACAAATCTAGGGGCGGCTGGAACAACTCAGAGTGTTTAACAAAAATGTTTATAATGGGTTAGCCTCAGGAAGGATACACACTTTTACTCCCTAAAGTTATGTGACAGATGTCTGCAGTGTTTATGGAGGATCTTGCTTTGGGGTTGTAGTTCTTGAGCCTACGTTAAATAAGGAGACAGATGCAAAGGCTAGACTCCATATCAGCCTGAGGCTCTTACCTTTTTACCATGCATGATCTGCTGCTCTTACTTTTTAATCTGTGTCTTTGGCTGGCTGGGATTCAAACTGGAGGTGGGATGAGTCTGTATATTCAGCTCAATCCAGTCTCAGAGTTGGCTGGCAACCAGGGGAAGAAAGAGTGTTTGGGGAGCAAAAAAAAAAACCCTCTGTGGTTTATTCTGGAAGAACTTGTTCTTGCTTTGTTAGGTGTGTCCCTTCAATTGAGGTCATCCTGTGATCTTTCCTATATGTTCCTGCCAGCCCCACTCTTTGTAAGACATATAACCCCAGAGTTTCAGGTTTTCCAGTCATTGATGGTCTTGGGAACCTGCTCCATTTCTTACTACAGAGCATCTTCCCAAGTTCCATTGATAGTCCTCTTGCTCCAACAGCAGCAGGCACATGTTGCTTGTATATAGGGATAGCCCATAAAATGCAATAGGAGGGCTGATTCACACATGGATGTTGTACAGTTCTCAGCCAATAATGTGCACTGCCTCAGTCGGAAATTACTATCTGTTGTGATATAAAAGCTTCATGATGTTTGATCTACGATGACTGTTTTACACATCTAAGTTACTAGCTAATGAATATGGATGTATGAATTTACTCCATGTCTAACCTTCAAACTGCATTTCCAAATCTAAAATCCTTACCAGTATTCTAAGGTGATGCTGAAGAGATAAGGAACTGTGTTATAATCCACTGCAGCAGGGCTTACCAGTGTTGTGAACTACAGTCTCATAGAACATATTTCCAATCAGTTTTGGGTAGGATTGCAATGCTGAATTGGTTAAACAGCTGTTGAATGGCCTTCTGGTCAACTAAAGAGATGCCCTCCAATTAAGTAGCAGATCAAAACAACTGTTCTTTGAATGCAAGCAAGTGTCAGACGCTATCTTAGAAGAGTCATTCTTGCTTCTTGCTCACACAAGGAGGGAGGGAATGCCTCTTCTGAGATGGTGCTCTCAATGAGGAGTGGCACATCATCAAAAAAATAAAAAAATAAAAATGGGTAGCATCCAAACCTGTGCAAGCCATGTTCCATTTGTGCAAAGTATCTCACCCTCTCCTCTTCCCTTGCACCCTCAAAATCTACTTCAGATGAGAGAAGGGGATATTTCCACTGAACAAGCAGAAATCAGTTGCATGAGAAGAGCAGCATTGACAACAACCCAATAACAGTACCCCATAATCATAACTATTTTTGTAAAAAAAAAATTATTTGTATCCAAGTTGATGTAGATTCAGGGACTCTTAGAGCAGGGTTGAAGAACCTGCAGCCCTACAGGTGGTATTGGGCTCCATCTTCCACCAACCCCTGCTAGCATGAACAATGGATAGAGAGAGTTGTAATCCAGCAACATTTGGAAGGCCACAAATTCCTGCCTTAGATGCATGGCATCAGGGTATGGCGTGAGCTTCTCCCACTGTTCTAGAAGGCACCCTTGCCTGTTGTAACCACCTGCCTCTGCTCTTCCAGGTCCACAATCTCCAAGAACTACGGCGGAGTGCTTCCCTGGCCACCAAGGTCTTTGTTCAGCGGGACTACAGTGACGGGACCATCTGCCAGTTCCAGACCAAATTCCCTCCAGAGCTGGACAGCCGGGTACAGCCAGTTTTCTCACAGGGTTCATGCTGACTGGTGAAGTAGGTGACAAATCCTTATGTCAGATGAAGGCATTGTAGTCTGGATGCCAGTGAGAGCAAGGTGTTAGTGCACCAATGATGTTTCAGATGCTCTAGAAATCTTAAGCTGCACAGAGTGGTTTGCTGCCTTCTTAAACACCTGGGGTATGCCTCATTTCCTTTTATGATTTATTCTAACTTGTTAGCCGTTGTGATCATATACAAAATGCATAGCAGACCATCTTGCTCAAAGATCTGAACACACACACTTCCATTCCACCATACACCTGCTCTTGTTTCAATGCTCCCTTCTCCAATAGCACCTATTATTTTGCAATGGGTGAAAGATGGGTGCCATAAACAATGGAATGGCCTCTTGTGCATACATCTTATGGCATTCTTTCTCTTTTTTTCTCCTCACCAAAGATTGAGCGGCAACTTTTTGAAGAAACTGTGAAGACCCTCAACAACTTCTATGCGGAGGCTGAGAAAATAGGGGGCAGCTCCTACCTGGAGGGATGTCTGGCCTGTGCCACAGCCTACTTCATCTTCCTCTGCATGGAGACCCGCTATGAGAAGGTTTGGAGCCACAACATGCATTGTATTGTGATATAACAATTGACGTTGTTATATAATATTGATTGGTCAATATGGAGTGTGTAAGTTAAATGAACCACCTGATTATCCACGTTCATAAGATGTAGATGCCTTGTTTCTCCCATATTTAACAATATCCTGTCCAACCTCTTCTTGTGCCAATAATCTCAATTTGTGACTCATTGGGGTTAAAGGTAAAGGTAAAGGGACCCCTGACCATTAGGTCCAGTCATGACCGACTCTGGGGTTGCGGCGCTCATCTCGCCTTATTGGCTGAGGGAGCCGGCGTACAGCTTCCGGGTCATGTGGCCAGTATGACTAAGCCGCTTCTGGCGAACCAGAGCAGCGCACGGAAACGCCGTTTACCTTCCCACTGGAGCGGTACCTATTTATCTACTTGCACTTTGACGTGCTTTCAAACTGCTAGGTTGGCAGGAGCAGGGACCGAGCAACGGGAGCTCACCCTGTCGCGGGGATTCAAACCGCCGACCTTCTGATCGGCAAGTCCTAGGCTCTGTGGTTTAACCCACAGCGCCACATCATTGGGGTTAGGACTGAACTAAATAGGATATAAAGGGTTACCATCCAGAAATGTTGTGATCACAACTATTGTAGCAAAGCTGTAGCAAACTGACACTATGCATCGGTGCATATGGTGCTGAAGCACCCAGAAATTAGAATGCCAAGCTGATGTTTTTATTTATATACTTGCTTTTATTTACTTAATTGTGATAGTATGTGATCTGAATCCTGAACCCAAACAACGCAGGATCATGTAGACAATGAGGTCACACTGGCAGAGTTTTTAGCTTTGTCTGATATGCTGATGGCAGGAATCCAGTGAACACTTGGCTCATGCATATGGACTGAAGGATTACTTGCACATAATGAACACGTAGAGTTTCAAGAGTGGAGAGAGAAGCCCAGTGTGGACACATCCTCATTCTTTGGTTTTGTTCTTTAGAGTCCCCCCCCCCCCTTCCTGGTTGCATCTGAAATTTGCTTATCTCTAACAGCAGGTAGGCATGACCTTGAATATCCTTGCCTAGTAAAGAGCTCTGGTAGAATAGAACCAGGGAGACTTGCAGCAAAGCGTTGCAGTGTGGAATGTTCTTGGGCTCCTCCAGATGACCTGTTTATTGAGCTCTCATCCCAGTTTACTAGCACAAAGTTTTCAGGGTAATTTTGCAGTATCCTCTCTTTATTGAGCATTCCTCCTGAATTGTTTGTGGGGAGGTTATATCACTTACTGTCAACGGACCATCATCACACACTTTTTAGTGAACTTCCTCATCACTTTCCTTCCTGCAAAAAGTCTGGACCTTTTTTTAAAAGTAGATTTGTTGTGCCACAGCACTTTAACTGTGACAACCAAAATTTCTGGTATGCAATTAAATTCTTCCTGCGATATAGTGACAGTCTGTTCAGTACCCTCCCTAGGATACTCCATTACATTTCCCACCCAATCAGTTTTCCTCCCCCCACCCACATGCTGCAATAGTATTCCATGGCCACTGAACATGTTCTTTTTGTGGTCCCCCATAATTTCCCCCCTAAAGATTCTTTATACTTCTACAAAAGTTAGAGTTTCCTGCAGCCTGTTGATACTTCCCTCTTGCCCATAGCTGTCTTAGCTTCATAAGCAGTGGTACTGATGTCTGAACATAAGAAACAGAGGGAATAATGAGCAGGATTAAAAGGGAAAGGTACATGATTTAAACTGACAGCCTGTTTCAAGCTGTAGGGAATGCTTTCTTTGTCACAGGTTTTGCTCAAAATGTCAGACTTGACAACTCACTATTTTCCAGGGCTGGGAAAATATTCAAAATAGCAGAGCATTCTGGTACACTTAACAGCTCTCCCTTCAAGTTTTATACATTTCATCTGAATGTAGCTCTACCTTTCTGTGAAGTCTTCAGCTAATTTAGATTGGGCTCCCATGCATTCAAGATGCGATGCAGTCATTCACAGGGGCACATAAATAGCGTAGGAGAGAGGCTAAAATAATTCTGTTGGTTTCACTTACAAAAAATGTTCTCAGGCAGATAGTAGGGCAACATGCTCTGTGTAGGAGCACAGTTAGGCAACAGAGTGACTTGTCTTGGGAAACTTTCAAAGATTGATGGTTATCAATCAGAGATTACTGAAACTGGGAATGGGATATCTAGGTCAACACTAGCTTCTGTTATTGAGGTGTTTCATCTGTTGTGGTTTCATGAAACACCTTTTCCTTCTTGAAGTAGGTGAATCCAAGAACTTCAGAGGATCCCAGTAAATGGATCATCTTCCCTGTATTTTGTGTCTCATTCTCTGGGGCTACATCTTCGCCAAATAGTTGCTGAGCGCTTGTCCAATTATCTCACCAGGTTCTGAAGAAGATCTCCAAGTACATCCAAGAGCAGAATGAGAAAATCTATGCTCCTCGAGGGCTGTTGCTGACAGACCCAGTGGAACGGGGCATGCGAGTTGTATCCTTCCTGGTTAGCACCAAAGGGGAAAGGGGAAGATATGGTCACCATATAGATCGCTCTTCTTACCCATGTGGATGACTCTCAGCAACACACACACACACACACGACCATTTCCTGTGTCCCAGCTGAGATTCTCTGCTCCAAATTCAGCATTCAAGCTCAAAAAAGAAGTTGTGGGATCGTGCTACTTAGTCTACTTACTTATTTTACAGTGTTTGTTTACTGCTTTCTAACCACAGTGGCTCAAAGCAGTTCACAAAAATAAAATCAGATCTACAGGCAGATTACTGTAGATTACTCTACACAGCAACAAATCTGGAGTCCCAAGTGCTATCGGTGATATTTTGAACAATAGCATTGTGTGACTCTGCTCCCTTGCCAAGAGTTTGGGGAAATGGGACAATATAAGGCTGAAGTTTTTAGCAACATAGGAAACTGCCTTATATGGAGCCAGACCATTGTCCCATCTTGCTCAGTACCACTGAGCTATGACCCTTCCTAACTGCTGCTCACTTTTCTGCTGCTCTCAGCAGATGGAATCAGCTGGTTTGAGGCACAGTGTGTGGATAGTGATGTCTAAAGTAACCCCCCAATTCCCTTTGCTGGTGTTGCTGCCTCCCCAGGTTCACCACAGTGCCACAGGAAACGACCCTTGCTCCCAAAGGGGCTACCAGGCCTATGCTTAGCAGCCAGAGGTTTTCGGTCTTTGTGGAGGCAAGCTCCTTCACCAGAGGTTGTGTCCAGCTATTGCGGCTTCTGGCTCTGCTCCCTTGAAGGGATGTGGTGGCCAAGAAGAAGTGGGTACTGAAAGGCCCATGTGTTCCCTCCAACCCACCAAGCATTCCTGCTGCCTCTAGTGCTGCCAGGACTCACAGTTTCCTGAACTCGTCAGCAAAATGTATTTTAGCCTTCAAAAACACAAGCAAAACACCGTAGGGATTATAAAGGATGTGCTTGGGATGTGTTTGTGTAGAGCTTTAAAACTTTGCTCTTCAGATGAAAAAGGCTCGCAAAGACCAGAAATAAAACAGTCCCTGCCCTCGGGCTCACAATCTAGGGGACACAGCACAAAATGAGAGATTTGGGAGGGAAGAGGTAAAAGTAAACTCAGGTGCAAGTTTTTAGTTACAAAGAACATCTCATAATGGTAGGCAGTAGCATATAACTTTAGGGCTGTCCCTGCAAGAGTGAGCATGCAATACATTCATGGGGCAACGACTACTTTTTGTGTAAGGAAAGATTAACTGTCTTATCATGTGCCTGCTTACTCTCTCAAACGTAAGTTTCACTTAGTTCAGTAATACTTACTCCCAAGTTAATAAAGCATTGCACGCTTTCAACTATTCGGCTTAGATAAGTGGTGGTTAAGGAGTGGAAGTAGACAGATATGAAACTATGACGATGGAGCAACCTTCTTTCATCTTCTGTGTGATATCATACAGCAGGAATGGAAAACCTGTCACCCCACAGATGTTCTTAGGTTCCAGCTCACATCAGCGCCAACCAACATGGTTGGCCAGTAGTCTGGGATTATGGGATGGAAGCCACAGATTAAGGGCTTGTCCACACTTCTCCTTGTCATGCCACTTTCCCTGGGGTAATGCAGCTCTTTACCACTGAATCAGAGCAAATGTCAATTGGGCTTTCCATGGACTGACACTTGCTCCAATTCAGTGGTAAAGAGCAGGTTTTCCTGGGGAAAGAGGTGGGGCAAACAGAAAACCTCTGGGACCTGTTCTTTCTAGGTGAGGGATAAATGGAAGTGAGCAGAAGCTCCAACAACACAGGATGCCAACCCCTTCTGTAGAAGAAGGCACCTGATGTCAGAGAAAAACAGATGAGGCATATTTTTACCCAGTGCATAGTTGACTTGTGGAACCACAACATGTATTTGAGACAGAGCAACTGCCTGAAAGGTGTGCTGTCATTTCATATTTCAGCTGCACATGCCAAACTGTCTGAGGTTGGAACAGTCAGGAACTTGCTCTTACCAGATCAGCTGATGTCTTACAACAGGGGTGAGGAAACTTCTTCAGTCTGAGGCCTTGTTTCCTCATGGGGAACCTCCTAAGGGCTACTTGCTAGTGGTGGGTGATGCCAGAGGCAAAGCTGGGTGAAAGATCAGATGGGAATCTTCCAGCATACATCAGAGGTTTATATACACACATCTGTCCAGCCAGGCAGAATAACTCAAGGTGGGCATACAGCAAGATTGTCCCAGGAGGGGCATGGCCTAGGGAGTTTCCTAAAGGCTGGATGGAGAGATCTGGAGGGATGCAGTTGGCCCCTGGGCTGGAGGTTCCCCACCCTGCCCTACAGCACTGTCAAGCTCTATGTGCATTTGTGGCTGCTGAGCAGGGGTGTGCAAGGCTACTACCTCTCCTTGTTCCCTGTGTCCTCCTTATCCTCTTGCCCACAGATCGAGATCTCCATCTATGAGGATCGTTGCAGCAGTTCCAGCTCTGGCAGCTCAAGCAGCAGCAACAGCAGTGCTGGCGGCGGGGGTGGGGGAGCCGGGGGCCGGTGACTGGCACAGAGTCCCGGCAGGGATTTGTACTGCCGGGACGACGGTGTCTCCGAGATCCGCAGACTGCGCTACCAGAGCACCCGCTTCTGAGCAGCCCCAGGGGGGTTGGGGTGCCGGCAAGGAGGGTTGTGACACCCCTGGGGAGGGGCTTGTGACAACCAGCGGGGGGCAAAGTCCTTCTAAAGAGGATGCTTGGCCTCAGCCCCAAATGAGCCCAGTCTCCCCATGGCTCAAAACCTGGATAACCTGAATTGACACTTCCTGCGGGCTCCTGGGGACACTCCTGCCCACCCCCTCCCCGGGATGTCCAAATGTGTCATTGTCCAAGTCCTGTCCTCACAAGCTGCAGGTACACAAATACCCTGTCCGAATGCACCCTCTTGCTCAAGGTCAAATGACCAGTAAAGATCAGCCCAGCATGGTGAGATGGGGTGGGGTGTGGGTGAGGGAACTGGTGATTTTGGGACCCCGTGACAAGCCTTTCCCTGAGCACCACTGTCCTCTCCCCTCCTGCATTGGCACTGACCCCCCATCCTAGCTCCTGTCTTTTGCTTGCTGCTGTGCATGCCATTCTCCTGGCACTTTAGGCATGGTCTGAGCATCCAACATCCACAGTGCTGTGGTGGGGCCACTGCAAGTGCTTTGCCCACCCTCCCATCCCTCCTGCAGGGTGCTGGTACTGTCAGAGACATGCCCTCTCACAGATTCCAGGATGGACTCTGTACTAGGGCACATGCCTCATGCCCTGGATCCTTTTGAGGCAACAGAGGGACAGGGGCATTGTATGGAACCACAGGAGGATGTGAGGCAGCACTGTCCCCCTCTGGTGGGATAGCAGCACATTTCCTGTTGAGAACAATATAGTCTTCCAAAGTTGAAAGACTGCACCTTGCCACCTCTGGCCAGCTGCAACAGGTTTTCCAGTTCAACCAGGGATCATGGAGAGCATCAGAAGATGGGAGATGTTGGAGGTGCTTTAGTGGAGAGGCCTCTGGCTCCTCAGTTCCTCAGCTCATCCCAGTCCAATAAGCATCTTTGGGATTATGTCTGTAAATATTTAATATAGCCCTGGCTACCAAAGCTCCACCCCTCCCTTCACCCTTACACCACATTTGGCAAACAGAAGAAAGAGGAAGGAGGATGAAAACTCCGAGGTGGGTATGGAACCCTGCAATATTTGACCCACTTCCCCAGTGCACAGGTGTTTTGCAGCATCACCTTATCACTTGCATGCACAAGTTGTCTCCTTGCTGCATGTTCCCTTTCCCTCCTTCCTGTAAATAGCTACCTGGGCCCCACATATGTATGTCTGAGACCTTCTTGGTTCTGGAGCTTCGGTATCTCTTCTCTGAGTCCCCAGTGCCATTCTGTGAAATGAGATGGGAAGGCAAGGGGGAGACGACTGAGCCACTGGGTCAGTGGACTGGGCTGCCCAATGAACAGGTGTCCAAACCTTGGGCGAAGCCTGCCACCATTTCTGGCAATGGACAGCAGCTCCAAAAATGCTTCCAGCTTCTCACACACCACATGTCCCACGCACAGCTAGATGTCCTTGTGGGGGTCACTCAGTATAAGACTTTGTTTGCACCCAGCTGTGGAGGGGGAGATTGTTGGAGGGTAAACACTAGGCTGTTTTGGATACTTGGCCTGGGCAAACCCAGCAGTCACTCCACTACTTTGTTAGTGCTCCAAACTTCTTGATATCAGAATGGGATTTCCTCCTTTTTGATGGTTGGGATGAATGTGTTTGGAGAGTGACCAGACCCTGACTGTGCTGCAGGGAAATGGGAGAGCTGCGGAGGGCATCACAAATGCATAGAGGTTAAGCCAATGGGACCCTGGGAGGGTTTCCCCCTGTACCCAGATGCCCTGAGAAGCTGCTCCCCATGCCATATGTTGGACTCATGGATCTGGTCATAGTTGTATCCCTCTGACTCTACATGAAAACTTCTGACAATAAACTAGAAGTGAGAATCTACCAGTGTTGCTTTCTTCCTATCCGTTCTCTTAATAAATAATAGACCTGGCTCCCACACATATATTGCATTCACAGCCACTCATGCTGTTGTCTTAAGGCTGCATAACCCATTAGTAGCAATGGTTCCCATGGAATTAAAATATAAAAGTATAGTATGCATTGCCTGGATGATTGAGAACTATCAGTAGGCTTACACTTTTAGGACCCTGTTCTGCTTTAATTGGACCGTTATTCATATGCTTGAGTCTAGAGCCACTGATGCGTGGTCGAAGTATGCATTTAACATTTAACTGATGCTAACACTGCTCTTGAAACAAACAAGACAGGTGCTGGAATCATGATTGCACCAGAGGTTTTGCTGGTTTCGTATGCACTATGCAGATTCACCTGTTTCGTTTGAAGATATCAATGGAGCTGATGTTCAGCTAACCTGCTGCCTGGCTTGGTGGTACTCATACACAGGTAGGTCTGCAGGCAATTGCTTTAAGTCTAAAGCTAGCAAATGAGCTTCAAGAGAGACAGGTTTTCACATGCAGATTGTCTCACTGATGTGACCTATGCAAAGAAACAGGGTTGGGTTTGTGTAAAAGGCCCTGTATCCTTCCAGCACTCAGAGCTCTGCCCTTGACAGAGATGACCGTGTTAACCAAAGTTAGTTTGGATTAATGTGGGAATTTTCCTATAACTTCTGTGAATTTAAAAAAAGTGAACAGTCAGAAGACCTCAGACATTTCCCCCAAAAAACCAAATCAGAGGACTCAGAAAATAGTATTTGTTCATCTCCCCAGAAACTGTCCTCCATCAGCTTCCTTCCCCCCTTGCACCTCCAGAGTAGATTGGTTTGTGTGTGTGTGTGTGTGTGTGTGTGTGTGTGTATATATATTCTGAAAAATAAAAGGTAATTGTACAACATTTTCAAATTAATACTCCATCATCCACATTTGACTTCCCATCCACCCCTCCATGGTTTCCTCAAAATTCCAATTCTGCTGCGTATCATAATTATTCTATGCTTTAACTTCTTCACATAAAACTCACTTCGGCAGCACATATGCTAAAATTGGAATGTACAAAGAAGATCAGCATGGTCCAGAGTAGATTATGAGGGTGTGCAGGGGCAGCAAGGGGAAGGAAATAAAGATGAAGTCCCATAGCTTGTGTGGAAGTCCATTCTGCTCATCCGCAGACAGCGGTGGATATACTTTAAAGCAACAACTATGCCGCTGAAACAGGCACCTGGTGTTCTATCCCCCCTTTTATGTTTATTACTTAAAAAAATTAATAACACAATTTTAACAGTACAGAACAATGCCTGCCTCACAACATAGAGGGGGAAAGGCGAGTAAAATAAATTTAAAAACATTTATCTGTCAGTATAGCCCATCAAGAAGTATCAAAATTCAAACCCACAATGTTCAAAACAGCCAGAAATTTTTGTATACTTCTGGGATATTCCTTTGCATTTCATCTTTGCTTGCATAAGCAATAGAACAGTGCCAATCTGCTGCAAAAGAATCTTTATACTTTAGATTATTCATTAATTTATCCACCCAAGTGACTTGCCAGCCCATCTTATACCAATTAGCTACTGAGGCACTCTTTTGGTCCATTGAGCAACAACTTGCCACGCAGCAGCAAGAATCTATCCAATTAGAGATTTGGAATGGCCATCCCCATTGTTGTTTTGAATAGGAAAAAAAAAAGTTTAACAGGAACAATTCTGGAGATTTCATCACTTACTGTCCAGTCATTTCAGATATTTCTGCAAAGACCACAGTCCAAAACTGCAACACTTTTTCACAAGTCTACCACATATGCTGGAATGACATTTGTCTCTAACACAGTTTCAAATTAGTATCATGGACTGGCTGGAGGCAGAGGAGTAGTGGGAGGCCCCAGCTGGGGAACTCCCAAGGGAAACCCCAGGGGAAGAAGGCTCAAAGCCAGGGGACTGGTGGTGGGATGACAAGAGTGGTCAGAGGGAGAAAGGGGAGCAGACTGAAGGGAGGAGGTGTCGGCAGCTGAAAGGGTCAGAGGCTTTAGTGAGCAGGAGGAGGCTGTGGCAGAGAGCAGTCCAGAATCAGGCAGAGACAAAGGCTGCAGAGGAGGGGAGCCAAGAGGCAGAGATCAGGCAGGCTGCTGAAGAAAGCCAGGGAGTCTCCCCCTCTCTCCTGGTCTCCCAGAACCCATGGAGGTATGAAAAGGAACATAGACAAACACGGCAAAGAAGTCTCAGGTTGCATGGGAAGGAGACTTAGGGAGTTGTGGGGAAGTGGGAGCGTTCAGTCCTTGCAACTGCCTCAATGGGGCAAGATCTGCTGGGAAGAGTTGCTGTGCTCACTGGGCCTGTCTTCCTGAGCTGTTTGTTTCTTTGAATAAAGAGTTAACTTCATGGACGTCTTGTGAGTTATTGTTTATCTGTTCCCACCTCCCTCCTTGACTATTAGATATATTCATTTGAAACAGTCTCATACCATTTATGCACACCTTTTCATGCTTGTTCCCTCATACTAGATGATGCTGATTTAATGGGCAGCTTTAACCACATAGAATTCCAATACAGTGGTACCTCGGGTTAAGTACTTAATTCGTTCTGGAGGTCCGCACTTAACCCGAAACTGTTCTTAACCTGAACACCACTTTAGCTAATGGGACCTCTGGCCGCCGCTGTGCTGCCGGAGCATGATTTCTGTTCTCATCCTGAAGCCAAGTTCTTAACCTGAAGCAATATTTCTGGGTTAACGGAGTCTGTAACCTGAAGCGTATGTAACCCGAGGTACCACTGTAACTGCCTTAAGCCTCTTTTCCACAGGCTAGTTGGTGTTAGGTGGCCTGGGAGTGGCAGTCAATCGGGAGTGTGAACCTAGCATTGCCCTCACTTGCTTTCCATGGATCATTTGGTGTCAAGGCTTATGTAGGCTGGCCTTCCCTGCCCACTGCTTGCTGGACTACAACTCCCATCAGCCCTAGCCAGCATGGCCAATGGTCAGGAATGATGGGAGTTATAGTGCAACATCTTGAGGGCATCGATTGGGGAAAACTGATGCGGATCTTCTGCTGTGCTAGGCCCCAGCCACTCTGTGCCTTCACCAAGATCTCAGTTATTCAGAACTTACAGCAGTGTAATAATACATATCAGAAAAGCATGTGAACTAAGCCAGATAAGAGTTTGGGGGCTTGTAACACTCACCTCTCATTTAAAGTGGGTTTTTATGAGCCCCCAGAGTTCATTTCTGAGCCTGATGTGGCTCAAGAGAACTTCACCAGCATCTGTAGTCCCTGGTGGCTCTTGCTTGATCAAGTTTGTGCAAGACTTCCCTGACAGGTGATCAGCTTGGCCAATGATCTACTCGCCTGGGAGCCAGAATTCTTAATCCAAGCTTTCCCTTTGCTCTGCCTCCACCCCCAAAAGCTGATAGTTGGCATTATTAAATCTAGGAGCATTGACCACAGAGTATGTGTGCATAGGGATGCTCATTCATGGCCAACTGTAGCATGCAGGGGTATGGGGACTGGGACCAATACTGTGGCATGGATTGCAGCGATTCAGAGAAAACCTATGTGTGAATTCATATTTTTTTTACTTGAAATATTCTAACCATGAGGTTGCAAGCCCTGCAGGTCTTCTGAAATTCATGTTTATATCACAGCACCCTCAAGTGGTGAAGGATTTTAAGAGGCATAACCAGGGCTATACAGTATATATATATATATCAAATTCCAAAAGAGCACAGAATTCTGTACTGAGAACAGGATGTTTCATGTTAATCTCAGCTTTTGTGGTTTTTGAAAAATGAAGCTTCTAGCCCTTTTGGCTGTGAAGGTGTGATGAAAAGCAACGTGGGCAATATCTGCTGAAATCTCAGGACCTGGAAAGGTAGCTGTATAAGTTTAGCAGCAGCAGAGGAACAAGTCTTCCGTGTTCTTTGCCCTTCCCATGACTAGCAAAGGCAGAATAAATTATGCAAAATATAAATAATTGAAGAATGAATTATGCAAAATAAGAGAAGTGTACACATTCCCCCAACTTGCATAATTTATATAGATTGCATATTTCGGCATTGGCACTAAAAATATTTATTTATTCAGTACACCAAGTCCTTGCCATAACCATGGATTGTCTCCATGGAAAACCTTACATTATTTTAAATAACAGTAATAGCAATAATGTAGAACCACAGATTTCTACTTTTGAATGCCCAGTCTATGGATGAATCTCTTTTCCACCATGTTGGACCATGTTTACACAAGCAATTAGAAGGCATAATAGAATAGAGACTCTTGATCCCAAGGTCGTGGGTTCAAACCCCATGTTGGGCACAAGATTTCTGCATTGTAGGTGATTGGATGATATGTCTCTTGTGGTCCCTTTCAACTCTACAATTCTATGATCCTTGGAATATGGTGCAACAATATCCTTTATTGTTTGATCAGTGATTCATCATGACACTGGTTGTTGGTGTGGGAATGTTCTGGGGTGCAGGAGAGGATATATTGACTAATTATATCCTTATCCAACTTGTGCTAACAAGTTCCCAAAATATCAGCAGAGTTCATAGACATTCCCCTTTAAGTTCGCAACGGTAACGCTTGCACAGGTTCGCTAGAACCTCTATAATAATTACTCTGGTGATTTCCCCTTTGTTCCCTCTTAAAATACAAGACACGACACAGTCTTCATAAAAGTATAAAAGAGTTTACTCACGTTCTGTTCACAATATGATCCCAGAAGGCACACAGACTTAAAAAGGTAAAATACACTCAGAATCTATCTTATGGAAGATAGTCCCTTAGTCCTCTCTTGGCTGAGAGCCAAGAGAGCATCCTTAGATGTTTCCTCATCGAAGGAAGATGGCAGAGAGAGAGAGATGGCTGCCTGCCCTGTGCTTTTATCATTTACCTGCACAGGTGAGGCCACACCCACCTCTGGTCACATGCGGAGGAAGTCCATCCCCAGGAAGTTTACCTGCTTGCTGGACAGACATCCCTCCCCATGTTCTAACATGTACACTCTAGGAATGTTGTCATTGACTGCTCCTGTGTTTACATCCCACAGTTGGTCCAGTAAAAGGTCTTATTGATTCTGTGCCTCTATTTCTGTAGGACCAACACAGCAATAAAAACTGCACAATAAATGCTGTAAATCCATATCAACTGTACAAACTATGACAGGCTGTGTTTGTGTTCAGAACAGTATGAACGGATAACTATTTTGTGTTGTGTTTTAAAAATGTGGTTCTATTAAAGGCCCACTCATCCCTTGATGAACGTAACATCAAGTGATGACTTCCACGGGTGAAACAGTCCTCACAGATCAACCACAGCAGACAGAACATTCAAACTATCTAATATAACCCTGGGCACAATATTTTTCACACATTTATCTGAGAGCCATGAAGTAATATCAGTGAGTGATGAACTATCAAATGATATATAAGGAAGTGTGAATCCATCCTATGAATCTCTTCCATCCATCTGAAGATCACACAAATGAGCTGCCGGAAAGGTCAAGACCCTTTGCCTCTGGGAAATGGATACTCTTTAGTTTTATTGACTCTTGTGTCAGTGAGAGCTGCGCTTGCTATCGCCTTATTTTACCTATCTTCCACATCAGCTTTATTTCCTTATTTCCCATCAACTTCCACAGAAGGCATCATCCTTTTCTATCTCCTAGAAAGACCAAACCTGATTTAGATAGCCCAATAGCCTGATCTGCTCTTCTGCAGCTACCAATGTACCTGGTGACCAGACTGATGGAGCAGTTCCACATGCACCAGAGGCTAGAGGCTAGGGTAAGGAGCGCCATTCAGTAACAGCTCATTGGAGTGTGCTTGTGTAAAAAATGGCATGTGGTGTTGCATGTATGAATCTGAAGGAAGTGACCAAACACAGGCAGGTGCCTCAAAGGGGTTGTGTATAGTCCTGCTAACTTAGCCAGGAGTTTCTGCTGGACTCTGTCTTTATGGGTGGAATGGACTCTCCGGAAAGTGATGGACTCTCCTTCCTTGCAGGTTTTTAAGCAGATGTTGGGTGGTCATCTGTCATGGATGCTTTACTAGATATTCCTGCATCGCAGGGGGTTGAACCTCAGGGTCCCTTCCAACTCCATGGTCCTTGATTCTTTGAGACTTTAGCTTCTGTCTTTTTTATTCCCCCTCCCCATAGGTCTTCAGAGCTAATGCTGTGGTGTTTAGTGCCATCAGCTGGGGGAAAGTATTCTGCAGTCCAAAGCATGCCTAGATGAGGAATATTCTACAGTGAAGAAGATGGCAGATATTAGGTGGGTATGAAGGTCCATTGCCTGGGAATTCAACACAATAAGAGGTGAGCAGGCCTGGGAACCATCGCTTCCCTCAATTGCTGGCCTCTGTGTGTGTTAGCTGCAGAGTTGTTTGTGGAAGAAGCAGGGAATTATGGGAGTCGTGTACCCCTAGGTCTTTAGGGAAAAGGAATGAATGTGGCACCACAGTGTCTAATTTTGATGCACTTGACTGTGATGTAATCCAAACATTTCTGAATATACATTACACCCTCCAGCAAATCATGTCAAAGGGAGGGGTGTGTGACAGATGAGTTGGGAAGCTTGGGCTGACATAAGATAACAAATGGCCCTGTCATTTTGTAAACACAGTGCAGGATTTGATGTTCAGGATGATTGTAAAATGCTAAATTAGAGATGTAAGATCATGTGACATCACTGAAACGGTATTAGCATCTTGAATCTGATCTGAGGTGTGGACCAGGCTGCCTGTTTCATAGACCTCCTCAGCTCAGTTGGCTGGCATAGGTTTCATATGGTGATCCAAGTGTTTGAGCTTAACTGGATTATGGATTTTGCTATTAGCAAACACAAATTATTTGTGCGATAATCACTGAACATTCCAGACACCGTGACAGTTTCTGCATAGGGGTCTGGAGATCTAGCAATACTATCTTAACCTTCCATGATGATTCACTGCCAGCCTTAAGCCTCTTGACAATCAGCTCCATATATATATATCACAGAGCCAACATCTGCAATAAGTAGGAAAATTGTGGTGGAAGCCTAGAAGACTGAGAAATGACAGAAGTGATTCTGATACCAATGTACTAGATTAGCTATAAATTGAGATAATTACATTATTCTTATCAGTTTTCACTCTTTCTAAGGTAAAACCATCTCAGTTGCAGCTAATGACAAACCTGTCTCCCTGCAGGCCACCTCTGACTGTCAGTGACCTGGGGACATAGGAGCCCCACTGTAGCCAGAAGGCGGGGAGTCCTACACCCCTCTTGCTTTCATAACCCACTCCGTCACAGAGCCTGTCCAATAAAAGCTTTGACTGATGTAAACTTGTGTTTCTGTGCTAGTGAAGGCTAGTGAACAGGGAACTCTGTTTCCTATTTGTTTCTCAGCTGCGTTCATGATGAGCCACCCCCTGCAGGGGGGCTCAGGAGTTTTAGGGACTATTCCACTACCACACCCATATTAGGGCTCAGCGCCTGCATCTTATCCACCCTCTGTCTGCTCCTACCGCAACCCCCCTACTTACTGCTGGTGTGATAAATCATGCAGCTGGGCTGCATGGTGGTGAAAGATAAGGGGGCGGGGGGAACATTGATATCATGGTCTGCTGGATTCTTCATCTGCAGACAGTGGCAATCAACCAAATGAACATGGGAGATGTAGCGGGATGAGATTAAGTGGGCTGGTAAAAATGACAGGCAGCCTGAAGCAGGTCAAAACCAGGCAAGTAGCCAAAATGGGCTATTGGTCCCTGCAGGGTTGGTGTCAGCGCTCACCATCCTTGGGCACTGGCAGGACCCACTGCTGACATCTGTTCTGGGCTCCACTTAGAAGAAATAAAATGCACTCACCACCCACTAAGCAACCACCATTCCAATTTCCTATGGCGTTACTGGTGTAGCATCACTGCAAAGTATTGTGGGAAATGAAGAAGACTGTTAGGCTGCTTGGAACATTGCCATTCACTGCTGCAAACCAGGGCCCTGACTCTTCCCCAGCAACTGATGCTTGTTTACCCAATAATAACTCCCTGAAGGATTCACCCTGGAGACTCACCTGTCACAAAGTGCACAAAGGTGTTTTTTTTTTAATACCCAAGGAATTGTTCTGCATACGAGATGATGTGAACATCAAAACGTCTTATATAAACTACCCACCGCTGACTGGGTTTGTAGCAAGAAGTTGTGCCTTTCCATTTGCGATCATTCGGCTTGTCTGCATTTGAATAAATATATCCATATTTAAGCAAACATACATTTTTAAATATAGATTGCTCTGCAGTAGATCCTGCAAATCACCTGCTTCTGGCCTTATCTATTGATTAACTCGTTCACTACAGAAATATGCCAGAGCTGCCCAGAAAGGACTTGGAAGTTCTGGCTCCCATCAGTAACAAGGAGAGACTCCTCCCCAAAGAGAAGATTTTTTCCTGGTTGTGTGTTGCTCAAGCGTCATTACTCGCCTGATTATAAAATAAGCAGTAAAGTGATTGTAGCATTTAAAGCTGGGATTTAAGCACAGCACTAACATTCAAGAGCCAATTTCCTTTCCAGCTCAACCTTTTAAAAAATGGGTTTTCCAGGGAACAAGTGGAGATCGTTTTCTTGAGCTTGGTCTCCCAGGCGAATGATGGTGACATTGTGATAAGTAGCCTGTCACAAGGTCAGTGTCACATAGGAATTTTGTCCGAACGGTCCCTCGATAAAATTCCACCTGCTCTGACTGCTGAAAGGCATCTCATACACTCTGCACAGTGTTATGCAGGACTGCCCTGTCACAAAAGCCCTAGTTCAGTGATGGTGAACCTTTTAGAGACCGAGTGCCCAAACTGCAACCCAAAACCCACTTATTTATCGCAAAGTGCCAACATGGCAATTTAACCAGAACTGGTGCATAATCTGCAGTAGCTGTCACTACTCTGACTCCTATTTAGCCCTGAAGAAAGAAGTACCTGGTTACCATATTGCACTGTATCTGGGGAATTTGTGTGAAGTCCAGGCAAGCTCTCTCAGCCTTTGCATTGAAAGAGAAGATGCATATAGATCTTTTTGCTGTACATTAACCCAACAATTACCCATTCTCAGCACCGTTGTTTGCCTTCATGAAGGTAAGCGTAGTTAATATGTTTTGACATCACCACCATGAGACTTTGTTTGTCTTCTCTATGAGCTACTCATCTTCTCTGTTAGGATAAAATACTTGTTTCTGCAGCAGCCGGAGCAGCTTTTAGAGAAAATAAATTCAAGAGTCTTTTCCCTGCTCCCTCACCCAGCCCCGACCGGCCCCTATGCAGGGTGTCTGGTGTGGCCCTGGTGCACCCTCACCCAATGCACTTGGCTGTGGTTGAGCTCAGTGAAGAAGTATGCCAGTAAGTGGGAGGCGATCATGGCACAGAAAGACTGGCAGGGCCTGGAGCCCTGGTGCTGGGTGAAGGGCGATGAGGACGGGGCAGAGGCGGCCCTGCCTGGCTACCTGGCACTGGAACAAAGTGGCTTCTTGAGGCGATACCATTCTCCCCTGCCGGCTCCCGCCCGGCACCTCCCATTGGCACTGGGCAGGAGAAGGTGGTTGCTCGGCTGCCCCATTTGAGCTGAGGACTCTATGCGCTGCCCTCGCCTTCTGCTGGCTCTGTGCTGGGGCGACAGCACACATGCCCACAGAGGGGGCTCTCAGTGCCCCCTCTGGCGCATGTGCCATAGATTCGCCACCACTGCTCTAGGTAGCATTTGTTACATTAGGAAGTCATTTGGGGCTGAACTCAAGAATGCTTTGCCTGGTCCTCAGGCTTACAAAGATGACTCCACAGCAGGACTCTCTGAACTTTGTTGCATTGTAATACCTGGGCAAAACCTGGGCAAATAAACCCTGAAGTTCTTTGCGAGAGTCAGGAAAGAGCTTTATTATTATTCAAGAAAAGCAAGGAAAGGGTGATTCGGTTCTCCAAACAGGTCCTAGTGGGTTCGCCTGGAGGAGGTGGAATCACTAACTCGGGAGAGAGAAGTTGTCCTTTTTGCCATATGGAAGCTGGGCATTGTCTATTGCATGAGCCACTAACGCCGGGCATGCACTCCAGCTGGCAGCGCCCACAGGGGAACACCATTGCCACTGAATCAGTTCTTCACACAGCGCCGCCTGTCTACCGCCAAGGAGAATCCTTGCTGGCAGTGGCAATGGAAAGAGCCAGGCTCATTGTGGCAGATGTGATCACACAGGGCCGGCCTTTCTCTGCACTCATTTACATCTGAAAAACAGAAGGAAGAGACATATTTCACCCAGCGGGAGGTACCAGCGGGGATTTCAATGGAGTGCCCAGCAGCAAGGAAAACCAGCTCCTTGGAGCCTACTCCTTGCAGCTGAAAAAATGATGCCTGCAGGAAACGGTTACCCTACTCCCTATTGCAAGAGGTAGTCGCTGACCCAGCTCTTCCACAGTTTTGTGCCATGGAACACCTCAGAGAGACCTAGAAGAGGACATGCTACGGCAATGCCTGCCACCATGGAAGGTCTGGGGGGTCTGGCTCATTGCTTGCAGACTTTTGGGAGCAACAGCTGCTAGCCTGCTCAGCAGATACTGGCTACTATTTTTTAAAACACACACACACACTAACCCACACCAAAATGTATATACTACTTGTTTGTAATAAAAGCTTGCAGTGGTTTACAAAAAGGATTAAAATATTAATAAAAGACAGTTTAAAAACTTACCCAGGCACTTGTTGGCATCTTGGGGATCAGTCTTGAAGCCAGGGTGGCATTGGCAGGAATGCCCACCCTGTGTGTTGACACAGACGTGGCTGCAGTTATGCAGGCCATAGGTGCACTCATTTATGTCTGGGCAGAGAGGAAGGATCATAGTGAGCGCAGCAGTGGTTAAGTGTTCCTGTTCACACATGTGTCTCCAATCTCATGAGGAGACCTCATGGGCACCTCTCAGACAGCTATTACCACTGGCGAAAACATGGTTAGATCCCCATTCCTGATACCCTCAGGGTCAGCCTTGTAAAAAAGTGCCCAAAATTCCCATGACCATCACCACCCCCAAATTGCTGGGTGGGGTGGGGTGGTGGTGGTGAAAACCTGGCCATGGCAACTAATTATGCAGACCTCATTGGGACAGCAAACCTTTGTGACAGATGGCTCAGGTGGCACCCTATATTTAGCCACTTAGCAGGTAAGTGAAGCCTCCAAAGAGATCCAGAGGAAAGCCATTTTGCACCCAGTGAACAGTGAAGCAGTTTTATCAAGAGCATGAACTGTGCTCTATTTCCAAGCAGATGATCTGAGACTATCCAGGCATCAGTGCTTAGCATGGGAAAGTAG
Organism: Podarcis tiliguerta; assembly: GCF_965153285.1. Taxonomy (NCBI): domain Eukaryota; kingdom Metazoa; phylum Chordata; class Lepidosauria; order Squamata; family Lacertidae; genus Podarcis; species Podarcis tiliguerta. The sequence continues at coordinate 41,210,168 of NC_139538.1, read as the reverse complement.
TGTTTCCCCACGTCCACTACTGTATTCTGGTGTGCGGAAGCTTGCAATGATAGGCTGCTGATTCTTTCTTTTTCCCCTCCAGAGGGCACCAGTGTCCTATCTGATTGTTGCCATCTGGAGATGCAGCAAAGAAGCAAGAAAAGGCTTGGTCACTCCTTCAGGTTGTGCTCTCGAACTTATCTGACCAAGTGACATGTCTACTTATTAATTGATCAATGGAAGCTCTATGGAACCACAGCCCAGGTGCCCAGAGTATGTGACTTTCACAACAGAGCAAGGGGGTGATGCGGCAGATCGGGATTCCAGCCTCTACTCCAGCTGTAGGTATCTCAGTGCCCCTGCTAGGTCAGGTGCACAGAAAGCAAGAGCCCCTCAAGAGTTCAGTTCCCTAGAACCAGGCAAGGCACACAATCCAGACACGTAGCTTACGGAGGCACATTAAAACCCAAATGCACATTTGAGCACATGGCAAAGAATGATACGGTGTGACGTGACCAACGCTTATCAGCACCCTTGTGTGGCACACCAACGTTCACTCACATTTCTGGTTCATTCAGGCACCACACTTGTGAACATGTGACTCACACGGCATATATGTGGACATTGTATTGCCACTGTTTATCCCCTGAGGTCTGCTTCTAATCAAACTATCATGGGATCTACATGCATTTCTGCTTCTCCATCAGCAGCATAGTGGTATGTCAATTCTCTCTCTCTCTCAATTTTAGACATATCTGAGGACTTACCTTTCTAAGAAATATGGCCATATAAATCAGCAGCAAAGACCTCTGAGGGTTTAAAATGGGGCCGGAAGCACAGAATCATGGAACTGGAAGGCACCTAATGAGCTACCAAATGGCCGATGTCTCCAACCTGGACTGGAACCCAGATGAGCTGTTCAGAATCTGGAGCCCCACATCAAACCAATGCCTTCAAGATACAAGAAAGGAGAAAACTTTCTGATAGTCAGAGCTGTTCGACAGTGGAACAGTCTCCCTCGGGAGGTGGTGGACTCTCCTTCCTTGGAGGTTTTTAAAAGCAGAGGTTAGATGGTCATCTGTCATGGATGCTTTGGCTGAGATTCCTGCATTGCAGGGGGTTGGACTAGATGACCCTTGGGTTCCTTCCAACTCTACCATTCTGTGATTCTTCCCACTCTCTACACACACTGCAAATAAAGATTTCCCAGATTCAAATGATCCCTGAACAATTGCATCCAGCCTTTTTAGCTTCCTGCCCAAGATGTATTTCAAATGTGGTCTTTAGGGCAGTAACCCATACCTTGTGCAGAAGACTAGGTGGGGGATTTTTTAATCAGCCATGATGTGGAGCTCTTGCTGCCCTGCCTCCTCTCTGCCTCTTATTTACTACGTTTCTTGTGTTAGTTTCACGGATAACAGTGATGGCGAAGGTCAGGCATAGGAAGAGACTAGGGTGGGATAGAATCATTAGTTATGTACACGCCCTCCTGCAAAATTGCCCTGTGGACTCACAGCTGAATGAGTCCTCAGCAGAAATGCAACACGCAGTGCATGGATAAAAGGGAAGCTGTTCTGACCCTCATGAAATGCAGCAAATAAATGATGTGCTAAGCAATGGTGCTTTCTCTTGGCGACACCAGACTTTGAGGCATGTTGTTTTGTGGCTTAGTCTGGCCAAATCGATCAGCATCTTCTGTACAGGTGAAACTGTTGCAGAGAAAAAGCAGTTCTGCTTTTCAAGAGGACAAAGGCTTCACAGCAGTGCAAGGCCAACTGAATTTCCCATCAGGAAGATGTGGATTCTGGCAACAATGCCAGAGATGTGACAGGCAAACAAATAAAAGCTTCAAGAAACAGAATCCTCTAGAGGAGAGCCCCAAGAGGTCATGATATCTTGGATTTGATTCTACATCACATTGGAGAGAGAATTGTTAAAGCTGAAGCTCTGCATTCCAGAGGACAGAAGTAGACCTAATGGACGTAAATTACTGGGTGGTAGATTTTGGTTGAACATTAGGAGAATCTTCTCAGTGCTAAGAGAACTTTGGCAATGGAACTAATCATGTCCAGTGGGGATTGGGTCCTCCTTCCCTAGACATGTTCTAAGCAGAGGCTGAACGGCTGACTGTTGGGATTTTGGGTGTAATTTTGATGTAATTTTAGATTTCCTGCATCAGGTAAGGTGTGGGGATTCTGCTAAACTGCAGCTCCCATCAGCCCCCAAAACCATGGCCAATGGCTAGATATGATGGGAATTATAGTTAAGCAGAGAGCAAGCCACAGGCTCCCCACATTAGAAGACAGCCTACACGACCCCTTCCAGTCCTAGGATTCTACGAGCAAAAATAGCAAAGGGATCTGTTCTCTCCGCAAGAAGCATATTTAAGCTGCAAATGAGACAAAGATGTATGGAATGAAATTCTGAAACTGTATCTCTAGAAGCAGGAAGAGTAATGTCATTAGTCAAAAGAGAGCCAGATAAACTTATGAAGGATGTTGAATGAGAAGCATCATCTTAGGTTTCAGGAACAGTCAAATGTGGTCAGGAAATAATTAACCCTCCCCAAAAGGTGTGAGTTTCTTTTCTCTCCTTAATAACAAAAAAATTTAAAAAATCACTCACTCACTCATTGGTAGTGATGAATGAACTTTGCAGTTAGGTTTAGAATTGAGCTGGGTAGGGAATGAGGAGCAGGAATGAACTATCCCACCCCTAATTCAGAAAATAGTTAAGAGGGATGTTGAACTCAGTTCCAAGCCTGTTTCAGACACACTTGTGACCAAAAATGACAAGATCCAAAAAATTATCCAAACCCTCACAATGGCAACCCATACCCATTCACCTGTCTATGCCCTCTCAAGCCCCTTGTTCCTCTGCATGTGTCTTTGCTGCTCCTCCAACAGCAGGGAAAGGGAGAGGGGTCTCTTCCTCCCCTTCCCTCTTTACTGTCTGCATGCTGCTATGTTTCTGTGTTAGACCCAAGGTGTACTGGGAAATGTAGTTTCCCAGAACTATTGGCATAGATTACTGGAGTTACATTTTCCAGTGCTTCTCGCATCTGGCACACAGCATGCCAACTGTCCTCTCCCTTTGACTGCTGAAGCACACACACAAACAAAAGCATGGAAATGAAGGGGCAGTGATGGATGGGAGGCAGGAACACGGGACATTTTTAGGCCTTCTCTGGCTTGGATTTTAATCTGAACCAATGAAGAACTTTGGGGGTTCTAGTTCTTGCAATATATTTTAACATAGGCTCATCCAGATTTGTAGTCCAAGGATAATGGCTTGATCCCTCACAAGGGTTTGTGAAGGTATCTTCTACCAAGTCAGGTTGATTGGTACCTACATGGATTTCTGCCTTTTCCCTTTCCCCCTCCTGGTTTGTGGCACAAATCGCTTGCCCGAGCCTTCTAGGCTTCCTTTACTGAATGCTTTTTGTAGCAACCATGTTTTTCAGTGTGTCTAAGGCAGGAGCACAATAACTTGAGAATGGGAAATGCACAGCCATCAACACAAAGGAGAAATCATGGCCAATCAAGACACCCTGGGTAATGCCCATTTTTATTCATTTTATTTACATATGCATTGCATATTTACAAGCATGCATATCCCCTTCACAGTTATGGTGTTCATAGTATAATAGGCATTGGCCATGCTGGAAACCTGTTTTCCATGTGACGCCCTTACCTTTGCCTTGTAATAATCTTTGGTATGGAGCGCTTTGCTCACTTCTGTTGTGTGCATGTTATGCATTAGAATAATCTAACAAAAATCAGTTGTTGTTAGATTACAGCTCCCATCATCCCTGAATATTGGGCCAGTAGGACTCCAACAACATCTGGAGGACCACAGATTCTGCAATCGTGATAGAAATTACAAGGGCTTAAAGATTTTGGTTGAGCTGTTTGCATATGGAAGAAGTCACCACAGCTCAAACAACTGAGCTACTAAATAGTAGAATGGCATGGCCTTGGAGTTGAAGCCTCCTCGTGTGTAGCCAAAGTCCTATGCAAATGCCTGCAGTCATTTGCCCTGCGGTTGTTATGGCTACCCATCTCCCTGAAGGTTCACACGTGTCTCTCACAAAAGGAAACTGGCACACAGCTTCGCACCACCTCATTCTTGGCCTACATTGATCTTCTGGATATAAGTTGTGGCCCCGCATTCCCACCCAAAGCCCCAAGTATAGCTGCAAGCAGGTGCTTATAGACAGTGTAGAGTTTATTGGGTGGAGTGAGCTGAGAGACCGGGTGGGTTCAAACTTCAGACACACACTGGTAAGACAAGGTCAAGGTGAATCCCGGTCCAGTCGGGCTGGGGGAGCAGGAGGAGGAGGAGGGAAGGGAAGCAATCATGTCACAGGCCAAACCAGCAGGCACAGGGTAACTGTTATCAGTTTTAACCAAGCAAGCAACTACCAGCGGGAGCCGCCATCTTGGTTAAAGGCAAGCTCCTAGGAAGATGGCAGCCACTCTGAGGAGACAAAGCATTGGTGGGGCCTCTGCCCTGTCTTGTTTTCTCAGAAAACATGCAAGGGGTGTGACACTAGTGAGAGAGTGTCGTCCGCCGGGCTGCGTAGTGCCCTTTGCAAAGATGGCTGCCCCCACCTCAGTCCATGTTCCCAGGGACCACCATGAGAAGACTGGATGAGAGAGATTGGAGGGGAGGAGTACAGGGGAAGCCACTTTCATCTATAAAGGCTGCTTTTTGTCCTTTATTGGCAAGGCTTAAAGTGCATAGGAGTGAAAGCAGAGTCCGAGGCAAAGTGGAAGAAGAGGGGCAGAGGGCAAGATGGGGCCCAGCCAGCTCCCTGAGGAAGGGTATCCACCAAAAAAGGCCACTTGAGCTGCACAGAGAGGGAGACAGAGAGACAGAGAGAAGGAAAGAGAAAGACAAGGCAAGAGTTAGTGGCAGTTGGCAAAGAGGAAGGTCTTCAGGGGCTGAACCAAATGTTTGCTGCCTGACAAGGGCCTGGTAACCCTACCTACCATTGAACATACAGAGGAAAGCAACAGGTGCGGGGGGGGGGTAAGCACCCATTTCCACACCTCCCTGCAAATTGCACTCTTTGCCCACTGCTTTGCAGCTGTTCGGCAACTATTACACTTTTCCAGACTCATGCCTGATGCCAGATGTATTATTTGGCCCGAAGGTATACTTTACCGCTTCTCCTCCTTTGCTCAGGCATCCTAACACAGCATACAAAGCAGGTACTACAGTGCCCCCCACCCCACCTTCTCATTGGCCAACGTACAGAGATCATGATTCCAAGCTCAGGACCTCACTGGCTTCACTGCTTTCCCTTGCTCCTTCCCATCTTGGGATTATGAAATAAAGAAAACCCAGCCTCAGTTAAACTTTTCACCGCTCGGGTGGCTTCAAGGGAGGGCTCAGCCCCTGTGGGGGGCGCCTCTCTCTCTCCCTCCCTCTGGCCTGCCAATGCCATCACTCACCAACGCAAGCTGTGCCGTCCTCGTTGGGCTCAAAGCCGCGATTGCAGCGCTTGTTGCTGCGGCAACGGTACCCGCCATATGTGTTGATGCAGATGGGCCTGCCCCTGGGGCAGACAAAGGGGAATTCTGCACACTCATCCATATCTGAGAAAAGGGGGCAGAGGGCGGGTGGAGGGAGGGAGGGGGGTAAAGAGAGAGAAAGAGAGTGTGACGGAGGCCCAGGACAGGACAGAATCTAACAACAGCATCTTAACACCACGGTTGGGCTGTTGCTTTATCCCCAGAGACTACCGCTGTGTGGCTGTGGACGGCTGCCACAAAGAGCCCGCCTTGTGCCCCATTGAGCCCAGTTGTGGGTAGAGGAAATTGCACCCGAGCACCATTCACTGAGCTGCCCCTTGCAGGTGACTCACCAACACATCGCCCGTTCTCATGCTGAGAGAAGCCTTGGCCACACTGCGGGGGAAAGAGAGAAATGTGTTATCCGTGTGCTGCCTAATTGCCTCCCAGCCTCAGCTCCCTCTCTGCCTTGCCTCCTCCAAGATGCTATTTCCAGGAAATCAGGGAGTTTGTGTGGCTGCCTCAGACCATATAGCAGCTAATGTGGTAGCTCTCAGCCCTTAAGTCTCTTTTTGTTATCATCTCAGTTCTGAAAGGTATACGGAAAGTTTCTGCTCAACACTTTAAAACAGCAGGGGAACCTAGGCTGGGCTTTCACAGCTGGCAGAAGATGAGATGAGTTCCCCAATCATTCCCCAAGGTCTCAATTGCCTTGTGTGCCTATTTCTTCACCTCCGAGTGTTTTGCAATGGGCAAATTCACTGTCCTGCAATCTGGGAAGCAAAGAAGGAAAGGGTCGGCTGCATGCTGTTCTAGACTTCTTAAGATCTGTGACGAAGGGGATGACATATTCTGCTGCGACTCCACATCTCTCCAGTATTTATAACAGTTCTGTGTAGCAGTGGGAGTAATGCTACAGCCAGACTACCCAAACCCAGACTCTGCGCTTCACATATGGGACATCTGGCCTTCCCACTTCACTTCAATGGAAGGGGGAAATCCATATGTACAAATGGGTTCACATTCAGAGCCGCTTCCTCTAAAAAAGAACATGGGGCATCCTTTACAAGTGATTTCCTATAATGCACAGTAAAGGACCCACGTCAGATTCCTGGATAGTGGGCTTCTTTGGGAGGATGGACAGGAGCAAGTCTTGTTCATTTCCATGGTGTAGATGCAGGTACTCTTAACATCTAGTAAATTTGCCACTGAACACAGAGAATTCACAACTCAGCATTCACCAAACAGAGAGGTTATCTAACCTACATAGCTTGCCCTTATCCGGCTGCCCATCCACCAGAACATGACTGGTCCAACTATCTGATGATGGTGTACAAAGTCATATCCAGACCTTTCGTCAAGGCAAGTGAATATTCAGGTTCTCTCTGCAAACTTCAGCAGCCTTTATTGGTCAACTTGACAGATGGCAGCAGAGAAAGCAGAGCAGGGGAAGGACAAAGTCTGCTCTGGACCACTTCACTAGGAATAACTCCAGCAATTCCTGCTGCAGCTAGAGCTGAAGAAGTCGTGTTGCAGAACTTTTTGGCACGGACTGTCTAGCCATTCTGTGCCGCCTTCCGCTGCAACTCTAGTGTTGAAATTCACTGAGCTGACGGAAGCACATTTTGTAGAAACGTCATTTCAGTTATTATCTGTCTAGCACACCAAGGCCCCTTCGGCTGGTTTACAGCCTCCCTGATCACTTGAACTGTTGCTGCCACAAATCAGGGAGCTCCAAAACAGACCACTCAAAGGGAACAGACTCAAATAACCGATGTTATTAGTGGCATTTGTATGCCACCCCATAACAGAGGAGTAGGAAATTAGGCCAGCTGATCAGCCTGAAGGAATCCTCTAATCAACGGTCTGGTTGGTCCAAGTCCAGTTTAAAAATAAGGAACTCTAAGAAGGGGAAGTGAGCAGGGGCCCTGAACCTGTAGCTAGCATCTAAACAGCAGCCAGAGCAGATACACAGGTTACCTGGCCAGAGTCTTCCCACCTGTATTTCTGTTTAAATGATAGTAATTGTTTTTCAGTTTGCATCTATATGTATAACTTGACATTTGCAAATTTTATGTCCTCTTTTTTTGGGGGGGGGGTATGTGAAAGTGGACACCCTCCTGGGAAGGCTGTTACCTAACTGGGCAAGTAACCACCAAGTTTGTCCATTAAAAGAAAATGGCGTTTGAAAAAGAGAGAAAATCTTGCCCAATAGTAGCACATGAGCTTGTCCTTTTCTTTCAACCCCCAAATGTAACTTCTTCTGAAAATCTAGGGCCCCTCCAACTACTTGGAAGTCACTGTCTTAATTTTGGGTGGCCCCATTTAGCACGTCAAAGTGTAAGTAGATAAATAGGTACTGCTCCAGCGGGAAGGTAAACGGCGTTTCCGTGCTCTGGTTCGCCAGAAGCGGCTTAGTCATGCTGGCCACATGACCTGGAAGCTGTACGCCAGCTCCCTCGGCCAATAAAGCGAGATGATCGCCGCAACCCCAGAGTCGGTCACGACTGGACCTAATGGTCAGGGGTCCCTTTACCTTTACTTATTTTGCTTGACAGGCCCTCAACCACCACAGTTCACTCTTAAGAAGGAAGAAGAGGCCCTACAAAAAATATTGCAGTGCATCTTTTTTCAGCATACTATAAGTCACAAGCAGCTAAAGCAAGTCACTCTCTCCCATTTTCTGGGTTTTTTTTATATGACACTCTGCGAACCGCAAATCTTAGGGACCAGTGAACATACTCAGCCTTCACTTTCTTTTAAGAGACAGGGAATTGCCCTCTTTTGATATTTAATTTTTAGATGTATTTATTTACACTTCTGCGAAGCTCAGGATTCCCCTTTGCCTGCTGAGATACCCTCAGTGGCTCTTTTGATGTCCATTTCTTTCAACAAGGGGGCACTGAATTTGTTATTGGAAGGAGTTACATTATTACGAGGATTCTTGACATGCTTTAATGCAGGAAACACAGCTTAGGTTTGCAATTTGCCTTTCTAAGGGGACAAAAATAATACCTCTGTCAGCACAGAGCCTCCAACAGAATTTTGCATGGCCCTTTTCTCAGTGAGATGAGAAAACGGAAAAAAATTTCAAAGAGGAAAGGGTGAAATTGAGGAGGGATCCATTCTAAGTAAGATGCACATGGCTGGCAAAGGCTCACCTCCAGAGGCAGAATGGTAAGGGGTGATCCCGGAGTGTCCCGGGGATAGGGGATCTCCAGCACGGAATTGATCTCGCTGCTTGCTATCGACCGGCTGATCACCCGGCCATCTGGCCAAGTCACCTCCAGGCTGCTAGGCTCATCCTGTCCTACAGGGAAGAAAAGCAAGGAAGGGTTGAGCCCAGGAGAGATAAACAAAAAAACCCCCGTGCAGCCCACCCAGGGATCTGAATTGCTCTGGAGAACCATCTTCCTCTCATGCGGTGGTCTGTGCTTTCCTTTCCCTCTTCCCCCTTTCAACCATTTCTTCCTGCAGAGATGAAAGAACTTGGGATGTGATGAGGGTCATGTCCTTCCATCAAGCACTCTGAGCCAACACTAGCATGGCTCTTGGGCACAAGGCCAGCTGTGAGCAGGGATGTGGGGCATTGTGGGGCACGGGCCCTCTGACTTTCCGTGCCACTTGGCTTCTCAACTCACAGCGTGCTCTAACCCAGCCAGGCCCCACTAAGTTGGGCCACCTCGGGGCTGTGGAAGAGTAATGAGGTGTGGAGACATGCCGTCCCTTCTGCAGGAACAGCTGGAGGGGGCAGGCAGGGGCCTCGCTGCAACGCACGTCCGCTCTGCTTTTTAGGACGGCAAGATCCTGCCACTTGCTTTTTAAAGGAGGACAGGAAGCAGACTTTCTAAACATTTTGAAAAAAGAGGACTGCACACCGGGGATAGGTAGGTTTCACCAAATCTACCCTGTTTTTCAGCAACATTAGCAGACCTGGGAGAAGTCAAAGATGGGGCATTATGCCTAGAGGCAGAGGTTTCAGACTGAAGGGAGCTTGTCAGAGGAAGGACAGAAACAAATGTCGGCATAGCTTGCAATGTGTTCTGGTAGTGCAGGGCAGGTATTATCAGGGATGAGCGGCAGAGGGGATCCAGGAAGCTCAGAAGCATCATTGGGATGGCCGTGAAGATGGACAGGATGAGAAGAGACCTGGGAGGGCACACACCCCGCTCAGGCTCCAAGCCCTGCTTCCAACTCCTCCACACTCACCCAAGCCGAAATGGGCAACGGGCTCCATCTCGCACAAGTACCCAGACCCTCCATCAATGATACGTAGATGGGCGCCACTCTGACGTGTGAAGAGCACCACCTTGGCACCGCGAGCAAATGCCCCAAAGCGCGTACGTGGGATCACTCGCAGCCAGTTGTTGCCAGCGCCCTGTGGAGATGGACAGACAGACTCAACCAAGGAATGAGCAGGCACAAAAAGGAGGAAGGAGTGGTCCATGCTTGCTCAGATGTGGGCTGGGATCTGAACGCATTGTGAGGAGCACCTCTCAGCACCCACCTCGTTGACCTTGAAGACTGAAAGCGGCTGGGCCATGGACTCTCCATGTGATAGGATCAGGTCCAGCCTTCCATCGCCATCAAAATCCACCACTGCCCCCCCTGGAATGACACAATAGGACTTCTTACATCTCTGCCCCATGAGTCCACCCAAATTGCCTCCACTGACACTGACCATCCGTGTGCCTGTTCACCCCAGAAACTGTTTCGGTTCCCGGTGCCAAATGCTTTGTAAATGGCGACATCATTTCTGCGAATGTTACTCAAGATTTTAGCGTCTTGGTGGTGGGTGGGAATTCCACACAGCCAACCTCTGGATCTTAATGTAATAGTCATGAAGTAAGATTCTGGCCTGGCTTGGTTTCACCTTTTAGTGGTGTAGGAGTCATCTTGCTTCTTCTTGATGGAGGCACACTTTAATTATTTTTATGGGTTATGATATGCTATGAATTCTTTCTGCTTGGTAAGTTGTTTTGTATTTTAATATTTTGAAGGTCACTTAGAGATGTTTCACAAAAAATGCTGAAATTATTAATTATTATTATTGTTGTTGTTGTTGTTGTTGTTTTGTTGTTGTTGTTAAATTATTATTAAATATTTAATTATTATTATTATTATTATTTAATAATAATAATAATAATAATAATAATAATAATAATACATTGCTTTCATGCTTTGCTATAAGAGTTGGCCAAGCATGTGTGACCAGATCACAGACCTTTTGGCTTGGGGCAAGAGGATATTTTGTCCCTCTCCCCTCCACCCACCAAATCATAAAGTTCTGATCTTTTCATGGGATACCGAAGCCCCCAGCTCTGCCAATCCTCTCCCGTCTCTTTTGAGTGCCTGCTGTCTCTGCAGTGAGAAGATGCTCCCTGCATCCATCCCCATGCTGATAATCCCTGCTGTACGCCAGCTCCCTTGGCCAATAAAGCGAGACGAGCGCCGCAACCCCAGAGTTGTCCATGACTGGACCTAATGGTCAGGAGTCCCTTTACCTTATTTATATGCAGGGTGGAATATAAATATGAATTTTGGAACAAGCCCCCACCCCAGGCCATCTGGTGGTTAGAGTAACCCCTCTGTTCACTAAGCCCATTCCTGATCAGGTGAAGCCACCTGATCATGTTCCACAAGAGACATTGTGGAGACCCACCTGTGCCACGCCCCTCAGGTTCCACGGCATCACCAGGGTTCAGTTCCTCGATGGCCGGGTCAGCATGCTCTCGGCGGACCACCCTGTGGCAGAAGGGGAGTGTGCCAGTGCAGAGAAGATGCTCTTCCCTCCCACAAAAGGGCCCGTCATGGGAGTCAAGCCTACTACCACTACTCCTGAGTGGGCACCACCCTTTGCCCACACACTATCTTGCCAAATCCTTATCTTCCCAGAAAGGGGCCCTGCCCACTCGCATAGCAACAGGTTTCCGCACGGACTGCCCAGATTTGCCACATGCTGCTGCTATCACTTTATTAGCCTGAGAAATGTAAGCGGCTCTGTTTAACGAGCCATTGATTGCCTACAATTAATGGGAACCGTGCATAAGTGCTAATTAGTGAAAGCCAGAACCTCCAGGGATGTGGTCTAGGCGGAACAGAACTGCTGTATTAGTAGCGGTGTAGGAAGGAGCTCAGTCACAGCTGTGTCAGCTGACCGGAGGGAGGGCAGAGCAGGATAGAACACGCCCTCCTGTGGGTTATGGCAGTGGGGGATCTAAAAGGCGCTAGATTCTGGATGCAGAATCCAGCCCTCCCTCCTCCCTCTCCCCATATTCTCAAGTTCTGCATGCAGGACTTCCTAAGGACGAAGCGGGTTCACCACAGACTCTGGTGCGGGGGTCGCCCTCCCTGCAGTGCCCGGGAGCCTGGTAAGATGGGGAGCCCACTGCCCCAGCCTCTGGTGGCCACGTGGCTCTCACCCACCGGAAGAGGCGGTTGGCGGATGAGCCGCGATAGGCGATGTTGTTGAAGAAGACCTCCAACTCCTGGTCATTGTCAAAGTCAGCAGCGATGACGGTGCGGACAGGTGATGGCATGGACAGTTTGGGCGTGGCAATGTCCTGGGGGAAGGACGGGGGTTAGTGGGGCAGGGCTTGGGCTGGAGCAGGGCCAAGAGGAAGCTCAGGTCTAAGGAGGGGAGGGGTCAGGAGGCATTGTGGCTGGCAGGGCCAGAATACACGGGAGCTGTGGAGTGGGGAGGGGAGCAGAGCTGGAGGAGCTGGGCACAGCGCAGAGACTGCAGTCTCTTGCAAGGCAGCAGCTGGAGAAGGAACCAAGGAGAGGAAAAGGCTGCCTGGTCGACATGGCAGGAATAAGCAACGGTGCAGAGCCGCGGGTCTAAAAGACGAGGCAACCCTTTAAAAACAAGGAACATCTGGCGGCCCAGCTGGGGGCAAAGGCAGCAGTCTCCTTGGTGATCTGCAGTTCTGCTCTGGCTTTCCAGAATGCGTGGGGGGGGGGGGGATAAAGCACAGAGGGAGCGCCGAGTGGCGGTGGCAGTGGGGATCCCTGCCTGCTCCAGCCCAGCCTTCGCACATTGAGCAGGAAGGGTCTGAAGGGGAAGGGTTCGTATATTCAGCTGAGCGCACTTGGAAGTGTGCCCGCAACTGGGAACTCTCAATTGCACAACGTTCCTGATCCTAAGCGCATCCAGCTGAACACACAAAGAATCCTCCTCCAGAACCTCAGGAGTCAATGCACGAAAGCTGGCAAGTGTTTGTGGAGCGGGGGGCGGGGAGCTAGGAGTGTGGCTGGCCCACATGGCCTTGCACAAAAACACGCACCCCACACACTGTATCTTTCCCCAACACCAAGCGTTCACTGAATGCCAGAGTAAGGCTTCTCTGTTCCACTCTTTCTTAGGCACTTCAAGGACTGGACTCTCCCTCCCTGATCCCACCACTTCCCTGCTCACAGCCCAGGCCTTTCACCGTTTTGGGACCTCCCTCTTCCACGTGACACTTACTCGGAAGCGCCCACCTGCGCTCATCTGCAGGTAGAGCCGGTGAGGTCCGTTCCAGTTACCGTAGATCAGGTCCACTTTGCCGTCGCGGTTGAAGTCGGCCAGCGCCACGCCGCGACCGTGCTGGTAGGGGTCATCCAGGCCTGTGGGGGGCGGCAGAGGAAGTCAGCAGGGCTGAGAGTGCCCTGAAGGCAAAAGGACGCTGTGGACTCAACTTAGCCTTCCCTTCTGCTGACGCCAGGCTCAGAGGTTGAGTAGCTCAGAGGTTATCAGGCAGCTCTTGCCCCAAGTGGCTCAAATTCAGCCTGTCAAGGATGGGATAGTGGGTGGCAGGCTACAGGGGGCAGAGGATGGCTGGTGGAGCAGGCAGTCCACAGGCAGGGGCCAGAGGACCTCTGCGGATTCCCATGGACACCTAACCCATCCTTCCCACCTCTCCCCGCAGGTCCCCCTACTCCTATTCTCTTGCTGACAAGGAAGGAGTGTTTCTAAAGGGGATAGGTGTCATCAGCAGCACCACGGTGATGGATGCCACCCTGACACCTCGTTAAACTCCAGTGATCAGCCAGACGCTCAATTACTGGTGGTGGCTGAGCCCTCAGGCACTTGTCATCACACACACACACACCAGCAGGCAAGGAGAGGGACAGGGAAATGGCAGGACCCCACCAGAATGAAAGAGGGCCAAGCAGCTGCCCCACAGCTAATGGCTTCTGATGACACCCTCACCCTTGCCACTCACTCACCAGCAGAGGGCGCTACGTCTATGAAGGTACCATCACCCTGGTTCTTGAAGAGGAAGTTGGCTCCGTTCTCGTTGTCGCAAAATATGTCGGAGGCTGCTTCACTCAGGATGGGCCCCACAGCCAAGCCCCGACCCCCTGGGAAGAGGAACAGTGAAAACCAGAAGTTAGCGCAATATGGGCATTACAGGTGGGACAGGTTCCCATCGAGATGTTTAGAAATCATCGAGCCATCCACTTCTTAGCTCACTCTCCTGCTCCCTTACACCTCTTTTCACAATTACTGAACTTCACTTTAATGTTGGGGTTCAGTCTTCACCAGCGATGGTCACCACCACAATTATTACAAAAATAGTCAGTGGCAGTTCACTGCCATAGAGACTGAGAGCAAGACAGAAATGACATATAGCTCAGCAACACTTCTCAGTTGCCAGGATTGAAGATGCCTGCCTTCCACCCCTCCTAAGGCTCCTCCTCTCCCGGATGTTTCCTAGGCAGCCTCAAAGTGTGTCTGTGCACCTCTGGTCTCTGGTCTCTGGTCTGCCCTCCTTATTATCCTGCATGTTCTTGGGGAGTAGGGAGGGATGGGAGCTTGTCACAGCTGGAGAGGGAAACTCCCAGGATGCTTCAGTAGTCTCTTGACCACCCTCCTCTGCTTCAGCCTCAGAGTCTGAACTGCTGCCTGTCACAGGTTCCTCCTGCTCACTAAACTCTGTTGTCCCTTCAGTATCTAGCATCTCCTCCCAATTTCCCCCCTCTGATCTCACCTCAGGGTCCCACCACCAATGTCCTGGCTCTGATCCTTCCCTCTCTGGGATTTCCAATGGGGGGGGGGGAGTTTCCCAGCTGGTGTCTTCCACCACTCTTCACCATCCAGCCAGTACCTGACACCTCCCTATACTGGAGGCTTGGGCTTAGTTAGCCAAACTTGGCTTTGACTGCTATTTTAGTTTTCCTAATAGCCGGGATCTGTGTGTTTTTCCAAGAATAGAACATCTGAGGCATAATGGGAAAACAAAATGGTGGACGTTGCTAGAGGAGCTCTGTCACTCTTCGTAATGCCCAGCCACTTATAGGAACATAGGAAGCTACCTTATACTGCACCAAACCACAGGCCTATCTAGCTCAGTATTTAGAGTCATAGAATCATAGAATGGTATAGTTGGAAGGGACCACAAAGGTCATCTAATCAAACCCCCTACAATGCAGGAATCTTTTGCCCAACACTGGATTCAAACCCACAACTCTGAGATTAAGAGTCTCATGCTCTACCAACTGAGTTCAGTCAGGAAACTCTTTCCCATTCCTGAAGATGCTGGGGACTGAATCTAGAACTTTCTGCATGCAAAGCAGAAGCTCTACCACTGAGCGACAGCCTTTCCCCTTAAGCTGGGCTAGCTCTTGGGAGAACAATCCTCTGCCCTCATACCTGTGAATTTGTTGACTCCGGCATCTGCCGCCACATCATTCAGTGCCACAATGCCATTCTCCAGGTCGCTGGCAGCTGTGTCCATCTCGATGAGGGCATGGGGCCCAACTCTCATACTGGCATAGTTAGCTATGTAGATGGAGTAGCGGCCAGAGCCCTGTAGGAAGGGACGTGGGGGCAGGTGAGAGGCCTGAGTCTTCACTGGACTGGACCCCTCTCTTCCCAGCACGAGGACGGACGCAGAGGGTGCCACACCCAGGGTCCTGACAGGGATGAGTCTATAAAGGTAAAGCCAGTCGCAGGCACCTGAGCAGCAGTGGCGTAGTCCAGCCACGGGCTCCCAAACAGGGGGATGCCATCCTTCATGCTCCCCTGATTTGCCTCAGACATCTCTTCCAACCACTCCCTGTGTCCCCCCCCCCATTGTTTCCCTCATGGCACCCTGATTTAGCAATAATCGTTTGAAAATAAGCCACGCAAGGCAGAGGGAGAAGAAAGCGCAGGTGACAGGGGCATAAATCACCTAGACAGGCTGTGTTTATCAGCAGCACGGCACCCGCCTGGCATGGCAGTCCCTGATGGGAGTCCTGACAGCTGTGAGGGAGGGGGAGGAGGAGGCAGAGCTCGGCCTTGAGAAGTTGGGTGGAGAGCAGGCCCCTCTAAGCCCATGTCCTCCCCTCCTCCATACAACTGCACTGGTGCATCTTTGGCTCCCAGCCCCCGTGGGCCTGACCCACAGCCCTGAAATCACAGCCTCAAGCCAACCCACCCCAACCTGTTCCACACACTCACCGTCCTGTCCACGCAAGCCACGGAGCGCCCAGCAAACCAGCTTGCCACACCCCGGTTCACCTCATCACTCAAGATGTCCTCCCAGCGCCCGTTCCGAAACTTGAACAGTTTGTCTGTATAGGTAGCTACACCTGGGGAGGAGAGATAAGGTATCAAGACGTTTCAGGGTCTCCTGGCCAGGTGCTGAATCAGCTCTCCCTTTCTCTCCTTCTCTCCCAAGACAGGAAATCAGTCTGGGTTGTGCATGACTTTCTCTGGAGCCCTAACCGTGTAATTATGCTACGGGCCCTCCCTAATTGATGCTCCAGACGATCTGTTTGTTCAGCATTCATCCTGATTTGCTTGCACAAATCTTGCCTGGTTAGACTATGCATTCGTTCTGATTTGTTTATGGGGAGGTTATATGACAACGGGTCCCTTCAGACTGGTGCTTTTTGTGGGTATATTCTGCAAAATGTCACTGATGCAATAATTGTGCATTAGTGGAGGGTTTACACCACCCTCAAATCTACTACTTTATGAGTTGTTCTGTGATGCCCATGGAGCACATCATCACCATCGGAAGGGGAACTTATGCTTAGTGCAACAAAAACTGGATAAACACCCACTGACCCCGAACTTCTGTGATATGAAAAGTTGCAGGTTTTCAGCACTGAACTACAGAACACGCACCTATTGCAAACAAAGCAGTATGTTTGTCCTGAAACCTTTTCAGGGATGAACAGGCTTGAAAGTGGGATCCTATAAAACTGTCCTGACACCATCATGAGCACAAATAATGATGAATATTCAAGAGAAGAGACATCTGGAAGGACCCAATGAACATGCATCCTGATTTGCTTCTGGGGTGTTTACATGTCTTCCCATTAATCATTTCTTCATGCCACACTCTTTAGTGCATTTTGCTGTCACTTTCCAAACCATAAAAAGTCCCCTGCAAGTGGGTTTGTTGAGCTAGGGCAGCAGAGTGCTTTAATCCATTTGAATTACACAAATCTAAATTGAATTGCTCTTGCAAAATAATGACAGTCTGGAGGCACCCTAAGCCTCCAGCAACTGCAGGTTTGGTGTGCAGAGACTTGCTGCAAGCCTGTCTCTGAACTGCAGCAGTACACTTTGCAAGTGTGACACCCATAGATGCAGATCTTTGCAAGTGATGAATGCACCCCCGAATCATGATCTAGATTGAACCCTTGCGGCTGTCCCATTTGGATCGCATTCCCTCTGCCCATAGATGCCTCTTCCTGATCATCCGCCTTTTGGGGCTCCCCCTACTCTGCCAGCCTCGCCCAATGCCTAATTGCTCTCTGGTACTGCAGGGTTGTGATCAGGACTGCGCGACAATGAATGCAGCAACCCCAGCAAAGCTTAAGGGCTGGTAAGGGAGGCCCAAAAGAATAAACTCATTAAGGTAAAATGTGCCAGAGCAGCGCAGAGCCATGTTCATCATAAAGGGAAAGGGGAAAATCAATGGCAGGCACTGGCCGGACCCTGATGCCAGGAGTAATGTGAATGGCTGATTTAGGGAGCCTTTGGCAGCTGCAAAGCAGTAATTAGGTGTGTCAGGAAGACTGATAAGTGGAGCCAAGAGCAGGTCGATGCTGCAGGTGAGGGGCCCAGCCCTACTCGGGAAGGATGCGATGGGGAAGTGGTCGCTTTTCTAGGCAGATTTCTGGAGACCCCAAGCAGTGCTTTGGACCAAAGGAAAAGCGGTGGTGGTAGGAGGGCATTTATCTTTTCCAGATAGAAATTTCCAGATAGAAATTTCCGACTAGAAATGGCGTAGACTACAACTCCCATCATCCCTAGCTAACAGGACCAGTGGTCAGGGATGATGGAAATTGTAGTCCCAAAACAGCTGGAGGGCCAAGTTTGGCCATCATTGTCCTAGAGCAAGTCACAGGCTGCCAGATCTGATCAAGCAATATATTTCTAGGATTCGAACATGTGAAGCCATCCAAGCAAAGCGTCTGTTGACTTGGGTGCAATTCCTAACTAGCTCCAAGGAAGGGGCTTGGCCTTGGGACAGAACCAACAGTGTGTATTTTGAGGCTGGTCACACCTAGGCATTGCAAAAGCATGCCGAACACCTCCTCTGCTCCTAAAGCAGCAAAGGGTCTCTTAGTAGCAGTCTAGGAATTAGGGAACCACCTTCCCAGAAAAGAAAATATAAGACCCTCTACCATTAGGTTGCAGCATTGCCGGTGGGGGTGGGAAAGAATATGCTTTGGGGTTTCACTACTTTCTCCCTTGCGTAATCCCAATGCTGTCTCAAAGGATGTCTCCTTGCCCAGCGAGATACTTGCCTGTCCCTCAGAGATCCCAGGGCTCCTGGAGCTGCAGTCCCTGCTGGCAACTAGAGAGGTGGCAAAGCCCTGAGTCAGCAGCCAAGTCTCTCCTCCCCCCCCACTCCCCCCCCCCGCCGCCACCCGCTGCTGCCAGAGAATCGACAAAATCACTCAGCTGGGAAATTAACTCCAGCCTTGAAACATCCCACCCTGGTGGCCAGTGAAGGTCAGGGAACTGGAGTCAGTGGCTCGGGGCTGGCAGGTGAAGAGCCCCAAAGCCAACGGTGTGAAGGAAGGGAGCCTGCACTGCCAGGACATCAGCCAAGAAAGGAGAGTGACCACTGGCCATCACCACCACTGCCACATGCCCCTCTGTGGATCACTCCCATTCCCTTTTCAGTCTGCTGTTGGCAGGATAAATGCCAGGAACTGTTAATGAGAAGATCGTTTGTGAAGAAAACATCATGTTTTCATCATCAGTGAGTGAATGTGGACTGATGGGTGGGTACCACGTGTTTAATGGGTGTTATGGGATGGGCATGTCACAACAGAGGTGAATAGAGATGGCTCATGGCAGATGATGGGTAGGTGCAAGAACTTAGTAAAAGATGTAAGACTGATCAAGGTGATTCTTGAGAGGCAGGTGGGTCTTGATGGATAGATATCAAGGATGAGGATGTTCATAGGGCACAGGAGAAGCTGGATATGCTAACTGGGTTGCCAGCAGGCAAATGTCAGGAAGGACCAGCTTTCGCACTCACCGGAGAAGGCGTTATTGGTGTTGAGGAAGTAGATCTCCTCCCGCCCGTCCCCATCAATGTCGCATGCTGTCACACCAATCGCATTGCCTTGGCGATCCCGCAGTGCATAATATGGGGAGCTACGTTCATCCACTGCAAGGTTCACCAGCCGACCACGTATCTTGTCATACTTCAGCACAAGGTTGGGACCATTGTACCTGAAAGAATGGAGAGCAGGAAATGTGATGGGGGAGGTGCTTCAAGGTAGCAGTGACCCTTCCCACCAGATCTCTTCCAGAAAATCAAAGTCCACCATTTTCATTTCGTGGGGTTACCGGGAGAGGCAGCAAAGAGCACATCCCATCACTGCTATTCCTGGGGGAAAGGGAAGGGTGTGTCACAAAGAGAGTGGAGCTTGAAGCCAAACATGGAGGGGACTTCAGAATGTCTATATTTATTCCACTTGTATGCTTCTCTTCCCTGCAGTTCAGGGCAGCAAACGAGGGGACTATCCCACTGAATCCCCACAACAAAAAGAACAGCAAGGCCAAGGTCATAACATGGGTTTCATGGCTGGCTCCGTTTCAGAGCACAGTATCTACTATTACTATAATCCTGCTGTAAAACCTGGCACTGTAGATGTTCCAAATCAGGTAGATAGCACTGCAAAAAGGTTTTTAAATTCTTACTTTACTGTAAATAAAAGAAAAGGGGGAAACCATCTGCACCCATGAACAATAAGAACAATCCACCAACCCAGCAAAAATATATATGTGAATGAGCTATCATACCTAATATAAACATATATTGCACATTCATATAATTCAGCCATATGCCCAAAAGGGTATCCAAGTGAGACAGATGATTGTTTGATACATGATGCTTTAGTTGACATTCCTGCACTGCAGGCAGTTGGACTGCATAACCCCTGGGATCCCCTCCAGCTGTACAATTCTACGGTTCTATGTTCAAATGTGCAAAGGGCAGTAAGATTTTCAGACCACCGTGCAGTAGATGGTGGGTGGTTATCCTTCTAACTGCAGGGTTAAATTATAAGGATTTGGAGGTGGGCTTCTGGCTGTGGGGCTCCCATCTCTATGGAAGAAGAGTTCCTTTTTCTGATTCATTTCACTCAAATTGAAGGACTCTGGGATCCAGAAAGGCAGTACTGGGGCTCCCAGGAAATAAAAGCCAGCTGGTAAAGCAAGCCAAGGAGGAGCTTATTTGAAAGCATTGAACATCTATCAGAGATCTGATGCCCAGAAGATTGAGGTTGAAATTACCCTTGTCAGTTTGGGGATCAACACAACCCACCTGGAGCTTGAATGCCAAACCGGCTTATGACATTGGGTTAGTCTGGAAACCCCTGGCAGGCAACAGCTGGCACTTCTAGTACAGGGATGGCAAAGGCGTAGGGTACTGCTTTCATTCAGCACCTGCCAGTCCTCGGGACGGCTACGGCCCAGTGGCACCCTCCCATGCCAAACGTCCAGTCAATCAGCTTCTTAGAACCCTGATAGTCAGATCCAGCATGAGACTGGGATTCTTTTAGACATCCATCCATGCTAACATCACACAATGCAAAGTTGCAGAAACGCCTGAGCAGTTTCATCTGGCAGCTAATGATGTGTGACTCTAATGTGGTTAGCATGGAGTTTGTGAAGGCTGAAAATGCACAGTCTAGAGAGAGAAAATTAATACAGCAGAGGAGAAGGAGGTCAGGTAGGGAGGGAGAAACCTTGAGGACAATGTTACAATGCTCTGGAGAAAATAACGCTCGCCAGCACCCAAGGGGAATCAGGATTGGGGCCTGATTGTGAAGCGCAATCGATACAAAGAGCCATAGCTGCATCGGAGGCTGAATTCTGAGCATCAGAGGTGCATCAGAGGTGAACATATCAATATATTGGCCAGATTCACCTGAAAGTGCTAGTGCCTGTGAGACTTGGGAGAAGAAAAAACTGGCTTTGGGAAATCTACCACACCATCATTGAAGCCATATCAAAAGCAATGAGTTCCTATAAATGTTCACACTGTCCATTTTTTCATTCTCAAACAGAACATGGATTCAGATGCTTCCCAATGATTTCAACAAGCACATGATAGTCAGATGATCTGAAGCTTTTCTCATATGACTGGCTACAATATTCCCCCTACTCCCCATCTGTAATCATGAATAGGAAGGAGGCTTTCGTGTGATGAATGCCGTGTGAAAGGGTTAACAGCTGCTCTGAGTTCTTCCAGAGTCTTATTTCTATGTCACATTTTTGTGGTTGGCATAGCCTTTGCCTGATTGGACATGCACTCCACTGAAACGCACAGTGCTGCCTAGGCTATGGTGAAGGTCTTTCCGGAACGGTGGCAGTCTGTGATCCAGAGCGCTCTAGAGCTGAGCAGCTAAGAAACTTTATTGGATAAGGCAGTTTCACCCCTCTCTCAGGAGCCGGACACACATTAGGAACAAGTGCAAAAGCAAATTAGAAGTAGCTAAGCATGAGAAAGGAACTCGGTCTACAGATGGTTTTGAATAGTTCTAACTCTAGTCTCTCTTGTTAAGGCAGCACAACACCACTTCTTCTTGATAAAGGCTTTCCCAAGAGAGCTGACAAAAGTATTTTGTCGCTTAACCAGGTGAACTTGCCAACTCCAGTGCTAAAGGCTTTAAGAGATCCAGGATGGCAAAGCAGGATAAATGCTCTCCCACCTTGTTCCCAAAGCCAGGCAAGTTGGAGCACAGGGCTGGGCGCTGTTGCTACATACCGTTTCATTGCCCATAAAACTCATTTGGACATCGGAAAATTAAAGGGAGTACATGAAGCTTAAAATGTAGCTTTTTGATATGTATGAACATGCTCAAAGTCTCCCGGATCTTGTAATAATCTCAGCTAAGTTACTTGTACCAGATAGGGGCCTGAATTTTGAGAGGATCTCCTTAGGACGCATGCAAGAGGAGTTGCAAAGATGTTCTGTTGCCTTTCCCCTTCCAATTTTTAAAAAGTTGTCTAGTGCCTCTTGCACAGATGAGTGAGCACCAGTTCCCAGCTTAGGGCTTTCTGCCTGGGCTGACTCAGCAAGCGCTATACCCTGGCCTCGGATAAACAAGTTACACAAGCAGCAGTCATTGGGTTATGAAATGTCCCGTCTCTGTTTATGGTTATGGCCTGGCACGGGAGGGAAGCAGATAATTGCCTTTCCCCTCCCCCCCTCCACATCTCCCTGGGATGGTTGCAGCCAAGCTCCCTGGGAGGGTTTTCACACCCCCCCTTCCCATCTGGCCCAACCACTCCTCATTCTTAGGCCAGGAAAATATGGAGCACCGCCCTTGTCAAGACTACAGAACACAGATGGGATGGGTCATCCAAACAGACTCCTTAGCAATGGAGTAGGAGCACAATCCCATTTCAGACCACAGTGAGCACTTACTCTGGGACTGGCAGTAAACCCTTGAGCTAGCACGTGTCAGTGATCAAAGAGAAGCCAACAGCAGCAAACCTGCTTGTGCCCAAACTTGTCTTCATGTAATGCATTCGGCTCCTTAGCACACCCCCTCCCACTGCTAACATTTCGCTTCCAGGCACAACAGCAGCATCTGTGCTATTAAGACGCCAAGTATCAACAATGTGGCCATGGACCATGTGGAAGTGATATCTGAATGGACGTTGCTGAATATGGTCAGCTTGGAAGCAGACACTCCATTGGCAGAGGAAGGAAGATACCTGCAACAGAGATCGCCAGGTCAACCTGGTCTCACTTCAGCAAGACTCAGCCAGTCTCTGGTATGAGCACTTCTTGGACAGCAATAGCTTCTCTGGCATGCGCTGGAGGAGATACTGGGCATGTGAGGGGGTGTTTGCTATAGGATGCTTCTTGGGAGTTGCACCAGCACTAATGACAAAACCAGAAGATGAAAGGGGAAATGCTACCATCTGACGGGTGGAGAAATAATGGAATTCTTCCCCAGAGAACACTTAATGCATTGTTGAAGCTCTTCTACATAGATCAGACCTGGATTTGGTGTTATTTGATTTCTATTAGCAAGCTGGAGAAGCTACTTATTAATCTTGCAGGTGACACAAAACTAGCAAGGTCTAGTTTTAGGGGATAGGAGTCAAATTAAAAATGAATTTGGCAAATCAAAATCCTAGCCACAGGTGAGCTGGGGAAAAGAGGAAAATAGGAAGCATTTTGAATGAAAAAACCCCAACTGAACTTTAGAAAAACTTGGCTAGGTTGGCAGTAATACTGCTGAGAAGTGTCTGGAGTTATAGTAGATCATAAACCAAATGTGAGCTAGAAGTATGGAAAAGCAGACAAAATGTTGTTTTGAGGTTGCCTTCTCAGAAGCAGTGTGTCTAAGAAGCAGAACCTACTTGCTCTGTTCAGCACTGTTCAAGCCACCGCTGAAGAAGTAGCGTCTCCTTTAATAAGAACATTGACAAATTGGTGACAGTTCAGGACAGAATGATGGAGATGCCAGTTTGGAATGCAAGTCCATGAAGAAAGGTCAGTGGGACGATGGGACAAAAAGGATGGATGGATTCAGGTTAAACACAAATACAGGTAAATGAGCAAGTTTGCTGAGTTGATGCAGACATTTCCCTTTATTAAAACTTTAAGAAGTCAGATCAGATATAGACCCGCCAGAGATGCTGGAGATCAGGAATGGTGTTTCCACAGCCCCCCAGAAGCCATTGGACTCCCATCATCCTTGATCACCAGCCATGCTGGCTGGGACTGATGGAAGCTGGAGTTGAGCATTGTCTGGAGAGCACCATGTTGCCTATTCCTGCTGTAAAGAAATCGTGCAATCCCAGTAGTCCATGATTTAGCAGCACTCATTGGAATCAGTTTCTACAAATTGTTTGTGTCATGAGGACAGCAGTCTTCATAATTATATCTGTGTTAATATTAGTAGTAATGGTAGCAGCAGATCTCCACAGCCTAGATTTGTCTCATGAGGTGTGGGGTTTCTGTCTCACAGTGTTAAAAGTATTGTGGCTTGCAGTTCCTCAAAGGCTTCTTTCCTACAGGGTTTCCTGACAGTCCAGAACATAGAATCATAGGAACGTAGAGTTGGAAGGGACCACAAGGACCATGTGCAGAGTCTCCAAGGGACTGTCCAATCAGGGCAATCTGTGTATTTCCTGACACTTCCTTTGCTGAGGACTGCATCTTATTTGGCTAGCAGATTAAGGGGATCCTTGGGATACAGCTGAAATCCTGCTGCTATTGCAGTATGGTTCATGGGGGCGGGGCTGTCCTCTCAAGGATGCATTCCTGGACCTGCACACATATATGTACACCCAGTCTTTATTATGCTTGCATGGAAACCTCCCTTGATGTTTGCTCCCTCCAGATGCAAAACTGTTGGATCCCTATCAGGACAATGTGGAATGGGCCGGATGGCTGGCTCTTCAAGCAGCTGGCCAAGCTTCAACTCCGCTCCTCATCCCCGCCAATTGGAACTAGGAAGATTGGGGATACGCACAGCTGAATGCCTTGCTCACTGCTGTGCACCTTTGCAAGCCAAGTATGCCAATAATGAGCTGGGGCACTTCCTCGCTCTGCAGCCAATTAACACAATGTCAATTGGTGCACACCGAGGCCTGTCAGCACAGCAAGAGAGAACCTGGAGAGGAAAGGCTTGCCCCTCCCTCCAAGAGAATGCCAGCCGCTGCTCAGCCCAGGTGAGATACCACTGGCCAGAGTGCCTAGTCACAGCAAGGGAACCTTTGCTTTTCCTTAGACACAAACCATTTTTTCACATAGCTTTTTCCTGCTGTCAGATACTCAACCCTAAAGACCGGGGAGAGGGTAAGGTAGTTTGGGTTCCAAGTCAAAAGTCCTAACCTAGATGGCTTGGGGCAAGGATACGTGAAGGATCGCCTCATCTCACATATGCACAACCAAACACTATCTATGGTCAGTTTCTGAGGCCTCTCTCTGGTATTCCCACTGAATAAGGTTTGGTGAGTAGCAACCAGAGAGCGAGAAAAGAGTCCTTTTAGTGGGGCATCTTTGTTTTGGAATGCCTTCCCTAAAACCTCTTGCCTCTGCTGTGGTCTTTTTGGTGCCAGGTAAACCCCTTTTTATTTCCCTAGGCTCCCCTGTCTTAAAAGTTCTATCTTAAATTTGTTAGCACTTTTAAGATCTTTTCCACTGTTGTTGTTCTCCGCTGCTGGTTTCAAATCTGGATTTATTCTGCTGCTAGGTTTAGCCTGTTCTCGGTTTTATGCTTACCTGTTATTAGATTTTCACATATTATTGTCTTGTTTTAGTGCAAACCAGCCAAGGGACTTTTGTTCCTGGGCAGTACAGAAATACTGTAAGTAAGTAAACAAGTAAGTAAATTACAAGATGGCAGCCACATCATAAAGAATGTGGTGGAAACTCTGGCCTGATAATGCTGATGGGGCAAGGGTAACTTCTGCAGCCAGGAAGTGTGCTGCTTTGCGGATGATCACACTCTGGAAAAGAATGGCTACCCACTTGGAGGAAAGGAGCTGGCTAAGGGGGCATGAAGACAGCTCATCTGCATAGGCTGTGTCAAAGGCTGTTGACCTTGGAGCTGGGCAAGAGGACTTGGCGAAAAGAGAGAGGGCTTGCTTCGCCTTTGAGTGGATGACCAGGTCAAGGCACACACCACAGCAGTTCAGCATTAACACAGGTGATACGGGGCGTTGGGTATTAGGGCAAATGGGATATAGCTTTTCTTTTTGATGCTCAGCGAATATGGCACCAAACACACACATGAAGGAGGTATAAGGAGGAATGCATAAAAAGAAGAAGAGGGGCAGACTTTGGGGTGTAGGAAAATGGAATGGAATGAGTGCCTGGAATCCTGAACTCCACATTGCAACATTTTGTTGCATGACTCACTTATTTGTAATGTTAAAGAATGGGAGCCCAGGATCCTTCTGAATGGAAGGACGTGCATCTACTTTATATAATGCTGCCTGGAAAACAAGTTGGGCCCTGTATCACAAAGTAAAGGAGCCAACCCCTCAGCTAAACTTGTTACTGCAAAAGAAATTGTGCTTCATTTTGTGTTCATGCAGCACAAAGAGAAAGAAAGCATTCTGGACTGGGGGAGCTTGGGGTGGGGTGCTCTGTTCCACAGAGGCAAATGCAGAATGTACTTGCATGGAGCAAGGTGGGGCAAGGAGGCAGGGGACATGGGTGGCCATAAAACACACAATGTGGCTTTGGACAGCTGAGCGCAGCAGCCCAAGAGAAAATTCTGAGACCCTAATATCCCCAAGCCTTTACAAGCCGTGTTATTACTTTGTCTTGCTGCTGCATTAAGGATGGGCAGGACAGAGAAACACCTAAGGAGGAATTCAAGGGTTTCAGCGAGAGACGGAGGCTACGAAGAAATGAGATTTCTTGGGAAAGTGAACTCAGCCGAAGAGGTGAATACGATCCAGGAAACGCCAGACATAAAAGTTATCCGGCAGATATATGCTCCTTCCCCCAGCTCAGTGCAATTCAGATAATGTTTTATGGGCCGGACAAGTTATACAAGTGGTGGCCAAGTATAAAGGGACAGCCCCCCTGCAGTGCCCATCCACCAGGTCATGACTCCCGGGTGGCCAGCTGGCAAGAGGGGCTCTAAGGCAGCTGCAGGCAGAAACAGTTTGTCAGAGAAACGACTTGGGAAGACAGCTGCTAAAGGAAAGCTTTACTGCAGATGCACGTTCAGGCCTCCATCCGTACCTTTGCACTGTTATTACTTCAGGTTTATTTCAGGTGCTACAGCCTGACCCCAGCATGTTGAACATCAGAATGAAAGAGCAAAAATACACACCTATTTCATCCCTCTAGAAACCACCCTCCAGCTCATGGACCAAACATGGTCCATGACAGGGGTTCAGATTTTGCCTGTGAGGCCGTTTCCGCCAAACCACACACACTTGCCCCACACTTGATGTCAATGTGACATCAGTGTGGGGCCGGT
Organism: Podarcis tiliguerta; assembly: GCF_965153285.1. Classification (NCBI taxonomy): domain Eukaryota; kingdom Metazoa; phylum Chordata; class Lepidosauria; order Squamata; family Lacertidae; genus Podarcis; species Podarcis tiliguerta. Next base: position 41,183,256 of record NC_139538.1, on the reverse strand, counting down.
ATAGACACAGTTGCCAATGCACAAATCGGGAATCTTAAAAGTGGGTCCACAGTTGTGCATTGACAAGGGAAAGCAGGCTTCAGCCAAAGCGAAAGCTGGCTAGAACCAAAATCTGCTGGATGATTGCATCAGCTGATGCCCACACCCATCAGCTGATGCCTGCTGGACTGCTTGTCCATGGCGCTTTGAAGTCCCGACTTTAGGACTTCAAAGCTCCCAATCACCTGGTGTCAAATTTGGCCAAAGGAGCCAAAAAGGTTTCTCACCCCTGCTCTAGAACAAAGGCAGGCTGCCTTGGGGAGGTTGAGGATGCCAAGCGATGCCAAGCCTACACTTGCCTCCAGCCTAGAATCTCCACAATAACCCAGAAAGACATGCAATCTCCCCACGCCCCACCCCACTGCCTGACACATGTCAAAGATGCATGTATACCTAGCCTAGACTTGCGAATGTGTATGTGAACCTGCCTAGACCTGCATCATGTCAAAGCTCACCCCAACCATAGCACCCTCTTTCCTGGCAACCACCTCCATTCTCATACCTCTGACAGCACCCAGTATTATCCATGGTACCCACCCAGCCACGATGATCTCAAAGTCTCCATCCTGGTCCACATCAGTCACGGCCACACCATAATTGAGCTGTGTCGGGTTGCTGTCATAGTCAGGCGGGAGGATCTGATCCGTGATGGCTGTGAACATGGGCTCGCTTCGCTGAGATCCTTCACCAGGCCAAGCCAGGACCAAGCTCCACAACAATAACAGCCGCCACTTTGACATCTACAGGGAGAGAAGCAGGAGACTGTCAGTCCTGTTGCCCTCACCCATCTAGCTGCTGGGGAATCCCCCCCCCCCAGGCGTAAATTCTGAGCCATATTTCTGGTCAGTTTTCAATGTGTGTGCCTGCTTCCCAAGGGAGATGAGCCTCTCAGGGGTTCTCATTTGGATATGGAAGTGAATGAATCCCGCCTCGTTCTAGCCTGGGCTCAGATGGTGTTAGTACTCCGGAAATCCCCCTGGTCTCCATCCATGGCAGTCTATGCGCCTGCAGAGAATCTGCCTGTTTCAGTGCTACTTACCCTGCAAATAATTGCATTTGGCAGGCGATCTGATGCAGCCTGCCTTATTGTTGGGAGAGAGCCACCCAGCCCCAGTCTTTGGGTTTAGGCCTGGTTGCCTATTGCTCAAGTGCCAGTGATTCCCCCACACTCCCCAATTCAGCGCAAGCAGGAATAAGGAAAAGCAATGAAGTTGTGTTTCTTAATCCTCTGGGCTTGCTGGGGGAGAGCTCTGGAATGTGAAAGCTGTGGCAGCCTTGGGCTGGTGCCCAAAGCAGGAAGTGTTAGGACTACGATTGATGCAAAAAAGAGAGAGGGAAAAGTCTAGGGTGGGGATTTTTTTTGACCTAAAGTGAATTCAGCTGTCGCACAGATTTCACATTGGGATGCGAAACCAGGCTTGCTCCAGAGTTCCACATCACGGTTGAAGAGAAAACAAACAAAAACAACAGTGGATTAGACCTCACAGATACTCTGCCCTCTTCAGGACTTTGATAGGAAGAGGGAGACCCTGAGTTAGCCTGTGCCTCCAAGCAGAATGACCCATCTCTACCCTTTGACTGCATCAAAGAGAAACAGAAGATTCTGTCTCTGGACTGGACTGGGCTGGGAGGGAGGGACAGGAGAGGAGAAGCTATAAACTGAGTGCCAGGCAGAAACAGTACTTGTGTGCTTATCTTCAATCTGGAGTTCTGTCACTTCTATAGGAAGATGTATATATGCACAGCCTTCCTGCTAGCCAGACGTTTGCTGGTGACCGTGAAATTAAATTAGCACTCATAGAGAATTAACACACTGTATGATGCATGGGCAAAATAGAAATTCAGAATTGCTGCAAAAGTGGAAAGGCCTTCAGTACTCCAAAACTCCCAGTGGGACACTACAAACATTTCTCATAATGGAAAAGGCTTTACAGGGATCTAAGTTCATTAAAGCCATAAGCATAAATGGCCTTCCTAAATCAGACCAAGGGTTCATCTAATTCAGGTCTCTTTCCAGCCAAGGCCATGAAACACTCGTAAGCAGGTTAATCCCTCCACAGCCACCCAGAGGTATACTGCCCTTAATCAAGGAGGCTCAATTTGGAGCGTCAAGGTGAGCCAGTGTGGCTCAGTGGTTAGTGGGCTGGACTAAGACTGGGGCCCTGTTAAGCTCACTGGGTGACCTTGGGCCAGCTACTCTCAGCCTAACCTACCTAACCTACCTTGCAGGGTTGTTCTGAGGATTAAATGGGAAGAGGTGGGATACATATACAAGCAAGCAAGCAAGCAAGCAAGCAAGCAAGCAAGCAAGCAACAAATAACTATACTATTCCATTTCACCACATCTGTAGAATAATAATAATAATAATAACAATAAATTAATTATACCCCACCCATCTGGATTGAATCTAAAGCTGGCCATGGGCTCTCCTATTTGTTATGAGAAGTATATAAACACATGGAAGGAAAAAGCACCTTTCAGTGTGTATAGGATGGGCACACCAGTAAAACTACACACTAGGGGATATAAACAACATTCAAAGATTTGTGCAAGGACTTGGTGAGATCACACTTCTATTCTAGAAGAATCCCTGCCCCCTGGCTTTTTCTGTATAATAATTAGGGACTCATAACATCATAAAGCTGGAAGGTATTAAGAAGCACCTAGCCTGCTCCTTAAGGCAGGGTCTTCTCAACATTAAGCCACATCCAGATTGTTTATTGGCTCCTCCTCCAGGATAATCCATCAGAAGCGTGACACAGGCAGAGGTAGAGCAGAAACAGTGCCCTGCACCAGAGGACACTTTCCCAGTTCAAGGGGCTGTTTAGCAGGCGTCTCAGATCAGAACCACCCTCCTGCACTTGAGGGTGCATTTTCATAATTAATGGAGCTATTCCTTAAAACTGGTTAAAGCCACCCCTTTCCAAATCTGTACATGCAATCAGGATAGCCAGGAGCTTGGCAGGGGAGGCACTTTCTCATTCTGTCATTGTGTGCATATGGAAACTTGACAACTTACGCTAATAAGCAGCAGCTTCTTTTTCTGGGGCTGCCAGCTTGGAGCATTCTTATAAATGCAGCCAATGGCTAGGATCAATACTGTCTTTAAAGCCTCTCGGGGATACTTTATCCACCCTGATTGTGTGCACAAAAGGGTGGTCAAAGTGCATAGCAAAACATGTAATATGCATTATGATCATTCCTATGGAGAACACCTGGTTAGCTCCAGTATTAGCCACTTGGTGCTCCCCCATTCCCCTGTGGCAGTACCTGGCTGCATTGTAGACTCCAGCATGCAGATCTGCTGTTCACTTCCCCATACCCACCTCTGAGTTGTGGCTTGGCTATGCAAGTGTTTCTGCATGGTTTTCAACCTTCTGCAGCAATTTCCCTGCTTGGACCCATGATACAGGGGTGGGCTAGAATCCTTAGAAGCAGCCGATTCACCATAGGCCAGCAGCAGCATATAGTGCCAGAACCAGACACATCCCAAATCCATTCAGCTCTTGGTCCAGAGCCAGCTAGATCCTGCTAGCTCCAAAACCTAGCCTCACTCACCATATGTTCAGTGTTATTTCCTGAAGGGGGAATAAGTGGTGCTTGCGTGGTCATTGCCTTTTATATGATAACGTTTAGGGCAGTGGGATTCATGGTGTGGCTGGCAATAAGTTGCCTGACAAGTAGCCAGAAGGCTGTCTAATAAATACCCCACTGGTTTAAAAGTCCGTCTCAGATCAAACTTCAATGGGTGCCTGATATATGAGAGAGTAAGAGAATTCTGCTCACAGTCATGGTACAACATGATAGGAGCCAACATGTGCAGTCCTGTTATTCAGATAGGATCTTGCCTCTATCCACTCACCATGGAAATAGTCTGAAGAGCTCCGTAGATTCCTCCAGGCATGGGGATTAGGCAGGAGCTTACGGAGAGTAGGGTACATCTCCCATGTGCTGGGCCACAGCAAGCAATATATCACACAGAGCTGGCAGTCTGGGTGCTAGCACCACCCTCCAGTTCAAGCCCAGATTAACTTGTTGTCAAATTAGAACAGGATGGTAACAGGTACCTGGTGACAAAGATGGTGTGTTCTACCATCGGGCTCCCAGCATTTGGTTTGGGCTAATTAAACCCATACATCAGTGAACTCCCGATAGATCATTAGGGAAATGGCTATTAATTAAGTTGCCTTCCTCTACACACACAGAGAGTGCTTATACCTGTGCACAAGGCAGTCAAGCAGACAGTCACACACTTGATCTTTGTAACCCTTCTTCCTCCTCCCAAGGGCTCTCGACTTTCCCACTGGAGCTTGGACAAGCTGGTCTCTAAAAGCATAACGTCACAACATAGTTGCTTAACAAATTAGAGAGTCCTTTACATTGATGGTATTCCATACAGAAACGTGGAGTGGGGGAGGCAACTGTTTACATGAGGAATGAGCCTTCTGGATGTTGTTGGGACTCCCATCGGCATTGGCCAGTGGTCACGAGGGTAAGTTGCAGCTCAACAACACCTGGAGGACCACAAATTCCCCAACCCAGTTGTAGATCACAGGAACACAGAAACACAGAAAGCTGCCTTATACTCAGCCAGATCACTGGTCCATCTGGCTTCATGTTGGTACCTATCATCTACCCTGAATGTAAGGTGCTCTCCAGAATTTCAGACAGGAGTCTCTCTCAGCTGTATCTGGAGATGTCATGAATTGAACCTAGGATTTTCTGCATGCAAAGCAGATTCTCTGCCACTGAACTACAGCCCTGGAAGTCTCTACTCCCCAGCCCCACAACTTTGTATTCACACTAGCAAACCACAACTTCCCAGGACATGCACACAGCAAAGAAAACTCCCAGAGGCACAATGACCACACATTCCCCAGAGATTCCTATATGAAAGTCTTTACCAGACATGAATTGTGTGATGAGAGAATATTTTGTCTGATCCCTTCACTTGATTAACTGATTAACACCTTCTTCCTGGAGCCTGGAGAGCATCCAAAAAGGAACTGAATTGGTGGCGGGAGACAAAAATGAATGATCTAGTCCCAGAGCGGCTGATGGCTGCTTCTATTCTCAGGATGCTAGTCTCTTGTTTTGGATGCAGCAAGAGTCCAGCCCCACCAAGTGCAATGTGCCCATGGCATTAAATGTCGGATGGTGCAGGGAAAGGCAGCAGAATACTACATGAGTATCAGGCACCTGGGCAGGAAAAAGGGACCCTCCCAAAGACCAGGGAGATGGTCTTCACTCTGAACAAGGGAGGAAACTGTGTACAAGCAAAGAAGGAGAGCTGGGCCTTTGCCTGCTTATTGCTGGGTTGTTTAATAATCCCTTCCCTTGTCTCTTATGGGCAGCTCTGAGAATGGAGACAGTAGAGACTAGGTAAGAAGGCATACATCCAGGCACCAGTCCAGTCTGTCCTTGGACCAAGCTTGGGCTCAGAACTGGGGTCAGGCATCTTGGCAGTCACCTGCTAAGGGGATCCATGGTATAGATTTGCTTTTAGAGATGCCCTTGGCAGCTGGAGAAGGGGGAAAAAAGCAGTTGGTCGCCATCTTGTTCCGAATGTGGACATTGATGGAAGTCCTCTCCATGACTTTGTGCCCTGCACACCACCATTTTCTGTCCCAGTAAACGGGCCAGCTCTTGAGTAAAGGCTGCAATGTGTACAAGAATGCCCACTCAGTGCCCGCACTGCAGTAAATTTGCCCTGGACGGCTTGCTGTGGTTATAAGCAGATCCCCTTTCTCTGCATTCTGTGTTCCCTGCCCAACTCCAGTGCTTGTAACACTCTGACGTTAAAGTGGTGATATGGCACCAAGGAGGTGAAAAGTTTCTCAAATGGGCAGTGCTGGTTCTCCACCGGGCAAAGGAAAAAGCACCTCTTGGGCCATGGAAGCAGCTGCGCAGTTCCATGTCTTGCATGCTCCTACAGGGTGTGGTTGATTACACTGCAATTTGCACCCGTTTACACAAATGGACGGAGATACACTTAACTCAGTAGACCCTGCCCCAAGGAACAGATAGCATTAGAGGCTTACAGGAAGGTAGGTGGTCCTGCTAGTGACACAGCAGGGCCTCTGCATGCTGGGGGCAGACAGCGGGATCTGCATGACATGCTAGCATGGGCATTTGATAATTCCCAAGTGAAGGCACTGCTTTATTTCCTATCATGGAGAGAGAGGGAGCTGTGTCCCATTCACTCCAAGGCGGCAAGGCCAAGACAGGTTCTTTGGCGAATCTTGGACATCCAGAGAGAGGATGCAACAGAAGCAAAAATTTAATTGTATTGTTGCTCTGCACCAGCAAGCAGCTGCCGTTGTACACAGTTCCTGCTATTTATCCTAAATGACTTCATAGCCCCCGTGGCACCGCCATCTCTGTTATAAAGCACGGCCCTCCAGCAACCTCGCAGTGAGATAACACTGCCTGCGCTACTGTGGACTAGTGACATCACTAGCTCACAATGTCATTATCCAAATGCATTCCCACATTTTCCTCGGTGACATCACAACTGAACAGCCAATCAATTGTGGTAGCATCAAAATAGCCTGGAAACATCACGAGACACCTCCTCTGCGTCCCCCCCCCCCCACACACCGGCCCAAGCCACCATATTATCTTCCAAAGTGCTACTAGTTCAAGCAATCTGAGCACAAACAAATCCAGCAAGACTAATGTGTGGCATCATCACCACATTAGGGTTCAGGTCCTGCTCAAGTCTTTCAGGGCTGCTTTTCCTTCAAATTATATTTTTCTGGAACCGCTGCTGAGAACAAGAAGAAAAATGTTCCTGTCCTGGGCTGCACTGCTGTCTTCCTTGAGCCCACTAAATGCCAGCCCTGCATTAATGCTGCAGGAGACCTTCCCTGCAAAAGCGACAGGGATCACCCCCCAGGGTGTTTGGGAGGCAGCCACAGATACCTCTCCCCGCCTCCCACCTAGTGCCTAGGGAGTTGTTCTTCAGAGTTGCCCCCCCCCCCGTTTCCCCTGTGCCACACTGCAGGGTGGCCGGCCTGCCCCAAGCTGGGGCACAGCCAGCAGCGGCGGCCGGTGCAGTGTGGAGACAAAAGCAGTCACCTTAACAGCAAGCAGACCTTGGCACCCTTGGGATGCTGTCGGGGGGCGCGGCAACCAGAGAAGCAAAGTCCTTCCTCAGGCAAGAACTGAAGCTGACCTGAACGGGAAGGGTGCCCCCACTCCACTTTAGTCCTCCTCGAAGCCAGTACCCCTTCCCTTAGTTAGACCCCCACCTCTCTGGGCCACCCCTTCCACTCCACTTCCCCAGCTTTCCGGGCTCCCATGGCTCTCCTCCGAGTCCCACCCTCAGCCCCCATTTCCGCCCGCCCGGCACGCTGGCGCCGCTTGGCGTCCGGGGAAGCGGGCGCAAGCAAGCGCGCCCTGTGCGCCCTTCCCCGCTTCTCCGGCTCACTCGCAAGCGCCCAACTTTTCTTCTCCGGCTCTTTGGGAAACTTCGCCCCGTCGGCCGGGTCGCGGCCAGCTCTACTCACCGGGCAGGCGGCGGGGGCCCGTGGCAGGGCCATGCCGCCCAGCTGGCCACGGAGCATCCCGGGCGAGCTGCCCCAATGTCCGCAGCTGGTGCTGCCTGCCTGCCTGCCTGCCCGCTCGCTGGCGCCTCCGCTGCTGCTGCTGCTGCTGGCGCGTCTCCCTGGCTCCCGGCGTGGAGCTCCTCCGCCCCTTCTCGCGCTTGGGCAAGTCCAGCGGAGCGCGAGCGCCTCTTTATGTAAAGCCTTGTGCCCGGCAGGCGGCCAATCAGTGCGGCCCGAGCGGAGCCGGGCACCCAATGGCGACGCCGGGAGGTTGGGCCGCCTGGCACTGATTTACTACCTGGAATTGCAGGGGAAGCGCGGCCAGGCAGCGCCGATCAATACGGAGCCAAACTGTGACGGGCGGGGAGGATGTTGGGGGGCGGGCGGGGGGCGGAGGTCTGGGGTGTGTGGAGGGCGAGGCGGGAGGAGGGGGGGTGCAGCCTCTTTCAAGAGCACAGCTGGTAACCTTCGCCAGGGAGCGTGGCTTGCCGGATCGGGGTGGCAAGAGCTGGAATCGAGCCCAGCAGCCCCGACGACGCGCACCCGTAGATGGGCTCTCGGGGAGACCCCGAGGCAAGCGGAGGGCAGGGAGATGTTCCGCCCCCTCCCACCAAACCTCCCACCCACTCCACCTCCCGTTCGCCCGCCTCCCCGAAGCTGATCTTGGCCGGCAGAATGCATATACAGTATATATATATATATATATACACACATTGCCGTGTGACACGCTCCATACTGTTCCTTTCCGGTGAAGATAGGAGCGGCAGCGGCGGCTTTGCCTAGGGAAGCAAAGGATGAACGGACTGGAGCAGCAGGAGATCATCCCAGGGATAATTGGAGATATTGGCGGGGGGGGGGGGGGGAGCCGGGCTGTACACCTGAGCTGTAGCCTTGGGAAATGTGGCATTCTCATCCGGGCAGCAACACCCCTTTCCATTGCACTCTCTTCTGCCAAATAGCACCCACCACACCACCCTGGGCTGGCACCCTTTTCTCTTAGGCTCTTGCACACACACATCCCGCCGCTTTTCCTCCTTCACCCCGATGTGGTTCTGAGCCGTACCAACGCCTCGTGCGACTCCTCCGTTTACCCATAAGCTCTTGTCTGCCTAGTGATGAGCCTCTTAAGCCCTCCAACTTTGGTTGAAGATGTGGACAGCAGATACGCCCCCGACCACCACTAACTAAACGTGTGTGGTGTGTGTGTGTGTGGAAGAGACGAGCAAAAGCCCAAGAGGAGCCGGATCCTCTCCAGCATCCTTTTCTCACAGCGGCCAAGCAGATGCTCGCGAGCATGGCAGGAGCGCAAGCAGGCAAGCAAGCGCTGTTTGTGCTCCCCGGCAACTGGTGCTGTGCCGGTGCATCCCGTGTCGGATCCTGGAGGCGGCATCGGGCCAGCGAGGACAGGGTCGTGGCAACATCCGGTCCTTGCCAAAGCTCATTCACACTTCCGCTAGCCGTCCCAGTCCCATCAAGTTCTGGCTCTGGCTTGACCAACCCACTCCCTCCCTTAAGGAAGGGCTGCTAGGTCCTAGAGCACGTTGCACCTGAGACCCCCAATGGCTGAGTGTCCCTTGCTTGGACTTCGACTACTTTGGGCGCTTCCTGGGCTGCTGAGTTCTTCACGGTATCAGGAGGGCGCCAAGCCCTTTGCGCGCTGTTACTAGGGAGATTACACTATGGTCTTGTAAAGGAAATTACTCTTTATTTCTCTAGTCTGGCTGCAGGTGTAAGCGCACGTGTTGGTCTTGCGTTTTTGTTTTTTTAAATGAGTCGCGTTGAGGAGAGTCCTTCCGTAGGACCGTAGCACGTGGGAGCCAGTGCGCCCGTGAGCATGTGTGCCTGCCAGTACCTCCTATGCCAGGGTAGCATATTCACAGGATCCGTGAGGGCTTAGGCTGGATGTGTCTGTTTGTACAGGCTACTAGAACCACCTTAGCATGGTCCAGATGTCAAGGGGTGGAAAGACAAGTGGCCCTCTAGACCTCTATTTGGCCCTTAAGACTGTTGGTGGCAAAGGAAAAAATATATAGGCATAAAAGGAGAATTCCCTGGATGCCAAGTTCCAATTTTGGGGCAAGTACTCCACAGCAGTCTGAGATTCTGGGGGTTTCAGAGTCTGTATTTCCTTTAGGAAAAAATGAGGCACCTTGTATACTGTGGTGTCTTTATGATATATGGTTTATTTACGCATATATGCAGCTTGAGTCTACGATGAAGGGGTTCCCAGCATCGTACCCCAAGAGAGTCTTGCTTCTTTCCTAGGCACAGTCCTGGATTCAAACAGCTGCCAGCCATTTCTCTGTTATCTGTTTGCCACATAACTCCTACTCTCTAAGCTTCTGGCCCATATTGCTTCCTCCCCCTCTTCTCTAAGCTCTTGGCTTTATCTCTTGAGTGAAAGTTGCCGCACCTCTTTGCAGTCTATGGTGAGTTCCTTTGGTCCATTGTAGTCCTTAATGCTTCGTCCCTCTGGTGACTGCCTCAACAAAGGAAGCTTAGTCTATCTTAATTAGCCCTTAACACATGTTAATTCCAGAGGATTTAGAAGCATCTAATACACTGGTCTAGCACAGTTTTAGCATTCTAAGCCTTCATTACATCCAACACCTACTGAACCTAGTAATTTAGGGTGCATCTCGCACCCATGAACTCCTAACAATCCTTTCCAATGTCAGCCAAGACCCCTGCCTATTCTGCAAACAACCACAAAGTGCTGTGGCTGCAGAATACAAAGAAATCAGTCAAAAAATTGGCCAAGATATAAAACAGAAGACCCCTTAGACCCCCTTGCAGATGAGATCCATAGCTTTGCTACTCAGCCACATCATTAACCATACAGCTGCCGATCCCTCTAAAGCAGGTATTGAGCTTAAGCAAGCGGGTTAATTATAAAACCCCACTTCCCTAACAGCAAAGCAAAGTTAATGGGTGCTTCTTCAGCTCAAGTCACACACACCATCAGAAACTGTAAGGGCTGCTTTATGTATTCTAATTCCCCACATATATCTCCATGTAGATAAAAGCATGTACGCTTTGACGTTTCAAGTATGGCATGAGTGGGGATTCTTTGCCTCACAAGTACATTGATCAGGCAGGCAATATGTGAGTGGTTGAATACATCATACACTGGAGATTGTAATATTTCATGCATCTCCAAAGCAATCCAATATTGGAAACATCCGTGTGAGATGTACCCAGTGCCCTCTTCTATAGTGCAATTTCATTTTCAAGTTGGTCCAGCCACAGCAGAGTCAGTATTTGCCAGTGCTAATTTGCATGCATTTGCTTCTTTTCTTGCATACTGTATTGAGCAAGCTTACAATGACCTGCACCTAGCAATCATTTTACCCTAATTGGGGTGGTAGTGGTGGTGGCATATTTTAACAGAAAAACAACAGAACAACCCAAGCAGTCACACACATGTGTAACAGGTCTTCCAATAGGCCAGATCTTAACCCTTGCACGTCAAAACTCTTCCAAATCCCCCCGCTTTAACCACAGGAACAATTACTCATCTTTTCATAATAATCCACCCTGATCTCTATTATGGTCGAAGCCCATGTATCAGGAGTGTAGCTGTGTTAGTCTGATGAAGGTGAAAGAGGAAAGAGTCTTGTGGCACATTAAACTGCCAACAGGGCTGCCAACAGGGCGCCCGTGAGCATGTGTGCCTGCCAGTACCTCCTATGCTGCCCTTGAAATGTCTTCGCAAATATCCTCTTTTAAAATTCACAACACATGAGGGGTTCTTTGCTCTTTTACTTATTAATTTATTTCAACAAATCATATACCGCTTAACACTGTGGTAGTCTCTAAGCAGTGTACATTAAGGTTAGAAGGATACAGGAACTATATAATTCGTTAAAAGTAACCATAAAACCAGAAAACTTTCTTCAGACACTTTCAGTTCCTACTAGCACTCAGCCTCTCCTACATCAAACATGTCAACATTTCACTGGATGCCCAGATTCAACCCTCTCCCTTCAGTCTGTGCTACACAATGGGGAGGTGCAAATAGCTTTTCTCTGTAAGCAAGCCTAGTGGTAGCTGATGCTGGTGCTCCCCCCCCCCATTGATGGGGTGGCCAATGGGGAACACGCCTACATCCCCATTTTGTGGTCCTTTCTCTTTTTCTGCTCTTTTAGTTATGGTAACCATTATGCTGCATTCACACAGTAGCCGTTTTGTGACTGCCACCCATGGCGCTTCCTCAAAATTTCCAATGTGCTCAGGCACAGGAATATAGGAAGCTGCCTTATACCGAGTCAAACCATTGACCCAACTAGCTCAGTAGTGACTGGCAGTAGCTATCTAGGATTTCTGGCAGGACCCTCTCCCAGTCCCTCCTGGAGATGCAGGGGATTGAACCTGTGACTTTTTGCTTGCAATGCAGATCTTCTACCACTATGCTATGGCTCTTCCCCCTATAATTCCAAATGTGTCTGGGCATGATCATTCATGGACTAGCGTTCAGTTCATCATATGCATGAGAACAGTGGGAAATTGTCCTGTCATTGCCATTTGACTCCACTGCTTACATTCTTCTCTCTAAATGTATATCAATGTCTATGTCTCTACACCTGCCTATTGACTACTACACCTCATGCATCTGATGAAGTGGGCACTAGTCCCCGAAAGCTCAGGCTACAATAAATCTGTGAGTCTTTAACATGCCACAGGACTCTTTATTATCAATGTGACTGGAATCGGTATGTGAGTTTCATAGACAAGTGCGCAGGGTGAGCCTGGAACTTTTATCTCTTCAAAGGCAATAGAAGATTGCCTTGGTGTGAGTGGATTTTGTGCTGTGTGCAGTATATACCTAGAACACCCACTCCCCCAGAAAGTAACAGTGGAGCTAAGATTGGCAAAGACTAAAGCAAAAAATGAAAACGATCTTCGAGCCGAGGCGCAGGTATAATTTATATTCAATAGGTGGTCAAACATAGACACTTACTTCTCATGTTTTCTACACCTATAACCGGAGTTGCAAACATAATGGCTCACTCCATTTTAGTTGAGGTACTAGAGAAGGGAATATTTTCCCAGTATGTCAAACAGCTGCTTTTAGGGGACAAATTTATGAGCTTCTTCCTTGTAGCTAAGCATATTAGAGTACAAGCATGGTGATGACTTCTCATCTTCTTGGGAGAATTAGGGTTGCTTCATATAATATGAAAGTTGCTAAAGTGAAAAGTGAAAAGTTAATACATCACACACACGTGTGCGTGCATAGGAGGGAATGAGGCACACTTACAGTGGTGAAATAGACATGTTTGTCAAACCACAGGCAGGATTCGCACAATTTCTTACACAGCAGTGATTTCTGAGTAGGAAATGCCTCTCTCTTTTTAAACCCTGGTTTGTGTGTCACCTCACGTGCTTTGAAAGCAGACTATGTGACTAATTAGTTTTCGAAACAAACAAATAAATAAATCTTGTGCGAAGCGGCCCTCATTTTTCCTGCCTGATAGGATACCTGAAAACCACGCAGAGCCACCAATTAGGAGATATTGTCACAATAACAAATATGTGTATCGAGACACATGAACTGGTATAGAAGCAGACATATCCATACACTTTGTCGGATGCTTGCACATATAATTACACCACAGCCACCACATATATGCATGTGAATGAGCATGCACTTGTACAATCTCAAACAGTGACAGGACTAGATTGATGCATGCAGTAGAATGAGGTGGTAGAATAGAATTGGCTGCACCACTTCAGACTGAAGACAGGCAATATAAATTCCAAGTACACTCTACCTTAAACAAAATTTAAAAATCCCTGCAAGTGGAAAACTAGCACATCAGGGAGGCAGTTTCTAGCTCAGCCATTTCCCCACTGTCCTAGTTTTCTACTTGCAGGGAGTTGTTGCTGCTGCTTGTTGGTTTACACAGGGCAGTCATTCAAAGGAGTGTTTTTCATTCACAGTCTGAAGTCGTATCCTCAGGACTTTACTGCCTAATTTCCAACTTGTTTTACCACATCCATCTAGGGGTACCTCAACTTATTCTGGTGTCCTGGCGGTTCTGCTCCTGTTTCATTCCCATAAGAGATAAGACAAGGTAAACAAAGAAGCCCAAAGAAACCCACGTGTGCATTCTCCACAGATGAAGGTCTTTGGATGAAGAGTGGTATACAGTTTTAATAAATAATAATAATCATTCTCAGCCAACCAGTGGCTGGCCTGTGGTGGGTCATCTTCCAATGCCATCTGCTCACACCACACATTTAGGGAGGACCTCCTATTTTAATTAGGGGGATACTGTCACCATCCAGAGGACCATGAAGGGTAGCAGGAATGACAGATCTTGGAATGGGCTCCTAACAGTTGTGTTGGGAGTGGGAGTCTTTACCTTTGGTGATGACCCCCTGAGCTACTGCTTTTAGAAGGCTACAGTTGCCATTTGTCTGTCTCAACAGACAATGGAGTGTGCCTCCGGGGGTGAAGTCAAACCACTGCATTAGCAGTGCTGAAGTAACCCCACAGAGCGCAAGCCTGGGCAGCGTGTATGGAGGTCCCGGGCTGCCCAAATGACAATACCTTCCTCTCGGCCTCACTGATGTGGTCCAAAGGAAAGTAGAGCAATACACTTGGCACCAGCTTGGCTGCAGGAGATGTTGGAAGGAGGCATACAAGGCGCCATCACAGAGACTCCTCTCCAGATTTATGTAGGGTTTACTCCTTAGCCTTTTCTTCTTTTAGAATCGTAGAGTTGGAAGGGACTCGAGGGTTGCCTAGTCCAACTCCCTGCAATGCAGGAATGTCAGCGAAAGCATCCATGACATCTGCTGTCACTCCAGAAAGACGAATGCCTACAAGTGCTGGTACCCCTGAGTTCTCTCACCTCTCAGAGATTAGGGCGGCGTACAGCAGTTTTAAAAGCAGGATCCTGTATAACTGCCCCAAATGCCACCATGAGCACAAATAACCATGAAGGTACAACAGACAGGACATCTCCGGCGCTGCCACTTTAAGCCACCGTTGTTATTGGCGAGATCTCTGAATAATAGAGAAGGCATTCTGTTTCGTGGAGCCCTCTCTTGGCCCTTGGCTGTGCTCACTGAATTGCTCTGTATTGCCTATCCCTGGTCTGCGTCTGGCTGAATAGACACAATGAAGGGCGAAAAGGCAGCAGGAATCCGGGATATGAAAAATGATGCCCTGATGCCTCCTGCTCGAGTTGTTGTCTTCTCCCCATTAACAATGCAAAAAGAATAAAGAGTGCTAATGATATTGGCAGTTTATACTAAATCGGGAGGTGTCGAAACAGCAAGGAGAACAGCAACAGGAATGGGGGCTGGCAATGGGGAGAGAGTGGCAAAGGTGGGTGGGGCAGAAAGCGGCAGCAAGTGACTCTGCAAGGAATAGAGGCTGTGGAGAGGGGGCAGCAGCCCAGGGAGCTGGGAACAATGGACAGGATATTAGAGAAGAGCTGGCAGTGAGATATGGCAAAGAATGGCAGTGCAGAGGGAACTGGAGAGGTGTGTGTGAGAGAGAGAGTTTTGTGTTCCACTGTCAGTCCAACTACGGCAAAAAAAGTCTAAATGCTACAGGCATCATCACTGGCATAGTTGTAGAGCTATAAGGAGTGGTACAGTGGTACCTCGGGTTAAGTACTTAATTCATTCTGGAGGTCCATACTTAACTTGAAACTGTTCTTAACCTGAAGCACCACTTTAGCTAATGGGGCCTCCTGCTGAGCTTTGTACGATCTAATTAATGAATCAAATGTAAAAAAAAACATTGTGAAACAGCAGCTCCGAATTTTTCTCAAAGCTGTGTCTCACACCTTCAGATTCACTACGAAGTCAGAAATAAAGGCAGTTCTTTTTTCTGGGGGGACACATACCCCTAAACATTTTGTGAATCTTTATACTTTTGTCCATATACTGTATTTATTTTCCCCGATTTGAACTGTAAAATGGTGATTTTCTTGAGTCAAAATGAGAGCACTCCTAAACATTTTTTTAAAGAAAAAAAGAAGAAGCACTGAATAAAGGTATGGCAAACCACATGGTTCGGAAGATTAAATATTAAGTCTGCAATGGTTCTTCAAAGCTCAGATTGTTCTGATCTTTCTTTTCCGCGGCTGCAGCTTCCAGGACAAGCATTGTTTTGTTTAAAGCAAAGGTGCCTGCCTGCCTTTCTAACTTACGACCTCAGCCATCTGATATGCAGGCCATTTTAAAACAAACTGATCTAAGAAGGGCCCCTTCTGTACCTTCGTCACAAATATTCACCTGGAGCATCCTGCTAGTCTTGGTACTCCAAGGAGGACTAGTAAGCTGAGGAGCGGAGCCAAGCAAAAAGGGATCTCTGATAACTTGAACGGAAAAACAATTAGCCATTTCCCATCTGTGGATTACCTTGTAATTCTATCGCTCTGTCTGCAGACTCAGAATGAATGATGGAAAATCCCAAGGCCACAATGCAGCCTTTCCCATCCTGATGCCCTCCAGGTTTTCTGGACTTCAGCTTTCATTATTCCTGACCATTGATCATGCTGGCTGGGGCTGATGGGAGTTGTAGTTCTGAAGGGCACCAGATTGGGGAAGGCTGAGCTAAAGAAGCACCACGAAGCTCTACTGGGCAGGAACACGCCTTGGTTCCTGGCCTGATACTCTCAGCCCCTAACCCATGTGTGCTGGCAGCAGGTGGGGAGGTGACCGCAGTGAAGGGGACTGCGTGGCAGTAGCTCCGGTTACATAGCAAGAGCGAGTGCTTGAGAACAGCAAGGCAGCAAAAAGGGCTTTTAGTGAGAATGAATAATTCACATTTTGAGCAATGTCCTGGCGACAGGAAGAGTCCAAATAGGTCCCTGGGGCCTGGTCCACCAAGGGAACGGTGAGGAGGGATGTCATGCAAAGAGGGAGAGCAGGGAGAGCAGAAGGACAAAATGCAAGGGAGGGAAGCTTGGGCAGGAGTGGCAGAGTAATCAGGCTCCTGACTTCTTAGTAAGGTAAAGGTAAAGGTACCCCTGCCTGTACGGGCCAGTCTTGACAAACTCTAGGGTTGTGCGCCCATCTCACTCAAAGAGGCCGGGGGCCAGTGCTGTCCGAAGACACTTCCGGGTCACGTGGCCAGCGTGACATCGCTGCTCTGGCGAGCCAGAGCCGCACACGGAAACGCCGTTTACCTTCCCGCTAGTAAGCGGTCCCTATTTATCTACTTGCACCCGGAGGTGCTTTCGAACTGCTAGGTTGGCAGGTGCTGGGACTGAACAGCGGGAGCGCACCCCGCCACGGGGATTTGAACTGCCGACCTTTCGATCAGCAAGCCCTAGGTGCTGAGGCTTTTACCCACAGCGCCACCCGCGTCCCTGACTTCTTAGTAGTGATAGTGAAAGGAGAATTTTACCCGCCGCTGCTTTTTCTGCCATTGCAGAGGTGCGTCAGGAGAAGCTGGCTGGGTATGATGGGAGTTGTAGTCCAGAACATCTGGAAGGCACCAGGTTCTGAAAGTCTAATCTAGATCCTGGGGGACTTTTCTCAAGACAGGTGTCCTCTCTCATAAAACCAAAGCCACTTTGTTATAGTGTCTCTTACAGTTAGCAGCCTTGATGGCTCTTACCCTGATGGGTCTTTCTTAAAGCATTCAGAGTATGGAGAATCTCTGGCCCTCCAGATGTTGTTGGACTACAACTCCCACCAAAAAAAGGCCAAGAGGATGGGAGTTGTAGTTCAGTAATATCCGGAGGGCCGAGGTTTCCCCGCAGATGGAGCACATGGTCTGGTTGAAATAAAGAAGAGCCACCATCCTAGTGCCTGTTTGCTTTTCTGCCATTCCTGGATGGAACATGCCCCATATACGATACCAGGTCTGTGAAAGCAGCAAGTGTGCCAAGATGAGAGGGCACTAGAAGTCTAGTGTGGTTTCTGCTGCAGGAGGGATGTTCAAAGCCATTGTTTCTCACGTGGTGGATTCTGAGCTGGCGTCACTATTGAGTTCAGGAAATAACGATAAGAAGAGGCACGGGCAACAAGATGGCAGAGGGAGGAAGAACAATGGAGCTGCCCAATCGCTATACAGTGGTACCTCGGGTTACATACGCTTCAGGTTACAGACTCCGTGAACCCAGAAATAGTACCTTGGTTTAAGAACTTTGCTTCAGGATGAGAACAGAAATCCTGTGGCGGTGGCACAGTGGCAGCAGGAGGCCCCATTAGCTAAAGTGGTGCTTCAGGTTAAGAACAGTTTCAGGTTAAGAACAGACCTCTGGAACGAATTAAGTACTTAACCCGAGGTACCACTGTACTTTGAAATGTCCCCAGACCCCTGGAGGCTCAAATCTTGTGCTCCATGTCCATGTGCTCGTTTATACCGAAATTTCAGAGGTGTGGGAGAACTTGGATATATTGGGGAGGTGCTCAGCTTTTCACTTGTATTCGTACATACGGTTGTGAGAAGTGCTGGATGCACATTGCATTTTTGTGTATGGCTGTCTTCCAAACCATAGAGCAGCAAGGCAGAGCAAGGCAGTTTGCCTAGCCAAGCTGCTGACCATGAAACATTCCTTGCATGCCTATTTCTATCTTGTATCTGAATGCCTAATTACATGGACTGAAGACATAAAACAAAATGGATTTTTTTTTTAACCTTGATTATCACTTAAGTAAACAAACATCTGTAAACTGGTTGCACACACATTCCGTGTAACAGCTGGACATCTGTATCGAAACTCTATGCAGGGCTAGGTCAAGTTATGTTGCTATCCTGTGTGAACATTATTTTTCCTGCCTCCACTGCGCATCTTTTGTGTTCTGGGGGTTGAGTTGGGTTCCCTTCTCAGGGGTTTCCCAATTGCATCCCCTTCCCTTCCTCTTCATAAGTTAATGAAACAAGAGGGGGGAAAGGGCTGCTGATGTCCCAAAGTCTTTCCCTCAAGTTTTCCAGAGGGGCAATGTCATGGACTGGCTAGATGCAGAGGAGTGGTAGGAGGCAGCAGCCAGGGAACCCCTCCCTCAAGCGAACCCCCAGGGGAAGAAGTCTCAGAGCCCATCATGGTGGTGGGACCATTATAAGTGGTCAGAGGGAGAAAAGGGAGTGGGCAGGGAGGCGGAGGTGTCAGCAGCAGGAGAGGTGACAGGCAATGTCTTACCATCTTGTGTTCCAGAATAGCCCAGTGACTCTTAATTTCTGATCTGCCTACACTGTGTCCTGGTCTGGCTGCCCCATATCCTATATGCAGTGAAGACGTAACAGAAGCCGGGTATCATTGTGGGCTCTAAAACTGAGATCGCTCCGTAACAGGATTAATTGTGAGCTGGTGTGAGCTACTGATCCATCGTGGAGACTGTTCATTATGAAATCTCCTTACAGACAAGACCACAAGGTGAGGTGGTACCAGAGACAGCAGATGCATGCCAGGGCATGAGAAATCAGGGCCGGCTGAGGCCAGGCTGCTTCGCTGCTCGAGAATCAGAGCAGATACGGTGCATTGGAAGTAACTCTGATGCTGCTCCAAATATCAGACTCCAGGGAGCTCTGGAGCCACAACTGGATGCCTTCCCCATTGAGATCTGGGTACCAGGCCATGTGCATGCTGCCTGCTATTTCACAGCTGGCGTTTCCTACAGCCTAGACTCAGCAAAGTGTCTTGCCACTTCCTCAGTGGTGCCAGTGGGGCAGGACATTGGGGCCAAAGTCCAGGGGCCCACTCAGCAGAAGGAGCAAGGCTGGCTTACTAAATTTGGAGGGAATCCCACTACCCATCCAAAGAGCACCATGAAGTCCAGTGTCTAGTTACCTAACTGTGCCACTGTGCTCTGTGGGGAAACAAGTGTGTGCTGATGGGAGTGGGGGTGGCAATAACTTTAGCCAGCTGCATAGGGTCCTTACTTAGAAGCTTCTGCAAACCAGAGGAGGCCACCCTGGATTGTGGGGAGAGCGTTATTTGCATCAATGCAGGGGGAAAAACCTTTACTGAGAGAGCAAGCTGAGGCTGCATTTTCAGCCGGTTCTAAAACCCAGTTCCCCCTCCTGACAGCTAGGGCCTCCTGCTCCTTGGAGATTGCCAGCATTGCCTGCAGCAACCAAAGCAGAAATGCAGGACACAAGCTGCACATTTTGTAGCTTCCAGAAACCCCTGGAGTGTGGCACAGCCAGGTGACTTGTGAGCAGCACGCAGAGCGAGAGGGAATGGACCAGCCCAGCTACCCACCTATTGACCCTCATGAAAGATTGATTAGCGCCCAATGGATCTCGCTGACTAATCAATTCCAGTCATTGTCTATCAGGACCATTTGGGTTCCAAATGGATGACACCACGGCCCCGCCCACTAGGAGCCGGTGCTCACTGATAAGGAACCTCTCTCGACCACTGCATGGGCTGAAAGGAGCTATTTCTCTTGGGTTAAGCCAAACTCCAGGCGCACCGTGTATTCATTGTAACAATTCAAGCCACGCTCTCTCAGAAGGTGGAATCCGAAGATCTCCGTTTACCATCTGCAAGGCAAGAATAGCTCTGGGCTCAGAACCAGTTGGCTGGTTGATCAGCGATCATCTTATAGTCAGGGTGACTGCCTGCAAGTCTGCCTTCCAAGCGACAAATTTCAGGTGGGCCCCAGCTGAGAAACAGGTATCGATGGAAGATTGTAATTGCTACCATATCTCTCAGTGGTCTGCCTACAACATTGGCTTCCATTCTATTCTAGAATCAATGGAGACCAAGTACTTGTTTTTTTCCTACATAGTCCACGCACAATCTAGATCATAGTTTTTGCCCCCTGCAAAGTGCTTCTTGAGAAACTGGTTTAATTGTCGATTGATTCTCCATTACCCAGCAGTGTGGCAGAAGAAGAGTGGATCTACTCCTGTCCAATGATGTTGTGGGTGAGTATATGCCAAGATTGTAATTACTACAGTGGTGCCTCTGGTTACGTACTTAATTCGTTCCGGAGGTCCGTTCTTAACCTGAAACTGTTCTTAACCTGAAGCACCACTTTAGCTAATGGGGCCTCCTGCTGCTGCCGTGCCGCCATCATGCAATTTCTGTTCTCATCCTGAAGCAAAGTTCTTAACCCGAGGTACTATTTCTGGGTCAGCGGAGTCTGTAACCTGAAGCGTCTGTAACCCGAGGTACCACTGTACTTCCTTCTTATTCGCCTGTGGGGGGGGGGGAGACTTAGGTAACCTAAATCAGGAGGTTTTCGAAGGTGTATCAGCTAATCACACCCACCCTTGTGGACAGCAGGATGTGGAATAGCTTGAAAACAGCATGTTGGGTGCAAGTATGAACAATTGTGGATTGAGACAAACTACATTTCTGTGCTACAAGCAGGTTAATGTGTACATGGTCATGGTGTGCTGTACAGTCCCCAGCAGAGCTTCACGACAGCTGTCACTCTTGGTGTGCTGGGAAAAAGATTCTCTCCAAGAGCCTGTTGCTGGCTGTCCTCTGCCCAGTCTTTGCTAAGGGGCTGTTTGGAGACATGAAGCCTGAACCCAGAGATGCTAAAATGCATCCTGTTGGTGTTGTTCTGTGCAGCTGCTGCTCCCATCTGCCCGTGTGCTAGGAGCTCTGGAGTTAACCCTTTCAGCAGCAAGGTCAGACGCACAATTTGAATTTGCTTGGCAGCATCACGTTTGTATCCGCCAGGAAGCCCTGGGGATGTGCTGGCCGTGACGTTACTTGGAGACGCTGCCGGGGAGCCTTGCTCACAGATTTCTGCTCAAGCGCCACTGGTTGGCACCAACCCCCCTGGAGCCCCCAAATACAGCTCTGTGTTGGAGAGGAAAGAGGGCTAAGCCCCGAGCTCACAGTTTGCACTAGCAGGGGAACAAATGTATGTGAGTAGGTCTTGTAACCAACAATGATCTTTCTCTCATATATATATATATATATATATATATATATATGCACACACACACATACTGAAAACACCCATGACAAGAGCTGGCTCCTGGCTGTGCAAAGTGCCCTCTGATGGGCCCTCTCAGACTTACTTCGTAGTAGTGTGGCAAGCAGCAGCGTTCCAAAATTGACCTGAAGCTGACGTTTTAGTTTCCCACAATGCTCCAGAACACCCACTATTATGTCCTTCTATGGCATTGTAGGAAATTAAAATGGATTCTTGCAGACCCAGCTTCCTGCCATTGAGGGTCCAGACCTGCTGTAAGCACTGGTGCATCCTGCTGGTGCATTGGGGACCCGTATTGTTCAGGTTTCTAATCCCTATATACTACCTTTTGGCCCAAAGGCCCCCCAAGTGGTAAACAGTGTATTAAAAATATATACCACGGAGTTCAGTACAATGCCATAATTAGCAAAGAAATCTATATAAGATAACAAAAATGCAATATAGGAGCTCCAAAGGAAAGCCTCCCCAAGCCTGAAGACTCATGGGTGCTCTCATGAACCCTATACAGTGGTACCTCAGGTTAAGTACTTAATTCGTTCCGGAGGTCTGTACTTAACCTGAAACTATTCTTAACCTGAAGCACCACTTTAGCTAATGGGGCCACCTGCTGCTGCCGCGCTGATGGAGCACAATTTATGTTCTCAACCTGTAGCAAAGTTCTTAACCTGAAGCACTATTTCTGCGTTAGCGGAGTGTGTAACCTGAAGCGTATGTAACCTGAAGTGTATGATCCACCCGCTGCCCCTAGGTTGCTGATGGCCTGCCCGGGTGCATCTTATGGAGCGAAAAATACGGTAGTTTCAGAAGCAAACCGCAGGTGACAGAAACACTTGCAAGTCCTGTGGCACCTTAAAGAGTATCAGATTTATTGTGGTGGCATGACTTTGTACAGGCTAGAGCCTACTTCATCAGATCCAACACAGCAGATGATGAACAGCCCTCTTTATTGAGTGCTTGATCCTGGGCTAAAAACCTTAGGTTGCAGTTTCAAGTGATGCTGTTGCTGCTCTGCTGCTCTGATTCTTACACTACCTCTCTGCCCTGTAGAGGGGACAAAGACAGGCTCTTGATATGAGGCATGCAATGGACAGAGGAGGCAAACAGCCTGCTCCCATAAGGTCATTTACACAGCACTACTAATGGAGTAATATGTGGATCTGTGAGGTCTCCCCTATTTTAAGATATTACCTGAATTTGAGCAGGAGCACCTCTTGTGTTGGATGCAACTGCTCCATACATGTCAATGTCTGTTCCAGGGAGTTGTATCCTGTGAGTCTGGGAAGAGTACTCTGTGTTGAGAAAACCTTTGCAATAGGTCTGCCCTCATCCCAGAAAGCAGCACACTTCAAAAGTTGTGTTTATTTATGAATGATAGAACAGCAACTCAACACAGCAGCTAGAACGTGCTACACTGGCAAGGCTATATGGGTCCAACTAGCTCCCACTGAGCTCTAGAGGAAGCTACACCCAAAGAGAGGAGTTTCTGTTACAGATCTGACATCCCACACTCGCCACACAGGGCACCCTTTAGTTTGCCATGCTGCATAGCCAACCCCACAACCCTAAAGAGTTTCTTCTTTCGGACTCTTTCGATCTGGCAGTCTTCTTGGGGCTGAACTTTCTCCAGAAACAGTTGCATTGTGGGGCGACGGCTGGCCATGAAAGGCCTTCTCAAACAGCGTTGCGAGACTCTTGACAGCTCCTTTCTCTCTGCTGCTCACCCTTTCACTCACAGGGTCCCTGTGGTCTTTCCAACAGCAGTTACAGATCAACAG
The DNA here is from genome assembly GCF_965153285.1 of Podarcis tiliguerta. Lineage (NCBI taxonomy): Eukaryota > Metazoa > Chordata > Lepidosauria > Squamata > Lacertidae > Podarcis > Podarcis tiliguerta. The sequence goes on along the minus strand of NC_139538.1, from coordinate 41,160,016 downwards.
ACAAGGGGAGAGACAGGCAGCCGGCAGCCCCGGCAGCCACGTCAAAGCTGATTCGAGCATCATGTGCTGCTGAGCAGAAGGTCTTCTGCACAACTTGGAAATATTCAGGACACGAGAAGAGCCTGCTGGGTCAGGCCAATGGCCCGTCTAGTCCAGCAACCTGTTCTCACAGTGGCCGATCAGGAGTCGAGCGCAAGAGCGCTCTCCCCTCCTGGGGTTTCCAAGCAACTGGGATTCAGAATCATTGCTGCCTCCAGCTGTGGAGGAATTGCACAACCATCATGGCTCATAGTCATTGATAGCCCTCTCCTCTAAAGCCATCTGGCTTGGTGGCCAACCTCGCCAAACTCCATTGTTTAACTATGTGCTGCATAAAGAAGTCCTTCCTTTTATGTGTCCTGCATCTTCCAGCATTCAGCTTCATTCAGTATGGAGGCCCGTCACAGAGATGAGACATCCAAAGGAGCCAGCATGTGGCCACCTTAGGGTGCAAAACATCCCAGATGTCAGCATGCATAGGGCTTAAAGAATCTTGCATTTGATGAATCCTCCGTGGGGAAGCAACGCTGAGAGAGGTAAGATGCTGACAGGTTTCTGAAACCTTTGAGGCTGCAATGCTAAGCATGCTTTATGGACATAAGTCCTTTGAAATCCACGGGAGCTGCTCCTAACGTATTTAGGATCGGGGTTGCATGAAAGACAAAAACCCACAACTGTCCCTATTGTTACAGATCCCTGATGGGGAAGAAGGCACGTTGGGTGGGATTTTCTGTGCAACTCGGAAAAGCTCAGGAGCCCTGGCAAACCAATGGGTAGAATAGGTGACATTATCTGCCACCCCCCCAATTCAAAGCTCTGCTTATAACAGGAAATGCTGCTGATGGGACGAAAGAGCCCTGGAAACCTAAGCAGAGCTCTCTTCTGGGTCTGATGCAGTTGCTGCCATATAGGGCAACACAGAGGTGTGGGGCATGAGGGCCCACAAGCACTAGAAGACCCATGAAACCCAGAAATCCTCTCCAATCATTGCATATCATATATATCATCATATGGCATATAAACTGATTATCCATCACATAGCAGTATATGATATATACCACATAGGAAAGGTTTTTTTTCGTGGTACACAGTGGTTATACAATCATTCAGTTTGCTTTTATTTTTCTCTCTGACAAATTACTTCATATTTAATTAAATCTCCTCCTGTCATGATAATGTTTCATCTCCAATCAGAAGGTATGTAATTGGATGCTGGTATATAATCAAACTTAAGTGGGAGGGCTTCCCCAATGCATTTCTCAGAAGGGTCCACAGCTAAGTATGGCTGTCACCAGTCTGATGAAGGTAAGAGGGCAGAGGCGGGGGGGTTGAAACTATAACCCTTTCCTCCCCAGAGCCTTCTGTCACACAGGGCATTTCCACAATGCCAGTCCCAGGGCTGGAAAGCAATTGTGAAATTCAGCCTGGGATGTGGGGGGGCAGGGAGGAAGGCAGGGAGAGTGATAGGATTTGTAGTGTCATCCTGCACCGAAGTGGTCATTTCGCTTTTGGAATTCTCGTGCTCACTCCTGTCTCCTCTTTGGGGCCGGATGCTGATTAATGCAGAACTTTCGCTGGGATTCTGCAGAGGCGAAGGAGTGCTGGTGAATGAGCAGGATGAGTCAGGGAAGGCTGCATAAGGGCCAGCATAGGAAGGTGCAGGGAAGATTTCACTGGGGCTGCTATTGCCTCCATCCCCAGCTGCTCAGGGCTCGGCATGTTGAGGCGCTGGAATGGAGGATTTGACTCAGAAACTCGGTTACAACCTGATCTGCTGCTGCTGCTGCTGCTGCTATGGAAACAGTTGCTAAAACCAGGGCAAGGTCCACGGCTGGACTGACAGGAGGTCCCAAGGTGCAGGCAAAATTGCTTGGGCTTCTCTGGGGGCTTGAGGCACCCTGTCTTCTGTGACACTTCCAATTTTCCCAGTAGTAATAAGTAGACTCCCAAATCCCTTCCATCCCAGGTGTTCTAGCTGGGCTGGCTCAGCTAGGTCCATTCTCTACTGGTTCCAGAGATTGGTGGATGAGCCTTCCTCCTCCTGCATACCAGTGGTCACTATCCAGGAGCTGCAGCAGTATTGCAGAGCAGAGCTGAGCTTACTGCTAGGATATCTTAGAAGGGTCAGAAGGGCAGCACTGTAGAAGAGAGCAATGCATTGTGCCTTGGCACAATGTGCAGGAATGTAAGTTCCTGAATCAGACCACTGGTCCATCTGGCTCCATATTGTCTGCACTGACTGGCAGCAGCCCTCCAGGATTTCAGATGAGGGGCTCTCTCAGCTCTACCTGGATTTGTCGGGGACTGAACCTCAGAGCTTCTACATGCAAAGGAGATGCTTCATCACTGAACTGTAGCCACCCTGGTGGATGTCTTGCTGCTGCTGTTAAAAAGTAATGGACAAAGGCCAAATGAAGGGTGGAGGTCTTATAGGGAAGCACGGTTGGGCTGGGCAACAAACCAAGAATCACAATGAGGAGGGCGCCAGTGCACCTGATGTGGTACAGAAGCAGCAGCCCAAAGGGGCCCATGGCTCAGGCTTCACTGTGACCACATTCACAGCCTACGTTTAAAGCACGGCGCTAGCACTTTAAACAATTAAGACTATAACTCTCAGCCCCCTGAACAAACTACAGCTCCCAGAATTCTTTGCAGAAAGCCACGACTGATGAAAGTGGTATCACAGATCCTTAACTGTATGGTGCAAGTGTGGCCTAAAAAACCCTTGTGACAGAGTCAGAGGGTGTGGGGCCTTGCTAGAATGGAGAGTTGCTCAGGATTCAGCAAACGCCCATGTTAGCCACATTATGTAAAGGGGAGCAATCCAGCTCAGGGAAAGAGCCACTGTGACCGGATATCTAAGGCTCCCCAACATGTTTTTCTGTCTTTCCCAAAAGTGGTCATCAGTTCAACCCCAGTTCTTCAGCAGCTGGATGTGGAACAAGCCTGTCTTCCTTCTCAGATAATTCCCACCACCAGCAAGAAAGTGCACATGAAAGGCAATGTATGCCAGCAACCAGTGGCGTAGCGTGGGTTGTCAGCACCCGGGGCAAGGCAAGTAATTTGCACCCCCTAACCTGTGGATTTGCGCCCCCTAACCCTAACCCCCAGATGTTGCGCCCGGTGCGGCCGGCCCCCCCTGCACCCCCCACGCTACGCCACTGCCAGCAACTGACATAGAGCTGAGGCATATTTTTCCACTGCTGCACTGTGGGGGGGGGGGGACATACCATCAGGAACTGGTTTAGGGAGGGTTGAATAAGAGAAGGGTCTGAGAAAGGGACAAAGAGCAGCACTGCGAGGGTGGAGTCCAGGGCACATGCCTAGACTCTTAGCTACAGCAGATAGTCTTTCCATCTTCAGTCACTGATCTGGCCTGACCACGAAAGATCTGTTTTAGCCCTTCCAAAAGGACCTTCTGCCAAAGGGTGATCTAGGAGCACTATCATCAATTGGCTGTGCATCTTGTTCCTCATCCTCTGTTTATCACTGTTCCATCTTCAGTAAACTCATCTGATTCATTCTAATTGGGCACAAAATGTTTTGTGGTAAATGTGTGACCCAAATTCATCAACTTGATGTGTGTGTGTGTATGTGTGTGCATGCAAACACACACACACGCACGGCCTCTCCATGGAGACAAAAATCTATTATCTGAAACATTTTTAAAAGCCATTTTTAATAAGGTGCAGAATAAAATTGTACATAAATTCCAAAAACACAGATGACAAATGCATATGGATAGACAATATCGTGAAATGTGATGTTCCAGTACATTACAAACATGAAGCATTTCTGAATAAATTGCTTAGTTTGTTCCCCTGAACGATTCCTTATTAAGTAAGTCAACTTTGACATCAGAGTGATAGACCATATTCCCTTATACCAAACAGATCTCAGTGGAAATGTAAAGCACAATATGCTCTGAAGCTTTTTATAAATCCTGAAGAGACCTGAGATCGGGGAGGAGGCACTGCTGGGGTCCTCCAGGAAGCAAAATTCAAATAGGACAGCTAAAGAAGTCTTCTGCGTGCACTGAGCTCCTTGGGTCAGATTTCTGAGCAGAGGTAATAACTGGGATTTGTTTGTGTCAGTTTGAGAATCAGCAACACCAACTGGAACCTGGGATATCAGAAAGACATTGCAATTGCCGCATTTTAATATTTCATGCAAGGTGCTAACACACCTCAGGTAGGTGCTGTTTTGGAGTACATAGGAAGAGAAGGGAGTCCAGAACAGACCCTAGTCCAGCATCCTATTCTCACCGTGGCCAAGCAGGATTCAAGCATAAGAGCACTCTCCCCTCCTGTGGTTTCCAGCAACTAATATTCAGAAATATTGCTGCCTCAAATTGTGGAGGCAGAGCATAGCCACCTTGGCTAGTAGCCATTGATAGCCTTATCCTAAATGAATTTGCCCAGTCCTCTTTTAAAGTCATCCTAGTTGTGGCCATCACTGCCTCCTCCTGGATGGAACTGTTCACACAGCTAGGGAGAGAACAGAAGAGGAGAAGGAGGAGTTTGGATTTGATATCCCGCTTTTCACTCCCTTTAAGGAGTCTCAAAGCGGCTAACAATCTCCTTTTCCCTTCCTCCCCCACAACAAACACTCTGTGAGGCAGTGGCGTAGCGTGGGTTGTCAGCACCCGGGGCAAGGCAAATAATTTGCGCCCCGTAACCCGTGGATTTGCGCCCCCTAACCCTAACCCCCAGGTGTTGCGCCCAGTGCGGCCGGGCCCCCCTGCACCCCCCACGCTACGCCACTGCTGTGAGGTGAGTGGGGCTGAGAGACTTCAGAGGAGTGTGACTAGCCCAAGGTCACCCAGCAGCTGCATGTGGAGGAGCGGAGACGCGAACCCAGTTCACCAGATTACGAGTCCACCGCTGTTAACCACTACACCACACTGGCTCTATGTGACCTGCTTTACAGAGATCAGTCCATTATTCGAAGGAGTCCTCTGTTTTAAAATCTGCCCAGTTTAAAGATAAATAATCATAGGAAGGGAGAGCAGAGGAGTTGAAACTCATGCATAGTTAACATCTGGGCAGCAGGTGCACACAGGTTATCTGGTGAGATGCAGTGTGTCTCCATTTGGATCCTTCTAAATATTTCTAAATGTGCACCTATACATGCAAATTAGCATATGCAAATTTCAAACTGGGAAATGATATACAATGAAATGAAAAGGATGTTTAAAATAATGTTTGGGGGGAAAACAAAAACAAAAAAACCAGAAGCTTTTCTCTTGGGAATTATAGAGACACAACTACTTAAATGGTATCAAAACTTATTCATGTATGCGACTACAGCGGCAAGAATGTTACTTGCCCAAAAATGGAAAGAAGAAGTCCCAGCAATGGAAGAATGGACACAGAAACTTATGGAATATGCAGAAATGGTGAATCTTACCGGGAAAGTAAGAAATCAAGATAACAAACTTTCTTTAAAAGAATGGAAATGGTTTATTGAATATTTACAGATAAATTGTAAACAGGAAAAAAACCACTGGCAGGAATATTGTAATAACCTGCAGTTTCATAAGAGTATATATTAAAAGAAGATAAATAAATGAGCAAATTAAGTTAATTTGGATATGCAGAAGATATTAAAAATAAATTTAAGGAACCGCAAAAAGAGTGGGAAGGGAGTCAAGTTTTGAAATGTCAAAATGATTGTAAAATCAGTGAAACGTGTGAATATTAAAAGTATGTGTGTGTGATGTTCCTGTCCACAAACATAATGGCTCAAGACTGATTTAAATGTGACACTGACATATAAGGGGAAGGAGTACCAGCACAGTGGGCCAACTCACTTAAAACAAACCTTCAGTTCCTATGGGTGCATCACTAGAGCACCAACTGTCCAGACCATAAATCCTTGGCATGGTTAAAACTTCTGGGACAGCTCAGATTGTAAAGCAGGAGACTCTTAATCCCAGGTTTGTGGGTTCACGATGAGCAAAAGATTCCTGCAATGCAGGAAGTTGGACTAATTGGCCCTCATGATCCTTTCCAGCTCTACAGATCTATGGTTCTGTGATTAATGTTACACGAATATGTGAGGCAACCCAGCTTATCCAAGGTGCTGGCTGCACAGAATGCCACAAAGCCAACATTTTCTGCAGCTGACCAACACTGCAGAATCAGGTGTCGCAGAGCAAAAAAGGTGCAATTCCATATTTTAGCCACCAGAAGGCACTGTGCACAGCTGGGTGTTCCGAAATTAGGCACCCTTTTCGTTTTGGCAGAAGGTCGTCCATGGAACGCATAGGAGCACAAGGTTGTCTGAACTCAGCTGTATCTTGTACAGGGTCTGGGCTCCCTGCCACTCCCTTAGCCTCCTGGTGCCATAAATCATTTTCTAATTTATAACATGAATAATTGATTTTGCCGTGGCAGCCTCGGCGATAAATCTCCTGTGCACACATGCATAAGAAAATAATAATAATCCTTCGCTGGAGCAACCGGGGCTCCCTCTATTGATTACCTGTGCAGAGGGCCACTTGCCCACGATTCATGCTCTAACGCTTCCTTGCAGTGCTGCTGACTGAGCCCGGCAAGGACTCTCCCTATGGATAGGCCATGTGGGGCATGCTTTGCAAGGGATGTTAGCATAGTTTATCATAGAATCATAGAACTGTGGAGTTGGAAGGGACCCCAAGAGTCATCCAGTCCAATCCCTACAAGGCAGGGGTTTTTTGGCCCAATGTGGGGCTCAAACCCACAAACCTGAGATTAAGAAGTCTCATGCTCTACCAACTGAGCTACCCCAGCTCAAGGGCTTTGCTGGATTCCCTTGCAGAGAGTAGCAGATAAGAAAACCCCTGACAGAACTGTGGGAAGGACAGGTTTCTGGAGCAGTATTATTCGGACATTTTATCATGGGAAATGTTTGGCTATGGAGATGGGCTCTGTCATGCTCTACAGGGTCAAAATAATATCATTTGCTCGGGCTTCATTTTGAGGGGTCAGTTTACAAAAGGAGCAACGTCTGGGTGCGATTCTGCTTGGAAATCAGACACAAGCACTCTGCCCTGTAATCGCAAATGTTTGTGGAGAGCTTGTGACTCGTTTTTGATGGAAAGGCGCTCCACACATAGAATCATGGAATTGTAGAGTTGGAAGGGACCCTGAGGAGCATCTAGTCTAGCCCCCCCCCCCCCGCAATGCAGAAATCTCAACAGAAGCATCCATGACAGATGGCCAGTCAACCTCTACTCATGACCAGTAGCACTGTCTTTTTTAATTACCAGTATATCATTTCCAAGAATGCTTTTAGAACTTTACAGGTCCACCACGAATGATAGAAGGTGCCTTCCTTTTGCTTACATTTACAGCAGATATCTGCACTTGTCTTATACATTTTTGCAAGCTTAAAAAAGGTAAAGTTACCCCTGCCCGTACGGGCCAGTCTTGACAGACTCTAGGGTTGTGCGCCCATCTCACTTAAGAGGCCGGGGGGCAGCGCTGTCCGAAGACACTTCCGGGTCACGTGGCCAGCGTGACAAGCTGCATCTGGCGAGCCAGCGCAGCACACGGAACGCCGTTTACCTTCCCGCTAGTAAGCGGTCCCTATTTATCTACTTGCACCCGAGGGTGCTTTCGAACTGCTAGGTTGGCAGGTGCTGGGACCGAGCGACGGGAGCGCACCCCGCCGTGGGGATTCGAACTGCCAACCTTTCGATCGGGAAGCCCTAGGTGCTGAGGCTTTTACCCACAGCGCCACACGCGTCCTTTGCAAGCTTACTAGGAGTCAAATACCACCAGTACATCATTTTCATATAATTTTCTTTCAGCGTACAACATGCTAAGAATTTCACCACCGCCCAAGCTTCCATTACCTGTGCAGCGGTGCCTGGCAGCAACAAGGGCAGATTCTGGTGAGATCTTGTGAGATCTCACTGAGCTCTTGCAAGATCTTACGGAACTCATGAGATCTTGTGAGATTTCAGTTAGATCTCACAAGACCTTGCTAACCTAATACTGCTATTAAACCAAGTAGGTTTAGTAGGATTATGCATAGGGTTTCCATGTTGGATTGCAGCTAGCACTGCCGGCAGGGTAAGGTCCTGGCACTTACATGACCTCTCACTACTGGCATTGCTGGTGCTGGTAGGGTTGAGTAAGGTTGGCACAGTGCAAACACACCAGTGCAGCCAAACTGGTGCTCATGCCAGTGTGTTCACACCACATCAACCTTACCTCCTTCCTCCTCTACCTTCTTGTAAGCCACAGTGATGTCAGCGTTGGGAGATATGCCAAGTGTCTCCCCCCACCAAATGCTACTGGTTGTGGGTGGCCTATGATTTTAAAAGATTCCACATTCTGCCCAAGTAATGTTTTCAAGCGGCCATTGTAGCTGTGCTTTTAACAGCAGCTCGACATGCAGACATAGGGTGATATTCAATTAAATAATTGCATGAGCGGACCACAATGGGATTTTCCTCCCTCTCTTCCCCCTTTGATCCCCCTAAATCTTTTCTACAGCTTTCCCCAAATCCAGATTCAGGGACAGTGCAGGGTGGGCAGGCCATAGGCCTAGGCAGGCCAGGTCTTCCTGTTATATACCTGCTGGGATTGACAAGGCATATGACCCTCACCTGAATCTCATTTAACTCTTGGGGGGGGGGGGAATTAGCATCAGACGTCATGTGCATGGAAGTTGCCAAATCAATTAACCAACTAGGGTTACTGTTAATAGCACCAGTTTCCCTATAACTTGATATTGCTCGATAGTTCTGATGAACTGCAAAAGCATTTTTAGTTTGCTTTCTGTTGCCACCCTGGAACTTTTCTTTATTAGTGCCATTCTTTGCTGAAGTTTTGGTCTTCTTGGTTCCTGAGCCTTCCGGTCAGTTTTGTCATTTCGGCATAGTCCAACAGCTTGGTTTGCCATTCCTCTCTGGTGGGGACTTTGTCTTCTTTCCATCTCTGGGCTAGTAGTATCCGCATTGCTGTTGTCACATACATGAAAAGTCTTTTCTGTTCCTTTGGAATGTCAGTACCTACAATTCCTAATAAAAGGCTTCTGGGTTTGTTTGTTTGTTTTTACAAAAGTTATTTTAAACATTTTTTTCAATTCATTATACCGTATTTTTCACTCAATAAGATGCACCTGACCATAAGACGCACCTAGTTTTTAGAGGAGGAAAACAACAACAAAAAATATTCTGAACAAAACAGTGGATGTATGATTTCATGCTGTATGTGGTTCATGCTGTGGCCACAGACATGATATGTGATTTAACGGTGAGTTAGGGGTAGCCCAATGCAAAAATTCTGAAGATCCATGTGGATCGGTGCTTTGTAAACATGTTTTTGCAGCATTGCAGTCCCACGAAACAATGGATGCATGATTTTTTGGTGCAGGCTATAGCCATGGACATGCTATGTGATCTGATGGTGAATTTGAGGTGACCCAATGCAAAAATCCTGAGGATCCATGTGGATCTGTGCTTTGTAACTATGTTTTTGTGCCATTGTGCTTTTACCTCCCCCCTCCCAGGTAGCCTTCTTCAACATCCCCTTCCCTCTTGTTTGCCTTAGTGTCTTTTCCTTAGCTGGAGCAGTTTTTTGCTTCTCCTTTTCTTCTAATTTCTTTCCTCATTGCTTTAATCTCCCTATCTCCTCTCTTTGCAAGTTTGCTGTCTTCACCTCCCCCCTCCCAGGCAGCCTCCTTTATCGCTAGAGACCCTTATCTCCCCTCCCAATCACTTGCCGATCAGCTGTTCAGCAGCTTTGTTTCAACACCCCCTTTCCTCTTTCTAAAAAAAGCACAATCTGCTTTTTGCCCCTGGGCAATTCGGCTCCAGGGACCACACATTCACTCCATAAGACGCACAGACATTTCCCCTTACTTTTTAGGAGGAAAAAAGTGTGTCTTATGGAGCGAAAAATATGGCACTTCAAATATTTGTGGTACAAAATCTGGCAGTGAAAATGGGCCCTGATTACATTGCTGCTGCTGCTGTTGTTGTTGTTGCTGCTGCTGCTATCATCATCATCACCATCATCAAATTCATGCACCTGCACCATTATCCTTTCTTAACAACAGCTAAGAGCTAGAGTGGCCATGTGGCCCATTTTACAGAGGACAGTCTTCCATTTGAGGGCATCCTCTATTTCACAGTTAAGGAAATGGTGGCTCGCCAGACATTGTTAGATAGTGTGGCGTAGATGAGGCCCTGGGAGACCATGGTTCAATTCCCTACTTGACCACGAAGCTCAACAGGCGATCTGGGGCCAGTTACTACCTCTCAGCCTAACCTACCTCACAGGGTTGTTGTGGGGATTGATGAGGACAGGGAGAACCACATAGGCCACCTGGAGCTCCTGGCAGAAGAAGGTGGGGTATTAATGCAATGAATAAACAGACTTTAGTCAGCCCCAGCCAGCATGTCCAATGGTCAAGAAAGACTGGAGTTGCCCTGCACCATCTGAAGGGCTGTAGCTTTATCACCCCTGCTTTAAAGCCCAGTTTAAAGATAAATAAAGGAGAGCAGGAGGCCACTTGAAGTTGCCTATTAACATTCAGCACCTGGACAGCAGATCCATCAGGTCACCTGGTCAGTAATTATTTCTAAATCTGCATCTATATATATAAATTAACCTATGCAAATCTGTGCCATCTTTTGTCCTCTTTTTTCCAAGGCATAAGTGGCCGTCCTCGTTAAGAGCTGGATGCTTCGCAGCAATGCGCTGGCTGCAGGGATGATGCACGTTGCAGAAGAAATGCCTTGTTTTCTGTCCACTAAAGTGGTTACTTCGAATCTTTCCCCACCCTCGACATTTAGAATCATCACTGTGAGGCTCCCTAAAAAGCAACAAAGCAGCTGTCTGAACCTCCCCATTGTTGTAAAGGCAAAATAAAGATGGTTTCCCAGCAGCGTTCATTCTTTTCTCAGACCCACGCAGGGAGAAGTGGATGGATGAAGAGGAACCAAGACCACATGGAACCACAGCATGCTTGAAGGAGCCTGAGTTAAGATCCCCGGTAAAGGAAGAATCGTGTGAAAAATGCACGGCAGGCAGCATATCCTATTGATCTCATTCTAACGTATGCAAGTGTGCTTAAAGGACTGCAGCCACAGACAGTTGCCTCATTGACTGCTTCTTTCTTTTTTCCACATAGTTTCCCCATTTGCATTGCAGCTCTCAGAGTGGCAGGTTCCACAGGCAATTGTGCACTAGCTGCTAATGGCTTTTTTTTCTTATCAGTTTCAGAACTTTCCTGGGAGAGAGCAGCTAACCTCATATTTCTCACAATCCTATGGGTTTCTCAAGCTGCCTTATGAGCTGTAGCACCACCCAAATGTTTCTGGGCGAGATCTTCCGTGAATTCTGGGGGACAGGGAACAGAAAGGTCAATGCACGGCAAATGGTGTGTGCTCTTTGGAAGCAGATGTGCTGCTGGTGTGTAGGAATGCTTTCAGTTTGGGCTGCTCCTATTGCAGATGCACGGGCCTCACTCACCATGTTATCCGCTCTCACCAACTAAAGGTGGGACTACTGTTTCCAGACTGCCAGCTCTTCGGGAGCTGCTGTTCTTGGGAAGGGGTTGCATAATGGATCAGAACAGTTTCTGGCTCTCCTAAGCAGTGGCATAGCGTGGGTTGTCAGTGCCCGGGGCTGCATGGAGGAGATGGGTGGGTGCAAAGGAAATGGACAGAGTACACCTGTGCATTCAACTGCCTAACAGTGTCTGCATCACCCAGGATATCACAGCTGCAGGGATAAGAGTCATTCCATCGTCCGGAGAGATCACTTCCGGATTCTCATGGAGAAGCTGTTTTCAATGCAGCCCAGCAACAGAAGCCCCCAGCTGTATTGAGGTGACACTGCGTGTTGACATTTTGCACTGGTGGCAACTGCCCCTGTGACACCCACCCCTGCATGCTACACTACTGTGGCTATGGCATCTACTTGAGGCCATGGATGTTTAGGGAAAGGCCATAGCTTAGTGACAGAGCATCTGCTTGGTGTGCAGAAGGCCCCAAGTTCAATCACTCCAGGTAGGGCTGGGACTCTCCCCTGCCTGATACTCTGGGGAGCTGCTGCCAGTCAGTGTAGACAATACTGAGTTAAATGGACCAATAGTCTGACTTGGCCTAAGCTGGCTTCCAGTGTTTCTATGGGAACTGCAACTTCAAAATTTACCAATGCACCACTGGATTTCAGTCATGAATGGCTTTTTGACAGAGAGATGGGAGGGGCTATAGCTTTAAAGCACATTCAAAGCACATTTTGGGCACTATAGTTTGTTAAGTGTTGGTGGGAAGTGTAACTGTGAGGGGAAAACTACAGTGCCCATAATTCTTTGAGGAGGGAAATGTTCTTTAAAGATACTGTATAGTGTGTACAGAGAAAGAGAAAGAGAAAGAAAGAGAGAAAGAGAGATAGAGAGAGAGAAAGAGAGATAGAGAGAGATGGTTTTAGGATAAAAACAGGGGTGAGGTAGATGAATGAGTTTCTCCATCAGTACTGCCCACCACGGGACAGAGCCACACAACCTCTGAACATTGATGGGGGTTCAGCCCCTCAAGAAAAACATAGGGGGGAGGGACTGAAACTGCCTCAGACCCCAGGAACTGGTACCTGTGCTCCCCATTAATTTTGGGGTAAGGGGTAAATAAATTAAGCAGAATCCCCCCTCACGTCTTTTTTGGTTTGGCCCTAAGTTTCAATCTGTTAGTCCAGCTACCTAAGTCTACCTGCCCAGGAGAGCACTGCCTGCCTTGCATGGGTTCTGGGCCTGTCTGGCACTAGCCCCGGTCCCTTCACTGTCCCTCCAGCCCTGTGTTTGCCCCCCCTCCCCCACAGCACCCTTGCCTACACGCAGCCCTGGAAAGTCGCAGCAATGCCAGTTCAGCCCTGCCGGAAGCTAATAAAGCAGAGGAGTAACGGAGTGAATCCATATGGCTTTAATATGCGACATTAAAAGGTAATGGGAAAATCAATCCCAGCAACAGCAGGGTTCCCTCCGCAGCAAGTGCAACAAAGGCACCAGCCGTATTTGTTTGGCAGTGCCAGGGGAGCTGGAGGTGTCAGGTGCTGCACGCCTCACGCTGTGCCAGGGTTTCATGTGTTGTGACAAGTCGCGGGATATTCATTTGGCAGCAGCTCCCATTTTAAATGTTGAATAATTGAAGCACCATACAAGGAGAATAGAGATCTCGAGGTTTGCAATTCTCCTCGGCGCAGCTGTTTTTGTACGAAGCGTCACCTGTTGTTATTTCCACTATTTGCGTCGTGCCGTCCTAAATAATGCCCAGGAAAGTGTGTGCGCGTGGGTATTTTGGATGCAAGATGTCCCTGAGCTCCAATAGCAGGGAGCTGGGGACTTTGCAATTCTGGCTACTGCCCAAGTGAGGATCCTGGGCTGTTGAAATCCAGCTTAGCAGTTATGACATATACACCCACCCTAACTGCTGCCGCCTGGTGCCTGGTGCCAGGGGTTCCTGCGGCTTACAAAGGTATTGTGTTGGCTCCATGAGCCTTGTACCGACTTTATCCCAGTTCCCAGTGACTCCAACCAACAGGTTAAGAACACACAAAGAGTCCTACTTGGTGAGGCCAAAGGCCCATCTCATCAAGCATCCTGGTATATCACAGAGGTGAGCCAGGTGACTCTGGGAAACTGGCAAGCAGAACTGAAGCACAAGAACACTCTCCCCTCATGTGGTTTCCAGCAATTGGTATTCAGAAGCGTTATGGCCTCCAACTGTGGAGGCAGAGCGTAGCCATCTTGTTGAGTAGCCTTTGATAGCCCTCTCCTCCATGTACGATGCCTGTGGGAAGAGTCCACAAGCAGGGCATGCATGCAAGCTGGATAGCTCAGTCAGTAGAGCATGAGGCTCTTAATCTCAAGGTCATGGGTTCGAGCACTATGTCGGGTGAAAGACTTCTGAGTTGCAGGGGGTTGGACTAGTTGACCCTCGTGGTCCCTTCCAATTCTGTGATTCTACGAAGGGAGACCAGATCACCCCCTAAGTTAGGTGTTCTGTATCTGAATCCAGGTATCATTCTGGCAAAGAGCGATGTGGGATAGAGACAGGTAGAGGGAACGATAGTTGTGTACCCCATGGGATTCGGGAACATCTTCAGTGAAGCCTCCAAAGGAACTGGTGCTGGCAGTGTCAGCCCCAAATAATTCAAAACTCCTTTGATCGGTAATGAGAAGAACCAAGAAGAGGGTTGAATTTGGAGCTGGAATTTGAAACTACCGTGGGTGGATGAAAGGAGTGCATGTTTGTGTGTATATGCATGCGTGTCTGTGCCCTGACGTACATGTGCAAATGCAAGGTTGAATTATTAAGAGCTGAAGAGGCATTCATATCCCAGGAGCGAAGGGCAGGAGTTATCGCCGTTATTACATCCTCTCTCTGCTAGAGAAATGGAAGCTTATCGCCTCCATCAGTAAAACTTCCCTGCTTAGTAAATTAAACACAGCACAAAACAGCACGCAGGCCAGGATCACCTGTGCTAGCTGCTGCCGGAATGCACAACAGGGCACCTGGTGTCTGTGCTGCAGAGTGTGTGGCATGGAGTTCCCCCCACCGCAGGCGTTCTGTGTATTCTCTAATGATGATGCCAGGCTGGCAACTCAGTTGAAGCCTCTGAATGGATCATAATGGCACCGTCTTTGTTGCATTTCCTAATCCTTTGCTCCAGAGCGACCTGTCCCTCCTGGACTGAATTCATGCTGCTGGTTTGGATGCAGCCTCCCACTCTCCCCCTCCCTCACAATTTGACCCTGGCTGCCAAGCTAACTTTTATGGGCCCCCAACATAGGATCTCAGTCAAGGGGAATTTGCTCAGAAGCAATACCTCTGCTTGCACCGTACACCAGATCTGGGGCTTGGTTAGAGTCCTGGGGGGTTGGAGTGAGAAGAGGTGAAGAGACAAGGCGTGGCTGCAGGGAAGTGTTGAGCAGGTGGAGGGTGCTGTGTGCTCAAGGCTGCGATAACTGCTCTTTCATTACCCGAGAGACAGATTAATCAAATAATAATTAACTTTACTGCCTGCAGGGGGGGGGGAAAAACCTAATACACAAACATCTCCGGCTCCCTAGACTCAGGTCCCTCGACTTGGGAGTGATCCAGTAAGGGAGTGAATCCTGCACATTCTTCCTCCTGTCCCCCAACCTCTTCAAATTGGCCACAGCAGAGGCCCCCAGAGACACAACAGCTGGCACAGCTGTCCTAATGAGCACTGCTACCTTTCGGAGGGGAACAAAGTCATTGCTCAACTGTATGTTTTAATTTACTTAAACATATGCGCATTTAGGGGGGGGAAGAAACACCCAGGCATATTGGTAAGGTTGAATAAAGACAAAACAGTGGCCCACCCCCCACCCTCACCACCCCATGCTACTTCAAAGCAGACCTGTTAAAACAGAGCAAGGTGGCAAACCTGTCTTTGTTCCGCTCTGATAAATCCAGAGCTGCTTTATTGGGGCGTGTTTGTTCCATAGGTGGGGAGCAACTAGTACTAGGTGTGGCCCTCTGCTCACAGATTATGGAGGGAGATGTTCTAATTGTTGCTGCTGCTTCCAAGCACGCATAACGAAGTGTGTATTTTTCCTCATCAATTGTAAAGCACATGTTTTGCATACGGCTTTTACCATGACCATGTTGGGGGAAATGTCAAAGGTGTGGAATATACATTGAAGGCATGTCACCAGGGTTCTTCCGTACACTCCCTGTTCTAAGGTTATTGTTTTTAAGCAACAGAGGAATCTTGGTTGCTGCCTGCTCCCCGTAAGCAGCTGTGGAGCTTGTTTGTGCTGGCTTCAAGGACATCACCATGTAACCGTGGGCATATGTCTTTCATCACAACAATTACAATCTCTCCTTCTCTTTCTCTCCCCACCCCCCACCAAAAGACTAGCTCTGATCTAGTCTTGTCAGCACCTTCTCACTGAGGTGGTCAAAACCAGTGGTGTACTCAGGACAGGACTTTGGGACAGAGGTCTAGGACCCCACTCAGCAGAATATGAAGGAGGGCCCAGAAACGCAGCAAGCCTGGCTGCTTTCCCATTTCAAAGGAAGTCAAGCAAACAACATTACCATCTACAGAAGACTCAACAAACCCAGAGTCTGAAATGATCTAACTGCACCCTTAGTCGAAGCAGACAAACTGTGCTGAAGAGAAAATCCGTCACAAGCCTTGTAGTCCTGTGACGGTGGTAGGGGGTCTCTTAGCCAAAAAAAATTAACAACATCTAAGCTCTTTAAATGAGCCTAAAATGGATAAGGTGCTAAGCCAAAACCATGGTGGTGGTAGTTTACAAGTAAGGTGGACGAGCCTGTTGATCTGGGTCGCTCATGTTTCCAACCTTAAGTGCAGTTTGCTCATTTCCACATCTATTTGTGAATGTTTCTTTTTTTTAAAAAAGCAATAACCCAAACCCGCCTTTGTATGGTTTGTGCGTGGCAGCACTTGTGTCTCCACATCCTAGGCAATGGAGATGTGGTGGGAGCTGGCTCAGCATCAGATCTGCTCCCAGTTGCTTCCCTGGAAGTGAGAAGCTCCTGTGTAACAGGAGAAGTCACTAGAGGCAGCACTTTGGCTGGAGAAGCTGAAGATTGCATGTCTGGAGGTGAGGCAATGGGAAGCACTTTTGAGAGCATGCCTGAGTCTCCTCTGGAGGGTGGATGACCCCCTAACCCACAAAGAGCCTCCCTAGAATCAAACATCTTTTGGGGGTTGGAATCTGCAACCCAACGCTCCCAGGACCCTTCCTAGAGTCCTCCAGATCTAATTCCCCAAGCTTCCCCCACTCCTCTTCAGGGTCTGACCACCCCCTTCCATGACACCTCCATGGGACTCCAGACACTGGACTGCAGGCTCCCTCTGAAGAGACAAAACCCTCCCAAGTTGATTATTTCAAATCTATATCCCAGCCCTCAATCATACCACACTCGTGTCCAATTATGCTAAATTAAAATTTGTTTATTGATGATAGAAGAGATAATTGGATAGGATAAGGGAGAAACATGATTAACTTACGCTGCAAAATGAAATAAAAACCCAGCCTGCCCCTTGCCTAGCATACAGATGCAGGAGTTCTCTTCCAGCATGACAACCTATGCGAGTGGGAATCTGGGTGATGTAGATGCCCACCTTGAATCTGTTCCATCAGTAAGAAAACTGGGCTGCTCTGATGGCTTTTATGCCCTCCCTGGATTTGCATATGTGATGCTAGTAATCGCACAGCTCTTCAGCACTTAAGAGTTCAGGTGATCCCCACTGCAAGAAAAGTAGGAAGTTATTAATCCATCTAGCCCAGTGTTATCTACACTGACTGGCAGAGGCTCTCCAAGGTTTCAGGCAGGGGACATTCCCAGATCTAACTGAGATGCCAGGGATTGAGGTTGGGGAATTCTGCATTCAAAGGAGAGATGCTCTATTGCTGAGCTACAGCCCTTCTCCAAATGGACAGGAATGATCCACCACTGACCCTTCCTCTACGCAGGATTCTGAGCCCCAGGCAATGTGAGATACATGCAAGTTTCTCTCAGGCATTTGCCATCCTCCACACCTGTCCATTCCTCCCTAAGGAATGGCAGTGATGCTCATCCCAAACCCAGGACGCTCCAGAGGGCATGATGCGAAGGAGGCTAGCACCACCACCTCTGTGAAGATGACCACCAGAGCTGACCAGTTCACCACAGTTCCTCACCTCTTCACTACAGAACATACCAAGTCTCACTTACGGAAAACCAGAGCAGTAGTTCTCTGAGTAATAATAATAATAATAATAATAATAATAATTTATTATTTATACCCCGCCCATCTGGCTGGGTTTCCCCAGCCACTCTGGGCGGCTTCCAAAAGAATATTAAAATATTGTGATACATCAAACATTAAGAGCTTCCCTAAACAGGGCTGCCTTCAGATGTCTTCTAAAAGTCTGGTAGTTGTTGTTCTCTTTGACATCTGGTGGGAGGGCGTTCCACAGGGCGGGTGCCACTACTGAGAAGGCCCTCTGCCTGGTTCCCTGTAACTTGGCTTCTCGCAGTGAGGGAACCGCCAGAAGGCTCTCGGTGCTGGACCTCAGTGTCCGGGTAGAGCGATGGGGGTGGAGACGCTCCTTCAGGTATACTGAGGGTGGAGGTAAGCAAATAAGGAACAAATACACACTGGAAAAGAAATGAAAATGTCTGTACACTTCTGAGTCCAATTCAAAAAATATCAAAAGAAAGGCCTTTTAAAGCTATACTTTTTTATCCATACATTTATTCAGTAAATAAATACACTGGAATATCAACATCCCTACTTTACATTTCTAGGAGAGTACAAGTGATTTGCAGTTTCCCATGGGCACTGAACTTGTAGGAAGTGAAGAGGTGAGGAAACACAGACCCAAAAGGCCTATACTGACTCTGGGGGGAGCTGGGGGTGAGAAGAGTCCAGATTTCAAAAGACATTCCATGTATGTCCTTCTTCCGTAGACACTTTGTTTAGTCCTTCTAGTTCTTCTGGCATTGAAGACAGGGCTGCTGAGGACACTGGTGCATGAAATCCACTGTAAGCAAGGCCCCACGACTGGCCCCTTGGCAGTGAATCCTGTGAGCACCCTTGCCTCTGTGTGGGAAAATGCCCTGTTGTGGCAGGCATTGACCCCGGAAGCTGAAGTAGAGTCCCTCAGAACTGGGCCATGGCATGCCGGGAAGTGGGAGTTAATGAATCATGATTTAATGGCACTTCCACAGCCCCCCCCCCTTGTGTGATGAAGATGTCAGCCCATCTACCTCCTTTCCTGAAAGGAGTGTGGACACCCTGCCTGGCAGAGATTCAGTCCTAGAGACATAGGCCCGGGCTGGCCTCTGACGCTGAGACAGAAACCCCAAATGGTCCAGGCCAACCTACACAGCTCACCAGACAGGGTCTCAGACAGGAAAGCGTTCCTTCAAACTCTTCTAATGATTGGCTTTAACTGGAGACGACGGTGAGAAATGGAACCTGGGACCTTATATGTATAAACACTCTGTCACAGAGAGGGAGGTTATTACAGTATCAGAACTGGAATCCTGGGGAGTCTGCATGGCAAAGGAACGGAAGGTTGCAGAGACGGCAGTGGCGCAGGAGCAACACCAACGCCCTCCTTGTTCGCTGGCCTGAGGCATGGCTTGACTGGTTGACCTGGGCCATAAAAAGTGGCACTCTGCATTTCACCAGGTGTGTACAATTAGCTGGCAGTTCCCTGGTTTTGTTGAACCTTGGAAGTCAGGGTGAAGATGGTGTTCAAGATGAGGAATGGGGAAAAGGAAAATCCTTGTTCAAAATGGGGAGGCCGGTCTAGCATCGGGATATGCGACAGTAGAGGCAGGAACAGAGTTTGATAAGAGAAGTTATATGATTAAGATACAAAGGATTGTGGAGCAGTAGGACATCTCTCGTCCACACGAGGTATACTTGCCCAGCGACATCACAGAAGAAGAAATAATAGAACAAAAAAGGTAGAAATTGTAGGAACAAAACTACTGTATCTAGTGGATTCAGAGGGAGCCAGGTGTTATGGTACCAGGGGAAAATCCTAGCATGGCTGAAATCTCCAGGAAAGGGAGACTCCAGAGATTCTAGACTCAAAAAGAAACATGTAGATCCAAGCGCATGTCAACTGGGAGATGTCAGCATGCTTCTACCAAGGTCCAGAAAAACCAATTTGTTGGTGAGCCAACTACAATATGGGTCTGATGACTTTAGCATAGTAATTTGTAACTCCCAGAGGTTCTCAGCTAATAATCGGTTAAGGTCCAAGGAAGTTAAAGACGCAACTCTTCTGCGCAGAGTCTTAACCCAGAGCTAGATCCTGACAATCCCATAAATCTTGGCTACGTGTGCCTCCCAGCCGCACTCCCTGTTGGCTCCAGTTTTACTCAAAACATGTGCATTTTCAGTGTTGTCAGTGTCTTGTTATCAGCATCAGCCTTCCAGCTTTGGCAGTTCTCAAGAGATCCTGCTGGCTGGTGCTTGTGTGACACTGCAATGTGGCATTGCCATTCTTCAGTTACACATGAACACGCTCACCAGAATCAGATAAGCAGCGTCAAACAGAAGTGTTCAGAGAGAAAAGAAGTTCAGGAGAAAAAGGTAGTCTCCTTTTAGCCTGAATACCTGGGGGACTTAGCATTCCACATGGGTCAGTCTTTTATGCCCTAGATCTCCGTCACATCATAAAACATCAAAAAAGCTATCCGGTACAAGCTTCAGTACAAGGCAGAACCACCAGCCTCCGGAAAGCAGCTTACAATGTGCCACAAACCAGCTGTGGATGCACCACAGATGGGAGCCTACAAGATAAATAGCTCAAGGAAACTCAAGCTAATGAGCCAGGCCCCCTTTTGCAGAGGGGACTACTTCCTGGCCCATATATGATAAGCAGCTAGTCCCTAAATCATACAATTACAGCAAACAACTTATTTATTTATTGTGACAGTGCTAGGCCCATGGATGTGATGGAATCCCAGTTACAACTGGCTTATTTAATTGACCCTCAGTACTAATCGTTGACATGGACTAGGGAACACTATCTTTTGTGGCAACATTGGTGGGGCAATAACATGTCTTCTAGATGCTACATTTTGTCACAGTCAAAGCAAGGCCATTGTTGGAGGTTTCAGGTAGGTCTCCTAGATGGCTTTACACCCATGGCCAGCTCTACCAGGAAATAGTGAAACAGTCACCTCAACTGAAACGAAGGGAGCCTACAGACCTAGGTGTGGCATGTGGCCCACCCTGCCCCACCCCCACCCTTCTGTCCTCAGGTGCTGTAGAAGACCCCGTCCCATGCCTAATGTCAGAGTAAGATTTAACTGTGTTGCGGGGGTAGGGGGGAGAGAGTTGTATCTGGAGTTGTCAGTTGAAATTAGTCTTGTACTCTGAACTTTGGTTGAATGGAGACATGGCTTACTAGGACTTGACTCTGGAACAATAAATGCTACTGCTGCAGCTGTTCCGGTTTGTGGCATTTGCCCTCCTCACAGACCAGTGAGGTAGCTTGGACTGGTGTGATTTACTCAGCAGCAGTTGCCAATGGGGCTGGCTGGGTGCATAGTAGAAACACCACTGAAGAATATTGGAATGGCACAGAAGGTGTGGCTTTTGTTCCGCAACTTAGATTTCTGAAAGAGAAATCACAGAGAATTCACGATAATCCTAAATATGTTTTTACTGAAGTTATGGCCTATTGATTGAGTTGAAGGTTCTCCTCCCCCACTCCAATTCTGTCACCTGCAGCAGGTGAAAGTGAGCCCATGGGGACCTACCGACTCTTTATATATATAAAAAGAGACTTGTGGCGTCTTACAGTCTAACATGTTTACTGTATGTCACAATAAACCTGTCAGTCTTTAAGATGCCACAGGAGTGTTGCTTTTTGCTGCAATAGCTTCATAGCAGGGGGTTTTTTTGGGAGGGAGGGTTGAATTTATTTTTGTGATGATCCCCCAAGCTACTGCTTTTAGAAGCCTATTGTTGGCATATATCTGTCTCAATAGTCAATGGAGTGCGCCTCCAGGGGTGAAGTCAAACCACTGTGTTATTAGCACCAAAGTGACCTCCCTCGGGTGCAAGTCTGGGCAATGTATGGAGGTCCTGGGCTGCCCAGAGGCAAGTCCCTGCTCTCAGCCTTGTTGATGTGGCTCAAAGGAAAGCAGAGCAATACACTGGGCACCAGCTTGACTGCAGGAATTGCCGGGAGGAGGCCTACAAGACACCACCCAATCATCTTAGGGATTCCACTCCAGATTCCCACCCAAAGATATCCCGCAAGGCAGCGTTGGAAAGTATATAGATTTATTATTATAAAAAAGTACTCTGAGTATGTGCAAAGTGCCTTTCCTTAAGCAACCACACATATGTTCCACAGTGCAGGCGGTGGGCTTTCCCCCGTTGTCCATCTTCAGGATTTACCTACTTGGGACCTTTCACACGACCCAAATACCTTGATTGTCTTTGGGTGCTAAGGGCACACCAAGTTTCCCTCAAATCTATACCCGGATGCACGCCTTCTACTTCCTCGGGGACTGCAAAAAGTACATGTGAACAGATGCAGAATACCTTTTCCCCGCTGATGACAGAAACGCACGTGTGATTCACGGGGAGCGGGTGTGTGGGAATGCTTTATAGGTTCCGGACAGTCACAAGGCGCCTCTTGCCAGCCGCGTTACACCCCAGCACTGCAGTCAATGGCAGCACGGAGAGGCGACTGCGCGAATGCCACTGGGTCGTTTCGTGGGCGCTGTGAACGGCATCCGCCATAGCAAAGAGGCAGAACGCGATGGAATGAGAAGACGCTTGCGGACCAGGCACTCCTACCCCCCATCCGGACTACATTTCCCAGCATTCCTCGCCATGGGGGGGCGGGGCCAGGCTGGGGGCGGGCGGAAGCGGCGAAGGCGGAAGCAACAGAGCCAGCACGACCCTGCCGTGCGCCCGGTAACTTGTCTCTTCCCCACCCCCCCAAACTTTCCTATATCGGGTCCTAAAAGCAGCTTATTTGCCTTCCTCCTCCTGCCCTTTTCCCACTTTAGGACTGGACTCCCCTAATACCGACACCTTTTGCTGTTGGTCCTCCCCCCACCCCGCGGTGTTCCTCCATCCCATAATGTGACGGGGGCTATTGCTGCGTCCTCCCCGCAGAAGCTTATTGCAGTCGAGCAACAGGCGGGGAGCAGTTTATTTCCACGAAGGAAGCGGCTGGGGCTTAAACTTCAGATAGTTGATTCGTCTCTGCATGTATTATCCAAGATCACTTTTATCCATATAAAACAATAGGACAGGCGAGTGTATTTTTACCTGGAAGGCCCACACTGACTGTAAAACCTTGCCCCGTGGTTCAGGTGGGGGCCGGGTCGTGCTGTGGTTGCTGTCCAGGGAGATTCAGCCTTGTGTTAGAACTTTTCCAGACGGGTGTCGTGTTTGCGCATCACAAGGGCAGTTGTTCAAAGGGATCCGGGCCTCTTCCTTCAAGTTCACACTTCTGCTGTGGGGTTATTGCATTTCCCCATCGCGCATGCCGCAGCTCTTTGTCACTGGGTAAATCTTTCTTTCCTCAGTAGAAGCTTGTTAGTTACCTCGTGAAATACAGTTTTGCAATTATGATGAGCTTTGGTTGGATAATGCCTGTGACATCAGTGGCACTGAGGAGCACAACTCTTCCTGACGTTTGTGCCGTTTTAGAGAACTCTTTTTAAAGTCATATTTGCCTTTCACTGCTTTTTTAATCGGGAAGATGGTGTGATTCCAGATAGGTGCTGTCTTAATAGTTGCTTAAATGCTGAGTGCTTCTCTCTGGTACTAGAACACACACCCCAGATCCACGAGGTTTCTGTTGCTTTATATTTTTTTTAAAAAATGGTGCTCCTACTCACCCCCAAAAGCAATCAACATGGTATTTTCCCCACCAGCAGCAGGTCTACTCTATGGCTGAAATCCTATGTATCATATCTCAATGGAAAAGGCATTTAAAAGCTGTGGTGAAAGGATTCAAGATGCTTATGTAAATTTTAACATCCTTTTTAGTGGGCAAATAGCAACTGTCCACTAAGAGATCTTAGTTAATTTTGCAACAAGTCATAGGAGAAGAAGTAGCCCCTTAGATACATTGGCTCAGTTTCTTAAAGCCTTCTAGTTCACAACCAGCCTGATGCCTGGAAGATAATAGAAGCCAGTACAAATATATGCATCTGGGTAAATTTTCTTTGTGTAAGAGCGATAAAAGAATTTCAGTTATCCCCCCGCCCCACTGCCCTGCATGATATTCAGTTGTCTGAGTCTATAGTTTCTGGCTTACTTTTTTGTGGGATGTGAAAGTGTCCATGACTAGCCCTGGAATAGATTAGATGAATGCAGTGGCAGTGGTGGGGCCCCTCAATATGTTAGACTACAACTCCCATGATTCCTAACCATTGGCTGTTCTGTGTATCATTGAGGGGAACTGGAGTCCAGCAATAACTGGATGACCACAGGTTATCCATCCTGGTACAATGAACTGTCTTTGAAACTCCTTGTATCAGATTTCCCACCACCACACGTCCAGACTCCTGGTTCTAGGAACCCTCTTGCCTGGAGCAGTCTCAGAGACACTGTTCTCCTTACCTTACGTGGTTCTCCTGCTCTGAGTTCTGGCAGTGCTTTGTGTTCTCCCTGCCTTTTAACTGGTGCTGCATTTTGGGAAGGTCATCACTGCCCCTCACCCACCAGGTGAGCCCTTTTCCTGTGCATTTTGGACAGGGGAAAATTATGTGAGCAGCAGCTATAACCCTTTTGGGTACAATGGATGAGCCATGGTAACCGCCGGGCCTTTATTGAATTAGAAAGAAATTCTGTTTGTCAGAGCCCCTGCAGGAGGGAAGTTATATGGTGTCCCTCAGAAGAGCTGCGGCGTACCTCCCTCCTCTCCTGACGCACTCATAGTCCCAGGCACTCGATGCCTCATAAAACACACATCCCTTCGCTCCCAGCCACCAGGCTGTGTTTTTCACTGTCTCCTGCTAGTGCATGCCATAAGTGCCATTTTTCATTGTGGTGTTTTCAGCTCTCTTGTCTTGTTCACAGGCGGCGGCTGGTGACCAGCTGTGTGGTGGATCATTTTCTGGCAAGAACAGTGCTTGTGCTGGAATTCAGATGGGGAGAAGTGTTGGGTAGTCCTTTAGTAAGGAGAGGCCAGGATTTAGTTAGGGGCATAAACGTGGTTTTGCTGACACGTTGGTGTGTACATGACCAGGCTTTTGAACTTTGCAGATTCTTTCATTAGGCAAGCACATGTAGCAACTACTAAGCCTCAGCAGGGTATAAATTATGTTATTTAAGGTGGATGCCAGTAACCTATGCCTGGCTGTGTGCTGCTTTTCTGGGATTTAGATCCTATTGTCATTTCAGATTACAATCAAAATAAAAAAAACCTAGGACTCTGCTGTTGAATACATTAATGAATCCCCAATATGGCAGCTGTGAGCATCATGGTGTCCTCAGACACCCTTCTGAGCACCTGCCTTTTTTGGCCATTTGTGAATTGGGGGGGGGGGGCGTTTCCCTGCTTTCCTCCCCAGTGTGTTGTTTTCTTTGGGATGCATGTAGGTATTCCACTTGTTTTAGGAGCATGTCTCTGGGCATCCCCAGTTCTTCTTTTGTGAAATGGGCATTTTGTGGTGCCCACTACAGTTTCTTAGATTTCCAAATGTGTCCCTGGCCCCAGAAGGTGGAAGACCCCTAGTTGAATCCATTTCCTGAAAAGCATTTAATGTATCATGTTATAACCTTTGGGCTCAACTTCATTTTCTCTCTCTCTCTCTCTGAACTCCATATTTTAAAGTTGTGAACACCCTGTTTCCGTTATGTGTCCCAAACCAAATCAACTGTGTTTCTCCACTCCTGTTAAAACACCCAGTTCCTACTTGGGGGAAGAAATTCACACAATTAAGAGAGTGAGATGTAAGCATAGAGGTTCTGGGGGAGCACAAAGTGACTGGGGGGAAATTGCAAAGAGAGCAGCAAACAAGTTAGATAACTGTCTCCCTCCCAGGTTTTCAAGATTTCCTCTGCGGCCTAGGAGATTCAGCACCTATTGTCCTTTGCAAAAATAGAATTCTGTGGATTCCAACTTCTGACCAGTGAACTCAGTTTTCTAATGGGCGAAGCTGTTGAAGCTGCAGCCCATGTTTGAGGAATTGTGGGCTTCACGTTTGCTGTGTGGGCTTCAAGTGGATGGGTGTGGGAAGGGCCAAGCAGGCATCCTTCGGCTTAGTGGGCATGAATTATTCTCAGGAGTGTGGGTACTAAAGGCCGGGTCAGGAAGGGCAGGCAGTACAGCCAGCCTCTCACTGTGAAGCCCATGCAGCTGTCCTGCAAGAGCTTGCCACTAGGGATAGCTTGAGGCCCATTGCCATCCCTCTTTAGGCTTTGCAGTCTTGGTGAGCCTATACGGACCATGTGCAACAGAAGGGCTGCTTCTTGTGGGAGAGGGACATACTGAGTGTTGAATATGGCTGTCTGAGCATGGAACTGAAGGAAAGGAGGAGCTTGCCTAAGTGTTTCATGGAGGGGCATCTTGCGCATGGGAGATCAAAGGCCTACCCACCACTGAGAATGTCACTTCCTTTGGCCTCTGCCTCTTTTAATCTACCAGGTCTACCCCACCAATTCCATCCACTTTGCCGGGTTCCTTTGGGCAAAGCTGATCTTCCTGATTGTGGGTGCATCTTGCCTGTCATCCCCCCTTCCCTTGGGGTGAGATGTTTCTGCAGCCTGAAATAGCAGCAGCTCTTTCATCATTGTCAGCTCATCTCCAATTTGCTCTCACCCTGTGTCTCTTTCCAGGTTTCTGTCCCTGCTCAGCGTCTGCATTTCCCGTCTCTGCAAGCTGTGCCTTGCCCGGCTGAATCGCGTCTTATTTCTAGCCTCCCTCACTTCCTTTGAATTATTTCCTTGTTCTCTCAGCTCTTTGCCGCAAATTCCCCTTTAGTGTCATCTGCAAATGTAATTGTCAGGCATTTGGGAAATAAAAATTGAGGAAACTTTCCCTGAAGTTCAGTTGCATCGAATTTTAATGCTGTTTCTCCACTCAGTATCTTTTTATGGCAATTCTGACGGAGTTGGTCTTGTGCTCTTTTAATCCTGGGTGCCCCTGATCCCATCACTGTCACTCGTTCTTCGTCTCCCCATTCTCTTATACCCTGTATTGATGCTATGCTTGGAAGCAGACATTTTAGAAATTGCACGTCCCTTTCCTCTGCCAGAAACCCAGCCATGCTTAGGGAGAAGCTGCATTTAGAGGGCAATAAAAAAAAAAAAGCAGCTAGGTGGGGAATGCAAGAACCAGCAATGCAAGGTGCCTCTTGCTTAGACCCCCCCCCCTGCCATTAGCAGTAGCTTATCTGGGGTTCACTCAGCTCATTAGCTAAACCTGATTTGGCCTGGTGTGCATGTTATCAGGAGGTGCTGGTCTGAGATGTATATGTGCTGGATATTTTTTCCACAAGGTCATTCCTCTCATCTTTTTAAATAATCTTATTCCTGTTGGACTCCTTGTTATTTTCATCTCTCTCCCTTTTTATTGATGTGCTCTCTGGCTGGGCCTCTGCCCTTGATATATCTGTACAATCCTGCCTAATTCCCTTAGTTCTTTTGGTCAGACATTAATTCACTTTCCTCCGTTGTTGCATTGTCCTTTCCATGCAGTCTTAAAGGAATGCCATTGACTCCAGACCCCATTCTTATGTCGGACTGGTGTTAGTGCTTAACTCAGGAGACGGGCAACGGGCAGAAAATGAACTGCTTCCTCTGTTGTGTCTTATTATTTTTAAAGAGATTTGTCTTTGCATGTTTGGAATTGCCTCGTGAAGTGCAATTGATTCCCTGTTCTTTGTGTGGGTCTTTATAGTTCATTGGGGAATCAAGTATGGAGGGCAAGAGGGTTTTTTCCTGTTATAAAAGAAAAGAATGTGGAATAATATAGATGTGAAATTGTATGACTCTAAAAGGTGATTGAGAATCAGGGCAGGGGTGGGATATGGATCTCCTGCCATCCAGCTGGCTGGATTCAGAGCTACTTACTGGCTTTATGACAAGTGTGGCAAGTGTTCCTAAGGTGCAAGGGAGCATGACTGAGCCCCGAGGCAATGTTTTTCCGCTTCTGCTTTGCAGGCTGCTTCCTGATGGCAGTCAGCTCAGTCTTTTGCTGCTGAATGGGAAGCTTTACACTCTTGCTCCAACAGCAAGCGTAAATGATACGATATTTATAGCCTTCCCTCAGACCACTGGATGAAAGATCCTGCAAGTGTTGTAGCCCTCCCCGCCACAGAAGATACATCACCCTCTGCCCAGGAAGACTGGGGAAGAAGAAGGGGCAGGAATGGTCAGAGTGGTGCAGGGCAGCTTTGCCTTGCAGGGATTTCAAAACAGAGGTTTTTGAGCTGCCTGTTAGGAAGCATAAAAGCCCCCGAGGAAGGCGTGTTCTGGCCAAAGCACATTGGGCATCAATGACTAGTGCAGTATTCTTCAGCATCTTGAGATTGGCTCTCCTGCTTTTTTTGGTATTTTGCATTGGATGCTTCCCATTCCACCCACCCCTCCCCATGGCACTAACTGGTTCCTGACTGCTGAGTTTTGAATGTTGCTGGCTTTGGGTTTTATTAGACTGTTGGATACTGCTTTTAAGGAAGCTTCATACCTGTCTAGAACCAACATTTCTTTTTTCCTGTACAGCAGATCTGAGTGCTAGGATTTGCGTTAATGCACACAGCCCATTGTCTCAACTGCTAGACTTTCGTTAGCTGTTCATAGGCATTCCCCTGGTCTACAATAATAATAATAATAATAATTTTTTATTTATATCACGCCTTTACCGGTTCAAAAACCAGGCTCAGGGCAGCTATCAACAAATTTAAAACACTTAATTATAAAAACAGCATAAAATATTGTATTTAGGGCTAGCTGGCTGAATTGGGCCAGCGAGGAGGCCAGGAGAGAATTAGCTGTGGAGTCTCAGAGCGGGTGATCTTCATAAAAGGGGAGGGGAAGGGAAGAAAAGGGAAATAAAAGGTGGGCTGTCCTTGGGGTGGGGGAATGGGACTCTGATATTGGGGGTTGGCCCACTGCTACTTTAGTTATTGCTGAGAGCAGGTAGGTGGGATTTTTTGGTGTGTGAGAGATTATATTTAGCTTGTATTGCACCTCCGGTCTATAGTAAGGAACTTGGAGGAAAAGATTCTGCGCAGCCTCGTCATTCCTTGCTGGGGAGGGGGAGGCACTCTTGCCATGTGCCTGGAGACTAAATGAGTGGCGGCGTCCAAAGGGCTTTCTAATTTGGGCTGTTTGGAGTCTCCTTGCACTTCTCTCTCTTTTATTGGCGTTATTATTTTGGAAGAAGCACCCGTTCTGCAGCACGCCATAAAGAGTGACATTGTGCATGTGCGAGCGCTGAGTGACACCTGGTGCTGTCCCTCAAGGGCACTTTGCTGTTCCCCAAGCACCGATCAAGAGCCTCTCCCACTTTGCAGGAAGGAGGCGGGTGGGCAGATGGAGTTCTGGTCACTGCTGAGCCCAGGGAGGGCAGCAGCCCAATCCCTCCGGCTGGCAAAGGAGCCGGCGTGAGCTTTGCTTCCTCAGTGCTCTGGGGCAAGGGAGATTTAGCACTGCCTTCCGTTCACTGCCTGGTCCAAGGGGTTGCCGTTTCTCTCCTGTGATCAAGGCTCTAAGGTTAAATATTCTATTGATGGAATTATGGATTGAGTGGAATCGGAAACCTCAAAGGCTAAAAATACAGTTTGCTGCCAGGAAACAATATAGGCTTCTGGGAGCTGCTGGGGTGCCACTTCAGCCTGTGCTGCAGCTGGTGTGGTGGATGGATTTCTGCTCTGGGGGTGTCCTGATTACACAGTAGGCTTCCCCTGTTTTTCCGATAAACAAACGAGCTCTCTGTTCCAAATAGCAGCGGCTTCAGGTCCCAGTCGCTCGTCCTGGCTGTGTTCCTTTTACAGGATATCACTTGCTTTTTGCCAAGACAGGCGCGCCAGTGGAATTATATTCTGAGGATGGCTTGTAGAGAAGGCTGTTTGTGTGCATTTTCATGTGGCACATCTGCTTGGGTTTTCTCTGATGCGGTTGCTGGGTGATTTAAATATATATTTATTTATTTTGCTAAGCTTGGGTCACTATGGCATTCTGGGTTCCTGTTGCTCAGCAGGCTCAGTAGGCTTTGTCTTTTGTCTTATGTTTTTCCTTAGATCAGCCCCGCACAACCTGATGCCTGGGGACTGATGGCGGCTTAGTTGTGACCACCTGGGAGAATTCCAGATGCCCCTTGGTGGTGGTCCTTTCCCCTGCTGCATAGGAAATCCCACCAAAAGGCCACTAGGACCTGAGCTTTCAGTGTTGCTTTGTCTACACTCCATCTCAGAGGCATGTGAAGGAGTTGGCGCCAGCTTTCCCAGTTGGCTTGCCGTGTCACCTGGCCAGCCTCAAGGTGCCTGTTGCTGGCAGAGTGGAAGCCAGCTGTGCTGTTGTCACTGAATTCCAAGAAGGGAAAAGTAGATGTTGCAAGCAGAGGAACAGAAGCAAAGAAAGGCAGTGGAGGAAGAAAAGGGAGGGCAGGTGAATGGACTCACAGAAAGTCTTATAGGGTGAGAAAAGAGGAAATGACTGGTTAATGAACAGAGGCCAGAGAAGAGGGCCGTAAGGTGCTGATAGGAAAGAACATGGAGTGAAAGAGGTGAGGACCCTAAGAGACTTGATGTGATCCAGAAAATGAAGAGCCTTTAAGGTACAGAGAGGAAAACAGGGAGTAAAAGTCATGGAGGCTGCAGGGGTAACTGAGAGCTAGATAAGAGCGTTTGGAGAGAGAAAGAAGGAGTGGAGGGTTCACAGAATACTTTTGAGAGAGATGTAATGGTGCAGGGAGAGGAGGGCGCTTGCAATGGGATGCAGAGAGAGAAAAACATAATAGAGAATGGATTAAAAAGAAAACACAGTTAAAACGAGAAGAAAAATGCTCATGTGGTTAGCGGTAAAAGCCTCCCTCAGAGTAAGCTGAGGTGCGTACCTTCATCCGCTTGAGAACCAACACCATTCTTTCAGTTTTGGCACAACGGCTGAGTCAGCCTGGGAGCTGCCTTGTTGCTTCTGCGGTTCTTCAGCTCCTGCCCTGCCCCTCGTTGCGGACGGAGGGCTTTAGCGCAGAAGTTAGTGCAGCAAGTTGGAAGTTACGTTGCTCGGTGTAGTGTGAAAAGGAGACACGCCAAGGGACACTGATTCGACCCTCTTGAGCATGAAATGGGTTGGTGCCGAGGCGTGGCGGGGGGCGTCTGATGGAGTGTGTAATAGACTGCGGATGCGAGGGAGATACAGGATCCAAAGGAATGGAATTTGTGGGCTGCAGTTTCTCTCCCTGCCCTTAATAACAAACAGAACAAAACAAATCTCTGCAGAGGCTGATGCGGTAGCCATGGCCTAGCTAGGCTCTCCTGCAGCACAGGGCAGGGTACTTGAAATAATAATTTTCAAAAGCCCTGCTGGCCCAGGCGAATGGCCCATCTACTCCAACATCCTGTTCTCACAGTGACCAGCCAGATGCCTGTGGGAAATCTGCAAGCAGGAGCCAAGTGCAAGAGCACTCTCCAGTTTCCATAATTCAGAAGCATTACTGCCTCCAGCCGTGGAGACAGAGCCTACCTGTCAAGGCTAGTAACCATTGACAGCCACATCCTCAATGAACTTGTTCAATCCCCTTTTAAAGCCAGGAGGTTGCTATCACTGTGTGAGTCAGTCCCATAGTTTAAATATATGTTGATGAGGCCAAGTGTTCATCTAGTCCAGCATGCTGTTTCTAAGTGTGGCCACTCAGTTTGTTCTGGGGCAAGCCCAGGCATCAAGGCCTCGGCTCTTCCCCATTCTTTAAGGTCCCCAAGTGGCAGTTGCCTCTAAAACTGTAAATTCCATTTAGCAGTCCTGGAGAAATAGCTGCTGACGGACTTCCTCCTACTCCTCTGAAATTTCTCTAATCTCCTTTTGAAGCCCTCTAAGCCAGTGGTCATCACTAGGTCCTTTGTGGCAGTCAATTTCCAGTTAATTATGCGTTGGGTGAAGAAGAGCTTCCTTTTGTGTGTCCTGAATCTACTGCTAATTAGTTTTAATTGTGTGATCTGAGTTCTTGTGTTGTCAGAGAGGGAGGAAATATTCACTTTCTCCCTACCATTTGCATTTTAAAGGGTGGCCGAACCCCCTTTTAGTATGACCCTCAGGGGTCCCCTCCAACTCTGCAATTCTATGATTCTGTGTCTCCACTCTTAAGTTGTCCTTCTCTGTACCTTTTTCAGCTCGACAGTATCATTTTAGAGATGGAGTAACCTGGGCTGTACAGCTTTGCCATCCTGTGAGCTGGATTTCATTTGATTGCCTGGATAAGGGCAGCTTGAGAAATGCTCTTGCTTTCACACGTGACACAACAAGCACAACTGCTGTGTGTACATTGATGTTACGCTAGTATTTCCATGTAATAAATGAATGTTGCACACCATCAGGATGGGTCTGGGAACTTGGGGCAGGGCTCCCAAATCTATGTCCACATTTTATGTGATGTCCACACTGTGTACATGTCCATCAGTGTACGTCTAATAGGTGTATTTGCCGCATAAAGGGTAGACGTTCCTAAAGAGGGTGCAACAAGGAGAACCGGAGGTGCTTGAAAAGGCTACAAATTCTGACTTCCGTAGGGTTTTAATGGGAGGCACGACCGGCTGTGGCTCTTCAGACCATAGCAAGGTGCAGGTTGTGCTGCTTTGTGATGAGAGATGGTGGCAGGGCTGTCTCGGCACAGATGATGGACGACTCTCCAGTCAGATGAGCAGTGGTGGGGTGGGAGGAGATAGACAGATAAGCCGTTTTCAGGAAGGCTTACAATTTGCAGGCTAAGTTTGGGCTATCTGAAAGTGTTGGCTCTGCACAAGACTTGTTGCATCAGTGGAGTGTAGGTCAGGGAAAGCCAACCTCCTTGTTCTCAGGACTACTCTATTCCCTGGACTGTATGTTGTCCAGAGCTGGAACAACCTGACCTCATGCCTGTCCAGATTCTGTAGTTAATTTGGGTTTGTAGATGTGGATAGCATGTGATCAGATGATACAGGATTATTAATAGGGAATGGGAACTGGGGCTGATTCTTTCAATAATAATAATAAAATTATACCCTGCCCATCTGGCTGGGTTTCCCCAGCCACTCTGGGCGGCTCCCAACAGAATATTAAAATAGAATCAAACATTAAAAACTTTCCTAAACAAGTGGCAGGTTGGCAGTGAAACAGACGTAGACTCATTGCTTCTTTTTCCTGATGAGCAAAGCTGTGTGGTTTTCTTTCTAACAATGCAGTTCAAAATTTGGTAGCATTATTGGGACCTTATTAAGTTGCTTTGGGGGCCAGAGGCAGGCTGCCAGTTAGCTATTCCTGGTCTAGGTGATGAGAGGGTCACTAATACTGTTGATTTTAAAAAAAAATTGACTCTGTTCCAGAGCCCCCACTCCTTAAAATACGTATTGTATTCTTTGGGGTTTTTGTTTCCAGACTTCCTGGTACTGAGTCTTGAGCTCTCGGATGCATTGCAGTCACGTCTTTTCTTTATCTCCATGATCATCAGGCCTAAAAAGCATTGAAGAGAACCTGAGACCCCCTTTGTTTCAGCAACTGTGACTGTAAAGAAGCACTGGAATCAGCAAATGTCAGCAGCCCTAAGATAATAAATGTCCCCAGATTCACTTTGCCATCTTGATGTTGGAATGTGGCTGGCCTGAGAGCAAGCCCAGTAGACTTTCAATCCTAAAAGCCGCCGTTATGTTTTTAGGTGGGGAACTCTGCCTTTCTTCTTTCAGCCCTCCCATCTTCACTTTTCTGGGGCTCTTATGGCCTCTTTGGCTAAATGTTTGGGTTTCCGCAAGGCTGCCTCCACTCTGCATGGTGCCCAGTTCTGTGTCTGCCACCCAAATGGTTTTTGTAACGTGGTTATGAGCAGGGCTTTTGTGTGATGTTGCCCCTACCTAGCAGTAGCAGGCTTTGTTGCCGTGAGAGACCCCCAGAGCACTCAGTTAGCTGAGCGCAGCTCCTTGTTCACGGTGGGTGTGGCTGTTCGGAAAGAAATAGATTATATTTTGTGCTGAAAAATGACTCCTCTGGGCTGAAGCTGTCTTAATGATACGTTCTTTTCTCACCGAGTCAATAAAGATGAAGGGGACTATTCTGCAGGTGAAATTAGCTTATTGGAGAATGGAAAAGATCCAAGAGCTCTGCCTGCTTCTTGGTGAGGAAATGGATTGGTCTCTTTGCTAGACTCCTTACAGTCTGTGTAAAAAGTTTGCCCCCGGGTGCAGGGGATAATGTTTTAGCAGCTTGACTACCGGCACCCGTGCTAACTTGTGCTGCATGAAAACCATTTTGTTCACCATCTAGGGAATCCTCGCTGTCCTTCTAGTTTTCTGAAGAGTTGGTTAGGCTGCAGAAAAGGCATGAGGACACTGTGACCTTCCAGATGTTGTTAGTCTCTGATCAGCCCCAGATGGCATGGCTGATGGTCAGGGATGATTGGAGTTGTAGTCCAACAGCATCTGGAGGGCCCCATCTCTGCTTTAGAGTGAAGGTCCTGTGCAACTCAGGAGACAGCGGAAAAGGACTGTGTCCACCATCTTTGTCACTGTGTCTACTAGCAGTTTGATCCGACACCTGTCCCACAAAAACTTGAGCACAAATTGCCTTCAAGTGTAGAGCAGGCACCTTGCCCTGTGAATGCTCTCTTGGTTCTAGGGCTGGACAATATCTGGTTTTCAACACTGCAATATATCACCAGCTAAACATCACGGTATACTGATACAGCACTCATATATGTGTCTGAAATAAGGCAAGAGCTCTGGCTTTTTCCTGCATCGTGATTTTTGCATAGCGTGCGCACGCGCGCACACACATTATTATGAATATATTGTCAGGTCAAAAATTATGAAACTGATATCACGATATGGACTTCAAATCTATCAATATATCACCCAGCCCTACTTAGTTCCCGCCTAAGGTTGAGTCAGCAGACAGTGAAGACAAATGTGGGAGCAGGTGAAGTAAGAACCTCGTGCTGCATTCTGGGTAGAACAGGTTGCCCAAAATCCAGGGCACTGCATTTCAACCATGGCATAATCTCACTGGAGTAGAGACTGGCATTTGGCAAGGGTTCCCATTACCAGTACGATCCAGTGACTATGTGGTGCAAGGCCCACTTTATTTTAACCCCTTAGATGTGTGCGCTTGCTCTGGAATGAAGCAGATTGAAGTGCAGGCAGATGGAAGGTGCGGCATGAATGATCCGGCTGCCATGCCTGCGTTTTCATTTGGGGGGTGTTTGCTTCCATTGCCCTGTCTGAGGCTTCTGCGTGGCTCTCTGGCGACGTTCCTGCCCCTCCAGGCTCGTACATACCGTCTGCTTGGCTGGGGAGGGATCTGTTTTCAGTTCAAATCAGCAGAGGGGAGAAGAAAGAGGAGAGAGAAGGAGGGGCGGGGAAGGTGAGCGGAGCCTAATGCACCGGAGGTGCCTCGGAAATGAGAACCTTGGATGAATTCCTGGCCCTATTGATTGGTATACAGTTTATGCATCCTGACATTCATAATCTTGGTCTGCTTCTGATGGTCCAGATTAATGGGCCCAGGGGCTGTCCATCCGTCACTTCCCATTAATTACTAGAGAGGTGTTTTTCCAGTGATTTACCTGACAGTGGGCCATGATGAATACCCCTAAACGGAGTGGGCAGTGATTAATCTTGCGGCCACACCCTTCCCCAACTCTTCCTTTCCCCCACAACCACAGGACAGACCCCCGAGCCATCCGTCTCCATAAATGTGGCCTGATGCATATTTATAGGGGCCTGGGGCCTGGCAGATAGCAGCCTTGCTGTTTGTGCCAAAGCTTATGAAAAATAAATCTCTCTGGCAAGAGGGGGGCCGCAAGTACCTGGGGCCTCAGGGTGGCGGTTAGCCTTGAAGGCTGTGTGGTCTGGGGTTTGAGGAAAGGGTCAAGGGGGCTTGAGCGAGAGGAAGAGAACGTGGCCTAGCAGCCGTCAATAGGTCTGAGAGCCAGGATTCCTGGACTCCGCTCCTGGAAAGAAGTAGGCGCCGTTGGTGATTAGAGCAGCGATGCAGGGCTCGCGGAGGGCAGTATGGCCTAGTGGGCTCGGGGAGGGAGACTGTGTGCTGCACACTTGCTCCTGACCCTAGATCAGCTGAAATGGAAGCCCTACGAGCCAGGGTTTCCAAGTGCGTTTCACAGACCTGTTCCTAATTGGCTGCATGTGTGAACTTGGCCAGTCGTGTAGTTTTCCCACTTGCAGAATGCACGTGAGACCCTTTCCCAAAGTGGCATGAGGCTGAGTGCCTGTTTTCAGTGTGGCTTGTGCTATCTGCGAGTGTAGAAACTGCATTGTGCTCCCAAAGGAACATGTCGTCCTGGTAGGAGGAAAGCCTGTGCATTTTGGGTTTACATTTCTGAAACACTGAGCATGCGGGGTGCTGGTTGGTCTTTGATAGAGGCAGGGCTCCTAGGGATTCTGTCTCTACCTGCTCTGTCTAAGCAAGCACAGATGGGCCAGTGCATCACTGGCTCATCATTTTACTGATCCTGCGTTGGTAACATCAAGTGGTGTTCTAGTTGGTGAGCGGCAAGTGAGCAAAAATGTGGGGGTCCTTGCACTACATGTTAGGCTTATTTCTAGCACTTCTGGATGCTTCTGATCCTCTCTGTATATTTTGAAGCTTAGGGTTGGTAGCAGCTGGGCTGACTAAGGTCAAACCTAGACATTCACCTCCATAGGTACAAGAGCACTCCTTCCTCTTGCTAGTCCTAATATCCAGCTTTCTCCATAACTCATTTATCCCTTACTAGTGGCGCTGTGGGTAAAAGCCTCAGCGCCTAGGACTTGCCGATCGAAAGGTCGGCGGTTCGAATCCCCATGATGGGGTGCGCTCCCGTCGCTCGGTCCCAGTGCCTGCCAACCTAGCAGTTCGAAAGCACCCCCAGGTGCAAGTAGATAAATAGGGACCGCTTACTAGTGGGAAGGTAAACAGCGTTCTGTGTGCTGTGCTGGCTCGCCAGATGCAGCTTGTCACGCTGGCCACGTGACCCGGAAGTGTCTGCGGACAGCGCTGGCTCCTGGCTTTTAGAGTGAGATGAGCGCACAACCCTAGAGTCTGTCAAGACTGGCCCGTACGGGCAGGGGTACCTTTACCTTTACCTTTTAGCGTAACTCATCTATCCTGCAGTCGTTAGACCCCTCATGCACATGTAAGATGGGCTTGGCGTGGCAGCAGTCACTCCCATAAGCCTCAAAGTCTGATGGGCTTCTCTTATCTGAAGTAAGAGAAGAGATGGGGCATGAATCTCCTTAGTTGTTGCTTGAGTGTGTCTATTGAGGTGGGGGTTTGGGTGTCACCGTACATTAAACGGGGCAGGATCAGCATATAGGCTTCACAGGAAGGTGTGTGGAGGTGACTAGATAGTGTCAGTAGGAAGGGGAAGATAGCACAAAGCCGATCTCGTTGCAGACATGTGATATGTTCACGGCAACATCTTTTGCTGCTGCTTTATTAATGTGTGGACCTTAATTTAATACAGCACACGCTATATATTTTCAGAAGTTTAGCTAACAGGAGATACAACGTGTTTAGCATATTCTGTAGATCTCTGGTTTGCAGAAGCTTAAATCTGTCCCTTAGGTGCCTGGCGGTTTAGGATTTATATGCTGCACTTATGGCATATCCATGGGAATGCAATTGCAAGGAGGAGATGGCACACCACAGCCCCCTCCCCTTGCCATTAGGGGCGGGGGAAGAGTGTACAAAGCAACACTCTGGCCTTCTTATCTAAGCACTGGAGACTTTGATGAGTGTCTGTATCATTTCCGCCTGGAGGCAGCAAGATTGGGACTTAGCGGGGGTTTGGTGTTGTTTTGCATTAGGAAGCAGGACGGGCTGCTTCCTGGATCAGCTGAAAGCCTAGGTTCCTGTCCAGATGGATGCAACCAAATGGGTCATCACAGACTCTTTAAATTTCACCCAAATCTCTGGGTGTTCAAAGTTTGCACGCAACCTTGGTGGCTTGGACTCCTCATGTTGCTATTTATTTCCCCCTAACAGTTCTGGATCCAGAATTTGGGAGATCTTTGGGCAAGACTACTTGGCCAGACTATCTGTCCACCTACCCCAGCAACTGTCTGCACTGAGTGATAATAGCTCTCCAGGGTCTCAGACAGAGGTCTTTCTCACCATCTGCTGCCTTATCCTTTTTTAAAAGGATGCCAGGGATGGGACTTGATATCTTCTGCATGTAATGCATGTGCTCTGCCACTGAGCATTGGTTTCTCAGGCATGGCTTCGCCTAGATTTAACACAGGACCTCTCATTCCCTGAGCAAGAACAATACCTCTAGATTTTACCTACCTTTTACCTACCTTTAATATCTCTAGATCAGAGGGAGGCAACATGGTGCCCTCCAGGTGTTGATGGACTAGCCAGCTGGCCAGTGATCAAGGATGATGGGAATTGTAGTCCAGTAACATACGCGGAGCATCATAGTGGGTACCTCTGCTAGAGACCTCTGCTCGCTGGATTCTTTCACACGGCTTCTGTACTTTCTGGTGCTCTGTGCAAAATAAGAATGGCCACGTTCTTAGGCAATGGGCATTTTGCATTTCTTGGGATCGCAGCAAAAATATTACCTTGTCACCCTCTGGGGCTAACCTTGCTTCTGAACAGTAATTGCTCAGAAATGCGTCCTACCTTACTAATTAGATAAGAACAGCCTTTCCCTCTGTGTGTTAATCTGTCTTGCCAGCTAATGCCCAGTTTATTAAAAGTGAGATGAAGTTAGTATCTGGACTTCACCTTATTAGGGGACCTAGCTGTGGATTTGGCTTGTTAATTTGAGGGGAGACGTATGGAAGAGATGGCTTGCCTTGACTAATCTTGATAGTGGATCTCCACCCCCACCCAAAAGATAGAGAAGGCCATTGTCAATTCTGTGGGGCATGGATTAGGAAGTCTGAGTGTAAAAGAAAGGCCTGGAGCAGGAGTTCCGTGGATCATCCGTGGTCTATGAACTCCATTCAGGTGGACCATGGTGTGTCTGTGGCTTTTGGATTGAATACAGGAAATGGCACATCCTCAAATTAAATATGTTGATTTTAAGTGTATTTTAATTATCTTTTATTCCTTATATTGTATTTTATTATAGTGCAGTTTTAATTCTGTGGAATTAAAATTGTAATACCATAAAATGCAATGCCGTAGAAATAAAAGAAGCAATTAAAGGCATACTTAAAAAGCAGACAGCAACTAGCACATCAACTGCTATGACAGGCCAAAAAAACAAACAAACAAACCCATTAAGTGGTTCTGCAAGACCCTCAGCAGTTTTCAAGTGGTCCATGGGGGGATGGATGGTTTGGGAACCATTGGTCCGTCCGACCCCCATCCCTACCCTGCCCCAGCTGAGAGACTGGAAGGTAGCTGTTGCAAGTGTAGGCTAAAACTACATTATTATTATTTTGACTTGTTTTGCTTGTTCAGTCCTGTACTTAACACTGTCCAGTAAACATGGATAAGTTGGATGTGGAAACAATCAAATTGAGAGGAGGGCTCTGGCATTTTAAAGGCAGCAATCCATTTTCTGACTTTCATGCACTTTGAAGTGCTCTGAGTCAACGACAAGCACTGCTGTGGTTCTCTGTGCCGGATTGAGGCAAAGCCGATAAAA
Organism: Podarcis tiliguerta; assembly: GCF_965153285.1. Lineage (NCBI taxonomy): Eukaryota > Metazoa > Chordata > Lepidosauria > Squamata > Lacertidae > Podarcis > Podarcis tiliguerta. The sequence goes on along the minus strand of NC_139538.1, from coordinate 41,120,704 downwards.
GCCTTAGAGCAGCTTGGTTAGGGCTTGAAGAATCTGGGGTCAGGATGCTGATGTGCAGGTGGGAGCTTGCTTCTACCAGTTTCTTGGAAATAGCAAGGTAGCTGTAGGTCCAGCATATGAAAAAGCCATGTGACATTAGCTCTCTCCCACATCCAGAGCAAAGTCACAGTGACTTCCTTGGACATGGTTGCCCTGCTTTCTAGAGAGCTGTTTCTGAAAGTGTTTAGGGGGAGAGTGGAAGCCACAAAGAGGGCTGGGTACCATTAAATCCTAGTGCAAGGCACATAAGAGATGCATGGGTAGTTCCTCGATCCAAAAGAATAATCAAAATACAGAGTAATAGAGGGTATATAGAGCTTTTTTGGCAGAATGTTTGATTCCAGGTGTAGCTCTGTTTAAGGAAACAACAAATCAATAGAGCCGCCTCGGTTTTAGAAGTGCCACACCGTTATGAAATTACTGGTGCTTGGAGCATGTTTTTAGTCCTCATGGTTGCAAAGAGAAGTTTGGAAACACGTTGGCAAGGATTGTAGAGGGGAGAGGCTACACAAGGTTGTCAAATGTCAGTGGATAGTATTTCAGCTCCCCCTTCCTGCTCTATAACTGGCTACATCAGTGGTTCTCAATGAGTGCTGCAGGAGAGGATGGCAAGGGTCGTGGGGAAACCCAAGGACAATCAAAGAAACATTTAAACATTTCAATTTTACATAGGATAGTACAAGTATAATATCGAAATATATTTTTTTATTTGAAGAATATAGATAGATATCTTTTCCAAATGAGAGCAGGAGCCTCAAGTGACATTCCTAGTTGTGTTTTCCAGTGTATTTCTTACTTTCAAAAAATTGGCATGGCACGAGCAAATTTTTGTTATTAAAGTGTGAACCAGAGAAAAATTTTTGAGACCTTCTGGGCTGCATCCCAGTTCCCAACTTCTGTCTTTGTGCCTTCCTGCCTCACATGCCTCTACCCTAGCCAATGCCTGTACCATTTTTCTTTTAAGTTGAAAGAGATCTGGTACAATCACTGAGAATTTGAATCATGAAAGCAAAATGAAGTAAGACAAAACAGCTGTACCCTGTGCTTAGAATGTAGCCATGGTTATGAGGCTATTGTAACTGTGCATAACGGCATGCATAAATCCACCCATCCTTTGGCCAGGAAAGGAGTTACTGATCTAGTTCCACCTCTGCCTTCCCTTGGCTGTAGACTATTTCTGCTCTGTAAGAGGCAGCAGGTGGGACATAGATTGTGCTGCTGTTTCCAGGTTATCCTCCCCTCCCTGCTTCCCCAAACACCTACGTGGGGCTACATTGCTCTGCTGCTCACTCGACTGATTTCTTTCCTCTCTTACAGATCTTGGCAGCACTATGCAGCCAGCTATGGAGAAGACTCGGATACGGCCCAAGAAGCCAGACAAGGCCCTGTACGTCCCCAGAGCTCTACGCGAGACGGCCGGCTCAAAAACCAGCACCTCATTAGCCACCAGACATGGGAGTGAGGGGAGCCTCTCCTGCTCCTCAGGGAAGGAGATCACCAAAGGATGTGAGGGAAGGCCGAGTCCCAGAGCTGGGAGAGGCCTGTTTCACGAGGACCGGGATGGAGTGGATGCGCCCAGAGAACCAAGAGGAACCTCGTCCCAAGGCGGGAGCTATAGCAATGCCTTCTGCACAAGGCCAAAGGCTCGGAAAGCATCCCAGCAGAAGGCTGAGTCACACAGACTGCCCGCTTCCTCCAGCTCCCTAGCCACAACTCCCTCTGCACTGCCCAACCATCACGCAGAGTCCTGCACTGACCTCTCTCATACTAATCTATTGTGGAGGATGGCCGAGCTCCAGCTCCAGCCAAGGCGTAACGAGGTAGACTGCTCTTGGGAGCAGCAGCACGTGTGTCCGTCAGCAGAGCAGGACGCTTTCTCTTTGCAAAGGACTCCCCGCACTGGCGTGAGCAAGCAGGCAGGAACACTCCTCACAGACCAGGTAGGGCTGAGTGAAGGGAGTGTGCAGACATCCAGCAGCGAGAGGCTCTCGGATGAGGGAGAGGTGGGTGACGGTGGCCTGTTGGCCAGCAGGGAAAGCACAATGGCACCCGCGAGCCAAGGTGACTCAGAACCAGCTGGAGTAAGTGAGGGCGATGTGTCTGGAAGTTTAGCTGAGGGGGTTCCAGGTGGCCCAGGGGCACATGAGGATTGCCTCTCGGCATGTGCAGGTGAGGGCGTGCCTGATCCAACAGATGCAGGCAAGGGAAACACGTTGGTTTGCCCTGAGACAGTTGAGCCTGGTGGATGTGAAGGCACCGATAAGAGCAACTCCAATCCGACAGAGATGAGTGATGGTAGCATGTTGGACTATACGGCCAATAAAGTTCCAGATCAGACAGAACCAAAGGAAGGCAGTGGCATCAAAGACGCAAACGGGAGCGTCACTGCTCAGGCAGAAGCCAACGAGCAGAGCACACTAGAGCATGGCGAGGAGAATGAGAGTAGTGTGCCCAGTCATGCAGTTGAACACATGTCTGATCAGATTGGAGTGAGCTTTGATAACGGGCCTGGAAACAGGGATGAGAGCCCTTTAATTGAGGCAGGTGGTTCAGGGGTGGCTGCAGGCTGTAACTCTTCAGATAGTGACTGTGGGGCAAGGGATTGTCACCCCAGTTGTGTCTTGGAGGATGAAGTGGGGCAAGGGTGTGGCAGGGAACACGAGGAGGGAGGCAGCATTTCCCATCACACCTGTCGGTGCAAAGGCGATGTCTCTGGGGCCGAGGCTGCACCGGCAACAGGAGAAGCGACTTTGGGCATGGGAGAGCAAAGTGCTGATGGAAGGGAGGCTGCTGGCCAGTCACTGGGACGTGCCTCAAAGAAGGCGGCGTGCAGCGCAGAGAGAGTCATGGAGGGAGCAGGCGCTCTCTCGGGGGACGCCTCAGTGCAAAAGCCAAGCCATGGGGATGTGGGCACGAGGTGGTGGCATCCGTCTGAAGCCAAGGCAGGCAAAGAAGCTGGATGGAGCGAGGAGCCTGCTGGAACCAGCATTGACCCGGCAACCGGCAATGAGGATGACGGCGTGGCAGATGAGAGCTGGGATGCTCTGTTTAATGACGATGGTGACTGCCTGGATCCGCATTTACTGGCGGGGGTGAGTACTCTCTGTGGACTTTTCCTGGATCTGGGTGTCATGAGACATGGTGGCGGGAGATAGTTGCATGTTGGGGAGCACGTGACGCAGCTGGTTTATGGAGAATGCATTTTTAGTTTTGAAGTCCTGCATGGCTGGCTGAGCTGGTGTGTCTGCAATGCCTTTAAACTGCAGATGTGCTTTATTTCTCGCCTTCTCTTTCTCTTTCAATCTCAATATTTATCCAATGCCCTTTCCCAGAAGGTCATACCATAAGCAAGAGATTTAAAATTTTCTGTTGGAAAATCCAAACCTCTATTCTTGGAGTAAACTGATTTTTACACACACACACACCCCAGTTTAAATCTGTAGGTGGTCCTGATTTCAGTTTTTAGATTCCATTTATTGAAACATTTCCATTCTTTTGGAGGGAGAGGAGAGAGAAGCCACATTGGGTCTCTGTATGTACAGGGACTGGAACCTGGTGATCAGCAGAGACAGAGAGCCCGAGTTCTACTCTGTTTTTTGAGCATTTAGTACAGATTGCCTGCACACTTTGAAGCTTTTCACCAGAGGCATGGGAGCTACTAAGTTGCTTCTTTATGAAGTCATGATGAGAGTTAGAGGGTGTGGAGAAAGCTTTTGCAAAGTTAACGCATGATGATGACACTTTCTGGGTTGAGCCGATTTCTGTCGCCTTCAATAATTGTGGGGAGATGGTCACATGTATTCTGTCATGAGGCTAGAGGAGGACTCAAAAGAAACACCACGAATGGCCTAGTAGTCCGTGGAGGTCTCCAACAGAAGTGGTGCTTGAGAAATCATTAAACAAGAGGAGCACAACAATTGGCTTGAGAACTCTCCAACACCTTGAACTCCGCAACGCTTGCCAAACTCTCTTGGCTGACTGGATATAATAAAATGCGTAAAATAAGGCAGGCGGAAGTTCCTCTGCACGATGGCTCCGTTGCTACGAAGCAGAGCCTTCATGATGACCACGAGGCGTGCAGAGACATACCGTGAAGTTTCATGGAAATGGCAGGTTTTTAATTGGCTCTGGCTTGTTAGCATATCGCCCTGCAAGAATAGCGCGAAATGTGTTGCGATGAGTAGCTCAGCACGGGGAGCGTGCAGCCTTGCCTTCCGTTTATGAGGAAAGCACTGTGTCGGCTGGATGGCTGAGAGCCCCTTATTAAAGCTTAAATCAATACCATAAACCCTGTACTTTTGGAGTGACACAATAGTACCTAAAGTAACAAAGTGTCCTAATATTGCTGCGATGTGCATTCAGGCCTGCTTAGGAGCCGGGGGTTGATCTGAATGGATTCGGCTTGCTAATAGCTCCGGCGAACCATTGAAATTAACTAAGCAGGCTCATTACCAAGGGTTAGCTCATAAACCATCCTAAACTCCTGGTAATGGAAGCTGTTAAAACTCCATGGGGGCAGCTTTTACAGGAAGTAGCTTTGGGTTCACTGCTGCTTATTCCAGTCAGTTAACGGCAAGGAAATTAAATCTCCCTTTCTGGCAGGTGACCGGCCAGTTGAAAGTGAGGCCGGATCATGCAATCGTTGCACAGGCTACCCATTGCGCCTCTGTGCAGAAGTGCTAGCACACCAAGCAGAACTTGTCTTCATAGGTGTTGAAGGCGTAGCAAGAACAGAATTGCCTCCAAACCGATTTTGCTGCCCATGTGTGGCTCAATCTCTGTATGGTGCTGGTCTTGCATATCAAGGCGCATAGACAACCTCCACGACTCCCAGGCTCATATAAACAAATCCAGCTGCAAAGGAAAATTTGCAGGGTTTACTGGATGTTCACATGTTTCTGCAGCTACGATGCTCAGGATACTGCTGGGTGGAAATGGTTGTGTCCTGAAAGACACAAGGAAAGCGGGTGTGGTGAGGAAGGAATCTAGATGATCTACTTTAGGTCTGCTTTCCTTCTTCCGTAAGGCTGGATCTGCTGCATTGGTGTCGCCAGAGGGAGAGCAGTAGGGCAATAGCATGGCTGGGCTTGGACAGAAGTGGAGGGGCAACCAGCGGACGAGTCCTGTGGCCAGATTGCTTCTCTGTGCTCTCGCCTCCGATCCCAAAGGCCTGACCGCATGGATGCGTGCCTAGTTGTGGGCATGACCTATTTGTAGCATTGTGAATTCTGCATTATGAAATCGCTTTGCTTTGTTTAAACAAACTCTGCGCCTGCTTTCATCAGAGAGCTGATACCAGTAAACTGCCTGCATTAGAAAGCACTAATTTTAGAAAAGTCAGGGATAATTTCCTTTCAATTATCTCACAAGTAACCACTTGGAGGAAGGTGCAGACTGCAGAGTTGAAAGAATGAAGGTGAGGTCTCGGGAGTCGATACTCTGGGAAAAGGCTCAGTGTTGCATTAGGGCAGGCTAAGGGAAAGTCTAAGGGGATGACTTAGGCTCTTTGGGGCAGGGTGAGGGGGTCTTAATGTGGTTTACATATTTCTTAAACACAATTGCAGCTGCATCTTTTGTAACAGTGCCACGCTCGGAGAACCCCAGGATTTCCATTTGCCACAGTGAGGAATGAACTTGAGCAGTTGGCTTTTAGCCATTTTTTAAAAAAAATGGAGACACAATTTTGTTTTGTACTTGCGAGCAAAAAAAACCAAACGTAGATGGTGTGGGGATGCAGAATATCATGTAATAATTGTGGAGGCCTTGATTTCCCCCGCCTGATGTCCTTCAGATGCTTAGAACTACAACTCCTTTAAGCCTCAGCCAGAGCAAGCATACTGGCTGCTGGAAGCTGTAGTTCAAAACCTTGTGGAGCGCCAGGCCGTGTCCATACTGCAGTTCGTTTCAGCAGTCTCTTTTCACTGTACCAGAACAAACCTTTGACTCTCCCCCCCCCTTTGTAAACCGTTTCGAGGGTCTTCTTACAATCAAGCAATACTGTATGTGCATTTTGTTAAATAAAATATAAATAAATGTGTGGGTTCACTGAGAGCTGGGCTACTACCCAGAATGGATATGCTCTACCTTCGCAGTCAGAGGCAATAAAGCTTCAGAATAAACTGCAGGAGGGGAGAGTGTTCTTGGGTTTCCCATGGGCATCTGGTTGGGCACTGTGAGAAGAGGATGCTGGACTAGATGGCCCATTGGCCTGATCCAGGAGGCTCTTTTTATGTTCTTAAGTGTATTCATTTCCCTCCTAGAATTGTAGTTTGGGCTTTTCATATTTATCTTAATGAACACCGGGCTTGTCATATTTATCTTAATGAGCACTGAGCTATGTGTGATTGCACAAATATGCCCACATATATTTTCACCCAATCCATTTATCAGCTTTGATTCCTCCCGGCCCTAAAAAGCTGAGAACCTTGTGAAATAGCTGGACTCTCTAGAATCACATAGTTCCGACACGAGATTTACTGTCTGCTAAGAAAAATGAGTTGATATAGCTGAAGAATGCCCTGGCAAATGGGCACAGTGCTGGAAATTCACCTTGAGGAAGAAAAGAGTTCTGATAATGAAAGAGAGAAGGCGGGACGATGGCTGGGACAAGGGACAGCATGAGACTTTTGTCGAGACCAATTACACAAAAGCTTGTATCGCTTTAATGAGGTACAAGATTGTGTGTGGATAAGACAGGACTTGGGTTGCCTACAGTGACAGATTCTGGGATGTGGTGTGAGCTGTGCTCCTCCTCGTGCGAATATCAGCAGCAGAATTTGTGAGTGATGCCGGCCAATATCTCTAATGGAGGGCCCATTCACATTAGCAATTTCTCCTGAGCATTTAATGATATTTACTTTGGGACATGCCCCTGCTTTGGGTCAACTTGCATCTGTCCTGCAGTAAATTGTTCCCTGGAGTGTTTTTAAAATACTACAGGAAGATCCTGTCCTTGGTGAAAATGCTTCTCCTTTAAACTATGAATGTCCCCAGAGTCCGGGTATCAGAAGATCTCCGGGTGCTGGAGAAATGTGGCAGTGAAAATTCACAGGCAAGATTCCTGCAAAGCTCAGAGTCTGGCTTCCTTTCTGCAGCTCCAGCCTAGTGACGGTGCTGATGCAGATATGCACATATCTATATCCTCCTGCTTGTGTTTTAAGAAAAGAAGAATATGGTGAGATAAAAATGGAAGGAGGGGGAAAACAGCTCGTGACTAAATAAAGCTGTTCCTCTGCTATTGCTTTCCCTGGTGAAAAACTTACTTTAGTTTCTCGTACCAAGGTCAGTATAACTCATTTCGTTGCATAGGAGGAGTGTTGCGCTGAGATTCGGGTGTGTGAAAGTGGGATTTAAAATGAGAGCGATCAGATCATGGCATACACAAAAGAGGGTGCTTTGCATGAGTTGATGTTATGGCTTGTGTGTCGGTGCTGAGCTGCAGGTGAGATGTGTTTGCTTAATTCTCTGTGTGTAAGAGTGGAGTTGGGAGTAAATGCTTCTGTGCAGGCTTGCCTGGGGATCAGGGTAAGGGCTTATGTTCAGGCCCTGTGCAGATGTTTGAGAGTTGCCTTCTTCTGGCACAGCCCTTGGGCATTTCCTCACTACCTAGAAACCACTGCTGCTGGTTCCTGTTTGGGAATCTGCGAAGCCTTTTTGGAACACCCTGTTTTCAATGACTGGGGGGGGGGGTCTTGCTCTGGGGCTGGGCCTTTGGTCCTCATGGCCCTGGAGTCTAGAGTGGATTCTTTCATTTTCATTTCACAAAGTTGGAAGGGACCACCAAAAGGCTATTCGATCCATCCCTCCTGTTTCTTTTGATCCAGTCCAACCTGTCTCCCTTCACTCAGAAGAAGAAGAAGAAGAAAAAGAAGAAAATATGATCCTTCCCAAATCAGAACAAAAACTTTAACATGCAATGGAAAATGTGAAAATAATTCATTCTGTCGTTTTGAAGGCCATTACTTGTCTAGTTTGGGTGCCCAGCACTGACCAGCAACCCAGCTGTCCTTGCAGGCTGCACACCCGAAAGGCCAATGCATGTGCCGTGTGATGCGCTTTTTTCAGTCATCCGTGGAAAATATGGAATAGCTGGTAATACAGTGTTTCTGGGAGGATTACTTTTGGCTAAACTGGCCAATTCTGTTGGAGAGATTGTAACTAGGCAGCCCTGTCTGCAAAAGGGAGGAGTGTGCTAGAGCAGGCTGCCACGGGCACACATTTCTGCCTCTTGCCTTACACGCTTTTATCTCTATAAGGCTCCTCCGGCCTCTGCCACTGTGCTTCACTCTCCCCCCGCCGCATGTTGACTGTCTTCTCCGTCTCAAAAGCTGAGCGAGCGAGCGAGAGTCAGCGCAGCAGCGTGGATAAATCTTTGGAGAGCGTTGAGCCGTGGCAGACAGTCTTCATTTCCTGTGTCCTCTTGCTCCTTGCTGCCTGTGCATCCGCCGGCAGAAGCTTTCCCAGCACAGGACAACATCTGAACATTAGCGATCTCTGGGAAGGAGACTGCGAGCAGGAGGCTGGGACTGTGTTAATGCGGCACGAGGGCGCACGGTTCCTGTAAGCAACCCAAGACAGGAAGCCCATTAATGGGCTCGCTTTTTCCTGCGCGAACCATTGCAAGCATATTTGTAAGAATGCGGTGCCATGTTCCCCGCTGCGCTGCCCCGAAACATGTGTGTGCTTTGTCGCTGCAGAGCAGGCTCACATCCGTCAAGCCTAAAGTGTGCAGAGATAAGCAGGCTTTGTGGGCAGGTTTGTACATGTTGCGCATTGTGCATGGATTGTCACCACCCTTGCCAGGCAGGCAGCTCCTGGTCCTCAGTGTGCCTTCTGCTGCACCCAGTGGTTTGTGAAGGTCAGGGGTGCTCATGCAGTTGCTCTCCATCATCTCTGAAGATCTGCCATGCCACTTAATGTTATGAGAGGCTGCTCCCTCAAGCATTTCTTGGCCAGCTCCCGCTGCGACCGAGTGTAGTTCGCTTAGGTTCCTTAACGATCAAGTTAATAGCTTGGATCCTGTTAAATCCACCGAGGCACTCACTCCATCCTGTCCCTCTTGCTGCAGATCCACCTCTTCCTCCCTGATTCGCCGGCTCGTTCTTCCGTGCTCCACCCACCCACAAATTCACTTTCCCGAAGAAATTATCTGAATTGCTGTCTTTTATTGACCGAAGTAGCTGGAATTTATAGACTTTCCCTGTACAGCCGTGGCTTCTGTTGGTACAGGTACTTGGGGAAGCAGACAGAGTCTGGCTGAATTATAGACTCCCTTGCCCACAGGATGCGTGCGGAGCTGTGCCGCTTAGGGACCTAGCACAAGTGCGTTTCCCTAGGAAAGCTGCATCCAGCTTTCAGTCTCCCAGCAGCTATGATGGTTGACTTTGGGGGTAAAGGTTTGCCAAGGCACACGTATGGAGGGGAGCTGAGTGGTCAGGCTAAGCAATTCAGTGAAGGGTCGTTGTTCATTAGGCCATGATGTTGCAGACCTGGAGACATGAGATCTGCCAGCATTTCGCAGTTGTTCCCAGAGGCCTGAGTCTCTTCCCTCCCCGCTTTTGCAGGGGAAGGAACCGTGTTTGCATTTTGGCTTTTGGTTCTTGCAAATCCTCCAAGGTGGTTTACAGCTGTTAAAATCTCGCTGCAGTTAAAACTAGCAAGTATTTAAAAAGCCAAAATAAAACATCCAGAATAGGATATACACTAAAATCCAGATGAAATAAAACCTTCTTAACTGCTCATCTAAAAGACAATGTCCTCCACCATTGGAACTGCTTGTAAATAAAGAAGTTGACCCTGAGTTTGCTTATTTTCTCATCCCTCCCAATCCATTTCCCTTTTGTGATGTGTCTTGAGTGCAGAGAAATCTTTGCTTAGTGACTTATAAGCTGTTCAGGGAGCTTTTTATAGCCAAAGAATGGGATGAAAATAAAAGCTCTAAATAAATAAATGCACATATGTTGTCAGTGGAATACAGAACAGGGCCTCGGAAGATGACTACAACTGATGGGCAAGTTCATGCGAGGGGAGGCAGGCCTTCATATATCCTGGCCCAAAGCCATTTAGGGCTTTATTGATAATAACCAACTCCTTGAATTGGGTCTGAAAATGAATTGAAAGCCGCTGCAATTTAAACAAGGCCAGTGTAATATGGCCAGAAAAGCAGACACCAGACATTATTCTGGCTTCAGCATTTTGCACCAGCTGTGGTTTCTGAAAAGTTTTCAAGGGCAACCTCACATCTAGAGTGTGTTAGTAATCACAGCGTAATTTGTTTCCCTTAGGAACAGTGTGAGATCAGCCTGCTTCATTCTCCCGCTCTCTTCTTTGATTTTGGGGTGCAGGTGTGCACAGCATCTCGGGAGCCGGGTCCCAGCACACCTGTCTCCTCCCTGAACCTGTCTTAAAAAGAATAAAAAATCTCTGGCTGCTGTCTATCATTATTCTCAACTGTTCCGCAATTCATATATTTTTCTGGCCCAGAGTTTACTGGGGCAATAGCTACCGCAAGTAAAACATGGGCCCAGGTCTTCTCCCACCTGTGTCTGAACCCAATCACCCCTTTTATTTCTGTCTCACACTTCTTCTAGCTTCACCTGCTTAGCCAAGGGGAGAGGGGGCTGCCGCGCCTGCTCTGTAAGCTGGGGTTTTCAGCTTCCTTGGTTTGGGTGCCACCAACGCCCTTTCACGGAGCAGGGAGGAAGATGTCTGCTGGGGAGCTGGGCACCCACTCAAGCTTCCTCCCCTGAAAAGAACGAGGGAGCCTGGCGAAACGGTTAATGGGGAAAGTATGCAAGCAGCAGGAGGCACCTGATCAATAACTCCCAATCTCCCGTGGGCCATCAATCCTTCTCCGCAACACGAGCCCACGGCTTCATCAATCAGCCAGCGCACCCGCTCCAGGGCTGCCAGAAGGGCTCAGGGGCTGAGATGCACCACGGCGCTCAGCAGTCAGAGGCAGCGCCTGGCTGTCGTTTCAAAGGTGGTGTGTGGGGGATCAGGATGAGCTCCCTGAAATGGCATTGGGGTGGCAGTCCACCGGTGGCCTGGGCTGCTTTGGGGGAAGGGGCAAGAGGCCGAGGCTGAGGGCTGCAGCAGCTCACCACCCCTCACTGCTTTCCTCTCTCCTCCCTCCAGCTTTCTCCCCACAGACCACACCCTGCGGGGCTACAGGAACCACGCTTTGACTACTACAACTACACCCCAGCTGACTTGGACTTGAGTGACTCTGAGATGCCACACGTCATTGAGATCTACGACTTCCCAGCGGAGTTTCGCACCGAGGACCTGCTGCGCGTCTTCTGCATCTACCAGTGAGCCATTTGTCCCCGTTGTGTTGGACTAGAGGGCCCTTGTGGCTCCTTCCAACTCGGCGATTCTATGTCGCATGTCACACCTTCCCCTTGGGTGTGGATCACACCCTACAGGCAGGGCTGGGGGTGATGGCTCTCTTCACCTGGAGCTTTCCCTTCTATGGCCTCCTGACTTCTGTGAGTCCTTAGACCTGGATCCAGATGTGCCCCCTGGCTCAGAGATGCAAAGGCCAGTCTTGTTCCAAAGATGCCCAGGCATGCTCTGGCATCACTACCCACCAGGCATCCTTCCAACCCTCCTTAGCCCTGCACCCTCTCTTGAGCTCCTCCCAGGACTGCACACAATTGCTTTTTTCTTCCTCTGTACACCCTCCCACCAGCACCCCCACAAGAACCCTGACGTCCCCATATTTCTCTTTTCTGCTCTCCAGGAAGAAAGGCTTTGACATTAAATGGGTGGATGACAGACACGCCCTGGGGATCTTCTCCAGCCCCATCACAGGTGAGGCTTGCTTTTCAGCAGGGCTTGACTGGGCAACAGGAAGCGACTGTCTTGGTACCTTGTGGGGATGGCCTGTCTAATGTATTCACTGGGAAGGGAGTCTTCTTCCCCGTATGATACCTGCTTCTCTTCTCGCAGCCCGAGATGCTCTCAGCACCAAGCACCTGATGGTGAAAACCCGTCCGCTGTCCCAGGCCACGCGAGCTGCAAAGACCAAGGCCCGAGCCTTTTCTGGTGAGTCCAGAAGAAAGAGATGCCTGGGATGCTGAGCATCTTCCAGCCCGTAGCTCATAGCTGCACTATGTATTCTTACCTTGCAGAGATTATCCCGCATCATTGTAGGTAGCCATAGTTGTAGGGCTTCAACAGCCCCACCCACTCACCTGGACCCTCCATCTCTGCTCCTCTCAGGTGCAGATGAGCACGGGTTCTTCAGCACAACTGCTTATGAAACCTGGTCTGCTGGAAGTCTGTCTCTCTCTTACATGAACATTGGGCTTCCCAAATCCTACAACCACCTTTCCAGGGAAGCAGCTGCAGTTTAAACCAGTGGAAGTTCTCCTGCTAGCACCAAACAGGGCTTGTTAACTGTAACAGTGGAATCAATAAGAATGGGTTGCCCCCCTTCGGGTTCCTGCCGGCTGCCCTAGTCCCTGAGCCCCCTTGCATCTCATTGGGGCTGAGAATAACAGGAAGTCTGGTTGGCTTCCTAGGGCAACGCCAGGCAACACCCAGGGAATTGAAAGGTGCATTAAGAAAAAGTAACAAAATTAATATTGAAAGTAGAATCTGCAACGCGGTTTACAAAAAAAATACAGAAAATTAAACAAACATTAAAATCATCAATAGAAGATAACATTAGAAGCAGATATTTAAAACAATTCGAAACGTTCCGGTGTCACATGGCCTGTTTGCAATGCAGCTTTGTGGGTGTGTGACACACAGGAGAGAAGAGTCAGGCAGGCAACAGTGCAGCCCAGCATACCCCATCCAGCCAGTGTTTCCCACACACACACTGTCACCCCATTGCTCCCACGTGTCTCTTGCCCATAGCAGATCCCTTTGACAGCTGCTTGCACTCCCGTTTTCCTAACCATTAGAGGTGCTCTCAGCCTCCTCTGCTATCCTCCTTTGTATGTGATAGAGGGCAGCACCCAGGCTCTTCCCTGCCTTATCTCTTTTCCTTTAATATGTGCTTTTGGAAAAGGACTCATCTGCTGGTGTAGTGCCTAAATACTCTCATCTTCCAGCAATGGGAGTCCTGACTCTGAGCACTGAGACTGTTCTCCTCCCTCTGCCAATTCCTCTAGAATTCCTGCAGCCAGCCAAAGAGCGCCCCGAGACCTCAGCCGCTCTGGCCAGGAGACTGGTGACAGGCGCCCTGGGCGTGCGGAGCAACCAAAGCAAGGCCGAGCGGGAAGCTGAACGCAGGCAGCTGCAAGCAGCCCGAGGTAAGCCTAAGGGTGCGGGGAAAGACGTGAACGCTGTTGTGTTGTAGAGGCAGGAAGTGTGTTGGAGACAGAGGTGGCCCAGGCTGCGGTGCTGCGGAGTGCAGGCGAGGGATGCTGGGGGATTTCTTGATGTCTCCGCCTCAGGCCTCCCTGCTCTCACTCACTACCCACGTCCCGGGAGTCTCTGGGGAGTCTGGCTCTCTGCTTCCAGGCGGGGTTGCAAGTAAGCTACACCAACCACGTGCTCGCTCACTCTCCTTGCTGTCACACAGACAGCTCTGCCTGCCTGAGGACCTGAGGGAGTCTGTTAGGCAGCCAATGTGTAGGTCACGGAAACATGCAGGGATACAGGAGAGGGGATCACCCTTGGTGTCAGGTTGCATTCTGGGAAAGGGTTCCCTCTTAGCCCTCCCCTCTCCTTCCACTTTCTGCTGCTAAGGCAGAATGGTGTTAAGGGAAGCATCCTCTGCACAACAAAGGGGGAACCAGGTGGCCTGGCTGGGGAAAGGGGTTGTTTCCCCCATTCCCCACCACTACCAGCTTTTTCCAGGGCACAGGAGACCCATGATCAGATGAGCTGCCACCTCAGCCACGCTGCTGTCCTGGGCTTATTGTATCCATTAAGGGCCTTGTCCCTTCCCAGTGTGATGGCATCTGGCTCTCCGCCTGCCCTTCAGCTGCACCAGCTAGATAACAGCGGTGGAGCGTGCCCGCCTGGCTGGGGAGTGCGCAGCTTTGCCATACTTGTTTGGAAACTGTAATGAGATCAGTGAGGTCCTTTCAGATTCCCCACGTGTCTGTTATTTCCTGTGAGGACTGGGAGGGCTCTGTTGGGTAGCAGGAGCCAGCCACTGCAGAGCAGCTTGTAGGAGCCTGAGGATGCTATTCTCCTGTCCTACAGCTGTCAATCGCAGCTTCAGCATCCTTTGTTAAGAAAGGAGTAGTTAGGGATTACCTTGTCTCTCCAGGTACCAGCTCCCAATGTCCTAGTCCTCTGGGCTGGGATATTTTGACATCTCCAGTCTTCATGGGAATCCACAAAGCTCCCACTCTCCCCAGTGGTTGCCCAGACTAAAATTCACACACATGTTGTACCTGTGGTGTATGGCCCTTAACCCTGATGGATATGTGACTTTTGATTCGGCCGAGTATTTGCCCTAGGGGTAGCAGTAGGTGGAACCAAGGATCACAGACTTGGCTCAGAAGTGGAGGAGTTTTATGGAAGATGCAACTGGATTGAATTGGTGTGAAAGGGTTAGTTGGTACTAAAAGTCACAGGCAAGGACTCCCTCTGGGCTGAGTTGATTCTATTACATCAGTAAAGTCTTTTGTATATAGTGGAACCTGACAGTAGGCCTATGGGCCTTGCAGGGCAGGTAGTCTAGAAGATGTTCAGATCTGTCTTGTACTCCAGATTGGCAGGTTGGGCAAAGGAGCTGGCAGCTCTTTGGTTCCCATGTTCGTTTTCAGTTCATCCAGAGCCTCTGATTTTGTTGCAGGAATATATGCTGTAGGGAGACAATGACCTTTTATTTCTTTTGAGAGCCACATTCTCTTGGGGATGATCTGTTGGGGACTGTGTGCCAGCAGTGGAGGCAGCCTGACCCAAAGTGGGGAGCACCACTTCTCTCTCACTCTCACTTTCTCTCACTCTCACTTTCTCTTTCTTTCATTCTCTCCCACTTTTCTCTTTCTCCCACTTTCTTTCCCCCTGGTCCTCCTGCCCCACCTTGCCATCTGCTTCAGACACATACATTGCTTGGGCTGCAGGCTACTCACCCCTGCCCTAAAATGTGGAAGGAAGAAGAGATTTCAGGGAAGTGGGATGAGGCAGGGCCTCTCATTGAAGCAGGTGGAGGGTGGGGGCAGAGCTGGTGGATCATGCCCCCTAGAGACAGTCAAAAATTGGGCTTGAAGAGGGAAGCTGAATAGCCTCTGATCTCAAAGAAGAGCACCGTACATCCTAGAGAGGTCAAGTTAGGCTTTGCCTTTTTAAAAAAATCCTGCTGCTCTTTTTGAAACAAAATGCAGTATTTTAAGCTTGCAAAGACCCTTCAGGCAGCAGTGAAAATCAGGAGAAGAGGGTGCAGGTAATTAACAATGCAAATATTTTAGTCACTGTAGGTATATGTCTTTAACAACAAGCTTTTTGCACATTAAAAAAAAAAGTGTTGATAGTTGTTTGTCAGTTCAGGTGATAAATTTCCCCGTGATTTTCCTGTTTCTAATATAGCCTCTTTCTCCCCTACACCTGCTCCTCTCCAGCCCCCACTCCACACACACACACACAGCACAGCCTGGCCCCTTCCTATGGAGTTTTCTGAGGAAGCTTCTCTCATACAATGACTCTATTACCCTCTGTCATTCTTTTTGAAACTGGAGTATGAGCATGGATTACTCTGGGTCTCTCTGACATTCCCAGCATAATCAGAAGCTGTTAAAAATTGTTTTTCTCCATAGCTTTCACTTTAGCATTTTGAATAGGATCTGAATCCAATAATCACTGCAGCGTTTCCAGCGCTATTACCCCTGCCAATGATGGCGTGTGCCCTGTGAACACAGCATTTTGGACTAATTCCTGCAGCAGATTTCTCATTGTATACATATGATGTCCAGGTTACTGTAGCCTCGTTCAGCCCAGGCCTCCCCCTGCTCTCATATTTTTACTGTACTGTCCTTGCAGATGTCCTCTTTGTGACCACATTAGAGCAGTGATTCTTATTCTTTTCTTTTTCTTTTTTGCCCATTTTTCTGCCATGGCGCTGCGAGGGACAAAAGCTGGAAGATTAGTTTATGGCTTCAGCCAGATGCTTATGAGACAGGAGGCACCAGCAGCGGCGCTCCCATATACTTGGCCCCGTTCCTCAATTGCTCTCCCAAAATGCTATATGGTAAAATGAGGGGGCATCAGGTCTGTGATCCTCAGGTTTGGGCACTAGGTGGTGCTCCAATCCTGATTACTGCTCCAGGATGTGGAACTGGGAGCCAGTGCCAGCTGCAGGAGGCAGTGTAAGTCATGCATAGGAATAGGTGATTTGTTTTAATTGAAGCTGCCAACTCTGCAGTCTCCCTGCTCTTCTCCGCTCGCTAGCCTTTCCCTCGGGTCACCAGGCAGGCTTTCTGATCCTAGCACAGTGAGACGCAGTCCATCGGAACATGGCATGGCACTGCCGGTAGAGGCTGGTCAAGGGGCAGGCACAGTGTGGCTGAGATGGGAGGAAGGACACGGCGGCGTGAAGCAAGGTCAGCACAGGGCACACGCTTTCTGAGTGCCAGCTGGGTAGGCAACCACAGTTTGCTGAGGAAAGTGGTTGTGCTGTGTCACGACAGCAGAGCCTGGTGCGCTGGGAAGGGCGGGAGGTGGAGGAAGGAGGGAGAGGAAGCGCCAAGGCTTCGGAGAAGCGCCACTCTGTGGAATCAAAACATATACCGTCATGTGATAGACAGCAATCCCATGACTGCAATCATGGAGCAGGAATTCTAACAGGCTGCAGTCCCCTGCACCTTCCAAGTGTGGCGCTTTCCTGCGCTGGCAGAGTGCATCCCCATGACTTCACCTGCCCCTTTTCTCCTCGCAGAGCGGAAGCGCTTGGAGATGAAACAACGAGAAGATGCCTGGGAAGGACGTGAGTGAGGCCGCACCATCTCAAGGAGAAAGGGGAGAGATGTCTTGAGACTTCACCTGAGCAGGACTGGGGCTTGGGCGCAGGCGGGCAGGTTGCGCTCGGCAGCATCGGGGAAAGTTCTGTTGCTCCCTTTGGGCTAAGCAGCAAGAACATGGGCACTCCTGAGCGTCAGAAACGTGCTCAAATGAGCCCCAGCAAGCCTTGCCCTGGGACCCTGAAACAGTGGAGCCGGAGTTGGCAGTGCCTCTGCAAGAGCTGCCACTGGGCATCCGGCCCAAAGACTGGGCACTGTTCCACTTGTTGTGCCATGGAAACATAACCCTCAATATCCAAATGACGTTGGCTCGGCCCTTCTTGGATGCGGTGCCTTCCTCCACTGTGGGCAGCAGGAAGACCACTGAGCAGTGTGGTGCCCTTGGGTTCTGTGGGACTGGACTGAGCTGTGGCAGCTTTTACAATGGGCCCTTTAGGATGATCAAGTGCCCGCCATTGAGTTTCTTATTAAAGGCTTTTTTATTTTTTAAAAAATCACATGGTGCAGTGTGCAATTACACTCCTTCCAAGTTGCTCTTGAATTAACCTCTGCAACCTTGTGGATTCAGCAACAGCCGGTGGTGGCAGCCAGTGAGTTGCCAACGCTATGGCTGGACCAGACCTCCTCCCGGCTCCTCAGGATGTCCAAATGCTGACCGGACGTCAGCATCAGATGCACAGAAAACAGCAACTCTTGTATGTTAGCAGAATCCTGATAGAGCTAAGTTCCAGTAAAGAGCTGGTGTTGAGATGCTCTTTTCCCTTGTGCGTGCTGGGAAGCTGGCATGTTTACGGGAGGCCTTTGCCACCCAAGCTGTATGCAAGATCCCTGGCCCTACCAGGATATTGCTGCTGCTGGGATTCCCCTCCTCATAGCAGGAATGCTTTGGCAGAGGCCCCTACAGCATGTCATTCCCACCTTGTGAATATAGGGCTTGTAATAGCTGCCGGACCCAGGTCACAGCACAAACATGCTTGCTCTGGCCAGCTTGCAGGAAAGGTTGGATTTCGCTTTACGGGCACCGACCCCCCCAGGAATGCCTCCCCAGGGCCAGCAGACAAAGTCCTCTCTGTTCCAGGTAGCCTGATTACAAACGCCCGAGCTGCAGGCAGATTGGCCACTTCCTTGTAAACTGACATCGACAACACGCCCCTGCTAAGCCGTGCCGGAGATTCCTGTGGTCAGACTCTCCCAGCTGTGTTTGGGGTCAACACCCTGGGAGCAACTTGGCTCCCTGAGTAGCGGCTGCTGCCGCCTGATTGCCCCAGAGTTCGAGACCCAAAGATAACAGCATGGCAGGAGCAGGCATGACTGCAGCCCAAATGCAGCACAACGTGTCCCAGGCCCAGCAGCGGGTAGAGACTCGGGATTCACAGGCTGTAAAAATGGGAGTGGTGCGGCAGAGTCCTCTTGGCTGATGCTTCATGGCAGGGATGGGAGCAAATACAGTGGTACCTTGGGTTACAGATGCTTCAGGTTACAGATGCTTCAGGTTACAGACTCCGCTAATCCAGAAATAGTACTTCGGGTTAAAAACTTTGCTTCAGGATGAGAACAGAAATCGCACAGCGGCAGCGAGAGGCCCCATTAGCTAAAGTGGTACCTCAGGTTAAGAACAGACCTCCAGAACGAATTAAGTTCTTAACCCGAGGTACCACTGTATGGCCCTCCAGAACTCTCTGCTTGGCCCTTGGAACTCTCCCCAGGCCACACCCCTCCTCCACTGGCCACGCCCCTCGCTGGCCCTGCATTGCAGCCTCCTTGAGTGTTTTTTGCCTGCCCAGCCTGTATCCTTGCACTGCCTGGATGGCAAATACAGAGAGATGAGCAAATTGGCACTTGTTGCTCCAGTCCCTTTTGCTTCTGGCCCCACCCGCCTTTGGTTAGTGGCCCCCTGAAGGCTGCCAAAGAGGACATGTGGCCCCCAGGCTGCAAAATGTTCCCAGCCCGTTTGAAAGGGTGTCTGTGGCGCCACATGGCCTGAGAGGGAAAAGGGAGACTGGAGCCGCCTTGTCAGAGCCTGGGGAGACGCTGCATGGGAAATATTGTCTCAGAAGCATCCAGTCGTGTTTAGCTTTGCCCGGGGTCAGGTCAAGGTAGGCCAAGACAGCTCTCAAGCCTGGAATGTGCTGGCAGGCCGAGTGTTTACTGGCCAGCCAAGCTCGCAGGCATCTCCCTGCCTGGAACAGCTCTCTCTTGTGTCTCCTCTTGGGCAGGGTGGAGCCCGAGACTCTGATGTGGGCAGCATTCTGGAAGGGGAGGCGGATGGGTGCTCACTGCTTTTCCTGGCAGTTCCAGTAGTCTCTAACCCCCTGGTGAGGCCTGGCTTGCTCTGGCCTGCCAGCTGCTCCCCGAAAACAAGCCCCGTCTATTTGGGCCAATTAAATACTCTAAATACTGATACAGCGCAGCGGCTAAACTGTGTCCCACCCCTGTTTATAGCTTCTGGCAGCCTGCGGAGGCTGCCGACATGAAAGGCCAGCAGCCATGAGCCATCTGTGCCTTGCGAGCAACTTGAGAGGGAGTTTCCATCAGCACAAGGGCTGGAAATGTCTCTGCTCTGGCTACTCTTTCCCTCAGAAATGCTTGGCTTGTTTCTTTTGTACCTTGATCAGGAGACTTCATGCAGTCCTAGGCATGTTGCTCAGAAGTAAAAGCATTCCTCATGAAGTTGTGCCTCAAGTCCTGTGTTGGGTGGCTGTTTCTGCACCTCCATCCTGATGGACCTTGGTTCAGTCCCTCTTCTCGCTCCTTCTCGTTGCCTTTGTGTTAGATTGACAGAATTTGTGCCACACATGCAGCTGACCATTGTTTTGAAGGCCTTCAGAATAAAGTGTAGGGACCATCTGTGTGTTTGTGTGTGTGTACACAGTGCTTTTTTCTAAAAAAGAATGTTTAGGGGTACTCTCATTTTGACTCAAGAAAATCACCATTTTATAGTTCAAATTGGGGAAATTAAATACAGCAAATGGACTAAGTACAGAGATTCACAAAATGTTTAGAGGTATACATACCCCTGTGTCCCCCCAGAAAAAAGCACTGTGTGTATGTACACCCCCCCCCCTAAAACAATACACACATACATTTAGTTAGTTAGTATACTACCCTACACCTGTAGAACTCAGGGTGGTTCGCAATATAAAATTACAATATAAAATCCACAAAATACATAGTAAAAATAGCAACAAACCAATAATCCCCCCCCCCCAACACATTTGAAAGGGCATCGGATGTCAATCAGCCAAAGGCCTGGTTGAAGAGGAACGTTTTTGCCTGGCAGCTACAGGTGTATAATGAAGGCACCAGCCAAATCTTCCTGGAGACACCATTCCACAAAAGGGGAGCCACTGCAGAAAAGGCCCTTTCTTGTTTTGCCGCCTCTGGATCTCTCGTGAAGGAGGCACACGAAGAAAGACCTCGGAGAATGGTATCACGATCCGGGTACGATCAAATGTAGAGAGGCGGTTCTTGCGTTTCCCTAGTCTGTTGGGCTTGACTTCAAAAGGCTACAGCACTGGGGAGTTCACTGTCTTCTCCACTGTCCATTGCTCCAGATGGTTAGTCCAGCCTCCATGAAAAGTTTTGTGTTGGGGTGGCTAACCTTACTCAGCCTCAGGTCCACAAGCATGGCAAACGTGGGCTCACACACCCCACATGTGCAGGCAGGTAAGGCAGCAGAGGAGGGGCAGTGGAGTCCCAGATGTGGCGGTCAGCCACCCTTATTTATTATTATTTTGTTATGTATTAAAATTATATACTGCCTTTCATTTGAAGATCACAGGGCAATTCACAGCATAAAAGTACAAATGCCCTTGCCTTGCGTCCTCTGGGTTTGGCTAAACAACTTTTTCCCAAAGCCCAGCTTTGGCATCTAAGTCTTGTGAAATGCCCTTCCCTCTTTGGGAAGCTCAGAAGCCCAGGCCTATAGCTGTGGCAGCAGCTGCTTTATTCCTCTTCAGCGCTGATAGTTGGCAACCATGTTTTGAGTCTATATCACACCTCGGGGAGAGAGGAAGGAAGTGCATTAGCACACAATGGCCCATATTGTACAGAAGGATAATAGGTGGGTTGTTTGTTTTTTTAAGGCCACCATCCTCTTGTAAAATGTGCAGTCTGCAAGAGAACAGCATAGCACATTACCAGACAAGCCTTGGTAGCAGCAAACAACTGTAGGATAGGACTTGTTGGTAATGACAAGAGCTTGGAAGATCGTGGTCAGGCAGACTCTGGTTATGGCAATATAGATGGTTTTCACCTAAAGAGTTTTAAAAAACAGCTCCCTGTGCAATGAGCTTGAAAACATCGACGTATATTGTGACCATGGATGCGTATCACTGGGAATTCAAGTTCATGGTAGAGGCTGTCTTCTACAGGAAGGAATGTTTTGCCTGAACTCTGAACCCAGGTCCACTGGGACTGAGACCAAGACTTTGAAGACCGATTTAATATCCAGGGAAGCAGCTGAAGCAGACCCAGAAGGCAGAGACCGGGTCCCAATGTGTATCTCCTGGCTTCCCAACATCAGAAATTGCCCGGAGCCTGCACTGAGTGGGTTTCAACTTGAAAGAGAATTTTAAGAGAGCAGAACTGAACCATCAAGCTAGTTTAATGTTTACCTTTCACATGCCCTCTGAATTGGCTGCCTTATACTGCCAAGCTATATAAGATGCTGGAGAACTATGCTTTAAATTTTTTTTAAAAAGTATTATTACTAATTAGCAACCCCATATGGTTGCTTCAGAGATGGGGGAAGTGGCAGTCTGGCAGAGTGCCTTTAATTCTTTCTGCCCTTGTTTTACCAAACTAATTTCCCCAGCCTCCCAAAGTTGCTACTATCCCTGCAACATTACAAAGGAAAAGAAGATGACAAGTACAGCTTCAGTGCCTGTCATCCCCCCCCCACACACACACACTGAGCTTATAGTAGCTTCAATGTCTGATTTGGATTGGATTTCCCAAAGTACACCTTTCCTGATCTTCGAAGCAGCCTTTCAAGGTTGTGAATTAGTGTATAAGACTCAGGTCCAGGGCCTGGCAGACGCAGCCCTCTAGGCCTCTCTGCTTGGCCCTTTCACTCTCTTCAGCCCACACATCCCACCAGCCCTTCTCTGCACCCTCTCTGAGTGCTTTTGCCAGGCTAGAATGTGCCATTCAACTGTGAGCCCCTCTCGCTTGCTTGGGTGACAGCAAAGAGGTGCTTGCTTGTGGCTGGAATGTAGCCTTACACCCCAAAGTGTGTGTCCTGTCTGTGGCTACACCTGCTTTTGTCTCCAGCCCTGTCCACCATCGACACGTGTCACCAAGAAAGTTGCCTATGAGAAGATACAGCCCCTGAGAATGAAGAAGGTTCCCTTGCCCTGCCTTTGAGAGAACAGATGACTGAGCTTGGAGGAGCAGAAATCTCAGGTAGGGATGTCCTGGGACAGAAGAGCAGAGAGATCAGGGGCACAAGGCCATGGAGAACAGGAGATGAAACTGGGCAGGACGCAAGCGCGCCCAGGGAAGGAAGGCAACAGCACTCGCTTTGTATTGGGCTCCAAAGGAAACCAGTGAATATTGGACAGCAGTAATGCTCAGGATGGGGAGGGAGGAACATGAAGGTGTCCCACATCCTTTTAACCCCAGCATTGAAGTGAACGGACCACAGGCTAAATTGAGTCTGGTCTATTTTGAAATGAAAGCTTCCCACTTCCCTTTTCACTCTCACTTGAAGTGCTGTGTGGAAGGTGAGCTGGCTAATCTTAGTATAGAGGGTGGTAAACAGGTGGAAATGGTTTAATGCAAGATCAGAGAGGAGGTTGTAGTCAAAGCAAGAGCATGAGAGAACTATTGGGAACGGAGGAACAGGGCAGATCTTCAAAGCAATGTTGTGGCACTGAAAGTTCAGGAAGCAGCTAAAAACAAGGAACCCCACCCAAGCGAGGAGGGAGCAGGACAGGGTGCCAGTAGGTGTAGGATGCCAAAGGAAGTGTAATTCATAAGAATGTGCAAACTTTGGAAGTGGAAGAAATGGAGGAGAGGCCGGCGGCCAAATGTGAAAAGGGAGCGAGAAGGGGCAAAAAACCACTCTTCTCAAAAACACATTGGGAACTGAAAATGACGCTAAATTCCACACAAGAGCTTTATTACATCATAAAGTCTTCCTGTTTTGAACACTCCTCCTTGCTCTCTCTGTCCCACCCAGGCTCCAGGAGTGATTACCTTCTGCTGCCTCACCCTCCTGGGGCTTCGTGCTATGAACAGGCTCTCTTCAGAACCCATTTAATACTCTCTGCCTTTAGCCAGAACATGAACAAGGCTGCACAAGGTGTCCCTGGTTGCCGTTGGCTCTTCTGCTCAAGCCACGGAGCAGGACGTCCAGATCTGTCAAAGCATGGGGCCCTTCCAGATTATCCTAACATCGGTTGGACAAAAGGGGCACAGAAGAGTTTTAAATTCCCCTGGAGTTTAATCCCAAATGTTGGCTCAACACTTTGGATGCTGGCTAGAAGGGGTAGTGAGACACCCTCTACAGAGGAATGTAGCAGGTGCTGCTTAATTTGAGGGGTGGATCTCTTTGGCTCGGCCCTTTTTATGCCTTTGCTTTTTCTGTAATTTCCTGTCTAGCCAAATGCTTCAGGAGTGCCTTGGTCAAGCTGACCTCTGCTCGCTTTCCCCCTTCTGCTCTGATTTGGAGGTGGAAGAGAGGCATATATTTGTGGAGTGGTTCTGTGCCCTCCACCCTTCCTCTCCCTTAGGTCAAGATGCACCCTGAAATAGGTGGGGCTGGCTGCCAGAAGGGCTTTGGAACGCTAGCAGAACTTTGGGTGTTTATTGATCTCTTGCCGGCCAGGATTAGGAACAGGGACAGGCCCTTTTATTTGAGTTCAGTAGCCAGGCAAGGAAGGACAAGAGGTAAGAGTGAAGCTGTTGGTCTTGGTATATGGCTCCACTGCGGTGCTGGAGGATCAATAAGGCCGCAGGGTCTTGCCTTTGCTGCAGGCAGGCATAAATCACTCCCACCCATTCCTCTTCATGCCTTGACACAGGCCTGAGGGCTACCCCCCTCCCCAACCCACAAGACCTGATGGATTGCAAGCAGCTGCTGTCCATCTGCCATTTCTCCAGGCTTTGCTCATTGCCTGGGGAGGGGGAGCACTGCAATGGAGTCAGCGCTGAGTGAGGGGAGAGATACCACTTTGCTATGACCCGGACTTTCAGCCTGACTTCTTTAAACATCGCATGAAGGCTCCACTTGTGACCACACATCGATAGCTATCTACATTGTCGTCCTTGATCATAGGACAGCAGCCTCACTCCTCCTGCAAGGTGTGTGCTCCATCTGGCTTCATAGTCACCAGCTGTTCCCACCCTCCGCTGCGCTTGCGGAGAGAAAGAGCCTTCTCAGGGATCGTCCTATAAATGCTGTGGCTTGTGAAGTAGGGCAGGGTTTCCCAAGCTTGAGTCTCTAGCTGTTTTTGGACTACAGCTCCCATCATGCCTAGCTAGCAGGGTTAGTGGTCAGGCATGATGGGAATTGTAGTCCAAAACCAGCTGGAATTTGGGAAACCCTGCAGTAGTGTTTCTCCAGGCATGGGGAATGTTAGACCCAGCAGTCAATTGCAGCCCCCAGCCCTCTCTGTTTGGCCCTTTGGACTCTCAGGCCACAACCTTCTCTCACTTTGCTTGAGCTTTTCAGTGGCTGGAATGTGTCCTGGAACTCTTGTCTGGATGGAGGAGAGGGATGCCAGCCTACTGTGCATAGGTGATGTTTACATTCATTGCCCCACCCACTTTTACCTCTGGCCACACCCACTTCTGGACATGTGACCCCCAGAAGATTGCCCTCAGGGTCTCCCACCCCTCTGCCTTCCCCTGCTGTTTCTCCACTTGCCCCTGTGGTCTTGCCTCCTGCAGGAAGAGCGAAGAAGCAGCAACCCCCAACGGAGGCACTGCATACCTCTGTGTTTTTACTCCACTCTATGACTCAGTCACACAAACACCATTGCCTAGTTTTTTAAAAAAACAAAACACAACAATCTTTATTGGCAGGAACAAGCTCTATGAAATGTGGAAACGGAGAGCCCTTTGGCGCTTGGGCTGGTGGAGTGGGGTCGAGGACTCTTCCCTGAGGTGACCAAGTGACCCCCTACACAGGGCCTTTGCCCTCCATGCTGTCGGCCGTCACAGTCCATTGCACATTAAATAACTCCACAGATAGCACCAGACCCTCTTCCCCAATCCCTTAAAGTTTAAGCCTCAGGAATGTTCTGGCTGGAGTGTGTAGCAGGCAAGGCCCAGATGCCTGGTTTCCTCTGCATCCATTCAGAGGTACGTCACAGGGTTCTGTGCCCAGGGGCAGGAAGCTGGCTCCTCCATGCCAGTGGTAGAGGTGGGGATGCCTGTGGGACTAGCCAGCAAACAGGGCCGCCCCCAAATACGTGGGCTCCTGAGGCAGAATTCTTCAGCGGGTGGAGCTGGTTGAGGTAGTCGCTCTGGACTGGGCTGCTCCCGTGCCCATCTGCCAGAGAGGCAAGAGGAAAGGGCCTCGTCTGAGCAGTGCTACTTTCTTGGCCTGGGTGGGGTAGGGGTGGGGGTGGAGAGAGAAGACTATAGCCTCCCAGCTCATTTCAGCCCCATTTCTGTCCGTAGCTGCCAACCTCAGTAAAAATAGGAAGCAGACTGTGCAGGCTGGGCTGTGATAAGCAGGCAAGGGGCAACAGGCACTGCAAGGATAGTTGTTGTTGCTGCTGCTGCTGCTGCATGTCACCCCAAGGCTGGTGGTGAGGCAGGGAGGCATGGAGACAATCCTTTCAGCTATCATTTTTGTGCCAGCTGGTATCTGCTGTTTACTCTGAGTTTTGAGCAGGTTCTGGGCCCAGGAACAGTTGAGAACCTGAATTCCTTGCACCGCATTTGCCTCAGACCAAGTTGCTGGCTAGTCTCTGCTGTGCCTCTTCATCGCATTCTATGTTGGCTCCATATTCATCACCTACAAGTGAGAGGAAGAAACAGTGGCTTTGGGTTACTTTTGACAGTGACTCAGAAACTACAACTAATCCAGAATAAGGCAGCCAGATGGTGACAGGGAGCAACCACTGGAACCATATAACACCAGTCCTAAAGGCTCCCAGGACGTTTCCGAGCACAATTCGAAGTGTTGGTGCTGACCTTTAAAGCCCTAAATGGCTCTGTATACCTGAAGGAGCACCTCGACCCCGTCATTCAGCCCAGACACTGAGATTCTCCTCCGATGGCCTTCTGGCGAACCGCAAGAATTGAAGCTACAGGGAACCAGGCAGAGGGCCTTCTCGGTAGTGGTGGCCACCCTGGGGAATGCCTTCCCATCAGATCTCAATGAAATAAACAACTATCTGACTTTTAGAGGACATCTGAAGGCAGCCCTGCATAAGGAAGTTTTTAATGTTTGATGTTTTATGGTGTTTTTATATTTTGCTGGAAGCCACCCAGGGTGGCTGGGGCAACCCAATCAGGTGGGTGGCTAATATAGTAATAATAATAATAATAATAGTAATAATAATACTTATACACTAGTGGCCCAATTTGTGGAAACCTTTTGGAAAAAGTGTATTTCCGAAGTTTGATAGCTCATAATACCACTTTTATTTTTAGTAATATCATTATATATATATCAATGGAAAGATAATTAAATGAAGAAACTTTGTAATGCAACAAAGTTTATAAAATTATCTGTATTCTATCAAAATTTATAGTCAAATAACCAGAAAAAGGAAGCACAATTTGCTTGGGTTGATATGCAGTAGCTTTCCTTCATTTGAATGTATTTTGGGGCATTTACATTCCCATTAATGACCCAAATTCTGCCCACACCTTTTGCTGTCATACAACCCCAGATCATAACACTATTCGTGTTCTGCAGTGCTGTTGCAATGTGCATCTCCCCCACCCAGCTTTGGCCATAGCCAAGGCTCCCTCGCTGTTCTCTTCTTACCCGTGTGGCACCCATGCAGCCAGATGCGGTGTCCATCATACTGGCACTGGCAGCGAAGGACATTGTTGGAGAAGTCTGACTCAGCTACCTCGTGTTTAGGATTCACAACCACCTGGTAGGGCAGAAGGTAGAGACTGCTGTAAGCGTGGCTCAGAGAGCTATTGTGGGAAGGGGATGTTCTGTGCCCCGATCGGTCCACCTGCCCATCCCTGTCACTTGCCACCACTTACCTGGAAGATGTAACTCCCACTTGGCACATCAGTGATGTCCACCCACTGGCAGTCAATGTCGTGTCTGTATGTGTCCCAGCAGCCTACGCTGACACCTTGCTCTCCAAAGTTGGCGCAGGCAAAGCGCCGCTGCAGTCCTGTAGGGGAATGACCATAGGCTGGGTTCTCAATGCACTGATACAGAATAAGGCCTGCCCTGCATCTCTACCAAGGTCCTCTGCTTTCAGGGACTGCTTGTGTGCATAACTTAGAATCATAGAATTGGAAGGGACAATGAGAGTCATGTAGTCCAACCCACTGGAGAGGACTTTATGGAACCGGGGGGGGGGGGGAGTGGCTCGGGGGGAAAGTTTGGGGACCCCAGCTGTAGAGGCAACCCCAGATTCTGGCTTTGGCCCTGCTCCCTCTTGGCACTTACCATCTGGGCAGTTGGTGTCCTCCAGGCAGAAGCTGGCCTTGTGTCCTTGAGCCACCCTGGAGCCATTGAGAGTCAGCAAGTCATAGTGGGTGAAAACCTCTATGCTGTGGTAGTGCCTGTGGGAGGAAGGGCCATCAGGAGCCTGCTGTGCAATCAGGGGAAGGTGAGGGTTGGGGAGAAAGTGGGCTGGGCTGGGCAGCGGCCACTGGAGCCCTTTTTTTGGGGTGGGGAGGAGTAGAAATCTGCTGATCCATGAAGCCGGGCAGTGCAGGAGGATTAGGCGGGGCTGTCGGCTGAGCTACTATTATAGCTCTGCAACCCCGCTCACCCATAATGACAAGCCTGGTGTCAACGTTGCTATTTTCCCAGATGCAACAAACTCCGCTTGCACCACAAAACATCTCGCCGGGGGTAAATGCTGCTCTTTGGGACACGTGAGCCTCATCTCACAGGGAGAGGAAGCCACTGGGTTTGGGGAGAGGAAAGGAAGTCTGGACCGCATATGCATAGCAGGGAGAACCTGACAATCAGTTTCTGGCATCCAGCTCCAAATCCTGCACGTGCTCCATAGGGCACCTGCATCCCTCTGCTAGCGGTGACTATGGCAGGAGTGGCAGCGCTGCGTCAAGAGGGAACCCCCTACCTGTGGCACTGGTGCCAGATCCAGGCGTGGCGCCCGGTTTTTGGAAGGAAGTCAGCCCGGCCGAGGTTGTGGATCTGCGAGGAGAAGCGCAGCAGGCGCCGGTGGCCGTAGGGCCACTCCATGCGATCGGCAGAGGCAGAAAGGCAGCCTTCCTCGTGCGCACAGGACAGCATGCTCAGTGGGCGGTCCTCTAGATAGGCAGTCTCCTGCACTATTTGGGCGCTCATCACCAGATCTGGGGCAGCTGCAAAGAGAAGTCCAAAGTTACATGAGGTGTCCCGCTGTCCCGACTGTGTGTGTAGTGGGAGGTTAAACTCTGACAACCCTGCTCTGCCGTACTGCTCCCTCCCAAGCGCCTCCTGAATAGCTGCATCCTTGGAACTCAGCACTGCAGTCCTTGGCTCAGCTTTGGCATATGGCCACAGAAAGGGCCTTGCAGAGCCAGGCAGAAGCCCGGACCGGGTAAATAATGTGCCCCCCCTTTTTTTACCCTGGGGATAACTGAGGTCTTATAAATAAGTAAGTATATAAATAATTTTCACAAAAGTTATGCAGACAAATAATTTTATTTCAGGGGCCCGGTGCATCCCCTGCGATTGTGAATATGCTGACCAAGCTCCCCTTTGGAATCGGAGGCCCAGGCCAAGTGGCCCATATGCCCCCCCCCTCTGTCTGGACCTGGCCAGAGATGAATCTACCTGCCTTCCCCCAGGACAGAACTGTGCTTCTCATGTTTTTTATTTATTACATTTATATGCCAGTTTTATGTTCCGAGGATCTCAAGGCGGTGTACATGGTTCTCCTTTTCTCCATTTAATCATCACAACCACCCTATGAGGTAGGCTAGGCTAAGAGATAGAAGGCGACGGGTCCAAGGTCACCCAAAGAGCTTCATGGCTGAGTAGGGATTCGAACCCTGCTCTCGCAGGTCCTGGTCCAAGACTCTAACCATTATGCCACACCAGCTCTCTACGTGGCTGCTACATCCCCACAGATGTAGCTGCCATATCATGTGATGCTGGTCTGTTTCCCTTTCCACTCACTGCTGGTGCAGGTGACTCCGGCAGAAAAGCGCCCCCCTCCGGACGGGCAGTGCACAGGCCCATGGTGCTGGCACTCCAGGATGGAGAGTTCAGTGCCTTTGCAGCGCACGCCGCTCAGCACCACCTTGGCAGCGTCAGAGTTTCCCTGCCAGTACCACGTCTCCTGGAAAGAGAGCAAAGGCAATTCTGTTGAGCAAAACCCCACACGACCCTGGGAGCATTGGGTGTGAAGCAGCCCTTCTTCATCGCACAAGCTCCAGGGCGCCCTGTTCAACTCCTCCCCAGCTCTGGATGCTTGGACAGGAATCCTCAGCCTCCATCCGTGCGACTGAGGAAGTGAGCCACTTGCAGCTGACTGCTCAAGGGAGGATCAGAACCTGGATCTGGGTGCAAGAACTCACCTGGAGAGCATGGCTGGCAAAGCCCAGCCCCAGTTGCCGGCACACGACCATGGCTTCCTGGAGTCCCCAGTGTTCCCCGCAGACGGCACCCCAGCGCAAGGCACCTCCCTTGGAAACCAGGATCTCAACCACGCCCTCCTCTGGAGTGCGCCCTCCGGCCAGGCGTACCTGAAAGAGGGAAATGGATTAATGGGCTAGATCATTCCAGTGTAGTAAGGTCTGGGTCACAGGTGTACCTATGACCACTGCTAAGAATTCAGAGAAGGAAAGGGCCCAGTGACTAAGGGATGCAGGCTTGAGAGCACCTCACCTCTTGGATGAACCAAGTGGCAGCTGTTTGTCTTCACATGGGCTTGAGATGGGCCTCAGCCGCTTTCCAGCCCCCCAGCCCTGAACTTTGGGCCCAGCAAGTGTCATTTCAGCTACCAGAGTCTAAAAGAATAACACCTGATCCCCCTCCTCGTGTTATTTGTCTCGCTCCCTGTGTGCCCCCAAGGAATCGGGTCTTACCTGGCTCCGAGCTTCTGTCCGGGGCACATTACAGCGAACAGCCGCATCTGCTTCGTGACGGCACCCCGTCTGCATCGCCCCTTGGGAGCGGCACTCTGCCAGCGAGCGCTCGTAGCCCCTGCACCGCACTCTTGTCAAGTGGATGGGACCCAGGCCTGTAACAGGAGCCGCTTTTAGTAGGGATGGACAGTCACCAGACTGGTCTCACTGCTTCCCCAACCTCTGTTTTTGTGGACTTGTAGAGTCAGGAGGGACCACGAGGGCCACCCAGTTCAACCCCCTACAATGTAGGACTCTTTTGCCCAACGTGGGGCTCAAACCCACGACCCTGAGATTAAGAGGCTCACTCACGCTCTACCAACTGAGCTATCCCAGCAGGATGTTTTGCTTGGCTCTTCCTCTCCCTGCTGCTTCTTCTTCTTCCTCCCCTGCCTCAACAGTCCCTTGGATCTCTCTCCCCAGCCCACACTCTCCATCACCAAATATTCCTTCTGCCACCCTCCACGGGTCTCCCTTTCCCCGTCCAAACTGTGTGGCTTTGTGGTGTGTTCTAGAGGGAGGGACATTCGGCTGGTCCTTTCCTTGTCTCTCCTTCCCCCATAGGACGAGGGAAGCTCCCCTATAATGCTTGCATAGCCTCATCCTCCACTCACCTTGGCCCAGCTGAGCCCTGGAAAGAGCTTCTCGTGCCGTGCCATATCCCAGTTGTCGGCACACCACACTGGCGGCAGGCAGGTCCCAGTCTTCATCACACACGGTGCCCCACTGGCCACCCACCAGCACTTCCACACGTCCTTCGCCTACTTGTGCGCCCGCACGGAGACGAACCTGCTGCTCCTGCAGGAGTGGAAAGGCGGGTATGAGTCAAAGCAGGCATGAGGGCACCTGCCTGTCTTGACAAAACTGCCAACTTGAATAAAATATTGGCATGGAGCAGGTAAGCCCCACCCCACATAACTGATCACAGGAAGTAGCACACGCACACCATTTGAATGGCAATGCTCATCAACTCTGGGGCAGCAGCCCCCTCAAATATCTTATTGGGGGGCCGAAGGGATGTTGCCCCCCAGGAATTGGCTGCTAGGACTGGGTGACTTCTAAAGTAGCAATGACAGGGAAGACCAAGAGGGAAATAATGGGGTTTTTTGCCATGACAGTGCAGTTGCTGGTGGATTCTGCAGTTCCCCTGCACCATCAGTTCTACGCTTGATAGGAAGACTTTGGTCTAGTTCTTGATTTTATAGCCTTATCTTTTGTAAACCGCTTTGAGGTGTCCCCACCCCTTTACAATCAAGCAGTGTTTAAATTTTATGAAATAAATAAAGGAATCCTTCTTTGCAAGGTGTGTCTGACACTGACTCTGCCCAGTGCCCCCTTCTGCTTACCTCTTTGGGCTTGGCTTGGCCAGGCAGCTTGGCTCTGCTAGGCTGGAACTGTGGTCCTGCTATACAGCTGACCAGGGCATGCATGCCCCGGGGACAGGAAGATTGGTTCCTAGCTGGGGGAGGCACATGCAGCTTGCATTCACCCAGATGGGCCTCCGTGCCCAGGCACTTGATCCGGTGGATCCAGAACGTGTTGTTCGCGGTCAGGCTCTTTAAACTGTAAAATTAAAAGGCAGAGGTGATAGGGAGGTGGGTGAACCCCATCCCAAATGATCTTTCCTCTCACAATCTTTGCTGGTGCTTCAAAAATTTGCTGCTACGAACTCTTGGGAGCAAGCAGGGAAAGTGGGTGGGGCAAACGAATCCCTGAGACCCACATCTCACTTCTGGCTCTGAGCCTGAGGCAGACATTGCCCACCCTGACTCTTGGACAGGGTAGGTGAGAGGGGTCAGCCTTGTGCAGAGATCTCATATTCTGGCCTCTAGAGATGATGCTTCTCCTTCCAAGCATTTCCAAGTCTCCTCTTATCACATTTTGATTGTGCACTGCTGAACAGAAGGACAAGACTAGTAAAAATCCTCACCTGGACCGTGGATCCTTCAGCTTCTGATTCCAGAGTTTCCTGAAGGGTGAAAAGATTGAATATCAGTGCATCAGGAGAGTGGTATTGAGAACACGCATGGTGTGTCAGGAGTTGCCACTTCTATAGAGACCCAAATGTGCTTTCTATTGAGACGTTTTGCAGTGGGATTTTTTCTGGGGGGCACACAGTGGTACGCATACCCCTCAACATCTTGCGTATCTTTGTACTTTTGTCCATTTACTGTATTTATTTTCCCCAATTTGAACTATAAAATGGTGATTTATTTTTTTAGTCAAAATAAGAGTACCCCTAAATATTTTTTAAGAAAAAAAGCACTGACTTTTTGTTTGGGTGGGTTCTTTATCAAAAAGTTCATCATCTTAGATTATAAACACTTATTTGGCTACTACTACTATTGCTAATAGTCATAACAATTTATTTATTTATCACCTTTCTCACACATCTCAAAGTAATGTACGACATGTAATAAAAATAGTAAAAAAAACCAACAACACAGAAAACAGCAGTAAATTTAAAAGACACAATACAGTGGTACCTCGGGTTAAAAACTTAATTGGTTCTGGAGGTACGTTCTTAACCTGAAACTGTTCTTAACCTGAGGTGCCACTTTAGCTAATGGGGTCTCCTGCTGCCTCCGCTGCACGATTTCTGTTCTCATCCTGAAGTAAAGCTCTTAACCCGAGGTACTATTTCTGGGTTAGCAGAGTCTGTAACCTGAAGCATCTGTAACCTGAGGTACCACTGTACAAAGTAAACACCCCTGCCAGAGCCTTATTCATCCAACTGCCCTTCCTTTCTCCCACTTTTCCCCTCTGGGGGAGCTGCCCACATTTCAAACAGCAACTGGATGATGCTACTGTTGTCATGCCCTCACCACCACCGGACTCCTGGAAAGCTGCATGGTTTCTCCTGTAAACAAATTCCAGAGCTGTGGCAGATGGTACAAGACTGCCAGCAGCCACAGAAAAGGATGGGTAATCTAAATCAAGATTGTGCAGCTGTACCAAGGGCCTTGGCATCTTTAGCTGAATCCTCACCCTCATGGTCTGGGAAGATGGGCCCAAGTCTTTCCACAGCCCGCTTTGGCTGCAAGAAATATGTTGGTCTGGGGAGGAAGCCTCCCGGGCTCAGAGCCAGAAACAGCAGGTCCTTCTCCTCTGTGAGAAGCTGCCTGGGCCAGCCCCAGCCTTCTCTGTAATTACCCCACTGCGGTTTGGCTCATCCCGCCAGAGAGATGGTCCTGGCACCCACACCTGCTCATTGCAGGGCTATATTTATAGAGAGAATGGTGGGTGGAGCATGGAAGATGAGCAGAAGAAAACAGGGGCACGTGGGACTACCAGCACGTGAGGGGGGGGGGCATAGTCAGATCCCACAAAGCCACAGGAATGGGACAGGACAGTCGTGGGAGACAAAAATGGACATTGAGGCAAGACATAGAGAGGCCATTGTGCCCCAGGAAGCCGCTCATGTGCACCAGTCACCTGTGTATGCAGGACTATTGTGAAAATGGTGTTAAAAAACCACACCAAATCACATACTGCATAAGACTCTGGGGTAGCTCAGTTGGTAGAACAGGAGACTGTCAGTCTCAGGGTTGTGGGTTCAAGCCCCAGGATGGGCAAAAGATTCCTGCGTTGCAGAGGGTTGGACTAGATGACCCTCGTGGTCCCTTCCAACTCTACAGTTCTATGAGTCTATGTGAGAACAGCCATAGCTCAGTGGTAGAGCATCTGCTTTGCAGCAGAAGCTCCCCAGTTCAAGCCCCAGCATCTCTAAGGTAGGGCTGGGAAAGTTTCCCTCCCCGAAACTGTCAGTCAGCATAGACAATAGTGTTAGAGATGTGGAGTCGACCTAGAAGTTAAGAAATGCTAGGATTTGGGGTTCTTTGTGATATGAAGGGAGAATATAAGCTGCAAGGGGGTTCCTGGCTGGCTGAGGGAAGAGCAGAGCTGTGAGCATTACAACAGAGAACCATTTTGCAATTTTTGCAAAATTGCAAAAGTAGATCAAAGACTATTCATGTATGCCCCAACAGCAGCAAGAATTTTGTTAGCCCAAAGGTGGAAGTCACAAGAATTATCAACGATTGAAGGGTGGCAGACTAAGATGATGGACTATGTGGAGTTAGCCAAGCTGACTTTTAGGATCTGGAACCAAGGCGGCCAGAAATTCCAAAGAGATTGGAGTAAATTTATTGAGTACTTGAAAGATTATTGCAAAAATGTGAAGACACTAGCCGGACTGAAATAAATCTTGTAATGTGACGTAAAAAATAGTATCTGATCATGGACCAAAAAATAACTTGATGTATACTGAAGGACAGAAACTGGCAGTTGAAATGTGCATGCAATTTATTAGAAATTGGGAAACCAGTTGAAGGGAAGGAAGGAAGTCATGGGCTCGGTGGAGCAAAAGTATTTGATTTGTGTTTGAAAAGTTGTTATATTTTGTGTTATAAAAAAAGGAAAATAATAAAAGTTAGAGAGCCATTGAGGGTCATCAACAACTCCTTGTCCCAGGTATGACCAGAGACTGGAGATTTGGAAGGTTGCCAGGGTAACAGCTCAGGGGAGGGCAAGGGGTTTCTGGGAAGAAGAAAGAGGAGGAAGGGAAAATATTGGTGAGGGTGAAGGAAAGACTGCCTGCACTGCTGTGGACCATGCTGTAGGATCTGAACCTCTTCCATGCAGATGGAAGGTGTAAACAGGCGAATAAATGGTATTTCTTAAAGCATAACAACCTCTGCTGTGTCTTCTGTTCTCAAAAGGGACACAGAATCTGTGTGGGCGCCTGAGATCCCGTGTGGGACAGGTGCCAGGCTTCTGTAACAATAGCAAGCAAGGTAGACCTAATCATCTGACTTAAACAGCTTCCAGTGTTCCTATGCACCAAATGCTTCCCCACCAAACATCCTATACTGATGCATCAAGCTGCCTCGCATCATGGGTGCCCTCTGTCGCTTTCTCAGCCGCATCTGCACCACTGCACCCTGACAAGGCAACTTGCCCTTCCACCTGTGCAGCCCCCCACCAGCTCTGACCTGTAGAAGCCTGTGGCAACTCGTCCTTCCTTGGGGAAGCCCAGCATCCCGCACACCACTCGAGTGTTGTTGCGCGTCCAGCCGGCATCACACACCTGGCGCCAACGCCCGTGGATTTTCACTTCCAGGGCGCCTTCTGTGATGGGAGAAGCCAACTTGGCCCTGGCCAGGATCGGCTTGATACGCACCTCTTCCACTCTGGAGTCCTGCACAAAAGAAAGGAAATGGTACGTGTTACTTCACCCGTCCACAGATGAGGGGAGACATGTTCCAAGGTTGGGTTTGTCTCCCATTAGGCTGCAGATTTATGGCCAGTTACTGAGGAATATGTACCATGAAACTCACTTTGGCTCACATCAGAGTAAATAGGCATGAGATGTGGGTCTAAGCCAGATGTGGGGAACCTTTAGCTCTCCAGATGTTGCTGAACTCGTGAGTCCCATCATCTCTACCCATTGGCCAACTGGTAGGAGTTATCGTTCAGTGACATCTGGAGGGTCAAAGGCTGTCCACACCTGCTCCAAGCCCCTCTTGCAGAGCTCCAGTGTCCGATGAGAGGCCCTCACCTGGATGCGTGCTGTAGCTGGGTTGGATCGGCGTAGACCTGTGCAGATCACGCCCGTGTCCTCGTTGTGGTTGCAGTCTGTCACACCCCAGCCATTGGATTCACACTCAGCCAAGGAACTTTCTGTGCCAGAGCAGCGCATGTTGTCCAGCCAGATGGGGCCTATGGATAGACAGAACAAGGATTCCTAGCTATTCTTTTTCCAAGCATGGCTGTCACAGCCTCCAGGTAGGTGCCACTTTCCTAGGAAAACCCATACTCTGATTTATACTGAAAGGCAGGGGTAGGCAGAAAGCAGACAAAAACCTACTGGTAGGAGACCGCTGGGTGATCTTCAGTAGGTGATCAAGGGTTTCTTGGCTCCTAATTTTAGTTGCTTGGAAACAGGAATGATAACGCCATATTCCTGTACCCACTTCTCTGGGAGCAAGTCCCATTGAGCTATTTCTGAGTTAACATGTATAGGATTGTACTGTAAAAGAAAAGCACCTATCTTTTTCTAAATGAGGCTGCTGAGGGTGGGTGGAAAGATGGAGATGATTTTGGAGCAAAAAGACCCCTGAGTTCAGTTTGGGTACCAAAACCAGATTTCTGTGCTACTTATGTGCTCATTCTAAACAAATATCTGCCTCTTTGGAGCCACTATTTTGTACCTGGTTCTGGATGGTGAACGTTGGGGTTCATGTTTGGAGGGGGGGATCCAGAGTACATCCCCTAAACCTGAAGTCTGCCCATCCCTGCTAAGGTAAATCTTCCCATTAGCACAACACCAAAGCATTTGACATTAGAACAAGGACTTAATTTATCATGCAGATTTCTCTGGGCAGATTGACTGTGCTAATCGGATGCCAGACTATCTGCGGCGACATGAGATATTTTCAGACCTGAGATATTTTCAGACCTGAGATATTTTCAGTAGAATTACCTGACCGAAAAGAAAAGAAAAAAGCACCATGGATATAAATTAGCCGGAACGAAATACGCTGCATCATAGAGGGGGTCTGGCATTTCACAGCCCCCTAGACCTGGATGCATAGGTTCAAGATGGAGACGTACGTTTCAGATGTGCGTGCCAACAGACAAGCACATTTTCAAAAGTAATTTCTCCACCTTTGGTGCCACTCCAGGTTGGCATCTCTGTGCCCTTGGCAAGGCAGCCAGCACTTTGGAACACTGAGGAGGGTTGAAGTGAGCCATTAGCAGGGAGTTCCTTCTAAAAAACTTCAGGTGGCACACTTGCCCTGCTCTTTATGGTGCCCCTTGCCGAGAGCAGTTTTACTGAGGTGTGCCAGACCAAATCTTCCACCCACTGCGAGCCCTTGGTGACACTGGAGCTGATAAGAAGGCTAGAGCCTGACCAAAGCACTTGTTTCTAAAAAGAAATGTGCTGTACAGCTCAGACTGGCCTGGAAGCAGCATTTCAGATCCTGAAAACAAGGGCCCATGATCTTAATGTGGACTGTGGTTACTTGACAGTGAAGACAATGCTCTCTGTACCTGCTCAGAGGTCCTCTTTGCAGGACCTCAGCTTGGAAACTGGGAATAGGTCAGAAGGCTGAAGTCTGCAGGATAGCTCAGTCAGTAGAGCACAAGACTCTTAATCTCATGGTCGTAGGTTCAAGCCCAACATTGGGGGAAAAGATTCCTGGATTGCAGGGGGTTGGACTAGATGACCCTCGTGGTCCCTTCCAGCTCTACAGTTCCATGATTCTATTATGAAACCCATCTAAATCTGAGCCCAGCAGCAGCAGCACCCCATGTCCCCCCATTCCAGTTCCTCCTTACCATCTCCTGGGCCATACTTGGCACTGTGCGCCCAGTTCACGGCACCTTCGTAGCCCAGCTCCCTGCAAGCCACGCCCGCCACATGGATGTTGAAGTCGTCGTCACACACGGTGCCCCACTGCCCATTGTACAACACTTCCAGCCGCCCTTCGCCTACTTGGCTCCTGGGCCCCACCAGCCGCAGCTGAATCTGTGGACGCTGGGCCCAGCTGGGCCCAGCCAGGCATGCCAGCAGAAGGAAGGTGAGATGAGAAAGCATCGTGGGTCCAAGGATGACTGCAAGACCTGGGAAATATGAGAAACCTGATTAGTGGAAACATAGTTTTCTGGGTAAGGAACGAGGTCAGCGGAACTCCCTGCTACAATGAAACCATGTTTGATCAGGTATCATTACAGACACACAAAGTTACAGTGTGAGAAGGAAAGCGGCTGGGCAAGTCTAACAGGGTTGGTCCTTCCCAAAAGACTGGATATTGTACTACAGCAGGGGCCTCCAGTTGCTGTTGGACTCCATCTCCCATCAGCCCTAGTCAGCAGAGCCAATGGCTAGGGATGATGGGAGTTGTAGTCCAGACTCATCACGTTAGTTTTTCCCATCCTATTGTCATGCTAGGGACAAATGAAGACAGGATAAAACTATGCAGTTAAATGGTTTCTATTGTTAGTTACTGCGACTGATTTTTTAAAACATTTATATCCTGCTTTTCCACTGGAGATTTTCAAGGTGACTTGTAACACAGTATTTTAAAAACTAACACTCGTCTGGGAGAGTGTGTGTGAAAACAGCCAAAACAAAAAATGCAGGACCAGGAAATGATGATAGTTATCCCACGCGAAGCACCTAACACTGATACCCTACAGGGTTTAAACAAAACAAAAAAACGCACAGCCCGTTCCTCCAGGATGAATGGATGGCCGGCAGACAGATGTGGAGGGACAGAGAGACAGATGTGAACAGGTTGAGGCAAGAACATTCCAGCCACCCACACGCGCGGGATGGTGACTTATAATCTTCTGCTGAATACCTCCAATTCAGAGAGCTGAGGTGTTTGTTTGTCTGCTTTTCCTTTATTTAGACGCTGCCTTGGGTGGTTTGGGGGGGGGCGGGGGTAGCGGTTGTCAGTGTTTTCACCTGAGAATGCAGAGCTCACAGAATCGGAAGAGACTCCAGAGTCATCTAGTTCAAGCCCCTCATGGGAGAGAAAAGGAAACATTGCTGGACCCTCCCCTCTTTTATCGCTATTTTCCCAATGCCCCCCCCCCCTCAAAATCAACAGAATGCACTTGCTGTTGAGATCCATGTTCCATTACTTTCTACCACCTGGTGTTTTTTTTTTTGGGGGGGGGGGTTCTGTCTTGCAAAATAACTGACGCGCCCGATTTTTGGGGGAAAGAGTTGCAGGGGACACCCCCCTCTCCCCCACCCCCAAAATAATAAATCTCCCCAGAAATCCAGAGCCAGTCCCGCAAAACCTCTCTCCCCAGCGAGACTTTCCGTCTGAATACTCACGTGCACGCGCGGCTCAGCCAGTCCAGGAGAAGGAGAGACGGGGCTTCAGGCAACAAGTGAGCGATGCTGGCGGCCACGAGCGACGGAGCCGGAGAGGAGAAGCGCAGGGGCTGCGGGCGCTCAGGCGGCGTCGATCCCGACCAGGATGTCCACGCGGAGCAGAGAGCGAGAGGTGAGCCGAGCCTGTCTCCGCGCTGCCGCCTCTCGTCCGCTCCGTCCGCAGCCCGTCCCGTCCAGCCTTTTTATCGTGGCGGCCGCCCCCTCTGGCTCTAGGACAGATCCGAGAAGGGGCAGGGCAGGACGGAGCCTCGACTGCCTGGATGCTCAAGAGGGAGGGGGGGCCTTCAGAAAGAGCCCACGAATAGGGTGGCCGCAGCCTGCCGCTGCTTTCTCCATCTCAGGGGGAAAAACACTTTGGGCAGGTCCCTTTGCGTTTAAATCAGGGCTGGGGAACAGGTGGTCCTCCAGATAGCGTTGGAGGGCTTTTCCCATCATTCCTGACCATCGCTCTTGCTGACTCCAGCTTTTGGGCGCCAGAGTCCAATAAAAAGATTCCCGCTTGCCCAGGGGTTGGAATAGATGGCCCATGGGGTCCCATCCAATTCTACGATTCTATGATTCACAGGTTCGCCAGCCCAGTCTTGAAAGCTGCCAAGAGAAGAATTCAACAGCTGAAGTATTGATGCATCTGGGGTAGACTTCACCTGTTGGATATCCTCCTGAAAGGGCATCTGGGCAGAGAAAAGGGCAATGTGATTTGCAGGGAGGATGGGGAAGTCCATGCCAGGATGCTGCCAGTTGAATGCTTGTGTTTGTGCCTCTCCAAACCTTACGTGTCCAGGACTGAGTTGGCCCAAAGTGCATGGGCATCCTGTGACCCTGTTGGATGACCAGGGCTGGAGAGAGAAGCTATGCCACATATTTAAGGGGAAACCCAAGAGGCTCTCTGGCCTGTTGGGTGTGTGTGGAAGGTTTCTCTTTTGAAGAAGGGTAGAAGAAGCTAAAGCAGCAGCAATACAGACTTGCTCCTGATACACCCTAATAGTTGGCATCGCTCCTGGAGCAGGATTGGAATCTGAGCAAACTTTTCCTGCATTGATCCCATCAACATCCCTGGGATGGGAAACCTTAGCTCTGTCCCAGAATGCCCACGTGGCCACAGCCAAGTCTCACCATCTTCCTTAACTTCACTAAGCAGAAGCTTGAAGGCTCTGCCATCTCAAGTTTTGAAATCTTTAGATTTCAGACAAAACCAAGCAAGATTCCTGGTAGGCAGTTGTTTCCCCAAAATTGTTTTCCAAAGGAAATAAGAAGCCTGTGTTTCAAAGGCTATGGATGATGGATCTCACATTAGGTTTCACAGGTAGCAGTTCTGATTCTCTCTCTCTCTCTCCAACAAAGGAAGAGGATCTTTGCCTCTCTGCTCCCTTTCATGTGAGAGTCTGCCTAATCACAAGAGAGCCAAGGCTGTGAAAAGAATGAAATGCAGGGTTCAAATGCTCAGGCCTTGGATGTGGAGTCAGCTTACATCAAAGCCTGCCTAAGATATTTTTCTGCCTGAGGAAAGACAAGATGTTGCCTTCTCCTAGTCAGTGTATGGAAACCAGCAACATTGGCAGTTGACTCTTCCACACTGGCAACATGGCAATGCCCTCAACTGAATCTGACGGTACCAGGCTAGCCTGAGGGTGGGGTGCAGGGCTGGTCATGTGGTCTTCTGCACACCTCTGTCTGTTCCACACTCCTGAGCATCTGCCTGACTCTGCCTAATGGTAGGGTCGGCACCAAATTACATCTCAACATAGTGTCCTCATCTGCATAATTATTCTCACCTAAGGTTGTACCTACAACAATTGTCTGCTCAACAAAATTGCAAATCTCTAAAACAGCTTGCTGCTGGTTATTCACACAACCCTTCCCTTCAAAAGATCGCAGGACCAAGAATCTTCTAAGGGCACTTTCACACAACCTTTTAAAAGAAAAAACTACCATCCTGATTTCTTGTGGGGATATTAGACAGTATCAGCTATTTAATGAGCATCCGCTCTTATTTGTTTTCAGGGCAGTTAGATGATGTTGCATCAAAGCAAGTGTTATTCCACACTTTCCAGAGTATTTCCCAGTACTTCCCTTTATCACAAAAAGTCTGACCATTTGAGGAAGTGGGTTTGTCGCACAAGACCTCCCAGTCAACTGTAATTGTACAACCTGAATTTGCAGGTGTGTGATGGAATCCCACCCGAATATAGCAACAGTCTAGATATGCCCTTTGATCGCAAAATGTAATTCTCCCATGAACGTCCTCTATAATAACAGAACTGGTGATACAAAGGAATTCACCAGTCCACAGACTAGACGCCTCTCCTTTTAGGATAGTCAAGAAAATCACAGATGCATTCAGGCTGAATAGAGGAAAAAGAGGAACTGAGGTGGTGATTCTGTTTCATTTATCCAGGAAGACCTGATGGAAGATGAGCCCACTTGTAGAACTGAGACATCCAATGGCATTTATGCAAACAAAAAAGCCTGCAATGATGCTCATTCAAGGGATAATTCCATTGCTTGTGAGGAATGTTTGCTTTGTGACTAATCTTAAACATACTTATTTTTCACATTATCCACCACAGGGAGGAACTGTGCATTACTTCAGCAAATGTGTTTGTTGTCTAATTATAATGTGGAGGCATTTGCAAGGAGAATCAATAGATTTATCCGGCAGTATTTCTTTTGTAACCTTTCCCCCAGGCCTTCTCCCCAAGCTAGGTTCCTTTCCCAACTTTGTTGGGGTAGGGGAGAGAGAAAAAATGGTCCCCAAGACATTGTGAATGCTGTGCCAATATAAACTACTTTCTTCCAGTTTTTCTTGCTGTTATTGTTCCACTGGAGATTCAGAATTCTACTTCTCTGGTGCATTTTTTTAAGGATACCCCATCTGCAGCATGTAATTCCTTAGCAACAAGGTTAGATCTGCCCTCTTCCACTATGTGCAAATAGGCTGTGGTGGCTGGTGCAGTGCCCATTGGGATTGGTGGGGCAGGCGTCATGAGACCAACAGTAGGCGAAGCCAGAACCAGTGACAAGCAGAGATGCCCCTGCTTGGTTAGAAGGCAGGCTAAGGTTGGGGGGCAGAGCCCCATCTGCTCTTAGGGACATGCTTCCACTTGACAGAGGAATGCACCAATGAAATGCCAGAGAAGGGGCTGTGGGTCAGTGGCAAAGTGCAGGCTTTGGCTGTAGAAAGGTCCTATACGTATTCAATTCCTGACATCTCCAGGAAGGACTGGGAGACATTCCTGACCAAAATCCTGGAGAACCATTCTCAACCTGTGGGTCCCCAGATGTTGTTGGACTACAACTCCCATCACCCCTAGCTAGCAAGGCCAGCGCTCAGGGATGATGGGAGTTGTAGTCGAACAACATCTGGGGACCCACAGGTTGAGAACCGCTGATAGCGGCTTGTGTAGACCAAGGGTCAGCTTGAGGGCCACGTGCAGCCCTTGCCCTAATACCATGCTGATGGCAAGAAAGGGAGGGCAAGAGTGGGCGGTCCACCACCTTTTGACTCCAGCCCCACCTAACACTGGCTCCAGCCCCACCCACCTCTGACACGTGGGCCCAGACAGCTCATACTCTGGCATTGCCTGTGGCAATTCAACTCTCGATAGAGAAAAGGTTCCCCAGCCCTGATGTAAACAGTGCTGAACTAGATGGGCCAATGATCTGTCTCCGTATAAATCTGCTCCCCAAATTCCCAGTAAACTCCCTAGTAGCAACTATTAAAGTGCTATTATATTGGTATATTGGGGGGGGGGAGAGAACACCTCCTCTTCTGCTTGCAAAATGGCTTCAGGGTAAACTTTCATCTTTACAGGTTGTGACCATTTGTCCCTTCGGAGTATTCCTTGCTCTCTCCAGCAAAGGCTTTTAGAGGATAACAGCTCAAGATACTAATAGAGAGCTCTGCTCTC
Source organism: Podarcis tiliguerta (assembly GCF_965153285.1). Lineage (NCBI taxonomy): Eukaryota > Metazoa > Chordata > Lepidosauria > Squamata > Lacertidae > Podarcis > Podarcis tiliguerta. Next base: position 41,077,682 of record NC_139538.1, on the reverse strand, counting down.
TGTCAATCATTTCTACCTTCAAGAAGCTGATTGACTGGGGACACCATCAACGGGGGCAACTCTCTCCCATCTGTCTTGCTTAATAATAGCCACCGATATTCCCATTTCCTCCTCGTTTTGCCTAGTCATGTCTTTTAACCGTGTTTAGGAATGCTGGCCCTCTAGCTGCAAGCCACGAAGATTAATGGCTCGCTGCGTGAAAAAAGATGCATGCTTTGTTTTCAATGTGTGTGTCAATTTTATGGGCTTAAAAAAAAGTGAGCCTATGGGCACTTGTGCAACATGTGAGGATATCTGCAGGTCATGACCGTGGGTGTATGATGTGTACAAAAATGCATTAAAATAGGCTCTATTAAGGGTCACACAGACACAGGCACCAATCCAAAACAGAAAGAAACATGGGAGCAGAAAACAGACCTCGTTCCCCTGATTTGTAATCACTTCTGAACTCCATGTAGAGCACGGATGTGCTCTACAGGGAGCTGGCTTCTGGCCCCAGGCCAGTTGGCAGACCAACTCTGTGTTGCAAAGATGTCTGCAAAGGTGACATGAAGGCTAGAAGCATCAACCCTGCCCTGTGGGAATCCCTTGCTGTGCCTGGAAACAGACAGTCAGGTCTTGTATCAACAGCAGTGGCCAGAGGAGAAATGACTGCTGGGCGGAGCACAGAGAGAAGAAATGCCGTGGTGCATCTGCACAACTGGATGCCTTCGTTTGCCCCAGCTGCAACAAAACATGTCTCTCCTGCATTGGTCTCTACAACCACAGCAGAAGCTGCAACTGTCCAACAGCTTGACCTCACCCCCCCCCAAGGCACACTCCTCCATTGTCTCCCAAGACAGATAGACACCATCAGCAGATGCACGACTCATCAGTTGCAGCCAGCTTTAATTTAGCTCTGCATTTCTCGCTCCTGGGATTCTTCTGACAGCTCTGCCAAGGCTCCTTAACCACGGTCCACAGCTGTACTCCTGCGAGGTGTCTCCTTGGGCTGCTGCCTTCCCCATGCAACACTTCCTTGGGACTCATCCTGGCCCTGCCCATCACGGTCTGTGGCCTCCGCCTAGCAGCAACTAGCCCCGTTGGGAAATAAACAGGAAGTAGCGTTGCCCATGCCGTAGTCCACATCCCAGGCAGGAATGTGCCAGTGGCTACAGGCTGTTTGTTTAGAGTTTAAGGAGTAGGTTCCTGGCATGAGGAGCCAGAAAAAGCATGGCCCCAAATACCCCGTGAACTCACCATTCTGGCAATCCTTTGCAGGGAAAGACCGAGACCACGGAAGAAAAATTCATGCCCCTATTTCTTATGAGAAGGGCACAGGGGAGCATCCTCCCATGTCTATTGGCAGAGTCCTGTGGCTACCCACTTGTGCCCAGCTTGGTCAACCAGTGGCACAGTTTCTGCATCTCTGCCCAGCACGTGGCTTCTGGCTATATGATGTCAAGGCATGAGCAACTGCCAAAATACCAGATCCTTCCAAAAATGACTGCCTTTGACCCAGAGCTGTCAGCAGCAGGGCAGCTGCTCTGTGCAAAACATGAGGAGAATAGGCAAGATAGATGACCTTTGGATGGCTGGCTGGCTGGGGTGAATCAAAGGGAGGCTCTGCCCATCCTAAGCATCATTTAACCAGAAAAGGACACTCTTCCTGCCACATGGGCTGATGATAATTTGTTTTCCTGCCCGTCTTGCCAGCTTTGGGAAGATTTGCCAGGACACGTCATTGGCCAAGTATATGCAAATATCTGGGATGCTTGTCTCAATCCAGCTCAGATGCTTTGCACATTTCTTACAATCAGATCCCCTCTCCTGAGAGACTTGTCATAGCATAGAAAAAAAGGAGTGAGCTGAACCAATTCCTCAATGGCATCTCAACCAAGCTGCCACCACTTTACCATCCATTTTAACTCAACACAGGTAAATCTGGTTAACTCAATCACAGCAGCATCTATTTATTTGCAACACTGAAGGTTCCAAGCTCAACTTTCATACTTATTCCTAATGCTGTTGTTTCTGTAGCACTTCTCTCTTGCCTTTGTTCTAAAGGAGTTTAGTCCCCCTTTTATCCTCACACTGACCCTGTGAGGTAGGTTAAGCTGAGAGACAGTGACTGGCCCAAGGTCACTCAGAAAAGTTTTGCGGCTAACTGGGGATCTGAATCCACGTCGCCCCAGCCTCAGGTCTAAATCCAGAACTGCGTGGGAAGATGGAGCTTTTGTATAACCAAGGCAAATCACACAAACGAAACAAAAATGGTTATTTAGGAACAACAGAAGAGAACATAAAACCATGTATATAAGATGAAGGAAGCATTAAAAACACATTCCAGCTTAGCTATGCATCAAATTAGTTTCAGAGACAAAAGAACATGCCAGAATAATATGGGCTGATACTCATGCTCTGAGTTACAAGAAGGTATAATAAATTTATGAATGCAGATAGGCATTAACTTCTCTTTTTTTGCTCCAGCTTTACACACATGCCTCATTGCCACAGTAATGCAATTCAGAGGTACACACTGAGGTCAAAAGGTAGCACTTTTTTAATGCAAAATAGATTTGCTGTTGTTTTATTTATTTAAAACATTTATAAACTCACAAGCTTAATATTTTTAAAAGAGCACTAGGAAGCATGCAACATAAAAACAGTACACAATGGGTGGTATTCTGCTGTGTTTTGCTCAGAATAGACCCACTGATATTAATTTTTGTAAAAAAATTTTTTTACAGTATGTCATCTTTAATGGACATATTCAATCATTAACTGAATATTAATGAACATGACTAAGTTATGTCCATTAATTTTAAAAGGTCTACTCTGACTAAAACTTAGCCAAGTGCCATCCAGTAGTATTACAACAAAAACACTACACAAACCTACATGAACCGAGGACCAATTTAAACATGATTTGGGAGATTCTTGATCAGGCCTCCCATCAGCTGAAAGGGTGAAGCAGAGCCATGGTGCAAAGTAAGGGGCTTAACCAGATTCCCCCATGTAGCACCTCTGATCTCAATCCCCCCAACCTGCTGTTACCATGAGGGTGGGAGAAGGAGAGACAGGAAATATATGGGTATCAGTTTTTCTGCCCCCCCCCACCTGCTGTTCACAGCCAACTGTAATTGCGGGGGTGGGTTTTTACTAGAGCTGTGGTGTGGGGGGGAAATGTTAGCCCCCTCCTCAAGTGTCACCATGGCCTGCTTTCAAATGACTCCTTCTCTCACAGGTGCTTTTAACCCAAGAAAAGGGTGTTGGGTGGTTGATAACGGGCGACTCACATCACATCTGCTTTGGACCTGAGACAGAGAATCTGGTGACACCACAAACCTGCGTGGTTTAGCCAAGAACAGAATGGATGCTGGTTATGATTCAAAGCAAACTAAACACTGGCAGTGAATCAAACAGCAAGGAAAGAAACCTGTTGTTCAATGGAAATACATCAGGAAATATATGTGTAACCTATACAACCTGCATAAGAAAAGGAGAACAAGCCGATTCACAGCTTAGCCTGCAAATATAGCAGGCTGGCCAGTTTGAAAATGGCTCTGCTTTGCTCAAGAAGACTCTCCAAAGGATTGCAGAGAAGCAGAGATCCATTTTCTCCACCCCAGTCCAGCTGGGCCGCTTCCTTCTGACTCATCCATCAAGAGCCAGACCTGCCTGCGCAGATGCATGTGCAAAGGAAATATCTCGGGGCCCCACATGGCTTCTAATGGGACCCTGTCACCCCACTGATTTAGCACAGCTCACTTCAGACGCGGAACACAAAGCAGGACGAATGATTGGGGAATCTCGAAAGTAGAAAGGAATGCCACCTGCTTTACCCTCATCCATATTTGTCAAATGGCCCACCTTGGACAGGCAGGAATTAATCCCTCTTGTGTTTACCTATTGCTTTCCCACAGACCCATCAAGCCCAGCGCTGACTGGCTGCATCTCTTTGCGGGTCTCTTTGGGGGGGGGGATACCCTCCCAGCCCCAATACTTGAGATCTTCAATGGGAAATTAAACCCAGGACTGTATACATAATAAATAAAAACCCACCATTTCCTACTAAGCTGCAGAATTTCCTTCCCTAGATCCCTTGCAGGCCTTTTGCCCATGGCAATAAGAGCATCCTTTCCCCCTGCACCTGCTTGCTGTGCTTCCTCTTCCTCCTCTGACCTGCCCACAGAGCACTCAGCTCTGCAGCCATCGCAGCTCAAGGCTGGGAAGCTGTTGTGTCATTGACTGCCTGGGCTGGGCACGCCCGTTTGCCAGTCCAACGTGGCACAGGGCGGAGCGGAGGAGGCGAGCTGGTCCAGCTGCTGCCTCGGCACGTGTCAGGCCCTTGGCCCGGGATGTTCTGTGGTTAAGGCCAGGGAGCAGCTCAGGCAGCACTAAAAACAGCTCCGCCTGGAGCTATTCTCATCCCGTCAATATTTATATAGCTGTCTCAGGTGCAGCACCTCGTCCCAGGGACGTTTTATTTAGGGGCCGGTGGGAGGCAGGGCGCAGAGTTCAATTGGAAGAAGCGTCAGCAGGAGGAAGAGGTTTCGGAGGCCGAGCCAACGGATAGAAGAGCATTCAGCTCCCCGCGGAGGCTGACGGCTGGCCTGCGAGAGCTGGCAGGGATGGGGAGGGCACCCTTAGGCCACACAAACACTCCCTGCTTCTCCTCTTCCCACAAAGGCAGGCAAGGAGGAGGGAGACTCAGGGCAAGATGCTGTGCAATAGGAGGCTGGAGGCTGCCATCTCCTCTTCAGAAAGCACCCTGTGGCCTGGTTTGGATTAAAATTTAAAGTTGACGGGTATTTCAGGGAAGCCTGTGCTGTAAGCCATACCTTGCCCAGAGTGCCAAGCCTGCAGTCAGTGCCCAGCAGGGTCTATGAACTTCTTCATACAATACTTATTTTTTGGGGGGGTGCTAGTGGAAATTCCACCCCCCCAAATGTGGTGGGGGGGTTTCTTTTGGGGGGTGACCACCTGAGAGGGATTTTTCTCTGTGGCAGCCCCTAAGCTGTGTTATTCCCTCCACATAGAGGCACACCTAGCAAAGCTTTCAACATATGCTAAAGAAGCATTTCTTTACCCTGACTTTTTACAGCTGAGATAAGTACATAGAATTGTAGAGTTGGAAGGGACTCTGGGGATCATCTAGTCCAACCCCCTGCAATGCAGGAATCTCAACTAAAGCATTCATGACAGCAGGCCATCCAACCTCTGCTAAAAAAAACAAACCAGCAAGGAAGGAGAGTCCACAACCTCCTGAGGGAAACAGCTCTTGCCGTCAGAAAGTTCTTCCTGATCTTTAGTCGGAATCTCCTTATAGGTGATGTCTTAGGACCCTTCTCAGTCTTCTGATTGTAAATTGTTTCAACTGTATTTTTAAAACAGTGTAACTATCGTAACAGCTTCCTATGCTCCTCAAGAACATCATTATTTCATTTATGCATCCAGTATTATTATTCTCATTTATGAATCTCTCCCTATCCGGCATCTGAGAATGACTTACAATACTTTCCACACATGAAAAAACTACTACATATAGAAAAACAGTTTAAACAATTGCACATAGCGAATAATTCAAATATAAAATGTATAGAACAACTGAGCAAGGTACTTCAGCATTTAGGGGGTGAGTTAAAAACAGTTCAGAAGCTGTGCCTTCTAGCAATCCCATTGGCCCAGAGGCAGCCAGGGTGTGGGGAGTGAGCAAAGAGAGCAGTGGCATCTCCCTGGGACTGCAGGGATGCTTAACCCAAAGTCAAATAAAGGATGGGTGAGCAGAGGCCAGGGAGGAGGCAGAGGGGCAGGGAGGCATGGACAGCTGAGCAAGAGAAGGAGCCTCAGTGCTTTGGGTGTGTCTGAAACCCTGAAGTGCAGCATATGACATTTCAGCCCTCTCCTCCTCCTCCTGGGTAAGCTGACTGGGAAGACAACGTCCACAAAGGGCCGTCAGTCATACTGGTTTCCATGCAGGAAATCATGACGCATGCATCTGCCCTCTGGTGTCGGAAAAGCAGGGACACCTTGAGTGAAGAAGGGTTTCCACTTCTTGGGAGCGCTGAGGTTAGTATTACCTTGGGTGACCTGCTCCACCAGCTTAAGGAACCTGAACTGTCAGGAGGCACTAGCCAGGATCAGCAGCTCCTGCTTTGGGGAGTTGTGGCTCTCATAGGCCATGGGAGACCTGCCTGCTTCTCAGCTCCTACCAGGGCCCTGCTCCAACTCCGCGTTCATCATCCCTGCCACGTTTCACTATATCTCAAGCAGGAAGGCCATCCGTCAGCCTCGATGCAGCGGGCACAGTGCTTGCCAGCTACTGCTGGCGATGCTAAAATAGCTGTACATAAGGCCGGCATGACATAAAACAATGAGAAGTATGGAACTGCCTTAGCAAGGTAGTTATCGCTGCTGTATTTGGCTTTGCGCTTGTTAAACATTGCTAAATTATGCTAAAGGAGCAATGCTTCCACCTAGCGGAAGCGATTGGTCCAACAGGCATGGAGCGGACATTCAAAGGAGTTAAGGTGGGTTTTGTGTCGCTTTCATCAGGCTGTGCTGTGGCTCTTTCAGAGAGGGGAAAGTCCTGTCTGCGGAAGCATCCACTGGCAGACACCTAGGGTAGCCATATGTCCTCTTTTTCATGGGTAGAGTTGTCATAGCGATCCATAGTTAAATGCAGCAGTCGGCAAATGTGTCCTCTTTCTTCTCTCTTCAAAATATGGCAATGCTGGGGCAGCATTACAAACCGAGACCCGGGGCACAGAGAATTTATCAGCTTATAATTTGCCATTAGGCAAAATTAATTGCTCTTACTCTTATAACTCCAGTCACTGTCATACCCTGGAAAAGCAAACACTAAAAAGAAAGGAATCGAGAGGTTGCAAGGGGAAAGATGCCAGATTATGAATCAGCAGGGCAATGGTGCAGCAAGAGAAGCTTCGTGGGTTGCATTTTGACTGAGCCAGCATATTCTGGAGTTGACAATGTTTAGGGAGCCCCTCCGGCGGGGGGGTGGGGGTGGGGAGGAGAGAGCTCTGCTCATAGCTCTTGGCATTTATTTATTGTATAGAACGTGCTTTCCATTTCTTCAAAGCAACTTTCTGACATCCTCATTGTGTAAGACGCTTAACTGAAACGGCATCAGTTGCAGAGCATTACATAACACAAAGACGTCCGTCAGCACGAGACTTTTCTCCTTGGGAAAGTCCGTCAACTGCTGCACACAACCCCCATTTATTTCAATTGAGTTTTGTGCCGCATTGGAATGAATGGATATTGTGCTCAGCAAGAATACCTGGGAAAACAGCACCTTGTGACTGCTGGCAACCTCACCGGCAAAGCTGTTGCATTTTGGCTGCCTTTCTCATCCCAGGGGTCAGTGGCAGAGTTCCCCCCCCTCCCCCACCCCCAAAAAGTGAGAAAGATTATTACAAAGGAAGATTGGGTTCTCAGTCTTTTAAAAACTCTTTAATCTTTGGACATATATTTTCTAAGTGTACCGTTGGCAATGATTTTACAATCATTTCTTCACATGAAATCAATCCATCATAGCTAGGGAGGAAAGTTAGCTATCGGTTTTTCCTTATTGTGTCAACACACTTTGGCTAGGTTCCATCCGCCAATTAAAGCAGAGTATTTAGATTTAAGCTGATTTATCCCCATTGATTTCAATGGGATGGAACTGGATGAAAGCCAGTGCAACTGATTCGTGGGATCCTCAGGCTGCCTCGGGCACAAAACCCAACAGTGGCTCTTGCCAGAGAGGACAGCTGGCTACCAGCCACTTCCTAAGCTGGATTTGCAGTCCGAATGCAGAGAGGTGTTTGCAAGCAGCTGCTCTTTGCTAGTGAGAAATATGGCTCTTTTGGACTGGGGCTCAGCCAGGCATGTCCAGCTTTGGATAGGGAGCACAAGGTCAACAGACACGAACAGCAGCCGACTCTCCTTGCCCCTTAGCTAAGGCAGCACTGTAACAACTTGGCCTTGTTTCTTGTGTTATGAATTGGGGGTGGGGAACAGGCTATATGCTAGAACACTCCTAACTCCTGGACCCAGCAAGTGTTAAAGCATAAGCCAGACTAGCTTCCTCTTGAGGCGATAGCACGGGCAATGGGCCATTATGGGGAACAAAGGAAAGGGGTTCTGTGCAAGATGGCAAGTGGGTGGTGCCCCTCCCCCAACTCGTGGGTACTTAGAAGGACAAAGGCAGAGTGGAGGGCAGAGAGTTGTAGTGATGTGAACTAGAAGCAAAGCTGCAAGCTGGAAAGGGAGAGATGCAGAGAAATGATTGATTTCTGCTGGATGCCAAGGCTGTGGTTATGAGGAAAAACAAGACCTTCTTGGGGTGTTGATGCTGTGAACCCCTCTATCACAGGCTCAGGTTGTATATGTGTGTAAATAAACCATATATCATAAAGACACCACAGTCTCTGCCTTGCCTCATTTCCAAAGGAAACACAAACCCTGGAAACTCTGGAATCCTGCGCCGCTCTGAGATTGGGGTGGCATGAAACACTGAGCTTCCAGAGATGTGAAGATCTTAAGCTGTTTCTAAGGACAGTTTGTTCAGTGTTTGAAGCCACATTTGCAGAATGTCTGTGTTATAGCGCATTAAGGAACAGAAGCCAAGATGCTGTCTTGTAAGTTGGGGTGGGAGGGATGTAAGCTCAGCGGCAGAGCATCTGCCTGCATGCAAAAGGTCCCAGGTTCAATCCCTGGCATCTCCAGGTAGAGCTTGGAGAGCATCCCTGCCTGAAACCCTGGAGAGCTACAGCCAATCGGTGCAGACACTCCTGAGTTAGATGGACCAATGGTCAGACTCTCAAAGGCAGATTCCTATTTCCTAAGTCTGGCAGCAGAGACGGGCTTTCAGAAGAAATGCTGCTGCTGCTGCTGCTGCTGCTGCTGCTGGGCATTTTTACCCAGTGGGTCCCTATTCTACTAAAATACCCAGTCTCTACTCAGGAGCCAGCCTCACCCAGGACTCTAAACTTTGCCCCTTTTCCTGTAGCAGGAAGCACAGGATGCATCTCTCAACCAGCCCAAGGAGGAAGGAAGCAGAAACCGGAGCCTTTGAAAGAAACTGCAGCCTCGGGTACAATAGGAGCATCCAGGAGGAGTGCATTAGCTGATTTATAAAGCTGGTAGTGGTAGTGGTAGCAAGAGCATTTTGCAAACACGCTTGTGGCACACTTGTGTCCATCTATCTCCAAGAGCAGTGCCCACCTCATGCTCCATGGCTCTGCAATGCCCAGAGCAAAAGACCGAAGATCTCTCTCTAGCACTGGGCCCAGAGACAGAATGCAGCAGAGTGGCTTCTCGTCTGTCCCTTTTCCTGAGCCAGGGCAGCTCAAGGGTCCTACTGGGGAGGTCACAGCTTCTTAAAATCCTCCAGAGCCATTCTAGCCGCATTGCGCCCTGCCGCTCCCATGACACCTCCTCCTGGGAAGAAAAGGGAGATGTTGCAAGAATAGGGTGGGCAGCTTAACCAGGTCCACAGCCAGCAAGCCAAAGGGTAGAACTCTGGTGGGTATTTGCCACTGGGAATCCTTGAACCCAGCTCACTCACCCCCTAGCAGGGCAGGAATAGGAAGGGACCAAAATTCCTCACAGCAAGAACCCAGAGAAGGGAGAGCACCTCCTTTCCTTCCCCTTCTTAGCTGTGTCGTAAGAAAGCATTCAAACAACCTAAGAATGCCCCACAGAGAAGATTCACAATCCAGTCCCAAGCCAGTATTAGCCAGGAGGGAGGAGGTTGAAGACGAGGCAGGGAATGTCTCCAATTATCCTTCCAGACACCAAAAGCTCTACCTATCCCAGGCAGACCCAAGCCAAAGCCACTGACATAGCACATAAAATATGTGCTTGCATTTGATGTACATGTTGAATTTTGCTTGTTTTGTTTTAAATAGAAGCTATGGGGCAGAGGGTCAGTGGTGTTAACCCTTTCTCCTGTCACAGTGAAAAACCCCTTCTTGAGGTGAAGTAAAAGAGAGGAGAGGAGGAGTTTCATTGGAATTTGCAGCACAGGGGGAAAGGTTAGCACAGACAAATGTCTGCCCTTTACAGCAGGGGTGGGAAACCCCTTTGAGCCCAACCTTCTGAGGAGGGTCACATTCCAAGAGTGGGCGGGGCAAAAGGCTGAAGTGGGCGGGGCAAAAGGCAAAACTGAAATGTAAAGAAATACATTGAAAAATTAAACAAGCAGGCTTACATACACATGCAGGATCTTTAAGAGTAAAAAAACAGCAGCAGTTTGCACCCATTCCAGGGTGGGGCACCCATGGAGGGCCCTCTCTCTCTTGTCCTTGGGCAAAGGTCTTCTGCTCCTCTCCCCAGAGGCACAGCCTGAGACCCAGCTCTAGAGACACCTTAGAGGAGCATGGCAAACTCACCCCACAGTGATGCTGCGTCCAGTGGGCTTTTAGGGAAATGTGGACCAGGAATGCAACCAGACACCCCACCCTCCTCCCTGGTCCTCTCTAGCCATCCCCTTCCCACCGAGGCCAGGCTCTCTCCCTCGTTGTTGCAGCAGCAGCACAGACACGCCTTGTCTGGCCTTGCGCTGCCCCCACCAGATACGTACCGGGATGGGCGCCGCTTCCACAGAGGTAGAGGCCTTCCACTGGAGAGCGGTAGCTGGAATAGGAAGGCACTGGCCGGGCAAAATACAGCTGGTCCAGAGACATCGCTCCATGGAATATGTTCTGAAAACCAGAGACAGCATCAGACAAGGTAGCTGGGAAGCAGAAGTCCCTGTCTCTGCTTCCCAGTACAAAAGGAGTCGAGAAGTGGAGGCTGGGAGATGGGAGGCAGCTGGGGCAGAAGTCTGTGTGGGTGTTAAAACTCATCTGCAACATCTAAGCCGTATCAGTGAGTTTGGGGAGGTTGGCCTGGAAGGGCATGGCAAGGCAAAGCTGGGCAGGAGAGTCTATGGGCAGAGATTCTCAGCCAATACATACCCCACCAGGTAGGCCAAAGATCCGCTCAAGGTCTGGAGGCGTCAGGACATCCCTGCCGACGACAGAGGCCTTGAACCCAGGGGCGTAGGCTTCAACACAATCAAAGACTACAAAGGGAAGAGATGCCACATGGGAAAGACTGAGAGTTGCCTCAAGGAAGGCTAAGTATTAAGTCACCCAGGATCCACACACCCCCAAAAAACACCTGGTTTTCTGACAGGGATTCAACTGGAATTTCAGCACCCAAGAGTCACTAAGACTAGACAATCACACTTAGGCACCATGGAGAAATCCCTTCTCAGCTGACCCTGCACATTGGTTTCCAGCCACCCCTGAGACTCATGGAAGAGCAGTGGGCAACATCTAGACCCAGAGAAGATTGTGCTACACAGTTTTAAGCAGGAGGGTTCTCTCCCCAAAGAGAAGGGGTGCGAAGGATAGGGAAGAAGGGTGTGCAAATGGGAGACATGGCCCAAAGGAGTAAGGTTTGGGGTGGTGGCAAGCCTTCCCAAGAATGGAAAATTCTCCCCTTTCTTGAGAGGCAGCGCAAAACCACCATTGCTCCTGCCAGTCCTCCGTGCAAAGGCTGTACCTCGGTCAGCATAGTCCTCACGCTCACGGTCGTCCCATTGCTTCCCTCCGGCCAGTGTGTAGGGGGTGTACTGAGTGAAGAGAGAGACGACGTGGCAGCCCGGCGGAGCCAGTGTGGGGTCCAGGGCAGACGGGATGCACAGTTCAATCATGGGCCTGGAACGGCAGAGAGAGGCCAAGCAGGAACCCTTGGGGTCAAGTCCAGAAGAACCTCAGTGCAGCTGCTTCAGCCCTACTGAACTTTCCATCTAGCACCAGCAAAGCTTCCAGCAGTGACTCTACTCTGGCTGTAGACCTGCAGGTATCGCAAAATGCAGGGTTGGATGTTGTGGATGTTGCTGGACTCTCCCACCAACCCTGACTAATGGCCATGCTGGCTGGAGATGATGGGAGTTGGAGTCCAGCAATTTCTGGAGGGCCACCATCACTGTTGCAGTAGAAGGGGATGTAAGGGGGACACATATTTAGAAGAGAAGATGGCCACAAGCCTGGAAATAACTCATTGAAAAGACCCGTAGTATGTAGAGCGATAACAATGCAGGATAATGCTGCATACTTCCTACTTGCTTGGTGCTGATCTTGCAAAAATAAAAAAAGGTTTTGAGCAATGGTTATTCCCATAAACTAATACAGTAAACGTTGAGGAGGGAATCACTGTATTTGTGACAGATGTGGCCCAGGGCTTGGGAGTGTTGAATCTGAAAGATGCAGCTTTCCATTTTCCAGCTTAATCTAACATGTTGTTAAGAAAAAGATGCTTAAAGCCCAAGGATGCAATTCTATGCACATATGTCTAGGAGTAAGTAAAATTAAGCTCAGTGGAACTGAGCATGCACGCATGTTTATTTGTTTTCTGTACAATGGACACTATAAGAGGTTGAACTCCAAGGTGAACTGCAAGAGGGAATGTAATTTATATTCTGCTCTTAAAGGGCTGAACAAATGATAATAACCAGAGCGACACGGGGGGGGGGGGTGCAGACACCTAGCAGAGCCTTTTGCTGTTTTAGGGAGTTTGCAACGGAAGGCAGAGCAAAACGGTTGCCAAAAGCCGGCGATGCAGGAGGTGCATCTAAATGAAAGTGTCTGCCCTGCACTCGTCCCTGGGGCAGATGGCTGGCAGACACTCCAGCTAATTGTGTGTGTAGGAAACAGTGCTTCCCAAAGCACACACAGGATTATAAATATGCTGGAGAAGAACTTGACAATATCCATTTGTTTTTCGAGAAGAGGAGTTTTATCTCATTAGACCAGAATCGTATCATGGTAAGGTCTTGAGACTAGGAACTATGCCAGAACGAGGCTGCTGTGAGCAATGTGGGTTTCTGCAGCGGTCAGCTCTCCTCTGCAATTTTTACATTTCCTCTCCCTTCTTACAGCTGATCTCCGCTTGGGCTTTGGCAACAACAAGGGAGACAAATCTGGGCTCTTCTGATTCGCAAACAAGTGCAGTGTTAGGAAACAGGACATGAGGCCCTGGGTCACTCAGGGGGCTTGCCTGGCAGGGCTTTACAGATGCAAGAAAGCAGCAACCAGGGTCCATTCACAGCTGTTTGACACGAGACAAGAGCCCCTTCTAACTCAGTTTTAAGCACACTCTTTCCCTTAGCTGTTCTTGTTCCTTGGCTAGGATGGGGCCAATTTTAGCCAAAGGATTCCCCATTCTGCCCACCTGTGCCAGTCAGTCCTTGCAGGGATTAGCATTCCCACTCATACCTGCTTGACGGTCTCCCCTGGCAGGCATCCTCAAAGGCCTGGTGCAAGAGCTGTATGTCTTCACAGTTGAGGTGGATGGAGCACTGGTGATGGGGCAAGGGGCAGCCATCCCTGGCATTGGGGGCCGCTCGGAAATCAGGCAACCGATCCACAGCCACTGTGGACAGAAGGAACGGAGGTTGAGGCTGGACAGGGGGGATGTCAGGGGAGGGGCAAAGGGGGCCCAAGGCCCAAGTCTTTTGTGCTAAGCCCCACAACTCCCACCTCTTCCCCCTCGTTTTCAATACTTGGACTACTGCAATGCGCTGTTTGTGGGGCTACCTTTGAAGGTGACCTGGAAACTACAATTAATCCAAAATATGGCAGCTAGACTGGTGACTGAGAGTGGCCGCCGAGACCACATAACACTGGACTTGAAAGACCTACATTGGCTCCCAGGACGTTTCCAAGCACAATTCAAAGTGTTGGTGCTGACCTTCAAAGCCCTAAACGGTCTTGGCCCAGTATACCTGAAGGAGTGTCTCCACCCCCATCGTCCAGCCCGGACACTGAGGTCCAGCTCTGAGGGCCTTCTGGGGGTTCCTTCACTGCAAGAATTCTCAGTAGTGGCGCCCGCCCTGTGGAACGCCTCCCATCCAATGTCAAGGAAATAAACAACTATCTGACTTTTAGAAGACATCTGAAAGCAGCCCTGTTTAGAGAAGTTTTAAATGTTTGATCTTTAATCGTGTTTTTAATATTCTGTTGGGAGCTGTCCAGAGTGGCTGGGGAAACCTAGCCAGATGGGCGGGGTATAAATAATAAATTATTATTACTTTGCTTTCAGGCCACCTGGGCCTCTGCGTGGTACAGTGCCAGTGAGACCCCAGCCACTCATGATCTTCATTCCGGCTGGGCAAAAACAAGAAGGATGTAAAGTAAGGCTGAGGGTGCATTCTGGGAGGAGTCCCAAGGACACTTGAGGGCCTGCAATTCCCCACCCCTGCTCTGCCTCCACGCACATTTGTGTGGTGGACCTGCTTTCAAGTTCTAAAAGCAATGTCCCCATTTCCAAATAAAGCACAAACACCCTCTGTGGTGTCAGAGTGGCTTGCCTTTTGGTGCAAGAGGGAGGTGCACTTTTTAGCACATTGCACCGAATTTATTATAGTGCGTCCGGGTGCAGCTGCATGAACTCATTGTTATTTTATAGCCAAGTGGTATTTGGATTTATTAACAGCCTCTCCAGGAAAGCGGGAAAGAGCAGGCAGGCCAGTCATCTGTGAGAAGGGGAGCATCCAGTCCCTCTGCCCTGGCTGGATATATGCCCCCCTGCCACCAACACACTACCAGCAAGGAAACAGCAGGGGAAGGGGGGGGGAAGGCTACCAACCACTTCTTTGATTATTAAGAGGTTTTAGGAGAAAGCTGCATAAATATTCACGGGGAGGGGAGAGCAGGGTGAACCCAGGGCTCTTATGGAAGGGAAAATGGCAGCCCTGGAGTCTTGCTTCCCCAATTCTTCCCTCTATTCTCCCAGCAGCCAGCTTGGGCATTTTATTGGGAAGGCATAGACCACATCATTATGTTTCCAGCCACCACCACCCTTGGAAGCCTTGCGAATGCTGCAGGGGAGGGACCCTGAGCAACATCAGGGAAAGGGGTGTTTCTAGGACTAAGGTGAAACTGATGCCCCCTTGTTATGTTTGCTATTGAATGTTGCATGTTGTTTAAGCAATCTTGTTATATTTATTGTATCGAAATACATTTTTTAAAAAAATGTTATTACATTTGCTATTGTTTTGCTGTTGTGATGGAATTGTTTTTGTAGTGTTTGCTTGAAATGCAGTCCTGTTTTCTTTGTTATTATCCGCTTTGAGCATGATTTTGGGTGGGGGCAAGCGGAGGGAAGAGACATACAAATGAATGAACCTGCTCCTTGAAACCTTCTTGAAAAACCACCCATTAGTAGTGTTGCTGCTCCCTCTACTGGCCACACATGGTGCTGCTGGCCTCACTTGATCCCAAGGTCCATGTTTGCATCTACTGCCCTTGGGCAAGACATTGAAAGACTTCCGTTCTCTTCCACAAGTAAATGCTCACGTTCTTCATCCACAGGGTGACTCTTCTCCTGCCTGCTGTTTGCAGGACCATGGAAGTGCAGAACCTTTGCATGTAAGCATCTGGCTCACTTTGCCTCCATGAAATACTCACCATTGATCTTGGTGACTGGAGAGCGTGAGTCAAACTGGGAGATTCTCTGGACAAATTCCGGGGGCAGCTGCTCCTAGAGAGAAGAGCCAAACACAGAATGAGCTCCTGGGATATAGTTTGGTATCTGGAAGAAAACTGGAGGTTAAACTGCTCTCTCTCTCTCTCACTCACTCACTCACTCACACACACACACATACACACTTTAACAGCTGGTAATCAGTCCCCCAAAGGGGTGTTGCTGTCCTAGCATCCTAGGCAGCCAGTTCATTGCCTCTGATTCCAATGCTAATAATAATAATAACAACAATAAATAATATATTTCAACATTTCACACACACACACTATATAATTTTTTAATTAAATTTTCTGTTTTACAATTTAAAGTACTAAAGTACTGATTTTTACATCCTTAAGTTATCAGTGACTTCCCTTTTTTACAAAAACTATACCATTCAGTATTCCATTACTACATCCATCAAAACTTATCTACACTGTTGAATTTATCTTAATGCTGCCAGCGTTTTCAGCTGTACACAGTTATTTTCCATATATTAAATAAACACTTTCCAATCTTCTCTAAACGTATGTTATTCTTGTTCTCCTATTCCATATGTTAAGTTTGCAAGCTGCACATATTCTGTCAATTTAAGTTGTCCTTCTTCATTGGTTGGGACCTTGCTCATTTTCCATTTTGGGGCTAACAAAACATGGGCCGCAGTAGTGGCATACATAAATAACCTTTTTTGACACCTGGGAATTTCAGTCTGAATTATCCCCAACAGAAAAGATACTGGGGGTTTTTTCCCCTGAAAAGTACTTTTGAACATTTTTTTCAATTCATTATTTATCATTTTCCAATACTTTTTTACAAGTCCACCAATAATAATAATACATTTCTTGTACCCCACCCATCTGACTGGGCGGTTTCCAATGAAATATAAAGGAACACACCAAAACATCAAAAGCTAATAATAATAATCTACTTATGAAGGCAGCACTCCCAGACAGTACCTCCCCCACCTCCCCGAACACAGCAGACCAGAGAGCCCTGAAGTGTTTTTAAGGTAGGGTGGCTCAAAGTGGTCCAATATTAGATTAAACATTAAATTTGAGAGGGTTTCCCAGCTGTACTGAAAACACATAGTTCATTGATATTATGGAAGAGTAGGAGAAACCAGAAGCACACTGTTTGGGACTCAGCTTCTTCACTCTCATCCTCAACTCTCCCTCCCTCTCTCTCCATGCTTTCAGTCTCTGGTCAGCTCAGTTCCTCCTTTCACAGCAACACTCTGGTTTGCAGGTACAGAAAGCAAGACGGTGCAACTGAATACTGAGTTGTAGAAACTGGGCTTTCTCAGTTAGCTTGGACCAGAACAGCAGTATATTTTGCTCGATCATTCCTAGGTGAGGGCTCAGCCCACTGGCAAATCTTAAAGGGGGTGTCTCTAGCCCCCGCTGCTCCCCACTCATCTAGGGTATCTGTAATTGTCCCTCAAGGACCAGAGTGCAAATAGACCTACCTTACATCCTTTGCAAGCTCTGGGCATCCTGCTGCTTGATAGGAAAAAGCAAGGAGAGTGGAAAAGTCTGGAGAATCCCCCCAAGGCTTCCCATGCTATGCCAAGGAGGAGGACTCACCTGAGGAGTCAATTCCAGAAAGGTGAGCTGCGGAGATGCATTTGACAGGACCAGGCGGCTCTTCACTTCTGTTCCGTCCTGGAGGCAAACACCTTGCGCCTTCCCATCTGAGCTCAGAAGAATCTGAGCAACAGCCTGCAGGGTTGAGAAGAGGGATAATTAAATGGGAGTAAAAATGCTTCCTGGAGAAAGCTAATTCGCACTTGCCCCATATCAACAAGATACCAGCAGGGATAGGAAGGACCCCGGCTTCAGCTTCTCATCCTCCCCACAAAAATCTCCAGAGATGCCAACATCACTGTCATTTTGGAGGGTGTCATTTTGCCTCTGTCTTCTGGTGCATGCCAAACGTGGCATCCCATTGGAACAAAGCGATTGCATTCACTGCTCCAGGAAAATCACCAGGGCGTTTTGTGGACCAGAGTCTGCTGAAGCACAATTCACGGAGAGGTTTGCCTCTATCCATTTGGGTCTGAATAGAGACAATGATTTCCTGTCCCGCCACAGACGTTAATTAACTCAGCTTTGCCGAGTTTTGTCACCTCACACTGCAGTTGCAAACGGGCACTACACTGACTCTGTGTGCATTCTGGCTATAATTGCATTGCTTCTGCCTGCACTTTTTCTGCTTTTAATTTCCCTCTGGCCTCGCTGCTTTCAAGGCTCTCGCCTTCATTTGTAAATATGTATGTCGCAGCGACTGAGGTTTAGGCTTTGTGCGTCAGATAAAGCCTTTGCCAAACTTGTCCATCTTTAAGGTGACACAAGACTCTTGATTGTTTTTGCTGCCACACAGACAAACACAGCTACCCCTCTGGGAATTGTGCCAGGATAACTTCTTTCCCCTGTGCCATCCCAGTATGTCACTATCCCTCGCACTGCACTGCTTGCCCTTCCCTGGATCCACCCACCTTCTCCGTGAAGATCTCAGCCCCGAGTGCAGTTGCAGCATTGGCCAGGGCCCGGGAAAGTGCTCCCATGCCCCCAGCCACATAGCCCCAGGCCCCCTGGCGCCCCTCCAGCTCACCCATCACATGGTGCAGAAGCACATACCTACGAGAAAGACCAAGAGTTAAGGGCTGCCATGGGCAGGGCTCAGAGCTCCCAGAGCAAAAGACAAAGCATCTCCCCGGCAGAAGCTGGCCAGGAGTGCTTGACAGGCTTGGCGCCATCTCAGCTTTCTTTACCTCCTGCTTGCATTCATCTAAGCAGGGCTCTGTTACAATGCACGGCACTTCCCCCTTCGTGCACGCTGTTATCATTAATGGCTTTATTTATTACAATATTTAATGCCCTACATTTTCAGTCCCAAAGGACCGACAAAAAAATTAAAAGCCTGGGGCGGAATTCAAAGCAGCGCTAAGGAGATCGCTCTGTCGGCGCAAGCATTTCTGCTTGTCTGATGGAACAATCTCCTCTCTCCTCCTAGAGGGGGGGGGGTTCTCCTGATCAGCCAAAGCTGATGGGAAGGGGGGGGGCAGGGAAGGAACATAAGGTAAGAGTGCAAGAAGCACCTGAACAAGAAGAAGAGTTTGGATGTGATATCCCGCTTTATCACTACCTGAAGTGGCTAACATTCTCCTTTCCCTTCTTCCCTCACAACAAACACTCTGTGAGGTGAGTGGGGCTGAGAGACTTCAAGGAAGTGTGACTGGCCCAAGGTCACCCAACAGCTGCATGTGGAGGAGCAGAGACGCGAACCTGGCTCACCAGATTACGAGTCTACCGCTCTTAACCACTATACCACACTTGCTCTCTGCTAGGCTAGACCAGACCACTGGCCCATCTAGTCCAGTATCCCCAATGCCTTTGGGAATCCTACAAGCAGGACCTGGGCACAACAGCACTGGGAAGGTGGGGAGTCCCATTGTGCTGGCAGGACTCATTGTGCTACCTTCTGCTAGTGCAGCTAGTTAGTTGAACCTGGCCCACAAAGTTCTTAAGTAAGGAATAACTCATCTCTGCTTGTGTTGAGCACTGCCCATCTGCAGACCTCTGATGGCTCTGATGGACAAGGGATGGGGAACCTGAGGCTCTTCAGATGTGGCTGGACCACAGCTCCCTTCATCCCCAACCTCTGACCACACCAGCTGGAACTGATGGGAGCTGGAGTCCAACAACATCTAGAGAGCCCCAGGTTCCCCACTTCTGCTCTGGGTATTCACATAAGCAACAGAGTTGGGGGCCAACCTGAAATGGGGAGTGGGAAGGGTGTGCACAGAGGCAGGATGGGCAAAAACCAAAGGCTGTGCGCACCTGAACAGAACCTTACCCACTGCCTGGTGTGTGCGGACCAGCCATGGCACCTATCACCGCATCTGTTGCCAGTGTTGCTTTCAGGGGCTCTGACTCAAACCACAAATCCAAAATCTGCAACAAGGTGAAAGAGGAACAGGCTCAGTATGCAACGTCTAAAGGAACCTGCCGATTGATTATAGAAGGAGCAGAAACCATTCTGATGAGAAGGAGGGATTCTGACTGGGTCATGAAGTGGTTTTTACCTTGGAAATGGGGGCCGTCAGAACCTGATAATATTGCGGAAGCTGTTTCCCCAGAGTAAAGCCTGGCAAAAAGGAAAACAGGGGTCCGGTGTAGTTCAAATACAGAGCCAGAGGTTAAAAAGCATCCCTGAACCTCTGTCAGTCCCTAACAAAAGGTTTAACCAGGTGAGCATTGCTTCTCCCGCTGGTCAGGCAAGCAGCTGAGCCAAGTCAAAGAATGAGCCTTGCTGGAACAAACAAATGGTCTATCAAATTCAGCATCACCTTTGTCACAGTGGACAACCAGATGTCTCTGAGAAGTCCACGAAGACAGCAGCCCTCTGCCACTATTGCCCCTCCAAGCACACTGCCTGGGGGGTTGTTCCGGTTGTAAACAACCTGTGTTTAGAGCAACAAAGGGCTGGTAGAGAGATAAATGAAGGGTAGGGTTGAGAAACCTGCTAAACTTCAGACACCGTTGAACTCTAATTCCCATCAGGCCCAGGCACCATGACCAATGGTCAGGGATTATGGGCCCACAGGTTGACCCATCACCAGCATAGGGTAACACATATAGAGGTTCTGACGCACCGTCAACATCTGGGGTCTCCAATGCGGCACTCACAAGCACCACAGGAGGTACAGACACCCCCTGATGCCCGCCAATCTCCCTGCTCCTCCCAATTTTTATTTTTTAACAACTGAGTGTTGCTTTCATCGGATACCCTTTGGGGGGGGGCTGCTGTTTTGGCTCGTATTTAGTTGTTTTAGTTGTTTGGGGAGTGCAATTTTTCCATTTGTTTGAAGGGGAAGGCTGCGCATTGCCAATTTCTCTTTCGTGAAATGGGTATTTTGTGGTGCCCATAACAGTTCCCTAGATTTCCAAATGTGCATCTGACATCAACAAGGTTAGCTACCCCATTTTAAGTAGTTAGGTCAGAGGTTCAGTCGCACACGCATACACACACAAAATGGCCCATGAGGGAAAATCCAGTGGGCACACATTCTTGATTTAAGGCCACCCTGAGCCCAAGAATGTTGGTCTAGCCCCTCCATCCTTTACCTGCACGGATCAGGGCCCGTAAGCCTCGTAAGGCTCTGAGCTTCTGAAGAAGGGAGCCCTGGCTGAAACCAGCCACGTCCAAAGGGCAGGTATCAAGAAGAGGGTCTATGGCTGACACCAAGCGGTTCATGAATGCCTCATACTTGGGAAAGGCCTACAAAGGAAAAAGAAAACTGCTGTGTGCTGTTCTATCAGTCATGTCAAGCAGAGATTCTCCCAAGACAACAACTTCCATTTGCCAAGGGAATGTTTTCTCACAGGCCAGTTGTGAGTGTTTGGGGCCCAGTCAGTCCCTGCAGGTCTTTGGGCCCAGTTTCCTGTGCCCCGTGGCCCTGACTCATTCAACACTTTTGCCCAGGCCGATGCTACCATTAGGCAGAATGAGGAAGCTACCTAAGGCAGCTGATTTTTGCTGTCATGAAAGCAAATTATTTACTTTAATATTCAGAAGCAACTCACCCAATGGGGTGGAGATGCTACAATAGTCTCCCAGCACGTGGGTTACAAGAAGTTACAGGGAGGATGTCATGGTGTAAACACAATGGCGAAGCCAATCCAACACTCCTGCCAGTGTGTTTGCAATGTGCTGAGCCTCCCTGCTCCCCATCTTGGTAAGCAACAGCAACTCACCTGCTGGGAAGCTAGCATATTGGTTTTGGCCCACCCAGCAAGCCACTTCTATGATTAATACTATTGTATTTTTTACTGCCAGAGGGATGCTTTGGGCATTTCCCTCAGGGGCCAAATTTCCTGGCTGGGCGGGAGACTGTGTTTGACCATTCTCCCCTCCAGCAACAAAATGTCTTGGGCTGAGGAAGTTTTCCCCACAATACCTGGGCATCCTTTACAGAGAACTGAGCAATCTGGCTCTGTGTGTCAGCCATGTTGTTCCCCAGCAGCAGTGAGCGGGGGGCTTTTCCGGCCCGAGCATCCTCCAGCAGCGGTGTGTAAGAATAAGGGTCACGCGGAAGCACTTTTAAACCATGTCTCTGGAAGACAGAAGGCAGCATGGCTTCTAGGCCTGGACACAAAACATGCTGAATTATCACACACATGAGGTGAGGCAGATACAGATATAAACCGCTGGGTCCTTGGATTTTAGGAGAGGCTTCATTGTCACAGGCCCACAGGCCTCAACCAAGACCACGTTGTGAACACTGGCCTTAGAATTTGTGCCCATTGGTCATATCATTCAGAATTTTATGAACTGTGTCTGTGGGCTACTTTTAAAATGAGGCTGCATTTTAAATTGCATTTTAACCTGTATTTTAAATTGTTTTGTTTTTTTCCTATTATATTTTTACTGTAATTTTACTGGTGTTAGCCACCCTGAGCCCGGCTCTGGCCGGGGAGGGCGGGGTATAAATATTTTTTATTATTATTGATTATTATTATCAGCCAACCAAGGCTGCAGTCCCACATGCACCTACCTAACTAGAAGTGAGACCTATATGTAGTGGGACTCGCTTCTGAACAAACATGGATAGGCTTGTACCGCATGTCATCTCTCAACTTAAATGAATAAAAACCTCACCTTCTCAGCATAAACCTAGTAACTGATAGCCTTTAGATTATAAGTATTTATCTACCTCAGTGACAAATGGGATACCAAGACTGAGGGATGGAGAATGACTATTTCAGACTGTACAACTTGGGTGGCAGAGGTACTCCAGTCAGAACGTGTAGGTAGCTTAGTCATCCAAGCATATTAATTTATTAAAAGATGTAAGAGACAACACCGACCAAAGAAGAATGGCAAACCAAGTTGACGAACTATGCCGAAATGGCAAAATTAACTGAGAAGCTCAGGAATCAAGAAGAAAAGAACTTTAAAAAAGAATGGGAAAAGTTTATAATTTATTTACAAGACCACTGTAAGCAAGTTAAAACATTAGCAGGATTTTAATCACACTTGTAAATTAACAGAAAGGATGGATAATTTAGAAGGAAATTTTTTTGGATAAATACTGATAAAGGTAAAGGTACCCCTGCCCCTACGGGCCAGTCGTGTCCAATTCTAGGGTTGTGCACCCATCTCACATAAGAGGCCGGGGGCCAGCGCTGTCCGGAGACACTTCCGGGTCACGTGGCCAGCGTGACGAGGCTGCTCTGGCGAGCCAGCACCAGCGCAGCACACGGAAACGCCGTTTACCTTTCCACTATAAAGCGGTACCTATTTATCTACTTGCACTTAGGGGTGCTTTCGAACTGCTAGGTGGGCAGGAGCTGGGACCGAAAGACGGGAGCTCACCCCGCCGCGGGGATTCGAACCGCCGACCATACGATCGGCAAGTCCAAGGCACTGAGGTTTTACCCACAGCGCCACCCGCGTCCCCCAAATACTGATAGGTAGTTGTAAATATGATCATTAGGACCCATGGAGGGGATGGGGGGAAGTCAGGAGGTTCAGAGCAATCTCAATATTTGGATTTGGATTTGTTTTTGTTGTTGTTGGTGCCCCAAAAATGACAAGCAAAAATGGGCAGAAACCATGCAGGAACCCAGCAATTCGCACTGTCATTGCTCACCCTGCCCCACCAGCACAAGCAAACGGGCCATACCTTTAACTCCAGCTCTGAGTAAATCTGGGGTCTCAACAGACTGAGCAGGTAGGAGGCTCTGGAGAAGAGAAACCCTGTAGAAGAGGACATGTCAGGTGCATTGAGGAGCAGCGATCGGATGCTGCCTGGAAAAGCAGGAGGGCAGCAACCGGGAAGCACAGCTCTTACCTGGGATAATCTCCTCGGTGACTGCTGCACCTCCCACAAGGTGTCTTCTCTCCAGCACAGCTGTCTTCAAACCACCTTTCTGCAGGTAGGCAGCCTGAAGATGCAAGGAGCATCCCCTTAGCCATGAATAAGTCCCAGCTGCTTACCCCATGCCTTTTGCTGAACTTAACAATCACCAGGCAAGAAGATGGTCTTCCCCAGATGACAAGCCAGGTAGGGACCAGCAGCCCCCTCCCTCCGAGCCAATCTCTTCCCAGAGGGCCAAAAGGCCTGATGCCATGTCCCCTCAGGAGTTCTCAGTACTCACAGCCACCAGTCCATTGTGTCCTGCAAAGAGACAAGATGAGCAGCTTTGATTTGGGCCACCTCCTCCTCCCACAATTTACGTAGCCACAATGCACTTCTGTTTTTTTTAAAGGCTTCTTTAAAGTTGTTCTTTTCCAAAACTGTGTCCCACAGTCTGAAGTGAAGCATGTTTACTCGGAAGTCAACCCGACTGAGATCAATGGAGCTTTCTCTCAAATAAATGGGCAATCCCACCCACCATTCCTCCAGTTTAAAGCATCCTCCCTTTGCATAGCACACCACCAAACCATTAAGCCAGTACCGTATGTCCTGTTGGACCCAGAACCAAGGCACCAAGGTTGAAATCCTCACTAGGCCATGAAGCTCACCTTGGGTCGGTCACTGTCTCTTGGCCTATCCTACCTCACAGGGTTGTTGTGGATGGGGAGAACCATGTATGCCACCTCCTTGGGGAAAAAGGTGGGATATAAAGGCTAGATAGATAAAGAGCCCTGGGGCATCAGGTCAGAGGCCCATCTAGCAGACTGCCTAGACTGTGGATGAGCATAGCCATCACAGCTGGATGCTTCGAACAAGTCTTTTCCTCCCTATATTTGGCCAATCGTCTTTCAAAACCAACCTTCTGCTCTTTTCCAGCCTAAGACCATTCTTTGCCCACTTACTCGCAATTCTTCTCCTGCAGGAAAGTGCGCCTTCCTCTTCCTCGTGGGAAGCAGTCATGAGCACGGCCCCCGTGCTAGACTGCCCTGGGCATCTTGTTCGGGGGGGAGCACGGGGTAACCCCCACTTTTATGTTTCCCGCCTGGACCCCGGGCCCTTGCTTTTTCTGCCTGAGCCACCCACCTGCCCCTATCACGACGGCGTCGTACTCCCGCTTCAGGGAGGCTGCAGCCCCAACGTGGCACCCTCTGCAGCCCCCCGGGATCCTTAGGAGAGCAGCAGCGCGCAGCCACCGATGGGGCCTCGCGGCCATCATGACGCCTGGAAGGACTTTGCCATTCGCCTGGCGCTTCCAGTCCAGTCCCAGGGAGAAGGGGCGTGGGGCGGGGAGCTTGCAAGGAAGGAGGGGCCGAGAGGAAGAGGGAGGGCAGTGAACCGCCCCAAATGCAAAGGTCCGCAGGGAAAGGAGGAAGGAGAGGAGAGAAGGCGCGCGCTAAGTTTATTGGGGGACACATCTGCTTTCCTGGGCTGCAAGTTGCAGCTGCCTTCATCCGATGCACGAAGGGGGCCCTTATCTGGCCAAAGAAACATATGGAGAGAGTTGTGGGGAGTACTAAACAGTAAGTGCAAGAGGGCCCGAGCTGCGACGTGAGCGCGCAAAGCAGCTCCTCAGCCAGGGACGAGACAAGCAAAGCCTCGCTAATTCGGCTCCAGGCGAGCTGCCTATTTGTCTTGATCAAGAGTCAGCCTTAGAACTTGTCAACGTCAATGATCAGCTTGAAGCATGTGGAAGGCTAACCTGGCGCTCACCGAGGCGGTAAATCTGTGTCTGGGCTGCAAGAGGCGACTCAAATCGACCCTCGGTTAAAAAAAGATGGGCGTGAAATCCACCTACAAAGACACCAGGGCTTCCTTGGCTTGGCCACAGTGTTTTGTTAGATTTCTTATTTCCAGGCAGGGAGCAGCAGTCAGTCAGACTCAACAGTGAAATTCTATGCATGTTTACTCAGGGGTAAACCACTGCCATTGGTCAGGCTTATCAATTGGTGTGTTGGGCTAGGGCCTGGGAGACTAGGCTACAAATCCCTATTCAGCCATGAAGCTTTCTGGGTGACCTGGGATAAGTCACAATCTCTCAGCCTGACCTACCTCACAGGGTTGTTTTGAGGATAAAATGGAGAGGAGAATCCTGCATACCACTTTGTCCACCTTGTAGGAAAAGTGAGATATAAATGTAATGCAAATAATATAAATGTATTTTTTTCTGATACATTAGTTTTGAATTATTTTACTTATACCCCACCTTCTAAATAAAAGCACCCAGGGGAACTTAAGCATATGGAACTATATTGTGTATTGAATTGCTTACTGTTTTTGCAGTTTTCATCTTTTGTGTTTGGGTATTATGCCAATGTGGCTATAGATTGACATATTTTACTTTTAAAATGTTATGGTGCACCTTGAGCTCAAGTATGATATTGGAAAAGTGACGCAAGACTTTAAACCAAATCAAGGAACTGTGCTCAGAGCACTGCAGAGTATTTTCCCCTTGCTGAATGCGAACGCAGGCAGGCAGCCGAGATGAGAAGGGTTTCCAGTCAAGCGTTTAAAGAAATAATTAACCTCTGATATCTATTGGTATAATTATATACTACACTAGGCTGATATATCCACTATCTTATACAGTGTTTTTGGTACCAAACCATCCCTTTGCAAATAGGGATCTCTCAGAGATTGAAGAATATTTCTGCTTAGCATTTTAATGAGAATGTGACCATGTGACTTAATTTTTTTAAAAACAGATTGCCATTTCCTTCTTCAGATGGAAACCAATGTAGAAAAACACAGCTTTATACTGTTTTCAGCCTAGAAAACCAATATTTGATGAAATGGAAGCATACTTTAGATTATTTCACAAGTGGGACCTGCAGCAAAACATTGTGCCTGATTCAGGGTTCCAAGCAGCCAGCCATGCCCCAAATCCATGATACACCATTCCGCCTCCCCTTTTTCCCACTTTACACTTTTAACCCCCACCTTGTAACAAAATAGCAGCACTGTACGGTCACCAAGTATACTTGGACCTCATTTGGCTGTTCTTGGTCTCGCCTGCCCGTTTTAACAGGTTTTGTTTCTAAAGGGTTTTTAGTATTTCATTCAATGCTTGGAGTTTCTCAGACCCTCCTGGCACATGGATGGTATCTTTTTTTGCTAAACAAACACCCGCACTCAGATTAGGAGTCCACTATTAGTATAATAAAAGTTTAATAAAAGTCTGACGCCGAGGTCCTCTTTGCTCTATGCCCATCATCCTTGGAAGAACAGCAGCAAACCTTTTCCTGACAAATGCTTTATTCCGCTGAAAGCTATCCTCAGAGGAAGAGGAGGATATAAATAGTAGAGAAAATGAATAAATGGTTGCACAGCAGGCAGAAATTCAGCAAGCACAGCCCTCCCTCCCTTTTATTGCCATCCCATTTGGAAAATCTGTCCATCGTGTAGCTGTTAAGAGCACAGGGCTTGCTTAGAGGAAAAGGTGACAAACTCAGCTGGGAGTTCAGCAGTATAAATACTGTATCAGACAAGAGCTTTATGGCAACTGATCAACAACCCCAGTCTAGAGGACCTGTGGCCCTCCAGAAAATGATGGGCTACGACTGTCCACCATCTCTGACAGTTGGCAGAGTCTGATGGAGCCCAACAATGTCTGCAAGGCAGCATGGTTCCCCTTCCCTGACCTAGTCCAACCTCCTGTTTCTTTGTTTCCTAACAGCGGAGCTTGTTCTGAAGTTATTCATGAGTCTGAGTCACTATTCAGAAAGCACTGCAATAAGGACACAGTCTTTCGTAAAGCTTTGTAATGTAGATTATATTGGGTATTTTCATACCCCACCCCATTATTCTCCTTTGCAACATTTTATAAGAAATCATAATTCCTCACAGACATAAAAGCTCTCCTTTTTGCCACTGAATTTGTATTGTATCTGGGACATGAATATCGCAACAGAGAGAAATAGTGACCTAGGGGTAACATTTATTTTAAGACAGCTAATACAGTTCATTTATAAAACGTTTAGCTTACTCCAGTTTCCTAAACATACAATTAAAAATGCTACTAGAGTTTGTAGCCAACTTGCATACCAATTGCAAGAGATATTTCTGTCCTACAACCCTGCACTGCAGACAGTCAATGGGTTTTTTTTGGTATGCAAGATGCTTTCAGTTAAAGGTTTATTTGTGTTTATTCATCTCCCTCTTTCCAGGGGCTGCTTCCTTGAAAGGGACACTTTGCATTTATCTGTGCTGTGGGAAAGCATCCCACACCCTCCAAACCAAACTTCCATCTCAGAAGTACAAGTGCAGGGTTTAATTTGCTGATTAACTCTCCATCTGTTATGTTAGATCACTCATTTCTGAAGGCACTCAAGCCTACAGAATTGTTCAGCTGAAACCTGTCACTTTTAATATGGGGAGGGCTAAATGCAGTTGGCTCTCCTCGCACTTTTCCTTCTCCACTATGGGAAGATGAGATTCCCCAATGGCAACAAAGACAAACTTCCCAACAGCGGAGCAAGTTTGATGATGTACCAGGCACCAGGTTTGAGAGCCCATTCTCAAAAACCCTTCCACAAGTGATGGTCTCAAGAAAAGCTTTGCTCCCTAGCTACTTCAGGGGGAAATTGGCTGTGGGTATCTCATGCCACAGGTTGACCTTTCTGGCTTTCTCACACAGATGGAGAAGACTGTATGGGGATGTGTGTGCAAGGAGATGGAGCTGCTCGAGTCAAACTTCACACATAGTGTCAGGGTGCCACATGTCTCTAGCATTACCTTGAAAGCAATTTGGTCCCATTAGTCTCAGTGTCCTGAGGAAAGCCACTGTTCCTTTGAGACAAGGATATTGGGTTCTGCATGGCAGGCAGAACAGAACCCAAAAGAAGCAGATATTAGAGATCTGAGGTGCAGAGTCCAGAAAGTGGAGTCCCTAGCATGGCGCTGAGGCAGCAAATGAAACCCCTAGAGCAAGGGGATGCGGGTTGGCTCCCAAAGTCGCCGGGCCAAGTCACACGCCTGCTGGATCACAAACTCAGTTGGCACAACACCCAGGTGGATGGTGAGGAGTTCATAGCACTTCACCACTTCGTTCGCATGGGTCCTGCTGCAGTAACGGAGCAGCTTCCTGCAGGGGAGAGATGGTGGTCAGGAAATGGGGAAGAGTCAGGGCTGCTGGGACAAGGAGGATTCCAAATAGCTTCCCCAGCCCAGCCAGCAGAGGATGCACTGCTAAACTAGAGACAGGATGGGGAGCAGCTGAAGCCCATCCATGTAATCCAAGGCAAGCTGAAGGCTTGTGTTGCTCCTCCCTGGCTTATATGGAGCTTCCAACTCCCCACCAATCTCAGCCAGCAGGACCAATGGTCAAGGGATGATGGGGTTTGTAGTGCCAACATCATCTGAAGAGTCACAGGTTTTCCACCCCCAGCTTAGGAAATCCCGAAACATGGGATAATGAGGATAAATAATATTACTACCCACCCTATCCCATCCCAGGGCAAGTAAGAACATTAAAAATAATTAAAAACAACTTACAGCCACAGACATAAGGTGGTTCATAAAAATATACTATACTATATGCAATAGAAATTCCCATGAGGTTGCAGGCAGCACTCTGAAGAATTGTATACAGGTGCCAGGATGAGGAAGAGGCTGGGTGATGGGCCAAGCTGTAAAAGGATTGCCCTTCTCCAACCTGGATCTTCTGGCTGAAGTCTCCCTCCAAGCCCTTCATGTATCCAATAGTATCTGGGGCACTGGAATCCTTGCTCACCTGTAATAGTCGCCGGCCAATGTCCCAATGGGGGCTGAATCATCTGAAAGCACTGGCACTTCCGTAACCTCCAGCCTGTAACCCTGCAAGGCATGGCAGCAGAAAGGAGAGGTCAGGGACAGGCCGGTAGCTTAGGGACCACTGCAGGCATTCTTAGGCTATGTAGAGGCAAATGTCTTCATCCCATACTATCCACACCATAGCAGAGGACACTGTTTATGCACCATGTCAATACCCTATCCTTCCTCCTGAATGCATCATTTGTAGCCTCAAATCAGCTCTGAACAAGTTAGGGTGACTTGGTGCTCGGATTCTTCCATCCAGAGTAAGCGCTCAGGACAGGGCATCACCTTGACGTCTTAGGAAGTTGCAGGAGATATCTGCATCCCAAAGCCCACCCACCCTCTCCCTCAAAGCTCCTGCACCTACCATCTCGTTCTCAAACCAAAGAAAGTAGGTGCAATAGTAGTCTCCATCCCGGACTGTCACCGTGGTATAGCCCTTCTGCAAGTAGCTTCTCGCTAGCGCCACCAAGGACCACACCTGGGGAGGAAGAGACAGGGAAGACAAAGAGAAACCTGGCACCCCAAGACCTCCCTTTCTGAGCCCCGAATCACCACTCTTGGTCTCTCCTCCAACTCCCATCACATGCTCATGTTACTGGGAGCTGCAGCGAAAACTTTGCAGGCAGGAAGGGAGCAGGAGCTGTTGCATAGGCTGGGGCTCTTGCATAGGCTGGGGAGATTTACCTTCTGCTTGATGAAGGCAGGCAAAGGCCCCTTGCCTAGCTCTGAAGCAGAGTCCTCTGCAGCACCAAGGGATGGAGCCACCATCTGCCCTACTGTGCGGTCCACGTAGATGAAGTGCACCAGCCCTGGGAATTCCTCCAGATATGTGGATGGCAGCCAGTTAAGGGCCTGTGGCTGGGGAGAAGGCAGCTGCCCCTCTCGACTTGGGTGCCTGCCCCACTAGGATCCTCCCCACAAAAACCTCTCAAGGAACAGGGATGGGGTTCTTGACCCAAGTGAGAGATGGAAATCCTTCAACGTCCCACCCCCCACCTCCAGACCTTAACGTTTGTCCAAGGACAGTGTACTTTCCTGGTACAACCTGAGAACTTTCGCCAACCTGTTCCCAACACCTGTGGAGCCCAGGAAAGAACTAAGCTCAACATTCACCTGCTCCAGCTCTGTGCCCAAGACACAGAATCATAGAATTGGAAGGGACTGTGAGGGTCAATTAGTCCAACCCCCTGCAATACTGGAATCTTTTGCCCATGGTGTGGCTCACACCTATGACCCTGAGATTAAGAGTCTCAGGCTCTACCAGCTGAGATACAGGAAATGGCCCAGGTGGGGGTGGGAGCTGAGGTTCTTGTCCCAAAGGTTGCTATGCAAAGTGGGGGCGGGGAGTACTCTCCCATGACACCAAGGTATCTTCAGCCAGGGAGGGGGGAGTACTTCACAATCACTTCTCTAGGAAGCTCTCCTCCTCCTGGTCTTGGTTGGGGATGCTCAAAAGTCCTCCGGGAGAAAAGAAGTGAATGGGACCGGGGAAAAGCATGGAAGGATATGACACTATGGTAACATTGCGCTTGCTCTTCACCAGCAGGAAATCTCTCCAGTCTTGCAGCTTGTCCCTGCCAACGAAAAGGAAGCGGGAATAAGCTACAAGGGCCAAGAGCTCGGTGCACATGTTGCCTTCCTGCCCTCGCAGCAAGTGGTGCTTGGCTTCGGAGCCGGAGTTTCCAGCCCCACCTTGGGGGGGAAAGACAGCAAGCCTTTCAACTCTCCAATGTTCCTTCCTTGGTTGGCCACTATCATGGGGAGAAGCAGGCACTAGACCCTAAAGTGCAGGGGTAGGAAGAGATGGGCATTCAGGTGGAGGGTCCAAGAAGCCTCTCAGCAGCTGCCACAAGGAGTGGAGCATGACTGGGGTGTACCAGCTTCTCCTGAACAGAACTGAACAGATATAAGAGTGGAAGAGAGCTGTGCTCAAGGGAACTTCAGGGTGACCTTCCAGCAACGTTCCTCAATGTCAGGTCTCCAAGTGTTGTTGAACTACAACTCCCATCATCCATGGCTAAGCTGGCCAAGGATGATGGGAGCTGTAGTCCAACAACAACAGACCAATACTGCCTTACGGGATATCCAGCATAAGGTGCAAACTCTCAAATGCGTACAAGTTCAGATATGCCACCGCCACCCTTTCCCGTGTGGTTTTGCCACTGCGCTCCATCCCACTCACCGCGTCAGCTGCTGCACCTGGTCCAGCAAGTTCTGCGGCAGGCCCTGCGTCCCAGAGGATCCAAGAAAGAGCTGCCGATACACGGCGCACAGCTGCCTCCGGATGCGGCAGAAGGCCTGCAGTAGCCTGCGCCAAAGAGAGATCAGTGTGCTTCTGAAGCAGTGGGGGGACTTGTTTCAGACTGAGGGCCACATTCCCTTCCCAGGGGCCACATGGCAGGAGCGATGGTGGGGCCAGAGGCAAAAGAAGCCAGAGCAACAAATGCAAAATTTACCTCTGTACAGAAATGCCAGTTTTCACACCCACCTCTGTCCCCCATCCAGGCAAGCCAGAAGCATTATCTGAATTTTGTCACCTATGAAGGGCATTCAGGATCACACCCCCATGTCCCTTTTTTGTGCGTTCACGATTATTTGTGCACATTATGCTATTGGTGTGTGTGTGTCACATGGCTTCATTTCCAATGAGCGCAGATTCCACAGATCCCTGCTGAAATCCTGCAACATTTCATACCACAGATGTTCTGGAATTCAGTTACCCCCCCCCCCTTTTGTTGTGCTACAGCTGCTCTGGACAGCAATAACGTGGTAGCATTAGGGAAGCATTGCAGAACAAACTCACTACTAGTGCACTAGGACTGCTGTCAAAAACATGTTGCAGGACACACCCGCCACAAAACACCTGTGTAAAGGGAATATCTGCAACAGGCATGCAGAGAAAATGGCTTCTTTTAAGCAGAAAGCAGTAGGAATGGCCCCAGAGTTCAAACTGTGTTTCATTTGTACGCAGTCTCCGTCAATATATCATCTTTGTTAACCTATAGAGGTTAACTTGGTATTGTTAACATTTTCCCCAAGCTGCAAGACTGTTAAATCCATTCAGCTGGTAACTCCATTAGTGTCCCAAGTACAAATCAATAGGTGAAAAGGCCAGACTGGTCCTTTTGGCCATTTCTCCCCCACTCTATTCAATTGGAATCTTTTTCTTTTCCCCTGTCCCTCCAGCCTTTTCCAAATGCACCCCAAATCTTCCCCCTTCAGCTACCAGCCAGGCCTCCTTTGGCCCCTGCCGAAGTTTGAACTCAGCACACAGTAGTCTATTGCATGTCTGGAAGGAGGAGGAGGGTTTGAACCCAAGCCTTCTCCCTCTTCACTATGTGCAGAGGAAGCTTTGCTTGATTGTGCACGCACAGGGGAGCTTCAAACACACATTCGTAAGTGTTACAGTCCCGGGAGTGCTATACAACGGGTTGTTCTGTAAATTGGTTCCTATTTTTTCCTCCTATTTTTTGCTCTTCCAGATTTGTCTGCAACCGTGTCTCACAGCTGTTGAAAGAGAATTGCTGCGGCATGCATGCACCCCCCCCCCACAAATCAAAATATGACAGCAAAGGAGTCTGTTCGTTGCTCAGATCCAGCAAGACCAGGAACGTTCTCCTTTCCTCACAGCATGTCCAGCCAGCTGCTTCCTTGTCCCAGGACTACAACACTCACAGTCCAAAGAGCCCTTAAGCTTCATAGACCTCCATTCATCCTTTTCATCACTACATTTGCATCCGTGAAGGGACCACACATGGCTGCAGCCTTGCCACTTTTCCATTTTATCCTCAGATGAGGCCAAGGTATAGTAACTGGTCCCCAGGATGCTACCCCCAAATTCTTATCCCAACCCTGTATTTCTAATCTCCCTCATTTCAGCCCAGCCTGACCAGTAACTCACTCGCAGGAACTCCCAGTCTCGTTCCGAGAGAAAGCTTTGTTCTTGAATTCCAGCCAGGTATTCTGCAACTGAGAGAGAGAGAGAGAGAGAGAGAGAGAGAGAGAGAGATGTGCTCCAAGGTGCAGCATCACCCAGCAATTCTATTGTCTTTCCTACTCCTGTAAATGGGAACTCACCCATAGCTCAGGCCTGTTCATGCCTGCCCAGCTCTGCCCCACTAGACACTACATCACCCAGCCCCTCTTAGCAGTGTGTTCTGGGAAAGGGTCTGAACTCCAGCACCCTTGTGCCTGGGCAGCTCCTGTGTAAATCGGCCAAATCTCACCTGTGGCTCTTGCCCACCCAACCTCTTGACAAAGTTGTCCATCCGATGCCGGAGTTCCACGAGGACCGGCTGAGAGCGCAGGTGAGGCCTGATCTCCTGCCCATCTTTCAGCTTCTTCTCCAGCACCAGAAATCCATCCAGCAGCTGGTAGATGGAATGTGCCACGTGGGAACTGGGGCTCTGAGAGGCAGAGGGGACATTCAGTGAGATCCAGGCAGGCTGGGCGTCATAAACACCTCTCAGGAGAGCTGGCTCACCTTAGTGAGGAGCACCAGCGAGATTCCTGGCCAGAGAGGCAGGCAGTACATCATGTGGGGCATCATGGGGCAGTAGCCTTCCTTCAAGTTGGCGTCCAGGAAAATTCTCCGTGGATTGGTAGCCTCTGGGGCTGGAGGCGCCAGAAACTGCAGCGAATCCTCAGCCATCTGGGGAAAAGATTAGCATGCCGTTGTCACAGAATTGGGATCTGTCTGACCGGACATAGAGCATTCTTGGGTGAAGTTCCTCAAGGACTCAGTTTTCCACAATTTTAGGAACTAAATGGCTGCTCCTTTAACAGGAAAGTGAAGCAATAGCTCCATCTAGTGCCAATTCTAGGAAACAAGCAGAGCGACTCAATTCCACAGGTGAAGGAAGTGGGGAGGGAAAAGGAGCTCAGAGCAAAAGAGGCCTCCGGAGTCAAATTAGTCCACCCACCTCACCCCCCATCATCCTTTAAGCCAAGGCGGGACAGCGCCCCACCTAGTTTAAAGCAGGGGCGAGGAAACCTGTGGCCTTCCAGATGTCCTTGGACTTCCACTCCCCATCAGCCCCAGTCAGCAAAACCATTTGTCTGTATCCCAACATCTGGAGGGTCACAGGCTTATGGTCCTGGGTTCAAAGAACATGCAGCCTCACAGCCCAATTCCATTCCTCCTTGCCCTCAACCACCACCAGGATCCCTTCAGCTGGAAGGGGAGAGCCCCCTTCACTGTTGATGGGATCCTGGCTGAGGTAGGGAATGGGATTAGGGACTACAGACATGAAAAACAGGACATGCCTAGCTCCCAATCCCAGCTGGCTAACTGCTCCCATCCGCATGCTGCTGGTAATTGTGGGGCAGTATGAATGCATAGACCAGTTCCCCTGCCAGTTTTTCCCATCTGCATTGGGGGGGGGGGAGAGGGCAACTGAGGGGATCTTGTTCCAACCCTTTCCCTGAAAGACCAGGAGATCTCTAAAGGCTCCCTTGCTCATTCTTCTCCCCTCATTTAAGCCCCAAGGTCATCCACCCACAGACACCCTGGTCTGCCAGCATAGGGAATGTTAACTTTACTACAATGTGCTTCGGTGAGCTTTATATGCAATCTTAATGACACCACGAAGGTTGCATTTGTGGTATGTTAATGGTTCAGGTGGTGGGGAAGGTTGTCCCAGATTTCACAGTACTGGGAAGTATAGAAAGTATAGAAACATCTAAGTATACAGAAAGAAAGCAACACCTCTATCAAGCAAACTGGGAAATGTGATCATAAGGGATCCCTAATATCCTGCTGCCCTAAAATCCTTGTGGAATGGATCCTCTTTGTCCAGCTTTCATTATCCGAGGTTCTTTGCTGCCGTTTCTCATCGCATGTGGTGCTTTGCACAATTCTGAGAAAGCTGCTTCCGTTCATTTCCCCATTTGTGGGGGGCATAACCACAAGCTGCAAGGCTGATGCTATGAGGGTGGTGAAAAAAAACTGATCATGTTCCATATGATCTGGCTATAAGAGAAGTAAAGGTGGCCAAAAACAAAACAAAAAGACAGACCCAGAAGAGAATGTAAAGTGGAAATGGAGAGAGCAGAAAGGGAGGCCCAGCAGAAAAATCCAGAGCTGCGATCCCAAGCCCAAGCACATACCTGGATGTCAGCAGAATTCGTCTCCCCCTCACCCTGAAAGTCCACACCATCAGCCCAGGCCGTGCTTCCTTCAGGCAACAGAGAGAAGAGACACCAGATACCCCCAGCACCACAAGTGGGAACAGTTAAGGCGGCTGCCGACAGCAACTAACAAAAGACTCGGAACATCATTTTGATCCAGGTACCTCCTAGCTGGGGCAGCACCTACGCTTAACCCCATCCCTTGGCAGGTGCTATAGGAAATTGCTTTTAGAGCCACACTTGCACACCTTCTGAGTGCCAGTCAAGCAGCGGGGCAATGCCCCTTTCCAAAACAGGGAGGGGGAAATCAGATTTCCACGCAGTCACCACTCAGTCAAGCCAGCTGACGTGCAAGTCACCCTTCCTTTCTTTCTTTCTTTGCATTCTGACAGCTCTCCCCACATCTACAGGAGACCACAGTCGCTTCTCATACTCCTCCGCACTGACCCCAAACTCACCTGTGCTCTGTTGGCTAGGGGAAGCCTTGGGGGTGTAGAACTCCTCGGGCATAGAGAGATCATCTGCTACCTGAGGGAGGGCGTAAGGGAGGGTGTGGGAGGGAACAGACTCAGCACGAGCCCAGGATGGCTCCCTCCCCATCTGCCAAAATAGGTTCCACCATGGGATCCCAGAAGGACAATGATGGGGGTTTCACCATTCCTAGCAAATAATGAATCGCATATCATTTGCCACAACAACATCCTAGTCTCCCCTGCTTCCCTCAGGTTTTAAAGCTAAGCCTACAACCCAACTCCTGATCAACCACAAATTCCAAGGACCCAGGGTTGGGCCTTTGGGATGGGAGGCCCAAAGCCCAGCTGATACTTACCTGTTCTTGGGAAGATGCATGGGGACAAGGGCTGTTCATTGGGATGTTTTCACTGCTATGGGGCCTCTGGAGACTTGGCTCGTCCTCTGAGACCTGAAAGAGACAGGCTTAGCCATCTTTGGACAGCTGCCAGGACTCACCCACCAATGTAGGCCATGCTCCTTCCTGCCCATTTATTAATAAAAATCTTGCCTTTGATAGTGTCTCTGTCCTCACAAGGCAGCTTACAGTCTCATTTCTAATACTATGAAATAGCACGTTTCTAATAAAGCAGCACGAAACGTTATCATGAAAAATACTAACATTAAAATAGGCAGCAAACAATTTGCAAACACTGAGCTCCATGAAATTTTACAAATCTGAAATTTTCCAGATCTGAATTGTTTCTTTAAAGAAGTGTTTGAGGACCTCCTACAAATGAACAAGGAAACTGTGCCAATCCATTGTTTTAATTTCCCACAGTGCTCTGGGCTCAGTGTCAGCCCAGGACATTATGGGAAATTAAAGTGGTGGTTAAGAGGCCTATTGAGGCATATAAGAAACTGAACCAAATTCATTCAGTGGGAATTTGGACCTGGGTCTCTGTGGTCTCTAATGATTAATCCACAATGATTCTCTGTGACATTTAGCTATTCAGGCATCTAGACAGACTTCACACAGCGCAACAGCTCTTAATGAATGTTGCTTTGTTTGATATGATTTATTTATTTTAAAGTTATTGTGACTTTTATATCGGAACAGATTAATTAATGTTTGATGTTTTATTATGTTTTTGTGTTGGAAGCAGCCCAGAGTAGCTGGGGCAACCCAGCCAAATGGGTGGGGTATAAATGCAAATATCACTACTACTATTACTATTAATCCAAGGTACCCATCCCAGCTCCTGTTTAGATTTAATTGATTTTTATTTAAATATGTTAAGCTTGCCACTTAGGTCATAGCCCTCCCAAGGTAGCTTAAACACCAAATATAATGTACATTTTTTAAAAACCCATCCAAATGCGAAATCTAGTTACAGTAGCCTGATAAAGCATAGGTCAATACACCCCTCAAAATGCATAAAACACAATTTAAACCTTTTACCAAAGCCTGTAGCCACATCCTAAAAATTCTGCATGGAGGCCTGTATTGCAGAGGCAAGTGCAATTCACTTGGAAGACAGCTCTGTGACAGTAAAATACCACCAAGCTCCCAGAATCTCACTTACGCCCAACTCCACACAGCTCAGTCCAGCTCAAGGTCATTGTCTGAGAAGATCCCAAAGAGGAATCTCCACAAACACAGAGCCCCTTGTATGAATGTGTCTCCTTCCCCACCTGGGCAGGTACCTGGGAGGCTGGCAGCTCCTCAGAAGCGCTGCTGGGATACAGATCTTGCACAATCAGGAGGAGCGTGAGCAAGTCAGCAGGCCGCAGAGAGCTGGCATTCCGGCTAGGAGGCAGGTAAAAGAGAAGAGGTGAAGACACGGCCATCTGTTAGGGGAGCCACATAATAATAATAATAATAATAGTAATAATATCTTTATTGTCATTGCCCCCTTCGGGGACAACGAAATTACATATCTGAAGGTGGGGGGTATCCTTCTAGAGACAGAGGGAGGAGGACAACCAGAGACCCAGGGTGGTCTGGCTGGCACGGAAGCAGAGGTGCGGGGTGCCAAAGGAGGCAATGGGCACAGTGGAAGATGCTGGGCTGGCATGAGCAGGACGTGCCTCAGGGGAGGATGAGGAGACTGCAGAGAGGAAGTGGGGGTTTACCTGGAGTAAAAGGCAAGGAGCTTGGTGTGCACGAGCAGGAAGGCATGCACGACTTCGTGCCCAGCACGCTCTGGGCTGCCATTGATGTGCTGCACGACCTGGCGCTCCAGGAATTCAATGCACTGCTCACACAGCTGAGGGTGGATCAGTCGCTCCACGGCCTAAAGAGGGTGGTGCAGAGGAACAGGTTTGCAGCGCAAGGTCTTCCCTCCCAGCCCTGGGATGTATGGTCCCTTGTGCAGAGCCCAGGCAGCAATTATCGTGAGGCACACAACATGAAAAGCCCACTTCCCCAGCTCCATCAGTCTATGCAGATTCAGGACATGCATTCCCTTCTAGGCCTGACTAGACGAACTATCCACAATGCTACCCACTTCAGGGGTAGGGAACCCAGGCCTGGGAGGCCCTTAGTCTGGCCTCCAGGACTCTTCCAAAAACACACCCCTCCTCATCCTGGGCTTCTTAGGGAGGAAGGGTGGGATATAGATCAAAAATTCAATTTAATACTGATAATGCATCTTGCTTCCCTGGATGCAGAGGTGTTGAGGGTGTGTGTTGTAGCCTCTGGTTTTTGCATGCCTGGAATGTAGCCTAGTAGACAATGGTAAGAGACACAGCCATTGCTCGACGCTCTTTTGCTTCTGGCTCAACGTATGTGTGTTGGAAAAAATGCCACATCCCTGTTCTAGGGGGCAACACACACGTATCCTAGCTTGCTCCATCCATCCTAGGCTACCCAGTAGAACAACTGCATCCCTGGCTTCATTCCAACCACCACTTATCGACTGCCCCAGTCCACTTTACCTCCACAGCAAAGCTTTGGTCATCCTGGCGGAGCTGGTGATGGGTCTGAAGGAGGCTCTGAAACAGTCCCCAAATGTGAGCCCGCTGCTCAGAATCCCCTGGGCGCAGCCTACAAAGCAACAACCCACAAAATCAGTGGAGGCC
The DNA here is from genome assembly GCF_965153285.1 of Podarcis tiliguerta. NCBI lineage: Eukaryota > Metazoa > Chordata > Lepidosauria > Squamata > Lacertidae > Podarcis > Podarcis tiliguerta. Next base: position 41,038,801 of record NC_139538.1, on the reverse strand, counting down.
AATGGTTTACCTCCAGGGCAGAGACAGAAATCCTCAAACTTACAGATTGTGTTAAAATTATTTAATGTTACATAAAATGGTGCGTAATTGTCGTATTGTATTCAAGTTACTGTGAAGAATGAACACACAGCTGAAGGTTTGTATTTTTCCACTACAAAAATGGGGTAAGTTAAGTTTTATGTTTTTTTGGGACAGAATTCCAAAGTGTTTACTTATGTTAATGAAGTAGCCCACACCACTCAGAGTAGTTTTTCAAGTACACACAGATCTCCCTGAGCATTAATCAAAATGCAGTAAGCTGGAAAAGAGAGAGGAATCTTTTATTTTTTAGCTGAAATGACTGTGTTTTGGCAAAGATTGAGTCCAGTATATGTAATACTAGAAATGTATAACTGAGACAATGTATCTTTTATTGCTTTTGTAAAGTTTAAACCAGGTTTCTGCAAGTAAGGCTTTAAAACTTATGCGGAGAATTTATTTCTACATAGTCAAATCAAAGAGAACTTTTTCGGGCTACATTCATAATCTTCAGATGGCACCCAGGGCAAAGTCAGCTACCTGCCTGTGGAGCAGAGAGGCCATACAGTTCATCTCTCCTTGGTCTTATCTCACCTGTGTAACCATCCCCAGACATAGGCATTGTTGAGAGCTGCACTCAAACCCCCAAACAGATCCTACTTTGCTGTTACTTTTCTGCAAATTATAGGGAAGGCAGGCTCTGCTGCCTCGGGCTCTTTTCATGCGCATATAAACCATAATTTGCACTATGGTGACATCCCATGCAGCTACTGCTCAGTGTTCCAAGAATACTGCTCTCACATGGGCAAGGTTGTCGCACTAAGGCTTCCCTTTCCTTCATGTGCCCAGAAGTATGACAGTTCCATACAAACTAGTCTCACATGCGCCAGCTGTGTGGAACAGCACCAAGGAGAAGCTGCTTTCCTGTGGCTCAGCACACTGGGACTTTAGTGTTACAGGGGCCTAAGAAGACCACATGGAAAGCAGGACCCATATGCTGTGAACGAAACATCCCATCCAGGGATGGAGGAAAACACGCTCATCACAATAAAGGAAGGAAGCAAGGAAATCCCTGCTCTGGCACAGTAACTCACTCTCTGCGGAAGAGGTGGCTGTCGAGTGTGACTAGTCCAAAGTGAGCTTCAGCCAGTCTCCTGAGCACATACAGCTTACGGCGCAAGTCATCCTCACTCTCGGAGCCATCGCCGTTCACAGCAATGTACAGGCACTCGCCAAACTGTAGAAGCAGCAAGAGGATTGTTATCTCAGTCATTACAAGGAAGATGAAGACAGATGTAAAATGATCATGGAAATATGTGAAGTCCCCTTTGCTCCAAAAATATTGATGCATTTTGGTGTTTATTTAAATAAAACAGATCTGCGTAATGTCATGTTGTTCGGATGAGATGCCTGATTATTGTCTTCCAAAGCAACTACTCTATTCCGAGCTGAAAAATGGAAAGCGCAATGCTGGTTGTCAACAAAAGAGGTTTAACAACTCTCTCAATGCAAATCTTAAAAAAAATGTAGTATAAACAGCACAACTGGGAAACACTGGCCTGCGAGCACTCCAAATGGAGAACAGCTTTTACCAAAGGTGTCATGGACTTTGAAGACACTCAAACGCAGGAAAAAAGGGAGAAACTCACTAATAGGAAGGCACGTTTGGCAAACCCTCACCGTATCAACTCCCATCCAGAAACCTATGTCCCCACTGTGGAAGGACGTGTGGATCCAGAACTGGCCTCCACAGTCACTTATGGACTCCCTGTTAAGACCGTGTAAGACAATCTTACTCAGCTACGAGTGATCGCCAAAGAAGATGACCTCCCTGTGACTGCAGGAACAAAGAAAAGGAGCTTCGATGACACCCACCCACCCCAGTTTAAATAATATGGGAGGCCTCATGTAGCTGCATTGGCTAGCCTCCACCCTCTACTGCTAATGAATGTCTCAAGGTGACTTAGTCTGTCCACTAAATTCCCATCAACATCTATACATTTCTAAGCACGTGGCCCATTCGGTTACCATATGTAACACATAGAGGTGTTTGTCATTTTCAGAGGAGAAGCAAGTGTATGTGTCTCCTAGTTTCTCTAGCAGTGTTGTGCAGGAGATGATCATGGGGGCAAACAATGTGTTGATGCTGTCTTCCAGAGCGGGGGCCTGTGGAAAGAAAAAGAGGGAAAAGCAGCAGTCACTGTGCCCTGCCAAGTCCTGCCACATCCCATGCTAAAATGCATGGACACCCATGGACAGGCCATAACCCAGTTCCCTCCCAGCTACATATCTATATATCATATCCATTAGCCATCTAAGAACTTGGGTTTTCTGGGCAGTGTACTGCTGAAAACAATTAAAACATAGCATCCATATTTTTTAAAAAAGCAAATACAAAAGCAAAAGAAGAGGAATAACCTGATCCTATTCAGACAAGCCCCAAAGCTTTTATAAGCATACACACTTCCACCTCCAGTACACTTTCCCCCATCACTCCAGGAACTTTGCAGAACATCTTTCTCAAGCGCTGAACGCAATGCCAGCAATGCCATTTTGGCCCTGCATCCATTTACTCTGGTCCATTTCCCTCCCTCCCTTTAAATCTCACCTCACCACCACCTTGATCATGGCCCCCAAAGCGCTGGTGCAGAATCGCCATGAATTCTGGGTCAGCCCAGTAGAACAGGACCTCTGCCACCTCACTAGTAATCAGCACACACTTCATCTGCAAATAAATATATGCATTAATGCATCACCTAGGCCCCTGGTACAAGGCCCCTCCTTAGCTTCCTGGTCCAAATGTCAACCCAAGCTGGTATTCAACTAAATAGTTGCACTGGCACAAAGATTAACACTAGCACAGTGGGATTCCCCACCCTGTCCCCAGACTGGCTCTAGAGGACTAGAAGGAACACCAGAGCAAATTTAGAGTTAACAGAGGGAGGAGAGTCCATTTTGCTCAGCTCAGTCCTATGATGCATTTTCAGTGTGCATGTGAATCCATCCCTGCAAAATTCTGACAGTCTGGAGGTGACCTTTCTTGGAGAGTGGGGGAAGGAGGCGGCTGAGGAACACAACATAGGCTTGCAAGCTCATTTGTAAAAGCTGAAGGTTATCACTGCACAGGAGACACTGGAACCACTCCCCACACCACAGTAATACATGTCCTGGCTTCTTTGCCTTTGACAAACACTCCTTGTCTCCCCCTGCCAATAGATGGCTTGGAGGCTTAATTTCCAATAGTGTGCATCTCCCCTACTGCTCACAAACAGGCATCGTTGTGCTATTGGGCAATTGGAACAACTGTATTTGTATTTAATTCTCTGAAGGTATGAAATGGTAGAATTTTCTTCCCTATTGTGTATTGCATAAATTAAAGATAAATATAAAAGGGACAAGATGACCATCCAAAAGCACTGAACCAACTTTTTTTGGCATCCATTTGTCTACAGAGACAATGGAGGAGTGTGCCTTTGGTGGCAGAGTCAAACCGTTGGAGAGTTACAGCGCCTGTTGTGGCTGTAAAATCCCATACAGTAGAGACATGTCTTGTTGCAGATGAGGCGACTGCAAGCTGAGCAAAACGCAGCGTGTAAAACAAGGGCTGCTGTTGCTTTGAACGGAAAACTGGGTTACTTTAGTAGCGGGGCGGCCCAAAAGAAAGGAAGCTCTCTTAAGGAATCGTCGTGGGCTATCCGGGCCTGATCCAAGCCTCCCTTCCCAATAGCCAGGTGCAACGAAACTAAACCATTTCCCCCCAAACTTGGGGTGGAAAGAGGAAAGAGGAAATTCAGGCAAGTCCACTGTTCGCTGCAGGAAATGGAAGCGGGAGCAAGCGAGGGGTAGGAAGCCCCGTTGGCTGCGAAGGGTCAAGATCCTGCGTAGATCGCCCTCCCCGCCCCCCACGGAAGGCGAAGGGGCGCCTCCGGGCCCGCGCCGACAGCCCTACCTTCGCCGCTCCAGAGACCCCCTTCCAGGCAAGTCGCCGGCGAGCAAGGCGGTTCCCCGGAATCAGACGCAGCCGGCGGGAAGCGCGCAGGCTGCTGGGCGATCCTGTCCCGAAGGGGCTCCACGAAAGCAGCCCCGAGGAAAAGCGCGCGTGACTCCGTCCCGGGGAAACATGTCAGCAGCCGCGGCGACTCCGCCCGGGACGGGGCGGGACTAGGAGCTCCTCCTCCTCCTCCTCCTCCTCCTCCGGGACTGAGTCGAGGCGCCTGGCGAGGCTGCCTTGGAACTTGCTGTCACCTCACCTGGCGCAAGGGGCGGAGAGGCGCAAACTCAGCCGGAACTAAACTTCTGCGAAGATCTTGGGCGGTGGCTGCGCCCGCTCGGCCAACCACGTCCTTTGAAATGGGGCGGGGGCGGGGCGAAGACAGGATTGCCCTGCAGCGATTGGGCGCAGAGGGAGAGGGAGGCCGGTTGTGCACCTGGGCGCGACCCGCCCCTGGAAACGCAGGGCTGGCAAGGAAGGGCTTTTCGGTGCTCTAGGTTCGCTGATTACATTTGGGGAGCAGCTCCCTAGGTTCGTACAGTGCTAGGCTGTCTTGCACCCCAGGCAAGGCCCTAGCTAATTACACCGCCCTCCAAAATTTGCTAAGTTCAAATTTTCAAAAAACAGGTGTATGGTAGGAATGGTAAGATTCTTCAAAATATAAAATAAAAGTAAAATATTATCAAAAATTTATAAGATATAACAAAAACAAAAACGATAGCACTGGTGCTGTGGCTTCATTGGTGGCAAGCATGCTACAAGGCGCTACTTCCCGTTGCGGATCCTGCGCTGCATACGCTTCTCAGCGCTGCTTAGGGTTCTCAGGAAACTCTCCTCAGCCTGCCCCCCCCCCCCCAAATAGGGAACCTGTGACTTTCCAGATGTTGTTGGACTAAAACTCCCATCATCCCTGACTACTGGCCATGCTGGCTACGACTGATGGAAGAGGGGCTCCAGCAAGATGTGGAGGACAACAGCACACACACACACACACACACCATCACTGCCTTACATGTCTCTGGGTGACCTCATCAAGAAGCAGTGTGGCCTAGTGGCTAGAGGTTCAGGCTAGGACCAAATTCAAACACCCACAGAACTCACTAGGTGACCTTGAGGTAAGAAGATGTTGCTTCATGCAAGCGCTGACCCACACTTTCCTTATCGCAAGAAGTCAAATCTTTTGGGAAGTGGCTCCAAATCAATTCTAATTGGGCAGCCTTGATTTGCTGGCATGTGGTTGAATCCCACCTGGAAAGAGCAGCGGTCTGGAAGCCACCTCAGTGTAACCTGCCTCACGGGGTTGTTGTGAGGACAAAATAGGAGAACCAGGCCCACCATCTTGAGTTCCTCAGAGGAAAGGAGGAGGTATAAACATAAAAATAACGCATCAAATTTTATGGGATTTCAGTACCATCTATACAATAATGATATCCAGCTTCACCTCAGAACGTTGCGTCTCCATCCAGTCCTATATCTACAGCTGCTTGTCTGATAGTTCCATGTTTTATTGCTGTCTCAGTCTCAGCATAGTCAAGGCTAGACTTCTTATCTTTTCCCCCACAAGCCTTCCTCTCCTTGTACATACTCCATCTCCACTGACACCACCATCCATCCTCTTGATCAGGGACAGACAGCCTTGCCTTTATCTTTGATTCCTCTGTCTCCTTTCCAGGCAAGTCATGTCATGGTGGAATCCTATGGAATCTCCTCCCAAGAGGGGTAATACAGCTGACTCCCATTACTTCTGGTTTTAAAGAGAACTTCAAAGTAGTTTGTGTTTTCTCTCACTTTTAACTGAAATGCTTTATTATATGTACCATTGCCAGATTTTATCGAAGTTTTCTAGGCTTGGTTGTGTTTTAAACTGTGTTTCATGGTAGCTGGCTTATTTTCAACTATCTGTTTTATTGTAATTGGTAATAATATCAGCCATCTCCTGCTTCCTTAAATGGCTTCTTTTTCTCCCTTGGTGCCTGTCATGTCTGGCACCTCTCCTTCTCTGACTGCCATATGGTGGACTTCTTTCAGGTCTTCCATAAAGTCGTATCTCAAAATGTATATTTATTGTGAAGACTTTGGCACAACAGCAAAGTTCTCTTCCACCAATGAAACGAAGCAAAAATATACATAATGTAATAACAGTGAATGCATATTGTTATGAGTTTGGGGTGTTAAGATGTGTGCCAGACCCCCTCTAATCCCTGGATCCAGTAAGTGTTAGAATTTAATCAAGGCTTCTAATTGGTGGAATAGCCAAGCTAGCTTCCTGGTGAAGTGATAGCCTGGGTGATAAACCATTAAGGGGCTTGGTGTAAGATGGCAAATGAGTCTCAACAGAAAAAAAGCCAGAGTTTGGAGCAGAGGTAGGATTAATGTGACCTAGAAGTAAAGCAGCAAGCTGGAGAGAGGGTCAGAGAGCAATGTTTGACATCTGTTTGAATCCAGGGCTGTGACTATGGGAGAAATAATACACTTTGGGGTATTAATGCTGTTAACCCCTCTATCGCAGGCTGAGGTTGTATATATGCATTAATAAACCACATATCCTAAAGACACTATAGTCTCTGCTGTGCCTCATTCCAAAAGGAAACACTAACCCTGGGTAGGTGCCTGAAACCCCTGGAATCTCGCACTGCTCAGACATTGGGGTGACTTACAACAATATGGTTTCCATTTACTCTCTGCATCATGAGATATAAGGCATCAGACAGAAATAGCTGAGTACTTACAAGACTGGGACGTGGGTGGCGCTGTGGTCTAAACCACTGAGCCTAGGGCTTGCCAATCAGAAGGTTGGCGGTTCGAATCCCTGCGATGGGGTGAGCTCCCATTACTCGGTCCCAGCTTCTGCCAAGCTAGCAGTTCGAAAGCATGTCAAAGTGCAAGTAGGAAGGTAAACAGTGTTTCCGTGTGCTGGTAGCGGTTTAGTCGTGCTGGCCACATGACCCAGAAAAACAGTCTGCAGACAAACGTCGGCTCCCTTGGCCAGTAAAGCGAGCACCGCAACCCCAGAGCCGTTCATGACTGGACTTAACTGTCAGGGGTCCTTTACCTTTTTACCATTACAAGACTATTACAATAATGAGAAGAGTAGCCATCTCTTTAGTAGTATTAGCCAAGACACAAGCTATATTTTACCAGCTATATTTGAAACAGCTTGGTTGTCATCATTAGCTCTATTTTATTTTTATATGTTTCATTACGGCCAATAGTTAACTACAAACCAAAATTTGAAACTAATGTGATAGAAACTTAAATCTAGGCAAATAATCGGCTGAGGTGGAGTTAAGCCAGCACTTCAAACGGCACTCTTACCACCAAGTTTTAATTGAGTTGCTTTGTACTAATTATGATTTTTAAAAATTGTTTATCACGTTGGTTGTATTATATTGACATCCCCTCTCTCAGGTTATTGTTTTACACTGTGATGGCTTATGACAGTTGTTGTATTTCCCCTTGTTTTATCCTAGATTGTGTTGACCTCCTATTGTTTTAAAAATAATTTGAATCAATCGATTGGAATATTTTCATTTGACAAAAGTTGAGATTTCCCTTGGGTTCCATCTGTGGACTATGCAAGGGCATTGCTATGACATCCAATACTTGTCTAAACAAAGACATAAAGGCTGTTCTTTCCCGGCATTGCTCTCTTGCTTATTCAGTTCTATATTGAGATAAACCAAGTGATTCCCATAAGGGTCCACACACTGTGCTAAGATATGGGTCTTGCACAAAGCAACAGCAGAATTGCAGAAGGGGGCTGATAATGGATTTTCCAAAAGAGCTGTTCCGACTAGTAATAAATTTCTCAGTTGCTGTTTTTACAATAATTGAACACAAAGTGTTGTATGGCTATCAAGTGGGCACAGAGCTCCAGGGAGGCAGTAACCCTGTTTATGGTTTCAAAGGGCTCTGGATCAAGGGCAGACATTGCTGCCATTTCTCAAATTCTGCAGTAGAAGCCAAGCAAGTAAAGACCTGAGGAAGAGCTCATTTTGAGGGTTGGAGCCGGTCACGGCAGAGAGCTGCACAAGCCTCTCTAAATAAAGGGCTGAGATGTGTGGATACCAAGGTAATCTGCCCAAAGGCTGCTTACTGGACACCATGATGTGAATCACAGGGAAAATCCTACAGCTTGCTCAGATTACTATGCCTGCATTCTAGGAATCAAGTACTGTACAGTCATACCTTGGTAGTCAAACGGAATCTGTTCTGGAAGTCTGTTCAACTTCCAAAATGTTTGGAAACCCAAGTGCAACTTCTGATTGGCTGCAGGAATGTTTGGCTTCCAAAAATAGTTCGCACACTGGAACAGTCACTTCAAGGTTTGTGGCGTTGGGGACCCAAAACATTCAAGAACTAAGCTGTTCGAAAACCAAAGTACGACTGTACAAGCTAGAACAGGGGGCTGTTTCATTTTGCAGCGCAACAGTTCCATTTCTACCCCATCCCACTTGATTTAAATCAGTTGGGTACCTTCTGCTCAATGAAAAGGTGTTGCGGGATTGTTTAACTGGACATGGAGTGACTCTAGGCATGAGCATTTCCCTAATTCTTCTTGTACAGGCAGAGATTGGCATGCTTGCTCATGAGAGGACAAGCTGAAGCTCATTCTTAGTGACTCACAGCATAAAATGGAACATAATATAATGTGAGGACTGACACCTGTGAGCAAATGTGGACATTCTATCCAAATCTCAAAATGCTGCCTTCTTGGGTTGCCAAGATATGACCTTGTGGTTCTTTCCAACTCTAAAATTCTATGATCTAGGAGGCACCGCCTACACCTTTAAATACTCTGAGTTGCTAAACACAGTTGCTAATGTCATCTGAAGTGGCAACTACTACCCATGCTGTCTGTACACACAAGTAGGCGCATTTTCAAACCAGTGTGCAACAATGTTCTCTGTTTCCCTTTCCTCAAGTAGTGCTTCTACAGAAGTTTTTTTAAGAAAAACAAATCATAGTCATATGAAGGGGAGGGGCTGCAAACTGTGTACAGAGGATATATATTGATATACCAAGGCAGCTAAGTACTACTTCCTATTTTGCCTAATTCATCCACAGGCAAGTTAAACACAGTGAGGGGGAGTGGCACAGCCCTGCAATGTCAGTAGGTCTGCCTCAATAGGACGTGATCAGATAAAGCACTCTCTGTATCCACATATGTGCAGCAAGCACTTGAGAAGTGCGTTCTTGGAACCAAATGGATTATAACCATTCCAGCAGAACTCGCTTTAGATGGACAAATTGTGTGACTCTGGGGCAGCATGAGGATGCTGCTGTGTGTACAGCACTCCCAAAACGGTGCCTGCATCCATCACTGAATGCATATTATCATACAGTGTGTTCATTCCCTGCAACTCCTACCAGTCAGCATGGCTGGCTAACTGGGACTGATGGGAGTTGTAGTCCAGAACAACTGAAGGGCACCAGGTTGGCAAAGGTTCTGTGAGTGTAACAGGCTTGATGCCTAGGTTGGATCTAGGGGTGTGGATGGTGCTGGTCCCAAGAAAACAGAGGCAGGGGTGCTGATAAGAGAATCTGGTTGCCATCTGGTCCTAAGTGTGACACCTGGCTGCATGCAAATACCAACTGCAGAGAGTAGAAGGACCCTTATCCAGGCTCAATATATGGATATTATACCAACTTTCAAGTGGCTGTCCTTATGATTTCCCCCTACCTTGCGCCCCAGTATTCAAATATCTGAAAATCCCCCAGGAGGTCCAATAGAGACCCTTGTCCCCAACTCTGTTCCAAGGATCTTGTAGAGTTCTTCAGAAAATATAATTTAATAATTAACATTTACAGCAAATGCTCCCAGAAGGCAGCATAATTTGACAGTAGCCAAGACCAAACCTCTTCTTCCCCCACCCCACAATGCCACAAAACAGTTGCAGACACCCCAGTGGCTCGTCTTATCCGGATGGGCATATGCTGCACATCTTTCCCCGGCAGCCCAATTGGCTACTTATTTCTGTAAGAGGCTCTTCTGGCTCCTGCATGCGCACATGCCTCATAACGCCATGTGCAACTGCCTCTGTTTGCATAGCCAGTGTGCTCCACCCCACGCCTGACAAGCATAGCTTGTTCTACTGCCAGTTGCCAGCAGAGGGAGCAGCTCCCGAAGGAATAAAGCTGAAGGGGCCCAGGATGATTCTGAGGCTTTTCCTGTTGATCAGTTCTGCATCCTGCCCTTGCGTATGTTTAGCAAATAAAGCCGGGGTTCCTATCTCAATCAGAGCCTTTCCGCCTGCCCACAAGGTGGCACAATGTCTCCACTATATGATCATCATCTCTGCACAGGGTTTAAGACGTTTCCCAGGCTGTCAAGGGCAGGATGCTCTGGGCAGCTTCCCCGGATCTGTCATTTTGCAGAAGGTTCAAGTTTCTGTGCTCTTCCAAGTTTCTGAAGCAGCAACTCAGTGCTCCATCCTTCAGTGGGACAGCTTGCTGGGCAATTCCTCTTGACTCTGGCTTAATGCTTTTTCCATAAGAGGGGGATCTGACTTTGAAACCCCCCTCTTTCTCTCCCAATTCATCATGGAGGAGCCACTGCATATGGTGTTGTTGACATCATAACCACACGCCATCCAATGATGCCCAGTGCTTGCGGGCACCCATAGCGATTCTTCAGTCTCCTTTCCCTGTGCTACCTGCCTAGTCTACCCGAGATGGAAGCCCTTGGCAGCAGATGCCCCCACCCCGAGGCCTAGCAGGTCTGTCCTTGGCAGTGGGGTGGGTGGAGCTACCGGTACCGGCAGGCCAGGGCATTAACATTCTTCACCACATAGAAGCTCATCGTGAGCGGTGGGATGACCAGGGTCCGGCCAGGGCGGAGGGGGCGAGGCTTCAGCGTGGGCAGAGTCCCGTCGTCCACCATGGTGAGCGGCTGCCCATTAAGCTGCACTGACCTGCACACACAGAGCAAATGCATGAGAAAACCACCTTAGGGAAGCACAAGGGAAAGGCTGGTCCTAGACACAAAGGAATGGTGGCCCAGCTTTGAGATGGCCACAGGTGTCTTTTGTGGCTAGGAGGAAAGATGCAGGAAAACTGATATTCAAGAGGGTGGCCACACCAGCTTCGCACCTCTAGGAGTTGAAGGGGCCTGGACTCTGAGGACAATGTCATGTGAAGGCTGGCTGGGGCACATGGGAGTGGTAAGACTCATTCCATACTAGCAGGCAACACTTTCCCACTGGACATCAGTGCACGAACTATGCAGCTATAACAGTAGCAAATATGCTAGTGGGCAAGTCAAATGAAGCTCTAGACCATCAGAGCTGAGAATCTTCCTGGGGGTGACAATTACATTGTGCTCTCTTTGCTGCTTTGCAGTGTATCATGTCCACACCTCCCCCAATTAACACAGTCAGACACTTAAAGATATGTGCACCAGCACATGTTGTTTCATTTTAGGTGCCTGTTGCTTCACTGACCTGATGGATTATAAGGCATATACAGTAAACAAATGGAGAGTGTGTAGCAATTTACAAATTAGTCCTGTTACAGGGCATAAGGTCTGGTCAATCATGGGAGGATTGTTGGGGGAAAGGATCTGCTTGGTACTACAGTGGTAATGTAAAGTTGAATGACATTAGAGAAGCTAAATTAGCCTGTCGCAGGAAAAGACCGTGAAAGGGGGAGCCCTTTGTTACCTTACAGGCTAACAGATTTATTGTGGGATCAACTGTTGGTCAGCTGAAAGATGGGAGTACAATTTACATCGAATTTAGGCAGGCTCAGCATCTTGTAAAGGTGGTGCATATACTGAATGGGAAATTGATGGGGAGCATCACAAGCCTGATACCTGCATCAGTAGCTTCCCTTCTCCCCCCGCCCCCGGCCAAGGCACTGAACTCTAGCAGCAGTGGTCTTTCTTGTCAATCGGGAGAGGCTGGATTCTAATACCACTTTTCAATGCCTACCAGGATGATAGTGCTCACCTAGAATGTAGCCCTTCCTGCCCATAGGGCTGCAGCACATACTGGTGGACAAGCTTGTCCCGAAGAGTTCCCACCAGCTTGATTTTCTTCCGGGACCGGTGCAGGTTGATGATGTAAAGCGTGATAGAGCCGCGGACGTAGTTGTGGCTGTGTGAGATAGAGACAAGGTGGCTTAGGGTCAGTCGTGTGCACACTTTCCTAGATACCTCCCTGTTAGTATTAAGGTTGAGGACTTCCCTTATTGCTCCACAGATCCCAAGATAAAATCACTCCAGTCAAAGGAACTGGAGGATGGGGCCATATTATGCAGAAGCAGCTGACTTTTTTGTCTAGCTGAAATTCATGACAGTATGAAATGTTTCCTGCCCTTCCAATTCAGGAAGTTGCCCTGTCACATTGCTTTCCTTTTCTCTCTCCTTTGCAAAGAAAAGTTTGGCAAGAGAATGGCCCCGACATATCCTGCAATAGCTGGGCAGTGTGATGATGTGAATGAAACGCACAGCTCCTCGGAACTCCTCAGCACACACAGAGCCCTATTTCTCCAGTAAGGTGGAGCTATTAAAATGTCGTGGCCAAGTGATCCAGCCTGGGTGAAGACAGGGCACAAAATGGAACTGTTGCATTTTAAGTAACCGCAAGGTGATGTTACCTACGGATGGATTCTTCAGTGTAGTTCCAATCTGGTAAGGTAAAGGATTGAGGACAGTGCTATGTACATGGCATTTTCTGGTCCAGAGTGCATAGGCTGATTGGGTGATGGAAGGAGGGGTCTGCTTTGCAGCAGGGAGCTGGACTAGACAGCCTTTCAAGTCCACTGCTCTTTGGGGCAGCTACTTCAGCCTGTGAAAGGGTGGGTGTGTAACAAACTTGCTGCTCTAGCATTTCTAACCAATGGGATGGTCAAGTGGGCTTTAGAGTCATTAATGTGTGTTTTGCAGCCAACATGCATGACAAGAGGCACTTGCAGTTTTAAGCGAATCCCTCTGAATCAGCCACAATTTGCAGCTGGCCCTGAGAAGCGCCACCAGCATTAAGACTGTCAAAGCAGGTCAATTTACAGGGCAGAAGGAAGCTACATTGCTGAAGGAAGCTCCCACCTTTTGGAATGTTTGAAAAATGGTGGAAAGGTTAAGAGCATGAGATGGGAATCCCCAGCTGAAACCTCCCCTCAACTGCATGAATTTACTATGTGGCCTTAGGCAAATCACTTATCTTCTCAGCCTTGGACCCCATAAGGGGACAATAATACAATTCTGTTGCAGGATCTTTGTAAAGATAACATGAGGCACTCAGAGCTTTATAAATATTATTTTCTCGGTCCATATTTCTAGAGTCTAAAGCTCTTTACAGTACTCATGCTTCTGCAGCGAGCTTAGCCAGAAATGCCCCAAACCGAAGACAGAGAGAGTGAATAGCAGTCTCTCTTCCAAATGCCCAGGGCATGGGATGACCTGCCCACCTGTGCCCGCTCCTGCTGCCTTTCCTTTCCCACCTGTCCCTATCCCAGTTGCCAGTTACCTGTCAGTCACTGGCCAAGACTCCCTCCTGGAGGGGGAAGCTTGTTGAAAGCTTCTGCCCGAAATGAGGAAGCAACAATGGGGACCTGTGTGCACACAGGGGACTCCCAGGCCCTGCGCTCGGAGGAGGATGCTTTGAAAAGGCTTATCACAGAAACCCTAGCTAGGCTGGGTGCCCCAAGTGAGGGGAGTGGAGGGGGGCGAGGAACTGTAACCAGACCCCCGGGGCCTTTAGAGGAAAATGCACTCTCCTGATCTCATCCTGATAAAAGTTGGGCTGCAAAGGCACTCACCCTAGTCCCAGAGATAGCTGCTCTTCCCTATCATCACCAGAGCCATTCCCCACCCACCCCGGCCACAACCAGAGCAAGTAAAGATGCAGATATGCGCACAGGGATTGCGGGGGCAGCAGGGGGAAGAGAAGCAGGTCCTTAAATCCTGGTCCCCAAACAATCGTTATAACCTCCTTGCAGCAGGAGGAGAACTTAAACCCTTTTTGCGGGGGCAGACAAAAGGTGAGTTATAGACAAGAGCTACTACTCCCTTGCTGTATTAATTGTCCCTGGGACACCAAGTGTCAGTAAGAGACCTGCTCTTTGGCAGGGACAGGGTCATAGCTGCTCAGAAGGATGGAGCAGGAAGGCATCGCTATCATTAAATAGCTTTTGGCTGCGAACACACCTCTCTAGTGTTAAAACACCTCTGGGTTTTGACACTAGAGATGTATACGTTTTGGGACCCACTTTTGCTTCCGAGATGTTGTTTTGAATTGTTTTTAATGTTGTGTTTTTATTGTTGTAACCTGCCCTGCGACCTCAGGCAAAAGGGATGGCAGTACCAAATCCTCCTCCTCCTCCTCCATGCCAAGCAACATTTTCATCCGAGGGTGTGGCCCATGCTGAGTTCACCCTCTTGGGTCTTCCAGTCGCCAGTGCCCCAGCCCCTACCTCTGTTCCAAGAAGCCCTGCTTGCGGCATGTGGTAACTCACTTGTGGTAGCTGGTGCAATGAGCGTAGATGCGCAGTTTATCACGGATCACCCTGCCAAGGCGAGGTTTCCTCTGCAGCCCGGCCACGTGCACAGAGAGCACCCTGGGCCCCACAAGTCGCTTGTAGAGCAGGGAGAGCCAATAATCCTGCCCCACAGAAAAAGAAAAACATAAAAGCAGGTGAGCCATTACACCACATTCAATACAGGTCAGAGATCTACTTTTAATATTGTTCTCCCATGTTGCATCATCTGCTCAAATTCTCCCTTTCACTATAACTACCAAAAACCTACAAGCTCTGCCCTATATTGGATTACGCTGCTGTAGAATGAGTGACCGTTCGTCTCAGTTATACCACTGCAGGGAGTTTTGCCGGAGGACCCTGGGGATTCCTTGCACAGGTACATGTCCAGAGGCAGAAGGTGTTGGGAACGGTGTGAATAAGATGACCTGCCATGCAGTCCTATTCAGCAGACCTGCCTGTCTCCTGGCAGAGCCATTACAGGATACATTCCCAGGGGCCCAGTATAGCTTTACAACCAGGCCAGCCGGGCTGTGAAATTGTGCACTAACCACATGGTGAATAAATGTTGCTGTAATCTGGCATGTAGCAGCAGCATAATAGTCCCTTCACTTGCGGTCCTCTGAGAGCTATTATTGGCAAACAGAGGAGAACATTAAATGTCACTTGTGGTTCTGCTCTCCACACTTCACGTCCTGTTCCTTCCAGAGACGCATGTTCACGCCTGCAGATGAGATGAGGCGCAGCAACAGGGGTGCCATCAGCCACAAGTATGAGAACAACACACACTTAGCACGCAAGTGTGAGGCAGACAGTGTGGTGTTTTCTCCCAGCCAAAGTGCCTACTGGGTGTGTTACTCTGTTCTTTACAAAGAATAGTTGCCCAGAACTCATTTTCAGAAGCTGCAGCACAGTTCTGAGCTGTGAGAGTGTTAAAAGAAAAGGCCGAAAGTATTTGTGGTGAACAATATCACCCAAGGGGTGTGAGAAGACAGAATTTCAGATCAAGGACAACTTTAGGGGAACTTTGCAGTACGCCTGACCCTGACCAAAGGCAGCCTTTGGGAGCAAGCTGAGAGTAGTCTGGGAGTATCTCCCAAGGGCTGCCATTGTCATGTTCTTCCTGGAAACTCACTTAACACTTTCCTTTTCAAGCACCTGTTGGCCTTCATTTCCCTTAGAAACAGGACAGAGTGTTGCATAGACCAGTGGTTTTCGACTAGTGTGCCGTGGCACCCTGGGATGCCTTGAATGATGGTCAGGGGTGCCACGGGCAGCACTGGCCTCTGTCCATCTTCCCTCCCCTCACTCCTCTGATGCCCTCTCACATCTGTGCCCCCCAAAGGTTTGCACAGCTGTTAGTTGCAGCAGCCCTGGCTATAAGCTCCCCAGGTGAATGGTGCCTCAGGGTCTGGCCAGGAGCTGCTAGTTTCCAGGAACTGAGGCAGCTCAGAGATCAGGGGTGGCTGCAGCGACTGCCTGGAGGACTCCCAGGGAGAAGGGAGAGGAGAGGAGGAGGGAACACTCCACAAGGGAGGGTGTTTGGAAAAGGGTGAGATGCTACCAGCTTGGCAGGCAAGGGGTGACATAACTGGGCTCCTGAGCCCCACAGGAGTGCTGCAGAAAGAAGGTAGTTGGTCAAGGGAGCTGAAAATGGTCAAGAGGTTGAAAACCTCTGGCATAGACCATTAGTATCCAGTCTAGTACTGCTGCTCAGCTAATTGATGAACCCGTCCCTTATGAGAACATTGGAACTTGCCATATCCTAAGTGCTAAGTGTGTGTTGTTCTCATTGGTCTATCTAGCTCAGTACTGTCTACAGTGACCAGCAGTGGCTCTCCAAGATTTCCGGCAAGGGTTTCTCCCAGCCTTACCCGAGGTTGCACAGGTGGAACCTAGTACCTTTTGCCTGCAACTGGGCCACAGTCCTTCCCTCAAACCAGGACGTGACAGGAGAAGGAAGACAAGAGAGCAACTTTGACCCTTCAAGTTCTCCTGGGTCTGGGTAGATGCTGAAATCTGTTCAGTGGGATGAGTGGCCATGTGATGTGCTACAGAACCTGAAGCTGTGCTGATCAGCCCAGGACTGCCTTGGATGGAGTCTAAGCACTACTGTGACATGACAGGAATTGGATCCTGCCCTGGTGGCTGCTGGGTAGGAGCGGAGAGTCTCCCAGGCTCTTGCAGCTGCTGGAGGAATAGCTGAGCTGTACCTTGTCATCACCTCTTCCTGACAGAGTCCAGAGCATGGGGGTGGATGGGAACAGAGTTCAGTGCCATTGGCAATCAAGGCTCCATGGCTGTTTTGTACAAGGCACTTTCCACTTCATTCTCTACATCCACAGAGCTGGATGTGTGTGTGTAGAAGCCTTTGTGACCCAAGATGCAGGTGTAACTGAGTCAGTACCTACTGCAAGATGTACTACCATGGCCCCTTCTATTTCTAGGGTAGCCAAGTGGCCAGCCTCCTGGCAATCCAAAGGCCACCGGTTCAAGCTGTTTATTCCACGTAAGTAGCAAGTGCAGATTTGTGACTTTTCCATCTAGCAGGACCAGAAAACTTTGTCCCACTGCACTATATATTTTCTGCTCATTAGAATATGGGTGGTATTTGAAGACACTGTCTTTTATCTTTGATCTTCAGAGCAGCAGCAGAGTTGAAAGACACTCATGTTGGCAGGTTGAATTATCCCTGGATCTCTGAACTCAGCCACATGAGCTCAGCTATCAGAGCATCTGCTTCGGCAGAGCATCTCTGTAGCTGGAGCTTTCATTCTGACTGAGCTGGATGGGCCATGGCATGGAAAGCCAAGGAACGGAGCTCTTGCAATGGGCGCCCAGCCTGAGTTCGTTGCCAGCTGATGGGCAGCCAGGCTAAGGCAGTGATTGATGCCGCGGCTTCTCTCAGCAGCTAAGGGTCTGCACAAAGGAAAGGCAGCATGTGGAAAAGTCTTTGTCACCGAGCGAGAGGGAGGATTTGGTTTCACATCCCAGCAGCCCTACACAGGCCCAAACGGCTGCTTTCATCTCGGTGATAGCTCCCACGGGAAAAGAGCGGCCGCCACACCTCACCCCAGGTTCAGTCTGGCCTTGCTCTTATTGTTGCTGGTTTAAAAAAAAAAAAAAAAACCCTCTAGCAACTCACCTGCTGAGGGCAAAAAGGAAATATATTGGCTAAAAGTGTAATGAGAGATGCTTTTAAAAAAAGAAATGGAAGGATAGCCATTCACAGTGCCCTGAAGATAAATAGCACAGAAGAGGAAGTCCTGTTAGGACTACCTTGAAACACTTGCAAATCCTACAGGAAACTCTCCTACATCTCTCTCACACACATACACCCCCCCCCCAAGACTTGGACCCTTCTGGGGGCCCCATACAGTCACCTGGTATAGGTGAATGGAGAAAATGACTTACATTGTTATTTTATTTATTAAATGTATATACTGTCCTTCACCCAAAGATCTCAGGATGGCTCACAAGATAAAGTTACAAAATAAAAGCACAAATAAACATTATATTTGCATGCTCAGTTGATGGCATGTGTGATTTTGGTTTGGGACCATGTAACACTTGTTCTTCTGCATGTGTCCCCTGGAAGGCTGATCATTAGCTGTAAGCTATATATCCTTATCCGACCCCCCCCCCTTTTTTTTTTGCCCTTCTGGACCAAGGCATCATGAATAAAAAAGCCTCCAAGAAATGCTCCCCCTCTCAGTCTTTCTAGGGAAGAATACGAATTGGGGGTTAAGGATAACTTGCTTTTTCCAACGTACCTTGATCACTGGAAAAAACATGATGTCCTTTTGTGCTGTGGATCCAGCCAAAGAACCTGGGATAGCTCAGTTGGTAGAGCATGGGACTCTTAATCACAGGGCTGTGGATTTGAACCCCACATTGGGCAAAAGATTCCTGCGTTGCAGGGTCTTGTATTAGATGACCCTCACAGCCACCTCCAACTCGACAATTCTTTTCCTTTTTTTTAATGGGGAGGGGGTTTTGACTTCTCTAATCCATTTTCCTGATGCCCGAAGATGTGAGGCTGAAGGAGCCAGAACCAACAGCTGATTATCTGAGAGACAACTGTAAGAAGTCCAGAGTCTCCCTGGGACTCAGCTGCAGAAGAATGCAAAATCTACAGCTCATTACAGGCAGGACTCTGCATTTGCGGCAGCCCTTCTGCTTCCCAGATCCCCACCGCTGCATTCCAGGGGCCTGCTGGCAGTGTCTCTCAGATTGGTACCCTGGACCAGGCTTGTAAATTCCTGGCCGAGGAGATCCAGAGCTTCTCGGCGCTGCCAAGAGTTCCACTTGCAAGGTGTAGAATTTATTAGACTGAAAAAAGATGAAAAGAAAACCTGCTACTTTTAAAGACCTTTTACATACGGTTTCCTTATTAGAGTCCTGAGCGCTTGGAACAGCAACGGCCTCAGCATTTTTGAAGAGCTACAAATGAGCGGGTTTGCATTAAACTGGAGGGAACTGCCCTGCTGTGTGAAGTTGTGAACTCCTTTCACCTTCATTCCTATAAATCTAAACTGCGTTCAGCTCCGTTTTCCTGACTCTTTAGTCTTTCCCTAAGGAGCCGGCTGCCCTGACTTTGGTTGTTACTACAGCATGTTTTCAGGACTCTTAAGACTCCTCTCCTGCCCCCCCCCTTCTCCTGCTTGTGCACCCCCCCCCCCCGAAACCCCTGACTCTCTTGCTCTTGTGTACCCCACAAGGGTCCCACAGAGACTTTCACGGTGGACCAAGTTCCAGCTCCAGAGGTAATCCTGCCCCCATCTGCTTTCAACATGTTGTGCTTGACATTAACTAATGTCTCCTATTAGCACTGAAAGAAACCAATCTGGAAAAATGTATTTTCAAGCCGAGTTCAAACAGGCCACAAGGAGCAGTGGATTTTCAGCTGCTCGTAGCTTTTTCTTTCTTTCTTTTTTTTGTGATGCAGCCAAGAGTCTGAGGAACAGGTCAAGGGCACAGAAGTCAAGCACAAATCCCCTGATTTACTGACTGGGAACAGGAAAGGCAGGGAGGAAAAACTGAGACTGATATGGCAGAGACACTGCAAGTGGACGGGCAGAGAGAGATAAGAGAAAGGGGTGGGTCCTGTGTTGCACATCTGACAACAGGGAAGGGGATAGCCAGCCCTGGCCTGAAATGGGGACACAGAAATGTAGATGGAGACAGAGCTAGTACAGTGGAGATCAGAGTACAGTGGAGAAGCAGTGTACTTTAGTGGTTAGAAAGTTGGACTAAGGCCACATTCATACCATATAGTCAAAGCACTGTGATACCACTTTAAACAGGTATGGCTTCCCCCAAAGAATCATGGGAGCTGAGAGTGCTGGGAGGCTCCTGTTTCCCTCACAGACCTACAATTCCCAGAGATGCCTGTAAAACCACTGTGAGAATTGTACTGCTGTGAGGGGAATAGGGACCTCGTACCAACTCTCAGCACCCTTAACAAACCACAGCTCCTAGAATTCTTGGCAGGGAACCATGACTGTATCATAGTGGTATCATAGTGCTTGAAATGTATGGTGTGAATACGGCCTCAGACCTGGGAGACCAGAGTTCAAAACCTCACCCAGCCATGAAACTCACTTGGGTCTGTCTCTCAACCTAATTTACCTCACAGGGGTTTTGTGAGGATAAAATGTGGAGAGGGAGAATTGTCTATGCTACCTTGAGCTCTCTGGAGGAAAAGTGGGATATAATAATGTAGTAATAAATAAATATGTGAATACAAGACATAGTGTGTGGGGGTCAACGTGTCATATATCTTTATTGGTTAAGAAAATAACTGCTGTTCTGGAACAGCAACTGCAGAAAGGATGGTGTGTGTCTGTGTGTGTAAAAAGAGGTGTGGAGAATAGGGCAAAACAAGAGGTCATGGTCACACTGCATACCTATAGTAAATAGATAAGGAAACCAAGCAGTCTGGTGTGGCAGAGACCCAATAAGAACAGACTGGTGATGGGGCAAATTCAAAAGATGCAGAATGGAACATGGTGTTGCACACCTACCGGCAAAGGGTTGAAGTTCTGGTCCACAAGATGGTTGTGCCCATGGTCAAAAAATGAGTGTCGCATTACTACATCAATGCCTTGACTGGACAACATCCCAAGAGAGTTCAGCCACCTGGCAAAAAAACAGAGGACTTAATCAGTATTTCAGAGAGTAGCAGGCGATGGATTCCCAGAACATTATTCTACATTCTGCCTCAGCCCCACAGATTCTTGGCTCCCATACTTAAGAGCAACTGAAGTATTAACAACAGATTTAGTTCATTCTATCAAGGAAGTACACTACAAACGTCTTCATCTCCATTTTTTCCTCACAGCATCCCTGTGAGGTAGTTTAAACTGAGCAATAGTGACCGGCCTGAGGTCACCCATTGAGGTTCACTGCTGAGCAGAGATTATAGTGTGGAATTACTATTCTTTATTCAATCATTTTTATGGAGAATTCAAATGAGCTCATAATCAACCAGTTGGAATGATTGTGTGGTCTGTGTTGCCTTTTTGCAGAGCTGATTTGTTTGGTTTTTAAGAGGTAAAATGCAATTGCAATATTTAATGTGGACTAGCAAAGCACTATGGCTACTGTGTCTTTAATTATAAGCTTTCTTATTGTTCAGTGCAACCAACAATCTGTCTTTTCATTACCCCTTAATTAGTCAATTATTTGTACCCTGGTGAGTTTTAACTATGGATTTCTTCTTGTTTTTTATTTTCTGAAATAGCATTATTTTACAATCGAAAAGAAAATTCAAAAATGAAAAGAAAGCACCCCACACCAAATAACAGAGACTAATTAAGAAGTTCTTCAACACTGCTGCTGCCTTCATGAATAGGAAGCAATTAGAGGCAGAAGACACAATGAGGAAGCTTCTTCATAAAGTTACAGGCAACCTTCCCCGAAAGAGACGTACTACTTCATAGTAAACATTATAGAAGAATCTTGGCCATAGGGACCAGCATCTTCAGATAATATAGTGCTATAATAAGCGCCATATGGAACTTGCTAACTGTGGAAAAATAATGCCTTAATTCAAAAGGGTTCTAGTGTGGATGAAATTTTGAAGTGCAATGTCTCTTTTTCAAGTCCGATACTCTAGCAATGGACAAATCAATTGAAGTCCATGTTGCTTTTGCATGTGTTCATCCGTGTCACTTTTGCATGGATTCATTTTTTTTTTCTGCATTGATCAACAAATATTTTTAAAAACCTGCACAAAAATTCACATTTTAAAGACATGGATTGAATCCAGCTATATAGTGAATGTGCAGAATGACTTCTGCAAGTGCAATGGAATACCTCCCTTTCTCCTCCCCCCATGTCACCCCCAGATCTGCTCCAGAGGGTCGTGGGAGGCAGACGAGTGTAGGGGAAGCTCCACTGTACTTACAAAAGTCATTCCATGTACGTAATGATGGGCTAATTAGGTAAAAACCAATTTTTAAATATTTATTTTTAAAGGCCGTTTCTCTTAAAATACTTTTTCTAATATACTCTTTCTCAAAATATTCATTTTAAATGCATTTTGCCACGTTTAACCAAGAATGAGCAAACATGAGAATTTAGTTTCTTTCAGTTTCTCATTTTGCCAATCTTAAAATTTAGTTCATTTCTCCATCAGTTTGTATGTGATTTTAAGTCAGCATGAAAACACACAGATTCACATTAAAATACACACCCAATCAATCCCTTGTTGAAACTGCTGAAAACTGAGTTGCAACATTCAGAAAAGTGTGAAAGTTTGTGAATAATTACATTAATCCAGATCAGACCAGTTTGAACTGGAATTTGCAAAAAACAAATTCTTCGAGTATCCCTACCACACCCTATCCAGCACACAGCACTACTTTCTTATCCAGCTTGCACTCTGATAAAAGTCCTCTGCTCTTTTGGCAACAGAAATTCAAGCGATTTTCAAGAGATAGATGCTAATGTGATAAAATGTTGTGAAGTTATCTGGTGAAAACCACTTTTGGGAACACAGTTAATGCTACACATTTTCCCCGTTTCCATTAAAGGCTGTGCTGGAATTACTGTACACAGTTATATAGATCCCAGCTGAGATATTCAGTGATAGCCAAAAAAACAATTCCATGACTATCAGTGATGGTCCCTGAGGTTAGGGAGAAGCAAAGCGATTGCACAGAAATAAAATAGAGAGAAAAGATGCAATTTTAGAAGTCATTTTTATTTACTCATTTTAGCTGCGAGGCTGCAATCTTACTTATATGCTTAGTGAACCCCAGTGAATTTGGGAGTAAGCATGACTGACTGACTTGGGAGAAGGCATGCACAGAATTGGGTTGCACGTGTAAAATAGCACAGAGCAGGCAGCAATTTTCAAGTAAATCCTGTCTGCTGATGTACAGCTACACCATCTTCGCTGTACATCTGACATTCTAATGAGCAAAGACAAACGGGCCGGGTGCTGATAGGGAAGAGAAAAAGGGCACGGGAACTTTCAGCCAATCAGCACTCTGACCAAGCTGCTGGGAAAGGAAGCCAGAGGTATGTGTACTCTGTGCTTAATAAACAAGCAAGCAAGCAAGCAAGCAAACAAACAAACAAACATCATGCTGAGATATCCCAAACTCTATGGCTCAAAAAGCTGGACTCTATATAAAACAGGCTTCTCTAACCTGGTGTTCTCCAGATGTTTTGTACTCTGACTCCCACCAGCCCCAGCCAGAATGGGCTGAGGATGATGGGATTTGTAGTCCTAAACATCTGGAAGGCACCTGGTTGGGAAGGCTGATATAAAGTATACAGATAAAACAGATTGGTGTTTACTTTTTAAAAAATGTATTCCATTTCTGTAAGTCGCTGGGAGGCACAAGGAGCTCTGCAAGGCACCGATGTCCTTCCTTCTCTCTGACCACAGAAAATATTAAATTACTCAATTCTCTGACGTCAGAGATGTCTCCAGAAAATGTTCCAAACCTACCACATAAGGGTCCAAAGCCGCCTTACTTGGGTGGTAAAGAAAGCTAAAATTTTCATGAAATTGAGTTTTGTGCTTCACTAGACCAATTTTCTATACTTGTACAGAAGGGAGAAAAGACACATAGCCTTGAAACACCCTTGTCAATGGCAAAGTCCAAGCTGTAAAAAACCGTCCTGAAGAACAGGCAAGATATGCACTTTGGATAAGTGAATGGGATGGAATGGGACCTCATTGAAAACAGCCTCTTTCACTGGCAGGATTTCCTTAGATCTTGAAAACTAGCCATCCAGTTTATCCTTAAAAAGTTTCTCCATGGAAGGAAATTCCATAACTTTGGGGCAGTTTGTTCCATTGTCCAAGTGGTCATAAAGTTTTTCCTGTCTCTTTCTGGTAAACAGATGCTTTTGGTTGGAAATTTCTTACGAAGAATTTACAATAATGCACTCACAGTGAAATCCTATATATGATTACTCAGAAGAAAGTCTAACTGTATTCAATGCATTTCATTCTGGTGAAAGTGTGCATAGGGGCTGTTGCTTTTCAGTGCAATTCTATACATGTCTACTCAGAAGTAAAACGGGACTACTAATTAAATTAAATGGGACTTATGTCCAGTTAAGTGGGTCTAGATCAATGCGCAAAGTGTTTTGAAACTTTTATCCTGGAAATGAGGCAGAGAATCAGTTCACTGGGGGGGGGGAGAGAGACACTGCATGTGACCCTAACTGTGGAGTTCTGTCCATGTGCACGCGCATGCACACACACACACACACACACTGCTTCCATGGGGGACATGACCCTTATCAGGACCTAAATTTGTGGGGCTTTAATCCTTTGCCCTTCTGCTGTTGTCTCAATCTGGATTGTGCTTCCTAGGCCTGCAATTTTCATTGCAAACAAAACAAAACAAAAAACCATGTCGGAATCTTTTTTTGTTTTTGCTGTTTTCAATGTACAGTGGTGCCTTGCAAGACGAAAAGAATCCGTTCCGCGAGTCTTCGTCTTGCGGTTTTTTCGTCTTGCGAAGCAAGCCCATTAGCGGATTAGCGCTATTGGCAGTTTAAGGGCTATTAACGCCTATTAAAGGCTTAAGGGATTAGCGGTTTTGCTGCTAAAATGCTTTTAGCAGCTTAGCGATTCAGAAAAAGGGGTTTTGGAGCGGGAAAAACCCCCGAAAATTTTCGTCAATTTTCGTCTTGCGAAGCAAGCCCATAGGGAAATTTGTCTTGCGCTGCGCCTCTGCAAACAGAAAACCCTTTCGTCTTGCGGGTTTTCCGTCTTGCGAGGCATTTGTCTTGCGGGGCACCACTGTATGCTTCCCTCCCCAATCCAGACTGGGACTGCAGCAAGATACAAAGAGTTAACCTCTTCCCAACCTCCTTGCTAGGGTTCCAAACTGGATTTGGGGTGCTGGATTGGGGAACTGGTGAGGGATCCTTGTACTCAAGGACAAGCAGCCAGGGGACAACCAGCTGACATACCTATTGATTAATTATCCATTGATTAATTCCCTGTCTCCACATCAGACACACCACCATCACCAACAAAAACACACTCAGGTTGACTCACAGGAAGCTGGCAGCATAGGAATCTGAGAGGTTGGTGATGCCTCCTTCAGAGGTGGCTCCGATGCCCTCGAGCCAAATCCTTTTTCCAGGCACATGTGTATTGACAACCTATTGCCAAAATAAAAGGACAAGGATGGTCAGTAATCTTCAGGAGGCAGCTAGTACTCATAAAATGCTATGGATGTGGACAGGTTAGCACAAATAGGATTGCTTGGCTTCGCATGGCTTAATGAGGTCACAGAGTACAGGTGAGTAATAGATGGGAAACACCATGAGCTAAAAAAAATATCTTACCAACACCACCCATTGCCTGGCATCAACCTTCCTCACCTCTCCCCCACTTCCAGTACCTGCACTGATCTTACTCCAACCCCTTAACATACAGGGCTTTGCAGGCTTTCACGTCGACCATTTCTTAAGTGCCCAAGGAGCCTGTGATCTAGCACTGGTTCCCTTCCCTAGGCTTATGTGTCCCATCTGAAGCACCACATAGCATGCTGGCGAAGAAAGCACCCCACTGTTGCAAGACGGGGTTGTTATTTCTTCAAAGTCCCGTCTCCTCACAGAAATAGAAATTACACGCACACACTAACTTGTGTAGGATATATCCCATATACATAGATAAACTTCCCTTCCAAGTTTCATCACATTAGGCTGGCATGCCATCTAACCATGGGGCAACCCTACCATCTTCCTGACTGGACAACCACCCATCCCCACATAGCAGTTATGCAGCAAAGGTTGCCCTCATTCTCAGTTTTAAAAAGTTGATCATCTCTGATCCTCATATGGTGACTCCTTTGCATATATGTTCACTGAAAGCTGCCCTTCAACCAGCACTGCACAAAAGGGCCACTTTCACACACTGTATTTGTCATGTGTATATACATAAACATATGTGCACAGCTAACACATTTTTCACTGTTTTTATGATATAAATACAATGCACCATGGAGCTGGGATCAGACATAGCTCCTTACTGTATGTACAAGTATAATGTGTAAATTTGCCAAAAAACTAAATAAAGGAATAGCAGCCAAATGAAAGGGGGGTGGGAATCTGGTTAGTGCTCAGATGGTCAATCTACATGGGTGCACAGGGTCTAACTCCTCCATAAGCCAGGACAGGATTTCAGACTCTAAACTGTTCCTGAGAAACTGAGAATAGGAACTATGGTGGTAGCAACTATGAAGCAATCTCACGTCACAACCATGCCAGATTGCATAATGAGAGTAATAATAGTCCTGGCCACAGGGTGGAAACAAACTTGCTAGTTTTGGAGCAGCCAAAACTTTCTCACAAGGCCTTGATTCTAAGACCAAATTGGGCGGTGGTACTTTGCTGAGCATCTGAAGTGGTGAAATGGAGATATGAGCATGGCATCAGAGGTACCGGCCTGGGAAATGCCATCGTAACACAAGACAAACCTTGGCAGCACAGACATGCCCAGGACAAGACGGCGCCAGCAAACAAAAGTGCATCAGTGACAACAAGGACTGGGGATGCCAGCTTGCAGCTCCTTCTGCCTCTGCACAGGAGACCTGTCAGAGTGCCTAGGAGATATGGCCACTTGCCAGACCTGGCTTCATTACCTGAAGGCAGCATCTTGTAGCAATAAAACAAGGCAAGAGCATAGAAAGGGGCTCATAACTTTAATTAGTGACACTTCACCTAATATTTGTGTTGGGTTCTCTAACAGAATGATTGGTCCCCTATTAGGATCAGCCTGATAGCCCAGATGAAAATCTGACCCCAAAGTGAGATTTAAAAAGTCCTTTCTGATAAATCATGTTTGTTTTGATGTGTCAACCATTCTAGTCAACAATGGATCAAACATTCCTGCCAGGAAGCCTCATAGCTAAGCAAGGTGCATTCCATAAAGAAGAGCCATATTTCCATCTTACTTTTCATTTTAATTTCCAAAGGTCTATTGCCTCACCCTCAATTCCTATCTTGTTGAGACTATAGTACATTTACTGCCATAATCTACCAGAAGTTCTGATACTACTACAGCTTGACTGACTCCAAAGTAGCCATTCCCAATGCTCCCATAGGGACAGAGCCTGTCTATGGGGCATATCTTGGATATCTTCATACCTACTCTCCCAGCTTTGCTTAGCCTGACTTGAAAGCTGGGATCCTGCAGGGCCCATAAGTAGCAAGGTTGGTCCCAACTGAAACCCCTGCTAGGTGCGTCTAGCACTGGGCAGAGTGAGCCCAGGAGAAAGCTCCCCACCCTTGGAGACATGCTGCCCTCTTGCCCCAGCTCACTCACGCACTTTCTGGATTTTCCTGATCTGGTCAGAGAGTGTGTCTAACAGGCGCGTTTTCAGGAAGTCCGTCACCTTGGCCACTCGGCCATCAAGGTAGTAACTGGAATGAAAATGAGAAGGCAACAGTCAGAGAGGGGCTGCAGTTATGTGCTCTCCCTCACCCTGGCTAAGGACCGCGCCTCTGATGCCCACATTCGGGGTTCCCCAAAGGTTGCTCTCTGTTCTGCATAAGATGAGTTGCTCTTACTGACCTTTGTTTCTTCTACCACTTTCTTCTCTGTGTCTTCTGCCACAGGATGCTCCCTGTGCCCAGAGGACCCTCCCCACAATTTCCCTCTCTTCTAAAAGCCCTTCCATAATCCATATCATCAGCAAAGTCTTTGCCTGCACCTGCACCTCCACTTCCATTTGCACAAGTAATTGTGCAATTAGTCCCTGATCTCTTCTTCCTACTAACTTGTCCATCTAATGAAGACAGCAAGCCCTCTGGGCAGAAACACATTTCTATGTTCCGCACAGTGCCTGGCACCACATCTGGTGCAAAAGAAAGAGAAAAATATTATTAAGGTTCCCAACCGTGAGCTTGCCCATCCAGTCAGGCCCTTCTGCTCACATTGTGCATATTAATTGATTGACCAAGTATGAATACACTGCTACAACTAACCTCACCACCCTGTTCTTTCTGACACATGAAAGAACAGGAAATGCACAATTCTTCACCAGATTTGAGAGGCCGTGTGTCCCTCAGCACCAGTTTCTGGGGCGCAATAACAGGAAAGGGTTATTGTGTTCATGCATTTGTAGGTGTCCCAAAGGCATGTGGTTGGTCACTGTGGGGGAAAGGGTACTCAACTAGATGGATAGTTGATTTGATCCAATGGAGTTCTTTTTATGCTCTTACCATCACCAGATCCTGTAAAGAAATAGCTGGACCAATGTTTCAGAAACCATACACTGACCACGCCATTACCACCCTCCATTAGCCACACTGAGTTTCCCCATGAAAGAGTGCAATATATAGGTATAACAAATCCAATGCATGAATGAAAAGAGAGGGTAAATGGGACTAGATTTATTGCAGAGGCAACAGTGTAAGCTGAAGGATAATGTCAGCAGAGGATCTTTTCTGAAAAAGTACTGGATGGATTTAGACTTGGGTTAGAAAGTTTCACATAAGATCAGAAAATGACAGGCAAGGATATGCTGGTTATAAGACACACTTAGGAGTTTTCTTTCCAAACATGAGAGACTGGTCACCAGGCAGGCAAGATGGGACAGAACTTTATCAGTGTTTTTACTATTGCATTGCTTAAGTGTCTCTTTGCAAGGATAGGGAGAACACCAGAGCAAAGTGACCCCACATCTGGTGATTCTCTTGGCTGCTCCACTAGGTCTGGTAGGCAGCTGCCCAATGGCAATCAGTTGTTTCCAAGACTCCCATTTACTTTTATTGGAGCATTCCCTTTTCTGCATGATGCATAAAAACGTCCTTGGGCTTTTGAGACAGGCAAAACAGACCTTTCCTGCTGAGAAGGGGGTGGGTGGGTCCTAGACCTTTCTTAATGCTACAAGATTAGCACCTGCTGTGATGCTGAAACTGTGTGGCTCCTCTGCATGTGTTTCAAGGGAAGTCTGTTGTGAAAAGTTTGAACCACTGAGCACGTTCACATGTAATGCTAAGCCAAGATGTGTGTTGGTTTTTTGAACCATAATATGCACAAGTAGTATGCTGGTGCATACAGTTCAAGCATTCCTGCTTTGCTCCTCCCTTCATCCAGCTGGGAGGAACAAACCACAAGTTCTGGCTTGGCATGATGTCATCCTAGCAAGTGCTCCTCCTAGTACATTGCTCCCAAACAAACCACAGTCGGCAAGACAAGAATAATAAACCTTGGCTTCGCAGCATGGTTAGTTTGGAGAGGAACAAATAATGCACACTGGTTTGGACATAATGCTAAAGTCAAGGGTTGTGGTTTGCTTTCCCCAGCTGGGAAGAGCAAAACAGGAGTGCTAGTGCACATTATGGATAAACAAGTCGCACACCTTGCCTTAGTGTTACATGTCAGCACATCCCTTGGATTAAAACAAAGGGACTGCACAGCATGTTTGACTTAAAATGTTTGCTAGCACATCTGGAAGCATAGTGGGGAATGCTGTTTGGACAAATATGGCAGGAGTTGAGCCCTACAACTGAATGGTATAGTTACTGTGAGGTTTGGGGTTAGGAAATTAATGAAGAAGTTGTTTAAAGTTTGGCATAGGCCCAACAGACCGCACTCCTTCCCAAGAGCAGTAGTCTGAAGCTCAATCAGGCTTCTGAGCAAAATAATATCAGCTTCAGTGGTAGCAGAAAAAACATTCTTTTCATATATCATTAAGATACCACAGTCTCTGTTGTGACACATTGTCCCAAAAGGAAACATAGACCCTGGTTAGTGCATCTGCATCCCTTAGAATCTCACACCATTCATGGAGATTTGAGTGGTATGTAACAATGCATTTGCTCTGCTGGCAGCTCTCCAGTTCAGGAACTTAAAGAAGGCTGGAAGGGTTCTTTTCCTCTCCCCATCAACATGTTAACTTCAGCAGCAAAAGCCCAAGCTGAGTCATGGACAAGAAATGTCTATTACATATCTAATCATGCAATTCAGCACCACATCACTGTCTGCACTGTGCTTGCTGCCTACCGGCATGCTTAAAAGCCCATGCAAGCCATTTCTGGGGAGTCGGGATGCCAGCTGCCTCTTACACTAAGCAAAACTATGAAAGCATCAGTATCTTTTTAAGACACCACCCACAATTAACGGCCCAAACCATTAGCCTCAGATGGGATTTAATGAGCAGAGTTTGAGGGCTTCAGAACAGCTGTTTTTGTTTTACTCCTCTTTATGGTAGAGGAACCTTTGCCCCATTATCTGACCCCCTCCTTTTATTTCAGTTAATTGCATTAAAGCCATTTCCCAACACTCAGGAATTTCCAAATCCATTCCTGCTCCAGCAAGGTCTGCTTGGAATTAGAGCCCCACCACCTCCTCTCTTCATCCCACCTCCCGGTTTTTTCTCACTAGCTGGGAAAGGGGAAACTGGCACCTTCCCCCTGCAGCTATTCAGCAAGGCACAGGTTTCCTGCACAAAGTACTTCCTCCATCTCTGGTATTGCCACCATTTGCTCCCTCTCAATTCCTGAAAATCTAGCTGATGATGATGATATATTATTATGTATATAACCCGCCCATCTGCCTGGGTTTTCCAGCCACTCTGTGCAGCTCCCAACAAAATACTAAAAACACGATAAACATCAAACATTGAAAACTACCCTAAACAGGGTTGCCTTCAGATGTGTTCTAAAAGTCAGGTAGTTGTTTATTTCTTTGACATCTGATGGGAGGGCATTCCACAGAGCGGGCGCCACTACCGAGAAAGCCCTCTGCTTGTTTCTCAGAAGCTATTTCCTTTTTTCAGGTGTGATCCCGGACTCTTACACTTTTGATTTTAGCCACTTCTGGAAATTCTGCAAGTGTTTGAAGTCTGACTCTGGGGCGATTGGTCTGTGATGTGGATGGTGGTGTTTGTGAGCCCCACCCCTTTGAATTGCCTGTCTCCCAATCTGCTTTGATCACTTCTAAAACAAATTCACATGATTCCCTACAACATATCCCTCACCTCCGATGCTGTCCAGTTTCAGTGAAAATTCATTGTGCCTGCTGTTTTGCTCCAGTGCTGGGGTACACACACTACTTTTTTAGCAACTAACCTTTCCCCTACAAAGCAACTACAGCAAGGATGGCAGCAGGCGCTCTTTACAGGGAAAGGGGAGGGCAGATGAAGTTTCCCCAGAAAAAGCAGGAGCTTATTTGATGGGGAAAGGGTGTGTGGGTGAAGTTTTCCCAGAACTTCCCCCTGAAAAGGCTATCTATTTCATGGAATCAAGGTATGGAACAAGTAGCAAAGAATCAAGCCCAGCATTAGTACAACATTCTGTAATTAAACTCATGCCATTGCTGCTATCTAAAAGTGCTGATTTTCTCACAGTTCATGTTAGATTGGGGGGGGGGTGAATGTGTGACCCACATGGATGGGCTTTGTCCTTCGTGATAGAGAGATGGGCACTAACCACCCAGATGAGTAGACACACACTACAGGATATTGCACATTTTCCACTTTGAATTCCTTTCCTCCATTTCAGTCTTAAGGGTATCTCCTGTAGAGTGAATCCTTCTGCAGCAAAATACTCAATGCATTCTTACAACAAATGTTTCATTTGTTCCACTGGTATGCTACAATACCATATGTGCTTACATCAGTGTATATGAACCAAGGCTCTGATTCATGAACAAATACATTGCAAAAGTTCTGTCATCAACCCCACGGCACTCAATGAGTGATAGCAACAGATCTCATGCACAGGTAAGATAGTCATTGTGTAGCCACTGTGCCTGGGAGAGTGATCAGCGCAGCGCTCCTGAATCTCTGTAAATTTAGAAAAGACGCTTCACTGGAGTCTGGAGTCCAAGAATGAATGGAGTGCTATATGGTATGCATAATTGTTTCCAACACGATTATCATGGAGTTTCACACACAAATGAAGCAGGTATAGTCTGGAATCATGAACCCATGTTATTCCAAATAACACAGAGTTCTCTGTAAGTGCAATTCTGTGGCTATAACCTGGGAAACACTTTTGCATGCACCACAGAACTTCCTTCAGAATGCAAAACTAATGGTGCTTCCGTGTAGCTGAAGACATTAAAGTACCATAAAGGGGTCTTGCATAATATAATATCTTGCCTAAGTGTAAATCTTGACAAGTTTTGAGGGCCCTTCTTTCTATCTGATTCTATAAAGCTTCACTTTCTGTCAATCACTAGAGAAAGGCTAACACACATCCTGCCTTTGTTCAGTCAAAATCACAATGTTTGAGTGAGAGAGCTCTCTTCCTCATGTGGGGCCTATTGACCATGCTGACTGAGACTGATGGGAGCTGGAGTCCAACAGCATCCAGAAAGCCACCGGTTAGACACCCCTAGCCTAGAGATTACTGACAGTCTATCTCTGGAACAAGGGATAGTTTCAGCACCACTAGTGGATCAACCCTATGGAATCCTGGAAAGCCAGAAATTTATTTTGGCAAAAATGTCTGTACAAGCCAATACCAATTTGGCACAGCTTTATTCTGAAGATGCCAACAAATACAACAGAGCATCAACAACTTTCTAAGGACAAGGGACTGTCATTACTTGGCACTAAATCCATGCTTGCTCTCAGGCTATGTTGTTAGGCAGCAGGAACACCAGTCACACTAACCTGAGCAAACTCTTCATTAAGAGAACTGCCTGTGGATCACATCCCATTTTTTGCCACAGCAAGAATTCTATGCCCATCATTTCTAAAAGTGGCTCTTGGTCCTGATCAGGTTGTTTTCAGCAACATGGTTAAACCAGGACAATATCCCATTTAGGCTACGTAAATTCTGCACATGTTTCTTTCTAAAGCTATCACATGACCCCAGAGAGTAGACAGACCTGGTTGCTAAGGTAAATGGCACAAAAGGCAGAAATGTAAATAAAAGTACCTCTCTGTGACTCAACCCACACTTTACTCAGAGTAGACTTGTTGGATTTAATGCCTATGACTAGGTCTGTTAATTTCAGTGGGTCTACTCTGAGTAAAAGTTAGTTGAAAACAGCCCTGTATATTCACAATCAGCTTGTCCTGTGACTGCCAGTTTCTCACACTAGTGAGGAAAGAACAGTGCTAGCAGACAAGTTCTGCCCTTTGAAATACTCATCACACAGTAGGTTTCTGTGAGGACATCATCCCTCTACCACACATAGGGCACTGGTGTGCAGCATCCTTTTCTTTGAATATCTTCTTGCATTGATACTGAAATGTGCAAGGCTTATCTTATAGGATTTATTTTTAGCCTACCCTGAGCTTCACACTAGGGAAGCCTCTGACACCAAAACCAACATGAGTGGTAGAATTCCTTGCTACATAGCTGGTATTCTTCTCAAAGTTCTGCTGTCTGCAAGAGTTTAGCCCGTCCATATAACCAGAAAGGTTTCTCCTTAGCCAACAGAGTGAACTCAAGAAAATAGAATGGGAAAGGTAGTCTTAGAAGTCTCTCTCTGTGTTCTTTGTCTAAAGATAGTGTCCTATCGATGTCTGGCTCAGTTCTTGACTTCTGCCCAAATTAATGCACGTTTAGAAATATTGGAAAGGGAAAGGGAAAAATACCTACTGTTGCCAGGTAACAGCATCCACTGTGTTCCCTGCCACCTTCATGAACCTGTGAGATACAGAAAATATGTGAGTTTCTGGAAATGAGAGTGGTCCACACATACATACATACATACATACATACATGTACTCACAGCTCACATCAGTACAGGCCACTAACATTCCCAAGAAGTCCAAGTATGACATACTGTTCTTCTGCTATGCAATATCACATCAACATTGAATCAGTAGGCTTTTGTCAATTTAAATAGTTGGATATAGCAAAACCCATACTCTTATTTACTCCAGTTCTGATTGGAAAGAAGATTATTTTTGGAAAGGAGAACCTTAGCTAAACTGGACCCATTAATGAAACTCTCTGAAGGGGTTGGTGAAGGTTCTCAGGGTGCTATGATACTACTGCAATAGCTTCAGATTAGCCCTTTGGTATCGCAGTTGCTCCAAGAACTGACTCACTAGGGAATAGGGACAATCAGAAGGATCCAAGAATGAATCTCCTAGAGTGCCTGCACCCCAAAAACTCTGAAAGGCAAGGAAGCTTAAAGTGTGCTCGCGGCATCTCCAAGAACCAAAAAACATTTCTTTCCTTGTAGTTTGGTGTTGCGCACCCAGCATGCATATCAAAAACCATGCTATGTTATCTTAGATAGCAAATTTCCAAGGCTTTATGATGCATGCAGTATGGTTTGCAGCAAGCAGCACATCATAAAGTTGTACATGACAATAAGGAAAGTCAGAATTTGGTAGACCTCTTGCAACTTTGCCAGTTTTGCATGGCAGAAACCACCACACATTGCTGAGACTGACTTATTCAAATTTGCATGATTATTCTGACTGCAGTGTTTTGGTTTAGCAAAAACTGGGGCAACAGAAGCCCCAAAAAATCAGGAGAAATTTGGAACAGGGGTAATAAGATATGGGGAGACAATAGGATGTTCCCTTCCCCCAAAAGCTCCTTTGGTTTTTCTGTGTATACATTTTCAAATCTTCTCCATAGCCATGACAGCCATGTAAAAAGAACAAGGGCAAGATGCAACACGTTGGGTGGGTGGGGGTAATACCATGTCTCGTATCATATGTTGTGGCTCTGTGACTTGAAACATGCTATGCGCACGCGCACACACACGACAGACAGCAGTTTGTTTGTTTGTTTGTTTGTTTGTTTGTTTGTGAGTATGTGTGTCAGTTTGGTTGAGAATATGAAAAACAAAGTCTTTCAGGTTCTAGGGCTCCACTTAAGTTCATTGTGTGTGCAAGATGCTCACAACACAGATAGTTCGGATGCTATGATTTTTTCAGCTAGCATAGGAGAACTGGAATACAGGCATCTCCATCTCTTCTACCATCAAGTGTAGGGGTAGCCAACATGGTGCCCTCCAACTCCCATCATCCCTGAGCACTGACCATGCTGGCTGGGGTTATGAGAGCTGAATGACATCTGGAAGGCACCACATTGGCTCACCATGATCTAGAGACCCATAGAACTGATGTTTGACTCATCCCCTTCATTGCTGTCAGGAAGGCAGCCAGAATAGTTATTTGTTTGAGCAGTCTCAACATTATCTAGAAAAGTATGCACATTTAATGTAATTCTCAGTTCCTCACTGTGTACATAAATAGCAAAGATGGGCAGAGTAATGGGCAGTCAGTGTGCTCTAGTGGTGATTTATACATTCTGTTCTCCCCATGCCCATCCACATGGAATGAAATGTTAATTTGTAGTCCTGTGAAATGATATGTGCTACTAAATTAAAGACATGGAGAAGTTCAGCCCCAACTAATAACATTTATATGTAGCTCATCTCCCTGTGGTTCTTTCCTCTTTCTTTCAAAGCCAGGGGAGGAGCATGTTTTATTTTATATTTGTATTTCTTTGGTTGCGGTGATTTTAAACAGAGTGCACACCATCTGTACCATTGTGTACATATGCTACAAATAATTTCATGATACATTATAAAAAAATCTATAATCTGGTAGGTAAGGCTACTGTATTTATCATTCACATCTTGTGGTTGACTTCATTCATTTCTATGTGTGTATAGTTCAACAGGAATGTCCTTTTTCTTAAGGTTAATGCCGTCAGGATTGTGGGGGGTTTCTTATCTCTTCCATACAGACCATCATATTTAGCTCTCCTATGAATTATATTATGTCCCACTATATTTGATGCCCCAAACAATCTACAGTGTTCTTTACTGAGGCCAAAGCAGAGCCAAGTACCATGGTCCTGTTACTCCCACTGTTTTAGATAGGTTGTCTGTGCTAATGAAACCAAGGCTAGCTTTCTCCTAATTTGGAGTACCATTGCATGGCTAATCTTGTTAAAAGAGCAATACCTCTGCCCAATATGTGCATATTTAGCACTTCTTTCATCTTTTCTGATTGTTAATAGTTTCCATTTCCTTTTGCTGAATTTCATTTGTTGCCCATCCAGCTGTCCAAGTTATCATGATTGCCTTGCATGCTATCTCTGTCCTGCAAAGCTTCTGAGTACACATTTGGTAAGCATCGTGTCCACACTAAGACATTCTATGTGCACATTTATGCACCTTCATATCCAAACCAGAGCACTTTCAACTTTAAAATCTATCTCCATGTTTCCAGTCCACACTAGTGGATTTTCCTTGATTGGATATATGAATGCTGTGGACCTAAGGTCCATTGTGGGTATGCACACAGGCACTTGTTTACCTGTCCAGGCACACTTTTTTATTTCGTTTTTGAAATATCAAGCTTACCAGAAAATGAGATCTGCACAAAGGAGCAGTCAAGAACAACAACAACAACAACAACAACAACAACAACAACAATAATAATAATAAATGTGTCACTCCAAGTGAGGCAAGGATTTGGAGTTGCTGGTATAAAAGGCTACCACTTCATTTCCTCCTCTTTTCTTTTCACACTTCCTGTACCCACAAGGGCAAATTTTATTTTTACTTTCAGTACAGCTCTTTTGTGCAAGGGCAGTTCTGTGCAAAAGAGCTTTTTTAAAAAATAAAAATTCCACGAACATGCCCATAGCAACAAGGAAAAGGGCAGGCTGCATTGTTTCCTTTATGCTGATGGAAACAAAATGGAAGTAGGGGGTGTGGCAAAATAGGAAAGGTGATCTACTTCTTAGTGGACGAGTCTTTGTCAGCATGAGCAGACAAGCTTTTGAAATATTTAGAGGACCACTTCTCAATTTATGATTTCCCTATGTTGACGGGATCACGTTATGTGCAACCCCTCCCTGATCCCTTCATCTCTACCCCACCTGGTGATATTTCTTACCCCCACAGGGAGCCTCCTAGGTGATAATTCATTTACAAAGATTAGAAGAGTCTTTGAAAAATAGAAGTGGCAGGAACAATGTTCAGAAGGCGAAGCTGGTGCCATATCAAGTATCCAGCTGGAACCAATTGGTCAAACACTGGACCAGATGATTCATCCAGCCAGATCTTGATAACACAAGTTCATAGGCAAGATGTCATCTGCTGATCCAAAAGGCATATCTACATTTTCCATACCTCCCTCTCTGGTATCCACATGGCAACAACCCTAACAGCTGAGTATCTGTAAAAAATGGGATTGTTGGATATACACAACATTCCCTTGGAACACCTGTCCTATCCCTAGTTGAAATAATTAATCTACTCTGAATGTTCAACTGTTTAACAACTTGTATTCCCACCTGATGATATTTCCTTCTACTTGTATTTCCATTTTGCATATGTGAAATGACATCAAAAGCCTTGCTAAAATACAATGCCTACTGTTCTAGCCTGATCTAATAGAGCAGATCCCTGCCAAAAGTCTGCTAGGTTGGCTTTCCCTGTTGTCGTCTTCATAAATCTATGCCAGCTACTAGCAATTACCCTGTTTTCCCATAGGTGCTTAAAACAGATTGATTTATAACCCATTCTAATAACTTCCAGGGTATAAAAGTCAGACTAATGGGCCTATAACTCCTCAATTTCTCCTTTCTTGCTTCTTAAATATAGCCATTATATATCTGTCCTTCTCCATTCTTCTGAGACATCTTCTTTCTTCCATGAAGACTCGAGATAATTGGTACATCCTCATGAGATTTCTTTGGCACGTGATGGTTTTTCTTTGATGTGTGACTTTCTCCCCTGACCCACATCTGTTTTCTCTCCCTGTGTGTCATATATCTACTTTGAAGAGCACAGAGTGTGCAGTTTAGGCATCAGGTAAGTGGGTTATGAACAAGCAAGTTGGGAAGGAATGGTCCTCAAGTCCTAGACCATTTCCCTACTTGTATATCTACAGTGACAGTCAGTCATTGGATGGGAATCTAAGGGCTGCTTCATATGTTATACCATGTGTAACAATGGCATTCACAGTAATATGGTGAAAGCATACATAGATGATGTTCTGCTACCACTCCACAGATGACTCATTTATTTCAGAGCTACATAGTGGGTAGTAACTTTTGCTTAACTTTTAACTTTTGCTCACTAGAAATTAATTGAAATTAATGAATGTGACTAAGTTAGGTTCATTAATTTCAATGGGTCTACTCTGAGTAACAGCTAGTTGAAGACTACCCAATATTTATTCCCATATTAAATCCAGTTTTTCTACATGTACATCTGTACTACATGACCAAATATCTATGGCATAAGAGAGCCTCGTAATACATTTCCACACAGTTTCACACTTTGAAAGTGTTTTTACTACTCTGGTTTCCGTTGCTGGGGAGGCCCAGTGTTTGGTCCAGGTACTTCAAAGGGTTTTTTGGTCATATGGTCAGACTCACAGCTAGGAAGTCAGCAGATTATGTGACAACAAACTCAATATTTTGCCTCATAAATTTATATATTTTGCTAAGCAGAGGCAGAGGAATTATTGAATACTTAAATAAAAACAAAATAATCATTTACATAATTCTTCCATGTATTTTTTAACCATTGGAGAAAAAAAATTATGTTCACCTTACCAGAAAAAACACAACCCTCTCACACAAAGAAAGCAGAAAAATCTGGAACACATCTTATTTTACAAAGGGGGGGGGGATATGGTGTAATGTCTTTCTATGCCTCCTCCCTTAAGATATGGGGTCTGTGAATTTTTAAAGAATCTCATTCACAAAGCCTGGTTTAAATTTTTATTCAGGTGCTAAGTATTCCAGTCAAAATGGAGAGTACTAAAGAGTACAAAAATGCCAAAATACATATACGATGAACACTTGGCCTCAGTGAGACAACTGAGGCATAACTCCACTTTAAAGAATGTGTATGGATTTACATAAAAAGAGGAACTGATGCACTCTGGAAACACACTCATCAAGTTCTCGTCACACGTACCTAACCCTCTCCAGGGCTGTGGTCCAGGAAAACCAGTTTTGCTAGTTTGAAGCAATTGCCAGCTTTTCACAACACAGATTGGCTGCTATCTTCTGACATCACAGATCCCCCCTCCCTCCTTGGAGCACTTTAGCAGATTTCCCACCCCTTCACACACACACACCCAAAAGGGGGGGGGTGGCATACATGAAGTTTTGATGGTTTAAACATGCAAACTCCCCCCCCCACACACACACACTGGTCATTGCCAGAAGTTGGGGGAAAGGGCATGATAGATGACTCAGTCCATATTGGATTCAGTCCATATTTGATTCACTGATAAAGCCTTCTGTCAAAAGCAGTGCAAATGCAGACTAGAATCCAGGCTCACTTTGAGTGAGGAAAGCATGTACTGTACTTTATTAAGACATCTTTCAGCTCTGCTTCCAATGCTTCCCCTCTCTTTCCCTCTGCCCAGCTGAGTTTATATTCATACTGCCATCTCAAAAGGTGGGATATAAATGTAAATACTGCAACAACTACTATTACTACTAATAGTAATAGTAGTAGAAGTATAATTTAGAGACCAGAAAGCTGGAGAGAAAGGGCCATGTGGCCTTCAGTGTAAGAGAAGGAAATATAATTATGAGGTTTTAGCTTAATTATGAATTATGGTGCTGGAGGAGACTCTTGAACTGCAAGAGTCCATGGACTGCAAGAAGATCAAACCTCTCCATTCTTAAGGAAATCAGCCCTGAGTGCTCAGTGGAAGGACAGATCCTGAAGCTGAGACTCCAATACTTTGGCCACCTCATGAGAAGAGAAGACTCCCTGGAAAAGACCCTGATGGTGGGAAAGATGGAGGGCACAAGGAGAAGGGGATGACAGAGGATGAGATGGCTGGACAGTGTTCTCGAAGCTACCAGCATTAGTCTGACCAAACTGCGGGAGGCAGTGGAAGACAGGAGTGCCTGGCGTGCTCTGGTCCATGGGGTCATGAAGAGTTGGACACGACTAAACAACAAAGCTTAAAAGCAATAGTTTCAGAGAAAACTAGTATCCTCTATCTTGGATTCACACCTAGGAAGGCTGCACACAGTGAAAGAGTGACACCAGTTTCCTATATACAAGGATGCCAGAAGGCAACCATTGCACTTCTGAGAAGGGAAATAATTTTTTATCTGATATTTCTGGAGAGGAAAATATAACATCACAGTCTACTCACCAAATATCATCCATCGTTTAGGAACCAAGTTCCACACAGGGGCTGAACCGAGGCTGAGGTCATCTCAGTCTCCCTGCTAACAACTCCACTGATTCTTTGGGAACTCTGAGAAATGCTACAACTCCTGACCCTCCACCCCACAAAGTAGGGAACAGATACAGACTGTTCTGAGCAGCTCTGGTTCCCTGAATAGCCTAATTAACACTTCATCAAGTGGGGCTGGCTGTCCCATCTGTGGAAATTCCCTTGCACCTGACCACATGTCCGTCTCTGATTCTTCTCTCTGCCCTGCAGCCAACTAGCTCAGCAGTACTAAAGGAACGAAATACCCCAAGTTCCCAAAGCATCTCTCCTTCCCCAAACGCAGCAAGATTTCAGGTACAATATTGTGTTAGTGTTCATTTCAGGGAAACCTGATTCACAATTCTGGCTGGGCAGACACAGGGAATCAGTTTGCTTTGAACATGTAGATAGTCGGTCTTTTTAAGAAAAAGAAAAACCCAAGGGTCGACAGTCCAAGACCACATTCACATTGGACATTTAAAGCACTATGATACCACTTGAAACAGACATGGTTTCCACCAGAGAATTCTGGGGGCTGTAGTTGGTTTAGGGTGCTGAGAACCATTAGGAGACCACTAATCCTCTCACAGAGCTATAATTTCCCACAGTTACCTGGGAAGAGCAATTGGATGTGATAACACTCTGAGGGAAAGGGCAGGCCATATGAATAAATAGTACTTTCCTGCTCCACAGTAGAGAGGACAGTGGCACAATTTCACACAAAGTTAGAGAAATCAACACCAAGTCTTTAAAGTGATGAAAGAGCAACAGGGAAAATGCTTGAGTGTCACAATTCAGCAATGGCATCGCCTGTATTCTCCATAATAAATGAGTGAATGCATAAATTATGTCAGATCCAGAGAAAACGGCTACTGTGTGGAATGGCCATAGCTCAGTGGCAGAACATGTGCCTTATATGGAGAGTGTCCCAGGTTCAAAATAGGGATGGAAGGATCTGTCAACATCAGTTTTCATTTTTCCAATCTTAAATTCAGTTCTCCACATTGTGAATTCTTTTCTTTTTTTAAAACTTCTCATGAAAATTCATCAGCATCTTAGTGCAAATTTCTCCCAATACATTTTTATATTCAGTTTTGACTAATGCACACATTTTGCAATCTTCCCCACTGTAATGAATTTCTGTACATTGTTTTTGCTAATAATTTCATGTTTATGCACACTTTCCCCTAATGTATGCATTATATAGTTGGAGAACTTGCATCAAAAAATTCAGATGAGTGTTGTTTC
Source organism: Podarcis tiliguerta (assembly GCF_965153285.1). Taxonomy (NCBI): domain Eukaryota; kingdom Metazoa; phylum Chordata; class Lepidosauria; order Squamata; family Lacertidae; genus Podarcis; species Podarcis tiliguerta. Next base: position 40,997,443 of record NC_139538.1, on the reverse strand, counting down.
CATTTGCATGTTGTTTCAGAAAGTTCAAATTTGACAAATTCACTTTTAAATGAAAACTGCAACAAATTTCTCCTTTACCCCTGCCTCAGACTAAGCATGAACAGGATCACACGGTAACCAGATTTAAAATTTTCACCATACCCTCTCCACACACATGTCTTTAAAGCTAAATAAACCCAGTTCTTTTGGCCTTTCCTTGTAGAATTTGCCTTCTAGCCTATTTGCCATCTTTGTGGGTTGCCCCAGAAATGTTTCCAATTTGTTCATCAGCTTTGCTACCTAGAAGATGTGGCAGCATGCTTTCTTCCTCAGAATTACAGCTAATGCTGCTGCCAATATTACATTATTTTGCTGCAACTCCACATATGCCCCCTTTCTATTTTTATGTATTTAACAAAATTTATATACTGCTTGATTGTTGTTTTTTTTTAAAAAAAAACCTCAGCCGTTTAGAAAAACAGAAAATATAGCATTATATATATTATCAGTAAAAACAATTTAAGCCAGGTATTTAATATTATTTTTAAAATGATTTAAATCAACAGTAGCTAAAATGAAATCAAGCACGTGTAACTTTAGGCCCGCCTAAACAAAAATGTTTAAAACAAAAGCAGAAAATAGTACTGCCTGGTGTCAATAGACAGGGAATTCCAAAATGTATGCTGACTTGTGTGGAATGAGTCTTATGTGGCATCTGCAACAGTGCTAGTTCTGCAGATCAAACTGGTCAAAAGGGCATATATGGGGTAAGGAAGACCCTTAAGTAAACTGGTCCCAAGCTGCTAATGGTTTTATATATTAACAATATACTAATGATATACTAGGGCCGTGGGTGGCGCTGTGGGTTAAACCACAGAGCCTAGGACTTGCCGATCAGAAGGTCGGCAGTTCGAATCCCCACGACAGGGTGAGCTCCCATTGCTTGGTCCCTGCTCCTGCCAACCTAGCAGTTCGAAAGCACGTCAAAGTGCAAGTAGATAAATAGGTACCACTCTGGTGGGAAGGTAAACGGCGGTTCCGTGCACTGCTCTGGTTCGCCAGAAGCGGCTTAGTCATGCCGGCCACATGACCAGGAAGCTGTATTGGCTCCCTCGGCCAATAAAGCGAGATTAGCGTCGCAACCCCAGAGTCGGTCACGACTGGATTTAATGGTCAGGGGTCCCTTTACCTTTACTAATGATATACTATTATATACTAATGGTAACACCGTGAACTTGGACCAATAGCAATAACCTGTGCAGATATCTGAGCAGAGGTGTTATATATTGACAGGGTATCACTCCTTTCAGCAACTGTGCTGCAGCATTCTGCACTAACTGTAGCTTCTGTAGGAAGAGAAGCCCAACAAAGAGTGCATTGCAGCAATCCAATATTGAAGCCATCAATGGCTGAACTAATGTGATCAAACTCTGCTGGTCCAGAAATGATTGTAGCTGTGTCGTCAGTCACAGCTGGTAAAAAGTGCTTCTAGCCACTGAGGTTACCTGGGGCTCCAATGACAGGGATATGATATTTGCACACTTGAGTCTTCTTTGTTTGCATTTTACTTGGTCAGTTTTCACCATGTTGCTGTGTGCTAAGCTCTGAGGTTTATTAAGATTGTTTCTGGGGTGTTTGCCAGTTGTCCCAGTTTTGTATCAAAGGCTGGTGCAGAAGCAATGGCCAATCTGTGCAATGTCCTCTTTCTCATACAAGTCATGGTTGCTCAAGGCTTCTTCCTCTTTAGATGGAATAAGAGTCTATATAGCAACTGTTAATAAGGAAAGGTTTGGGTGTTTGAAAGGGACAGCCAATGAAAACTTCCGCCAATGCCTTAAGAATTTGACAGGAAAGTGGTGAAATAGTACTGGAACATAGGGAAGGGAAGTGGCAAAGGAGATCTTATAGGAGGGTCAACAATGAGGCATGGACACTTTGCTTTGATTGTCCTGACAATTTTACCAACTTAAGTCTAAAATGTCATGGAATACTCAGGGACCTTCAAATGCCAGAACCTGGTCTGCCTAGCACCCTGGCACTCTGGACATCATACAGCTAGAAATCAGGGCACATACAGTCAGTTTAGATAGTATACTGCTTCATATGACATGAAGAGCAGCTACTGTGCCTTTCATAGATGTATGCCTGGGGTAAGCATGGATTTTTCTATTACTGCACCATCATGGGCAAAGAAGCCACCTCTGCAGAGCTTTTCATTGCTGTGCAGTGATTGAACCTGAGAGATGGGTTTGATGTCTCTGGTATGAGAAAGACTTCATAGGTCCCTGCATTGTTGGCCATGAATCAAATCACTCACCCATCCAGAAGAGCCACAACGTTCTTCCTAGGCCTCCCAATGTTGGGCCCATACAGGCTGGCTCTGGAGTAGGTGCGGATCAGCTGCAACAGGCTCTTCAGCTGCATGTAGTCTTTGCCCAACTGAGTACCATTTACTGCTCGCCCTGTCAGGGTGCGGTAGTTATTTGGTTCTGGAAGCAAACAGAAACAAGCATTCACCAACTCTGACCCGACTGCTCTGAAGATGGTGCCCCGTAAAAGCCATGAGTGAGAAGGTGGAGTCACTGCCACTTATCAGGAAAGAGGGAGGGGAGGTTGGCACTGTGCGGGTACATTGGCAGAGAAAATCCAGTGATTTCACTGATGCACCTACATGGTGTTGACCTCCCTGCCGCCTCTCCCCTCTCCCTGCGTGGAGACCCTATGCAGAAAGGACTGGTGAAGATAGCTCATTACAGTGCAAACATATGCACACTTACCTCAGAATAAGTGATATTCAACACAGTTGGACTCCTGGAGAGACATTTTAGGATTGCACTATTTGTTCCCTGTTTTTACTGAGCACTTTCAAATCTTTCTCACACAAGCTCCTTCCTTCCCTGTACCATCAAGATATCAATCTCTTTTTTGCCTGCAGATTCCTATGGCTATCAATTGCAGTGAGCACCCTGAGTAGCAGTGTTCCACTTGTGTCATTCAACAGCTACTAGCTATGATGGCTATGTTCTATCTCCACTGTTGGAGACGTTATGGCGTTGAATACCTGTTGCTGGGAACAGCAAGTGGGCACGCTGCTGTTGCCTTCATTTCCAGCTTGCAGGCCTCCCACAGGCATCTGGTTGGCTACTGTGAGAGTAGGATGCTAGATTAGATGGGCCATTGGGCTGATCCATTGGGCTGTTCTTAAGAATTCTTCCTAACCTTGAAGGTGACGCCAGTGCTTCTTTTCTCTCCAATCCTCCTCCCCGTCCACCTCCTTCTCCAAATCCCCCTCTCCAAACCTCACTCACCATTGCCCAACTCCCAGGAGATGTTGTACTTCTTGCTGGCACTGTACTTGAGCAAGCTGAGGGCATTGGAGCTGTTCCAGGAATTGTTGGGGTTCCGGCGCAGTGCGTTCAATGCAAAGATGAGGTGGAGGCCAGAACAGTCAGCAAAATTATAGAGTTTGTCTAGAGACCTGGCTGGGAAGAAACAAAACCAGCCTGAAACTCAAGTGCAAAGAACTCCAAGGTCCAGAGAGTAACCCCCATAGTTGCTGAAGTTCTTTGTCCTAGGGAACTCAGAAAAGGGTGGTAACAAAATGGTCCAGATGACGAGTTCATTATGCCAGTCTTCCCCAACCCGATTCCCTCCAGATGTTTTGGACACCCAATTCCCTTCAGTCCCAGCCTATCTGGCCAATGGTCAGGGATGATGAGACCTCTCATCTAAAACATCTGGAAGACCCCAGGTTGGGGAAGGCTACAGTGTGCTATAAATGGCCAGCAGCTGCTATTTGTTTATAAATTTTATTTTATTACCCAGTAGCAAAAGAGGATCCACTCCATCCTTTCCCAGGTTCTCCTGTTGTGAGGATATCACTCCCCCCCCCCGCCGCCAGCATTCAGATTACCCCCATCTCACTAACATGCCCAAACTTGTCTAGTTACAAGGAGTATCATACTAGATATTAGACGTGTGTGGGGATTTGGCTGTGTGAGAAAGCCCTTTATCGCTTTCTGTGGCTTCCTGGAGGCTGTCTCCAAGGTGGCTTGTGGTTTACAGAATGACACCAGACATCTCCAAGTGGCTCCTTTCTGTGCAGTCTGCTTTCCTTGGAAGCTCTGACCCAGTTTAATGAGGTTATACATCTGCAGCCGCTTCTGAGAATCGTTTTTTTTACAGACAGGTCTCCGAAGAGCAGTTATACCTTATTATTCATTTTTACAGCCTGGACTATCTTCTTGAAGAAGGAGAACAGTTAAAAAGGAATAGTTTTGTATTAAACTAAAAAGCAATTGGGGGAAAGAAATAGCTTTCGGCCTTGGAATTGGATGGCTTTTACTATCAGGAATGGGCTCCAAGCTGCAGGCAGGCCTACAGGAAGCAAGGCACTGTTGCGACCTCTTGGGAGCTTTGCTCTATGGCTCAACTTCCAAAGCATGTTAACAATCATTTACTTGTTTCTTCTCATAACAATTCTAGGGGATAAGTCACTATTATTCCCATGTTACTGGTGAAGAGCTAAGGCTAAAAGATGGTGACTCGCCTATTGCCTCATGATGGCAGACAAGGGCCTACTAGACGTAAATTCAGTGCTAGAGCCACTGGAACATAAACGAATATGGAAGAGGCCTTCATTCAGCCAATCTACACCACTAATTCTCCTTCCCCCTCCAAACTATTTATTTGAGCAAGGAAATAGATGTGCATATAAACCATTCTTGGGTGACATTTGCAGATAGCTGAAGAACAGAACTTAAATGTGCACCTCTGGAGGGAGGGGAGGAGGGAATTAGCATTAGAAACAGCTCCAAGATGTCCTTGCATGCTGTAAATGAGGCCTGCGCACAGCAGGCAAGGAGGTGGGAATCTCTGAGGTGAAAGGTTGGGGATGCTAAATAGGCCCATACGGCTGGCGGTTTGTTCTTTATGGGGCCAAAGGCTGGGTCACCCCCCCTGGGGGAATCTGCTGTCTCTCAGGTCTCAGTCACTCCTTGTTACATTGGGCTCCATTCTGTCCGGGTCACGCATTTTCTAGGGGAACCCGTGCTTTCACGAGTATCTTGGGGCCTGCAGCGTGCATGTGTTTGTGTGTTAGCGCTGTCTGAGCCAGCTCCAGGTTTTGATGGAAAATCCTGAGGAGATTTTTCCCAGCCAATTACATTATTGTTCTCGGAGAGCTCCATGTTTTCTGTGGTGAGGTGTGGGAGTAGGGAGGAGAGATGCTGCAAGCTTTAAGTGGAATCAGGTGTTGTTTCCCTGCAGGGAAGTCTGGTAAATGTCAGAGTCCTTGGAGTAACAGGTACTGGCAGATGAGCCCAGCACTTCCCACACAGAACAGCCTCCTTCCTCTCGGAATCCTGCATCCTGCCCTTTGTCCTTGGAACGGAGGTCCATGGCTACGTCAGATAGACCAGCCGCCTTCTGGGAAGCTGGCACCCACTGGCAGCAGCAGGCGTAAGGATGAGGCAATGTTTTTGAGACAAAAAAGGTGGGGCCCAGATGTCACCCAGAGTGCTTAACATCCTAGCAGCAACTACATCTCTGATGGGCCAAGCCCCACCTGCTTGGGGCCGGGAACCACGTTCAGGGCTCAGAGGATCCCACCTGTGAGTGCGCAGGTACCAGGGGAGCACGTGTTGCCATGGCGATCACTATTGTGTTTCTTAAGTAAGAAGTAGTGAAGGAAAGCAGGAGGGAGATGCAGAGAGAAGCCGTGAGTTTCCAGCACAGAGAGCTGCTCGCCTCCTCCCACTCCTCCTTTCCTGTGCTGCTGCTGATGTAATACAACAAATTTATCTGGCTCAGTGCAAGCTGCAGGGCCATTCTTTGCCCTTGAATGTAATGAATTTCTTTCCTGAAGGCAGGGACCAGCGCTTGCTAGAAAACAGTTGCTCGCTAGAGGGTCTGACAGAGCTGCCCCTCTTTTTTCTTCTGTCTCTGGGGTTTGGGCCTGGATGTTTGCCAGGTCTTCAGTAGCTGCACCTTGTCTTAGGGCTTCCAAACATTTAGAAGGTACAGCTACGGTCTTCAGGGAATACTCAGCAACTTTATACCTTGAGCTGTCAACTGATCAAAAGAAAACATTATTGCTTGTTTGGGCACTCTTTACACCAACTTGACCTGCAGAAATGAGCAACTGATCATGTTTATCTCCTGCCAGTTCCTGCATAGCAAGCTGCTCTTAAAAGCTGGTTCGACAGTTGGCAACCCTGTTAATATCAAGCCCCGGTTTCTGTTTGGTTAGGTTTCAGGCACAGCTTGCAGCCCAGTAGTATTAAAAGCAGCACTGCATAAAAGAGAAAAAATATTGCACCTGCCAGAGGGCTTCTCCTGTCCATGTCATGCAGTGATAGGAAACAGGATGCCAGGACCTGGGCCCAGCAACCCTAATGGCCGTTGTTGGTTGCTCAGAGCTTGCATCTAGCTCCAGGATATGGATTTTACTCATGACTACTATTTTTGATATACCATAATGAATGCAGAAAAGTGGGCAAAGTACCAGCAGAAATAGAGGAAACACTATGTTCTCAATTACCAGGGCTTAAATTAAACTGCTAAATTGTTTTTTTCCATCTCGCTCAGGATGGGGCTATTTTGCAAAAGTTCAAGACACTGTTTTTTTCCAGTCTTTCAACTGAAGAAACATGTTGTCCATGGAAATTTAAGAGAGCAGCCACTTGTTGCCACTTGTTAAAGACATGAGTGATGCGTCATGAGATTTCACACACTTATAGAATGGGAAGACCTGGATGAAGATACCGGCCCATTTCTAGGGTTTCCCACCCATCCTCATAAAGCCACCGACCTTTTTACAGCTCATGCATAGAGCAGCCTGATTCAAAACTGCTCAGGGCTCCTGTACCTTTAAGAGTTGTGGAGAAGATGGAATTCCAGAGGAAATTTTCAAATGCTAGGTGCATCTGCTCAAATTCCCCTTTCTACACAACTATTAAATGTGCAAAAGCCCTTTTGTATCTGGTCCTACTCCAGCATGTTGTTAAGAGCAGTCTGCCATGCAAAATGAAGCATTTGTGGAATGAAAATATAGTGATAATTCCTGCTTGTCAGGTTGTTTTTAAGTGCACAGGGAAAGGGACAGTTAAGAAGAAGAAGATTGCCAACCCTAAAAAAATACTATTTATTCTTCCAAGCCAGAAACAATTCATTTGGTTTGAGTGCAGGAGATAATTCACATTGTAAAAGAACAACAAGACTTAATACACTGTAATTTAATTTAGGTAGCCAGCCAGCCAGCTGCCCACACATTGCGTTCACATGCCAGTATGCCATCAGATCTATAAAAGTGAATGCAAACAAAAATAAAACCCAAGAACAATCTAATGAAAGCCATAACAGAAATGCCAGGCACTGAAAACAGGGACAAAAAACATATTTCTCTCCAGTGCAAAGAGATAATGGTGTTCACTTAAGAGATTTTTCCTGAAAGCCTCTTGTACCTTTAATGTTTAATAACAGCTAAAGCTTTAGCATGCTGGGGAAAGCTGCCCTTCCTGTATTTCTGCCTGTCATGCAGCTATTGAAGTCACTGGAACTGTACAGTCACCTGCTCCTGGTAAGAAAACAGCTCCAGAAGAGCTTTGCTTGTCAAGCCACGAGGGGCTTGGAAACCTCAAGTGCAAATCCAGAAGAGCTAGACATAATGAGCAGTATTCAACAAAATAATTGTACTTGCATAAAGATAGGTGCTAGCACAGTGAGACTCCCCACACCCTTTCCTCCCCTCACACATACCAGAGGGTTGTGGGGAAACCCAGAACAGATTTGGGGGAGGCATGCGGGGGAGATGGGAGGAGCGTTCCGCTGTTTAAGCAGAAATCCTTGCACTTATGGAACAATTTGCTTAGCACTATGTTGAATACAACCCAATGTTACCGAACCAACCAACAATCTGATGCTAGACAGAGGTCTAAGAAACCTGTCACTGACCTGTGGATCACAGGCCTCCATCCCCTCCTACGTTGTGACTTAGAGACTTACCTTGAATTGTATGCCCACTTGGGGTTGTTGTGTTTGCTCTCCCGACCCTCTTTTCTCCTCCCTGTTACATACATATTTGTTTTGTTCTTTTAAGCAGCCCAATGGTTTTCTCCACACCTTCTGTTAGGAAATGTGGTGGGCTGGTGGGATGGAGGCAATGTGCATTATGTTGGGGAGCAGGCATTTTGTTTCCTCCTCAACCATCCCACTACTATTTGAAGGGGTTGCTGCTAGGAAACATGGTGTTACACTATAAATGGACTGCAAAATAAATAAATATTCATTTATTCTTTACTTTGGCGAATGTTGCTTAGAGTACATGATGTGATCATGTTTTTCTCTGAAACTGCAAGGGCTAGAAACATTGCTTTAAATCAGGGTTGCAACAAGTAACTTGGTTGACAGACCAAAGATCTGTGACTGTGCATGCAGAAGGTCCATGTTCAGCTCTGGTATTTCCTGCAGCAAAGCTGGAAAAAGTCCTCTGTCTGAGACCCTGGAGAACTGCTGCCAAGTGGAAGCATGGGGTTGTGACATAGTCGTAGCTGCCTGTCTGTGTGCATGTGCATGAGACTAGAACCTCTTGATGCATTTTCTTCAAAGATGGGCAATAATCTATTGCCATAATTTTAATACTCTCTGACTCTTAGTGTGGTAAGCTACCTACTGCTATCCATGCCAATGCAGCAAAATACTGTTGGGCTTCATCCCAAAAGCTATATGCTCTGAAGATGCAGTCAGCATGCTCCACTCCTGCCTGCCTTGCGACTCTGCCAGGGTTAACTTGCATCTGGGAACTTCTGGAAAGAGAACATTTTCTAGGGGTGTTATTAAATTAAATGTTAAAAAAGCAGTTCTGAAGCACATTGTTGACGCTATTGACTGAGACACTAAATACGATAATTTCCCTTTTTCCATTTGTTTTCCTCGGCTTTAAGAATTATGCCGTTGCCACATAATTTAACATTAACAATGGCAATTCTCTGAATCACCAGGAAGGAGCCAAGAGGGTGACATCAGCTCTGAAGTGGGCTACAGGAACAGGAGGTGGCTTAGAAGTCCAATAAAGATGACTTTGGAGGAAGCAGGTTTGTTGCACAAGAGCTCCAAACCAGCTGAAATTAGTGGCTGGAAGTGCTCCAAGGCACACATCCTACCACCTGCAATTCCAGTTGCTTGATCTCAACTCTCAATGTTATTAACTACTCCTATATATAAGGGTATAATAGGAAAGGCCTACTGAAAAAAATGGACTATCTGCCATAACACCATGGGACTCACTTTGTGCCAGCACCCCAGTGCTGATCTTGCCATGAACCAGAACTCTATTTGAACTTTGACAACTTAGTTTCTGATTCTGCTTTCGGCATCCAATATCTTAACTGAATGCCAGCCACGACAGGCCATGAAACAACTGACAGAGGGATGCAGTCCACAGCTCTTGTAATTACCCCTTTCTTTCCCTCCTGCTACTGAGGCCAGTTCAGGAAATAATACATTGCAAAGCTTGCCTCCCTCTGGCTCCGCACTTGTAACTGCCCCAGGAATGCAGTTGCAGAGAGAACACTTCTCTGCTGCCAGGGCTTTTGATGACAGAATGACTGGTTTATGTGGCTGTAAGATCTGCTGTCTGAAAAGCAGCAGAATCTATTATGTGTTTCTAAGCAGTGACAGCTGGTACTGCCGTGCTGGAGTTTATGCCGGCTCTCATACAGCTTAGATCAGCCGCTCTTCTCTGAGCACCCTGATCTATCAACAAACATGGTTTCTGGAATGGTTTAAAAGCATTCCCAAGTAGGCAAGAAGTGGCTGCTTTCTGAAAAGACTCCAGATTTATAATCAGCCAAGGCATGCAGAGATAGAGAAGCAGAGGAGACACCTGAAAGGAGAAGTCCTCATAGACAAAAGCGAACCCCCAAGGTACACTGGAACACTGACACCCGTGAGACAGATAGCCAGAATAGAGTTTGCAAACAGTGAGAGATCAGGGTCTATGCAGCCTTCTTCCCATCCTGTGCACCATTCATCCATAGGTGTTAATTATGCCACAGAGAAAGCAGGACTCTGCTGTGGACAATTTTAGTGACGTACACAGCCAAATTGGTATGAGGTACTCAACAAGCACGATGTTTGCTGGTGTCCTGCGGTCATGAGAAGTTCTGGGTGGGAAAAGCATACCTGCTTCCAGGCAGGCATTATGTGAATTATTTTTACAAGGAACTGCAGGCTTCATTGATATCAGTTCATCAATGGGAGAAGTGGATATGTTCCTGTGGATACACAGGATAGCAATTTTTATCAAATTGTTTCACTCTTGCAATTTTCTTGCCTGTGACCCCCATTGCCCACATCTCATCTGGGTCTGTCGTCAAACTGTTAGTTTCATGCTCATCAGAAGGCTATTGCTACAGTAAATATGATCGGGGGCAGAGAAGCAAAATGCAGTGCTGAGAACACAAATGAATAGCTGTGCTTTGCCACAGTTCAACCATTCAGCCTAAATCCCTGTGCCAAACTAAAAGGCTAAAGCTAGATCACTCCACTCCAAGCCTCCAAGAAAAGCTATTAGATATTCCAGGAACAAAAATGGGGACTTATCTCTGAACAGTTATTGAGTTGTTGGATGGTAACTAGCATCACAAAGGAAGTCACTGAGACACAATACGAAGAATTCTGCTTGGCTGTAGCAAGAATATTAATAAATCCTGACAAGGTTCCCAATATTGCATGTGTCATGTGAGCAGTGCTCTGCCAAATAAAGGCAAGAAAGGGCAAGCGGAGAAGCAGAATGCATGTCACTAATGTAAGTAGTCTGCTATATTTAGCTTACATGTATTTTGGCATTCCTAGAGGCACTCAGTATTATGGTCCTGCTGTGCTGGGCTCCAGAATATAAGGAAGACTCCTCACACATAGCATTCTCAAATCAGATTTGGCAGGTAGTTGCAGCTCACTTGTGGAGAAAAGGAAACAGCATGGCAGCACTGTCAAGTATGATAGGTCCTGAGCAGCTTACAAAATGTGACTATTTTGTGGGTATGATTCAATCACATAATGACAAATCTAGGTTGTGTGATGAAAATGGATTTGGTGCTCTTGGGCAATAGACCAACTTCCCCTCCTAAAAGAAAACATTGTATTTTGTGGTAAAGAAGGTGATGGGGAAATGTGGAATAATGGTAAAGTCTGGAAACAGTGGGTGATAAATACCTTCTTCAATGAGCTAAATGTCAAACTATATAAAGAAGATTCCTGTGTCTAAATTTTAAGGGTTGCACACTACTCATACAAAGTAGACTGACTGAAAAAAAACTCCCCATTAATTTCTACTCTGATTAGCACTAATGTTGCATACAATCCAAAGAATCACTATTACTGAGAAAACTGCATGTTGACAATGGGATGTGCAGTAGCAGTGAAAGTTATTTGCATTAACTCTTCCCTTATGATCCGAAGGCACAAGAACCACCAGTCCAAATATACCATTTAGATAAGGTGAGCAAAGCTGTTTCCCTGTCTCAGAAACATTTGATCTCTCTGGTTTACATGATGATTCTACCCATTGAGAGGAATTTGCACCCCTATATGCAAACCCTGAAATCTGAATTGAGTGGAAATGCTGCAGATCCCCCATCCTAGCTCATTCACTGCAGAAGACAGCTGCTTCAATGGCATGGTTGAAGAAGGACCTGTAACTCACAGCCTGTGGCGAAAATACGAAATGCCTTCGGAATGATACCAATCATACAAATGCTGAGCACATTTTCAGCGTGTTTGCTTAATCATAATAAAATGCTTACCAGCCACAATAAATTAGCACATCCAATCAGCCATTTCCCCTTCAGTCCTGCAGCCCACTGGGAAAACAATTACTGAATGAGCAGATCACTACTGAAAGGCCCGACAGAGCTCTCTCAGGAAGAGCCCACACAGGCACAAAAGGGGCAGAGCCCACAAAATTATCCCTGCAACAAAGGCTGTTCCTTGGTCCTCGCATAGCAATGCACTTTTTCAAGTGAGGGCAAGAGGCTGCTAGTCTTTCAGCTGCATTTCCAGACACCACAAGAATCTAATGGATGTATTATTTCCACAGGACTCAGCCTCCACTTGGTCCACGTACATGAACATGTAGACTGTTGAGAAAACCTTTCCCTCCACACAGACCAGTCACAGCAACACACCCACCATCATTTTAGCCACTCATCACTATCAGAATGATTATTCTAAGCTGCAGGCAGAGTTGCCAAATGATCAATCAATAAATAAAAAGGCACTGGTCTAGCTGGGTGTTTTGTTTGGGATCAGTTACCAGGTGAGTGCACAGGTTTTTTGCTAGCCTCTCTTTCATATCTGTTATGTACTGAAGTTCTCACCCTGGGCCAGCAGGGGGATACTGTAGATAGTTATGCAAATGAAGGATCAAAAAGTGACGTTCAGTGATTGGATAGTTTTGTATGCAAATGAAGGATCGAAAAGTGACGTTCAGTGATTGGATAGTTTTAGAACGTTGCAACAGTCACAACTGTTCTGTAGCTCTATATAAGCAGGCTGACTGAGCTCCTCAGCATAGTTCTGTTCCAGCTTACAAAATAAAGAGCTGCTTTGGAGAAATCGCTGTGTCGTCTGCTATGTCAACCCACAACTTAACAATACCTACCCACAATGGCTGGGTTCCACCTTTGGGATCCAACTGTAGACCCAATCTGGGCTCTATATAAACCAATATGACAAATCAGTTCCATTCAAAAGTGCTGGCAGAGGCCGCCATTGCCACCTGTATGGGTGACTGGTGCTACTGCATGGTGGTAGCAGCATGCAGTAGTACTGGATGGGAGCCCAGGTTGGTGATGGGTAGCAGCCCTAACTCCTTCCAGCCTGACACTGAAAGTGTTCTCTCCTTCCTGCTAGAGGAGGCTTGGCAGGTGGTAATGGTATCACCGGCAAAGAGGATCACTGCAGGTTAAGTCTGCGGTCATTTACTATTGCATGCTGCAACAATGTATGAAAGTGATTTGCAAACTGAGTTTGTTTTTAGTTTTTAACCACCTCTGTTTCCAGGACATTTTATTAGATTTGAATCTATGTGTTCTGGATAATATGGCTATCTGCATCCTTCCAGCTTTGAAAAGCCCTGTAGAGCTGCACAAAGAAGCTTTGCTTGAGATCCTGATGGCTGTGGTCTAATAGTAATTGCACCTTAAATTCTTGATATTGAGAAAACAACATGAGAATACATTCTAGCTTGTACCTGGATAGTTTGGGGTGCTTTTCTTTTCTCTTTAGCCTTGCTCTGCAGCTGAATGCCATTACAAACAAACCTTATTGTGGCTTGCCTGATCCTGTTGTCCTCCTTTCTGTCACCCCCAACTCTTGTGGTTCTGCCAACATCACACACGTGGATCTGCCCAAGAACCAAGAGGGACTGGTGGATTTTTTACATTTCTTTTGCACACTGAGAGTTGGGCATCTGGTATTTTTCAAAACTCTAAAACATTTTAACTGAAAACTGTCCTAAGGAAAACACACACACACACACACGAAACCGGAAATGTTTCGATCTGAAATCCCTAATTAAAACCATGCTCCAAATGCTGACTTAGCCTTTAAAGAAGGAAGTTAAAGAAGAAATGTTGCTTTGCACATACATCCAAGGCAGCATTTGAATAAACCCAGTCATGGCAGGAAAATGCTCACCTAGAGCTGAAGTCATGGCCTCTGGCTACATGAAAGCAGCCCCTGAAGACTTGTGTTATGTACCTGATCACCAGCACCAAAGGTCTTATAATTTGGGAAATGACACATATCCATACTATCTACCCCCCTAATGATTCAACCCAGTGATTGTATAGTTCTTCTCAAATCTGATTGAACTTAAATGGTCATAAAAGCAAATCCCAGAGGCTGGATCAAATGCGTCCTCCCATTTTTGTACTGTTTCGGACTGTTATTACCAAATATCAACAAAACATTTTTGGACTATATTCTATAATATTACAGCTCAATGCAACTCTGTTGACATTATCCAACAGCCCTATGATTTAGTATAACTGCAGTAGAGTAGGATATCGGCTGTATCTGAAGTCTAGAACAAGGCACTGGAGGTGGCGGTGAATTTGTATTCAGTTCACATTTAAATGAGAATTTACCTAATCCACATTATCCTATACAGTGCATGGACTGAAACACAGACATCCTTTGAAATTTGCACTTCTCCAAATTTTGCAATTCAGTTCCCTAGCCACAATATTACAGTGATAAGTTGGCTCAGCATCCCAATCTAATCAGTGTGCTTTGTGTGCGTACAGTGTGCCGAGAAAGCCCTTATTTCTCAAGTACTACATTGTTGGCATCAGCTCACTTGTGTTAACCCTTCTAAAGAAAGACAACTGACCCACTACATGTTTCCACTTGTCCAACAGAAACGGATAACCTCAGATCTGCAACCCCCCACAGATGGTACCCAATATACTAAAAGCTATAGCAATGGCCGATGCAATAGTGGGCATCCTTGCCTAACCCAGTTCCTACAATATAGCTTTATCCTCTGATATCTCTCCATTTGTCTTTTCCCCTTCCTGGCCTATTTTTAAACAGGACGACTTTCTAAAGTTTAGCCTCTATGTTAGACAGTGGATGATAAGTGATGGGCCATGGTGCCTTTGCTCCAGAGAGGTGGCAAACACATTCAAAGCAATTCTTAATACACAGGAAGAGGAATGAGATGGCTTCCCCAACTCCAACAGAAACGCAGCACAGATTCTATCAACACGCCATTCTTATTACTGTTGTCTTTTGTACAAATATTACTGCCCAAATATTTTCCCTGTTTGGAGCTTATGAGTACCATTAAAGTGGAAAACAAGAAGGGAGGATTAGGTTAATGGTGTCATTGGCCTGCCCTTTGAGACAGGGATTGTACAAATATCTTGTCAGAGTTTAAACCTGATTAGATGAAAGAACGAGCTGCTACTAAAGCCCCCAAAGGAATTTGATTCCTGCCAGAGCAACTTGCAAGGAGAGACAGCTCTTGGCAGAGAGGGGAGCAAAAGGTCAACATCCCGGAGTAAAGCATTTTCAGGTTTAACTGAACACATCTTGAGCTTTATCTACTACAGTATTCCTTAAAGCCACATTTTAAAATCAAGTAATACAAATATGAACATCGCCTTAGTCAAACAAATATTCCAAAACTGAACAGCAGTTTCTAACTAAATAACTCCCCAAACCATCCATCTAATCCACACATGGCATGTAATAGAGGCAGGGGGGCAGGGACTTCTAGGCTCCTTAAATGCAGAGCACATGGGCAGCGTTTGAAGAAGCAGGCATGAAAAAAGGTGAGAGCTTGTGATGTGTACAGTAGCATTAAGGTGTCTGGTTCGACTCCCCTGTATAGTTATTGTCCTTGAATCTTCCCATTTTAATGGCAGAGCTATCAGTTTCCAAGTTTTTTTCCTGATAGCTCTGTACTTAGCCAGAAGAGTCCCATTTGCTTAATTAATTGCCCGCAAGATACAGAACTTGCTTTGATGTGTAATAAAACCTGCTACCAAGAATTTTCCAATAGAATTGTAATCCTGTTGTACGCGTGATCCTGTAGGAAATCGGCTCTTATCATTAATGTTGAGATATCTAATTTATCTCACTGCCCAGGAAAAATAATAAATGAATAGAAAGAGAACCTACCCAAATGACGCAGACACAAAACCTCCACATATAAACTAAGTAAATGAATATAAATTTTACTACCCCACATCAAATTTAATTGATCTGTAGAAAAGACTCTACAACCTGAAAAAAGAGTACTTTTGTAAACCAAGAAAATCTTTAATAAAAATTCTTTTTTTTAAAAATATCTAATTTGCACTGAAAATCTCAGGGTGGAAGGAGGAGCACTGGTAGAAATTATGTTGCTCAGTCTTCCAAACCATATGTATGTGTGTGTACTCCTCCCCCCCCCTCAAATATTCATTTCCCCTAAATCAGGCTTCCTCAAACTCAGCCCTCCAGATGTTTTGAGACTACAATTCCCATCATCCCTGACCACTGGTCCTGCTAGCTAGGGATCATGGGAGTTGTAGGTCAAAAACATCTGGATGGCCGAGGTTGAGGAAGCCTGCCCTCTACTTCCCAGAGGACCCCCAAATTTGGTGATTCAGTTCTTCAACCAACCAACCAACCAACCAACCAACCAGCCAGCCAACCAACCAACCAACGCATTTTGTAAGGCTGGCTGGCTGGCTGGCTGGTTGTTGGTTGGTTGAAGAACTGAATCACCAAATTTGGGGGTCCTCTGGGAAGTAGAGTGGGATTTAAATTTAATAAAATAATAAATAAATGAATAAAGCATCAGCCGAACAACACTGGTCAGCGAGCATATATGCATGGCACTCAGCAATTCTAAAGAAAATAAATTATATAGATTTGATGCTAAATATTGGACCTATCCAATCAGCAAGTGTTTTCTGAGAAAGCAGCTGCAGCTGCTTTTGCTTCTCCACCATGCTGGAGCACATGACTGCAGAATAGGCTATAGGCCCTTTAAATGTTGCCAACAGCTCTCCTGCGGGAGAGGGAGAGCCACTGGAAGTCAAGTGCTGACAGCCTTTTAAAGATTTTATATACGTGTTTCCCAACCGGGGGCCATATGGTTCGGGGGGCGGCAGCAAAATATTCCAAGGGGGCCAAAGTGAAAATAACATAAATAAAATATTCCAAGGGGGCCACAGAGGGAAGTGAGAAGTGAAGAAAAAAAATATCATTTTTAAATTTTAAAAAAATCCTGATTGACTGACTATCTGCTTGGCTAATCACAAGCGGGTAAGGGGGTGGCTCACCAGGGCCTAATTCTCATTTATGCCACATGTGTTTTCTTCTAACAGTCCTGCTTTGCTTCCGGCAGGAGAGGGCTATCACTGAGGCTCCCGTTTTGACCAGTAGAGCCCGTGATCCAGAACCCACTTTTGGCTGCATTGTGTATATGCTTGCAGCTCTATAACCTGACACTTTGGAGAAGAAGGGATTGGTAGTTGACATGCTTAAAATTCATATTGCATCAGATCATTCTGCATGTGCTAAGCAATGGGAGGGTTTGGGGTCAGTTCCTGTAACTTGCAGCATTTCACTGCATAGCAAGAGCCGTAAACAACTAAGTGATACCCATTCCAAAGGCCATCAAGCAAGAAGTCCTAGCTCTCTTCTCCTGCTGCCACCGAAAGCTTTAAACCAGCCTCCAACACAAAACAGAACTAGGGAGGTTTCTTGGAGTGCTTCAAAGAGGATGTATCCTCAAGGCATCTAACATTCAGACCACACTCGTCTCCAGAGCAAGATCTCAAAAGTGCAACATCTGGGAACCTTAGGATTGCAAGGTTGGTAATCATTCTCATGGGTATGAGTATGCCTTTAATACCAGTTGCTGAGAATCATAAGAGGGAGAGTGATATGCCTTGCGTATGGGCTTCCTATGAGCATCTATCTCACTGGCCTCTGTGAGACTAGATGGGTCCTAGGGTTTAGTCAGCACTGTTCTTCTAATGTTTTAATGAGCAAGAGGGACGAGCAAGACAGAAGAGGAAAGGTTCATTCATGCGAACCTTCACCAGCAGAAAGGATTCTTAGTGAGAGAGATGGATAAGAGTGAACTGCAGCAATAAGATGAGCAGGAAAAGCAAGGAGGGAGGTTATTTTTTTCACATAGGATTCACAACATTCTTCTGAAAATTCAATTTAACTGTCCTGTTCTCGTTTGCTAACCAGAACCAATTTAATTGTAAATCTACACGCAGAGCCTACGGGATTGGGGGTGGATGGAATATTTTGCAATGGTTCTTAGCTCCCAGTTGGGAGACAAGAGTGCAACTTAACTGCTTTCAATTCTGCTGTAGTAAACTTCCCAGTTTCCTGAGCAAGAGCTCCCCTCCCAACCTGGGACAGACGTTGCTCCCTTACAATATGCCCTGGGCAAAATAAAATAAAATAAAATAAGGGACTATTTTTCCTAGAGACAATAGGAAAATCCCACCTGACTTGCCTGTAGAAGACATGCAGCAGGTATCCAGTGGAGCCATTTGTTTTGGTCAAGACTGATTCCCACCATGCACACACCTACCCAAATGTGCCAGGACATTCTCAAGAGGTATGAGAAAAACCTGACTCACTTTAACTCATTTAATTCACAGTGGGAAGCCAACTAAGGCATGTTTCCATCACTGCCCACTCTCAGGAACACATTGCCAGTATCGGCATGTACAAGGGTTCCTTGGTTTCATGCCTTGTTGTGACAGTTTAGTAAACAACCTGATAAAATCAAGCACTTTCCAAAGGAAAATCCATTGCACTCAAGATCACTGGCTCGTCTGGTTCTGCTTACCATCTGCACAGGCTTATTTGGAACAACATAACAAATTTCGTTTCCTGGTCTCCTTCAATGTAAATAGGTCCATTAAGCTATAAGGGTGTTTACATTCTGGAAGATAGTTGCAGCTTTTCTTCTGATTACCCACAGCCCATAGCTAGTATTCCAGCTGCTCCTCTGCAGTCAGTGCTCTGTTACCTCCTGCTGGAAGAGGTGCTGCTTATAGGGCTGCAAGCATATACATAATGCAGCCAAAATATACAGATTTTAATAAATTGGTACATAGCTCTATGACGACTAAATTATCCAGCTTGTGACTGACACAATGGACCAGAAGGAGACTGTTTGTGCCAGCAGGTCAGGACTCAGTGTTATACAAATATTATACAAAGCAACCAGAGCTTTCCAAGCTAGTTTTATCATCAGAAAGAACACTACTCTTGAAAGTGCCAAACCCTCAAGCAGTAATATTTGGCAGACGGTGAAATTAGCAGCAATATCATAGTCTGGAAAGGCTTTGACCAGTATTTGGACATGAAATACCCAAATCAACAGCGCCATGAACTGTTGTCTTACTCTGGTTCTGGAGGCATCTTAAAAGGGTGGAGTGCATGTGTGTAAAATAATACTCTATGACCCTCATAGCACAGCATGCAATATCCTCCCACAGGGTGAGACCCAGTAGAAATGCTGTTCTGCGGGTGCCAGAGGGATCAGCTCATTCCCCTCTCCCCGCCTATAGAAAAAGCCAAGACCAAGAGAAGGTCTCCAAAAAGCCTATCTGTAATGGCTCAAGATGTTCTGGGTGTTTGGCATAAGGCTGGCAAAATAGCTCAGAGGGGTTCTTCATTATTTGCCAAGGCTGTAAAAAGGTTTTATACTCCCCGATGAACCCATGTTGTTGAAGTTTTCCTTTACTTGCATGGGGCTATTATTCACTCTTAGCCTGGCTTGTTCAGAAAAATAAGAATACCAAGTGTCCCCATTTGGAAACAATAACACAGGATAAGTCTGGGCAGTTGACTGTGGAAGCCAGGTCACACATTCCCTTTTAATGGGATCTTCAGAACATATTTTCGCAGGATTATCTTTGTGCTGGTTAGAGAGCAAATGTTTTCAAAAAGACACTCTGTCCCACAAAATGGAGGGAACTCATTAGCGGAGAGCTGACATCATAAAGTCCATCTTACTCACCACAGGCTCTTATGTTCGCTTTATATAATTATGCTGGCATGAAAACCTTGCCTTGGTCCCTCCACTCGCCTCAACTTATCAAAGCAACAAGGATTCCATCCATTAAGAGTTTGTGCTTCATGGACACCATTTCACTGCCAATCTTAGCAGAAAGAGCTCTCTGCTGTTCTTTGTATGCCTCTTCTCCCTTCTGCTTTTGTTTAATTTAGGAAAGCATTTTTAAAAGCTTTTGCACAAAGAACACTGATGCATATTGGATTTCAGTCCCATGAATACTCAAGATGGAGGCCTCAGCATTGTTACAGACAGCAGTTGTGCGAGAGAGAACTTTATGTGAGTATGATCAGTTCTCCTAGACCACAAGGATGAAGCACATGCCAATGGGCCTGCTAATCTTCTGCCAAATCCAGCACACACAATTCAAGAAAAAAGTGCTCTCATAATGTCTGGAGATTTGAAATGTTTGGATAATATGGACATTAAATATTACTACAGTAATTAACACAAGCATGTGACTGTTAATATCAATTAACCAATTGCCTGTATAATCAGGGAATGTTCAGCAAACATTGACATAGCAATTTGTGCCTCATAATTAATAGAAATGCTTAAATACTTCTTCATCTCATGATGCCATTACTGAAAGGATGATTCCCAGCCTATGGCTAACAATTCCAAACAAGGTCCAGACGCAGATCTGGGCCAGAACAGATGTTTCAAAATACCAAGTCAAAGGATACAAGCAAAGTTAGGAAGAATACAATGTGAGAGAATAAAGTTAGAGAGATACAGTGGGCTGCAGGTGTCCACACTGTGTTAGAGAACCTGGTGGCTAATTTAGGCTAATGGTTTGCAAAAAAGGTACTTCATGAAGCAAAGCAACAGAGTAGCAGCTAACAGGCCTGTAAGGAACCGGGGCAAGGAACCAAGGTAAGTATGCTCTAAGAAGGCTAGTGTGCTAACATGAGCATTTACAGGCAAAACTTGAAGTAAATAGGGTGCTTATCCTCCTGCAAAGAAGACATTCCAGGAAATTTTAATCATTTTCCCACAGCCAGGCTTCAAAACTGGATGAAAGCCAACTAGGGTAAAATTGTTTGGGGGGATATGTAGTGGAGAATCAGTGGGCACAGGACAGGGTGAATTAAGAACACCTATCTGTCCATTGATCCAACTACAGTATTACCATTATCTCAGTCAACACGGGGTTGAAAACATGTGCTTGCTGAGATAATGTACACATTTTGCCCTTGGGCTTCCTGGGTACAAAAGGAAGTGATCCAGCACACCTGGTGCAAATGGAGAAAAGCTCTCTAGGCAACTTTTATTTTTGATCATTCTGGCCTTGTGGATGGGATCATATGAAACAGGAAGTTGGGGAATTTGCTTTTATCCTTTTCTAACACCGTTTCAACTTTAGGCTCTCCACACAGGCCTTGGTCATTCTCAAAGCATAAGCACTAAGAACATAATTTCTAAAACAATAATCACTAAGAAAATGAGGGAGGAAAGGCCTTCAGCTCCTTCATTGGAGAAAAAATTCAAATGTCCATGGCATCATTTATATGCACATCCAAAGGCAAAGCTAAATAGTGCTATCTCAGGAAGAGAAAAAACAACATGTTTTTGTTGAACCCAGACGAGTCTTAAAAAATTGTTTTTAGCAGGAAAACCTAGAAAGGAACACAACGTATTTCATTCTGAATAGGTACTGGGTGGGTAGCCCAGCTGCTAAATCAGCAGCCGTCTTCTCCACAGGCTGTTGTACTTGTAGGCTAGAAGGCTACAAGTATTATTTCATGTTGTTATACAGCTGTTATGGCAACTGACAGTCTGCACTCTAAAGAGGAACAATCTGGGATCCAGAAATATTCCGCAAATAAGTGCCACCCTGTTGCTGCTGCCACACTCATGAAAGCAGCACAAACCTCAACTCTGGGGGCAATGGTTTGGAATGGAAATGTAAGTCAAGTACCGTATTTTTCGTCCTATAGGGCGCACCGGCCCATAGGACGCATCTCGTTTTTTTGGGGGGGGAAATAAATAAAAAAAAATTATTTCCCCCCCTCAGCTTCGGCTGCCGCCCCAAGCCTTGCGGACACCCGCCAGAAGCAAGGGGAGCCCTCTGGAGGGCTCCCCGTGCTTCGGGTGGGAGGCTGCCGCCCCAAGCCTCGCGCGTTCGGCGGGACCTCCCGTCGGGCGCGCAAGGCTTGCGGACACGCCCCCGAAGCACGGGGAGTCCTCCGGAGGGCTCCCCGTGCTTCGGGCGGGAGGCTGCCGCCCCAAGCCTCGCACGCTCGGTGGGACCTCCCGTCGGGCGTGCAAGGCTTGCGGACACGCCCCCGAAGCACGGGGAGTCCTCCGGAGGGCTCCCCGTGCTTCGGGTGGGAGGCTGCCGCCCCAAGCCTCGCGCGCTCGGCGGGACCTCCCGTCGGGCGCGCCAGGCTTGGGGACACTCGCCCGAAGCACGGGGAGTCCTCCGGAGGGTTCCCCGTGCTTCGGGCGGCAGGCTGCTGCCCGCAAGCCTTGTGAGCCTGTGGGAACTCCCACAGGGCTTGCAAGGCTTGCGGATAGCTTCCTGAAGCCTGGAGAGCGAGAGGGGTGAGTGCAGCGAAAGCCTGCATTCGCCCCATAGGACGCACACACATTTCCCCTTCATTTTTGGAGGGGAAAAAGTGCGTCCTATGGGGCGAAAAATACGGTATATAATAATAATAATAATAATAATAATAATAATAATAATAATAATAATAATAATAAATAATTTATACCCCACCCATCTGGCTGGGCTTCCCCAGCCACTCTGGGCGGCTTCCAAAAAAAAAAAATTAAAATACTGTACTGCATCAAACATTAAAAGCCTCCCTAAACAGGGCCGCCTTCAGATGTCTTCTAAAAGTCTGGTAGTTGTTGTTCTCTTTGACATCTGGTGGGAGGGCATTCCACAGGGAGGGCGCCACTACCGAGAAGGCCCTCTGCCTGGTTCCCTGTAACTTGGCTTCTTGCAGTGAGGGAACTGCCAGAAGGCCCTCGGTGCTGAACCTCAGTGTCCGGGTAGAACGATGGGGGTGGAAACGCTCCTTCAGATATACTGGACCGAGGCCGTTTAGGGCTTTAAAGGTCAGCACCAACACTTTGAATTGTGCTCGGAAATGTACTGGAAGCCAATGTAGTCTTTCAAGACCAGTGTTATATGGTCTCGGCGGCCGCTCCCAGTCACCAATCTAGCTGCCGCATTCTGGATTAGTTGTAGTTTCCAGGTCACCTTCAAAGGTAGCCCCACGTAGAGCGCATTGCAGTAGTCCAAGCGGGAGATAACCAGAGCATGCACCACTCTGGTGAGGCAGTCCACAAGCAGATAGGGTCTCAGCCTACGTACCAGATGGAGCTGGTAAACAGCTGCCCTGGACACAGATTTGACCTGTGCCTTCATGGACAGCTGTGAGTCCAAAATGACTCCCAGGCTACACACCTGGTCCTTCAGGGGCACAGGTACCCCATTCAGGACCAGGGAATCCTCCACACCTGCCCGCCTCCTGTCCCCCAAAAACAGTACTTCTGTCTTGTCAGGATTCAACCTCACTATATCAATCTGCATTGGTTCATCAATACTTTTGCTGAGGTGTAGTGAAAACAGTGAACAGTCTACGGACTAAATAATCAGGGAGTCTCAGTTTATTTCTGGACTGGAGTGGATGGAGTTGGCCTAATAAAGGTGGCAAAGAGTCTTAGGCACCCGATACAGGCACCCGAGCTAACATTTTGAATTCATGATGGGGTGCTAAAAACAGAACAACAGAAAGGAAAACAGTAAGGAAAGAAGTAAATATTGAAACCTCATTGGCCAGTTGCCACCTTCCCCAGCTGCCTGACCACTTCTGATTCCTTTTTTTTATTTGCATTTTCTTTGAAAGGGAGAAGCCAGGCTCCCTGCAGTGCCATCCCCTGCAAGAGGTTATTTTCCTGGAATATGCTACTTTTCCATGGACTGGATTTTTTCCCCATTCTCAGAAAGAAAAGCATCTGCTTCAGTTGTGCTATTGGCTTTAAGTCCTGCTCCAGCTTTGGAAAGTCTGAACATAATATAATCCCAAACACACTTACTTACACACAAATACACACCAATATTTCGTAAGTGAAGAAAGAAAATCTATATATATTTGGCCTTTTTAGCATCGCCCATCTAGTGACAAACACACTTACATAAACACAAATACACACCAATATTTCATAAGTGAAGAAAGAAAATTTATATATATTTGGCCTTTTTAGCATCACCCATCTAGTGACAAAGGCGGCCCTCCCTTTCCTCTCCCCATCCACCACGGAGATCAGGATCAGGTGATGATTATCAGAAACAACTGGCTCTGCTCTCCCAATTCACATCTATTAATATAGTTTGTGCTTACCATAGCCCAGCACACTTCACAGTTTGTTACAATAGTGAAAAGTTTCCAGTACATAAATTGATGGAATTCTTTAATGTGAAGCTCTCTTCTTCAAGCTACAGATCACGGCACTTTTTATTTATACTTAATGGGTCGTATCTAAAGGGACATTCCACCTTATTGTTCAATGAGCAACACTGATCCTATTTCATGATAAAAATATATAGGAAATGATTGCTTCTTTATGGAATTAAAATGCACCAAGAGCTCTGAGGATCTGAGTTAACAACTTTGATATTTGGAATGCTTCTTATTTCACTTGTTCTTGTTATCATTTCCAAAACAGGGACAGCCAGTGTTTCAGTGTTACTGCACTATAATAATAAAGGTTTCTTCAGCTATGTTTGAAGCAAGAGGAGAAACAAGCAAGTAATAAGTCATATGCATGGAGAAGATGGAGAAATGCTGTTGGGTGGCAGAGAGAAAGTGGAACCACTAAACACCTACTTTGGCTCTGTTTTTCTTCCAAAAGGAAAACAATGCCCAACTGGTGATCAACTGGTGATAACAGAAAAAATGATACAAGGAGGGAGCTGAAGCCCAAGATAGGAAAATAGGTGGCAAGGAAACACCTAACTACTTTAAATGAATTCAGATCTCCAGGGCCTGGTGAGCTGCACCCAAGGGTACTAAAGAATCTTGCAGATTTAATCTCAGAGCCTCTGTCTATAATCTTTGAGAATTATTGGAGAATAGGTGAAGTCCCTGTGGACTGGAGGCGGGCAAATGTCTCCATCCTCAGAAAGGAATAAAAAGAAGACTCAGGTAACTACTGACTGGTGAGCTGGACATTGATACCAAGAAAGGTCTTAGAAAAGATAATTCCACAGTTGGTCAATCTCATTTCTGGTTTCTTTCTTTTTTTATAGAGTTACAAAGCTTGGTGGATCAGGGGAACGCTATGGACATTGTATATATCTTGATTTCAGGCAAGCCTCTCTGAGGAGACCATTCCATAGATGAGGTCCTGCCACCAAGAAGGCCCTCATCCTAGTCACCTAGTCACCATCCACCACAACCTCATTCAGTGGGGCAACCTAAGAAGAGCTTCTGGCAATGATCAAAGTAAACTGAAGGGATACATTCCCAGTGTCCAATCCCCATTAGCAACCTTGCAGTTATATTCTGAATGACCTTCACTATTTTGGATAATCTTCAAAGCCAGCCCCATGCACACCTCATTACAGTAGTCTAATTTTGAGGTTACCAGACAATGGATAAGCATGACAAAGCTGTTTTGTCTAGAAGGGGTTACAGCTATTGTGAGGTTTGTACGCTGTTCATGTATTCCATCTGGGGTTTTTTTAGAATGTAGGTGTAAATCCTTTAAGTTCCTCACCGCTGTTGCCAATTTGGACCAAGTCAGGTTTCCTTTTGCCAGCAAACTGCCTTTGAATTTTATCGTTGTTCACTCCACAAACAAACCCCTCTCTCAACATATCCTCCAGGACATTGCCAAGTGAGCAGCGTGCAGCTAACTTTTTGAGTTCAGCCACATATTCAGATATATGCTTCCCTTCCCTTCTTATCCTATAATGGAATTTAAAACATTCTACAGTAATGTTAGACTGTGGGGTATAATGTTCTGTTACAATCTTCTGCAGATCCGCCAGATTTTGTCTTCTGGCGTCTGAGATTGCAACAAACTTCTCAAGAGAGAGCGTGTTTTACAGAAGAAGACTGACTTCTGTTTGTCCCGATCATTAAAACAGTGGCCTAATCTTTCAACGTATTGCTGCCAAATTCTCATTCTCTGGATCAAATTCTTCAACTTTCCAATAAGAATGCTAGGATTTCTTACTACTACTTTTATATAGGAACACCTTTTCTGTATAAAAATAAAACTTCTACTCACTTTATTTACAGTCTAACAAAACAGGTTGTTTATTGCTGGAATAGCACAGGACAGAATTGGAAAGGAACCACGTAGAAAAGTTTAAGGATGGAGTCTTGTTCAACCCCATAATAACATATTTAACTCCATAATCATCAGATGACTATAGTTATGGTTGCATATGATTTCATATGTTGCCAGTTTAAAAAAATAGTAATATTTCTACTGATCATGGATCTCTCACCCACACTCTACTGTAGATGGTAGAACTATGTTGTCCCCTTACCCCTCATATCCAAATGACTAACATTCTGCCTAATGTCAAAAACTGTACAGTTTTCTCCAGTCATCCAAAACAATATGTGTTTTACATATCCAAATGACACTGGAAGCAAGTTTAATCGTATGTAATATCTGATTATTACTCTAGTAACCTTGAATGAGCAGAAACCAGGTAACATGAAGATTGTGTTCTCTCCCGCAAGCCTACCCATGTATTAAGATTAGTTTCAATGGTCTTCTGATAACTGCTGAGTGGGGAGATAGGGTCTACCCCAGCTTTGGAATTCCCTCCTTATGAAAATTCACCTGACATCTATTCTGCTATCTTTTGGACACACCTGGTGAAACTCTTTTAATTTTCCTAAGCCGTGTTAACTTTTTTGGTTATCGTTTTCAGGTTTTTACTGCAAAATGCTCTGGGGATTCTTGGATTGAAGGCTACGATAAGAATTGCTTAAAATAAATAACATGTTCTAAGACTGGTTTCCAAAATGGGAAAAAATATTTTGATAGTTCCATAAAATATGAGCAAGATTAGCTCACAGCCATCTCCATCTCCATAAAATGTGGTACCCTTAGTGTATATAATCTGCATAATCTGAACAGAGTAAAGTGTTATCAGTACTAGATTTGATATTTAAAACCTTCCCCCCATGTTCATACACAATACTAATCAAGGTATATGTTGCAATAATCAGATCCAAAAGTCATCTGTAGTAATTATACTTTGCATACCTTTGGAGTTACTACTAGAAATGAATGTTTCTTAATAATATACAGAAACATAAGTAATCTATGGGTTTTATCAAACTTCATGATAGATTAGAACCACTGAAATCAATGGAGAGAGGTTAGTCATGAATAACTTGCCCATGAATTTCCATGAGTATATTCTGATTACAACTAAAATATAGTAAGAGCCTATTGGATCAGGCTAAAGGCCAGCGGCAAAACAAGATGCCTGCAAGAAAGCAGACCCTGAGTACAAAAGCACTCTCCCTTTCCTGTGCTTTCCATTAACTAGTTAAATACTAACCTAAAAAGCTGTTCAATTTAGTGTACAGTTTAATACTATTGACCTGTACTAGCAGGTCTAATGGGATGTAATATTCTGCCCATGTCTGAATATTTCCTAAAACAATAGCATAAACTTACGACGCTATATGACTTAAATACATGAATCAGATCTGAATATATATATATATATATATATATATAATACACACACACACACAAACACATATTGTATATTTTAATGGTACGCACATTCGTTTTTATTTTAAAGAGTGCTAACTATTATCCTGAAACGTTTTCTTGCCCAAACAAAACAGCATAATCCTATACATGTCTACTCAGAATTAAGTTCAGTGGAGCTTACTGTCAGGTAAATCACCTGCAGTTCCTATATACACAAACCTAGGAGTAAGGCCTGCACTGAATTCAGTTGAAATGCAGTTCTGAGTAGATATTCATAGAGTTGTGCTATAATTTAATTCCACTATTTTGCCATGGTATCAAAATCTGAGTATTCAGGTATTTTGCTCATTTTGACAGTGCAAAATTCAGTTCAATTCATAAGTCACCTGAACAAATCTACTTTAATCTTCCATATTCTCAGTATTGTGGTTTTCCTGAATATGCTTATCTAGTTTTTGTTTAATCCTAATATCTAACTATTGCCTCTCTCCAGGAGACAAAGCAGATTTTTGAAATGTCATCCTTACTACTTCTGCTCATACTGTGGTCCCTCAGATTATTACAGCTCCCGTCATCCTTCATGTACGTGTTCAATGAAGGAAGGATTCCAGGCATAAGGAACATCAAGAAAGAAAGAATTTCTATTTCTCAAATAAAGTAATATCATCAGCAGATTTAGTTTTTTAAAGTCACCCCTGCCCACTTTTGTCTGTTCAGTATTAATGTTGTCTCCAATAGCAATGGTTAAAAGGCTCCTGTTGATAAAATGGAAAAATGGAGAAAGTTGACATCCTAGTTTTGAACCTCTGTGCAACCAAAAAACATCTGACAAAAACCCGTATCATTTTTAATGCTTCCCAGATGGTTAACCAACTCATGTCTGGTGCTGTATTTATATATAAAAAAATGCTCTGATCCTTCTGACACATTATGACTATCTCCTCATTCTGTAAGAATAAATTATATAGGCACCACATTCTATCTGTTGACTCACTACATTCTGTTTTCTACTCCAATATTAAGGGAGCAGATCCACATATATCTACAGTTTTATTGCTACCTTGCTCACTTTGGGGGTCATGTCTGATTGTAGTTCTTATCCACTGTTACATTTAGTACTTACATTCACAAATGACACCAACAGCCGTAGAAGAGAGTGTCTTGTGAAAATGGTCTTGTGAAATGCGAATTGAAATGTTCTGTAGTGTCATGTGAAAATGGTCTTGTAAAATGCAAATTGAAATGTTTAAGTGCAAGGTGGCAAGAGTGCTATAAAAGTATAACTCTGAAGCATTAGAAATAGTCTCACATGGAACTGTGACATCAGATAGCATGGCCATGGTGGAAAAGAGGGTTAAAAACTGATACAGTGGAACCTCGGTTGTCGAACGGAATCCGTTCCGGAAAACTGTTTGACTTCCAAAACTTTCAACAACGGAGGTGCAATTGCTGGTTGGCAAAATCCATTGAAAAAATGGAGAAATGTGCCTCGGAAGTCGAAAACAGAAGCATTCACTCCGGGTTGTTGGCGTTCAAAAGTTGAAACATTTGACTTCCGAAGCATTTGACAACCGAGGTTCCACTATATATAGTCACTTCCCGGGCCCTCACACACCAATTTAACAATTCCTGGCTACTGCATATTATTGTTATTGTTATTACAGTGGTACCTCAGGTTACATACGCTTCAGGTTACAGACTCCGCTAATCCAGAAATATTACCTCAGGTTAAGAACTTTGCTTCAGGATGAGAACAGAAATCGTGCTCTGGCGGTGTGGCAGCAGCAGGAGGCCCCATTACCTAAAGTGGTTCTTCAGGTTAAGAACAGTTTCAGGTTAAGAACAGACCTCCAGAACGAATTAAGTACTTAACCCGAGGTACCACTGTACTTTGGTTTGACAATCATTTTTATTGCATTCTGTTATTTATTTGAACTTATTACATATCTAAACATATACAAGACTAAAGAAAAAAGTATACATTTTAACATTTACGAAAACTTTGGTTGTGTGTGTGTGTAAAATCAAAAGAAGAAAATGTGAATGGACTTCCTTTCCTCTCTTTTCAGGGTTCTTTTTGTTAGCCTTCCTATCTGGATCTTCTGAGATTTCCAAACCCATCTTGTTACCTCTCTTAACCTCTTGTTTTAGGTTAAGCAGATGAACTTTACATAAAACCTGCTAAACTTTTCATCTATGTATACTGGTTTCTTATATAATCTATAAATATTTTCCAATCCTCTTTGTATATTTTATCTTCCTGATTTCTTATTCTGCTGGCTACTGCAATTTCTATATGTTGCTTTTACTGGATTTTATAACTTTGTTGTTTTTGTTGTGGTGGTTTTCTTACTTACTGTATACCACCTTGGTATCATTTAAATGAGAGATTGTATACAAATATTTTATTTTAAATAAATAAATAAAAAACATTTTATCTTCATGGTTCAGGGATAGATTACCATCCCCTCAGTCAGAGTGACTAGTGACCCTACAGATTTTTCTTTTTTTCCACTGTGTCAGATAAAACAGTGCATGCTTGACTACAGTTACTTCTTTTTCTACAGATGCTTCTTGCAGTGCATGATACAGTTTTTTACCAGGTTTGTAAGTAGATTCCAGGTCCACTAAAATGAATAGGACCTTTGTCATTGACTTCCATGGGATGTGAATTGCACCAGTTTGCCTAAGTTGGTGGCCATCGCTGCATTTTACGGTAATGATTGCCATTGTTTAACTATGCACTCTATGAAGATGTCTTTCCTATTGTATGTCCTTATTCTTCCACCACTCAGCTTCATTGGATGTTGCTGGGTTCTAGCATTATGAGAGAACAGAAAAAAAACTTCTCTCTATCCACTTTCTCCACGCCAACTTTTTCATGCCCCTGCTTACTTTTCCTGAACTAAAATGCCCTAAATGTGTTTTTTCTTATAGGAGAGTTACACATGCCCCCTGATAATTTTGGTTGCCCTTTTCTGAAACTTTTCAGGTTCTACAGCATCCTTTTTGAGATGCATTGACCAAAACTATATGGAACTATAAAGACATTTCAAATTTTACTTTCTATTGCCTTCCCAAAGATCCCCAACACAGATATTGCCTTTTTCACAGCTGCCTCACACTGGGTTGACATTTTCTTTGAGCTGTCCACCATGACTACAATAACTCTTTCTTGGTCAGTCACCACTCCTTCAACACATATGAGCCCCTCCAGCCTGGTGTTTTATTGTGGGTGTGTTCTGCACAATGTTCTTGACACAATACAACACATCAGTTGTATATTTATTCTGCTTTATGAGTTGTTCTGCAATGCTTGCCCACTGCTGCTACTGTCTGTAGGGGCTATAATGCAACAAAAACAGAACCCCTCAGAACATTTGTGTTATGAAAAGTTGCAGGATTTCATAAGGAAGTTACATAAGCATTGAGAAATCAAGCAGTATGACCACTCCAAAACTTAAACTTAAGTTTAAAAGCACTGGTCTCAGTGCCAATCCTTGGGAGAACCCACTGTTTATATCTGTCCATTGTGAGTACTGTTCATTTCTTCCTACTCTCTTTTCCCTGTTCTTTAGCCAATTACCATAAGAGTAATCCATAAAAGGATGTCTCCCTTTTATCCTATGGATAACTCGGGAGTTTTTAGCAAGGAGATTTATGAAAAGCTTTTTGAAACTTCTTGTATACCACATCTACTTGAATATCCTCTCAAATATTTTTAAAAGGTTAGACTTACCTTTGGATCCAGGGCAGTGTTATGTTACTGCTAAGAATAACATTCCATTTTTAAATTTTATTTTTATTTTATTGGTTGATTGGCAAGTTGTAGGCAATTGTGGCAATTCTCTGCAATGTTCAGTGTAGAACTGAACTATGACGGCCGTTCTCTTCAAACTGCAACTGTGTTCCAGGCCTTCAATGCCTTTGGTGCAACAGAGCATTGGATATATTCCATGCCTTTGCCATTTCATTAAATGTTTGCTTTCCTGGAAACTCCAGAACGACTCAGGACTGAGTGATGGGTGTGTTTACAAGTCAACAGGTGGGAAAGAGAGAAATGAAACTGCCACAAGGGTTGAAAACTCACAGGAAATTGATTGCTTGTTGTTGCAAGAAAGGCATGGGTCCCCATTGCTAGTTCAAAAGTGCACTCCAGTTGTTTGACAGGCAAATCAAAGGGAAGGCCATACAGTGTGGCAAAAGTGTTTGATCACAAAACCAGCAGCACAGGCTGCAAGCCTGAGGGGAGCCCAAAGACCGCATGCAGAATAGAAAGTGCTAACAGTAGCCAGAGGAGAAACTCCTACAGCTGCTGTACTCTCCTGTACAGACAATCCACCGTCCTAATAGACATGCTGCTCTCCCAACTTGACGAGCCCATCACATAGGATTTGTGAAAATGGTATCAGTTCATTCTGCACCCCTTCACCATCTGGCAAAACCCAAGAAAACAATTAATGGCTATCAGTGCTTGCAAATCCAGCACATGGTCTGGAAAGAATTGCAAAGAGAGATAAATAATGTGCTATATCTCATTATTTCAATGGCTCTTCCTTTTCCAGGCTCAAGTACAGGAGAAGACTAGCAGGCCAAGTGGAGTGGGAGCAGCAGGGAAGAGGGAGAAAGGAAAAGGATTAAGAATACAAAAGGAGACCAGGCAAGAAGTGCACCTCAGGGACCAGTCAAAGCAGGGGAAAATGCTAACCCTCAAAGTGTCCTCAACTTAAGCTTCATTAAAACAAAACAAAAATGATCTAAAACAGCACATGAAGGGAGGGGATAGGAGATCATGACAAAACAGAGAAATCAAAAAGTCTAGACAAACAAAAAATGTCTCAGTTGAAAAGAAATCAGATAGCACCAGGCAAATTTCTCTCAATAGGAAGTTCTGAGATGGGGCACCACAACTGAAAAGGCCTTATTTCTCCAGTCATCATCTGCTCTAATTCCAGTGGCAGGGGGACCTACAGAAGGCCTCTGAGGAGGATCTTAATGTTGAAGCAGATTCATATGGGAGAAGAGAGGCCTCTAGATCCCCAGCTACCAAGCCATTTACAGTGGTGCCTCGCAAGACGAAAAGAATCCGTTCTGTGAGTCTCTTCGTCTAGCGGTTTTTTCGTCTTGCGAAGCAAGCCCATTAGCGGATTAGCGCTATTAGCGGTTTAGCGGCTATTAGCGGCTATTAAAGGTTTAAGGGATTAGCGGATTAGCTGCTAAAAGGCTATTAGCAGCTTAGTGCCTTAGAAAAAGGGGGTGGGGAGCGGGGGAAAACCCCCAGGAATCGCAAGACATTTTCGTCTTGCGAAGCAAGCCCATAGAGAAATTCGTGCACCCCCAAAACGGAAAACCCTTTCGTCTAGCGGGTTTTCCGTCTTGCGAGGCATTCGTCTTGCGGGGCACCACTGTAGTTCAAAACAGCACTTTGAATTGTGCTTGGAAACTTCCAGTCTGAGTCCAGTTGAGGAAAAGTCAGTTTTAAAAGTCTTGGGTGAGCCACAGGGTAGAATTCACAGGCATTTCTCACCTGCTGATGTTCTCTCCTGCTTATGCCCTCCACCAAACCCAGAATTAAAGTGTTCTCAGACAAACTCAGATTGAAAATCCTGGGTTGCCTCTTAACATACAAGTTCTGCCCTGGGAATAAAATACGATACACCTGCTGGTGGCGGAAATTAGTGCTATGAAGTAGCAGGTGAGTGGCTGATTTGATCCTCAAAACTGTACCCCCAATTCATAAGGAGACATATGCTTGGTGTTCTGCAGGGCTCTTTGGCAGCACAATTAATTGTTTTACTCAAGTACAACCAGGTTTCCACCTTTTCCTGTTAGATCAGCTCTAAATTCTGCCTGTAATCAGAAATGAGCTGGTTATTTTCTTTCTTTTTTTGCTAGATATAGTTACACCCTGAGTTTGTAGCCTGGGGTCAAGCTACCCAAACTTCTGGGACCACCAGCAGGGCTATCCAATACACTTTAATTCTCTCGGGTTTACTCTGGTCTAATGTATAAGGTTCATGATAAATGGTGAGAACCCTGTCTTTCACTGGAAACAAAACAAATGCTTTTCATTCACCTGCCTGCAGAGGCGGCCTGGGAAAACATGAGGGAGAGAGCAGTTCTAATGGTTTTGAAACCACAAGAGAAAAACAATCCCTCCTCAAACTTTGCTTGTTCAACAAAATAGTTTCCTGAACTACCATAGCAATAATAACTTCAGGCAGAGAAAGAAGACTACCAAAACCAAAACTAACTTATCTCCGCCACCTTGCCCTCTCCACCAGTGCCAATCCCACTACCCAGGAATGGTGAAAGGGCGCCGGAGGGAAATTGGCTGCCAGGTTTTCCATCTCTGCTGTTGTTTACATGGAACTGTCTGAAGTCTCGTTCAGCAGAATAAGAGAAAACGAGCCTTTTAATTCCCCAATAAACTCTGTGCCACAGTGTGAGTCATTGTTTGCTTTTTTTACATTGGCTGGGAAGGGCCTTCTGGTTTTAATAACTAATACTGCTGAGTTCAATAAAAAGCCTTTAATTTAATTTAACCCAAGCTTTGATTAATGCCAGCTTCCCCAGGAATTTTATCTTTGCTTTAACTTGAGTCACCATGTTAAATAGGAGGGGAAAAGGAGACAGAAAGGGACAGGAGTCAATTAGTTCCTGTGCTCATTTCTGGGGGAAAGGCTGGAAAATGGAAGATTGACAGGTAAATGCCAAGAGTCAAATCCTTGTTCCTCTGAGCAGTTTATTCACAGAGAATCTAATGTTTTCCTTAGTCTTGAGGGGGGGAAACTCCACACTGAACGGTTCACAGTTCAGTTTGGAAAATACAATATTCCGGGGCCAATTAAGATCAGATTTCCTTGCTGGAAGTATATTGCTTTTAATGTGTTAATATTCCAGAGATATGCTACTGTATAATTGGACACAGAGAGCCCTTAAAACTAGAATGTTAAAACATTAAAACAGACAATCTTGTGCATGGACCTGTAAACAGTTACAGAGGGGAAAGATCTGAGAAAAGCCCAAGAGGAGACCTTCTTCTCTCCTCCATCCCATGTGCATTTGAGAAAAATTGGTGTGTTTTTATGCTGCACTTAAAAGAACACAGCAAGAGAAGTCATACTGCACAGACTAGAAGTGCCAGAACAGTCTGTGAGTGTGAGGAACATGAGGTTCTTCTCCTAGGCCTTGGCATCATATTTGGATTTGAGAGTTGCCTTGTTGAATCCGCTCAGATGGTAAACGGATAGCTCTCTTGCAAAGGTCTATCAGTTACATTCCTCCTTCTGGTAATGCCATTTCTTCCTTTCTGCTATAAGGAACAGTGTGGGAAAGCTGCATCTTAGAGAGCTAATAGTTAGAAATCACATTAAGCGCAGACAGCTTAGGATCAGGAATTAAAGGGTCTGCAGAAAAAAAATCTAATGGTTGCAGGCAGCACAGACAGGCACATTGTTTTGGTCCCTTTGTTTTCAGGTGCCACATGGCCAAACGGACTGGTTAGTCACATTTGCTCTAGCACAAATGACCTTGTGTAAGGCAGGTAACTTCACTTGCAAAATGAAGTTGCCTACCTCTTGGCACAGTGCCCAGCATGCAAACACCAGAGCCAGAAAGCCTACCAACAGGTCAATGAGCCAAACAAGCCTGCAGCATGTTCAGGGCAGATGGACTGCATACTAGTATCAAGAAGATGTGATGGGTGAAAGGGGTGTTTCTTACAAGACTTAACATGGCTAAATATATTTTAACAGAGATTCCTGAGCTTCTTTCTCATCTCAGGAAACATGGGCATGCCCTCTCTCTTGTATACACTCAGTTCTAGAGCAGCCTGCCAAATCTGTGACCCACATATGTATGGTGACAAAAAATGCATTAAAATCTGCTTCCATTTCACCTAACCAATCTGGTGCAAAACAGAGGACAAGCTTATTTATAGGCCAGAGCTACCACCTTCCTCTCTAAAAGCAGTTAGATCCTGCTCACCATTGCATTATCAGATTGCTGTCCTATATTTCTTGGCTCTTTTCAATGACTTTTTAAAGTCATAGTGTGCATATCTGAAAAAGTGCCAAGACAAGACACGTGATTCTTGCTCTAATACTTGAATCTTCCACTTCTATACATGATGGAAAGATGATGACAATTATTTATGAGCAGTAGAGGCCTATTAGTGACCACCTGCACCATCCTGGTGTCTTCAAATCATTACAACTGAAAGTGTTGCTATATCTATGCAACTATTTTATATTTAAGCCTTGCTAGAAAACTGCTACCAGACCTGAGCTTCAGGGATATAAAGGGCAGCGAATAAAAATGAATAATAACATTATTAAACACATCCCCAATCATGTATGGTGTTGACTACCGTAAAATTTCCAATGATAATTAAACAACATGCAGGAGAAGTCTCAGATTACAGGTGCACACCCCGTCATGGGAGGGTATATAGCAGGCAGAGGTTCAGGGTCTCCCTGTTGCTGCAACTGCTCCACAGACCTGTGGACAGCTGCCTAGAGGCTCAGAAGAATGTGTATCTGGAGCACTCTGGAAGCTGCTGCAAGTGTTCCTCCTGTCAATAGAGAGTTTACTATCAGAAGTGTGCCTTCCTTGGCTGTGGCGGGCCAGGACACCTGTTCAGTTATAAACCAGGGGATGTGGATGAGAGATTCTGTTTTTATATATATAAAAAGAAAAAGTATTTCAAGTGAGGGGAATTGAATCCTCCCTTACTGCACCACACGCTTTCACTGCAGGATTTTCTCTTAATTTTCTCATTTTTCCAATCTTAAATTTAGGCCTGCACAGTTCCACATCACTTTGCTTGGGTTTTTTTTTTTTTTTTTTTAAAGTTCTCATGAAAATTCACAAGCATTTCAGTATGTTTTTCTCCTAATATACACATATTTGCATGCAGTTTCCCCTAATATACACCTTTTTGCAGAGCGGTTTTCCTAATATAATACACCATGGGCATAGCCATGGGGGGGGGCAGGGAGGGGCAGCTGTTCTCCTAAATTAACAAAAATCAATATAAGTACATAGCTAACTGAGGTTCTGCCCCCCCCCCCAACAAAAGGCCTAACCCCCAACAAAAATCCTGCCTACTCCCATGCAATACACTGCTGTATGTTATTTTCACAAATATCTATCTTTATGCACACTTTCCCTCCAGTTTACACATTTCTGTACACATTATTTGACTGCATTGCAAAATTTGGAGACGTGCACATGTCAAAGGATGGCTGTTTTGGTTCATGTATTTTTTTCAGAAAGTGCAAATCTGCTAGGTAGGTTCACCTTTAAAAGCAAATTTTTATCCCATCTCTACTGGTGGGCAAATTCACACATTTTTTCGGAAAGATTAGTCACAACAAACAGAGAAACAGTCCAAACAAACTCTCAGATTCTTATTGGGCAAGTAAAGTTCCATGGTCTTTAACAGCCCAAACGTACATTCTTGTATAATTGCAAGGCAAGGCTACACTCTCAAGACAGCTGGTTATTGCTTAGATAAGGATGTCTGTAGCCAACTACCACTTGAGGCAGAAGAATAGGTTTGAAGCTTGCATCTGAATTATATGTCCTCGCCACAAGAGGTTTATCAAAATCAGAGTTTGCAAGCACTTGAACTTGGGACAGTATTTGCTTAATGGCTCCAAATCCCATCTGGCACTTTTCAGCCCCAAATAACCTGTCATGCGAATCCTTTTTTCATGCATTAGTGATAGGGGATATCGCAGCACTTAAGTCTTTGATAAAGCATCCCTAGTACTTTGCCAGCTCAATAAAAGATAGAGCGTCTTTCTTTGTCTTCTTTCCAACCCACTGTCATTTGTAGGGAACTTGAGCCTTTCCCAATCACATTTGGCCACTTGGGCAGAAAGCCCATCTTCCCCAGAATTGTGTGTGTGTCATGTATACAGTACTCCCATAAATGGCTAAATATAGCAATCTCTCTTGAGGTTCCATGCACAATTCTATGAATGTACAGTCATCTAGCATAGAAGGAATTGCAGTAAAGTCATGCAGAATCATACTGGTGACAAAGGCAACTTTTGCTGTATTTTGGACTCGAGAAATCTGCTTAAAAGTTTTGGTCAAATCAAGGGTGGTCCTCCTGAATTCACTGCTTATTAAGTATCAAACCAGTCCTAAGTGTGCAGTGGAAGAGATATATCTGGAACTGAGGTCCCATTCATTTTCCACTATGTATTGAACTTCTTGGATCTAAATTTATTTTAAATTGTAAACCACTTTGGGTGTCTTGGCAGACACACGGTATATAAATGTAACAAATAGACATCCTGCATTTTATCTCCTTTTTAAAAAATAAACCTGCCTTCATTCAGTGCAGGAAAGATTCAGATCACAGCCCCCAAATATATATTTTTA
Organism: Podarcis tiliguerta; assembly: GCF_965153285.1. Classification (NCBI taxonomy): domain Eukaryota; kingdom Metazoa; phylum Chordata; class Lepidosauria; order Squamata; family Lacertidae; genus Podarcis; species Podarcis tiliguerta. Next base: position 40,959,750 of record NC_139538.1, on the reverse strand, counting down.
GAAGAAATTAAATGAAATTAGGAAGGAAGGTTCATAAAGTGATAAGTTAATATTAGGGAAGAACAAAGGAACACCTTTGCAGCTGCTCTACACTCTCATGTGTATTCACTCCAAATATTTCTTTTAATATCCAAGATTTGCAAAAAGAGTGTAGGCATGGAGGCTGGGAGCTTTGTGTTACTTCACGTAATCACAGCACAAACAAAATCATGTAGAGGCCTGTGACACTCTAATGCAACTGCTAATCACAAAAAATCACTAAAATAATTAACTGGAAAGCACTCTCACTTTGCCAAGACAAAATAATGGAACTTGCAAGAAGCTCTTGAAGTGTGGACTGCTCAAAGTTCCAGCCACTCCATTCGATTCCATTCCTCCCCTGAACAACAATATTCTGTATCTACTTAGTATGCTCAGTTCTCATTGGACTGTTTTGGGGTCCTTCCCCTTAAGAGTACCTTCAGAAGGGTGTGGGTGGGTGGGTGGGTGTGCGTGCGTGCGTGCATGCACACACACACACACATTTTTCTGCAAACCTTAGAGTTCCGCAAACCTGCTGATGCCTGCCTCTTCTGCACTGATGGTGATATTTTGGCTACATAAGGTGATTGCACAATATGACAGGGGACAATGGACATATGTAGGGGTGAAGACCAGTGCTATAGTCTTCATAAATGTGAAGGTGTGGCTGCATCAGTTCTGGCACCTCTAGCTCTTTGACAGTAGTAGGCTGCCTTTATTGCTCTGTAAGACAATATGCTTTTAGGATCTGAATACCACCATTAGGAGCAAATTGGCTACTACTCAGAGTAAAACTGGGATTGCTCAGACCATAACCCAATAAACTGGGTTGCTGGAATGTCATCCCATTCAGTGCCTTCCTAACTCCTGCAAGCTAGAGCTTAGCCAATAAATTGTAGCAAGGACTGGTACAATTTTTATTTATTTTTTAATGTACGCATGTTAATTACATACCACTTGCTAGACAAATATTTAAAAAGATTACATGAAAATATTAAAATAATAAGCATGAAAGCAATATAAGAAAACAGTCAAGACAAGCTATGAGGGGTGGGGGAATCTTTTTGAAAACTACAGAGTTAGACAGTTCCTGAGTTGCTTTGTGGTGGCACTTAGGGGAAGAAGAAACCATCTCAGCTGGAACACTGGTTGTCAGCTCTCTTTTACCAAGCATTACTGAGGAGGCATAAGAATGGGATGATCTGGGTCAGCAGCAGGTACACATATACACCACAAATGTCTCATGAGGTCCAGAGAGGCAGAATCCTCCACAAAATATACTCATACTCCCCACAGCTATTTCCTTGGGCTATGTCCACTCATAACCTGAAGAGAACTACTCTTAACCAACCCCTTCAACTCTTCCTGGAAATAGTAAGGAAGAATTTCCAAACCCTGTCTTGGGACCTCAGAGGAAATGCATTCCCTGTGGCTGTTGGGCAACCGTTTTTCCAATAAACATTAAGCAAATAAATCTAATAAATACTTTTACTCTGAGCAGAAGCCAATTTTCTGTTAATGGTGCTATTTAGATCCTAAAAGCATATTGTGTTACCCAGCAATAAAGCTTCCAAACGCAGCCCACAACTTTCAATGAGCTACAGGTGCCAAATTAAGGACCAAATTACTAGTCTGGTTTAAATGAGGACCCGGAGAAGCTAAAAATGGTCAGGGAAAATGGTCGACAAATAATTCCACTAGGATCCTAAGTAAAATCTATAGTAGGAAATTTGTTTCATTGTTAAATTTCCAGCTTCAGCATGTCCTCTGAAAGCTGTTCTCTGAATCCAGAAATTAATAAAACTGTTTCTCTAAACATGCAGAAAATCTATTCTTTTGGCTATGTATTAAAACATTTGGATACTTAAATGCATAATGGAAATGTCTGTTCTATTAAGTAGAAGGAAATCTGAGAACTTCTTTCCAAAACACATTCTAATGCAGTGATTGTAATATGCAAAGATGAATGAAGGCTTACTTCCAAACAAGATAGTGCCAGTAGCACAGAGACTTCTGCAAGGCAGTGGAATGGCAGCCTGGCAGGATGGAAGTAGAAGAAGACTTCCTGTTGTCTGACCTCCTGATCTTAAGGTAACAGGAAATGGGTTTAAACACTTAATACCACCAGTCACTTTCAAGGAGCACATGTTCCTCTCTCAGAAATGTAAAGTTTGGAGGCAATGTGTTAACCGCTTGCTGAGCCATGTGCTCCGGTGTAATGACAGATGAAAGGGGAGGTCAGATTTACTAAGTGCTGAGGAGGTGTCATCAAGAGATGCATATTACTTCAAGATGTGTCTCCACCAGCAGTGGGGGCCATTCACGTAATTCACAGAAAGGAGACTGTTTCACCTATTGGGAGTTTTAGAATTCTAGAACGGCTGGAAGAAAAGCCTTCAGTCCAATACACAGAACTGAGCTCAGAGACTGGCTACACATTACACTCACCACAAAGAGTATGTTGAGAGTTCTGAAAGCTCCCAAGAGGGAGTGGGGAGCAGATTGTAGATTAACACAAGAGCCACTGGCAGCCATTCTCCCTCCCGCCCTTTTTCTCCCCTTTTATATCTTCGCACAGCTGTTAATTTCCCTACCCCCAACTCCTAGAGAAATTTAGATGCTACGAGAGGAACAATAGAAGAAGAGCCATCCCTTGTTCCTTGTGTGTTTGTGCATGATGACATCTTGCTTTCTCTGCCTATCTCCACCTGCAGAATTGTCAACAGCCAACATACTTGATGTGGCAATGTGAGGGAAGGCTTTGTGTTAGAGCATCTGCCTTCCATTCAGAAGGTCCCAGGTTCAATCCCTGCCATCTCCAAGTACAGCTGGGAGAGACCCCTGCCTGAAACCCTGGGGAGCTGCTGTCAGGCAGTGTGGTGAAGATGCTTGCTCCTATGTATCCTATGTAACCTTTCACATTGTGAGCATAATGCAGAGCCAGCTCTCCCTTTCCTACTTTGTCTTTTCTTCAGGAAGCTGGAAAGGAAAATTAATACATTGCTCCACATTACACATGTAGAAAAAGTGGTAGGGAACCTGTAGCCCTCTGAGATGTTGTTGCAATTCAATTCCCATCGGCCCCAGCCAGCTCAATCAGTGGTGTGGGATGATGGGAGTTGCAGTCTAGCAACATCTGGAAGACCACAGGTTCCTCATCCCTGATACAGAATTCCCTTGTCCTGCAACAAACCTTACTTATGTGACCATCAGAAGTCTGGCCTCTGTGGTGGCCCTATGCACTGAATGCATTACCCCTCCTTATTCATATATGCATACATACACCACAAGTGAGAATATCCTGACAAAGGCAGTGGCAGTCTAGACAAGACTGACAACTTACAGCAACTGCTGGAGGAAAACAAGGTGTGGTGTATATACCTATGGCCATTGGCATGAAAGCTTTTTCCTGCTGCTGGAGGACGGACAGGAGGCTGACCAGTTATAGGGGTAGAGATGGAGAAAACTAGAGAATGAAAGAGTTTCCTGCTCAAGAAAAGCCAATCTGTATGTTATATTGAAGATCCATAACTGGATCTCATGACATACTGGTTTCGACTTGAAAGCTGGCTCTGGCAGAGGGTCCAAATTAGATCAGAGCAGTGATTGTGGCAGATAACACATTCAGCCCTAACCCCCTACTGTGCTGTCCAGAGCTGGACAAGAGGCCTACCGGACACAATGGGGCAAGGCAGCAAGGTGGGTCAGTGGCTGCAGCACCATGGAAAGCTCCAAGTGACCAAGATCTACACTCTACATTTAAAGCATATTTGGCACAAATTTAAAGCACATCTCTAAAGCAAAAACTTTAAAGCAAAGAATCCTGGGGACTGTCATTTGTTAAGGATGTTGAAAATGGTAGCTCTGTGAGAGGAAAGCTACAGTTCCCAGGATTCTTTGGGGGAAGGACTGTACTGAAGCTTTTTGGGACTCCACAGCCAGATCACCCTTCCCAGGCTCAGCGCCTTGCTTGAGGATTGGAATGTTTTAAAACATCTGGCTTGGAGCCTAGCCCTCTCCTTCTCCCTGACAATTCCTTCCAGGCTTGTAGTCTATGCTGAGGGGATAACCCGGCATTGTGAGTCCTTGGTGTATGTGTTAATTTGTCAGAGGGTACAAGCTTTAAGAGGATAGAATCCAAAGAGCCCAAGTCAGGGATTTCCTGGCTCAAATGCCCCAATCCAACAGACTTGGGCTCTGTCTTGGGCCTGGTCTATATCAGTTCCAGCACCTCTGCATCTGGTGCCATTGATCTGATGATCTAGCTGCCCCTCTTTATCCAAAAAAAGAGTAAGATTCCAGGCTGCCAAATTTGGATTCCCAGTACCTATGCTATTTCTTGATCTGACATAAACCTCACATCATATACACACATCTGCTAATTGCTGCATTTTTCTCCAGTGCTTCTTATTACACTGGAGTGGGGTAGTAGTCAGATTCAGATCTATGATGTTGCTTTTAAGGGGAAAAGAAGATCAGACATTTGACCATGGATCTCCTGCACTGTTTGGCCAATGGCTTCCCCTTCTTCCATTGGTGACAATGTGTGGTACAGCCTGCAGAATTTCCTTACAGGAAGAAGAAACACTCCACACTACAGTGCTCAGAGCCACAATCTTTTTTCCAGAAAGACAAGGAGGAAGGAAAGGAGGAAAATGAAATTCAGTAAGCTGGTCTGCACAGAGATACAAGATCTGTAAATATATGGAGTCCCAGATAGTTCTGGTTTTTAACATACAAGCTCCTCTCCTCTCCTCTTCTTTTCTTTTCTTTTTTCTTTCTCTACCCCCCCCCCTTCCATTGAGATGTGTGGAAATATAGTCTAAACACAGTGTAGCAGCTCTTGTATTCTTTTTAGGCCTAAATAAATCACTGCTAACTATTGAATTGGGAATTATTATCCTTCCCTAGCCACACACTTATGGAAATTACAGGCCAAGGTTTGGCTTTCTGGGTTTTTTTCTTCTTTTTCAATAAAAGGTTAAATGTTCTTAGTAGTTAAGAGAAGATTTATGTTTTACCGTGTTCGCCCTTCCGTTATTAATTGTTACCACGGGGCCTTTGGAGTAGGTGAGCCAACCACATACACATGGCCCTATATAATTATACAAGCCACAAAACTATCATAAGTCCAAGAGATAAGTGGTGCATATATCAGGAATGCAACATGTGTGTGTGCGTGTCTGTGAGAGCATGCAGGGATAGGACATACAACACCGGACATTGGAAGAATCCATTCTGAATGAAACTCTGTTCATAGTCTTTGCCAAATTGTTTGGCACCATGACAGAGCATACTCCAACTTTGTGTAGACTCCAAGACAAACAAGACCCTTCAGGAAAGACAGATACTGCAATTTTGCTCCCAGTCCAATTTTGCACATGCCTCTTTCTTTATGCAAAAACAGCCAAAACAAAATTCATGCTCTTGATATTAATTGGATGTCTGAAATAGTTTTTTTTTAACCAAGAGTAAGATTTCAAACAGACAGATATTTATGCATAACATTTTTTTGCTATTATGGTAGCCTAATGTTTTCTACACAACATTATACAACTGTCTGTTGAGAAGGAAGATACTGGGAACTAGTGCTATTTTTCTAGAAAAAGTGGTGCTTTAGCTCACCATGAACTTCTCCCTTGTTCTCTTAGAATGGCAAAGGCGTCTACCTGAAAAAAAGCCCTGCTGGGAACTGCAAGGGTGCTACATTAATTGTGAACTGCCCAGTTGATTACTGCTAAGCTGGTGTTAAATTTAGCATGCAGCTTACCAGCCACATCTGCCCTAAGAATGCAAATGATTCACAAGGCACCTCTTTAAAGTGGGCTGTAGTTACTAACTATGGGAGCTAAAGTTAGCATAGTTGTAGATTTCATTTGACCCTGGACATAATCTAGTCTTATGTCCTACTTTGCTATTCCCCATGGTACAAGTTCTAATACGTGTATACAGATAAACCTATTTTCCATAAGATTTGGGGAAATGAAGTGGGAATGCTATAGGTGCACATATCTGCCAGATGAATGTGGCTACCCAACATGTGCTAAGCTGACTTCAAGTCAGATTGCCCCCCCCCTCTTTTTTTGCAGTGAAACCCACCTGCAAAATTATGGTTGTGACAAAGCACCAAAATTCCATTTGGCTCAATTTAGCATGTAGGCATGTTTGCTCAGGTCAAAATGTGAACAGGAAACAGCAGTTGGCGGTCACACAACTAGCTCAGCATGAACTCATTAACAAATTACAGTGCCACAGGAATGCAGAATTTGGTGTTGGAAATCACTTTCTTTTGATTGCTTTTTAAATGAAATTTTCTAGTCCCTATTGATGTAAAGATAAGTTTGTATATTTGGGGGCAATGCCAAAAGAGACAGTCTTGAAGTCGATAGAATCCCCCCAGTTTTCTCTGGAAACATTATGGGAGTCACTGGTTTTCTATCCAGGTATCTTCTGAAATTTTGCCCTCCATGCTCTCTCACCCATCCTTCCTGAATCCATTTGAAATTCCAAATGCCACAGTTCCAGAAAGAAACTTATTAGAATCTGGTGGGTTTCTTTGGCTCCTCAGTTTCTGATGACATAGTATGTCATGTCGGTTATCATCACACTGTGTCACTACAGAAAGTATCTGCATAGGCAGCAAAGCTTTCAGATCTATGATGCAACCAGCTTTACGCAGTAGCTAGGATCAAAGCTTCCAGATGTGCTGCTAAGATTGCGTTCAGTCTTCTTTCTTCAGAAAGATAGTTTTTGGATGCCTCATTAAAAAGTTACAGATTAATTTGGTCCCAGCTTTATATTGGATGGTTAATGAAGAACTATGGCATTGAGAATAATGGCCAAACCATGAAAAAAATATCATAGAAGCAGGAGTACCAAAACTAGGGGCCCCGAGACACTGCACTGGAGAAAAAAGGAATCACGATTCTCCATAACTGGGGTGATAAAATATCACACCTAGGTGAAAACAAAATACTCATGAAAGGTTAGCAGTTGCAGGAGGACAGTTACAGGATGACATTTACTGGGCAAGTTTAGAAATGAACTTGTAAGAGAATGGAAACAGAGGGTTCTGATGGACACTCATATAAATAGACCTGTTCATTAATTTTAGCTGTTGCCTAAGTACGTATCTCATCTTGTACTCACTAGCCTATAAGGCTTACAGAGAAGCAATGCAGAAAGGGTCAAGGCCTTTGGCGTACAATAAAGCAGAAGCAAGAATGCTTCCAAGTTAGAGCTGGTGTTAACATCGAGGCATTTTCCAAGTCAAAAGAAGAGACTTCTCCCCACAATCAGACTTAAGGCTTCTGGGTTTGAGATTTGTTGGTTTTACAAATGACACTGAGAACGCATTTTAGTCTGAGATCTGTCAGTTGTGAGCTTTGGAATGAAGGGTCTGAATGTGGTGGCTGCCTCTTTAGCTCAATGGCTGTATTGATCAAGCCCACCCAGATCACACTTAAGGATGTAAACACCAGGGCTTGGCACATAGTCTTACAACCATGAAGGTGGCCACTGGTCCCTTGCCCAACAGGATTGCAGCATACATTCAGAGGGAGACTGCACAGGAACAAGCCCAGCAGGAGCAGGAGACAGCTGTTTCATTTCTGCTTCTCACAGAAAAAAATATTTCCATGAAGTGTAATGTTTGGAAAATGTCTAAGATCCTAGATCATGCTTTCTTCAAATTCTACGGTCTTAGTGCTGCTGCTGTCTAGAGAGAGAGAGAGAGAGAGAGATCAGAAAAGAATAGGGAGGCATGAGCATGTGAGACATTTGGAATGCAGAAGAATTTATAAAACATTAATGCAGTAAGGCGAGCTAGATGAAAAACATGGAAAGATAAAGGCATCAATCCTGTGCCATCAATCCTGGGACAGACATAGAATAATTAAACAAAGAGAGCAGAGGTTGCAGTGCAAAGTGCAGGTGCTTTTCTTTGACCTTGAATTTCATGAGAGTTTCATAGAGACCTGCACTAAGAACAGAGATAAATGTGCTTTCAATGTGCAAGGAAAGACGTTAATCCTTTTCAAATAGGTATAAGGGCATTAGAGTTGCATATCTGAGCAAATAGCAGGGACAAGAAGAGTGCCCTGGACTTCCTGCAGAGTAGAGCTGATTCTAGCAGTGGGGCAATACTCTTCAGTGGGATAGAGTTCAGCTAAGCAGGGAAGGCAGCTTTGCCTTAGCAGGAAAGATGCAGGGAAAAGAAAGAAACACTTGAACAGGCAAAATTTCTCCTGCTCAACATCCTTGCATCTCCTCAAACTGTTTCCATAATTTACATGGAAAGTAAATGGTTAAGTCTACAAGGAGAGAGGGTTATTCTGGAGGAAGGAATATGGAAGCAGAAATGGATATCTTTGGAGTTGTGCCATTTTTGCCATATGCTGAAGGCTGCTTCATATGTTACAATTTCCTACACAGAGATTCATCTCTATGTAGCAAACCATGTATATATGTTGTAATGTATGAAGTGCTGGGGTTTTCGTGCTGAGAGTACATTGATGCTCATGTTTATAGAGGCAGTTCAATTCATGTATTAATAGTATAGGGAAATATACTGCTCTCCATACTTAAGTGGGGGGGGGGGGTTCCTACACTGGGATTTCATCAAAGGGAGACTAGGGACAACTCAGAATCTCTCCATTTACTCCAAACTTTTCTGTGTCCTCATAAAAGATGACTGAGCTTTGTAGGTTTGAACAATAAAAGATAGAGAATAAGCCTCCGGAAAACTTATAATTCATGAGAACAATTTGTCAGATGAACAAGTTGTAGAATTGCTGGCCCTGCATATATGTTTTTGGGGAAAGCACAGGCTGTATTTGGGGTGCTTTGGTTTGAGGGCCCCTTGCCTTAGGTCAGGACTTGGACTTAGTGGCACAACATACACCTTCCCAGTTCTCTTGCGCATTTGACTACAACTCCAACCGCTAGGCTTTGGAAATGAAGCAGGGGTGGAGAAGAGTCCTAACAGATAGAGAAATTACGAACCCCACAGCCCTCACTACTGATGGATCTCACATTTCTGGACAAAGCCACTGTGTGGTTATCATCGCTAACTTTCTTGTAAGTGCCTCCCCTCAAAAAAAGGGTGAAACTGTGCTGAGGCTTTTAGAGCCATAGTGAACCCATAGTCAGGACTGGCCCAAGATATTATGTGGCCTGAGGTAAATTACAAGATTGGACCCCCTCCCAATTTCATGTACAGAGTATGACTAGACTGGCAGTTGGATCTTACTTCAACCCTGGTGATGGGATAGCATGCTCCACCACACCTGAGGTACTAGAACAGATTTGGGGAGGCAGGAGAGGCCATGTAACCACAGAGGGGAATGGCTGGGGCTTGGAACAACCAGGAGCTGCTACTGCTGCCCCTGAGCATCTGCCACCCAAGGCAGTTGCCTCACTCTGCTTAAAGGTAGGGCTGGCCCTGTTCACCCAAAGGACTGTCTTTTCTGCAGCCTTGCATCCAGGGGCCTGTAAGAGGCCCTGCTCCTTTTCTAAGAACAGGGTGTGCTTGGGCAAACTGAGAAGGGAAATGAAATGTACATTTCCTTTCTGAGACTAGGAAGGGCCAGCTAGTGGGCAAAGCATTCATGGTGCCTGAAACCTGCCCTCGACTGGGATTAGCATCTGTGTTGATAAAAGTAATATATGAAGCAGCCCTGGGAGAAGATTCCATTGCTGGGAAACCACCAGATGTAGTGTAGCGAACTTGCTGCCAGTCAACTATTTGGCTGTGTACCAAAGCTGGACAATGCGGGCTGTGTGGTCCCCAGATAGGCAACAGCCATAAAATTAAAAGAAAAAAAATCTGAGAGGCCAAGGAGAAGGGAAAAGAATGTAGGCTGGGGAACTGCCTGAGGCCAAAGACACAGCAGAATAGGCAAACTCCTTACATGGATGGCAACAGTTCCGGATACAAGGTCAACTTGGAGAACCTTTGGTACAGGTTTGAGTTTACAGATTATCTTTTAGTCCAACCACAGATGGGATCAGAGAAACTCCCTAGAAGCTGTGTTTCCAGGACTGTGGGGGCCTATACCAACAGGAAGGGGGTAGAAACCTCCCAACATGTGCAAAAGGCCCACTGTCAAGCCTGCCTTGGAAAAGGAGAGGTGATATGACAGAAACATTTGAGAAGATGCACAGCCAAACTCCCCTTGCTCCCACACTAGGCAGTAGGGGTGAATTAAACACACAGGCCCCAGGCCAAGCCAGGGCCTTGCACCATACGGTTCCTATCTGGCCATGTCACACACTATTAAACCCAGATCAGAAACAGGATCTGGGAGAATGGAACATACTGAGCCTAGGACATCACAAGCTTCTTCTCCTATAAATAGGAACCATTTTCCAGTAGAGAGCAACTCTCACATTTTTTTTGGCAGTGAATTGGCCAATAAAAGCAGATGAAGATTATCCTATTACCATCATTTTAAATACAGAGCAGTTAACTCCACTGCAATAGAATTTAACCCCATTGCCTCCTGGACCCTGGACTCGGGTAGGGCTGGGAGAAAACCTCCCAGAAATCTGTATTCTCTGCAGACGACTTCAGCCTTATCCAACACTTTCACAATGTTTCACAACACGATGGCATGAACAAAACAATGTCCAGCTTGCTCCAGAATTGCAACGTAAGCTTGTTGACACTTACGAGTTACTGGGAAAAATTAACAAAAACACGTGCAACTTGTAAATGAGGGGGAAAACATGAAGAGCAGCTTCCAAACAGGTGCAGCTGATTATCCCAGGCAAATGTGCCTGTAAAAGGAGGGGGGAGAACATTTTCTTCACAAATTTTAAGAGCACTACAGACTTCCAGATAATAGGAAATCCCTGAAGCTTTCAAAAAGTGTTTTCTCATACAGTGTACCTGGTGTGACAGCTGCTTCTTTGCAGCTATGGGGGAGTTGTGGTTTTCCATTTGTGAAAATTCAAGTGAAATCTATCATTTTTTGGAAAGCTACTACTAGGTCCCGGGGTTCTCAAATATCTTTACAGGTTGAACACTTGGAAAGAATTCAAGGCTCCAATCAGTGCTGGAATATGGGGAAGTGTTTAACTCTAAGAAACAGTATATAAAATAAGCTGTTCCTCTGCTTGATGATTATTTCAGGATTGACTAATGACTTGTCCTGGTGCCAGACACCTTCAAGATGGCTCAGGAGGCTCGTTTTCTAAAGTTTGTGTCCATGGCATTCCATCAAATGGAGACTCTTTTCTCTGCAATACTTCTAGGGCTGGGAATTCAGAGTTGGGACAAACATAAATGAACTGTTGGACACCAAGACCAAACACTCCTAGATGTGATCATGCAATTAAATCATCGAGCAATTCCATCTACAATGGCTGACAATTGGAGAAAGAAGCTCTTAAAAGGAAGTAAAATGTGCTCATGATGTCAGCTGCAGCCTTTCCTCAGCAATCCTTGAATGCAAGCCAGGTTGCAGTTAGGTTGGAGGGGGGGTTCATCCCACAACTCGATCTTTGTTAGGTAAGGTGTCAGAACACTGAAGGCCACAATATTTAATCTAACCCCTACACAGCCAAATCTTTCCTTTCTTTCTCCTACCCTGCCCCCCAGCAGAGCAAGCAAGTTCACCAACAGAGGTAAAAAGTGAGGCAAGCGGCCATGCATGTATACTTAGAGATCAAGATTATCCAGCCTTTTATTAGCACAGTGGCTCTTAAGAGCATTTTGACGTGTGCTACAACCTTATGGGCTGCTGTACTCAGCAGATGGTCTTGGGCTATTTAAATATTTGGAATATCTCAGAGTATCTGGAGACAACAGATAAAGGCAGATCGTGCTTCAGTTGGCAAAGGAAGATATTTCTTAATCCAGCAGAGCTTTGCTATGAAGACCTGAGCCTCCTTGGATAATTCAGATAACTCTCATCAACTGATAATTTCTGATAGGAACAGGTAGACAGCTATAACAATAGAAGCCACCGAATATACATTGATATTCTGTTTACTAGGATTCAAGAGCAAGTGTACTCAAGTCTCTACAGTTTCTATGACTGTCAAGTGGAAAGCAGATAGATTTGTTCAAGTCCTGGGCAGCATGAATCTGCAAGGGTGGATTTAGGGCTGTGCGAGCAGTGCACATGCACTGGGCCCTTAGCCAAAGGGGTACTGTCTCCAAGCCCGATAAGCAAGGGTCCTGGAGCGCTCCTTCCTCTTCTCCAAAACCTAGCTAACGCTTTCCCAGATCTGGTAAGGAAGTGGGAGGGCTCCAGGACTCTGCCAGAGCCCTCATGCCTCCTTCCCAAAGCTGTCCGCCTCCCTACCTGCCTTTGGGAAGGCAGCACAAGGCTGCAGGGGTACCAAATCAAGGGTGACAGGTTGGTGAACTTCAACTTGCTGCCTTTTTTGGGAAGACACTTCCTTGTAGTATATTCCAACAAGACATTCCAAGGTGAGTTGCAGAAACTCAGTCTGGTCTGGCATGTTACTGCCATAAAAGGTGGATCAGATATGGGTCTTTTTGTGCTTCATTGATCGCCCCAATTGCTTTTGCTTCTCTCCAACTTTTTATTTTCCACTTATCTCCATATACATAAAGCAGAGTAAGGCCTGGTATTGGAAGCTGCCTTCCCTTGGCAACTGGTTGTGATCCTGCAGGAAAGCGCTGATAGGGTTCTTTCATTACCTATAGCTTATGGAGGGAGGAGGCAGTATTCTTTCTAGGAGGTGCTAAAATATGGCCTGGGCAGAATCTAGACCTGGGTGGAGTCTAAAGAATGACTGAAGGCAATTTGTTGATTTCCTTGTCAGTAAAAAAAAAAAAAAAAAGCACACCAACTACCAAACATCTGGAAAGGGTGAGTTCTTGTTCCAACCCACATGTAAATTTTGTTTTAAAACAGACTTAGAAAGGTCTCTTGCTTCTGCCTTTGCTATTTAAGGCCAAAGAACTTTGACACTTGTTTTGAATAACAAAGAATATGCAGACTGAGCATCTGTACAACTTAGCCCTTTAGACACAATAAGAACAGTTCACCCAGCGGAAAAACTCTTTTCCTCCTTCCACTCCCCAAATTATCAGGCAAGCAGATATAGCACAAAATGCAGCCAAATTTGGATTCATGGTTTTAGGGCTCAAATCAGAAAGAGGTGAATCTGAAAAAGCATAGAATTTCCACAAGGATTCACCTCCTTCCAATCAGAAAAACTGTGGAAGCTCAATAGTTTTCTGGATACCTACTCGCCCACTCTCTGCTCATTAAGGTAATCACTCTCTCTCACATACACCCTCATTCTTTTTAAACCCAGTGCCTCATTGTCACACTGAAACACAGTGGAACACTGCCTGAAGAGTCCACCATTAAATAAACTATTGATGTTCTTCTAGAATTCTCCCAGGGCTCTCGCGTCATTGCTGCTTTTGAGGCATCTAATCAGCTGTTTCCTCACTGAATGCTCAGAGATCCAGCAGCCCTTCAAGGAGAAGGAAGAGGCCTGGACCACCCAGCCTCTCAAACTAGCCATGGAGGCAGCTTGTACAGTTCCCTTGTTAGGAAAAGTTTTGGACTCAACGTGATTCTTTGCATATCCAAATGAAAACATTTTACTCTGCTCCCCCACCCGCCATTTGCTTCTTCCAAATTATCCAGTTGGGCTGGCTCAGATGTATCAGCTCTCTTTTTCACACGTGCACAAACAGTGACATTGTCATAGGAGACAAGTGAAGACTGAATCGAAGGGCTAAAAACCAGATGTTTCCCCATCTTCCTGTGCAGAGCCATATTTTATCTATGGCTCTTCCCTGAATTTATAGCCAATGAAGAGATGTTACTACATTAGCTCATGGAGGGGGTGGATGATAAAACAAGAGAGGAAGAGCCAGACAAGGCCCGGAGAAGCTATCCAGAGCGCTGCAATCGGAGAAGCGTGACGAATGGGCAGTGTGGCTGCCGCGGGCTCCAGCAGAAAGGCAGATTGGCTGGCTAGGAGTGATTGGCCACAGCTGGAGGCAGCGTTTTACACACACACACAGCCCATCTGGAGCTCCTTAAAAGAGCTTCCCCAGGTGATCCGGTTTAGGGAGTGCCCAGCAGAAGGAAGAAAAGGGGTAACTGAGCATCTCAGACGGATCCATCCCCCGTGCCCCCTAATTACTTAATGGAGGGTTGTTGGAATCTGCTTTAACTTCTCCCTTCAAAGCTGCTCCTCTTGCTTCCTTGCCAATGGGTTTGCATTTCACTCCGAAAAGGAGTCTCCCCACCCGTTCTGTTTCTTCTGGGTAATTCAATAGCTGCAGTTCCTGGCGTGATGACCCAGCTGTGCTGGAAGGAGCAAAGGTGACCTACCTCTGAAGCCCATTTCTCTCTAAATGTTACTCAACTACTCTTCTGTCCAGTGTGAATTGCCAGTCACAGCCTGTAGTACATTAGTAGGAAAAAGCATTTCATGCAGCGCTATAATATCATGAAAGCAGTGGTGGTAGCATCCAGAATTCATGCAAATGTTACTTACAAGATCACAACCATATATATTATTAATTTGTCCCTACCATAGAGATCAATCAGAAGTTGAGTATGCCAAATACCAACCACAGCTCTAGTCTATAAAAAGTCATATTGATCTGTCCCAATTAGTGTGACCTACTTAAGCTTCCATAATTGCAAAGCCCTGTGCTCCTCAGGACATTACTGGAACAATAATGCACACTAATAGGTGCACATGCAATAGGAAGTTAGAACATCAGGACTATGAGTCTTGTCCTGGCTAAAAGATGAATTTCTAAAAAATGTCAAGGCTATAATTACATATGGTTGTCTATTTTTTTTGAAATTCACTGTGCAACCGCCTGCAAATCCTATGCCATCTTGAGTTCATCAGAGAAGAAAGGGGTGGGGGAACATAAATAAAATAAAATGGGCTGTAGCCCTTAGCAGCCACTAAGTCAGGATCTCATTTGGAACTGGCCAAAACAGAAGAGCAAGAGGAGCTGTAGAAAAGGAATGGCTAGACAGATGGGGAAGTGGTTTGGAGTCAAGCAAAGCACTGGAGTCAGACTGTATTCCTAGCAGCAGGTAGCGCCCCCACCAGTTATAGTAACCCCTGTGGCCACTTGAATGATAATCCAGATGCAAACTCACCCACTGTTCCTTCTTCCTTTGCTTTTCCTTCTAAACTGTGCAGGAATCCCGACAATGAAGAATTGATCTGTCATCAGAAACATGTCCCTCAAGACCCGGATGAAAGAATGAGCAATGACCCCATCAGCACCATGACCACAGCATTCCTTCCCACTCTCCTTCCTCACAGGAACTCCAGCAGCTTACATATACCGTTGCACAGAGCTGTTGTATAGCAGTTAACTATCTCACCCCTTGAACAAAATCCTACCTTAAAATTGGCTAAGAGAGCTCTGTGGGTGATAGCCCTTTGAGGGTAAAGTTTTAACTACAAGGTTTTTCAGACATGCTGTCTAGGAAATATGGTCTACTGATCTCAGTGGGGTTTATTCTGAGTGAGCATTCCTACTAGGGCTAAGCAAAAAGGGAAGTATTCTGAGTACCTGCCCAACAGATCTGGCACATCTTGTATTTCCTGGAGGTTCTGCAAAGCTTGAGCATTTTCATAATGCAAAATAAAACCATTTCATATGCACTAATATGGAGGTGTTGTGTTGTTGAGCAGAATCAGGATGGGGTATGCAAAGATGCCTTCAGCCATTGCAAATACCATGAAGAAATTAGAGCTGGCATATGCCTAGATCCAGACTCCCACGTCCAGAATAGAAGGCAGCGTTTTGTTTTATTTGTGTGTTTATTTACGAGTACAACCCACTTTACTAACATGAGTCAATCAGGGCTGCTTACAGACAATAATTAAAACATGTGATCATACCATTTGTTTTTCAGCTCAAGGAACATGAGGGTAGTGGTGGTTAAATCATTGTCTGCCTAAAATAAACACTTTAAAATGCAAATATAAGTAGCCTACATGAAAAGGAAAAAAACTTCAAGAAAAATACATTCCAAGTATATCAGTAAATTGATTCAGTTTAAATTGAGATAGTAACATAATTATCGTAAAGGTAAAGGGACCCCTGACCATTAGGTCCAGTCATGGCTGACTCTGGGGTTGCGGCGCTCCTCTCGCTTTATTGGCTGAGGGAGCCGGCGTACAGCTTCCAGGTCATGTGGCCAGCATGACTAAGCCGCTTCTGGCGAACCAGAGCAGCGCACGGAAACGCCGTTTACCTTCCCGCCGGAGCGGTACCTATTTATCTACTTGCACTCTGACGTGCTTTTGAACTGCTAGGTGGGCAGGAGATAATTATCATAGCTGGAGTGTAATCCAGAATCTCTTATACATTTGGGCTACTTGTTTTCATTTAAGAAAAGAAAATGCCCCGTCCAAGTAAAGGAGCTTGCACATCGCATCCAAGCGCAAAGTGTATCCTTTCCCAGGTAAAAAAGGAATGATCCCACGTGCACAGAGCTTTGGATCATATATTTAAGCACAAGTGCTGCACATGAGCTCAAAACGAGGGTCTAGTTTTTGTCACCCAAACATTTTGCCCACAGAGCAGCTTGAAGTGAAGCCTCTCAAATGATACTGGCAGGCACAGTGTTTCCCTCACAAAGCAGCAGAGACAAGATAAGTCCTTTTATCAACTCTGAAAGATCTCAAGGCTCTTTTGGAATCTTAACCCAGCAGCTCTGTTGGAAAGGAATACTTTATTCAGACAGGCAAATGACGACAAATGTCTTAAAGACAAACGTCAAAGGAAAAGGACAGGTGACAGTGGTACCGGTTATGTAATGCTTAAAGAAGGTTCAAATCAGGTTCCAAGCATAATCTCAATGACACTTTTAAGGGCCCTGTAAAGTTGGCCAGAATTTTTATCCGAGGCCAAAAGAGAGAACTTTCTCCCTCAGAATTCTTGGCCATTGGAATCTGGATGTCCTACTTGTACAGTTTAATAAAAGTTGCCTGCAACAGAGTTCTTCTTCATTTTTTTAAAAAAACATTTTATATACCACCTTCCATTTAAAAAGTTCAAGGCAGATCATGACAATATAAAATACAATTCACCCAGACCACTATGAATTCTGCAGGATCCAATAGCAGATAGAGGGGCTCTGGCAGTTGTTCCTGAAATGCCCTGCTATGACATCAGTACATATAAGCCAATGATAAGAGAGGTAAAGAGATGAGAAGCAAAGGGACCAGAGACGAAGGGAGAGAGTACATGTGCACACCAGTCAGCGGAAAAGGAGGGAGAACCCGTGGAGGTTTCAAAATATGCTTGAACATTCTTTTTTCAGTGTTGTTCCTGTGAGGCACTATACCTGTGACATGTTCACATGAAATTGATGAAGACAACAACCATGACCTGTGAACATGTTGGTTCTGCGTCATTCCAATATAAGAGGGAAATTGATAGATGGAGAGTTTAACCATTTTTAACTAAACAAAATGATTTATTTATTTTTTGTTTAGATATGTCCAGTACTATGCACAGTGTAATAAACAAAATCTATCACTTCTATCTCTTTGCACATACAGCTAATGATTTGCATCAGTGAATGAGCCATTCCAGACTAATAACTGCAAAGAGGATAATATTGCCTGATTGTCAACTCAAACACAATACTTTTCAATGTTGACTGGTCACACACACCCCGGCGTCACTGAGCATTAATGATAAAGTGATATATGTACATGTGTAAGTCACATCTAAGTGGATGTATCGCTATCAAAGATTGATTAGAGAAAGGGATATACTGGGGCAGGTTTTAGATTCATGCTGCCAATCATTAGCTTCTTCAAAGTGGAGGAGACAGAATACTTTACAGTGTATAAGATGTACAGTGGTACCTCAGGTTAAGTACTTAATTCGTTCCAGAGGTCTGTACTTAACCTGAAACTGTTCTTAACCTGAAGCACCACTTTAGTTAATGGGGCCTCCTGCTGTCGCCGCGCTGCTGGAGCACGATTTCTGTTCTCATCCTGAAGCAAAGTTCTTAACCTGAAGCACTATTTCTGGGTTAGCGGAGTCTGTAACCTGAAGCGTATGTAACCCGAGGTACCACTGTATACATATAAGTCAATCTGATGTTAGGACAGAATCTCCGTATACCCTCTAACCCAGGGGATGTTCCCTGATACATAAGAAATTAGGAATGTGAATATCTCACTGGCTATTATTTCTATTCATCTCGGCCCATTTTAAAGTTAGATGGCTGAAGGTGCCTTTTTAAAATAAGTAAAGTGCTTCTACAGAGATTGCACAGTGCTTTACTGAACACTGGAAAAAATTAGGCCACTGCTATGCCTGACACAAAGCTCAGCTATCCAGTCTGTCCTGCTCCCTAACAATGTGCCAGTTCAGCTAATTGAAGTCAAATAACTTTCTAAAGGAAGTTGGAAGGCACTAATTAAAATCTGGTCTCTTGTGAATGGAAGCTTTGGCAAAACTGGATTTATTTCCATTTGACATTTCAATATTATTTTCCCCTTCAGCAGAGCTAGGCATGGTTGGCATGTGCAACTATGCTGATGTTTGCAAGACATTTGGTGAAAGTATACTTACATAAACAGGGGCAAGCTCTTTGTCTGTTAGTCAACGTGACTATGTTTACAGACAGTGGCACTAGAGTCTGCTGCAGTAAAAGAAGATACAGTCATACCTCATGTTACAGCTGCTTCAGGTTACATGTTTTCGGGTTGCAGACCGTGGGAAATCCAGAAGTACCGGAACGGGTTACTTCCGGGTTTTGCCGCTCACACATGCACAGAAGCACCAGAAGCGCCAGACGCGCCGCTCACACATGCACAGAAGCGCACAGAAGCGCCTGCGCAGATGCGGTGCTTCAGGATGCGAACGCTTTGGGTTGCAGACGGGCCTCCGTCACGGATTACGTCCGCAACCCGAGGTTCCACTGTAGAACAGGAATAACGTCCTTTGTGTTGGCTCCCCATCCATCCTCTTCCCAATATGAACCATGGAAGAGCAGCACTTAAGAGCTGAGCCACACTGCATGCATGGAGGATAATTCCATATAAAAGCTTTTTCTCACAGGGAAAGCCGTAAGACTATGAGATATTTGCAGTGACAGCAAGTGTTACGTAGTAATAGAAAGATCTTGGTTGGTTCCTTCAGTTTCTCATTTTTTCAGTCTTAAATTCAGTTCTCCACATTTCTGCAGCAATTTGAAAATTTTCTCTTAAAAAATCCACATGAGAATTCTTCAGCACTTTTGTGCAAATTTCTCCTAGCGAACACATTTTTGTACACAATTTTGACTAATTTATGCAAGCAACTTCTCCCAGTACAATGCATTTTGGTATATTATTTTCACTTATATATTCATTTTCATGGACATTTTTGCCTAATATATGCATTTCTGTAAGCAGTACTTAGTTGGTTAGTTGGAGAACTGCATCACAGCATTCAGTCAAGCACAAATTTTCAAGGATGGCTATGTTTTGATAAATCTGGCTTTAAATGCACACTGAATTCTTCTCCCATGCTTAGTGTTAGGCAAGGGCTTTGCAGAGTACATGGCCAGCCTGAGGCCTGACAGGTCAGCCGTGTTTTCACTCACCACAGCAGGCACTCCTAGTTGCAGGATGTTGGGATGGTAGCAGCAGCAGCACCACATCTGGCTGCCATTAATGAGCCTGCAGTCAGGTCATGTCCTTTCTGGCAGTAAATTCCTCCTCGGGGCAGCCCCAACAGAAGCCCTGCAGGGTCTCCTAGGCTCTTGCCTTCAAGACGAGCAGAGAAATGCTCATTTTGCCCTTCTCAAGGAAGTGATTAGTTAAATCAGCATGAGGCTTCCAATCCAGGCACAGAGCCGGATGTCTGCACACATGGGGCCAAGAGTCACGTGCTGGGGGAGTGTTTCATATCCACAGTCTAAGCCCCAAGAAGTAATTTGTCCCTTCAAGCATGATAAATGCTGGGGCCACAAAACAAATTTGAGCTGCTTATTCATATGCTTTTGCTGACTAATCCATTAATTGATTAAATCTAAATAAATAAGCATGTCACTTCTTTGTTGCTTCTCTGACACAGTGATGTATGTTGACATAACTCATAGTATAAAAAGCAAATGTTACCATCCTTTGTTAGAACAGGCACCTTTAATATTTTCTTGTACATTCCCTATTATGGTAACATACCAGAAATAAAATAGCCTCAAAAATGAACAAAACTTAACCAAAACTGGCACAAGATTCCCCACCACCAATTAAGGCACAAGATTCCCCACCACCAATTAATTCACAATTAATCAGTAACTAATCTACAGATGAAACCTTGCAGTCCCAATTAATATAGTTCTGGAAGTGATTGCAACTCCCCCTATGGAAAGCAAAAACAGGGTCAATGTTAATCTTTCCACAGCCAGCCACAGAAAGGATGTACATTTTAGCACAACCTCTGACTGTTGCATGCCTCCTTTGCCTCACACACCAAGGGCAGGTGGCCCCCAGACGTTTCTCTATGAAAGGAATGCGGCCCTCAGGCTGAAAAAGCTTCCACATCCTTGAAGTAGAAGGAAATTTCCCTGCCCTGTGGTGCTACATTGAGTCATATTTCATTGTTCCATATTTCATTGTTCCACCTGCACTTCCTCACCCTTGGTCACAACTGTAGGGTAAGCACACATGGTTCTGCCATTGGTGGCGGCAAGTCTCATACTCAGTTTACAGTATTTGATAAACTTGAAATATGTTACTAGTGCACTTGAAAATTTGTTTGAAGTGGGGGATATAAGCACTGAAAATAAATATAAGTGGCCTCTGCTAGGTCCCAGTTGAGGTGATGTTTTCATCCCAGAATGGCTTTCTCAGACACTCACTCACAAGCAAAACTGGCTCTGCTGCATTCCAAATAGGACACTGTCCAAACAGCCAAGTTTCAGAAATTGGCAGAGGACCAGCACTGGGGCACCTAACTTGGGAGAGAAGTGAGGGCCAATTCACATGGCCCACAATCATTCCTAGGCCTGTGGCAGGTTCAAAACACATTACACTAGGCCACACAGCAAGATGAGAATCTAAATTACTTTATTTCATGGCCATATCATTCTCGCTGTTGGTGTATGATAAGGAAAATGGAGTGTGGGAAAAGCAGTCTGTCATCTGCTGAAAGGTGATCAAGCCATAGTCAAATAAAAGCTGCACACTGAAGGCTGATTTTCTGTCAGAAACTGATCCAAAGCCTTTAGTATAGGTACAAACGCAGCCATTTCACAGATATCTACCTCTTATCTTTGCTCTTCTGTTTAGCCATATGGCAAGGCAGGGTAGTTGGAAAGGATAACAAAACACATTTTAACTACTGTAGCTTGTTATTTTCTCTGGAATATCAGGAAGATGCCATTTGTGAAAGAGGTTGAGCTTCATGCTCAGAGGCAGCTGTGTAGTCTACGTTCATCTGGTGGCAAAACAAGGCTTGATAAAGAAAGTGGTGACGCTGTGAATGTCCTGGGGTTCCTCCAGGCATCCTTTTAATTGTGCATTCACGATTATTTGTGCTCATGATGCTTTTCGGGTGGCCACACATGGCCCCACTTTCAATACTGTTTGCACCTGCGAATGTTTTGGAGAGGTGATACCGGTTCGCCCCTGGTCAGTGGCTATCCTGTAATTTCCTGCCGAAACCCTGTAACTTTTTATACCACAAGTGTTCTGGTTTATTTTTGTCCCCCTTTTGTTGCACTATAGTCACTCTGGGCAGCAATAATGTGGTAGCATTGAGGGGAAATCACAGAACATACTAAAGCAGAATAAACCCACCAATAAGGCAATATTTTTGTGTGAAGAAGAACACACCATGCTGGAGGGGCCCCTTGACACTTGTACAGTTTACTCCCTACACCTCACTCTGCCCCAGAAAACCCCTGCCTGATGCATTTTTCTCCTGCAAGTATTTGTCCTCTGATGCTGAAGGAGCAGGTGCAATTGCCCCCTCAGCCAGTCATCTCATCCCATCCCATACACACAACCAAAATGATAGAATCCATCATAGGAAAGAGAAATATTTACATGGCTCTGTCTAGTTATATGTAAATATTATGTTCTACCCACTAAGAACACAGAGCTAAGTTACATTTATGAAATGAGAGATTAAACCTCCTAACAATTATCAGGCTACATCGATTTCACCCAAGGAGGCTGCGTGCAGCCCTGCCACTTGAAAGACGTTTTGCCTCACAGAGGCACCTGGAGCCGAAGTCTTCCACCCTCCCAACATAAACACACTTTAAAAGGCCAAGAGACTGCAATAACCGGGTGCCCCCTCGGGCGCTAGGTCCCAGGCAAAAATGCAAGCAATGCCCTAGGCCTCTTTGAAACTGCCGTGCAGACTAGCACAGGAGGGGAAGACCCTCCTTTCTGGGGGAAGTTTGTTTACTGGAGAGTAAGCAAGTTGTCAGGGGAGATTCCAAGAGCTCAAGTGGGAATAAACAGCTGAGGGGATTATGTTACACAAAATGATAAATGGCTTGAAGGGATCCTGCCCAAACATCATGCAGGCACAAGTCTGGGGATCTGTCACAGCTAGGTGTCTTCTCAAGAGACTGGGAAAGCCTCCAGCCCTGGATGCCTCCTGTTTTCTCCCCACAAAGCGTGGGGCGCTGTCATGTTCAAAAGGCTGACATAGATGTTCATGTCACACAAACTCAGCATCCATCCAAAAACCTTGGGAACTAGGGATTCTTTTTAAACCTGGGCCTCGTTTCTGGTGAAAACCTGGGCACTTCTTGGTGGGGCTTTCCGCTGCCACCCACTGGCCAGAGGTGGGAGAACTAGATCCTTCTCTCCTGTCCTCCCACTAGCCAGGCAGGACATTTACGAGTGCCCTGCAGCTCTCCCCACTACCTCACAGCCTGTCAGTCATTCCAGGACCCATTTCATGGATAATTCAAACAACACCCGTAATAGAAACAGCCACTCGGCTCCATCTGGACCATTATCTCTTTTATATTTGCTCTTTAATATTTACTGGGTTCACACAAAGTGCATGTGCTGCTTTGGTTTCAAGGACACCAAATTTAGTAATTGCTGCATCCCTTCTACTAAAGCAAGTGAGGGCAGGGAGAGGGGGAAAAGCTTGAAATCCTTGCACGGCTATTTTGAGGAGTGCTAAAGAGCTACAAAAAGACTTGGGTTGCTTGTTAGGGCAGAGGCCCAGGGTGAAAGTCGTCAGACAATTTCTGCTAGGCCTGCTAACGTTCCTCTCAACCAAGTGCATCTTAGAGGAAGGCAGTAGTAGCTGTTGCCTCTTGAAGAACAGCATCCCAGGGCTACATCTCTCATAAAAACTGCAGCCCCCCACCAGATTTATTTATTTATTTTCAAATAAAGGGGAGCTTACTTCACAGGTGGCCAAACGCTCGTCTGAAGGCTGGCTGCACCCAGCAACGTAGCTAGCTACTGGCACCTAGAGATGGGCAAAACTGTCAATTTTGGTCTCTCGTTTTTCCAGTCTCAAGTTCACCTCTTGGCATTTACATATCAGCTTGCAGTTTTTAAAAAAAGGTTCTCACAAAAAAAGGATCAACATGTTAATGTGAGCTTCTCATATGCACAGTTTTGTGTGTAATTTTGCATAACAGACATATTTTTGCAACCAGTTTTCTCTAACAAATAAAAATGCAGCATTTTAGAGAAAACTGGTTGCAAAACTATGTCTGTTACACAAAATTACACACAAAACTGTGCATATGAGAAGCTCACATTTTCACTGACATATGCATTTTTAGACATGCCTCTCCCTAATGTGCATATTTTAATACACATTATACGAATGGAGAACTTCATTGCAAAATTTGGCAAAGCGAAAATTCCAATGGGCAGTTGGTTCATAAGTTCAAGTATTATTTAAGGAAGTACAAATTAGGTAGCTTGTCATTAAGATTTCTCTCCCATCTCTACTGGTAACTCGATCATATTTTAATCAATGTGTGTGCGGTAAAAAGCTTGCCTTTAGTTTTTTGTTGTGATAGTTTGTTCTCTGAATGATACGCCTCTCTTTGGCTTTGAATGTGGAAAGGTCAAATCTGAGTCATATACCTTTCTGGTCCCCAGATCACTATCTGAAGTATAGAGTGGCCCTTCCAGAGAAGATGACTGCCCCTGGTTTATGCCTAGGATGTGTAATAAGAGATATTTAAATTGAGGCAGAAACCTAAGATGAGTCAGGAATATGACATATAAAGAGGTGCTGCCAGATTAACAATGATATATCTTCCTACTCACTACCAAGTCCAATTCAATTTGTTGGTGCCAACCTTTAAAGCCCTAAATGGTTTGGGACCCAAATACCTGAAGGCAAGCCTCTCCTTGGTGGTGCCCCATTTGTGGAATGTCCTCCCATTACATACCCAAGTGGCACAGACATTGATATCATTTCTGCACCATATTAAAACTTACCTGTTCACTCAGGAATTTTAAATGTTTGTAAGGGAATGGTTGTTTTAGCCTATACTGCCCTTTCATTGTTGCCCCATGTGTATGTATTTTTATGGGCTTATCTATTGTTCATGTATAAATTCAGTTGTTTAATGTCATACCCTGCTGCCCTGGTATCAGTTCTGATGAAGGGTAGGCTATATACACATATTTTTAAATAAATAAATACTCATGGAACAGCTATTTTTCACTTCATTTTAAAGGGCATGTGCTAATCATTTTTCTTGTTGTTCTGGCTGCATCAAAACGCTGCTCAAAGTCACAGATCACCTCTTGCTGCTTAAATCAAATCCAGGAGTCTGTCTGTGTCCCAAGAAGCTGTTAAGCAACCCAACCCATTATTGCTGTTACATGAGACTATCAGATAGAAGAATGAACACACTGTGGGTTTTCCTAGTATTTATTCCCCTTCTCTGACTTCTATCTTATTGGGCACAGATTTTGGTTTATGTGTAACACGGTCAGATTGTCGCTCTCTCTTGCATTCTGAAATTGGCAACATCCAAGTTGCCAGCAAAGTGAGGAGACACACTCTAGATTACATTTTAATTTGTGTAACATTTCCTGCCGACTGTGAGCTGCCATGGCTCAGGAGCCACCTGCTTTCTCTTCTCACCATGAAACAAGCAGCAATTTGTCCTACCAGAGTCTCAGCAATGAGGGCAGATCCTTGGCTCATGATGGCCTTGCAACCTTACCTGTTAGTGTGAGATTGGTGTAAGTGTTGGAAAACTGCTCCTTGAGGAGAACCAGGTGCATCTGAGCTGCCTTTTCCCTCTGTAGCTCCAACATGATGTCTGGGTGCTGGGCAATCTTGCAGCCTTTCTGTTTATCCAAGGCAATATCACTGCGAATGATGTCTGTGGTATAAAAGAACAAAAGGCTCAACAAAAAACTCACAACTTTCAGTCCTTAGCAAAAGTCTCTACTCTTTAAGTTGAAACCAGACAAACTTGCCTGATGGGCAATGCATTCCCACCTGACCCTTGCAGGTCTGTGCTTCCTTCCAATCAATCTTCCTCAGCATCTCATGTCTCTATCAGCTTCAGACCCCTGACGGCCAGCATTTTCATTCACCATTCATGCCTTCTTTCTAATGAGAAGTTTTGCTTGGGCCAAGCCTGCACAAGTTCTGAGTCACCAAGCCAAACACAGCAGCACATGGCCATTGACAACCTCATGTTTTTGCACCATGGCAGAACCTCACAACATCAGTCATACCAACAGGGGCTTAGTCATGTACACATCTCCCAGTGGGATTCATGCTATAGCCAGCCAACAGAGTCTTGCTGCTGCTGCTGCTGCTGCTAAACAAAAACCAGAGTAATGTAAGAGTTATGTAAGAGTATAAATGGCTAGAAATCTTACATTTTAAAACACAGAAACTGGTGGGAGAGTATTTCAATCGCCCTGAGATATTTTGATGAAGGGAAGCGTGTGTGTATGTGTGTGTGAGAGAGAGAGAGAGAGAGAGAGAGAGAGAGAGAGAGAGAGAGAGAGAGATTTGCCAAGGCACTTCAGATACAACTGAAGAATAAGGCTGCCTGCAGCATAAAACTACTGAACTAGAGTTTATTAGCGAATTTGGGCTGAGATGGTGCATTTAGGTGTTCCATTGACATAATAATGAAAAGCATGTTAACATGAGATGTACTGTTATAAATGGGTCGCTTTGTTGTTAGCGTGTATACATTTGACTCTGCCTAGAAATGTAAAAGACCTATTGATACCTTTTGCATTTTGGTTCTAGTATTAAAATATTTCCCCCTCTGTTCAGGTCTGTGTGTGTCTCTGTGTGTGTATCTACCAAGTGAGGAAGTGGGCCCTAGTTACCTGAAAGCTTAGGCCATGATAATTTCTTAGGCTGCAGAGTGCCACAGGATTCTGTTGGTTCTGCTGCAGTAGGCTAATATGGCTACCTGCCTTGACTTATAAATGGGAAATAGAACAGGATGACCCCTGCAGGACATCACAGGAAAGGTATCAGTGAATAGATGAGCAGCTTCCCATCAGCATTCCAGAGACCTTGCAGGACTAAGTGGAATCACTCAAGAGTGGTCTCACAACTTCCTATTAGGTTATATAGTCATCATGTCACAAACACTTCATGATCAATACTTGTAAAAGACCACAAATGGAATAAAAGAGTGCCTGTCAAGCTGCAAGAATTTATGACCAAATGCCAATCAGTGCTGTCTCAGTCCCATGCTCAGAACAAAAGTCACAGACTGGAGGCTATCTGAAGGCAAGGTTTCTATGCGCAGCTAAGGTTTTGCCAACAGCCATATTTTTACATTCTTCCCGGAATAATTAACAGCCGCTGATGAACCTCTCAATGCTACCAGCTAGCCTGCTCAGGAAGAGAATTTAATGGCAGGCAGCCGGCTACCCACCACCAGTGAGTGAGAGGACCTCCTCCCTGCAATGATAGATGGCAATTTAAAAACATTCCCTTATTTGGTGCACCATGGTCAGCCCTTTCTTAAAAAATGATAATTTCTGGGCATGCCTTCATAAGGTGACATCAGGCTGCTGAAATAGAGGTGGCCCTGAAACAGCTGTACAAACTTGTTGATTGACTCTGCAGATTAAAATTATGTTTTATGCCAGCCCTCATTCTGCGTGCGTGAACCCAAAACCAGCACAATTCACATTATGCATGAAGGGCATCACTTTTACACACACACTCCTTATTCATCTGCTCATGAAGTTAAGAGAAGAGAGGGAACAAAAATCATGTGGTCTAGTTGCTAGGCAACTAGCTGAGATATTTTTCTGCCTTCCTCCTTGCCTCACCCAGTATCATTTAATCCTTTAAGTTTCATGTAAATAAACAGATATGACCAGGGAATATAGAACAGCACACATATTCTAGTGTACAGCGGAACCTCATGTTACGTACCATCCTCCTTACAAATGCTTCGGGTTACGAGCTCCACAAACCCGGAAGTTGATGTTCCTGGTTGCAAACTTTGCCCAGGGATGTGAGCGGAAGTCACACACCAGCGGCGCAGTGGCAGTGGAAGAAGCCGTTAGCGAAAGCACACCTCATGTTAAGAACGGTTTCAGGTTACAAATGGACCTCCAGAACGAATTAAGTTCGTAACCGGAGGTACCACTGTATCTATAAATCATGCAAGATAAATGTGTAGCTGAGTCAGACTGAAGTGTCCACTTCAAGTATCTGATTATGGGTGTCATGAAAGGCCACCAAATTGAGATAGATGAGAGAGAGAGATTAGATAGATAGATAGATAGATAGATAGATAGATAGATAGATAACACATTACTGCCAGCTATGGGAAGAGACACCTGTGACAATTTCTGCCTCGGGTGCCAAAATAACTTGACCAGCTTTTGGTACTCTGCTCATCGACTTATAGAGGGCACCATTTGTTGCTCCATTTCAAGTGGCTGCTCCTGTTCCTTGTTTACCTTCAGCATACCCAGTAGAAAACCTGTAAGATAGGCTGATTATCATTCCCATTTCACAAAATTAAGACTCGGGAGCACTGTCTGACCCAGTCTTTCTCAACCTTGGGTCCCCAGATGTTGTTGAACTACTACTTCCACCATCCCTCACCACTTGCCCTGCTAGCTAAGAATGATGGGAGTTGTAGTCCAACAATATCTGGGGACCCAAGGTTGAGAAAGGCGTGCCTAACTAAGTTGAGTCCAGTCTATATTTTCTTTTAAAATAAAAGTTATATTCAATTCTAATGGTGGACCCATTTCAGGGAAGACAATTGGAATGCTGCAGTAACTAAGCATACATATAACCAGGGAGCCAGGAAATCCTTGGTTCAAATCTCAGCTCAGCTCATTTGGTAGCCAAGTTCAGAAGTTCAGAATAAGAGTTTGGACTTGATATCCTGCCTTTCACTCCCCTTAAGGAATCTCAAAGTGGCCAACAATCTCCTTTGGAGAATGTTAGCCGCTTTGAGACTCCTTCGGGTAGTGATAAAGCGGGATATCAAATCCAAACTCTTCTTCTTTCCCTTCCTCCTCCACAACAAACACTCTGTGAGGTGAGTGAGGCTGAGAGACTTCGGAGAAGTGTGAGTAGCCCAAGGTCACCCAGCATGAGGGGGGGGGAGCGAGCCCGGTTCACCAGATTACGAGTCCACCACTCTTAACCACTACACCATGCTGGCTCAGACACAACAGGAAGCCACAGTTTCCTATTATGTGAACGAGCTGCAACAAGTCTCAGGCTGGTGCCGCTTACCTTTTCATGCATCAGAGAAGGAGACAGGAAGCATCCACTTCTGGCTTTAAACTGACCCCAATCTTCCATGATATTTGAATACAAGGATCTGTGGTTTGTTTAAGCCAGGGATAGGAACCAGTGGCCCATGGGCTGGAACCAGCCTACAGAGACCTCTGTAGGTGCCACTACCCAATATGTTGGTGGTGGCATCAAGCAAATCAAGCAGTGCTGATGCTGTCACCACATCCCTTCAGGAGCAATTTCACTTACTTACTTAAAATTCAATTATTCAACCATATAAATACAATGTTCACAAATTCCAAATAATATAAATTTCTTAATTATTTAAATTAATAGTTAAGCATTAGTCTGAATACAACAATCTGCTTATGTTACTGAAATTTTCCATATCCATAAATAAACACCAATATGCTATAAAACTGTATTGTTCCTATAATAGTTTTTTTTATTATCAAAATAATCCATCCTGCCAACTCCTCCTAGGTTTTTTCCCTTTCTTTAATCCAATAAGTTAACTTTCCTGATTTCCCAACATTTGATTCCCAACATTTGATATCATTATTGTTGGGGCTTCTCCACCCCCCTTACCCCACCCCCCCATTCTGAGCAATTATAATTATGACTGCAAAAAGAGGGAAAAGGTTATTATTTTTATTTATTGGATTTATAGCTCACAATTCCTCCCAAGGAGGGTAAAAGCCAGCTGAGATGGTAGAAGGAAGGAACTAGGAAGAAGAAATATAGGGGGGAACAGAATATGAAGCTGGATAAGGAAAAGGACATAAAAACCCCACCCACTTTGTCTGCTCTCATCCCATCATTTTAACGAGTTAAAACTACCTAACTGAGGAAACCAGACTCTTAGCTGGTTTGCCCTTTAGCCCAAATGTGTGCATGTTTACTTGGGAATAAGTCTCACTGTTGTCAATGGGACTTACTCCCACCTAAGTGTGCAAATAGGTAAAGGTACCCCTGCCCGTACGGGCCAGTCGTGTCCGACTCTAGGGTTGTGCGCCCATCTCACTTAAGAGGCCGGGGGCCAGCGCTGTCCGGAGACACTTCCGGGTCATGTGGCCAGCGTGACGAAGCTGCTCTGGCGAGCCAGCACCAGCGCAGCACACGGAAACGCCATTTACCTTCCCGCTATAAAGCAGTACCTATTTATCTACTTGCACTTAGGGGTGCTTTCAAACTGCTAGGTTGGCAGGAGCTGGGACCGAAGGACGGGAGCTCACCCCGCTGCGGGGATTCGAACCACCGACCATGCGATCGGCAAGCCCTAGGTGCTGAGGTTTTACCCACAGTGCCACCTGCGTCCCACCCGTTCTTCCAGGAAACCAGACTCTTAGCTGGTTTGCCATTTAGCCCAAATGTGTGCATGTTTACTTGGGAATAAGTCTCACTGTTGTCAATGGGACTTACTCCCACCTAAGTGTGCAAATACTGACAAAGAATTAGCCCAAGATCTCATATGAAAGATGGGGGTTGGGTTGGTGGGTTGAGCTCTGCCTAGAGCTCTTGGACTTGGTTGCAATACAGCTATGGATCACCAGGTCCTTGCTGTGAATGTTGAATCATGACTATGTGCAACCATCCTGTGTGCAGTCCTTGATACAGCAGACGGATGCAGATGGATGCAGTATGAAGGGAGCACACCCGTGTGGCAGGTGGGTGAGCTGCGGCTGACTGCAGGACACAAAATCCAGAGTTTGGGGGACTGGAAAAGCAAAGTAAAGGACTCCTCACACCATAGTGCAGAGGCACAAGGAGGCCTTCTGTAGGCAGCATGCTCCAGTCACTCTATGTTATCTCGGCATATCAGCCCAGGGTAAGTTAGAAAGCTCCCACCTTCACAATAAGGCACAGACCAGGGGAGTTTGGAAGTTCTGTCCCATTCCAGCCATGGCAGAAGAGTGCACTCTGCACTCTGGGTTCAAAGCATCCCAAATAATTTCCCAGAGGGAGATCCCCTTTGCAGTGGGAGGAGAAATTCCAGCAGAGATTGGTACATCTCACACCCCATCCATCAGCCTTCTCTAAACTGGTATCAAGGGACAGGCGAACATCCAGCCAGTATGAGACAGAGAGAGCGTGTGAGTCCACAGAAAAGGCTTTCCTCTGTGGGTGGAGCCCTGCATTCCTTTGGGATGCCTAAAGACCTGAGCGAATATTTCCCAAGAGTTAGAATGCCCGCCACACAGCAATTGCCCAAAAATTACATTGAGGGGGGCTTTGTTTAAACTTTTCAGACTAATCCCAAATGAATTGTAAAAGAAACGTTAATTGTACCTTCTGTTTGACAAAAAACAAACAAACCCCAACACGTATGGAAATAAGTGAGGCAGGGCGACACTGGAGAGTGAGACATCCTGTAGGGATCAAACCCACTGTCTCTTGGTCATCAGACAAGAGAGCCAGTAAATGGAAAGCTGTAAAGCTTTGAAAATAGCTAGTTAAAAAGGTCATGGTCATTAAAATGGCTTCTGTGATTTCTCTCAGCTCTCTGGCCAAGTTTTTAGAAGTATTCGGTGACTAGGGTGTCTGGGCCTTGGCATAAAATCAGATAAGGTGAGTATTTTACCCCAAGGGGATTTCTGCTAACTACCATAATGAAAAGCTGTTAATTGGGTGGAGCCATGGGGGCAGGGAGGATGTATTTGTTCTGGTAAATGTGTCTGTTCCTGAGCAGACTCAAAGGCTCAGAAAGTTGAATTAATCATGCAATGACAAGAAGGTTTTTTGGACCAGACTAAGTCAAATTTATCTTGGTCCTAAAACTATAATCTCTGTACTATACTCACCATTAAATTGCCTTTAAAGCACATACAATGTTGGGCTTCTTCATTCTTTAATGATTTCTTAGTTCAGCCATTTCTTCTGAAGTTTAACTTAAGCTAAACTAAAAATAACCAACATATAAGAAACCAAAGTAGACACAGTTTGCTTATTGCAAAACCAATAATTGTCACAAGCAGTTGATGTGAAAAGCAGCACTTGACCTTCCTTTTACACTACAATTTATTGTGTCTTTCCTCCGTTCTTTGTTGCCTAGTTAGTTGCACTATTCAATTTCTGAAGGTAGCACAAGTTCACTAATGTAAGAACTGTCCAGCGAAAGCTAGACAAACTAGGTACCTATCTGTGCCAGATTTATGTATAGGCTAGGCAGACTGAGTGAGATAGAGTGAGATGAGCGCACAACCCTAGAGTCTGGCAAGACTGGCCCGTACGGGCAGGGGTACCTTTACCTTTAAGTAGGCTGAAGCCTGGGGTCTCTAAATCTAGGGGGCCTCACCAGCCCTCCTGCTCCCCAGTGCAGTCTCCCCTCTCCCAAAATTGTAAACCCAAGACTTCATACAAGGGCAGGGCAACACATGCCCAGCAACTATTAGACTCAGGGCTAGCCAGTGGGGCCCAATTTGAAGCAGTAGGGCACAACTTGAATCTTTTTTTTGTAGGGCCCCAGTTCACAGCCGAAGTCTGCAAAATCTTATAGATATAAATAAAATCCATCTAGATTGCCCTGGTGCAGGGGCCCCCTTAGGATCGGCCCGCGGGGCCCAATTTGGCTCAATTGCTCTAATTGTCAGCACTGATGAGACTGTGCAGGGGTTGGACTGACAAGCCCAGCACCTTCTAGGTCTCTGGTGTCACCAGAGTACAGACTCAAGGACTTATAATGGAAATAAAGGGGGGCACTTATTGGAAATCAGTTTTGTCACCTCTCCCCCCCCCCAAACCCCGAAACCCCGAGAAAATGACCCCAGCCACCTTTTCTTCGCATAAGCACTACACTACAGCATGGCCATAAACTTGTACGCTCAACTGCTGAAATATACACCCAATATGTAGCAATGGAGATTTAAGTTACTGCTTTATGAATGAACACTGTGTTTTATGAATGGACTCTGTATTTTGTGAATTACCTAAGAGCCACCAATAGGGAGCTCTAGAATCTGACAGCTAACCAACTGGGTACTACCAAACAGTGACCCTACTGCTGAAAGCAGGTAACCAACAGGGAATGCTTCAGCTCAGCCTTTGCACTATTGACTGAACACCCCCTGCTGTGCAGATAATGGAGAAAGCTCGTAAATTGTATCCCTTCTGGCATCCTGGCCAACTCTATTACACTGGCACCAGAAGCACAGAATAGCAGCAAATAAAATCCGCTCATACGTCAGCAACTGATAAGACTTGTCAACCACTTCTTCCAAAGGCTTCCTAAATTATAAAGCTCCAAAATACAGGCCAAAAGGGAGCAGGTCTGGGAAGAGCGAGGCATACAATGGGCACCACCAGTGAAAAGACCCTGCTCCGTGTAACTCCTGTCCTGTCATTTGATAGAGTGTCCACTTGCCCTCCTTCTTGACATGGAATGCTCTCTATTGGAGTCTCCAGGTCCAGTACAAAGACCATAAGAAGGGAGAGAAGGGACCTTGAAGTTCCCAGCAGCTGTTAATCAAGCAAGCAAGCACACAGGTCACCTTTGTCACAGTCAGGACACCTATGTCCTGGCCAGGCCTGCACCCAATCTTGTTTTTGTACATTCTTGTTTGTCCTCAGTAACCAAAATTATATTATCAACATATACAAGCAGAAAAGTTGTTTTCCTTCATTTGCAAGGAATCGTACAAAACCAAGTGGCACTAATAAAGAAAAGTTATTAGGCAGCAGAAGTTATTAGGCAACAGAAAGCAAACTAAAAATGCTTTTGCAGTTCATCAAAACTATCTAGCGATATCAAGTTATAGGAAAACGGGTGCTATTAACAGTAATCCTTCTAGTTGGTTAACAGGTTCAGCAACTTCCATGCACGTGACGTGTGATGCTAATTATTTGCCCCCAAGAGTTAAATGATAACTAATCAGAGGCAGCTACAGGAGAGCTATGAGATTCAGGTGAGGGTCAGATGCCTTGTCAATCCCAGCCGGTATATTAAAGGCCGACACAGCCTGCCCAGGCCAATAAATCAGAATAATCACAACCATCAGTCTGACATTTAACTCCAATGAAGGCCTGGGCAAACAGCCACGTCTTTAGCTGGCGCCAAAAGATCAGCATCAGTGGCAGTCATATCTCTGCAGGAAGGATGTTCCAAACCAGGGCACCACCACTGAGAAGTCTCTCCCCCATGTTGCCACCAAACAAGCCTCAGGAACTAGCAGAATGGGCATGAGATGGTTGTTTGGGGGGAAAGACAAGATTATAAATGGCCACAAAAGCTGGACATTCCTTTTCCTGTGTCTGGATCTCCAGCAGTCTGCACATGCATTCTGGATCTCCAAAACTCTGCACATGCATTCTGTGGCTTGGGCAGTCTCCTCTTATATACCTGCTGGGATTGACAAGGCATCTGACCCTCAGCTGAATCTCATAGCTCACCTGTAGCTGCCTCTGATTAGTTATCATTTAACTCTTGGGGGGAAATAATTAGCATCACACATCATGTGCAATCCCTTGGCACAGCATCATATAACCTCCACACAAGCAGATTGGAATGAATGCTCAATAAACAGTTCATCTAGAAGAGCCCTAAGAGCCTTCTGGCACCTTAAACGTGACATTTGTTCATCTACATTGAGCCACGAGGCTTTTTGTTAGTTTTACACCTGTTGCCTGAAAATTGGGAAACAAAAGTTAGTTCCATAATGGCAGGCAGTGCTCCAAGAAAGCAAGCCAACAAAACTATTCCTACTCAAGAAAAATGTGGTACTTGACATGGTTTAACAATGATTGATCTGAAGGTGCAGCGGGATTTGCAATAGTGGCCAGGACAATGCAAAGCATTGTACAGAAGGGAAGGTGTGCATTTCCCCTTCATACATTTCCACTGTTATCTGAAGGGAAGCAGAAGGCATTTCCAGAGCAGCCAGCAACAGACCCATGTTTGCAGAACACAGCCTGCACATTAGGTCAGATGTTGTTGCAAATACGGATCTCCTCGTCACATGCATCCATGCCATGGCCAGCCAATTTGTCTTGAGGGTGTTGCAAGGATCTTTGCCTCCCCTCGCCCACAAAAAAGAATGGTTCTCTGTAACACTCTGTGGGAAGAAGGTCCTGTCTGCAATTCCAAGAGCCTGTGCAGGGGAGCCAGTAAGAACACTGGGCCTGTGGGCAGGAAATCCCCCTCACCACACCTTTCTGATTTACACTGATCTCTGATACACACCACATGTGTCCCCTCCCTCCTTCCCCCATTTGCAATGGTTCTGTTCCACATTTAAGTGATGAAAAGTTAAGACCTGTGGTTACAACTTCTATGAGAAACTTCATTTTGAAGGGCTGCTACATTTCAACTTTATTGCCAGGAGGGAAAAATGGAAGAAACAAAAGGCCGCAGTCACTCAACAGCAAAGGAACCTGGGCGAAGACATTTAATAAGTGTAAGTTCCCTACCACAACTTGTTGAAATATTGACCTTTGGGCTGAGCGAACACTTATTTCTGCAAATGTTTAGTGTGAACCAACCACAGCTCTTGGTCAGAGAAGTTTTATGCTACCGATGAGAAGTTTCTCCTTTAGCTTTTAAACTGCAGTGGCCTCAACAAAGCAAGTTTGGGTGGGAAGGAGAGAGGGAGCAGGCAGAAGTACGTATATGTGAAGCAGGATGCGGGGGGGTGGGGGCACTTTATCTGTGCCTGCAAAGAGAATCTCAGGTTTGTATCACCCCTTCTGACTGAGGTATCTGCATCAAAAAGAAGCCATAGGAGGAAAGAAAGGAACTGGGGTTGGAAGCCTCTTGTCCAGGCAGACAAGATCTCTATGAGACATCCTCTCTGTTGCCGACCTACCCGCTGAGGTCTGTCTGGGATTAATTGGCTTCCTCAGTAATGACTTATGGAAAATCTTCAGCTAACAGCCTCCTGGGTCATGCAGCCAAAGAAAGGCTGAAAGGGGTGTGTGTGCACGCACGTGGATCTTGTTACTTTCCTTTGGAATTTAAAGTCTGATTCCTCATTTGTTTTTCTCCAGACCAGAGGTTATCATCTTAATACCGAAGGTGCAGTTCACAAACCAACTCTTGCATAGTCTCTGTTAAAAGGACACTCATCCTAAAAGTCTATGAACTTAAAATGATATACATTTACATCTCTAAATTTAGATTCTAGTGATGCATTTTTTGGTTTATACTGAGAATCGGCAAGTGTGGATTATGTTGTTCCTTTAAGGCAGTGGTTCTCAAAGGGTGTGACAGGCCACACTGGAGTTGCAGGGGAGGATGGCAAATGTGGCAGGAAGATTCAGGGACAATCAGTATTATATTTGGGGAATGATTCATGTTCTTATGTAGCTGCATTGTTTTATACTTTCTGGATGTCTCATGATCACATTATAAAGTAGAATCATAGAGTTGAAAGAGACCACAAGGGTCACCTTGTCTAACTTCCTGAAATGCAGGAATCTTTTTGCCCAATGTGGGGCTCAAACAGGGGTCCCATCCCTTCTGTAGATGTTTACTTGGAAGTAAATACCACTATTACTGAATGAAGCTTATTCCCATGTAAGGAAGAGGCTATAGCTCACTGGGAAAGGAAAAGAGTTAAATTCCCCAGCATCTCCAAATAGGGCTGGGACAGATTCCTGCCTGAAATGATGCAGAGCCACTGCTAATCGTTGTGGGTCTGGGGTCCCCTATACGGTGCTTGTGGGCACTGTGGCATCCTCAGACACTCACTTGGGCATGCACTAAGGTTTCCCTGCCTCCCCAAGGTTCCAATTTGTGTAGTTTTTAAATTGAGAGTTGGATTGGCTGTTTTTTTGCCTTTTTCTTGTCAGTGTTTGTGGGGCTTAGCTGCTTTTTTTGTCTTCTTTGTTTTGGAGCATGTAGGTGT
The DNA here is from genome assembly GCF_965153285.1 of Podarcis tiliguerta. Classification (NCBI taxonomy): domain Eukaryota; kingdom Metazoa; phylum Chordata; class Lepidosauria; order Squamata; family Lacertidae; genus Podarcis; species Podarcis tiliguerta. The sequence continues at coordinate 40,923,195 of NC_139538.1, read as the reverse complement.
TATGCCGGGTTTTTGGTCAGGGTTGGGTGTGTTCTAAGCATCTGCAGTTCTTCTGTGAAAGTCATTTTGCAGTGTCTGCAATAGTTGCTTAGATTTTGCAAATGTGCCCCAGAGCTCAAAAAAGGTTGGGGACCAGAAATTATCAGCTAGGTGGACTAATGGTCTGGTGTAAACTAAGGTAGCTTCTTACATTTCCTAAGTTTGCATAGGATTGTGGCTTTAAACTGAGTAGTTATAACCTGAATATGTCAATACGAACCCTAGATACCTCCAATTTTAAATAAACTGTGAGTTCACACCCAGAGATTGTATTTACCCTTCACTAATTAATCCCGAGTTAGCATGTCATCTTGTACAGTGAAAGCCAGTGTATCACAGCAATGAAGAGTGTGAGCCAAAATGTCCACACACCAAATCTCAGTACTTATGCAACAGAAGTCTAGACCAGCCTTCCTCAGCCTGGTGCCTTTCAGATATTCTGAATTGCAGCTAGTATAATCCCTTATCACTGGATCTGCTGGCTAGCGGTGAGGCAAACAGAGCCCAAAACATCTGGGAAGTTGCAGAAGCTTCAACCAGGTCATCTGTCTAGGCAAGAAGAGAGGCTTAAAACCTTTGATGAATAAAAATATTAAAACTAATTACTGTTTTTCAAAAATAAGCTAGAAAGTTAATTCCCAGAGCAATCTATGTAAATAAATATTACAGGCAGATGGACTTTTGAATGTATTTCAAGATAATACTCCTATCCAAATATTACATACTATTAATTTATTGTTAGGGTGATCATTATGACATTCCTAAGTCAAGAAGGGCACATGGATGGTTTACATCAAAGTCTTCAGCTGCCAGGAATTCCCTTTGATGGGGAGTGGTTCTGATTTAATTGCTTAATTAGCAATTAGTCATTGCAGCTTTCAGCCCTGCTGAAAATAATAAATCCCAAGAAAAATGGCCATTCTACATATATTGCTTAGAAGGAAGAAGTTAAGTTGAAATCAGTATTTAGAAAAGGGACATAATGTTCATATAACTATTTAGGTTAAATGATGGTTAAATGATAATAAGCAAATATACTTTGCTAGAAAAGCTGCTTCTAACAAGCCAAAGGTTACCTGGGAAAACTGGGCATTCATGGAAAACCTTTTCAGCCCTATGTGTTTACCAGCATTTATTTCAGCTACAGACCTGAAGTCTTGACTCTAAGCAGATGCTAAAGTATTGAGCAAGAAGTTTACTACTGTTAAGAAAATGCCCTGTGTCTTTCCTCACTCCCAAGGTTCACCCCTGAAACAGGGAGAAAGAAGTACAGACTGATATTTTCCCCAAATTGTCAGGAAGTGGAGCAGAAGCACCCTGAGCTGAGTAAGTAAAGGAGAGAAAATGTGTGCTGTAAAAGGAGGTGTCTAGAGGTGTTGTGTGAATGTTCTCCTTCATTTCTGATCCAGTTATAAATTCAGTTCAGCTAACAAAATGAGCAGGACCTGCTGTAGTTGTGTGTCTGCTGTATATGGTTTCTGTAAGAATTACTGATCTAATGCATAGCCCTTAGTCTTCATATACCACTTCTAAGTTGGTAGTGGTGGCAGAGGATCTCTCTCTCTCTCTCTCTCTCTCACACACACACACACACACACACACACATATATACAGCTTGAATTATTGAGTTCAAGAAGTGGCAAAGGAGTGGGTGGGGAAGGAAGCCATGGGCAGGCTCCTGCTAAGAGAAAGAGCAGAGTCTTGTAACATGGAGCCCGGCCTTTCTAGCATCAGACAGGCCCAAGCCTGCCCCTTACTGTGTTGCTCAGCTTCACCGGAAATACTCAGCTTCACCAGAAATGCTGGCATGCATTCCATTTGCCCAAATTGGTGTGATAGAACTGTTGCAGGTTCTTGAAAACCACCAGGCGTTAAAAACCAAGGATGCATATTCATCATACATTTAAAGTGCATTATCTCCCACAAAGAATCCTGGGAAATTTGTTAAGGATGCTGGGAACTGTTGCTCTGTGTAGGGTAAACTAAAGTTCCCAGGACACTTTCGGTGAAATAATGTCCTTTAAATGTAGGAAATGTGCGCAGTTCAGATTTTCTGCCTTTAAGTACTATAGGTATCACCAAACGTAGGGAGGGGAAACAAGCAGCTTAGCCTTGCACCACCTCATTGGTAGAGTCCAACAGCTGCTTGAAGAAAATGCACTTTTAACATACAAATTGTAACTGAATCATACACTAGAAATTAAAATAAGGCTGCAGTCCCCAAGCATGCTTACAGGAAAACTAAACTCCATCAAAATCAACGGACTCACACCAGAGAAAAGACGTTGATGACAACCTGAATGTGTATGAAATATACCATATTTTTTCTTTAAAATATAGCATGTGGGACAAAGCTCTCCCCATCCCAAAATGCACTTTGCCCCTTCCACACTCTCCCCAATATTTTTGTGCTCTCTACCCCTTTGCGCGGGTGCCTCCAAGGTAAAGTACCCTGCAATCTCCAAGATAAAAATGAAGGATGAGGGAATATTGTAATCTCAGCCAGAGGATAAAGGTGGGAGAGATCAGTGCACAAATCACAGCACCAACTATACCACGGATGGCAGGGAAGGATCAGGCAAGGAAGCATCTCCATCTACCCTTGTTTCCTTAGATTACTGTGTCCTACACTATTCTATGTCTCTCTCAACAAGCTGACTAATCCATTGAAATTGCCTGTGTTCCTGGGGAAAGATGCACTGTTTACTTCTTTGTATGTTATATCTCTTAAACTCAAAGTGTTTTGTCAAATATTCATCCAGCCACAATTCCACAGTAGAAGAAAAGTTAAATATACAATTAATTATGAAATGGTCTAAATATAAATAAATCCTTGTGGAGAGTTTGCCTCACCCCGTCCGAGGGGTAGATTTTGGAGGGTTGTGAATTCTGGTAGATTTTGAGACACCATACACTTTGTATGACCGACCTTTGTTGCATGGTAACCATGAGGTTTTTGTTTAGATTATTGCTTTCCATTTTTTATATTGATATTTGCATATTCTGGATTTCTGCCTAAATCACACACTCACAAAGTGTAATTTGTACTTCCATGTACTTTGCTTTTAGTTTTGCCCACCAGTTGTGCCTGGTGTAACAACTGGCAATAAGCAGAGGACAGGCAAACGGCATAATTGATAGCATAATTGATAGCAACCACTTTAGGCTGCAATCCTAGTCCCACTTATCTGAGAGTAAGCACCATGGAACCAAGTGGAACTTCTGGGTAAATATAGGTAGGAGTCCACTGTTAAAAGTGAATTAAGCCAGTTCATGGGTAAAGATGATTTCATTGGCCATGCTAGCATAAAAACCAAATGTTCCTATTTATAGGCAATGTATCTTCAATTACCAGGTAAACAAGAGGGGGTGGTTTTCTCCTCCCTGCGTTGCAACTGACTGCCTACTGCTGTGGAGAGTGTGGGGATTAGATGGGTGTCTCCTCTGATTCAGCAAAGCTACTCCTGCATTCTTACAGGTGGAATCTTCTCCTCTGCCTTTCCCCCTAGTCTTCAACTTTTTCAGACCCTCAGCTCATCTTTTACCCAAACATGAATTTGGTGACCCTTAAAAAACACACACCCAAAAAACCACATATTTACCAAAAATCAGGATGCAACCTAATGTGGGTCCTGAACCACCAGTTGAATACCAAATTGCTCTTCTCACACATGGACCTATAGGGTGACATTCAACTAACCTTTACACAGAGTAGACCCATTAACATTAACACACCTACATTAGTCATGTGTTAATTGATGTCCATCAACTTCAAGGAGTCTATTATGAGTAAAGCTTAGTGAAATACAACCCGTGGACACAGTTTAGCAACCACTTTTAGCTCTCTTGCAAAATACACACAGAGCAAAAGGGTTAATGATGTCTGCCTGGCATAAGCCCTCCCAATGCACCATCAGAAACGCCAGGCTGTGTCATGCAACCATCCCAGCATATATGCCTTGATGTCCTCAACACTCTCTGCAGCCACACTCCAAACATGCTGGCACAGAAGCAGGTGCACATCTGCAAGGAGGGTATTGTTTGGCTCTGGGGTAGCAACCCATCACCACCTGAACTGTTTCTTGCATAAGATACCAGGGACCAAATTATCTGACCCTCCCTGCCGCCCTGCTTGGGAGCCTTAGGCATCTTTACCATCCTGCCAAGCAGCATAGGAGGGCTTTTAATCACAAGTCAGGTGTAAATGTGTGAGTCGTTTTAAAGTCACCTGCATGGGCTCAGCCACTGCTGGCAGCAAAAAGACCCTAATAAGCAGAGAGCTTACTTTGGCCCCAGTTCACTAGGGGCCATCTCTTTATCGTTATCACTAGCTCGACGTGATAAGCCTCCTTTCCCCCATAAGAAGAGCCTGCCTCTCCTCCCCATCGCCCAGTCACTGATAATGGAAGGGTTTGCCGGGGTCTGCAGAGTGAGCATCCTTCCTCCGTCTCTGGGATCGCATCCCCCCCATGATCGCCGCCTCGCCCCTCTTTCCCCGCCGCTGCCCTCTCCCCGGCTTAGCCCCTACTTGCGCTTCCGCAGCCTCACCGTCCTCGTAGTTCTTGAGGTAGTAGTCGGGTCCGGGTCCGCCTCGGCTCTTGGCCGGGTTCTTCACGTTCTGGAACTGCAAGAAGTCGGTCCTCTTGCCGGCGAAGCGGAGGAAGGCGGGCGCCAGGCCACGGGCCAGGGTCACCAGACGCCGGGAGCTGCGCGGACAAGGAGCTGCGTGAGAGAGGACGGATCCTGCGCAGCCCAGGGCCCGACCGGAGAGGCAAGCCGCGCTCGGAGCGCCGCCATCGCGCCTCCCCCGGTGCACACCGAGGGCGCCGATAGCCCGTCAGGCCGTCAAAGGCCCCGAAGGGAAAGAGGAGGCTGCCCGGAGAAGCACAGGGACCAGAAAGCCACCCTTCGCCCCACGGAAGACTGCCCAGAGGGACGACGGGGCATCTTCTCCAGCCCTCCGGAGGCAGCCGGGAGAGATGCGGCTGAGAAATGATACCTGGAGCTTGCGCTCTCCCGGCGGGCAGCGACGCGACCCTGGGACGCCCTTCTCCCTTTCCCCGCGGAGCGGCTGGAGGGCAAGCCCGCCCCGTCTTGGGCATCGGCGCGGGCTCTGGAGGGATTCCTTCGGACTCTTTCCCATCAGGGCCCCGTTGATCGCGTAGGGGAGCGGTTCTCCTGACTCAAAGAAGCCCTGGAGTGGCCGCCCCCTGGGACATCGACGGTTATCAGCTTCAGATTCGCCCTTTCGGGGCTGAAACCCGCTCCAGAACCGGGCGCGGGCGGTGGGGCTAAGGCAAGCGGCAGCATTTCTCTCTCTCCCCCCCCCCCCTCCAGCCAGCCTTTCCGAGATGCTTTCTCCATTGCAAACATGTGCATCTTAATAGGAACCATGGCCCGGCCTCCTCCTCGCGTCCCAGCCGCGGCTCGGCGAGGCCGTGGAGGGGGGACGCGCGGAGCGCAAAGGGCGCGCTGCGGTAGCGCGCGGCAGGGCGGAGAGGGGCGCCGAGGCGGGCTGGCAGGAGGGGAGCGAGCCCGTGGGGTGGGGAAGGCCGGGGAGCCGCTGCCGCCCCTCCTTACCTGAGGAAGTCCAGCCAGCCGTCGTGGAGGATGGAGGGATCCAGCTGCAGCGAGAGGAAGTTCTCGCTGGTGACGCGGAGGGGGCTCCTGGCGCTCACGTCCAGGAGGATGAGCGTCCGGCCCGGGGCGCCCTGCGGGCCAGTCCCGGCGGGAAGGCGCCTCACCCCGGCCTGCGAGGGGAGCGAGAGGTGAGCCAGCAGCGCTAGTCCAGGGGCCAAGAGGGCCAGGAAGCCGGGAGGGCCAGCGCTGGGGCAGGGCATGCTGGGCCGAGGCCGAGGGGGGCTCCCCGAATTAAGTCCCGCGCCGGGCACAGCCAGTCGCGGGCGGCTAATTGTCCGGAGTGCAAAGCGTGGGGGCGAAGCTGCCTTTTTTCCCCTGCCCCCCAATGTTTTGGTGCTGGTGGGAGAGGGGAGCTCACGCCCCTGACCAGCCTTCCCCGGGGCCGGTGCCAAGACGCCTTGTTCGCCAGCGCCGCCCCTGGAAGAGCCGCCGCCTGCGGACATTTTCGCTCTCGCAAAGGTAAAGGGGAGTCGCTCCGGGGTTAACCCTCTCGGCACGGGTTCCCCGAGGGGCCAAGCCGGCTCCCGGAGGGGGCTTGCGCGCATCCGGAGGGAGGGGGAAGGGGGAGATGGGGAGGGGATTGGCCTCCCCCCCTCCGCGCGCGCACCGGGCTTCCTTCTCTCCAACTGCCGGGTAGGAGGCCTCCCGCCGCCGCCGTTGCTAACAGTCTCGCTACAAAAAGGTGGCTTGGCAAGAGCAGTCCAACCGGAGGCGAATAATGGGAACCCCCTGACCGTCGTTGCCTCGTCTCTCCCCAGCCCCGACGCGGAAACCTCGCGCAAGAGTAGCCCAAGAGATGGGTAGGTAAGCAGGGGTCTGTCTCTGCGTTCACACAATCTTTTCCGCCGGCCTTTGGCTCTGGACAGTCAAAAATCTGGGGGCTGGAGGGGAGCAGGGGTGCCCTGCAGCTCCACCAACACCCCACCCTACCCCACTGCCAGCCTTTGCCTTCGGTGCTGAGACTGGCGTGGACGAAAGGAGGAAGTCCCGGCGCTCCCGGGAGGAGAAAAAGGGGAAAGAATCCGAGCCCCGACGCAGCGCGGGTGAGTCGTTCCCGGGAGGATGGTTCTCATCTATGGGTAACGCGGCATCTCCCCGACGGGAGAAGAGATCTCTCTCCCTTCTGCTACGTTTTCGGTGGAGGGGCCTTACCCCGGCCAAGGGAATCTCCCCCACCCACCCCGCAACGGACCGGGGATCCTGTGACCCTCCACATGTTGTAGGTCTCCAACTACCGCCGCTCCTTACCGCTAGACACGCTGGCCGGGGCTAATGGGCTATGGACTGTGGGAGGGAGAGAGACAGGTTCTCCATCCGTTTGCTTAGGGATGAGCCAGAGGGCAGGCGGGATGTGCTTCCCTTTGAATCGGAGTTTTTTGCATTTGCGGGGAGGGGGCCTAAGAGAGAGGGGGTGTCACAGGGCCATTTATTAATCCAGCTGTAAGCCCTATTTGACTGAAGGGTCTTTCTCTCCCCTCTCCCTGTCAAACTACGCGCGGCGTCTTCACTTGGGCTGTTTTCGCGCCCTGTTTCTGCGGGAAAGCCGCCAGTTCAACGCCGCGGAAGTGACTTGCGAGTAAACGTGCCCGAGGTTGCAGGAATGCGATCTCGTGCTTAGCACTCCGGTGGAAACCGAGTCCAGAAGGGGCGACTTTACTGCCAAAGAAATGCATATTGCTCGAGCATTGGCCAAGAGCTGATCCCGGTCGCCCGGGACCGCGCGCCACAGGATTTGTCCCGGCTTGGAACTGCTTAGTCCCAGAGTGCGGGAATATATATTTTAAGCAGAGTAACCCATTTAAGCAATGCAATCGTTCTTTATGTCTGAGTCTCGTTCCTTTCCTGGAAAGGAAAACCCGGGTAAAACAAAAGGGATGCAGAACACAAACACCCACAGCCCATCCGCCCTCCAGCTCTTCAGTTGTCTTAGTGGGAGTGCAAAAGGCCAGGTCGGTTTGGCAAGGAGACCGGCTCGATTTATTGCCTCCCGGGAGTTGCTGTTTCTCGGTGAAGTCCGTCACATTTCTTCTGTAGTCAGCCTTGCGGACCTCGATAGATTGGAGCCCTGCTATGGAGACCGAGCGATCTCTAAGCCTAGTTTTAAACATTTATAGGGGAGGGTTAGCCTCAGTCCTCCTCTGGGTTTCCTTGGTATGCGAAGAGCTCCCAGATGGTGTGTCCAACTGGCTCTTTGCACTTTCCCGGTGTTCGAAAACAAGTTTCACTAGGAGCACTGTCGTTGTGTGCGCACGCTGGAGATAATAGTTGTTGTTGTTGTTCTTTTACACTGCAGAAGGTTTTTATTTAAGTCGTAAGACTCGCTGGTTGTGAAAGAAATCTCCCGGAGTTTCGGATCTCACCCCAGCCGTGCCGGATTCTGCGCCTTCTAATTTGGAAGTGTGCCCCTTGAGGCTTACACTCCCAAGTAAGTGTGTGTAAGATCGCGTCCCCATAAGGCTTTTGAGCAAATCCGCGCGCGGTTTTTGTATCGCCTTTATCCCACCGCAGAAATATCAACTGATGGACAACTTGTCCTTGATCTCAGGAGAGCGACCTTCTCATGAAATCAGAATGTCTCCAAATGATCCAAGTCCTGCTTGTGCGAACATGCTCTCGGGATGTGCGAGCTGTGGGTGCAACTCTGCCTTCGGAGATGCCCAGTTGTACTTGGGGTTGGAGGAAACGGCTTTGAGCTTTAAAATGTTCAGGATGGTAGAGGTGCTGCGTAAAATTGCTGTTTGGAATCACGAAGATGGAAGAACTTAGTCCTGGCGCTGACAAAAGACTACCGGAGAAATAGATTAGATCTTGGGGCGGTGGAGGGGGGGGGGATTAGGCTGGGCCCTTGGTTTGCAAGAAAATAACGGTGGACATGGACAATTTCCTCTCCTCGTTCACGAGTATTTATGCTCAAGTTGACACTACTGAAGAACTTTCCAAATTCACAACAGTAGCCTGAGGGGGTCATCGAGCCCAGTAGCCTGTCTTTGACAGTGTCCAGAGCCAGATGCGCCAGGAAGCGCTTTCAAAGGAGGGGGCGGTGAGAGGAGGGGGGTATTCCCATCACGGCTGGCCTCTGTAAATGTAAGCAATATCAGAAATGCTACGCATATATTCATATTAAAGGGCATCAGACTCAAAGAAAAATTAAAAAGTGGTTCCTTTCAAGGCACGGCTCACCTGGGAAACTCTCTTTTAAAGAACCATGCGAAGTGTAGTTTGCCAAGGGTGCTGGGAACTGTAGCTCTGTGGGTGGGGTGTGGATAAACTACAGGATCCCCAGGACTCTTGCAGAATGGGTTTTTAATATATGGCCTGTACGCAGCCTGAACCACTGTTTTACGTCCTGTAAGCCTGATGCCCTGTAATATAAATACATACATTTAACATAGGAATTATCAGCAAATGTTCCCTTGAGAGACTCTAATGTTTAAGGCAAGGGGTGCCTAATATCTCAAGTTTCCATAGTCTAAAACTGGGCCTAGCGAGAAGCAACGATCAGATCTGTTTCAAGCTTGATGCCTTCGGATATAAATGGGGCAGTTTCTTTTCAGGTATTCCTGGTTTTGTGCGGTTCAGACACATCCTTCCTTTGTTCTCTTCTTTTTTTTCCCAAAGATGAAGTGTTTAAACCTTTGCTTGTGACCAAATAATTCTGATTGAGCTTCTCTTTACTGCCTTAAAATCAACTGGGAGAGCAGAAATATACTATTCAGGGCTCGAGGCATAATGGTATGAAGGTGAACTTCTTTTCAACGGCCCCTTTGCTCTTCTGCACTAAGAAAGACCCATTGTACATTAGATAACCCGGCCGTCGTGCATCCGACGAAGTGACGCGCAGGAAAGCAAATGCCACTCTCAAGTCTTGTCCTCTTCAAGGAAAGGACAGGGCTCTTTGTTGTTTCCGCTGCAGTAGACTCAACGCACTACCCGCGCTCGGAAGTCTAACGTGATGTTTATTCTTTGGGCTGGGGAGCTACAGTCTCTTGGACCGACATTTCGACGGATCTCCCCAGAATGGTGGCTCCTGGCTGTTGTGGTTTCAAGGGGCGATTGTGGCCGCGTGTTTATTCAGAAGGAAATGCCACTGTTTTCAGCGGGGCTCTCATCTGCCACCTCAGTCAGGTTCCCATTACACTTGTTGGGGAACAAAGGTGCGCTAGGCGCTGCGTTCCACTTACCTCCCAACACAGTGGAGGGGACTGCGATCCTAAGCACATTTTTCACAGGAAGAAAAACAATATGATTTTTTTTAGGACTGGGATGAAATGCTGGATGAAATACTCACAGGCTGTATGAATCTGGCTCTGCATAAGTGCAATTGCTTCCCGAACCCTCAATACCTTGTGTAAAACCTACTGAAATCAACGACGCCTTGCCTTCATTTTTAGATTTTATTATGTTCTTTGGCCATCTCTCCTCCTCCCAAGTAGCATTATATCCCATCTGCTGTTTCGTTGCTTGCGTTCCTTAGCACCGAGGGCGACTGGTCTTTGCAGTGCAAGGCCACGCGTGTCTACTCAGAAGTAAGCACCACTGATGTCAACGGGACTTACTTCCAGGTACCAGATAAGACCACCGCCTCAGTCTGCTTTAGATTTGGCTGCTTTAGCTGCTTTAAATGACCTGATAAACTGCAAATCTTGTCACATTCTTACTTCCTTTTTCAGGCCATTAATGAATACATATTTTTTGTTTTTAAAAAGCTCCTGGTGAATTCACCGTTCATGCCTGACCAGTCTTGGCTTCCTATATTTTATCCAGCCGGGGAATCCAGAAAAATTCGTGCTCCCTTCGTGTCATGATTTTTAGGTGCTTTCCTAGGGTTTTGTTTGTTTGATCTTTTTAAATTCATTTTTTGCTTTTCATGAGGAACGGAGTTAACGGGGTGATTTTGAACAGCTTGAGGATGAACAAAGTCTCTCTTATCCATATTTATGACACTGTTATGGGAGGGGGAATAATTACAGTGCAATGCTAGTCCAGACGTATCTAATCAGAAGTCCCATTGAGCTCAATGGGCAGGCGGGTATAGGACTGAAGTCTTATAATTCCTAAATGAAATGTATTTGCTTGGGTGATCCGTGAGGAATCTCCATGGCCCCCGTTTACTCAGTCTGGACTCTCCAGTTTGTGATTCATGGCCTCAGAATTCGGAATTTGTCATTCATTATTTTGATATTTCTCTAACTGGTAACACATGCTCCAAGGCCAAAACCTCTAAGTAGAGGAATATATAAAAATAATAATAAACTGCAAATTGGGAAGTCGGGATTTAACCCCCTATAATGGGATGTTGCAAACTGAGTCGATGGCATTTCCAAATGAGATGTTGCAGACATAAATATCGAGGGTGGAGTGGGTGTCTGGAAACCTGGGTTTTGTTTTGTTTTTTAAAAACGCATTTTCGCATGGACAGATGTTTAGCAGAGGGACGAAGTGCTGACGTTGGCTGCTTTGCAAATGAGGCTGGAGTCTCCAGGAAAACCCTGGAAAGCAGAATCCTGAATTCCCAGCCTGACCCCTCGCTGGAATCATGAGATCCCGTATAAGGGCATTTCCACCGAGTTTATAGTCAGGCAAAATCCCCAGTGGGTGTGGGACTGGGCAGCACGGGTTGCCAGCGGGCAGGCTGATGTATCTAAGCTGAATCTCCTCAGCCATTGTTCGAGGTGAAAAGAAAGGATAGCCAGGAGCGAAGTTCTTTCTCCCAAATACCCCCCTTTGTCGCATCCGCAGCGGTGCCCTCGCCCCATCCATCCATCCTTAATGGGATCCTCGCCGAAAGCAGGCATTGCCAAGAGAACTAGCCGGCAGGGGGCGCACTGCACGGAGCCTCTGGCTTTCCGAAGGCCTTTTAGTACAAAACAGACGGCAACCAAGAGCTTGATGGTGTTCAACGAGCGCCTCCTGGTGGCCGAAAGCCCGATGCGTTGCCATTTAGGGCATAAACTTGGAATACTTAGCATTCCGGTCCATCCTTCTGAGCGCCCCTTCTGCAGGGCTAGGAAGAGAAGGGAAGATCCGTCAAACAATGCTACTCTAACTAAGACACTCTGGCCTTGGCCAGCCACATTTTTAAAAGGCGGGGGCACAATTTAGATTGGTCGAAAAAGAAAATCCCCAAACAGCAGGTGCCTGGCTTCGCTGGGTAAGCCCAGCTGACTCCTTGCTCGGTTCCAGGAAGCGCCATCTCTTGATATCTCTGTTCACAAGGACGGCGCAAGAAGACACCTCGTTGCCCTACGCCAAACAGCAAAATGGCACACACGTACAGCCAGGCCAGCCAAGTAATTTGGGCATCCGGGACAGAAATACCTTTCCGTTTCCCTGGCAGCAGAGATACAATTATCCTTAAGTCAGTTAAATTTGCTGCCCTTCCATGACACCCAGTTCCAGCTGCCTGAGGCTGGCCCCGTCTAGGTGATGACACGTTTAAGACTCCGCGGTAAAGCGTCGCGTTTGGTGCGATGTGAAAAGGAGGAATAGACACTACCGTGTGTGAACTAGCCCCATCCCGCTGCGTTTACATTCCCAGGAACTGCCAGGGGAAATCCGTCCCCGTTGTATAACCGCAGGGCACCGGCTTCCTGGAAGGTAGCCTGCTGTCCTTTACGCAAGGGAGTAAACGAATGCGCGACAGGGTAACAAACCCCCTTGGCACATTCCTTCAGTAAAACTTCATTTTACTGCATTTATACCCCCCCCCTTTTTTTGTCTAAGGAGCTCAAGGTGGCTTACATGGTTCTTCTCCCCCTCCTCATTTAATCCCCACAACAACCCTGTGAGGTAGGTTAGGAAGAAAGGCAGTGACTGACCCAAGGTGAGCTTCATGACCAAATGGGGGTTTGAACTCAGGTCTTCCAGGTCCTAGCTAGCACTCTAACCACTGTACAACACTGCCTCCCAAACGATCACCGTCCTGCGTTTCAGAATGGTGCAAATACCGGATAGCCTGTTTTCACACCTGTCAAGATCAAAGGGGGAGCCTTTTCCAGCGGGAATGATCTAAAAGCCTGTGGTCCTCTAGAGAGGTTGCTGGACCAAAGCTCCGCAGGTCGTGCTGGCTGGGGCTGATGGGAATTGGAGTCCTCCCTAAACGACTGCTCTTTGCCCTTCTGCCTGCAAAAGCCCAGACTTAGAAATGTCTTTTCTAACCCTCACCTACTGCTCCCTCCGTTAACTTGGGCATGTTGCCTATACCGTCGGGTTTTTAGGGGGGAATCTTGGGAAACTGAACAAGAGTTTGGGTATCACGGGGGGGGGGCGAAATACCGGAGTTTGACCCGAACTCTATAGGTCTCTTGCCCCTTCTCCCGTCTGTCCACCCCCCTTCCGCTGCAGACCCTCGTGGGACTCAAATCGAATCGACTTTAGCAACTTTAGACAGCTCGATTTGTCCGAAATCTCTCCACTTAGCAGCGCTCGGAAGATCAATTACCGGGCCAGGAAAACAGCATGAAATCCCATTTCCAACGGGATTGACTTTGCAGAGAGAATCAGGCGTACCGCTGAGCAGAAACAATTAACGCGCGCCTCGAATCCGACGGCCCGATTTCACGCTTCGAATTGGAGGAGGGCGCGCAAAAACTTGCCGGCGGATATTGCGAGAAAGAGTCATGCAGGACAGAGAACCACGGGCCTGGGGAAGCCGAGCAAGGGGGACACGGTAAGCCATCGGGGGCCCCAAGCCTGAGAGCGACGGGGATGGGAACCCGAAGACACCTCCTGGGACTCAGACGGAACCTCCTGGTCATTTGCCGCTGGTAGAGCGAGCCGGAGGAGCTGGCCTCCTTCAAAAGCGCCTTTCGCAGACTTTGTATGCTCCGTCGAAGAGCATTTTTAGTCAATGGCTCCAGAAAGGGAAGGGAAGAAGTGGCTGATCCGCTGCCGGAATCCAGCCGGCCAGAACATATGCGTAACTTCCCCGAGAAGCAACTTGAATTCCCTGCTTGAATTCGGTAGAATTAAGCCGGGTGCTGTGTGGAGGGAACGGGGTGGAGGCATCACTTCGGCTGAGCCAGGGCATCACACATTCAGCCACACAATCCGCCTTGAAACTGGGGAAGGGGGTTGTAGAGACGTGGAAGGATCAAGGTGTGCAAGAAGACCTGAAGACCGGTCCGCGGCGGTGATGGCGGAGTCCCCCTTGGAACCCCGACGGGCTTCTCCCCGCTCCGATGGCCGAGCAAACTGGGTGAGGGAGACACGCCCCCAAACCAATGCACCTCTCGGGTCTCCTTGGCTCCTCCATTCGCAAAATAGCGCCCGATCCCCGATGGCATCGACTGTTACCTGCTGACAAGCGGCCCAGAGACTCCAAGGGGAAGGCTGGATGGCAAGGCGCTTGAAACCGGCTTCCTCCACCCAGTGCAGTGGCGTCGAGGGAGTCCTACAACCTCCCCGGGAATTCCCACTGCCGGGCTCGTTCCCAAAAGAAAGTGGGATTTCGTTTGTACTGGCTTCATTCATTCAATGTTATTGCAAATCATCGGTTATGTTGCAAAGATTTTGGAAATCCCGCGTGGCTGGGATTTAGCTGCGTAACGGAGGGAGTTTCTGCTGGGGTGGGGAATCCCTTATTTGTTATGCAGATTACCTTTTCCACCTTATCTATTTTGATCTGACCGTTCTAGTCTCTTCCCAGGGTCTCACTGTAGCGCCATCCTAACCATGTCCACGCAGAATTAAGCCCCACTGAATCCCATAGGGCAGCGGGGTTCTTACTGCAATCTAAAACCTCCAGGTAAAGATCTCGGGATTCTCCTTCTCGGACCCTATCGAGAGTCTTGGAAAACATAAATCTGAAAGCTAGAAAGATCGACTGATTCGTTTAATTTCTTTGCCCTTGTTTTGGATTTGCCCCCTGTGTTAGATTTTGCCCTTCTTTCTGGGTTGTAAGGCGCTTTGAAAGGCTTGCGAGGGAAAGGCCGGATAGAAATGGCTTAAATAGGTTAAGGAATGAGCAGTTCTCCGCAGTTCTTTCTCTTGTGGAAAGGATGCGCACCACTAAGCGCCGGAGGCCCACGTATTCTCTTTTTTCCCCTTTCTTGTTTTAACTAAAGGAAAAGCAGCTTGGCAAGAGGAACGCGGCGGGGCTTTCTATCTTAACACTCTTTCTGATTCCCGCACCACGTCGGGAGACTCCACTATCTCCTTACCCTCCACCCGTGGCCTATAGGAATCAATCCAGCAAGGGATGGCACAGGATTTTAGGGTACAAAACGTTTTATTTATGATTATCACCCTCATCATCATTAATGTGCACGTCATCATCGTTGTGATTAATGTATAGTAAACCTGTCATTAGCTCTTGACTGAAACTGTCAATTGTTATTTTCTACCAGTTATTTTGGTGTAATTTTACATGCCCTGAACGATTATATTAATTAAAATGCCCCTGATATGTTCTCTCTCTGTTGAGTTGCTGGGTTTAAACAAAAACAAAACAGTGGATTGGATTGATAGGATTGAATCTGCTGAAACCTTGGGGCATGATCCAGCCAAAGCAAAGCACTTTTGTGTCCCATTTATTTATATGTGGGTATGCAATTTTCTCCCAAGGGACTGAAAACAATGCTTTATTTTCAGTGGATCGTGCCCAAGATTTACAATTATTTGATGGGTTTATGACAATTCTTGGATGCAAATTAACATTTGTATAGTCCTCCTTTCTCCCTTCCCCCAAGAGGCATAAGGTAGATTCTGAATGTCTCTCCTTTTGCTTCCTATACACACTCTAAACACATTCACCTAAAGAAGTCCCACTAAAATAAATGAGGCTGGTGTATTATAGTCTGATCCTAAAGGTAGCTATCTGCTTGGAACTATACACCACTGATTTCAGAGCCCTTTAAATTTTCAGGAAAAATATACATACCCCAATTATATGCCTGCTTACTTCAAAATAAGCATACTTATATTTAATAGGAGTCCTATCAAGCTCTTGATATTTACTTCCTAGTTGGGCTCCATGGATCACACACTTTTGCAGCTCAATCCTATAAACATGCCTATTGAGAAAGTTTCAACTGAATGGGGCTTATTTCCTCAAATTTGCTAATGATTGCAGCCTTTTCTCCCTTTTTTAGGCAAGTATGGAAATAATGTATTTCTGATTTTTACCGCACTACTTATGCTAAAATATTGCCTAAAAGCAGCACATGGGGGTTTGTTTTTAAAGAGGCTTTTCACTAAGATTATTGACTGAGATGAAGCATGTATTATGATGAAGTAAGGAAAGTAAGTACAATTACTCCATCCCATCATACTCTCTTACCTTGTGAGGTATGGGCCTGACTTCAAGAAATCCAAGTTCTAAGCAAACTGATTTACAAAATGAAAGACGTGATCTAGATCTAGTCAACATTTAGAACAGCCACAGTGCAACCCTAGACATGTCTACTCAGAAGTAAGGCTCAGTGAATTCAGTTGGACTTCCTCCTAGGTAAGTATGTATGGGACTGCAGTCTCAAGTGCATTATTAGATCTCTCACGTTGAAATAAATGAACCTTCAAAGTGCTTAGCTTTGCTGGAATTGTGCCCAATATGATTACACGATTTGTCCCTGAAATTGCAAGCTTGTCTGATTATAATTTCCCACTGTAGATTTCCCCCTTCACCCCAGTCTAGCCTTACTTTGAGGTACAAGTTAATTCAGAGACTCTGGAATTGGGTGCTCAGACATGACTGGGTGAGGCTGGAGCAAAGTGTTGCTTGGGGGGGGGGGCAGATTTACAGAAAGCAGATGATGTAAGTAAATCCTGCACATTATAAACTTAAAGTAACCACCAGGCCTGTGGGCTTCTTCCCCAGTGGAGTATCCAGCCCAGCCTTTGATGAAGTGACGCTCCCTCACAGCCCAGCTCTGCTTCAGATATTGTTTCAAACAGACTGATGAAGCCCTTTTTGCCTCATTTAAGATAAATAGAGAATGTTGGGGGGAAAGTGTCTTCCCCTATTTCTTTTCTTCGTTGTATGAAAGCCAGGCCGGGTGAAGGGGGAGGAGGGCAGGGCCAGGCTGAGATGTGGTGTCAGATCATGCAGAATCTCAGAGAACCCAGCCTTGCACTGGCCTCCTCAGGAAAGAAAATTTAAATTAACTGCAGCAGTTGGTGTGTATTTGTGTGTGTTTGTACTGGAGTTGGAGAAAACCTTTGCATGGAAGCTGGTTCCCAAGGCTCCAACGGAATAAGAGGAACCCTCCGTGCTAGCAGACCTTCCTGGCAAAGCTTTGACGCTGCTTTGCCTGACAACAAACTAGGAGATAGGTAACACAAAGAAGCTCATGGCTCAGCATCACAGAGCAAAAGATACCATAGAAAAACAGGCATCCCTTTTTTGTGGCCATCAGCTCTGCTGACACTGATGCACAGTGGAATGAAAGGGACTATTATGTGTAATGATCAAATGGTATTTATTTTATTTCTTTAACAAGATTTATATACCACTTAATCAAATAATAATAATCCGTAAGTGGCTTACATATAGTATTCATCAACACTGTAATAAAATCAGACTTTGAAACAGTAAACATAATGAATGATCAAAATAGAGATAAATCCATTGGGGGGAAATGCATCTAATTGAAACTGAAAAATAAATGCACCTAATCAAATTACATGTCTGGGAAGGTTTGCCAAAACAGAAAAGTTTTTAGCAGTAGTCAAAAACAGAACAGCGAAGATGCCTACCTAATATCTATAGATCAGCTGATGTCACAGTAAAAACAAATCAATTTCTCACAAGAGTGGAACAAATGTTTTGCAACCCTTGTAAAAGTGCCACTTCTGCAGATTGAAGCAGTCAAGTGGGCACATCCAGGGTAAGGTGAGGGTCATAGCTGTACTGTAGTAAAGGTAAAGGTAAAGGTACCCCTGCCCGTACGGGCCAGTCTTGACAGACTCTAGGGTTGTGCGCTCATCTCACTCTATAGGCCAGGAGCCGGCGCTGTCCGCAGACACTTCCGGGTCACATGGCCAGCGTGACAAGCTGCATCTGGTGAGCCAGCGCAGCACACGGAAACGCCGTTTACCTTCCCACTAGTAAGCGTTCCCTATTTATCTACTTGCACCCGTGGGTGCTTTCGAACTGCTAGGTTGTCAGGCACTGGGACCGAGCGACAGGAGCGCACCCCGCCGCAGGGATTCGAACCGCCGACCTTTCGATCGGCAAGCCCTAGGCGCTGAGGCTTTTACCCACAGCGCCACCCGCGTCCTGTACTGTAGTAGTAACAGCTTATTTGGCTTACTCTTGGCAGGGACTCCTCTATTTCAAATGTACTATTTCAAATTATGCCAATGTTTTGTCAAAAGAGGGATACTTCTATGAGGACAGAAAGCTAGGAAGGTGAGGATATTGGGGAAAACATGGCAGCCTGGGTCTTCAACAGCAGCTAACAGAGAGCTTGCTGAATATGGATGTAAGTGGTTCGCAGTGAAGAAGAGGTACATAATTTGGAGCAGATTCTGCCTATGTTGGCAGAATGCACTGAGAAAGAGAAGTATTCATCTTCCAGGCAGAAAAGGAACCCCTACCAAGAATTTAAGTTGAAATGCGTGTGACTCAGGAATCACTGATGATCAAGGCATTTTTCCACTTCTTCCTGAGTTGTGCTTTCTTTCTTGTTTTGAACTGATGATGGAAGGTAATAGATGAGCTCTGATACAGATGCAACCCTTTCTTGCTGTCCTCCAGGGGAGAAAGTATTGCTGTATAGCTGCCTAAGAGTCCTAAGGCAAGCTGTCCTACCTAGCTTGCCTACCTACCAAGCTCCTACCTACCTACCTACCTACCTACCTACCTACCTGCTGTGATGCTCAAGCTGTAGTCCTTTGACTACTAGTGGTCCATGAGCTCCATTCAGATGGTCCCTTAACAGGTTGCAGAACAGATGAGAACATCTGAACTCAGTAGCAGTCATGTGATAGGGCAGTGTCATGGTGTGGAGTTGGGGCCAGATGGTGGTGAGCTTAGGGCAGCCTAGGTGCACCATTGGAGGCAATCTGGCACTTCCATCAGTATGCCATTGCTGCTCCCTGCACCATCTGGGTAAGTGGCAGCAGCACAGCTCTTGGGAGGGAACTGTTCTAACATGTCAGCTGTTCTTGTTTGTACCTGGGTGTACAATTGATTTCTTTTTTCTGACAATAATGATTAAGGTTAGTTTGACTGGTGCTAGAATGTCAAACAGGTTAACCGGGCCCTAATCTGTACATTGCAGATGAATAAAGGTCTCACAATGGCCAGGAGGATGCCAAAGTGGTTAATTAGCAAAGTTAAGAAGCTCTCAGAGGCAAAAAGACTTTCTTTAAAAAAAAAAAAAAAGTATTGTCCATACAAAGAGAACAAGAAGGAACACAAAATTTGGCAAAAAAAAAAATTAGTGTAAGCAGAGAATAATATATGCTAAAAAAGAATTGGAGAAGCATGTTGCAAACACACACACACATATTAGACCAGCAAGTAGGTCTTTACATCCATTAATAGCAGCAGACTACCTAGGGAGGTGGCTGAACCCTTGGATGACAAGGGAGTCAAAAATGTGCTAAAGGAGGATAAGGAGATTGGGGAGGGGGGAAGCTGAATTAATTATTTCATAGAATCATAGAATTGAAAGGGTACACCTATATTCACAGTGGAAGATGTAGAGCAGAGCACTAACTTTTGAATTAACTTTTGGAGGAGGGGAGTCTGAGAAACCGAAGCAGACAGTGGTGAAGAGAGACAAAGTTCTAGACAAAATAAAAATGAACCAATCACTGGCATTGTGGAAGTTGCAGACTAATTAGTTTAATGTAAAAAGGTAAAGGTACCCCTGACCATTAGGTCCAGTCGCAGACAACTTTGAGGTTGCGCACTCATCTTACTCTATAGGCTGAGGGAGTCGGCGTTTGTCCACAGACAGCTTCCTGGTCATGTGGCCAGCATGACTAAGCCGCTTCTGGTGAAGCAGAGCAGCGCATGGAAACGCCATATACCTTCCCGCCAGAGCGGTGCCTATTTATCTACTTGCACTTGATGTGCTTTTGAACTGCCAGGTGGGCAGGAGCTGAGACCAAACAACAGGAGCTCGCCCCATCTCAGGGATTCGAACTGCTGACCTTCCAATCGGCAAGTGCTAGGCTCAGTGGTTTAGACCACAGTGCTACCTGCGTCCCTAGCTTAATGTATGTCCCCCCAAAAAAGATAAAATAGCCAAGCATATAGAAGAACAAGCCTTGCTGCAGCAAAGCCTGCATGGCTTCTGGAAGGACTAGTCCTGTCTCATGACAAAGTAAAGTTATTTTAGAGTGTCAACAAGCATATAGATAGAGGTGATCCAAAAGAGGAGAGGTTCTGTTGTTGATCACAAATTGATTACGGTAAGTTGCAGGAAGCAAATAAAAGGAATAAATGGACAGTTCTCCAAATGGAGACATGTAGACTGTAGTGTCCCCCAAGGATGAGAACTAGGGGCTCTGCTTTTTAACTTGTTCATAAATGACTTAGTGTAACAGGTGAGCAGTGAGGAGGCGAAGATTGCTGATGACACTACAGGGTCCTTAAACAGTGCTGTAGTTGGGGGAGCGGGTTATAGAGGTTCCCAGCCTGTGTCTTTGACCCTGGTGAAATAAAGCTTAGTTTCACCCCTGCATTAAAAGAAAAAGAGATTGTAAAGCACTCTAAAAGGACCTTACCAAACTAAGTAGAATGGCAACTGCAATTCAGTGTAAACAACTGTAAAGTGATGCATGTCAGAGCAAACAAATCTTAATTTCACATATATGTTCATGGGGTCTGGTGCTAAATGAGCAGGAACAAGACCCTGGGTTCATAGCAGATAGCTTGATGAAGACATCAACCCAGTTGTGCAGCAGCTGTGGAACAAGCAATTCTAAGCTAGGGATCATTAAGAAAGGAACTGAAAATAAAATTGCTGATATAATGTAGTTATAAAAATCTATGGTGCAATCTCATTTAGAGTATTGTGTACATATCGTAAAGTTGGAACAGTGCCAGAGATGGGCAACAAAAAAGATCAAGGGCACTGCCATGAGGAAAAGAGGCAGCATTTGGGAGTTTAGAAAAAAGGGAGAGAAAGAGATGAAATTATAAAAGCTTATAAAATTTGTATGCATGACATTGATAGAGAAGTTTTTCTTCCTCTCCGGCCTCACCCATCACTGGCGTGGCCCCGAGACGTTTTTCCACAATGGAATGAGGCCCTCAGACGGATCACCCCCCCCCCACAAACTCCCGTATTTTAGACACAGCTGTTCTCATTCTAGAACACACAGTATTAATTTCTAAGACCAGGACACTTACTATTAATTAATTAATTAATTATTATTATTATTTACTCCACTTTTTCTCCTAGGAACTCAAGGCTACACACATGGTTCTCCCACCAACACACTTACTTTTTCTTCAAAACAACCGTGCAAGGTGAGTTAGACTGAAAAGCAGACTGATTCAAAGTACAGTATTGGCCCAAATATAAGTCACACCTGAATATAAGACATACCTTCAAAATTCAGGGGGGAGGGGGAGAAAAAAACCAATACCCGAATATAAGCTGCTCCCTTAAAATTCCACAGGCGTGCACACCCATTCCGTTTTACCGTATGTCTGGTTCAGCAGCGATATCATAAAGGCCTATTTTTGCAAGATCACGAATTTAAGCCACACTTTAACTTTTCAGAGTCAGAATTTTGAAAAAAAGTGAGGGTTATATTCAGGCCAATGCGGTAGTTGATGGTTATGTGGAAACTTGAATCAGGGTTTTTCCACACCTAGCTCAATGCTCCAACCACTACACCACTTTGGGTGTTCCAGCCAAGTCAATTTCCACAGAATTACGGTACTTCCAACCCTCACAAAATGACCCTTTGGCAATCACCAGCAACAAGTCAAGGGGCTGCTTTTGACTTCATGTTGGATTGCGAAGATGAAGAACTGAGAGCTGTAGATGGTCCACTGCGAACTAAACAAACAGATCTGAGGAAATTATTCTTTGGAATGAATAAGATTAAACTCCTGAAGAATCACCTCTAAGAACAAGAGTAAGATAAAATGAGAATTCTGCTGGTTAAGCAAAAATCCTTTTTATCGAGAAGGGCCTTTGGCCTGATGATATTCTGACTCCTTGTGACTACTGCAAATAGGTTGCAATTTGTTCAACTGGCTGCTGTTTTTTATCAGTTTTATTGTTTTTATTGTATATTCAACTGCTTTGTTTTTATGTTCTTAATATTTTGTAGTTTGCACTTTACAGCTGTTGGCTGCCTTGGAATAAGTAATAAATAAAGAAATTCAAGGACTGTTTTCTGTACCCACCTGCTCAAAAAGTAAGAGGTTTTTTTCCTTTGAGGCAACATTTTATGTTGGAATTTCAAAGGAACTAGAGAGAACCTTCTTCTTAACCAGAATCTGTGAGCAGAAGATCTCTTGAAGGACTTATTTGGGGGGGGGGGGGCATTCACAATTTACAGACCCCAGCCAAGAGCTTTATCAGCTTGCACCAGCTGTGACTCAGGCACCCACTTGGTGTGAATGGGTTGTTTCTTTGGAACATTATCATAATTACTTCTGAAAGCCTGGCTCCTTTTAAACTATTTTCTCCTGTAAATATTTAGCCCACTGATTTTTGTTAGGCTTGTAAATAACACCCCCTCTCTTCTCCTAAGCTTGCTGTTTTTAATCATAAAAGCATCCTTTGAGAGTAACGGAATGATAGAGGGGAATGCAAAGGGCTGGATGCAAACATAGCTTTATCCAGAGCAGGGTTAGCTAATAAGGTTACAATCCCACGCAAACATACTAGGTAACAGGGCTAATCTGAACATTCAGGCAGCTGCTTGATACCACTTCCAATGCAATCAGGTCCCACATAAACTGGATGTAAGACTGCATGTGATATTGCATGGGGTTATCTTACGAGCCATATAGCTGGAAGGAACCTCAAAGATCAACAAGCCCAATGCCCTGCTGACATAGGAGATCTGTTGCTACAGCATCCCTGATAGGTAGCTATCCAGCCTCTGCTTAAAACCTTTTGACAAAGGAGAGTCCACCACTTTCTGAGGCAGTCTGTTCCACAGCTGAACAGCTCATACTATCAGGAACCTCTCCCTCATATTTAATCAAAAACCACTTTTTGTACTTTAAACCCATTGCATCTGGTCTACCTCCCCAGGAAACAAACAACAGGAAACAAATTGAGTTCATCATGTACATGACAGCCCTTCAAATATTTGAAGTCTCTTCTCCTCTTAGGACTTGGTCTCTAAGACCCTCACCATCTCTGTCCACCTGCCTCTGGACATGTTCCATTTCTCAAAGTGTTCTTTAAGTGTGGTCCCCTTAGAAATGCCCTTTATTTGCCCCATCTCTTTGTCTCAGAAAAATGAACTTTGGAAGAATGTCCCATTGAGCTCAGTTGCACTTACTTCTATATAAACCTGCATTACAGCACAATGTATACACATGCAGGATAAATCTCCATACATATCAACTATTCAAAGAATCTTCCATCCAATCACAGGCTCTTTTTTTCAACTTTCCTTAAGAGTGTAGCCAGGGGACTTTTCCTATATGATTTCGTAAGGCCTTTGTGAATCTTTACTGTATAAATAATCTAAAATTTATTCCTATGCTTATTCAGATAATTCCATTCCCTTTGGTTCCTACTGATGTACATGACAATCACAGCAGTTTGTCCTATGTATTTTTACTTCTCAGTAAATAAATAGGATTGCAACCTCACTAACCTTAGTGAGATCAGAGGAAACAGAGAGGCACTCTTAGCTCAAAAGCTAGCTAGCTAATTGTTCTTTCAATAATACAGAGAAATGTATATTTCTTATAAATAAGACCTGATGCATGAAAAGCACTACAGAAATAGTAAGTCATTACAATAACTCTCCAAAAGAAATGTTATTATTCATTTCATATGCATTCAATTCATTTCAAAATCCATATGTTGCTTACAGTGCAAAATCCAGGAGTGGCAAGTTGCACATGACCAAGAAAGGGAAAATGCAACAAAAAAAGAGGATGAGAGAGATGGGACACAGATTTGTATAATATTTGCATATGCAAACTTATAGATACAGGTGCACATTTAGAGAAAATTAGTAAAATTTAAATTGAAATATAATATATCCAACTAAGGTAGAGAAGACTTTGACCAGGTGACCTGTATGCCTGTTCAGTTTGCTGTCCCAGTGCTAACTGTTGATAGGCAACTTAATGTCTCCTGTTCTTTCTTCTTAGAGCTATCTATAAACTGGGCTTAAGCTGGATAAATAGATACCTTAACTATCCTCTGACAGCCCTTTAGATAAAAGACAGACCTCTGTAAAGTAGGACACATGGCAAAACACGGATAAGGCTATCAGTGATGTATGGGGTTCTGGGGTAGTTTGTCCACACCCTGGGAACAGTTTCAACTGGCCAACTAAACCAGGTGAGGGGTCTCAAACCCTTGGTGAGTTAGGGACTGCCTTTGCATGTGAAGTCAGCCTCCGGCAGATTGAGTGGACAAGACCAATAATGGGTCCAACGGTCAAGAAGGCAGTTTCTGCATGTGCCACAGAGGGAAGTGAGGGGCAGATGGGGCTTGTCAACCTGGGAAGGTAGCCCATCTAGGAGAAGGAAAACTCTAACCCTCTGCTGCATTGTGGGATATCTTCAGGAGAAGAAAAGGCAAAGGAGTAAACTCTACACCATGGGTAGGCAAACTAAGGCCCAGGGGCCGGATCCGGACCAATCGCATTCTAAATCCGGTCGGTGGACGGTCCGGGAATCAGCATGCTTTTACATGAGTAGAATGTGTTCTTTTATTTAAAATGCTTCTCTGGGTTATTTGTGGGGCCTGTCTGGTGTTTTTACATGAGTAGAATGTGTGCTTTTATTTAAAATGCATCTCTGGGTTATTTGTGGCGCATTGGAACTCATTCTCCCCGCCCCAAATATAGTCCAGCCCCCCACAAGGTCTGAGGGACAGTGGACCGATCCCCTGCTGAAAACGTTTGCTGCCCCCTGACACAAATACAGAGCAGAGTCCCTAAGACGGATGGCGTCTTGTCTGCCTCCTTCTGGCAAATCCTTCAGCCAAGGTACTACCAAAAGCATTGTTCTGCTTTCCTTTGCACCACATCAGTGAGGCTGAGAGGAGGGTCTTGTTGTTTGGGCAGCACAGGATCTCTATACACACTGCCCAGACTTGTACCCCAGAGAGTTCACTTTGGTGCTGCTAATACAGCAAAAACAACACGGGAGGCAGCACTTCTGAGCAACTGGTCTCTGCAGTCACAACGCTGTGACTCTCCAGCAGTTTGGCTTCAACCCCAGAAGCACAACTCCATTGTTTCCCCGAGACAGTTGGAGGCCAACATGGCTACTAGCCATGTTTTGCTTGTGGGCTTCCTCAGGGCATATGGTTGGACACCATGAAAACAGGATGCTGGACTAGATGGGCCACTGGCCTGATCCAGCAGGGTTCTTCCTATTGCTCTTCCCAAGGTAGTTCTGAACCTTCTGAAATGGTTAGTAACTAAAATAATCAGATACCAGCATTTTTGCTGGTCTTTTGTAAGAATTAATATCTATTAAAGGGCACAGAGAAGCTCTGGATCTGGCTCATTGTCAAAGAAAGTCAGCTGCAGACAATGAAATAGGGCTGCCAACTGGCCAAAAAGCAACTGCCCTTGTGTGTGCTTTTAACAGAAGTTTGGTATGCAGGAATCAGCAGGAAAAAGCTTTTTGTGGAGATAAGCATTATCACCTGCTAATGTCCGCACATCAAAGCTGCCTTTTAAAAAAGGCACAATCCTACTTTAAGCCCTTAGCTCCTCACTGGAAGTGGAGTGACTAACAAGCACACTTTTACTTGGAAGTCTCTTTTAAGTTCAGTGGGGACTTCCCTAGAAAATGTGTGCTGGACTACATTCTGTGAAGAATATACATAACACCATCAATTCTATTTGAAACCAAGCTCAATTCATTTCAATGGGACCTATCTCAGTACAATATGGTTAAGACTGGGGTGTACCTTTGAAAGAGTAAAAAGGTACTACAGTGGTACCTCTGGTTACGTACTTAATTCGTTCCACAGGTCTGTTCTTAACCTGAAACTGTTCTTAACCTGAAGCACCACTTTAGCTAATGGGGCCTCCTGCTGCCACCGCACAATTTCTGTTCTCATCCTGAAGCAAAGTTCTTAACCCGAGGTATTATTTCTGGGTTAGCGGAGTCTGTAACCTGAAGCGTATGTAACCCGAGGTACCACTGTACTGGATTACTAGATGCACACCCCTGTATCATCTTTTGGAGGGTACATCTGCTTGCCCACAACTGTATTCCTTCTCACTTCTCAGCATGAATTAAGACATGCTGAGGGCCTAAAACTATGCCAAGTTTAAGAGGCCCCGCAGCATTACAAATTAAAAATACCTGCTCTCACTGGACCTCAGCTGCCACCGCTGCTGTGTGACAGCCAGAAGAAATTTTGATATTGTTACAGTATTATTGTAATCCCCCCAATTGCACAGACAAATAAACGCGATATGGCAGTTGTGCGGCCCTGAAGTATACTTTTGTCACATCGCAAGAATAATGTCCGTTTTCCGTTTCTTTGGTTTTTTTAACCAATTATGTACGACTTTAAATTTAGGTTTATAGATAGATAGATAAACCTAAATTTAAAGTCGTACATAATTGGTTAAAAACCCCAATATATTTATTAAAAGAAATATTAGTCCGGGGTTAAAGCCCTTTAGCCCTTCACCTTTAACGTGGAGTTTGCAAGACTGTCGTTTCTGCTGCAGAGGAGGTGTGGGCCGCCATCCATCCCCTCAGTTCTGGGCGTTTAAGGAGGGAGGAAGCTGCTGCGCCGCCTCCTTCTCCCCAGGGAGGCCCGCCGCCGCCGCCGCATAGCGGGAAAATGAAGGCCAAGGAGTGGGGAAGTGGGGGAGTTGTTGTTGTCCCCCCGCCTTCAACGAAGGGCCGGCCAGGTCAATCATTTCCTTTGCATGGAGCTCCCGGCAAGCGAGGAAGCGGCGCCGCTCTCCCGCTCTTCCTTCAGGTCTGCGCAAAAAGGAAGACCTAGGCCTCGGCCCACTCCTTAGCGACACGCCGCGAAGAACCTCCCCTGGGGTGCTTATCTCACCCGGAGGGTAAGAGAACTTGGGTCCTACCAAGTCCCAGTCAAGCGAGGGCGGTGCCTGCGAGAGGGCCGCATTCCCCTCAGCCCCGCATCATTTTCAGGATCACAGAAGATGCAGTTCCCACCAACCTTTCTCCTCTGCCCAGTCATAGAATCACAGAATTGTAGCGACCAGCCAGATTTTCTCTCACATACATACAGTCACCATTTAGGCATCGCCCCTCTCCCCCAAAGGAGGGCCCTGGGATTTTCATATGCTAATTGATATTAAGCCTACCTGCCAGTTTAGTAACAAATATTATAAATTAAGTAGAAAGGCAACTCGTCACCAGTGGAGAAGGCTGGTGATCTCTTTGTGTCTGCAGCCTGTTGACTCCCAAAGACCCTGCTCTCCTTTCTTAATTGTTCTTTTCTCTTTAAATCAGACTTAAAAGTAGAGGACTGTCCATGTTATAGTATGGCACTTGGCCACTCTATCCATATGCAAGTCCAACTGCCTGCTGTGCTGCAATCACACACACATTTCAAAGTGTGCTCAAAGCACATTCACAGCACATTGGGCCTCTTTGATATATAGGTCTGACTAGGTTCTCACTCACAACATAGGCAAGCAGTCCTACTGAGTTCAATAGAACTTCTCAGGAGGTGTGCAAGGGTTTGTAACCATGCAAGGGCTTAAAATCAATTGGACACAGCTGAATTTGCCTCATAATCAAAATGCATAGGATAGTGGTGGTGTAAGCGTTATTTTGCTGGTGCACATTCCATAAATGTACTTGGGTTATGCAGTGTTAGCTTGTGAACATCTGGGTATTGTTTGCTGATGTTACATTCCTCTGGGTTTCATATTATGCTGCTATCACTGCTTCCTGCCAATTTAAGGTACAAATAAGGCACAAATGGCAGCATTACTTATCCACTTATGGGATTATCTTCCAAAAGGGAGGACTTGAACACCTTCTTTGTTACAGCATTAAAAGCAATAGGCATTATCCAGCCACATTAAAATCAGCGGGACTTTTTGTTTAACAGGAATATGGATAGAACCATTGCAGAGCTTTTGCCAGTGCCCAGAGAATATCTCTACTTTCAGGAGAGTTTTGGTGATGTTATCACTACAGATAATTGTGCAGAAAGCAGAATGCCCTCACAGTCTCTAATACTTCGGAGATTGCAACAGTGGAGTTATCTAAACTATTTCTACAGCCCTATCGCTGTAATAGCCAGGTGCTGAAATCACTGCTGTAGATCACATCCAGATGGCTTGGGATATGGAGAGAGTGAAGGATTTAGCAAGTTAGGCTGTGTCTGCAATTTATTTGTTGGGGAAAGTCTATCCAGTACAGCTAAGTTGGGAAAGCTAGCTAGAGCACACACACACAATGAAACAAAAGGAAATAACAATTAAAAGTGGATACTAGCAATGCCAACTAGCCAAAAAAAACCAGCCTGGCCTGCTCCTGTGCAGATATGATAGCAACTTGATATGCAGGAAAAGGAAGGAGAAGCATCTTAGAGCACCAAGATATGCATGATCACCTGCCAATGTCTGCACATTAAGCTGTGGTCAAAGTACAGGACAGAAGCTGGTGGCAAAAATAAAAAATGCAACCGTAGTGACAACCAAGACACAAAGACATGGCAATGGTTACTATAAGAATTCCTGACTCTGCTTTTCCATGGTGATCCTTTAGTTTTGCAGGAAGGATTTGTCCAGTGGATGAATTGTTTGGGGCACATACCAGTATATAGCAAGGATGTGACTGTTATTTGCAATGTTACTTGTGCATTGTTGCGTAGGGAGAATCTCTCATTCTAAGCCACAGGATCTAACTGGCCCTTCAAGCTTATATTTGTTACTTTCTCTAATTTGAATATCATGCTCAGCAATCAGCACTTTCCTTATATTCTTTGCTCTCAGTGCCTTAAAAGGAAACAAATATGGTGGCGGGTTTCTTGAATGCAGCACGGCAAAGATAGCATGTTGTTTCCAAAAGATCTGGAAGGTATCAGAGCTTGAGAAACTTCAAGCCCCCAGCCCAGTGAGTTTGGCAAGCAAATGGAATCGTTCCATATGGAGAAATACCATGGCAATAGCACCAGGAGAAGAGGTAGGTCTGTTTAGCAACATTGGCGGCGGGGTGTGTGTGTGTGTGTGTGTGTGTGTTTACACAATGTGGCAAAAACAAGTCCCCAGTGACAGATGAATGCCAGATACTTTGAGTGTTATATGTGGAAGGAGAGAAAGCAGAAAGGCCAAGCATTGGCAGGATGGAAGGCATGGCAGAGCCAAGCTAGCAAGCCAAATGTGTTTGGGCACAGCTCTCATGAAGAAACTGGCATCTATAGTAAGCCAGAAATCCCAAACCAACAGTTAAAAGAAAAAAAAGGGGGAGGCACCAGCACCACTCTCTCCCTCCCCAAAATCCCAGGCAATTTGGGTGGGATTGTGCTCTTGTTCTCTTGGAGCAAGGGATGAGCATTGCTTACAACTGACCCAAGATGGAGATTCTTGATCCATCACCAGAAGTCCCCTGTCCAGTCAAAAAGATTGTGGAAGTGAACATACACATAATTACAAAATTATGCACCATGGGAAAGATTCTCTGTCGGGTCATAAACCTCATTAAGACCACAGGGTGTAGTTTACCTCCAGGAATTGACCTGGTATGGTGTATTAACACTAGTAAGCATTCAGGATTGCGGTCACATGAGTTCACATATCCGTCATTGCTGTTCACTAATGAGATTATGGAAGGTAGAAGCTATCCTCTCTTCTCCTCCATCATGGATAGCAGTTGTTGATCAGTGATTTCATGTACTTGGACTGAAGCAGTGATGCCAAAGTGCAAAATGACCTATGGAAACTTGCAAATGTTGTCACTGAGACCCCTTTTGCAATCCTATGCATGCTTAGCTGGGAGTTAGCAGTACTGAACATAGTGGAACTTATGAGTAAACATGCATAGGAATATGTTGTATAAGTAACAGTCAGGTCTGCAGTGGGCAATTTACTTGAATTATTGTATGGGAAAAATTAAGCCCCTTTCGGGGGACAAGAACTTAATTTGCCCATTCTGTAGCTCCAGGGCAAGCTCTAAGGCACCATAGATTATAGGAGTATATTTATTTACATTTTTAATCAGCAAACCGACATGTAATCATATTCACATTTACTCAGAAGTAAGTCCCACCAAGTTCAGTAGGACTTACTTCAAGGTAAGGTAGCGTAGGATTGTGCCATAAATAAGATTTTATAGATCATAAGTCTGACACACACTATATAATATACAACTTTGTTCAGCAGAAAAATATTATGAAGTCATTGCATTACAGGAATTCACACTTCTTCACATATGTTTGCTGTGCATTTATTAATGCATAGTGTATGGGGTTTTGTTTTGCTTTTTGCACAATCTATCTGATATGTGGTCTTCTCCAGTACAGCAGAGTAGTAATCCCAGAGGATGTATGAAAAATGATGCAACTATTCCTGCGAAGCAAGGAAAAAGCTTTTTAGCTGAGAATAGTAAAGAAATTCAGATGGCAAAAGTCAAAGAAAAAGTAAGACAGATTGAATGTTTTCAGCACTGAGATCTTAAATATGTTATTTGGATGTAAGTTCCATTGTTTTCAGCAGGACACACTTTCATGTAGTGTGTTTAGTTCTAGACATTTATTGATACTCTTCCATAGTTTCTTTAGTTTTCCAGTTAGGGAAGACTTCTGTGAGCAACATAACATCACTCTATTACTAATTTAATTGGTTTAAGCCTGCAGAGGCAGTACTGTACTGCAATGTATTGCTGGATTAAAACCAGAGCACTGTTTTCAATCACCCTCTGAGGACAGAAAGTAAAACTTAATTCCATTGATTTCAGTGTATCTTTTCTGAATGTGACTTGCTTATGTATCACCCAGTGAGTTTAAGTTAGCTCTTTAGTAGTTTGGTGGCTGTCCTTGTATTTGAGTTCTTACAGAGCACACACAAAAGCCCCACACTTCACTTCAAATGGCACCAGTGTTGTTACTATGACTCTTCCAGGCAACCTGTTTATTGAGAATTCATCCTGATTTCCTTGCACAAAGCCGATGCAAAGGTTAGATTATTTTGAATTAGTTTAGTGGGAGGTTATGTGACAATGAGCATTCATCCTGGTTTGCTTGCAGGGTGATTATGTCTTTTTATTAAGCATTTTATTAAGCAAGGAAATCATCCCACACTTTTCAGGGCATCTCCCCATCACTTTACTAACTGCCAGAAGTTAGTTAGGTTTTTCCTTTTATTTTTAAGTGGATTTGTTGTGCTAGGGCAACAGAGCATTTAATGTACTTTAAATGCACAAACCTAAATTTCTGGTATGTGTGTGAATCACTCCTGGAAAATTCTGACAGCCTGGAGGCACCCTATGCATTCCTAACAATATTAATCTGAATTAGAACCTAAAGTCACCATTGCGACCAATCACAGTCACTGCCATGGATTCACAGATTGTCAGGCAGGTAGCAGCAGTTGCCAATATTTTCTGTGCTTGTCTCTCCTTCTATTTTCTGTGCTTGTCTCTCCTTGAAAGGAGATGCATCACCACACCTGCCTTCCTAGGTCTTGAGAGCTCCTGTGTCTGTCCACAGGAGGGTGGGAGTGCAGGCCTTTGGCTAATTAAACCATCTATGACCTTTTAAACTGGGTATGTTAGTTATAGTTTTGTTAGTTATTATGTTATTTATTTTTGTGTTTTGTACTGTAAACAACCCTGTGATCTTTGGAGGAAGGGCAGTATATAAATTTAATAAACAAAAATGAAAAATAAAGCATGGAGAGCTGTACAAATGGAGCTATCTAAAGCTGCTTGATGGGAGGGAAGCTGAGATAGTGCACAATGTTGGGATATTTCCGTTCCACCTTAAAAGGGAGCAGGATGTTTGTGTCACAGCCTGCGTATTTCCTGTCTCACAGGATGTTTCTGTTGTGTCTTTTGCTTTCGTTTCTCTCTCACTGCCGGGAACTCCCTCATGCAGGCAGTCATGATTTTTCTTTGTTCTGATCAACGCTGAATAAACTTAGAAATAATGCTCTCCTGTGTGCAACTTTTGCTGTGTGAACTCTGCTGATAGAGTGTGCAAGAGCTCTAGAATGAGGGAAGCTATTTCTGGAGCTCCTGTCGCTAATTGCTGATACTGCGTGTCTGCGGGAGATCAATGGATGTCCGGAGACGACGAGGAGTCAAGATGGACTTTATCTCCCTGGCAGTATCTCCCAACAACAAGGTTTCGGGCCCAGATACACAGCACTTACAGGAGAGTAAGACTGCGACATAATGCTGAGGTATGTGGGGAAAAGCGAAAGTAAGGCTTTTCGTTGCCGCGGCAAGTGCCTTTGATGTCCGGCTGGCTTAATTGGCCTGGGAGCCAAGCCAAAGGCTTCGTGATTTATGGACAGCCAAGATAAGAAGCCCCTGAAGTTGAAAAGGGCTCGGCTAGAGTGAAAAGCTGGGATGGAGTCTTTCCAAGCTTCTCAAACAGCTTCTGAAGCTGTTGAGTGCCCAAAGCTAAATCGGCAAAATTATGAGGCATGGGCAGAGTGGTGTCAGAGTTTACTGCAACAGTTTGGAGTGTGGCATACTGTGAGTGAGGCCCCTCCAGTTCCTCTGACAGAGAGATGGAAGACCCAAGATTCAAGGGCCATTGACATAATAGTCTTGTCCGTCTCTCTGGAGGAAATTGCCACACTAGCTGGCAATACCACTGCTCGTGGGATGTGGAATGCTTTGAAGCTGGCCCATCTACCAGTCAACCCAGCCCAGAGTTTGACTGCATCGGAGGTCCTGGCTGTTTCCCGGAATGCAAGTGGATGCAGGGATGCCGAGGGGACCGGTTGCAAGCTCCAGGGGGAGCAATGTGGGACAGCATTCCAGCCTCCAGGGGGAGCCAAGGAGTCGGCAGATGAGAGCTCTGTTTCTCGTGGGAACCAAGGTCATCGCCTTTACAGAGGCCGGAAGGCCAGAGGTAAACAGAGACAGATACCTGCAGATGGCCAGAAGCAGAAGGGGGGTGAAGAGCCCACGCCAGTGGAAAACAAGGCTTTGTTTGCTGGCACAGCTTCACCAAAGGCTAAAGGCAAGCCTCATGGCCAGGAGCGGGGGGGCAAGCAGTTTAAGCCCACGCCGGTGGAAAACAAGGTTTTGCTTGCCAGAAAAGCTGCTCCAAAGGCCCAGCCCCGATTTATTGTTGATTCTGGGTGCACCCGCCATCTCGCAAAAGATAAGCATCTGTTTATCTCCTTCAAACCTCAAGATGGTGAGGTCCACCTGGCTGACGGAAGGACGTTGCAGATTGCAGGAGAAGGGACTGTGAAACTTGCAAGTCTGCGCACGACCATCAAAAATGTACTTTATGTTCCAGGTGCTGTGAACAATTTGCTCAGTGTCCCACAGCTAATTGGGCGTGGTTTTCAAGTTTCCTTCAAGAGGAACGTCTGTGTCATCAGGAAAGGCAAAGAGGACATTTTGCATGCTAAGTTTATGGATGGGTTGTTCTGTATAACTTATGATGACAATGCTGTTGCTGTGTCTAATGTTGATTCTTGTTGTGTTGCACAAACTAACAAGGTTCTTCATGCAGGATGTGTTCATGAAGCACACAGAAGATTTTGTCACATGTCTTGGCAGGCGCTGGCCAAGATGCCTGAACTGGTTGAGGGTTTGAACATCAAACCCTGTAAGTTTCACATGAAATGTGTATCTTGTGCAGAGAACAAGGTGAAGGTTGCTCCAAAAGGCAAGGAGTCTAGCAGGCAGGCTTCCAAACCCTACCAGCTTGTTCACGCGGACCTGGTTGGTCCTCTTGCGCCCTCTTTGGGTGGAGCAAGGTACTTCATGGTTCTAATTGATTCTTTTTCCAGGTACATTCATGTGTTTATGCTTGAGCAGAAATCGCAAGCGTTGCCTAGGTTCAAGGCATTCTGTGCTTGGTTGGAGAATGTTCACAGTAAACGCATCGGCTGTCTGTTTACTGATCGAGGCGGGCAATTCACTTCTCAGCAGTTTGAAGCTTTTCTGACTGAGAAGGGAATTCAGCATAGCCTCTCAAGTCCTGGATCCCCATGGGAGGTTTGTGAGCAAGCAAAGCAAACATTGCTTCAAGGCATGAAAACCTTGTTGCATGATGCCAATCTCCCTGAGAAGTTTTGGGGGGAGTCTCTGTCGACGTATGTTTACACGTTTAATCGCAGACTGTCATCACCTATTGGTTGTACCCCCTACGAGAAGATGTTTGGTAAGAAACCAAATGTCAAGCACATGAGAATCTTTGGTTCTGACATGTGGGTACACACCCCACAAAGCAACAAGCTTGGGAAGCGTGGGGCACATGGTTTGTTCATGGGGTACGAAAAAGGAGCATACAGGGTATGGATGACTGACTCTAAGTCCATTAAGTTCACAAGGAGTGTTGAGTACAATCCTAAGTGGGGGGAAAATGTGGGAATTTTCCAGAGTTACCCAGAGGAGGATGAAGGTGATGTGCAAAAAGCAGATGATGCTAAAGAAGCTGAGGAAGCTGCTGCTGCTGCTGCTGCTGCTGATGATGATGATCAGAGTTCGGATTCCAGTTCAGTGGGCGGTGCGGCTGCTGGTGTCAGTGACAGTGATGACACAGCAGACTTCAAGAGCGCAAAGGCCTCAGTCAGACCATCTGATGCGTCTGACAATGAACTGGAAGAACCACTGTTCACCATTGGTCGTTTTTCTCCTAAGAAGGAGGAGATGAGTCCAGAAGACTTGCGTCTAGTACGCAGATCTGAAAGGGCGACCAAGGGCAAACCTCCAAAGAGATTTGCTGATGAGTTTGCTAAGACAGCAACTGCTGTTCTTAGTAGCTCAAAGAAGGTGTGGGAACCTTCAAGCTTCAAAGAGGTCCAGGAGTTAACCTCTAAAGATGCTGAGCCATGGCTTGATGCCATGAAGGCTGAAGTTGATTCCTTGAACAGGAACCAAACTTGGGAATTGGTACCGGTAGTCCCAGGAATGAGACTGGTTGGCAGCAAATGGGTCTTCAAGGCCAAGACAGACCAGAATGGCAAGGTTGTCAGACACAAAGCCAGATTGGTTGCCAGAGGTTTTTCACAGGTACCAGGACAGGATTACCACGTGACCTACTCACCCACCGTCAAATATGAGAGCATTCGACTGATGCTCAAGATTGCTGCGGAGGAGAAACTGCATGTTTCCCATCATGACATTAATACAGCTTTTTTGTACGGGATTTTGGGGGAGGAGCTGTATATGCTTCCACCTGATGGAATGCAGATACAGAAGGGAATGGTCTGTAAACTGCGGAAATCCTTATATGGTCTCAAGCAGAGTGCCAGGTGTTGGAACACAAAACTCACTGAGACGTTGCTTTCTCTAGGTTTTCACCAGGGCAAAGCTGATCCATGTGTGTTTGTCAAGGAGGAGGGGCAAAACAAACTGTATTGTTTATGTTTTGTTGATGATCTTCTGATGTTCTGGAAGAATCAGGCTTTGTACCAAAGCACCCTAGCTCAGCTGAAGGAGCACTTTGACATGAAGGATCTTGGTGAGGTATCCAACTATCTTTCTCTGCAGGTGGAGAGGGACCAAGCAGGTAATTTTCTGGTTCACCAAACACAGAAAATTGCTGATGTATTAACCAGGTTGAATTTGGTTGATGCAAACCCAGCAGACACACCGATGGTGACAGGTTACCAGGTAGACAGTACTGCTGAAGCGTTTTCTGACACAACGCTGTACAGATGCATTCTAGGCAAGTTGAATTTCATTGCTAGATGCTCAAGACCTGACATAGCTGTAAGCACTAACCTGCTTAGCAGACATGCTAATAATCCTACTGTTCAGGATTGGAAAGCTCTGAAGCGCATAGCCCGCTATTTGAAAGGGACTATGCACTACAGGCTGAGGTTCACCAGTCAGAAGACTGGAGGTCTTGAAATCTTTGCTGATGCAAGTTTTGGAAGTGACACCACGGATGGTACAAGCACTTCTGGAGTATGCTACATGCAGTGGCGTAGCGTGGGTTGTCAGCACCTGGGGCAAGGCAAGTAATTTGCGCCCCCTAACCCTAACCCCCAGATGTTGCGCCCGGTGTGGCCAGCCCCCCCTGCACCCCCCACACTACGCCACTGATCCTCATCTGTTTGCACACACTTTGCTGGGATGTCAGGGGTGGCTCATCCTGTTGTTTCACTGCCCCTCCTGTTGCCACCCCCACTGAAGCCTTGCTTACAAGGGTTGTGCCAAAGTACTTTGTGGCGACATCTCAGCAGAAGCTGCTGCCTCTGCTCACTTCTCCAGGGCGGTGGGACACCACACCTGTGTGGAATCCACTGCTCAAAGCGGCTGCCTCAGTCCATGCCCGGCCGGCCCTTAGGACTGTTATAGGCACATCCAATGTATTGAGCATTCATTCTGATTTGTTTGCCAGGACCTCACGTCAACCAAATGTTATCCCACGGTTTCCACTGCATTTCCCCCTCAACTTAAAAAGACTGTGGGGTGTGTGGGGGTGCTAAGCACATTCGTTGCCCAAGAGCGCCAAATCCACTTTAATTGCTCAACTTGAATATGACAGGATGCAAACTGATTTCAGTTGCAACATACAGCCAGCCTGGAAAAGGCCACCGTTAATAACCCCCGTCCTCACTATCTGTTTGACTTTATACAGTTCCTTTCCCTCATACGTCACTATTCTACAACCCCAACGCCACGAGTGCTATTCACATCCGCAACTTCATGCTTCCAAAGTGGACTCTAGCCCAGAAAAGCGTTTGCGCCGTAATAAACTGCTTAGCTTCCAGGGTGCCGGAAGCCTCTTTCTTTGTTTTTACTAGTACAGAAGTCGCCCGGGCCTGTGCCTTCTCTTGTCTCTCCCTCTCCCCTCCGGGGTGGGCGTGGTGGCCACCATCGGGGTCCCTGCGAGGCGGGGGGAAAAAAGATCCTCGTTTCTAGGCGAATCCTACACGACGCCTGCTGGAACCGGTCCTGGTTTTCCAAGGGCCTCAGGCTGCGATCCAGCGCGCCCAGTTTACCTGCGAGTAAGCGCCTCCTGGACAGAGCTCGATTCTGAGTCCACGGGCACAGGAAAGATTGCTGTGGGAGAGGGTCACGTTCAGGGCAAAGGAACCCGACCTCGTTTCCCTCCTTTGCTCCTGGCAAACTTCCCGCGGCGTGGAAGCCTTTTGCCAGGAGAGATTGCGAGCAGAGCCTGCAGTTTCTCCGCCGCCGCCCCACTTCCTCGTCCTCTCCGCCACCCTTCCCCACGCGCAGCCCTTGACTCGAGTTTGCAATGCATTCGCCCCCGCCCCCCCTTCCGCGCCCCATCTTACCGCCTCGGCCAGCAGGAGCCTCCCTTTGCGGGAGCTCAGAAACTCCTTGAAGGATAGGAGCAGGCGAGCCCCCGGCGGAACCGCGCCGCCGGACTCGGGATCCTCCGCTTCGGCGTCGCCTAGCCAAGAGCGGAGACTCTCGCCCGCCGCCGGCTCCATGGACGGCGGCGGCGCTTACCGCTGCCGCGCCAACCGGCACCTGGAGGGCGGCCAGTCGGCGCTGCCGGGCTCGCTGCTCTTCGCGGCCGGCCTGCTGGGCAACGTGTTGGCACTGGGAATCCTGTGGCAGCACCAACTCCGCGCGCGGCTGCAGCGCGCCCGCGGCTGGGGGCGCCCAAGGGCGTCCGCCTTCTACCTCCTTCCCTCTGGACTTGCGCCCCCCCAAATGTTGCGCCCGGTGCGGCTCGCACCCCTGGCACCCCCCACGCTACGCCACTGGCTACATGTACAACCACTGTCTGTTTGACTGGTTGTGCAAGAAGCAGACGACAGTGAGCCTAAGTTCCTGTGAAGCAGAACTCAATGCTCTGTCATTTTCACTCATGGATTGTGAATGGTTGATGCAACTGTTTAAGGACATCAGAGTTACTGTGAAATGTCCTATAAAAGTGTATCAAGACAATAGATCCTGTTTGGCTTTGCTGAACTCAGAGAGTTGCAAGCAAAGAACCAAGTACTTGCAGATTAAGTTACATCGTGCAAGAGAGTGTATTCAGAAAGGACTTATTTGGGTGTCCTACATGGCAGGAAATGAAATTCCTGCTGATCTGTTGTCGAAGGTTGTTAACAGAGAACAACTTAAGGTTTATGTACAGAGGTTGCAATTGGGTTGAACCACAGGTACTACAGGTTACACGGAAAGGGGGAGGATGTTGGGATATTTCCGTTCCACCTTAAAAGGGAGCAGGATGTTTGTGTCACAGCCTGCGTATTTCCTGTCTCACAGGATGTTTCTGTTGTGTCTTTTGCTTTCGTTTCTCTCTCACTGCCGGGAACTCCCTCATGCAGGCAGTCATGATTTTTCTTTGTTCTGATCAACGCTGAATAAACTTAGAAATAATGCTCTCCTGTGTGCAACTTTTGCTGTGTGAACTCTGCTGATAGAGTGTGCAAGAGCTCTAGAATGAGGGAAGCTATTTCTGGAGCTCCTGTCGCTAATTGCTGATACTGCGTGTCTGCGGGAGATCAATGGATGTCCGGAGACGACGAGGAGTCAAGATGGACTTTATCTCCCTGGCAGTATCTCCCAACACACAATACACATGGAACATAGCTGTTACTGCAAACTGCTGTACGTGCAACATGGCCCATACTCTGTACCTCTGCCCCAGATGTAAAGGTTTCACCACCACAATCCCTTCCAGCACAAAGGAATATAGATGGAAATCTAATTAACTGTACACATTAGAAGCTGCTCTCTATTGGTCATCTTTCTTGGCTGTTGATATCCCGAGGCAAGGGCAACATGTCTGGAAAAGTTTGTATCCTGGGCTGTGGGCACAGTGGAAAGGTGATCTGTTTAACTTGTTGTTCAGGCTATTTACTTTTTGGTATGTGCAAAATGTTAAATTGTACAATAGCCCCTTCTGCAGTTAGCATTACCATCTGTCACTGATTATATATTTAAATTGTAGAACTAAATGAAACCCCACAATTTCCTCTCCTTAACTTCCCTATGAGAACAGACTGCCCTTGGCCACTGTCCCAGATCTGCCCCACAACTTGTAAGGCACTGCCCAGAGGACTTCCAGATAAACTGCACTGCAGCTCAGTCCAAACAACAACAACAAAAAAGATTTTGGAATGTGCATGCAGGAAGCTTCCCTTTCTGGGGATGTCTGTTTCAATCTGCTCCCTAAAATAATCCTTACACTAGGGGCAAGCAGAAGTTAGATTGAGATCTGCTAAAACGCTGGGTAATTTGCAGTAAGGGTTTGTGACCCCCAATTGCTTATTGTTTTAATTTTAAAAAGGGTTAGGGTTGTTTTCTCCTAAATTAGGTTGGCAAAACTAAGTTTGGGAGTAAAATAGCATTAGACCTTTTGAAAGGAGCAGGAGCTCAGTTTATTGTGCTGAGCTTGCGCTCTGAGGCATCCCATTACCTATTCTAAGCTTGTGTTTCCCTCACCTACATTTTTGCACCTGGCTTTGATGGAACTTGGGGTTCCAGCAAAAGATAAAGTAGATCTTGCAAACTGCTCCCCCCTGGTATGCACTGTTCTGTGGGTGCCTCTTGCACTCCTCTGAGTCATCTACAGAGTTTAAAAGAAAGAAAGAAAAAGCAAACACATGCCAAAGAAAGAGAGGGCGTAAGTTGTTTATCCCATGTAGAGGAGAGATCTCATCTAGTGGAAGGAAGGTGTTCAAATACTATTTCCCATCTTGTTTTGTTATACAAGGCTGGAAATACTGCTGTCACAGAGCTGGCAGTATTTTGATACCTCAACAGAAGCCTTGATCACATTGATGCTGTGGACTGACAGGCAATTGTGAGCAGTTGGTATTTCATTAGTACTTGCACTACATTGCATTCTGCAAGGAGAATGGTTTATTACAAAGTCTCTTCAGCTATGAAGGTTATTAAGACAATGAAATACTTGAGCTGTACTCGTTGTTAGGACAAACTAAGGCTGTGAGTGACATGCTCTAATGAAGATCATTTTCTCCATCTCAAGTCCCTGAGAAGAAGGGATATAGCTTAGTGGGCATGCTCCATAGACTTTCCTGTGTCCCATATTAAAACACTTTTTTTCTTTTTTGGCCAGAATCTCCTCTTCTCTGCCTTCATACTTCACTGCCTCCTTGTAAATACCTTTAAAGTACTCCTTTTGTGGACAGTTTCATAACATTAATTGTCACTTTTCAGTAGATAAGTACTGATTCCTTTGGGAAAACCACAGGTACATGCTGCAGGCAAGAAGTAATGCACACTTTGTGTTGGTTCAGCTTCTTCTTTTCCCCAGTGTGGGTTGTCTGATGGGGAATTTGTGCAGTTGGAAAATCTGCCATTAAAACTCCCTGAATCTTCATTTTTTATATATATTGCTGCCATGAAAAACATTACTTTCCTTATACAGAGAGAGAGAGAGAGAGATGAATACAGGCAAGGATCAACCACAGCTTTTGGGTTCTGCAGACACTCTTATTTTTATTGATTTTTCCTGTAAAGACTCAGCCACAATGGAAAATTATTCTCTTCAACACAAGCATCACAACAGTTGCTAGTCAGCCTCCCTAAAGAACTTCACAGCCCACTCTGAAAACCACCAGATCTGCAGAGCCTGTGTTATGGAGAAAGGGAGCCACCTTATGGTTATTCCAGCTATTTTCAATATACAGAGTGGGAAAGGGAGGCCAGAATAAAGGCTTAAAGAAGGGAAGGGGCAAATGTTAAAGTGCAGCCCAAATCTTTTTACAAAAGGAATGCAGCATCAATAAACTCTAGGACAGCTGCCATTATATTGAATGCAAAGCTGCATCTTGTACATTCAGCAATACATTGCAATAACAAAACCAGTGGTGTTGCTGTAAACTATGCAGCAAAAATTATTTTTGGACCAAAAAAGTTTTTTTCTCCACCTCCTCCCCTAAAATTCTTTGCCCAACATAGATCCTCATGACGAGTTCTGACGGATTCAAAAGCTTGCTCCCTAATTTGTGACGTTTTTGTTGGTCCTAACAAAGGGACAAAACAGAAATGATTTAATCCATTGTCATGCATGCAACCTCTGCTTAGCTTACCTGGAGGGTTGCCCTCAAATAAAAACTTATCTGCTACATAGGTCAGGTAAAGGCAAAGGTAAATGACCCCTGGTTGGTTAAGTCCAGACAAGAGCAATTATGGGGTGCAGCACTCATTTCACTTCAGGCTGAGGGAGCCAGCATCTGTCCACAGACAGCTTTCCAGGTCATGTGACCAGCATGACTAAACTGCTTCTGGTGCAACAGAACACCATGACCGAAGCCAGAGCGCACAAAAATGTCGTTTACCATCCCACCACAGTGGTACCTATTTATCTACTTGCGCTAGTGTTCTTTTGTACTGCTAGGTTGGCAGAAGCTGGGGCAGAGCAACGGGAGCTCACCACCATCGCACGGATTTGAATTGCCAACCTTCCGATCGGCAAGCCCAAGAGGCTCAGTGGTTTAGACCAGAGCACCACCCGTGTCCCTATGTACAGAAGTAGCAAATGGCACTCCAGGAGATGATATTATTGTCACAGCAGTGAAATTAGCAGTGGTGCTTCACTCTGCTCATCCCTGCTCCACTATACCACTGAGCCGACCTGAAGGCAAGTTGCGTGTCACTCATTTCCAAAGATTCTGGCAAACTGCAGTGGTGCCTTGTAATTCATCAGGTATCCTAAAAATAAATAGCATTATCTTAAGGAAAGAGGTCCAATTAGATAACAGAGTGGCATTCAATTACATTTTTTTGAGCTAGCACAAGGATTAGGAATAGTGCAAGGAGAATTCCACCCCCTCCCTCGTGCACACCCCACACCATTCCATAATCTGCTTTGGAGGGTTGGGGGGGAATCCCAGAACAGATTGAGGGGGGTACAGGGGAAGGAGAGGGGAAGATCATTCCATTGCTCAAGGAGAAATCCTTGCACTGACCAGTGATCTGCTTGACACTACACTGAATACAACCCCTAATGTCTCTCCTTGTTCCATGGATTCTGTGAAAACTAAAGGAATCAGCATACAAATTCACTGATTTGTGTAACTGTATTGGGAACACCAAAGATTGTGCCCTGGCCCAGGTAAACAAATGCAGTATGTGGATGTATGCATTGGCTCCGGTCTTGTCTGAACTTTTCACTCCCCATTGTGTCACGTGCACTGTCTAATTAGCTTGTTAAGTAGACATAGCTTTACTTACAGATAGGTAGCCGTGTTGGTCTGCTGTAGTAAAATAAAATAAAAAAAATGAAGTATGCATGCACACAAAAGCTCATACCAATAACAAACGTGTGAGCTCCTGTTGTTCGGTCCCTGCTCCTGCCAACCTAGCAGTTCGAAAGCACGTCAGGTAAACGGCATTTCCGTGCGCTGCTCTGGTTCGCCGCTCTGGTTGCTTGCCACATGACCCGGAAGCTGTACACCGGCTCCCTCGGCCAGTAAAGTGAGATGAGCGCCGCAACCCCAGAGTCGGCCACGACTGGACCTAATGGTTAGGGGTCCCTTTACCTTTACCTTAAGGTGCTACTGGAAGGAACTTTTTTTATTTTGTTTAGACATAGCTTGTCAGATTTCCCTGCTCTGCCCTGCCAATGCTAAGCAGTGGCTACATAAAGATGCAGCCCTAAGCAGGGCAGAATGCCATTCCCCTCCACTAATAATAATAAAATGGTCTAACAAGATGGTATTGCAATACGTTGAGGTATTTCTCTGTTTTTGTATTTACAATTATGTAGTATATTATGAAAAATAAAGGGTTTTCTTCCTAGGAAAAATAATTAATTGTACCCTGATCTTAAGCATCTTAACTTGGAAGTATTCCTATTAATTTCAGTGAAACTTACTTCTAAACACTTATATTAAATCCTGGAGATTTAGAAAGACGGGGACAGATTTAGTCTAACCAGATTAGAGATTAAGCTGATTTCATAATACCAGCAAAGGATTGAGGCTATAGTGAATCATCTAAACTAACATGTTTTTCACAAATGTGGATTTTTGTTAGCAAGACAGAATAACTTCACAAAGGGCTTTGCCAGATAGATATCTTTCCTAAGGGTGAGCTAGTAATACAATTTTCTCTTGGTACTTTACTGGCAGCAGCATTTCAAGCAATGCCCCCTTTTCCTTAGCTGCTAGGGGAAATGGCACACCTTCTACAAGTAAAAACATGTAATTATATAAGGTGTGCACTTTAGCACTATTTATCTATTTCCTTACATCTGTATCCCACCCTTTCTTCCATTCCAAGATGGCAAAAATGAGCTCACTAGAGAAAATGAGCTCGCAGTTTCCAAAAAGAAAGGGACCATTAGAGAGAGACAGTGGCTGAAGGTGCCTGTAATGTCCTGGCATCCAAATGGCACAAGCAGATTGTGAGGTAGGACTTTGGATGTGCTTCATGTCTGAGCGTTTATAGCCTCTTTGTAGTATTTGCCTTATTAACAGAAAAGCACAGGAATAGAGCAAGTCACACCATTGGTCTACCTAGTTTGGTACAGTTGAAGCTATGGTTTTCCCAGTAGTGATGAATGGAAGTGAGAGCTGGACCATAAAGAAGGCTGATCGCCGAAGAATTGATGCTTTTGAATTATGGTGCTGGAGGAGACTCTTGAGAGTCCCATAGACTGCAAGAAGATCAAAG
Organism: Podarcis tiliguerta; assembly: GCF_965153285.1. Taxonomy (NCBI): domain Eukaryota; kingdom Metazoa; phylum Chordata; class Lepidosauria; order Squamata; family Lacertidae; genus Podarcis; species Podarcis tiliguerta. The sequence goes on along the minus strand of NC_139538.1, from coordinate 40,879,676 downwards.
GTATCCATTCTTAAGGAAATCAGCCCTGAGTGCTCACTGGAAGGACAGATCCTGAAGCTGAGGCTCCAATACTTTGGCCACCTCATGAGAAGAGAAGACTCCCTGGAAAAGACCCTGATGTTTGGAAAGATGGAGGGCACAAGGAGAAGGGGAAGACAGAGGACGAGATGGTTGGATAGCGTTCTCGAAGCTACCAGCATGAGTTTGACCAAACTGCAGGAGGCAGTGGAAGACAGGAGTGCCTGGCGTGCTCTGGTCCAAGGGGTCACCAAGAGTAGCAGCAATAGGAGCAGCAGAGAGCCACGGCACCCGTACTTTTGCTGTACACCAAGACGCCTTCTTAGACGGTCGAATGAACTCCTTGGACAACGCCCTCCCCTGCCCCGGCCCGCGACGTCACAAGGGACCAGGCCAACGGATGATGGACGGAATTTCGAACTCCGACTCGAAGTCAACTATTTGCATCCGCCTGAATCCGGAGGGCGCCGAGCAATCTGCACGCATCCCGCCTCGCCCGCGCACGCTCTCGGCCGCGGACAGCGCGGGGGGCCGTGGGCGGGCTAGCCGGGCGCCGCTCGGCCAATGAGACACCCCGAGGGGCTGGCCGGCCCGCCCCACGCCCACGTGGCCCGCCAGCCGCTCCCACCCCCCGCGCCGCCGCTGCAGTATCACGTGCGGCCGGTGGCTGCCCTTCGGAGCCCTGCTCGGAGCCGCGCGCCCGGGATGCTGAGGATGGTGGGCCAGGCTTGGAGCCGCTTGGGCCCCGCGCTGGAGCGCCGCAGCGCCTGCTGCTGGGGCCGGAGCCGAGGCGCGGTGCTGCTGCTCTTCTTCTCGCTGTCGCCGCGGCCCCCTGGCGGAGCGGCGTGGCTGCTGGGGCTGCGGCCGGAGAGCACGGCGCCGGGGCGCGTGTGGCTCGAAGGGGGAGCGCTGCGGGCCGTGGAGGGCTCCCGCTTCTTGCTCCGCGTCTATTTCCAGCCGGCGGCCGAAGGCAACGCCAGCGACGGCTTCGGCAGCGGCGGCCCGCGGCAGGAGAGCGAGCGACGGCTGGTCTTCGTGGAGCAGCCGACCAAGGCGGAGCGCTGCCCGGAGCGCAGCGCCTGGGCCTCGGATGTGGAGGTGCTGGGCCCTTTGCTCCCCGGAGGCTCGGCCGGCTCGGCTTTGGCCGAGGTGAGGGTCCGGGAGCCGCGCAAGGGCGAGTCGGGCGCCGGGCCCGAGGGGCGCCGCTTCTCGCTGTGCGCCTGGGACGGGCGCGCGTGGCAGCTGCACGGCGCGCGAGGCGGCTTCGCGCTGCAAGTGCAGGCGCCGGCCGCGGGCTTGTCGGCGGGCTTGGTGCCGCTGCCCGCCGAGGGGTGGCTGCGGGTGCTGGGCGCGCTGGTGCTGCTGGCTCTGTCGGCGCTCTTCAGCGGCCTCCGCTTGGCGGTGCTGTCGCTCGACCCGATGGAGCTGCGCGTGCTGCGCAACAGCGGCTCGGCGGCCGAGCGCGAGCAGGCGCGCAAGGTGGAGGCGGCGCGCGGCCGCGGCGGGAGCGGCACTTACCTCCTGTGCACGCTGCTGCTCGGCCAGGCTGGCGCCAACGCCGCGCTGGCGGGCTGGTTGTGCGCCTCGCTGCAGGCCGTGCACAGCCCCTTGCCCGAGGCGAGCCAAGGCGTGCCCTGGCTGCCGGTGCTCATCTGCACCGGGGTCGTTTTCCTGGGCGGGGAGGTGTTGCCCTACTCGGTGTGTTCCCGCCACGGGCTCGCCATCGCGGCGCACACACTCTTCCTCACGCGCCTGCTCATGGCCGCCACCTTCCCGATCTGCTACCCGCTCAGCCGCCTTCTGGACTGGGCCTTGCGCCAGGAGCTGAGCATCTTCTCCACTCGGGAGCGCCTGCTGGAGACCCTGCGCGCAGCGGAGCCCCATGACCTGGTGAGCGAGGAGCTGGCCATGGTGCAAGGTGCCCTGGAGCTGCGCACCAAGGTGGTGGAGGACATTCTGACGCCCCTCAGTGACTGCTTTATGTTGCACTCGGATGCCATTCTGGACTTTGCCACCATTTCTGAGATCCTGCGCTCAGGCTACACACGCATCCCGGTCTACGAAGGCGAGCGGCGCGACAACATTGTCGACTTGCTGTTCGTCAAGGACTTGGCCTTCGTGGATCCCGATGACTGCACCCCGCTGCAGACGGTCACCCGCTTCTACCGCCGCCCGCTGCACTGTGTCTTCCATGACACCCGCCTAGACGTGCTGCTCAAGGAGTTCAAGACGGGTGAGGGCCCGGGGCCCCAGCCGCTCGCCTCCCGCCAGCATCACATGCCTCTCTGCTCCCTGCGTGCCCTGCTTGCGAGGTACCCTGGGACTCCACATTGCCCTCTCCTGCACTGGCCTGCCCTCTTGTCTTAGCTTAGTCTTGTCCTGCCTAGGTAATGTGGCTGGACTCCTGGGAGAGGTGCAAGGGTGTGTGTGTGTGTGTCTGTTTCTGTGTTCTTGTCATGCATGGCTCATGCAATCCTAATATTCCCTAGATCTTAAGTGAGTAAGCAATGCTCTCCTGGAGCTGCTTGAGAGGGAATGCATTGCTGTATAGGCCTACGGCCTCCCCTCCCCCCCAAAAAAAAAACCCCCTGCACACAGTGTGCATAAACGCATATGTACTGAATATTCTGCTCTCAGCTGAGTGATTCATGCATTTGCCATTTAGCCCTCCTTTCACAGAAGCCTGAACCTGGTCTGCCAGTTCTTTGCCTTCAGCAACTCTTGTAAGGAAGATGACTGCGCTATAATCTGCCTATTCCAGCTGAGTGTTAGGAATACAGCAAGATATACTTGCTGCGGGCATATGAAGCTACCAAGTCAGACTTTGGGTCCATCTAGGTTGGTACTGGTAGTGGTTCCCCAGGGTCTTGGATAGGGCTCTTTACTAATCCTATCTAGAAATATAGAGTTAACCCTGAGACCTTCTGCTTGAAAAGAATGTGCTCTACCACTGAGTTATGGGCCGGTTCTCAACAGAGAGTCTACAGAAAATAGCCCCTCCCATGTCATCTGTGCGCATGCCTGCGGTTGCAAGATAGCTGCAAAGCAAATAACCCAGCCCTGGCTTCTCTTAACACCAATTTAAAATATCACAGAGAACAGCACCTCTCATATCATATACAGATCCACACCAGGCGTTTAAAGCATATTTGGTGCACATTTCAAGGACATGACTTCCCTCAAAGAATCCTGGGAACTGTAGTTGGCTAAGGGTTTTGAAAATTGTATCTGAGGGGAAAGCTACAGTAGGAATCTGCAGCTTGCTAGATACCAGGTTATTAGAGGGGCAACAGAGCAGAAAAAGGTGCAAGAAACAGTAGGGAACAATACAGTCAGTAATCCAGCGTGGCGCTCCAAATGCTGTTGGACTCCAGTTCCCATCAGCCCCAGCAAGGGCTGCCGGTAGTCAAGGATCATGGGAACTGGAGTCCAACAACATTTGGAGGACCACAGATTTCCCATTCCAAGTATAGATTGTCCAGCTAAATGAAAAAGATGGGCCAAATAGCACTGGACTTAACTGGGATTGTGGATGAGTAGGTGGCATCCTGTCAGTGCCCAAAACTATAACTTATCTTCCTGATAACTTTTCCAGACACAAAGCCCATATTCCCTTGCTTTTGCTTCGTAACATGGTTGATTGTGCCATGGGTGTGCAGTGCTGCTGTTAGGAAGAGAGAACAAAGGTTATAGTTTTGCTATATAAACATCGCATCAGACAACTTATTTTGTGTTCAATACCTCTCATCAGTTAGCATTGTGCACCTTAATTGTTAGGGATATGTGAGCACACTGAACCAGAGTAATACCATGTTTAAGATTTGTCCAGTGGTGGTTCTACTTAGTCATCCCTGAGTGATGCTAGGGGTCACTTGGCTGAGTTGCAGCTGGTTGTGCCAGACACAGGCAATCTAAAGCAGCTGCCCTTTTGAAAGGCAGGGAGTTTTATGTTTGGTCTTGAATTTGGCTTATTTAATCTCCAGGTGTGCAGTACAGGCTCCCCTGATGCTGTTCAGCTTTGCTCTGGCCATATGGAAATCATTAATACCCATTGATGTTGTTCAGGGTCACCAGCATTCACAATTTTATTGTGAACCTTGTGGTATCTGGTGCCAAAGCTGCAGCAGCTGAAATTGTGGGAATTTTGCCCTATATGGTTTTTTGTTTTGTTTTTTTTAATAGCATTTTTTAAGATGTTGCCTCTGCAGTACAGTTGGAGAAGTTCAGAAGCCTTGGAGCAAACAGCAATAACTGCTTCTCTCAAAAACTGATGAGGGGGTTAGTACATACATACATTGAAATGTACCCAGTTGTGTGAGCAGATGAAATGAACTCAAAGGAATCCTCACACTTAAGTTAGTATTAAAACGAATAGGCACACAGTGGAAGCTGCACCTTTGAATGCTGTCATGTTGGTGATCAGAAATCATCAGGGTGGGCAGATAATGGGTCTGCACTGCTTAACAGCAAAGAGACCAAGGCTAAGCATTTATTAGATCTATGCATCTTGGCTCTCATTCACATCCACTTTGCTGAGAAATATTTGAAAGCAACTACCCACAGTATGGAAGCTGAGATGCAGCCAATGCTAAATATGACATCTCATGGCCTGTCTTCATTGTTCCTTTTGATGAAGCTGAGCACAATCTTGCTGAGTCATGTTCAGCTTGCTTTCCTCTCAGTAGTGCTACTTCCTAGCAAATTATTCCCCATTTAGATGCTTTGGAATGTTCTTAAAGCAGCATACATGGAAAAGAGCAGCTGCCAGCATTTTCTCAGAGTTAGGTGCAATGTTCTGGGGGAAGAGAATCATAGAAAATGAGAGGTAAGTCTGGAACCTGTCGTGTTTCTTCCATGATCATTGAACTCTTAAGCCTATGTTCTTTGTTTCACTGCTCAGGCCCTGTTAAAATGGAACATCAGGGTTTGTTTTTTAATCACATTAAAATAATAATCATATGATTAACTGTTTCACACGCCTTTTGAAGTAGGAAGCCTAGTCGGCTCCCAAAGCATCTTCCTGGGCACCCATAATGGTCCCTTGGTTGTTTATTGAAGAGTTCTTGAATTAATGGCCTTTTCTGTAATACTTTAATCTTGATTTCAGTGCAAAAATAGGATGAGGCTTCAGGTTGGTTCATTGCTGAAGGGCACCTGATTGTATGTTTTGTATTGTCACAGAACCAGTGTTTCCTTGACATTACTCTTTTCCTTCACACCATTATGGACCTCTCACCTGTACCAACTATCAAGACACCTTCCCCACAGCCCTTTCATTCCACAGCAAATAGAATGTATTCCCTAGACATACATTGCTTACCTGTCCTTGGCACGGATGGGATAAAATGGAGTGCTTTTGCTTTGCATACTCATTTCAGGAGAGGATTGCTACCCAACTGAGCACTTGAGTCAACGGGCCCTGAAATATTCTAACTCCTTTTTGTTGGGTGCAGTGGGGCAGTTCACTCGAACTACTGCTCAGCCTGCTTGTGTTCATTCTCTCATTGCAGGTAAATCACACCTGGCAATTGTGCAGCGGGTGAATAATGAAGGGGAAGGAGACCCCTTCTATGAAGTGATGGGAATCGTCACACTTGAGGACGTTATTGAAGAGATAATCAAATCTGAGATTCTGGATGAGACAGACCTCTACAGTGAGTATTTGGAAGCACAGAGGTGACTGCTCCCCCAACCCTCAAACAAGCATCTAGAAAGAAGCAACTTCACTTTTAATTTTCTCACTCTGATTTTATGACTTACTGATCTTGCTGCTTGACAGAAAGTGGAGCTGCTGCTTCCCCCAAAGGTCTGAGGCAATGTTCCTGCATCAGAACTGTTTGGCTAAAGGGTGGTCTGCTAAGGGCTTAAGTAATGAAACACTGGGAAAGAGCTGTAGGTGGTCAAAGAAGCCATGTCTTCAGACTTTGTTTCAATGTCATGATTCAGCTCTGAGGCACAGAGGAATTAACAGATAGCTCCTGAGGTTGTACAGAATGTCTTCATCTCACCACAACTAGTTTCTGCACTTCTGTGCTTTCATGATGTGCATCTTGTCAGATATTATAAAATAACCGCTCTGTGTTGCACTTGAGAGAAGAAACGTTGGAACGGAACATCTTATGTAGTGGGAACTCCTCAGTGTGCAGAGCAGGGCAAATGTGGGGCTGCATTTTACTGGTCATTGCCATATAAAAATAATCAAGATGGCTCAAGAAATCCACAAATGTCACCAGTCTTTGGAACTCTTGAGTTTGCAGACAGGAGGTTCCAGTTTCAGAACTTCCCCCCACCCCATCATGTACTCAACAAATAAAAGATTTGAGGAAAGGGAAGAGGAGTTGCAAACACTTGAAATCTTCCAGCTGTTTATCTAGAGTCCCAGAAATCATCAGTTTTGTTTTGCTTCCAGGTTCAGGGGAAGAAGAGATGGAGACAGGGCACCATTTGTAGATTAGCAGCGCCATAACTCTGTTTGTGCTATCCTGACTTTCAGCTGACAATCGGAAGAAGGAACGGGCCCCTCACCGGGGTCGGAAACCTCATGACTTCTCCATTTTCCGACTTTCGGATAGTGAGATGAAGGTGAAGATCTCCCCGCAGCTGCTACTGGCCACCCACCGCTTCATGGCCACAGGTACCCAGCCCCTCCAAAGCACCTTTAATGATGAGGGTCCAGTCCTTGCCTTGAGCCAGTGCTGTCAGCAGCCATGATGCCTGCATACCTCAAAGAGCTATACTCTTCAGCTTCCCCAGCTCAAGATCTGATCTGCTTTATGGTACAGTGGAAATTATTTGAGCTCCCTTTTTTTTAATCTGGACAGAGAAGTTGATGGGTGCAGGGACTGGAGAATTCCCTCTCTCTTCCTGAGTTTCCATGGCACCCTTGGTCAGCATTTTGGGTTGTTGTTGGCAGGTCATAGAAGGTGTAAAGCCCCATCTCACTAACCTGGAAATGCTTTCCATTCCCATTGTTCCCTTGCAGAGGTCGAGCCCTTCAAACCCCCGTTTCTCTCAGAGAAGATCCTGCTGCGGCTGCTCAAACACCCAAACGTCATCCAAGAGATGAAGTTTGACCACAAGAACAGGCGAGCCCCTGAACATTACCTCTTCCAGCGCAATCGGCCAGTTGACTACTTCGTGCTCATCCTACAGGTTGGTCAAACATTCCTTGAGAATCCGTAGTCCCGGAGGGTGAAGTGACTGCTAAGTATAGCACAGCTACACCCACCCTTGGATCTACAAGGCCTTACTTCCCCAGCTGGATTTTAAAAGTGCTGCAGCCTAGATCAAGGAATAAGGTGTTGGATTTCAGTTCTTTTGCAGTAAAGTTGACGATGCTCTAAATTTGCTACCAATATTGGGGGGAAACAAATATCTTGTTAGCTTGAGCTTGGCTTATGACAGCCAACCACTAGATACTCCAGTATACTTTTCTCCCTGCCCAAGGCTGGCTTTTATCCTTAACCCCCAACCTTGGAATCATTCTTTCTGTGTCCCTTCTGTTGATGCTTCAGACTCCTATCAGGCAGTCACTCCAAACCTATCAGGTATGGGCTCTCCCAGTTTGTCCAGGGGCCCTCACTCCTAGCTTTTATGTGTCTCGCATTACCCTGTGTTTTTTCCTAATGATGCCCCAACAGCCTTGGCTCACACCTTCTGCTTTCTGCCTTTATGAAGGAACACCCACACTTATCTGTGTAAACAGCCTTTGTTTGGGTTCAAAGCAGTTTTGCTAAGATGCACTGGCTTTGTTTTCCTTCCTCTCTATTTTTTAATGAATGACCAAAGATTGTGAGGACAAGGGTTGAGTTGTCTTTCCATTGTTTTATGCTTCTTCAGGGGAAGGTGGAGGTGGAAGTGGGGAAGGAAGGCCTGCGTTTTGAGAATGGAGCCTTCACGTACTACGGAGTCCCAGCTATCATGGCTGTTGTCTGCTCAGGTAAAAATCCAGAGCCAGCCACAGAATGGGTTGAGGGAAGCTCCAAGGAAGGGGCTTTTGCTGATGGCAGCGTTTGGCTTTTCACAGAAATGCAGAGTTAGCAAATTGTAATAGGGCAGAAAGCGAACAAAGGAAGAGGGAATGCAAAGGTCTGAAAGTAGAGCAAAAGTAATGGCGAAGGCTTGGTAACTGTGCCAAACAAGCCTGGGGGCCAGCTGTAGTCCTCCCAGCCTGTCTATCTGGCCTGTTAGGATTCTTCCCCAGAGGGTCCCTGCTTGGCTGCGGTACTTCCTTGAACTCTGATAATGCCTCTTGCTTGCCCAGATGGAGGGTAGAGAGAGGTGGAGGAATGTGTGCAGAAACTAGCCTACTGTACAAGGGTGAAATTTAGGTTCATTGCTCTGCCAGCTGCTGAAAGGCAGTTCCCCCACCCCTTCCCATTTCTGGGCCTTGCCCTGAGCTTTCTGGAGCCGCTAAGCCCACACCGTTGAAGGCTCTTCTCCATAAGGCCTAAACGCTTTTTCCAAGTACAATGTTTTGACTTCAGGTACTCATGAACTCTAATTCTCTGTTGCCCTTTAATTCTGTGCTGCAGCCACCTGAGCATGTACAGTTTGAACAGCCTTGCCAGAGGGAAATGGTCAGTGGTAAAGTGGAAGTCACTGAGCTTCTGGACCGCTGAGCTTCCTGTTCACATAGTTGGCAGCAGTCTATATGGCTTCTCATCTAGATGTGAAAGAACAAGTCCCCCCCATAACATTTTTGGAACTGCAGTATGGGAAACATTAATGGAAAGTCAGAAGGAGCAGTGTCTGCGACAGGGGTGCTCTCTTATCCTTGTAAGCTGGCAGACGTTGTGAGATACACTAAAAGCATCGCTGTAGCAGGGACTGCCAATCTGCGGCCAGTCCAGGCAGGCTGCAGCTGGTATGACCACCCTGGCTTTCCATTGTTGGGATGCGTCCAAGGAAACGGGGGCAGTTTGCAGGCCCCCAGCTGGCTCCAGCCAGTAGCCGGGCGATCTCCAGTCCTTGGCACAGCATAAATCAGCGACCCGCAGCTTCAGAACTCTTCAGAAGCTGGAGCACGCTCTAATCAGCAGAGTACTTAACTTCGCAACGGAAGGGCAGACAGGCATATGTAAAGCATATTTACAAGCAGTTTATTCAGCATAGATCAAGACAAAGAAAACATGTCTGCTCTCCTTCATATCTAAGAGCAGGAGGCACTAAGCAAAAGCTATACACAAAAGTTCCCAGCAGGCTGTGCTGGAATGTAAACAGACATGTGACACACAACAATCCACATATCTGTTCCTCTTAGGTGAAACGGAACATCGATATCCATACCCTTCAGAGAAAGGGTATCTTCCCTGTACTGTGTAGGGCTGGTACTACAAAGCTCTGACTTGAGACTCACCTTCCATCTGCCTCCTGTATTTTCAGATAACGACGTGCGCAAAATGAGCAGCTTGGCCGGGTCGTCTTTCTTGTGTACGTATTTTCTCCCCAACCTAATCTTTTGCTGATGTGGATAATGTGGAGCGGGACTGCTCAGGCGGGACATCCCCTGAAACACCCAGTCTGGATAGAAGACTGGACTTTCTACCACACCTCCCTGTCACATCCCCTGCCCCTTGTCACCATCCCCCTTCCCAGCCCAGAACAGGCAGTCCTCGTTTTCCCAAGCTGCACACAGAGACTCGGCTGGCCATTATTTACTAGGGTCCTAAACTCGGCCGCATCCAGCTCTTCATCCCACCTTCCTATCTCTTCATCCTCTGCCTCTACAGCCAATCAAGAGGCAACGAAGCGGAGGAACCCTAAGCCTCTCCTGCCCACATCTCTCCTGTTCTGGGTTCAGAAAAAGCTGGAGCTGGTCCTGCACATACTTAATATGTGTGGTAACTTGATCATGTATGCATGCATTGTGTGTGCATAACAAATATCCTTGCTCACATGCAGAACACCCACCTTCTCCCTCAAGACAGTAATGCTCCATGCAAATAAGGAAAATCTGTAGGAATAATAGTTACGGCCCCGAACCTTGGGTCCATAATCTCTTTTGAATGCCCAGAAACAATTCATACCATAATGTATAATTTGGTGCCACCCAGTGGTGATTGGCGGAGTTGCATCATGGTTCTACAACAAACGCTCACGACATATTTATTAAAACCTCTTTTTCCACTTGTCCCATGATTTCAAATCATGGGTCCAAGAGGGTTGTTGCTTCTTTTTCTGGTCCCACCAGCTTTACCCAGAATTGGAACAAATGTCAATCTGCAGATTCAGCAAACAAACAAAACCCCTCTAGCACCTATGATTTGAAATTGCAGAGCAAACAAAAGTGTGGCTGGGCCCTAATTATGATGCTAGGTGAGGCATTGTGTCTGTGAAATAATGTTGGTAGCATATGGAGTGAAATCTCTTTTCAGGGACCTTGTTCTGGTTATACTCCCCACCCCCCCGTCACAGTCTGGAGAAGGTTCTCCATAATATAACCCTACAATACTATGGATACTTAGGCCCTGATCTAGTTCTGGCAGTTTGCCTGCCAGAACTTTCTACCTGTTCACTTTATAAATAGCTGCAGGAAAGACAGCTCCACTCTGTATCTGTAAGCCCCTTGCAACTTTCTGAGCTGTAATTCTGTTGTCTATCCAGCCTAGTTCTTTTCTGTTCCTTCTAAACCCTTTCCCTTGCTCCTTCCCCTGCCCCCTGGTTTTTGTCTCCTGATTCTGGCCCCCCGTCTAGTGCCTGTGTCCGTGTCTCGTACCTTCGCCTTCAGCAGAGGGGAATCTCTGGCTGGCTCCCCAGGTAACTGTATATATAGCACCCAGCAAGAGTTCCCATGCTGCTGCCTGCTGATCCTTTTTCCAGCCCTGCACATTGGAGTATGGAAGAATACACACTACACTATCCTGCAACCTCATGATCCTGTGCTTAAATGCGAGCCCTTCCTCTAAGTCCACATATCGGCATATATTCTGCATGCATGCAAAAATGAACACTCTTCATATTTTTGCATGTGCTGTGCTTCTCCACAACTGTTACCTATTTGCCTGTGCTGAGCGGTGATCTACGTCAAAGGCTGCACATAAAACACCAGGGATAGCCACTTTCCCATAATTTATCATACACATAGAGGAGCTGCAAACAATAAATATTGCATATGAATATGCATGTGTGCTTATACAGAATATGTGCATACAAATCCATATACAAATGTGTGCATATGCAGAAATGTGCTGTATATGTTTCTAGAGATTCCAAGGAATACGCTCAATTGGCCAGTTCCAAAATTAGGGTCTAGGAGCATACCTCTTTACTAGATGGGCTGTGGTCTCACTGTTGCATCTGAACTGTGCATGCTTCCTCATTTCAATAGAATAGAATAGAATTTCAAGCAACGTGCATGGTGCCCAAATTAAGAGGGACCTTCTTACATGGGGGAAATGAGCTAAGAAAGTGCCGGTCAAAGAAGAAGGGGAAAGCAAGGTTTGCATGTGAAAATGGTAAACATGCATTTCCTGTGTAAATCTTACATAAACAGCAGTTAAAATATTAGGAAATTGGGATTGCGGGGAGGTGTTATATGGAAATTTTGTGGTAGCAGTAAGGTTGTTTTTTTTAAGTCACTGTTAGAGACATTTCTGCATCTGATGATGTGGACTCTAGTCTCTGAAAGCTCTTGCCATAAATACTCATTAAGGGCCACAAATCTCTTGTTACTGCGGTAGGTATCCTACAAGGTGTTTGATGTGCTATGGCTTGCAAGAAAGGGAAGGGAAAGGAAAGGAAAGGAAAGGAAATCAAAGAGACAAGAAAGATTAAGATCAAGGGAATTAGAAAAGTGGAGAACTTGACATGAAATGTTGCAAGACAGAATGGTCAAAAGACAGGGTGGGGGTAACGCTGCATAAAACACGAAGCTAAAAATATGAATCTTAGCTAGTGGAGAGAATGAAAGAATATAGTGTTAACCAGCTTTGTCAGTAATAAAACAGGAAAGTGTGGTGGTGGCAGTGTTGAAGAGGAAAATGATAGTAACAAAGGATATTGAAGTAAACTCCAATGCTATAGGTGCTGTGTTAATAGGTTTTAGGCTGGTGCTCTTCATAGGCAGGAGAAACACAGTCTTAAATAGGGTGTAGGCATTGCTTTTTTCCAGCCAGAGCTCAGCTCTGGCACCTCTCAGGTGGGTTCCATTGCCGTTCATAAACAAGGGAGACGTTCATGGTGAGCTCTCCTCCCTGTACTGCACAAGGAAATCTGAGGAGTGAGTGGAAGAGGAGAGAGGATGCTTGCTTTTCAGCTTTCAGAAACCTCCCCCCTTAATACATTCAGTTTGGCAACTGATCACCAATGCCTAAACCAGGCCCTTGAGCACCATAAAGCAATATGGAGGGAAGGTTTCTGCATGGAGTAGGAAAAGGTCTCCCCTGAACAGTGCTAGCAGACTCCTGTTCCAGGCTGACTGGAGTCCTGGTTAAAGTCACTTCTCTTACCATGTGGGGATCACACACCTCAGCATGTTGATGGGTCAAGCAGAACTTCCACAGAGGTGCCCAAATTTCTACCAGGAGAAAAAATTAAGCAGATCAACAACCCACTTCTTGTTCTCAGAACTGCTCAATGCTGCCCAAACTGCTGTAGACAAAGGTGCCACTCAAACCTGCAAAGGGTTGTGTTATCCATAAAAGCCATTGATTCAGTGACTCTGTAGGAAGCAACACTGCTACATGCTCTCAGGCTCATTTGGAAAACCTGAGCCATTTCTGTTCCTTGTCAAGCGAGAGAGAGCCCGCAGTTTCTCCAGTTTTTACTTCAATCTCTTCTTGCTCTATTCCCCATCAAGCTGCTTATTTTTGAAGCAGGCAGAGCTACAGTGGTGACCTGAATCCACATCATGTGAATAATCCCTCAAATTTTCCTCTTGCTAATATCCTCTCTGCATAGTCTTGCAGCAAATCAGCTTGAGAAGCATGGTGTGGGCTTGCGTGCTGTTGGCTTTTTTGAAAGAGCAGATGTTGGTTTAAAGCAGATGTTGGTGGGTGGGGGCAAAATCCTTCAGTAAGCAAGCTGCTCCCTCCAGCCTTCTGCCTGTTGTATTTGTTATCTGCAATGCCCCATCCCTGCTCAGCATTCTTTATCCTTGAGCAAGTCTGTGACATTAACCCCAGAAGCTACCCTGGTCAGGCTAGCCCTATCCTTAGGCAAAGTGAGGCAGTTACTTCGGGTAGCAGAATGGAATGGAGAGCTGTTCCTCCTAAGTTGCCCAGCCACTCCCATCTGCATGTACTTCATGAAGCCTGCTGCTTCAGGGCCAATAGAGGACCCTGCTCACATCACCACGATTTAAAGATTCGGCTGTCAGCCTAGTTGACAGCTGTATGGAAACAGAGAGGGTACATTTTGTCCTCCGCCTGTAAAATGTTTTGGGCTGAGCCTACCCTGGATTTCATGGCTGGAGGTGATTGTGGCCAAATTTACATGCCAGACTGGAGGAGGGACTTGAGAAATGCTTCCCCGAGAGCCTGCACATTAGCCATTGCCTCTTCGCTGTGAGGGATAATAGTTTTGCTTACTGCTTCCTCTTTGTCTCTAGTGAACCAGTCGCCATCCCGCTGCAGTGGATTAAACCGCTCGGGCGAGTCCCCCATCCGAGAGCGCAATGACTATGGAGGCAGCAGTACCCAGCTCTACAGCAGCAGCAACAATATCTACACGCCAGATTACTCCGTGCACATCCTCTGTGATGTGCAGTTTGTCAAGGTATCTGCTGGGCTGGGCAACTGGAGCAAGTGCAGACTCCTTGCTGCTTCTTTGGGCATTTTGTGGTACAAGGCTACCGTATACAGTGGTACCTCGGGTTAAGTACTTAATTCATTCCAGAGGTCCATTCTTAACCTGAAACTGTTCTTAACCTGAAGAACCACTTTAGCTAATGGGGCCTCCTGCTGGCGCTGCTCCGCTGGAGCCCAATTTCTGTTCTCATCCTGAAGCAAAGTTCTTAACCTGAAGCACTATTTCTGGGTTAGCGGAGTCTGTAACCTGAAGTGTATGTAACCCGAGGTACCACTATATGTGAAAGCTGTTCATCAGTTGAACAGTCAAGTAGCATCGACAGCGTGCAGAACAGAGAGCTGATGCCTGGTGAGATTTCAGTCTTGAATTAGGTGGACGGAAATGAAAAGGCAGAGCAAGGTTTGATAAAGAAAAATGGAAGGGAGAGGGTTGACGAATAGCACATCACACAGAACTTGCAAGGCTCTGAGCTTCTGTAGAACCGTTTGTTTTGAGGCAGGTTTGGGCATCCTTGTAATCCTTTGGTTGCTGAGGCACAGCTGTCTTTCCCTGAGGATGGATTCTGCTGGACCAGACCAAAGATCTGCCTAGTCCCAACACCCTGTTTCCTACTAGGTGCCAATGGGAAAGCCACTAGCCGGGCATGAAGGTGGCACAGTTTTAAAGATAGCGAAGGCGGAAGAGATGTTGCAGTAAAATGGAAGAACCTCCAGTAGTTGAGTTGCAAAGGGATGTGGATGTGGGTTGTAGCAGAAGATACAAGGTAGATTTTGGAGATGATGAACATAAGCGAGTCATCTAAATATGGGTCCCTCTCTCCCATGCCCAGATCACACGGCAGCAGTACCAGAATGCGCTGGCTGCCAGCCACATGGATAGCTCACCCCAGACTCCTGACATGGAGGTTTTCAATGATGCCGATTCCACAAAGGCGCCCACTGTCAGAGGCACTCCACAGACCCCCAAGGACGACCCTGCCATCCTCCTGCATGAGAGAAGTAGGTACAGCTTGAGGCATGTTCTGATCATGTGATGGTGTACAGTAATGAACACCGTGGTGAAGCACATTCGCTGCCGATTTTGACAGATTTTGCATGTGTAAATTGCTTGTGCGCCCGCCCTGGAGCAAAGGCTCAATGTGAATTAAAACCAAGCCAAATGGGAGGAAGCTAAATTAACTGATAACAGCCCACCTTTGACTTTATCCCTGGTCATCCTTCACTGAATTGTTGCCACCCTGTATCCCACACTTAAAATGTACACATGTCCTGACACACTTGCTGTGGTGGTTTCTCCTTATGAATCCTGCAGTTAGCCACTCAGACCTGCATCTTAAGAGCCCGACAGACTCTGTGTTCCTGCACATGGAGGGAATCCCTCACATCCAGGAGGAGGTGGCAGGCTGCCTAGAGACCGGCACACAGCAGAGTAAGTATGTTGGGCCAGTGTGGTGTAGTGGTTAAGAGCGGTAGTCTCGTAATCTGGGGAACCGGGTTCGCGTCTCCGCTCCTCCACATGCAGCTGCTGGGTGACCTTGGGCCAGTCACACTTCTTTGAACTCTCTCAGCCCCACTCATCTCACAGAGTGTTTGTTGTGGGGGAGGAAGGGAAAGGAGAATGTTAGCCACTTTGAGACTCCTTAAAGCGAGTGAAAGGTGGGATATCAAATCCAAACTCTTCTTCTTCTTCTTGGGAGCACGGTGGCATTTACGTGGGCCAGGAACAGGGAGAGAAGCGTGTTGTACCTTATCTTGGATATTGTTGCCTTACAGAAAACGAGGGCTGCCTTTTCAGGCTGGAACCTGAAACTTCAAACAGAGAAATGGAGATGAGCATATCCCCAAGTGGCCCAGAGGAGCCCCTGGGCAAAAAGTTACTCCGGACCCTAAGTAAGTCACATCAAAGGCCCTGGAGGGGGTAAATGGGGGAGGGGGGCAGTTGACGCAGCTGTGCAGTTATGACCACTTGAGTGTAGACCTGCTCACCACTGGGGAGGGATGGTTGGACTCAGCTCCTAGGGAGGAAGCTCCCCAGAGGCTGTATAGATTCACCAGCCACCAATCTGCTTGAAATTCCCTGAGCCTGTGAAGTCATGCCTGATGTGTTAGGCTCGAAGGGTCTTGTACCCTCCCATTAACATTGCCATTTAAAGCTAGGCGCTGGTCTGCAACAGTGTACTACTTGGCATTGCAGGTGGGAGGAGGAGAAAACCGTCAGCAGATAGCGAAAAGAGTGCAGATGATAATTCCAACTTCACACCTCTCATCACATGAGTGGCAACATGGCCTTGCCCCGCCCACAGGTGAGTGGCACGTGTTGCTGTGTTCTTGGCACTGCTGGTCTCTCATGAAGCTGCGTACATCAGCTGTGAGCTAGGCACACGAGTCTCTGCATGTGCGCGCGCGCACACACACACACAAATACCATTCTCTTAACTTCTTGGTATATGGGATTTTTCTATTTCTTCAGTGGTCCTTCACCCGTTCGCTGTGCAATCCCAGTACTGAAGCTCTATTGTGCGGTGGTGTGTGTTTTTTTAAATAGCATGTCTCATTTCATGAATGTGTACTTTCGTGGAGTTTTAAAGTTTTTTAGAAGTACGTTTTAAAGAAGTATGTTTTAAAGAAGTGTTTTAAAGTAGTGTGTTAATTGTGCAGTTCCGTGCTGTGGAAAACCACTGTTAGTGTTCATCCGGTTCCATGTATTCTTGAGAGGGAGAAATTGGCTTTCTGATACTATCACATTAAGAATAAGTGGATCAAGCACAAAATGTGTTTCCCCAACCCCTAAAGGGGAATTGTCTTGTTCCTGGCTCCAGATATCTGAAAGAGGAGTTATTATATTTTAATGGTTATATTTTATATGAGCTCCCATTATCACTGGTCAGCCTTCTCCCTGCTGTGCTATATTGCTCAGGTAGCTGCCAGCTCTAGAACTGAGTCCTTTAAAGCAGGAGTTCCCAAAGTGTGGTCTGCGAGTTTCAATAAGGTAGTCCACAACATCTGTAGATTGTGGTTGAAGATGGGAGACGGCATATCTATCACGTTAAATATTCCTATTGCTTTTGATTGATTTTTCATTGCTGCTTTTACTGTTTATATTGAATTTTATTGTGTACGTTCTTAAACCGTAAAAAAGCAGTGAAAATGCAGTTTTAAATTGTACATCATCTAACATATCATATTACACTTGCTGCAACAAGTAGAAAAACCAGGTTTTTCAAGACCCTTAGCAATTTTGTAGTGGTCTGTGGGGTAAATAAGTTTGGGAACCTGTTTTTGTTTTATGGGAGGCACTCAGTTCTGGAGGTTGTGAAGGCATTCCCTCCCCCTTCCCTTCCATATGAGCTGTCAGGTTTTTGAGCAAGTGAATAATTCCCCCCTTTCCTCCATTTCTTTTCTGTCCCATCCCCAGTTCACACATGAACATTCCGTGTCTTGAGGTGCTCTCATTAAAAGGTGATTTGGGGATGATTAGCCTTCACCCTTCTTTACCGCTTTAGAAATTTCCTTTCTCCAATCTCTCCTTTTTAGGTCTAGCTACAATCAGGGATGTGGGTGGCGCTGTGGGTTAAACCACAGAGCCTAGGACTTGCCGATCAGAAGGTCGGTGGTTCGAATCCCTGTGACGGGATGAGCTCCCGTTGCTCCATCCCAGCTCCTGCCAACCTAGCAGTTCAAAAGCACGTCAAAGTGCAAGTAGATAAATAGGTACCGCTCCGGCAGGAAGGTAAACGGCGTTTCCGTGCGCTGCTCTGGTTCGCCAGAAGCGGCTTAGTCATGCTGGCCACATGACCCGGAAGCTGTACGCCGCCTCCCTCGGCCAATAAAGCGAGATGAGCGCCGCAACCCCAGAGTTGGTCATGACTGGACCTAATGGTCAGGGGTCCCTTTACCTTTTTTACCATCAGCATTCCGCAAGCTCATGGGTTCCTGCCAGGTCGTTCTTGGGTGATGGTTTTTAATGTCCTTCCCATTCACCAGCTTTCATAGTTCTACAGACCTTTATATCATTCTCAAGAACCTGTAAACCGCCATGTTGTTTTTGGAGTGGCCATGTTTTCCTTCAAAACCAACAGGCGCTTGAGAGGAATGTGCTTAGGGCACACTTGGCTCTGTGCACAATGGCCTTCTGCTTTTTTCCAAGTGCTGTGTGTAGGGGGCATGGCCCTGAATTATCACATAAATACAGGGGGCTGCACAAAACAACGTGGCAGGGGCAAAGAGGTTCCCTGCATCTAGTTTACTGTGCTGAAAAGCTGTTGTTTTTCCTCCTCTCTCAGGTCTGCAGCATGACAGCCGACTGTGACAAGATCCATGTGTGCGTGATGGCACCTGCTTCTCTGTCTCACATCAACTACCCCCCACCTCCAGGGCTTGTGGTTCAGATGGCAGCCCTTTGAGCTTGAGAGGTGGCGCCAAAACGCGGAGAAAGCTGAGCAAGGAAGGCCCAGCAAAAGAGGTGGAAACGAGAAGGCGACCGCGAAGTGGTGGTGCGTGTGGCTCCCTGTGGGTCGTCCTAGCAGGGCAACGTCCTCACCATCTCAAATCTTACTTTCATGGGGTAATGCCCAGAGGGAGGGGGTGCCACACGGTCCATCCCCCTTCCTGCTGGAAGTGCCCACCCTTCCTTATGCATGGTCCAGCACAGGGGGCCCCAGTGCATGTTTGTGCAGCCAACAGCATCGTACCATCTGCTCCCTCTTGTATTCATGTCTGTCTGGTCATTATCCCAGATCTGTTGTTCCAGACCCGTTGCTGTTTGTAACCAGCACCAGCTGGCTTTGGGCTGGCAGTCCAAAGGGCAGGTCAGCGCACTGCTCACCTGTCACCTGTGCACACTGAGCAATCTTGTCCTCCAGGTTCAGAGAAAAAAAATGTTTTGACATCAAGCGTCTGTCAGGGAGAAATAAAATGTTCTTGTTTTACATTAAATCAACCCCTTTCACGTGTAGCTTTTGAGTATGTCTTTGAGAAAGGGGCAAACATGCATTAAAGGTTCTGGTGTGAGGGGGGACCAAAAGCCCTGGTCTTAACATTCCTAATGTTTAGTGGTCAAGCTAGAGACCTGAGTCTAGCAGGAGCCATTTTCAAGCAGGTTTTGTAAGTGCACTATTTTACTGGCAAAGAAGTGTGGCTGGCATCACACAGGCTTGGAACGATTTGCCTTTTCCCCCCTGTGTCCAGGCATCTGGGGTGACAATTCCCTAGCTCCTCCTTATAGCCTTTTGTTTCCAAGTGAGAAGTGGCTTTTCATGCCAACTCCAGGTCTCGGGCAAAAGCATGGAAAACAGGCCTGTGCTGCCTTTGCTGTAGCCAGGAAAGCATTGCTTCATTCTCTTAAATAACTGCCCTACTTCTCCTTGCTTATCATAATCCCAAGGGACACCCTTTGTCTTCCTCTAAAGCTTGTACACTATCTGTTAAATTTCTGCTCTGAAGAATACCAGAGTTTCCTTTGCTTTATCTCTAGGTCAATACATTAGAATGCTCAGTTCCATTAACTCCTTGCAAGGCAACACTTTGACTGCAACAGGGATTGGGAACCTCAACCCCAGGGGCCAGTTGTGTCTTTGGGACTCTCCCCAGGTCACACCCTGTCCTCAGCCATATCTCTTACCAGCCCTGCTTTGTACCCTCCTTCAGTGCCTTTTGCCTAGCTGAAATGTGTTCCTCAACTCTGATAATACCTATTGCTTGCTTAGAGGGTGTGTATGTGTAAGTAGCCTATTGCAACAGTTAAAAGGGAGCAGCCTGCTTGCTGCAGGATTCACCTTAGCTACTCTGCTTGCTTTTACCTTCGGCTTTGCCCACCACTGACATGTGCCACCCATCCCCACCATTGCCCAGAAGGGAGTGCTGCTCTCAGGCAGGAAAAGGCTTTTCACCCCTAGAGTGCAGGTAAATTCTCATCCTACATCATTTCATACTCAGTTTGGTTAATGCCAACTTTTGCAGTCAAGGTACCAAGATGTTCTGCTCTCCTCTAGTTTTCTCAAGCTGGAATATGTCCTTTATTGTAGCTATTATTTTGTAGGACTGTAGAATTATAGAGTTGGAAGGGACCAGAGGGGCCATCTAGTCCAACCCCCTGCAATACAGGAATCTTTTGCCCAAGGTGGGACTCAAACCCAGTTCTGGTATAGAGTGGGGCTAACTTGGCGGACAAGGAGAAAAGTGTGGCTTTGGTAGGAACAGAGGGATGGTTGCAGCCATACAAAGATGGAAAAGCAAATATGATCATTACGTTGTTCCCACTGAAAAAGAGCCGCTGAAAGATTTTCCAATGTAGAAGGATCAAATTTAGGAACTTTTGTAACAATGGGCAAAATAGTGTGCTCCTCTAGAGCAGCAGAGAGCTGCACACACACAAACACACACATTCCATGTCTGAAGGCTCAAAGCCTGCCTCTTCACTCAGTTTTGCTGAAGCAAAGGCAGCAGCGGCACCAGCTCTCTGCAGATCATCCCATGCCTCAGTTTGTATGGCAGAAAGCAGCTTCAGGTGCTGTAGTCAAGGATCAGGAGTTTGTGGACTCTGAGCATCACCCTCACCCACTACGTCAGCAGTAACATCACCCTTCCCTTCTAGCAAACTACACTCCTGATAGTCCATTCATCAAGGTTTCCAGGCAGAGTATCTCGTTTCGGAGCTACCACAAGAGACTCACCTCTTAACCTGACAACTGGAGAGACTGAGGCAGGGAATGGTCATTTCAGGTCAAGTGGAGAGTAAGAATAGCTGCCTGGGTATAGTAATGGGTTGTTCCAATGGCGGTCGAGGATCACACACAGTTTTCTACACAACAAAGAGCTCTGTTCCTTTCTCCACCCCAGCCCCAAGTTGGCCAAAAGACAGGTATGGCATGAAGAGATGTTTTATTGGTTGTACTGACAGAAAAGGTGGTTCTTAAGATTACAATCTTTGCTTGTGCAAGGCTGGAAACTAAGGAAGGAGCACCAGCCTCGCTCCCTGAAGTAACCCGCGCAGCTCATACAAGGAGACCAGTCGTTTTTGGTACATATCCCACAATGCCCAACCCTTCCACTGGAGCAGGCATGGGCCAGAGAGGGTTGGTTACATAAAGTGCAAACGGAGATGCAGACAAGGCCATGTGCTTGGATTCCAGAGTTAGGTGCTGTTAATACCAAGTGTACAAAGTGGACCCCAAGAAGGAAAATTCCCACTGCCACCTGCTCACACACACAAACCGAGGGCCATTGAACAGACAGGAAGAAGCTATGCAGACAAAAGTGCTGTTCTCAATCCATATTGAGCAAAGAGGTATGGGAGATTAGCTCCGTTGGTGGAGCAGACAAACTACGTGTTACAGTATGGAGGGATTCAGTTTTTCTGGTTTCATAGGGCCAAACTAGATGTTACATGCAGTTGTGTGTTTCTTTCTTCCACTGTTTTGGGTTTTTCAAAAACTTAGGGATGCTTGGGGGGGGGCAGCTTAACCCTTTCTCACTCCACAGCCACTTTTCTACTCCATTCTCTCTAGCCAAAGGAAGAAATGGGTACTGTTCTCCCACACTGAGGCAGTGGGGAGGGGGCTGGTAGAAGCTTCAGAGAGTGGTAGAAATTTAACCAGAAAAGTGGCAAGAGGTGTTCTATTTCTTTGCCTAAAACTCCCACTTTCCAAAGGCTGCTGTTGGTTTTAAAACAACCCAAAACGTAGGGGGAAAGTTACATGCAACCGATTTACTGGATCGTGGTGACGGCCTCGTGGATGGAGCTGGCGACGTAATCCAGGTTCTTCGTGGTCAGGCCACACATGTTTATGCGGCCGCTGGCCATCAGGTAGATGTGTTTCTCCTTGATCATGAATTGGACTTGCTTAGCTGGAGAAAGAGCAAGAGGGGAAATTGTGTCAGGCATCTCATCAGGCACCCAGAGCAGCCTTGACTAAGGTTTGCCAGCTGCAGCCAAGGGCACAGCAGGAAACGATGCTGGTAAGCAACCAGAAAGTGGGTGCAATGTGAAGAGATCCTGTGAAGTGACTGATAAAGGAAATGCACAGGTAGATCTCTTCATAGTGGAGAGCTGTGTAAAGATGGTTGCTTGGACTTGCAGTGGAGGGCAAGGAGGGACTGTTGAAGCCAGAACCATTTTTTGCTAGATCGCCACAAGCAAAGTCAGGAAAGCTGCTTCATTCCCTGTACCACACCCCCTCCTCCCTGCCCAGGCTCTCTACGCTGCCCAAAACTGTACTCACGATTGAGGCCAGTGAAGCTAAACATGCCGATCTGCTCCGTGATGTGATTCCAGGTGCCTGGTGTCTGCAGCTTCTCGAGACGAGACCTGAGCTCTGCCCGCATCAGCAAGACTCGATCTGCCATGGTCTTCACATTCCCTTTCCTGTCACAAGGGAAAAGCATTAGTTCAGTCCAGCACCAGTTTTTTTAAAATGGCAAGAATGGGGAAGTGCTGAGCGGTAAACAGGGCCCATGATCCCTTCGTGGCAGGGATCAACTTAACCCCTCCACTTCTTGCTGTTCCTTAGGTAAAGGGGTAAAGGGACCCTTGACCATTAGGTCCAGTCGTGGCCGACTGGGGTTGCGCGCTCATCTCGCTTTATTGGCCGAGGGAGCCGGTGTACAGCTTCCAGGTCATGTGGCCAGCAAGACTAAGCCGCTTCTAGTGAACCAGAGCAGCGCACGGAAACGATGTTTACCTTCCCGCCAGAGCAGTACCTATTTATCTACTTGCACTTTGATGTGCTTTCAAACTGCTAGGTTGGCAGGAGCAGAGACAGGGCAATGGGAGCTCACCCCGTCACGGGGATTCGAACCGCCAACCTTCTGATCGGCAAGTCCTAGGCTCTGTGGTTTAACCTACAGTGCCACCCGCATCCCCTGCTGTTCCTTACCACTCATCAAAAAGCTCTGGAGTCGTGAGTGTCGTAGCCACAATACGTGCGCCCTGCGAGGGGGGGTTTGACCAGGTGGTGCGGACAATCTTTTCCATCTGAGACAGGGTGCGCTGCACATTGTCAGCATCCTTCGCAACAACAGTCAGGTTCCCCACGCGCTCATCTGAGGGAAAAGAAAGGAAAGTCAAGCCATAAGCCTTAGGCCCAGTGCAACAGCCCTCAGGGCAAAAGAAAATTCTTACTACCCTTTATTTGAATCTGTACTTAGTTATATCCCACCTTGTAGTTCTCAAAAACAAAAACAACAAAAAACCAGGTTCCCATAGTGGCATGAAACAGCAAAACCATACAATGCAGTAATTGTTCTTTTACAGGCCAAAATAAAAAAGCAGCTTAACATTAGAGCAGAACAAAATCCAAGAAGCAGGGAAGTTAAAAGAATATACGCACTGTACAGGCCAAAGTTTTTGGAGAAGGACTGAGCACAGAAGAGTTCGAAGCCTTCAGAAACGAAGTAGCGGACAGCCCAGGCATCTTTGTCCAGAGAACCTGAGGCAAAGCCTTGGTAGGCAGAGTCAAAGAAGGGGAACAGGAACCGGCGCTGCAAGGAATGAATAATTAAGAGGAGAAGATTGGTCTTTGGCACTTACTTCAGGGCATCCTCAACTGCCATCCCTGAAAGCACATGGCTGCCAAAGACCGGGCCCTCTCAGTGATGCAACTCTCTCCCCCCCCAGAGAGGTTTCCTCAGCACCTACTTTATTGCCCTTTTGGTGCTTCCCAAGCTTTTCATTTTTGCATTTACACTTTAATTGTTTTCTTCTTTTTCTAACCTGCCCTGGGAATAGGATTAAAGTGAGGTATTAAAACACTTCACAGAAAAAAACCAAAACCACTGGTTCCACACACTCCTTCACTCAGCAGTATGGAACCTAGTGTATTTGTGGCTATAAAGAAACTTATTTAAATTTATTTTAAAAATTAAAAAGTTGTTTTCTGGTGGTGTCTACTGGTCAGGGTGTCAGTAAGTCTGGAGAGATATAGGTACAAATCCCCTCTCAGCTGCAGAGCTCACTGGGTGGCCTTGAATCAATCACTGTCTCTTGGTATCCCCAATCTCATAAGGTGGTTGTAAAATTAAAACTGGGGGGGGGGGGGGGACTATATACCATTTAGCTGAGCTTCCTGGTAGGAGAGCAGGATAAAAATATAACAGTACTAATAAATTAATTCAAAAACGTCCAGAAATATGGCTTTGGGCACAGACTCTGGGAGTACCTTGTTGCAGAATTGCTAATACCTTCATAACGGCAGCAATTTGTTTCCATTGCTCCTGTGTGGGGTCTGTGCCAGTTGGGTTATGAGCACAAGCATGGATGACGAAGATGGAGAACTCCGGAGCTTTCTGGGTAGAAAGAGAGAGAAAAAACCCCAGTCTATTATTATTATTATTATTTATTTGTATGCTGCCCATCTGACTGGGTTGCCCCAGCCACTGGGTGGCTCCCAGCAGAATAGCAAAAACACGACAAAACATCAAACATTAAAAATTACCCTAAGCATCAAGTGGCACTAGCCATTTATGTTTGATACTCACTGATGGGATTGTACAATAAAGAGCCAGATAGAAGATGCTGCGTTCCAGATGAACACAGAATTGTAGAATTGGAAGGGACCACAAGGGTCATCTAGTCCAACCTCCTTCAGTGCAGGACTCTTTAGCCCAACGTGGGGCTCAAACCCACAACCCTGAGATTAAGAGTCTCATGCTCTACCGACTAACCTGTTCTATATATATGCATTATGGATAAGACTTAGGAGCTATACAGGTTTCAATCAGATAGTGAAGAATTGTTGAATATATTATATGTCTATAAAGTTCTGTTATTCTATGTATATAAAATAGATTCTAACAAGACAAGGCACCCTCACATAGAACAGTGCCATCCACAATGACACACATACATTTTTACAAGACTAGCGTGGACTGTGATCCAAAGAACTCCACACACATCAAGGTTTCTAAGCTCTCCAAATTTCCCCTTCCAGCTGCAGCTCTATAAAGGGCCCCCTGTTTGAAATGACTGTTCAGGAAGCATGAACAGATGTGGTACGGAAAGCATCAGATCCACACAGGGAGATCCATTCACAGCTCTCTGAATCCCACTGAGTGAGAAGATGGGATTCCTGGACGGTGCTGCCTTGCAGTCAAGAGACACAGCCCATCCTAGCAAATGTTTGGCTAGCCAGATGTTAAATCCAATATTACAATAGGCTAGAAATGTTGCTCCCGTAGAACATCTACACAGTCCCTATTCAGATTTCCTTCTAGCTTATGTTACACCCAATCCATAAGGATATCTGGCTCACCTCCAAGTCCTCCAGGAATCCCTGGATGTCCAGACCCCTTTTTGCAGCATCCCAGTAGCGATAGGTTCGGATGTCCTTGAACCCAGCATCCGTGAAAACAGAATTGTGGTTCTCTGCGGGGAAAAGAAGAGACGCATTCATCCTTCAGCCAAAGCTCAAGCTGTTCAGGATTAGAAGGGATTCTTTAAAAAAATGCCCCAGATCTATTTCTTCAGAATTGCCCACCAGGGCTAGGAAAAGTATTTCACCTATCCTGTCCTTCACCCTATAAATTGTAGCCTCCACATCTGCTCCCCCTTCCTACGTTTAGAGAGAGTGGGAAAATACTGCTTTTCTAGATCTGTTTTTGACTTCTTACCTTCATGCAAGGCTTGGCAGTGGCACTGCGTTTTAGAAGCCACCCTCAGGTCCTCCCTAATCCACTTGCACATGACTCAGGCCTAGTCTGCAATGTGAGCCGAGGGGGCAGAAAACAGACTAGCAGGCTTCAAGCAGCACTGTATTTCTGTCAAAACTGCTTGATTCCTCCCCCTTCTCCATTCCTCCCCCTCCTTCTCTGGTGCCCTGGGTGCTTTCTTCTCCTTCTATATTGTGTGTATTAGTTTAGTCATGGTTATAATTATTTAGCCAATTCTTCTAAACCAAAGAAGTCAGGGGGGCGGGGGGAGAGAGAGAGTTGGGCTTTCCCTACTGCCATAAGAGAAGTGCTGAATATTTTGATTCTATGTGTGTGTATCAATAAACAACCCTCATTTTAAGGCCTATGTGAGTTTAAGTTCCTGGGGAAACCTACTAAGATGTGCTATTGCCACTGTCTAAAGCTTCACAAGACTCCTAGAACATGTATGTGCAACGCGTGTCTACTGAGGCGGCTTGCAAACAATGGGGAGCCCAGCCTTCCTTCCCTCCCTCCCTCCCTCCCTCCCTCCCCCCCTCTCTCTCTACCCCAAACCATGCCAAAAGTGCCAGCCAGGCCTTGGTACTCACCCCAGGAAGGAGAAGAGATATAGACAGGGGTTGCAGTGTTGTTGGTTCCATTGTACCAGCGTCTCAAGAACTCTGCTCCAATACGGAGAGCCCCTGTGCCCCCCAAGGACTGGACACCCCCCACCTGGAACAAAGAGAAAGCAATAATTAGAAGGCAGGTGCTCTTTTCAGCAAGATGCCTGGGCATCCTATAAGCAAGAATGCAGTTTCCTATAATAGCTTCATTTAACTATACTTGTCCCCAAATTCGTCTGTTCCAATCGAACCCCAGTTTCTACATATGTGTGTGTGAGCAAGAGAGAGAGAGAGAGAGAGAGAGAGAGAGAGATTATACGCCCCAGTGCCAATCTATTCCCACCCTAACTCTTCCATGCCATCAAGCTCTTCTGTGTTCAATAAGGCTTAACTTGCACGGATGAAGGTCGTAATAGGAGTTTCCTCTTCAGGCTCACCCTGTTCTCCTTGATGGCTGGGCTGTCGTCTCCTAGGGCAATTCGTGAGGAATTGGAACGAAATTCTGGCAGGCCCAGGATGGGTAGGTACTCGTGGTTCAAGCTGAGGTCCTTGTTAATCATCTGCTCCACTTTCCGAACCACTGGCAGGACCCATGGCTGCCCCTCATCTGTGCGATAGGCTGCAAGGTGGAAGGGGAAGGGATTGTTCTAGATACAGACACACATCTCTTAGCCTAACCCTACCTCTCAGGGTTGTTGAGAAGATGGAAGGGGTCTGGGAGAGACATGTGCCATGCCTTGAGTTTCTCAGAAGAGTGGTATGGTACAAAATAAAAGGATGGACCAAAAAGGCTTACTGCAGAGAGCTGGTTTCTCTCCCTTACTCCTTCCAGTCTCGCTTACCAATTTTCACTTTATCCTTTTGCAAAGGGATGCCTATCTCACACAGGAGGTCTCCAATGCAGCACCATTCCCACAACCCCTTTGCTTGCATATTCAAATCCAAGCACTTTATTCCAATTGAAAAGGCTATCAAATATGACAGTTTGGTCACTGCACCTAGCAAGTTTGGAGGCTCAGGTATGTCGAGAGCTTAATGGGATCTTCAGGCCAAGAACATGGAGAGTATGCCTGAAGGCAGCAAAAGGGCTAGCATGGCCCATTAAAGAGAGTAGACTTCAAATCCTGAGCATGAGCTGCAGAGCACAGGAAAGAGAGACCACAAACAACCACCGACAAGTATTCCAGAGGATACTGGCAAAGAAGGAACTAGCAAGCTGGCTTCTAATTAGTTTGCTGAGGGTCAAGCTTTGAGCTATTCACCTGCTGAAGGTGCAGGGACTTTGGGGCAAAGGGGAACCAGGCAACCATAGATTTTACAACTTGTGAGCAAAGGGTAATGCTTTAGAAACTGCAGGACTGGCAGCTAACTAAACACTACACTCAGCCTGGTCTCTGCTGCTTAAGGGCAGAGTCCCTTTTCCAGTTCCTGCAAGGCCCCGGCATTAACTTGCTCAAGGTCGTGTGGTTCACCCAAGCAGAACATGGGCACCGGCCCAGATCTCCTGACAGCTGTAGCCCAGTCATAAGAACACCAGGTGCCAAAAGTCTAGGCAGCATCACAGCCCCCTACCTGAGGGAAGCCAATCAGTAGCGACTGTAGAAAGTACTGGGGAAGCAAGCCCAAAATAAAGGATACATCGAGATTGTCACAGGACACAGAATAGAGATGAAAGAAGAAAGGGGGAAATGAATGCAGGAGGGACAGTGCAATTTAAAAAAGGGTAAAGATCAAAAAAAAAGTCCTGGATCTGATAACGTTATATTAAGAAAGAGACAACAATTCCTTTTATCTCCACAATCAGCCTGACCCATTTTCTTGTTTTTCTCTTCACGGCTTCAATTTGTTTCCATCTGTCATTATTGGACTTTTGACTATAAACCAGGATACATAGCTTCATTAGCAATATTGCTTCAACATTTCCAGTAGTAGTCCCATTGGTAGAAGTCCCCCATTTAGGCACCGATCCTTGTAATACACAGCCCCTTTGCTGGTAGCTCTACCTTCTTCTGAATGGCTCTCTCAGATCAACAGCAGAACAGTGCCCATGTCCATATGGGTCTTTAACACCTATCAAAAGCATCAATTTTGGCACCCTCCTTTTGTATTCTGCAGATCTGCTGTGATCAACCATAGAACCCCATGTTAATATTTATAAACAGTACAGCCAAAGATCTGCAGGTGAGATGAAGTACAAATACAATTTCTGTAAACTGAACTTGGCTGTGAGAAATTACATGCCATAAAGTATAAACAGTATTTAAGGATACAGAGCATTCTTCTGTCTGCTGCAGATAAAAGCGTACAAATCTTCCATTTAAGCAAAACAGATGATATGTGCAGAACCCTATAACCACAACCCAATCATTACATGTAGTTTCCTGCTGAACTTTCTCAGGTGTTCCTTCATGAATCCAATGGCAAAGGCATGAACATAAGAAAGGGTGCAAATTGCAGGAGACTAGAGCATCTCATCCCCACAACCTGCCAGTGTGATTATCTTTAGGGGTGCTTCCAGACAACCTGATTTATCCGGATTTGGTTGCAGGGAGATTAGAAGACAAGATTAGTTGACACTGCATCAAAAGTCAGTGTTATTTTGCACTTTCCAGTGCTTTCCCCCAACACACGCCTTATCGCAAGCAGTCTAATATTTTGGGGGAGCATGTTTGTGGCACAAAACCTCCCAATCAAACTATAAATGTGCAATCTCAATTTGCCAATATGTGATCAAATCTTTCTTGAAAATAGTGATAGTCTAGAAGCACCTTGGATTTCAACTGTGTGCAAGGCAGATCAGGGATCATTGAGTGTTAGCCATTTTTTATCTACAGAATTGGAAAGTATTCTGACGCGTATTTTTCCCTGCTAAGCCTGAAAGCCATCAAGAGAAGTAAAGAATTTTTCCAGAGGTTGCACAGATGGTCCCAAGTAGTTCAGATCATCAATGTAGTTAAAATTGTAAACACACACCAATGCATGTTCAACTGAAAGCGTAAGGGCTTTTTCAGTAATGGTCCCTTCCACTAGTGCTCTTACCATTTGATGGCCTATGATGTTTTATGGTTGCTATGCACTTAATCATTGCAGTTTTGTGCTGCTGATAATATTGTTGCAATGTTGCTTTACAATTTTGCATATTTTTAAATTGTTGAGAGTCGCATAGAGACCATTTGGTATTAGGCAAGGAACAAAACGAATCAAACAACAACGATCAGCAGGAGCTGGATTCTCTAGAGTCTAGACTTTATGCAGGATTTTGAAAGTATAGAAAATATGTCTGAATCAGCTGATTGTGAAACATTCATACAAATAGCAAATTGTTTTCATCGCTGCTCCCAACTGTCAGATTCTTGCATCCTTGTCAGACTCCCATCGATTTCTTTTCAGACAGAGCTCTTCTGTGCCTCTTTGACAGATGGGTGGTAGGCAGAAATTCAACAAGTGCAAAGGTTCCCTGGCACGGAGCTGCCATTCTAGAGACGCCATCACCTGACGGATTTCTGTCTGTCACACAGCTGCTCAAAGGCTCAGGAGGACCCCTCTTAAAAAGGACAGGTCGGTGATGGGCACCCTGCCTGCAGAGAATGACAGCTCCCGTCTCCCCAGGGCTCCCTGGGATCAGATTTAGGTCCTTGAACCCCCCGCTCCAAGTTCAACCACCCGATTCTGCCCAGGAGCCGCATCCACGCGTGCTTCCCTCCTCCCTCCCTGCTCTCTTACCTCCCACTCCCAGGTTGACCTTGCGCGGGTCCCCATCGGCGCGGAAATCCGCCGTGAGCTGGAACACAGCCACGGGCGGGGCCTGCGGGACGCTGGTGAACACGGATTTCCCTCCGGGAGACATTGCGGGACAATACGAAAGCTGGAACCCCCCGAACGCCGCTGCCTGGAGGAGACGGAGAGTGTCACCTTCACCGCAGACGGAGGCAGAGGGAGAGAGAGATGGGGAGAGCGAATCCCCGCTCCCCAATAGCAGGGAGGCGCGCCCTCCCGCCAATCGGAGAGCCGCTTTCGAGGGGGGCGAGGCGGGACAGCCAATCGCACGAATTTTGAGATTGCCGGCTAATGGAATACCGCATACGAGGGAAGCCCCTGAAGGGTAGCCAACCACTGCTTTCTAAGGGCGGGACAAAGCTACGAATAACCAATCCCTCCGTGGTAGGAGAAGGAGTCATAAAGCCTGTTGTAGAAACGGGATAGGTCGAGTTCTAATAAGGCCCAGCTGCGGGCAGATGCTCTGCCGCTAGGAAAGGCGGGAGCGCGGGGTTTGGTGCGGAGCGAGGCGGGGAGATTCTGGAATTTGCAAAAACCACCTGGAAAGCTCCCAAAATAGTGGAGGGTCAACTGTGTTTGCTCTTGGGAGAGGAGATTATGTGGGCCGAGGAGGAGGCGCTTGTTTTATTAATTAAACAAACTAGTATTATTGTAATAAAAGCCCTAAGCGGGTCACGAGAAATGTTAAAGTTATCAATTAAAAAACAGTTACAAACCTCACTTTCCAGAGAGGAGTCGAACCCATTGGAAAGTTACAGCGCCTACTGCAGCTGCAGAGACCGATACAGGAGAGAAATGTTTTGTTGCAGCTTGTGTTGATGCAGGTGTACCATGGTGTTTCTTCTCTGTGTTCCTCCCAGAGGAGCGGTCATTTCTCCTCCAGTCACTGCTGTGAATACACGACCATTTCCAGACACTCCAGTTGTCTGCAAGGGATTCCCACACAACGAGGTTAATGTTGCCAGCCTTCCTATCACTTTTGCAGACATCTTTGTAACAGAGTTGGTCTGCCAACAGGCCCATACAGCACATCCTTGGGGAGCCTGCCATCTTCCATTCTATGGACATTACCAGTCCAGCACAGGCGTCGCTGAGCCAGAAAAAGCACAAACATGTTGGGAAGGTGGGCTTGAGAGAGCACATCTTTCTTTGAGACTCTGTCCTGCCATGTGATGCCCAAATTCTTCCTGATGCAGCACATATGGAAAGCATTGGGGTGTCTCTCCTAGTGGGTGTAAGTTGCCCATCACTCACTTCCATAAAGCAGTGTGCTCAACACACAAGCTTGGTAGACATTCATATTGGTATCAGCCGTTAACATCACATTGCTCCATAGTCTTTTGGAGAGAAGAGCCATAGCTGCCTTGCCAATATGCTAGTCTAGCTCAGCGTTGGTGGAAAGGTTGCTGGTTATGATGGAGCCCAGGTAGACAAAATAATCTTCCACCCCAAGCATGCGGCCACCAGTGTTGATGTGTGGAGTGCTGGAGATGTCCTAACCCAGGTCTTCGTCACACTGATGGTGACGCTGAACCGTTTTCAGCAGGCACCAAAAAGAACACCATGAAAGTACATGTCTAGTGTCAACAACTGCCCCCTGCAAGGAAAGGAAACTCAATCTACCACATTTATCTTTTAAAACTTCTTTAGCTGTTGTATCTTAAGGGCTTTGGGGGCTATTCTGTGTGCACCTGTGACTGACAATTGTGCAGCACTCTCACACACCATATTCCAATATGTTTCTCTCACCATTTGAGTGTACAACACAATTATTTTAACTATGATCATGTACCTGAGTGTGCACATTCCCTCCTTTCCAATCCATTCTCCTTTTCTGTTGCAGCTTTTTTGATTATAAACCTGAGGGCAGGGATTGTCTTGTCTGTAGTGAATTGCAAGCTTCCCTGGGAGCCCTTTTTGTCTGAAGAGCAGGATAAAAATTATGTCAATAAATAAAATATTTGTTTCTCAGAAAACAACATGGGATAAAAAGAAACACATATATTGCTTGTTTGCTTATTTATTATTTAACAACTATGAAGCACCTGATATCATTAAAATACGTGGCATCCCTGCTCTCAATCTTAGTCTAGTAGGTACAACATAACCGTAATAAATATTTGGGTGGACAATGTGTTCACCAGAACTCTTCATTCGGCTGGATGTTAGGCACAGCAGGATGGGGAAGAAAAAGGTATTGAAGCCACAAAGTCTGCATTTATAAGCCTTAAAGTGTAGCAAGTGATAGTAAATTTATGGTGCAATATTACAGCCTCTTAACCCAGACTTCTGAATAGACATGTATAGGATTGCACTGCAAAATGGATTATACCATACTAGGTGCTTTTCAGGTTACACCTAGGACTACTGGGTAAATAAGCAAATGTCCACTTTTTGTAGCTATAGAACTCAGCTATAAACAACATGATGCAGAACAACATGATGCAGGGTTCTGTTCATATAGAGTTAGTTATCTCTGTAAGGTCACTGGGGGGAGCTGCTGTACCATCTTTACTGCACCAGGACTGCTACAACATTCAAAGCAAATGCTGTATAATAACCCCTTTTTATTTCAATTTATTTCTGTGTTTTTATTAAATAGTGATTTCTATGGCAGCTCTCAATTCTTGCTAAACCAGAGCCAGATAATGCTCATGAGCATTATAAATACTAACCAAAATTAAACAATTAGATTTTTCATGCCATACTCAGTCTATCAGAAGAAAGAGGCAGTTAGAAAGCTTTACTAATTCAGATTCTAGCTTCCTTTTGGAGTTGAAAGTAAAACTTTCAGCAAGTTGGCCTCTATCTGCTACTTTTGTTGCTTGTTATCCCCAGGCTTGATCTAATCAACAACATGCATATCTTAACTAGATCTGGAACACTAATCCACATTTCCTGGAAGCAGATTATCCCCCTACTCCTTTAAAAGTAGATTTTTTTTTCCTTTCCAAAGCAAAGTGAATTCCAACTAGCAGTATTCCAGGACACAATCATTAAACCACGTCTATGCACAATGGTATTTTGTTTTTGTTTAGTGGAGATGGTGTCAGTTACTGTGAATTTGATGCTCTTTTTGTTTGCTCAGGTCTATACTAAGCACTTGCCACATTATCCATACGCCCCTGAAATTCAATTATATCTACTAACTTTTGGGGAAGATCATTTTGAGAGTGATACATGAAATATTTCAATTTAAAGTGGAACACCTACCCTTTGTTTAGCCCTTGCCTATTGACATCATACAGGCCTCTTCAGTATGTTCTTTTCAGTGCCAGATTAAAACATTTTTGTTTAGGCAAGTCTATCCAGACAAGTAGATGTTGATATGTTTTAACCTGATTTAGTTTACTGCTAGTTTTAACTGTTTTAATTAGATGACCATAGAATGGTAGAGTTGTAAGGTACCCTGAGGCTCATCTAGCCTGACCTCCTGCTGTGCAGGAATCTCTGCTAAAGCATCCATGACAGATGGTTCCCCAACCTCTTATTAAAAATCTCCAAGGAAGGAGAGTCCACCACCTTCTGAGGGATTCCGCTCCACTGTCAAAGTTCTTCCTGATGTTTAGTCAGAATCTCCTTCCTTGTGCAGTGGTACCTCGGGTTAAGAACTTAATTTGTTCTGGAGGTCAGTTCTTAACCTGAAACTGTTCTTAACCTGAGGTACCACTTTAGCTAATGGGGCCTCCCGCTGCTGCTGCACCACCGGAGCACGATTTCTGTTCTCTTCCTGAAGCAAAGTTATTAACCCAAGGTACTATTTCTGGGTTAGCAGAGTCTGTAACCTGAAGTGTCTGTAACCCGAGGTACCACTATAATTTGAAGTCACTGGTCTGGGTCCTACCCTCTGGAGCTGGAGAAAAGAAGTTTGCTCCATCTACCATGTGGCAGCTCTTTAGATATTTGAAGATGGCCATTCTATCTCCTCTTAGTCTCCTCTTATCTAAGCTAAACATACCCATCTCCCAATTATTTGCTTTTCAGTGTGTTTATTGAGAAGTTTAATATTTTCTGTAAACTGCTGAGAAGTTTTGTGACAATCAAGCAGTACCTAAATTTTGTTAAATGAAAAAAAAGGAATGAAGTAATCCAGTAGTATACCTTTTCTATGTTAAAAATAGTATCCTGCTAATTGAG
This sequence comes from Podarcis tiliguerta, assembly GCF_965153285.1. Classification (NCBI taxonomy): domain Eukaryota; kingdom Metazoa; phylum Chordata; class Lepidosauria; order Squamata; family Lacertidae; genus Podarcis; species Podarcis tiliguerta. The sequence goes on along the minus strand of NC_139538.1, from coordinate 40,845,748 downwards.
TTAGTAAAGTCATGCTCATTGCTGCTTCTGAAAGACTGAGCCACCAACTCCAGGTTCTGCCAACACATTAGATTTTACATTAGTATTGTGGTTCTTTGTGACCTAAAATCTAATACGTTGGCACATTATTCTTAATAAAAGTTTTTTTTAAATTTTTTTTTTAATCCTGCTACAAAAAGTTTGCACACATGAGGAGCACAGATCCTGCAATAAACGGGGGAGGGAATGGACCAAATATAAATTATTAAGTTTGCGGCATCTTTAAGGAACCCTAAGAATTACATGAAGAATTTAAGAAGCTGGGATCTGGTACTTTGACACATCGGTCTAAAACTAGGTTTGAAGAAGAGGGAAAGGATGTTGTAAAAGAAAAGTTTGAGCCTGTGGTTTAAAGTTTAAAGGTTTAAAGTGTTAACAGAATATTTAAAATTGTGTAAGTATTTAAGATTCCAAATTGTAAGTGCCTAATTATCTATTACTTGTGGAAGTGGTTTTTCATGGAAATAAAAATAATGTCTACTAATTTTTTAACGGATAGAAGTATTTCCATTGACTGGTTTTACGTCCACCCCTATAACCACAGCGTAGTAGAAAGAGAATCAAACTTGGATTCTTACAAAACTCTTCTTTCCACAAAGTTGTGCATGTTTCTATAAAACAAATATGCATCTAAAAATAGTTTCAGATGAATCCAAATTAAGATACTATCTTCTGTTTCTGGGAGTTTTCTCAGAGACTCGATACACAGAACGTAACACAAGCTTCTGTGATTAAAATTCAATCTCCCATTCCCAGAGAGATAATCCCAATTATGGACTGGCCCTTGGTTCTTAAAAAAGAAAAGGAAAAAACTCTCAACAAGAGATTACAGCTTTGTAAGACCAAGCTTTTTTATAACATTCATCCTCTTTGCCCATATTTTTGTCTCCAAATATTTTTTTGGCAGACCGGAAACCATAACTTAGTCCCCTTGCTACTTCTTTTGCAAGTTGAAGGAAAATCCTAACACACCAAATCATGCTAAATGAAAATGTAGCTTAGGAAGTTTCTGTACCCTTCTATTCATATCCTCTGCTGCTTAATCAACACATCGTGGAACCTCACAATGAAATTATGTAAAATTTGGGAAGTGCCTTTGTCAGGAAGGCCAGCATGGTGTAGTGGTTAGTGTTGGACTAGGACCTGGAATTATATTGGGGGAAAGCCCTGAATGTAATAATAAAGAAGGTGAGGAAGATACCTCCTCTGGTTGTGGTTGTTTAAAACTTGGGGGTCCCCACTACTCTCAGTGATACCCTCAAGATACAGGAAAGAAAAATGTTGGGATCCTGCCCCGCAGTCAATCTATTGTTCTCTTTTCTGCATACCAGGAGAGAATCGCCAGGCTCTACAGATCATTTGCAAGGGAGATCCCTAGATCCATATTTTGTGTAGACTGATAGAAGTCTTTAAATTGCTAGCCTTTGCCAAGACTGTTGCAGAAACGAATTATATTACCTTCTTATAACAACAGGCACCCAATTTATTTCAGTACCTTATAAATATGCTTCCTTGAGCTAACTGAATATTGTAAACCCATAATGAACTTTGGGTGGTAACCAATTTTGCTTGCAATATTCAATAAGCTTAATCTTATGAGCCATGAAATATCCTGTCTTTGTTTTTGTTCTTTCAGTGATGTAATATGTTAGTTTAGCTATTATAGCAAACTCCCACACTTACTCAATCCACTCACTAATAGATGGCATTGTTATTAATCTCCATTTCTTTGCATATAAGATGCTGGCTGCTGCCAGCATATGAGAAGCCAGTTCCTCATGTTCTTGCTTCATTCAGTAAAAATAACAATGGCTCTAGCAATCCTTCTTCAGTATTACTTTTTCTCCTCCCCGCCTTGAAAAAAAAAGCCTCCTCACAATTCCACCACACGTTGGGGGAGGAGGAAACCTCTTTCCTTTTTCTGACATTTCCAACACGTATACAGGTGATTCTGATTGATTATGTATTTTATAATATGCCACCTACTCAGCAGCTTATAACAATTCTCTCTTAACTGGCATACAGTGGTACCTCGGGTTACATACGCTTCAGGTTACATACGCTTCAGGTTACAGACTCCTCTAACGCAGAAATAGTACTTCAGGTTAAGAACTTTGCTTCAGGATGAGAACAGAAATTGTGCTTCGGCGGCACGGCGGCAGCAGGAGGCCCCATTAGCTAAAGTAGTGCTTCAGGTTAAGAACAGTTTCAGGTTAAGAATGGACCTCCGGAACGAATTAAGTTCTTAACCCAAGGTACCACTGTATTCAGATAAAATGTATATGCTTTCATCCATACATTTATCCAAATCTCAAATGGAATATTTGCTCTCGGGCTTTGAGCCCATTTCACCATGTAAATTAATTACCAACAACGACAACAACCATCTTAGCGGTTCCTCATTTTGGAACCAAGTGTAGTTGCTAGGATATTAGGACAGTACTGGAGGAAACGCATATGCAGGTTCCCCCCAAACTAGAGGCATTTAGGCCCTCCGGTAATGATGCATGTGGCAGTTTGCTGCCAGAACTATCATTCCCTACCCCTCAAGCTCCCCACCCACTGTACTTTAATCTTGCACAGGTACACAAAGGCTGCCATGGAAAAGTTTGTAAAAAGAGAAAACATAGAAAGAGGCCCGGAGGCACCTCTGCCCCATAATCTCTTGACTATGATTGACGCAGAGAAATGACCTGCCAGTCAATGTGAGCATTCATATACCTGAGCCGAGAGAGAGGGAGACCCTCCCCCCACCCCACACACTTACAGAGCCCCACCCTGCAGCAATGCCCTGGCAGGGAATCCATGTTTATGTTTTCACATCCACCATGGAGGCTGTGGAGAGAGACTCCCCACAGAGTGGAGAGGGGGCCCAGGAGAGGAGAACTCAGTGTAGATGCAAAGCAGTTTCTGGTTTGTCGCAGTTGGTCAAATCTGCAAGGACATATGAAGGGCCTGCTGGATCAGGCCAATGGCCCATCTAAGTCCAGTATCCTGCTCTCACAGTGGCCAACCAGATGCCTGTGGGAAACCTGCAAAGAGGACCTGAGCACAAGAGTGCTATTTCTTCCTGGGGTTTCCAGCGACTGTCATTCAGAAACATTACTGCCTCCAATTGTGGAAACAAAATAAAAATAAATTCCTTCCAGTAGCACCTTAGAGACCAACTAAGTTTGTTATTGGTATGAGCTTTTGTGTGCATGTATCTGAAGAAGTGTGCATGCACACGAAAGCTCATACCAATAACAAACTTAGTTGGTCTCTAAGGTGCTACTGGAAGGAATTTTGTTGTTGTTGTTGTTTCGACTACGGCAGACCAACATGGCTACCTACCTGTAACTCCAATTGTGGAGGCAGAGCATAGGTATCATGGCTAACTCCACCTCCCGCAAAGCTCACCATTTCCATCTTCAGATTAAATGGCAATGACAGCATTATTATTTACCTGCACCATTAGCCTGACCTGAAGCTTTACAGAAAAGCCATCCATGCAGATTCTTGTTGCCACTGCCAACAATTCCAGGTAGCATCCATCGAGCCAATCTCCCAAGTTGTCGCTTCCAAGCAGACCACCATTTAAAGCATAGCCAATGCACATTTAAAACACATGGCTCCCCCCCCCCCAATACTGGGAACTGTAGTCAGTTAAGGGTGCTGAAAATTATAGCTCTGTGAAGGGGAAACTACAGATCCCCAGGTTCTTGGCAGATGTTATGTCCTTTAAATGTGCTTAAAGTTAGCTCTTAAATCAAAAGCTGCAGACACTTTTTGTAACCGGGAGACAGCTTCAGCAGCACCTTAGCAGTGAAATGTTCAGAATTAGGATTCCCATACTGATGCTCCAAATAGTCCTTGTTCACAACAGGTGGGGAATGGACTAAAGTCCAGCCTGCTACACAAGGCACAGACGAAGATGGAAGATTGAACCAGTGTCACATCGGGGCAAGGGCTACTCTTTCTGAATAGCAGCTCACGGTCTCAGCCATAGGTGGTGCTTCCAGATCAGGAGTTGGCAACTGTGCTTTCTTTGGACCCAGTGAGTCAGTCTCCTGGTCCTTCCCGAGAAACTTCAAAGGAAGCAGGGGCAGCCCAAGATATTTTGTTGCCTGAAGGGCCAGAAAATGACAAAATGGCAGCACCTCCCGACCACACAGAGAAACTAACTGGACCATCAGTTGACTCTTAACACTAGTGACAGGATAGCATCCTCCGCTGCACCCTATGGCAAAGCAGTCCAGATTAGGAGGCCTGGGAGAAGCCATGTGGCTGTCAACTGAGCACCTGCAGCCTGAGGTGGTGGCTTCTTAACTCTGCCAAATGGTAGAGCCGGCCCTGGAGCTCTATAATTTTGCCAGGGTAGTGTTGCCCTGTCCTCTCTGCCCCAACCTTTCTCAGTTGTTTCCTGTCCTGGGATTACATTACTTGTGGTCATTATCCTCCCTTGACAGCTCCAAGGTAGCTGCGTTTCTTCAGAATCTGGGTGACATTAGCATTCCTCTGACCACAGCTGTTTTCTGGCAGATGGGTCCAGACTAAGAAGAGTGGGCTGTCTTCATTCTCAGACCCCAAGGTCAGGTCAGGAAGCTTTTTCTGCTGTGATTCCCCAGATTAGCTGATCCCTAACAACATGTCCAGATCTGCAGCATTAACCCTTGGTTGCCACACCCGCTAACCCAAGATTGTCTTGAAAGCCTCAACTTTTGCATGAGACGGGGATCAGAGATGCTATACCGAAAGGAAAAGTACTGTGAAGGGATGGTTAGGGAAGGCCTTTGGAAACACAATGAGTTCCTAGATAACATAGAAGGGGGGGCATTCTTGTGCACTTCCTCCATGTACCCTTTTTTACAATAATTATGGCATAATTGGGAAACCAAAGGATGTACCGTAACTGTTCTTCGATGTGTCCCCATGACTGAGCATCACATAATGTGCTGTATTGGAGGAGGGAAACAGGGGAGGACAGTTCTGGAACTTCTTCTGTGTAGAAGTGGTGATGTCCTCTGCCGGAGTGCCAGAGTAATTGATGCCCTTGCTCTGGCAAGTGAATGGGGTTTTGAGTTTTACTATTCTTTGTGCCATATCAGAACAAAGTCAGAAAATAAGGTCATATGGGCACACGCATATACATACCTATGTGTGTATGTTCCTGCATTTTGGTGGTGGGGCTATGGGGGCTACCATGATGAGCTCCTGCATGCCATTTTTTTACCACTACACCACTGATCACAATGGTTGACATGGAGGGGGAATACCAAGGAGATCTCGGGTTCAATCCCTGGTATGTCTACCTAAGAGAGCAAGCGAAAGGGCTCTGCCTTGGGCCCTGGCAAAGCATTTGTATGGAACCTTTTAGGTTTCCAGGTGCATTGTGGCCTGTTTCTTCTAACCTGCAGAGTAGGAAACTTACATGTTTTTGCAGCTGGGGGGAACTGACTCTGCAAGACAGTAGCTTGCCACCAAATGAGTCCATGAACTATGAGGCTTTGACACCTGTTTGGGTAGAAGGCCACATCATGAAGAATTTGTATCTGGTATCTGGGTTACAGCCAGAGCTCAGTGGTAGAGCACCTGCCTGGCATGTAGAAGGTCCCAGGTTCAAATCTAGGGTTGTCATATTTCAAGAAGTATATATCCGGGCACAGTTGCCGAGCTTCTTTCAGTGATCATTGAAGGTTGTTAATCTACTCCTAGTGCTGCCTCAATACAGTTGCATGCTTCCATTGCAGGGCTCCATTGAAAACAGCTTCTGCACGTCAACCAGGAAGTGATCTCTCCAGACAAGGGAACAACTCTTCTTACCTGTGCTGCTGTGATCTGCTGGGTGATGCAGACACTAATAGGCAGTTGAATGAGCGTGCATACTCTTTCCATTTCCCTCCCTCCCACCCCCTTTGCATGGCCCGGGGTACTGGCAACCCACACTACACCACTGCACTGAGATGACTGTGCTTTTGAACATTGCCACCATGTGAGCAAAATATCAGCTGCATGTGGGAAGTTCTTCTCAGCTGTGCCACCCCTGCGGGTCACTTGCTTCAAGCCAGCTGACAACTAGCACGCTAGCTAACCTTGATGTATTTCACCCCACACTTGTTAACCCAGATTTTTAGCAACAAAATTACTTGTGCACAAGGATAACCATGATTTATTTATTTATTTGTGCTTAAGAAGGGAATTATATATTAGATCAAAGAGGGGAGAGTTAAAATGAGGAGCAAAAGTGCCGCTCTCAAGCAGCTGAATAGTGGCACACTTTAAGAATTCTCCGGCAAGAAATCATTTTATGGTCTCAGACAAGTCACTTACTTGGCAGCTTTATTTCAGACGAGCACAGCAAACAAGATGCATGTCCTGCCATCCAAGTTGGCCATAAATATGTTACAAAGCACAGAGCTGCCTCAATTTTTGAGCATACGTGACATTCTCATTTGTCGTGAGCTCTATATAAATAAGCAAATAACTCAGATGCATGGAGAGTTGTGTCTGCTGTGTAAATAGTTACTTACATCATAATTGTTTCCTGTTTTATGATAATGAGTATGATAAAAACTGTTCTGATATTAATACCATTAATTCAGTGGTGGGCAGAAGATACACTGGGATCTTCTGATAGATGTCTGCATGATTTGCAGTAGATGTTTCTGACTCCCAGGTGTCGTCCCCACCCCCCACCCCCCGCCCCCCGCAAATAATTCTGGGCACTGTGGTTTGTTAAGGGTTGCTGTGAGGAATAAACTACAGTACTCATAATTCTTTGAGGTGGGAAATGTGCTTTAAATGTGATTTAAAGGTATAGTGTGTATGCAGCCTAGCAAATGAGAGTCCACTGCCTTCTGAAACAATCTGTTGGACTACTACACAGGTTGTATCATCAGGACGTTATTCTTATTGTTTAGTCAAAATCCCCTTTCTTCTAATTTGAACCCATTGGTTCAGGCCCTACTCACACCTGAGCAGCAGAAAACAAATTTGCTTCACCATCTTCATCCTTTCAGATATTTGAAGATGGCCTCATAACTGACTCTTCTCCAGGTTAAACATACCCAACTCCTTCAAACTTACCTCAACTGATTTGTTCTACAAGAATGCATCTCTCAAAGTTATTCCTGGTTCCTTTTCCTTAACCTTGATGCCCTGGTGACATTCTCTTTATACTGTGGCTGCAGTAGGACCCCAATGCTCAATGAAGACCAAACTTCCCTTACCAGATGCCACTCAGATTGGAGCTCTTAAGTTCTTATGCCAATAGAGGCCTGTGCCATAAGCTCTTTTAGCTCAAGACATAGAAGAAGGCTACGGGTCCCTCACTCCTGGTGAGTTTATTGGGGAAGAGACCTTCCCCACCCTCAAGGGTTATTGTGTTTGAAGTAGGAAATGGCTAGGTAGATTTCTAACAAGGTGAGCAGGACCTAGCAGCAAGCATTTGCAGAAGGATGACCTTAGCAGACCAGGCCAATCTCCACAGCTGTCTTTCCTCAGAACTAGCAGTCCAAAGGCAGGCCAAGGCAGGCCATGCTTGGGATAGAAAAGGAGGAGCGAGAGCTCCATTGTCCAGGATTCCTCATTTGTATATGCCTGCTCCAGGACAAGAACCAGAGACTCAAAGAGAGCAAAGCTCCAATGTGTTTACATTCCTCTGCCTGCAAGTACTTTCTCTGTGAAAAGGGAAGGGTGGGGAGAGATGGAAGCCACTTCTGTGGAAAATGATCATTCAGGATAAAAGAACCCCCTGATCTGGGAATGCAGCAGCCTTGTGGTTTTGCGTGCAATGGCAAAAGATTTCAGTAGTGGCTGCATACACCACTTATATCAGTGGAAATTATTCCCCCCAATATGAGCCCATGGCCAGCCCCACTCTTAAACTAAGTGAAACGCCTGTGTCAGGTGACAGATATAGGCCATCATTTCTTAAGTTGTTGTTGTTAAATTAACAAATATGTTACATATAAAAACTACTAGAATGTTTTTTTAATAATGTTTTAACACTTTTTAGAATGCTTTGCTTTGGATTTGTTTGCAAACCTGGGCTCCTTCAGGAGGAAGGGCAGTATGTAAATTCATCAATAATAAAATAAGTAAATATGTGTGATATTCAAATTTGCAGTTCAGAGCCTCCCTTCATTTTATCATTTACTTCTTTATCTATCTAACTAACTAGAGTTACATAATGCTTATTCCACAGAAACTGCCAATTAATTTACATAAAACAACATAAAACATTCATTAAAATATACTGAGAAAACCAAGCATTAAAAACAAGATGACCATAAAATTTGTAAATAAAATTAGCAGGGGTTTTAAAAAAACACCCCAAAGTTACATAACAAATTACACCCTTCAGTTAAAAACAAACAAACCTCAAGTTATAAATTGCCAGACAAAAAAAAATATCCAAGTTTTAAAAATCATTTAAAAACCCTTCTGTTTTGCCCGTGATTTCATAGGTTTCTATTTGAATGCCATATTTGAAAGGTTCAAAAGAATGTTAAAACTTGATTCATAAGTGAGAAGCTTTATTCAAACTTTTTTGTCTTCTGCTGGGGACTGGACTGTGTCTACAGTTAACACATAAGAAACAGGAGGAGGAAAAACAGACAAGCAGAGAAATGAGATGATTAGATAGCTGAGTGTATCAGCAGGGGGATAGACAGTGACTGGAAATATGAGCATATAACAAGCCAATGAAGAAAACTGGCGGATATGGAAGAATCAGGAGTTTCCAGGCCAAGGCTGCACTGGATCCCAGGATTTGTCTGTCATCGCTTGAGGGTGATGATAGCTCAAAGGGTTTACAGAAGCTGCAAGACTTGGAGGCAGTGACTAGAGCTGAAACAATAAGCAATCTTATGTGTGTTTTCTCTATCTCTGTTTAAGCCACTGCAGGAACCCAACCAACTGCCTCTTTGGCTTTTCCATACTGAAAGTTGAATCCACTTGAATGGAGTACTCAGAAGATCACCCAATGTTATTGGTATTTTTTTCCAGCACGGCAGAGTTAAACTTGATCTGATGTGATAGATACCGGTAAATAAAATGGCTGGGAATCAGAAGTGAGGAAAGTGCTGTTAGACTCATGTCCTGCATGCAAGTTTCCCCATGGCATCTGATTGGCCACAGTGAGAACCAGTTTATGGACTAGATGGGCCTTTGGTCTGACGAAGCAGGGCTTTTCTTATGCTTCTATGAAGCTGACGTCTCCCTGGAATCTCCTGATGGAAAAGAACAAGCAATGTTGACTTAAGGGCAAAGAGAAAGGTCAGGATCTATTGCAAACAATTTTATTTCCCATGCACCTGGAATCAAGGGTCAGAAGACAGGGTGGGGGTTACATGTTTTCTCAATTTTTCTGGGGGTGTTTTTCTCATCTTTTTGAGACAAATAAGGAAAAATTGGAGCCAAATTGGTTTCCCCCAGTGTTTCCATTTCTTCACATCTCTAGTGTGGGTGAAGTAGAGTTTTGATGCACTAAAGCTACAGGTGCTTTAATCCACTTTAATTGTGCATTTCTAAATTTCCTTGTATATGCTAGAATCTCTGCCGCAAAATACTGACAGACTGGAGGCACCCTATGCATTCCTAAAAATATTAATCTGATCCTAAGGTGAGCATTATAACCAAGCACTGCCTTGGATGCACAGACAATAGCAGTTGCTGAAAATTACCCCCACTTTACCCAATAGCCAATTCCTCCTTTGTCACAACCTTGCTGCCCATTCTCCCATGTGAGGTCTGTCATTATCTGTGGATGATCCCTGAACAGCACACCCAAATCCTTATAGAGAGAACAGGCAAGAGAGGGAGCAGAAAAAACGACCAGGGAAGGAACTGGCGGCAGAAGCTGCAGCTGCCTCGTGTTCAACATCCTTGGTAGTTTCAAAGCTTCAGTGCAGTTCTCTGGCATGGAATCTGCAAACATTAGAGAGACCAATATATGGACTGGGGGGGGGGGATCTCTGAAGAGCCCAGGAGAAAACGGGGGGTTCTTTCAGAAGCTCAGTTGTGGATTCCAGAGCTGGTGCTGGGAAAAGAGATGTCGAGGCCTTACTGAAACTAAGACTGCACATGGTTTATATAGTATTAAAAATAAAATACCCACATCCCCTTGTTTGGGCAGAATCAGCCCAAGCATTTAGTCATCCAGGAATTCAAACAAAAGTAGCCTTGCCCTTCTAGGGGGTCGGGCCGTGGGTGGCCATGTCCATCCTAGGCTCACAAGTCACACTGGGGTTATTCACAGGCCTCATGACATGGCGTCACCAATTATTTACCAGAAATGTTGGAGCAGGACATACAAAGGGTTTTGACATGCAGAGGCATCTGGGGAAATAGCAATCCCTCTGAGGCTAAGGGATGGGGCCCTCCACGGACTTTGAATATTCCCATTTCTTGGACTGGACACAAGGTATATATTGAGGTCCTGAGGCAACCTGTGGCTTCATTCCCTCAATAGGAACTGGAATGGTGGAAAACATTTGATGCTAGAATGATTCCATTGCACATCACCACGATGTTTTTTATGTATTGGTTATAAACAAATGTGAATTTAGAATAAAATAAAATGTCTTTTGCTTATTCTGATCCTGGCACAAAGCTGGCTCCACGCTAGCTTGGATGACCCCTAGCTTTGCATTAAAGGATCGGGGAAACGCACCATAGCTCCAGATCAATGGGCTCCTGCTGAGCTCATGTGTGGAGTTATTTCATCTGGAGATATAATAATAATAATAATAATAATAATAATAATAATAATAATAATAATAATAATTTATTGTTATTTATACCCCACCCATCTGGCTGGGTTTCCCCAGCCACTCTGGGTGGCTTTCAACAGAATATTAAAATACAATAGTCTATTAAACATTAAACGCTTCCCTAAACATATTCTGATAGCCTACTTTGCCACAAAGAGAACACACTTAGTGATCTTAGGAGCAATGGGAAGCCATCTGCAAGTGAAGATGCCTCATCCTATAGTTACTGCCAGTTCCAGGGAGTCCTTGGGCAAGATGCTCTCAGTAGGCACCCCTCACCTGCTCTTCCTTGCCGCTGCTGTCACAGCACATTCCCTTCCTTCCCTGTCTCTCTCTCTCTGGCCCAATTGGCACCACCAATGGGAGGTTCCTGTTCCACCTCCTCACTCCTCTTATTGCTCACTTGGAAAGGCAAGTGAACAAGTAGTAGAAGCAAAGATATGGGCACAGCAGAGCCAAGAGGCTCTGGGGACTGGCAGTGCCCCCCCCAAAAGAGCACTATCGGCTTTCCCTGATGCAGGCCCTGCCTAATATTATTCTCCTGGGCAGTGCTGGGGGGAGCACTCTGGCTACCCAATATGAAGAAATACTGCCTGCTGAAAAGTGAAGGAACCCTGCAATTGAGACAGTGCTGGTGTGGAACTGGAAATGCATGAAGGAAACAGATGAATTTCAGCCTCCCTCCCCTCTCCCCCCAGCCCAGTCTCATATTCCCTTATAGGTGGGGGGTGGGACTGCATTGTGTTCTGTTGCCACTGCATGGAGGTTGAGAAGTTTGAGTGCCGCTTGGCTCTGGAGAAGCCTGTTCCTGTGTTTTCAGAAAACAAAGAGGTGTAGCATGACCCAGGAAACCTGGTGAGATCCCATGAGATAAACTCCTGCTGGAATACAAAAGCACTGACATGTCCCTCCCTCCGAGGCTGCCACATTCCCACAAACACAGCAATGCTTTGCTGGCAGGAAAGTGCAGTCCAAGTTCCCAAAAGCCAAGGGCTAGTTATCTCCACAAACACCTGCCATACACTGCCTAGATGATCACTGCCTAGACACTGATCCTTGACATTCCTCTCTAGTCAGGAGGTTTGCTATGTTTGGATTTTTTTTAAAAATTCCCAGCATGAGCTGAGAGCCACAGAACATGTGAAGAGTTCCTTTCCTTAATAAAAAGAAACCTGACTGTGTGAGTGGACCAGGTGTGTGCAATGAGGTTTCTCAGCAGAGGGGAGAATGCACAAAATACTTTAAAGACCGAAAATTATTGACATCATCAATAGAAATGTATAAAACCTATAAGCACAATATTAGGCAGAGTGTTTTACACATTGCAGACTGTAGCTTGCCTTCCAGTCCTTCAGCCATATTCACAGGATTCTAAAATGCGGTAGTTAAGCACTTTTCTGACTCCCATTGGTTTGGACGAGTGAATAAAAAGCACAGGCTAAAATCCCTCCAATTTAAATACATGGGATTAGAAAGTGCTTATCTTTGACTAGGTTATCCTCAAAGATGTAGAACTAAATGATTAACAAAGCTATAATTATGATAGTCAAATTGGAAAAGGAAGGAACTTTTGCAAGTTAAGGATTTGTTTAGGCCAATTCATGTTTTGGAGAAATTGTCTTCTGAAACACCCTAGAATCATGGTTTTACAATATCACAGCACTAGAGAACGGGAAGGTGCATGTAACAATTACCGTAAGCTTTAAATTATTTATTATTATTATTTTAAGTTATGTTCCTGCTCAGTCTGCTGGCCAGGTCTAAGTATTGCTGGGCAACTCCAAAAACCCTGTCTTCCCTTCTTAGGGTTCTTTATCTTCACCCCAAATTTGGACCTAGACAGACTTTCAAATAGAAGATGCCTTCAAATAGAGGACAGCCCTCTATAAAGTAGGACACATAGCCTACTGCGTGTGTGTGAAACAAAAAGAGGTTGACAATTTGGAAGATGAGAGTTGCCTGAAGGTCTCTCTGGGGACCTTATGGAGAATAGAAGCTTCTTCCTTGAAGGAGCCCCTCTTTGCCTTCACTTATGCTTGTTGGTTTCTAAACAAAGCAATTGTTACAAGCAGTGCTTTTTTCAGCTATAGCTCAGCTCTGGCATCTCTCAGGTGGATGCCATTGGCATTCTAAGAGAACAAAAAAGTTCATTGTGAGCTCTGGCACCTCTTTTTTTAGAAGATTAGCACTGATTACAAGCACATCTTAATTCTCCAATGTTGTCTTCCATCCAGTGGGAAATTACCCCAGTAGCCCTGCCCCTAGAACTTCTCACCAGATGGGAAAGTGGGGCACATGTAACAATAGGCATGGTAGCCATGAGCCTAACTGATGGGTGTAGGACAGTGAATCCTTCACAAGCTTTGCCTGAGATCCTAGTGGGAGAGGATGAGCCAGATGGTGAATGTCTGACATCTCTCCCATGTCCCCTAATAAAATCACGTCACAAATACTCGGGAAAGATCTCAGTAAACACCAGAAGAAAAATGAAACCATGAACCATAAGCAGGATGAGGACTGTAAATAACAGACCAGGCCAAAGAAAACAAGCAACAACTGTTTGGGAGATAATGTCAAGATTATTGAGGGAAGGGACCCACCAGCTGCCTGGGAGGCAGCCCAGTGCACACATACACCCCTGACTGCTCTGCATCACACATGGATTCTGAAGAGCACATTCTGGGAGATGCTTGACTGGTTAGCTACAAACTGAGCCACTGCTTCCAAGAACACCTTCCCTTCAGGGACCATGCATAGGTGCTTCTGAAGCTATCCCCCTACCAACCATTATACAGTGGTACCTCTGGTTACAAACTTAATTCGTTCCAGAGGTCCGTTCTTAACCTGTTCTCATCCTGAAGTAAAGTTCTTAACCCGAGGTACTACTTCTGGGTTAGCAGAGTCTGTAACCCAAAGTGTTTGTAACCCGAGGTGTTTGTAACCCGAGGTATCACTGTACCCTACACAGGCTGTTTTTATGAGATTGCAAAGAGGAAACATGATCGTTCCACCATGCTGAGCTGTTAGAGCTGGAATCCATGTGCAAACTTTGTAGGGAGAAGAATATGGGAACAAGACGACCTTAGTACTTGGAGATAATTCAAAACATGTTTTAAGATCTATTGTTGTTCTCCATAATAATAGACTTGCTGAGAATAGAAGGGGCTATCTCATTGCATGTAAATCACAGCATATTTCTGTTAATTCTTGGATTGCCACCATTTGTCACAACTGTTTGGAAGAACTACTTTGAAACTAGCCCTCTCCAGATGTCCTTTTCTAAACATGTAAAGGAGTCAGTGGGAACATTTGGAGTTAGCCCCACCTCAATGATGATGATGATGATGATGACGACGACGACGCACGTGCCAGCAATGCTCCACAGTCAATGCAATATAGGCTTAATCAGAACAAGGCCACTTCAATATGTGTAGGGTTTTCTCCATTGAGACAGAAACCCTGACCAGTTGGGGTTCACTTTCTCATGTTAGAAACCCTCTACATGTGTAGAAGATGTCCAGCTTCAGGCTAAGTCAACCACACATCTTTCATTTTTATGCTTTTAAAATTTTATTAAATTTTATTTTATTTTTATTGTTGTAAGTCTTCCTGCGTGATTCCAATGCATTAAGAAAGAAAGGGGTATCCTAAATAAGTAGCTAGAAAATTGAGAAGCTTTCTTCAAAACACATCCTCAGTTCTCTGATGGAGAAGCATCAGAAAAGCAAAATATTCTTACCTTTTTTCTGAATGTGAATCTTTCAGAGAACTGTAGGTAGGACCAGGGAGTCATCTTTTCCTAAAACATGGATGATGCACAAGTCCTCTGGAACTCTTTGGTCCACATCCCTCTTTCTGCACTGGGGAATGAGGAATGAAGAAGCTTGCCTTAGGAAGGGACTGATCTAGCCCATGTGAATTAGTTCTGTGTCTATCCTGCCCTTCATCTAAGGAGTTTGAGGCAGCAAAGTCACCAATGAGAGCCTAATCGGTGAGTAGGGAATTAAACCTGGGCCTTCCCAATCATTTATTTGACATCTTGATCACTACACTAGTTTAGATGTCCTCTGTTCTCCTCTCATTCTGTGATTTGACGTTTTTTATTAACTAAATCAAGTATTCATGATAAATAAGGATCTTCTGCAGACTCTATCACAACGTTGGTCATTACCCACATTCTGTGTAACAAATAGACCACCTTGTAGCTATTAATATTCAGGCAAGCGTGGCAATATAATCTCCATTAACAACACAGGGAGATAGGCAATGAAATTGCCTCTTAGATGTACAAGCATGAAATTCCAGAGGAGAACAAGATAAAGAAACAAGTGTCAATGTAATTATGAAGAAGACCTCCAACTAATGGCTGTGAAGGGCACATTAGCAGTACACAATGAGGAAGTAATACGGTGCCAAGAGGCTTTCTATAGCCCTAGTCATTTGGTACATTAAATGTATGTCTCTACAGTGGCTAGAGTAACAGAAAGATACCAAGAAGCAGAAAATCCCAAACACAATGAGAATTTGAACTGAATACACTATCAGGGCTGGCGTTTGTTTGGTTTGCTTGTTTACTCTTCATTGTATCATACAGCTAAGCAGTATACCTGGTGAAAAGTTGTACAATTCATTAGCAAAAGAAGAAGAAAAAGACTCTCTGATGTGAGTTTCATATTTTCTAAAGTCAAAGTATTTGAAACAAGTTGTTTTTGTTAAAAACATGACTGAATTTGTTTAAAACCAGCCAAATGGGAATGTTAAATAAATATACACAATATACCTTTAAAGTACATTCAAAACACATTCTTTCCCCCAAAGAATCCTGAGCACTACAGTTTACCTCTCATAGAGTTACAATTCCCAGCAGCTCTTTAAATAGCTACAGTGACCAGAGTTTTTTGAGGAATGTCTTACATGTGCTTTAAAAGTATAGTATGTACCCAGCCAGAGTAAGGCCTGACTTTACACATTGTTAAGACGGTCACTGCTGCTGGTGGCATGAATAAGTGGTCATTCCAAAGCCCAGTGTAAATGATATACGGTATTTTCACTAATCCTAAAATATCTGAAGGAACAGCTTACTATCCTTATAGAAACTGAGACAAATGTGGCCTTCAGCACATCCTTCTCCAAAAGATGGTGCCAGCAAGGAGGGAGAGAGCATCTGAACATCACATACAAACACACAAACCACACACATACACACACTTCTCCATCCATTGTTCAGGCAACCATTGTCACTGTCCAAGGACATTCCAGCCAGGCAAAAGCACTCAAGGAGGCTGCAGACCAGGAGTGCAGCCTGGGGAGAGAGAATGGCTTTGAGAGAGTCCTGAGGGCCAGACATCAGATCTAAGGTTCCACAGCCCTGTTCTCAGCAGCTTATTTTACAGTTTAGGCCAGGGGTCGGCAGACTTTTTCAGCAGGGGGCCGGTCCACTGTTCCTCATACCTTCTGGGGGGCCAGACTATATACTGGGGGGAAAAGAATGAATTCCTATGCCCCACAAATAGCTCAGAGATGCATTTTAGATAAAAGCACACATCCCACTCATGTAAAAACACCAGGCAGGCCCCACAAATAACCCAGAGATGCATTTTAAATAAAGGGACACATTCTACTCATGTAAAAACACGCTGATTCCCAGACCGTCTGCGGGCCGGATTTAGGAGGTGATTGGGCCAGATCCGGCCCCCAGGTCTTAGTTTGCCTACCCATGGTTTAGGCAGCTTCCTATTCACCTTGCCTGAAGCCTCTTTTGACTTTGGCAGAGCAAGCCCAGGCTCTTAATGCAGGGCCTGCATCTCCATCGGCTGAGTGACTCAGTCTCATTCCTAGAGCTTCACTCAGCGCTCCTCAGCCTCCTTGAAGGAAACACCCATGTCTTCCCTTTGTCTGATGAGACGAGATGCTGCATTTGGCCAATTGCTGGCAGAGATTGACAAGAGAATGTCAGCAAGCCCAACTTCTCATTCAGCCACAGGAGAGAGGCCCCCAGGCTATCGTCCCAGACAAGCAGAGTCATGCCCTGCTCCTACCACAAAGTGGGAACGCTCTGCTCACTGGCATATACATATATACCATGCTCGGAGGAATATCCCTGCCTACCATTCAGGGGAGAAGACACACCCTTTCCATTGGCAACCTAGATCATTCAGAGGGGGGAAGCTGGGCAAGGGGGAAGCGGTTGAAAATAGCAGCTCTCCCTCTCAGAACTTCACTTTTCAAACTCTCCCATGTTAACTGCATGAAGGGACAGAGGAGAAAGCAGAGGAAAAACCCCAAACTGCTATGAATCTGAACTCTGACACATCTGATTTCAACTTGGGGAATGGAATAACAGAGGCTGCACACAGCAGAAGTTAAAATATCATCCTGGATAGCAAAGCAATTTGTGAAGAAGAAGTGGTTGTTGAGAGGTGTCTAGTGGGCATTGGAAAGGACAAATACCAGGTATGTTTCATTAGATCAGACCTATAAACCCCTGGGGAACATGGAAACAAACAGGAAACAAGGCCTACAGTATTTTAAAAACAAACTGTATTTTTAAAATCAGAATGAATGTGGAAACAGCTCTGTACAAACAGTGAATTCTTGCACAGATTCAAAGGTGGACAGTTGGTAGATAGCCATTGACTGAACAAGATGCAGATGACTAGCTTGTTTAGGAAGCGTCTGCTAAGCAAGAACATTGTAGCATGGGATTAAATTAAATGCTCAGGTGCCTGACAGATGGGTCCTACACTAGAGACAGGCATCATACACACAGGTAGGGATATAAGAAGCTGCTGTTTTCTGTTCTGTCTGAATTCATCTCATGAAGCACTGTTTCTATTCCACTGCAGTTCATCTTCCACCACAAATGACATTATTCATCCCCCTGTCCACAGCAGTGAAATTTTGTAACCTATGTAAATTACATAACTCTTACATTGCTCTTACATTCTTCCACCCCATTCATTTCAATGCAAAGGAAATGCAATGCAAATAGAGGGGCATAATAAATTGTATATATAATTTGCAGACTGAAAGCAATAGCAGCAGCTAGTTGTGATCATATTTTCTGGATTGATTTCCATTCCGGACATAGGACAAAGAAGTGAACACCCCTGTTTTCATCGGAATTCTCTGACATCCCTAACCACAAATGCATGCAAGTGTCAGAGATGCAACTGTTATGCTCTTATCCTACTCAAGCTGAGATAGAATAATCATTTATCATTATGCAGAAAGACATTGGCAGGTGCAGGGAAATTCAAAATGAGCCAGAAGGCAGGTTAGGGAATGGCAGAGGTAAGGAGCCTCTCCATATGCTGTTGGAATACAATCCCCATCACCCCTAACCATTGACCATGCCAGCTGGAGCTGATGGGAGCAGGAGTTCAACAACAGGTGGACCACAAGTTCCCCATCCCTGACTGAACTCAGTTGGATTGTGACGTAAACATGCACAGAACTGGGCTATTAGGCAGATAAATATTTAGTAGAATGAAACTGAATTCAGTGAGTGAATCACAGAAGGTTGGCCTCTAAAGAGACGGTCTGTAAATCTGAGATTGCCAAATCAGACTCTGGGTCCAGGAACTGACAGTTCTGTTAGTCTCTGTGAAGATATATAGTGAAGTAAAACAAAGGGCATGCCCATAAATAAGCATGGAGGGAGGAAATCATTCTGACTGCCATTCACCAGAGTCTTGAGTATTAAAGTTATACGTTTAATCTACATAAAATGTTGTGTTTGAATGCATTGTATTTAAAATGCTATAATGGAAGTTTACCTTAGGCCAGGCATGGCCACTGGTGGAGGAAGAGGAGTGCAGGGGGAGCGTACCGCCCCCGACAGCGCAACCCCGGTGGGGTGCCATCGCAGCTGCCCCCATCCCGTGCTGGGTGCCATGCCCCAGGATGCATGCCAGCCCCACCTCCGCCTGCTCTCCACCCCCCGGTCCCAGAGCATGAAGCTCCGCCACTGGGCATGGCCAAACTTGGCCCTCCAGATGTTTTGGGACTACAGTTCCCATCATCCCTGACCACTGGTCCTGTTAGCTAGGGATCATGGGAATTGTCATCCCAAAACATCTGGAGGGCCAAGTTTGGCCATGCCTGCCTTAGGCAAAAAGGCAGAGAAAGCATTTCCCCATTAGAGTGAGATAAGCTACCTGATGACTCATCTCCGGAGACAGGAGCTGCAGTGCGCTCACAGCAGGAAGCTGAAGCTTGAGAAACTGTGTGTGTGGTTGCTTGGAGATGGCAGGTAGAAGCAGCGGGTTGCAGAGATGTTCTGCAATGATGAGCAAGCTTAGGATTTCCCTCTGGGACCAGAAAGAGGAAAATTTACTGAACCTAATAAAGGACAACCTCATTGCTTGCTTGCAGTGGATTGCTTTGTTATTTCGTAACATGTATCATATTGTAAATAGTATTTAAGACTGTTTTGCAGTAAAGCTTGGAAGCGCATTCTTGCAGTGGAAAGAATTCCAGACCAGGGATTTCACTGAACAACTCTAACACTGAGCAGCTACCGTGAGTGCTCATCATTCCAGACGCCCAGCAGAATTTCATTCTACTCACCTGCCAGATCCCAGTGGCTGGAGAAAGAAAAGAACTGGGCTGGTTCTGCTCCTTGTACCTGAACAGAGGTGAGGAACTTCAATCCTGGGGGGCAGATGTGACCCTCCACACCTTTCTATCTGGCTCTTGAGACTCAAACTCCACCTGAGACACATCACCTCTATCCAGGCATCATCCCTCACCAGCCCTACTTTTTGCCTGACTAAAATGTCCCCTTGAACTCTGATGATGCCTCTTGGTTGCCCTGAGGCAGGGTAGAGAGGGGTGTGTGAAGAAGCTGCTCTACTTTACAAAGGTAAAATTTGCATTAGTTACTTTGCTCATTTTTGCCACACATGGGCCCTGGAAGGCTGCCGCAATGAGAATGTGGCCCTCAGTTTGAAAAAGGATCCTCACCCCAGTCCTGGAGCTACAACTTGTTGTCTTTTCTTCCCAAGACACAGACACCCTAAGAGAACCTTCCATCTTAACTGGCAGACATCTCAACTTTCTAAAGGTTCTCAAACAGCAACAAAATGCAGCTTGCAGTAGAATTGCAGAGGAAAAAAGAAACACACGAAGAAGAAACATTGACCATCAGAGCAGAAAAGCAAAGGGTGGGCAGTATTAATTTGCAACAGAAGGAATTTTTGCATTATATGAATTGTTGTGAGCTGTTCATGGAAGCCACCTTGAGGCTTTGTTAGAAAAGCAGGGTGAGATTTGGTTTTACTTAATCATCTTGAAACAAGAATGGGAAAGACAACTCATGGCCCATCTCCTGGGACAGCTGCATCTCCATCACCACGCCTACCATGCGGTCTATTATTCTGTGAAAAGGGATGGAGTAGCGCTGCAATCTGTCCTGGCATTGTAAAATGGTATTTAGCTGTTGTAGCTGAGACTGGCCCTCAATTCTACCAGCACCAACTCCTGGAGTGCTTTTGCAGGGGAAAAGATCAGATTTAAGGGGAAATGGCTTTGTGGTCTCAGATAAAGGCCGTACGAATGCATGGCCCTTTCATAATTACAGCATGTTGTGGGAAGCCCATTTACTGTACAGCTGCGCTATAAGGTGCACAGGGTGATAAAGGAACTGAGGACCCTGTTTCCTCTGTTTGGGCTGATGGATTGGACTCCCTGCCTCCAGGGCTGACTCAGCCAAAGTTAAGGCAGAGGAGGATAAGGGTATGGCAGCGCACTGTTCCACTGGGAGCAAAATTCATCTTGCAGTTTCCTTGACAGATGAACTCTGTCCACGATACCAGGACTCAGAGACCGGCGCTCCTTGTTCGACAGAAGACTGCTGCACCAGGGAGGGATTGTCATTGACAGCCATTAAACAATAGAGAGTATTGGTTATTTATTTTCTAAATAAATCAGCACGCCCTGGAAAGAGGTAATTTAGAGCAGGCCCTTCCCGAATCCTGGCTGTCCCTTCAGCTGCCATCAGGCTCCAGAGAAACAGCAGCAAGCTCTCACGCAAACAGCCTATTAAAAAGGCCTGTCAGAGGCACCTTGACCTGCAGACTCGCTCTGGTCCTCAGCTCCCCAGCAGCCCTCCCCTCACATGATGTATTTCCCTTGCCATTTTTAGAGCTGCATTATGTTCGCTGCAGGAAACAGCCTCTTCCTTCTTATAAACACAGGCCTGGGTAACTGACCAGCAGCCCTGCCACTCCACAGCCACTCTCCGCCCATCCATCACATCTTGCTGTCACCCTGGCAACATTTCTCTCGGATCGGTCCAGCTCCAGAGATGGCGGGGGGGGGGGGGAAGCAGCCCGATTCCAGCCTGCTGACTAATTCCTTGGAAACTCCTAGATAATACAATGAGAAATTCTTTCCAATGGCTTCTAGAATGTCCCTGGAAGGTCACCCAAAGGTTGGTGCAAGGACACGGTGGCTGATTTCCATTCTGTCAGCAGGATTTGGGCAAAGTGCATTCGTGGGTGAAACCATGTTTGTTTCCTTTCGTACAGGGGTGCCCTGCTATGTTCCCAATTAGCTAATTTCTGAGGACCCCCTATTTTTCAAAAGACAAGCCACGGACCTCCTGGACTTTTGAAAATTTTGATAACTTTATGGGAGTTACCTCTGCAAAGCAATGTTTTGAACAAAATGTGGGGTGGCCCCTAATAAGCAACGGATTTTAGGTATACAGTGGTACCTCGGGTTAAGTACTTAATTCGTTCCAGAGGTCCGTTCTTAACCTGAAACTGTTCTTAACCTGAGGTGCCACTTTAGCTAATGGGGCCTCCTGCTGCTGCCACGCGATTTCTGTTCTCATCCTGAAGCAAAGTTCTTAACCCAAGGTACTATTTCTGGGTTGGCAGAGTCTGTAACCTGAAGCGTATGTAACCTGAAGCATATGAAACCCGAGGTACCACTGTACTAAAAAAACAGACTAGGGCTGAGCGATACCTGGTTTTCAACATTGTGATGTATCAGCAGCTAAACATGGTATTCTGATATATCACAATGCCTAAAACTGGAGATCAGGTATGGGGATGAGGGAAGGAGCAGCTGCAGAGATCGGATGGGTGCGAGGAGAAGAGGAAGTGGAATCACCTCCATCACATGGATTGAGTGGGAGGGGCAGCCAGTGCTGGCAGTCAGGGCCGTAGCAAGGGGGTGGTGAGGTGGGCCCCTGCCAGGGACACAGGCGAGGGGGTGGTGAGGTGGGTCCCTGCCAGGGGCACAGGCGAGGGGGGGTGCAAAATTGGCTTTAAAATATGTCCAGAAATATGTCTATAAATAAAAATATTGATTATTGCCTCATAAGAAAAGGTTTTAAATGGAAAGTGAATTGAATGGGGGGGGTGGGTTGGAGGAGAGGTGGAAAGAAGAGCTAATTTGTCAGTGGCTAGGGGGGGCGCAATCTTGACAGTTCTGCCAGGGGCGCAAGATCACCTAGCTACTGCTCTGGTGGCAGCCGGTGAAGGTGCAGATCCACAGTGGCTGCTGCTGCTTTCCTGTGGACCTCCATGCCAGGGGAAGGTAGTGCCATGGTGCCTTAAAGTGAGGGTGATCAGCTGCCATGTTCTCCCTCAGCATGAGGGGAAGGGAGCACCTTGCAATGGGCTGCCCTGTTTTCCCTCAGTGTGAGGGAAGGCAGCTCAGATCAGCAGCGTTATCAGCTGAGATAATACTGCGATATCAGCGATGCCTTGAAATTGGCTGTGCTGCTCTCTCTCATACAAGGAGCAATATATCGCTGCATATTGCCTGGTCAAAATCGTTATCATTGTGTGATTTCAAAACAGATTTTGGCCCAGTATATTGAAAAATTGCAAGGCGCTAAAACAGACCATAAAATTTGTGATATTACCATGCAGAAATGACAAAAACTAGTTGGGGGGGGAGGCAAAGGATGGGGCCGCAGACTCCCTGGGTGTGTTCTGCAGATCCCCAGAGGTCCCCGAACCCCTAATTGGGAACCACTGGTATACACAACCAAACAGCCAGTGACCTTCACACAAGGATTTGTCCTTGTAGTGCAAGTATCTGACTTCTGAAAAAATACAATATTTTAAATTGCCATGGCATAAAGCGGGGTGGATGGGTTGGGGGAGAGAGACTACTGACTAGTTACAGAAGCACTTTAACCTCATGGAGAGGTGAGATGTACCAATGTTAGGGAACTGAGCTCAAGGAGAAACAAAGTGGGGATGCAGTAGGAAAAAATGAGAAAAATAAAGCAGAATAGGATGAGAAGTTAATGGCATAAATAAGAGCAAACCCACTTTAAAAAGAGAAAGCTCATAACGCTGTACCATGTTTTGTTCCAAGAAGTTGGTTGTGAGCAAAAATGTTTTTTGCTGATATTCTAGGGCAGTGACAGCCAATGTGGGGTCCCACACTTGTTCCTAGAATACAGCTGTCTTCAGCCCCATCCAGCCTGGCCAATGGGCAGGGTAACGGGAGTTCAAGTTCACAGCAGCTGGGGGGTACCATGTTGACCACATCTGTCCAAGGGCCACCGATCAAAATGTCTACTATATGGGAGTTTGCTCTTGTAACCAACACATTTAAAGTGACATGGAAAGCTACTGGTGTCTTCTTCACCACTGAAAACTACTTTGTATGGCAGGAAAGCATAAATATTATATGCAGTTATTCAGAAGGTGATGAAAACAGAGAACAGCGAGCTGCAAGTTTCTCAGAAACACGTATTTCCTCTTACCTTTGTCCTTTATATTGTCTGCAGGGATCCTTCACATCCACAATGTATCCGAAACGATTCCCAGGAAGTGGCACGTAATGTTGGTCTGTTTATACTGCAAATTAAATTTAGCTACCTTCTCTTCTGCATGACAAACAATTCCTCGGGCTTTCAAGCTTCACAGCCTGAGAGCCAAACCATGACTAGGATCTCCCACTCTTAAAAAAGGATATTAATAGAAGCTTCTCTCTGCACTGTTTTCTCAGTGTTCAAAATACAGCCGTTACTCCAAGTCATGCTCGTACATGACTTAAGCGGGTGGATGTATACAGAACAGAAGGGCTGCCTCCTTGTTTCTGGTAGGGCTCCTGTGCATTTTACAGCTGCATGACATTCTGCAGGTGAAGCTTTCCCCATCATGCTCCCTAGTGAGGATGGCTGGACATGTTGTCCTTTCTTGTGCTGGCTGGGGCTGATGGGAGTTGTAGTCCAATGCCATCTGGAGGACACTGGGTTGGTAAAGGCTGCTGTAGAGCAACAGAGCCCTTCAGTTGTATAAACTTAACTTTCCAGTATGTAACGGAATCCCTTTCAGAAAATAGTGATGATTGAGAGGTGGCCTCCTTGTTGTTTTTGCTGCAAGAAACTAGCCCAGATATTCCTCTGGAAATAAATAAATATGCCACTGAGCTACAGTCCTTCCCCAGTCATAGGGACCACCTTCTTTCAGGATTCTGAATGTGGCAACACTCTTGGTAGTCACCTGAGGTCCTTCTCTAGATCTCCTGCCCCCTGGCAATTTAGGCAAGTGGGTACACAGGACAGGGACTTTTCCAGCCATTGCCTCTGGCCTTTTAACTTACGCAGGTCTGGCCTTCCAGCATTATGTCAAAACATTTTTGTTGTTGTTCAGGAAATTTTTCTTTTTGTCTGCTGCATTATTTATTGCTTAGCATTCTTTCTTTCCTCTTTCCTGCTGTTGATTTTATTTTTACGATGATTTTTATTGTGTTTCATTGTCTCATTGTTTTTACATCTGGTTTTGTGTATGTGTATGTGATTGTGTGAGCCTGTTTAGATAAATAAATAATGCGCCAAAACAGCCACTTGCAAGCCTGATTTGTCCGTAGACTTTTCATATGCATCTCTTAAGCATCTGGAGCCAACCATAGACTGTGTATTATGTTGCTGCTGCTTCAACAGCCCTTCCCTTCACCCTTACCTGTGCTATTTTCAGCTGGGATCCAGGTTGCACAATTAAAGCCAATTGGCCAATTGGGGGTCTTGCGCAACCAACATGCTTCACCAAAAGATAGGATGTCTTGTAATAAGGAACGTGATGGGAAAGTGTACTGGAAAACGCTTTGAAGCAACATCATTTTAACATCTTGCAAACAAATCAGAGTGAATCCTCTTTAAATAGCCAACATCATCTACCCTTCCTGCAAACAAATCAAGATGGATGCTCAATAGACAGGACGTCTGGAAGGGCCAGCTAGAGGAATCAGGACTATAGTTGCCTCGTGAGAAAGAATGATGGGCAGAAGGACCATGGAGGCAGAAAATACTCTCCAGCCATCTCCAACTTCTTCAAGAGAAGAGAAAGGCGGAGTCTCTGAAGCAGCATCTGGCAGAGAACCCACCAACTACTGTACACACAGCAAACTAAGCTGTGCATTTTATTGAACAATAAAACACTCACCAGGTCATTTACATTTTTATTGGCTGAAATTCCCATCCCCCCCCCCCATTCTGACACATGCAGACACTGTTCTTCCAGTGGTTTCAACAAACTGGTACCAAAATCAGCCTAGTTCAGTTTACCCTTCCATGCAAATTGCAGGGTTCCTCTTGCTCCCCCTAAGGCTGCTGCTGTGTACCTATTAGCCCACCCACCACTGCTGAGTTCCTGTAAAACTGAATGAACGGCATAAATTCTGCGAATGCTGCCTTGCCAGGCAAGAGAGATGAAGCAATGGGAAAAGCTGACTCTGTTGCCTGCTATGCAGCTGTTGAAAGCACAGAGCCCTTACGTTGGCTGCTGTCACTCAGCTCACATCAACCATTTCTCATAGGCCTCCTAACTTCAACCACTTGGTCGAGGCCGGTGAATGCTGAGTGAGCAGCAGGCAGCTGGGTCCTCACGTATTGTAGTGTGCTTTATGGGAACTGAGCCTCAGACACTGGAGAGCTGTGATCTAACAAGCTGCTCAGATGTGATTTACGAGCAACCCTCTTTCAGAAGAGGAATAGTCTTAACGGGCTTTTAACAGTCTGTAACTGGGAGGCTGCATGGAGCTTGCATATACAACTGGCATGAAATATTCCATATAAAATCAGCCAGCAGCGGTTCCCTGGTGCAGGCATTTCCTACCCTGCTTTGACTCAACGACAACGTGACCTTTTCGCACTCCTGTAATTGGATTTTGAGGACAGCTTTTACACATCAGCTCTGCCCACCATCACTAATGTTATTGCAACCACCCTTAAAAGCTCCCTGCCCTAAGCCCTATTCAAAAATTTCTAAAAATAAACTCTTAAAAATAAGGACATTCCCAGCCACCACAAATAAATCGGATTCAATCTGACATGCATTTTCCCCTACAAGCTTCTTTTTGCATTTTCCAGTCTGCACAGTCCAAGGTGAGCAAAGAATCAGTCAAACGAGGAACGGAGAGGGTTGGTGAAGCATATCTACTGCTTCATCCTTTAAGTGAACGGCTGGGAGACTCTCTTCCTTAAACAAAGTCTCTCTCCGCCCCCCCCCACCCCAACTTGGCTTTCTTTCTCCTTTCTTCTCTTTTCCCTTTTCTCTGGGATGTGGTTTGAAGGTGGGTGGGATGCAGGTTTATCCTCTTCTGGAAAGGATATTGGATGTAAGCTTATTTTTTATTTATTGCATTTATATTTCACCTTTTCCTCCAAGGAACTCAAGGCGGCCTTCATTGTTCTTCCCCCTCCCCATTTAATCACCTGAAAGGCTAAAAGGGGATTCTATATTTATACTTGTTTTCACTCAGGCCTTGAGTTTGCCTGTCTTAGTCCACACCTTGCACTCTGCCAATCAAAGTCTTGAACTTTTTTGAATCTGGGCTTATGTTCTCTCCAAGCTCAGCATGGAAGATGCATCGGGGGCCACAGCAAAGATAACTCAGTAGAAGATGCAGTTGTGCCATGTGGATTTTAAAAGATAGCACAGCAGTGCCAATGGATTCTGGTACTGAGGAATTTGCTACCCAGTTGCCTGCTCTGCAGAAAGTGATGTTTCCTTATCCATCAATGAACTGATATGCTTGGAGACACCCAGTTTGCCTTTCCTGGCCTTGCTGTTCCTGTGCTTTTTCACTAATGAGTGAGCCAGAACTACCAGAAGGAAGAATTAGAAGTGGCGTAAAGCTGAACCAAATGTTGAAGGAAGAATATTAACCCCATTTTCCAACCTGTAAACCTCATAAGCCATTTTTGTGGTGGCTCCCAGCTTGTGGAATGCTCTCCTCAGGGAGTCTCACCTGGTACCTTCCTTACATATCTTTGGACGCCAGGCAGAAACATTCCTCTTCTCCCAGGCCTTTGGCTAATTAAACCATATATGACCTTTTAAAGTGTGGTGTGGGGTACTGTTTTTGTTTGTTACTATGTTGTGTATTTTTGTATTTTTATGTTGTAAACTGCCCTGTGATCCTTGGTTGAAGGGTGGTATAGGAATTTACTAAATAATGATAATAATTTGCATGACCAGTAACATTAGTTTAGGAACAAAATAGATTATTAGTATGTAAATTTGGTCTGGTTTTTTAATTACCAGGAGCCAACATAGAGCAAATAAAGCTATTAGGAGCCATCTTAATTTCTGCTGGCTGAGCATTGACTGAGCCAGAGTGAGGGATTTACACTGCTGTATCTACAACTCGGTCGGGGTGAGAGGCTTCTACCAGCATAGCCCCAGCTGAGCCCTGGCTCAGCGGGGTGGGGTGGGGGTGAGGGGGTGGGAAACAAGACCCACCAAATCCAAACTGTCATCCCGACAGATCTTGGGTTTGGACTGTGCTGTTATTATCCTCAGTACTCAACAGATACACCTTCCTTTGTATAGGAATGAAATCAGTTTTATTTATTGTTTTACAACTGCTGAATGAGCTAAAGAAAGAGCCACAGTAATGAATCAAAGAATGGGCTTCTTCTCCCAGCAAAGCTCGGTTTAAGAAGCAGCTTCTTGGACTGTAACTCCAGAGAAAGCAAGATCCTCCAGAATGCAAGGAGAGATCATCTCAGGGGGCCTAGGCAGGCTTGGGCATGTGCAACTGCAACTGCTGCTTATCCCAAAGCCTTTAAAAGGCTGGGCCTTACGAAAGAGCTCATCTCACTTAACTCATCATATTGTACATTTCTAACGTTTTCTAGAAGACTGCAGTGGCCTGAAATGTTTGGTGGTTACCCTGAATAATTCTGCCGTTGGTGATCTCCATCCAGATCCAGGCAAGAGAAAGGCCACTTGGTGTCATCTCTCAGGAAGGGATTTCCCATGTCATTGACTGCCTCTTCCCCAATGATGTGTTAAGGAATGTCCAAATTTGAATGCTGTCAATGAATTTCAGAAAACTTGAGAGTGATTTTTCCAGAACTGATATCCTTCCAATTAGCATGAAGAACTGGCTAAGCATTTGGGCTGGGCTAGATATGCCTCAGTGTTCATTGAGTGGCCATTCATGAGAAACTTGCGGGCTGCCTTAGGAGACCAGGGTACCATGTTACAAACAGACACATAAACACATTGTATGAGCTGAAGAGTCTATAGCAGGGGTTGGCAAGGTTTACCTCACCTGGGCCGGTTCACTCCAGTGGAGATCCCTCCGGCGTCTGTGCAGACACAATTTACAGTGTCTGCACATGCACAGACACAATTTCTGGCGCTGTGGAAGCGAGTCCCCATGCCACGCTGCATCATAGCGCAGCGCGCGGGAACTCGCAGAGCAAGCAGCTCAGTTCGGGGGCGGCTCATGGGCCAGTTAAATGACCCCTGTGGGCTGCTTGTGGCCCATGAGCCTTAGGTTTCCTACTCCTGGTCTATAGCAGCAGAAAACCTCAGGCTTATACAGTTTTTTCTTTTTTTAGTGCTAAAATTGAACTGTCCTGGGTCCAGCAGTCATAACCCCAAAGCAATGGGACAGTGGGAATAGCATTGCCACGTTGCATGTGCAAGTTGTTTTAAGTGTTTTTAACACTGTGTCTTAATAGTTGTAATCTGCCATGGGACCTAAGGATGAAGGGCAGGTAGATGATGATGATGATGGTAATAAGAACAATGACGATGATGCAATGGGTTTACATATTTTCCCTGTCTTGTTAGTATTGCTAAGGAAAAGAGTATGATCCACTGACTTTTGTTGTTGTTGCTGCTGCTGTTCAGATGAGTGTATCCATAGGAATGATACAACAAGTAATGTTTGGCTCCTTTAAAAAGGTCAGTTCTTTTCGTAAAAAAAAATAATAATGCAGAAAGTTATGACATAGAGTGTGTGTGTTCGTGTGTGTGTGTGTGTGTGTGTGCGCGTGCATGCATGGTTGTGTGTGTATGTGTTGCTCCTTATCTGTGATAACACAAAAATGAATAAATAGGTGATTCTGACATGCGACTATAGTTCAAACTGCATAAACTATTGCAATAAGTGGACTCATTTAGGAAATCAATTGTCTAATTCAGCACTGGGGGAATGAGATTTCTCTGCAAAAGAGAGCAGTTGAGCAAAACAACTGAGTTGGCTTGGAAATGGTTCTTAATCTTCTTACTGGTGCCAGGATCTGGATAGCATGAAACTGGGGGAGTGGGCTTAGTAGAATATGGAACATAGTAATATTGCCTAAATTAATATAGTACAGAAGAATGAGTGATGACAAGCAACTGAATAAATTTGTGGAAAGGCGGATTTTATCTATGATGTTTTGGAATAAAAATTTTCAGGACCATCTTCAATCTTGTCACTCCTTTGCTTTATTTTAATCACAAACATAGATAACTTCTGCATAACTACAGACGTGTACAATTCCTTTTTTAAATAACCATGCAGAATATTATGGTGCAGACTGTGTGTGAATTCTTCATTATCTGTAATGATAACGCAAAAACTAGTCAGCAGATGATCATGACATGTGACTACACTTCAAACTAAACTACAGTGGTACCTCGGGTTACATATGCTTTAGGTTACATACGCTTCAGATTACAGACTCCGCTAACCCAGAAATAGTACCTCGGGTTAAGAACTTTGCTTCAGGATGAGAGCAGAAATCGTGCTCCGGCGGCATGCGGCAGCAGGAGGCCCCATTAGCCGAAGTGGTGCTTCAGGTTAAGAACAGTGTCAGGTTAAGAATGGACCTCCAGAACGAATTAAGTACTTAACCCAAGGTACCACTGTATTGTAATAAGTGGGCTGGTTTGGAAAATCAGGTTTCTAGCTCCGTGTTGGGAGGAATCAGATTTCACTGTAAAAGGTACCAGTTGGGGAAACTACGTTTTCATCTTCTGCAATAACTAGGACAGAGTGAGGCAGCAGGTGATGTGAGGTAGGAAGCAGTGGCAGGAAGGAGTTGGGGGAATCAGCCTGTGTGTTCCTTGTGATCTGCTCTGTCTCAAAGAATTATGGGCATTGTAGTTTGTTAAAGGCTGCGGGGATTGTAACTCTGTGAGAGGTAAACTACAGTGCTCAGAATTCATTGAAGGTGTGGAATGTGTTTTAAGCGCATATATTTTTATTTATGAGTGTTACACCCCACCTTTCTCTTCCAAGGATTTCAAGGTGGTTCTACATGGTTCTCCTCCACCCCAGTTCATCCTCACAACCTGTGAAGCAGGTTAACCTAAAGGATGGTGATTGGCCCAAGGTCACCCAGTCGCAGGTCACTTTCTCAGGTCGTAGTCCAATGCTCTAACCATTAGGCCACACTGGCTGCCCCCCTCGAGATCCTGCGGTCGGTCCACATGACCAGTGTTCTCTGCGGAGGTGGCTGCCAGAGGGGCTGGACTGCCTGGCAGCGAAGGCGTCCACCCGAGGGCCTCCCTGGGCTTCGCAGCAGTTGCTGCTGCCCCCCGTGGGCGCGTCCGCCCGGACGCTCCGTCCACATTCCCTCGTGAGGTTCCCACATAAATCAGCGCGGGCGGAGCGCCGGGAAGGGCACTTTCTCATCGGGCGCTGCTGACAGGCAACGACAAACAGACCGGCCTGAGAATAACCACGGCCCGGGCCGAGTTTACACAAGGGCAGGCGCTGTGTAAATATGGAGCCGGGATGGGAGGGAGGGAGAGCCAGCGCCGCCGCCCGCTCCAGGCGAGGTCCTTAGACCCACTGGACTGGATGGGGGGAAAGAGGGGGCACGGGAAGGGAGGGGACGCTCCAATTTATCTCCTCGGGGGCCTGGGAGAGACAATGCCCCGACGGCTGTGGCCACGGAAGTGCAATGCATTAAAATCCAATGGGGCTCACTTGCTTCAGGCCGTGGGGACACGATCCAGCCCAAAGCAAAGGGCTTCAATCCGGCCTGGTCCATGGTCAGGGGTGATGAGAGTTGTGACTCTCCAGACGTTGCTGGACTCCAAGGCTGCCAAACCACTGCTGCGCTTTCAGGGTGCGATGCTGTGCACGTTTACCTAGGAGTAAGCCCCTCTGAACTGAAAGTCCGGTGAGGTGGTAGACCAGGCATAGGCAAACTCGGCCCTCCAGATGTTTTGGGACTACAATACCCACCATCCCTGGCTAGGGGTCATGGGAGTTGTAGTTCCAAAACATCTAGAGGGTCGAGTTTGCCTATGCCGGTCATAGACTCCTTCTTTGAAGGTTTTTGAACACAGGTTGGATGGCCATCTGCCATGGATGCTTTTAGTTGAGATTCCTGCATTGCAGAGGGTTAGACTAGATGACCCTGGGGGTCCCTTCCAACTGTGCAGTTCTATGATGCTATGAGCTGTGGAATGCCCTCAGGCGACAACAGGTGGAAGTGTGCCTTGTTGGTGGTGGCCCCTGCCCTCTGGAGCGCCCCCGCGCTCCTCGACGGAGAAAGCGCTGGGTGCTTCCGAAGTCCATTAAACACCTCCTCTCTGATTCTACAGCCCTCTAATAATGTTGATATACGTTGTTGTTGTTATTGTTGAATAGCCGGATTATTCTCCCTTGGTATAACAGGGTCCTTGTTTTGTAACCTTGTCTTATCTAACGATTATGTTTTAGTCGCTACTTTCCACGCAGCCACATACCCGTGGTTTATTTAATGTTGGCTTTGTTTCATGCCTGTTGTTATTGTTATTGTTATTGTTATTAAAAATGGAACGGTTTAAATGTTTCAGTGTGCTTTTATTTCTTCCTTCGTAAACCGCTTCTAGATTTATTTGTAATGGTAAGCGGTATATAAAATATAAATAAATAAACTGACTGTCTACAACCTACTTTTGAGTAAACGCGCCTCCGTTCCCGCTTTCAGGGGCAAAGGCTTTTAAAGTATCTGCTTAATTTCCCAATGAAATCAATGGAAATTCAAAACTCTTCCCTTTGGCCAATGTCTTGCCAACCCGCTGAGTGAATTTTAGTGAGGAACAGTTAAGCCAGCATCAAACCGGGGGCTACGCCTGTGTTTCAATCCGCGTCGCCTGCCTTAACTGCTCCAGGGATGCCCGCTAGCAATTGCTCGGACCTCACGTGGAAGTCTTTTAAATGCGAGGAGAGAGCAGACTAAGCCAAAAGAAATTCGCCAAAGGAAGTGCTGCCCTATTCGCTTTTTAAAAACTAACCAAATGAACCAGCTCTGCTCTGGGTTCCAAGGTGAACAATGCCGGCTGCGAAATCGAGAAGCTAAAGCCCATTAGGCAACCGCTGTCCCGAAAATACAGATACCTGTAATTTAAAAATGATTCTCTTTTGCCTTCCAGCTGGCATGAACAACATTCACACGTGTACGCACACAATCCGAGAGCGAGGGAGAAAGAGATGGGTGTCCCTTTCCCATAGGAATCTAGTTGCTTCCAAACCACCAGATTTTCCCGTACCTATTTGCTTGCATGGGAAATCACATTTTGCTGTGGGATATAATCACTGCAACGTTTTAGCATTCCTGCTTAGATATCTGAAGCAAACACCTAGTGAGAAGTTGTTCCTCCCCAGATAAAGAGTTTAGGTTCGGGCTATAAAAAGTCAAAGGGTCCTGATAAAGCAGCG
The DNA here is from genome assembly GCF_965153285.1 of Podarcis tiliguerta. Lineage (NCBI taxonomy): Eukaryota > Metazoa > Chordata > Lepidosauria > Squamata > Lacertidae > Podarcis > Podarcis tiliguerta. Next base: position 40,813,040 of record NC_139538.1, on the reverse strand, counting down.
ACCCGATCTAATCGGTGTTAAGCAAGGTGAAGTCTCATTGTTTTTAATGGGCAATCTTTAAACCTCCTTAAACTGTCGCTTTTGAATCAGTAGGATAAGAAAGCGCTTAATTTTCTCTCTTCTGGATCGCGCGGATTGTATCGCTCTGACCATTTCTATGCCTTAGTTTATTAATTACTTCCGCCTTTCCATACCATGTGCTGAAGGAGGTTTGCAATGAATGTCAGTGGCGCAAATACTAACCAATAAAATAATAAAAATAAAACTAATAAGATTCGTGGACCGGATTTGGAAGGGGGAAGGAGCTGGAAGATTGAGCGGTCTCTGAAGGTGCGCATGGCTGCATTAGATACGTGGGGCTGTGGGCGCAGAGGTCCCGGGATTGATGGTGGGCGGGGGGCGCTCAGTCTTCCAAAGGGCGCACATTTCAGAATTCAGATGACTTGACAGGGCTAAGTCACCCGAACAACTTTTCCAGACCCTGCGTTACTCACAGTTTGCGCGCCTTAGACAGCAATCCCATGCATACTGACCCAGGGCGAGACTCGAGTCAACACCGAGAAAGCATAACATAGGATTGCAGGCACAGAATTAATTTCCCCGCCCTTCCAATTAGGAGGGAAGTTCGAATTCTCGCGGAAGATTTTTGTGAATGGGTAGCCGTTATTTTTAATTAAGTACCTCTAGGGCTGCAACGGTAGTCCGGCAAATTAATCCACTGAGAATATTTTGATGAACTAAAAAGATGCCTCAGATTAATCGGTCTACGTCGCGTTTGTTTTAATGTATTATTACCGTAAAACTGCAGGAGGCAAGCGCTATTTTGAAAGAGGCGCTCCTTCCTTCGTGTCAACGAATAAGGGGTGCCTTTTTTTAGGAGAGAGGTCTGCTCAACACACGTTGGCACATCTAAACAGAAATATAACATATATGTATATATTATATAATGGAAAAATATGACCAGTCGAAAAAACGCCGTCAGTTTCAAGGGAACTTTTGGCTTCCAAGAAACCCTGCTTAAGATCTACCTTGCCGCTGCTGGAGAGAAATCGGGGCGACCCTCCAAGATCGGCTGTTCTCCCCAGATTGTTAGACGGGGAGGGCCGAAAGAATCCTAGCTTTTCTAAGGCCACCTAGTGAGATGCCTCGTCTCGCGTTCCTGGCTTCCAGGTTTACAGACCCGCGGAAGCTTCCCAAAGCTGATCAAAGGCGCCGAGCTCGCTAAAATGGGGGGACTTGGATGTTGTTTGTTTATTTGCTTGTTTGTTTCGGGGCCATTAGCAGCCGGACGTGTCGGCTCTGCCGGGTCTTCTCCCCGGCCTGCGGGGCTGATGGAGCCATTAGAGGCCACGAGGGTGGGGGATCCCTTCTGCGGCGACAGGGCTTCCTGCTCCGGCCGCGGCTCCAGCCAACATCCCCCTCGCTTGGGCGGACTCCGGCTCCATCCATTACCTTAATCCCTTGTCTAAACAGTGCGCAGCGCGGCTGGGACAACGAGGCAGCGCTCAAACCAGGAGCGGGCAGCGAAAAAAAGCTAATGGGCTGGAGACAATAACCATTAAGAGCAGCGCCCTCCGTGTGTGTCCCCCCCCCCCCAAAAAAAAAATCCCGACCCACACCTAGCGCGAGGAGGCGCGCAAAGAGGGAGGCTTGGAGACAAGGGGAGCGTGGCTTCTTCCACACCCCTCCCCGTTCAGCCTCAAGAGTTCGGCAAAATGATAGGGTTTTGTTTTTGAAGAAATTTTAAAAGTAGTACGGTTTAAAGGTTTGAGATCCGAGGTGGAAGAAAGTCGGCGACGCGCATAGATGGGATCCAATATCAAACTCTCCAAGTCCTGGCGAAGAAAACAGAGAGCCTCGTGGCGCAGTTTGGTGCCATTCAAACCAGTGAGAGTCAAGCAGCTGTATTTTAAAAGATGCAACCGATGAGCGCAAGAAGGTCAGAGATATCCGGTGGGATTCAGTTTCTTTTTATTTAAAAATAATATATAATTATTAGAATCTCATATATATGTTTTCCTGCAACTCAAAATGATTACGTTAATGTCATCTGACTCTCCAAAGATGTTCAGAATTTCCAAACAGCATTGAATTTCTAATGCTAGCGTCCTAAGCGGGCCTACAAGGGAGTCGACGTAATGAGTCCAAATGCAAACCTCGGCTTCCTTTGGGACTTCCTTCGAGTATGATCTGGGTCAGGGCGCAAAACAGAAGGGAATATATTACGCAGGCCGTTCAAGTCAGTGCAAATAATAACAGCAACGTTTACACAGCACTTTTAAAGCGCGATCCTACGCATGTTTGCTACATGAAAGTGATTGCGCTTTATCACTGAAGTACGCTTCCGTGACTCCTACTCCCTAGCTCTTTAATGGATCCTTACTGACAGCTGGATATTATTGTCCCCATTTTGCAGATGCGAGACTGACGCTGGGAGAAGGCAGCTTGTAAAAAGCCACCCAGTTAGTTCCTAGCATAGGTGAGAGATGTGCACAAAGGACTTACCTGTTCAACAAATACCAGGCGCGGGTGATCAGAGCTCTGTATTCTTTCAATATCTGGTTTGTTTGAGAGAGTTTTCGCAAAAAGCCCGAGGTGCTCGACTTGTTTCCCGCTCATTTATCCCTTCAAAACATTTATCCAGGCCTACACAAAACAGCAGGAGGAGCCCAGCGCAGGGCCTAGCGCGCAAAGAACACCACCTGAAGGGCCAGGGTAGCCCCCCGGGCCTGTGGAAAGAGAAACTTTGCCAGGAAGGAGAAACAGCTCTTCTCAAAGTTGAAGGGAGTGGTTACAGCCGAGACTTGGTTTGGAAAGAGCCTGGAGGTGCCGAGGAGAAGGGTAAGCGGAGGAGAAGGAAAGGGGGCCCGGGGGCGCAAACTCCAGCCCAAACCACCCGAGCAGGGTGCTGTCCTTTCTGCGGCCTGGGCTTACCCTCTGCAGTCCTCGACGGAAAAAATCCAAGTTTCCACAACCCCCCCGCCTCCCCTCTCCAGATCGTCGCAGGCGAGAAAGACGCATTATTAATTTTACGAGTACTTTCAAAATATCTCCTCTGCACGTCTCCTCGCTGCGGTCGACGGCGCGGTTACAAAGGACGTTTGCCGGGCCAGGGCGGTTGTTTTGTTGTTGCCGTCGTTGCTCTCCAAAGGCAATGAAGGATTTCTGCATCAGGCTGCCCGTGGGTAAGCCCCAAGGGGCCCGGCGGGAGAACGCGCCCTGCCCCGTGCGAGTCTCTGCCCAGACGCCTTGGAGCGCGCAAATCCTCCTGCCCAGACGCCGGCCCTTCCCACTGCGTTATGCTGGCCCGGCCCGGCGGAGCTGAAGAATCCAGCTGTTCCAGCATCAGCTCAAGAAGCCTTTCCCCCAACTGGGGGGGGGGCAGTCAGAGACAACAAGCCCACCATAACGGGGTCCCTTCGGTTGGGAAAGACCCACTGGCCAGACCTTGTTTCCCCATCCCATGGCGGGCTGCTTGGCTTGGACGCCTTCCTCCACCCTGTCCCCAGACCCCGGCAAATGAGGACCAGGCAGCCCTGAGCAAGACGGCCTCTCTCAGCAAGCAGAAGGAAGGCTGCCGGGAGTAGAACCAGCGGGATCTGGGCTGGAGTAGGTTAGTCTTGGCCGAGGACGGAACCAGGAGAGGCCAAACCGCGAGGATAAAGTGCACATTTTAGGTCTCCCCAGGAGATGCTATCTGGATGGATATACTCCAGTGAAAGAGAAACAACAAAGAAACTCGCGGCACCGGATTAAAGGCTAACACATTTATTGAAGTCTAAATCTCCTTGGGCCAGAACCCACTTCCTTAGATGCACAAAGTGGTTTCCTAAGTGGATAAGTATATATAGGCTGAACGCAGAGAAAGGCGCGGGGGCGGGGAGAGATGGTCGCGGGGAGTTGAGCTTAGATTTTTTGGAAAGGGAGACCAGAAGATCAAGCAGAAAGCAGTGGTAAGTGGGTCACGGTCCTATCCAGAATACAGATGACTGCCGCGTGCCAGCCCGTATTAACTCGGGCAACGCTCTTCGGGGGCCAAACAACATTAGCCGTGCCCGCCACGGGTCCTTGCTCTGCGCCGCCTTCTAACCCGATGCCTTCTGTCGTCTGCCAACAATGCCCCGCTGCTATTGGCTTGAGCCGGACGGGTCAGTCTCCGCGCAAGAGAATAACGGACACAATCCAGATACTAAAAAGGGGAACGTCCTCAAACCAGGGAGAGCGTTTAAATCCCCACGAAAATGCTGTGGAAATCCTCAAGGATCTCCACATACTGACGACGACGCTTCAAATGTTGATCCCGGCATAAAGCTGCAATAATCGAAATTAATTAGCTAATTTGACGCTGTGGACCATCTCGGAAGTGGTCAGTTGGCTTCAGAAGTTAATTAGATGCTCTGAATGAGGTGTCAATTGATAGCTTAAAATCATTTTACACCATCGATCTCCAAATGACTATTCATCACCAGGCACAGTCAAGCTGGTTGGATAGTGTATTCATTTGACCAAGTCCTGATGCCCAGAGACGGCTAACCTCCTCCGGCTCGCGGGCCGCATTGACGACCAGGCCTCCCTCCTAGGGCTACATGCCAACGATGTATTCGCTGTGCTTGTTTTGACACATCTGCTGCTGTTTTGCATTGCCAAGTCTTTTGTTGTGTGCCTGTAGTTAATAAAAAAAACCCCCACAGCATTTATTTATTTTTGCATACACACACACGCCCCGCTATCGGCTTAGGTGACCCGCTTCTTGGGCGTCTCAGCGTCTCTGTGGTGAAGACCCAAGTCCCAGAAAGTTTTTGGCCACAATGAAAGTATTCCCGTGTTTAAGGTCCACGGGGTACTTTTGCTTTTGTTGCAACCAGTTAAAAGGGCTTTATAACTTGTCACGTGAACTAGGCTGCTTTCTCACTCAATCTGCTGCTGTAGATTTTCAGCCGATCCTAGGCCTGTTTACTGAAAAGGAAATAGCGCTGTTGTTCAACTGAACTTTAAGTATTCTTCGGGCTGCCGCCCAAGCAGCGAATCTAAATCGTCAGGAAATATCTGGCTCGAGAGTTGATCGCGTTGGCTCCCACAATAATGAGTTGCGGATAAAAGGTAGGTGCAGATTGCTGTGCCCGTGTCTCCTGGTTAGTTCGTCTACTCAGAAGTAAACGCCATTGAGTTCAGTTAGGAGACATTCCCCGTCGAGTGTGTGCAGAATTGCAGTCCGAGGACACGTAAATGCTAAAGTTTTTTTTCTTTTCCAATGGTAATATCTACAAGTTTTGCAATAAACGTTTATAATGAAGAAATAATAGAATATCATGCAACCTTGCAGTAAACTAATTTCACCGTAAACTAATCGCACTGCAAGCTTATCGATATTTATTTGCATCAAATCTATTTAGAGGAATTGTTTAGTCAACGTTCCATTTTTATTTTTATTTGCCTTGAAAAATCTGTTTCACACCTTCATCTCTAATTCTTTCACTCCCTAAACGAAGGAGGATCTTCGGCGTTTCTTGGGCTCCAGCAAAACACACAAATGGAGGGGCTGTGAAGCCTCCTTGCCTCATAAGAAAAATTATTGACAGGCTGGCAAAAACCGAGGCAGTCACAAACCTCGTGTCTTCCGTTTATATTGCACAGACACCGAATATAAATGCTACATCGATGGCTGCATTGACAAAGCGACCACCGCCTGATAACAAGAGGGCACATTAAAATCCGTTGGTTTCAATGGGAACATTAACTCTCTCGGATTGAAACCGAGCCGAGGTCACCCTCGAGGGGAAACCCCTTGCCCAAGAGCCCCCTAATAAAAACATAAAAGCCTTCTTTAATCTGTTCTTGAGTGGAAAGGGAACTTCCACCGGGTTACTGCACTACTTACAGTGCTCTGCAGCCCCGGTCCCTCCCCACCCAAGAAATCAGGAGCAGGGACTTGCTGGCTTCTTATGTTTGTTTGTGGGGGGAGAACAGAGCTTGGGAACAACGCCCCCCTTACCGGGCTCTCCGGCAGAGCCTCCCTAAGCTGCCCTTTGCCACCCCTGTTACTATTCCCCAGAGAGGACGGAGGGACCGGCGCTTAGGGACAGCGAAGGAGCTTCCCACGAATTTCAGAAACGGTCATTGACACTAATCACGAAACCCTTTCGATCGCTTTTATTTTAAGAGAGCTCCCCGGAAGAGCCAGAGTGGTTTACCTTCTTTTGGGTTCCCTGAAAGACAGACAGAAGCGCTCGCCGGAGCCCAACAAAAACGCACACCTTTTCCTCGCGAGTGTCCCCGGGGAGTCACTATAAGAAGAAGAAATAAAGAAAATTAAGATGCAGGAGGAAAAAACGAAACTCAAAAGCCCTTTTAACTAACCAGAGACACATAATAGGAGCAAGAAATATAATAATAATAATAATAATAATAATAATAATAATAATAATAATATCCCAGTAGGTAAGATCACGAGCCTAGCTTTGAGATGCCGCTTTCGCAGGCTGTTTTATATCCATGTTATACAAGCCATCTAAGGTGGTGGCCATAACCACACATTGCAATAATACTCGCCTCTGGATATTACTGTTACCTATTACTACTATTATCGCTACCTATTATTACTACTACTACTACTTCTACTACTACTAAACATGCATACCTCGTCCTACGCCCACATTGGTAATGGCAAGCAGCTGCGTCCGAGGGTTTGTCTTGCCAAAGGTACGCGAAAGACCTGCGTCTCCTCGCGGACAGGTGACCGCCGGAAGAGACTTGGCGCTCCCTCCACAGGCCAATTGCCACGCGGATGTTGAATGTTAAATTGGACAGGACAGATTACCTTGGCCCAGTCCCTATATTTACTGCGCCCCGCGACAGGACAGCTCACCCCGCGCGCGCACACACACACACACCTTCCCGCGTTTCCTTGGTCCCATTTGCCCCAAGAAAGGCGAGTTTCCTCTTGGGCCCTTTCCCCAGGGTGTTCCTTTTCTTTCAGTTCCTTCGAAGTTTAAAAAAAGAAAAACCCCAAGGGACGAGATGGGAGGTAGATCCGGAACCACAGGAAGGGAAGGCAGTAGCAGCGCTGTTGTCCAGGGAAAAGCGGAGAGGGGGGGTTGTCTAGCCATGGGGAGGGGTTGTGGGCTACCTCGGTTCGGACTCCTCAGTGGCGCGGATTTTTCTCCGCCTCCTCTCGCCCCGACAGCTGTGCGCCAACCTGTGTGACCCGACGGCGTGGGCGCCTGGCGTAGCCTCCCTGTGCAGCCCAGCCTGCAGATTTCTCTTTCCGGCAGGGTCTCTCTGTGTGTGTGTCACTTAGGGGGCCGGCTCTAGGCGCCCCCGCCTTCCAATGGGGGCGCAGCCCGCGCCCCAGCCCGGCCCCTCCTCGCCGTGACGCGCCCGCCCTGGCCGCAGAGGCGGCTCCGAGTCCAGAGGCTGCAGCTGGTCGGCGCAGAGGCTGCGACTGCAAAGGCGGAGCGGCAGCCTTCCCTTCGCATGGACGCCCCTTAGCCGGGCTTGGCTGGCAGGGCGCGGCGCTCCTGCACCCAAGCCGGCTCGCTCCCCTCTTTCCCACGCACCCGTCCCCCCCTCCCAATGATGCTCCCCAGCCCCGCCACCTCCACCCCCTTCTCGGTCAAGGATATTCTGAAACTGGAGCAGCAGAGTCTCGGGGGCTCCCTCGAGCCGCCCTTCCCCGTCGCCGCCGCCGCCGCCTCCTGCCTGCTGGGGTGCCGCAGCTTCTCCGACGGGGAGGACGACGACGAAGACGACGAGAAGCTGCCCTTCCTCAGCTCCATGGCGGCGACGGGGAAGAGCGCCGCGGATGGGGGGCTTTCTCCGGGGAGCTACGTGCAGGCGGTGCTGCGGGGCACCTGCGAGCCCAAGGCGCTGGCGGGAGAGGGAGAACCGGCGCTGGATTCCGGAGCCGGTGAGTACCAGCGAGAGCGGGATCAGGACCCCAAGAGGGAGGCTTTATTTGGGAATCGTAGGGCCAGGCGGGCGCCCAAGTCCCTCTCGGAACGCGGAGCGATTCCCAGCCTTTCACATTGCCAGGATAACTAATTCCGAACGTTCCCCCTTCTGGATCGCAGCGTGGTTGCGCGTGTGTGGTTTGGAATCACCGTTTCTCCAGCCAGATGGGATGCTGAAAGTGGGACACGCGACATCCGCGTCTCTAGGAGCACGTCGGCAACGGTTCAGCGCTGCTCAGAACTGCTTGGGCACCTCCAAACCCAAGTCGCTTAGGCGGACGCCTCTTCCCTCCGCTGCAAAATATTTGTAGATCCAACTCACAAAGAATAAGAGGACAAGTCCCTTGGAACTTTGAAGGACTTACTTCCGAGTAAACGTGATTAGGCTCCGAGTGCATCCTAATGGCCCTTACTTGAGAGCAGGTCCTGTGGACCTGACTTACAAGAAAGCGTGCTCGGTTCAGCTGGAGACCTAGGCAGAAAGGGGACGACGCGTTTGGCCACGCCGAGCCATCCACCTCCCAAAACAGAGGCAAGGAAACGCTCTGAGGCCCAGCCTCGCAGCCTTGGTGGTCTGGCGGCAAGGAGAGCCGCCTTGGTGGAATGATGGTGCCGCTGGCTCCAAGCCCCCTCTAGGAAAGCACCCGGGGTGAGGTGGAGCGGAGTGGGGCTAGGGACGGTCAAAGCGCGAGGGGATCTGGTTGAGGGTCCTTCGCGCCAAGGTTTTGTCCGAGGCGCGGCAAGCAAAGCTCTTGCTTGCGCTGTGTCAGTAACGGGCCTGGCTTGGCCGGCCTCCCTCCCTGGAAGGGAGGAGATCGTGTTCGCATTGCGGGATTTTGGGGAGCATAAAGACTGCCGTCTGCTTCCTAAGTGGGCATAAATCCATTTCCCAAGTCCTTGCTTCCTTCCGGCTGCCGAAAGCAGTCCTGGTGGCACAGGGGGAAACACACACACTTCGCTCCCTCAAGTTTTTCTCGAGTTGGCTGAGCTCCTGCAGAATGCCAGGCGGCGCTGGCTCCTTCGTTTGCAAGGCCGGGAAGCAGCGGCCATATTCCGTTGCGGAAGACTCAACTTTCTATATAATAATAATAATAATAATATATAATATAATAATAATATTAATACTATTACTACTAATAATACTTTGCAAACCGTGTTTCTAATCTGCTCCGCCTATAGAATTGCCGGCGCGTTTTTCTGCTGCAGGTTTATTTTGGGGGAGAAGAGTTTTGGGGTTGTTGTTGCAGCAGCAGCAACAACTGTGTCTTTATGCCCTTTAAGACTGCGGTAATACGCACCCTTAAACTGGGCGTAAGCCTCATTGAACAGAGCGGGACTTGCTTCTGGGTTAACCTGCCTAGGAGTGCCCTGTAAGACACCGACGGAATTATGCTGTGACCTGGCATTCGGTGCATTAAAAAAGAAAACGAAAACAGATGTCGGCCCTTCCAGGTGCCCGCGCAGCGTGTTCTCTCCTCTCCCTTTAAATAATGTATTAATCTGTCTTGAGAAATGCGTAAATGAGAGGCTTCTGCAAGGTGACAAGGTGTGTGTGTGTCAATATGTTGTACCGGTGCCTTGTATCGCGAGCGACCGCAGCCCGCAGCTCCCCGGTTCTTGACTGGAGCGTCTCTCTCTGTTGTTCCCCGTCTTCTGCAGGGAAGGAGCCCACAGAGGAATCGTCGGAGCGGCCCAAGGCGCGCGGCCGGAGGAAGCCTCGGGTGCTCTTCTCGCAAGCGCAGGTCTTCGAGCTGGAGCGGCGCTTCCAGCAGCAGCGCTACCTGTCGGCCCCCGAGCGCGAGTTGCTGGCCAGCAGCCTCAAGCTCACGTCCACGCAGGTGAAGATCTGGTTCCAGAACCGACGCTACAAGTGCAAGCGGCAGCGGCAGGACAAGGCCCTGGACCTGGGCGGCCCGACCGCGGGGATGCCTCCGCCGTCGCAGCAGCCTCCGCCTCCGCCGCGCAGGGTGGCCGTGCCCGTGCTGGTGAGGGACGGCAAGCCCTGCCTTGGCGGCTCGCAGGCCTACAGCGCGCCCTACAACGCCGCCGCCGCCGCCTATCCTTATAATGGCTTCCCCAACTACGCCTACGGCGGTTCCCCCGCGGCTGCTTACGGGGCCGGCTACGGCTGCAGCTACCCGGCGGCCAACAGCGGGGGCCCGTCGGTGCCGCCGCCTGCGGGGCCCTACATGAACATGGGCGGCTTCGCGGGCGGCGCGCAGCCCCTGCACCAGGGTCCCGCGGGGCCTTCCTGTAGTCAGGGCATCCGAGCTTGGTAGCCCCGGCCGACGGAGAGATCGAGCAGCGAGCGCGGTTCAGATCCACGAGCCCAGTCCCCGGTCGCTGGCTGGGGCCCGGCGAGGCAGGCGGGCAGCCGGAGAAGCGGCGGGAGACCCGACCACGCAAGAAGATGCGCCGCGCTAGCACAGGGCGCGGCTCCATCCTCCACCCTCAGCACCTTGCCACGGTGCTAAACGGCCTCGATCGCCACGTCTGCACGCGGCGGCACTGGCTCTGCTGGACACTCTTCCCGCTTGGACTCTCTTCCCTCACTCCCGGCGGAGCTGCCCGCAGCCAAAGCTCTCCTGGGGAAAGGGGCGCGGCTGGAGACTCCGCGCCAAGGCCGAGCAGGGACGGGAACGGGGGGAGGCCAGGCTCTGCCAGAAAGCAGCTTCGCTTGTACAAAGCCAAAGCCGGGGTAGAGGCCGCCGGGCCACCCCTTTTTGTTGTTGTTGTTGTATCTTAAAAGTGTATCGATGTAGCCACCGCTGCAAGGAAGTTAAAGGATCCAATAAACCAGGTGCAATATCCATCGCAGGCTTCGCGCTGGCGGGGCGGGAGAGACCGTCGAGCGAGCGCGTGTGCGAGGTCTGGGTTCCTCCTCTGGCATAAGCGTCCCTTCCAGGTAGAGCTCCTCTCCTGTTGCGCAGGCTCTAAACAAACAACGCTGCGCACCTAAAATGCGCAAGTGTTGCAGGAAAAGTCGAAGCCGCAGAGACGCTTTGCCATCATAGACGGCTGTCTCTGAAGCTTCTCCCTCCTTCCTCCTCTCTTCCTTCGACGCCACCCGTTTCCCCCTGCGGTGCAACAGAGTCCACCTCAGATCCATGCAGCTTCTAACTGTGGGACAGTTATTCCTCCTAACCCACCAGCCAAGGTAGATTCATGCCGCCTCCAGCAACCCGGAGGCACGAAAAGTGGGAGGTGTAATCCGGACTAGCTTAATCCGGAGTCAGTTCCTCCGGAGGGCAGGCAAGCCCAAAGGAAACCCGCCCTGTCAGGACCCTGAGCTGCCTCAAGTAGCTCGAAGGCCGCGAGGGCTGCGGAGCGTGCGGCTCTGCAGACGCGCCTGGACTACAACTCCCATCAACTCCGAGCACGATGGGAGTTGGAGTCCTGCAACCTCCGTAGCCCGCAGGCTCCCGGTTCCTGAAGGGAGAAGGTAGGCCCGTCAACGGGCGTTGGAAGGGCCGCCCAATGTCCCCCCTCCGCCTCCTTGCGGCGCCAGGCCTCAGGCGCCTCCGTGGCCTCGGCTCTCCTATCCTTTGGATGCCGCTGTGGAGGCGCCGCGAGACGGCGGGCTGCGCGGCCGGGTACCTGCCGGCGGCCGGAGGTGCCTCCTTCCCTCCGGCCTTTAATAGGTGGCCAGCCGGCCGCTGTAATCCCCTTGTCCCGGGCGAGGAGAGGGTGCCAAGGGGCTGAATGGGGCAGCGCGCGGCGCGGAGAGGCCCATTGTGGCGGCCGGGCCGGCTCTGAAAGGAAGCGCCTGGAAGGGGCCGAGAAGCGGCGCTTATTGGATTGGGGGACAAAAGGCGGGACGAGGGGGGCCCCGGACAAAGGGCGAGATTGACGGCCCGCGCTGCCTCCCCCGCTGCGCCCGGGAGGGCGGGGGAGCTGCGGTTTTGTTCCCCTTTTTTATCCCGGGGGGCGAGCAGGGGATTAGGAGGCGCAGTTCAATGTCGGATCCGCCCCCGCCCTGAGTCGGGGTCGAGGAAGGTGGGGAAGCGGGGCAGAAGCAGACAGAGAGTGTATATCCCCCCCCCCCCAGTAAAGGAAAAGCGCTGCTGTGTGACTCAGGCCTGACGCGAAGAAATGTGCCTGGCTTACTTAGTGGTTAGGAAAAGGTACTCTGCACATGCTTGAAAGACGCCTCGCCGTCAGTTGTGCTTTGGCCCCGCCCCTCCGGGATGCCCTCGAGATAGATGGGGTAGCCTTCGCCAAAGGCACCGCCGAGGACCTCCCCTCGGTCTGCCTGTGCTGGGGACCCTGTTCACTGGGACGGGCAAGGCACGTGGGGCGTGTGTGTCCGCCCATTCCTTGCTTCAAAGCAGGATTGTCTTTTCCCACGTGAACAGGGGTGCCAAGTTGAATAAAGTATTGGGGTGGGGGGAGAGTAAGCCTCGCCCCGCATAACCGATCACATGATGCGGTGCACGCACACATTTAAATGACAATGCCCATTCATTGGGGGAGGGAGCCTCCTCAAATATTTTAGGGGGGGGGCGAAGACCCCCTCGGCCCCTAGGAGTTGGCTCCTATGCACACGAAGAGGTTTCTTACTGCTTAGAATAGCCGGACGCAACTGCTGCGCAAAGGGGAGCTGCTTCGAACCTGCGCGAGCTGGGGCGCCTCGCCCCGCAAGAGACCCTGCGGACTGTAGCCCCGGCGCGGACCGCGAACGAACGGCAGCCTCCGGAGGTGAGCCCTTGGCGGTTAAAATGGTCTGGAACAAGAGCCTAGCGCCGAAGGTGTCAGGTTAGCCAGAGGAGGAGGCTCCATTAAGGGTCAATGGGGCGCTGCCTCCACATTTGCAACCGGTCCAGAGCGTAGCACTGCCTGATGAGAACAAAACTATAGGTTTTTTTGTTCTGTCTACTGTCTGGGCTTCCTGCTTTCTTCCCTGCCTGTTGCAGATGGGCACCACCAGCCGCCCGCCGCTGAATTAGTTGGCATGGGAGACAGAATTAAAAAAGTAAAGTAATTTTGGTGAACAAGGAAGAAACCACGAGGGGGCGCACCCGAATAGACCTCCCGGATACCGTACCAGCAGTTTGCTTAATACTGCCCACAATATTAACCGAAGGAATGAGGGGGCTGGGCGGGGCGGGGGGAGCCATATAATCACGCAGTTGGAAGGGATCCTGAGGTGAAAAGTCCAATGGGTAAAAAGAGATTGCATTTGCTGCCCACCAGAGGGAAAACTTTTAGGGGATCTGTTTATCACTCAGTTGGTGGTGGGATCACTATAGGAGTCGCTTTGCCTCCTTTCTTTAGGTCTTGGCGATCCTGAGGACGTTGGGGTGATGGAAAAAGAGGCAGTTGCCACTCCCATAAGCCTGAATCACAGTCTGAGTGTGCTGTGAGGCAGTTGGCAAATCACACACATCCCTTTGACCAGATTTTAAACCTCTTTGATGCAATTGATCAGTGCATCTGGCTATTAACCAGAAGTTGGTGGTTCCAGCCAACCCAGGAACAGCTGTGGGTGAGATTCTTGCATTGCAAGGCGTTGGACTAGATGACACTCGGGATCCCTTCCAACGCTACTCTATGATTCTATGATTCTACTCCCTAAAGACGTTGTTAAATAAAATTTTATTTATACCCCGCCCTTCCCGGTTCAGAAAACCGGGCTCAGGGCGACTAACAACAAAATTTAAAACAATTGATGCAATGAAACAGCATAAAATACAGTACAAAACGTGAATAACAATAAATTCAAAATTCAAAATCAATTTAGGGGGAAATCCATCCAATAAACATTAGATGATCACCAGGGCTAGCTGGCTAAATTAGTCCTATTTGGGCCAGCGAGGAGACCAGGGGAGAATTAGCTTTGGGATCCCAGAGTGGGTAATCTTCATAAAAAGGGGGGTGGGAGGGAAGGAAGTGGAATAAAAGATCAGGTTAAGGTTTACGTTGTTGGACATGACTCTCAACTCCCATCAGCCTCAAGCCAACATAGCCTGGTGTGGGGACATAAAATTTTGAGGAAGGGGACAGAGGGAATGAAGGTTTATCCCTGAAGGGAAAAGACCAGAAGAGGTGTTGAAGGAAATCAGAAAGTGAGACAAAAGTTTACTACTGTATTTATTAATAATACATAAACCTGGAATAGAATGGAAGGGAAATAAGGCTGCACTAATTATAATAGAATATGATCCAGATAACAGATCCTATTCAGCTCATTTCTTTTGCCTTGTTGATTCTCCTGTTTCAAGGCAGGGTAGGGAATCTCAGCCCCCCCCCCCCCGGGGCAAATGCAGCCCTCTGGGCCTCGCTGTCATCCTCAGAACACATCATACCGGTTTGCACTCCAGATGTTGTCTGTCTTGAACTGCTCTGACTTGCAGCTGCTCTCTGGAGTTTTGGGTAGGGGACATCCTCAAATGTATCTAGAGATGTTGAGGACTGAACCTGGAGCTTTTAACTGGCACTGCTCTTCTGTCTTTTGCAGCAGCCTGTCAGTAATTAAGCAGGTACAGTCCTCCCCACCATTTACCTTAGTCCCAGGAAAAGGGGGGGGGGAGCCCAGCCCAACTTCTGCCCAGGGGTGCCAACTTGAATAAAATACTAGGGGGGCATGTAAGCCACCCCCATAATCGATCACATGACATGGTGCACACACACCATTTGAATGACAATGCCCATTAACTGGGGGTGAGGGGAGAGAGTTGGCTCCTCTGTTTATGCCTGTTAAGTCACTACTGCGGGAAGAGGGATTGATAACTTGGAAGTTATGTACAAGTTCCAAGCCACATCCATAGTTTTCCTGAAAGAATTAGCAAAAGCCACATGCCAGGAATTCCACTAGTGTGCAGGTACTCTGTGTTTTTCCTGTTGCCCTGCTACCCAGATCTAAGCCATGGCTTGACTTAGCATTATGTCCATACTGAGGTTCGTGGTTTGTCTTGCTCCTGACAATGCACAAGCTGCAACTAGGGGTTGTTCTTGGCTTACCAATTGTGGTTTGCTTGCAGAAGACAAGCCACAAGGCCAGGCTTGGATAGAACACTAAGCCAAACCATGGCTTTGTTTCAGGAGTGTGGCAGCAGGATTTCCCACCTGTACCTGGCATGCTTATGCATTCTTGTTTATTCATGGTTTGAATTACATGTGAACTGGGCCACAGAGAAAACTTTCTCAAAATTAATGTTTACACCACCACAAAGATTGAGGGGAAATGCCAGTCAGGGAGCACCAGGCTCTCCTCTGCATTGCCGCAACAGGTGAGCCACCTTGTCAACTTTTCTTTCCCAGGAAGACAAGAATTCCCTGTCAAAGTCTACCCTTCCAAGACAGATCAAGTCAGCAAGAAGCACAGCTAGCAAACCCATGTATTAACAGTCATTTTGAACATAAGATCTATTTGCCCTTTTGGTTGAACTTCAAAGCTCTAAAACATCAGTTCTCTCTCCATCCCTCACATAATCCTAATGCAACAGAAAGTATGCATTAGGAAATCTAAAATTTGGCTATATCCATCATAAGCCACTGAAGACAGATGTATTGTTTTGAGGTTTCACTTTCCTTGCTGCAAAAGGCAAAGGGCACACTTAGGAAGCAGACAGGCTGCTCAGTAAGACACTGGCTCAGTCAGAGGTTTATATTCACCTCATTTGTGTATTCTTCCTCTTCCTAAATGGCACATTCCAAATCTTGGGATCAAGAGTAGGAGGAAAGATTGTCACACTTCCCCCCTAAGAAGTAAGATGAAGCCCATTAACACAGTCATTTTTGTTGGCCATTCCAAGTTAAAAGTTACCTGGAACCTAAGTGCGTACTTTTGGAGTTCCTGCAACATGGAGGGGCCAGCATCATAGGACAAGGCAAGCAGAGAATGCTTTATAACTGCAGATGGATAAATGGTGTTCCCCAATATCACCTGTCTGCCTGTTCTCAAACTACAGCCTGGCTCTGCTCTTTCATATTGCTACTCTGTTGTGATAGAGGATAATAGGAACAAGAACTATTTTTTTTTTACATATGTGCACACATGCACCTGTGTATTTTCCACCACAGTATATATATTACTGGAGGACACTGCAAGCCAGTTGAAAGAACACCTGACTGAGGCAGACACTGCATCTTTCCCCCTGCTACTATAAGAATGTGTGTTTGAGCTATGTTAGTAGGTAAGAATACCGCTGAAATATGTATGGGAGGAACAAGAATCACCTAAAGCTGTCAGTTGCCTGGTGCTGGTATCCTGTAGGAACATAAATGCTCTCCAAATACTGTTTAATGACAATAGAAAGCTGGTTCTTCATGGATCAATATTGGTCATACAAGATGTGGCATTATATGATACTAATCTCACTTCTACTCTCCCACCTACCACAAGAGGAAACAATTTAGACCACCCTGCTATAGGTTGGTCCAACTTACCTGTAACAAAGCCCTATAGAGCTGTTAAAAAGAGAACAAGAGGTAAGGAGAATAAGAGCAAACAAGGGCTGTGACGATAAAGCAGACTTTATTGGAGGTGCCAAGGGCCACAACAATCAAAGCCTTCCCAGAGAGCATGAGGTTTGTGTGTGTGCTACTAGACAACAGCTCAGCTAACACTTCCCCTGCCTCCATCACCACGTAGTTGTAACAGCAACCCATGCAGGGTATGCAGGTCATCACCCCAAGTTCCAATGTGCTCACGGTAGCTCATGGTAGTCTCCACCTCTTTTAAGGGAATACAACTTTTTGGGCAAGGGAGATGCTTGTTAGGTGACAGGCTAGAAAAGGGCAGGCCAAGCTGCTGCTCATTGTGTACTATCCATTTGGGAGAAGGATGATGGGCTGTGCAAAATGCAGCAGCAGGCAAGAGGCGGCATCGTTATTCCAAAGGCTTGCTTGTCATCTGAGTCTGGCACCAGCCAATCCAGCGGGTGGAGTCACATTTCACTTCCCGGCCAATCGCTCCTCCTTTCGCTTGGTAAGGAAGTATTTGAAGAACTCATACACAGACCAGGCAATGGCTGTGGAGGGCATCTGGTAAATGACACGTGCTTGTACCCCTCGAAAATAGGCAGTCAGCCCACCCACGCGGTACACCGTCCTGAATGCATGAGCCATGCCTGTAATGTGCCCACTGATGTTGGTATTCAGTGCCAGGGCCTCCTGGGTATTCAGCAGTGTCTTGCAAACGTCCAATGGGGTGGTGGCAGCAGCAGCAATGGCTCCTGCACAGGCCCCTGCCACCATATGGGAACTAGGGTTGTACTGTCTGTGAGGATTGAGGTGTTCCTGCAAAGATTCATATGCCATGAAGTGGATGGCCTGGAAGGGGATGTTCATAGTCAGCTGAGTGGTGTAGCTTCGGTAGAAAGCTCCTGCCCCTTCATTGCACCATACAGCACGTACACAGTCTGTTGCTCGCTGGTATGGAGAGTTGTACATCTGCATTCTCTGCTTTACCACTGATCACAAGATGACAGCAGCAGCCCAGCCATGGAGACGAGAGAAGGGTAGGGAGGAGCAAAGAAAAAATAAATAAGTAAGTGCAGTGATCTGAACAGTGTGCATTCTATGTAAACACTTGAATAGATTCAGGGGCCCCTGCATCCCTTAAACTTGCCTCAGTGTGATCTATCTACCCACCCAGCAAATCCTGCAGAACTCTACAACTCATGAAAAAACAGTAATGCCCCAATTCTGGAATTGTGAGACACCAAGTAAAAAACGGGGGTTACTGAAATGTGATCTGATTTTGCCTACGCAATGTAGGGAACACAAATATGAAAAACAAGTTGCAATATTGTTTTTATGTCATTTATCAACACCAAGAGCAAGGGCAGACACACAAATACATTCTTTGCTTCAGCCAAAGTCTTGTCCACCACCCACCCGCTGCATCCAAAGAACCCTTGTAGCAGGTAAGGCTGCATGTCTGAACTGTATCACAAGCAACATGAAAGCACCCCCTGGTGACAAGAAGGGAGCAGCACAAGCTGCATGAAAGTTGCAGGACTGCTGGGAAGCAACATTACCTTCTGCTGGGTTCATGGCTGCATCATGAAGCAATGTTGCCACACAGCCTGCTGCGCCTGCAAAACAAGGACTATTACATGTGAAAAGTGGGAAGAAGACCTAAGGAGGTTTCAGAATGTGCCACCGGAGAAGTGTATGCGAGCAAATAGGGACACCCCCCTCCCCAAGACAGAATGAAAGTCCATTGAGAAATTAGCATCAGTTTTCAGAAAGGGAATATCAGAAATATTCAAGGCTCCAGTGCAGGCAATATTTATCATATTAATCTTGACCCACATTGGGGGGGGGGGGGGAATCAGAAGACTAAGACTGCAATCCTAACTCCACTTACCTGGGAGTAAGTCCACTGAATTAATTAGGACTTACTTCTGAGTAAACATGGTTAGGATTGCACTGTAAATTATCTATCATCTTTCATTCCTAGAGCAGAGAAGAGCTAAGACCGTCTTGCAGCTATTTAGGATTCTTGCAGCTATTTAGGATTCTGCCGTCGTCCTGCTAACACATCCAACAAGCTTCAGAGTGAGACGAGTTAGTTCCAAAATTCTAGGATCTCCAGCTAATTGGGTCTTCCTATTATCTGTCCAGACTATCAGAGATGAAGGAGCCTCAGAAGCATGCTAGTGTGAAAAAGTAAACGTAAGCAGACCAGACTCTACAACACGTTACAGCAAGCTTGGGGTTCTCCCCACTCAAAAATGAGGGTGCTAAAAGGACAAATGTAAGAGCAGATACAAACATGGACACATCTGGGACAGCTGCTTCAAAGGAAGAGCACTATATAAAGTCAAAATGAAATACAAACAGCAACACACCCATTCTTCTATCATATTTCAAACTATCTTCACAATAAAAAAAAGTTTCTGTCTGCTCTGGTGGAAACTGCAGCTATCTGCCCCATATTCCCAAAATCCCTTCTTATTCACAAATTCCTTTCAAAAGTCAATGGCAAATCCTACATTCCTAATGATCATGGTTAGATAATGTTTGGAGTAAAGCAGAACACAGCATCAGGGAAGAATGTCAATAGTAAACAGGATTCAGAAGTTAGCAATATAAGAGCAGTAAGAAAGAACCAGGCATCCAGTTCTTCATTTCACTAACAGTCCTAGCTGGGAACATAGGGACCCTCAGGGTGGGGCAAGGAGTCAAGAAGGGACAATACCGTTGGCCACATGACTATTGCCCCCAGCATGGATAATGTCGGTAAGTGTCTTTTTCAACTTTTCGTAGCAGGCGAAATACAAGGCATGAGCAGGGCCTGCCCCTGTGGCTGTGATGTTCAATCCACGCATGGGTCGCCAGATCCCTTCAGTCCGCACGATCCGCCACAGGGCCTCCAGCACATTCCGGTAGCGAGCAGCAGGTTCCGGTTGCAGGCTCTGCATCCTTGTCTGCCAGCGCAGGGAGGGGAGCAGGTTAGATATGCCAAGGGACTTAGCCTAGTAAGCGCTCCACACCCAGCTCTCCCAACCCAGGACACTCCTTCCTTTCACAGCCATTCAGCTGCATTTGATGGCTGCACACAAATGAGTGCTCGCAGGTGTCTGCAGATGGGGGGGGGGGGAGCTTCCCGTCTGCCAGGACTCTCCCGTGTGTACAAACCCCCCACCACCACCTTACCCCTTCCTCCCAACCCCATGACCGAGACCAAATATTTCTGGAACCAGGTCGGTCGCTTTGGCGGCAAAAGTGAAGGCCTGAAACGTGATCAAGGAAACCGATCTTGCTTCTTGTCAACTAGTGGCGGCAACACATAACTCTCCTGTCAAGTGATCGTTCGTTGGCACTTCTGCCATTAGCCAGCAAAAGAGCCGAGAACGTGTTTGATCCATCCCTCCCCGAAGTCGTTAGCTCCATCGCATTCATCGGGGGACACCTCCTTCGCCTGTCAACTCTGGGGTTTTTTTCCCTTTTTGCTAAATTTGGATCGTGTCGGACCGTCCGGTGATGCGGATTAAAGTGCAACACTAATGAAGATCGTGTGCCGGTTAACCGCTCTCAGGTCCTGCCCATGAACTCCCTCGTCTCGTCTCGTCTCAGCTTCCCGCCCCCCCGCCAGCACCCGCCCTGCTCCCGGAGGCGCGAGAGCAGCTCGGCGCCCGTGCTCACCTTGACACAGTCCACCGGGTACATGAGGCTGTGCTCCAGCACCCCCGCCACAGCCCCTGCGAGCATGTGGGTGGAGGCGGCGGAGCCCCGCGGGAGGGCCTCGTAGTCCGGCTCCGGGCCGGCCTCCGTGTCCGTGCCAGTCCCTCCCGCCCCGCCACCCCCCGCCGGCCACGCCCAACCCGCCCCTCCACCGTCGCCCCCGCCCAGCAGCAGGAGGAGCTGGCGGCCCGGCTCTGCCCCACCGCGCTGCCCGGGCCCTGCCGCGCCGCCCGCCCCGAGCTCCATGGCACCGCCGTCGAGTCCGTTGCGGGCTGCACACTCGGTCCTGCGGCTCCCGCTCTGTCCGCCCCGCCCATGGATGTCACTCATTGGCCGCCGACGGTTTTCGCGCCGCCCCGAGCCAATGTCCATTGGTAGGCTGCGACTCACGCTCGCTTCCATTGGCTAACGTCCGTCCTGTCTCCCGCCCATCCAGAGAGGATATTGGGCAATACCTCTTTGACCTTTCGTTCGTTCCTCACCCGATTGGCTACTTTTCCGCTTTATTCGAGATACGTGAGGAAAAGGAGAAAATTATTGGCTACGATGCCTGCCGTTCAAAGTGACAGGCTTGTAATAAGGCTGCGCAGTTTTCTATGGTGCGTGGGGTTTGTTTGTGGATGTTGGTTGGCTTGCTTTCAGTGATGACGTTGCCGTGGGAAGAATATGCCTGTACATTGGTGGACCAAACATGCAGTGTGAGGGTTGACTGGGAGCTGCGAATGGGCAACAGGGCGCCTGCGCGTCCCGGCGAAGACAAGGTCTACGTTGAAAAGCTACCCTTGGGCCTACGAATTGGGCAATGTACGCATGACGTAACGAAAACCCGCCCGAATGACCCTCGCCGGGTTGGCCCAGAGCTTGTGACGTGTTGGAAATTACTGAATGACACTTGAGGAGAGTATCGGGTCCCGTCCTGGGAAGCGCGGCGTGCCCTTCGGAAAGCGCAGCTGGTTGGCTGCCCGCCGCGGGAGGCGGAGCCCAGGCCGACTCGGTTCCGTTGCGTCAACCTTACACGGGCTCTGCCATTGGCTGCCCCCCAGCCCGGTCGCCCTGGGGACGTGGCTGGAGCAAAGGGCCGACGAAGTCGTGGCGCCGGACGGCGAGCGCGGGGAGAAGGAAGCGGTAAGTCGGCTCCCCGGGGAAGCGGGGAGAACCGCCTGTGTGGAAAGGGAACCGCGGCACTGCCGGGCGGAGGAGCCTCCTCTGCGGCCAGAGGCGCGTCTCTCTCTCTGTGAAGCTGCTCTCAGCATGGGATGAAATGCGGAGCATTAATTAACGGACCAATTTTGTGGCCCTTTCAGGGGGTAGAGGCGGGAAGGTCGTCGGCGCTGGTCCCTGGTTTAACCACTCCGTCTCTTCCTTTTTTTCAGGGTCCAGGATCATCCCGCAACTTGGAGGGACCGAAAGAGATGCTACTTCCTCCCGGGACCCGCACTGGAAGCTGACAGACTGTGGGCGAGCACATGGCCAGGTGAGGCGATGGGATCGCAGGTCCCCCTCCGGATTACCCGCGCCGTCTTCTTTCCGGCATTGTCGGCTTCCTCTGCCTCGTCGTACCCCGTGGGCGTGGGTCGCTTCCCGGCTGCTAGGCAGGGCGGTGGCGACCTTGATGCCACTGGAAGAGCAGGTGCGCTGTGGGAGCCTTGGGGGCTGGAGTTTGAGACCTCTGACCCACAAGCGCAGGGGGAGATCAACAAAGAAAGTGAAGAATCCTACAAAGATCTATTGACCTGAAAATGAGATATATCCCAGCACTGATCTGGGTTCGAGATTGCTTGTTGATCGGCATGGCTTTGGGACGGGGTTTTGCATTTAGAACTGCTTTGCTGTTCTTCCTGAAAACTTTGGCGTTGCCTTTTGATTTGTGCTCATGGCACGATCTTCTCTTGCCGCTCAGAGATTGGGATACACACAGCGTTATCTACCCTTCTCTTCTGCTCCCCTGCCCCTGGTGACCCAAGTTACAATGACGCTGTCAGCCTCTTCCCTTGCTCCCTCTGTGAGGCTAGTATGTCTTAAAAAGCTCTGCTGTTACAGCCAACCTGGCTAGCAGCCACTTAAGTTCAAAGATCACAGCTTGGTGCTAATCGGTGCAGGGTAGAAGGGCAGCCCGAGTGTTTCCAAGTCTGCAGAGTATCTGTGATTGTTTCCCAGCACTTTAACCCCATTATTATTCAAGTCCCAAATGCATGGTTGGGAAAGGGGAAGTGGGAACGAAGAACATAGCAGAGGCCCACCTGCAAGTTAGGAAAGATTGAAAATGTACAATGCACGTCATGTGTGCCTTTCCACAAAGCTGTGTTAATGATTATGGCTGCAATCCCGGGGAGTAAGCCCAATGAATGTAGCAGGATGTACTTCTGAATGAACATGCATAGGCTTGTGTTGTCGGTGATTAATTGCAAGCTATTGCTAGCTGACTCAATTGGCTTGTTTAGATGCAAGGTTGCCAATGCCGCTAAATATTGTTTTAAGACTGCAGTACTCAGTACTCACATGGGTCCCGTCTGCTCCTTGTTACATTCCCAGCTGCTTTGGAAGAAGGATCCTCCTGTACCAAACTTCCAGCTGTAGGCTATGCTGGTTTAGCTGTGTATGTTGGAAGCTTCAGCACTTGGATTTCTTGTTGGCAAGGACCTGTGGCTGACCGATGAGGCTTTGCTAGACGTTTAACAACTGTTTAATCTGATTTTTCCCCTCTTCCAGGATCAGTTTTTCCTGCCTGTGTCCAGCATCTTGGCACTTCACAGTGCCTTCAGTGAGCCTTTGTCTCCGTCAGCGGCTGGGCCTGCTGGGCCTCTTACTTGCAGCCAGTATTTTGCTACTTGTGGGAATCACAAATCTATGGCGTTGGAAAACTAGTTCTCGGGACTGGCAGTCTGAAAGGTGGGTGAATGTGACGGCACTGGCATGAAGTATGCTAAGATAAGGCAAAAAGATGCTTTCAAAGGAGTCAGTCGACTTCCATTGCTTGCCTTTCCAAGTTAGCTAAGCTTTAGCAAAGCATTCTAAATTAATTGCTTCTGAAATGGCTTGTTCATTTAGGCATAAAGGCCACTTTGTACCCTACAAAACGCATAGAGAGATTAGTTAAGAATACAGCACAGTACTGCTCTGAGACAGCTAGGGCAGCCAACAGACTTCTGAAAAACTATGTTCTAAAGTAAGGTACAGCAGCACAAAATATCATTTTTGCACATCTTTGTGAGATAAAGCCAGATATAATTATTTTTTTCCTGCTCTAAAATAGAGGAGAGCCACAGGAAATGAAATGGGTTTAAGGAAGCAATTGTCCAGCAAGACAAATTAGTTTATGCATGAAATGAAACCAACCCTAAAGGGCATAAAGGTGTCTTTAGGGTTAGAAAGTACTGTGTGCCTTTTAATCAAAGCTAAGATTATTCTGTACTTTGGGGTTCCCTCTAGGTGTTTTTGGAGTCCCAAATCCCATCATCCCTGGCCAACATGACCAATAGTTGGGGATGATGGGAACTGAAGTTTATCAACAGATGGAGAGCCAAGGGTAGCTACCCCTGCTCTAGATGTTGGACTACAAGGCTCATTGTTCCTGACAATTGACAATGGTCACTGTTACTAACAGGAGTTGGGAGTCCTAACACCACCTGGTGGGGGGGGGGGACAGGTTCCTCACCCTTGCTATACATGCTAAGCATAATGTAGAATCTGGTTTCCTGGGGAAACTATGGGGAAGGGGGGAGTTAGTGGCACCAAACAAGGTGGCAGTTTCTATGGCACACAAAGTCCTACTATCCCCCTCCTTTCCCCTCTGTTCTTCTACGATCCCGGTCTTGGATTACAAAATTGGGCATATCGTTCTGCATTTTTTTGTGTAACACAAATATAGCAGTAGAAAAGGAGATGCTTGATGGAAAAAACCACAAAGGAAATGGCAGGGCATATTTCACAGTTCCCATCCAATAGCAAAATGGGAGTGATAGGAAGAAGCCACATGGACTGAGTTCAGCTGGCATTTTCCCACCAACAAAGGCTGAAGCCCTTTTAAGCTGGAGGGGGAGGAGGAAGATGCTGCGCTAGTCCTGCTGAGCGGTGCTTTCACAGGGCTTCTGTTGGCGCTCTTCATTTAGTGAAATGTTGGGAACGAAGGACTGTCAGCGTGTCAACATAAGAACCCAAGGTTTAACTGCTGGGAAGTCCCAAATTTTGCCCTTAAATGATTCCCAACCCACACATATAATGCTCTTCAGTACGTTTGCACAGGGGACTGGCAATTCTGCTGCCAGTTGGTGTTCTGCAATTGGAAAGTGTGAGGTATCTGGCATAGAAGCAGTTGCTTGAGCTGGTTTGCCCACCTTCTTTTACACAGTCCCTGTTTGGGTATTCAGGCTTCACATGTAAGCAAAAATGTGAGGAGAAGCTGGAGAACTGTGCTGCAAAACCCTCTCCACAGCATCATCTCTACGAAGTTCAGAGCTTTCTCTCTCTCTCTCTCTCTTTCTCTCTCTGTGTGTGAAGTCCTGATTTAGCAGACTTCTAAATCGCACAAGGAACTGCCATGTGGAGAAGAGGCTTCCCACTTCAGACACCTCACTTTTCCCTATACCCACTCCTCTTAAGATGAGTACAATTTCAAAATGACTAGATGTGTGACTTGAAGTATTAACACCAGTCTGCTGTTCCTAAAGAAAGGAAGTTGTCAGTAAATATAACACCAGAGAGATAGGAAAGCATAAAAGACAACAAGCAACTCATAAAGAAAACAAAAGGTAAAAAACAACAACAACAAAACTTCTTAACATTACTAACTGGTTCTTCGTTGGTGTTAAATATGCTTGGCAGATTACTAAGAATTAAAAATTACTAAACTAGGAAGTAATTATTTACATTTCTGTCCATAAGATGACAAAGAGCAGTTCTTTAAGTCAAGATGAAAGCTTTTGATTTTCTATTGGCAATACTGCCTGTCCCCCAGTTGCATCTTAAGAAATAAAGGGATAGTTTTAAGATTCTAAGTTAGGATCCCCCAATCTGAACCAGACGTCTCATGGTCTGCTGGAAAATGACAGTACTTCCTCTGAAGCCAGAATTTTATTTGATATGCTAAAGAGGGTCTCTCCAGCTGCGGTTCTTTATAAGATTGACAAGTCTAGACTTGTTGATGTTATCACTTTAAAATGGGCCATTAAGATAAAGGTAGGGTAAATGTTTTGGCAAAAGCCAGCTATTTGTATTTGACAACCACCTTAAACAAGTCATTTTCAGACCAAAGGAGAGATTGGTAATTACTTTTAAATTCACATTTCCTCTAAACTATACATTCACATTGTATACATTCTCTCTGCTTCCCTTATGGCAGGTAGCAACTTGCCTTTAATTTTAAAAGGGCATTTCTGCTGCAGCTTTTGTTTGCATAATATCCAGTTAACATCCAGCATTTATTTGCATTACATCCTGCAGTAATTATATTTATTAATTATCGAATGTATATCCTGCTTTTCTTTCATTGTGGAACTCAAGGTGGCATATATAGGAATCCAAGGTGAGCCCATCCTGGCAATAATAATAAATAATAATGCCCTGCTCATCTGGCTGGGTTACCCCAGCCATTCATCAGATGCACACCAGCTTACCTTCAGCAGGTTCATTGCTGGACCTGGGACCAATGCTTGTGCCTCTTCCTTCAAGAGCAGAGCTGATCCTACAAGATGCATTTAGCTGCATGGCTTTTATTTTTTCGATGTGATGTGGATTGGACAGAATTTTCTTGTTGGGACAGACTACCAATTACTGTACTCAAATAATGTGACATTCAATGGCTCCTCTGGAACTCAGACTCTGATCAACTTCTTGTCCCACCTGACACAGTTTAGAGGGCCTGGCACTGCCTCAGCCATGGTAGTCCTACCACATGGCAGGCCTTGGGTCTTCCTGCTTCTCCTTTTCCTTCGCCCTTTCCTCCTTCCGTGAATGCTGATTAACAGATGTAAACAAAGACTGATATAGTAGCTTATGCCGTAACTTTTGTGACCTGACCTTCTGTCTGTGATAGGTCTGGCTTCTCCTCCCTCTTAGATAAAATGCAAATGTATTTGTACATCTCTTGGCTCCTGTGTCCATGGGGAAATCCAACTAGAATACTTGGGATGGTGCCTGGCATTTGTGAGAGCTGCTGCTCTAGCTGAGTGCCCAGGGAATCCATGCCCTCTTCTGCAAAAGTCAGGATGTTGGAACATTTGGCCCTATGGCAGTTGGCTGTGGGATGGCCTTATTCAACCCTTACTTTGTTCCACTGCTGCTGCTGCTGGGTGGGGGAAGCAGCAGAGGCTGTGCTGACTGAGCCAGAATTTCCTTCAGCACAAGAAAGGGGAGCAGGATCAATAAGAACTAAGGTGGCATGAATTCTCTGTCTAATGGATCTGCAAAACCCACTAATTTGGTTAGCTTTCTTCTTAATGGCTGGACATGCTGTGGTCTCCCAGTCCTGTTTTCTGATTGCCCCGATGAAATGGCACAAAGTGGGTGGGTTGGGATATCTGCTTCAGTTCTCTGGTTCCTGGGGAGCTGAAGCCAGTGCCTAATCCAATAACTTTCCTCTGGTTTCTAGAAGGGGGAACGAGAGCCTCCGCAGGGACTGGATGCACATGCTGGGTCAGCATCGCTTGAAGCATTTATGGAGAAGTGATATAGGCATTTTGTGTTCCTGTAATTCCTATTATTGCTGTTGTGCAATAATAGACAGCCTCTGAAAAACCAGAGCAGGCGTTCTATGGAATGCTGGATCTGCCTTTTTCTTTTTCTTTTAGGGGTGTGAAGACTGTTTGGTCTGGTCTCTGTCTCTTAACTCCAAATCTTCCTCATTCCCCTTGCAGGTACCTGGAACGGTTTCATACCTTGGAGGCAACGGACACAAATAACCCATCTCTCAATTACGGGGTGGTTATTGATTGCGGGAGCAGCGGGTCCCGGGTCTTTGTATACTTTTGGCCACCACACAATGGGAATCCGCACGACCTGCTGGACATCCGGCAGATGCGAGACCGTAACGGCCAGCCTGTTGTCAAGAAGATCAAGCCAGGTTTGGAGATTTCCAAATGCCTTTTTTTGTTGGTGGCTGTGAACCCACAAGCACCAAGCACCTGGAGGTGGGCAGAGTTGTTCTGTAGAGATGGCAGCTGAGGGAATATTCCCTTTTCATTGTACAGGGATCTCTACTCTGGCAGCCACTCCAGACAAAGCTAGTGACTACATCAGGCCGCTGCTCAGCTTTGCTGCTGCCTATGTGCCCAGTACCAAGCACAAGGAGACTCCCCTCTACATTTTGTGTACTGCAGGAATGAGACTGCTGCCTGACTGGTGAGTGAGCTATATTTTTCCAAGACCTGAGCAGAGTAGGCTTGGGACTGGGGAGCAGGAAGTATCTCTTGGAGATACAGGTGGACTTTGCATCCTGAAGTGGAACGGGACAGGGTGTGGGGTGTATCTTCACTGTAGCAGTCAAATACAGCATTTCCTGTTTCCAAGAGTGGACACACAGGGGAATGTTGCTCCAGACAGGGAGGATTTCCTGTCATACCTGCTCTGGAGCATCCTCCCCCTGTGTGTGACCAGGTAGATGGGTGTGACCCTAGCAGACCCTATAAAAGGGCCAGTCACACAGCCATCTTCCTCTTTTGCTGCTCTTTTGCGACTCCTCTGCTGGCTCTTAGCCAGCAGCACATGGCTCATCCTTACAGAGGATGGAAACCACAAGGTAGAAAGTCTGAGGCCTAGCTCAGACTTCTTTTCTCTACAACTGTAACTGTCATGTCATTGTTTTTAAGAGGGAACTAAAGGGGAAATTTACCAGGAACAATCCAATCTGGACAAGCCAGACTGAATTGCTCAATTCAAATGATTCTAACAAATCCATCAACTAGCTTCCAGCAATGTGCAAGGGAATGTGCTCTGTTACTAGTAGTAATAGTAATAATAATAATAATAATAATAATAATAATAATAATAATAATAATTAATAATTTATTATTTCTACCCGCCCATCTGGCTGGGTTTCCCCACCCACTCTGGGTGGCTTTCAACAGAACATTAAAAACAGAATAAAACTTCAAACATTTAAAACTTCCCTAAACAGGGCTGCCTTCAGATGTCAAGGTGTTCCACAGGGCGGGCACCACTACTGAGAAGGCCCTCTTCCTGGTTCCCTGTAACCTCACTTCTTACAGTGAGGGAACCACCAGAAGGCCCTCGGCGCTGGACCTCAGTGCTGAACGATGGAGATTGATACTACCTCACTAACGTGAGTGAGGAAGGATAATATTTAATCAATATATCCTCTCCTATTATCCACAACATTCCCACACAGGGTTCCCTAACTTGATAGTGAGCAATGGGTCATCTCCACCCAAAGTGGAGCTGAAAATTAAGTCTTGCTTATGAAGTTGTGTGTTTGCAGATTCATGGCTGGAAAGAGACCAAGTGAGAAGGGTGACTTGCACAGGGGGACAAAAGGACAGGTTTTTGAAATGAGGTGGAGTTTTGAAATGAGGTGGAGTTAGACATCTTGGCCATTCAGCAGTGGAGAGGGGGGCTCATTATATTTCAGTACAAAGAAATGGCAGCTGCTCAGTTTGTCTGCTTGTGGATCTTCGCAGGCAGCAGACGGCCATCCTGGCAGACCTGGTGAGGGATGTGCCCTTGGAATTTGATTTCCTCTTCTCAGAATCTCAGGCAGAAGTGATCTCTGGGAAGCAAGAAGGTAGGTGTTGGGCCAGAAAGGCTCGCTCACTCCTTCTTAGGGAGTTTGGCAAAGGATGAAGGGAGAGGGGGGGAAGGTAGGTAGTGAGCCAGCACTGCACAGGATCTGGGGGTTTAGCTAGCTGTTACACCAGCTTAACTTGCTGCTGGCGGTGCCTGTCCCTTGGGGTTGTTCCCTCCCCTCAAACTTCACAGGGTGCTACTCAAGCATCACACAAAGTCCTGTACCTTCAAGGAACCCAACACTGCTCTTGATTCTCTTTCTTTCCCCTCCCCCAATTTCCCAGGAGTCTATTCTTGGATAGGCATCAACTTTGTATTGGGAAGATTTGACCACGAAGAAGGTGAGACTGCGGGAAAGGGACAGTGGAGTTGAATGGGTGGGTAGAAGTTTTCTCTTTTGGCTCAGTTCCCTCTTGAGGGAGGGAATCTCCAGCACAGTTTGCTCGATTCCCAGCAGGAATGGAGATTTGGCTTTCCCTCATGACCTGACCTAAGGCCCCTTCCCATTCTGCAGTTTAGCAGGAGTGAAGGTGAGCAAGAGAGTCTAGAGCTGATCCCCACTTCTTCCCTAACTTCTGCCCCCTCAAACCCTAGACATTTCTAGTGTTCAGCCCAAGAGGTATGGGGATGTGCCATCTTCCACCTCCATTTTCCATTGCTTTGGAAACTCTCTCTTTCTCTTTCTCTTTCTCTCCCTCCCTCTGGGATTGTAGAGGAAGATGCAGTGATTTCTGTGACCCTGGCTGGCCAGGAAGAAACCCTGGTGCGAAAGAGGACCGTTGGGATCCTTGACATGGGAGGTGCCTCTCTGCAAATCGCCTATGAGGTGCCGACTTCCACGTCCTTCTCTTCCCCGCAGGAGGTGTGTAGCTTGGGAAGGAAATATGTGCTATGGTCCAGGTTGGGCACTGTTTCTTACTCCCTCTCTCCCTCCCCCCTGCCACCCTCCCCTCTGCTACCGACAGGAGGAAGCTGCCAAGAGCCTGCTTGCTGATTTCAACCTTGGCTGTGACATGCAACACACAAAGCATGTGTACCGAGTCTACGTCAGCACCTTCCTGGGCTTTGGGGGCAACTATGCCCGACAGCGCTATGAAGAGCTGGTGCTGAATCAGACCACCGCCCGCAACAGGTGATGTCCTCATGCTGCCAGGTTTCAAAAGGTCTGGCTAAAGGCAGCTCTGGATTCCACTGCCCCCAGAAGTTCAAGGTGTGGCATCCTGGGAGAGGGTGTGTGTTTATTTGTAGGAGGCAGGCTCCCTGAGTGATGAGATCAATGGGAGAAGTTTTTGATGGTCCACATGCATACCTCTAGCCTGTTTCGGGGTGGCACGGAAGAACTCACCGATCATAACTTGCCGCTGGGGATGTCTGTGTTTTCCCAACCCTGAAGCTTAGGCTGTTGTTGCAGGTTACAGGGTGAGCAGCTTGGCGCAAATGCTGGTGTGCCCGTCTTGGACCCCTGCCTGCCTGTGGGACTGGAGGATGTTGTGGAGCATGGCGGCCAGACCCTGCACATCAAGGGCCAGGGGGACTGGCAGTCGTGTGCGAAGCAAGTGCGCCTCCTGCTGGCGGGAGACAACAGAACCACGGTCTCTCTGCGCAACACCTATCAGGCACCCATTGACTTTGTTAACAGCGAATTCTATGGGTTCTCTGAATTCTACTACTGCACCGAAGATGTGCTGCGCCTGGGAGGACTGTACCACATGCCCACGTTCACACGTGCTGCCCAGGTGACTCTAAAGTATGTGATCACTTTGCCAGGATAGGGGGTGTTGTTTCTGTGCCCACTCATGTCTTTTGCCTCCTTCCAGGATTATTGCAGCCTGAGCTGGTCCTTACTGACCCAGAGGTTCCGAGACCACCTATACTCAGCACATGCAGATCTGCACCGTGTCAAGTAAGAATCCATTCTTCCCTTTCACAGAGAATGTGCTTGGTCCTTAACTCTTCCTCCATGGACGGTGAAGGGGTGGGGGTAAGATTGCCTCCCAGCAGTCTTCTCAACTGATGAGCCTCAGTCCAGCGTATTTGTGATGGAGTCTCTATGCTCTGCTTGCAGGTACCAGTGCTTCAAATCAGCATGGATGCACCAAGTCCTTCATGAAGGCTTTCATTTCCCCAAGGATTATTCTGGTCTGCGCACAGCCCAGTTGGTGTATGATCGTGAGGTACAATGGACACTGGGAGCCATTCTCTATAAAACTCGCTTTCTGCCACTCAGGTAACCTAAATTGCTGCCCACTGCATGTTTTCTCATCTTAAGAGTGGTAGAGTTCTTTTGGTTACTTCAGAATCAGTGTTTCAAACAAGGTCTTCAGTAAAGAACTGGACCATGGCATTTGACTAGGAGTAAAATGCTGGTTTTCTAGCCCTAATTAGAGTGTTCAGTCATCTTAATATGCGAACTTGGGAGTAAGCCTCACAGAGTTCAAGATGAGGAGGGCTTACTCTCAATAAGCATGCATAGAATTGAGCTTGAAACATGGAAGAGTTCAGTACTCTGTGTTTAAAGTCTGAAGTTTCATTTTTTAAACTTGAGAAAGCAACTGATCTGCCAGCAGTGCTTTTCTGAAAAAACAGAAAAGGAGAAAGCAGACACATGCAGAGACCTGGTATGTTTTAAGAGGTACCTAAGGGAGAGACATCAAATGCACTCTCAATGAAGCACAGAGCCTGCATGAAAAGGAAGTTGATCCTTTATCAGTAGGAAACATGGTGTATAAATGTTAAAAAACTAAACCTATGTTTTTGACACCTCTCATCTATTTACAAATGGTCTGTAGGGCATAGGCCTGAGAAAAGCCAGGTATTTGGGAATCATACTTACTGCAGTATCTGGAATGCTTCTTTGTCTGCTAGTTGCAAGAGATTCAAGCTTAGCGCAGCTTCACATTTTAACTTCAGACTGATTTTTCTTTGCTTTTCAGGGATCTCCGCCAGGAGAGCATCCACCAACCTCGCAGCCCTTGGCTCCGCCTCTCCTTTGTTTATAACCACTATCTTTTCTTTGTGTGCATTCTTGTGGTGATGCTTGCAATTGGACTCTACCTCTTCCGTCTGCGCCGCATCCACCAGAAGCAGTTGCACGCGGCACAGCTGGACCTGCTGTGGCTAGCAGAAGTGGTGCCGCTGCCAGCACAGGAGGCAGCCTCCTGACAAAAGAACTACCTCTCAGCGAACTCTCTCCATGTCTGCCCTATTGGCAGTGGCTTTTAATGGGCCAGAAGCTGTGATTCTCTTGCGGGCTAGTCCGGAATTCTGCAGGACTCCAGCCCAACCCCAGGGCCTAAACAGTGTCTGCTCAGACTTGCCCCCTAACCCAAGCCGCTCAACCCTAATGGACTCTGGATTTTCCTCCGTGGCTGAAATCCCCAGCCACTGTGGGAGAATCACGCTGCAGGTGTTGTGAGGCAAGGGAAGCTGATCTCTGTTACCCTTGACAGTGGGCAAAAGGCAGCATAGCTGAAAGTGACCAAAGAAACTTGATTTACTCAGGAAGGGAGGGAGAAGGACCTTGTGTGGCCAAGAACTGGACAGCTCTCCCGCAAAAGGAAAGAAAGTGGTTCTTTCTGATGCTTTACTATGAGCACGCCCCGCCCCCCCTGTTGATGTCTGTGATAGGACCAAAAAAGGAGTCGTGCAAACAGGATTCCTTGAGGGTAAGAAATAACCTTTTAAAAAATCCAAGGCAGATAATTTGCTGCCTTCCTTCACACTCCTCCCCAGAAATACATTTTGCACACCCTCCTTTCAAATCCCACATTTACCCATCATTCAGTGTGTCTCAGTGCTGTTGTCCCGGCACTGGGGCTTCCAGCAGTTCCAAGTTTCACAGAAGACCACCTTGAACTGTGGAACGCTGTCCCTGGTACTTGTTTTAACAACACCTAGCCCATAAACTCAATCAGCTATGGGCTAAGTTAAATTATGAATTTGTTTTCATACTTGAACTCCAGTTACTGTAGCAATAAATTATGCTGAACTGTGTAAGCAGAGTTTCTTGATGCTAGTTGTGCTGGAAGCTTGTTGGTTGGTGTAGATCACTACTAGCTGTAAAAACCATAATTTCTCACCTGTGCTCAAGAATGAGAACCAATCTACAATTGTAGGCCTAAGGAAAAGAACTTGCTTTATTGCTGTATGGTCCTGAACACAATAGGGTTACTATCATAAATCCTAGTCTGGAAATTTGCAGTGGCTTAGTTGCTTACACCACCCAGATAGTTTACTGAAGTGCTCCTTGTCAGGAAACACACACCAATTTTGATTTCGGCCCAATACCAATTAGATGCTATGGATGGAGGCTGGAGTATTAGCCTGGCTGAATTTCAAGCACTTCTGGGCCCCATATCAGATCTCTTTAACGGAAGACAAAGAAAGCTCACGTACTAAAAAAATTTATTTTCACGATACCAGTTTACATTCAATAAATACAAATACACAACATTATAAATAATAGTGGAAGGGGGAATTCTAGGCAAATGCATCCTAGTGCAGCAGCTTCACTGCTAATGGACAAAGATAGGGAGAGAACAGATCGACTGGGTGAGCATCGCCATGTAAAAGTAAGGAAGGTGTCTTGTCTCTTGCCCAAGAGTGTGTTCCAGAGCTCCATCAGCAATTATTCAAACTTAGCATTTGTTACAGGACTTTCAAAATGCAAACATTTCCCCTAACTGCCACAAGAGGGACATTTAGTTACAACATCAAACCCAAGAGCAGATGCCACCAAGATGCATCAATTAAAACAGGTGGGAGATGGTTAAACAAATGAAATGGTCCCTTCATATGTTTGGGTCTTGGCCCTACTGCTGTGGGGAAATTTAGAGTGCAAACAAAAGATCCGTTGAGTTAGTACTGGAAAGGACAAGGGGTGGAGCTGTTATCTAGCATCAGAAGGAAGCCTAGGAAAAAGAGAAAAAGATTTCTTAGTATTGACCTTACCCCAGCAGGATAGAAGATATCTGGGAACAATCAACCTGTTGCCCTTTCAGTGAGATTTACATAGCTACCTTTTACAGACAATGAGAAAGTGACTTGTCCTATAGAACCACAGAGTGGCAACCCTATTGGAGACAAATTACAGGTACCTTTCTGGTTCTATTGGTTAAGCCAGAGATGGGACCTATGATTCTCATGTGGCTGGACTATGATCCCTGACTGGCTATATTGGATTGGGCTAATAGGAGTCAGAATCCAAAAACATCTAGAGAACCATAAGTTCCCCATCCCTGGGCTATGCCATTGACAGGTGAGTCAGGCAAGGAACCAAGAAAGGGAATCTTTGTAAACTGGAAGCAAATAGATTCCTTTTTCTTACAAGCTATTAATGAGTTGCGTGTAATGTATTTGTGTGTTAGTAAGGTAGGTTAGGTAGTGCTGGACAGAGCAAGTACCTGTTGAATTGGTTGATAGTGGTCCAGTTCACTCCCACAGGAAGCGCACATACCAGATGGTCTCATTCTTCAGCTGGGGTCCAAACAGCGGGTTGGCCTGGGCCAGGAGCGCTATAAGCCAGCTGCAAGGGAAAGATAGGAAGGAGACATATAAACTGGATCACAGCTCCTTTTGCACTAGTGCTGAAATACAAAAAGTCATATTTTGCAAGTAACTGCTAGGTCATTTTTGCAAGTAATAGTTATCCTTATAAAGAGGACAGTATCACTGTAGGAGGGATATATAATATAGGGAGCAAAGTCTTCTAGTTCTTTAAATGTACTACAAGAAGATCTGCCCTGGTGCATTATGCCTGAGAGTGTCTAGCTTAGCATAACAGCTGAGCCAGACAGGATGTTAGGGCAGCTAGAACAGTCTAGTGCTTTGGTGTATGATCAGAGATGGTCTAAGGCTTGTTATAGGATGCAAAATCCACTCCTTGTTCATATATGGGGTCCTGGGAGCATCATGCATGAATGATGCCAAGACATATTGGAAGAGACAGTGTACCATGATCCAAGGTTACCCAAAAGCTTATTTTATGAAAGAGAGGCAGGCTGTTTATGCACCTATGTGTAGAATAAGGACCTGGCAACCATGAAGAAACTTGAGCATCTCCAAGGTGGTGCATACAGGAGAGCTGCTGCTATTTGGGATTCCTTCCTAGATTCTCAATATTCAGGAAGCAGCCAGTTAGATAAAGTTATGAGGGTGGTTGGTTTCCTGCTGGGTACAACCCAGCCCTACACCCACCACCCATCTCCCCTACGCAATACTCACAAGAGATAGCAGGAAATGGCTGTGGTCACCAACATGGTAATAATCACTCTGTGAAGTGAAAAAATGAAGAAAAAAGATTGAGTAAAGCTGCAACCCTAACCCTACTTACCTGGGAGTAAACCCCACTTAATATATTAGGAATTACTTCTGAGTAGACATGGATAGCATTGTGCTGTTACTGAAACAGTCAAGGGGGTCACACAGGAGAAAGGATTCCCAGATCAGGCACTCCTCAACGCTCTTCCTCCCTGCTCCCACACCCCGGCTCCTTTATACCATGTTCATAAGAGAAATATACCCTAGCCCAGCCCTTTGGCTGCTATACTAGTTTGCTATTTGCAGGGTCGCTGGTGTTTCCAACGCGAGGTAGCACTCATAAATGTGATCCCCCCCCCCACTTGGCAGTCTGAAGCGATGCGGAGTCCCGTTCACAGCATCCGTGGATCGGGCCTCCTTCAAGGCCAAAGGCGGCTGCGGAGAAGGAAAGCCTGCGAGTGTCGCACTTGCGGGGGAAGCGGGTGCTGATCCCTGCTAAAGGCTTTGTCTGTGTGTGTGTGTGTGTCATGTCATCTCCCAATATATCAATATCTCTATATAGTGATCTTTTTGGATATATAGGTCATTCTCACATTATCAATCATCTATCTAGATATAGATATTCTCAAAGCCTTTAGCAGGGACCACCATCACCCTGCCCTCGCAATTATAGATCACAATGTATATATTGATCTATTTGGCGATGGCGATGACCGGGAGACCTGGCGATGGATCGGGCGGGCGGAGGCTGCGCGGGCGGGGAGTCTCACCCGCGGTTGGGCCCCTTGGGCACGAGCCACGGCCCGGCGATTCCCACGAGCCCCCAGAAGACCGAGAAGAGGATGATCGGCAGCGCGAAGCTGTGCGCCGTCATAGCGAGGCAGGTTGGGAGCGACCGACGGGATGAAGGACAAGAAGCCGCCGCCGCCGAGACCGCAAGAAGAGTGAGTCTCCGCCTCTCCGCCGGTCGCTTCCTTCGCTTCTGGCCCGGTCCGCAACCAATCAGAACTCCGTGCGCCCTCCCGGTGTTTTTCCCCCTTCGCGACCCCGTATTTTGGAGCCTCGGTTCCGAATGGAGCTGTTTCGTACCGCCCCCTGCTGCCTCGGAGGGTGTATTGCGAGGAGCGGAGAAGGCAGGTCGAATCTTACTCGAGTCGTTGCAGGCAAGGGCATCGTATAGGCGTCCGCCGCGGTTGCGGTAGTTGCTCCCTCTAATGAGCCATGATCACCAGATTTACAGGTTTCTACTCTCCCCCTCCCCCTGCTCTACAGAAAGGTTATAGAATTTGTAGACCCAGATATGAACAAAAGGGTGCAGGCACCAATCTCCACCTTTGTTTTGTGAGAAGACTTACCCCTCCAACCTTTCAGGGTTTCTATCCATTTTAGGCCATTTCTATAACACTTAAAATATACAAAAAAAATCTTCTAAGTGGTGTACAGAAAACAAGCTGATCAGAAAATTTTACGAATATGATGTTATGTATAAAAATGTTGCATTGCTGCAACATAACTAATACATAGAAACCAGTATCAGTTCCTTCTCCTTCTGAGACCCATCCCCTCTCAGTATCCGGGCTCTCACTAAGCGCATTCATTGGTTTCTAGCTAATGAATGAAGCAATGGATGACATTAAGGAAAGTAGATCTAGCCAATTTAACACTTGAGTGAAACACCTGTGTCTCCGCTCTTGGGTTTGGTTTAAAGCCTTTTATGCCGGTCTTCACTGCTGGTGAAGTGAATGCTACCCCACTGAAAACAATTCAGGTATCCAATACTGGCAAGTAATGTATAAAAGAAAAATGTAGCAGCAAAGACAGTAAGTAGTCCATCATCTTTCAAAGTCACATTTCATATCAACCCCCCCCCCCCCCACACACATCTGCAAACACTTTAAAAGATACTCTGCTGCCAACCTGCCATAATTATACCAATATTGAAGCAGGCTGGGCTGGAGCTGATTTCATGTTAGGCTCATTTTGCCGAGAGGCAGCGGTAGGGAACTGCAGTAGTGTAGTACAACTCTGAATTGTAGGGTACATGATAGGGCTTTTTAGGGAAATGAAGCAAAGTGAGAGACTGTGAAGTTGAGTGTAGCAGCACTGCCCAGGAAAGAATTAAGGGCTTCAGCAATGAGTGAAAAGCCATCTACCCATTGTAGCAGGTCAACCCACTGAGAAGGAAAGGGATAAATGTGTAATACAAGTTTCTCAGGGGTCTACCCAAGTCTAGGAAGTCACCTGATCCACCAGAATTGTTAGATATGTTCTCTGCTGCTAGTTATGTTTATTTACTCATTTGCAGCATTTACTCTCCCCCTCCCCTCCCCATAAAAAATCCTTTGTGGATATTGATGTTAATGAAACGTGTTCCAAATCAACCCACTCATGTGCCTGCTTGAAAGCTGCCACAGGCATCTGGTTGGCCACTGAGAACAAGATGATGGACTTGATGGGGCCTTTGGTTTGCTGCAGCAGAGTTTCTTATGAAGGTACATTGCATAGGAACATTGTAAGAACAGTCAGTTTTAAAATACTGAGATACTGAGAAATATTGAGAAACCTTTTTTATTAAATAAGGAAAGGACTGTGGGTCTTCTGCATGGTTAAATTACAGTGCACATTTCAATATTCTAATGCAAAAAATTGCACTCAAAAAATTGCACTCAAACCCCATTCTGCTAAAGAAAATCCACAAACTATGCCACCCATCACCCTTATAATAGTTTTGAAATGCCTTCATTTGCTGTTCATCCAAATTTCTAAGCCCACTCACCCCATAATCCATTCTCTATGTCCAGCCTACACAGAATGTAAAAGGCTCATGGCTGTAGCCTCATACAGACAGCTCAGCAGGAAGCAAGACACACCTCAAATGACCATCATTCTTGCCAGAGCCCGCCTTACACCTCACACCTTAAGGATGGTGATTCATGTTCACCAAGTTTTGCAACAAAGCACTTCAACTCATGACATCAAGGTGCTGCTCAGCCTCACCTTCTATTCAAATTAAGGCTTTCAAGAAGAGGAGCATACAACACGTGGGGCAAAGGCAGCAACCGTGAACCTTCAGCACTAGGAAAGAAGCTGGCTAAATAGGGAAGCAGGGTTATTTCGGGATCCGCTTCAGTTCATGCATCAGCCACAACGCCACACTGAGCAATACCAGGGAACCTGATTGATGAGTGGCTGCTAAAGGAGTTGGGACATACAGGAGAAGTGTGCTGATGCCCAGGGTAACCTGCAGAGGAGCAAGAATAAAATGAAGTTTCAGACGTAAGCAAAGTTTGCTTATCAATGAAATGTAGAAGTACAGTATGTGCAACTACATTGTATTCCAATTGCACAGAATTATACACAAGAAGCTTCATAAGCAATTGGTACGGGGATTTTTATATGTTGTCTCTCTCCCACTGTAAATAACCTGCTACAGGATGAGGTAGCTGTCACAGTGCTTCGTGATACAATGCTAATGAAACTGCACTGATGTTCCCCCATACCGTCTCAGTTTAAACCCAGAAGGCAGAGAAGGGCAGTGACCATAGCACTGTGCAATATTTCCACAGAAGAGCACGACTGCAGCTCTATTTTCCCCCTTTGTTCTTCAAAGCCAAATAAATAAATAAATAAAAATTGGTCCCCACCAATTTCAGTTTTAAATGCCTGAGACCAGCAACCAAGATAGCATTATCAGTGACAAGAAGGCAGGCACCTACCTGGAAGGAAGGGGAAACGTGCCATTCCATCAGAGGACTCTACTAAGTGACAATTAAAAGGGTGTTTTAAAGGGCATAATTAATACCTGGAGGTATGCCACAGCCAGTAAGGAAGCAACTGCCATCCTTGTCCTACGTGGGAGAGGAATCTTCCTGGAAAACAGGTACAGACCTGTAATGGCTGCGACAGAGGAAACTCCCTAAAGGGAAAAGAGTAAATATCCAGTGAGGGAACCAGAGAAGCTTTGCAATGACAACAAAGAAAGGGCTTAGAAGTGGAGTTGGAAGGGATCTTAGAAGGTCATCTAGTCCAAAGGCAATGCAGGAACCTCACTACTACAGCATCCCTGACCATCCAGCCTCTGAAAAAGAGTCCATCACTTCTGGGGCAGTCTGCTCCTCTTTCAAACAACTCATGTCATCATAATGTTCTCCTTAATGTTTAGACTAACACCCCCCCCCCCTTTGTAACTTGCGCCCTTTAATTAGAGACAGTGGAGATGGAAACCAGTACTTTAGGCATGTAAGCAAGTGCTCTACTCTGAGTTAAGAGTGTGCCTTCCCACACTCCCAGGTACACTGCCACCTGGAATGAACACAAACCCCCAAACAGCAAACCAATTAAAAAGAGGTGTTATCTAAGAGCATAAAGAGGAAGAAACATACCAGAATCCTGTGATCAAACTGCACGGTTGTGGGATTCTCAAATATGTTCTTCAACTTTGGGGAAAAGGCAAGGAGATCATCAGGGATCCAGCGTTCCCCCATCTTGGGAAATGAATTGTATACAAGACCAGCATCCAGTCCTGCCACAAATGCCCCTAGAGTTCCAGAGAAGAGAGTCTGTCACACTTGGAAGTATGAATGTAATAGAACAAGCCACCTAAAAACCATCACGGTGAGAGTTTTAGGTCCTTCCCTCAAGGCCACAAAACAGTTCCCAGTGATGTTGTCTGACCAGCATGAAGAGGAAGCATTTCAGTAACCTGGAACTGAAAAAGTCTAGACCCTCCCAATGGGAAATGAAGCAAGAAACACACATCCATGACCATGCTACCTATTGCTTCTCAAAAGAAAGAGATTGGTGCAAAAG
Source organism: Podarcis tiliguerta (assembly GCF_965153285.1). Classification (NCBI taxonomy): domain Eukaryota; kingdom Metazoa; phylum Chordata; class Lepidosauria; order Squamata; family Lacertidae; genus Podarcis; species Podarcis tiliguerta. The sequence goes on along the minus strand of NC_139538.1, from coordinate 40,773,153 downwards.
TGACAGGGACTTTTACCTGAGAGGGCAGTGAGAAAGATCAGGCCTGATGTTCCATGAGCAAACCTTCTTAGGCGCAGGAGTTGACGGGTTTCTGGTAACTGTCAAAACAGGAGGAGGATCACAAGAATATGCAATGGCCTTTTTATATATTCTAAAGGGAGCATGTGCAAAGGAAACTAGTGTTCCATAGGCTCAGCATATATACACGTTTCCAATAAGACTCCTGACAGAAGAGGAACGTATTTATTTCACTCTCAATGGCTAAGGCAGCAAGGACTTCTGCTCTTCTCACTCAGCTGTTATGCTGCACGGCCCTTAATGGACACGGCTTACATCCAATTATATCTATGAACCCAAATCTACCAAATTTTCTAGAAATCACCAGGCGTTCTTGGAAGCAGCCAGATAGCATCTGCATGCTTGATTTAATCCTACTGTCAAGTCACCATACCCAAGACCAGATCCACAGGCCCCAGAAGCATCTACTGCCTGGATGTGTAGGGCAAAAGTGCATGGCAATATCTTCTGTGGCAAGGATGCGGCCTTGCTAGAACTGGGGAAGTTGTGGCAGACTGCACTGTAAGAACTGGAATAGCTCATGCCAGGCTGAATTCTTCTCAGTCTGCATTTCTCCTGCTATGCTTTCTTAAATAACTACCCTCTTAAGAGGCCATCCTACCAAGTGAACTATGAGGGTGCAGTGTTGTGTGGGCTCTCCTTTCTTCCCTTTTCGTGTGATGCTCCGAAGCAGTGGCTGTGAGCACCATAAAGGGATTTGAAACCCTACCTGAGAAGTGAAACCCTACCTAATATGAGAATTGGCAACAGGCGCTAGTTTTGCATGTGATGCAGGAGTGTGTGCCTCCCACTGCAAGTTCATTGCCTCCCTCTATGCATGGGAGTGTCAGTGCTAACGGAGTTCTTGACTGGTAAGCTTTGGTGGTGTTTCCAGGAACGTTATCTCTTTGACATTTCCCAAGATTTCTAATTTTCCTCTTCCAGGCTGAGCACATGTAGGATACAGTGGCAGTTTGGTCTGCACAGTGGCAGTGTGCCTCCCTCCAAAGGCACAATTGGTGTACAGGCTTTCTTGGCCCAACTGGGACTCAATACATGCCCCCGATCTGCCTCACTTTTCGCTTACCTTGTGCTGCGGCAGCAGTAATGAGAGTCCAGTCCACAGGCTGTAGCAGTAAAGAACAAGTGCAGAGCCCAGGTGTGCGGCTAGACGGTACTGACTGACCCGTGGGATATCATGAGAGTCTGGCTTTTCCTCTAATCCACTTTTTACCATATACCAGCCCAATAGGCCCTGCCAAAACAAAGAAAAAGTACCATAGAGGCATGAAATTAAGACCACTTTTGCTCCTGCCAATATCATGTACATTCTCTTCCAAGGAACTAAGATCTAACAACACTCCAAGCACCATGATCTGAAGCTTCTGCTGGGCTTCTGTGCACCAGAGACCTAAGATCACATACAAATCAGCTCCTGGAGCGTGCAAAGGATCAATGCCTTTCATGTTCTATCTCAGTTATCTTGGGCAGAGTAATTTAATGATTCATTTAACAATTTCAAGGTCCCAGTGGTCTTTCCCACCTGGAAGCAGACAAATCCACAGAGGGCAACGACACGACCCTTCAGGGACCGGTTGAGGTAACCCTTCCTCCAGAAGTAAGCTGCTGGAAGGATGTAAGCCAGTCCAACAAGCCGTCCCCACATTCGGTGTGAATACTCCATGTACCAGATGAATTTGAACTCTGTCAGCGTCATGTTGTGGTTCAGGCTGTTAGATTCAGAGAGAAGGTTTATATAACAACAACAAACCCTGCAGTAAGGTGTAGTTGCCCATTCCCCTCTTTCCATGACAAGTTCTATCAAGAAGTAGCATTCAAGATACTATTTTTTTCTCATTTCCCTTTTGCTGGGATAGTAGAATAGCCCCCCCCCCTTTAAATTTAGTCTCTAGGAACTTTAGCTCAACCCATGCATACATTTTAAATTCTGGGAATTGCTGGTAGTTTTGGAATTCTGCTTCCCACTCCTGCTGTGTCCGAGGAGGCTTCATCTCCCGCACGAGATGCCAGTCAACCATTGAAAGCCCAGACTCTGTTAGCCTGAGAAGGAAAGAACAACAATGACACACCACTGAGGGAAGATGCTATCAATGTGGGATATAATGGTGTGTGCATGTGTATCCATCTATCTAGAAAAGCAGAATGAAGCCACAATGGGAAAATTCAGACACTGGAGGCAATGCAGATGCAAAGTCTGACTACACACAAACATACCGGTGATCAATTAGATGCAAATATATATGTAATCACACCTTTTAAATTCTGAAATAGTCTAAATTAACTACCATACCTCAAAAGGTTGTTATGACTGTAAGTACAAAAAGTATTTATTTGTTACCCTTTAATCCCACCTTTCTTTTACTGCCTGCATTGTTTATCTACAATGCATTTATAAAATAAGGGTAGACACAGGCATTCAAAGGGCAGAGAGATACCAGAAGTTAGTTTAGGCCCACACACTGGCATGACCAAGAGGAAGCAATGCCCCTAGGAAGATCTCTGCTGGTTGCAGAAAGATACAATCTATGACAGTTGGAGAACCATAGCGTCAAGGGTAAATAAAATATAGTAAAGGCTTGAAGAGGAGGTGTTAATTTTCCTTACCTAGTGACACCACCCAACACCACAGCTCCGGCCACAGTACCACTGCATATTAGGAGCCAGCGCCCTACAGCCCGGTTGGTCACAGCATTGGGGACAGGTGGTACCACCACTCTGGCATGGGAAGCAACTTCTGACACTACACTGTGTTGAGACCGTCTCTGTGGGAGCTGCCACCACCGTTGACATTGCTGAGGACAGAGAAGGGAGTGAGGAGGCTGTTTATAATTATGCCACCCCACTAAACATACATTTGCAATTCATGACATGGAAGAGGAGCATTACTCAAGATGAATGAACTCTCTTTGCTGTAAAGAGTTCACACCTGTGTTCACTACATCAGAAAGGTTGTATTAGGTGCCAGACATTATTCTACAAAATACAAGGACAAGGATAAAGGACCAGATCATCAATGGTGCAAGCACAAAAAAACTGGACAACAGGAATGTCAACAGCTATTCACTGAGATGCTCAGCAAAACTTATTTTTATTTTCAATATGTTCTTAAGTGTCCTGCTTGTGGAATCTTCAGAAGCATTTGGCTGGCCACCATTAGCAAAAGGAGGTTGAACTCCATGGACTCTAAGTGTGATCCAGTAGGGTTTTCATATGTTATTTAAATGCTGAAAGAATATGGAGGGGAAAGTGTTCATGTTTTTACAGGGCCTGTGACCATGTAATAAAATGTGATGTTATATTCATAATTGTTATTTTATTTGTTTAAAACATGTATACACTACTCTTCATCTAGGTGGGACCAGAGTAGTTCACGGTATAGAACCTTTTTTAAAAAAAATCCTATACTAAAATACTTAAAACTATGAAACATTACACCTATTGTTAAAATTAGAAAGAGAGAGACTTACACATTTAACTGGTGCACATTTAGCTATATGCGCTTGGCAAATTAAAACATAATTAAAAAGAGGACAAGCATCCAGGAAAAAAGACTTTGGCAATCCCACCTGCCATTGAACCTAATGTGTTTTGATGATATGTGAATTTTGATTTAGGCATGATTCCTGGAATGTAACCCCACATAGGTTGAGGGCTTGCATAGGTTGAGGGCTTGCTGTGGTTATACAAGTGAAATATTGTGGCAGTCACCGAAACTCCTAGTCTTCAGTCTGCCCCCTTTAACGTGTCTGGTTGTGACAGGTGCAGGCAATAGAGTCTGTAGTTTTTTTGAATATCCACCCATAATTAGAGGTCCCCACGTGGAAATGAGGTAGCATTGATTAGCACCTCCCACAGTGCAAAGGATACATAAGGGCGGGAACTCTTGGCATTTTCCCCACCAGCGTCTCTTAGAGAGCGTGATGGCAGGTACTCAGCCTGCTCGCAAGGCTAAGAAACGAGGAGCCGCAGGGGGTCGCTTCGTTATGCAACCATCGGCCGATAAAGAGGCATCTTTGACCCCGGTCCCCGTTGCTATGGAAACCAAGCGCCGCCCCTGGAGTACCTGGCCGGGGGACCCCGTTCCTCGTGGGGCCAGCAGCAGCCGAGACCCTCTTAGTGCCGCCCGCAAGAGCATCGCTCCTCAAGCTGCAACCCGGAAGCAACTCGCTCTTGACACGGAAAGGAATCCGAGCTATTTCCGGAAACGCCGCGACCGCGCACTTGGTGACCGCGACGCCACGTGACAGGTAGGACGGCGCCTCCTCTTGCGTGTGCGCCGCCGCCGCGCGGGAGCCGAGGCCCCAGTGGTGGGCGGGGCTTCCTCCTCAGCTCAGGGCTGGTTTGGCGCAGAACTGCCGACATCCGCCGCGCCTCCGGAGCGGCTCCGAGGCGGAATGAGGAGATGGGACCGGAAGCAGGGCCTGGCAGAAGGGTGTGAGGGTGAGTGGGCGGAGGGACGGCCGGAAGGAAGCGCCGGGGATCCCGAGGAATCCCGAGGGCGGGGCCGGAAATCCGGGCGACTTCAAGCCCTCCTTTTCCCCCTCCACAGGTGTAAGAGGAGCCAGAAATTTTAATGTGGTTGTGCACACTCAAGACCGCTATGTGCATTCAGCAAAACCAAGTGGGAAAGATTTTATTGGCATTTTTACAGCTCAGGCCTTTATGTGTTTAAGGCGGAAAACGCCTTTGAGCCCAAAGGGGTCCTTATTCTCAGGTGAGCGTCTGCAGGGTTGTAGCTATAGGCCTGAGGACTGCAATCTTGCCTGCACTCAGTGGGGCTGGCTTGCTTGCGTATTTATTTATTTAATTTCTATTTAATTTTGGGGGGGGGCAGTTGAAGCGCTTTACAAGCTACATTGAAGCATCAAATAAAGCAATCCTGAGTAAAACATTACAGAATAAAGACAAAGTGTACCTTCAAAGCGGCATTGTTTACCTTAAAAGATTTCAAAACAAAACATTACAAAGGACGTCAACTACAGAATGCACATTTAATGTTACTGGCCAAAGTTCCATCTGTTGTTGGAGTTTTTAGAGTAAGTTCTGCCTTTGCCTAAGGGAGACTCTGCAGGTTACAGGCTGGTCTTGCTGTCAGCTGTTCCCATGCATCTCAACTTCATCTTCCTGCTGGAGAACCTGAATCCTGAAATATCTGGAGAAAGGTAGAAGGGAAGTCAGCCGTACTCAATTTAGTATTCTGAAAGGAGGAAAAATCTGGATCACTAGCGCAGGCTTTTTATTCAGAAGGTAGAACGCTACTTTAAAGTGAGTCAGACCATAGAGCCATCTAGTTCAGTATTGTTTGCACTGACTTGACAGCAGTTCTCCAGGGTTTCAAACGGAACAACCTAGCCCTACTTGGACTTACTGGGAAATGAACCTGTGGCCTTCTGAATACAAAGCACTACCGCTGAGCTGTGACATATCCTTGAATCCTCCAAATTGGAGCCCCCCCTTCAAACCCTTATTCCACTTAAGATTTGTGCTAATCTGCAGAAATCAGGTTCAAGAGTCTCTTTTAATGATGCAGTTACTTGCCAGTGTATTAATGTCTCCTGTGCCCCTTTAAGTAATTTCTCCTGTGCCCCTGTAAGTAATGAAGCTGATGAAGAGTTGGGATAGCGGAGGTTTATAATTCTCTCCATTGGAAGGTTCACCTAGTGCTGATTTTTTGTGTGTGTGTGCCAGGTAAACATTTTTTAATTGCACAGGTCTTTTAAAATATTTTAGAATTTTCAGGTTTTTAGTCTGCTGATTTTTGTATGTGCCACTTTCACAGTTGCTTTTTTGTTAATTATTTGGTATTCTATGTTTATTATTTAATTTTGTATACTACTCTGGGAGACCAGGCTGAAAAGTGACTTATTTGGTAATAAACAAACATATAAACACATAGACAGGCAGACAGATCTGTTCAGACAGTGCAACACAGAGAACAAGATCCAGGGAGAGCAAGAAGGCGAGGGGATCAGGAGTTACAGCAAAAGTAGTGTTCAACTTCCCATGTGTTTTTTCTGTACCTGTTTTGAGCTGATACAGATCAAGCTTGATTTCTTCTTTAAATTCGCATGGTGACACAAGCTTTCTGTTCTTATTTTGTGTACCCTTTAAAGCAGCTACTGACAGGTTAAGGCTTTTTAAGGTTACTGCTGATGGGGAATCTATGAAGCTTCTGTTTCTGAGAGCTGTGGATGTGCTTGGGTGAGCAAGATGAAAGAAGCCAGTTAAAAGACAAAGCACTGGAGCTTGAGGTGGAAGGAATCGCCTCTCTCAATCACTGTCTGTCCCTTTTCTCTGAGACAGAGCCTGATTGCCCCATAACCTCTGGTTGTGTTTCTCTTCTAGGAATGGCCAATGGCTTTCTCATGGAAGTATGTGTTGATTCTGTGGAGTCTGCTGTGAATGCAGAGAGAGGAGGTAATCCCATAAAAAAGATGGAAGAGGAAAATACTTAAGGATCATTGAGGGGTCTTTCTAGGCCAGGACACCTCTGGGTACACATGCTATATGTATTGAAAAGAGAGGCACACTTACTTCCCCAAGCAGTGTGAAACTGTTTTATGAACCCTTTTAGGCTTGAAAGGTAGGATATTAAATGTTATAAACTGGTCAATAAGTAAAGACTTCCAAAGTTCTGATCTAGGTTAGTGACACATAGATTCAGGATATGCATTTATATATTTTAATTGCCTGCAACCCAATTACTCTAGCCTTTGAGAGTAGGGCAAACTGCAAATTTAAATGAATAAATGTCAGCTTGCCTTGTCTTCAGCTGCCTTAACTACTTAAGTGGTCCTGCTCTGTTTTGCTGCAGTGCATTATAAAACATGGGCTGAGATACTCAAATCACCTATTAATTGATTTTCTTTCTTAGTTACTGCCTGAGTAGGGGTTGAAGTCTATGTGGATAAGCTAAATACAGGTGACCAATCTCACTCTTGGCTCGAAAATTTCCAGCACTCCTACCCATTGGTTTATTTTATTTATTACTTAAATTTGTTAGTTGCTACTTACAAACAAACAGCACCCCCATACCTTAACACACCCAACATAGATACATTAAAACCAAGGGGAGGAGGGAGGGAATACTTAAAAAAACATCCCACCCACTTCTAAATGGCCGCAGATAGTTAAAGGCCAAAGGCCTGCTTATAGAGGAAGGTTTTTGCCTAGCAGCTAAAGACATATAATGATGGAGCTGGGCGAACTTCCCTTGTTGGATTATAGCAGGGACCACATGGTTTCTTCATAATGTAGATCTTTGTTAAAATCTTGCAAACCACTTATATTCAGAAGTTTAATGTGTGACCCTGTTGCAGGTGCTGGCCGCCTTGAACTGTGTGCCAACCTCATGGAAGGAGGAACAACACCTACTATAGGTGAGTTGGCACATACAAGCAAGATCCAATCCACCATTTCTCTGCAAGATGTAGCAGTACTGAGCAGCCAAGCAATGTGGAGAAATGTTTGGACCTCTGCCCTCCAGGCCCTCTGCTCCTGGAACAGAAAGAAAATACCTGTTGTTCTGCTTGCTCTTTTTGTGTTCTTCTGTGTCATCAGCACCTCCTGATCTTTTTGCAAGACAGGCTGTTATTTAATCACCCTATTTCACCTTCCCTCCTTCAGCAGCCCCTTCTCCCAAATTCTGCAAAAAGGGTTTGACATCTGCCCTGTTCTCTTCTCCCTTGCTTCTCTTAGACCCAGTGCTGATGGTCTAGCTCTGGGATGGGGAACGTGTGGCTCTCCAGATGTTGTTGGACTCCAACTCGCCTCAGCCTAAACGGTCAGTGGTCAGTTGATTGGAGTTGTAGTTCACCAACATCTGGAGGGCATCTTGTTGGCTACTCCAGACATAGGCAGAACTGACCTAGATGGCTCAGTGGTCTCCCTTTGTATGAGGCATCTTGCTATGTTCCTAAGTTCCTCTGTACCATGTTCTAGGTTTCACTTCTTGTCCAACTCATAGAACAATCCAGTACATGACTGACACCATGTCCAAAACATGTTTGTCTGCAGGCCTTTTGCAAGTGGTGAAGCAGTGTATAAGGGTGCCTGTATTTGTGATGATCCGCCCCCGTGGGGGGGATTTCCTCTATTCTGACCGAGAAGTGGAGGTGATGAAAGCAGACATCCGACTTGCCAAACAACATGGGGCTGATGGGTTGGTGTTTGGAGCCTTGACTGAGGATGGACGTGTGGATACAGAGCTCTGCACAGCATTGCTGGGTGAGCAGGCTTTACTTTTCAAAGGGCTTATTCGGTACTTGAGTAGTGATTGTCATACAGTGCCACCAGCTAATAATTCCATGGTTCAAATTAAGAAATATTTCCTACAGGCAAGATCCACGAGATACTAGAGCCTGCCTCGCTATATTGAGCTATTCATTCATTTACAGTATAAGAGAACATCTAATCCACCCTTCATCATGTGATCCCAGGGTGGGTTACAGTAGAATAAAAACAATGCAGCACAATTTATAAAAACATATATAAATGGAGCTTATTAGGGGGGAAACGGCCATGGTGCTACAGTCTCTTCAGTTGCAGAAGTGACGGAACTTCTGACTCCTTACTCCAAAAAAAAAGAGGCTGGGGAAATATTGAAGCTTCACCTGACGCCAAAATGACAACAGCGCTTTAGCACCAGTCGTGCTCCTAGGGCAGTCTACACCAAGCTGGTATCCTCCAGATGTTTGGGGCTATAACTCCCATTAGCCCCAGCTAATTTGACAAAGGCTGCTCTAGAGGGAGGACATCCCATAGGTCATTCCATAAATGAATGAATTATTCAGATAAAGCAGGAGCCAAACGCTGTAATGGTTGGGATGAGTGACCTTTGTTTGTAAGAAGGGCCACTGTGCAGCTCTGATGAGAGAGTGTTAGGCAGCCATAAATTCTGTACAGAAGGAAGAATTATCCAGAAGAATAGGAAACTTTTTTGAAAGAATGATAACTCTATGGTTTTTCTGGACCCTCAAAAATGCAAAGAAAATAATTGCTAGCGATTTTCTCTATTTAACTGAAACTGACAGTATATCTTCTGAAGAAGAATTAGTCTTGCTAGGGGAAGCCTGTCCTCTCTCTGCATGCCCCCCAAAATTGGCTCTAGCTAGGTGAAGCCTATGGGACACGGGTGGCGCTGTGGGTAAAACCTCAGCGCCTAGGACTTGCCGATCGTCAGGTTGGCAGTTCGAATCCCCGCAGCTGGGTGCGCTCCCATTGCTCGGTCCCAGCGCCTGCCAACCTAGCAGTTTGAAAGCACCTCCGGGTGCAAGTAGATAAATAGGGACCGCTTACTAGCAGGAAGGTAAACGGCGTTTCCGTGTGCTGCGCTGGCTCGCCAGATGCAGCTTGTCACGCTGGCCACGTGACCCGGAAGTGTCTTCGGACAGCGCTGGCCCCCGGCCTCTTAAGCAAGATGGGCACGCAACCCCAGAGTCGGACACGTCTGGCCCGTTCGGGCAGGGGTACCTTTACCTTTAGGTGAAGCCTGTCCTCTTCCTGCATGTCCCCCCCCCCCCCCCACAGAACAGCACACAGGAGGAGGAAAGGTGGGGAAAGTTCTGTGAGGCAAGCTGAAATACAGCAGCTAAACTATTTTAACCAGAAGCCAGTATCCATTCACTCCATGGTTCATTATTCCACAGGCTACCTAGGGAAACGAGTGGATACATCTATAGTCTACACCAGGATTACTTTTTTAAATAAGTGCATAAGCCCAACATGTGTGAGGGGTTTGATACACAAAATGTGAAAAGAAATGCCATACAAAGAGCTAGCTAGTGGGCAGTCTTAGTGGAAATGAGAAAGGATGATGAATCCATATTGCAGAAATGGTGTCAGATGACTACAGCCACCTTGGTTGAACCATCTGGAGAAGTTTCCTTTCTTTCCAGGGCCAGCAGCAGAAGCATTGCCTTCACAAAGCCAACCCCTAAGCAAAGGTATACTAACCATCCGGGATCTGTTCTTTTTGCAGCTGCTTCCCGCCCTCTGCCAGTCACCTTCCACAGAGGTGAGTTTCTGCTTGCTGGTTTCCCACAGGCATCTGGTTGGCCACTGTGAGAACATGATGCTGGACTGGATAGGCCATTGGACAGATCCAGCAGACTCTTCTTACAGAGCTTGGAGTGGGGAATGAAAGCCAGACTGCCTACTTGCAGGACATAGGCTCAGGCACAATGGCCTTACCTTGGGGGGGGGGGGGACTATGAGAATGTTCTCTGGGAATTGCGCATATTAGGTCTGTCTACCAGGGATTTGGGACTAGGCTAAAGCCTGGAATATGTCAGTAGATTTGCTTTCCAGAAGATTTGGCAGTAAAGACTGACATGCTCCATTTTTCTCAGCAGCTTTTGACATGGTCTATGACCCTTTGGCAGCCTTGGAAACGCTAATATCGATGGGCTTTGAACGGGTCCTGACTAGTGGCTGTGACAGCTCTGTTCTAGAGGGACTGCCCTTGATAAAACGACTCACAGAACAGGTGAGGTGTCATCTCTACCAAATTTGTAACTCTAATACACTTTTCTTGCATACTTAAGAGTGGGCTATCCAAGGAACTGGACAGAGTGTGGTGGGGGTAGAGAAATGCTAGCTAGCAGTCTTTCATGGTCTTCAGATGGGTGAGGGTTTTTCAATGATGGTGAAAACTGGCCTCCCCATTGAATATACAGAAACTGTGTCTTGCACCTTCTGATACAATAGCTTCTTTCAGTATTGCATGAATTCCCATAGGCTACTGCAATAAATTAGCTCCCTTCTTCTCTGTTAAGTACGCAATATGTGCATGGCACACCCATATCTCACACCTGTCCAGCAGAATTCACAACAGACAAAAAAGTCAACGAAGGAGTCACTCAGTTATTTTAAAGTTGCTTCCAGTCTCTAATACTGGGGTGAAGTTGAAGCAGTCCTGCTGATACTGATATGACAGCATATAGTTTCTGAAGTTCAACAGTCCCAGGATGGAGGTGAAACTTGGTAAATCCTCAGTTGTTTGACTTTGCAGAGGTGAAATATACACAATGATAGACAAGTGTGGGAGCATACTTTCCTAGAGGAGCATGTAAGAAACTCAATGTGACAGTATTACTTGGAGCAAACCCTTTGAAAAGCAGCATAAAAAAAAAGAAATTAAATATTGCAAATAAATACATTCTACATCTTCCTTAACAGAATATTTGTGCTACCCATTTGGTGTGTTTTGTGCAATAAGCAAGACCACTAAACCCCTTTTCTCTTCCTTTTCAGGCTAAGGGCAGGATTGTTGTAGTGCCAGGTAAGACTCTGCAGTGAGTACCACTTGTTGGCGTAGATTAGAACTCTAGCACCAACCAAGCATGTTGTTAGGCAGCCCCACTTGCCCAAGTGGCAAGAAGTCTAGGAACAGAGCTTTAGGGTGCAATTCCCTTTGGATGAGAGTGCATGAAAGATTTAATCTTTATAATATTTATTTATTTGCAGATATAAAAACAGACAGAGTGTGGTAGAAATAGATGGACGTCACAACTGCTGAAACTGCATTAGGTTAAAGGAATAGTGTGGACACCCACGCACAACTCCTACCTGCTTAACTTGCTGCTGTAGACTCTTTGCCTCTGTCAATCCAAATTCAATTTGCTTCTAGCTATCTGTCCCTTCCTTAAAGTCTTATAGGTATGGCATTATGAAGGCAAAGATTCCCAGGCATCAAGGAACATTAACTAATGTTCCCTTATCGTGTTCCTGAGTGATCACTGTCAGGCAAAACAAAAGCAGTGGGCCATTTGTGCTAATCAGCAGCTAAACTGATAAGATAATACCTGATGGGCATCTGCTCCCTTCCAGAGGCATATTTAGGAGCTCTGCCTGCTTCAGAGCTGCGAGTGCAGCCTGCATTGACCCTAAAGATTAGCCCCTGGTTCAGAGCAAAGGGATTTCCCCCATCTATTTAATGACCCAGAATGTAGCTCTGTCTATTCCTGCTTAACTTCATGTTTGTGACTGAGTGATGGGTTCTCTCCACCAGGGGGAGGCATAACCGAGAGAAACCTGCAGAGAATCTTAGAAGGCTCTGGCGCCTCTGAGTTTCACTGCTCAGCGCGCTCAGTCAAAGACTCAGGAATGAAGTTCAGGTAACTGAGCAAGTTTCTGTCCTGACTTACTGAGGGGCCCAGGCCTTGCTTCCATCTCCACCGTTTGGGGTAGTAACTTGACTAAGAACATCTGGGGCACTGGAACCTGACAGGTGCATTTAGCTGGGAGCAAGGCATTGTTGCATTAGGGATGGACTTGTGTCTGTAGTTCATAGTTGCAGATGCAATGGGTTAAGGTAGCACCCAAATGGCAACAGGACAGCAGATTATGGCCCGGTGGGTAGGACTTAGGATGGTTCTTTTTCCGGCTCTTCTAGGTCCAGGTTCCAGACAGTAACCAAAGACTTGTTGGTATTCTTTTAGAAACCCTTACGCTACCATGGGGGCCTACCTCTCCACACCTGAATATTCCATCAAGGTGGCCGATGTGGCTAAAGTGAGGACCCTGAATGCAATTGCAAAGAATATCCTGTAGAACAAGCTACTGTGGGCCAGGAAGACCCAGAGCCCTGTGACCTGCGCAATCCATAGACTTAGACATTGCAACAGCATCCTTGCCAGCCCTTAAAGGACATGGGTCAATCAAATGAAGAAGCCTCTGCTTATTTTTCTCCTATTCCCACTTGCTCCACAGCGTTTTTTCCTCAGATGTCGTAATGCCGTTTTGTCTGTGGGGAGCAAATGATGGGGAGGGGCTTAATTAAAGGGGCACTCACCATCGGGCAACACTCTCCCTGTTAAGGTCTCTTCTCAAATAAACCCTGAAGCCACTCCGTATCACTGTGGCTCTTCTTCCTGTAGAGGCCATGGCAAGACTTTGAACTGCTCCCAAAGGAAATGGGCCGGGGGGGGGGGGAGAGCACATTGGGTGTTGCAGGCTTCCTTCACCCCACCTCAGTTTGATTGGAGTGGAAGACTACCTCTTTGAAGTACGTAGAGGAAAGTGGTAAAGCAATATTGCAAGAACAGGGGTTAAGAGAGCGGCCACAAGGTGACCAAGCACTGCAGTTCCGTACACCTGACAGCAAAATTTCATTGTTGTCAGGTTCTGGATCCTGTCCTACAGAAGTCATTAGAGTGGGTGAAGTTTCTATGTAATTAATTTATATAAAAAAATTATATACCAGAGTGGTTTGCAACAATTATACATAAAACCATACAACAAAAACCATATTGAAAAGTTGAAATCAGAAATGAGGTAACTTTTACAGAAAGAGGTATTCTTGATTTCCTGCATGAACCTGTTAATCCTTATTGGCAGAACATTCCACAGTGCTGGACTGATGACGCTAAAGGCTTAGATGCTTATTGTCAGATCTCCACCAATTTGGGGAATGACCAACGACGCTCCTGCAAATGATCTTAGTGACTGAGCTGGGATATAAGAGTTCAGGCGGAATGAGGCCAAGGGAAGCCCCACACAGAGCACACTGCAGTAATCCAACCTCACGTTTATCAACACATGGACTACAGTGGCCAGGCTGCAAGGTTGCCCTAAGGGCATCATTTTCTTGCCCTTATGGCATTTGCCTCCATTTGCATAGCTTCATGACAAGCAGGGCAGCTCCTCAGGTAAGTTAACCTTCCAGAATAATCAGTATCTTGAGGAGGAGCAGAAGTTCAGAGAAGTTCAGAAAACGTTTGAGGTTTTATCTGACTCTGGTAAGGGGAGTTTAGAGATTCAGAGGTTGTGTAAGAGATAGTCATGTGGTTTCTGCTGCTAAAGGCCATTGTGGATCTCACACAATGACTCACAAGTAAAGCTAAGCCAAATCATGACTTGGCACAAATGCTCCGGCATACAGAGGAGGAGAGACTGTGATTGCTCCTCTGGGCCTTCTGCTTCAAGCTAAGCCTGGACCCATATCTGAAGCAAGACAAACCATGATCTTAGGCTTACTTTACAACAGCAGGACTAGAGAAGGAGCAAAGCAGATGTGAATTCTGAGAACCTATGTGTCTGCACTGATCTATGAAATTCAACTCTGCCCCCCTCCACCTTTACAAATAAAAGTACCCTGAGAAAGGGGAACACCGTTGCAACAGCCTACCATTAACACCAATTTGTAGGAAAGGAATTATTTCACCCTGTGGTAGAACCACACATTGGCTCTTCCCTGTGTCTCAGCATAAGGCAGAATTGGGAGTTAGAAAGTTGTCCATTGTGGAAAGGTGGTCTTCACTTCCCATTTCCTAAGGTTGTGTTGTGTGCTCCTGAATTTTAACAGACTGCTGCCGTACAGATAGGGACATTGTTGATAATATGATGATACTTGATTAACTATCTAATAATTAACCACAAGGGATTTAAATTGCTTGTTCTGTGGACATTGGACCCTTTTGTCAGGACTATGAATCACAGTCGGCTCTGGGTTTATTGATTGTATAAAGAATGAGATGGCAGAATTTCTTGGCTTTTTTCAGTTTGTTTCAGGAGCACTTTGGGCAAGGGGGCGGGGGACACAATGATGTCAGTACTACTGCTGGTAGCTAGGGACAGGTTCAGTTTTTGTCTTTCATCCCGAGTAGTACTTTCATAGTTCCCACCCCCCCACCCCCCCCTCTCAGACCACTTTTTGTGATTCAGTACTTCCCAGTTGAGATCTATGGATCCCCCAGTGCAGTACCAATCTGATGGGACACTAGAACACTCTGTGACGTTTGACTGGCTGTGTAGGATTACACAATGGGGATACCTAGCTGCTGGAATGGGGAAGACTCTGCTACATACTTTCAGAAACCCCTTGCCCACAGAAATCATGCTGCAGAAGAACAATGGGGCAGAATCAAACCGAAACTGTCCTGGAAATCCGTGGAGGTGGAGAGTAGCATAGGAAATTCCCTGGTGTGGAAAAGGGGTGATGGTTGTCTTCCCACGCCTTCTTCCCAGGCATTATTCAACTTTATCACCACTGGGGAAGGGGGTCTTAGACTAGTGGTGAGTCAACTTGAGGGATCTCATCCAAGACATCCAGAATCCACGCCGCCACCTCTCCTGCAGTGTCTCTGGCCATACCCAGGCAGCTCCTCTGCCTATGCCATCCAAGGTTCATGAATTTGATCCATGGGGCTGACTGCACACCAGGAGTTAACGATTAATGATCTGTTGTTGAGAGGCTGTGCCCAACGCCCCTCCGTTGAACCTGTGAGACTTTCGTCCTGCTCAGCCTCTCGGGCTGATAGACTGGTCGGACAAAGGCAGGAGGAAGAAGTGCCTTGCCATGGCAGCAGCCTTGGAGCAGTACTGTGGCTCAGTTTTCTGGGTGAGTGGCGGTTTCTCCCTGCGTGGAAGGTAGCTCAGCTTCTGGCAGGGATGTCACACTGTAAATCTAAAGGCCAGAGTGCAGTGGAATGTCCTGAATTGCGGGAGGATGGCTAAATGCCTCTGTTAGGGCTGTTTACTTTGAGAGTTGGGACAGTGGTGGTGTGTTAGTTCTGTGTGCACGCTTAGTAAAAGCAAAGCCTGCAGTCTGAATGTAGCAAGTCTAGGGTTTTACAATGAACATCATCTTTGTGTCGCTTACTGCTCCAGTGGGTGCACTGAGCATTGGAAGATGGGCGAGAGCTGGACAGTCCTCATGGCTTGTGAGGAGACCTTTCCCAGGCAGAGGGCCTCCTCAGTGGTGGGACCTTCCCCTGTGGAGCACTCTCCCATCAGATGTCAGGGAGATAAAGAATTATACAACTTTTAGCAGGGAGAAACAGGCATTTGGAGGCTTTTTAGCAGGTTCTCCCCATGTTACACAATTTCACTTATACATGTGAGGGCCTGGAACATATTCAAGTGGAGGGGTCACCTGTATAATAATACAGTGGTACCTCGGGTTAAGTACTTAATTCGTTCTAGAGGTCTGTTCTTAACCTGAAACTGTTCTTAACCTGAAGCACCACTTTAGCTAATGGGGCCTCCTGCTGCTGCCGCGCCGCCAGAGTACGATTTCTGTTCTCATCCTGAAGCAAAGTTCTTAACCCGAGGTACTATTTCTGGGTTAGCAGAGTCTGTAACCTGAAGCGTATGTAACCCGAGGTATCACTGTAGTGTCTTAGAGGGCAGGAGGGCTCCAGAGCATTAGTGGAGATGTTAACACTCCATGTATGATACAATCATGACCGCTTCACTTGTAACTCTGACTCAAATGATTCACTGTAGAGAAAATAGGAGGGTTCTTTAATCTCACACAGAAACGGAAGATGGGGTCACAGTTAGGTAATCTACATTATTGGGCATGCCACATAGTATAGCAGAATGCAACTGGGGAGAGCAAGTGCTTCATTCCATATGTAAAAAAAACACCTTTCCTGTTCATGAAATCTATCACTGGAGTTCTGAATGTGGGCCTCTTCCTCCACTTCTCCCTCAGCTGAAATTAAGTCTGAAAGAATCATGATCTTGTAGCCAACAGTACTGGTTGTGCTATGTGTGTGGTGCCCACAACAAATTCTAGAGTTGACAAAGATGTCCATCTTAGGCAAAGGGCCCATAGGCTAAGTGTCTCCTTGATGTGTTAGCTTCCCAGAGAACATTTCACTTGGTTCAGGTCCTCTCCTGCTCCATTCTGAAGTGGTAGGCTCCCAGGGCTTTTGGTACTTGAAAGTTATGAACATGTAGGTTAGCTGTTGACTTGAGGAGTCTCCAGTCCTTTGCGTGATCTATATCACTCCACATCCCTGTGAAGTAAATTTAAATTGTCGCGCCACCCTGTCAGGTACTGGTTTTCTAGTGAATTGCCCAGATCTGTTTCCTTGTCATTGGTGGAGAAGTCCTGGGCACCAGGAGATTTAAATTGCTAAACAAGAGCTCATAAGTGAAGCTGACTAAGCTGGTCAGAGTGCAGTTGCCTTTGTTTGAGAGTTGTTGTCTCATCTACTGCTTGTAGGGATCTCAGGGCATTCCACCAGAAATGGGAGCAGAAATTGCCACCATTTGTATGTTCACCCAAGATCAGGAACAGTAACCATGCAAATACAAATGATACCAGCTGTTGTTTATTTAAGTCCATGAATATTACATGCATAATTTTGTTTTTGATGTTTCCCTTTCATTAAAATGCATTGAAATCGGTTACATAATTCATTGTTATTTTCGGCTGTAGCAGATAGCAAAACAAATTAACTTAGGTTATAACTGAACTGTAGCAGAATGGAAACAGTGATGATTGTAACAAAGGCAGGATAGGGTGGAAATCGCTGTCTCTTTACGTCCTTAGCGACTAGCGGTCCTCTTGGCAAGTAGGGTACAACACTAACTTTTCCTTTGCAGTGAAGGATGTTGGGATTTCCCCTGATTCTGTTCATGCCAAGAGTCTGTTTCATACATAACAGGCAGGACTCTCCCAGTGCCTCCAATAAAATGAGATTTTGTGTTTCTGAAATGGTGACGTCTCCAGCAATTACTTCAAACTGTCAGGGCAAACATCAAAAGCCCATTGGTACCTGCTTGAAATCTGGAAGAACCACTGCGAGTCCAAGTAGACAGTACTGGACTAGATGAGTCACATGACATAACACATGACTGATAACACTGTCAAAATATTCCACTGATGTAGTTTCATTGGCAATTGGGTGTCTGCGGTGCAACTGAAACAGTGAGGAGTTGTGCGGGTGACACAGGAATAGGATACATATTCTGTACTCCAGATCATGGTTTTGCCCCTAGTCGCAGTGCGACTTTACACCGTCCTGACCCTTGTAGAAGGAATTTATTTCCATAGATTTCAGTGGGAGGTTTTAATTTAAAACAAAAAACAGGCACTCCCCCAACAATGACAACAACTATATTGTCCTGCCCATATTGTCACAGCAGAGCACTCAATTACAGCACATCATTAATTGCATATAGATCCCATGTTGACAGATTACAACTCAGGAGTGTACAGCATGGGGTTTGATCAGCTCCAGGGGAGCGCAGTCCACTATTACTTCCAATGATTGGCAAGAGCACCGGAATTTGGTGTTGTACAGGGTGCCACTGAAATTTGAGACACCAAGGTCCACCACTGCCCTGTGTGTGTTCGTTCTGTTCCAAAATGGTGCTTCCTAGAGGGATGCCCTGGGGGCTGGCAGCAGTGGGGTCATTACTGGCTTTGCCTCCACTGGGGTACTGTCACATCATTTTGCATGTTGTACATCATGGGAATGTGTTGTTGGGGGGCTCTCTCCACTGTAGACTCATTAGCTGTTTCCCCCATTTAGCTCAAAAGTTCTTTACAAATACAAACCCTAAAAAGTCGTGCAAAAATACTAAATAATTATATTTGCTCCATTAAAACTGCTCAACCAAGCTGCTTGCTGAAGTTTCATTAAAGGGAACGTGGGCTGCAATCATTGCGCTGTAAGGAACAGATTTTTCTACAGCTGTTTTGATCCCACTGTGGTAAAAACGAAATCCAGTTTTGTTCTGCAGAAATAATGGTAAATGTTGAATTAAGGGGAAGAAAGGATGTCCAAATCAGTTTGAGAGTTAAACACAGTATCAGCAATGTTAGCTCACACAGCATGTACATCATAAACCATCACCCATATAGATATCCCACCAGGGTATCTCTAATTGATAACTGCTCTTATTAGATAGCATGTGCAACAAAGGTTCAACGCAATTACATGCTGGTAGTAAACACCACTGCTGTGTTATGGTGAATACAAACATTGACTTTTGCCCACTTGAAAATGTCATTGGATTCTAACACAAAGCATCACTAACTGGCTTGATTGCAGGTGAGTCATCCTGAATGGGTTAGCATAAGGATGAGTAAGGGTGGTTGTAAATCAATGGAACAAGAACACCCTCAGAACAGCAGTGGAGACTGGAGGTGGAAATCAGTTATCCTGGGGTTGTGTTATGATGCATTGGGGCAAATGCAGTAAATCTTTGGAAGATGTTATAGTATTGTAATGGGTTCATGGCAGGTGCTGTGGTATTGGAATTGTGGCAATTGCTGTCAACGTTTACATGCTAATTGTCTGTGTAGATCCACAGTGGAACTTGGGACAGAGATGTAAGGCAGGAATGGGGAACCTGTGTCCCCAACCACCACAGTTGCTGGATTGCAGCTCCCATCATCCTCGACCATTGGCCATGTTAGTTGGGGCAGATGAGAGTTGGACTCCATTAACATCTTGAGTACCACAGGCTCTCCATCAATGGTGCAACACATAGTGCTGTGGGGCATGGATACATGTGAAACTATGTCAGGTAGTACATGTGGGCTAAATATCTTAGCAAGTGTTGGCATATGCCTTATTACAAGTGTTGGCATATGCCTTATTTTCTTGTTTTTGATGCCTCCAGAACTCTTCTTTCCTGGACCGGAATGATGCCGACCTGCCACTCTGCTTTGAACAGACTGTTCTGGTCTGGATCCCCCTGGGCTTCCTCTGGCTCTTTGGCCCATTGCAGCTTCTCCACATCTGCACATCCAGGATGAAGAAATCATCTGTCACAAGAGTTTACCTTATTAAACAGGTGGGAGAGAAAGGTGTGCCCCGGAGTTAGTAGCAGGGTGGAAGCAAAGGGCATGCAGATCAAAGGGCAAAGCAGTTCTCTTGGAGATGGATGGGGGTGATGTGAGAAACCCGGAAAGGCTTTAATTGAAGTAGGGATCTCTGCTAACTGGGAAATGTGGGTGGAAAGAGTAGGAAAGCCGGAAGGTGGGATGAACTTAAGTGTCCTCTGGCCAGAAGCCTTTGAACCATGTCTTGCTTATGTAATGCCGTCACGATAGTGGTGGTGTTTAGTATATACAGAATTGTTAGGAATCAAGTAGTGTATTTACTGTTGATATAGTTTGCGCTGTGATTGTTATAAAAAGGAATACTCAATCAAAACTAACAAACATATACATATATTTATATTTATATTATAAAAAAACACAGGGATTTTTATATGTGTTTTGAACCCGCTTTGAGTGCATTCCTTGCAGGAAAGGGGTATATCAGTCAGTGGCGTAGCGTGGGTTGTCAGCACCCGGGGCAAGGCAAGTAATTTGCGCCCCCTAACCTGTGGATTTGCGCCCCCTAACCCGTGGATTTGCGCCCCCTAACCCTAACCCCCAGATGTTGCACCCGGTGCGGCCGGCCCCCCCCCTGCACCCCCCACGCTACGCCACTGATATCAGTACACTTTATTTTTACTTGACGGAGGGTGTGATGCACAGCAGTGCTCCTGGGCCACTTGGCTCCTGTGGAATGTGGCTTTGCCCTGCATATGTAGCTTCTCCACGATGGGTTTAGAAGCTCCTTACAACCTTATTCTCCTAGAACTTTGCAGGTAGCAATCTGACACTTCTGCTCTTCCTTTGCCAGGTGCTGGCTGCGCTGCTCTTACTGATGGCCCTTGCTGAAGTGTTTTTCACTGTTGCCGAAGACCTCGGAAACCTCCCGCACCCAACCCCTGTTAGCCGAAACCCAATTGTCCAGTACTTGAATCCAGCACTCTACTTCATTAGTTGGGTGAGAGCTCTCCTTCATTAAACCATGTCCTGGAATTAAAGTGTCCTTTATAAAGAACAAGTTTTTTTCACCACAGAGTTGCCAACTCCAGTTTCAGCCTTCTGTTTCCATTGGGCTGTGTGCTAATACAAGTCCTGAGACCTAGAATAGTATTTTGAAGGGAGGGGGTTACATTAGAGAAAAAACAAGGAAGAAAAGAGTCAAATGCTCCCCCCCCCCCCATGCCAGCGCTCTGATATTCTCTGATCTTTAAAGCAGCTGCCTGAAACGGCTTTTTCTTTTTTTAAGGGAGATTTAGGATAATAATAAATTTATTTATTTATTAACCCAAACCTTATACCACAACATAAAAGAGCAGACACTAGAACATAATAAAAAGTGATCCCACACTAATTCCCCATCATCAAACTCCCATATTTCCCAAGTACACCATGAAAAGAACAAACTAACAAGGAACATTAAGCTGCATATGAGAAAACAACAACAACAGTGGCTGCCCATTGGCCCAAGTCCTCTGGGTGGTTTAAAATACAATAAAAAACAGTGGGACAATCTCAGTACAAATATTCAGTGAACAAAATTTGTCCATCACCCTCATATTATTCTCAAAGTGCTTCTCCACGAGGGTAGATCCCTTTCTCATTGTCCCTTCAATGGCAAACTGCTACCCCAAGGTGCATCATACACCTCAAGTCACATCTTATTTGGTATGTCCCTGAAGATGGGCACCTGTGTATTTTCTCCTGTGGGGCAAGTAGCAGATTTGAGATGAGGCAGCATTTATCAAGAAAATACTACAGGGAGAAAGGGTTAAAAACAGCAACCAGAACTGACAACCCAATCAGATTCACACCTGCCCAATACCCCTTCCACTGGTATAAAAGTTTTTATATCTATCTATCTATAGATATATATATATAGATATATAGATATAGATATATACACACACGCACACACATATTGATTTTTATTGCTGCTTCTATTTCTTACATTTTATTTTATTGTTATTTGAATTCTGTCATCAAAAGCCATGTCTTAAGAAATAAAAGAAGCAATAAAAATAAAGTTGAAAATCATACAGCATCTAGCACAGCACATCACAATTGCTACAACAGGCAGAAAAGCCATAAAGTGGTTCTGCCAAGACCCTCAGCAGTTTTCAAGTGCTCTGCAGGGCTGGGTGGGGTGGGAACCACTGATTTAGTTTGTCACATTTAATTACACCCTGGCTAGCTGATATGATCTGAGCTAGGGAGGTATAGTTTTTTTTAGCATTATACAAATTTAGAATTATGAAGGCAAAGGCCATTCTCTTATTTCATAATTAATACATCAGTCTGTTTCCAGATCTCATTCTGGAATCTCGACTAGAAGTCACAAGCCATGTTTTGATCTAGTCTCAAGTGAGCATGTTCAGCGAGCTAAGAAGGTGGATCTCAGGTTCCTCTTCATTATCAAGTTTGATGTCCAGCCTGGTGCCATGAGTTTACATCACGCCTCCCTCCATTTCCTAACCCTGAAACCAACCCAGTCTTGAAAACTCTTGGCTCTTTTTCGCTACTGCAGTTGCTCGTTCTGCTGATCCATCACAGCCGCCGCTTCACCGTCCGCAGAGACTCGGGGACTCTCTTCATCTTCCTCCTCCTTTCTGTGCTCTGTGGTGTATTTCAGCTCCAGACTCTCATCCGGCAAGCAATACAGGTCAGAAACACAAGAAGCCTATGAAAAACTAGGCAACCCAGGATGGCAAAGGTTGAGGTGGCCCCAGCAAAGCCACCTCTAGGGTCATTCAGCTCTGCAAGCCTGTCTGCTGTGGTTCACCCACCCTATTTCTCAGGACAGTCTTGAGGCAGGGGGGAATGGGGAAAAAGGCCAAAAAGAAGCTTCAGGAAGGAGTTGTCCTGGTGCACAGACTTTAGCCCTAACTGCTTGGGAAGAAGTGGGTCCAGCTCCACAATTTGGTTACTTCCACTAGTATCTCCCATTTGCTTTCTTCTCTTGCAGGGCTCCATCACTGATGTGCCACGTTTTAGCTTCTTCCTTGTCTCCTATGGGCTTCAACTTATTTTGTTCTTCATCTCTATTGTTTCCGACGTTGCCCCCGAAATGAAGGAAGCTGCAAAGAAAGTAAGTGTCTTCAGCTGCATGCACTAGACTTGTAGGATAACCTTTGGGACAGGAACAGCCATTGGTATCCTGCATGGTATCCCCACTTTGTATAGGTTCTCGGAGTGGGCTTGATGGGATAGGGAATGTTTCCACATACCAGCTCACCAGGAAACTGGGTTTCATAGGCCACACCTGGCTGCCTGATGCACTGTTTGGTGGGAGTGGTCTCAAAAGGAACATTTGCCATATGTGTCTTGAAGGCTTTGTTTCAAAAGGTGACAGCCAAGTTAGTCACACTATTGTTCCCTGAATGTTTCACCTAGACATTCTGCCTCCCATGTTTTTCAGAACCCAGAGATTGTGGCCTCTTTCCTGAGCTTCCTCACTTTCCAGTGGTACAGCAGGTATGCAAATCTGAGTGGGAAAGATAAGTGTATTACATCTAGGAGTATAAAGGTTAGGGTTAGGGTCAACTAATCTGTCCCATTAGTGCAAGGATTTCTGCTTATGAAACAGGACTTCTCCCTGCTCTCCTCCCGTTGTGCATGTGGGAGATTTGCAGTCAAACCTAACAGTGCTAGTTAGTATATGAAGGGGTTAAGACCACAGAGTTCTAATCACTAGTGTAGGCTCAGTGAAGTCACACCCCTTCTTCTTCTGAGAGGGAGGAAGTAAAGCTTATTTCTTGTTCTTCTCTCTCTCTCTCTCTCTCTCTCCGCTCCAAGCAATGGAGGCGGATGTGCCTCAACTTAACTCCCATCCTCACACATGTGTCTGAGGCTGCTTTGATGTATTTCAACTACCGCATTTTTCGCCCTATAGGACACACTTTTCCCCCTCCAAAAATGAAGGGGAAATGTGTGTGCATCCTATGGGGTGAATACAGGCTTTTGCTGAAGCCTGGAGAGCAAGAGGGGTCGGTGCGCACCGACCCCTCTCGCTCTCCAGGCTTCAGGCAGCTCCGCGCAACCCTCCGGAGCCCGGCGCGGCTTTGCCATCGCTCTGGCTCCCGTTCTGGGGGCTGGGGTGGGAAAATAATTTTTTCCCCTTTATTCCCCCCCCCCCCCAAAAAAAATCTAGGTGCGTCCTATGGGCCGGTGCGTCCTATAGGGCGAAAAAGACGGTAAGTATTTTACCTGCATTATTTTACTGCTGTTGCATAAAGGAAAATGCATGACTGTGACCTCAGTTAAGTATTTTTAAACTTACTTCAGTGTGTGGTCTGTTTCATTGCATGAGGGTAGTGTGGCTCAGCTGCTTCATGCAGCTGAATGGAAATGGAAAAAAAAAACCCTTTAATGGCCAATTCCTATGTTTCATTAATCTGCCTAACAATGGGCCTTAATACTCTGCTAACTGGGGCTCTCTATGTGCTAGCCCTGTGTTTTGAAAACAGACGCCAGCCATTTTTTCTTTTGTTGTTATCCCACACATGTGGATCTCTAAAGGATTAGATAGAGTTAATTTCCTCTTACCAGTTCCCACCAGTGCATACCCTGCACCCTCTGGGGAACCCTGAGAACAGATTTAAGGGGGCACCAGAGGAGGAGAATGTTCTGTTGTGCAAGGAGAAATCCTTGCGCTGATGGAATGTCCACTTAGCACTATGTCAGATTCCCCCATATGGGTCTTTAGCTGAGTGTGAAGCAATTGGAAAGTGGGGGGAGTTGAGGATGGGAGAGCTAAGGGCTTTGGATCTGAAATATTTGCATGGAGAGAAATGCCGTACTGCAAAGTCATGTTTTAAACCAAGCTTCTATTTAAGTCTTTTATTTCCTCTGCTGTGTCTAACTAGAGGGTCTAGCCTTTTGTCATTCTTCATTCTGTTCAACAAGTGCCAACTGATGGGGAGCTGACAGCCTCTCACGTCTCTCAAAGCCCCAACCCTTGGATACTGGGCTCATTTCACTGTTGTGCCTGAGCATGGTCAAAGCAACAAGTTAGTGGGGTGAAGGGTTTTGAGCACCTGAGTAAATCTGCTGTACCTTTCAGGATGGTGCTCAAGGGCTATCGCAAGCCACTAGAAATTGATGACCTCTGGGACTTGAAGGAAGAACATAAGACGGGGAAAATTTTAAGCTCGCTTGAGAAGAACATGGCAGCTGGAATAAAAAATGCTCAGCGGAAACTGGAGATCCGGCAACGGAAGAGGAAACTTCATTCAGCAGCTGCTGACCAGTACATGAATGGCTTGAGCAAAGCCCAGAGTCAGGATGCATTGGTTTTGGTAACTACTGCTGCCGGGAGAGAGAGCGGGGGCTTATATTTCAGATCCAAATGCTGGACTGAATGGGAGGAAATCTTACACACAGGATCCCCAAGCCCACTGCAGCTTAGAGCTTTTTTTTTGGGGGGGGGGTGTCCGGTGGCAATATCACTGTGCTTTACAAGGGGGGGGGGGGGCTTCTGCACGTATCAGAAGCTCCATTTTGCACAATGTAGGAATCAGACATTTAGTGTTGCGGTCCCTATCCTTTGAACCCTGCTCCCCTTGAAAATTAGACAGGTGCTGTCTCAGTTGTCTTTTTGGCATCTATTGAAGACCATCTTCTTTTGAGGAGCCTTCTAAATTAATAACTTTCCCAGTCTGCATCTGTACTGGAATTCTTTTTTAAGAGGTTCAAAATACGTTTTTATAGTTTATAACTTCTTGTTTGCCATCCTGGGGCTCCTTTGGGAAGTAAAGTGGGATACAAATTTATCAAATTAAGAAATCTTTATAAATAAATAAGATGGCTGGCTTTATGTGGCAGTTGCCCCACCCTGAGAGTTGGGGGCTGCTTGATGCCTGCCAAACCTAAACCCTGCTCTGAATTTAGGAAGAGAAGAAGGAAAAAGGCAAGAAGGAGGCAGACAAGAAAGACTCTCGTGGTGACTACGCGAAGAGCTGGCTGATGGCTTCTATATTCGGAACCTTTACTGGGAACCTTATGAAATCAGTGGCACTCAAGGTAGTGCAGGACCTCCTGGTGTTTGTGAGCCCTCAGCTACTGAAGTGAGTCCTCGTAGCTCCAGTTTTTAATTCTGAGTTTTCCTGGTGACCTGGATGGTGGGCGATGGGGTTTAAATAAGCTTCTGATGCAGGAAGATCTTGACACTGGCTGGAAATCCATATACAGTGGTACCTCGGGTTACATACGCTTCAGGTTACATATGCTTCAGGTTACATACTCCGCTAACCCAGAAATAGTGCTTCAGGTTAAGAACTTTGCTTCAGGATGAGACCAGAAATCGTCCTCCGGCGGCACGGCAGCAGCAGGAGGCCCCATTAGCTAAAGTGGTGCTTCAGGTTAAGAACAGTTTCAGGTTAAGTATGGACCTCCAGAACAAATTAAGTACTTAACCCGAGGTACCACTGTATACGGTCTGGACCATCCACACGCTGATGAATTCCTTAAAACATTCTCACAGTTTTAAAGGCACAAACTATGTGCCTGAAGATTCCAGGCGCAACTAAAACAATTTCCTTGCGCTTCTGCTGTAAGATGGTGCATTAAGATGGCTTTTATAGATGAGGAACATTCTGAGAGAAAGTCAGGGTTTGGATCTGAAAAATGATTACCCCAGGTCCAGGTTTTATACTGTGGTCCCATTTTAGTTGTCTCATATTAGTTGTCCATTGTAGGGGATAAGTAACAGAGTTTGCTCCAGGGAAGAACAGTTTGGTCTCTGCATTGAGGAATAGTGATGAGTTATGTTTTAGACTTAATTGAGATATATCCCTAAGGCTGCTATCACATATATACTTAGCTGGGACTGGGCATAAGTCCCACTGAGCACAATGGGACTTATTTCTGAGTGGACATGTATACTAAAATTGTCCACTGGAGACATGGAGGTGTTCAGGAAAGAGCCACAAAGGTTGCATGTGGCCTGTGAGTTGTCCACATGTGACATATGGTTTCATTACATGAGCCTGGTTGAGGAGGAGCCTGTAGCCTGTGTGTGGAAGAACAAGAGGCTGATGCTTAGGGCTTATGGGAGGCGGGCGTGTTATTGGGCTGTGGTTTGTGCAAGCCTGAGTCTAATTTAGGGAGATGCTCATCATTATTTTCTCTCGCAGGCTGATGATCTCCTTTGTGTCAGACCCAAATGCCTATCTTTGGCATGGCTACCTCTATGCAGTGCTGCTCTTTCTGACAGCACTGGTGCAGTCCATCTGCCTACAGCAGTATTTCCAACTCTGCTTTGAACTGGGCATGCTCGTACGCACTGCTCTTATGGCTGCCATCTACAAGAAGGTCAGCTGGGTCCTTCGCCTTTTGTGGGTGCTGCTTTCCTTAGTTCTGACCAATCAACTTTGACTGCTTTCCCCTGGATCTTGGGATGGAGGGATCCTTTGACATTCACACTTCTTTGATTTTTTGCAGTGCAGTTATCCAGCCAAGGAATGCATTCAGAAATGCATACACTGGGATAAAGTGTGCACAAAATGCATACATAAGTGATAATAGCACACACAGATGCATTATATTTGGGGAAACAGCTTTGCAGAGATGTGTACATTAGGCAAGTTTGCATGCAAATGGGTATATTAGGAGAAATTCATACTAAAATGCTGATGGATTTTCATGGATTTTGTTTTTAAAATTGCAAACTGATGTGGAGGACTAAAGTGAAGATTGGAAAAGTGAGATAATGAGACAGGAAGTCGCTGACAGATTTGCTCATCCTTAGTGCTTTGTGCCCTGGTCCCTAGTGTCTATGGAATTATCTGGTACCCCTAGTTTTTACAGCCACTGTTGTATCTGCTTTCAGGCCCTTACTGTTTCCAATGCCACACGGAAGGAATCCACGGTGGGCGAGACGGTGAATCTGATGTCCGCGGATGCCCAGCGCTTCATGGACTTCACAAACATGATGCACCAGCTGTGGTCGGCTCCCCTGCAGATTGTGCTGTCTATAGTGTTTCTGTGGCTGGAGCTCGGCCCCTCTGTGCTCGCTGGGATTGCTGTCATGGTCCTGCTTATCCCCATCAATGCTGTGCTGGTCACAAAGGCCAGAGCCATCCAGGTGAGGGAAGGAATGTCCTGGGTGGGTGGGGAACCAGCAGTGCCTTTTTGTTTGAAAGGGCTGTGAGGTCAGTTCTGCTACAGAGGACAAATTCTTAGGCCAAGCGTGTGCTCCAAATGCTAACCTTGAATTTTGAATGTAACTGCCCTGTGCCATTTTTTGCACTGGGCTTCAGTGAGTAGATTTAATTCTACTAAAAGCAGCCTATTAAAAATAGTCTGTCCGGTTCATTTATTCAAAATCCTGAAGTCTGATTATCCCAGTTTAATGTAGATGTTTCAGAGCTTAGGACAAGACTGAGCATTGTAATCTGTAGAAAATGCAACTTGAAAAAAAGAGACAATGCATGTATTTGTGTGTGTGTGGTGTGTGTGTGTGTGTGTGTGTGTGTGTATATATAAATTTCTGAGCACTGTAGACCTCCGTAGAATAAGTCCCATAGGGCACAGGATCACACCCGCCCCCAGCTTCACTTTCAGAGATCTATTGGACAATTAAGGGCAAAACTATGGCAATGTGGTGCCTCTAACTGTCAGAGACAAAGCACAAATGACTTGTCCCTGGGCAACGTATTATGTGGGGCTGGAACAATGATCAACTCCCTCTTTGCAACTTACTTCTTTGTGCAGGTGAAGAACATGAAGCACAAGGATGAGCGCATGAAAATAATGAATGAAATTCTCAGCGGCATCAAGGTGAGTAGCAGAGACCAGATTGCTCCAGCACAGTGATGAGTTGGCTGTACTGATGGAAACATCAATGGATTTTTTTTTAATTTTTTTAGTCTGACCTTGCATTGCTTGCAGCACAATCCTAGCCACGTCTACTGATAATTAAGTCCATTTGAATTCAGTTAGGCTTACTTCTCGGTAAGTGGAGTTTGAATTGCAGATAAGGCAGAGGATAACTGGGAGTGTTGCCTCTGATCTCTGCCAGATGCCTTCCCAAAGCAGGCATGCAAGGTCAGCGCCTGCTTAGCCTTTGCCTGCAATGTGTGTGTTAGGGAAGGGGCTTGTGCTGGAAATGAGACATGGTAGGATGGAGCCCTGCTCCTGCTTTCCCTGGATAGAAAGCTCTGTTGAACTGAGCCCCATATCTGACCAGAAGCATCCTTTCAGATCCTGAAGCTGTTTGCCTGGGAGCCGTCATTTGAGAAACGAGTCGGAGGAATCAGGGCACAGGAGCTGAAGCGGCTGCTGCGCTTTGCCTACCTGCAATCCATCTCCATCTTCCTCTTCGCCTGTGCTCCTTTCATAGTAAGACAGCACACTATTTTTGTTCCTTTTGCTCATTCCTTGCAGTGTAGAAGATGCCCCTCACCCTGTGACTCTCCTTCCTTAGGTCTCTGTGGTAACATTTGCTGTGTATGTGTTGGTTGATGAAAACAATGTCTTGGATGCGCAGAAAGCCTTCACTTCTATCTCTCTATTCAACGTCCTGCGCTTCCCTCTGGGCTTCCTGCCATTGACACTGTCCTCCCTAGTACAGGTGAGTAGGCTGGTGAGGGACCTATATCCTGTAACTGAGGTGGGAGGCGGAGCCTGACCCCGGTTTTGGTGCTCACACCCTGTTTGTAGAGAGAGATGGTTGGGTCCTGGGTTGTGCAAATGGCACTGGGGCTCCCTTAGCTTTAGGTTGCATATCATAGACTCATTATCAGTCTGTATGGCAAATGTCTCTCTCAACAAGTCACAGAGCACCAGAAAGCACCAAGCTACTCCAGTTTTGAGAGGGTCTTTGGCAAAGCGCCCCCAGGCAGTTTTACCTGGCAAGGGAGGCAGCCATGACTGGCAACACTCTGATCATCTCTGGATGGCTGAGTCTGGGTGTTGCAGTTTTAATTTCCCATAATGCCTCAGCATAATGCCATGTCAGAGGCATTGAGGGAAATTGAAAGAGAAGCTCCCAAACCTAATCAGTTGGTGCTGATCATAGCTCTAAAATGTTTAAAGTGGGCACAGGCATCATAATTGGATTCTGCAGGTGTGCTGGTACCCCAATCACTGCCTGGCGTGCCTGACTTTGCCTCTACACCTTACAGGTCAATGTATCTACTGAACGGCTGGAGCGCTACCTGGGCAGTGAAGACCTGAACACTTCGGCCATATGTCATGAACCGAGCCCTGGTAATTGAAGGTTAGGGTTTGGAGGTCATAGCAGGCAGAGTTCTGAAGCGAATGTAGAAGGCTGGTAAAAATGCGTAAGAAGTCAGGTGTGACTTCTTCTGTGATGGGGCCGGAATCGTTCCTACACTGTCCTTGATGATAATGCTACCTTTTCTTTCTCCTCTAGGCTGTGCTGTGACTTTCTCTGAGGCCTCCTTTGCTTGGGAACAAAATTCAGATGCCACCATTAGAGAGTAAGTCACCATATACCAGACCAATTTTGTATGTATGTGGGGAGGAGATTTAGGGATATGTCTGTGATCCTTTGCGTTAAAGTTGTAAGTGGGGGGGGGGGTGTCCTTTCTTACCCACTTGCCTGTTGGATAAGGCAGGGAAACGTAAACCAGGCCTTGAACGATAATGAGAATGTTCTGGTAGAGTTTCTCTCAGTCGGGATGGTTCCTTCCTGGCCCCAAAGACCAGTCCACTTCCGTATACATGCTTCTTCCATGTGCTACTTTTCTCCTGCAGCATAAACTTGAAAATTCCAAATGGGCACCTGTTGGCCATTGTAGGACCTGTGGGATCAGGCAAATCCTCACTGGTGTCAGCCATGTTGGGAGAGATGGAGAACATCAAAGGACATATCAATGTTCAGGTGAGAGGAGGTGGCGGCTCTGCTAAGAAGCCCCAGAGAAGCTGGAGGCTAATCTGCAATTCACTGATTTTCCCAAGTACTATTGACTAGATAGATGTCTCCTCCTCCTTCCTCTTGCTTCCTCAGGGCTCCATAGCCTATGTGTCTCAGCAAGCATGGATCCAGAATGCCACACTGAAGGACAACATCCTTTTTGGGTCACCCTTCGATGAGGCCCGATACCAACAGGTCATAGATGCTTGTGCTCTTCTCCCAGACCTGCAGCTGCTGCCAGGAGGAGACCTTACTGAGATTGGAGAGAAGGTGCCAACCTTGGGCTTAATGGCAGAAGGGGCAGGTGGTAATCTGGGGCGATGGAGCAAGTAGAACAGGGAGGGAGATGTCTCTGATATATGCAGGAACAAGGGATGCTGTGGGTGATGGTCCAGCCTTGCAAAGAAATCTGCAAAAGTTCCTAGCCAAATAGTAGTGGTTACTAGTGCTCTTGTGGCCACATGTAGCTGTGTTTTTCTTTCATGGCCCATTGAGAGCCTGGAAGAAAACAAAAACATCCAACTCTGTTCTGAATTACAAAAACTTTCCATGGAGATTCTTAAGAGGTCCAATGGATAGCTCATTTGGTTGGAGTGTGGTGCTGATAACACCACGTTTGCAGGTTTGATCCCCATATGAGACAGCTGCATATTCCTGCATTGAGTGGGGTTGGACTAGATGATCCTCAGGGTCCCTTCCAACTCTGAAATTCTACTTTTCTATGACTTTCATTGAGAGTTAACACTGATCATATTTGGTTATCTTTGGACATCAGTATGAGGTGTGGGGAGAGCAAGTGTTAATGTAGGAGCTGTGCAGGACTAAGGGAGGGCAGGAGAATTGTTATTGGGAGAGTGCATAAGAATAGGAGAAGTCCTGAAAGGGCATTTGATTGGATGGATGATTACAGGAAAATGGTGAATTGTTGTAGAGTATTATAGTGTTCACTGTCATGTGGTGTGAGTTTCAGCAGGACCATCTTCATCAGTCAAGGCTGACCAAGCCAAATGCATTGGAGGGGGCTGCTTCTGACTCAAGTAATCAGAGCTCAAGCTGTTGCCATGCACTGAACCACAGAGAAAGCTCAGAGATCCTAGCTTGGCTGTTTTCTTCTGCAGGGCATTAACCTTAGTGGAGGCCAGAAGCAGCGTGTCAGCCTGGCCAGAGCTGTATACAACAACGCAGACATCTACTTGCTGGATGACCCCCTGTCGGCTGTGGATTCCCATGTAGGACGCCACATTTTTGACCAAGTGCTGGGGCCACAGGGGCTGCTGCAGCATAAGGTGAGCTCTTGCCTGCCCTGCAGACCCTGTTTTGTGAAGAGCAGATGGATAAATGTTTGGTTTGTTAGGCTACAAGACTGATACTCCACTTTTCTTCCAAAGCGAACAAAAAAGCGAATAAAAATCTAGCCAATGTGGGAGACTAGCGTTACTGATTCAGGTAACTGAAAGTTGGCTCCAAAAGAAGCCACTGACTCCAAATGGTCTGTGACTGTTTTCTATAGATGGAAGCTTGCTCTGTCCCTGGTAAAGAGTGTAGAGCTCAACCCTCTTTGGGACTGAGGTCCATATTACTTGAATCAGTAAATTAAATCAACTGCATCAGCTGGATTTGGTGTTTGCTTCTGTTTTGTGATGCTGCCTTTCAGTGTGTTCTTAGAAAACTGAGGCAGCTGGCAGAAGGCTAAGCAAACAACAATGCTAAATAAAGAGGATTAGAAATTCAACATACGGCAATATTAAGATGCATGAAAGCCAAATGTCAGGACCTAACCTAGCTCCAAGAGTGGGTCCTGTTCAGGTAGAGGTGTTCAAGGATCCGAAGGGAAACAGATGTGGCCACAGATGGAGTGGAGGTCAAGCATTGGATCGAAGTCAATAGATGCGATCGTAGGTAGTCTGGAGTTCATGCAGATGAAGATCCAAAGGCCAGAGGCATGTGTAGAGTCAGAACCTGGCAGAAAGGCAGCAACAGGGGGTTGATGGGGTCAGGAGCAGATGTGAGGTAGCAGGCTGTCATCACAGTCCAAGGAAAAGGAGTAAGCTGCTCTTCAATAAGCTGCTCTACCTAGTGGCTTAGGTTGGTTGCAATGGTTTTGTAGGGACTGGCATGTTCCAGTTGGCTTGGAGAGTCAGCTGAGAGTCTTCTAGCTGGAAGCTCAGCTGCTTCTCTTCAGGCTGGAGCTGCATCCTAGAAATTGTAGCTGCTGGGAGGGGTTTCTGGTTCCTGTGTTTGAAGGAGGAGTGGCCATTTCGATGGGGAAATAGATATAGCATTTGTTTTTTTCAAAGCTGGCAGGAGGAGGATTCAGGAGGGTTAGTTTAAGTTAACGAAGTGGGCTTTTTGTAAAGGAGAGACAGGTGAGTCCACGGTGTGCCTGTAGAAGTCTTCCTGATATAATGTCGTAGGTCCAGAGTAAGGAGTGGCTGGGGGTGCCATCTTCTTGATACTACCTCCTTAATTTGTGATATGCTGGTTTGTGCCACAGACTCGGATCCTGGTGACTCATAGCCTAAGCTTCCTGGCCCAAGTGGATGACATTGTGGTGCTGGTGGCTGGAGCTGTTTCCGAACAGGGTTCTTACAGCACCTTACTGGCTAATGGTAAAGCATTTGCTCAGCTGCTCAACACATATGGAAACCAACAGGAAAACAGTCCTGAAGAGGAAGCTACAGGTAAGAAAACATTACATTATACAGGAGGGGTAGGGGAACCTTATCAGGATTGGCCTTTTAAGCCAAATTTGACAGGTGAGCTGGGCTCCTCACCTGTCGCCTGACTTCACAAAAAAAGCAAGGTGCTGCTGAAACAGAAGAAAACATATTTTATTTAGTAGCATAATCAGGGAGGTGGTTTGCATTGGAACGTCTACCACAATGAAGGTTTCCCCCCTCTAGCAGGGGTTTCAGTGTAAACCCTTTCCTGATTAGGAAGGGAGTTGAACTGAATCCTGACACATGGAGTAGGATTTAACTTTCCCAAATCCTGTTGCATTGATTGCGCATGCCAACTTTCCTGTGGGGAACTGGTTCTATTGCTTCACCTGCAGCCACCCATCAGAGCAATGCCAGCTGATTGACAGGTGGGCATGGTTTTGAGAAAATGGCCTTGAGGTCCAAGGTGGTACCACTGGCAGGCTAAGATTGGCCTGTGGCCCAGAGGTTCCTCACTCTTTGTATACAGGGTTGAGGGACACTGATCAAAGTGATCGTCCAGTATGCATCTTGTTCTGGAGTGAGTCACAGTAAGGTGGTGCCATAAATATGATTTGTAACTTCCATGTATCAAAACTCCATTTTGAACAGCAACGAGACAACTCTTGTGGGGCAGAATCCACCTAGGATAATGACCTGATTTAGTGACCTTCAGACTTCATTCTTCCTGAACTTGCCCCCTTCCTGAGTTTCATGCCATGGTCTTGACTTTTTTTTTAGTGGGGATGGAAGAGGACCTAGAACTGGATGGGGACACTGAACCTGGAGCTGAGGAGGTACCAACTGATGTGGTGACCATGTCCCAGAAGAGTGAGGCCAGTGTCCACCAAAAGGACTTCATCCGCAGGTTAGGCCTCCTATGAACTCACAGCCACTTTATTTGCTAATTTGCCTTCCTATTCTCCCCATCTCTTTCTCCCTGTCTTTCTAATATTGCCCTTTCCTTTCTTCCATTTGGAATTTATTTAAGGCTATTGAGCAAGGCCTTAGGGTTGGGGTAGGTGGGGACTAAAGAACCCCCCTCAAAACCAGAAGTCCTAGGGAAGTGTTGATTTCTTCCTAGAGTCTCATCTATGATCCTAGCATCTTTCCTCACATGGCTAAAAAACTCACTCAACACCACCACATCCAGTCACCTCATCTTTCACACACTTGCCCAATCAACATCCTCATAGGGCTTGCAGGGCCTGGGATCAGAACGGTTTTGTCTCTGTGTAGCTCAAGAATGGGAAGCCTGTGGCCCTCCAGATGTTGTCACTCCCATTCAGGAGGTATACTGTAACAACATCTGGGGTGGGTGGGCACAGGTTCTCTGGACTTGGCATAGCTGATACTTTGCTGAGTTTCACCCTGCAGCTGCCTTGATTCCAAAGTTCTGTGATATTTTTCTTATTGGGCATACTCAGATTTTCAGCTTTATTCCAGAATCCTTGTTGACCTCAGCCACCTCTGATGGCCTGAGAAAAACCAAATTGGGTGATACAGGGCAAAACGATGAACTGGGATGTTGGGTCATCCCAATGTGCTCTTAGATTGATAAAGGGTTGCAGCACCAGTCACCAGACAACAGGTTTCATGTGTCGTGTATTTTTAGATTGTCACCCTGAGAGCAGGAACTGTCTGAGAACTGATTTTTGTAAACTGTTCTGAGACCCTTTTTGGCTAAAAGGCAAGGTATAAATACTTTAGAAAAACAAAATGGCAGGCAGGGCAGCACAGTGCCCAGAGCATGTGGGGAAGGACGATAGAATCTCTGTCCCTCATCATTGTTCTCCTGTGTTAGCCTTAGTAACAGCAGTCACAAGTCGCTCACGATGTCACAGCGAATGAAGTTGAAGGAGAAGAAGCCAGTGGCTGAGATAAAAGGACAGAGGCTGATTGACAAGGAGGCCATGGAAACCGGCAAGGTGAGAGGGAGGGGTCAGAATGTCTCCTGCCTCATAATTAGGACAAATGAGGGTCTCAAAGAGATGGAAGGGAGGAGGCCTGTGGAGACCCTGTCCCAGAGCTAGATGGGTAACAGAGAATGACCTCCTTGCAGGAGGTTAGTTGAAGGACTCCTCATTCCATTACCCCAAAGGAAAAGGTGTAGTAATGCTGTATTTATTAATTAATTAATTAATTAATTAATTAATTAATTAATACACTACCCTTCATCTGAAGATCCCCAGGCGGTTCAAACAGAAAAATAAAAAATGACAATACAATAATGCCCTCTATTTTGGGTTTTGTTAAATTCTTTCTTTCCTGTTAACCTGCCGCTCAATTTTAAGAGCCTTTGCAGTGTCCATTATTGCGCCCTGCCCCTCCAAGGAACAGTTCGGTCTTTCTGTCCTTACATACTGACCACTGGACTGTTCCTGCTTATTTTCCTGGTTAATTGAGTCATATGCCATAGCATATGCTGGAACGTAAGAGGTTTTCAAGGGCTGCTATTTCAGAGTGCACTCAATGATCACCCACCATGGCACGCTGTGTCTGATAACAACCCTCTGCCTTGTAGGTGAAGTTCAGCATGTATCTGCAATACCTCCGTGCTGTTGGCTGGTGCCTGTCAACAATGGTCTTGCTTGCCTACATAGGGCAAGCTGTAGCCACGATTGGCTCCAACCTGTGGCTTAGTGAGTGGACAAATGATGCTGCAAAGTACGCGAACCAGACCTACCCAGCTTATCAACGTGACCTGCGTATTGGAATCTATGGGGCATTGGGTGCTGGCCAGTGTAAGTCTCTGAAAAACAGAACCATTCGAGAAATGTAGAGTGGCTAGGAACTGCCCTGTGGCCTGGTAGTTGACAAACAAATCGGCTCCCAAACGCTGAAAACCCCGAAGTAACCCGGAAGGTTTTTGAACGTTTTTCAGAAGCAGAACATCCGACGCAGCTTCCACTTGAGTGTAGGAAGCTCTGTTCTTGAGCTGGTAGCAGTTTTCAAGGTCCAAAGACCTGCGAAATTTGGACCCACAGCTGAAAGCAATAGACCCATTACTGGGAACACATGGGCAGCTATCCAGGGTGGCATTTTGCAGAGGGCACCACTAGAGGTCTATAGAGGTGATATCATCAGGGCACAACACCAAGGCAGATGGAACTGCACCATAATACACCTAGATCAGAGATGGACAACCTGTGGTCTTCCGGATGTCATGGGACAGAATGTCATGTCCCACCAGCTCTATCCAACATAACCAATGATCTAGAAGGATGGAGGTTGTTGTCAGGAAAAGCATCTGGAGGGCCACAGGTTCCTATCCCTGTCCTCTAGTACCAAATGGCTTAAGGCTGTTGATGCCAGTATCTCCGTACACATCAGGTCCTTACCAATGGATGTCTTTGTTCTAGCTCTATTCCTGCTGACTTCAGCCCTTCTTGCTGCCCACGGTGCTGTCCGGGCCTCCCGGGTCCTACACGAGCGGCTGCTGTCCAACATCCTGCGTGTGCCCATGAGCTTCTTTGACACAACGCCAACAGGCCGCATTGTGAACAGGTTTGCCAAGGTATGAGCTCATGCTCTGCGAGGCTTGCAGAGACTCAAAAGTAGTTGCCAAAGTTTTTAACTGGGCCAGGAGGAATTGGCAAGTGCCTCAAGCTATAACTTGCTGAGAGTGTGCTGGGAATGGGGGCACCTATGCTGATGATGCTTTGAGATTCTTGTGGGATCCTAGCAGGCTTAGCTTCCAGCCTTCCTTGCACAACTGCACATGCATTCACTGCAGATGTATAACCGTTTGGAGGTCTTACTGGACTCTCAGCTCCCATCAGCCCCAGGCTACACAGTCAATGGTGAGGGATGATGGGAGCTTGAGTCCAACAACATATGGACGGCACCAGATTGGCACCACCCTTGGTTTGGACCATCCCTTCAAGGTGCAGCAGCAGAAATAGTTTCCAGACACTTTTGCCAGTTGCCCTTGTTATAGCAGCATTGCACGCCAAGCATTGCAGTCCTGGTTTAAGCTAACCAAAAAGTTTGGGGTTGGGGGATTCAAGCTGAAATCATGTAAACATGGAGAAGTTAACAGGCAGAGAAAAGATGGGTGCCTTTCATGGTTAGGTTTCCCTGGGCTATAATTTGTGTAACTTTGGTCTGTTTCCCATCACCAGCCATGACACATGTCTGCCAGCTTTCAGTAAATTGGGTGGTTTTATAAAAAAAAGTTTCTTTTTAATCAATGGGACCAAGATAATGGGAAAATAATCTCTCCCCCCCCCCCCCCCCGCTAACCCCTGTAGATTTTTCCATTATCAATTTAGATTGTAAAGTTATTTGCAAGAACCTTTCTGGAGACTTACGTATGTAAATAACTATTTATACTGATATAAATAACAAAAATACTTTAAAAGCATAATATTGAATCTTCACAGATAAATTGTAAACAGATAAAAACATTAGCAAGATTATTGTAATAACCTGCAGTTTTATAAGAGTATATACTTACAGTAGATAATTAAATGAGTAAGTTAAATGAATTTGGATATTCAGAATATATTAAAAAATAAATTTAAGGAACCGCAGAAAGAGGGGGAAAGAAGTCAAATTTTGAAATGTTAAATTGATTGGAGAAATAATGAAATGTATAAATTTGAAAAGTAAAACTAAAAAAGAAAAAGAAAAAAAGCATAATTTCTTAGAAGAATTCAGACCGAATCCAGCTACAATTTACTTCCTCCACCACCTCCACTCCTGTGTGCTTTGCTCCACTTGGGGAGTTTCCTACCACCAGTCCTCCCTTGAGCAGAGAACGCGATTCACTGATCAGCCCTGAGTGTCTAACGGTGCACACAGAGGTCTCTATTATCTTATACATTGAGATGTATGAAATGGATGCAGAAAGCTCATAATGCAAAGAAAAGGTGTGGTGCGTGTCTATGGTTGTACCAATGGAACTTTCAAACAACAAAACCAGTTTGTAGGTCAGGGAGAATAATGAGAAAAATGTTTAAAGTTAAGGAGAGAGAATTCAAATGAGAAAACCTGAGTAAGTTCACAATAGAAGAAAAGGGCACTGGTTGAATGAAGTTTAGAAGAACTTTGGCATTTCATGCCCCCCCCCCCCCATCTCAGAATTTGTAAACCACTCTACATTCAGGGAACACCCAAGCAGTTTATAGAAGTGAAACATATAAAACATAATACAGATCATAAGACAGATCATAAAAGACTATTAAAACATAAAAAATGTGTGTGAGCATTGCATTAAGTGATTGTGTGAAATATAATAATAATAATGGTAGAAATAAATGTAAGTGAGAGTGATAGACCTAAAAGTGAAACTTTTGTTTCCAGCTTGGTTTTGAAGCACTCTCATTCATAACTGGCCACTCGTGAATCTAGGTTGTACAGCATGATGCTTCCAACTCTCATTTCTTTTGTCAACTCCCTCCTCT
Organism: Podarcis tiliguerta; assembly: GCF_965153285.1. Taxonomy (NCBI): domain Eukaryota; kingdom Metazoa; phylum Chordata; class Lepidosauria; order Squamata; family Lacertidae; genus Podarcis; species Podarcis tiliguerta. The sequence continues at coordinate 40,734,525 of NC_139538.1, read as the reverse complement.
CTACCCCCTGCAGGACATTTTCACTGTGGATGAGAGCATTCCCATGTCATTCCGCTCCTGGATTAACTGCTTGTTGGGGATTTTCAGCACTCTGTTTATAATCTGTCTGGCCACACCTTATTTTGCAATTGTCATGCTGCCTCTGGGTATCATATACTACTTTCTTCAGGTGAGCTGGGGCCCAGCCTCTTTGGAAGCGGATGTTCCTTTTATTGCCAAGTTGCATCCATTCAGAACTGTTGCTTGAGCCCTGGGGCTTCAGCTCCAATACCTACCTGCTTTGCTATTCATTACCACTGAAGTTAATGGACATTACTAACTTGGGTTCATTAATTTCAGTGGGTCTACTCTGAGAGAAACTTGGTCAAACCCTTAGTTCTGTGATGACCAGGGAAGTGCAGAGGATCAAAATCTTCAATATCAGAGCAGAACTATATTGCTATCCAGAATGTCAGTGACTGGAAGGAGCTATGCTCTTGCCAGCTGAAAGAAGAGAGCGACCACAAGACCGAGTGCAGAATAGAACACACCTTTCAGCTTGTAGCAGTGCAAACTGTTTTCTTTAAACTGCTTCTTGTTTCATAGGAGCTGTATACCTCTTCCTTCTAAAATACCCAACTGTGGGCAGGATTCAGCTAATGGGTCCCACTAGTAGAATCCTACGCAATGGGACTTTTGCCTCTGTCCTCTGCCCAAAACTGGCTCTGTTGGGGTCAGGAGAACCCCCAGAATAGCACACAGAGGAGGAGAGGGGGACATTTTGTCTGGCAAGCTGAAATGCTTGCACTGATGGAACAATTTCCATAGCTGCTGTGTTGATTTCCTCCCTGTATTAGTTATTTTTGAATGATGTAAAACTGCCAATGTAATACCATCAGATAGGTTTCATTTTCCAAACAGGCTTCTTTGCATTTAATGTGCTTACAAACAGGTGCTGTAAGTCACTGCAGATGCCAGCCCTCCGAAATCCGTGTTCTTCAAGCACACCAGAAACAATGACTCCATCAAACCTTTCTAAAGCTCTCCTGGCATGGGCTTACTAGTGAACAACAGATTATGGCTAACACCATTGGAAAATTGATGCTTGGATATAATAAAGCAAAACTTAAGTCCCAGAATTGATTTAGCTTTTCCTCTCAGAAGGCAGACTCACCAAACACCTCTGAAACTGTAGAATGGCATAGTCCTAGTCTCCCATTGGCAAAATATTAACTAACAACTGCAACATTTCTGCCAACATTTATCCAATGGAAATAGGGACATCCTATTCAATAGTAATAGTAATTGTAATAATAATTTTTTTTATTATTTTATATATACCCTGCCCATCTGACTAGATTGCCCTATATGTTGCTTCCAACATTTTTTTAAAAATCTAAAAAATAAATATTAAAAAACTTCCCTACACAGGGCTAACTTCAGATGTCTTCTAAAGGTTGTATAGTTACTTTATCTCTTTGGCTCAGGGATGCGTTGCATACCATACCCTCCAACATTTCTCTGATGAAAATAGGAACATCCTAAGGAAAAGTGGGACATTCTGGAATCAAATCAGAAACTGGGATGGCTTCTGTAAATACGGGACTGACCCTGGAAAATTGGGACACGGAGGGTCTGCTGCAAGCAATGGTTTTAGGAGTGAGGGATAATGGCAAGGCTGGGAGGTCTCTGCTTTTCTTGTGGCTATCACTAGTGCATCTCTCTCCTCCTAGCGGTTCTATGTTGCCACCTCCCGCCAGCTGCGGCGTTTGGACTCAGTCACCCGGTCTCCCATCTATTCCCACTTCAGCGAAACAGTGTCGGGGCTCTCGGTCATCCGGGCCTACGGGCACCAGGAACGCTTCCTGAAACACAACGAGGAGCTTGTGGACATCAACCAGAAGTCTGTGTACTCTTGGATTGTTTCCAACAGGTGAGGCTGTGATGTGGAAGGTTTTGGCCTATTCGCTAAATCAGGGAGTTGGGAACTTCAGGCTGTGGGGCCAAATCCAGCCCTTTGGGACTCTCTTTCTGTGCCTCAGACCTCTCCTCAGGCCACACCCCTCCCTCGCTCCATTTCAGACCCTGAATGGTTTTTGCCAGGCTGGAATGTGTCCTTGAACTGTGGCCATGCCTTTGGTTCTCTGAATGGAGGATGGGGGTTGGGGTGTAGGAGTGTGTGTAGATACTAGCCTGCCGTACAAAGGTACATTTTACACCCATGGTTCTGGCCACCTTTGCCTCTGCCCCTGTGCACCACTAGCACGTGGCCCTTGCAACTTTGCCCAGAGGGGAATGTGGCCCCCAAACTGAAAAGGTGCCCCCAGTCCTCAAAAAGGGACCACCAGTCCGCAGACAACACCAGCAGGTGTACTTTTTTAGTTTGGGTGTTACTACAAAGCCTAAAAGGGACGCAGGTGGCGCTGTGGGTTAAACCACTGAGCCTAGGATTTGCCAATCAGAAGGTCGGCGGTTTGAATCCCCGTGACGGGGTGAGCTCCCATTGCTCGGTCCCTGCTCCTGCCAACCTAGCAGTTCAAAAGCACGTCAAAGTGCAAGTAGATAAATAGGTACTGCTTCGGCGGGAAGGTAAACGGCGTTTTCTGTGCACTGCTCTGGTTTGCCAGAAGCGGCTTAGTCATGCTGGCCACATGACCCGGAAGCTGTACGCCGGCTCCCTCGGCCAATAAAGCGAGATGAGCGCCGCAACCCCAGAGTTGGTCACGACTGGACCTAATGGTCAGGGGTCCCTTTACCTTCACTTTACAAAGCCTAAAGCAAAGTACTGTACAGTTTTCTGTTGGCCTGGTGGAGACTCTCTTGGTGTGCAGCTTATCCAGGTTACTTCAAAGTAACATGCCTTCCTTTCTCACATGACTCTAAGTGGGCTGGTACAGGCTGAGCATTTGGGAGATCAGGAAGCTGTGCTTAGGCATCACTGCCAGAAGCCAAGTGTTAAAAATTGACTCTGAAGTGAAAGCAGGAACGCCTCTTCTGCTCAATGGCAGTGGCTGGATTTGAGATGCTGCAGGTTGCGGTACTGATGGAGCACTTACCTTTCCCTTCTGCATTTGTTCCTCCTTACAGGTGGCTGGCTGTGCGCCTAGAATTTGTGGGGAACCTGGTGGTTTTCTTTGCAGCGCTACTGGCAGTCTTTGCTAAGGATACTTTGGACAGTGGCATTGTGGGACTCTCTGTCTCCTCAGCTCTCAATGTAAGTGACTGAGGCCACAAGGGGCCAGAATAATAGCTATACTGGGACTTTGTAAGGCGCATTGATACACAAGCTTGGGATCTAGTGCCTAATTTGGGGGTTTTCTTGCAATTTATTTTTTACCTGTTTTCATAAACCATCAGGTGTTGAAAATAAAGTGTATTAGAGATGGAGTCTTGTCATGAAGCCCAAGAGCTACTCACTACAAAGCTAGGTGCCAGGTTAAGTTCAAGATGCTGGTATAGACAGATTGGGATCAGGATACCTAAAATACAATATCCCCTTATGTACCCCATCAGTGATCACTGCACTTCGTAGGTGAGAGCCTCTTGCAGATGGCGTCTTATCAGGTCTATTCCACACAATATAGGAACCCAGCCTTTCTTGTTATGACAACTACGCTTTGGAATTTTCTCCTGTTAAATATTTGACGGGCACCATCTCTGTTGCCTATCTCTTTCAACTCTTTCAATAGAGACCTTTCCCAGTCTGCATCTGTACTAGAATTTGTTTTTAGATGTTTTAATTATCACTTGTGTGTTTGCTGCCCTGGGTTCCTTCAGTAGGAAGGGCAGGATATCAATTTAATTAATAAATAGTAGTGATGATGATGGGAGTGTGAGAGAAGGCCACTCTGCCTTTAAAAAGGGATTCTCATAAGAAGACATGCTCCTGTGCCTTTAAAAAGGGATTCTCATAAGAAGACATGCTCCTGTGCCTTTCTTCCTTGTGTCTGTAGATGTGGCCAAATGGGATGCAATCGGCTCTCTTAAGTATGGGGCAGGGAAGGGGAAGGGCTGGAGGACCAGGGTGGTTTTAATGATAGTTCCACTGCCATGCAGATCACCCAAACATTGAACTGGCTGGTGCGGATGACTTCAGAGCTGGAGACCAACATTGTGGCTGTGGAGAGAGTGCATGAATACACACATGTGGAAAATGAGGTATGGGGAGCTGTGGTGATGTGGGATGGGGTTTGCAAGATTGCTGTGCTGTGGGAGAGGTCCCAATGATTCAAACATATCTTGTGTGATGCCCATTCTTTCTCCTGCAGGCACCATGGGTAACAGCCCAGAGACCACCTTCTGGCTGGCCCAACAGTGGAGAGATAAGATTTATAGACTATCAAGTGCGGTATCGGCCTGGGCTGGAGCTGGTTCTCGATGGGATCAAGTGTGAGATCCAGAGCAGAGAGAAGGTGAGGCACTGAGGGGGAGGTAAACAGCTGGTTGAGGCTGCTGAGAAGGGAAGCAGCACACATTGGGAGAAAAAAGAAGTCACATAGCAGATATTGTCCTTTATTTGCTGAGCCTGCATCCCATGGACCTGAAAACCTCTAGGTTGCTCAGCTTCCAAGAATAATTCTCTTATCTCAAAGTTCAGAACCAACACAGACCTGTCCAACAGGAACCGGAGCAGAGATGCAACATCCTGTCTAGTTGGATGAATGAACCAGGAAAGGATAACTGAGAAATAAAAGCGGTTTGGTTTATCTAACCCTTGAGATGCTCTTGCTTCAGGTTGGTGTTGTGGGCCGAACCGGGGCTGGGAAATCCTCGCTCACCAACTGCCTCTTTCGCATCCTGGAGGCAGCTGGAGGCAAAATCCTGATTGATGGGCTCGACATAGCAACACTTGGACTTCATGATCTGCGCCGGAACATCACCATCATCCCACAGGTGAGACACCCAGTAAACCTGGCTTGAAGGAGCGGAGGCCAGGCTTTGGCTGCTTGGAGGGAGGGAGTGGAGTACTGATACCAAGTTCTGTGTGGGGTGTCCTCCCTTATTGCATTGGTGCTGCTGATTCCCGTGGTGGAGGGCTTCCCATGCTGTTATTCCCCACTCTGGCTGATGGGTGGAGAATATCACATGGACAACATCAGGTGGCCAGTTTATGCCCACATGCTGTGCATGGTGCTTTAAAACCCTCAGTAATCTTTTACAGCCCCCTAAGCAGCAGATGGGGACACGGGTGGCGCTGTGGGTTAAACCACAGAGCTTTGGACTTGCTGATCAGAAGGTCGGCGGTTCAAATCCCCGTGACGGGGTGAGCTCCCGTTGCTCAGTCCCTGCTCCTGCCAACCTAGCAGTTCAAAAGCACGTCAAAGTGCAAGTAGATAAATAGGTACCGCTCCAGCAGGAAGGTAAACTGCATTTCCATGCATTGCTCTGGTTCGCCAGAAGCAGCTTAGTCATGCTGGCCACATGACCCGAAAGCTGTACGCCGGCTCCCTTGGCCAATAAAGCGAGATGAGCGCTGCAACCCCAGAGTTGGTCACGACTGGACCTAATATTTACCTTTAAGAAGCAGGTGATAATTAGGGCTTCAAAGTGCCATGCACTGCAAACCAATTTTTGACCCAATCTGTCTTTACTTGCCCCTCAGCTGAGGTCATATATGACATCAGGTGCACATGGTTTGGACAAAACGGTCTAGCAGGCCTTATTAGACCTGTGTCCTCCACTGCTATATTGATGAGATGGCAAATACCACCTCCTATTTTGTAACACAGTGGAACAAGGGGGCATGAATAGAAGGGGTTAATTTGTAGGGCCCATCGTGAATGTTCTACATCCCCAAAGCATATATGGCTGCAGACCATCATCCCTAGTGGATCCATGCCGGCTTAAACCGTAGCTTTTGGATCCCAGAGATGGGATGCTGAATAACCTTGCCTACTTCACCCTATCCATACTGTAGCTCACTGTTCAGCACTTGGGTGTGGCTGAAAGGAGGAACACCACTTTGTTCCAGTCGTACCTGCCTTAAGCCTCTTGTGTCTGCACCTACAGGATCCTGTTCTTTTCTCGGGGAGCTTGCGTATGAACCTGGACCCATTTGACCAGCACTCGGATGAAGAAGTCTGGCATGCTCTGGAGCTGGCACACTTGAAGTCTTATGTACACAGCCTGCCTGAAGGACTGTCCCATCTAGTGAGCGAAGCAGGAGACAACCTGAGGTACAGGAAGGATAATACGGGCTGCTGTGCAGTGCTCCCATCCTAAGAGTTGGGAGACTGTTGGGATAGCATGGGCTGTGATGGTACTTACACTAGCCCCTTGCAGGCAGCTGCATCCCTTTAGCTAGTGATGGACTGATCTTGTTTCCACAGCGTGGGGCAAAGGCAACTTGTCTGTCTGGCACGGGCCCTCCTCCGGAAATCCAAAATTCTGATTCTGGATGAGGCCACGGCAGCTGTGGATATGGAGACTGACTACCTGATCCAAGAGACAATCCGGAGCGAGTTTGCAGACTGCACTGTGCTCACCATTGCCCATCGGTTGCACACCATTATGGATAGCCACAGGTACAGTTTGTGGGGTTGTGGGCATGCTATGTGAAATCTGGCGTGATTTGGAGTGGCGTTCTCTCATCATACACAGCTGTAATGGTCCAGGGCTTCATGGTCTCATGAAAAAAGCAGCAAAGGTTCCCTCGGCCCACAATGGCTGTAGTGCCTACAGCCCTTGTTTCCCAAACTTTTGGGTCTCTAGTTGTTTTTTTGGACTACAATTCCCATCATTCCTAGCTACCAGGACCAGTGGTCAGGGATGATGGGAGTTGTAGTTCGAAAACAGCTGGAGACCTAAGTTTGGGAAACACTGACCTACAGCAACAGTGGAATTGCATGGAGTAAACTGTCATTCAGTAATCATCCCACTAAAACTTCCACTGGGTGCTCCTAGAACTGACAACACATTTGGAAATCTAAATCCAGATAGTTTGTGGCCTGTACTAAATATCCTTACATATGTTGACACACAATCCTGAAGAAAGCCGATATTTGAAGTCCAAGGGTGAAAAGCTTTCAAGCAGAATGGTTAGTGAGCATAGGAAGAACCTGCTGGATGAGGCCAAAGGCCCACCTAGTCCAGCATCCTGTTCTCACACTGGCCAACTAGGTGCCTGTTGGCCCACAACCCATAAGCATGATCTCAGCCCAACAGCACTCTCTCCAACCGTGGTTTCCAGCAACTTGTATTTGGAGGCCTACTGCATACAAATGGCTTTCTTTGATAGTCAAACAAGAGAAATAACTCGGCATGCAGCGCAGTGAAATAAAACTTTAGAAAATAAGCCTGTTGTTTTCCTAAGCCTGCATTAAACAAATGCTTGAAAAGCACAGTAAATGCTGTGCAGGTCAATTTTTTCCTGGGAAAGCAAATCCCTTCTCAGGTTGGCTTTTAGCTGCAAGCACATAAACAACAAGAAGAACAATGGATTTCTAGAAACCTTTTAACAACATTTGGCATCCAAGACTGGGCTGTAAGTTGCTACAAAGCAGATCTGGAAGGAAAGCGATGACCTCATTAAATCTGCTTTACAGTAACCAATACTTCCAAAGGAGAATATAACAAAACAGAGAAGCCTTTGGAGCTGTAACGGCTCCATCAGCCCAACCTTTTGGGACAATGGTTGAGCCTGTGCTTCCCACTCAACTCAGCAAAACAAAAGTTCCTGTGATAGGATGATGACCTTTCAGGGTGAGCAATTGGACACAGAAATCCCTGTATAAAATATTGGATGCATTATTAGCTCAGTGACTCCCATATTTTTTAAAGTGAAGTGGTGAATCATTAAGGGATGGAATACGTTCAACCCCACCACGCAAGCCAGGTTGACCATCAGTGCCAATAATTATTTACCCAGATCAGTTGAAGGGATTCTTATCCTTCCCTCCACCCTCTGGCCACTTTCCCTTTTCCATTCCGGAAACTCCCTCCTCTGGAGCCACCCTGTTGCAGTTTCCACTTCTTTTCCTCAGGAATGTAGATGGCGGGGTCATTTTTAGAGTTGCTGGTGTCAACTTTTCTTTTGCTGCGGGGGCCATACAGATTGACACCACTTAGTTTCTGACTGCTAACCTGGAAGGTGCAAGGAGCTGTGTGCAACTAGATATGGGTGCTTGTGCTCAATCTCAAATGTCTCTCTCTCCACTCCAGGGTGATGGTGCTTCAGGCGGGAAGGATTGTGGAGTTTGACAGCCCTGATCATCTGCTTAAACAGCAAAGCATCTTTGCAGCAATGGCCAAGGATGCTGGAATTGTAGGAAGCCAGAACACTGCCATGTAGAGGCAAGGGCAGCAAGACCAAGGCCAGCTTCACGCATCCCTGTGGTAGCTTTTCCTGGACTTTTACCTTTGACTGGGTGCCAACACTGTCTGTACCAGCAGTGATACTATGCCTGAAGCGCACTCAACCAGCTTGAATCTTCACAGACAGCTACTTGATATTTTCTTGGCCCTGAACTCAAGCACCGCCTATAAGCCAGCCATGGTTCTGCAGAAGAGAGGTGCACTTTTTCCATCCCCAACCGAGATAGAAAAGATCAACTGAAGCTCTACCACTCCTCCTTTGTTTCAAGACACAGTGCGGAAGTTCCCATACAATTCTCCTTGCTATGAAGTAGGCAAAAACAAGCCGGTGGTGTTTAGTCTTAACTGGTTCCGTTTTTCGCCCCCCAAAGTGCATCACCTTCCAGATTCATGTTTCTTTGGGGATACCGGCAGCTTCTGTTTTCTCCTCCTTGCATGGGGTTTCACACCTTCATCTGGAGGTGGGGTGGAGAGGATTTAGGTGACAAATTAGAACTTCACAACACTTAGTACACGGAGAAGTGCTGGAAAGGTGCTGACTAATAACTCTTTGGGAATCTTGTCCCAAGCAGTCCAGTCTCTGTACCCTTCTTTTAAATTTGCTGTCACAAGGTGTTTCAAATGTGGGGTGCACTGGGTTTTTTAAAAAAACGTTTTCATATCCTGTCTACTGACCGAAGTTCCTGAGGCATCTTACGCTGTATTTAAAATACAATAAAACGGACAATAATTACTGAAGCGGGGCAAACGTTTCTTGCATGTTCCTGGCCCTGAACTTCCCCCAGATGCAGCAGGCACTGGAGAAGCAAAGTATGAAAATACAAATTTGCTTTTCTTGCTATTGGGTGTTCCCACCCTTCCCAATATTCCAGAAGGATTTTCCTTGGCACAAAGGAAAGTTAGGCATAAGTGGCTCTTACTCTTATAGGTCAATCTCTCATTTTTGCCAGTACCGTTACCATTCTTCCATGGTCCATCATAATATTTAATTGTTCCTGACAATCTTGGTGTTTGTGTGCTCGAGTTGAGGCAAGCTGCTTGCTGTCACAAGGAGAAGGGGTAACGCAAAAGGGGGGACTGTGCATGAATCATTCAAGATATGTCAGAAAAAGTTTTTATTTACAAAACAGCAGCTCAGGAGGCACAATGCAGCTGTTATTCTCTGCTCTTTTAACTTGGAGCAGGAATACCCCCCCCCCCCAAAAAAAGTCTGACTTAGGGCAAGGTGGTCCTAGCAGTATGTACACACACACACACACACACACACACACACAGCGGCATCCAAGGTGTGCCACCAGACCCCACCTGAAGCTGCGTGAAGGAGCCCTTATGCACTTTGCAACAGCCAATGCCAAGTAACACTGAGAGAAAGGAAGCGCTCTCGTTTTCAGTAGCTAATCTCCAGCACCCTTGCATACAACATTGCAGTCTGTAGGAAAACAAAACTGCAACCTGTCTTTGTGTTAGAACCACTACTGAACAGGAGGCCAGCCTGTAGTGGATTTTCAGTCTTGCAACTGTTTCATGCCATGATAGCTAAATGGAACATCTAAGTTCAGAGACAGCGCAGACTTTTGCATACCAATTGCTGGGGGACAAATGGGCAGATGAGGGGCCATTGCCTGCAGGCTCTGCTAGTGGGCTCCTAGAAGCGTGAGGATGGTTACTGGGAAGCAGGTAAGATGGATCCTTAGACTGATCTGACAGGGCACACCCAGCCCCCTGGGTTACCATTTGCCAGATGCCTCACAGTTGCATAACCGGCAGCTAGTCTGAAACTTGTTAGTCAAAGGAGACTAAACACCTACTTCAAGGGGGAATAAACGCCACACGGCAATGCTTGAGGCGAGGGGCACTGCCCCTCAGGACCAGGCACAGAGAGGTTCAGTCTCATTAGAGTAAAACAGCAGAACCCCGTGGAAGCACGTCATTCAACTTCACGGGAAACCTGGTTTGGCTCCCCCAAAATGTATCCAATTGAAACCATAGGGGAAGGGGATGGAGAGCACAAGGCCTCCCTCTTCAGCCTGGCTCCAACAGTGATTAAGGCAGCAGTTCCTGGCAACTCCAGACAAGCATGCTTCACGTGTACTCAGTCTTCCGAATGTAGCTGGACGGCACGTAGCCCCGCTTCCCGTGTGCCTCTGCCAACCACCACTCCTGGTTCCCTGTGATGTCTTCGAACTGCAGAATCCTTAGTCTCTGATTGGCGGTGACGCTCAGTTCATTTGAGTTCCGTCCCGTAAAAGTGTAAACAGCATAGTACACCTCAAAGTGGAAAGAACGGGGAGGATGTCAGTGGAAAAGTAGGAAGAAACATGCTGCACCATTCAAAGCCCCACAGAACAAGTCCCAGGCTGTCCCCCCTCCTTTTTTTTTACAATGTAAGCACGTGCTTTGGGAATTTTGTTGTCAAATTGAAAATATCTTAGCCCATACAGTATGAATATACAAAGTCCCAAGAATTAGCTGTATTGAATTAGATGGAACAGAACTCACTCTGGGCTTCCAATACAGTGGTATTTCGGGTCACATACTGTCAGAGCTGGCTCCTGGTCCCAGCTCACCAAGGACCAACGCTAGCCGGTAGTAAAGTATCAAAGTCTTTATTGAAGAATAGTTTCCATTTCCAAGCCTCAGCATCCCAGCTCTACGTCTGGAGTCTAGACCGGCGAAGCTCCGTCTGAGTCTCCGCCCCCTGTGCACCAGTTTAAGACTCTAATCTTACTCCACCTCTTCCTTCTCTCTCTCTTCCTCTGGGTCCTACTACCCCCCGGGGTCTCCTCCCTCCTGGACTCTCCATTTCCTTCCTCTCCTGTGACTCTGCTCCTGAACCCCTGACACATACGCTTCAGGTTACAGACTCCACTAACCCAGAAATAGTACCTCAGGTTAAGAACTTTGCTTCAGGATGAGAACAGAAATCACGCGGTAGCAGCGGGAGGCCCCATTAGCTAAAGTGGTGCTTCAGGTTAATAACAGTTTCAGGTTAAGAAGGGACCTCCAGAACGAATTAAGTTCTTAACCTGAAGTAGCACTGTATGCTCATTTCAGAGGAAGTCTTGGTTGTGCCAGCTAGCCAGTCGAATTAGAAATGGACCATTAACAGGGACAGAAATATGCACTCACCTGGTTCCCCTTAGACTCGCTGGTCCTCGGCCTCAAGCTGCCATTCTCCAGCGAAGGTGTCGCCCTGGCCTTGGGCCGGGCCGGAAGCCCATTGCGTGGGTCGGGGTTACTGTATCGGCGGGATGCCGGAATGGCCCGGGGTGGCTGAGCAGAGTCTACAGGACCAGTCTTAGGTTGTTCAGCAGCATCCACCTCTGAAAGGGCCTGCAGGGAGCTCATTAAATCCCCTTGGAAGCCAGAGTCCTGCGGAGGTTTCTGAGGGCTGTTCGCAGATGCGTTGCTCACTATGCTGCTTGGCGTGCTGCTGCCACGAGATGAGGAGCCACTGTGCTCGGATTCACTCGAGGAATGGCTGCCCACAGAAACATTTGAGTGGCTGCATCGTGGGTTGTATGGCTTCAGGAAGGAGCTGTACACAAAGCCCTTGGTCACTGTAGAGGGAAGGTCGGAAATCAGAAGCACAGACAGGGCATGGCCAGTGCGCTGGGAAACAGCTGCATAAGGTGTCTCCCAACACCAGATTTCTGTCTCATTGTGGACACTGGACCAACACTGAACTGGGGAGGTGGAGAATGTGCACTGCTGCTGTGCGCGCATAAAAAGGAAAATACTTGTGGCATTTTTAAAGCCATGTGAAAGGAAAAGAATTGGGGCCTATAGGGACTCAGCAGCCTGCTTAGCAGTAAATATAGCCCCTGAGGCCACTAGGGAGAGTGATAAGCAGCTGTCATTAAAAGAGGAATTTGAAGCTCTACCAGAATGACTTTGATTGATATCTGGAAAGAACAGGTGGTTCCTTTAGAAATTAAAATAAGTGCACTTAGCGCCAGATTAGGTGGGAGTGTGGAACCCTCACAAATTAAAGAATAGATACAGAACAAGTTCCTCCGGACAGGAGGTGTCCCACGGTTTGCCTGGAGCCCGAGAGAGGCCTCCACTCACCTCCATTGTCAATGAGCCAGCGGTTCTGACTGCCCATGGGGTCCTTCTTCTTAAGGACTCCCACCAGGTCACCCTCCAGCAATGAAATGTCCAACTCTTGAGCAGCGTTGACGTTGCGCTCAGCCTGGAAGAGCTTGTCGGGGGGGTACCGAGACAGCAAGGCAGCACGGAGGTCGTCCGACTGCAGCATGTAGCTGGGCTGCAAGGGAAGTGACAGCACCAAACAGTGATGGGGAAGGTGATGCAGTGACACACGGTGCTCTGTGCCTGGCCCTGGTTCCTCAAGCCAAGGCCACCCACCACTGGACAGTGCCCATGTTGAATGAGGAGTCCCCCGCCCATCGTTGCCCCCACAGTTGCTCACCATTCCCAGAAGCGGCTGCCTCCGTGCTGACTGGCGCTCCAGGCTTTTCCTCTCAAAGGGCTTTTTGGCAGCGGGGGTGCTCTCAGGGAAGAAAGTGAAGACCTGCAGCTGCTGGAGGACGCGGCTATGCTCTTCCTGGAAGATGGCAACCAGATTGCCCTCTTTGCCAACCACCTGCAGCAGCTAGGAGAGAGGCAGGGCCGTCAGAACAGTGGAAAAGGGCAGCCCGGCTAGGCACAAGAGACAGGCCACTATGAAGCCATGCTCCAGGCAGAGAAGACCCAGAGACAACTCTAGAAACCCAGGACCTGGTGCCTTCTTTTCCTTCCTAATAGAGCCCATTATCAACAGGTATGTCCTGTATCAAGACCGTCATCCCAAGTAGCCTTCCATTTCAGAGGGCCTGTAAGGGAAGGGCTGTAGCTCAGGGGCAGAGTACATGCTTCGGATGCAAAGGGTCACAGGCTCAATCCCTAACATCTCCAGGTAGGGCTGAGAAGGGCTCCAACCTAAAACCCTTGAGGGCCACTGCCAATCAACGCAGATAATACTGAGCTAGATGGACCGATGGGTCTGACTCAGTATAAAAGGCAGCTTCCTTTGCTCAACAGTGCCTTCCTGTTGCCATTTCCCCCAGTGGCATTTACAGCCTGGGGCAAAGAATAAACTCATGGGAATTCAGAGATTGTATAAGGCACAATGGTCACTCACAACCATCGGACTAGCGGAGGGGATTTGAGGATAGAAGGTCCAAAGGCACCAGAGAGAGAAAGCAACAGCCAATATGAAATCCCGGCACAGAAGGCAACTTGTAAAGAGCACTGTGCTGACCTAGTGTGTGCCTTTTCCTCCTCCACGCCAACTGGAAAGTGCATTCGTTGAAAATATAGAGCAAATGAGGCAGCCCTATATGCTCTTTCCTTCTGACCCTCGCTAGTCTCCAATCAGGATGGGCAGCCTGCACAGTCCTGGCCTCTCCTGCACACTTACGGAAAGCAGAGGCTGCAGCTCCTGCAACGCCAGGTGCACAAAGTCACAGTGGGCCTCTGCGTAGCCGCGCAGGCAGCTGGTGAAGAGCTCCTTGGCGCAGCACTGGAATTTGGGCAACTCATCCAGCAGCTGCGTGTTCAAGGCCTCGTAATTGTTGCGAGCCGACTGCAGTTCTTCCAAGGTCCGCTTGTCCTTCAGCCTTTCGGCCCGCTCCGTGCATGTGTGGAAGTCCAGGAGCTTGTCAAAACGTTTCTGCACGAGTTTGTGAGGCCCGGCAAACATGTTCAGCAGCTGATTCAGAGGGGAGAACACCAGCCGCTCTGTGCGCTCCTTCTGCAAGGGGCACAAGGACACCAAAATAGCATGCTCTTTCCCCCACACGTTTCTGGAGCAAATCATTATTTCGTTATCGTTTCAGTACAAGCTGTACTGAAGGAAGGAAGGGTTTTGTTTCTATCTTGCTGCAGAAAATTCCTTGGGAGGAGGAAGAGAATACACATTTGTTTGTAGTGTCAACAAAGGCAGAAGGGCACCTGCTCTGCCCAGTATCACTCCATCTGTATTTCAGGAGAAAGCCCATTTTGCAATATCTCTTCTATCCCAGCTCCTTGCCACAAGCTCTCCTCCACCAACCAGTGGCTTCATCAGCCTGAAAGGCTTCCTCCTCCCCACCTCCCGCTATGCCTTTCCCTCATACTGAAATATTTTTTCTAGCCTCTTCCAAAGTTCTTTTCCTTCTGTTTCTGCAGCCAACTGACTCTGTGCCCAGGAGGAGGAGGAAACACCTGACCCAGGAAGGAAGCAAAGACCTCACTCACAAAATCAGAGAAGAGCTGGTCGCTGATGAGACGGTGGACCTTCTGGAACTGTTCCAACTCAGAACTGCCTTTCTCCATGCACAGGTCCCACATACTCAGTGCTGCTGTCACTTTAACACAGGCGGACTCCTGAGGGCAGAGAGACACAGACATCAGCAGGGCTAAAGCAGTTAGCAACCCCTGCAAGTCCAGCCACAACCAGAGCCAAGATTGTGACGCAGAAACTTCTGCCCAAAGCTAGCCAAGGTAGGACCCTCAAGTTTGCTAGTCACTCCACCCTCTCAGTCCCCAATTATTCACAAGGTCCTGTCCCTGCAAATATGTTTATTCACCCGAACATGCTGAAGGTAGAGAGAAAGGTCCCGGATGAAAGATTTAATCAGCCGCTCCTGCATTCGGAAGTTCTTCTCGGTCTCTTCAAAAGCCTCATCTTTGAGCTGTAACAGGAAAGAGGAGGAGACTTGATAGGTACCGTGGAGCTTGTGATGGATCCCCATAGACATGTAGCCAGAGTCAGCATTTACCTGTGGTGCAAAACCTGTGAGGTGCTTGAGGTGGCTGCTGACGCGATTGGATTTCTTGATGATGGAATGGAAGTTGAGCTTGGAGATCTTCTCAATGAGGCTGTCGTCATCAGTCTTCCGGTACTTCAGCACTGAAAGAGAGTGGTGGAAGCAAGAGTCAGCTCCCAAGAGTCATGGAATAACAGGGTGTGGTGAGGGACAACAAAGGTCACCTGGTCTAATCCCCTGAGAGTACAGAAGATCCATTAAGGACTGTGCCATCCTGGGGAGTTTCCCTCTCAGCCCAGACACAATCCTCTGTCAGTTCACTCCTAGCCCACAGTACACCACCATTTCCAAACACCAGAGGTAAGTGGCTTATTTGCCTTTTGACATTTGCCTCTTTGTAACGGAGCAATAGCTGGATAATGCATCCTGCCAACTAAGCATGATTGGGTTAAACCAAATGGACTTTTGCTATTACTCCCAGCAGCCACTAGAAGGCGCTTCACCTTTCTCAATCTCTCTCCCCCCCCCCCCCAACAGCCAGCTTGCTGTACACTCAGTCTCCATAGACGGTACCCAACTCTTCCACACAGGGATGCTCGGCTGCTTTCCATCTTCCCCACGTGGCTTACTCGCTTGTCTCAAGCGGGTGCTTGTGCTGCTGCTCCCCTTTCCCCACCTTGTCTCCCCTGCCCCACAGCTCACCCAGGTCCTTTCGCCTTTTGGACTCATTGATGTTGCAGTTGATCTCCTTGACAGCAAGGACAGCCGCTGCCAGGGGAGCACGGTCAGGATGAGACTCAGGTGTGGCGCCCAGAAGCTCCATCAGCAGCAGCGGGTAGCGCATCACACGCTGAACGGGCTTGATCAGGAAGGAGCCCAGGTCAATGTAGTTAGTGCAGCCCCTGAGAAAAGGGGTGGGGAAGTTAGCACAGAGGATCCCATATGTTGTCACCCACACTCTCACCCCACAAACACTGCACCCCAGGAAAACCAGCCCCCACCTTCCAACTGCTCTTTGGCTTATGTGCATGCGCGTGTGAGAAGCTTTGCTTAAAAATGTTTTTACTAAATCGCCTATGCCACCTTGAAAAGATATTTATATTTTGAAAGGCAGCCTACACATTTATGAAATAAATACACTGGGACACATATGGAGGCCGGACACTCCACACCAGTCTTCCTCCCCCAAAAGACTATATATCATCAGACAACATAAAACCAGCTCATGTCATTCATCCCAAACTCAGTCACTTCTTCATCCTCTTCTAGCCGAACTCACAACACCTGGATGGTTGACTAGTTGTTCCCTAAAAGCCAGCCAGCCTAGTAGCATTCCTGCCCCACATCTCACTCAGTTCCTTCCCCATCCTGAGCAGGCCAAGATGGTCACAGCAGTCTGAACTCCTTATAATCTCTTACAGCCCTCTCTTCCCACTCTTGTAGGAAGAACAAACCCCATTCCCAGACATGCTCCTTGCTCCTGCCTCAGACAGAGATATGCACAAATACTCAAACCCTTGTAGAACTGGTCTATGACCATCATAAAGATTTGAATGATTGACCCAAACCCTTACTCGTACTGTACATTTTTTGTGGATAGGTGTGGACAGCAAAGAGAAATCAGGCACAGAACGTAACTGGGAACAGCAAGAAACAGACTGATGGTATAAAAAGGTCACTTACCATTCAGTGTACAGACTCCTGATAGGAAAAAAAATTAAATAAGAAAAAGCATTAGAATGGTTGCTGCCATCTCCATCATCTAAGCAACAGCCTTAGATGCACTCAAGCTAGGAAACTCCTAGCCGGGGGGGGGGGGGAATGGGAAGCTGAGGATGTTGCTGGACTACAACTCCCACCATCCCCGACCATGAACCATGCTGGGAATTGGGAGACAGACAACATCTGGAGGGCCACAGCTTCCACACTTCTGCCCTATTTTGGTTGAGGGTCATGTCTGGAGGACATGTTCAGTGGTTGGGCAGCACCTGAAATTCTGTTCCCAGCACAAACCAGTGGAGTCCAGTGACAAACAAGCAGGTTCTTCTGCTCTAACCGGGAAGGAGAGGGGACCAGGGCCAAATTATCCCTCTGTGTCAAGAGCACAGCAGTTGGGTGGGATTGTGAGAAAAGAGCCCGGGCAGCTGCCCTCTCACCTGAGGCTCTCCAGGGACTCCAGCAGATGCTTCTGGACCCGCTCATCCTTCTCATAGGCCTCCAAAAGTGCGATGGCCTCGTCATGGTTCTGGCAGTAGACTTTGTACACATCCTCCAGCTCAGCCCGAAATGCCAGGAATGTTGGCCCTTCGGGGGAGAAAAGGCACATGTCACTCAGCAGCTCTCTTCCTGATGGAAATGGCTCTTAATGGCCAACCAGTAACAATATTCCATTCCCTCACTGCAGCAAAACCAGAAGGGTAGGGGAGCAGACAGGGTGTCACCCAACCCTTACACATGGGTGCCCAACAACACATCTCTCTGCCTTTTTACATACCTATGGCTATACTGATATTGAGATACTCTTATGTATAAGACCCTCAAGGGCTTGGGATCAGGATACCCCAAAGATCTGTCTCCTCTGATATCTACCTGCCCAAACCTTAGTGGCCCGGTTTCACATGGCCCAGGCAGGTAAAGTGAGGTGAGTAGCACCTTCTTTACAATTAATGCAACACCAAATGAAGATCTTATTCTCCCAGGTTTTTAAAAACACAGATTTTTAAATCGGAATTTTAATCCCACTTACTGCATATTTGGGTTTTATGTCGCTTTCTGCTGGAAATGTTTACACTGCAGTTGCACTGTGATCTTTAATATGGTATTACATCGTTTTATGTTTGTGAGCTGCTCAGAGAACTGTGTTATTGGGTCATCAATAAAAATAAACAAATGCAGCTGCCTGTGGCTCGTGAGTATGAGGGTGGGTTTTGCTTATACCCACCAGCAAATTGCTTTCCCCTCTTCCATCCTGGACACCATGAAACGAGAAACCAAGAACAGGCTGAAGTCTAAGCAACTGCCATATTTAGAGCCCCAAAAGCAGGAAGGAATGATTCCCTCATGTCCTATTGACTGGTGACCCATTAAAAAACCTTTCCCTAAAACTTGATTCACTTGCTCAAGCCACCTGGAGTTACTTTTGCTTGCAAGCAGAGAAGAAGGTGCAACACCTGCCTTGGGCTGTACTGTGGCGAGTCAGGCATGCTTAACCTCTGATTTTATTGGACTTTGCTATACCATATAGATCAGGCTGTAGACTGGCAAAGGAACAGTGACTCTATCCCAGCCCTACTGAAGCCAGGAGACCTCAAAAGAAGAGGCCTGGTTATAGATTAAGGAAACAAAGGGAAGTCAGGCCCAGGCATTGGATTTGTTGGAATAGACCACTTGAACTGTTGCCTTTGTCTATGACCACTTTAACCAGCATCCTTTGCTCCACTCTTATTCCTAGGGTCAAAGATGCCCCAAAGTTTTGGGCGAAGCACCTACCAACAGCATCTGCAGCTTTCAGGGTGCTCAGCAACTGCTTAGAGAAGGCAATGACACCGTGGATGTTCCCAAACAGCCCCTCACAGTCTACCTGTGGCACCTAGGAAGCAAGGGAGTGTGCTGAAGCAAAAGGAAATTGTTTTCACAGAGGACTCTTATTTACAGATAGGCTGCTCCCAAGGACACACCCTACTCACACGAATGAGCTAGGCCTTGGCAGCCTTCCTTCTCTCTGAAGACACAAAACATTGTGGGAGAACACCAGAGTTCTCCAGGTCTTGATGCCAAGTGACATCCCAGTATATACACAAACTGACATCAGCACTGACACCACGAGCACCCGCAGGCATGAAAGGAGCCCTTCCAGCTCCTAAGCGTCACCTAAATGAGGAACCTGTGGCTCTCCAGAGTCCAACTCCCATCAGTCCCAGCCAGCAGGGCTAATGGTCAGGGATGACGGAAGCATCTGAAGAGCCACAGGTTTGATTTTGATTTAATATTAATATTTCTATTCCACTTTTTGCAAAAACAAACGCTGAGCTCAAAGTGGCTCACAAGAATCACAATAGCAAAACAATAAACAATAAATAAAAAACAATAAACCTTACAATCACTGTACTATCAAAGAAAGTAACATAAAATAAAGCAAACAGCAACCAATTCATCAGCATGGTTAAAACAAATCAATGACGTTATAGTAATTCAAAATATCAGAAAATACAGAAAAACAACACCATTCATCAAAATGATTAATACAATTCAATAAGGTCATAGATTCTCTTTCCATGACCTAAACAGTTGTTCTGTGTACCCACCACACCTTCCAGGGAATGTCATCCATCAGCACCTTCATTTCACACAATATTCTGTTACAGTGGTGCCTCGCAAGACGAAAAGAATCCGTTCCGCGAGTCTTTTCATCTTGCGGTTTTTTCGTCTTGCGAAGCAAGCCCATTGGTGGATTAGCGCTATTAGTGCTATTGACAGTTTAAGGGCTAAAAACGGCTTTTTAAGGCTTAAGGGATTAGCGGTTTTGCTGCTAAAATGCTTTTAGCAGCTTAGCGCTTCAGAAAAAGGGGTTTTGGAGCGGGGGAAAACTCAAAATTTTTCGTCAATTTTCGTCTTGCGAAGCGCCTCTGCAAACGGAAAACCCTTTCGTCTTGCGGGTTTTCCGTCTTGCGAGGCATTCGTCTTGCGGGGCACCACTGTATATTATTTTTATCCTCCAAGGAGTTGAGGGTGCATATAGCACCCCCTTTCCCCCTCACAACAACCCTTCAAGGTAGTTTAGGCTGAGAGATAGTATGCTTAGAATTAAAGGCAGATATCTCTGGTTAAGCCCAACCCTCCATATCCAATGGCTTCAAATATTGCTAAGTCACACCCCATCCCTGGCAAAAAAAGCCAACAGAAAGCCCACCATTGGCTGCCACAAACTGGCCACTCCCACCTGTGCCTCCTGCAGTGGCACCAGGACCATCTGCACAGACATCTCAAGGTCCCGGATGTAATCCTGCTCTGTCTGCAGCAGCTCTTCAATGACCTTTGCCCTCTTCTCCAACATTCTTTGCTCTGGGTTAGGAGTGGTGGCTGCAGTGGCCGAAGACTCCAGTGATGCCGGCTGGGAGGAGAGCAGAGTCATTTCTGAAAGAGAAGCAAATGGGATCAGGACAGAGCATCTGAGCCAACAGCTCCTTATAAAGCAGCAGTGGCAAGCTGGAAGTCCATGGGCCAAATCCAGCCTACAGATGACTATCAGCCAGCTTCCTAGTGGATGAAAGAGGCTTTTAGTTCTGGACAGCCTCCTCACTGCTGGCTTCAGGGTAGGAGGAAAACGCCAGAAACACACGAGCAATAAAACCCCCACGTTTCCGGCAAGTCTCCCACCTTCTGAGGACAGGGTTTTCCGTCAGTGATGACTAGCTGGCTGTGGCACGTAGTTGAGAGGGAAAAGGGAAATAATTTGCCCCCTTGCCTTTGTGCTAGTTACGGATTTATTATATCCCACCTCTTTCTCCAAGGAGCTCAAGGTGGCGTAGGTGGTCCTCTCCCTCCTCATTTAATAACACAACAAGCCTGTGATGTAGGTTAGACTGAGAGGCAGCGACTGGCCCAAAGTCACCCAGTCTCCCAAGGACCTGGTCAAACACTCTAACCACTATACCACACTGGCTACACACTAGGTTAGAGAAAGAGGTTATCAAGTTGAATGACCATGGCTGCACGGCCACACATCTCACAAGTCAGGGACACGATATCTGTGGAAGGTACAAGTCCTCCAATAGAGGCATGTCATGACGGAGCCAGTCAGAAGAGAGGCTGCCTAACCAACACATTTTTAACGCATGCTTTAATGCCCTATATATTTCTCACTGGGTTAATTGTATTACTTAAGAAGATTGTGCAACAATTGTGGGCTGCTCAGCTAAGAATTTTTCCCCCCAATCCAATACACTGCAGCCACCACAAGGCAAGTAAAACCTCTGAGGGAGGGGTTGTGGTTCAGCGGCAGACCACAGACTTCGCATGTGATAGGTCCAGTCTGTAGCATTTCCAAGTAGGGTGATAGAGATCCCATCTGAAGCCCTACAAAGCTCTGCCAGATTGATGGGCCAATGGACTGACATGGTGTGTGTGTGTGTGTGTGTGTGTGTGTGTATACCTATATACACACACACATACATACATATATGTGTGTGTGTGTGAGAGAGAGAGAGAGAGAGCGTGCTTATTTTGTTCCCAACATTTGAGGTAATTTGAAAAAGGTTTTAAAAACAATACGTGCCCCACCCTCATACAACATTTCAGTCACCCCATGCTACACCAGTTGTAAAAAAAAAAACTAGTATAAGAGCAATAGGCAGGAGTTTTGTATGTCATACAAAAAAAGGTGTGAGAAAAAGATCAGAACTCCTCACAACCCAATCCTTTTATTCAGAAGCGAGGTACACAAAGTTCAACAGGCACTGCTCTCAAGAAAGCACACATAGGTTCGAACCCTCAGGCTCAAAAAGGAGGATTAAGGCTGCAATCTTATACCCACTTAGCCTGCAATATATATGCCTCAATGAACTCAGTAGGACTTACTTTTGAGTACACATGTATAGGATTGCACTGTAAGAGAATAAGGTTTCATTCTGAAGAATAAGCACTGCATTGGCATAGGAAGACTGGAAAAAGAAAATACACTAAGGAGCTTATTCATTTCTTCCTCGCTCTAGAATGATACAATACGCCAGTTAAAAATTAAATTAGTACATGGTATCTCTCAGACGCAGCTGACCTATGGAACTATCTGCCACCAGAAGGCACAATCACCAACAGTAGCAACAGACAAAAATGAGTTTGTAAAGGATCCAAGCAAGCTAACAAAAATTTCAAAACAATGAGAGCTATAATAATTAGAGCAAATGGTCACCACATATTCACAGGCAGAGTTGTTCACCTGTCACTTTAAGCTATAGGGCAGGGGTAGGCAAACTAAGGCCTGGGGGCCGGATGTGGCCCAATTGCTTTCTCAATCCGGTCAGCGGATGGTCCAGGAATCAGCGTGTTTTTACATGAGTAGAATGTGTCCTTTTATTTAAAATGCATCTCTGGGTTATTTGTGGGGCATAGGAATTTGTTCATTCCCCCCCAAATATAGCCCGCCCCCCCAAAGGTCTGAGGGACGGTGGAGCACAGCTGGAAAAGGTTGCTGACCCCTGCTATAGGGCTTATTGCTCTATGATTTATTATGGGAAAGAATGTTCCTGATTCTTTCACATGCCCATGGAACGGAATCAGGTACCGTACTTTAAGGCTGCCATTCTCTACACACTCACCTGTAAGTCCCAGGGAACTCCAGGGGGCTTACCTCTGAACAGACAAGCATAGCATCCTACTGTAATAGCACAAGAGGAAGACATTCAAAGCTCCTTGAAGCAACTGGGTCATTATCTGCCGCTGCTGGGGGACAGGAAATGGAGCTGGCTGGGTCATCGGTTTGATCCAATAAAACTAAAATTGTGTTTACTACTGAAAGACTCAACACACCACTGTTGTCTAGGAGACTTAAGAGAACGGGCAACGCGAGATCCTATCCTTCCTTTTTTGCAACCATCTGCTGAGCCAGAAGACATCCCCTGCCCTCAAATCACTTGGCGTGCCTTGCCTGATTTTTAAACAAAGGCACCCACGTCCACTGGAAGGGGAGGGGGAGCTACCAGCCACTCTTAGAACCACGCGAGGGGGAAGGGTTAGGAAAAGCGCAAGTTAAGGAGGAATTGGAGCAAACCTTTCATTCCACAATAGCAATGAAGTCCGTAGTAGCAGTAGAACAACAACAACAACAACGGGAGTTCTGTACACAAAAGCACTGCCGGGTGAACTTTCGACAGCTAGAGCCCACTTGGCAGGGACACAAAGCGCTCGGGAAGGCGATAGACGAGGATCAGGAAACAACAGGGGGGAGTTATGCAGAGTGAGAACCGTGCAAGAGGCGGCAATGCGCGGCTCAAGCTTGCCGCCGGCTGCGCGCTCGCGGCGAACTCGAGAGGCAGCATTCCACGCCGCGTCCGTGGGGCAAAGGCTGCGACTTCTCTCCCCGCGGCGGCAGGAGAGAGGGGAGAAGAGGGGGCGTGGCTCTGGGTAAGAGCCGTCCAGGCAGGTGCGGGAGAAAGAGGATCGGTTCCGATCCAGCACCGCGCAGGATAAGAGCAGCAGCTGGGGAGGGGTCGAGAGGGGGCCCCCCAACCGTAACCCATCTCCGACCCCTGCCCGCCACTCCCTCCCCAAATTTCTCACCAAGCCGAGCTCAGAAGTCATCCGCGGCCCCACCTGCTGCTGCTGCTCCAGATGGGGGCCCATCACGTACGCAACCGGCAGGGTAGGCGGACGAAGCTGACCCCGGCCAGCCCAGCCCCGGCCCCCGGCCCTTCGGGTATTAGCATCTCAATGGTCTTAAGGGAAGGAGCGGCCACCCGGGGTCGAGCAGAGCCAAAGCCCGGCGCTGGGAATCCGGAGTGGAGGAGGACCATCCCTCCTTTTTGCAAGGGCGCCTCCCCAGTCTGGCTACCCCGCTCCGGATTGCGCTCCTAAAGTCCCCCCCGGCTGGTTCTTGGCGCAAAGTCTGCTGCGGTCAGAGCGCGCACAAGGCCAGCTGAGCTGCTGCGCCGAGGGAAAAGGGAGGACGCGGGAGACAAGGGACCAGGTGCCAGGCAGGTCCTTGCACAGCTCAGCACCCCTGGGACCGCAAGGCAAAGCTAAAAAAAGGAGGAGGAGGCCGGGAAACTGGCGGCAGCAGAAGGAAACAGCGCCGCCCATACCTGCGTCTTCGTGACCCACTGCCGTTTTTGCCCTTCCATGCAATCGCGGCCAAATCTGGGGCACAACGAGGGCGTGGCTGCCTGCCCGGGAGGCGACAATAGCAGCCCTCTTCCCAGGGCGAATCGAATCGGAACTGGGAAGAGGCGACTAAAACAGGTGCCCATCCAGTCTGGCGCAGCTCGTGGAAGTTCGGGCAGGGCAGGGCCGGCTCCTGGTTTTCTATCTCACCTGCTGTTGTCTTGACTCCGGCCAGCCCCCTGGCTCAGGTTCACAGGCTGATTCCTGGGGCCCAGCAACCCCCAGGCCTGGCATTTCCCAGGCATTTGCTCTTTTTTAAAGGGAAAACATCCAGCAGACTCTTCCTCTGCCCGCAGCATTCCTTTGTGACCCATCAGCTCCAACCACCTCGCAGAGAGAGAGGCACTTGTGCAATGTTTGGTTAGGCAAACAAGCAATTCACAATACAGTAGTAAGCAGGGATGCCAATGGAAGGCATGCATTTCCCTCTGTGGCTGCTGAAGAAAACTTTGTCAAGCGGAACAAGCTTTCCCTCTTCCCTCCAATTAACTGGTTCCATGTATATGTTTTGAGCCCCACCACCTGCAGAACAGGCACTTCTCAACAGCGATCTATCTCCCTCCCCGAATTCAAAGAGATTGTGTACTTTTGCTTGTTCATATGAGATAAAGATGTTCCATTGCCTCTGCGCTTAAACTGGTCTTAAAAAACAACAACATGCATTTATTCTCAACAGTTTACAGGAGGTAAACAAATAAAGCCAGCCCCAATGGGCACATAATCAGCTGGCACAATGAACAGGGTTGATGTCCCCCCCCCCCCCCCCGATCTGGGTGCCAGATCTCACGATTCTGTTAGCGTGAGCTGAATTTTGATGAGCTGAGCCCATCTCTGAGTCTCTGCTTCTGGCTGGGCTGTTGTTCTCCCTGGGCTGGAAGCTGATCAGCATGCATTTTAAGTCCCACTCCCACTGCCTGTGTGACAAACACTGTTCTTGGCAGAGGAACACACATGCATGCCCTTTCAACCACAAGCCTGCTGTGCATAGTGAGGCAGCCCAAAATGCTAATGCGTCATTCCACAATAGTATGACAAAGGGCTGGAAGAAGGCCATCCCAAAAGGGCAGAATTCGCAAGGCACTGAGGCATCACAGTGCTACAGTGTGCTTTACACAAGCGCATTGTTCATCCATGGACTGCTCCTCACTTGCTCAGCAACTCGCTTACCTACACCAAACCTTGCATCTCCCACCACTCCTGGGCCTGTTTCCATAGCTTCAAAATAAGGGGTCAAGATACTAAGTCTGAAGATTTGCACCCTGCCTTTCAATCAAACAGTTCACAAGGTTGCTTACAACAGGTTGCAATAATACACATGCGCTCCCAAGCTCACACAACCCAGCAGCCCTTGGGCTGATAGATGGGACCAGAGAGGGCTGCTCTTTGGTTCTGTAGTCCCAGGGGCCTTGTGATATCTGGGCTCTTCGCCTGGGAGGCACTAAATTCCATCCAGAGTTTCAGCCCTCCATCATGCTTCTTTGGTACAGTTACTATCTGCATGATAAGATCAGTGCTAGCTCTCCAGCAATAGCTAGAATGTTCTCTACATCTGGGCGCTCGTGTGGAGGAAGGGCCACAATCCTCTCCTCAAAAGGGCCCAGGGACATTGACATAGAAACATAGAATTGTAGAGAATGGTCCTTGTTGCGCATTCCAGCAGGGGCCACACCTTCTTGGCCTGGATTTCACAAACAATGTACCTGCTATTGGATGCTATTGAGGACCATTCTAGTCCAACTGCCTGCAATGCAGCAATATGCAGCTGTTCCATATGGGGATTGAACCTGCAATCTTGGCATTATCAGCACAACACTCTAACCAACTGAGCTGTCCAGGGTTAGCGGCTGGCTCAGGGAGCCCAAACCCCAGGTATTTTGCAGCAGGCTGCATCTCTCCTGTCCTCCCCACTCTTAAAAACTTACTTATAGAGTAGCTGGGGTGTGTAGCAGAGGACAGTAATGGTGAGATTCCAGCCACTCACTTCCTTAATTTCACGGTACACATAAATTTGAACAAATTTGTGTTATGGGCCTATGCCTTATACTATATGTGCCTAGCAATAAGCTGGGTGCATGTGTGTCAATGCCACACATAGAACTGGGTTTGAAGCCCCAAGATATTTCACATTTTCCAGAGGGAGAGCACACCTCCAAGCTGCCTTTCATCTGGCTGACTCTGGTGCCTTTGATGGCTGTATGACAGGCTGCTTCTGAGCTATCACTATTTTTGGACAGGATTCAATCACATACTGCGCAACAAACCCCCTTCCCCCGAAGAGCAGACTTGCGATAAGCAAAGTGACAGAAACATGAGCTGGAAAGCATGGACAAGCGTGGATGTATCAAGATACAACATCATCTAACCTCCCTGTGAACAAATCAGAATGGAGAGCCAACATCGTCTAGTCTCCTTGCAAATCAGGATGCATGTTTAATAAACAGATTCAGTTTTGCTCATTGTTGCACAATATATCTCCTTGATGGCACAGGTGTCTTGCCAGAAAACAAGGCAGCAGAAAACAAAGCAGATCCCTTTTACCAGAAGAACCTAGGAAAGATTTCACTGGCTAAACAAAAAGCTGATGGAGTCTCCTGGCCCAGACAAGAACATGTTGCATTTGGTGGTGGGGAGCACAAACAGGGCTCCTCAGAGGCTCAAGCAGGAGCCCCCTGTTGTTGCTGCCTCAGCCACTGACTGACTGCCCTGCCCACCCTCTTCTCACTCACCTCCCTCCTTTTTTCAAGCATCCAATAGCAGGTGCATTGTTTGCGAAATCCAGGCCAAGAAGGTGTGGCCCCTGCTGGAATGCGCAACGAGGCTGTGTGGTGCGAAAGTACCCAGAAACAACGTGGCAGCCCAGCATAGTAACCGCTGCTGCCTCTGCAGAAAGTAATTCCCAGGGCATCTGGCCAGCGCATGGAAACCATGACCCAGAGGACAGAGGACATTCCATTAGTGTGACACACAAGCTGCCGCCATTTCCAAATGAAAGCAAGTTTCTGTTTCAGACTTCGATGCTTTGTTGCCTTGCAGCAGTGGAGCAAAATAGGAGAGAAAGCAAAAAGCAAAAACAGCCTCAGGAGATTACAGTGGGAGGCATGTAGAAGAACTAGACAATTGATAAATAGCTGAAGCTGGCACCCTGGTCTGTGACTCAAGAGCCTCCTGCCTCAGATACTGGGGTAATAAATTCATGAGAGCACATGCGGGACCTGGAACGAAAGAAGGCACTCCAAAATGCTCCAGGGTTCCAAACAGCCAGGCACACCCCTTTCCAGAATATTCTGTTCTGTCACCCACTCCCTCTTCTTCCCTGCACCAGTCAGACAGTCCTCACCATCACATTCAGGAAGGAAGTTCACCTCCTGATGTCACTGGCCTCAAACACCCAGCCTCAGTCAGCATGGCGAACCACTGGGGATTATGGGAAGTTCAACCACACCTGGAAGGCCTCAGGTTCACTCCAAATCTCCTGGCTCCTCCTCCCAGCAGCTTCATGTAGATGTTCAAAGCCAAGAGGGACACAAAGGCTGGAATTCTCAAAATAAGTACCACTGGGCAGAGCAGCAGTCACTCAACACTATCATCTGGGACCTGCCTGATAAGTAGAAACAGAACCACAGCAAAGTATGCCTCCAGTTCCCAATCTTGTCAGACAGCCCATGAGCCAGATAATTAAAAACAACCCCAAAGTCCAATGTAAGTGGTCTCTGAAAGCAGCTGAGAGATAGAGAGGAATCAACAGTCTTATATTCCCCCTGTCTATTTCTAAGCCTAGAAGATCCATCAAAATGACCAAGGAGATTTCAGGACCAAACGTGGACTTAGTTGTTTATTACATTTGTATCTTGCCCTTCCTCCCCAAGCAGCTCTGAGTCGCAAACATTAGTAACCTTAAAATCAGTAACTGCATTTTATTGGTTTTAAATGTTTTCAGATATTCAAAATGTTTTGGGTGTTTTTAACTGTTTTGCAATGTTTGAAATGCATTAGGGAGGGGATTCCACAAAAGGGGAACGACCACCAAAAGGCCCTGCATGGGTCAACTGGACAGTATCTAGAAGCCATCAGAGATGGGAAGCCTCTTGCTCTTCCCTGTCAATGGGCTGCATTGGGCTGCACATCTGTCAGGGGCTTTATACTGGTAGTGTGTAGGGGCACATCCAAAAGTGGTTGGAGCACCTGTTCTCTCTCTCTCTCTCTCTCTCTCTCTCTCTCTCTCTCTCTGCCACTCCTTTCCCCCATTACCCACTCTTCTTGCCACTTACATGAAATTAAGCCGGGGTTCACAGGTTGCCCACGCTTGCTCTAGATAACCAGTTTCATCCAAAAACTCATGGAGCTAAATGACACAACACAATCACCTTATCCAAGAATGGCAACTCTGAAACTCACCGAATTATTAATGTCATAGAGAGTTGAATCATTAAAAAAACAAGGAAAAAGTTCCAGGTGGCATAACTGGTAGATTGCTGATATGCTTCATGGTGTATCATGACAACAAGGTTTGATATTGTCCCCTATGTTTTTCAACATCTGGGTGAATCACCCCAACTTATTCATAGGCTATGTCCACATTCTCAGCTGGCATCGACTGACATTAATCTAAACACTGAGCACTAAGCACTAACCAAAGCCCTGAGCACTTCCTACACCATTATGTTTATGAGTTTGGTTGCCTTGATTACTGTGAGCAGGTCTATCACCAGACAGCTAAAACAGGGCTAGGGAACATGTGAACCTCCAGATGTTATTAGACTCTCATCAGACCCAATAGGTAGGAATAATAGTTGTTGTTGAACAACATTTGGAGGGTCACAGGTTCACTACCCCTGAACCTAATGGATAGTCAGGGACTTTCAACAAAAGAATGTTCCTTGTCGACTGGAACGCTCTCTCCTCAGACTTTGGAAGAGGAGACACTTCTGAGAGTGGGAGAAGCAATGTCTGAATATGGGAAAGACAAAGTCAGTTAAAGCTGGAGTTCAGCTGGGTGAAAGCTGCAGAGGTCCACACATTTGTTCTTAGAGACTGATGCGGGATTAGTAGTTGGGCAGCCTGTTTTGAGGAGCCTGCTTCTCTGTTTACAAAACCTGTGCTTGTATATTAGTATATAAAGAGATCACAGACAGCATAAGCCTCCAAAGAAATCTAAACCCTGTAACCTTGCCTCTGGATTTCTGATTGTTTCAGGAAGTGGGAGAACTTAGCATTATACTTAAGCATTATATTCATTAACCTCTTTGGGCCTTTTGTAGCCAGGCTGGACTACTGAAGTGTTACAGAAAAATATAAACAATGCGGAGCCAGATGGACAGACAGCTAAGGGAGGATTAAACTTTAGTTGAGAAAAGATTAAAACCGCCAACTTCCACTAGCTAGTCTAGCAAGGACCGATAAGGGCTGCACCCATTTGCTCACGGGGAGAACCAATCACCATTTCTGCATTTTTCCTCCAGCAATGGATGACTAAGAAGTGCCTAAACACTTTGCAAACATCGGAAGGGCGAGAACTGTACTTCAGGCTGCAGATACCAAGCTGCTAGCTTAAAGAAAATCAAGATAACTCTGGTGGTTCTGGAACGTGCTGGGTGGCAGGCAGGGAAAAGCTAAAGGGAAGGCTAGCGAGATATGCAGTGCTCCTCACAATGGGATATGCCTAGCATGAAACATAGAGGGCTGTATATACAGCAGAGCCAGCACTGGTGTGGCAGCAGCAGCTACATTTCCTCCCCCCCCCCATGTGCCCCCAAATCTTCTCCAGTGCCCCTCAACCTTCCAGAGCTGAGTTGGGGGGGGCGCTGCAGGGGAGATGAGAGATGGGGAAAGTTCAGTTCCACTAGTGCAGCCCTACACTGTGTGCACCCTACCATGGTTCTGATACCTCAAGCATGCAGCATATGTATGTGAGCCCTCAACAAAATGCATGACATGGCAAATCTTGGCAACGAGGTTGGCCCCTGCCTTTTTGTAGCTTGAAGCAAAGGCTGAGGTCATCATGCAGCCTGAAGCTAGTTTTCTGACTACTTTCTGACTATAACTGATAGTCAAAGCAGAGACAGAGATGGAGAAGATGGGCTGCTGACAGGCAAGACCACGAATTCCCTTTTGGAGAATTGCTTTCTAAGCAAGACACGACACAAGCCCTTTCCTCCTGGCTTTTTTAAAGGCATACACAAACTTTTAAGAAACAAACAAACAAAAAACAGACTTAGCATGGATTTTTCTCCCACTGAGCCAGACTGGCATTCCTCCTGCATTCATAAAGCAATTGATAGGCAGACATATCAGCAACTCAAACACTGATTCAATCATTGGCATTGTACCAAGTGAGGGATGCATCTATTTCTTGTCTGTGACTGTATTTATTCACAAGTCTGTCCCATTTCCATGTCAATCTGTGATGATGGTTATTATTTTTACACACAAAAATGTGCATTTATTTCTGAATGCATTTCGCTCACAAAATAGGTATTTTAGTACACATTCCACCTTAAAATGCATGCTTCACTGTGTATTTTATCCAAAATCAGAGGACTGCATCATTGAATTTGGAGAAATGCAATAAAACAGAAGAATGTTATTGCAAGTCAGAATTTGTTTGTTTCAAAATGCAGAAGAAATGACACCCTGAGACCTCCTTACTTGCATCTCTTCCTCCTGTGTTTCCAGTGAGGCTATTTGCCTTTATTTTTGCTAGAGCATCTTTTGTATATTTATGCAATTAAAACTACATTTCCCTCCTAAATCTCACCACCCTCCCCATTTTTTAAAAGCTGAAAAGCTGCTCCAGGAAGGGAATTACGGGAAGGTGGGCTTGTGAGGTCATAAATTCCGGCTAATTAGCAAAATGCCCACCCAGCTCTTGCAGCAACTGAGCTTAATCCTGGAGAGAAGATTGTACAAGATTGAACAAAATGTGTTGAGTAGGCTTCACACTGTCCAAATGATGTGCATTTAAGTGTACTCTTGAGGTTCTCACAACCAAGCACCATCATCTATGGCACCTAAACTATGATCCCTGCAGCCTGATTAGGCCTTTGTAACATGACGAGCTCTCCTCAATTGCTCAGATCAGCAGGGAAAGGTGCATTATACAAATGTAACTTAATCAGCAAGACAGACAGACTCGCCATGTAAATAGCCACTTATGTCACTTATCCACTGTGTTTCTCTTAGTGAGCACACATAACATTTGGAAGCTAAATACATACCAGGAAGAAGAGTTTGGATTTGATATCCCACTTTATCACTACCCTAAGGAGTCTCAAAGCGGCTACCATTCTCCTTTCCCTTCCTCCCCCACAACAAACACTCTGTGAGGTGAGTGGGGCTGAGAGACTTCAGAGAAGTGTGACTAGCCTAAGGTCACCCAGCAGCTGCATGTGGAGGAGCGGGGAATCGAACCCAGTTCACCAGATTACAAGTCCACCGCTCTTAACCACTACACCACACTGGCTCCCCAAAGTGTATCCAACCCACGTGTTTACATACAGCATTAATCAAGCCTGGACATCAGACATTCAGCAGTCTTGTTTTCTACATATTTGTTCAGTGGGCGGGTTGAATGGATAGGGGGAAAAGAGATATTTGGCAAGTGTGGGAAATCTTTGACCCTCTAGATGTCGCTGAACTGCACTTCTCATCATCCCTGGTCATTGGCCATGCTGGTTAGACTTGATGGGAGTTGTAGTTCAGCAACATCTGGATGGCCAAAAGTTCCTTAAGCTTGGCTTAGGGACTTAAGTTTTCCGGCATCCTTATTTGCACTGCTCTAATTAGTGTATTGCAGACTCTCTTGTAAGTGTGTCTGTTTTCTGACCTTTTGTTCACCCTTGAAGAATGTCAGGAGCCAAAGTTCATGTGGTTAAGTGGTACCCAGTCCTGCCCGGACCAAAGGTGCGTATGACAGGTCTACGCTACAGCGTCTGCAGCATATCAAACAAATCCCACATATTATTGGATCCACCAACCATACACAGAATCTCCACGGTGTTTACTGTGGGTTCCTTATCTTCTGAGCTCAGCACCAGCCACCGGACTCCATCTGCAGCCCCCTCTTCCCTGCTACAGCCACCAGCTTTACTCCCTAGAGATTCTCCAGGATAGCAAGGTCTGTGCTTATTCTGCAAAGTACAGAATTTGGTTTGGCCACCAAATTTAACACCCTGATTACTTCCATCACCCTTTAAAGTTAGGTTGTCTCAAAGCTTTTTACAAAATAGTACTAACAAACATATCCCACCCACTGGTAGAGGCCACAGACATCTAAAGTCCTGCATAGGCAAGGTTGAAGGTCCAGGTAAAAACAAACTTTTTATCCGTAGCTATTTAGCACTCCCCAGTGACTAGCAGAGGCATTATAAATGAGCCCCAATAAGCGAAGTTGCTTAATATGTACACAGTTGCATGCAAAATTCAGTTTTTTAAATCTGGGATTTCAGCTGAATTTGGGATATCTTAGCTCAGATTTCTTGTTTATTAGTACAGATTATCAATTGCCTGATGACAACTAATTCTGCTTTCCCTCTTCTAGCCCAGGGTCCAGCTGATGACAAGGCTGCAGGAACACTAAGCAGCAGAGGCTCCCACTAGCTGCAGCAGCAGCAGCAGTCAACAAGCCTGCCCCACCAGTTTCCCACTGTGCCAAGTTTTGTCTTGCTACTCTAAAGGCCAAAAGGAGTCTGCTGGGGAGGGCGACGGATGTGCAAACCCAGAGGGAAAGAGCCTTCCTTTTGCTAAAGTTAAGCACTATGCACACTGATGGTGCTATAATAGCAACAACACTCATTTGCAACACTCCATATACACCCCACATTTCAGCATAATTGCTGAAGAACACAACTGGGTGGTTCTTGCTGCTTTTGAACACAGGAAAAAACAATAACCTTGCTTGACCTGAGGCAACTTCCACAGAAGCTGTAAGATGCTGCTAGCTTGAGATGCGGAGTAGAACCCGACAGAAAAACGTGTCCCACTGCAATTCAGCCACCTTTCATAAGGAATACAAACTAACCACACCAAAATGAGGAAGGGCTGTAGTTCAGGGGTAGAGTATCTCTTGTGCATGGAGGAAGTCCCAGGCTCAATCCACAACATCTCCAGCTAAGGCTGGGAGAGACCCATGCCTGAAATCTTACAGAGCTGGTCAGCAGACAATACTGAGCTGGATGGACCAATGGTCTGATTCAGCAGAAGGCAGCTTTCCATGTTCCAGAAATGGCTAGCCCAAATATGCAAGAGTTACTGCAAAGCCTGTAAGCCACTCCTAATAGGGCAAGTGCAAAGATGGCCACCACAGCACTGAGAAATCAAGGGACACTCAAGCAAGACCTCTTAGAATCATAGAATCATAGAGTTGGAATAGACCACAAGGGCCATCGAGTCCAACCCCCTGCCAAGCAGGAAACACCCTCAGAGCACTCCTGACATATGGTTGTCAAGCCTCTGCTTAAAGACCTCCAAAGTCTTTAAGTCTTTGCAGCAAGAGTGTCCCACTCAAGACATATTCTGCACTTTCCTGGAATTGCGAACAAGTGTCACTCCGCAAAATTCCAGGAAAGTGCACAATCCGTCCCTTGGTTTCTCAGTGCTGTACGGCCATGTTTGAATTGCCCCAGTAGGAGCAGCTTACAAGCTTTGCAGTAACTCTTGCACCACGTAACAGCATAACAGAGATGCAAAGGCTGGTTTCAAAGAGCTGCCTAGGGTCTAACCCTGTGCATGAAACCTGAGCATCTAGGAAGCCAGGCTCACACCTGGGCAGGGAGCATGGCAGGGAGCCCCTGGCAGGGCAACAGCGCATTGCAAACCTAACAAAACGGCACAAACATTCCTGGCATAAGGGACTTGACTGGCAAATGCCCAGCCCAAGAGGGGAAAAACAAGGCACAGCCACAAAGGAGAGCCTAAGGAGAAGGCTGTCAATTAGCACACACTGAGAAAACAACAATTAACCTTCATAATATCCCAGATGATTGACATAACAGGTGTTTTCTTTTCAAGTGCTGCTGTAGGGAAGGGCTGTAGCTCAATGACAGAACACCTGCAGATCTCAGGTTCAATCCTCGACATCTCCAGGTAGGGATGGGCAAGATCCCTCCCTGCAACCCTGGAGAGCCACTGCTGGTCAGTGTGGACAATACTGCACTAGATGGACCAATGACAAGGCAGCTGGCTGTGATCCAAAGCCCTGCTGTTCACATGGGGCTGGCTGACCGGAAAAGGTGTGGAAATCCAAGCACATGTAGCCTTATCACCACCACACCCTGTCCAACCTACCTTGCTTTCCTTTGACGTGGTGCCTCAAGGCGCTGGGAGCCGTGCGCCGGTACAAGCTGTTCCGCTGCCAGGCTTCACCCTCCCAGTCCAGGCTCCAGTCTGACCGCCCTGTCCGTGTCCTTGGACATCCACCTTTCCACACCTGCAGTCCCGGTGCTCCAGACTGGCCAGCCACAGTTTCTGCTGCGCCAGAGTCCTCGTCCACCACGTTACGTGGCTTGGCCACTTCACAGGCAGGCGCCAACTCCCCACTGCTGCGCTCGCATCCTAACGGCCAGGACACTTGGTCTTTTGGACTGGCAGAGATGTTTCTACAATCCACAGTGCTGTTCTCAAATGTCCTTCCAGAATTCTGGGCATCGTGAAGGAGGTCTCCATGCAGCACATACTGCCTCTCCTCCTCCTCCCGACATTTCCGATGTGTTCTGCTGTGCTCCACGTACCTCTCACCTACCTTCTTAAAGTCCGCATCCAAGCGTTGATCAGCTGTGCACCAACCATCTCCCTTCCCATAGTCATCGTCGCTGCCACTTTCTCTCCAGTGGTTTGCACCCCAAGCATCCACGTTCCTCAAGGCTTTGATGCCAGCATCCACGTAAAAGCCATCTTGATACCAGCTATAGGGCTTCCTGCAGGCTGCCCTGGTGGCTTTCTCACTGTCTGTGTAGTAGCCAGCTTCCTCCAGGTGACCATTGCCTACTGCCTTGTGCTCTTCGTACAGCTTGTTCCTGGTTCTCCTCCTCCTCCGGTCGGTATATTGTCCACCTTCCTCCCCACAGTCCCTGCAGACTCTGGCCATTTCGCGGTCTCTGTACCAGATCTCCCCCTTCCTGAAGTGACCACAGGCTCTGCCCACTGGCCTGGTGGTGCCATACAGTTCTCTGCTCCTGCACTTGTTGTCCCAGTCACAATCACTGTTCTGGCCAGTTCCTCTGGCACCATCTCCTTTCCTGGCGGTGGAATTGTAGTCCTCATACTCCCAGCTGGGGAACCAGAGGCTCCTTGCCTCGGGGTAGGTGCACATGTTCCTCTTGGCATGCCCCCACCCTCTTCCCCAGGGTTCAGTTTCTTGGCGACATCCACCCCCCCCCCACCTCTCCCCACACCTCACCCTGGGACTCTGCTGACTAAACACCAGCAACAGAGAAGCAGCATAACCTTCGTACCCAATAGGCAGCAAGTCCAGACAGCCTCACCCACCTGCTGGCAAGTAATGAATAACCAGAGTCCCACAGATGAGAGCTGTGGATTGGACAAGTTCCCTGCCCAAACCGGCTTCTCTGCTTTCCAATGCTGAAGGCAGCAGCCAGTGACCTCTCTCTCCCTCCCTCCCTCTCAGGGCTCCTTAACACAGGGAAACAGAAAGCCTGTGGCTTAAGTGGCCACACCTCAGGAGTGCTTCCCTGGGGCAAAGGAAAAGGGGGATATGCAGGCACTGGGGAACTATAGGCTGGACCCACCTGGGCCACGTCTGATCTGCTTGTGGGAGAAACAAAGCCACCTTTGGTTTTTAAAGGTAGGGCTCTGTGTTTTACTGCTTTATTTTCTGTATGGTTTATTTTTACGGACCCCACTTAGAAATGCTAAGGATTAAATGGTGCCTGAATACCTTAAATAAATAAAATCAATAAATATACAGCCAACTTGTATATAAATAAAATCAATATATATACAGTCACCCTTGGTCGCTCAAGAATGCACAAAAACGCACACATTTAAAGCTGTTCTGATTCCACACATACATCACAAGACTGTATTGTTTGATCTGTGAGAGCCTGGAGAAACCAATGATTTTAGAGCCCCAGGCTCTAACAGGGTTCACATTTCAGGTCAAAAGCATTTGCCCCTAGTCAAGCCACTATTTCACAGATTCAGTCCCGGTAACTTGAGAAATATACTGCAAGCATCTAGGAATTTTCATGAGAAATGTTAAGCTCAAGGGACAAAAAAACCTAGTCCAACAGACTTCAACAGCTTGTGCAGGAACCTAGTAGCCTCAGCAACCAATAGTTTTCATTCCAAAAGAATGCAGAGAAAAACCTGAAACCATGTTGGCAGTTTTTGCTAATTAGAGAAAAGGAGGGAGGGAGGGAGGGAGATATCTGGGGAGGGATTTCAAGGGTCACAAAACACAATTACCAGCCACTCCCCTTGGATCCCTGCCCATATTTTACCAAGAGTACTATGATATCCTCAGCACATTTTTTCACATATAACTCAATCCTGTTTTTCCAGTTCTCTCTGACCCCTCCCCACAAAAAGAGAATAAAAGCAATGCCGTCAGCAGGACCAGAGTGAGGACAAGAAAATGCACAGGACTCCACTTCAGCACCCTGCTTCTTCCTAGAGAAGCATCCCTGAGACAAACTGTTTGATTTTGGTGGCCCTGTTTTGTAAAATGCCAATGGTGCTGGCATGTTTTGCCTTTCACCTCACAACAGCTGACACAGGCTGTGTCTGTCAGCAAGGCACCTTACTCATTCAAGTGGAGTAACGCCTGTGGAAAGGAGATACCTGCAGGACTACAGGCCCTGAGAAAAGGCGGCAGAGGTGCCCTGAGGTGGGTGGTCAAGTAATGGAGGGAAGCAAATGACAAAACTGGTATTTTGGAGAATGAGTGTGTTGTAGTGGTTAGAGTGCCAGACTAGGAACTGGGAGACGAGGGTTCTAGTCCCTACTTGACCATGAAGCTTACTGGGTGACACTGGGCCAGTCACAATCTCTCAGCCTAACCTACCTTATAGAAATGTTGCAAGGAGGGGGAGGGATACGTATGCCACTTTGAGCTTCTTGGAGGAAAAGTGAGGTATAAATGTAATAATAATCATTAAAAAAACCAGAAAGACAGAGAGAACAATATAAAATAAAAACAGTCAAGAAAAATATATATACAGTGGACACTTGAGATGCAAACGTGATCCGTGCGGGATGCACGTTCGCAACCCTCATTTGGGCATCTGAGCACGTGCGGGTTGCAATTCGGCGCTTCTGCGCATGCACAAAGCGCGATTTAGCACTTCTGCGCATGTGCGACCGCCGAAACCCGGCAGTAACCCATTCCGGTACTTCCAGGTTTCGGCGGTCCGCAACCCAAAAATCTGAAGCTGCTGTAACCCAAGGTATGATTGTATAAGTATTTCTTTTATTTTGTTGTCTAGCTCAAGCAAGGAGAAAGACCATTCTTACTATGCTGCCTCTGCAGCGGTCAAAAGGAACTGTGTGAGAAGAGGGAAGCACACATCCTTGAGCACATGCACTGAGTTTAGGAGCAAGCTGCCTGTCAAAATGCTAGTCCAGCGGCAGAAAGTTCCAAAACAATGTCTGTGCAG
This sequence comes from Podarcis tiliguerta, assembly GCF_965153285.1. Classification (NCBI taxonomy): domain Eukaryota; kingdom Metazoa; phylum Chordata; class Lepidosauria; order Squamata; family Lacertidae; genus Podarcis; species Podarcis tiliguerta. The sequence continues at coordinate 40,696,994 of NC_139538.1, read as the reverse complement.
GTGCAGAACCCAAGTACAGGACTGACCAGAGACCACGAAGAACAAAGGCAGAAAACCTGAGGGACAATAATCATGCAATTGTGGGAGGCTTAGAGGAAACATCAGCCAGGAAGCTGGGCAAGAAATCTATCCTCTCTCTCCAACAAGAAAAAAACAGCAAAATGAAAGCCCCTGACTCCACCAAGGTACCAGTAAGTCCAGTGCCACCTAGCGGCTAAACTATACAATGACACTATCCACACGCAAGCAAATTTGCCTAATCCTTTATTCACTCAAAGAATTTGAGAAAGGGTTTCTTTTAAGTGCAGGGACGCGGGTGGCGCTGTGGGTTAAAGCCTCAGCGCCTAGGGCTTGCTGATCGTAAGGTCGGCGGTTCGAATCCCCGTGGCGGGGTGCGCTCCCGCTGTTCGGTCCCAGCGCCTGCCAACCTAGCAGTTCGAAAGCACTCTCGGGTGCAAGTAGATAAATAGGGACCGCTTACTAGCGGGAAGGTAAACGGCGTTTCCGTGTGCGGCTCTGGCTTGCCAGAGCAGCGATGTCACGCTGGCCACGTGACCCAGAAGTGTCTTCGGACAGCGCTGGCCCCCGGCCTCTTTGAGTGAGATGGGCGCACAACCCTAGAGTCTGTCAAGACTGGCCCGTACGGGCAGGGGTACCTTTACCGTCTTTTAAGTGCATCTTCCCCAAAGCCCAAGTGGTAATGTCCCCACACACTGGATTACTGGTAGCAAATTGCATAGCATTCTACACATCAGAAATGATAAATACAAAACTGATCTGTACTTACCTTTCAGCTCTTGCAGTTCCAAGTGCAGGCTGGACATTTTGCAGTCGCAAAACTCCAGGTTTTCCAAAGTCTCCGCTCGCCCAAGCCCACCCTGTGGCTGCTCCAGCATTGTGCTGAGCTCCGCACGGGTCTTGCTGTAAACATCCAGTTCTTGCTCCAGTTCCTGGATACGGTTCAGCAGGAAGTGGCACGGAGATGCACCTCTAGGCTCGTCGCTGCTGCCTTGTCTCTCTTTGCTCCCTGGCTGCAGCTTGGCAGGAGCTGGGCTCCTCCTCTGGCTGCTGGGAGGTGGAAGCGGTGCTGGCCTGGATGGCCTCACAGAGGTTGGCAGAGTCTGAGAGGGAGGTGTAGTTTTGGGGCTGTGGCCTGCAGGCGAATGAAGTGAGGCAGAGACTGGGGTGCTAGGCCGGGGAGGCGGTGGCCTCAGCACCTTCCTCCTCGGTGGAGTGTGCTGCACTGAACCACGTACAATGTCCTTCTCAGAGCTGAAATCCAGGATGGAAAAGTGCCGGGAGCTGCTATCATGCTGGGGGGTCCCACAGCTGCCAGGGCTAATGGGGCCTGCCAGGCTCTGCTCAAACTGAGCCAGCTGCTCTGTCAGTTTGGAATCGAGGTCTCCACAGCTCTCCCCATGGAGCACCCCTTGGGGGCGCTCGGCCCGAGCACCACGGCAGACAGGCCAAGTATCCAGGCCCTCGTGTGTCCCACTGAAGCTGGAAGAGCGGGATTTGGGCTTCCGCCGCTGGATGTCCACGTAAGCAGCCAAGTCCTCGCAGCGCATGTTCTTGTGGGAAGGACTGTGAGCCTCTCTGTCCCACTCCAAGGGCTTGCAGGCCTCTGAGTAGCTCCATGAGGTCCTTGAGCTCTGGTTGGACTCTGCGTTACTCACTTGACCACAGAGTTGGCCCTTTGGCTGAAGAGCAGGCTGAGGTATGAAGGAAACTCCATTTACGGCTTGGATAGGGTCCACCGAGGGAGAGCTTGACCTATCTGAGGGAAAAGATTCCAGGCAGCCTTCATTTGGGCGGCTGAGCATTTCATTCTCTTTGAGCTCAGAGTCCAAATGGTCTTCATGTACAGCAAGGTGGCCAGGCTTCTCCTCAGTGCAGGCCGGGCTCTGTCGAGGCTCCTCCCACATGGCAGGAGGACCTGCTTTGGGGGTGCTGACCACCTCAGAGTCCATGTCCTTTGGCAGACACCCAGATTCCCATTTCTCCCTAACTGGAGAACTGCTCTCCTCCAACCTCACAAACCTGTGAGGGAAGATCCCACGTCTCCCTCGAAGCTCCCCCTCCAGCCAACCATCTTCCAGGACTTCCAGAATCCGAATCCTGTCTCCCACCTCAAAGTCCAGCTCTGCTGACTCCAGAGCTTGGAACTGATAGAGAGCGATCCCATAAGGCCCCAGAAACTCCTCACCGTCACTCCATGCCTTCTCCTCAGGATGAGGGTATGTTCCTTTCACCCCATTAACACTGTGGATTTCTGAGGTCCCAGGCTCCTCTGGACCAACCTTGGCTTTTAGCGGACCCAAAAGCTCCACGAACCCCTCAGGGAAGATACCTTGGCGACCCCCAAGCTCTCCTTCAAACCATCCAGGCTCAGGGATCCCCACAATGGTAATCATATCCCCTTCCCGGAAGTCTAGCTCCTCCTCCAGCTGGGCTGAGAGGCTCATCAGCGCTCGGGCCTGGCCCAGGGCATAGGGTGGCATCTCCAGGGTGGTGCCGTAAGGCGACCGAGGGCCGAAGGCTGAGAGGCAGAGTTCTCGCACGCATGATGAGGGGAAGAAGCCTCTGGCTCCCAAACAGCTTCGGCCTTGGGGCCAAGGAGAAGACGCAGAACCATCCAGAATCACTAGGTCTCCTGCAGGGATAAAGGATATGAAGTCAGGGGATTTCTAAGGTGTCACCTACAGCACCCCCTTGCTTAGAACCCCTCAGGGTTCTAACACTAGGAGATATAAGTAACCCCAAAGCCACAAGGGCTCACAGCAATCTAGACGGCACTTGCCAACAATGGGCATCGCAGGGATAGGAAAGGTGGGCCATGGCTACTATTCTGGGCACTTTCTTGCTATCCTAGGTGCTCAGAGCTCAACCCCAGCCATGGCAAATGCAGCAGAGCATGAAGTTGCCAGCAGTAAAAGTCCTTGGATCATTGTAGCTGGAGTTCTGGGGAAGAAGACACTAGGAAAGGGGCTGTTGGAGAGAAGGACCAGGCTGAACAGCCCCCTCTTTGACTACCCGATGGATTCCACCAGTACCTCTCTGCAAGCTGAGGCTGCCAGGCTCCTGGGAAGTAAAATTGCTGGTGCAAACAAACAGCTTTTCTCCTTGTTTCAAAGCAGGAACTTCCATGGGTTCCACAAAGCTGCTGGGAAACTGTCCTAGAATGAGAGAGAGAGAAAGAGAGAGCACACACTGTCAATAGCAGGGAAATGTTCCCGTGAACACAGATCACACAAGTGCCTCTGCACCAATACATCCCACTGTTCTCTAGGACATGCAAGCATCTCTTTCCAGGGACTCAGCAAGATTGGTAAAGAAAGAGAGATATGCATTGTATATGCAATATAACACCGTGGCACCAGATGGCACTGTGGAGTCTAGTCTTTCCCAACTGGATTTCCAGTATGAGTTTACAATGTGTTTAACTGAATCGCTTCTTTGACATGTCTAGATCCAGCCCAGGGATCTGTAATTCTCACTGAACCACCCTTCGTTAGGCCAACCAAAACGTCACAAAATAGCATGTAAGCTTTCAAGTTCTGCAGGAATCTTCAAAAGGGGTGAAGAGCCATTTCCCCATTCCATCTAGCCAAATGAAGAGTTCCGAAGAAAGCTGTAAGATTTAATTTGAACTAACCTTTCTGAATGGCCTTGTTTAATATGTTTTGTTCTTTCTTGGAAAATGTATCTTTTATAAAAGACCCATCCATCATGATGTGTTTTCTTTTAATGAATCCACCCTATTCCTGTGACTGTAATTTGTTTGAACTGTTTTTAATACTGAATTTTAAGCTGTAACCCACTCTGGGACTTCTTGATGGTGATGGACTGGTATTATTATTATTATTATTATTATTATTATTATTAGTTGGGAGCCTGTCTTGGTAAGCCAGGAGGCCGATCCAGATGTCGGAATCCATTCAATACAAAGGCCACATCCTAGCACCTAGACAGCTGTAGGATCCCAGATCTGCAGGATCCTCTTCTCTCCAATGAATAAGCCTTGTTTTACTCCAGTTTAAACTTCAGCATTGAGAACAAAGTTGAAATGATCCATTTTATTTTAATGCATTGAACAGATTACTCCACAGCATGTAACTGGAACTTGAAAGGATTTTGAGTTGAGGTGATGAAAATCCCTCTATGCTGACATGTTACCTACAGCTAAGAAGGCCTTGCAAAACTTCCATGTTTTGTCATGGAAGGAGTAAAGACAGGACTGCTATTACAGATCCGGCTTTAAGCTTTGCCCTGTGGTGCACACAGGAGGAAAGTCCTGAGGGAGAGGGAAAGGAAAGTTTGAGAATGGCGCCCTCTCCTGGCCATGAAGCATTCTCTCTCTCTGGTACGTCTCATTTACACTGGCAATTGCTGGACGGCTATACAGCTTGCTTCAGGCTCAGTCTAAGGATTTACAAAAGGAGAATTGAGATTCTCAAGCTCCAGTGACCTGCGTCCTGCCAACTTGACAAGACAGCAGCCACTTTGTTCATGCCACAGTAATGTGGACAAGCTTAAAAAGGTAAAGGGACCCCTGACGCAATGGAGTTGCGGCGCTCCTCTCGCTTTATTGGCCGAGGAAGCCAGCCTACAGCTTCCGGGTCATGTGGCCAGCATGACTAAGCCGCTTCTGGCGAACCAGAGCAGCGTACGGAAATGCTGTTTACCTTCCCACCGGAGCGGTACCTAGTTATCTACTTGCACTTTGACGTGCTTTCGAACTGCTAGGTTGGCAGGAGCTGGGACCGAGCAACGGGAGCTCACCCTGTCACGGGGGATTCAAACCGCCAACCTTCTGATCGGCAAGTCCTAGGCTCTGTGGTTTAACCCACAGCACCACCCGCGTCCCGTGTGGACAAGCTTAGAGCAGTGGAAATGATAAGGGAGTGAGAGCAAGGACTGGCGCTGCATCTTCTTCTTTCCCCAGGGCTGAGGGCAAGTGGCCAATTGCTAATGACAAGAACTGGCACATCCAGGGGAGATGTGCACTTCCACTGGCAGAGACAGCAGATGAGCCTTTTCAAGGCACAGATCAAAAGGTGGCTCTCAAGGGAAGACCCAGCACTGCAAACAGGACACCAACTGGCTTGCTGGTTTCATTGCTTTGCCATCTGCTATATTGTTCTGGGCACTGTTGTCATGCTAATCCCACAATATGAGAACCCTGAGTATGTTGAGACACGCATCTTTTATTAGACTGGCTGGCTTGTTGAAGGAAACTAAGAAAAGGGAGCAAAGCAAGCTTTTGGACATAGATGATAGGTTCCAGCTGAAGGTTTTGAAGACCTTATGACTGCATACAGAGGCCACATCAGACCACTTCATGTGGCGGCTGCTTGTATAGTATCTTCCATTTGTGTGTAGTTCACCAAGTTCATAATCGAGCCTATTTCCTTCATGGCACTGCAAATGCATATCACACAGGGAGCTCTCATTCTAGTGTGTTAGTAACTGCAAAATTGACCCTCAACTCCTTAACTGTGTTGTTTATCTCTCATCTTCTGGAGAGACTGCTGGGCCACCAAGGAGATATCTGAGGCCTGTTTCTGGTACTTGGCTGGTATATTCAAAGCTCCCAAATAGAAGGAGGGCATTTACATAGCTTTAATCCCCACACACCCTGAGTTTTGCTTCATGCTGGCTTGCTTCTAATCCAACCATTCCTATGAGGCCCTTTGACTCCCACCTGTGACTCCTTCCTTCTTCCCAAGGAGCCAGAATTCGTCTATGACTGCCAACACTTCTATGACATCCCCCACAAACAGTGGCAACTCTTCGGAGACACTGGGGCAGAAGTCAAAGACAGCCCGTACCACAGAGCCTGCCTCCATCATTGGGATCTGCAACGAAAGGATACAGAGTCAAGGCCTGGGAAACACTTATGTCATGTCACAGACTGCAAGGGGAATTTTGCATAGGAGCAGAGATTCAGGAGCACTAAGCAACTTCAGAAGTAGCATGGAGGTTTGCATCAGTCTGGATACAATGGGAATGGGGAATGTATGACCCTCCATATTTTGTTGGGCTACACCTCCCAATGTCCCTGACCACAGTGACCAGGGCTTCTGGGTGTTGGGAGTCTAACAACATCTGGAGGGGACACATGCTTCCCATTCCTCAGATACAAGATCACATTTGTGTAGTATTGCGATCATTTGCACCCAGAACCCGTGTGGCCACCCTGTACCTCAAGTTCAGCGCAAGGGAGCTCCATATGCTCTATCTTCTCAGCCAGCTCCATTCAACAGGACTGAATGGAGCCACCACTAGACTGCTATCCTTTCCTACAAATATCTGTGGCCAGTGCTTGGTAGTGACCCTCATTCTCTACAAACACTTCACAGTAAGAAGTTAGACTTTGTCTGAACGGCAGTCCATTCTGACTCCTGTTTTTTTGACCTGATTCTGTCCTACCCTTCTTTTCTGCTTACGTCAGCTGGTAGGGTGTGAGACTCTTAAACACAGGCTCGTGGGCTGAGCAAAAGGTTTCTGCATTGCAGGGGGTTGGACTAGATGAACCTCGTGGTCCCTTCTATGATTCTATGATCTATTATCCTTTTCAATGTTTCTTGTATGTTGACCTTCAGGCCCTCCCCACCCATTTTTCCCATGCTTTGCCTTCAAAGTTTAGTTCTTGATGAGTTTAGCTGTTCCTCCACCCTGTTGCAGCTTCACTTTTGACCTTGGATGGACTGGGTGGCAACCTCCATATCTTATAATTACACGCAGCTGCCAGTTGTATAGCTAGGGACTGGGAAGCAGTGGGGGTGGAGAACCATAGGTCAATAGAAGACCACTTGTTTTGTATGTAGAAGGTCTCATCCTGGCACCTCCAGATTTATTTATTTTGTGATACAGTACCTGATGGTGGGAAAGGGCCTCTGCCTGTGAGCTTGAAGAGGCCCTGCCAGTCAGAGCAGACAATACTGGACTAGATAAGACAATGAGCCTGATCTGGTATAAGGGGGCTGACTACGTCCCTATGATTATCTGGTACAAGTTCTTGATACTGAATCTGACCCAGCTTCCACCAAGCCCTGGGATCCTGCAATGCCTCCTGCAAAGATTCTCCTACAGTCCAAACTGCCTCGATAATTCACAGGGAGCAGTTAACTTCCTTGGTAAAATGCCATCCAGCTCAGAGGGCTGTTCTCCATCAACTGCATTACAGGAAGGGCCATTCGTCCTTGTCAATGTATTTATATTTCACATTTCCCACAAGTAAATCTGTGCTCAAAGCAGATCACACACAAAAAACAAAGTCTAGCTGCAGTACAAAATGCTACGGAAGTACAAAATACGACATATAATATCACAGCAACATAACACTAAGAAAGTAATAACCAACAATTAGCTCAATTGGTTAGAGCATGGTGCTGATAACACCAAGGTCGCAGGTTTGATCCCTGTAAGGGACTGCTGCATATCCCTTCATTACTGGACGAGATGATCCTCAGGGTCCCTTCCAGCACTACAATTCTATGATATAATTCGTTCCAGAGGTCTGTTCTTAACCTGAAACTGTTCTTAACCTGAAGCACCACTTTAGCTAATGGGGCCTCCCGCTGCTGCCGCGCCACCAGAGCGCAATTTCTGTTCTCATCCTGAAGCAAAGTTCTTAACCTGAGGTACTATTTCTGGGTTAGCGGAGTCTGTAACCTGAAGTGTATGTAACCTGAAGCATATGTAACCTGAGGTACCACTGTACATATACCGTAATTAGCAGTTCATTTACCATATATAAACATTTAAGTAAGCATACAAATAGGTCAAGTTCAAGTATCTATTTGGACTTCATTGCTGGGGAGGTGTTTCTCCCCAGCCCCAAACAATTTTGTACTTGTAAATGAAACAAACAAGACAGGCACTTTCTTTTTTAGCAATGTGAGGGGAGAAAGAAGCACAACACTGGTGCTAGAAAGCCACTCTGAAAACATTCATAGTCTCTAGACTGTGTGTTAGATCCAGACAGCACTATCAGGACTTTATTTCTCTCTCTCTTTTTTTTAAAGGAAAGGGAGGATTGCACAGGTTAAGTCCAAAGTATCAGCTGGGACAAATATCATAAAAAGAAGAAAGATGAGTGACCCTCGTTCATAGATGGTGTGCAAACAGATCGGATACTGTGATAGGAAAGAGAGAATCAGGCAAGCGACTTCAGTCCCACCACTGAACAGGCTCCTCCTCCAAAAGATGCACCATTTGGGCTGGCATTTTCCAAATGACCAGACCACCAGAAAGCTTGTTGTGAGAAGGCAATGGAAGTGGTGGGCAGTGAGGAGGGGGTAGCCATTCTGGACCATTCCCCCAAGCTCCAGAATCAGGCTGTGTGAAAGGAACCAAGAGTGCAGGGTCAGGAGAAGGAGGAATTCCTGTCAGGAAGGGACGGCAAGATGGAACGGAAACTTAGCATTTCCCTGACGCACAGAAACTGGGCTCTGGGCTGCCAACGACCAGCAAGCTATGTGCAAATGGTGACAGGCATAATCTATACAAAACCCAGGAAGCAAGCCCCTATATTGCCACTTCAAAAAAAGGGGGGGTTCCTCCTGACCCTAGTAGGGTGACCAACTTTTTTACGGGTTCCTGCACCTGCAACAGCAACTCGATCACCAGATGTTAGCAGATGGTAAGGCTGATCCCAATGCTATGAAAAAGCTTGTCTGCTGTTTCTGCACATCAAACGGCTGTTAAAAGCACAGGAGGGCCAGATGCTCTTTCAGGTCAGGTGGAAACCCTATGCTCAGTACCTTTAGAAAAGAGAAAATCAGCTCTATCCCAGGGCACTTAATGGGGGCAGGGGTAAGCCCTTTATGCCAGGAATACAGATTGCCTGAGCCCCATATATTGTGAAAGCTGATATTCTGACACAGCTTTGATTCCTGCATTGGAGCAGGTTAAACTGGATAACTTTGGGGTCCCTTCCCACACTATATTTCTATGATTCTACTCCCCATTGCTACCAACATCAGAAATCAACAGACACAGAAAACATGGTTACACATTAAATGACACACTTGCCTTTTCTCAGGCAATGAAGAGTACCGTATGCTACACCCCCCCCCCACAAAAAACCCAAATACCCCCCTGTGTTAAACATGCACCTCAGAGCAATGTCCAGGGCACTAGGTGCTTAGATTTGGGGAGGAACAATTGGGATTGTTTTTATAGAAGTGTGTGCATAAACCCATAATACAGGATGGATGAGCGAAAGAGCTAGAGGGAGCAAACGTGTTTTGCTGATGGCATTGGTTTTTTTATTATCAGGCACTAGCAGCTTCACTCATGGCAACAATGTGAAGCTGGCATTTCTCAAAAATGCTGCCTTAGCAATTCCCAGTGTTTAAGCCCCAGGCAAACCCAGAAACATGCCATAGGTTACACTTCAAATGATACTCCCAGGCTGCAGAATATGTACACTGAGTTCTTCCCCGGACCTCTGTGGAGCACACCAGATCAACACTTCCCACCCCACCAACCTGTAGACTTGCTACAGGTATCTATCCTAGAGCATCAATAGCGACTGGGACCATTTTCCTGCATGTCTCCTGTGTCTTAAAACCACAGGGAAAAGGAGAAGTGCTCACTTGCAAAACGGGGTGATGAAGTTTCAGATTCTGATGCAAAATGCTGTCTATTAAAGCAAGTCAAGGAAGCAGCGCAAGTTAAATGTTATACTGCACCTCTACCATTTCAGTACAAATGAATGCTGCAAAATAGCAATGCTTATCCTTCAATATCACGGATCTGAGCTCAAAGTCAATAAAATGCTACTGCTGTTCTGTAGAAGGAAAAGGAGCAAACTAACAAATTTCTGCAAGCTGCATGTTCTTATAGCTCCCACATCCCTCCATGAAGTCTGTGTTTTGCAGTTGTCAAGAAAGAAACTGTATAGACCAAGTTCTCAAGAATCATGCCTGTGAAGCTGTGTACACACTTCAGTTTACTCTGCTTCCAGTGGTTTGGAACATACAACATTAGCTGCAATACACACCTGTCCTGTATCTAGTCTGACATTTCTTATGAAATACTGAGTTTTTATAAGTTTAGCCCAAGTCAGCTTTGATGTGAATTAAGAAAAGAAGGCTCTATCTGTGTTTTAAGATGGCAATGTGTACACAGCTGAAATCTCTCAAATTAATGTCCTGAAGTTCTTTGAAACAATTTAAAATGCCCCACAAGGTTCCATTCAGTTTCACTAATCCTTGTTCATGAGCGTCTAGAAATCACCACCACAAACACAAAACACTTCCATGAAGTAGCGTGCTAAACCTTAATTATTCACTATACGGCAGGAACAAAAGACATTCTTTGTCCATTTGTCTTAATGCAGGAATCTGTTACATACTAAGAAATCTCAGCCCACTTTGCACTGAGGGATGATTAAGCACAAGCCACACCTTGTGTCTGTCTTGCCTAGAAAACTGCATAGGCCAAAAGTTTTGGTTTTTTGTTGTTGTTGTTTTTTGCAATAACATGCTACAATGTAGAGAAACCAATGTTTAAACGGCCTTAAAATGCAGAGTACAAATTAACACAACCTGTCACAAATACAGCCCAACATCACAAGGTGCAATCCAGGACAGAACAGGAGTCCCTGGCAGATTTGGACAAACACTCACCAAAGCATCTGACAGACTTTGAAACAGGATAGGATAAAAGATCTGGAATTTGAGATGGTAGAAAAAGCAAGGAGAAAGGAACCACCATATAGATACAGATTGAAACTGAGATATAGGATATGAGATATAGGCAGAGAAAGATAGAGTTATTTATGTTTATATATAAATGGAAGAGCTGCAGCTCAGTGGTAGAGAACATATTTAGCATGCAAAAGTCCCAAATTTAGTTCCTGACATCTTCAAGTTGAGCTAGAAAAAATTCCTGCCTGGAACCATGGACAACTACTGTCTCTCAATGCAGACAATACTTAGCTAGATGGACCAATGGCTGGCTCTCGGCATAAGCAGCTTCCCTTTCCAAGGAGGAAAGGTCTCCTCCACTACTGTAAACTGACAGGAATCATATCCCCTTCCTCAGAACAGAATTTGTTGTGGCTGTCAAGAAAGATGGGGAAAAACAATTGGGGCTGAGACAATGGGGATTCTTTGGCATGCCTTGTGGAAAGCAATTAATAAATAAAACAAACAAATTAATGATAATAACTGGATTTGGGAGCAGTTCCAAGCCTGCCATGAAGCATAAGTTATGCTGATTCCCCTGCACTCAAGGGGTTCTGATCCATAATAGCAATAGCTACTGTCTTCCAAGGGCCACTAGACTCAGGTACGCCCTCATCCATAATACAGCCAGGTAAAGAAGACACCGCTTCTGGTTTGACATTTTCACAGCAGCTGATGCAGCAGGATGAATGCTGAGGAAGGAGCCCTGGTGATGCTCCTGATTTAAAAAAGTTCAGTCAGCTGGGCAAGGCATGTGGGTGTTAATGAGTAAAGAATGTCCTAAATGGAGGATGAGGAGGACTGCTGAGATAATGCCAGGACATTCCTTCAGTTACTATACGCCATGGGGAAGGAACGTGTTAAAAGGGCAGCAAACAGCAACAACAACAACACTCTACATTCTCTATCACACTCTCATGTGTAAGGTCTGAAAAACAATGAAGAGTAAGAGGGTCCACCACAAATGCAACACTTCCAGTGTTGCCACAAACCATCCTTAATTCTGGCAGTGAGGGTGGGGAGAATAAGCAGGCAGAAACCTGAGATTCTTTTCCTCTTGCGAGATTGTTTTAATGCACTGTGGAAAGATCTCCTCCACTTCTGGCGGGCTGACTCAAAAGGGCTTGCTTATTCCACGACCGGGATGACAGCGGAGTGTTGTCTTCTCAGGAACATCTGCCTGCCAAGCCTTGCTCTAAACTTATGCCTGGAGGGAGGAAACAACCTTCCCAGCTCCATCCGGGCTGCATCATTAGACAGCCCTGCCTTCTGTCCCAAACAGCAAACTGTTCCCAGATTCCGTGCTTTGAGCCTCCTCCCCTTGGCCAGCCATATCCGTGCCAAGTGTAACAGCCCTGCGCACGCTGCAGCAGGAGGCAACGATCCAAGGGAAAGCGTTTTCACCCACCCACAGGCCTGGGGTCACGGATGAGTCACACGCCTTGCTGGCTTGCCAGCACCGCTCCCCTTTACCTCTGGGAGATCTGCAACTGAACAGAGATGATCAAGGGAAATGGATCTACAGTAGAATCCCATCTAACACAGCAGTAGAGGCCTTAACAGAGGCCTGTTAAGTCAGAGGCCTGTTAAGTCAGCTAGAAGCCTCTACTCTCTTAGCAGGCCTCCATGTGGCAAGACACTCCTGCTTCCAGTCCCCTCAGTCTCCAACATGGTGTAGATATCTCTCTTGTTCTTTAACTGCTTCTGGGGGAGGAGGAATCCCAGCCACATGCTGCAGCATGCACAGAAAGGAAGCCAGCGCAGTATATATCGCCAGTACGGGAAAGCCAATCCCATGGCCTGAGCAGCCAAGTTAAACAAAAGCTGTATGAAAGAGCCAGCTACAACCAGGGCTGAACGTGAGGCTGTTCAAACTGCACTTGGAACCACAAGTTGGGGGGATTCTAGCACAAGTCATCTGGATGGCCATGGCTGGAAATATAACGCTGGACTCAGGGCTATTTTTCTAGAAAAAGACATGCCAGAACTCACCTTTATTTGCCTATAATGGCAATGGTGCCCACCTGAGAGGCGCCAGAACTGAGTTTCGGTGAGTTCCCGCTGAAAAAACACACCCCTTGGGTTGAGGCATCATCAAGAAGTACCTGAAGCTGTATTGCTGTCGTCTGCTTGTTAGTTTGCCCCCAAAAGGGGAGATTACAGAATAGTTGGAGAGGTTATCAAAGTGATGTTGTTGGTTTTTTTTAAAGGAAGGTTTTGAGCACCTCTTGTACAGGACATAGGATTTCTCTTTACCTCAGCTAACCGCCTTTGTAAACCAACCCCATCTGTCACTGAAAGACAAGGGCCTGAATCTGGAGCAACAGCGAACGCCTGCAGTTCTCCAAGTATCCTGTCAACATCCGAGAACAAAACAAGCTGAAAGTGATCCAAGCAGCAACAACAAGAGGTTGTCAAGGAGACCTCTGACTTGGACACTCTCACAACTGTGGCTTCCAAGCTGGACCAGAGAGGAAACAGCTTCACAAATGTGTCACAGCAGCCCGTAGATTTCTCTCCTTCTGGGTGGGCAATATCTGGGGGCATCTGCTGTTCCTTCATTGGCAAAAACAGCAACAACACTCCTGGGTCAACACTCCAGGACTGATAGATAGGAAAGAACTGCTTGCCACATTAACCAACATAGCATGAGTCAAATGGACTGAATAAGTCCAGCTAATTTCAGCATGATGTTTCAGCCACCTGTGCTCTAACCATGACCCCAAATTCTTGAAGATCTCAACTCCCTATGTATTTGAAGGAAAGGGTTAGAGCACCCAGGAGCCCTTGCACCAATGGCCAAAGTCTGTATAAGGCACCTCCTTATAGATTTCAGGTGCCATCCAGATGTTGCTCCCATCCTCCCTGACCATTGCCTTCATAAACTGGGACTGGTGGGAGTTATAGTCCTACAAGTTACCTATCCCAACCAATCAGCAACCTTTCAGCAAGGCCAGTGGACTGGATTATGGTACCTTGATGCCAAATATCTTGTCTTCATTCCTGATCAGATCCTGATATTTGAGGAAGTGCAGCACAACACACAGAACACCAACAGAGAGCCCTTATGCCCTGCTACACATTCCTACCTCAAGCAGTCTCATGTTTAGAAATGCTTATTTTTAGGGCTACATTTCCCCATCCATCCTGGCTCTTACAACTGACTCTTGTTTTTATTTTGCTTTTATTTGTCCAGTCATCTTTTTTTAAACCCAGTTTATACCGCATTGCCAGGAAGGAACAATGATACACTCACCATATGGCTGAGCCCACCCCACTGACCTAGATAGGAAGGCCACAGAGACACAGGCCTGAGAAATAGCAAAGGGAGATGCCTCTTCCACAGCAGGGAGTCCTAAGCAGTGACAGAGTCTCATGCGGGATAAGGACATTTTCCCACCCGGGCAAATAATGGCTCAATTTGCCCCTCAATACATAAATCGTAATAATAGACTTGGAACTTTTAGGAGGGAATGCTCCTTTGCGGCTACTAGTGCTAGGATAATCTCCCATCAGGCTCTGTGTCACAAAATTAATACCAAATGTATTACTAAGTCAGACCTAAGATCTTGCATCACTTAAGTGCCAAAACCAGAAAATCAAGGGTTTCACAAGTACAATGAAGCCTATGTTCCCCATTCCACCGATATTCCGCTCCATACAACTGGACCTAATTTTCTCAGAGGGGCTAATGACTCAACTGTACAGCAATGCTGCTAGAAACTGGAGGATGCCAAGGGAGATCCTCAGCTGCAGATTTGATGCAAGCAGGAAAGATGGTGCAAGTATGTCCCTGTCATCCTTATTCATTTACAGAGAACATTCAAAAGGTACCATCCACCCTGGGCAGTATATTTAAGAAAGCCAAATCATGCATCTTCAAAGCCTACCTCATGTGGCAGCTTCACTGCATCCTTCTAGCACTGATGAGGGACCGTATCCCAATGAATGCCTTAAGCCTTTACATTTGGGCTCTCTCTGAGTGTCACTCTGACTCTGCAGCAGTTTGTTTGGCTAGTTCATGACATTCATATACTTTGGCTCTGTTCCTGAAATGCACTGAGAATCTATTCTCTTCAACTTTTGGGTACAAAGCCTGCCACTTAGTTTCTATCTGCGTGGGCACCGATGAGCCAGTGGTGAAGCTGAGTGTTCCATCACAGGTACAAACTACCACTGCAAACAATCCTGAAGCAGACCGAGAGTGAAATGCTGAACTGTACTTTGTGCCCATGACAGAGCATTCAGAAAAAGATAACCGCTTCCACATGGCCACGAGAAATGCCAGCTCAGCCAAAAAAGGTGGGTCACCAGCCCCCTGGCCCAGAATCACATCAATGAATGAAACTAAGCATTATGGAGCAGTATATATTTTTACTTCTGTTGATAACTGGCTCTTGGAGGCTCTTGGAGCTTGCCTAGAGGCAGCACATGTTCCTAGATACAAATTATATATTCCCTTCCCATCTGCAATCACCTGGATTTTAAAAGCCACACCACAAACAGGTGACATCAGCACGTACAACCACAGGAAGCTACTGATGATAAGCAGGGGAAGGATTTACCAAACTCAAGTTCACTCTGGTGAGAAAGCTCAGTGGTATAGCTTTCACCCATACTAAAAACAACTGACCATAAATCTACAGATGGAGCTACCTACACCTGACTTAGGAACACAGACCTGCCTGTAGCTTTTGGGTGACAAAATTCAGTGCCAATTTGTGTGCTGGCTCTTCTCAAAGTCCTGATTTGACAATGGCTACAAAATCAAGGTCATGGTGCTATTGAAACCAACTGGACAGTGCAATCCTAGGCACGCTTACTCAGTAGTAAGTCCCACTGCACTCAGTGGATCTTACACCCCAGATCACAGCCTGCATTTCAAGAGCTTGTTTACTTGTGGCGAGAAAACTTCTCTACATACTGCCGTGTACTGAAATGCAATGCAATGTGACTATTTTGAACACCTATTTAATAACATGTAGGTACCCTCAACAATACTGTCAAATCCCCTAGCACTTCAAAGGGTTAAGGGAAAAAATGGGGATGGGGGAGAAGAGAAAGGATAAGAAAGGAACACAATAACTCAAAACCTGTTTACCTGGAAGAAAATCAGCCACCCTAACTGGCTTCCAAGTCAGTATACTTAGGGTTTAGGTTTAGGAGCACAGCACATCCATAAGCCAGCTAGTTCGGCACTGTCAGCTATGACTAGCAGGAATTCTCCAATGTATAATATAATGGGAGTCAAATCAAAAACTTTACCTATGTAGCATAAGAGCAGTTCCTTTATGCCAATAAGTAGTTTTGCAGTCAAAATCTGAAAGCCACGGAGAGACACAGCAGGCAAGACTCTTGAGAGCACCAGGCCAGTACAATTCACCCAAATGACTTGTGCATACTAGAGAAAACATTTATGGAAGTTGCGGGTGGCAACACCAGGGGACATGGAAAACACTTTGTGTGCTGAGTTCAGACATGAGAGACTTAACACAAAGACAAAAATGTGCTTTAGTGCAGTGCAACAACTTTTACAGTATGTGCCAAAAAATAGGGGAGCAGGGAGAATAAACTTGTGAGAGACAGATCAGTGGGATCATGAAACTAGCCAGGGGGCTCAGTTCAATCTGGGCTTTCTTTTTCATGCACTGCGTTGGGAGAGCTATGGGTTAGCAATGTTTTAAATAAGAAATAAATAAAGTCCCTCCCTTCTACACAAACAAAAGCAAGATGGCTGTGGCAAATAAGTAAAAGGTAAAGGTCCATTAGGTCCAGTTGCGGACGACTCTGGGGTTGTGGCGCTCATCTCGCTTTATTGGCTGAGGGAGCTGGCGTACAGCTTCCGGGTCATGTAGCCAGCATGACTAAGCTGCTTCTGGCAAAACCAGAGCAGGGCACGGAAACGCTGTTTACCTTCCCGCTGGAGTGGTACCTATTTATCTATCTGCACTTTGATGTGCTTTCAAACTGCTAGGTTGGCAGGATCAGGGACCGAACAACGGGAGCTCACCCCATCACAGGGATTCAAACCGCCGACCTTCTGATTGGCAAGCCCTAGGCTCTGTGGTTTAACCCACAGAGCCACCCACGTCCCATATGACTATAAGTAGACCCTTGTAAATCCTTAAAAAAGAAAAGGGCCCTAATAACGAAGGAAGTGGGGGTTCGGATAATAGCTGGGATGAAGGACACTGTGTGACATTTGTCCAGATAAAACAAGAAACGTTGCAAGAAGGCTAGTGCCTATTTAATAACCGACAAAGTTGGGAACTGACAGTGTAATCCTATGGTTATCTACTCAGAAGTAAGTCCCACTTAAGTCAGTAGGAATTCCTCCTGGGTAAGTGCCTATAGCACCGCAGCTGAAGATGGGTCACATGATGGAATGGGGGCTCTACAAACCTTTTAATGACATAAATGTTTTCATCTGCACATACCTTTAAGAATGGCACTGCTGGAAACATTCAGAGCGTTGATCTCCGTAAGGACGTGAATAAGCAATGTTGCTTATTCGGTGCTGAAAGCCTAATGCTTACTTTAGGGCATCTTGGCAAAAGTGTTGCTGTGAAGATTTAGGAAATAGCTGTACTGCTGTTCTCAGCACTGGTGTGGCCCACCCTGTAGGCCTGACAGCTGCTCTTCGCAGCAGGTCCATATGGCAGAAATGCCCCCAAGCTCTTATGAAACAGCTTGAGCCAAGTAAGGCCAGCACCAGCTAAAGCTGCACGCAAACGCAGAGGAGAGCACTTTACGTGGGCGCCGGTGACACCGTTCTTTCCGCAGCGAGAGGAAACTTGTCCTGAGGAACGCGCTCAGCAGAGCCTTGTGGTGAGGCCTACATCTCTTTGCAACCCTATTCCTTCCAGACTACGGCAAGCTCCCTAATTCCGAAACTCAGGTTTAAGAAACCCAGAATTCATGCTTCCAGCATCCTATACGCTGCTATGATCCTTTTCTAGTTAGATTAAAATATTAGGCCATTGAATAAGCAACGGCTGAGCTACAGCTCCTTTCCTCAGCCTTTTGCCAAGGAAATGACAAGCAGAGGGAATATGAATAGAGACTAAAAGCAGCATTGCAAGGAATGTAAAACTGAAGTCACTCAGGCTCTGTTCACAGGTTGTAGAATTCCTACATGCGAGTCACATATAGTAGCATGTGATGATTCTACACACAAGCGCAAGCCTGGCTTCAGATTTTTTGGGTGGCATGGGCAAGCTGTTCAAGGTGGGCACCCCCAGTGCCAACTGCAGTCCCCATGCCACAGTCTCTCCCTCACAAACTTGTGGATGAACCTTGGTGCTGCCACCAGCTTCTCCCCCTGTGGTTGTAAGTGAGGGGGCTGACCCCAGTGTGGGTGCCAAGCTATTTTGCACCCTTAGTAAGGCTAACTACTTGCAGCAGCAGCACCACTCAAAAAAATTGCTAACTTCAGTTTTCAAAAACAGATGTCTTGTACAAATGATAAAATTCTTCAAAATATAAAACTACAATATTATTAGAAATTTATAAGCTATAAAAAAAACTAATCTGTATAAAACTGTACTCCGCAAAGGTCAGTTCGGCACCCCTTTGAGAGCTGTGCCCAAGGCAGCTGCCTAGTTTACCTAATGAGAGTACCGGCCCTGGCTTATTTTCATTTATTTATATACTGCCCTTCATCACAAGATCTCAGGGCGGTTCACGGAATAAAATGCAGAATAAAAACAAGTAAATAAATAAAAGAAAACAGCAAAACAATAACCCCCCTTCCCACAGACACATTAAAAAAGCCATAGAATCTTAATCAGCCAAAGGCCTGGTTGAAAGCATCTAAAGATGTATAATAAAGGTGACAGGCAAGCCTCTCTGAGGAGAGCATTCTGCAAACAGGGAGCCACAGCAGAAAAGGCCCCGTTCTCATGTTGCCACCCTCCATACCTCTCGGAAGATGAGCGCAGAGTCCAGGGTTAGTTTATATGGGGAGAAGCTCTGTAAGGAGCAGCTACGACCATCACATAAACCCATAAGTAAGTGTGGGGGAGTTAGTGACTGCAGGAGCACTCCACTGAGACGCCCATAACAGGTGGCCTGTATGTGGGCTAGCCAGGGTGCCAGCCCCAGTAGAAGAAGAAGAAGAAGAGAAGAAGAGTTTGGATTTGATATCCCGCCTTTCACTCCCTTTCAGGAGTCTCAAAGCGGCTAACATTCTCCTTTCCCTTCCTCCCCCACAACAAACACTCTGTGAGGTGAGTGGGGCTGAGAGACTGTGACTGGCCCAAGGTCACCCAGCAGCTGCATGTGGAGGAGCGGAGACGCGAACCCGGTTACCCAGATTACGTGACTACCGCTCTTAACCACTACACCACACTGGCTCTCAGTAGGACCTCCCAGGGCACCTGAGCACTGGCAGATGCCACAGTATGATGCCAGGGCTGCACACGCAGATTGTCATCTACACACAGTAATTCCCACACAAGTGGGATCACATTTGCACTTGAGGACAGCATAATTGACATGCAGGAATTTGGTAATGTGTGAAGCAGGTTCCAGGGCAGAAAGATATGTCTCTAAGTTGCACTGTCCCATGCTATTCCCAAGATGCAATTAGGTGACATTTTAAATACTGATTTTAAACTAATTAAAACATGATAGATGTTCAGTAGGTTTTGCTATCCTGCGATGTGCAAACCATGAGTGCTGGACTGTGACCTGACTCCACGGTGAACTCCACGGTGGTCTCAATGTACATCCCATTATGTTAAAAGGCAAATTGCCTGGAATATGGAGGGCTCAAGAGACCCACCTACTTGTTCCAGGGAGGGTCTTAGGAGTGAGAAGAATCCAGAGGAAGGCTGCACTGTTGTGTCGGGCAGGAGAAGAATGCTCTTATTTGCTGAAATGTTTCACTTATCCCATCCCAAAGATTCAGGGCAGATACACAAAGAAGTATGCACAATCACAACTAATAACAGACAAGAAATGGCAGTAAAGTGGTACCTCAGTTTAAGAACAGCCCTGTTTACAAACTGTTCGGATTAAGTTTGTAAACTGAGGTACCACTGTAGCTCTAAATCTTGCAATCTTGGAATCGCTGCTCAATATACAGTGTTACCTCGGTTTCTGAACAATCCGTTCCAGAAGTCTGTTCTTAAACCGAAACCGTTCTTAAACCGAGGCGTGCTTTCCCTAATGAGGCCTCCCACCGCCGGTGCCCTTCCAATGTTCGGATTCCGTTCTTCAACCAAGGTAAAGTTTGCAAAGAGGGACACTACTTCTGGCTTTGCAGACTTCTTAAACTGAACACTTCGTAAACAGGGCTGTTCTTAAACCGAGGTACCACTGTACATATAACAAACAAACGAAAAACCATACACACAAACGCTTTTACCTTGTTTGGTCGAATTTAGCTGTTACCCGATAGCTTATAGTAGATCTCCAAACAAGAAGAAAGCTCTTCCTGCTTCTAATATTTGAGCATCTCTCTACATACCTGTTTCTAGAGTCTAACCACAGGATCACACACACACACACACACACACACACACACACACTTCTCAAAAAACCAAAAAGATTCTGATGTAACTTTTCCTTCTGTAAGAAAAGGCCGCCCCATGAGCATCAACTGTCATACTGGAATCCGCCCTACGGGGCATGTCAGTCATGGGTCGTCTGTACTTGGGTGAAGGAGGGTCGGAATGAGTAGCCAGAGTCAGATCCCCTAAATAACGATGCTGTCCCCAGAATTCCTATATAGGGTGTTGTCACCTGGGGGCGGGGAGCAAACCAGTGTTCCTAAGGAGTACGGACCATCTCCAGTAGCCGAAAGCAAGATCGCCTGGGTGCGATCCAGACCAGGACCGAGGAGGACTACCAGGGGGTAAGACTCCTGGACCCAGGGGAACTGTGGGAAACCATGGTGATGTCCTGGGCGCGCGAGGGCGCGCGTGCTGCCTTAGGGAAGCCTCCTCCGACTCGGAAGCTCAGCCTGGCGTCCCTAAGCCAACGGGGCGAGATGGGTGGGGAGCTGGCCAGGATAGCAACCCGCGATCTCCCGCAGCGGATGGGGAGACCAGTTGCCCACGCAGCTCAAGCCGCGGAGGGAGGAGCCGGGGCCGCGTCGGAGAAGTTTCCACACGAGCCCCGGGGGCAGCGCTTTCTCGAGCGGACGGGAACGAAGTGGAAGCCCCGACGGCGCGGAGGGAAGGGGGCGCCCAGGCCGGGCCCTTCCCGCTGCCGCGATGTCTCCCTCTCGGCCCCTACCTGTTGCGCGGTCCCTGCAGCCGTCGCAGCCCCGGCAGATCGCCCTCTCGCCTCGGCCCCCAGGAGCCGCCGCGGCCCGGAGCTCAGCTCCGCCCCGGCCCCAGTCGCCGCCCTCCGCAGCCGGCTGTGCTCTGAGCGCCCCCTTCCAGCAAGCGGGTGCAGCTGGGGCCGGAATCCCGCTCTCGGAGCCAGCGAGGCAGCCGTTTCCCACGGGCAGGGGGCACTGGAACAGGCAGAGGCGTGTCCATGGCTGGAGATCTGGAGGCCAGGGGCGGCGGGCTGGGGACGGCCAGGGGCGCGGGGGCACTCTGCACATGCTCCGCTCCCTGTGCCCCCCTCCGCTCCCTGCGCTGAGTTTCTTTGCCTTGCACTGAAAACTAATCCCAGAGCTTAGGGTCCCTGTGTTTTCCCTCTTTATTTAGCATCCGCCTTTGCCATACTGCTGGGATGTATCTTCACCATCGTTTTCGAGTCCCAAATGAATTGGGAAGAAAATGTATAATTGCCGTTAAAAGCGAGAACTCTGCACCAGGAATTCGAAACTTTGCAGAAAAGACGCTGCACGTTCTCCAAGCGCTGGAGAAATCACATCTTGCACAAGCCAGTTAAACAAGCAGACAAGTTTGCTTTATGCAGCTGTGGCTGGGATCTCAGACATGCCCCGTGGGGGTTTTGACTATTTTCTTTGAACAAGAGGCTCCGTCCCTTCCCCCGCCTATGCCATTTCTCCCCAGCTGCTTTTTAAAGCCTGCTCTCTTTCGGAAGTGGTTTGCTACGCTGCGTGGAAGGCTGCTGCTTCAGAGAGAACAACCAGAAAGGAGCCTGGGAAGAGGCAGAATGGGGAAGTGACATAGCTCAGCTGTAGCACATCTGTCTTCTATGCAGAAGTGTCCCAGCTTCAGTTCCAGGCATCTCCAGGTAGTTTGCAAAGTTCAGATGCATCACATTATTTATTTACTTCTTTCATTGAGACCAGAAATCATCTTCTGCCTTTCTCAGCAAATGCCAGCTCAAGGCATTTATGCATTGCCTGGCAGGATTCCATGAAAATGGTAGTGTTCCTGAACTGCACATTTGTGCCTGGTACCATGTTCTGCACATGCGTGCGCGCACACACAAAATGCAGAGTCTTGGCATTCAAAACTGGGTTGCCCATGGTGCCAAATTTATTACAGAACAGAACCCTGTTTGTAATCTATGTAACTGTCTGAAATATGAGAAATGCAGTGGTGCCTCGGGTTAAGAACTTAATTCGTTCTGGAGGTCCGTTCTTAACCTGAAACCATTCTTAACCTGAAGCACCACTTTACCTAATGGGGCCTCCTGCTGCTGCCCCACGATTTCTATTCTCATCCCTGAAGCAAAGTTCTTAACCTGAGGTGCTATTTCTGGATTAGCAGAGTCCGTAACCTGAAGCGTCTGTAATCTGAAGCGTCTGTAACCCAAGGTACCACTGTGTATCTGTTTTCTTTCCTTTGCTGGGCTTAAGGATCCCTATTTGACAACCCTGTGATATGGGAGGATAGTGGCCATGTTGCCATTTATGGAGAAATTCAAAAAGAAAGAAGGGTGGAACAGCCTATAAGCAGCAGGCATGCAGCCTAACGCAGCAGAATCCTATGCATGATTCAGAAGTAAGTTTCACTGTGATAACACCACACCAAAGCAGGTGGGAAGGAAAACAGAGGACATCAGAAGCAAAACTGGCTCAGGGACAACATATATTGGCTCTCTAACGTCACTTCTAGATTATTTGTTCATTGAGCAACACCTTCCAGTGCCCTTTCCCATCACTTTCCTTATTGCAAACTGTCTGATTTTAGGGGGGAGTGGGTTTGCTGCACTATCCCTAAAGTGTAGTTGCGATGACACCCACATCCATCACTGCCACTGCTGCTAACTCTCTTGGTTTCCCCCTTTCCTCCCACTGCCTTGGACGATGGATGCATGAGACACAATAGGCTTCAAAGGCCTGTCCAATGCAATTTATTCCATTGAATACTTATTTTTATAAAGTAATGCCCCCAGCTAAAGGTCTTTTTATCACACTTTTCATTCCCCAATAGGTCAAGGATGGGGTACCTGTGGCCTGTCAGATGTTGCTGCACTGCAACTCACACCATCCCTTACTATAGACTGTGCTGGCTGGGGTTGATGGGAAGCCAGCTGCCTCTGGAGGGCCAAAGGTCCCCCACCCCAGTAGTACGGTAGGTCATTGTGCATAGTGTGAACACTCATGAGTCAGCTCTTCCACCCCTGCAGTAGGTCATTGTTCCTATTGTGAACACTCATGACTCAGCTCTTCTGGATGAGTCATATAATTGGGTTGATTATATGGGAAAGAGTAGATGACAGTAGATGGGCTCCCCCAGCCCTCTGAAGCAGATTTTGGGGGTGCATGGGGGGGCTATAGGAAGTAGGAGAGGGAGAAGCCCCCTTGCACTGTGTTGGATCTCACCCACAGCTTATTGTGGGAACAAACCATGTTGTTTCTTTTCGTAAGGACAGATCCAGCTCATCAGGTATACAGTTATGTACAGTGTGTGCCTGTTGTAAATGTTTGTGCATGTTGTTTTTATTTCTTTGAAACCATTTGAAGGATAACAAAGCAAGGCAAAGGACCGTGACACAAGAAAGCTTTGCATCAGCAATCTCTGTGCTTCCAAGCGGGTTGACCTCCAAAGCCTCTGCATTATATATTGCAAAGTTTAACACTATTTGCAGAGAATGTGGGACACCTATGCAAATTAGGGGCAGGAAACAATCGCACAAAGACCTCTTGGGAAACAAAGAGGACATTGCTGCTGCTAAAAGAAGGAATTCGCACCGTTGACAAGTGTGGTTTTTGAAGACTTTTTCTCAAAGAACACTGAGCTCCAAAGATGGTTGTTGGGAGGCTCTAAAAGTTGAAAGTAATTTGTAAAAAATGAGCCTCTCTTTCCTACATCTTTAATGCTAGTTTCACTGTGACTGGTTTTACATGCTGTGTTTTCCAAATGAGTTCTGATCTGCAGTAAATTAATAAGGTAGGAGGACTCCCGATCCTTTTCAGGATATGTAATCTGGAAATTCTGAAGCCCGAAAGATTTTTGAGTTGGGTTATCAAATAAATTTGTGACTGATCAAGAAAACCAGTGTGGTGCAGTTGATAGCCAGGGTCCCTTTATATGTCTTTGGGCAAATCAGCCTCAGTTCCACATCTGCAAAATGTGACTAATAAGGGCCTCCATCTTAACACTGTTGCAAGGCTAGCAAGCATTATACAGATTACAAAGCCTGCTATGCTTACCATTATAAGGCACTTACCAGTAAAAGTGGTATATAAATTACTGCACTGTATAATGGCTTATAAATGATCATAGCAGTTAACACTAGTGAATACTTGATGCGTGAAATTGCTGGGATTTGGGTCTCCCATCCAAATGGCTTCACACTGTCCTCATATGAGCCAATATGGTTGCACCTCCAGTTCAGAATATCAGAGGGAGGGGCACAAGGTTGTTATTTTTGCTTTTGCTTTTTGTTTTTAAATAGAAGGAAACACGACATACTGGAAACATTTGAAAAGCTAATTTACATATCCAGGAACCTTAAAAGCATCCCATGAAAGCCTTCCATACCAATGATCAAAATATTCAGTGGCCAGTAGAGGGCAACATGGTCTTTCTCATTCTGATGCAATTGAGGAGCGCAATTGAGGTTGTGCAACTGCTATACAGTGGTACCTCGGGTTAAGTACTTAATTCGTTCCAGAGGTCCGTTCTTAACCTGAAACTGTTCTTAACCTGAAGCACCACTTTAGCTAATGGGGCCTCCCGCTGCTGCTGCGCCGCCGGAGCACAATTTCTGTTCTCATCCTGAAGCAAAGTTATTAACCCGAGGTACTATTTCTGGGTTAGCGGAGTCTGTAACCTGAAGTGTATGTAATCTGAAGCGTAAGTAACCAGAGGTACCACTGTACTTATAAAGCAGATTTGAAGCGGATTCTTTCCTTCTAAGGATTCTGGGCACTGTAGGTTACTTCTCACAGAGTTACAATTCCCAGGAAACCTTTAAAAAACTACAGTGCACAGAACTTTATACAGTGGTACCTCTGGTTATGTACTTAATTCATTCCGGAGGGTCGTTCTTAACCTGAAACTGTTCTTAACCTTAAGCACCACTTTAGCTAATGGGGCCTCCTGCTGCTGCTGCGCCGCAGGAGCACAATTTCTGTTCTCATCCTGAAGCAAAGTTCTTAACCCGAGGTACTATTTCTGGGTTAGAGGAGTCTGTAACCTGAAGTGTATGTAACCTGAAGCATATGCAACCCGAGGTACCACTATACAGGACTTTCATTGCACTATGTGTTTGATTATGGCCATTGCATTTACCATTTTTACATATCTGAAAACTGATGCTGTTTAAACTTTAAAATAATACTTGTTGGGGGAAATACATAAAATTGCCCACATTGCACTGTGTGTGTATCTTGATGTTGTCATATATATTTTAGCAAGCAGCTTGTAAAATTATGAAGGCTGGAAAATATGAATTGAGACTTGAACCCGCACAGAATTAGTTCCTTTTTTTTTTTTAGGGGGTGAACTTGAATGGTAACTAATTCCTTTTAGGAGGGGGTGAAATGGAATGAATTTCTTGTTAAAATGAACTTTCCAAGCACTGATCTGAACTAGTAGGCAGTCTTGAAGGAATATTTTGGTGTTATGTTTTCTGGTTCCTCCCTTCAATCACTACTCCCCCCTGACCTTTTTCCACCATGACAAGTGTATAGGTGTTTCTGTCACATGTGCATGCAAATCATAGACCAGAAGGCTCCAGTGCCTGCCCACCCCTTACTAGAAGAGGGTTTTTTTGTCCATAGTGCAGTTAAATACTAGCCATTTAATAAACAAGAAGGTTTAGGCTCATTTCATGTTTATGGGTATCACAATAGATGGATCTTGGAAAGTTCACCACTCAGCCTTGTTGACATCTCATGTTCGATATCTCCACCAGCTTTCACCCAGCCGAGGTCTGCCTTCACCGTGGCGTCTCCCATTGGGCAGCTCGTGGCACAACCTTCTTATGCAGGGCTTTGCTGTTGGGGACCCTGTCAGAAGCCTTTTGTACACGAGGGCTGTCCACAGTGCTCTGTCTGAGTTGGAAATGCACCTGAAAGAGAGAAGACCACTAGAGTCCATGCTGCCATTCAATGCAAAGCCACCTCCTGTATCATGTGACTCCTGCATTGGTTACTTGATTAATTACTTGATTAATCAAGTAAGCTCAAATCCAAAACAGGTGTAAAATTAATCATCCCAAGATAGGATATGTCCGCTTAAAGAGGAGCAACTCAGCAATGTCAGAGGTGCTGATACTAGGGTGGCCCTGTCTCCTATTTGCTGTCCTCTAACTGGGCTGTGCAAGTGGTGCCACAAACTGGGCTCTGAGCTGAGGGGGAGCCATCTCAAAGCCCAGTCAATGAGGCACTGGGCTTTGGGAAGAATGTGTGAGGCTCTGATAGAGTTCTGGAGTCCTCCCACCTCCTTTTCAAAGACTGATCAGTACTTTCCCAGCTTTGGGAAGGAGATGGGAGGGCTCTAGCACCCTGCCAGAGCCTCACACCTTCTTCCCAAAGCAGGGAAGTTCCTTATTTGCCTTTGGGAAGGCAGCGCAAGGGCTGGACGGGGGGGGGGGGGCTGGCTCCAAATTTTGGCCTCATACAGGGCATCATAGTATTCAAGTCCACCACTACACAGTCCATGATTCAGCGATGGCCTCAAATACACTAAATGCTATGTTTTAAATGCTTGAAGCACAAGAACATGGCTTGCTACGGGTGACAAGGCCTGGCCAGTAACAAAGCTCAATGAGTTTAAGGGGGAAAGTGTTTATTTTATTCTTTGATGTGACATGGAGGTCTTGGCTAGGGATCCAGAAAGTCAGCAATAGGTTTCCATCTCTCCTTCCACCAGCAGGTGGCTCAGCCGAGCTCTGATTCACAGCACTGCCTCATCACTCCACTCCCCGCCCCCAATATGCTACACCCCCTTGCAGGGTGAGGGTTTCCCTGGCAGTGGAGCCTCTCAGTAAATCATCAGAAATGCATTAAGAGCATTCCAGAAAATCTGGCTGTCTCCTCTCTTGAAATGGGGTGGGGCTAAGCTGGGGAAGACCAGAAGCTCACAGAGAAGATGGGCACCTCCACAGAGTCACAGGAGGGCTGCAGGCTGTTTGAGTGGCAGAATGCAGCCTTAAGGCCCAGGAGGTTGGAAGGCAGCTCAGTGGCTGAGTAGGCTCTCCTGAAGGGGCTGTTAGGCTGCCTTTGCTTCCCCAACATCACAGTTAAATGCCCCTTGAAGTATATGGCTCATTTCACTGAGATCAGTCTGGGCTTCCTAGTCTTGAAAGCCCAGTCCTGTGCCAGCCCCAAGTCACAAGGGGATGGTAAACAGGGACAATTAACGCAGAGAAATGACCATTCTGGCACCTCAGGACAAAAAGAACGCCCAGCCCCCACACTCCAGCACTGCCAAAAATGGAAACTTGCCAAACTTCCTTCTTTTGTATGGAATATGGTTGCTGAGTTAAAACACAACTGTGTTATACAAGGTCCCGAGGACAAATAAATAGCAAAGCAAAAGGTCAGGGGTGAAGAACATATCTAGAGATTCTCCAACTTTCCATTGCAGACTGGCAGGAGGCCTTCATTCTCCCTAACTACACCCCCTGCTTCAAATACAGTTTTCCAAAGCAACTTAATAGAATTTAGAGAGGCTATTTGCTACTTGTAGTTCTACAGAATGACAGAATTAGAGCTGAGGTTAAGAGCGCTGTGTAACTAAAAAGCACCCACAGCTTTTAATTGGGGTGGGCCAAGAAAAGATGCAATAACTATTTTATATCTTTGGACAGACATTACTTAGCACTCTACCAGTTCCAGATTTGGGGCTGGGTATTTCTAAATGGCAACAAGAGTGCTCTGAGCAGTGCTGGGCTAGCAGGCAGTTTAATTTCCTAAAATGCCTGAAGGTAACACTAGGTGGGGAGAAATGTGGAAAATTTAAACGGTGGCTAATATCAGCCACCTGGATACTTGGAACTCTGGGATAGAATTAATATTTTTAAGAGGGGGGCATAGGGCAGTGTCAGTGCTGGAGAACTGGGGCCTTGGCCTAAGGATGTCAGGTGCTGACATGGCCCCAGGTAGCACAGCTTGAGGAGTAGGAGCTGCATGGTTTTCTCAGCTTGAGGAGTAGGAGCTGCATGGTTTTCTCAGCCAAGGCTCTAGTGGGGCACCTGGAGCACAAAGAGATGCAACCTTACATGAGTGGTCTGGGTTTCTGTGCATCCAATGAGCAGGTCATAGACAGGGCTGTGTAGGGCAATAGTTAAGGGAAATGCTGGGAGGTCTTCTCCTTACCAGTCTGGAAGAGAAGGTGAACTTCTGAAGCTGGGCTGGGCTAATGCTTTCCCATACTCTCAATGTTTCCACATTTTTATTAACCATAATTCCATGACCCAACTCTCATAGGGGTGCAGGGAAGGTTTCTTCCCACTATCTCCCTGGTGGCCCTACTCTAATTCACGCCTGAAGGCCCAGCTTAGAAGAACCTGGCACCTTTAACCTTTCCCCAACACTCACCACCGTGGGTTCAGCTGGGCCCACCGTCACCGTCACTGTCTGTGGCTGGTATCCATCCGCTGATGCAGTGACTGTGTAAGTCCCAGGCAGCAGCAGCCGGAAATAGTCACCATGTTCTCCTACCAGAGAGTAAGAGGGGCTGAGAAGGTATAGAGAGCAGAGCCAGAGGACACCACTTGGGCTTGACTTGCCTGGCCTCAACCCCACAATTAGGGAGTCTTAGAGGGGGGGGGAACCCTGGCCAGAATCAGGGTTCAGTTGGTCCTGATTGTTCCTCTAACAAAGTGCTGAATTATGTATCTGCCCGGTGACACTCACTATGAACACAGCTCAAACTTGCAATGTACTCTGTGCCAGGCCAGAGAACAAGTTTATATGTTTGTTTGTTTGTTTGTTTGTTTGTTTGTTTGTTTGTTTCATAATACTTCCACTTACGGAAATCACTGATACTTCCCTGCAGAAAGTGCAGGGAAGGGCAGGGGTTAGCACCCCAAAATTTCAATGGGGGGGGGGATTCTTATTGAGCTCAATGGCCCACTGCTACAGCATTGGTGTGTGTGTGTTGGACTAGATGAACTCTTTGACTACTAAGATATTGAAACTGGCTGCCTAAGAGACCATAAAGCTATAGGCATAACCAGTGCTTTTTTCTGGGGGTACACAGGGGTATGCATACCCCTAAACATTTTGTGAATCTTTGTACTTTTGCCCATTTATTGTATTTATTTTTCCCAATTTGAACTATAAAATGGTAATTTTCTTGAGTCAAAATGAGAGTACCCCTAAACATTTTTTTTTTTAAGAAAAAAAGCACTGGACATAACTCATGGCCTTTTCTATTTTGTTTTTGCTTGTTTTTATATGAGAAGCTTATACCCTTTATAGCCCCTGCATGGGGCACTTGGTCACAAGGAATAGATATCTTCACAACAGACTCTCAGAACCCCTTTTAGTCTTCCAGAATGACTCACTGCGAATGTTGTTAACGTAATGCAGAAAGCAGAAGAGAGTCATTTTCAAAGCGAAAGTATACCTGGCTGTTATATGAAGGTTTTTCTTTCAGATTATAAATGTGGGACATACAAATACAGCAATGCCATTTAATTACCACCTATGATAATAGTCTGGCCTGTGTCAAGCTGGGTACCGACCTGAAGTGACATCATGGGCAATTCCTTTGACTGAGATGACAGCACCTGCGAGCCTGTTGTTGTTGTCATCGGACACCAGACCTTTGATGCCCTGGTGAACCTACAAAACACAAATACCAAACAAATAAGTGGATACCCTTAGAACTGGGGAAAGGGAGTCCACACTGCCTAGATCCAGAATGCAGTGGTTCGGCTTGCCTAGCTCTGTGAACCTCCCTGAGACCTCCGGGTATAGGGAGGTATATAAATTCAATGAAGAAGAAGAAGAAGAAGAAGAAGAGCTCCTGAGAACAGAGCTTGACCCACACCCCACAAGTGATGCATTCTAGCTCAGTGATAAAGCACATGTTCCAAATGCTAAAGACCCCGAGAGAACCTTGGTATCTCCAGATAAGAAGAAGAAGAAGAAGAGTTTGGATTTGATATCCCGCCTTTCACTCCCTTTAAGGAGTCTCAAAGCGGCTAACAATCTCCTTTTCCCTTCCTCCCCCACAACAAACACTCTGTGAGGTGAGTGGGGCTGAGAGACTTCAGAGAAGTGTGACTAGCCCAAGGTCACCCAGCAGTTGCATGTGGAGGAGCGGAGACTCGAACCCAGTTCGCCAGATTACGAGACTACCGCTCTTAACCACTACACCACACTGGCTCTCTGTGTGGTACCTCGGGTTAAGAACTTAATTCTTAAGGTTGCCAAAAGCCCTGCCTGTAACTTTCAGTACAGTGGTACCTCGGGTTAAGAACTTAATTTGTTCTGGAGGTCTGTTCTTAACCTGAAACTGTTCTTAACCTGAG
Organism: Podarcis tiliguerta; assembly: GCF_965153285.1. NCBI lineage: Eukaryota > Metazoa > Chordata > Lepidosauria > Squamata > Lacertidae > Podarcis > Podarcis tiliguerta. The sequence continues at coordinate 40,666,482 of NC_139538.1, read as the reverse complement.
GTACCCTTTAGCTAATGGGGCCTCCGGCTGCTGCCCCGCGATTTCTGTTCTCATCCTGAAGCAAAGTTCTTAACCCAAGGTACTATTTCTGGGTTAGTGGCATCTGTAACCTGAAGCGTCTGTAACCTGAGGTACCACTGTATTCAATTGGATGGACAAGTGCTCTGACTTGGTTGTGGTCTGGTATAAGCAGTGCTTTTTTCTGGGGGGATGCAGGGCACGCATAGCCCTAAACATTTTGTGCATCTAAGTTTGGTCTCATTGAGGGGCAGTATTTCAGTATGAGTAAGGAAAATTAAAGTACCCCTAAACATTTTCTTTAAAGAAAAAAAAGCACTGGGCATAAGGCAGCTGCCATGGAGCACTGGAGGTGAGTCTGGGGAAGTAAGGGAGGTAGTGGCGACGAGAAATTTAGCTAATGGGCAAAATAAAAACTGACAAATTGCCAAATCAGCGTCCGCACCTGAGGATTGGAAAGTAGTCAATGTAACACCATATTTTAAAAATGGATCCAGGGGGAAATGAGACAACTTTGTAGAGGGATTGGGCAGGATGACACCCTGGCAGCTTTATTACCTCCTCTATGTAGGTGATAAGTGCTTCAGCATTTTTCCGCCACTCAAACACCAAACTGCTCTCTGGTGGAAATTTTTCGCAACTCAGTTCAAGGGTAATCTCAAAGCAATTGGTGTGCAGATAATTGAAATCTTGCATCCCTGCAAGGCAAAGAGATGAGGATATTGATTTGTTCCACAATGGGGCTGAATGCAGTCCTCCAGTCCTCTCAGTCTGACCCTTGGGACTCTCCCCAAGCCACACCCTTCCTGGCTCTGCTTTTGCTTGGTTGGAGAACATGCCCTTGTCCTCTGATGATGCCTCTTGCTTACCTGGGTGGAAGATGGAGAGGGGCGTGCGAGTTTGTGCGGAAACCAGCCTGCTGTACAAAGTTAACATTTATATCCAGTGCTTTCGCACCCACTACCGACATGCATAAGAAGAAGCAAGTTTCCCCTCCCCTGTTTGATAAAATCACCTCAGCCCCTTGCTGGATTGTGGGGGCCAGGTAAAGAGACGTGCGTAAGTTCTGGTGTGTACAAATGTCTGAGCTTTGCAGGGCTGGAATGTTTTCCACGTTACAAAGGTAAATTTCACATCCCTTTCTGTGCTCACTTTGACTCTGGCCCTGTGCGCCACTGAAATGTGGCCTTCAGAAAGGTGCCCATGAAGGAATGTGCCCCTTAGAGTGAAAAAGGTTCCCCACCCCCACATTTCAGGAACAGATGGAAAAACAAACATATTACAAAACAGGCTTCTTTAGGCACAGGCACCATTGGTTCTTCATCTCCTCTTCCAGAATTTCCATATGGGGTCACATGTATTGTTTCTTCCCTCCAGAATTACCTAGCTGAGTCTCTCCCTTTCCTCTTCTCCCAATCTCTCCATCCCCCATTCCTCCTACATGGGCTATTTTGAATGCCCCTGCCTTTCCCCCTTGGCCTTACCCTTGCTGAGCGGATACCAGGAGGCTCCATTGGTGATGCCATCAGGAAAGATATCTCCACAATTTGTGCCTTGGTGCATCGTTCCATGGGCATATGAATAGCTTTTGGCCAGCTGTAAAGAAAGTGCCAAGCTAGTCATAGATTCCTACCCACTCAGTTTCATACGCATTGCAGGGCACAAGCAGAATCCAGATTCAAATTCATTAATTTGTGAACAGACTTTGCAACATCAGTTCAAGAAGACCTACACTCCAGCACTGTTCAGAGCTAACAAAATCCAGCACCCAGGGAAAGTGCCATGGCTATTATGTCTGCTACCACTCACCTTCTGGAAGAGGCTGTCATCAGGAGTGGGGCTGTTCTGTGCTTGCCAGACGCTCCGGCTTCTCTGCTCTTGGGATTTATCATATGGGTAGTTGGCAACGACGGCACCACCGTGGAGATTGGCCGAGAGAATGAAATTGTGGCTTTTCATCCACTGAATCACAGCAAAAGTCTCTGGTTCCACCTGCGAAGGGGGAGAAGCAGGGAAGTCCAGGCAAGAACCACGTCCTTATTTCCAGCATTCCCAGTTTGGTACAAACATGGGGCAGAGTCCTGCTAGGACCATACTCCTTCAAAATGTAGAGGTAGACTTCCATGACTGAGTGCTCTGCCATGTCAAGTCACCTGGTGTTGGAAAGCTATCGTATCAAGGAGAAAGGTTCTTGAATGGCCTTCCCCTTAATGTGTTCATGGCCAGGTTTTTGAGGGTGGCCCACATAAAACACCTTCAGTGGTCTTCCCCTCCAGCCCCCCCCCATGTTTACTATATGGTGATAGCAGATGTATTGCATCCTGTGGAAATTAAAATGGAGGCAGGAGTGAGTCCTCCCTAGTAGGCTATAGGCGTGTGCCAGGCTGGAATATGCCACTTTTATATGGGCTGAGGAGAGGTTTTTATGAAGAGGATCTTCAAATATGTGATTACCCTATCTGCATTGTGAAGTGGTACAGTCCAGGAAGTACATGCTTTTCCTGAATGGGTAGGTTGGCTCCTAGTGAAAGACCAAGAGAATGGCATGTTGAGAAACTGTGTACATGTCGCTACTCACACAGAGGCAATTAAGGTTTGGCAGACAGCCAGAAGGTCATGTGAAGGATTAAGTCTGCCTGGTGGTAACAGAGACATGGAGATAGCTCCCTGATTGGTCAAGCTCTCCCAAGGGTATAATTAATGGCCTACTAACTGGAATGTGTTAGTTCAGTATTTCAATGGTTCAGTGTGTCAGTGAGCATAGGAGTTGTGAGTCGTGTGTATAATAAGCACCTAACTTCAAAGTTCCTGGTTCCTGCTTCGTCTATCCTGTCTGCATCCAAGTTGCCAGTTGCTTCCGTGGATTCTGAGTTTACTCTGCTAGGTCTGGCTAAGGTCCTGCAACTAGTCAGAAAGTTGCAAAATACCAAAAGGTTTTGCCAATATGGCAAGGGGAATAAATTTTTCTTCTCCATCACTGCAAGAAATCAACCTTGTGGACTTCACAGCCCTCACTGGTCGGATTGGTGGGTGGAATGAAACCCAAGCACCCCATATGTCTGGCTGCAGCCATGGGTCAGTGGCACTGAAACAGAACATCCAGTGTGCTGGATATTGGGAGTAAACTGGGAGGTGGATATTGGATGTAGCAACACTGGAACTAATGTGGGAGTTGAGGCAAAAGAAGAAGAGAAGGATCTTAGAGAGGGGAACCTGAACTGCCACAGCCCTGGAGGGGTGTCCTAAAGCAAGTGTTATTTTTGTGACACCCAGGCAGACTAGACATTGAGTGAGTCTACAGTAATGTGTTACCTGACTCCTCCAGTTGTCTGGCAAGGGTATATGGTGGTTGGGTCCACCCTGTTTCTCATTGTAGTACATGACAGTATTGAGGTCAGGAAAGTTTCGGTTAAGGTCGACTCCATTGGCATTGTTTCTCCCAACGAGGTATCCTAAGGGACTTTGTCTCTAGAGAAGAATGAATGGTAAACATGTGAGTCCTAGGCATGGCTAAGTGCACACCAAACCCCACCTTGCCACTTTTGTTGGTGTATGTGTCAATGAGAATTTCAGGAAACACAAGGATATGCAAAAATCTCTGGGTTTCTGAGTGTTAATCCCAGCTGGCAGGCATCTTCTGACCTTGTTTAACATTATCAGCAGCCACCATCATTTAAATTAGATTAGAGTTTGATTTATTTGCTGCTTTCCAACAGACTGTTGCACTCAAAATAGCTCAGAATCCACAGAATCCCCTGCCTCCCCTCCCAGCAGCAAATCCTCATATTTTTATGGTCAGAAATTCTTGCATCTATTTGTCCCCTAGACAACGGAACGGGGAAGCCCAATAAAGGAAAAAAGTAATGAGAAGAGCAGCATGACCAATCTGGGTCTCCAGTGAGATTAAATACTTTACTAGGCAGTGCTCCAGGCCCTGTTCAGTACAGTTTCTGTTCTGGCATTTAAAGGCTAGGAATTACTGACAGTACCAGAGATGAAACCAATGCATTCAAATCAAGGAGCTCTGGGAATATATATTGACACCGCATGAGTTTCATCAGAAATCCAGTGAGAGTGGAAATAAATCAACACAATAGCTAGACCAATAGCTCTGGGGCTTGGCCCATGGGTCTGCTGTTAGTACCACTCTTGACAGATGAAACAAGTCCAGTATCATTAAATGGGCTTTCTAAGCATCTCGGCCTGCTTTGGTTGCCCATCACCAGAATGCAGTGGAAGGGCACAGAACTTGTCTAGAAGCCATGACTAAATCAAATCCCTAAGAAAAAATCCCCAGTGCTACTAGCTTGACTATTACTGTGCTATGAAGGTTCAATGTGTAGGCTGACCATTTAGGCAAAAGCATTGCTAGGTACTTAAAAAAATCTTGGGACACAGATTCATGACACTAATTTTCCTCTGGGCAAATTAAGAGGGAGGGTGACTGGGGTCTCACCAGCACTGTGTTCTACAAAGTGCCCAGTAAAGCAGAGGTGGCTGACCTGTGGCCCTCCAGGTGTTGTTGGACTCCAGTTCCCATCTGCCCCAGTCAGTCTTTCCAATGGTCATGGATGATGGGAGTTGTAGTCCAACAACATCTGGAGGGTGATAGCTTAGCTACCCCTGCTGTAAATAAAGTAAATACCCACATACACAGAAGTTTTTAGAAGGAGGAAAAGATCCAGCAAAAGACCAGGAGCTCAGGACCCTAAAAAAACCCATACACTTATTCATTAAAAATGGACATTAAAAAGAGGGATTAAAATGTACATATACTAATTCATATCTATAGATGCAACTTTAGAAATAATTATAGTAATTTAAACATGAGCTGGATCCAGACTAAGTTAGTTGAACTTAGTTCCCATTGAAATAAATGCAACTTAAATCATTATTATCTTAACCCATTGATTTCATTTGGATCCAAGTTCAATGATGGCTATGAGCTGCTAATGGAGTCTGATAGACTTGTCCTCCGTGACCCCACCTCCTGCATGTTTTCCCCTGTGCTAGTCCTCCCTTTGCCTCCCTCAGACAACCTCCTTCCATCATCACCATGGCTGCTGAGATAAGGAAGGGATGCTTGCCTGGTACCTGGGCAGCTGCCACCTCATATCCATCTGGGTTCATGGTGGGCAAGAGGTGAATGCGCGTCTCATGGATGAGCTGCGTGACGCGCTGGTTGCCATGCCGATACTGTTCACACAGGAACTCTGCGAGCTGGAGCAGCAGTTCCCGGCCCAGCACTTCATTCCCGTGCATGTTTGCCACATACTTGAACTCTGGCTCCACTGGGAAAGTGAGAGATTTGCTGATATTAGAACAGTGGCTGGAATAATACCCAGGGTTGGCTGGTGCTCTGAAAGCGTAGACACTGGGAAGAAGGCTAGGGCGCATGTTCCCCCATTCATGTCCCACTAGCTGTGCCCTTTTGTGCTTCTGTGAAGAGTCTCTCTGTGGGGGTCATCTACCATCTACTGCAGGCTTCCCCAACCAGTTCCAGCCAGCACAGCTGATGAACGTTGGGGTCCAAAACATCTGGAGGGCACCTGGTTGGGAAAGGCTGATCTACTGTATCACAGAGTCATAGACAACTGCTGATGCCTTAGGCCACTTGGTCCACCTAGCTTGATGCTGTCTACATGGACTGGCAGTGGCACTGACCGGGGAGATTCCCAACCCCACCTTGATATTCTGGCATGCAAAGCCATTGGTAATGACAAAGCTCTGTCACTGAGCTGTGGCTCTTCTCCACCTTGCTGAACCCCGCAAAGAATTGTGGAGTCAGGGTGGCGCAACCCCTGGGAATCCGTGCCCCAAGAGAGTTGCAAGAAGCAATGGCCTGTATGGGAGTGGTGTAAATTTTGGGGTGGGAGAGAAGCATTTTCTTTGATTCAGGACTGATGAGAGGGTCCATTCAAATCAGAAAGGTCAGGTTCTCTCTATGCACTTATTTTGTACAGCCAGCTCTCCCCTTCCCAGTTCCTCCATCTCCTCTCACTGCTATGTCACATTCCAGACTTCAAAAGCCTCGAGGGGTTTTAGACTGAACTGCAAAATCAAATCAATCCTTCATCTTGGCCTGGCCTCAAATTCTTTTCTCTAAAACCACTCCCCCCATAAAGCGGCCCCTTTAACTCCATATGCAAGACAAGCAGCCTTCAGAGTACAGGAGGGCAAGGGCTTCCTCAGGCTGCAAAAGGACCCTACCTGCTGCTCAACCCCACAGTCAGAGATGGCACTATGGGGTGAAGAAGACAGTTAAATTGCACATTGGAGAAATGGAAGGGCAGCGTGCTTGCAACAACTTTCCCAGTCCCAAAGGAAACAAAACAAGGTCAAAGGGAATCCTAACGTATCCAGACACCTCTTGTGCAATCTGGCATCTGCAGACAGCCCTTTCCCTTTCTTATCCACTCTTCCTCAGCTCCTTGTCCCTCTCCTGTGTTCCTATCCTCCACCTAAATAGATGGCCTGCAGGCATTCTTATGGTACCTCCTGCTGGGTGTTTATTATGGGGTTGGTGCTATAATGATCCCATTGCCCATTTGCAATATCTCAATAACCTGCTTGCAAATTAAGCACCCATCTAGAAGCACCCCTAGCCAACACTGTATACTGCTGAGATTGGAGAGAGAAAACACAGCCTCATATTCAGCCTGAAGCTCACTGGCTTTTAGCAGAATTTGCCTTGCAGGGCTGTTGTGTAGACAAAATGCTGGGCTGAATGGTGAGGGGAGGGGGAATATAGGCTGACTATTTGATACTAATGACCTTCCCACAATAAACACTTGCCTGGAAGCACCCAAAAAAAGTCTTGATCAGTTAGAATCAGTTCATGTCAGTTGAAATGCCTGAGTAAATAAAACTGCTTTTGCCCGACACTGAAATGTTAGCAATATTATAGCAGATGAAACTCTTTGGGGAGGTCATTCAACAACCAGAGCATCATTGTCAGAAAAAAGTCCTCCTCCCTCTTGTTGATTATCATCTCACCTCTGATGGAAGAGGTACTTGGAGAAGAACCTGAGAACTCTTGCCTCTGTCTGACTCTGGTGCCTGTCGTCACCTGGCTATTGGCCTCAGCATCTACCTAAGTCAGTGCACACCCCATCCCTCACTTCTTCCAGAGGCATTAGGCTCCACCAAAGCCACATCTGCCATAGAAGTATGAAAAGCTAGGCAGCCCCAAATGGAGGTTTCCCTCACCAGCCAAGGTTAACCATAAACTTCAAACCAGTTCCCTCAGCTCTTCTTCCTAGAATCAGAGTTGCGCAGCAGGTAGTGATCTGGACTTGAACCCCGGGGAGCTGGATTTAAATTTTACCTCAGCCACAGACCTCGGACTGCTCTTTGGACACATCTCTCTCCCTCCATTCCTCAAGTGTAAAATGAACAACAGACGAAAAGAAATACATGCCAGGTCGCCATGGCGAGTCTCTGTCAGCTGACACACGGCTGCATCCTGCACAGCTCCTCCTCCCCACAGTCTCTGCTTGCCCTAGCTAGGAGTGCCGTGGGGCTGGGCTTTGCTTGCCACAGGGGTTCCTGGTTAGAAGCCAGGGCAGCACTGAATCTCACTGCTCCGGAACTTGGCATGGGTTGGAAGCACACAAAGAAGCAACTGCTCAGCGGCAGGAAAGGGTTACAACCCCAGGAAAACACTTACTGGGCTCATGGATGCCAGGATAGTCGCTGAACTCCAGCACATAGAGGTGGCGGCCCTGGACACTGCGCCCAATGCTGTACAGCCTGGTAATGTATGGGCAGGCACTCTTCACATCAAACAGGGCTTGCACCAGCTCCTCATAGCGGTGATGGAAGAAGTTCACTGAGGCAGCCACCCTCGCCAAGAGCAGGACCTTGCCAAGGATCCAGAGCCACTGAGACATCCTCCTGCGGGTGGGCGGCATGCAGCTCTTTGCACCGAGGAGATGTGAGCACAGCCCAGGCTCCCTGCCTACCAGGAGCTAAAGTGCAAACTCAAACCAGCTCTCTCCAGTTTCACAGCCAAGTGCCAGCCCACTGCACCTGCCGTGGTCATGGTGGGAGGGCTATCTCAGTGAATGCCCCTCACAGCTCAGGAAGAATTTACAACTCGGAGCTCTTGTGTGCTCTCTGTCTGTCTGTCTGTCTCTCTCCCCCCACCCAAAGAGTTCCTGGAGCCAGAATCCTTCCAAGCTTCTGTACATTTGGAAAGTTGTGCCGATTCCTGTTCATTCATTAACTCAAGGGTAAACAAGGGCCTAAAGCTGCCTGGCTCTCATTGCAGGCCAGGAGGAACCTGATCAAACTCTTACAAACAAGGGGCGCATTCAGGAGCTGAGGCATCTTCTGCCGAGGGCTCCAGTTGTGCCAGGACTTGGCCATTTTTCAGCTCCAGACCTGAGACTTGGGACTATAAAGAAAAGCGCCTCTGAGCATGGAGAGTGCCTCCCCGTCTCCACTGAGGAACTGCACCCTGTCACACCACTTTTTCAGGATTAAGGCGCAGGGCTCCCAAAGCACAGCCGGCATGGGCCCTGACATCTTTGTTTTTAGAAGTTAAGCCCTGGTATGGCAGACGGTTTGAAAAGCCACAGCCCCATGGACTAATGATGCCAAAACAAGAAGCAGCAAACTAACAGTGTTCCAAATAAAGTGCCTTGCAGAGTGAATGTGGCCAAGGACAGAGGGCAGCACATTCTGTACCTGTGCCTCTGTCTCCCTTGAAGTAAAGGATTTACTCCTTAGCCTTTTCTTCTGTCCTGCAAGACAATGGGTACAGATTTTTCCTCCAGGTTTGCTCCTGAAGCCTTTCTCATGGATTAGTATAGCCGCAAGGGAGCAAAGGATCAGAGTTTTCCTTCTCCTAGATGGGCTGCCTCAATTCCATCTACTGCATGTGCAGTAACCAGCTTCTCAGACATTGGACCCACTATTGGTTTCATCCACTAAATCTTCCAGGGCCTGTCTTCACATGCAGGGGAACTTCCTAACTCACCAAGGGTTTGAGACCCATCGGTTACCCTCACCTAGTTTAGCCAGCCAGTTTAAAACAACTTTATTATGACTTTTCAACAATGTTGTTCATCATTATTAATTTGGTTCCCTTAGCTATCTCAGCTGGAATGAAGATCACTTTGGTTCCCTTCTCCTATCATTCTCCAGATATGGACGGGGGATGGGGTGAGGGATGAGTGGAAAGGCTGTCTTCCCAGGTCATGGATAAATGGATGAGATTGTTTTCTGGGAGTAATCAATAGTTCTCTTTCACATTTGAGTAAAGCTCAGTCAGTCTGCTAGTCAATACCTTATCTGCTGAAACCAAAGGTCAACAGCAAAAAGGAAAAGTTGACACAGAAAAATAGAATTCAGGTGAAATTCAGCACAAGGAATATGATGCATAATAGAAATTTACTATATTTAAAAAACAACAATTTAGCATCATCTTTGATAAGATAGCTCAATACCAAATGGTCACCCTGACGGAGTACAGCAACAGATAACATACTTGTCTCTGATTTACTCAGTGTCAGGGACCTTAAGTTCTCTTCAGGTAATAAAGCAGAGGACTGAAACCCAGAAGGGGACTGGCACATAGCACATGCCCCAGAAGTGCTGCTGCTTGATGAGCCTACAGGGCCAGCCACACCCACCCACCCACTGGACAGAGATTGTAGCACTGCAATCCTCAGACCTTGCATTTATTTGGTAATCAGATGGGATAAAACAAAGCATTGATCAAATGTACTGCTACCTCTCCGGAAGTCTCCTTGTTCATCTACAGTCAGTTGTTGCCTTTCTACTGAGCTTCTAAATCATCAAGGGGGGAAATGGTCTGCTTTTTTAAGGCTGCATCCAAATGGCTAATCAGGGCTCACCAACCTGCTTGTCCTGTCCCTAGAAAGTATGGGTCAAATGGCTTTCCGCTTGGCCCATGTTTTCTAGGCACATGTCCCAGAGGTTTTCTGTTTGCCTCACTGCTTTCCCTGGGAAAACCCACTCCTTAACGCTGAATCAGAGCAAACACTTATCTGCAGAAAACCCAATTGGCATTTGTACCGATTGAGTGGTAAAGATCAGGTTTTCCTGGGGGAATGTAGTAGGAGAAGTAGAAGTCTGGACAAGCCCTCAGCCTACAATTGTGGGAATCAATCTTACCACCTTTTTGTGCATTAGCACTGGGATGCTGAATTCCCAGTCCTTTGCACCGATTCATGACATTACTGGCCAACAGAAAAGGAATAAGATAACCGCCACACCCCTTTTCTTCTTCTTGCTGAGAAACTATAAATACAACAAGCCTTGCCACCTATGGCAGGTATGGTCAAGTCCTGCTCCAACTGTGAGGTCATTCCTTTTTCTCTGAAGGTCACTTGGTTTCTCTTCTAATAGCACCATCCCATCCCACCTCCTTTGGAAAATTACAAGAAAATTACACTGGCATTAATCAAAACATCTTTAATATATAATACAAATACAGAGCTGTACACATGTGTGCAAAGTGAATAGTTGGTTTCATTTGGACCAGGATGCCAAGGCTGGGGTTTAACTGTTCCCAGAGACCTATACTGTTGACATAGGAGGACGCTTTAGGAGGAGTGTGCTACGTCAGGCCTCAGTGTTCAGAATCCACACAGTCCGTAGGGAGCGGCCGCCTGCGGATCACCTTGACTAATCCATTCAATTAGCAGGCAAGTCGACCAGTAAGCACAAGGCCTATTGCCCAGGTAGCAGCCATGGCACTTTGGGGAAGAGTTCCTCTCTCACAGACTAATTTCTGTGAAATACACATTTTTGCTCCGAGCCCTTCTCTGGATAGGGTGCGTTCCGCTGCTTTCTCCTGGCTGGCGATTAGTCGTGTGGACAGCCTGTTTTGTCAAAAGTCTCGAAGAGGGGATCTTCCCCAGGAAATGACATGGCAAGTGCTAGCTGATTCGCCATGAACGTGACAGGTGCCGCCGGGAGGTGTTGTTTTTTTTAATGAATGACTGTTGACATTTCCAATGGAGCAAAAGAGGATGTGGAACCCTGAGAGCTGCTGGTCCTTCCAGGCTAGAATCTGTCCCTGCGTTGTCCAGCCGGCCATTTTTTGATTTGGTGCCCCCCCCTCCCCCACATGTTTCATTCCTAGGGCTGAGGCAATGCACAGAGGGGTGGACCTGAGAGAAGCAGGTGTTCTTCATAGGGCATGTGTGCCCCACACCAATCAGCTCCCCTCCCCCCACCAAGGATCAGGATGGGAGGCGGATCTCCAAGATGGGGGAAGATGACAGAAGGAAAGCACGCTGCTCTCTTGGCACCTGTCGGTGGCTAGAGTAAGTGGCGCAGAAGGCCCTTGTATAAAGTCAGCCATTTCAGCAGAACACTGGGCTCTAGTGGTCTTTGCTGTGGGCTAGGCCAACCCCAGTTCTAAATTACTTCCTTTTTCAGGCACTTTGGTTTGCGATAGCTCATGTAGCCTATGACGAGCAGGCAGACCACCAGAATGGAGCAGATGGCCATGAGGGTATTATAGCTAGACTGAGACAGCGGTCGTGTATAGGGTTGCTCCGCAGGGATCATGTTGGTGAGGTTCAACATGTAGCCCAAAGTCCACCCGGCGTCACTGCTGCCAATCTGAAATAGATACGGAAAGAAGAGGGAAGGGTCACTAGCAGCAGGAGAGATGTAAAGCACAGAGGAACTGCTAAGGGAAGTGAGGAATGGGGGCAGTGACACATTTATAAGACGCACCAGACCATAAGACGCTCTATAAGACGCACCAGACCACAAGATGCACCTAGTTTTTGGAGGAGGAAAACAAGAAAAAAAATATTCTGAATCTCAGAAGCCAGAACAGCAAGAGGGTTCGCTGCGCAGTGAAAGCAGCAATCCCTCTTGCTGTTCTGGCTTCTGGGATAGCTGCGCAGCCTGCATTCGCTCCATAAGATGCACACACATTTCCCCTTACTTTTTAGGAGGGAAAAAGTGAGTCTTATAGAGCAAAAAATATGGTAATTAAATTTGTATACCAGCCTTCATCCGAAGATCCCAGGGTGGTTCACAACAGAAGAATACAAAATACATTTAAAAAAAACAACAAAAAAAACAACCAATAACACATCCCCCAACAAACACATCTAAAAAGCAAGAGAATGCTAATCAGCCAAAGCCCTAGTGAAGAGAAATGTTTTCGCCTATGCATTGGAGGTGCCAGGCGAACTTCCCAGGGGAAAGCATTGCACAAATGGCAGGCCACCACAGAAAAGGCCTGTTCTTGCGCTGCCACCCTCCGGGCCTCTTGCAGAGGAGGCGCATGAGGAAGGGTCTCAGATGATGTTTGATGAGTCTGGGTTGGTTCATTTGGGGAGAGGCGGTCCTTGAGGTATTGCGGGCCTGTATGCGGCTCCCTCTCCAACAGTGAGGAAGGGATGCTTCCCAGCCCTCCTACTCACCACCCCCCGCCATTCCCCAGCTCCTGTCTCTGCAGGCCAAGATACCTTCCCCAGGAAGTGGATGCCCTGCCATTTCTCCTCAGTGAAGTTGTATCTCTGGCTGAGCAGCGAGAAAATGTAAGTCGCTGAGAAGCAGTATTCGCTCAGGTACTTCTCCTTTACTGCAGGAAATTCAGCCTTCACCTGGACAGAGAGAAAGGAAGACAGTTTATTTCCAGGCATCTTCCTTTTCCTGGAAGCAAAGTGCTCCATCTTTCAGATTTATACAACCATCCCTGGAACAACCATGACTGAGCTGTGTGTTTCTACATGAATTTCCCTTTCATGCGTCAACAGAAAGATAGATAAAAAGATAGATGTGATTTTGCTTTAATCTTTGTACAGTGGTACCTTGGGTTACATACGCTTCAGGTTACATTCACTTCAGGTACAGACTCTGCTAACCCAGAAATATTACCTCGGGTTAAAAACTTTGCTTCAGGATAAGAACAGAAATTGGGCTCCAGCAGCGTGGCGGCAGCAGGAAGACCCATTAGCTAAAATGGTGCTTCAGGTTAAGAACAGTTTCAGGTTAAGAATGGACCTCCGTAACAAAGTACGTAACCAGAGATACCACTGTATTCCGCTTTTCCAGCAACAAATATTGAGCTTAAAGGGGATCACAATAATAGCATCAAAAATTAACAAACATTGCAATCACTCTCTTGGTATGTGTATATTCTTTGGTGATCACTGGTAGCCAAGTAAGATTGTCTTCCATGAACACGTATATATACTGGCAAATACAGCTCTTAAATCCAGCAGATCTTGTGTTAGGACAAGTGAGGCTGTGGGGCTTCTCTTCTACAGCCAATTTGATTTTGGATTTGGTGCATCAAGCATCACTAATGCCAGTAGCAGCTGGTGTGCTGGGGAAGAGCAGCCCTCCCAACTCCCCTAGTGGTGCAAATTGCCTAAGCAGGGCTGGGGCAGTGGCAAGGGCAGATCTGCCCAGGAAGGCTACAGCAATGCTGGTGTTGGGGGCGTGGCTCCACACCACCAAACCAACCATGACTGATGCCAGATGGAAGCCAAACCTCCTCAGAGTCAAGACTCATATTCCTCCCGGTTTGGGGAAATGACATACCTGATTCCAGGGTTTGGAGCAGAAGTTCTTTACTTCTTCTATTACTTGGTCCATAGGCTTTTTCGTCGCATTTAGAAAGTTCATTACGTAGTAGAAAGCAGAAAACGCCTGAAGAACAAAAGACATGAACTTGTTTGCAAAAAATGCAAATGAAATGGAGCCCAGGGCTCTGCCTCCATCAGTCCTCACTAGTCTGGGGAGAGAGATTTGCAGGTTCAGTGGTACCTCAGGTTACAAACACCTCAGGTTACAGACTCCGCTAACCCGGAAGTAGTACCTCAGGTTAAGAACTTTACCTCAGGATGAGAACAGAAATTGTGCGGCGGCAGCAGCAGCAGGAGGCCTCATTAGCTAAAGTGGTACCTCAGGTTAAGAATGGTTTCAGGTTAAGAACGGACCTCTGGAATGAATTAAGTTCATAACCCAAGGTACCACTGTAGTTGGCTATGGGTTGTAGACAATGAACTCCCACTTCATCTAATCCGGGGCAAAAGTTAGAAGGCTACAACTCCCTGGGCTCTCCATATAGACAGAACACCACATGGCCTAGCAAACAAAGTCAATCGGGCTGCCTCCTGTGCATCTCTCTCACCAAAAATGAAGACATCTTTATTTTGAAAGACTTTTTATGCCTAACATCTAGGCTTCTTGCTGCCATTTTATCTTCTACCCTGGATGATTTTAGGTTGTGGCAGTGCTTTAAACACTCTTTGTTGTTTGCTTGTGCATGTACTTTTATGATTATGCGTATGGTTTCATGATTATGCTGTGTACATTACTCTGGATATGTTTAGCAGAAGAGATAGGTAATCTCTAGCTCACTAACTAATCAGCTATTATTATCAACAGTTCTTTGCTGTCTCCAACATAAATGACCCAGTATTTTCTGAGGGTAGGCAGGAAGCCGCCTTATATTATTGACTCATCTGGCTCAATATTGTCTACTCTGGCAGTGGCTCTGCCTTTTACATCATAGGGTGCAGGCTCCTTTTACCTGGAGATGCCAGGGATTGAACCTGGAACCTTCTGCATGCAAAGCTCTACCACTAAACTCTACCACTTCCCACTGTGAGTTCCCATCCCATCCAATAGCAGTAGACCCCATGGACACTCCCCATGCTTCATGCCCAGAAAGCCTTCTCTCCTTCTGCTCAGGTAGCTGTTCTATGCCAAGAAGTCAGGGGCCAGCAAACTTTTTCAGCAGGGGGCCGGTCCACTGTCCCTCAGACCTCTTGGAGGGGCTGGACTATATTGGGTGGGGGGATGAATGAATTCCTATGCCCCACAAATAATCCAGAGATGCATTCTAAATAAAAGCACACATTCTGCTCATGGAAAAACACCAGGCAGGCTCCACAGATAACCCAGAGATGCATTTGAAATAAAAGGACACATTCTGCTCATGTAAAACCATGCTGCTTCCCGGACCGTTCGCGGGCCGGATTTAGAAGGCGATTGGGCTGGATCCGGCCCCCGGGCCTTAGTTTGCCTACCCATGTGCTAAGTCAACCTGTTGCTTTAACTGGGTGCTAATGAAATCTTAAGAAACCTTCATGTTCTTGTATGGTAAGTGTAGCTCAGCTGGACTTTGCCACCTAGTGGCATACAGAGGAAGATAACAAATTGGTGCACCTAGCAGAAAAACCAAGCAAAATGTCAGGGGAAGAGGGAAAGAATCCGTCTTTCCTCTGCCTCCGTGTAATTCCTGCTCGCATCATGGCTACCAGGCTACTGTTTAAATACAAGCCTACACTAACAGGACAGGCAAATTGCACTCCAAAAGTCCTTCCTCCAGGGTAAAGCCACCAGTTTCTGCCTGGTGGAGAGAGGCAGGCGCTTATATGTACTCACCCCAAAATCCCCAGATACTGGAGGCAAGAAAACACCATTAAATGAGCAGCTGGAGTAAGGACAGTGGACAGTATTGAAGATTTTCTCAATGCTTGCCAGGCACTTTTCATAATCTCCATCGCCCTCAATTTGGAGCTGTGAGGAGCAGGGTAGGGTGATGTTTGGGGCTGTACAGGGGCTTTTGCACAGGTTAGAAATATTAAGAGTCCTCTCATATCCTTGGTGGAAACATGGGTCTCTGATTCTGCTACTCGATGAGTCCTGCAGTGAAAAGAAGACAAAGGGTGGATGGGTAGTTACACACACCGGCAACTAGTTATGACACAAGACAATGAAAAACCTGGATCTAGGCAGGAATGGGCTCATAGCAAGTAATATCCATATTGTTACTATATTTGCTTTTGCTTTTTTACTTTATTACCAAGTTAACAAAACAAAAACACCAATGGATGGCCAGAAAGAAATATGTCAGGAAAAATATTGAAAAACATGCATGTAGGTCAGCCATTGGGAACCTCTGGACTAGGAGCCAGCAGGGATCCTAATTTGACCTGCAAGGCTATTTCCCCCAAACCACACTCATCTGCACCACATTTGTGATGTCTGGCATGGGCAGGTAAACTTGTGGCTGCAAAGGAGCAATCAGGAGCTTACATGGCATTCCTGATTATCCCTTGGAAACTGAGGCTCTCTAACAGCACTGAGTAGAGCTGACTGCATACGCCTTTAAAGTTGGCAGATGCTGTTTGGATTCCAGCTAGAGGTGGACATGTGTCCACCTGCAGACAGTTTTTCTAGCCTGCAGAGGAAGAATGTCCATTTGCAGGTAAACAGGCAAAGTGGCCGACCGAGCGACTGCAGCAATCAGCTGATTGGTGCTGAGAACAAGGCCCTTTAAACTTGTCGCCTGAATTCAGAAAGATGCCAAAGTGGCCCAAGGAGTATGGGGGAGGTAGGATCTGGCCCAGCAGCTGGACAAGGTTCCCCACTCCAATGTAAGTTGTTAAGTGAAGAAGTCGTAAGTGCAGTGGGACAGGGCTGCTTTGGTAGACAGCGCGAGTCAGTCTGCTGTTCTTCTTAATGTTCCTGTACAGCTTTGACCTTGCCGCCACCCTGCTCTACTGCTTCTGGTTTAGTAGGATTGCAACCAGAATAATCTTCAGATTGATGAAAGCTGGACACAACGGACTTGGAAGCTGGGCATGCAGCTGAAGAGTCACCCCGAACTTACCAGAACGTCTTGGAGCAGCTTGAGCCGGAGTGCTTGGTCCTTCCCGTAACACAGAAAGCTGTGCGTATACACAGTGTACTGTTTGCCGTAGAGATAGAAGTTTGCTGTATCTGCTGGTGACTCCTGGAGTGTCTCCTGGTCTGGTACAAAGGTGATCTGTGTGGAAGCTCCACCAAGGTCCAGCGCCCCTATGGTTCCAGTTCTGAAGAAGATGCGGGGCAGGAATTTTGGCCAGATAGACTGCAAAAAGAGCACACCAGATGGGAGGAAGCTGCATGAGCTTGTCAAGGGACAGAAGACCCAGCTTGTGGGAAATGCGGCGCAGGATGCGACCCAGGAAAATGGAAGCATGGAGTCAGGGAAATCAGATGGTTAGAGGTGTGCTAGCACAGGCAAGAGGTGGGTTAGTAAGGAATAGACGTGTTGGGAGAAACCAAGGATCATTCAAGTATGAGATACAGTACGGGAAGGCCAACAATAGTTTGTTTAAATTGCGGGGGGGGGGGCAGGTTGGAGACTTCTTAACTCAGCATTCTAGCAATATGTATCTCAGCAAAGAGTCTTGTGGCACCTTAAAGATTGAAGCCCATTTATTCAGGCCTCTCGTCAACAAAAGCATGTGCCACAGTCAATCTGTGCATCTTTAAAAAGCAGCACAAGATGCTTTGTTGTTTTTGCAGCAATGAATTATATTTCCATACTTAACAATTGTTTTTGTGGTTTGGATGGCACTAGAGTGTTTTGTTTTGTTTTGTTTTGTTTTGTTTTGTTTTGTTTTGTTTACAAGAGCCATGATCCTTTAGGGGCAATCTTTTGAGGGATATGTGCTGCTTGGTGGGCAGGTGCCAGAGTCAAAAGGGATGGGCTATCCCTTTCCTTCTCTCTCTGCCACTTCCATCCTCCCCCCTCCTCTGCCACCGCCATGAAATGAGGTTGTGGGGTGCATGCAGCCCTTGCCGTCCCTGCTGTAAGGAGGTTTTGCACAGGTTTTGCCGTCCCTGCTGTAAGAAGTCATCACTATTAAAATGGAAGTAAGCATGGCCAAGCTTCAGGGAGCAGTGTTTCCTTTCTGGCATGGCACATTACCTCTTTGAAGTTGCCCAGCAGGTAATTAATGGTGATCCAGCCATAGGCCCCTTCTTCCTCACCAGTGAGGATCCTGGCACCCTGGAAACGGAAGGGGTATGAGCGCAGGGTCTCCTCCACTGCAGAGAGGACCTTTTTAGCAGTGTTCTCGTTCTCCAGTCTGCATGTACAAAAGAGGGATGGGAGTTATGTTGTGCTGTCTTGTTATATTGTATTTTTATCATTCAGCACTGCCCTGGAAGCTGTTTGGATAAAGAGCAGTTCATCAATTTAAAAAAAAATTAATCTGCCAGCGTTCCCTGCTTCTTGAGGCCAGATGTCTGATAGTTCCATTTCCTTCTTTGGCTTTTTAAAAGTGCATGTTGGGAAGTGGCCAAGAAATGATATAAGATGTGCATGTTTGTGACAATGGATAAAGCAGATGCTTGGATATGACATGCAAATTATGAAGAATGACCTGAGAGGTTTGCAAGGTGCAGATCTTGCTTATATCTGGCTTATCTAACATTGCTCTAGGGCTGGCACCTTCAGCCCCTTTCTGGCTCCTTCCATACTACTTCCATGTGATTTTACAGGAGCAGGGGGAAAAACACGTATCACAGAATCATAGACTTGTAGAGTTGGAAGGGACCCAAAAGTCATCCAGTCGAAGCCCCTGTAATCACATCTAATCATAATCAGAAGCAGCCTTCATTCTATTGCACACATAGCTTCCTGACCAAGAGCACCTGATATACCAGGAGGCTTTGCACAGTCGCCTTCATAATCTTTGTAACTATTGCAGCGTTAGCACTGTGGATTGGGCACAGAATAGCTGTGTGAGTGAATGATGGCCATTATGGAGATCCTGATTTATCCAAAGCTTATGGCAACACCTCTGGGCATCACAATGTACAATAGTAAGTGAAGGAAACAGAGAGATTCCTGCGCTTGCTTTTATAAGCTGGGGATCCAAGCACACAGAGCAAATTAGGCACTTTGCATCAGTGTGTCTCCAGGCAGAGATACATGTTCCGGTTTGAACTGTCATCTACAATGGTACCTCTGGTTACAAACTTAATTCGTTCCGGAGATCCGTTCTTAACTTGAAACCGTTCTTAACCTGAAGTACCACTTTAGCTAATGGGGCCTCCCGCTGTCGCCATGCCACCGCCACGCGATTTCTGTTCTCATCCTGAGGTAAAGTTATTAACCCAAGGTACTACTTCCGGGTTAGCGGAGTCTGTAACCTGAAGTGTTTGTAACTCGAGGTGTTTGTAACCCGAGGTACCACTGTATATGGACCAAACTGAGCAAACAACAAGGGACTGAACGCAGCAATGACATGTTTGTGAAACGCAGACACTGTGCGGTGCCGGTATGTAACTGAATCTTCCCAGGGGTGAGAGGAAGAAAAGACAAACTGGGCCAAGTTTGAGTATCCCTGTCAACTCCAAAGAAACCTTTGAAAACTGAAATTTGCGATCTCACCCCTAGCGAACATGATATTTCAAAGAGCGCAGATTGTATCCCTCTTTGGTACCTCAGCAGCCGCATGCCAGCTGTTGCCCCCAAGTAAACTGGCGTCTCTGGGTATTTCTGTTTTGGTACTATTTCCTTTGCCTTATCCATGCAGTGCCTTAGGGGAACACCAACTTCTCCCACACGGTCAGCATATCCGGAGATTCCTGGACCTGGGAGAGAAAACACAGAGCTTTTGTCAGCTATAATAATAATAATAATTTATTATTTGTACCCCACCCATCTGGCTGGGTTTCCCCAGCCACTCTGGGCGGCTTCCATAGAAACAAAAAATACAGTAAAATATCACAGATTAAAAACTTCCCTGAACAGGGCTGCCTTCAGATATCTTCTAAATGTCAGGTAGTTATTTATCGCTTTGACATCTGATGGGAGGGCGTTCCACAGGGCGGGCGCCACTACCGAGAAGGCCCTCTGCCTGGTTCCCTGTAGCTTTGCTTCTCGCAATGAGGGAACCGCCAGAAGGCCCTCGGCACTGGACCTCAGCGTCCGGGCAGAATGATGGGGGTGGAGACGCTCCTTCAGGTATACTGGGCCGAGGCCGTTTAGGGCTTTAAAGGTCAGCACCAGCACTTTGAATTGTGCTCGGAAACGCACTAGTTTTAGTCTGGTGTTTTCCTGAGCATGCTGTGTTCTACCCTCTTCACCCTACTATCATTTCAACATCCTATTAGCCCCAACTTTTCCACTTTCTTACCATCTACTTCACAGACATGCACCTGCTGCACAACTCCTGTGTCATTCTCCTTCTCTGCCGGCCATTCATATACATACAGGTTAGTGTGAGAAGAACCAGCATCCAGCACAATCCCATACTGCAGAAGAAAGAAAACCACAATTTTTGCTCAGTAAAACTCAGCATATTGGGAAGATGTGATGGAGACGCATTTCTGTTTAAGCACTTAATTAATATTTGTTTCTCCTAGCTACCATGAAAGCCAGGGGTGTATGTGTGTGTTTTAAGCAAACATATCCCTCTCATTTCCTATATTTTTGCAATCAATGTTGTATTTGCAAATAAATTAGATTCAAGTCATTGCATCCTTCAGATGTGCAAATATGGCCTTTACTCAAAACTGGGACCTTTTATAAATTCTTGAGTGATCTGCCCACATGACTGTGGTTTCAGACATAAGTCCATCTGCGCTGAATGTAAGATGCTCAGGCCTAAAATGAGAAGCCACGGTAGGTTTTTAAAGAGGCACCTGTCTCTGGACCGAATTTTACCCTCAGCAGGCTTTGCAGGAATTACTAACATTACCACTAATGGTTTTTTGTATTGTGACAATAGGAAGGTATTTGACTTGACATGGGAACAGGGCAGGATAAATTCTGCAGCAGAGATGTTTGGTAGACAAGATGAATCAACCAGACCATAAAAGCACAGCAGGGAGGGAGCACGAAGAGTCATGGTATCTTGTAGCTCAAGAACTCAAGCCAGTGCTTCCTAAACCTTTGAAACCTGGAGCAAAAGTGTTTCGTTTTTGCTTAAATTTGAAGGCACTCTTTACTCTTCTATTCTGAAAAATACATATATCTTTTCGCAGATCACCCATAAGAAGAATGGACCAGGTATCCTTCTTGCAAATGCAGGTTATATTATTCAAAGTTGCTTCCAGGTAACCCACCCTCCTCTTTGCCTAGGAAATCAGGACACTTGTGGAGGAGCATACTTTGTGGGCAATGATGAACCTTCTGGGATTGCCCTGTAGCTGCAGAATGGATAGCATAAGAGAACCCTAGTGCATCCTTGCTCCCTCCCTCAAAATGTTGCCACTACCGGTAAACTGGCAGAGAAAGGGAGAGATTATTTCTGTTCCGACATGCACGGGGAGCGGTAGATGCATCCAACATGCTTTGTTTTTCGTATTAGCCATTCCCAGGCTGCACTAGTGCAGGGAATCACTGGCCTAAACCGTTCACAGTGCTTCCGCAGGAGGCTCTCCTGTGACTTACCTTTCTGTTCTTGGTGGCAGAACTGTTCTGCGTGACAGCCACAGTGATTAAAGCAATTATAGCCACTATTAAAAGAAATCCCATGGCAGCATATTTTGGATGGAAACGCTTGCACAGCTTGGCACCTGCAATCGCAGCAAAGTGAAGACGGCATTACAAACCACACAGCATAAGAACGCCTCTCTTGGATCAGGACAGTCAAAGGCCCATCAGGTTCAGCAACCTGCTTTCCTACAGTGGCACCAGATGCCTGCAGGAAGCCAGCAAGCAAGTGGCGAATGAGCACCGCAGGCCATTCCCATTCATGGTCCCCACTGCAACTGGGGATCTATGAATCTACCGTATTTTTCGCTCTATAAGACGCACCAGACCATAAGACGCACCTAGTTTTTGGAGGAGGAAAACAAGAAAAAAAAATTTTGATCCCAGAAGCCAGAACAAAAAGAGGGATCGCTGCACAGCAAAAGCAGCGATTCCTCTTGCTGTTCTGGCTTCTGGGATAGCTGCGCAGCCTGCATTCGCTCCATAAGATGCACACACATTTCCCCTTACTTTTTAGGAGGGAAAAAGTGAGTCTTATAGAGCAAAAAATACGGTAATCCTCTTTTACAGCACGTCTAATTTAGTGGCCATCACCACATCTTGTGAGAGAGGATTCTGAAGCCTAACTAGGTGATATATGAAGAAGCATTTTCTTTTGTCTTTCCTGAATCCCCCACCATTCCGCTACCCTGGGTGACCTTGGGTTTCAATATTATTGAGAGCTGGAGAAAAACTTATCTCTACCCACTTTTCCCACACCCCTTTTATGCACCTCTTTTGGTGGTCCTCCTTGCTCACCATTTTCTTCTAAACTGAAGAACCCCGCACATTGTAATATTTATTTATAAGGAAATTGTTCCATCCCCTTGATAATTTTAGCCACAATTTCCTGCACTTTTCCCTCCCTTTCGCCAGCTATACCACAAGGCTGATTGTCACTGCCTGATCTGATGCAGCTACAGAAAAGGAAGCAATCCCACTCCTCTTTGACGCTGGAACACAGCGCAGCAAAGCTAGCCAGGAATCAGCTGCCACTCACCCCACTGCTAGTCCAGATGCTAGATCTCTGCCCAGCTGCACAAGCCTCCCTGGCTCTGCTTTTATTTTTGGTCTCTGTGTTTCTGCAGAAGCTATTCCTGGAGTTCTAAAATTCCACAACAAATCAGTTCTGGGCTCTCCAGTCTGATTACACTGCTGCCAACAATTTGAAATGGATGCAGATTCTGCCAGAATGTCTTTCAGGGACTGAAGCACATTCAGTGAATGCAGCACTGTCAAGTCATGGGTTTTTTGAAAATCCATAATAAGTTAAATGTTTATGCTTTATTAACTTAACGCTTTATTTGTTAATAAGTATACTTCAGACTTATTAGAATCTTCCTTTAAGGACAAGCCTAAAGATGGGAAGAATGATTCTCCTTTCCTCCTTCTCCTGCCAGCAAGTCTGAAGTCAGTGCAGTTGTCCTATTGTACACAATGGCAGAGTTAGAGCTTTAATGCAATAGAACAGGAGTAGACAACGCGGGTGGCGCTGTGGGTTAAAGCCTCAGCGCCTAGGGCTTGCCGATCGAAAGGTTGGCGGTTCGAATCCCCGCGGCGGGGTGCGCTCCCGTTGTTCAGTCCCAGCGCCTGCCAACCTAGCAGTTCGAAAGCACTCTCGGGTGCAAGTAGATAAATAGGGACCGCTTACTAGCGGGAAGGTAAACGGCGTTTCCGTGTGCGGCTCTGGCTCGCCAGAGCAGCGATGTCACGCTGGCCACGTGACCCGGAAGTGTCTTTGGACAGCACTGGCCCCCGGCCTCTTTGAGTGAGATGGGCGCACAACCCTAGAGTCTGTCAAGACTGGCCCGTACGGGCAGGGGTACCTTTACCTTTAGACAACGCAATCTCTTCCATGTTGTGGACTACAACTCCCATAATCCTCAGCCAGCATGACCAATGTATGCTGTAGTCCATAACATCTGAAGGGCACAATATGGCTACCCCTGCAGTAGAACAACTGGTGTGTGGTATATTTAATAAGTATAATTTATTTTAACCCAGTTGCAAAATACTGGCTGTTAGAGCATGCTGTTGCAACCTTAGATACCAAGCATATTGTTTTGCTAGCTAGCAAAGAGGAAATAGGAAATAAAAGTTGAAAATAGAAACCATCAACAAAAGAGGAAGGTGGTGTTAGTTGGCTTTAAAAAGCTTTGGTTATGAGTTTGCTGTCTGATTACGGTGGGCTTATCCACACTTCCTCTTCTCCTGCTGCTTCCCCTGGGAAAACTACTCTTTAGTGCTCATTTGGAGCAAATCTATTGAACATGGAGGCAAAGAGAAAGGAAGAGCGATGAGATGCCTTCCTGAAGATGAATAACCATGGAAGGAGCTCCCACCTCATAGGAGTGCCTCCTGCTTGCTTATACCATGCATGCATTTTTGTAAATGAAGCAAGTACTGTATGCCACCATTTTCCCCAGTGCTCTTTCATCCAAAGGAAACTCATAATGCAAATCTACATCTGTCTACACAGAATAAAGTTCCATTGAGTTCAATGGAGCTGACTGCAGATGTATATAACAGCCTTCTGCAACCAACTGTCCTCCAAATATTTGGGACTGGAGGGCATCTAGAGGGCAGAAGGTTGAAGAAGGCTGTGATATAAGATTGCAAGCTAATCCTGGTTAGTGCTGCACCTGGAATGCTTCACTATGCAAAGCAATGGCGAGAGCCTTCTGGTGGTTCCCTCATTGTGAGAAGCAAAGCTACAGGGAACTAGGCAAAAGACCTTCTCGGTAGTGGCACCCGCCCTGTGGAATGCCCTCCCATCAGATGTCAGAGAGATAAACAACTACCTGACATTCAGAAGACATCTGAAGGCAGCTCTGTTCAGGGAAGTTTTTAATGTGTGACATTTTAATGTATTTTTAATCTTTGTTGGAAGCTGCCCAGAGTGGCTGGGGAAACCCAGCCAGATGGGTAGGGAATGAATGAATGAATGAATGAATGAATAAATAAATACAATATATAGGCTTCAAGATTACCATACAGAAGCAGAAGTCCATTGAGAAAAAAGATCAAAAATAACATGCATATGTTACCAGGCTGAGAGAGGGAATACTGAAATAAGTTCTCATTTCTTATCCTAAAGGTATCAGAGCCACCTCTGCTGGTTTGGAGTACCTGGGTTTTATATTAGCCACAACTTAGACTCAGCAATATTACAAAGTCAAGATTCAGCATGTGTTAAGTAATAAAAGAAGAGAGAGCCTCTGGGCCTCTTTCCTGCACTGAAAGAGAGTTGGACTTGAGGACCTCTGAGGTGCCTTTATAACCATTAACTAACCCCCACACGTCCGACACAAAGGGCAGGACTTCCAGGTCAGCTCAAGCTAAGCATCTTTCATTTTGGAAATCAAGGTTCACAGTGCAGCATTTTGCCAAGCAGGCAGCATTTGAGGCCCCTGGCTGAGGTGATTTGTAGCAACAAATAAGGCAACTAAATTTAAACCCTTTGAAGGAGAGTACAATGCTTCCCAGTGTCTTCCTTCCCACCCACCCCTTTGACACACACACCCCACTGAGAACAGGGGTGGAATCTATTCTTGTCCTTGGAGCTGCGTGGTGCTGGCGGGGGATGGCAATTAGCATGGTAACGATGCCTGGAAAGGCTGGGAAACGGAATGATTAAATCAGGCGAGGACTCCAGAGCAAAGGGAAATCCCAGGGTGGCGGAAAGCCACCTCCTTGGCTGACCAACAGAATAGGAGGAAACTGGGCATTGGGCCTGTGGGGTGGAGGAGAAGGAGGAAGTGGCTTAAGTGCCGCAGTTGCACATCAACACTCCCTGTCTGGCTGGAATCAGAGATTCACCAAATTAACTGAGCAGAGAGTGAGGGCCCTTCCAAATGTGTGTGGGGTTTGTGTGTGTCTGTGTGTATTCTGAAACACGTCACTGGTGCAATTATAGTGCATTAGTGGAGGGTTTATACTGGCCCCTCCACACACCGTTCTGCTATATTAGTTTTTCTGCTATGCTTCCCCAGTATTACAATATTATTGCTGTCTGGAGGGGCTTGCTCTATAACATGACAAAAGTGGGATAATAAATCCCTGGAACATTTGTAGTATAAAAAATTACAAGAACATACAGGACACACAACATTAGAAATAAAGTGGTAGGTCCACCGCGAAAGTAATTTGGTGAGCAGCCTTCCACTTTTGTTCAAATTAAGTTAGTGCTTACGTTTGCTCTGATGATTCGAAGATAAGCACCTGGATGAATATGAAAATATAACAGAAGCACAACAATCCCTTTTACGATCAGATCACATTTCAACACACTCTCAAGGGTTATTAAATATATATATATATATATATTCAGTTTCATTTAACAAACAGTAACGTTAACAGAACCGAAGGCAGACTTACAGCTCATTTTGTTCCTTTTACAAACAGTATCAGCAGAGAGATCTCATTACAATCGCACCATATAAGAACGTGCAGATATCTCACAAAGAAACGCAGCAAGCAGGGAACCTCTAGCTATCATTCCATAAAAGGAAACAAGGTCTCCTGCCTACATGCTTTCCATCTGCATAGAAAATTAAGCTATACCAATCTGTAAAGAAGGCACAGGGTTTTGAGTGTTCTCTAAACAGTATTATTTCACCAGTAGTTTTTCAGCTGAAAAACTGTATTGAAGCCCTTGTTCCTGAGATAAAGCATTTGCATGCATGTTTTCTCATTTACATTCTCTTCTGAACCCCACTTTGTGATATGCAAGTACTTGGAGCTATGCTCTCAATGCAGAGCTTAAGAACACTGCATAAGATGTTCCTTGTAGTATCAGACCCACCTAGTCCAGCGCTCCATTCTCACAGTGGTCAGTCAGGTGCCTATGGGAAGCCAGCAAGCAGGACCTGAGTGCTCTCTTAACTTGTGATTACCAGCAACTGATATTCAAAGGCATATTGCCCCTGACAGTAGAGCTTATGTGTTCCTATATCTGTTGGAAGCCACCCAGAGTGGCTGGGGAAACCCAGTCAGGTGGGCAGGGTACAATTATGGTGCTGGAGGAGACTCTTGAGAGTCCCATGGACTGCAAGAAAATCAAAGCTATCCATTCTGAAGGAAATCAGCCCTGAGTGCTCACTGGAAGGACAGATCGTGAAGCTGAGGCTCCAGTACTTTGGCCACCTCATGAAAAGAGAAGACTCCCTGGAAAAGACCCTGATGCTGGGAAAAATGGAGGGCACAAGGAGAAGGGGACGACAGAGGACGAGACGGTTGGACAGTGTTCTTGAAGCTACCAACATGAGTTTGACCAAACTGCGGGAGGCAGTGGAAGACAGGAGTGCCTGGCGTGCTCTGGTCCATGGGGTCACGAAGAGTCGGACACGACTAAACAACAACAAATTATTATTCATGCATAACCTTCTCTGTTTCTGATGCTAAGGCACAAGCTTGTGCTCAGGGCTCCACGGAAACCATTGACCTTCATTTTCCTCTTCCCTTCAGGTGGGAAACAGATTGTAGCCTGAAATTCTCAGGAGTAAAATGAATAAAACACCAGCTTCTTCTCCTGACAGAAAACCTTGAGAAACTGAAGGGTTTTGAACATTTGGAGACCAAGTACAGGTGACAAAAAGGTGAGGTTGCTGTTAAACAGAGCACCCTTGCTCATCCTTCCTGCCTCGTGCATTCCATACATTTACAGCACACAGCTTCCAACAAAGGTTCCTTGGGTGCTGTAATTTACTAAAGTTCCCAGGGTGCTTTGAGGGAAGTTTTGAGCTTGAAATGTATTGTGCGTAAGCAGAATATGACGGGCAGGCTGCAATTCCAAGCTGTGAGGCTGCACCCGTTTCTATAGTGAAGGAACAGCTAAGATACGACCCCACACACAGACACACCACATCCCAGTCCCCTTTCCCACAGAGGATCACACCGCCCGGAAGTGAGCACACAGGGGCTTTGTGCTCAGCGTGGAATCCCAGCTTTTCTGTTTGTGTTGGCAGCAAATCGAGGGTTTATTTCTGGCAAAATGTCGTCGGGGAAGGTTACAGACAGGAATTCCCTGTGACCCAGCCAGCTCGGCCTGACAATCCCCCCATTCACCACATCAGCACCAAGCGCATTCCTTCCATCTGGAGACGGTCCCACAGACTCGGTCCTTACTCCAACAGTGCAGACAGCAGCTCCCAGCTGCATCCCCCCAAGTCCTGCAGACACAAAGCTGGAGCAATGGCAGCAGGCAGCAACCCTGGCAGCAGCGATAACATCAGGGCAGGACTTTGGGGCAGAGGCCCCGGACCCCACACAGCAGAATCAGCAAAAGGGCCCCCAGATGCAACAGGCTTCCCACATTTTGAGGAAAGGATAGTAATACCCAAATGCCATCTTAAGAACCCCCTCCTAGAAAGATCATTTATTTACATAACTTCACCACTGTCAGGAATCTCCCAATTTTCATAACATGGGATTAATCAATGACATTCTCCATCCCCCTGGTTCCGTTGTGAGTAGCCCATTCAGGAAAATGAAATGGTTAGCCTCAGTGTTTCTTAGATGGTGTTGACAGCCAGATGCATTTGACATATGTCTTGCGGCTGGCATGTCACATGGGAAAAGATAACGGAGCACAACTGACTTTGACAATGGAGGTGGCAGAACCCTTGTCAACTCTGAAGCCTGCAAAATCCCACCGATACTTCTGTGTCTACTGCTTTGATATAGAAACCTTTTAGCAATGGAATTCACTGATGCAAGATGTGGTGGTAGCATATTTTTTTAAAAGGACAAATTTACACAGCATAAAGTCAATAGCGCTTTGCGCAGAGCCAATAGCAACTGGGGAAGGGCAATTTTCAGCAGGAACCAACACAGGACACTGATCCCTGCCCCAGTTTGCCCCTCACCCTTGGTTGTTTTTGCTTCAAAATAAAAGAGACCAGCATAAGCACACTTAAAAGCAGCAGCAGCACGAATAGCTTAACATGTCCTTTGGCTTGAATCGCACTCAAGGGCAACCACAGGCAAAGCATATTCACAGCGATCTACTTGGGCTATGTATGGCATAGATTTTTGCATAGTGTTTATTTTCTTATAACGATTTACCATATTTTCCTGTGAATAAGACAAGGTTTATTTATTATAAAGAACTGTTAAAAATTGGCGGTCATCCTATACACGGACAGTGCATAGGGGGACGTGTTATTGGTGTTAGCCGTGAGCAGGAGATTTTAAGCAGTGTTCGGGTGGGTGATTGTTTGCTGCAGCAATGCCTGCTGCTGCAGCAAGTGTGCATGCGATTGGTGGCTGTTGGCGGCTAATGGGCAGATGGGTGGCTTCATCGAGTTGTGCGAATGGCAGGGGTGGTCAGGCAGGTGAGCGATTGTCAGCACCCCCCAAAAAAAGCTTAAGAACTCTGGCCAATCTCTCTCCATTTCCTTAATTTAGAGTCCCCAAAAATAGGGGTCATCTTATACATGGCGGCATATTATACACGGGGGGGAAATTGTAATTTCTGACTTATTTATACCGTGTTTTTTCCCTGTGTGTAGATCCACTCTTGCAGAGGCCAAGGGGATCACCAGTACAAAGCTTTGAGAGGATGTGAGCAACTTTGTCTGTAGTGCAATTAAGGCTCGTTGTGGGCTACTGTGTGTTTGTATGGTTCTTGACAGCAAAAAGCTGAGCAGGCCCTTTTGACAATCAGAAATAGTTGTGCTGGATAGCATTGTACAGATGCAAAACTGGTGGAAAAGCTAAGATGTAATTGCTGCCAATGCGATCATGGAACAGGCTTTCAAATGGACTCTCAAGTAGTGTTTGGTCAGTTTTGTTTTGGGTGTTTTGCCACCAGCCCTGTAGTCATTGTTACAACAGTTTTATTTCTAGCAGATTCCTGGAGAGCCAGGGAGCTGCCCTGAACCAATAGGAGAGAGCTTTCAGGGGCAACCATGTCAACCACCTGAGTCATTTGGGTATTCCAAGAGGAGAGTTGCCAACTCCTCCAAAATGCCGCCAGAGCGGTCTGGAAACCTATTGGATCTAGCAATGTCTTTGGGCAAAGCCGCCTATGCAGTTCTATACACTCTTGCGGAGGCTACACAATCCAACAATCATTTATCTCACTCTCAAGTTAATTCATTTTCCATGTTTTTATGTTTTGAAGCAAGGGTTCAGAGCCAGCAGTTCTGCATTGTTACTTGTCTCTCTTGGGCATGGAAAGCCTGAGCAAATAGTCCTAGGTAACAACCTGGAAGAGGAAAAGGAATTATGTGTACATAAAATAATGTTTCCATAAATGGAAGTTCTTCCCCTACTTCCCTTCTTAATGTTAGGATCCCCCAAGAATCTCTTCTTGGTGTAAGAAGAATCTTAGTGGAACACACCAAAGACCCAACTAGTCCAGCAAATGTCATTTATGATTTCTCTCAGTTTTTCATTTTTCCAGTCTTAAGTTCAGTTTTCCACATTTCCACATCCGTTCGCAATTTTCTAAAAAGTCATGACAATTCATCAGCTTTTTTGGTGTGTGAATTTCTCCTGTACACATTTTATGTGCAATTGTGTTGAATATACACATAATATCCTTCCTCTCTGGTCCCTTGGCAAAAGCTCTAGTACACACCATGGTCTCCACTTGCCTAGAGTACTGCTACCTGCTCTTCTCTGGTTCCTAACTCTACTTTTCTCCTTTTTAAAAACAAGTTGCCTAACAAATGGTGAAAAACTCTGGATAACCTCTGTGATAATGTGTTTGAAGTGAATAGCACAACTCCTATGAATACACTGCACTGCACTGCAATAAAATGGTCACTTGGCAGCCATGGTAAATTATGGCTATTGAGACACAATGCCTTTCAATGCACTTGTCCATTTCACCTTTTTTTTTCCTGCACAGGTGTGCTAATGGAAAAAAATTAATGCAAAAGGCTACTTATTTTTTAAAGAAGAAGTCCAAGGAGTGTTTTTGCCTACTATCACAAACTTTCCTAATGTGGCTCAAGAAACAGCAAGCAAAAACATGATTTGTCCTCATCATGACAAATTATTCAGATGATCAATTTTCCATGTGTGTGGTATAGTCCAGGCAATCTCTCAGGCAGCCTGTCCATCAAAAAACAGATTTCCAGTTTAAGAATTTGAGCTTTAATGGCTTGTAACGGGAAGAACCCAGCCCAGCAGCCCCAAGTCAAGCTCCAAACCCTCAGGCTGAAATGAAACCAGCCGCACCCCAGTCTGCCTTTCTTCTCCGTGGACTTTGCTCTTTAAAACCTAGATTGATCTCCAAGAGGTCAGCTTCCATAGTGGGACTTCCTAGAAACTTAGGAGGTCAGTGGATGTTGTTCAGCATGAATATCCTGCTCTGTGCTCCATATTGCTCATTTTTCCATTCCAAACAATCATGAACAAAAAGTTCTGAAGTATTTTTAAACAAGAAGTGGTAGGGAGTGGGGAACCAAGGACAAGAGCCTATTGTAGGGCACCAGATGAAAGTCCTTAGACAAGTGTGGAAGGAAGCCCCACATCACAGCAGCTCAAGTGTGCGGGGGGGGGGGAGAGAAGATCTTGAGGAAAGGTTGCCAAATGAAATGGATTTTCCTTTTTTGTGAATGAGCTCTTACACAGAGACCCATTTGTTGTCCACAAGTAGCAGGTGCAGTGATGGTGTTTTGAAAAGAGACCAGAAGTCCTAGAACTTGGAGAAGTCATGTTGATAAACGGCTTATTTGTCAGATTTATATCCCACCTTTCTTTCAAGGAGATTTGGACAAGATGGGATTTCTTCCTAGTCTACACCCAGTTATGTAAGATTGTTGAGAGACACAGACAGCATACGCCCAACATTTTGCTCTTGAATCAATGGAGAATGAGTACTTGGTTTTGCTACATAATCTAAATCTATTGCCTATTTTTTTCTCCCTGAAAAGTTCTTCTTGGGAAACTAGTCTCATTCTGAAAATAAAAGCTCACTGCCGATTGATTCTGTATTTACCATTTTTATATTTCAGCTCGAGAATATACAAACTTTCCTGGCCGTAACACCATTTGTTCTGATTAATTTCATTTCAAACAGTGCCTCTTTTTTGGAAACTCACATTGTGGCAAGGCCATAAATCTGTGTCTCCTGCAATCTTGGTTACATAGTAGGATACTTTCACAGACACACCCCCTCTCACTATTTTATTGCAAGTCCATATTCTGTGAAAGTTTCCACACCACAGTGAAATAAGACACTGAAATAAGAAATAAGACAGTGAAATAGTTTTTTCAGTGGGCTGTTCCTTCTTCTTTGAGTGTCCCTAACATTCAAACAAACTGCCCCACAAATTAAGGAATGAGGCATTTCAAAGATCTGCTGCCGCCAGTAACTCCCTGCTCTGATTACGATAGGAAGGTCACACAAAGGGAGTAAGGGAGGTTTGGGAAGGTTGCTGTTGGTTGTTTTTTTAAAAAACCACTTATTATGTGACTTCACTACACTACACTGATAAGGTAAGATTCCAGTCTCAGCCAGGATTTCAGGCTAATTCATGTGGGCAGACTTCCAGTTTTGAGAAGGAGGGAACAAAGGCAGTGCCGGCGCTCATCACATTTCTAGAACTGGCTTTCCAACCCCAAAATAATAATGGCCAGTGCAGTATTTCAGTAACAATAAGAAACAGAGCTAAGTGCTTTAAGACAGTGGTGGGCAGAAAGTAGATGAAGATCTATGGCAGTTCAATAGGGCAAATGGAGCAGTGAAACCCCATCCTGCCACCAGCCAGTCCCCACCTGCCTGCCCTCTTATAAACTCCCCAGGAAGCGACACTGCCTCTTGGCTTCCTACTCCTCATTCTCACTGTTGTAGAACTCATCCACAGCAAAACTAGAATCAGTGGGCTCTGACTGTCCTTGGCTGCGATGGCACCTGCCATTGGCTCTGACTCTACCTACTGTTGACTTCCTGCCTTCTGCCCTACCAGTCTCAATAGGCACTAGCCACCACTGGTCCTACTGATCTTTAATTCTTTCTGTATGTCATTAGCACTTGGTTCCATTTGGTAAATCGTGGGGTTCAAGTAAAAAGCAAACTGGATCTGAGAAGCCAGAAATCTGCCCAGCTTTGCTTTAAGGCAGACTTCCCCCACCCTGGTGTGCTATTTGGGTGTTCTGAACGACAACTCCCTGTCATCCTTGACCACTGGGCGAGGCCAGCTGGTGCTGATAGGAACTGCAGTTCAAAACATCTGGTTGGGGAAGGTTTAAGCTAAGGCTAGCCAATGTGGTGGCCTCCAGATTTGGGGCTACAACGCTCACCAGATTCAGCCATCATAGTCCATGATCTAGGGTGATGGGAACAGCAACATTTGGAGGGCACCTCAGTGGTTACCCTTGGTTTAAGCCAAGTAAATATGCAACAGACTTCGTCGCTAATAAGAGTATTCTTATTGCTGCTGATCACTATGTGTTATGGGGCTTACTCCCAGCAAAGTGTACATAGGATTATATATCCCTAAAGCAGGGGTGGGGAAACTGTGATCCCCCCATATGGCGGGGACTCCAAGGCCCATCGGCACCAGCCTACATGGTCAATGATCAGGAGTGATGGGGACTGTAGTCGAACAACATCTGGGGGACACCAGGTTCCACATCCCTGGGCTAATAACTCTCCCACCCACACGGATGTCATTCTGATTCCCCTCTCCACAGATGTCGCACATGTGGTATCTGTGGAAACATACCAAAAGTTACCATAGGAACGAGAGTCCCAAGGAAGGAGAGTCCCAACGTAACACTTTCCACATGGGGTGGGGAACATTTGTTCAAAATATTATGCCGGAAACTATTGTTAGTTGATCTTTCTGTCCTTCACAAACTCTTCTGGACATTTCCCCCCTAAATCCATCCATTTCCCTCGGCAGTAAATTCCATCGTTGTTCACAACAAGGTGGTGGGGGTAGGAAAGCGCACAGTTGTATTTTTTGGAAACATGATGCTTTGTTTTGTTTTGCCCAGTTCTTACTCATTTCTTATCTTCCAAGTGAAGGGGGCCTTGTCAATAGGACAAGGTCGAGAAAATGGAAAGTTGCCAGGGTAGCACTACAAAGGAGGGAAGTTGGAAATCTTAAGCCAGGATTCCAAAAGGCACACAGGAGTCAAAGTTCTGCACACATGATGAGTTTCTGAGGACCAAACTACACGTTGCTTTAAAAGCTTTACAGCAGAGGCAGTCAACGTGGTGCCCTCTAGATGTTGCTGGACTACAACGCCCATCACCCCTGACAATTGGCCATGCTGATTGGAGGGGGCTAAACCAGTTCGGGGCACATGGAGAAGATGAGAAACTTCTCTCCCCTTACACTGATGGTGGTGGTGGGACTCTCTCAGACCAAGGCTTGGACTCCCTTCTGGGCAACATTATGAGGGTTTCATGCCAGTGGTGTTTAGTTTAGAGCAGGGTTTCTCAAATGTGGGTCTCCAGCTGTTTTGGGACCACAACTTCCATCATCCCTATCTAGCAGGATCCCTGTAGTCAGGGATGATGGAAATTGTAGTCCAAACACAGCTGGAGACACAAGTTTTGGAAACCCTGCTCTAAACAAAAAAAGCCCCAAAGGCTGCAACATTACTCCTTCCCATTGAAGAAGAGAAGAGTTTGGATTTGATATCCCACTTTATCACAACCTGAAGGAGTCTCAAAGCCGCTAACATTCTCCTTTCCCTTCCTCTCCCACAACAAACACTCTGTGAGGTGAGTGGGGCTGAGAGACTTCAAAGAAGTGTGACTAGCCCAAGGTCACCCAGCAGCCACATGTGGAGGAGCGGAGACGCGAACCCGGTTCACCAGATTACAAGTCTACCGCTCTTAACCACTACACCACACTGGCTCCATCATCCTTCTTGGGGTGAGGCAACCAGAGCTGTATACAGCATTCCAAGCTGGATTGCACCTGTATCAAAGTGTGTGAAACTAAGTAAGAGGGTTAGGGCAGCTGTCAGGGAGAGAGAAACGTGGTGACACAGAGGGAAGGCACAGGGACAGCTACCAGAAAGTGTTTCAGCCCAGAAAGTATAGAAAGAGAGGACAAGGGTCTGAGACAGTTTAGGAGTTAAAGAAAGCTTGTTTAAATAAAGTTTCCTGTTTTTTAGTACTGCTGCCTGATCCTTAATGATAATCAACACCACTTAAAACAGCACCTTCCTGATGCTGAAGTTCAGAGGAAAGCGTGCTCTCATTCCTACATGAGTAAGCACCAGGTGCACCTCTTCTATGTGTCATAAGGTAGCACCAGAGGTTACAGAAGGGAGGCAAATGGGGCAGCAACATCAGAGTCAGTAGCGTGCTCCCTCTGGTACAGCAAGATAACAGAGATGCAAAAAGTTGTTTCTGCATTTATCTAGGACAGCCGATTCACCTTTTCCTGGGCCTCATGCAGGCCACCTAACCAACTGATCTTTGATCAAAGGATGGCAAACGTTTTAAAAATGAAAAGCAAACACTGCTTCTTCTGCGAAGAAAGCAGAAAGGGTTTATTTCCCCCCATTGACCTTTCTCCAAGAAGCACCTCTCGTTCTTCTTAAAAGCTCAGGAATGTGATTGCCCAAAACAGGAATTCTGTACACACATTTGGAGCAAGCATACTTACCTTATTAGGGGCATCAAAGAGATTAAGTTGCTGCTGCCTACATAGCAGCTTTATGTAACTGTGTTCAAGTCTGGTGAGGAAATGGGACTTAGTATAATCAGCTACAGCTGTTGGGACAGGAGTAGAAAGGGCTGGAAATAATCAGCGTGTCTGCACTGCATGGGTGATCTGAGTTCATTGCCTCCACTCACTCATTCATACATCCTCTTCCAATTGTCTCCTTAGAGGATGATTTCCAGCAATAACTGCTGGATCTTATAGAAAGGCAGGAGATTAAATCAGTTAATTTGCTTAATTTGTCATTCTCAGGGTCAGCTCAAGTTTGGAGGGATGGGGGCCAACACAATTTATTTTAAAAGTGCCGGGTACTGGTGTAATCTGTTTCAGATAAAATGACAGTGTTAGTAGCATCACATTGGGAAAATGGCAGAACTTCCGCATTAAAACTATTTTCTTTACATCATTTTACATAGCGTTGTATTTTGCAGGAGGTAATGTGGACTAATTTGTCTGGGGGATTTTCTTTTGATTCTGTGGTGGTAGTCTTTTCTGCTACCACCATGGACTCAAAGGAAAATCCTTTGTTGGCATCCTTCTGTCTCAGGAGGCAATGGAGGACTGCCCCTTGGTGCATATATGTTTGTGAGGTCAAGCTGTTGGATGTCAAGACCGATACGGGAGAGACATGTTTTGTTGCAGCTGGGGCAGATGAAGGAGTCCAGTTGGGCTGTTGCAGATGCACTGTACTAGAGTGCCAAGACTCGAATACAATCAAGAACAAACTGACTTAAATCCAAATCACCTTATTGGTTTGTGGTATATAAGCAGTTTTAAATACTGACCAAAGTGTTCCTAACATATGACACCAGATGCTAAACTTCCATAGCTTTTGTTTGCTGTGCATTTTTCATATTTGGTTCTAAATGTCCCAAATAACAATACTCACGCTGTGTCCCTTTTTTCAAATTAAGAGCTACCCATCAAACTGTCAGCAAGCATGTCTCACTCTGCAGGCTCTTTCCAAATCTTAAATGGGGCAATCTCTGTGGCACCACTGAGCACCAGCTTCCATTTCTGCAACACCAAGTGTGCATACTAGAATATATGCAGAATACAGCTCTGCAATGGTGCCTTATTTCACTTATTAATTTGTATCCTACTCTTCCCACACTTAGGGAGGCTGAGAACAATGCAGTGTGACTGCAATACAGTATAAGATATTTTAAATGATAAGACAACAGAATAAAAACTTGGTGTGAATGGATGTGTTGTAAAAATGAAGGGGCAGTCTCTGCAGGATTTTTATGATAATCCTGCTGGAAGGGGGCAGAGGAGGGACAAGCTATTGGTTGAGAAAAGGGGCTTCCTGCACCACTTGTAAGTCTGCGGCTATAGGAATGGGTCTGCATAGATAGCTTCTATGTCCAAGGTAGCACTGATTCTAATAACTTATGGTATTTTCCTGTAGGGGTGCCAAGCATACAGATGTTTTTAGCTATGAGCGCAAACTTCAGTACTCCTAAAATCTGCAAGTACTCCTTCACAATTCAAATTACAGCACCGCTTAGAGGTGGGGTTTCAGAATTTAACAAACTTCAAAACACCATTGCAAAATACCCCTAGTTTCAGCTCAGCCACTGGAGAGGAAGAGCGGAAGCTTCCTGGAGACTGAAAGGTGGTCATTAGACACCGTAAGAAGAACAAAGCTTGTCCGGATTATTGCAACAATAGCTGAGTTATGCAGACATTTAAACTGGCAGTTCTTGCAGCATTAAGCTAAAGGTTACTTTAAATATAAACAAAAACAAGGAGTTAACACTGCAAGCATTTTAATCGTTTCATGTACGATGAGGCCCACTCCGTAGCAGTACAAAATCATTTGTAATAATAATAAAAAATAAAAACAACGTGCGGTGGACAGTTAAAAAGGGCCAAGATATTTCTCTGTTCAGCCCCCAGGCGGTTTTTGAATGTTAGTTCTCAGGAAAGTCACGGTATTGTTTTCATTTAAAAGGTTCCTTTTAGGACAAGAACAAAGAGCTCAGAGATGGATTACTCCCATAAGGGGCATTATTTAGTATATTTACCCACAGAGGATAGACTGTTCCGGTCTCTGATAATGTTTGAAAGCAATTCTATTTGCAATATCATTGACTTGTTTGGTTTTGCTCACAATTATTCTTAGGGCATATGGTTCATTGTGTTAAGCACACCACATGCTAATGTTGGCAGGTACAACTCCCAGGCTCTCAGAATTGTTAGTTGTGAGGAACCTGCTTCTGATAATCACCTTGGTGAGGCTGGCAGCTAATCTGAAGCCCAGAAAGATGGGAGGAAGTGATAAACCGAAGAAGAAGAAGAAGAAGAAGAAGAAGAAGAAGAAGAAGAAGAAGAAGAAGAAGAAACGACTTGTTCCCAATTGTTCCAACACTTCAGGTCCTTCCAGAGGAAGTATTTTTCAGGAAAGGGGGTTCAGTTAAACAGCACAGGCTAGCTCCACCACACACCAGCCGTGACCCTCAAAGGACAAGAGTTGAACAAGTATGAGCATAGGTCCTATGTGTGTGCCAGCAGAGACTTGTCAGTGCCCAAGAAGCACCCTTTCTCATCCTCACCAAACACACAGCTGGGGGGCATGGCCCTGCTCCCCCTCTGAGGCCACACCCACAAGAGGCAACATAAACTCTATGATACTGCTTTAACAGCCATGGCTTCTCCGCATAGGATCCTGGGAACTGCAGTTTGTTAACTGCAGTTTATGGATCTACAGTTCTCAAGAGTGGTTTAACAATCACTCCTTCTTCCCAGGGAACTCTAGGAAATGCCGCTCTGTGGCAGGGATGGAGTCTCTTAGCAACTCACAACCGCAGTTTCCAGGGTCCTTTGGTGAAAGCCAAAGTGTGGTACAATAGAGCTTTAAATATATGGCATGGATGTGGCCTCCATGTAAGTGGGACGTTCATTTGAACACCCCCCTGGGCAAAAACAGCAATGGTGCTCTAAACCACTGTGCCACAGAGGAACAGCTGGCTTCAGGTTGGGCATTGATGCTGCTGTCTGTGTTGCAGGCCTTGCTGCTGCCCCTCAAGGAGAGCTGCTGGACTGCCTGCAGAGCCACACGGCTGCATACACATCATACACTTAAGGCGCATGACTTTCCCCAAAGAATCCTGGGAACTTTGGTTTGTTAAGGATGCGGGATATTGTAGCTCAGTGAGGGTAAACTACAGTTCCCAGGTTTCTTTGGGAGGAAGTCAAGTACATTAAATGTCTGGTGTGTATATTCAACCGCAGGAACTTACAATGACCAGCAATGGTCAGCAGATGCAACAGATAGTTCCTGTGCCTAGATTCTCACTAAGATGAGAGTAAGTACTGCTTTCTATTTTGTGTCCCCTGTCTCTGGTGCCACAAAGTCCTCTTTCGGTATTAGATAATATAGTTAGCCTGGGCTGTCTTTAGCATATGTACCACCGGGGTGTGAAGATCTGCCCAGCGCCCCCAAATTTAGATTAGCCACCACCAAATTAACTTTTCTTGAGCTTTTTTGGGGAGGGGGGAAGCAAAAGTTGTTGACCTTTTTTTTAGGGGGGCAAAAGTTTCTTTCTGTTTCCTGACTTGGGAATATTTGACGCTACGGAGTAACAGAACGACAAAGGAGGGAGGCAGGGATGTATACAGTAGGTATACATTTGGTGCCCCACTGAATTCGGTTCCCGGGTGCCCTGCACCCCTTGCACCCCCAGGTAAAGACGGCCCTGTAGTCATCCATCGCATGTATGGAGCTGAGGCTCCTGTTGAGTATTTGCATCCTGAGTCCTCCTGAGAAGACATGGGCTAGCAATATGCCTTTCCTTACTTTGTTGTTTTTTGTGCAGCATGCCGTTTCATCACAGGCCCCATCATCAAAATCCCCACATGTGTGTTCTAAATTCTTTAGACATGAGGACAGGGTGATATAACCCTATGTCATGCAAGATGCGTATGCTCCTTGGATGAGGTTTATAGACCGGCGGTGGTGTGCTGTAACGGACTGTAGAGAGTGAATCAGAATCCTATCCTCCAGGGAATGGAGGAAGAGGAGGCACACCTTCAAAGATCTGAGCATCAACAAAGATCTCTTTCTCTGCAGTTTCTCGCACTGCCTCTGGACATATGCTTTCCAAACAACTCACTTTCAGATAGTTCAGGTTACAGGGTCCCTTTGCACCCAGCCATTTCTAAGCGTTTTTTAACAGCTTTGTATTTAAAGTCTTGTCTGGCAGTCAAAGGAGTTCAGGATTTCCATGCAGGTGAGAGAGAGAAATGGGGGGAAACACTGCCCCAGCCTTCCTTCTCCAGCCTGCCTGGTTTCTGTTCTACCTACAGAGAAAGGAACATGCAATGGACTAGCAGAGGGTGGGGCAGAATGATCCTGAACTATTCAGAAGCCGACCGTCTCTGACATTGGAGGAAGAACATAGTCATCAGGTTTTGCTGTTGATTGCCTTCTCTCTCATGAATTTGTCTAATCCTCTTTTAATGCTAAGCAAGTTGGTGGCCATTCCTGCCTCTTGTGGAAGTGAACACCATAGTTACGCAATGTGGAAATGCACGCTGCTGGACTCATAGTGGGCCACTATAAAACTTTGCAAGCTAATAACTTTTGTGGGTTTATTTACCATACTGTTTTGTACTGTAATGGGACACAACGTCGGCTCTTTTAAGAACCCAGCCAACATTTCCATTCCATTTCAATGTTGTTATGAAATGTTCCTGAAGTATGCTAAGAAGCATGGCAAAGTTCTTGTCAGCTCCTTCCTCATAAAAGACAAATGAATGCTAAATTTTTCCAGCTGCGCTTCACATTGCAGAAATAATGTGAATTCTATATTTTTTTGCATACTGCTGAAGGGGTTTTGGAAAATGGTGGTGTGTTCCTTCCACTCATGATATTTTGTGGGCTTATCATTCTGAAAAGCTGGGGGAGGGATATACAGGGTTTTTAAAAAGCGTTTGAATTTAGCTCAGCCTCTCCTCTCTTTCTCATCTCTCTCTGCCTTCTGCTTGAAAACGAGACATTTGACACCCTGTCATTTGGATAATGATCATGAATAACAGCCTCTGTTGTTTATTCCAACATGGAAAAGAATTTTTTTTATATAAGAGAAGCATCATCACGACTTTATCAGCCTCTTCCAACCTCCAATCTGTTTGGGTTCTTGCAAAAGACTTGATGAGAACAAGATAACAATTTTGTGGGTTGTCTAACCTGGGAAGCAGACTATGCAGTAAACACTTGCATGATGACTATGTAACATCTAGTCAGACACAAGCAATTAGGGAAATGGTTTGCCAAACACTTAGCATATTTGAGTTCTGCTGTTCAGTGCTATGGGGAGTTTCTTGCTCTCTAGAAATGCTTCTTTCATATCCATGTGGAGAAAGAAGGCAGTTTTGACTTCACCACATACTACGAGACACTCTCTGCTTGGTGTCTGGAGTAAGTACTGTCCACAAAGATGCATCTTGTGGAGACCACCCAGGAACACACAATTTGCATCTCCTACAGGCACAGTATGACTCCGGCAGGCACAGTTATGTTGAAGACACCACTCCAACAGGATCTAGCCCTCTTTGCTTTCCTCCTGAAAGCAGCAACCAGTTGAGGGAGATACTTCTCCTGCCCTTCTCTGATGCTCTGCAGTGGTGACCAAGAATAGTTGCATGCAATTGATGGTGAGTTTTCCTTTTCCCCATCTCCAGACCTGACAGGGTTCAAACTCAAGTGGGACCTGAATGCGGGGTCTGAAAGCTCAGTAACAAGACTTGTTATTAACATAGCAGTACTGGAAATTTTATCTGACAAGACTTTTACCTGTCTGTTCATCATCATCATTAAGAGCTGGCCGAAGGAAAGAGATAGGGGATTTACAAGCCAGACTTTCAGGAAGTCTCTAGAAACCAGCATGGTAAAACAGATAACGTGACCTGATAGATCCCTGTTGTAGACAAGAGGTTCTAAGGTTTGCTTGTTCTGTGTTCTAAGCAACCAAGGAGGTGAAGCCTCCCTTAAGCCCACCATCATTTCACCTAACTGCACTGAAATCTTCAGGCAGAGGCTAGCCAAGTATTTGTTGGTGGTG
This sequence comes from Podarcis tiliguerta, assembly GCF_965153285.1. Lineage (NCBI taxonomy): Eukaryota > Metazoa > Chordata > Lepidosauria > Squamata > Lacertidae > Podarcis > Podarcis tiliguerta. Next base: position 40,625,482 of record NC_139538.1, on the reverse strand, counting down.
CTCTAGAGCTGCACTTTTTGCATCCACCAAGTTGAACCAGGGAGCCGACAAGATCCCCTCCTGCTCTGTGATTCTGTGCTCAGACTTATCTTGCTTTAGGTCCTGGGTCTTACCCTCACTGATTTGTCAGAAGCCTGATTGGGCATCTTTCACTGGACAGTTGGTATTGCATGGCCATTATGGTGAAGAAAGGTCACAGTCACAGCATACATTGAAAGCACATTTATTCAACTTTAAGGGTCATGGCTTTCCCAAATAATCCTAGGAACTCTTGCTTACTCCTCACAAAGCTACGATTCCCAGCACCCTGGGCAGAGGAGGAATGATGGAGACCACCTCCCTATCCTGACCCTTTCAGAGAGGTCACAGCTCTGAGGCGGATGGGGAGAAAAGTTGGGAAATCATGGGAGAGCCAGAGCAACACCTGGCTGACAAATTGTCATTAGAAAGCTTTCCAGACCCTCCATCTTCCAGAACCTGGCAAGCCTTAAAAGTAGGAGAGCGAAGAGCTCAAAGACAGAGGGCACTTAGCAGCAAACATAGAGGAGGTGGTGATGATGATGATGAATGAGGAAGCAGGAGAGACAGGGGGGTGGAGATTCATGCAGGACAACGCCATTATCCAAGAGGCTGGGTTCTATAGCCTCTCTATGTAAAGACTGAAATAAAAAAGGACTGTAAGAAACTTTTCCTTGTCTTTATACTTTCCTGGGCAATCAGCCGGGAGCCACTGACAGCATCCTGACACACCCTTAACAAACTACTGTTTCTGGGATTCTTTGGAGGAAGCACTGTGCTTTAAATCTCAGATTTGAACCATACATTAAAGGGAACCATGGTTTGCGCTTAGTACATCAGCTCTACTTTCCTACATGCATTTCCCAGCTGCTCAGTCTCTAGGTGCAGTGGCTTCTGGAGGAGGAATAATGGGCATAACTAGGAGGGTTGCTGTCAAGGGTTGGCATTGCCAGGCATCTGCAAAGGGGCCCACACCCCATCAGGGGGCCAGTTGATCCAGGAACAGGCAGATAAAGCTGAAGTGATTTCATCAACAGAACCTCACACCCATCTCAAACTTCTTTGTCAGTCATGCAGCAGTTATCCTCTGGTTACCGCATCACACAGAGGTAATCACTCAAAGGGCGATTTCATAGAAGTTAAGACTCTTCGCTAGAAACTACAGGAAGAGGTTAGCAAAGTATGTTCCTCAAATACATGAGCACTCTTTTTCTGAATACGTACTTCAAACCAACTTCTGACTATTACGAGTACCTGTTGAGCAACATACTGGGAAGAGGAGATTGACTTTCTCCTTTTCTTATCTAAGGTGATTGCTGGGGAGAGAAAGGAGTGGGAGGGAGAAGCAGCGGCAGCGTCACTCCAGGCAAATTGGATTTCCTTTCTGCCGCACTAATCAGTCATGGCGGAGAGGGTTTAAAGAGGGCAACCCCATCAGCATGAAGTAAAGCTTCCCCTTCGTGGGTCCTCCGTTTCCTGTCCCAAGGGGAAGTGGAAGGCCACGAGCCAGAAGACCACAAAAAGGAGAAGAGGCTTTCCTGCGTCTGCTGCAGGCAAGCCGAATGGCACAACTTTCTGGGCAACAAAGAAAAACATATCATGTGTGGGAAAGGTAACTGAAAATTTCGTAACAGCCCAACTTGAGTTGCCAGCAGAAGAAACCCCCAATACAGTCATGACTCAAGAATCAGCCTTCTGTCAGGGAAAAAAGATTACTGCTATCAACAATGCAACTTATAGACAACTCTCACATTCCATTTGCCTTGGTAAATGATAAGGTAAAGGTAAAGGGACCCCTGACCATTAGGTCCAGTCGTGACCGACTCTGGGGTTGCGGCGCTCATCTCGCTTTATTGGCTGAGGGAGCCGGCGTACAGCCTCCAGGTCATGTGGCCAGCATTACTAAGCCGCTTCTGGCGAACCAGAGCAGTGCACGGAAACGCCGTTTACCTTCCCACCAGGGCGGTACCTATTTATCTACTTGCACTTTGACATGCTTTCGAACTGCTAGGTTGGCAGGAGCAGGGACCGAGCAATGGGAGCTCACCCCGTCGCGGGGATTAGAACCGCCAACCTTCTGATCGGCAAGCCCTAGGCTCAGTGGTTTAACCCACAGCACCACCCGCATCAGGCATAGGCAAACTCCGCCCTCCAGATGTTTTTGGACTACAGCTCCCATCATTCCTGACCACTGGTCCTGCTAGCTAGGGATGATGGGAGTTGTATTCCCAAAACATCTGTAGGGCCGAGTTTGCCGATGCCTGCTCTATATTCCTATGAAGAGTGTCATTGTGTACATTTGTTACTACTGGCGGACCAATTTCTGCTTTCACAGCTTTCCAGCTCCTCTACAACTCACACCTGTCCCTTGATGCAGCCACTGCTTTCCACCAGCACTTTTTGCAAAACCAACAAACAAAAGCCACTTTGCTCTGACAGCAGTGAAGCCAGGAAAGCCTGAGCTGCTTTGCATTCTCTTCTCCCGTGACTGCAGCAGCAGGGGTTGTGGATTGCATCTCCCATCAGCCTCAGCCAGCCTGGCCAATGGTCAGGAATGATGGATGAATGATGAACACCTGGAGGGCACCACGTTGGTGACCCTCGCTACGCACGTGCACATAGGTAGAAAACTGCTATACACCAGATCAGAATTTGGTGATCTAGCCCGGTAGTGACAGCAGGTCTCCAGGGTCCCAGGCAAAGAGGCTTTCCCCATGACAAAGGGTCTGGAAACCTAGCCGTATGAGAAATGGTTGAGGTCATTGGCAATGTTTAGCCTGGAGAAGAGAAGAACAAGAGAGGATACAATAGCCATCTTCAGATACCTGAATGGTGGAGCAAGTTTGTTTTCAGGAGGATAGGACCTGAACCAATGGATTCAATTTACGAGAAAGGAGATTCCAACTCAATATTAGGAATAACTTTCTGGTTGTAAAAGCTGTTTGATAGTGGAACAGGCCACCTTGGAAGGTTGTGGACACTTCACTGGAGCTTTTTAAACAGAGTTTGGATGGACATTTGTCAAAGATTCCTTAGCCATGATTCCTGCATTGCAAGGAGTTGGACTAGATTATCGTTGGGGGATCCCTTCCAACGTTACAATTCTATGACCCTGCCCTATGCTCCCTGACTCTATAACCAGAAAAGGCAAAGAATAGAACCCAGGACCTTTTGCATGCAAGCATATGTTTCACCACTAAGCTACAATCCTTCCCTCTTGGATGCAGCGATGACACCGAGAGTGGCAACCCTAGACACATAAAAGCACATCGGAGCGTCTCTCCCAGAATCTGTGTCACACATTATTTTGATTAATGCAATATGGAGTGCCAAAGATAACACAAAGTAGCCGGTGTGCTGAAGAAGGAACAGTTGAATTGCTTGAGCAAAAACACTGCTGTGTCCTCCCCACACCCTCTTACCAGGTTATGGTCATACATACAAGTACAATCTTCTCCATCTCCTTCATTCTAATCAAGGATAACAACAACCCTGCGTGGGAGACCCTGCTCCATGTCATCACCTTACATGTCCCAATTACCAGAGTTCATTTCATTGGTTCCTGACCTCCCGAGGCAAGGTCGCCCTCTCTCTGCTACAAAAACAACCACACACACACACACTTTCATCTCTCGCTTCCCACACAGCGCAAACTAGGAGCAGAAAAAAAACCCATGCCACTTTTACAGACTGGAAGGAATGCAGAAAACCTGCATGTTTCAGGGACTGAACTAAATCTCCTTAACGGTGAACTCATCACCTCGGGAAGCAACACACACACACACACACACGAAAAGAGAGGGTTCCCCAGGGAGCTTGTGCAGCCTGCGCCCCCTCCCTGCTTGCTGGGAGACACATTCGGAAGGAAGACGCTTCCACGAGCTCCCTCTTGAATGGCAAATCCGAATGACTATACCCTCCGCATGAATATTCATGAATTCCTCAAACTTTTTTGTCTGAGTGTGTCGAGGCTGACATCACAGCCCGGCAGAGCTGCCAGCAAAAAAATCCTTCTCTCCCCCCCCCCCCCCCGCCGCCTTTCAGTTTCTTCCTTTGGGGGAGAGTAGGGGGTGGGGGAGGGAAAGGAGGGGGGGATGCCTGGTTTCTTTCTTCTTCTTCTTTTCTTCCCCCTGTTCCAATTCAATGCGACTTATTTTGGTTCCTTACCCTTTGGCTCGTCCATCACTGCCTCCTGTGCCCACTTCCCGCTCTCCCCTCTCCCTCTCTCTCTCTTTCTCCAGCCTCCTTTGCTCAGCTTCGGTTGGCTCTGCGAGGGGCACATTCGGCGGGGCTATTTAACGGTCCAGCACTGTGGGTGGGAGGGGTTAGCTCAACTCCGCATGACTCAGAAGGAACCTAGAAGCAGGTCAGTGTTCTGCTGTGCACTCACACACAGTTAAGACACACACACACACACACACACAATAGATATCACAGGGTTGCAGCCTGCTCTAGTCCCCCAGGGCCTCAAGTGCCACACACCCCTTTTTTGTTGGCAGCTGAGGTGTCTTATATCCCAAATACTAGCACGCTTTGCCTTCCCAGCTTGGAGAGTTGCAACCAGAGGCAGATAGATGCATATCTATCTCCCTGTGGCCGGTCCTTTGCCGGGAGAACAGTGACTTTGCTGTGTACAAAACAATGGCTTGCCTGCCTCTGACGTTGCCTAGCACTCAAGAGACCATACAGGAGTGGGAGACATGTTCATGGCCAGGCCTCCTGGCCTCCCCCAATTCTGCTAGCTTCCAGGCTATGGGTGTAGCCAAGGGGGGGGGGCAGGAGGGCAAGAGGGCAGCTCCCTCCCCAGATCAAGTAAATCAATAAAAAATACTTAACTAACTGAGGTTCTGCTCCCCCCCCCAACAACATGAAGCCTGCCCACCCCCCCAACATAAATCCTGGCTACACCCATGTTCCAGGCTTATAAATATTGCCGTCGATCTATTACTGTTATTTATCCTCCACCTTTAAGGATACAACACCCCCACCCCCACCCCGTGACTTAATAAGTAACAAATAGCAAGGTAACAAGTAACAAGTTACGTAACGAAATTGCTTAACAAGTAACATTTGCAAATAACAAAGCTCACAAACAATATTAACGTATAAATGTAGCATGTGCAAAAATTAGACTAAGCCTATGCTCAGTGATATTGGCCTTCCACCCAGAACACCACCTCCATCCTAGTTTATATCAAATGGAGGTTTATTCGCCATAATTCTTTTTAAAAAATAAAACAACAACAAAACCCTTATTTTCATTTGATAAAAATTGCCTATAGTGCAGGAAGGCACTATAGAAACGAAATATAGGATCAGATGCAGAGCCGGGGGGGGGGGGGGGTAATTACAAAGAGTCTCATGGCATAAGGTTGCAGCCCACTTCATCAAAAACATTCATTTATCTCCTGAGTTGCAGGTATGTCTATGGGTGTGTGCATAGACAGTGAGATCAGAAGGAAAGGAAATGCCAAAAGGTACAGCTGCCAATAATTACGTTATCAACAGTTGTTGATGACAACACAGACATCCTGGCATTGGCAAGCTAATCAACATATGTTGCATGGGTTTTGTTTTTTTTTAAATCCTTTGTCCTGATTTGTTCCACAAGTGATAACACTGAACTTCTCAGTGGATTGTATTTAGTAGTTTCATATTGCAGTCTCCCTTTGAAGTTCCTTTGTTGCCCAATGAATATTTTATGTGTCCTGGGAGGTTCAAATATGCACCCACTAGTTTTTGCATACCCTATATATTGGTAGCGTGAAATTCCTGATGTCAGAGTTTTTAAAAATGTGTTTGCTTCCGTGTGTGTGTCCTAAAACTGTGTTTCGAGTCAAGTTTGCACAGTGTTGTACACATCATTATGATTTGATATGGTTCCATCCCCACCAGCTTTCCACCCACCCACCCCACTCCTATTGGTGAAGTTTTCATCCCTCCAACTCTTTTGACCTACAGACAACTCACCTACTACCACCTTTTAAAAAGCCAGCAATCTATTTTTTTCCTCCCGTGAGCAGTGGCTGGTGCACTTGATGTGCTCTTATGGAGAATGGGGTGTTGTTATTGGCAAGAGAGGCATGGAGGGAGGGAGCTGTTTGGAAGCCCCACACAATCCAATAGGACATACTTCTGAGCAAACATGCTTTAAAAGGCAGTCTTAGTTCTGAATCAACAGAATTAGGACAAGATGGCAGGCAGTGGCGATGGATGGGAAGTGGGGTGCTCCTTTGTGATACCCCACCTGATATTTGGAATGTATGACTACCCCAGTAAACATTTTCACCATATAATTCCTCCTGGAATTCACCACACATTGTAAAATAAGTGAAGCTGGCTTGAGGAGAAAACTGCATCAAAGTGCAGTATTTTATATGCTGGTCTACAACCGTAATAAAGATTTGTTGCTGTCATTGCAGTAATTTAGGAAAATAAACTATGAGATGCTTAGAGATTGAGGGTAATATCTAGTGTACAAAGTGTACATGCATTTAACATTCCATGAATGAGCCTCATGCTCACGATCTGCCCTCCTCCTCTGGTGTGACTATAAGGAGATTCAGGAGTTTTGCTACTATTTTCAGCTAGCTATGGTTTGTCATAGGCAAACCCAGATAAATTGTGGTTAGTTTTAACTATGGTTTAAATAAACAATCCAACATCAATGGCTTCCCTAAACCATTGTTAAGATTAACTATAGTTATGAACCTTGCACATAACAAACCACATCTACAGTTAGTTGAAAATGGGAGGAAAAACTTACGATTTTTCCTTATGCCCGCCCTGGAAGAGAGGAGAACACACAAGCCTAAGGCTCATGCACATAATGCTAAGCTAAAATATGTGTGATTCAGGCAGTTGTTTTCTGACTCTTTGCCTCAGTTTCACTTCTTTAAAATCTTACATAGTCCTGAATGGCTGGATATCACCATCTTTAGTTTAAATTCTCTTCTTACAAAGAACAATACAGGAGTCACATGTCCTGTCCTATTCAACTGACATTCTAGCCTCAGGAAACAGTGGTTTATTCCGCTGTAGGTTCAGAGCACACAAAAGTGTGTGTATGGGGGGGAATATGCTATTTCCCACATGAGAGGGTAGAGTTGTGATGAGTCAGTTCCACTTCAGGTCGCATGGGTGACATTCATTTGTGGACATGTGGTAAGCAGAAAATGAACACTGCTCAGCTTGCTAAGCCTTTCCCACAGGTTATGCAGTCAATTGTTTATTTGCTCACAGGGTTTTTAAACCACAAGCCATCTGCTTCTGCTTGCAAGAAGCTGGCTAGTTAGGGCTTTTCTGCATGGTTAGGTCTTTATCCCTTAAAACTGTGGCTGCTTTTATTTGTACTGCACAATTCATACACCTGATATTGGGTACTGCTAGGCTTACTCGGGAGTCTTTGCTGAGGTACATTGTAAAAAGCATTTTTGGCAATCCCAAGTACACTATGCTTTTCCATGTGAGCGACAGAAGCAGCTCTTTTGTGCTAATTCTCAACATTATTATTATTTTTTAGAAAAGAGAAGTGTCATTTTCCATCCCAGTACAAGGAGATACTCATTTGAGAGCTGAAGCACAAGCGGCTACGCATCTTTGGGCTGGCAAGCAACTGCCAGTTCTGATCCCCACAGTTGCGTGGCATCACGAGGAAACAATGCTGTCCTGTAGTTCCTCAAAAACTATTTTAGTTAGAAGAGGAAAATGAGGAAATATAATTAAGTATATTTTCCTAACATTGGGAAAGCTCCTCAAAGTCGCAGTCCTGTTTTAAATTTTGTTCTCTTACACTTAGATTTAGGAAATAAGGCTGGAGTCTAAGGAATGGGGAGGAGCAGGGACATGGTATCAGGAGACAAATGCAAAGTTTGTGGGCCAGGTCATTCCCAGTTCACTAATAAAAAGCCAGTCATGCAGTATGAGGCCAAACTAAAAGGTAAAGGTAAAAGTACCCCTGACCATTAGGTCCAGTCACAGACGACTCTGGGGTTGCAGCGCTCATCTCGCTCTATAGGCCGAGGGAGCTGGCGTTTGTCCGTAGACAGCTTCCAGGTCACGTGGCCAGCATGACTAAGCCGCTTCTAGCGAACCAGAGCAACGCACGGAAACACTGTTTGCCTTCCCGCCAGAGCGGTACCTATTTATCTTCTTGCACTTGACGTGCTTTCAAACTGCTAGGTTGGCAGGAGCTGGGACCAAACAATGGGAGCTCACCCCTTTGCGGGGATTCGAACAGCTGACCTTCTGATAGGCAAGCCCTAGGCTCTGTAATTTAGACCACAGCACCACCCGCCAAACTACAGATGGTAAAATTCTCTTCTGGTTTTATTTCTGGATTTACTCTATTAGTTTTTATCCTATCCAGAATCCTAGATATTTTAGTCTGGTTATAATTTAAATGTTTGATCCTTTGCTGGATTTTTGCTACAAATCCACACATTACATCTTGGGTAATAAAGACATATCCTTGTATACTCTAGTCTTTGCTTCAGGATCCTGGATCCCTTACCATATAAACGGGAATTCCATCTTTCTCACAGTTAAATGAAAGCTTTTCTCTTTAGGCAGTGACATATTTTACAGAAACTACAGGCAATACAGTTTTTCAAAAACTTGCCCCACAACTTGTAGTCTCTTGAGACTAATCCAATCAAGATTGGCTAGATAGGTAGCAGACAGCAATTCTATTCAGTTACCTAAGTGTAAGTCTCATTGAACTTAATGGGATTTACTACTGAGTAGGTATGTAAACGATTGCAGCCTTCACTAAGCACAAAATATTTTCCCCTTACCACAAACCCCGTATGCTGAATCATCACATCTGGGTTTTTCCTGCTAGTATCCCCCCAGACGAGTGGCAACATCAACTCATGTTTTTTTAAACAGTTCTCGGGTTTCTAATGGACTTTACTGCACTATCGCTCTTGTTACAGCTGACTGTACAAGCACGGTTTAAAGTTGAACTTGCACAGGGACTTGCCACATGCCCTGTTGAGGCATTGCCATGCCTTTCCTAACTTATGCTAAAAGGCATGCCTTAAATAAAAGAAACACAGAGCAGCACTACTTTCTAGGGAGAAATGTTTTTCTCTAAACAGTGCCACAGGCAATGTATTAGAACATAAAGGGACTTTTCATGGCGTCTCAGTTTGTAATGTGTTTTAAAAGCCCCAGATACACCAGTGATCTGTGCCAGTGAGACTTGAGCTTGCCGTTGTAAATATGAGCCTGTATATAACTCAGGTAGTGCAGAATCCATTAGGGTCGCCTCTAGACCGCCAATATTTTGCAGGGATGATTTAATAGCATACTGGATATTTAGATTTACACAATTAAAGTGGAGTAAAGTGCTCCAGCACAACAAATTCACTTAAAAAACCAAAACCAAAACTGAACTTTGCGGTTCAGAAAGTGCCTGGGAAATGCACTCAAAAAGTGTGAGATAAACAGCTGCTTAACAGGAAGATGCATAGCCACTGTGCAAGCAAGTTAGGATGAATGCTCAATAAATATATTGTCTGGAGTAGACCTATGAAGCCCTGATCTCTAGACCCACCATTCTAATGTGGCTTCTTATCTCTGGGGTCATTTTTCAAGAGGAGAAGGGTTTTGTTTTGTTTTCGGTCTGAACATTAGAGGAGGAAAGAGATTACCCTCCTAGAACATGAAAATACATGAAAACCTCAACACTGGGCCTATAGATACTTAGGTGAATGTGTTATGGCCAGCTTGCTTCTTCAAAAAATGCTTTTGACTTGTTTAGGGGTGTTTGTCAAAGGCAGAAAACATTAAACATTTCTGCAAAACTTTGAAAAACTGATCACCGTCCACTTTGAATTCTAATAACTACACAGACAACTATAGAGGGTGTTTTAGAATAATAAAGAAAGAAGAGGAAATTGGGTGTGGGGTCAATATATGCTCAGTGTCTGGGCAAATAATTAGATCTGGAAGGAAGAAGTGAAAGTCTGACAAATTGCCTGCCAGGCTTCTTTTGCTGGGGCAGCATAAAGTTATCACAAAGCTTCCTGTTTCCAGCTAGTGACAATCTTACAATTGCCGAAGGCTAAAGTCAACAAAGCTCCACCATCGTAATTGGCACCAAGACAGAAGTTGCTGTGTTGGCGCCTAGAGTGTGGGTTCCTCCACACTTCTGCCTACCCCATGCTTTCTAGGCATGGGTCCGAGCGGTTCTGCATTTGCCCCACAGCTTTCCCCTGGAAAACACGCTCTTCACCACTGCACAGGAACAAATGGCAATCTGCTGAAAACCTGATTCCTATTTGTTCCAAATCAGAGGTAAAGAGCAGGTTTTACCAGGGGAAAGTGGCAGGGCAAAAAGAAGGGATGGGGGACAAACCCTTGGTGTTTAACAAAATATTGCCAGTAAGGAAGGATGCAATGCAGGGGATCACGAAAATCATGAAGATCTGGGAGCCTTCGTAATGTTCTCCATTTAAATTAGGGTTTCCCAAACTTGGGTCTCCAACTGTTGTTAGACTACAACTCCCATCATCCATAGCTAGCATAACCAATGGTCAGGGATGATGGGAACTGTAGTCCACAAACAGCTGGTGACCCAAGTTTGGGAAACCTTGGTTTAAATTGATAAGCACATTAGAGGAGTTTAATATGCTATTTATTATTAAATATACAATAGGTCCTCTCTCTCTTTTAGTTACTTTCTCCCTCTGCTGCTATCCATGCCTCCAGCTTGGGCCTAATCTTCTAAACTTCATATGGGAGAAGTGCCCTTAGAGTATACTCACATTTAAGACTTTGATAAGTCACCATCTCTCATCTTTGGTTTCACCAGGGTTAGAATTAGCAACTCATGTATGCACTAGTCTGTGTGATAAGCCATTAGGGCTTCAGGATGGACAGTAAAGGGTCCCTAACCACCTGATCTGTAAGGGCAATTAACTCCCCCAGGTAAAGCTGGAACTACTTCTGGACAACAAGTATCTACTATGCTCCTGGACCTCAGATTCTTGGTTCCCATATATGGCACAGTGGCTGCTGATGCAGTGGTGCAGTCAAGACAGGATTTGGAACAGAAGCCCAGGGCCTCACTCAGCAGAATGAGCCAGAGTAGGGCCCCCCAATGCAGAAAGGTTGGCTTACCAGATTTTGAGACTGGCCATCAGCAACTTTCAGTAATCCTGGAAGGGGTAAGATGCAAAAGGTGAAAAATCAGAGATTTCTGATCTGCTCCTGAAAGACAGAACCATCAGGAGGGAATTTCAATTTGGGTATCTAAGGGATGCTTGGACAGATGGATCTCTACGAAACTGGGTTTTTGAAGATAGGTAAAATCCCATGGACTGCAAGAAGATCAAACCTATCCATTCTGAAGGAAATCAGCCCTGAGTGCTCACTGGAAGGACAGATCGTGAAGCTGAGGCTCCAATACTTTGGCCACCTCATGAGAAGAGAAGACTCCCTGGAAAAGACCCTGATGTTGGGAAAGATGGAGGGCACAAGGGGAAGGGGACGACAGAGGAAGAGATGGTTGGATAGTGTCTTCAAAGCTACAAACATGAGTCTGACCAAATTGCGGGAGGCAGTGGAAGACAGAAGTGCCTGGCGTGCTCTGGTCCATGGGGTCACGAAGAGTCGGACATGACTAAACGACTAAACAACAACAACAAAGGTAAAGGTACCCCTGCCCGTACGGGCCAGTCTTGACAGACTCTAGGGTTGTGCGCCCATCTCACTCAAAGAGGCCGGGGGCCAGCGCTGTCCGAAGACACTTCCGGGTCACGTGGCCAGCGTGACATCGCTGCTCTGGCGAGCCAGAGCCACACACGGAAACGCCATTTACCTTCCCGCTAGTACGCGGTCCCTATTTATCTACTTGCACCCAGGGGTGCTTTCGAACTGCTAGGTTGGCAGGCGCTGGGACCGAACAGCGGGAGCGCACCCCGCCGCGGGGATTCGAACCGCCGACCTTTCGATCGGCAAGCCCTAGGCACTGAGGCTTTAACCCACAGCGCCACCCGCGTCATGTATTTTGAAGATACATGGCATTTTATTCTCAGGTCCTTCTCTGCACATACTTGCCACTGCAAAAGCATGTGAGATAGCTCTTTCCTTCGTGTCTCTTGACCATTAGCCAGTACCAAGACAACAATGTTCCAAATATTTATGTCTTATCTTCTTGTAGACAGAACATAGCAACAAATGATGAGGAATATCTTCCAAAACTGCCTCACCATGATCCTAACATCCTCCATGCAGAATTGTAGAGGTCTTCTGCTGGAAACAAAATGTCAGGGCTTTATCCCTTTTTGTTTGTCTATGGAAGTATTTTCTTCTTTACATATACACAAACATTAAATAAACACATTCCACAAATGCTCACTGTTTCTGTATGTTAAAGTGCTTGGAAACACTTCCGGGGGGGGTGGGGGAGAGAAGAGCAAAAAAGGGAGCAGGTAGGTGAGAAGGGAAATATACAGTGCAAAGCCAAGACACATCATATCTAAAATATATTTTTTCCTCTTAGTCAGCTATACAGCATTATGTCAAGCCATTGCTACCCCACACTTCCCAATACATTTGCTTGTCATTTTCCTTATCACAAAAACTCTGATTTGGGGGGAAGTGAGTTTGTTGCAGAAGACCTCCAAGTCAACTCTAATGGCAAAACCTGAATTGGCTGGTATCAAGATTGAACCAAAGCTTAAAATAACATCAGTCTGGAAGCAGCCTTTGTGTATTCAGTGGTCTGTGTTTGCTTGAGCTTGAGTATGGACTAAGGAATCTGAGCTCCTGTGTTCTGATTCGATACATGTCCAATCACAGAACCTTTTAGGATTTGGGCCGCTGCCATTGGCCTTTGAACTCCGAGTTGTGATTCGCACCTTGGAAGTTTAGACAGCCAGTCACGTTGGGAGTGGGAGTGGCCCAGGCTTTCAGGAATGTATATAAGCAGTTGCTTTGCCCCTGTTTCCCAGTTACGTAGTTCAATAAAGGTTCCTGCTGTTATCACTGTGTCTTGCCTCGTGGAACCCACCTACACTTCACTGGTGACGAGGATGGGATGCTAGGCTAGGTATGCTAGGCTAGCTTCCACAAGCTGAAATCACTGCTGGGGAACTGTGTTGCCTCAGCTGAGCTGAAATCACTGACTGCAGCCACAAGGCAGGTCACACAGGGTAGAAGTCGTGGCCACATCACTTCACTTTGCTTGTCTGTTTTCTTCCATTTCTATCCTTTTTTCTTCTATCATGGAGCCTGAGGCAGTATACTTATGGTTTCTGGGTGGCCACTCATCTAGCCAGACCCAGACCTGCTTAACTTCAGCAAGGTGGCAGTATCATATGATAAATTGCCATTGTGCCGATTTGGGAAGTTTGTATCTAGTGTTAAGTCCTTCAAACAAGATAAGTTAATTCTCTAATAATCTATTTATGTCAGAAAACCCAAATTTGTATCAGAGTGTGAAAGGAAAGGTTTTCCTGCTGTCCTCAACTGAGTAATACTGTGCACAATTATAATCAGGAAAGGATCAAATACAAACTATCTGCCTAGGCTGAACTAAAATGTTACTGGCTGACTTAATGATAACAAATTCTTGTTATATTTTACAGCAAAGTGCTTGGAACCTTGTCCTTGCCAGTTACCCATAAAACGAGGTCCATTGCAAACATTTCCAGAATTGCCCACCTACGTACAGTATTTGTGAAGTATGGGGAAGTTTCAGTTGTAGGGTCTGGGATATTATGAATGAATTGTGATTACCTTTAATATATTAAGTGACTTTTTAAACTGGTATGTGCCTTCTGTGTGTTGCACAGAAAGACCTAGAAATCCTTGTTGAATTCAGTGGTCACAAAAGATTTTGGGATGAAGGCAGATAGATCCTTAAGAATATAAAGTAGACAAGGGAGAATATTCATTTTAACAACATTGGCTTTCTTTCATGAATGACTTCATAGTTTTCCACCATGCCATGTCTAGAGTGGTTCGTTGTGTGGTTCGACATTGTTTGAACTTAACTGTGTTATTATTTTCTATACTGCCCTTCATCTGAGGACCACAGGGTGGTTTACAATATAAAAACACAAAAATATGTAACATAGTAACAAACAGAAACAACCCCTCCCCCGGCCGTAGGTTGCTTAATTAGCCAAAGGCCTGGGAGAAGAGGAGTGTTTTTGCAGGACATCTAAAAATATGTAACGAAGGTGCCCGGTAAGCCTCCCTTTGAATACCATTCCACAAGCAGGGAGTCACTGCAGAAAAGGCTTGCTCTTGTGTTGCCACCCTCCAGACCTCTCAGGGAAGAGGCACACAAACAAGGGCCTCAGATGAAAGCTGGTAGTAAGCAGGTAGTAAGCAAAAGTCAACCTTGTCTGTGGTTGCCTTGTTCTTGGAGAGAGATAGTTAGAAAGAAAAAGGCCAGACTTGAGATTTAAGATAGGGTTACCAGACGTCCCCGGATTTGCAAATCTGTCCCCGGACAAATTCTGTCCCCGGAATGTCCCCAGATTTGCAAATCTGTCCCTGGGAAACATGGCCGCGGCAGCCTCAGCAGCCCGGAGCCAGCCTGGTAGCGCAGTTGGCTCTGGCTGGCTTCAGGAGCTGCTCGCTGCCATGGCACCCGCCATTTTTCTCCTCCAGAAGTCCCCATATGATGTGTCTTGTGTGCAACACATAATATGGAGACTTCTGGAGAGGAAAAATGGTGGGCATCACAGCAGCGAGCAGCTCCTGAAGCCAGCCAGAGCCAACTGCGCTACCAGGCTGGCTCCGGGCTGCTGACTGCCGCTGCCACTGCCAAAGGGGAACCGGCAACATCCGGTGGTACAGATCTGCTGCCCCCTTCCCCCTTTGTTTTGACTGATTGGGGAAGGCTCAGGAGTCATGGGAGGGAGGGTGTTGCCTAGTTTTTTTAAAACTCTGCACATTTATGTTTCACAGGATGGGAAAGAAGGGCTTTGCACCTTGCCTGGCAGAGAAACCGCATGCCTTGCGCCCCTCCTGGGCAATGCCCACTTGCCTGCGACTCTCAAGCCTCCCCCGATCTGTCAAAACAAAGGGGGAAGGGGCAGGAGATTGGGGAAGGCTTGGGGGTCACGAGTGGGCAGTGCGCCGTTGCCCAGTTTCACACTGCATGTGGATCTAGAAAGTAATTTAAATTCTGGAGGGATAATTGATCAAGACAATTATTTTGGGAAATCAAAGTGGTGAAGGACAGTGAATAATATTTCTGACGTGTGTGTGTATATGGTCAGATATCTTTTCTGCATGTTAACTGCATGTCAATGCTTTCCTAATCAGATGCTAGAAAGGTCTGTTAAGAATTTTTGTAATTATGGGTGCATATTTTGCAATAGTTGCCTTAGCAAACATTAACACGGAAAGCTCAAGATGCACAAATTCAGTTTTAAAATTATACTTTGGCTGCTGCAGGATGAGACTGTATACAGACTCTGTACTCTGCATACAGAACACATTTTCACAGTGGCGTAGCGTGGGGGGTGCAGGGGGGGCCGGCCGCACCGGGCGCAACATCTGGGGGTTAGGGTTAGGGGGTGCAAATCCACAGGTTAGGGGGCGCAAAACCACGGGTTAAGGGGCGCAAATTACTTGCCTTGCCCCGGGTGCTGACAACCCATGCTACGCCACTGCATTTTCACAAATGAGAGTAGCCCTACTCTTCAGTTCATGACGTTTGCACATTTTTTTTGAAATCCACCCACTCATTTCGCAGAAGTAGAATAGAACAGCCTGTACACTTGTATAGGTCTGGTTTTGGTGACCCCTAGTGGTGCTCATGCGGGAAGACAAAGCCATACAAGATAATGTCAAATGAAATGATAGTCTATCTAATCCATCTATCTTATATATAAAACTTAGCACATTAGTGATTGCATCCTGCATTCAGAATGGGGTCAAACACATACCATTTTCTGGATTTGTATTGTGTGTTCCTGGTCAGCGATAGCTGCTGCACAACAACGTGATGCTATAGTCTCCCTCCCCCAGTTAAAAGGAATTTCTAATGTATCCGTTCAGGATTTGTAGCAAAAAGCATGGGCTATAAATGGAACGCTCAAGGTGATGCCCAAGCCTTATAACGAGAGCTTTGGATAACTTAGCACGTCCAGAAGCTTAACGCTCCAGATCCCTCTTTTGCAGATCCAGAGAGAGAGAGAGATTCTCCCTATTTGAAGTTGGCTCAGGCATACTAATCATGCCCCAGATCAGCATCGCCCCGCTTGCTATTAAACCCCCACCCCTCGCTTTGAACCTGGTCCCGTTTTCAAACCAGAATAGTCTCAGGTCTTCCTTCCCCATTCTAACCAGTTTCTCTGCTGCTCCCTGCTGGTGAATTACAAAAGCATACAAACTCATACACACTATCGGAGTGCCAACTTGTATAAAATATTGGGGGAGGCCAGGTAAGTCTCACCCCGCATAATCAATCACATGACGCAGTACACGCACACTATTTGAATGGCAATGCCCATCAACAGGGGGGCGGCTGCCCCTCAAATATTTTGAGGGCCACTAGGAGTTGGCTCCTATGCACACTATACATTTATCCCCAAAGTAGTTAACCCATCACAATACACTCCACCATCAACAAAGTACAGTTCCCAAGATTCTTCGCCGGCGGGACGTTGAGGGGGGTGGGGTGGATCGTGCTTTAAATGTAACCCCAGCCAGATCCATCTCAGAGTTGCAGCGGGAAACGGCTGGCTAATACAGTATTCTTCCCAGACTAGCAAATTTAACTGCTGACCCGCATTACCCCCTACAAAGATGCATCCCTCGGCTATGCCTTCCTATTCCCTGTAGCCCCAACATAAGGAAGAGTAGAGTAGGTCTTCCTCGCCTCCGCAATAGCTCTTAACTATCCATATACAAAAGGAAGTTACTCTCCGGCTACAAAAGGCCCGAATTTGCATTGGAACTCTAGGGGCGCAATGCGCTTAGAACTGAATTTTACGATAAATGTAATGGGGCGGCAGCAGGTGTCCCCCACCTCGTACGCCTAAGGTGGTAACAGAGACTTCACGCTTTTTCTACCTCGGGTCTTATTGCGTGTGGAAAATGCATTTTATTTTTTATTTTTTTGAAGTCTGCAAACATCGTACAAGCTGAAGTGTTTTTTTACACGGGATTTTTGGCGGGAAATGCAAACCAACATCGGCACCACCTCTGCAATCTTAACAGTGGACTGCAATACCACAACCCTTCCCCAAACCAGCGACGTAAGCTGTGCTGATATTGTTAGTGCCAGTAAGAGAAAATAAAAAACCCGCTTACTGTTTGTTTGTTTGTTTTTGTCCAAATTAAAAGTAATAGGGTTTCAGAATAATATAGTAACAGCATACCAAATTACAATCTTGGTTCACTAAATATCAGGTGCTATTTAAATATCCTAATCATTACCAAAGAGTGAGAAGCTGGAGGAATCCCTCCCTGTTAATATATTCCAATAAGGGAAACAAATCGGCTATTTTTTAATATTTGCAAAAAACTTTTAAAAAACATCTTTTCATAGGTTATCCCTGAGCTAGAGAATGAATTGCTGTCTGGTGCTAATTTCGTTTGTTGCTGCCTTTTGTTTGCTGTTTCCTAATCACAGCTACAGTAAAATTCGGCAAACCAATACCGTATCTACAAACTTCGGAGACTGCGCTTTCACTCCTCTCACTTCCTACTTCTATACACAGAAGCGGCTGAGACTAACGTACTTCTTTTGCGCCTATACGTCATGAACGTGCGACTGCCGTTTCTTAGCAACGGGGCGATGCGTCCGTTATGGCCGCCGCACAGCCGATGCTCTCGTTGCTGCTCCTGTTGTCGGTCGTGGCGTCGGGGAAGGCAAAGCCCCGGGATGCAAACAGCACTCTGGAAGCAGAGGAAGCGCCCACGAATGAGACGAGCCCCAGTGAGGCGCCCATCAGTGAGGCGGCCGAAGTCGACAGGAAAGAGAGACTCGAACCCAGAGCTGGTGAGGGAGGGAGAGGCTGAGGGTGGTCCGGGGCATCGGGTGCCCTAAAGGCAATATGTGAATAACCCTCCGCCCCGCCCACCCCGTTTAGGCGATGCTTTACCGAGACCATTTATCAGTTCACAGCCTCTCCTTACCGCCTTCAGTTCTAACTCTTTCTCTGTCCCTCACAGGTGCTTCTTCGTCCATCTGCCCCTGTGATCTGCACCCAGGCTTCTGCGACCTCAACTGCTGCTGTGATTCAAGCTGTGGCTCAGATTGTAGCACCGGGGGGCCTGAATGTCCCTTCTCTTTTTGTCTTCCAGGCAGCACCAGGTGAAATGCATGGGCACAATTTTGTCTCCACAGTGTGTTAAGACATGGGGTGGCCTGGGATCTGAGTAAGTCTGCTAGCTTCATTCAGCCAGGGTGCTTGGTGGTGGCAGTGGTCAGATCCATGAGTACCGTTTGGGTGGATAGGAGAGTTGCACACCTATGCTGGAGAATGCTGACAGGAGCAATAAACACATTAGTGAAAGAGTAAGAATGTAAGTTTTAGTATGTTCTGCCCTGAAGGTCTCTAAGTGTTGTCTAAGAAAAAGGCATGAGTATGTCCAACTGGTTTGTAGACAACTTGCAAGCAGAGTTACAGGGAAAGGTTAAGTGAGAGTACCCCTTTATCTTGTGTCCTATAAAGATGTGGGAAGGGGAAAGGCATCTTTTTCTGAGCTTTTCTTTTACAAATGTTGAGGGCAGGCTAGTTGTTTAGAAGTAAAGCACATTGTTGCATGTTTCAAATTGAAGCCATGGTCTCTCTGGATAACAAAATCTCAGGTAGCTGGACTAGGAAAGACCTCTGCATAAGTGTTGAAGTTCCATCACCATTCAAGATAGATATTATTTGTCAATGATGGTAGCACCCAGCTCACTTGGTCAACAGAGTACAGGATTGCTTATAGTTGCCTATAAGCAACTGCCAGTCAAATTCCAAGTCTCATGCCTGACAGCTTCAGCCAGTCACCCTGCTTGACCTCCCAAGCAGTGGCGGAGCTTCATGCTCTGGCACCGGGGGGGCGGAGAGCAGGCAGGGGCGGGGCTGGCGCGTGTCCCAGGGGCATGGCACGCCGCCTGTAGGGGCGGGGAATGCATCCTGGGGGCATGACACCCAGTGTGGGTGGGTTGGCAGTCGCAATGGCACCCCACTGGGATCGCTCTGCCAGGGGCGGGGCGCTCCCCCTGCACTCCTCTTCCTCCGCCAGTGCTCCCAAGCACTTCAAACCAGTAGCATAGATCAAATGATTGGGGGGGGGGGGGAGGCAAACTGTGAGTGTGTCCAGAAACTACTATTGCTTAAAAATCTAATTAGGCAGTTCATTTTAAAGGAATTATTTTTAAAAGGGTGGGGGGGGGGAGAGCAAGTATGCACAATCACAACAAAAATAAAATACTAAAGCAAAATAATGGTCTAACTAATCCTATACTAGGCAAACTTAACATAGTAAAATTTACCCTTATGGTGCCTTCTGATGTTGATAGCCTCTCAAGTTGGTTACATGATGGATGACAAATGCAGGGACCATATCAATATGCACAGTGTCTTATATTCGGGTGGTTTTGAGTGACAGATTGCTAGGTCACCCAATCACAGAATAGGCAAGTGCTTCAGAAAATATATTATTGAGTTGTGGTGTGCTTTTGTGTGCTTTTGTTTTCTTATTAGGGCTGTGAGTCAGGTGTGCTTGGAAAAATCCACAGTTTTCCAGAATAACACCCCTTACCGTACTGATGTCCTTCCTGGTCCTGGTGGATGTGTATTGCTGTTCTGTGTGGAGCTAAATGATCGTAAGTTTAGATCAGTATCTAGGTTGCTATTCTTTTTGGTCAAGGTTCTTCTCTGAAGCTGCTTTTAAAAATAGAAGTTCAGATTGTACTTGCTAATTTGCATTTATACAGGGCAGATAATGAACTGTTCATTTATATATACCGTATTTTTCGCTCTCTAACACGCACCTGACCGTAACACGCATGTAGTTTTTATAACACGCACCTGACCGTAACACGCACAGGCATTTCCCCTTACTTTCTAGGAGCAAAAAAGTGCGTGTTTTGAAGCAAAAATTACAGTATTTTCCTTTTAGAGCAAGGAAAGAGGTTTGCTTCATAGAAGCTGGTGACATCCTGTTGCCAACTCTACCCACTTTGTTTCTGAACTGTCTACAATTCCCTTACTAATATCAAAGTTGCAATTTTGTATGCTCTTTGATGTTCCACAGAGTGTGACACAAGGTGCTGTCTTCATTTATCTACTCCCCAAGAGCCTTTTGCATGATTTTTTCATTATTCTGAGCAGAGCTCCCCAGTGTTTATGCATTGTATACCCAGTTCATTGCGTAAAAGGGAGCATCCTGTAGTAGCAGAGCAAGAAAATATTGTACTAGGATAATAAAACCTCTAATCCTGACATCTGTTGAGATTGCAGTCATTCAGTATTTTTGTGCCCTCTAACAGAGAGTGGAGGAAAAAAAACTAACAAGCACCAAGTCCTATAGCTTGCCTTGAAAAATTCTTCCCTCTAGAAGGAGTTCAGAATTGCAAAGGGGAATGAAATTTCATTTTAACACTGTGATGTTTCGGTTGCACATATCCCCTCTCCCCCCCCCCCCCATTCTACATATAGCAAAGCTGAACTATTTACAGCAGCCACAGGTGGTTACAAAAGTCAACTTTCCAGCACTTTCAGCGCAATATGGAGGGTCTTCTTTCAACTTGCCTGATCAAGTTCTGTCATCACCATCTGCCTTTTACCGGGTGAGTTAGCCTCTAGTTATCAAGGATTTTCTCTTGAGGTTTTCGTGGTGAGAAGGCTGCTTCTAGAAAATCTAGGCAGAATATCTAGACAGAAGAGGTCAGGGTTAAGTTTTCCCTTTAATCTCCATACTTCCTCTATGGGTGCAGCCTTCCTAGTAACTTACAATAAGGTTCCAGGCTCAATTCTCAGCATATCTGGTTAGGGCTGGGAGAGGCTCCTTTCTGAAACTGTCTACGTAGACAATACTGAACTAGCTGGACCAGTTGTCTCATTCAGTATAAGGCAGCTTCCTGTGTTCCTGAGTTTACAGTCGTACCTTGGGTTATGAACTTAATTTGTTCCAGAGGTCCGTTCTTAACCCGAAACTGTTCTTAACCTGAGGTACCACTTTAACTAATGGGGCCTCCCACTGCCGCTGCACAATTTCTGTTCTCATCCTGGGGCAAAGTTCACAACTACTTCCGGGTTAGTGGAGTTTGTAACCCAAAGCGTTTGTAACTCAAGGTACCACTGTATTTAAATACTCATCCTCATGCAGTAGGATAGATGATTATGGGCCTCTCTTGTGTGTGCTTTGCTCCGAGTGATTCCTTTTCAGCTCTGGGTGGTATTATTTCGGGTAGTTTTTAATGTTTCATTTTGTTATTATATGTGTTGTAAGTGGCTCAGAGTGGCTGGGACAACCCAGCCAGATGGATAGGGTATAAATAATAAAATAATTCTTCTTCAACTAAGCTTTACTCAGAGTAGACCTACTGGCATTAATCAACATAACTAAGTTAGGTTCATTCATTTCAGTGGGTATACTCTGAATGAAACTTAGTTGAATAGCACCTTCTGTTTTCATTTCAGGTGGGAGATCCTATACAGACTTACTTTGCTGCATCATCTGTATTAAGTATACTCAAACAACCAGTGGGCATTGGAACCAGCCAACTTTGCATTGATGAGAATCCTGCTGGTGAGCATGGGAACTTCAGCAAAGTCCTGACATCTGTTAGTTGAGCTCCACAAACTTCGTTGGAGTTTAATGCCGAGTAATTGTTTTTAGCAGCTAATGAGTTTTTTGGCTTCCCGCTGTACAATGGCAAATATAAAGGAGTTCCTCTCTTTTTTGCTGCCTGACAAGTGGGGTGGTGGTGGTAGAGAGGGAGTTAACAATAGAGTGCACAGTGCATAACAACATTTTTGTTTCAACCTGTGATATGATCTGCTTTCCAACACAATATGCAACTTAATATTTTGAAAGAGCCTTTCAGTGTTGCCAGCAGCATTTAAAATACTTATCTCTCCTGTGGTAAAGAAGCAGGTAATACAGTCTAAGATGGGCAAGATGGGTTCCAGAGGCAGTGACTAAAGGGTCAAAGTCTGGCAGCATTATCCCAGACAGTGGGTCAAACCAGGCTACAGCAAAAGTGTAGCTAGTTGAGGTCTTCTTTGCTGAGGCAAGTTGCTCTGGACTGAGTTGCTGATGAACAGGTTAGGCTAGGGCTTTATAGGTCTCAGTGTACAGGAATTTGTGCTTGTGATCCACTGACTGAGTACTTAACTAGGCTTGGCCCTACAACCCAGGCAATGCCTTGGAAGTATAGTGCTCAGTCTGTCAGACTTGCAGTTAATACAGTGTGTTGGTGGCACAGCCAGGTAATAAGATGTTGGAGCCTGGCTGTTGGGAGTTCTGAATTTAAGACATACACACAGCATAGCACACTACAGGTTGGATTGCCCAGTTGACTTGTTAATTACTTAGGTTTCCTGGAGAGCAAAAACACCAGCTGCATTCGGATCCTTACTGACTTAACAAGCAGCTGCACCACTGACCCTGCACTGGATGCAGCTTCATACTATCGTGGCTTCAGTGTGCTGAAGGTAACTCTTTTTATTTTGCTATTTGATATAGTATTGGTTATCTTTCCTAGTTCAAGTATGTTTCCACATTGCCTAAGCACATTTGAGTCTTCTGCTTCCTTGCCAAGTGAAGAATAGGTTTTAAAATATTTCTTTTTATTGTCGAATACCTTGAAATATTGGGGAAACAATTGATATTACTGTTGGCCAACCGTAGGCATAAAGAGTATTTGGGGCCTACAAATTAAGAGATTTTTCCTAAATAATGTCTAGCAAAAATAAGAACCCCCACCTTAAAAAAAAGCAACTGGAAACAAAAGCAAAACAATGGGATTTACAAGAAAGAGGTTTATTGATCCAACACATTTTTAACTCTACTTCAGGGAAATTCAGATGTGCTACCTTTTTTATTTCTTATGGTAAAAAATAGATGAGGTAGCACATCTGAATTTTGAATTACTGTTCTCTGAATTTCCCTGAAGAAGAACCAGCAGAGTTCAAAATTTATTGGATCAATAAACCTTTTTCTTGCCTATTCCTAAATAATGCCTCATCCCCAATAGATAAAAGAACACTGCAAAGAAGACAAGACTGTAAGATTGGGATCAAAGGTTTGTAAATCATGATATTGTGCAGACACTAAAGTATAGCTGGCTTTTCATTTTTCAGGTCCCAGTCAACATGACTATTTTCCAACCCATACAGGTGAGATTTTAGTTTGTTTTTGCCTAGTGATAATTTTGAAACATAGTCTAGAAAATGGACTGGGAATTGTGGATCTAGCTATACACAAAGAAATGAGTGTTGTAAAGATGTTAGTTTATTTGTATATGGTCTCAAGGGAATGCTTAAGTTTTCCACTGCAAGTAGCAGAATAGTTGTGAGGATTATTTTTTGTGAAGTGGGTTGGAAGTTTCGAATGCCTCTAGTCTAAGATGACTGTGGATAGATTATGTGGGTGAAGATAAATATGATATGAGAACTGAAAATATCTTTCGTGTCTCCAGGTCAACATCACCCCTGTTTCAGAGCCTGCATCTCCTTCACTAAGTGGTAGCACGTGCCACAATGTTGTTTCTGAGGTATCATTAGTTCTTCAAGTGCTGTCCTCATTAATAGAAGTGTGGGGAGGTGACCTGAGGCCTAAGTTCATACCTTGTCTCTCTCTGACATGTATGTCATACTTTTAGGTGAGCTATGAGGTGGAGTTCAATGGGATTCATGGAATTCAGAAAGTGTCTGTTCAATTCAAAGTTGCCAGTATATCTGGAAATCCAAGAGCCACACTGCAGCAGCGCTTTTCTCTTCATTTTGGGGTTAGTGTTTGTTCTTATATGCATTCTTGGACTGTGGGGAAAAGGGTTGGGCTGGGGCCCTTGTGTGCAACTGGATCCTTTGCTGTGTTATGAGCTCAATGAGAATGGAACCCAGAGTTAGTATTCTACTGTCTTGGGCCTCAATGGTGGTGCTGTTGTGGAAGTGAGATGGCTACTCTGAAACACAAAACGGGCTTGCAAGTGTGGCTCCATATTTATTTCTTGGTCGTATGTGATCAAAGAAAGGATTGAGTTTGTGTTGCAAAACAATTGTGATGGCATAGAAGTCTAGGTTCTTCTCAAGGCTGTCAAAGTCTCAGGCTGCTGCACTGAAGAAGCATTTTCTAGGTCTGACAGTAAGTTGGAGAAGTCTCCATCCTGTTTATCAAAGTGATGCAAATTAATTTTGGAGTTAGGGAAAGGAAGCTATCAGTGCTTTGAAATGGCACGCCAAACATTTCTAAATGGAGATAGACCTTGCATGCATTGAAAGGGGAAGGGTACAATGTTTTGGAAACTTCTTTTGTCTAGTTGGTTAACACCAGCAGTTCTAAGAAGATTCTGAGTTTTTAGTATTTAATTTGTACAGAATCTGTGCACTTCGTCTAGTACACTTTTAGCTTTGCCTGTAATCTTAGATTCTGATCAGCTCTTACACAAGCTGTCATGATGGAGTGGTAAACAGACTAGAAAGTATTTAAATTGTGTTTTTTTTCTCCTTCCATCTGCTAAATTTGTCTCTCACTTTGTGTACCTGTGAAGCAATCACATAAACAATAGAATAAAGCAGATGAATAGGCAACCGATTGCTTACAATGGTATTAGTCTCATAAACTCACTTCCTGTAATACCAGTTATTTGTGTATACTGGTAAAAAAAATTGCTATGTCTGCCTGGTGACTTATTTTGGAGAGTGGAGTGCCGTGGTAGATATGCCCATAGTCTGAGTCCATGCGACTGATAAGAGTCACAAAGACAGTACAGAGGAGATAGGAGTATGAATTTCTGGGCAAACTATGCTCTTCTTTTTCCCTCTGCATCAAACACAAACTAATCATCCTCGTTCTTTGCCTTTCCTTGCCACTTTTTCTCTTCTGCCTATGTCAGTAATTCTCCACTTGCTTAGAGAATGAAAGATGTGCCACAGATGCTGACTTCGCTTACTTATTCCTTGTCTAAAAGACATGTAGCCTTTCTATAAATCACACACACATATAAAAGGAAATAATGCTGCAAGTTGCTCATCTATTAACTTTGATGTAATCATGACTAAAGCAGAACATGATGGCAACATAATTTCTTCTCTTGCTTTTCACTAGGGAAGAGGCTTCTTGCAAATCTCTGCAAAACTGCTTCCACTGTTGTCCTGCAAATTGCTGCTTACATTTATAACACCACATGGGAGCAGCTGCATCATGCAAGGATTCCTGCCTGGTGTATTAGCCAGTCTTCTTTTTTATTTCCATTTCATTCACATGTCTGACAGTGCCCCAAGATTATCTATATTCCATCACTGTGGTGTTGGGTCAGTGGATTCATGTATGGTACTCCAATGCATTATTATAGGATTTTAGTATGTGTAATGACAAAACAAGGCCCCCTTCGTCTGGCATGAGTGGGCTCAGCTCCCACTTCTTTGGCATGTCAGTCCTAACCATTAGGCCAGGTTTGAATTTTGTCCCTTACAAATTATTGTATTTCAAAGTATGTACAGATGATGGTATAATAAGGTTGATGTAATTTATTTTGTCTCTTGCAGAGCAGGAGCCCTTCTCTCACCAAACAGAGAAGTGGGAACCCTGGATATATTATAGGAGCACCACTGATAGTTCTGTATAATGGCACCCAGCAGCATGTATCCTTTCTGGCACTGTGTTTGATCTAGTATCAGGAGTGTAGCCTGATACCAGGAGTGTACCCTTAGGTCTTAGATGATTGTAGAGCTGTATAGAGGATTTTGACCTCACCCACTGTTCTTCATATCACTGCATATACAGTGGTGCCTCACAAGACTAAAAGAATCCGTTCCGCGAGTCTCTTCGTCTTGCGGTTTTTTTCGTCTTGCGAAGCAAGCCCATTAGCGGCTTAGTGGATTAGCGCTATTAGCGGCTTAGCGGCTTAGTGGATCAGCTGTTAAGCGGCTTAGTGGCTTGGGAAAGGGGGGGGGGAGGAAAAAAACCCCGCAGGAACTCGCAAGACATTTTCATCTTGCAAAGCAAGCCCATGGCAAATTTGTTTTGCGAAGCACCTCCAAAACGGAAAACCCTTTCGTCTAGCGGGTTTTCCATCTTGCGAGGCATTCGTCTTGCGGGGCACCACTGTATTAATACGTATGTGAATGCCCTGTGAGAACCAAGGCCCAGAATTAATGCTCTTGGTATTAGTAACCACCTCGCACTTTTAACTACAAATGAGAGCATCCTGCAGAGCTATCTGCAATGTATTACTTGATCCGCTGGCCTCAGATTTTCTTAAAAAGCTGTAGGCTGATGTGATAATGTGTATATGCAATTATATACTTCTTTGTTTATTCCTGCACTTGGCTTTTCAATTGTTTTCAGGTCTGTGCAACATCCTTTTGTTTCTAAGTTTTTGGATCCAATAGAAAGAACATGTGGATGAGCCCAGCTGTTCAGTTAAGATGTTGCCATGAGCCAATTATGGGTTCTAAACAGCCTGTGAATGGTTCTTGGAGATGAGGTGGTATTTTATATGTCCCACTATAATACCCAAGACAGAGCAACTGAGAATGCATTCTCTTTGCTGTTCATGTGCTGCATTTAATCAGCCCCACAACTGGGGGGAAAATATTTTTATTTGGAGAATTGGCAAAAGTGTTGAGGTGTTCGTGTTTGGCTGCCTTTTCATCATTTAGGCTAAAGTAGTAATCATTTAGCATTTTATTAAATTAAAACCATTTGTCTTAAAATATTTCAGATTATTTATCAGTAGTTGATATTCTCCAAACCTGAGAATGAGTTAAAATGTAAACAAATGATTGTGTACATATGTACACACCATATTGGAGTTGTGTACACATGTACACACTTGGAGTTGCTTTCTGTCCACAAGACCGAAGACAGTTTCTCTGGTTTCCGTTGTATTCTAGTTTAGTTTCCTGACACCTCTCTCCTCAGATAACCATTTTACAGAATCAAGTTGATGGTCAATGCTCAGCAACTGAAAGGTATAAAGTACAGTTTAGAGAGAATGTGAGGACAAGTTGCCAGTTCAGGTAATATTCCTCATATTCTCTTGAATGTTTACACTCTTTGTACAGACTTGTATAGACAGCCAAATTTTGTAACTCAGAGCTGACTGCTCACTGCTTAGCACATAAACTAAGGAACTTGGCAAGGGATAATTTTAACTTCTCACCAAATGTACCTCCATTGAAGAACTGATTTAGACATGTTCCAGTTCAGTCATTCCTGAGAAGTAATGTAAAGGTAATGTGTTTCTGAATGGTAGTTAAGTTTCACTGACATGAGACCAATGGCTGCTCCCTGTTTTGTCTGATTTCCAGTGTACCCTTCAAGCTGGAGGAAGCAAACTGTAGCCATTTCCAAGAGACGCTATACCAAGCCTTCGAGGGAGCATACAACTTAGGTGGTTTGGCCATAACTGGCAATGCTGACCCAAGCCGTCCAGGAGAGCGGACCAACATCTTCACCCAGGGGTGCAAAATACAGGTAATATGCAGAGAGACAGAGTAGCTAGCTTTGTATCTGACATCCTATTGTAAGCTTTTCCATAGCACCTGAAGGATGAAAGGGCAACCAACTACCCTATAGAAGAAACTTCCCTCTAACCGTGTCAAGCTGGAGCACATTGTGTTTTGCCAAGACCAGTGGCACATTCACAGGTCCCTACTGTATTCACATGGAACTTCCTTCAGCTGGGTCATAAGTCTTTTGTCTCCTTTTGTTCCTCCCAATGAAAGGAGAGGTAGCTGTAGAAACATCATGTTCTGCATCCCCATGCAATTCTGACTACCTCTGAGATGTCACTCTTTTCATAAGAACACAAAAGAGCCTGTTAGATCAGGACAGTGGCCCATCTAGTCCAGCATCCTGTTCTTACAGTGGCCAATCAGATAATAATAATAATAATAATAATAATAATAATAATAATAATAATAATAATAATTTATATCCTGCCCTCCCCATCCGAAGCTGGGCTCAGAGCAGCTAACAACAATAAAAGTAACACAGCATTCTAAAATCAATTCATTCTAAAATCAATTCAAAATCAAATTAATGGCAACCATTGGGCTAGAGTTCTGTGAGGATTACCAAAGGAGGGGGTCAGACTGTGCCTTGGCTAAAGGCCTGGTGGAACAGCTCTGTCTTGCAGGCCCTGTGGAAAGATGTCCTGCAGGGTCCTAGTCTCCTGTGACAGAGCGTTCCACCAGATTGGGGCCACAGCCGAGAAAGCCCTGGCTTTGGTTGAGGCCAGCCTAACCTCCCTGTCGCCCAGGACCTCCAAGATGTTTTTGTTTGAAGACCGCAAGGTCCTCCGTGGGACATGCAAGCAGGATTCCAGCACAAGGGCTGGAACTGTGGAGGCAGAGTAGAGCCATCATGTTTTGCTCCGTATTTGAACTCAAATTTAGCAGTAATTCGGAGCCTTCCCCTTTGCACTGCTGATTACTCAGCAGGAATACAGCTCTTTGAGAGTACACTTATTTAATTTAGAATTTCCCCTTTTCTTTCTAGGAGGGGCATTGTATGGTTCCCATTTCCCTGAAGATCCAAGTGATATGGGCCCACTTAGGCCTCCTGTCTAATCCGCAAGCTCAAATATTGGGAGCACGATACCATTATCTCTGCAAATCTCTGAAGGTCTGTCACAAATAATGTCTTAGGGCTGTTTTCTGTTTCTTTGGACCATTTCAGATGTAATGCAAAGTATATGAGCTATAGTGAGTTCGCACATTTGACCTTTTTTGTGCACCAGAGAAGATTGAAAGCTACATTCAGTTTTAAACTAACCAGAGCTCACTGTTGCATCTTAACTCGGTGAATTCTGGTTTGTTTAAATTCTGAGTAGTTCAAACAAGCTAGGATCGAAAAGTGGTTTATTATCCTGATTTGTTCACTACCTAGCGTTTGAACCTACCAGAGTTGCCCTATTTCAGGAACTTGCTTAGTTAAAAACTAGAAGCAGATGCTTCCTATAATCTTCTCTGACACAAGCCAGAGGAGAAAGGGGAGCCCAAGACTTAATGTTGTTTGTACACATAAGGCCAGGGGCCAGATCTTCCTCTCCCTCCCCACTCTGCAGGCCAACTTTGACAATTGGGCAGGACCACCTAAAGCAAGAGGGTGACCAAGCAGGATTGAATACCCCATGCATCAACTTCTGCTTTGGGTAGTTCAGTCCTGCTTTCTGCAGGGATCAGCTTTACTAGTAGCTCATAGAATTGTAGAGTTGGGACCACAAGGTTCATCTAGTCCAGGGGTAGTGAGCCTTTTTATACCTACCGCCCACTAATGCGTCTTTCTTGGTGGTAAAATGTCCTTACCGCCCACCAGTGCTCAATGGAAGGAGGATTCAGCTTGTGCCCTAGAACCTCCTACCGTAAGGTTACCAGACATCCCTGATTCCCGGGGACAGTCCCCAGATTTACAAATCAGTCCCCTGACAAAATCCATCTACTTAGTAGGAAGTTGAAATGTGTCCCGGGATTCATTGAAAAAAATCTGGTAACCTTACACTACCACCCATCTAGAATCCTGAAACTCCCACTAGTGGGCGGTAGGGACCCGGTTGACAACCCCTGATCTAGTCCAACTCTCTGCAGTGTAGGAATCCTGCCCAACATGGGGCTCAGACTCACAGCCCTGAGATTAAGAGTCTCATCCTCTACTGACTGACCTGTCAGATGTTTGGGGGGAAGTGAACTGGTGGGCTGAATGAGGAGGCCTGGTGGGTCACATTTGGCCTGCAGGCTGGAGGTTCCCCACCCCTCACTGAACCATAAGTTTAGCAATAAATCTGAACCAGCCCAATGAATTACAGTGGTACCTTGGTTCTCAAACATAATCCGTTCCAGAAGTCTGTTCCAAAACCAAAGCATTCCAAAACCAAGGCGCGCTTTCCCATTGAAAGTAATGCAAAGCAGATTAATCCATTCCAGACTTTTTAAAACAACTCCTAAAGCAGCAATTTAACATTAATTTGACTATCTAACAAGACCATTGATCCATAAAATGAAAGCAACAATCAACGTACTGTACTATAAAATAAATAAGACAGTATTGTAGATGATAAAAATTAAAATTATTTTTCTTTTCTTTCCTGCACTGATGATAGTCATTGTTTGAATGAGGGACTTTTATCCATTTCTGTAGTCACACAATCAGTCAGTCAGTAGCTGAACTGGGTTCCACACAGCCACAAAAACAAATTAACTGGAAAAGCCTCAAAAACAAAAATGCAAAAATGTAAAAAGAAGAGTCCCAAACTGAATCTGTTCCGGAAGTCTGTTTGACTTCCGAAATGTTCGAAAACCAAGGTGCAGCTTCTGATTGGTGCAGGCGCCCCAGAAACAATAGCCGACAGCCGCATCGGATGTTTGGCTTCCGAAAAACGTTCGAAAACCAGAACACTTACTTCTGGGTTTTTGACGTTTGGGAACCAAGGCGTTTGAGAACTAAGGTACCACTATATTTCACTATTACTTATTAACTGTCTTCCAAGGTAAAGTAAAAATGATTGTAACAAATAAGAACTCATACTATTTAACCAGAATTTTAGGAGATCAGTGAAGAAGCCTGCTCCTGTCCACTAGAGTGTGAGGGAAGAAGTATAGGAGTTGTATAGGATTAATCTGCTACATTGACAGAGAGAGTTGCAAGACAAGAGACTAGTTCTCTGTGTAGTGCAATACCAGCTATTGCCACTGTGGAGCTCATAAGGGAAGCCAGGTGTAGCCTCCAGCTCCTGTCCACAGCCAAAAGGAGGAGGCTAAACAAGTGACAGAATAATTTTAATAGCTGTGTGTCAGGAGGTCCAGTGGGTGGGGGGATGGTCTCTAGGCTCCATGTTCTTCACTTCTATGCCTGTTCGTGCATCACAAAGAACAGGTTTGCAGCTGTCAGTGGTAAGGTGAAAGGGGAGCTGGTGGTGGGAAATAATAGCTATAGAAATGGATATCACTTTTCTTTTCAGTTCCATTTGCTGTAGAGTAGTCCCAGTCTCCTATTTTGAGAGACAGCAAGGACAAACATGTCATGTCGCAAGCCCAAGACAAATGTCTCAGGCTTCCCTTTCATGTTCAGGGAACAGCTCTGAATTACAATGGACTAGTGTAAGAGGCCTATGGAGCAATTTGCTGTGAGGTAGGAACCAAGCAAGGCTCTCTATACATTCTAAAATGATAGTTTTGTTTTTCTTCCAGTCCATTGGCAACATGGTGAACATGTTGCCTTTGACAACCACAGTTGCCTTCACGGATGCTACGAAATGGCCAGAGCCACCCCGCGGTCAGCCCAGAGCCTATTGGAAGCTTCCATTTGATTTCTTCTTCCCTTTTAAAATGGCATTGAGTGGAGCTGTGAGCAGCTCAGGCAGCCTACCTGGTACTCTGCTGGTGACATTAACATTTTGTAAATTACTTGTCTCATGAACGTCTTTTTTTATAAGAAGAACAAGATCTGCAAGAGCCATATTGGCATTGCTTGTATTACATAGCATTGCTTGCTATGAAGTGACTGAATCAGAATGGATGCCCTCTAGGGGGAAAGTGTGTTTAAGAAACAGTCTCCTCCTAGTGGAGGGTATAGAGTGGAAACTCTGCGTCACATGACTGCGATGTTTGTAGTCAAGTCTAGGAACCTCTGTACATCACTATCTGGACTTGTGGTGACCTGTTGAAAACTTACCAGCCCATGGTGAGCTGATCAAATGCACATACTACACATGAATTTGGTATTCATGAGGGTAAGTGCTAACAGTTGTGCCATACGTGACTTGCCATGCCTCTTCATGGATGTCTTTCTTTACTCCACAAGACCTGTGGCCATCAATCTAGTGAAGAAAGAGTTGGGACCCAAAGTGACATGGGCACTCTTCCTCCTCATTCTGAAGCTTTTGAGCCTCTTCTATGCAGCCCCTTACGTTCCCCAAAACCCTTGCCAGTGTGGAAGTGCTTGAGGACGATCTCAGGCTGCGTTAGATCTCAGTCAAGGAAAAAGCTCTCAGTCACAAACTCTGACGTATTATTTCTTGAAGAAAACACTAGAAGTAGAAAGTTCTATAGCTTTCAGTCTGCTTTCCCTTGTCTGTTGTTAGGGGGAAACTTGGGACACTTGATAACGCACAACTTTGTAAATGAAACTATTTTATCTTTATGGATTGTCATTAAAAACTAGTATCATTCCTCTTTTCATGATAAAACAATCACGCCTTTCATGACTCACCTTGATAATACCTGTCTCTTACCTTTATACTAACTATGGCTGGCTTTCCTAGAGGAGTCAAATTGGGACACAATTACTGAAAAAGAAATCTCTCCACAATCGCAGAGGATACAAAGCTGCACTGATGCTAAATGTCCTTTTATGTTATAGAACTTATGCACACTTGTTTATTAACTATGGGAGCTTGGGAAGTGGGCTTTAATTTTAGGAGTGTTGCAACTTATGTCCTACTGAAGAGTTCTTCCCTAATATATTGCACTTTAACCAACAGCCTTAATAAACAAAGCCAGTGTATAAAAAAATTAAGTATTTTGTGGGGGGATCTTGTTATAATTACTCTGCCTGCATCTGATGTGGGACAAGTATAATTTCTGTTCTGCTTTATTGCTTCACAGCAATATGGGGCTGTTTAACAGATTTCAGTAATGATACCTTTCATGTCCAAGTAATTGGTGTAGGCCTGTTCTAACATAGTTGCTTTTTAGCATTTCCCTGCAATACAATAGAACTATAGCTTCTTCCAGAATCTGGAAAAATGTATAATACCTATTTGTTATCAAATAACAGTAATCTCTTTTCTTTTTTAAAACACCCTGTTAGTGCAATTTTTATACATTTCTGCTCAGAAGTAAGTCCCATGAAGTTCAATGGTTCTTACTCTCAGGGTCAATAGCTGTAAAATTAAAGCCTAAATAAAGGATGCCTATGAGAGGTAGAGGGACCCATTGCTATGGGATAATGTATTGCGTTTACAGTATACATCTCAAATCTTCTAATTTCAGGTGGCCGTCTACTTTTGTAGCCCTTATGAGACAGTAAAAGCTTAGTAAGAGGGATTGTTAATGGGGAATGGAGCAAAATGACATACTATATCTTTATAATATGTCTCATACCAAAGAATCCAGCTATCTCAACTTTTGTTGCTCAAAATATGTCCACTAAGATCAGTTGAAGAGTGACCTTCAAGCCTATGGTTTCAGAGTTGCCTTGAATCTTGAGGTAGGCAGAAAGTGACCTTACCCTGTCAACTCTAAAATAAGGACACTTTAGGAAAAATTAGCCTCAAAGTCCAAGTAGGAGGACTAGTAATTTACAGCTTTCCAGTTGGAGTGTGATATGAAATCACATGTGATAATGCCTTGGCCCAGTTCCTTGCTTGTCCGTCCTCATGTCACCTGGGGCTCTGGCAAAAAATGAGCACTGTGAAAATGTGTTTCTTGGGCTACTTGTGTGGGTGGCAAGAAATTATAGGTTTTGTCCCCCAAGACTGAGAGGAGATACAGCAATCTTCAATTATCTAAAGGGCTATAACATGGAAGATGGAGCAAGCTTATTTTCTCCTGCTCTGGAGCATACTTTGGTTCAGAGAATGGCTGAAGAGTATATGATGCTAAGTGGGGCTCACTTGGAGGCAAGGTTCTCTGAAAGACTTGTGTAAGCTGCTCTGAGCTTCCCAAAAGAAAGATGAAGATACTGTAAATAAAAATTTCAGCATTGGATAATATTAAGGAATGAAGAATGATTTCCTTCAAAGATTTAACAAACTTTGTTCTAACAAAGTGGGAACATGAGATTGACAATTCTTAAGTCAGATGAAATTTATGCTGGAGGAGTATTTTTAAAAAGTTTAAAAAGGAAAAATCTGATATTTACACTATTTTAAGTTTTTAAAAAACTATTACATTTCTTGGCGGATAAAAAGTATAGGACAAACTCAATTTTTATTATGAACCTTTAGATATCTGTCTTTGCTTGGTGTTGGAAATCTCCCATCTGTACCTGTACCAACCATAGCAAACTGGCTGGTAACTGTCTTAGGTACTGCATACATGGGTGGGGAAAATGAATAACTGTTAGCTACAGAGAGCCAGTTTTGCAGAAATAGAAATGTGTGTGTGTGTGATTGGAACTGGATTCTGGATTTAGGCTGACTTGACCAATTGGTGCTGATGTGAATGACTTGTTTGTTTCTTACTTTGTGTCTTTTGTAAACATTGTATTTGATTTAAATAAAAAAGAACACTATACCCTTTCCACTGCAGCCACCTTATGTGTGATTCCACTTATTTTTCTTTTAAAAGCAGGCTAATTTCAATTCTGTGGGCAGTCTATTTCATAAATAACTTCAGTGCAGGTGGGGTTTCTGTGGGTGAGATGTTCTTTGTAGGAGCAGATTCCTCCCCCGTGTTTTTCTCCCTTATCAAAAGGTAGTTTCTAGTAGGAGGGTGTCAGTGTCCCCCTATTTAGCATGAAGTCACACCACTGGGCAGACCCGTATTTGCACGGTGAGAGGTAGATGCTTAAAGAACGTTCACACTCCTACAAAAGTCTCATAAAGCTCTGTCTTGGCAAACCATAAGAACCCATTCTGTCTCCTTAATTCACTTTTAGCAGTCATTGGCACATATATTCCTAGAAGTGGCCTTTAAGGAACATGTGGTGTACTTTCTTGACCATGTTTAGTCAGAAGTGAGAGAATGCCTACAAGTGACTGTGCTTAGGATTGCAGCCCTGGCTATATCCCGTTCCATGCATCTTAGTTTTATGGTTTGTGTTTTAGAGGCTTGGCTGCACAGCACCCATATCTGAGTTCTGATTGTAAGGAGCACATGATTCCTGTGTGAGTCCCAGCTGTATAGTGCATTTTGCCCGTCTGGGCTTTGGCTTCACAGAGCATGCAATAACAAAGTCCAGCTTTGTTGACTTTAGGTGTTTAAGCATGAGGCCAACTCCCTAATGGATAACTCTTAGGAACAAGCTGTTTCCTGACCTGCCCCTCAGTGTCTCCAGAAAGAAGCCTGGACTCTTTTGTTTTGACTTGTTTCTTTTTATTTATTTTTTTAAAACCCTGTTCTGATAGAACAATATATGACAATGTTACAATACGATAATATCTGCGTAAGGTCAAGTGTATAGGTCCAAAATGTCACTCTGTCTTCTCACTTGGGGGGACTATGACAGCTGAACTGAGTCGGATACCAGTGCATACCATATACTTCCTAACGCTTGAAAGGGACTGTCCCTTCATTTGTTTTGAAGCAGAAAGTTCCAGTTTGGGAGAGAGACAGATATTGCATTTGTCCTTGCGAGACTAAATTCTGCTGCAAGTTCCTTGTGTGCTGAGCAAAGAGGGACAGGACAAAGTTCTTAATCTCTGCTTTGCCCCATTTCTCCCAGCAAGACACTTCCAGTGGAAAGGTTGAAAAGCAAAGGAAGTGGCCTCTTGACTTTCAGGACCTTTTTGTGCAAGTTGTAAATTAGTAACTCCTTTTCTTTCCTATCTCAAGGTGGGTTACAACATGTCTCTACATTTTAAACTTACATTTTTATCCCGCTTTTAAAAAGTGAACAAATGTTACAAATTATAACCTATTTGAGGTAGGGTAGTTGTACAATGTCACCCAATAAGTTTTATAAAGGAGCAAGGATATGCACTTTGATTTTACAGACTAAAATTATATTTTGTCTTTTATTCTGTGTTGTACTAAGGGGAGCCATAGCAACAAGCCCAAAATCCACTTTCTGAATGCCCAAAACAAAATGCATACGTTACTAACATAAACATGGGGTGGAGAATGATTACTAATACTCTGAAAAATCAATATGAAGCAACATATAAAGTGGCAGGGGGAGGCTGAGAGCATCTTTTTTCTCTTAACTCTCTTAACATTCCAAAATAGGTTTCAGAAATATAAGGCCCATATGTTCCCTAAGTAATGCTGCTCTTAAGTTTGTAATTCTAAAACTGGAATCTACTGTCATTTAAAGTAAGACACTATAAATTAGTAGAACGCTGCCAACTTTTAGCATTCTGATGCACATGGATTGTCAACTGCACAGTTCTGTTGCTGTCTTGAAATTTTGTGCCCACATGCCAGCCTTTAGCTTGCCCCAAGGCCCAGACGGTTTACGAGGTTTATATTTTCTTTAAGAGCAGAGACAGCAGTGCAATCTAGTTGGGCAATTCCCGCCCACGACGGACCCATGGAGTAGCCTATGAAAGCCACTTTGCCTTTGCCTCAGTTATGTCCACCACCTGTAAAATGGGTATAAAGCTGCAATCCCTACAATCCTGTTAGGGAAGCAGATCTGACTGAATTGTGGGATTACTTGAGCAAACATGCTTAAGCCTGCACAGTAATAAGGATTTGCCTCACAGAGCTGTCAAAGACAGGTAAGCCGGGTGGTAAGCCGGGACAATGAACATTTAAACAGAAACAACTCCTTTGGGCCCTTCCAGGCCTTGGCCCTACTATAACTAGAGCAAGGTTGCTAAATTACAGTATTTCATTTATTGCTGTCATCTTTTCCTGCCAGAGGGAGGGAGCTGCTGATGCCATTCTCTGCCTCAGGTTCCCAAACAGCCTGCCAGGCCTTGGGCCAGTGATGCAGCTTGACAGGGCGAGGAGGACAGGCTCCGTTCTTCCCCAGGCAAAAAAACTGCCTTGGTGGTGGGGGGTGGGCGGCCCTAGACCCTGCCATTACCCGGCGCATCCTTTCAATAACAATTCCTCTTCCGCAAGAGAAGGCCAGCTCCTCTTCGCAGGAGGAACTCTTCCAACGCTTCATATTTTATTTTATTTTTGCACGGCCAAATAAATAAATAAATCTGAAGATCTTTGCAATCAGATGGGGGTCGGGGGGTCGGGCGGAAGGAGCCCACCCACGTTAAGGGGAGGCAGGTGCCACGAGGCAAGCAGTGGGGATGGGTGGGGAAGGAGGGGGCGGAGTCCCTGGCCGGAAGTGCCTTTGCTGACATCGCTCCTGCCGGCCGGATCGGTGTTGGGGGGAGTCCGGGGTGCGCTCCACTCCGCTCCTCGTCCGGAGAGTTTGTAAGTGATGCCGGAGGAGGGGGGCGCAGCCTGGGGGGGGGGAGCGGGCCGGCGATCCCTTCTCTCTCCCCCCATTGCGAGAGCTCGTAGGGGGCGGAACTGGGGATGGGGACCCTGCGCCCCAAAGGAGGGATTCAGGATCGCCCCGGTCTCCCCATCCTCCACTGAGAGCGAGCCGGGCTCTGATCATGTACCCGGCTAAGATCTGACGCACCCGGTTGCCATCCATCCTGGAGGGAGGGCAGGGTCTCCATTCCCACTCCCACATTTTTAACCCCCTGGGCGATCCAAGTGGGAAAAAGATATATTTGTGCCCCGCCCCCCCCCCACGCTTCCATTGATAGGTTAGGGGCGGGGGGGCTGAACCCTTGCTGGTGGTTGTGGGCATGAAAGCAGGGCACTTAAATAAAGGAAATTGTCTTTGTGTATGACGTAAGAGGGCTGAATATACAGCAGAGCCTTTCTAAGAGTCCGGGCATCGGCTGCTGCTGTCTTGGGTCATTTGTTGAGAGTGATGACATATACGGTGCCTCTTGCATCATGCCCAGCATCCTTGGTGCTGCGCCCACCTTGTGTGAAGTGTCACGCACAGTCCTAGAATCATCTGTTGGCATATATCTAGGCGGAAGCTGATTGATCTTACGATAAAGGCCACCAAGCGTCTAGCAGTGCCGTCTGACTTGCCATGTGTGTGTGCAGAGTAATGCTTTTTTAGATTAAAAGAAAGAAAAGGCAGGCGCAACACAGCTTCTGCGAGAGCAGTTTGCATCCCATCGCAACCCCTGCTTTTATGTCTCTTTCCTGCATGATAAAGGCTATTCTGCGTTTTTGGGAAGTTGAGATAAGTTCCTTGTGAGAGGGCAGACTTCAAAATTACTATAAAGTGGAGGGCAAAGTCTCATTCTGGATGCAAAATGTTTATCAATCAGGCTTGCCATAAATACTTGTGTTAACCCTGATGCCCTCTTCTTGTGTTTATAAATGCGGGTGCAGTTCTTACACCTGCATCCTACCTTTGAATGAGGCTGAGTTCTCATCTTATAGAGGGGTATTTTAAAGGGTGAGCTTTCTCCCACTTTTCTTTGGAGTTGTGATGTTCCTTGAATTTCTTTCTTTTCTTTCTTTCTTTCCATTTTTTAAACAACCAAACTGTCAAGTCAGCCAATCTCTGGGCAAGATTGCTTTTAAAATTATGTATTCTTTCTCTGTTCTTTTGACTTTGATGAGTTGCACAAACCCCGCTCTGCTGCTGGTTACTAAAACCTTTCTAAAGCTTATATACACAGATCTGTCTCTGTAACCCTTTCCTCTGTGCTACTCTCAACTCCTCTGTCTCTATCTTTATAGATCATGTTGCCTTTTGGATTAGAGGGGCAAGAGGTCATTATTTAACAATGGGTAGGAGAGGAAAAATGTGGTTTTTTTCCCCTCTGGGTTTTTCCCCCTCCTGGGTGCTGGAGAGGAAAAGCTATGTGTCTGCAGATTGCATGAATCAAGGCATTGAATTTGGGACATCAGCTGGAACTGATTCTGCCCAGAAGTTGGGAGTTCAGGGGGGACACTCTTAAGGAGGTAATGTAAGCTTAAAGTCTCACTGACAAAACTTGCTATATGTAGAAAGACTCTTGTAAACACCACCTTGTATGGAAAGGAATATAGGCCTTTTATGAAAACAAAACCTCAAATCCTTTCCTGAGGTCCTCTTTGCCAACTTGGGCCACTTTTATTATAGGATATAGGAACAAAGGCTCAGTCGAAACTGTAAAACTGAGTAGATACAGATGTGGAGATCATTTCTAGAGGTGCAGCTGCATAGTCTGCTACAGCAAAAGTGAGTTTTGTGGTACCTTGAATAGGAACAGATCTGTGAGTCTTGTAAGTAAGCCTACAAAAATGACTAGTTTGTAAGAAAAAGTAGCCTGCATTTCCATGCTGGCTGCGCTCCCTCCTCTTAGGCTAGTGATAAAATGTTTTTTGCTGCATTAGCAGCACCAAAGTGACCTTTATGGGGCACAAGCCTGGGCAGTGTGGCTGGAGGTCCTGGGTGTTCAGACAAGATCCCACTCTCAACTGGCTGCTGCCAAAGAAGGGGTGGATCACGCTATAGCTCCTCTGCTAGCCCACTTGCTAGACTTTCCTTCCTCTATGCCTAGCAAAGGAGAAATGGAGCAATTCCACACACACACATACACACACACACACGCCAGGCTGCTTATGCACTTGTACCAGGCAAGCTGTTAAATGCAAGGCTGTATGTACTGCAATACAAGCTTTCATGCACAATTAAGATGCATGAAGTTGCTGGGAATTGCAGATGGGGAGAGTGCAGTTGTGCTCAGGTTCTGCTTTTGGGCTTCCCGTGGGTGTCTGGTTGGCCACTGAAAGAGCTGCATGTCTGCTGGAACTAGATGGGCCTTTGGCATGGTCCAGCAAGGCTCTTAAGTTCTTATGTTCAGTTGGCAGGCTCCTCAATTTAAGATTATGGTTGCTTGGGAACTTCTAAAAATAGGGGTTCTTCAGCATGAAAAGCAGGGTTATATCCTAGGAAACCAGTTTAAATTAAACTAATAATATCTGGCTAGCTTAAACAGGAAAAATAAATAAAAAATGCACATCCAATTTTTGTCAGGATCTTAGTGTTTCATTTTGTTTAGTGTGCTAAATACACAGAAGCAAAACAGTAAAAAAAACCCAGTAAAATTAAGTGTGTGAACTTTTGGAAGAGGGGAATTTAACTGTCTCAAAACCTCTTTGTTTCTCCTGTTACATGCAATTATTAATAATAGTGGTGCAGCAGAAGGAACTTTTTTCTATTCCAGGACTTTCTAGCATCTTCTAAACAGCCAATTTTTCCAACGGCAGAGATTAAATCTTATTTTGGTGCCTTTGTTAGCTCTAGCCTTTGAACCGGAATTTTCCCCTTGTTTAGAACTGCTTGATTGGATCGCTATATAATTAGTGGGGTGAGGGGGGAGCAGTAGTTTTCCTCTGAAATGCTGAGCTTGGTTGGGCCACTGCAGATTGCCAGACTAGACAAGCTGGATTTGCAGTAACTTGTTATGCTCTAAACAAGTTTTCCCAAGGGAAGCTTTCAGGACTTAAGAGTGAAATTACGGTAAGTCTAACCAGAACTGAACGGGTAAGTCTTGACATGATATTTCTCTCCTTCTTATTTATATTAAGCACTTTTAGCTAATGGATGCATATACCTGAATACCTCCATGTGCTTTTTTCACACAGTATAGCTTGAAAATAAAGTAGTAAACTGAGGTGGATACAATTTTGTATTTTGTAAGTATTTCAGCGGAAAACCTACGGTTGGAGTTAAGCATTCTAATGAATATTCTTTTTAGCCTATGAACATTCACTTGTCATATGTTGTTGGTTTGGTTTAATAAACAATATGTTCTGAAAGCTATAGTTCATCCACCATGAAATTACTGTTTTTTTGAAGGCAGCGAGTTGTAGTTATGAGGACTGGAACTCGGAGGGTGGAGATTGCCATTAGTAAAAATGGAAGCAAGAGCTTCTCCTTGTGGCCATGCCAGAGGAGGAAAGGAGTGTGTGGAAGCAGACAAGTCTGAGGCTTGCTGCTGTAAAGATAGTTCATTGTTACAACTGTTATTGCCCTGCATAAAGTAGCAAGTGTTGTAGGACTTTGGGACTGAAGCAAGACACAAGTGCGTTTCCGGTCATGAACTTTGTATTCTTTGGTTGTGCTTTGTGACTTCGCACAAAGTTGCTTCTAAAGCTTGCAGACATAGCTGCACTTGGAGTTGCTGGTGTTGGTATCCGTCTGCCTCTAGAGACAATGGAGTGTGCCTCCGGGGGTGAAGTCAGACTGCTGAAGAATCACAGTGCCTGTTGTGGCTGCAGAGACCAGTAACTTGTAACTGTTGCCTCCTACGTTGTTTTTGCTGTGTTGGCAGCACTGAAGTGACCTCTCTGGGGTGCAAGCGGGTACACAAAGACATGTGGCATTACCTGAGGGATCAAAGGTAACCATGGAAAGGTTAGCGAAGGTTAGTGAAACTATTAGCAAAGGTATTACCTTCTAAGAGCAACATTTGTCCAGAATATTATACTCAGAGACAACTTTATGCCATTGAAATTTGTCCTTAGCTTGCCATACCATTAGATTGCGAGTTGCCATCTTCTGCCCTTGTAGCACCAGGAGAGTTTTTTAATTTTACGCTTCCCTGGAATAACTTCCATCTTGCAGGAAGGTATATTGGTGATCTAAAACTACTTCT
Source organism: Podarcis tiliguerta (assembly GCF_965153285.1). Taxonomy (NCBI): domain Eukaryota; kingdom Metazoa; phylum Chordata; class Lepidosauria; order Squamata; family Lacertidae; genus Podarcis; species Podarcis tiliguerta. The sequence continues at coordinate 40,584,024 of NC_139538.1, read as the reverse complement.
GGCTTTGGCTCCACCCATGTTTGGAATTGGCCATACCTGCTTTGGGCTTTAGCCAAACACCTGCCCCTGGCAACACTTGTGGCCTTTGACTTAAAAGATTCCCCACCCCTAATTTAAGGCTCACTTCTGCTGACTTGCTGCTGAGTGGTTGGAAATAAAAAGAGGGACGTACAATATTGAAGCAAGGTTTACTGGTTCGTGCTAATAGGGAATGCAGTGCAGAATCCTGTCTCCAACTAATGCCAGTGGTATATGCATAATATTTTACTGAGCTTTCTAAGGTCACATGATTTGCTTCAGATCCTGAATGAAATGTAATTCTCCGATACCTAGCTCTTTATTTTTTTAAAGGCAACCTTGTTATTGCTACACCCTGTGATGGTGAAGCCTCCTATTTGTGCAAAGTGTGCAAAAGTTTTTTCTTTTCTTCAAACTTCTGCATATTAATAGCTGGCAGAGAAAGTGCATACGCTGACAAAGAGTAGAAGAATTAAAGGATGGACTGGACGGAAAAAGGATGAACAAAATCTTCCCCCATATTCCTCCAACAGAGTCCAGCTGTTAGGTTAAACCTACACAAGTTGCTTGGGGGGGGCGGGGAGAATCATCACATGGCAACCTTTTCTGGTCATGCTCCTCTTGCGCAGTTTCCTTGGGAATTCACCTCTAAGGAATCAGATTTACATGTAGCTATGTACTGAGGAGTAATCAGAAAACGGCCTTCGGTCCATAGTTAAATATTGAACTGACCCCTTGTAGGTAATTTCCTAAGGAGGCTTTAATACGGGGGACAGGGGGGAATTGTCAGTACAAGATAACTTGTGACCAAAAGAAGAAAAAAAAGCTATTTCATAGGTGGCACTGTGGGTTAAACCACAGAGCCTAGGACTTGCTGATCAGAAGGTTGACGGTTTGAATCCCCGCAACGGGGTGAGCTCCCGTTGCTCGGTCTCTGCTCCTGCCAACCTAGCAGTTTGAAAGCACGTCAAAGTGCAAGTAGATAAATAGGTATTGCTCCGGTGGGAAGGTAAACAGCATTTCTGTGCGCTGCTCTGGTTCGCCAGAAGTAGCTTAGTTATGCTGGCCACATGACCCGGAAGCTGTACGCCGACTCCCTCGGCCAATAAAGCGAGATGAGCGCCCCAACCCCAGAGTTGGGCACGACTGGACCTAGTGGTCAGGGGTCACTTTACCTTTACCTGTACCCCAGATGAGCCTTCCTCAGCCTGGTGCCCTCCAGATGTGTTGAAATACAATTCCCATGAACCCCAGCCAGCATGACCATTCTAACTAGGCCTGATGGGAGTTCTCCAAAATATCTGGAGAGCACCAGACTGGGGAAGGCTGCCCCTAGATTCCCATCCAAGCACGCACAGTCCCCATTTGCCAGCCCCTCTTCTTCATACTCCCTCTGCAGTCTGACATGCAGGTTCTATTCCTGCACAGAACACTCCTTAGAACTCTAGCTAAGGAACTGGTACTTTTGCCCCTTCCCTTCTTCCTCACTTGGGCCTTACTGGAGGGCCAGTGCTATCCCATAATTCAGTCCTTTCTTATCCTGTTATTCCTGCTTGCTAACTACATGGACTGAACTGCTGTCACATGCATTAGCCGGCTGATTCTGGTAAATCTGACAGCAAAATCAGCAATTTGTACATTGCAGAACACACACTTCCTTTACAGAGATTATATCCAGGCGGAAAAAGTGGTGTGTTGAGGGGTCATCAATGAGCTCCTGACCTCAGCCTTGTTTCTATGCATGCTGCATTCCCCTAGCAACCATTTGCTGCTTTTTGGGCTGGCTGCCCTCTTCTTCTTCCTGGTTCTGCTCAGCAACCGCAATCCTTGACAGAAAGTTTCAGCAATCATGTGAAACCATATGTCTCAAAGCAGAGTTTTTTGAAACTCTTAAGTTCTGAGTGGTTTTCTTTACAGTGCACGAACATAACTGGGAAGAGACAAGGATAAGAATCTGTAGAGCATAACCCATAGAAGAGTCCAGAGATGCAGTTCATTCTCCCACATCTCTGTGAATTGCTGAGATCTGACATGCTTTTGCCCATGATGACAACAAGTTGAGTTTCTTTTGCTAGAGCCAGATTGTTATGCTTCTCGCTACTTCAGTGGCCAGCAGAAGCACACAGGCCATATCCCATCTCTTGGGCAGGAGCAATACAGAAGTTGTCTTTTACATTTGATGGTGCTGCCATGTGATGGAAAAGCGAGGCACGTGGTTGCATTGGAACTCTTGAAGAAAGGACACCTGGGCGGCACTATAATTTGGGATTGTGTAAGCGATGAGCAAGAAAATGGTGTGTTGAAATGGAAGTTAAAGCTGAAGCGTATGCCAGGCACCATCTCTTCCCCTGAGTCCTATGGGATGAAAGAGATGGAAGAGGTCTTTGAAGGGGAATGATGGTGGAGATTGGGCAGGGCATCCATATAAACCTTTAGGTGTATGTCAACCCCACTTTTGCATGGCTGTATTAGACGGTGAGTTTTACATCTTACTTCTTAAGGCTGTCAAGCTATACAAACATACTTAGCAGTAACCTCCATTGAACACAACAGGGCTTAGTTTTTGAGTAGGTGCGCATAAGGTGTCACTTTAACAAGATACGGCACAGCCCTCAATCTGGGTCGCTGGAGTGCCTATGGCAGCACTTTCCTGGAGCTGGTTCCCTCGCCTTCCTGGATAATTACCAGCGCAAGGAATATCTCCATCCAGGTCACCCTTCCTTGCTTCTGGGGAATAATCTCCATACCAAGGCATGTGGTATGACCAAATCTGCTTTGGGACACTTATTGTGAGATATTGGGTATGAAATTTTTGCCGCATGTTTTCCCCCCTTTAAAATGCATGGAAGCAGGGTCTGGTTTCCATATTTGCAAAGAGGTAATTCACATTTGAAACATGCATGCAATTTTCATATCTTTAGCAGAGTTGAAAGTGCTTAGAGAGAAGACACCTGCGAATCTGTGTGTGTGTATGCGTGTGTTTTGAAGAGGCAGTGAGGGCCTGATTACTGGCTGTCAGATCTGGTCTGCACTGGAGATCTGTAACACTTGTTGACATTTCAGCCTTCAACTTGGATTTTGTGCTGCAACGTGGAACTTTTTCATCAGCCGCTGAGCTGTAGGGTGTGAGGAGGTGATGCCTTGACTGCTGGGAGTCAGGTTGCATCAGCCCCTTCCAGGGCTCTCCCGTCTTTCTGTTGGAGCTGATGTGGCTCATGCAGGCAGCAGCTCAGGGATTGGCGGCTGCCAGGGAGTCATAATTGGCTTCAGCTGGATTTTCAGGAATTAACTCTCTCGACTCTGGATACTTCTGCAGTTCCTTCTATCTGAGGTTTCCCTTTCCCCCTCCCCTCCCACACCCCTGCCTCCAGCTTTTCTTCTTGAAGAGCAGGGACAGGCCCTTATTTGACACTGTGAGTTTTCTGCACCTGGAATCGATGCTTTCAGAAAGACAGTTCTTGGATCCAGTGCCTGGGCTGCATATGTCTGCTTTCTCTAATCCAGTGCTAGGGAGCTGAAGGCAAAAACTGGGGCTTGTAGCATCACTGAGTCATCGTGTGATGCTATCCCTTGTCTTAGCGCTTCTATTGGAGTTCTTTTCTGCAATGGCTTCCAGACTCTTTATCTGAAATGCTTGGGTGAGAAACATGGAAATCCTCTTTTTGCTATTGCTCTTGTCAAAATGAGAATGGGATGGGGTCTTCAGAGTTGCCGTTTTCATCTTCCCTTCTTCCAGGGCAAATGGAGCAGCAATAGTTTCAGGAAGGATTGAATTCCTGTCTGTAGCAGGTTTGAAATTGAACCCACAGTGCCAGGTGGCAATTGGGGGGGACGGACTGTAATACTGTACTGTAATACTTTCTTACCAAATTGAAACTTACTTAACTATTTCAAGAACATGAAATATATAGTGTGTAACAGAACACCTGAAATTGTACAGTTGGTGCTATATTTGGGAGTTTTAAAGGTCTTGGTTTTAGTCAAACAATAGTTACAAATGTATCCAGTGTTGGAGCTGCAAGTTGTTCCACGCTAACCTAGGTATATCTTAGTTTTTGCCAGTTGGGAAGATAGGAAAAGAAATTAAAAGTTAACTGAACATGTGAAACTACAGTGGTACCTCGGGTTAAGAACTTAATTCGTTCTGGAGGCCTGTTCTTAACCTGAAACTGTTCTTAACCTGAAACACCACTTTAGCTAATGGGGCCTCCCGCTGCTGCTGCTGCGCCACTGCTGCACGATTTCTGTTCTCATCCTGAAGCAAAGTTCTTAACCCGAGGTAATATTTCGGGGTTAGCAGAGTCTGTAACCTGAAGCGTATGTAACTTGAAGCGTATGTAACCTGAGGTACCACTGTATCCGCTTTATAATAAAGATTTATTATCTGGTCTTAGCCTTGGTATTATTCTGCATAAGCACGAACAAATAATATTTTTAAGAGAAAGGGCTTAGAAAATGCCTAAAATAAAGACCAGCAATAAATTTGGATAGTTATATATATATATATATATATATATATATATGCAGGTTTTGGTGTCCTCGGGTGTCTTCCCGTGTAAAAGTTGGGGTGTCTAGGCGACGTTTCGACGAGGTCTCACTCGTCATCTTCAGGCTGGTGCTTTCGGCTTCTTGTTACTGGAACAGAGCAGGATCTCAGTGTTTGAGTTCCTATAAATACTGTTGAGGAGGTGTGGTGTATAGCCTCCAATGTTCTGGGCAGAGAGGAGGTTCCCAGGCTAGTGTGCCTTTTCTTCTTTTGTTCCTTAATTACTTGAGGGATATCTTGAGTGATTTCTTGAGTGATTTCCTGAATCCCACTTAGGTGGGTCATTAGGTGTGGATTAGTTGCTAAAGCCTTCGTGTCTTGAACTCTTGAACTTTGTGAAGAGTTTTTCTGAGAAGATGGCTGTACTGCACTTGGTTGTGCTCTGGCTTGGCTTCGTGTATAGGGGCGAGCTGTGGTTTTGTGGCCTGTGCCAGCCAGATCTGTGTAGGGATTGCAGGGGGGTGCAGCATCCGGAGGTGCCACCCTGGTTTGGCTACTGGATGGTGTCTGTAGTTTATCTGTGGAGAGGGTCTGGGTTTGGGTCTGGTGTGGTTGATTGGTGATGGCGTTCTGTGTGCCTCTGGATCTGGTGTCAGATTTTGTGGGGAGGGCTAATTTCCAGATGTCTGGCAAGCGGGATGTGTCGTCACGCTTGTTCATGTTGTGAGGGTGTTTCTCTATCTCGATGGCTTCCATGATTATTCTCTTGTGGTGATGTTCCATGTTAAAGAGCAATTTGGAATCTGCAAAATTAATTTCGTGTCCTGTTTCTTTCATGTGTTGGAAAAGAGAGGAAGTTTTTTCTTCTTTTTTGACGGCATTCTTGTGTTCTGCGATCCGTGCATTTATTCGTCTGTTTGTTTGTCCAATGTACGTGGCTGGGCAGACTTTGCAGGGTATTTCATAGACCCCTTGGTTTTCCAACTGAATTTTATCCTTGGGGTTTCTGAGGATATTGGCTATTTTTTGGTTGGTGCAAAAGGCTGTTTTGATATTGTGTTTATGGAGGATTTTGCTAATTTTATCTGTAGTGCCCTTGATATAAGGAAGGAGGGCTATGCCATTGTTTTCTTCTGTGTCTTGGTTTTTGGGGGGTGTTTCTTTTTGGATTAGCTTCGTAACCCTGTTTTGCTGGTATCCATTGGCAATTAACACATTTGAGAGATTCTGTAACTCAGTTGTCAAGTGGTCTTCGTCAGCCAGGCGTTTGGTTCTGGAGATGAGAGTCTTGGCTACGGAGTTTATTTGTGCAGGGTGGTGGTGTGATTGTGCATGTAAGTAGCGGTTGGTGTGTGTTTTTTTCCGGTAGATAGTGTGTCCTAGGGAGCCATCAGGTTTTTTGTAGATTAGGACGTCAAGGAAGGGAAGTTGGTTGTTGGCTTCTATTTCCATAGTGAATTGTATTTTGGGGTGTAGGCTGTTGAGATGTGTGAGGAAGCTATCCAGTTTTTCCTTCCCGTGTGGCCAAATTACAAAGGTGTCGTCAACATATCTGAGCCAAAGTTTGGGTTTGTGTTCTGACTTGTCTAAAGCATTGGTTTCAAAGTGTTCCATGTACAGGTTAGCGATGACCGGTGAGAGGGGTGATCCCATAGGTGCTCCTTCTATCTGTTTGTATCTTTGTCCATTGTGGATGAAGTACGTGTTGGTTAGGCAGTGGTTGGTCAGGTCCAAGATGTATTCGGGGGGATTGTATTTGTTTTGAATGGCTGTCAAGGCTTCATTAATGGGCACTTGTGTGAAGAGAGATACAACATCGAAGCTCACAAGTAGGTCATTGGGTTGTAGGTTTTGCTCCGGATGCTGCACCCCCCTGCAATCCCTACACAGATCTGGCTGGCACAGGCCACAAAACCACAGCTCGCCCCTATACACGAAGCCAAGCCAGAGCACAACCAAGTGCAGTACAGCCATCTTCTCAGAAAAACTCTTCACAAAGTTCAAGAGTTCAAGACACGAAGGCTTTAGCAACTAATCCACACCTAATGACCCACCTAAGTGGGATTCAGGAAATCACTCAAGAAATCACTCAAGATATCCCTCAAGTAATTAAGGAACAAAAGAAGAAAAGGCACACTAGCCTGGGAACCTCCTCTCTGCCCAGAACATTGGAGGCTATACACCACACCTCCTCAACAGTATTTATAGGAACTCAAACACTGAGATCCTGCTCTGTTCCAGTAACAAGAAGCCGAAAGCACCAGCCTGAAGATGACGAGTGAGACCTCGTCGAAACGTCGCCTAGACACCCCAACTTTTACACGGGAAGACACCCGAGGACACCAAAACCTGCATTCCTGTACCCGTGAAAATCTACGAAAGCATATATATATATATATATATCTCATAAGGTTGCTGTCTTGTGTACATTTAATTAGGAGCCGGCTACATATACATGTGCACTCAGAAGCAAGCTTCACAGTAATTGTAAAGAATATTGGCTATCCTGTACCCATATTTCTGTTTTTTGTTCACCCTCCATTCTTAAACTGATTGCATTTCAAGTTTATTTCTCTAACAAGCATCTGCCTAATCCATAGCTTCATTTGCACTGAGTTTCATGGCCTTCAGAAAATGGAAGGTGTGCAAAAGCGAAAAGAAGCAAATTCTTGCTGCCCTCTCATGTTAGTCCGGTGCTCCTTTGTGTATTTGTGTATCTTCAAACTTGGTTTAGGAGGAATTTGAGTCAAGTGAAGAATCAGGGGCTGCATTGTACATTGTTGTTTATTAAAGGAGCAATATCCTTAGCAGACTCGTAGTCTGAACCCAATATGTGGAGAAGATGTTTTGTATTCTACCACTTGGAAAATGCACTCCCAGTGTAAAGATCTGAAGAATGTTGCTTGTTTAATACTGCAAGTAACAATACTACCATTGAATCTTAACTCTTTGAGTTTCTGTAGTAGCATAACTGGCTGCAACATTATTTTTGAAAAGCATTCTGTATCATTCTGGAAAAGAAAAACAATGCATAATAGATTTTTCACCTTTCTCCCAAATCTTCCACTGAAACACTGGAGGGAAATCCTGGGTGGCAGTGATGAGCCACTTCTCACATATTAAACTTTGCTGCAGGGCTTTCATGCAACTTGCCATGGGGAGACTGTCTGGGACACAGGAATAATGGAGAATCATGTAGGCTTCCTTGTTTTCTTGCAGGCGCTGTTGATTCCATCAAGATGCTGTGCCGAGCTGCTCTTCTGCCTTCCTTGCGTTCTTCAGGACAATTCTGGCGGCAAACCGAAGTGGCAGGCTCTCACCCTTGTATGTATCAGAAGGAGGCAACTGTGGGCTGATATACAACAAACTGAAAAAAATGTTTAAAATGACATTTGTTAAAAAACCAGAAGCTTTTTTGATAGGAATTTTAGGACAACTGCCGAAAGAAAAATGGACATTATTTATGTACGCTACAACAGCAGCGTACATGACGTGGGTGGCGCTGTGGTCTAAAGCACAGAGCCTAGGGCTTGCTGATCAGAAGGTTGGCGGTTTGAATCCCTGCGACGGGGTGAGCTCCCGTTGCTCGGTCCCTGCTCCTGCCAACCTAGCAGTTCGAAAGCACGTCAAAGTGCAAGTAGATAAATAGGTATTGCTCCAGTGGGAAGCTAAACGGCATTTCTGTGCGCTGCTCTGGTTCGCCAGAAGTGGCTTAGTCATGCCGGCCACATGACCCAGAAGCTGTACGCCGGCTCCCTCGACCAATAAAGTGAGATGAGCAGTGTAACCTCAGAGTCGTCCGCGACTGGACCTAATGGTCAGGGGTCCCTTTACCTTTACTTTTACAACAGCAGCAAGAATTCTGATAGCACAGAACTGGAAGACTGGAGAAATACCATAAAAGGAACAATGGCAAGAAAAGTTGATGAACTATGCAGAGTTGGCAAAGTTAACAGACAAATTGCGTGAAAAGGACAATATTGACTTTGAAATAAAAAACATAGACTCATTGGCAGGTTTTAAATAAACATTTACAATTTTATTTACAATAAAACAAGAAATTTAACAGTATGACAATATAAAGTATATATAAACAGCAGAATGCAACATGAGACGTAATAAACCAGGGATGGAAGTTGAGAGAGGTCAACAGGGAAGGGGGAAACTGAAATGTGAATGTTATGTAATGATTATAGATATTGTTATGAGAAAAGAAAATCAATAAAAATTAATTAGAAAAAAAGGAGGAGGCAACTGTGGGTAGAGGCCTTTCTATTAACACTGCAGAATTGGGAATTTCTCAGCAATTAAAATTCCAGACCTAGGTGTCCTGATTCTTACTAGAAAGGTAAAGGGACCCCTGACCATTAGGTCCAGTCGTGACCGACTCACATTTTAGCAGTGCTCACATTTTAGCAGTACAGTAGGATGATTCTTACTACTGTACTGCTAAAATGTGAGCAGCATGGCTTTGGCAATGTATTGTGTTACTCTGCCCCCTACTGGCTTGTTGAAGCATTGCTGCAGAAATATAGTTTCTTCAAGCCCTTAGCTGTCTTGGCTGACGTTCAGCCTAAAGGAAAAGGACATGCCTTCCATAAAGCCAGTAGTTCCATTTCCTTATTTGTCTGTCAGTATCATGTTGCATAAACACAAATGGGGAGCTAAATGAAGGATGTATATAAGGGGGAAACAAGGGCCTTACCTCTAGGTGGTGATATAGACCATGCTTGTTAGCTGGCAATTATAAACAACAGGGAGTGTGAAGGGTTTGCATTCTTTATAAAAGCAGTTGCATCCTACCTTTCCATTTTAAAATAAAATGCCCAAGATGTCTAACAACACAATATTAAGACTCACCACAACATGGTGCAAAGCACAATATAATTAAAACCAAAAATGTTTTAATAAACTGGTTAAAAAACAAAAACAAAAAACAAGCGTACCACTTCTAAAAATAAATGTAGCTAGTTTTAATTCTATAAATGTTAAATTGTGTTTTAATGATTTCCCCCCTATGTTTTTAGTGTATCCAAGTGTATTGTTTGTATCTAAGCTGCCTTGAGTTCTGTCAGGTCAAAAAGACAGGATATTATTATTATTATTATTATTATTATTATTAATGATAATAATAATAGCAGTAGTAGTAATAGTAATAATAATATGGTATGCAAGATGCAAGCTTTAGCTTATGCAGAGTAGAGGAAATTATATTTGCCTTTAACACTGACTGATGCCACAGTTGGCAGAGATATGACAAGGTGACCCACTCCCTTTGATTTTTGTTGCGTCTCCTGTGGGTCATGGTATTTAAAGTATCAACATAACTGCCAGGAGACCAAGAGGCAAGAGTATTACCTCAGAATATTCTGGTCAGTTGGTCAAGTGGTACTTGGAATACTTATTTTGCTCTGCAAATGTGTTCCTTGGGCTAATGTTTTTTCTCACTCATTTAAAAGCTGGACACTAGGTAGAGGCAGGTGATATGTTCAGACTCCCCCACTCTCTCCAGACCTGGGGCCTGGAAAAAGGGAGGTGGGATTTTGATTCAATGTACTTGCCTCTAATGCCTTTGCTGTGTGTGTTTCAACCACAGGTCTACTGGCTCCTAACCTGGTGTTGAGGAATGAGTCTGCTCGGGGCTGGAGTAACATCCCGTTCATCACAGTGCCCCTCAGCCGAACCCATGGCAAGTCCTTTGCTCACCGCAGCGAGCTGAAGCATGCCAAGAGGATTGTGGTGAAGCTGGGCAGCGCTGTTGTGACTCGAGGAGACGAATGTGGCTTAGCCCTGGGGCGACTGGCATCCATTGTTGAGCAGGTAAGCAGGCCGGGAGACACTCAGGGCATTTGGCTGCTTGTTCTCCTTACCAAACCCTGCCAGGCACCTCAGTGGTTAAAGTTGTCTCCACTTTATGCTGGAATGCCCAGGCACTCGTAGGCCATTAGCTTTTAGTTAATCCTGGTTGTTGCTAGAAATGTGCAGCCCACACTGTGTTTCAAAGATTGCCGTTTCCTGCTCTTTTGCTTCCTGTTTTTATTGTTTTAATTTGGATATTTGCTTGCATTGTATGCCACCCTGAGATCAGCTGAAGAAGACTGGATTATTAGAGCAGTGGTAACCCCCCCCCCCACTAAGGGGGACCGTGGCACATACCCAACAACTGACCAGAACATCCTGCTTTTGGGCGCCATGCCCTCACATGGTCACATGACTCACGCAGGTCACATGACTCACACAGGAGTGCAGCCCAGAAGACATGTTTTGCGCTGGGGCATGTTGGAGGGTATGGTGGCACCATTCACATAATAAAAACAACCACCCAGAGTGGCTGGAGAAACCTAGCCAGATGGGTGGGGTATAAATAATAAAATTATTATTATTATTATTTCCAAAAGTTGGCATGTCCAAGGCTTGCCTTTTGAAAAACAGGGGATCTGCATTACTTAGCAAATTGGGAACCACTGGATTAGAGGAATATTTGAATACACCAATAACAGTTAAAGGCAGGGCTTAAATGTAATGGCCAGTAGAGTGCAGAGGGGCAGAAATATGGTTTAATATTAAAACACGTGTGATTAATATTAAAATATTAACATTAAAAGGCAATGTTTTTGAGACTCCCACCAAGACTAACGGTATCTCAGGATCTGCCTGTGTTATCTTGCAATGATGGCAACCCCCAAAGTGGGCAAGTAACATAAGGGGAATAAATAATCCTCATTTTAAAGATGTATTGTAACAGTACTAATGCCCTCAAAACATCTCCTACTGAGGTGTTGCTGCAGTTATGTTGAGGCAGGAGTGCCATATTCATGAAACTGATAATAAACCTAGGGTGTTATAGGGAGAAGGGATGGTTATATTTATTTTCCCAACATATTCCAAAGAGTAGGGATTGTCTCTGAGTCGGCCTTTCCCCTCCCAGTTACCCTGTGTGCTAGGCAACCTTATATAAACCCAAGAAAGCTTACATTCTGACTGCTTTGGGGAAATGTTTCCCTACAGAATGATCGCAACAGCGTCTAAAAATTGGAAGCAAGGTTAGATGGCTTTAAATGAGACTAAGAGTTGTTTCTCTCAGAATTGGAAGCAAGGTTAGATGGCTTTAAATGAGACTAAGAGTTGTTTCTCTCGGGCCTGCAGGTATCCATGTTGCAAAACCAGGGCCGGGAGATGATGATCGTCACCAGTGGGGCCGTGGCCTTTGGGAAGCAGCGGCTGCGTCACGAGATCTTGCTCTCTCAGAGTGTGAGGCAGGCTCTCCACTCAGGGCAGAACCAGCTCAAGGACATGGTAAGCCAGTGGGAGAGCGACCTGGGTTCTTCGGTGGTGGGGCAGAAACCACTGTTCCTGGCTGACTTGTTCTCTAATCTTTGCAGGCGATTCCCGTGCTGGAGGCTCGAGCCTGTGCAGCTGCCGGTCAGAGCGGGCTGATGGCTCTCTATGAGGCCATGTTCACACAGTACAGCATCTGTGCAGCCCAGGTAGGGAACTTTGTACACACTCCTCCTCAGAGTGTATCAGCAGCCTTGGGCACCATGCAAGTTCTCTCTTGACTCCAGGAAGAAGGCGCGCTCTTTCATACTATTTGCCAGGAAGCCTATTCCAACGCTAGGGCCCCCCAGTTCAGTACATGCCAACACCTTACCCCTCCATCCCTTCCTTTGCTTTGCCCAACATAATACTCCCCCTTTCCTCCACCCAATAAGGCCACGATAATTGCATTTCAGATTTCACAACAGGCTAGCCCACCTTTTACATCTGAGGTGGTTTGTACATCGACCCCTCGCTTTCTTTGCTTTGACTTAAAAGAACTTCCGTTTCCTCGCTGTATGTTCGGTTGTAACTTGCACGCTTGGCGGCCCTCTTCATGCCGAAACTGATAGTGGATAATTTTTGTCAGAGCAGTTCTTTTCTTCCTTCCAGATTTTAGTCACCAACTTGGATTTCCACGACGAGCAGAAGCGTCGGAACTTAAACGGGACGCTGCACGAACTGTTGCGGATGAACATTGTCCCCATAATCAACACCAACGATGCTGTGGTTCCTCCCCCAGAGCCAAACAGTGATCTTCAGGGGGTAAACGTGGGTAGCGCATTGCAGTGGGTGGTGGTTGCTCGCTCGTGGACCCGCTAACACGCTGACTCTGGGCTGTAGTGCACGCTAACGTCATAACGCTCTGGATTCTCCAAGGTGACTTGCTGCTTGTGGATGTAGTAGATCTGGCTATTTGGTGTTGCTTGCGAGGCTAGCTGTCGACTCGAGGCTGGTAGTACGACTCCTAACCTCCTACTGTTGCACTTTGCTTTTCTATGAATTGCTTGGGCATTGGGTTAGCTCTCGCCTGAGTAGTATTGCTGACTTTTACAATGTGTGTTCCAGGTAATTAGTGTGAAGGACAACGACAGCTTAGCAGCCCGTCTGGCTGTGGAAATGAAGACCGACCTGCTGATTGTTCTTTCAGATGTTGAGGGTACGAGAGTTGTTCTGTTTCTGACTAAATGGCCAATGCAGCTTTGTGATCCTTTTCAGCGCTGTGGTTCAGGAAGAGGAAATTTAGGGAATTGACTGTGAGGCTAATTGTAGTCAGCCAGAACACTGCAATATTCACAGTGCACGCCTTTAAAGGAGAAGGGATTAGTCATTGCTTTATTCATGCTGGTTAGAAACAGAGGAGCAGAGTATACATTATTTGTCTTGGGACTGCTGACAGTTTCTTAGAGCTTAGAAATGGATTCACCTCTTCCCAGATCACTTGACCTGAGGTATCATATTCTGCCTTTTGCTTCTAAATTCTGACCCTGGCTATCCCTTAGTGTGATAGCTTACGGTCCAACTGGATGACTCGATACTAGCAATGCAGTCCCTATGGTTCAGAGGATCCAGTTACCTCAGTCTTTTTTCTTTTCTTGTCTGAATGGTAGAGGTCAAAGATTTATTTTGCAAATGTATGTGCATTGTTTTTCAACCATAATGATATTGAAGATATGTTCCGGTAGCTCATTTCCACCGTTCCATTTCAGGACTCTTTGACAGCCCCCCAGGATCAGATGACGCAAAGCTCATCGACATATTTTATCCTGGAGACCAGCAGTCTGTGACATTTGGAACCAAATCACGGGTGGGAATGGGAGGCATGGAAGCCAAGGTTGGTCAAGCTCCTCACTATTTTGTTGTGATTGTGTCCATCATCTTAAGACCCCGTTTAGCCTTTATAACAAACATGTTAATTTTCTAGATTTATTTTATAAAAACACTTTTCTGTTGCATCCTATGCCATGCCTGTGAGATAAACTACGAGCTGCTTATGGCAGTAACGAGAAACCTGTGGCCCTCCAGACTACAACTCCCATCATCCCTGACCATTAGTGATGCTGTTGGGGGTTAGAGTCCAACAACACATCTGGAAGATCACAGATTCCCCATTCCTGGCTAATGGGGAAAGTTACCTTTGTTTTTTATGTCTTGAAAAAGTGTTGATCCTTAAAAGAGTTTTTACACTCCTACCAGAAATTACAGCAAACAACAATGCTCTTTTGTTTGAAAACACGCGTTTAAAAATATTCTTCATTTGCAGGTGAAAGCTGCCCTGTGGGCTCTCCAGGGAGGTACCTCGGTAGTGATTGCCAATGGAACTCATCCCAAGATCTCTGGCCATGTCATCACAGACATTGTGGAAGGGAAGAAAGTGGGCACGTTTTTTTCAGAGGTGAAGCCTGCAGGTAGGTTAGCATGGTCAGGTCCAGAATTTGTGGGGAACAAAGAATGACAGTCATGGTGCAGAATTTTTAGGAGGCTGGAGGCAGCTGGTTACTTCAGCTGTAGAATAAAAACCACAAAAGAACTGTGAGGGTATAACTATTTATGCTTTTCTTGTATGAGGCAGAAGGGTGTTTAAGGCCACTTTAGGGGTTGTCCTGCTAAACATTTAGGAGGTAAATGTTGCTTCTGCAATGTGCACCCTTTTCTCTGGACTTGTGGTGTGGCGTGTTCAGCCATGTTTTGATTCAAGAGTGGGAGAAGTGAAGATAAACTCTTCTAAATATTCTCCATTGAGTATGTGGTGGCCAGAATTAGCGTGATGAGAGTTAGTATGTAACCACCCTCTGCTTTTTTATTTTTTAAAGGCCCAACTGTGGAACAACAGGCTGAAATGGCTCGAACAGGAGGCAGGAGTTTGGCAGCACTTCAGCCTGAACAGGTAACCATCCCAGTCAGTCACATAATGTATATTACAGCCTTGAGAGCACATACAGGGCATTTGCAGTAAATGCAAAAAAAGGCAGTAGCCCCCAACTGAGATGACAGCTTGCATAAATGTTGAAGGTTAAAGTTTCCCCATATAATAGGTGGAAACGACACTTTGGAAATCTGCACTAATAGTTTTCAAAATCAAGCTTTATTTACTACTATTAAGACTGATCAAGCACATTGATTTTCACTTCTGCAAGCATGCAATTTAACACAATCATGAAACATCTGTGTCAGAGAGTACATATACTATATAATACAGAACAGGCCTGCTATTTTTAAAGACCTGCTGAGCTAAATTCATCCCTCTGGCCGTCAGTAGCTCAATAAAGTTACTGCTTTTTTGCCTGCCTTGGACTGCAAAACTGTGATTGTCAGGCTCCTATTGGGCCATGATAATGTGGCTCTTGGAATCTTGTTTGGCTTAGAATCATAGAGTTGGAAGGGACCACAAGAGTAGTACAGGCTGAGGGTTGTGCATGCCTTACTCATGAAGCATGTTCAGTGAGATCTTCATAGCCTAAATTAATCTTCCCCCAAGCTGCAGATATTTTGGACTCCCAACTCCACCAGTCCCAGCTAGCATGGCCCAATGGTCAGGGAGTTATAGTCCAAAACATCTGAGTCATAGCTCAAGCAGCAGGATCTAGGCTTTGAAATCTGAAGATCAGTCCACTTGGAGCATGTGGCACCTTCTGCCATGGTTAGGATGAGGGGAGAAGGGAGGGGAGGTTGATTTTTGTAGAGCAGGTGCTCCAGGGGGAATAAATTGAGTTGCAAACTGAACTGGCAAGGATACCTATGCAGCAGCTTGACTGAAGAATAGATGAGCAGTCTTAGAGATAAACCAAAGGGCCTGGCAACTCAGTGAGAGATTGGGCTGTGGGTTTGAAGGAGCTAACAACATCTCCTATGTCAATATGGTGACCAGAAAGCTGGTCACAATCAAATGCCTGATGGTGGTTCCCTGTCTATTTTACTACAGAGAGCAGAGATCATCTATCATCTTGCTGACCTTCTGACAGACCAGCGAGAAGAGATTCTTCAGGCCAACAAAAAAGATTTGGAAGAAGCTGAGAATAAAGGTAAAGCAGGTGGAGTCCGTGTTGGGTATGTGGTGAGAACAATTTCTCATCAGGCCAAGCGAATGATGCTGGAGATGTTTGAGGCTGCCATTTATTACTTCAACAGACTACAAAGATAAGATGAAGAAATCTTAGAAAGCCAAATGTTCCTTTAACATTGAGACTTTGTTTTTGTTTCACCTGAGCACCTTTGTTGTTCATGCTACCTAAGGGGTTACTTCAGCTTCAAACAGAAAGGAAATCTTTCTAGCCAAAAACTTTAGACAGCCTATTTTCACAGTTGTCTAAAGGAACCAGGTGAAGTTCTTGCAACAAGGTCACAAAGGCTTTTCCTATTCCAGAAAAGCCTATGACTTCTCCATGGTTGCAAACCCAGGGGTCTTTTTCTCTACATAAAGCCATTCATGTGGTTCATTAGACCAGCCGAAACACAGATTGCAGGAAAGGATAATGTGATAAGTGCTTTGATTGTTCTGAACATTGTCACCTTTGTATTGATTTTTTAAAAATTAAGTTTTTACGTTTTCTTAGCACAGCTTGTAACAAACAAATGTAACACCAAATAAACATAAACCATGAACCAAGACAAATAATATTAACACTTTTGCATCAATAAGATCTCAGATGCAGCTACTTCCATCTGCTGACTCAGTGTCCAGATTGAAGTCTTCATTTCTGTTGCTTCATTCTAATCATTCATTAAATGAAGTCTGACTTACTGGCTTCTGCTTCCATTTCAGGAAGATTGGCCCTTCCTTTGTTGAAGAGACTCAGCCTGTCAACCTCCAAGCTGAACAGTTTGGCCATTGGACTGCGACAGATTGCAGCGTCGTCACAAGACAGTGTTGGCCGTGTCCTTCGAAGAACACGAGTAGCGAAGGATTTGGAGCTGGAGCAAGTGACTGTGCCTATTGGGGTCTTATTAGTGATTTTTGAATCCCGGCCCGACTGTCTCCCCCAGGTGTGTGAAGAAGTCACCTGAGAAACAAAGCAAATATAACTTGCTATGAGCTGCGAAGGTCTCCGATTGTGGATTTCCCCACCTTGCTCCCCCAGGGAGGGAAATAATTAGTACTGAAAGTGTTGCCAGTTGAGGTTTGTGTGTTGTGGTTAGGATGTGAATGTGTTGCAGCCAGCTTGATAGTTTGTACTTTATTTTGTATAGTGTCCTCCATTGGGTCCTTTTCAAAAGTTGCTCAGCCCCAGTAGCCTCTGGAGCTATGCATCTTTCCTTGAATTTTTATCAAGAGTTCAGAAGGGACATGGTTATAGCAACTCCCCTGCTTCCTAGCCAGATATATTGCTCCCCCACCATTAATTACGACCTTCCAAAAACAAAGCTTTAGCAGAAAAACACGCAGCATTGCAACCTTGGAAGCATTACTATTGAAATACAGCAAAGTGACAGATCTGAGCTGGATGGGACCATAACCCATTCAGTGTTTTATATTGTCAAAAAGTGAGGGAATGGTGGTGAGGAGAGGAAGAAAGGGACAAGGGGAATGAAGATTCAAAATAAGAGGTGTAAGTAAGAGTAGCCACTGCATTGTCCCAGTTCCTTTTGGAAGAGATTCCAAACTGGGTCCTTATTGCCTGGCAATAAACTTCACCTTCTAATTCTCCATTTGCTGAGTCTGCCTGATCCTTATTTACTCCAAGAGGGTACCAGCTCACGTTCGTTGCTTCACTCTAGGTGTTGTTGGACTGCAACTCCCATCATCCCTGAGCATTGGCTATGCTGACTGGGCCTGATGGTTATTGTAGTTGAGCAGCGTAGGGCACAACATTGGCTGCCCATGAAATATGGCACCGTACATTTATTATTGTTAAATCAGAAATGGTTCACAGCACTCTCACAATACATTATAATTGTTAGGTGCTGCTATGGTTATAAATGTGTTCTTTAATGCTTGTCTTCCTCGCACTTCCTTCCTTCTGGCAGGTATCTGCTTTGGCCATTGCCAGTGGAAATGGCTTACTGCTGAAAGGAGGGAAAGAAGCATCACACAGCAACCAGATCCTTCACCATCTGACTCAAGAAGCCCTTTCCATCCACGGGGTGAAGGACGCAGTGCAGCTGGTAAGTGCCTATGAGCAGAAAGTGGGGAATGGGCAGCAGCGTGGTGACAAAACACAGGATGGGAGGGCAGCATCCAAGTGGGGTCAGAATCTGGTATACTACTGAATAAAAAAAAAATAATTCCACATATTCTGAGTTAAAAAGAAATAATGGGTAATGGTGCCTGAAAGAGAACCCTGGCAGAAAGAATTTCATTTAAGTATTTTTTCCCCTTTTATGAAAAGAGGAAGATGCATTTTTAATTGAAATGTGTTAGGCTGCTTAAATCTTGCTTCAAGTTGGTTGGTGATTCTTTGTGTTGAGTACCTAAAGCAAATCTTTTATTTTTTGAGTTCACACATGGCAGGCAGTTCTTTGGGACTGGGCAGGGATCCTGGAAATGTCTGTAATCTGGAATTGTGATCCATTCAGAGCTATTTCCAGGCGATCACCTGCCCCATGAACGTTACTGTGCTGCTTTGGGACTTGTTGCCTTCTGTCCAGGTGCTTTGACAAGCTACTTATTTTCTGTTTTGTACACACACACACACACACACACTTGTGCCCAAATAGCTGGGCAGTTTCCCTACTGTTGGGTATGTATTCTCTGTTTTGTCCCATACTGTGTTTATTCTTCCATGGGCAACCTCTGTAACTCCTGGCGTGGTCTTTACAGGTGAATACCAGGGAGGAGGTGGAAGACCTTTGCCGTTTAGACAAGCTGATAGATTTGATCATCCCCCGTGGCTCATCTCAGTTGGTTCGGGATATCCAGAAATCTGCTAGAGGAATCCCAGTGATGGGCCACAGTGAAGGAATTTGTCACGTGTATGTGGACTTGGAGGCCAGTGTGGAGAAGGTCACCAGAATAGGTGAGATGAGAGGACAGAGATTTTTCTTCTTCTTAAAAGGGTTTGGGCTAAGTAATCAGCATGAGAGGGCATGGATGGTCAACATGCTCCTCCTTAACCTATTTATTTCAGATGCTCTATAGCAGGGGGAGGGACAGAAGTCAGATTGCAATCTACTGGTAGATCGGTAGATCAGAGGATAATCTTCAGTAGAGTAATGGCAGTTTCTGACTCCCAATTCTTTTAGCATAAGTAGCAAGAACAGTTTTGCTTCTTAAACTAGGCTGTTAGAATCCCTGATCTTTAGTAACTTGGATGTATATTTGTACCTTTGTCCACAGGCAATCCCAGTCTCTTGTTCATGGGGTGCAATAGGTGACTAGCTCCCCTTCCTAAGCAATTGGCTACGGTTGGTGGATTCTAGTAAAAAACAAAACCAAACCCCAGTATAGATCCTGCATGCCCAATATCTGTGCAGCACCTTTGTAACCAATAGTTTGTCCTTCATCCAGTGAGAGACTCGAAGTGTGAATATCCTGCAGCCTGCAATGCGCTCGAGACTCTCTTAATACACCGGGACTTGCTGAGAACTCCCGTCTTTGACCAGATCATTGACATGTTGCGAGTGGAACAGGTAAGTAAAGACGGCTGGAACAGGCTGAACGTGAGAGAGTGGCTGCCATGAGTTTCTGCTCAGTGAGATGCCAGCTAAGAATGGGTGCTGCAGATGCAAACCTTGAGGAGTGTTCGTCTGCTCCAGTTGCAGCATGATACAGATTTATTTATGCAGCAGCCTTGTCTTTATAGTAGTGTGTGGCTTGTCCTGAGCATACATTGCACTTGGAGCCACGTTTCTAACTATGCATCTTGGTGCCAAGATCCTGGAAGGCATCTGTGCTGCACCTCTGCCTAGGCTGAAGATATGAAGGGTGATATGATAGCCATGTTCAAATATATAAAAGGATGTCACATAGAGGAGGGAGAAAGGTTGTTTTCTGCTGCTCCAGAGAAGCGGACACGGAGCAATGGATACAAACTACAAGAAAGAAGATTCCACCTAAACATTAGGAAGAACTTCCTGACAGTAAGAGCTGTTCGACAGTGGAATTTGCTGCCAAGGAGTGTGGTGGAGTCTCCTTCTTTGGAGGTCTTTAAGCAGAGGCTTGACAACCATATGTCAGGAGTGCTCTGATGGTGTTTCCTGCTTGGCAGGGGGTTGGACTCGATGACCCTTGTGGTCTCTTCCAACTCTATGATTCTATGATTCTATGATTCTATGAAGAGCCATAGAAGACAAGCATATATGGAAAGCAGGTTCCTGTTGAAGTTATCTTAGTCCAAGCTTCTTGGAGATTGGAATCTTCTGCTTGCTGATCTTCTGTAGTAGGGATGGGCAGAACTTAAAAGATAGAAAGAGGTCAGTTGCTGCATTGGGCATTCTTGAAGGAGGACTTGGGATTGGCTTGTGAACGTGCTTTATCCACTAACTTGAAGCCTGAGAGCTTTGAACAACAGGATTGAATGAGATTCAGCCACCAAGCCCGTAAAACAGGATGGGACCTGTGGCAGTAGGCTACTGTAAGGAAAGTGCTAGAGAGTGGAAGATAATTTCCTTCAAAAGTACAAAGGAAGGGACATAGGAAACTCCCTTATGCTGATTGTCTAGCTCTGTATTGACTGTACTCTGAATATCAACAGCTCTCTGGAGTTTCAGACAAGAGGCCTTTTTCCTGGAGATGCCAGGGATTGGGCCGGGGATATTCGTGTGGGCAACAGTGTGCGTGCTTATCACTGAGCAATGGCCCGTCTGCGCATTGTTTGGCTTCCCTCTTTGCATAGAAGCTCGGAGGAGGAATGTGAGTGAAAACGTTTTGTTCTTCCATCAGGTGAAGGTTCATGCTGGCCCCAAGTTTGCCTCCTACCTGACATTCAGCCCCTCGGAGGTGAAATCACTCCGCACGGAATATGGGGACCTGGAGTGCTGCATTGAAGTGGTGGACAGCGCACAGGATGCTATTGAACACATCCACAAATATGGGAGCTCCCACACAGATGTAATCATCACAGAGAACGGTTGGTGGCCAGTCTAACGTCTCGTGTGCATTTAACTCCTTGCGATGGTTTCTTTCTGCATTCGGGGGCTCCAGGGCTGCCTCAGTTGGAACTCTGAGGGGCTTTTTTCTGAAGTTACCTTTCTAGGGCCTGGCACCCTCCACAATGTGTGTCTCTTCCTTTGCTGCTCTAGGAACAAACATCTGGTGATCTGGACCACATTGGAGGAGTCCAAGCCACATCTCCTTCCCTTGCCTGTATTGCCCTTCCTAGGCACTGCTGCAGGTGTAGGGAGGAGCTGTGGCCTGGGTTTCTCTTGCGTGGCTGGAGTTACCAGAACAGTGCAAGAGGAGCACACACTAAGAACATAAGAAGAGTCACACTGGATCAGTCCAAAAGCCCATCTAGTCCAGCATCCTGTTCTCACAGTAGCCAACTATATGCCTGTGGAAAGCCTGCAAGCAGGACATCAGTGTAATAGCACTCTGTCCACTTGTAATACCCACCATCTAGTATACAGAGGCATACTGCCTCCAGCAGTGGATATTTTGGGACTGCGGGGTGGGCCGAGTCACAAATCCCACTGGCCATGTCCACATTGCTGTTTGGGTTCCATCAACATTCAAGAAACTGCAACAACTTCCATGTTCTAAAAGCAGTGTTTTTTTCTGGGGGGACGCATACCCCTAAACATTTTGTGAATCTTTGTACTTTTGTCCATATACTGTATTTATTTTTCCCGATTTGAACTATAAAAGGGTGGTTTTCTTGAGTCAAAATGAGAGTACCCCTAAACATTTTTAAAGAAAAGAAGCACTCTCTAAAAGTAACATTGCAAATTTTGCTGGTGCCTTGTTCCCTCGTTTCTAAAACTGCTTGTTCTTGTTGAGTGTTCAGCTCCCTGCTGTTAACATTTACTTTTCTGCGGAGAAGAAGGACAATATAAATGAATGGCAAGCTCATTTTCTGAGTGCCCGTCTTTCTCTCTCTCTTTTTTTTTGTTAGCGCGTTTAATTTTCCTAAAAAAACAACCAATTAACATATCAAATCATAATCCAATAATAAAAAATTAAGATAAAAAAAAAATCAATTTGTCTTCCAAATTGTAATTTTGATTTTACGACTTCCCACAGTCTGAACCACAAAGCATATCCAACTCTCAGTCCTGCCTCTCATCTGAGTGCCCGTCTTAAGTAGTCAAAACAGGACCAACCAGGAGGAAGGGAGCAAAAGCTCCAATGAGGACTGAACATGAGAAAAGCAGTGGGAAAATGGGATGGAATATCCTGCAACAAGCCATGACTGGCTGGCTGGAACCTTGAGCAGGAGTATTACACACAGCAGCTTCGTTTGTTGCAAGTGTCCCTTGCAAAGACACATAATATAAAATTTATTCATACTCAAGCTTCTATCCTGCCTACCTTTGCAACACAGACTAACAACAAAGCATCAACAAGCATTTTAAATATAATAAAAGGCAGCAGTGGTATAAAAAAAAAATTCTAAAAGGCCTTGACTAAACAAGTGACCATTCTGTTTCAGCCCACCTTTGGCACAGTTCTATTGTAAAGCAGTTGTGTTTAAAAGAATCCTTTTGTCACCTCCAGAGAAAACAGCAGAGTTCTTCCTTCAGCACCTGGACAGTGCCTGTGTGTTCTGGAACGCCAGCACCCGCTTCTCGGATGGCTATCGCTTTGGGCTAGGTAAGGGAGCACGATGGGTGCCCTGTGCCGCTGGTGAGCAAGTTACACATTTTGCGTGAGGTTGAGAGTGTTCAAGGAGTATACATGGTCACCTTTAAAGTTAAGAATATTTAAGGAGATTTACTTGGAACATCTTTTTAAAGCTTTGGAGTATTTTAGAATTAGAGTGATGTGGGCCATCCCAAAGGAAGAGTTGGAGGTAGAGGCTACCATAAACAAGAGCATTTACGACAACGTAGAGAATGGCCTTCTCCAACCTTGGATCTCCAGATGTTGTTGGACTACAGTCCCCATCATTCCCAGCCAGCATGGCCCTTGGTCAGGCATGATGGGAGATGTAGTCCAACAACATCTGGGAACCCAGAATTGGGGAAGACTAGCCTAATTCAAAGGACGTTTCTGAGCACAATTCAAAGTGTTGATGCTGACCTTTAAAGCCCTAAACAACCTTAGCCCAGTTTACCTTAAGGAACATCTCCACCCCCCTGTTCAGCCCAGACACTGAGGTCCAGCTCCGAGGGCCTTCTGGCAGTTCCCTCACTGCAAGAAGTGAACTTACAGGGAACCAGGTAAAGGGCCTTCTCAGTGGTGGCACCTGCCCTGTGGAACGCCCTCCCAGCAGATGTCAAGGAGATAAATGATGATCTGACTTTTAGAAGACTTCTGAAGGCAGCCCTGTATCAGAAAATTTATAATGCTTGATGTTTAGATATTATGTTGCCCAGAGTGGCTGGGGCAACCCCGTCAGATGGATGTGTTATAAATTTAGTAGTAGTAGTAGTAGTAGTAGTAGTAGTAGTAGAGATGTACTGTAGGAGAGCTTCAGCTGAGGCAGTCAGTGACGAAAGAGTGACTGCCGCTTGGAGTAATCTATGGCAACACATATATTTGCATATGGGTAAAGCGCAGGTCTGTGAGCAAACTCTGCATTAAGTCCCACACAATGTGGCAATTCCGCAAGAAAAAACCCTTAAGATAAATTACTCGGTGGGCACTGAGGAATTAGCTGCTTTCCTTCAAGCATTCATTGTGGTGCCGCACCAGAAGATGAACCCGCAAATCCTTAGATGTCTAAACCTCTTGAAGGTGAAGGAGCAAATTGGCAGCTCCAGAGCTCAAATGCAGTGCAAGAAGGATGAGAGGAAGTTGGGGGGGATCTTGAAATATGGGTGAACAAGGTCTGGTCAACTTGACTTGTGCCATTAAGACTGGAGAATTTCCTTCCTGCCCTCTTCAACCCAGTTGTTTAATTCTCTGCACACAGGGGCTGAGGTTGGCATCAGTACATCGCGCATCCATGCCCGTGGGCCAGTTGGAATTGAGGGGCTGTTGACCACAAAGTGGCTGCTAAGAGGGGAGAATCACATCGTTTCCGATTTCTCTGAGCAAGGAAGTATGAAGTACCTTCATGAAAATCTCCCCATCCCACAAAGGAACAGCAACTGAGCACCCAGGTGGGGCAAGTGCATCTTTATGGAGACTGTTACGGTTTCACAACAGAGTCTTGGAAAGGAGAGGAACCTCCACCTTCTGGAATGCGGAGTGTTTTTGCACTCTGAGCTTCTGGATAATCCCAAGCGGTGACTTGCGGACCTTGTTTTGCGCCCGAGTTGTTTCTCCTCACACTGCAATGCGTAGATGTTGGGTGTCAGCGTTGAAAGCACCTCCTTTGCGCTTGCAGCACAGAAAAGAGGACTCTGGTACTCCATTCCAAATGATGGGGATCTTTAGGGTTGATATTGGACCTATTTATTGATCTGAATTCTTCTTTTCAGCCACTCACAAGAGAGAGAGAGATTCCACACACCCCATGCTTTTCTTGTTTCGAGAATGCAAGAAATGCTTGATCATTCTGCCTTCCTTTGGAGATTTGAAATCTGAAAGAGGTTGCTATGACGGTTCTTTAGAGTTCATGTCTTATTTAAAATGTTAAATCACCTTTAATAAATATTCCAGGTGCATAATGAATTTTTTAAAAAATCCAAGCAATGCTTTCCATGCCAATTTCCTTTAATAGTTGACTGACGGAGTGGGGAGAATCACAGTGGTAGAACTGTAACTGTTTTTCACAACCCTTTTATGAATATTTGTACCAAATATTTTTGTTCATTTTATATAAGCTTTTATTTCCCCTGAGAAATTGAACGTATTTTTCAAACTTTATGGTTTTTCAAATAAAACTCCCTTGCAATATGACTGGGTTCTACTGCTTTATTCAAAATGATGGTGTGAGTTGTGTCCTATTACAGATGTATTTAATGCTAACAGGGCCTGCATGGTGTAGCTGTATTTGCCTTGCCTTTGTCTACTGATGATGTGACTTACAGAGGTCTCTTATAAAGGGTGGGGTGCTTTATGCTCCTTTTCAATCCTTCAAGCTAACAGCAACCATGGGAATTAAGTAACAGTTACAGTAGTACCTCAGAACTCGACCGTTCAGCTTACGAAACGCTTAAGTTCCAATTGGCCAACAGCTAGGTTTTTGTACACTGGAATCAGCACTGGATGTTTGTATTCTGAGGAACATTTGAAAGCCAGAGCACTTACTTCCGGGTTTCGGGCGTTCGGGAGCCAAAACGTTCAAGAACGGAGTCATTCAAGTTCCAAGATACCACTGTATTCCCATTTTACAGATGGAGTATACAGGCTTAGGTGCTGGCACTAAGGGTTGTTACCAATGCTGTTGTTTTGCTTGCGCAATGGAGATCCTCTGGAGCAGATTTTGGTGGCGGGAGAGAAAGGGGAACTCCCATTGGACAAGTGGAATGCTGCTTGCAGGGTGAGGGTTACATTTCCCATGTTGTTAATGAGTTCCTGCATGGACTGTGCAGCCAGGTTTTCTAGATTCAGCACCTGCACTTGATCCACTAAACAAAACTGATTTGTTGCCCTTCCCCCTGTCTCTTTTTTAACTGAGCCGGAAAAAGCCCATCTGCCCACATTAAAAGATACAATACATCCATCTTACATGAATTGATATATTCCCTCCAAATGTTGAGATGGACATCCAGTAAGGTATTTAGGCCACTGTATAATATATGGTGGGATGCGGGTGGCGCTGTGGTCTAAGCTACAGAGCCTAGGGCTTGCCGATCAGAAGGTTGGCGGTTTGAATCCCCACAACAGGGTGAGCTCCCGTTGCTCGGTCCCTGCTCCTGCCAACCTAGCAGTTCAAAAACATGTCAAAGTGCAAGTAGATAAATAGGTACCGCTCTGGCGGGAAGGTAAACAGTGTTTCTGTGCACTGCTCTGGTTTCCCAGAAGCGGCTTAGTCATGCTGGCCACATGACCCAGGAGCTGTCTGCGGACAAATGCCGGCTCCCTCAGCCTATAGAGTGAGATGAGCACCGCAACTCCAGAGTCGTCTGCGACTGGACTTAACGGTCAGGGGTCACTTTTCATAATAGATGGTGGCTGTTTATCCTTCCAGGCCCTAAGCAGTAGTTTCTTAGCAACCATAAAGGCTCATCAAATCCACTTTTGTTGTCCTGCCATTCATCCCAATACTACAGACATTTATTTTACAAGTATATGGATGCCTCCAAATATCAAGGATTTTGCCAATACAAAATTGCTATGGACAACAGATTTAGACCAAAAGGAATATATCACTGGACAAGTCTCAATAGCACAGATTCCATAAATTCTGTGACATATGGTGCCTGCAGTTTACTTTTCACACCAGCTGATGATTTGTTCTTCCACTGGCATTTCCTTCAAGCTAGCACTAGAATTGGTGAGAGGCTTCCACCCCTTTCCCAGATCAGAAAGAGGGTGGAAAGCAATGCAGGAATCTCAGCTAAAGCATCCATGACGGATGGCCATTCAGTCTCTGCTTCAAGACCTCTAGTGAAGGAGAGCCAATACACAATCTCTCTGCTCTGATTGCCTTGGGCAAGACACGGTCTCCCATTGCCAACCAGGCTACGAAGTGTAGTTCCCTTGTCCTCTCCCACCCACACCCCAGATCCCTCTCAGGATGTTGTGAGTTTGTACTCAATGCTTCCTGACATATGTACAGTACAGTGGTACCTCGTGTTACAGACGCTTCAGGTTACAGATGCTTCAGGTTACAGACTCTGCTAACCCGGAAATAGTACCTCAGGTTAAGAACTTTGCTTCAGGATGAGAACAGAAATCGTGCTCCGGCGGCGCGGTGGCAGCAGGAGGCCCCATTAGCTAAAGTGGAGCTTCAGGTTAACAACAGTTTCAGGTTAAGAACGGACCTCCAGAATGAATTAAGTTCTTAACCCGAGGTACCACTGTAGAAGGAATGGCCGCATGTCCCACTAGCCTTTCATTCTAGCATCTCCTAAACCTCCTTTCACAGCACAATATGGGGAGACAGTCGCTGGTTCTTGTTCTCTGTAACTACTTGATATTCAGTCACTGTATATTTTAATAAAATAAGCATCAAAAAAGAAAAGAAAAAAGAAAGAGGGTGGCAACACTTTTTAGTGTATGGCCACAGCATAAGTGCGACAAGACTTGCTGAGTGGCAGTTCATATACTCAGCCAACCTGCTGATCCCCTTTCTGTGGCAGTGAAATGTTATAGTGGACATACTCCCTTACCCTTCTTAGAGTGCTAGGCTCTAGAAATAAAAAAGACAAGAGTAAACATCTGACTCATCGGTGAGTACATGTTATAACTTCGACCCCTTTCATTGTTATTTTTAGACGAGTTTGTTTTGGGGATGCTAGCAGCTCTCATTAAATGTTCCAGCACATAGCTTATGCTAGCCTCTTAAAATCAGAGAAACTGGACTGCGTCCTGTTGTTGCTGGCTGAGGTTGAGTTGAACTGGATTTCACAGCTTTTAAAACTTAAGGGAGCTTCTTTTTGCGTGGCGAGTTCCCGCCCCCCACCAGGATAAATAAAGACACGAGACACCATGATATAAGGTTAAATGGGCGAATTAGGCCACAACTTTATTGAATTCAGGAATGAGAGGCATTGGCTTAGGCATTGGCCCTACCGACTATCCGGCTCCAGCCCATTTGCTGGAGACACGGTGAAGGGTTAACACCTTAGTGGGGGAGTCACCCGCCGAGGCACGTCAGCTAGGAGCTCCCCCGGTCACCGCTCTGGGGCGTGCCTTCGGCCCACACCTCCATAGGCTTCGGACAGGGCCACGCCCCCCGGAATCCTTTAACGGACCACCCTTCGTTCACTGGGGGGAGGTGATGGCGTTCCTCCCCCCCCACACGCATCCTCTGAACCCCTTCTTACCAATGCCTACCGCCAATGCCGAGAAGTTGTGACGAGTTGCTACGAGGTAGGCGAAAAACCAAAAGGCTGGAAATCGCCAATTGGGAAAAATTCCTACCATGCCCCTTGCGGCGACAGACCGAGGTCCATAGCAAAGTCAGAGACCTACCTAACGCCTACCTAAAGGGAGGGAGGGCGGGCAAACGTGGGGTCCCAGCCGGCGAAAGGAGGGCGAGCCTCCTCGCCCCGGCGCTAAATAGGGGCAAGCCCCGCCCCCTAAGCCAGCTGATTGGGAGGGAAGCCCCCGGGATTCCCGGGGATTCCTATTCCTATTCTCGCAGGGGCTGAACCAGCCCCTGCTCATGTGGGGGGGCGTGACGCCCGCAACCCCACCTCCTGGGGCAAGCCGGAAGTGGCTTTGCGTGGCGAGTTCCCGCCCCCCACCAGGATAAATAAAGACACGAGACACCATGATATAAGGTTAAATGGGCGAATTAGGCCACAACTTTATTGAATTCAGGAATGAGAGGCATTGGCTTAGGCATTGGCCCTACCGACTATCCGGCTCCAGCCCATTTGCTGGAGACACGGTGAAGGGTTAACACCTTAGTGGGGGAGTCACCCGCCGAGGCACGTCAGCTAGGAGCTCCCCCGGTCACCGCTCTGGGGCGTGCCTTCGGCCCACACCTCCATAGGCTTCGGACAGGGCCACGCCCCCCGGAATCCTTTAACGGACCACCCTTCGTTCACTGGGGGGAGGTGATGGCGTTCCTCCCCCCCCACACGCATCCTCTGAACCCCTTCTTACCAATGCCTACCGCCACACGAGCTCTCATTAAATGTTCCAGCACATAGCTTATGCTAGCCTCTTAAAATCAGAGAAACTGGACTGCGTCCTGTTGTTGCTGGCTGAGGTTGAGTTGAACTGGATTTCACAGCTTTTAAAACTTAAGGGAGCTTCTTTTTATTGTTGCTGCCATTGAACAACTGGGAGTCAGAATCCTTGCTGGTCTACTGCAAATTGCTCAAATCGATGCATATGTACTGATTTGCCATCTGCCCATCCCTGGACTAAAGCCAACATCATTCATGAAAGCTTATGCCACAAATCTTTTTTTCTGATGCCACAAAACACCTTTCTGTTTTTTGTTGCAACAGACTAACATGGCTACCCTTCTGGAACAAGCTATCTATATTCACAATGTCTTAATAGCTTTCTCACTTTCCCAAAGAAGAAACATTGCAAACATGCTTCATCTACGGTAGTCACTTCGCTAACTGCAGAATTCTGTGGGAGTGTTATTTCCTGATGCTGGCATTTGCTAATAACGCCTGTCGACCCACCAGACTGGCATATGTTCCTATTCAATTCCATTCTTTCCCTGGTGACTATGTGTAGAAATTACTGCAGTAAAGCTCCCTCCACACACTTCCTTGTGCAAACAGGATGATCCTGCTAAAATCCCTTAATTTTTCTTACCAAATATATTATGGGGATTCTCCCCTTCTGCTCAACTTTTATTGCACTATAGCCCCTCCAGACAGCAGTAATTAGGAAAGCATCACAGAACAGCAAACAAAGCAGAACAAATCCATCACTAATGCACTATTACTTGTGTCAAGAACATGTTGCAGAATAAAGCTGCAATAAAACACCAGTCTGGAGGGGCCCTGAGTCCAACCAACAAGTCTGATTATGATTGTGTGTGATCTTAAAGAAATTCTAGAGAGTCTTGAATAACTGCTCTATTGTTCCAAAGTGATTGTCCAAAGCTCAATATTGCTAAGTGCTGCCATTAAAAAAACCCAAAAAACAGAAGGCATTAGGACAGTCTGAAATGTAATCCTTTCAGCTACAGGCAGAATAAATATAGCACAGCCTGCAGATGGCTGCAGAACAAGACATCCAGAGCGATCTGACAATCTGTGTGCTTTCGGGAGGTGAGTCTTAAGCACCGCTCTGCCTCTCCCCGGCATTTTCCTGAACCAGGGAAAGGTTCAGCTGCTGCTCTTCCTGCAGCCCCGCCATTCCCCTTCAAATGTTGACCCTCTGCAAGGTCACCGATTCTCTGTTCATTAGCAATTCCAGGTCAGCCTGTGATGAGAATCTCCTCGTTCAAGAGAGGATTACGTTCTGTGTCAATGTCTCCAGGCAGCAGCCCTTCCCGAGCTTTCAGCAAGTCCAGACGCTGAGGGTCCCCGTCTTTGATGATCCCTCGGAGGACCTGTATCGATACTTTGAGCGCTGCAGCGATGCCATAGAGGGCGCAGTCCAGAGTGGTGGGAAGTGCTTAGTGTACTGTAAAAACGGCCGCAGCAGATCTGCTGCCATCTGCACTGCCTACTTGATGAAGCACCAAAATCTCAGCCTGAAGGATGCCTTTGAGGTATTGTGAGCATGCAGGAAAAATAACTATCTTGTTCTATAGCTCGGTTGTTGATGCTGAAATGCAGAAGCATTTGTATTTCAACTGGGCAAGAGCATCTTACGTTCTAATTTGAAATGCTTTGCATAACAAAAGTCATTGCAATAGTTCTGATTCAGTTTTCTCTCTCCAAGGAAAGTGTCGTAAGGATGAGAAAGACAATTAATTTTAAAGGCAGCCTAATTTCCTTCTCAGTTGGGCAAATAAAGCCAACTCTGACTGGAGGTTGTTGGGGGTGTTTTGGCCCAATGAAATTCCAATGGCAAGTAAATTCTGAATTGTCAGATTCAGGAGTTTAAACTCCTGTAAAATAAAATCTGGCAACATTATACAGGAGGTTTTGCAGCTTCATCCCTATGCACTTTAAAATAAAATAAAATAATAATAATAATAATAATAATAATAATAATACTCAAGCATTTCAGAAATATTGTATGTTGTTTAGTCAAATTTATTAAGTTAGTCAAATTCATGCAAAGGAGGTTTTCAAAGAATGTAATAGTTGCTTGTGGCATGGACACGTTTCACACTATTACCTCTGCCAGACAGGTGTTTCTTCTCTTACAAATAGCTACTTGACCAGAGGCAACAGTAAGGGCTTCTACACATTATTTTAAATGAGTGTACAATGTGTTCACACATTACTTGAGCTGTACACTCATAGTTATTCACATGCAACATTTAATGAGTGCATAGTGTGTGTGTGGCTGTGTACACAATAGCTGAGCTGTACAAATCAAGTGTACACTCTTTCACATCAATAGTTGCAGTGACAGCTTGTACCTCAGTGTAACAGGTGTGAATAAGCCGAGTGAGACAAAAATGTGTGTACACCATTGGAAGTTAATGCCACTCACATGTTGCTTTCAACTCTCTTAAAACCTATTGCCTGTTTCTAGCATTAGTACAGACCTCTGTTGTATTGCCAGAAAACTAGTTTTGGGGAGCAAAGGGGTGGCAAGGACTGCAAACAGCAACAATTTGGTTCTTTTTGCCAGGACCTTAATATACTATGGCTGCATATGCACCATACATTTAAAGCACAGGGCTTCCCCCAATTCTAGGAACTGTAGTTCACTCACCACAAAATTATAATTTGCAGCAGCCCTTCCAAACTACAGTGCCCAGAATTCTTAGAGGGGAGAAATGTGCTTTATATTGTGTATATGGTGTGTAGCAAATGGTGATGGATTTTTATGAGGACTTTTTCTTTAAAAGGTAATAATAATAATAATCCAAACTGATATAGAAATGTGGAAAACTGAACTTAAGATTGGAACAATGCAAAACTGGTAGAAATCTAAATTGACAAAATTGCCCATTCCTATTGTCAGAGCTGGCTCCAGGTCCCAGCTCACAGAGGACCAACGCTAGCCGGTAGTAATGTACAAAAGTCTTTATTGAAGTACAGTTTCCATTTTCAATCCGCAGCGCCCCAGCTCTACGTCTAGGGTTAGATCGGCGAAGCTCCATCTGAATCTCCGCCCCCTGTACACCAGTTTAAGATTCTAGCCTTACTCCACCTCTTCCGTCTCTCCTTTCTCCTCTGGGTTCTGCTACCCCCCGGGGTCCCTTCCTTCCTGGATTCTTCTGACGCTGACGTTGACCCCCCTGACTCCTCCCGCTCTTTTCGGCGGGCTTTGGGACCTGGCTCCCTATCCGGGCTGCCAACTGTGCCGCCCTCCTGTACATTTGAACTTGGCGCGCGTGCCCAGCCTTCAACCTTCCTCTCGACCGTTTCCTCGCTCCCCGATGGAGGCGTGGCCAATCCTGACTCATGTCCTCCCGCTGGCAGTGCGCCGCCTGATCCCGATGCCTGGGACTCCTCCCCCCTACTGCACTCTGGTGTGGATGCTGGTCCTGATTTCCAACTGCTGCTCTCTGAGTCCCCTCTGGCCCCTTCTTCCTGGGGTGTCCCCCTAGGCACCCCCCTTGCCCTGACCATGGGAGCCCCTTTCTGTGAATCTTCCGATTCGCTGGAAAGACTCAGAGACCTCGGACCGCTGTCATCGCTAACATTTCCTTCGGACTCCTCCCCCTCGCTCTCTATTTCCTCCCTTTCCTGTGCCTCTGCTCCTGAACCCCTGACACCTATAGACTGCTATGATGAGATGTAGTGCATGTCTGTTAAATTTACAGTCATTATTTGTGAATTTGCATCTGTGCATATAAATTAGCACATAAATTTATGTCACTCTGTGCCTTCTTTTCAGTGATACTGTTCCACTTTTAGGGCAACTGTAAATGGCCAGCCTGTGGGAAAGTCACTTCCTTTGTGTGTAATACATTTCTTTTTTTCCTCCCTGTAGATTGTGAAGATGGCCAGGCCGGTAGCAGAGCCCAATGTTGGCTTTTGGTCCCAGTTACAAAAATATGAAGGGCATTTACAAATGCAGCATCAGATGGATCCTTCTCAAAAAATAACTTCGCAATAAACATTTTTGTTTTGATTCAGACTGTGGTGTGGGGGGAACTCCTTGAAGGAGGTGTATGTGTCCTAAGAGCTTGGAAAGATTGTAGATGCCTCCAGACTGTCAGTATTGTTGGTGGCAAGGAAAAAATATAGGTATACAGAAAGGAGAATTCTGCAGATGCCAAGATCCAGGTTTGGGGAAAGTACTCTTTGGTGAGAGAACCCCAGCAGAGATTTAAAATCACAAAATATACAGCAAAGTAAAGCATGGAAATGTAGGCCTTTAGGCCTTTAAAATATGTCTTTCTGAGTTCCAAAACTTCCCTCTTCCCTTAGCATAGAAAAATACCGCATGTTTGGTAAGTTAAAAATGATTTACTTACAAACTATCCAATGGTCAGGTTCCTGCACTTCAGAAAAAGTTGCACAGGCAATAAAACTTGGCTTAGTTAAAGTGGTAAAGTTCCTAAATTATTGGTATAGGAACTCAAGAGTAGAGTGGCCATGTGGTCTGAGCTGCAGAAACCAACTTAGACCTCCTCACACATTGAGCTTCTCAGGAAGACTGGTTGAACAATAGGCTTGATTACCTAGTCCAGGGGTCAGCAACCCGCAGCTCCTGAGCCGCATGTGGCTTTTACACCTTTGCCGCGGCTCCGGGGCGGATACTAGCGAGGGGAGGAGGCGCATTGTGCGCCCCAACACTCCCCACTGTGGCGGGCGCTGTACTGGCTGTGACATCGCATGGGGGCGGTGCGTGCGTTAGTCAAGCACCGTCCCGACTCACCTTCCCGCCCGCCCTCTACATTGTAAGGGGCATGAACGCTGGTCACTGCATTGAAAGGGGGCATGTATGCTGGTCACTGTTTTGAAGGGGAGTGAAGAACACACACACACAAAAAGGTAACTTGTTAATTTAACGTTTATTTCTATGAGGAGGAGTAATTCTGAGGGGTCAAACAAAGAAATAATTTTAAAAAGTGACAAAAAAGTTATTTTTATAATGACGAGTTTTGCGGCTCCCAGTTTTTTTCCCTTCAGAAACGGGTCCAAGTGGCTCTTTTTGTCTTAAAGGTTGCAGACCCCTGACCTAGTCCCTCTCAAGCTGAGGGGAAGTGACCTCCTAAGCCTGGCAGGGCAGCTTACTCTACGGTATTAACCCCTTAGAGTTAAGCATGGTTGTATGAGGCTGGTTATCCCACAAGAATTTTGTGGGAGAGATTCAAGTGTGTGCAGGAGCTTATGTTTGCACAATCAAAGTGGATTAAAGCTATCGGTTGTCCTACACAACATACCCACTTTTTTAAAAATGAATTTTTTGCTTTTTGGAAAATGAAGGAGAAAGCCTTTGAAAAGTGTGTGATTAACAAATGGTTGATGGTGAAACATGTAATCACCTCATAAGCAAATCAGGATGATTGATCATTGACATATGGCAAACAGCTGGCAAACAAATCAGAACAAATGATCAATAAAGACTGAGCATAGTCTAGCCTCTGTTTAACAGCAAATCAGAATGGATGCTCAAAAGTCAGGTCGTCCAGACTCACTCTGTGACTGATAACCATCAAAATACTTCTCATCTGCCTAGTTCCTGAGGAGCCGTTTTTGTGGACTGCCCAGAAGTCACACAGACATCCCCCAAAACATTATTCTTTGGAACTTTAGTAGTCTCTGAAGCCACAAAATAAATGTTGACAATTGAGGTCAAAATGTGGCTATGTGCCCCTCCAGATTGGAGGGCTTTTGTGTGTGATTCTTGGGTGTTGTTAGTATCCATCTTTGAAAAATGATGCACAATGTTGGCACTCTATTGCATTACTCAAGACTGAAAATTTATTTAAAATGTGTTTTAATGCGACACTGCTTCATTTGTGTTTTATTTCACCAATAGATATGTGTTTTGAGCATGTTGCGAGTGCCCACTGGCATGACTGACAATCACCTGTATTTAAATAAAAGTTTCTCCTCTCATGTGAAACATACATTATAACAGCCGGCTCCAAAGTTCATAATAAGGAAGGACAGAACAACAAATAATGGCCTTGGGCAAGATGAAAACTGTCTTTGCGAATATGTAAAATATATCAATCTACTCTTATCTGCATTTTATGCCTGCATTTATGATTGCCTGTAGCTATTTATGTGTCTACATTAAAATCATATCAGTATTTTCTTTTTCGATTAACAGTACTCTGCTAGTGAACTGGCATATTTTTCTGAAAGTGATAATGATTGATGACTGATTATACAATACGAATAAAGTATTTAGGGTGTGGAAGTAGTAATCTTAGTTTCTTAGTGATGGCTGAATTTTTACATGCAAGGCAGCTTAATCATAGAATTGTAGAGTTGGAAGGGATCCTAAGGATCATCTAGTCCAACCCCTACAATGCAGAAATATGCAGCTGTACCATACCAGCAACCTTGGTGTTATCAGCACCATGCTCTAACCAAGCAGCTTAATAAGAGGGAGGGTTCTGTTTTGAGAAGAGAAAGGGTGAGTTCTTAACTTTCCCACCTGCTGGCTGTTTTTCAACTCCCAATCCTACTCCCATCCGCTTCAGTACACACACAAACAGCTCCCCTACCACTCTTCTTCTTCGAAAAAAGGCCAGGGCTTCTTTTAAGTGTAACATGTTGTTTATCCCTACCCTAAGCCAGGAACTGCATACCTTTTGGGGTCAGTGGGCACACTGGGTTTTACAAGAAATTGTAATGGGTGCCAGTGACTGGTGGGTGGGCAGTGGCGGTGGTAAGGCATAACACACAATAGCTGCCACATCTAAACGAGCAGCAGAAGATATAGGCCCCTAAAATGGTCCCCATCCATGGAAAAGTGGATGGCCCTACATCAGCCTCTGCTACACTCACAGAGCAGCTTTTTGTATCTCTCCTGTTCAGAACAGAAGGGAGGGTGTCTAATCCTGGCCTACAATGGAATGTGGGCATATTTAAGAGTGTTTGTTCACCGTAGGGGAGACTGAGCCTGTGCAAACAGAAACTGAGGAAGAAGAGCAAACAAGTCTCTCATTTATTGAGGATATTTACTCGAGACCTACTTACTCGAGATCGTTTGGTGGGGTGGTCACGCAAGCAGCACACTGGCTATCTCTGCCTAAGTTCATGGAAATGTGGGCCCCAATGTCTAACGGTGGGTAAAATAACACACAAGAGAAGCAAAACTTTGTTATAAAGAAGCAAAAACTCCAGGTTTATTGAATATACACAAACAGTAAAGATGTTAGCACTCGGTAGAACATACATTCATAAGCAGCAGGTCAAAACATGTAACAAAGGTTCTGCACAAAGTCTCTTTAACAGTAGCTCTGGCCAATGAGAGCTCTGTGATGCAATGCCTAAGTGAGGTGAATGAGAATGTTTCCCCTTCGAATCTTGCCTCCATCACAACCTTGGCAGGAGGCCTTAAGCAAATTTCCCTCTCTCTTCCTCAGCCCCTTCCTCCATCTGCAGTGTGGGGATTATCCTGATCAACCATGCAGAACTGTTGTAATGGTTACAGAGATAATATGTGTGTGAAGCACTCTGGACACTCTAAAGCACTATGCAAATACTGTGGTACCAATATTATTAAGGTCCATGATAACTTGTCAGAATCAGTTCATTCCTCATATAGTGTTTGCATATTGTATGGTTAAATACTGAATCCTTCAGAGAGAGATAAGAAGTTTTATTCCTGAAATGATCCAAAGTTTACAGTGTTCCCTAGTACAATGAGACAACATTATGACAAACTAAATAAATGTAGATAAACTAGATAAAACTAGATAAAAAACACCTCCTGGGTGTTATTTTTTAGTTTTTTTTTGGGGGGGGGGGATATGCTAACATGTTACATATTATTTTTCTTTACTAGGCTAGTCCTCATACACCCAAATGACACTGTAGCTTAAACAATTACCAGAAGGAAACTCTACATATATGTAAAATGTCTGTTGAAAGTGGAATATGGAAATGGGAATGGAGGGCTTAGATGTTATACAGTAATGAGTTAGAACATGTGAAACATTTTAAAATCTAAACGTAGTCTTTGGCAGATGTGACTGTCTCGGACTGTTTGATGTAAATACGTGCATCCTTGCCTTGCCGGGTAGCAGCATACTTGTAGTCTCTGTAATTAAAAAGAGGTGTCAATGTGCTGCTGCTCTCTCATTCTTTCATTCTCTCTATTTTTGAGAAATTTAACTGAGTCAGGCATGTCAAAGTGCAAGTAGATAAACAGGTACCACTCCGGCGGGAAGGTAAACGCCGTTTCCATGCGCTGCTCTGGTTCGCCAGAAGCGGCTCAGTCATGCTGGCCACATGACCCGGAAGCTGTGCGCCGGCTCCCTCGGCCAATAAAGCGAGATGAGCGCCGAACCCCAGAGTCGGTCACGACTGGACCTAATGGTCAGGGGTCCCTTTACCTTTACTAGAGGTTACAATCCAATCCTATTCATGTTTGCTCAGATGAAAGTCCCATCATTTTCAGTATTATTTCAGGCATTTCATTGCATATGTTATATATTTTCAAAATGCTTAGAAAGCAATATAAACACTTGGGGTTTGTTACCAGACAAAACAGACAGCTCAGTGAAATCTTTAACAATCTCATTGATACTTTTTACTCTTGTAATAGCAATTGGTCAACTACCTGTGTTTTTCTTTGCATGCTGAACATGTCAGGAAGATCCCACCAAGTATAGAAAGGAGGGAACCAGCCCAGCCTAAGTACAGTGCATATCCCAGCTCATATCTGGAAAAAAATGATTTCGTAGAAGCATCATTACAATCAAATCAGATACATTTTGCCATATTTTTCTAATGTAGTGGCTGCCAGTGGGAAAAACATCGAGAATAGGAGGAGAAAGCTAGGAGATATGACCAGCCGCTCTCCAGGTTATTTCTGCAGAAGGCAGGAAAATGGGTTTTGTCTCAAATAGATGATCTGCAAACACTGAGGTGGGCCAAAGCAGGGCTTTCACCTACAGTAATCCTTTAAACACCCCCCCCCCTTGCAACCTATCTTCTTTTATGGTTGTCAGAGACATTAATTCCTCTGTCCTTTGGTCACATTTCAGCATGACCAACAGACTGAAATCAGGAACTAGGCCAACAGGAAGCAGCAGAATGTTACTGAAGCATGCATTCAAAGTATTCTTATGAATCTCATCATTTTTTGTTAAGAAACATACAATGCAAAAAAGATTAAAGCCAAATGTTAGTTTCATGTGAGTTTTAACAATGCCTAAAGCCATTTACATATTGCAGTTACTGAACTGAGTTTTTTTAAACAACAACATGCAAGTCTGTAAACTTACTTGGTTCCACCATAAAATGAATCAAAAAACTGAGCTGTGATCCTTTCTGCATACCAAGAAATAGCAACCATTGATGAGAGACCTAGGGAAACAATACAGATCCATTTTAATGGAGCGAACTAAAGAATTCCACAGCCTTGCCTTACAGAAATAACATGTACGTAAATATAATAAGGTCATCAGCTGATTAATGAAATCCTACTCAGCCTCATGAGTTTCAGCTGAATACTCAATTCAGCTGAGTTAGTGAATTTGCTCAGGGCTGCTGGATGAATGTGTTTCTGCATCATTACATTGTGTTGAATAAGATGGCAATTGAATGCCTCCCCTTTCCTATTATTCCACTGCTTCTCAAAAAAATTTCTCTGGGCCACATATAAAAATTTGCATGCACCACATAGATTTTTTTTATCAAAAAGAAATACATTGGAAAACAAAAAGCAACAACAACTAGCAGTGCTTGATTTATAACACAAAACACAACTACTTTATAATATGATCACGGGGCATCCAGAAAGCATAAAATGATGCAGCTGCATAAGAACATTAATCATTCCCAAAATAGAATTATAAACACATCTTCTCCAGCACTCTGTTCTAATGGCGATTATGAATCACTAGTAGGGTTGTCCTCAATATCTCTCATTTTGAAAAGATATCAATTCATATTCTTCAAATAAAAAAAATTATTTTGATACTATACTATATTGAAATGTTGAAATGTTTCTTTGATTGCCCTTGAATCCTCCTGCCACACCAGCATGGTGGACAACATCCTTTGAGAGCCACTGTATTATTACATTAGCTTTATTTATTTTTTGGTGCACGGTCTACCGATATCTCACCTGCTAAAATGAAGACCATTCCCCCCAGCATGGCAATTTTTGATTTTGCATTTTCACTGTTGGATCCAAGCTGAGTGCACTTCAAACCAAGCAATGTCAGCAGAGTCCCACACATACCCAAGATAAGCGAAGTGATCATCAGGGCCCGACATGCTTGAATATAAGCTGCAGAGGAAAGAAAATTTTGTCAAGAAAGGTATCAGTTTCGGCAAAGGACATGTCAAACAGCAATACATGCCCACTGATCCAAATGTGGGAGCAACAATGGGCAGATGGTACATATATATATATATCTATATATATATATATATATATATATATCCAGTTTAAAAGAAAGCAATATCAGGAAGCCCATAGAGGCAGATGTGAGATTAACCAGCCCAAACTATGATTCCACCCTAGAGGAAATCTCTCAAGCCAGAGACTGTCAGAAACATCTTACATTACCCACATGTATGCAAATCAGTCTTTTGGTCTGACTTCTCCTCTTAGAGTTGCCCAAATTCCCCTCCCTTTTAAGAAATACATTGAGGATATCACTGTTCCTCCCTTCTTTAGGGAGTCCTCTATGCCTTTGAGATACTAGAAGCCATTACACCCATCCTCATGCTCATCTCATACTTGTTTGCATGCTTAGCAACCAACATAACAAAGGAAAGGAGCAAAGATTGATGCTGGACAGATCTGGAAGTAAATGGTCAAGACTGAATGCAAGCATACAGAGATGAGCAACAACCAGCATAATTATTCTATATGCAAACATCTCCACCATCTGGTGGTCATTTTGCCAGTTTAATGTTTGAAGCTATTCTCTCCATCCCATATTGGGTTTGCAAAGCAATTTCTATTTATATCTTGACTCTGTGTAGCTCAGCAGCACTGACATCCCAATTACTAACTATTCATTCATTCATTTAAATTTATATATCACTTGATTGTAAAAAACCTCAAAGCAGGTTACTAAACAAATACAACACTAAAATTATTAGTAAAAACAATTAAAACATTCAGGCTGGGGGCTGGTGGACAAAAAACAAAAGCATATTTATGATGTAGTGAGAAATTCCCTAGAATACTATCCACTGGTAAGTATTGATTCATAAAGTAACTTATTAATCCACTGTACCAATGAATAGGAGTTGCAGCACATGATTAATGAATCAGGTGACAAGAACAGGTGACAAATAAATGTAAGCCACGTGTTTTCTGTAGCTATTATGCAACTCAATTCTACGCTATCATCTAGCATTATCATACTCTTTAATGAGCGTCTGGTGGTTCTATAATGTAAACTTATCTATGTAGTTTGCAGGTTTCAAACAACAAAGTATATGCCTAATCTGCCATGGCACTGCAGGTGAGGGTTTCCTGGGGACACCATCAGGAGGTCCATTCCACACAATGTAGGAATTGGGTCTTTAGTGTTGTGGCCCCTATCCTGTGGAATCCCCTCCGCTCGAATGTTAGATAGGCATCATCTTTTGGTGCCTACTGAAGGCTTTCCTCTTTCAACAAGCTGAGGCCCTTGCATCTGTAGCAGAATTGCTTTAAAGATGTTTTAAGGATTTTTTTTATTGTTTTGTCACTTGTTGTTTGCAACCCTGGGCTGCTTTGGGAGGAAGAGTGGGATATAAATTTAACAGCAATAATAACAGGATAAATGGTCCATTTATGTATGGTATGAATCAGCCAAAGGTAGGAATTTTACATAAGAAGTTGTCTTTAGCTCCTCATTTTAGTGTGGGAAATGGTCATACTCAATGTCTAGGAATCTGAGATAGTTAGGGATCCTTTTCCCTCTCAAGATCAAGGTACTGTATACATTTTGTGAGATATGCTGACTGCTTAAATTTAACATTGCTGTTGGAAAACAACATCCATATACAGTGGTGCCTCGCAAGACGAAATTAATTCGTTCCGCGAGTTTTTTTGTTGTGCGAGTTTTTTCGTCTTGCGAAGCACCACTGCATTTAAACACTGATAACGGCGGGGAGGGGCGGGGAGAAGCAGGACAGCTGCCGCAGCCAGTACCTCAGTCTCACCCGCACATTGTGGCCACCCGCGGCTGCTGGAGGGCGGCGGGGCTCAGGAGCGCAACTCCAGGGAGAGGCGCTGGCGGCAACGGCTCTCTGAGGGGAGCGCGCGAGGGGGGTGGGCAGCGGCGCGAGGCACTAACCGTCAGCCGGAAGGTGGGAGGGAGCCGAAGGAGCGGGGAAGCGAGCGTGCGTGCAGTGACCGTCGCCATGACACGAGAGGCAGGGCTGTTTCGTCTAGCGAAGCAAGCCCTTAGGAAAATCCGTCTTGCGAAGCACCTCAGAAAACGAAAAACCCTTTCGTCTAGCGAGTTTTTCGTCTTCCGAGGCATTCGTCTTGCGGGGTACCACTGTACTCTGTCACTTTTGTTTCAAGTAAATAACCATGGTATGTAACCTGAAGCGTATGTAACCTGAGGTACCACTGTACACCCTAACGCTACTGGTCTTTGTAGACATTTGTAGACATTGAACCAGAATTTATATACCACTTGATTCTAATACAGTAGTACCTCGGGTTACATACGCTTCATGTTACAGACTCCGCTAACTCAGAAATAGTACCTCGGGTTAAGAACTTTGCTTCAGGATGAGAACAGAAATCGTGCTCCAGAGGCACAGCAGCAGCAGGAGACCCCATTAGCTAAAGTGGTGCTTCAGGTTAAGAACAGTTTCAGGTTAAGAACAGACCTCCGGAACGAATTAAGTACTTAACCCGAGGTATCACTGTAGTGTCCTCTTTTGACCTCCATTTTTCTGGTGAGGCAGTACCTCTTTTTTGGTCATTCCTAAGCAGCCACCCTACCTCCTGCCTTGCTTTTGGCAGCAAATCCAGAAGCAGTCCAAGGTATAATTGCCACCACAAAGTTTATTATGAAACAGGAGCAAAGCATAACGCTCGGTGATCAGATATTTTCTTTTTAAGAATACATTTCTAGTTCTGGCAGATACTTTCACTGGTTTAATAAGGACAGAGACTGTGGACTTGCTTGTTTTGGAATCCTTTTAGTTAAAAGGCTATTTTTAACTCTCAATCTAGCTCTTCCCCTCCAGACTCAATTCAGAAAGTACTTGTGTGCAGTCAGAGCACAAAGAAGGAAGGAAGCAGTATTGTCCCTCTAATGGTCAGCAAAATAAAGCCTTTTTTAAAAAAGAAAGAAAAGAACAAACCTGGAACCTCCTTTAGAAAGCAGGGGAGTTTTGAGCAAAATATATATTTAATGGCACACCATCAAAGCAAAGCTACTTTCTTCTAAAAATTAGAACCCAGACGCAGAGAGTAGAAGCAGAAAGAAACAAGGTCAAGGACCATTCAGTTCAATCTTCCAACTAATTGCACAATAATTGCCGCAAGAAGCATGACTAGGCTGCCCCTGTGCATACATGGATCTATGTGAGTACTTTGTATAAAAGGTAAGGTAAAGGGACACAGGTGGTTCTGTAGTCTAAGCTGCTGAGCCTCTTGGGCTTGCTGATTGGAAAGTCAGCAGTTCAAATCCACGTGACAGGGTGACCTCTTGTTGCGTTGTCCCAGCTCCTGCCAACCTAACAGTTTGAAAGCATACCAGTGTGAGTAGAAAAATAGGTACGGCCGTGGCGGGAAAGTAAGTGGCGTTTCCATGTGCTATGGCTTCTGTCATGGTGTACCAGAAGCGGTTTAGTCATGCTGGCCACATGACCTGGAAAGCTGCCTGCGGAAAAATGTTGGCTCCCTTGGCCTGAAAGCGGAGATAAGCGTCACACCCCATTGTTAAATTCGACTGGACTTAACAGTCCAGGGATCCTTTGCCTTTTTAACCTTTACTTAAAGATACAAAGGGGAGAGGGACCCCTCGCTAATGGCTTGCGTCCCATGACTTAAGGCACATTATTTTGCTGAGCAACCAAACCAGCCCACTTTCTCACTGCAGCTTCTGTGCCATAATCCATACAGTCCCAGCGGGGACTGCAGTAGGGAGCAGGGATTAGTAAAAAACAGGCACCCTGAGCATGCACAGTGCAAAGCCACCACTGGATACAACCAAACAAAACTTCACAGTTTCGATGGCTGGTTTCCTGGACATCATACTTATTTCCCACAAGCATCAAGGAAGTGGCTATTTAGATGCCCAAATTCAGTTAGACCTGCAGGGGGCTACCATAGGGACCAGTGTGCTCACCAGTACCCTCTATGGCAGGGGTTGTCAACCTGGTCCCGACTGCCCACTAGTGGGTGTTTCAGGATTCTAGGTGGGTGGTAGGGTGTTCTACGGCACAAGCTGAATCCTCCTTCCATCGAGAACTGGTGGGCGGTAAGGAAATTTTAACATCAAGAAAGATGCATTAGTGGGCGGTAAGTATAAAAAGGTTGACTACCCCTGCTCTATGGTATGCATGAAAGGGCTCAGAAAATATTCCCTTAAAAATTCACAATGCACAAGGAACTGTTTGCTCTTCCTGCTCAGTTGCTGTTTGCAGTGGCTCACCCTCCCCTACACTGAACACATCCCCATAAACATGTTCACATTTCATTGGATGCCTGGATCAGATACCCTCTCTCCTTTCTGTTCTGAAGAGAGAAAAGATGCAAAGAGTTTCTCTCTGAGAGCAAGCGTGGCAATGGCTGATATAGATGCCTGTCTCTCCATTAATGCAGGGGAAATGCCAACATCATTTTGTAGCCCTGCCTCTTTTCACTTTGAGACATGATGGTCATTTTATCTTACGCCACTCCCCACAGCAACCATTTTGTGATTGGCACCAACAGCCCTTTCTCAACAATCCAAATGTGCCAACTGACTCAATATGTTTGGTGACCCCACACATGGCAGGAGGGGGAGGAATCCAACATGCTACATCCTGGTCACACTGCTGAAACCACTAGTTGACATGCTTGCGTGGTTGGGTTAGCTCTGGGTGGGCTCACTTGCCCCACTCCTTATGTAACATAGTGCCACATGACCTGTTGCTATGTTGGTGCAAAGCAAATGGTCTCCCATACTATCACAACTATATATATCAGTAAGAACAGGCTGCTACTATGTTCAGTACAGAGATTTGATTGCTCCTCTTATCAGATAGCTGAGTAATATAATAAGCAAGGCAGCAAATGTGTCAGCAGCTACTTGCGTGTAAAGTGTCAACTACGTAATCTCCAAAGCTAGGTTCCTTAATGAAGTGCAAACACTGTAAGTTTCTAAAACTACATAAGTAGATACACAAGGAAGGTCCACAGGTCAGTGACAAAGCACCTACTTTTCACAGAGATGGTAACATCCATTTTTTGCATCTCCAGATAGGGCTGGGAGAGAACTCAGCCTGAAACCCTGGAGCATAGCTGTCAGCTTACAGATTTGAAAATAAGGGACCAGCAGCCTTGAAAATAAGGGACCAGCAGCCAAAATAAGGGACCTGCAGCCTCACCTGTTCCAGGCACTCCAGTCTTCCTGTCCTCCTGCAGTCTGGTCAAACTCATGCTGGTAGCTTCGAGAACACTGTCCAACCAACTTTGTAACCAGAGGTTCAACTGAATAGAATCTGAATCACATGCACCACAAGGCCTATGCAGCCTCAACTTAAGATGGCTCCCCGGTCTGGCTTTGCACTGCAAAGTTTGCAGCAGCACGTGCAACAAAATCGCGTCCAGCATTCAAAAAACCCCTCAG
The DNA here is from genome assembly GCF_965153285.1 of Podarcis tiliguerta. Taxonomy (NCBI): domain Eukaryota; kingdom Metazoa; phylum Chordata; class Lepidosauria; order Squamata; family Lacertidae; genus Podarcis; species Podarcis tiliguerta. Next base: position 40,539,624 of record NC_139538.1, on the reverse strand, counting down.
CTTGCATTAACTAGCCACACACAAGGCATGCAAGCTCCACCCCCCAGTCGTTCTTAGACTTCTTATTGGGTGAGCAACACAGCCAAGCAACACAGCTGGAGCCTCCCTGGCCGGCAGGGAGGGAGGGAGAGGAGCTGCTTCCTTTGAAATTTAAGGGACATCATTTAAGGGACATTTAAGGGACATCCATCATTTAAGGGACATCCATCAATAAGAGACAGCAGCGGGACATGGAGCTGGAATAAGGGACTGGCCCTTCAAATAAGGGACACTTGACAGCTATGCCCTGGAGAGCATCCATAGAACTTTTCCTATGATTTATTGCTGTAGATTAGAGGTTCCCAAACCTATTTGGCCTACCACCCCCTTTAAAAAAGAATAATTACTCAGCGCCCCCTGGGAATCTACTTTCTTTAAGCAAATAAACAGAAAGGTGCAGTGACAATTTTGCATTCTTTTATATATCTACATTTATGCCTACAACTTCTTGAAAAATAAGTTAACAAGCAGCTGAATCCCATGCATCTTCACCTGAAGTAACAGTCCACTACATTCCAACGGCATCCCACAGCCCGCCTGCCATTGGCCAAATGGGCAGGCAAGCTGCGATCCACTTCCTGGGCCTGGGTGAAGCCAAAAAGGGTTCCCCCAAGCCGAGGAAAACCCTTCGCCTCCAGCACGACCACCGGATCAAGGGGAGTCATTGTCACTATCCCACAACGCCACCCAACCTGGCAGTAAGCGCCATTACACAACAGGTGAAACATGTATGAACGGTTTTTTAAAATTTTCTTCTCTTCTTTATGCTTCCCCTGGCCCCTTATTTTTATCTCATGCCCCTCAATTGCTACTACCGCACCCCTGGATCGTTCCAGCACCCCAAAGCACTTCCCAAACACTGCTGTAGATCATAGCATCAGTGAAGTTGGCATAAATTGAAATTATGACCTGTTTTAACTCTGGAACTTCTTATCTTATCTGAACCCTGAAAGGCATGAATAAATATCCTGACCTCTTAATATATAAAGATCAAAAAACTAATCCTGTCTTACCAGCAAAGTTTAATTATCACCTCCTATAGGAAAGAATGGTGTTTTGTACAGACAATGGAATCTTCTTCCAAAAGTTAAGTCACAATTCAGCAAACATATAATACAACCAACTAGTTAGTCATTTCTCACTAAAGTCATGTCTTCTCAACCACAAACTGGGCAAATGGATAGGAACTTGTAGGAAATCAGCAATAAAGCAAAGGAATAAAGATTTATCCCTTCTCCAGAAGGTAACACTGGCTCAGATATGCCGACCCATCCTTTTAGTGTCGCATGAATTTCAGCCCTTACATCTTTGCCAGTCTTTGGTTTCATGCTTTTGTCTATTTTATATGCACTACTTGAGACATCCAAACCAAGAGTTGCTTAACACCTCTATTAATGTGGATTTGTTGAAATATTTATAGCACTTACAAAGTTATTCAGTTTTGTTTATGAGAATATAAGAACCCATGCCATCTGGCTGCAGGATAATGCTTCATGAGATATTAAAAAAAATCCTAAAAACAAAGGTTACACAAGCAGTGTTAGATATAATGAACTATAAATATTTTGAATCGTTTTATTTACAATAAAGTCTATTTTGGCAAGTATCAGTGAGATGGCTGAGCTCGCATTTCACCAACCAAGTAGGTCAATGCAAGGTTTGATGGTTGCCTCACGTAGTCTCAGATCACTGTTGATACATAGAATAAAGACAGTTTCTTATCTTGATACAGCAAACCTCAAATCACTATTAATAATTAGCTCATCCTGTGACAGATCTGGCAATGGACAGCTTGCCACAAGGTGCTGTTGGTGACTGCCCATCAGGACTGAAGTACAGTAGTCTTTCAGACAACTTCCTGTATGAGAACCATGTAGCCAGCTGTCACCAGATCTATTGGCAGTTGCCAAAAAGCAATTCCCGAGTGTTAAAATGTAACACTCAAGCCTTTCTGACATTCAGCTGCAATACAGCAACATGGCACCAAAATAAGAGAGTTATAAGATGTATTCATTATACCAGTGAAAGATTTAAAGCAATCAATTATTTTGGATTTACTGATACAGCCTGTATATCACTTGCACAGGATTTGTGACCTACTTGCAAGTCGTGACCCACAGGTTGAGAGGACAAGAAGGTCAGAAACTGTAAAATGAGGGCAGTCATAACTCTGGCATGGTCTGCTCAAACAATCTCTAAAACACTGTTATGAGTTTGACTGTCTTTATTACTGTGACTGGGTCCCCATCACTATGGTTTTGCTGGACAGATCAAAATATGGCTTGGACCTAACAAAAGGACAGTGGTGTTCCTTGATGACTGGGGATACTATTGCCCTGGAATCTCTCTCCCACCCTTCAGCTAGTGGGAAGAACAGAGAAATAGACTGGAGCAAGTAAGCATTTTTAAAGAAGGGCACTTTCAGGCGGTACACAGAACAAATGTGTGGTGGGAAATTATGGTATCTTGGTTGCAAGTTCCACTCTCAACCACATCACACACACATATTTATGTTTATGAGGTTATAATGTCTCTAAGGGGATATAGAAAGTGAGAGACTTTAGCCAGAGGTAGCTGAACTAGAAGTAGCCCAGAAGGCTGTGAAGATCCATGCTGTTCATTTGGGGAATTTGATGCAGGCTCAGCAGTTGTTCTACTTCCTGTAAGAAGCTACCATATTTTTCTGTGTATAAGACGCCCCCATGTATAAGACACCCCCTATTTTGCGGGACTCCAAATTAAGAGAACACCCCTCAGCATTACCTGTGTATAAGATGAGCCCCAATTTTAAACCTAATTTTTTGGTAAAAAAAGAACCTAGTCTTACACATGGAAAAATACTATATTTGTTTCTAATATGCTTTGCTTATACGTTGTAAATCTCCAGTCCTCTCTTATCCAAAGGGAATTAATCCCTGTAGCATTGCCTCTGCAGAATACTCATGGAAGCCAGAAGTACATGATTTGAAAATGCAGAAAAGCAAGCCTATATATTTTCAGGTCAATGCAGATTTTGTTGAGTGTATGCAAAGCAAAGCAAAATGCAAATTTTCAAATGTAATGTTACAAAATAAATTTTAATAAAGCCTGATCATAACCCAACACATCAGTGGTGACGAACAAATCCCCCTATATAACAGGCACACGACACCACTGTGTATAGTTAATTTTTTAATAGCTTATTTAAAGCTCAGTTGCTTCTCTACAATACATTGCCCTATTGCCAATGCCAACAATACCTTCCCAATAGATAAATAACCTGCCATCACAAACCTTTAGCTGTTTTTAATAACAGCCAAAAAATGTTATTTTGTTTAAAGCTCTGTGAAGACTATGTTTTATCTTCAGTAAGGGAATGCTAACTTTCTGCACTGACACACACACTTTACTCTCAATGTGTTCTGATTCATCACCTTTCAGGGCAGGTGGAGAGAGAATCTTGTCCTCCATATATCGACATGCCAAGAAACTTCAAAAATCCTTCACTTTTGGAGCTCAAAGAAGCAGTCTGTTATAATCTGACAAGCTCTTTCAGGGAAATGCCTCATTGATGTTATTTTCAGTCAAAATTCACTATATGTACTTTCCATGCACCCACCCAATGCATTATTTCATCTGATAAAGATGTGGACATTTACATCAAATAAAGACATACCAGGAAGTGCCAAAAGTGTATCAAACGCTCTGCAGTTGGAGATTCCAATACTATCTTCCGCACAGCTGTGCCACAGGTTTTCATACAGGCTTGAGCTTGTAATCACACTCCCATGTACGGTGGAGACTTTCCAGTAACTGTTTTTTAAAGTTGCTCCAATCACTACCCAGCCACCCAAGGTGAGTACAAAACCAGTGAGTTCCAAAATAGCAGACATAGTTGAAACTTCTAACAGATATATTATCTATTTTGTATTAAGATGAAATATAAGAAGTATCTCCCCATTAAAGGCCACTTGCTGTCTTAGCTAGTTTCCTCCAAAATGAAGCTACCTTTGATCTTTGTTCCGTCAACTAAATGATAAGATTTGTAGCACATTGCTTTTAATAATTGGAGGCGTGGTTTAAGAAAAAAGTGCTAATTGCATTGGATTTGCAAAAGGACAAAATGCTATTGATCAGTTTTTCTCATAAAATTTATGGCATGGGTATTTTTTTCACAACTGCATAGCTATCTAATGCTTCAGGTAACTGAAACGATCGCCCCAGAGTGCCTTCTCCTGCTTCATGGAGCCCACATGGCTCCCTGGTATATTCCAGAGCTCATGGCAATGAAACAAGTTGGGAGACAGTTTGAACATGAGTGGAGAGAAACTGTCAAATGCCATCAAACACTACTGAGGGCTCATCATCAAGCCTACTTAGTGGCAGTGAAGACAGCAAAGAAGGTATACTTGGTAGCCTCCGTTGCAATCCTCATTATGCCATTCAGTACTGTGGGTGCTTTTACAGTCTAGCCCAAAAGAGGTAGCAGAACCGATAGTAGCTTGCTGTGACTTGTTTGCAAAGCATTTTATAGCTAAAATAGCTTGCATCCACTGGAACCTTGACTCTGCTATTTCAACAGATGGCTCTCAAGGGGTGTCCAGAGCACCACCTAGTTGGGTGAGGTTCCGTTGGTAAGGCTCAAGGATCCTTGAGCACAGTCCTTGGATCAGTCACAGTGACTGCTTGCATTCTAGATCCTTGGCCTTCCTGGCTGATAAAAACTAACAGAGGGGGACAGTTGGGCCAGGAAGGTCATCAATGCCTCCTTGTAAGAGAGGGTGGTCCCTGCTTGCTTGAAGAAGGCAGTGGTAAGAGCACTCCTTAAGAAACTCTTCCTGCATCTGGAAAATCTAAACAATTACTGGCCAGTTGCCAATCTCCCCTTTTTGGGAAAGGTTCTTGAGTGAGAGGTTATGGACCAGATCCAGGCACACTCAGAAGACATTGATTTTCTAGATCCATTTCAATTGGGGCTTAGGTCCAGTTTTGGCACAGAAACTGCTTAGGTTGCCCTTTATGATACCCATGTCAGCAGAGGCTGATTTAGAGGAGCGTGACCAGTTCACGCGCACTGGGTAAGGTGCTTAGGGGGCACCGCAATAATTCTTTAGAATGGAACACGAGAGGTGGGGGAGATTTTTTCCTTGGACAGGGTGCTGCTGAAATTTCAGACCCCAAGATTTTCTTCTCTGGTTTACAAAGCCATTAAAAATACTAAGTATAAATCCAATTTTACACAACAAAACTAATTTTAAAATCAACCAAATTCATCTCAAACCAACATATAGAGGAAATAGGAATACAGAAGGGTTTTACCCAGTACCTAAACACCATAATGTAGGCTCTTTGAGCTAGTTACGTGTAGGAAAAGTCAATACTTCAAGTAATCTGGCCCACAAGCCATTTAGGGCATTAAAGATTCAAAGGAGCACTTTGAAATGAACCTGGAAGCAGACTGAGAGTCAGTTCACAGGTGTATGTCAGCACACTGGTGTGATGTGATTATATTTACCACTCCCCGTCAATACCCTCAGCCACCTTATTTTGGAACAAATGACGTTTCCAGACCATTTTCAAAGGGAGTGCCACATATAATACAATGAAATAATCCAACAGGGAGGTTATCAAATCATTTACAACTGTAGTAAGGTGATCTCTACCCAAATGGGTCATAGCCGGTTAGGTTAGCTTAGGCTGATCAAAGCTGGTCTAAGTCACCAAGGCCAGCTGAGTCTCAAGAAGCAATGCTGGACCTCCCTCCCTACCACAAACTATAGGCCAGCTTCTTTTAGCAAGACTGCAACTCCATCTAAAGCACCACCAGGAACTAGTGAATTCAGAACACTCTGTCTCCGATTCTTCCCATCATCAGGTCTAGCTCCACCACTACCAGTACAGAGACCCCAAAAGTTCACCCATGAACAAGCATGTCCCTCAACAGAAAAGGTTGCCCACAATGTGCTATAGGAATGGCTTTGTTGTTGTTTAGTCATTTAGTTGTGTCTGACTCTTCGTTACCCCATGGACCAGAGGACACCAGGCACTCATGTCTTCCACTGCCTCCTGCAGTTGGGTCAAGCTAGTAAGGACTGGCTTACTAGCACAGTAATCTAAGGTTACTTACCAATCTGTAGTGCAAATAAATAGTTTTACTCAATACAGAATTGTGCATGCTCATCCTCAATAAGCTTTTAATCTAGATTGATTTTCGATCCCACTGTTCACAAGCATGGGTGTAGTTACCTGGTGTACATTTGAAAACCCTTCCCTTGTTTAGGTTATCATAGAACTGTACAGTTGGAATGGATCCCGAGGATCAACTAATCCAACCCCTGCAATGTAGGAATCAAATGGGGATGTATCCACTTTCCTATGCCCCACCCAGATGAAGGTGGAAATGGTAACTGCTATCTTGTTATACGCCCACATCACTGGGCAGGTGTAGATATACCCCTGTTTCTGGGACTGCCTCTATCCATTTTCAAATGAGCACAATGGGGGATAATGCAGAACGTTTGGACTATGAAGAAAAAAAAAAGATCTGAGTGACCATTGTCTCCAATACTTGTTTGCAGAATGTTTAATTTGCAAGTCTTAACAATTTACTGATAAGGAAATTGATTCCTTGTTAATGCATCTTCGTCAGGGCAAAATAAAAGCCTGACACCACATGATTTATATGTTTATTTAACACAGCACAAGGATCAGAGCAGGAGACAAAGTCTCAAAGATTAAGGCATAATTAGAAAGTACTTCAGATACAAATAATGACCTACTCAAATGGTTAATTTATTTATTTTTAATGATCCCTGGATAAACTAAGAGTTAAGATGATATTTAAGTATATGGTGTCAAGTTCCATGGGAAAATAGTGAAAATGAATGTGTCTAGATAAACTATCAGCAACTACACTAATGGTAGCTTTCTTGTGTAAACACTCAGATATTTATACCACATCCAGAAAATCAACTACCAACGTGCTACACATTTATCAGATTTTGTGGAATTAAACAGCAATTAAATACCTCTCAATGAAGTTTAATACAGCAGAAGTGATAGTAACATGTAAGCACTGCATGATGCAAGGGTGGCTAACCTGTGGCCCTTCAGATGTAATTGGACTTCAACTCCCACAAGCACCAGCCAGCATGGCCAAATGGTTGGTTATGATGGGAGTCAAATAACGTCTGGAGAGCCACCCACCTGTCAAAATGGCCTGTGGAGTAAGGGCTCAGGATCCAGCCCACCAGCCAAACTCTGTTCCCCACCCTGATTTACATGCTTGTGCAACACTAGACAAAAGGTACATCTTCACTCATGTCTGAGATTTAACTTCTAGAACAGAGCTTCCCAAATGTTTCCCACCATGGACCACTTGAAAATTGCTAAACATCTTCACAGACCTGCCTGCTGCAACAATTACAGTGTGATGTGTTAGATGTTGTATGATTTTTAACTGTATGTTATTACCTCTTTCATTTTTTTATTCCTTATATCTTTTTGTATTACAAATTGAATTCTAGAAAAAAATCAATTATGAATATTTAATACGATGGATGCGCTACCGCCCATCTTTAGCCACAGATCTTCATACACATACCATGGACGACATGAAAGAAGCTTGTGGACTACTGGTGGCCCACAAACCATAGTTTGGCAACCTCTGTTCTAGAGACATTAGGGAGGGAGCTGAACCTAGATAATGACTGCTCTAGTATCTCACACCCAATATGTTAACAAAATGTTGCCCAACAGGCAAAAACAGAGATCAAATAGTGGCAGTGATTACCTGGGACATATACTTTGTAAATGTGCATTTTTAAATATTGAAAGGGAGCAGCCACTGACTATGTACATTTGATCTCAGAATATATATGAAAGTTTGTTTCTACAGGCTTGCATTAAAGTTCTTTCCTATGTATCTATAAACACACAATGTCAGATATTCGCATAAGTAGCACACAAATTCAGACTAAGAATCCAGCATTTTATGTATGAAAAGTGTTAACTTACTTTCCAAACTGAGCAAGGAAAAGAAATTCTTGCACTGAACTGAGCCCAGAGAAGTAGCTACACAGTTCATCCAGAGACCTTCATAAATCCAGCTTGCAGTAATAAGCCTAGAACTTTTCCAGCAGTTGGACACAGTGGCAACCAGTAAAAGGATGAGACCCAGATAAGCCAGAAGCAGTGCAGAGATTTGAAAAGCTGACGACGCCATCCTTCAATGACAAGTGAATTTTCAAAGACTCACTCTCAAATTGTGATGTCAAAATCCAATTTTAAAAGTTGATAAGAGACCATGTAATAGCACACTCGTTATATGAGGAATATTTCTGCTGAGAAGAAAACAAAACTGTTAGCTTCTGTTCTAACACAGAATATTCTTTGCATGCTAGGTTAAAAGTTATTATCTGATATACAGCATGGATTCATTTTTAATGCATTTATAGTGGATTTACAGTACTGTTTGCAGAACAGCAGTCAATATTTTGAGATACGGCATATAGAGCAGTATTTCTGATATAAGAATAAAATGCAGAATAATAATAAAAAAGAAATTTTTATTTATATCCCGCCCTCCCCAGCCAAAGCTGGGCTCAGGGCGGCTAACAACAATAAAATAAGACAACATTTTAAAATCATTTCATTAAAAAATTACTTCAAAAGTAATTTGAAGAAAAGATGGGAGCTTCAAATACATTTGAGGTGCACATAGCATCGCATGCAGAATAGTAGTTAGAATCAGAACTATTGGGAAACATGGTACATAGAACAGTATTTCTGGCATAGGAATTCACTGTTATCTATAATAATAATAATTTCCATTTCAATATCCGTTTCTTTGAAAAAATAGAGGTGAGTTATGTTTGAGCAGGAAGGAAGAAGTGAGGATTGGGGAAGTAATGTGGCTATATGTTGTTTGCTTCATAAAGAATTATCAGCAAACCATTAATGAACAATTAATTTGCAACTTCCAAATTTATTTTAAAGCCAATTAACTGAATTAACACATTTAAATAATTTTACTGGATTTACTGAAGTGTATAATGTAGATTCAATGTCCTGTATAATATATATGTACTTACTTTTAGGTATCTGTGTTCTGGATTTTCCCCTTTGAAGTTTTTCCAGAGACACGACAGCAGCTTGTGAGGGCCAGTTTTGCCAAACTGAGAGTGAACGTTTTGTAACACTTTAGGACCTTTCCCCCCTGTTCTAAAAATCAATGCCTCCAGCCAGTTCATTGACTTCACCATTGCGCAAGACGTATATCCAATGAACTATGTTATTCAAAATGGATCCTGTTCCAGCAGGGGCGAATCGAGGTTTTATTTCACCCAGGTCAAAGACCCCGTTTGCCCCCCCTCCATGTGTATTTGCGCGCGCACACACACACACAGGCTGGAAACCTCAATGACATCCATCTGGAGGATTCACCTGGGGCAAAAACCCCCCGGCTAGCTTCCCTGTAGCTAAAGGGTTCTTACAGAACCTGAATAAAATCACCTATTAGTATTCCTCTAGTGTCTGACTCCATATTAACTTCCAACGTTCCTTACGTTTAAAGAGAGAAGCCATGCGGTCACTAAACATTGAGGACTACAACTCCCATATTCTCTATGCTGGCTGGGGCTGATGGGAGAGGTAGTCTCAGACATTTGGATTGTGCCATGTTGGCAGTCCCTGTTCTAATGTTTTCAAAAACAAACTCATGATTTTATCTCAGGGAAATGATGCTGTGAAAAATGAGATTATTCTGCAAAAACAACAACATCCAAACATCAAGTATTTTCAAAATAATCCTCCATATAGCAAAAACCATAACACAACTTTTAGAGGATTCTGAACACTTTATATACTCTAATCTGACTCAACAAGTTTGTAAAACAGGCCAGTGTTAGCTCCATTTTGGGAATAGCTAAAACAGAAGGCCAAATTAGGCATTAGCTTGACAAACATCTTGTTCCAGCTCCATTTTTGCTAAGATTATGGGGAATGTAAAGTAGGAAGGAATGATGGGAGGAAGATGTGCCTTTATTTGTTCAGTGATTCTGGGTACACTGCAAACGTCCTGAGGCATGGACTCACTTAAGTGTCTAGATATGGGTAGGATGCTACAAGTGCAGTACTTTTGGGTTCCAAGTCATTCACTTGGAAGCATTAGTCCTTCTGACAGTTCTCTAAAGCCAAGGTTCATTCTCTCTCTTCCTGTACCAATACTATGTTTATTTTCATTCTCAATGATGGGTATCAAAAAAGAGGTCACTGTTGCCACAGAAATGCTACTAAACTACCTGCTAAATATCAGATTGTACTCCCAACTTTTTTATGCCAAGGCTCCTGTGCTTTTAACCATTATACAAGAGCACAAATCTAGAAGCATGGAGATGTGAAATACTCTGCCAAGAGACATTCAGCAGGCACTTTCTGTCTCAACTTTTAAATGCCTGTTGAAAGCTTTTTATTTTATCAAGCTTATGTAGGCAATTAAGGGTGTAGTTTTTCCAGAATACTTAGCCAATTCCTGACTTTGACTTTTAAATACGCTTTTGTTGTAAGGTTTTAGGTAAATGAATAGCGGTTCTAAAATATTGGAAAATATTGGAAAAACTCGTGTTCCATTTTCGCCAGTTAAAGCTACTTTATACAGGCCCTGCAAAGAAAAGAAAAAAGACGGTGAACATCCCCAACTGAAGAGCGGCAGGCTAATGGCTATAATTGGTTTCCGTCAGCATCTTTTCCTACTTCTGCCATTTACCGCTGCTGCCCCCACAATCCATGCCTGCGGTTCCCTTTTCCTATGAGAACATATGAGTGGAAGCTACTGCCTCGAGGAAGAAAAGGCCCTCTGGCAAGGAAGAGGCACAGCCTCGGTGCCCAGTCCAGCCTCAGCGCCTTTGATAAAATGGGGACTTAATCCGGTCAGCACCAATTGCTTCAAAATGGCGACAGAAGACCCGAAAGGGTCCCCACCCCCCGCCATATGTTTTTAAGCTCTCTCAATAGGACGCCGCAATATTTTTTTGCCGGAAGAAAGACCGCCCCAACTGAACGACACTGTAGGCCGCGCCGCCCTTTCCCCGGAGAGGTAGGCAAGGTAACGGTATTTTCGCTTCGGCGCTTGGCTATGACGTCATCCGGCGCCGCCAGCCAGGCCACCCCCCTTTCAAGATGGCGGAAGGAAGCGTCCGCCGACCCGGAAGTGTTATTTTCTGAGGGTGAGGAAAATGGCGTGGAGTTGCTGTGCCCGACTCTGGGTTAGACAGGAGTTATGGGGTAGTAGTGGAATCCGGACACACAGGTAAGGAATGAAGCGGAGCTGCTACCCATAGGAGGAGGGCGGTGGGGTTCAGATGAAGGGGCTGGAGGTGGGAGAGGTGGTGTGCTGCTGCGGGTATCGAGGAGTTCGCTGCGAGGGTGTGCCTGGGAGAGCGGTGGGGTTGTCAACTTTGCCGCTCGGCTTTTCCAGGAGTCTGTTATTTTAAAAAAGAAATACGGCACTCAGAACGATGGGTAGGATCCAGTTCCTGTGTCTCTCTTTCCACCCACCCTGATCGAGGGCGAGGAAGAGGGAAAGCCTGTAGTAAAGGAGTGGCTGTGGATGAGGGAAGTACGATGTCTCCAGACACTGGTCCAGCACTTACACAGCCTCTCCTAATTCCGACGGATTGGAGAAAGAGAGTTGGGTGTGTCAATGGCACAACGGTGCATTGATAGACAAATGGACTGAAGTAGCTTCGCAGAGTCTAGTACAAAATGAAAATATAAGATTTCCTTGGTAGTATCATGATAATAATTACTTATTTGTTAAACATACATCCCATCTACCAAATGATGTTTAAGGTGCCTAACAGCAATGATACAAATATAACAACAGCAACAACAATAATAATTAATAATATCCAAAGTGAGAACCAGAAACAAAATCATTTATTGTTCTGATATCCAGTCCCATCTGACAAATTATGATTCTGAAACTACAATTTGAATCTTTTTGTCAAGTTTCAATTGATATTCCTACTGAAATTACAAAACATGGCTTAGGTGTTTCTTTTTTCTTATAAGCTGCTGTTTGGGATAACATCTAGGGATGATTAGGAAAAGGAGAATAAGACAGAAACTGTACTTTGCCTATATAGGCAGAACACAAAGTATCGTTTGGGTTCCTAAACTACTGTTAGTACAGTGGTACCTTGGGTTACATATGCTTCAGGTTACATACGCTTCAGGTTACAGACTCCGCTAACCCAGAAATAGTACCTTGGGTTAAGAGCTTTGCTTCAGGATGAGAACAGAAATTGTGCTCCGGCGGCGTGGCAGCAGCAAGAGGCCCCATTAGCTAAAGTGGTGCTTCAGGTTAAGAATAGTTTCAGGTTCAGAACGGACCTCCGGAACGAATTAAGTACTTAACCCGAGGTTACCACTGTACAACATCATAGTTTAGTGTTATATCTGAAGTGGCCTAAAACAACCATGTAAGCTGCAAAACAAGTTGACATACAAACTATGAAAGGTAATATTCTGGATAGGCAAATCACAAAAAGATCGTAATACTTTGGAGTGGTGAGAAGGTGCTTTTGGTTTCTCTTAATCTGTTATTTTTGAATAAGAAACTGATATTTCTTAACATCTTGGAAACATTTAGAATGAGTCCACTTTGTGTTCCATATGTATTTACTTTTAGAAATACCCTATATACACAACAAAGAAATGGATTCAGAAGACCAGCACAGAAGAGTGATCCGCAAACACCAAACCCAAAAACTGGTATTAAGCCACAGAAAAGTAGTTTGTCTCCTCCAGCCTATCAAGAATCTTCCCGTTCAGTGAAAATCCTTGTGAAGCCATTCTTCTTTACAATTGGGGTAATAATTGTTTGATATTGCAGATAATGTGTCACAGTCCGTATGTAATTATCAAAAACTGGTTTGTTTAGTGGTAAGCTACAGAATTTTCATATAGAACAGGGATTATATAGAGGTGGGATTTTGGCAGGCAGACCCATTGCAGCACCATGACAGCTGAAGATATGTTTATCAAATTTTTCTAATCTGTAGAACAATTAAAGTATTGGGATCCATGTCCATATAATGCCTGAGTAAGAAGAACAGGGCTGCCCACATTCCCATCCGTACCCACTGTTTCTGTTCTGAACACCGTAGGTCTGAATGGGGCTTCTACCCATGTTCACTTAAATGTGAGTGGAAACATCTGTGTAGTACAAAATCCTGCTTTATCAAGATTCCCATCATGTTCTATTCACTTTAAAGCAAACACAAGTAGATAGACCTCAAATGTTTGCCGGTCAGTCTGAGAAGTTTGAAAACAGGTGGTCGGGGCCAGCTTTTGCAGTGATATTGGGAGCAGACCCAGCATGTGCAGCCCCATGCCTCCTGTATATATAGATAGTTCCTATTTAGGCATAACACCCAAATTAAAGCATTTAATAGAAGTTGTATTCCCAATCTAAAGACTCCAAAAGCTATGTAGGGAATAGAGATCAAATATTATTGGTATTGTATGACTGTAGAGGTCATGCCATACAATGAGTTAACAGTCTTCTGGTGCTAATTTGAATGCTTATGGTAACAAATTATCTGAATTATGTGTTACCTGAAACCTTAATTAAATATATTAGTTTTCAGGCTGTGCTTTTGGATCAGCTGCTATTTGGCAATATGAACACCTCAAATCCAAGGTTCAGAACTATTTTGAAGATAGTCGAGCAGACTGGATGGATAAGGTGCGACCACAAAAAGGGATGGACTTCAGAAGGCAGGTATTTTGGGCACTAATTATAATTTTACTATTGAAACTATTGTAGATGATGACTGAATTTTTTTCTATTGTGCCTTACCTTGCAAAGCCTTATGGATATTATCGTACTTTTCTTGACAAATCTCAAGGAAAAGCCCATGAGGAATATATATATGTATGTATGTATGTATGTATGTGTGTGTGTGTATATATATATATATATATATATATATATATATATAATGTTCAATAGTAAGAGAAAAATTAAATATGTTCAATAGTAAGATGGTAAGAAATAACATTTTTAATTAGAGATGGAGTCAATTCATTAGCACTTTTTTAATTTATTTGGAAGATTCTTTCACAAACTCGAAACATACCAGTTGAATATAGTTAATCACAGAGGTAAATTGATATAAAAATATGTATATTAGGAAAATGCATCACTTAGAAATCAGTCATAAAAAGGAACAAATACTTATTTACTGCATGGATATAGTATTTAGATTTGTTACGGATAAGAGTTATCTCTGTACCCACTTTTCTTTATGGCCCTGCCCATCGTTGGCAGTTTACCCACAAGGTAATGTTACCCTTATGTTAAAAAAGGTTCCTAGCCTTGGTTTACACTAACTAGAGAGGAGTGCAGTTATCTTTTGAAAATAGGTGTTTGTTACCTATGCATAATTACAGTTTTCTAAGAAAAGTTCTGGGATAGAATATTCTTCTTTTGTTTTGTAAACTTGATTTCTTCAAGTTTGTGTATTGAAAATACTAAATTGCATATTAGTGAGTTTAATATCCATTGTCTTGAGATACTGTATATATTGGATCAGACCAGATTAAGACTGCTCATTTTCTTTCAGGTTAACCAGTGGTGGAATAGTCTGAGCAACGGGCAACGTACTGTGTCAGGTTTGTGTTAGCTTACAAGTATTAGACATTCTCAGGAAGAGAAATATGGCAAACAGGTACAGTATGTCACTAGATAGCTTTGATAACATGCTTACAAGTTGTTAAACCTAAGGCAGTCTTTTCCACCTGTGTGTTTAGTTCGCTCCACTACATTATATATTTTGGCCTAACATTATGTAATATTGCTCCCTAACATAGAGGGATGCAGTGCAATTTTATGCTCAGATTATTCCTCCTAGAGCAAGGATGGAGAACCTGTGGCCTTCCAGATGTTGTTAGACTGCCAACAGTCCCAGCCTGCATGGCCATAGATGATGAAGGCCAGACATTTCTCACCCCTGTTCTAGAAGGTTGAAGACCCTTGCCTATTGCTTTCCATAAGACTTTCTCCATGATTATGGCTCTGTCACACAAGATTATTTCCCACATAGAAGCTGGTTCTGTTACTGGAAAGTTGTAACAGAATGTCAAAAATAGTTTGCTTACTACTTAGTAAATGTTTTAATATAATTATGATACAGTGGAACCTTGAGCTTCTCAGAAGCCAAACATTTCAGAACTCGAACACCAAAAACCCGGAAGTAATTGCTTCCATTTTCAAACGGCTTCTGGGATGTTTTTTCCCCCTTTTTCTCCATTGACTTCACTGACCGCCCTTTGCGCCTTGGTCTTCAAACGTTTCAGAAGTCAAACAGTCTTCCGGAATGGATTACGTTTGACAACCAAGGTTCCACTGTAATGTGTTATTGGGGACTGAGAAACTGATATTTCATGAAGAATACAGGGTTTACATGTTTTATTTCCACTCTCTATTCTTCATCAGTAAGAAAAAAAAATTAAGGGTGGATTACAGTTCATTAGAATTTTGTAGGCAACTTTTGAAAAGTCTCATATGAAAGCAAAAATACAAGTAGTCTTTAAAGAATGTTTGAGCACAATTATTTGTGACCTGAATAATTACTGGGTTGCATCCAAGGCATGGGGGGAAAGGAACTGCTTGATGGGCCAAGTCCTTACCTGCAGGTCAACTCTGACAGTGCATTGCTTCAGTCACCTGATGTCATGATGACCCCAGGTAACCCATTTTCCTTTGCCCTCATGGTTTGGTTTCAGAATACATGGGCAATGGCACAGCTTTTTGCAAGTGTCAGTAAACAGCTCATTGTGGATGCTTACAAAGCCCAGTGCAGTTTGATTTCAAATAATCACTACCATCATTATTGCTTGAATAGTAGTAGTAGTAGTAGTTTTTTGTACCCTGCCCATCTGACTGAGATGCTCCAGCCACTCTGGGCAGCTTCCAACAAATATAAAAACATAATAAAACATCAAACATTAAATACTGCCCTATACAGAACTACCTTCAGATATCTTCCGGGTTTTGTGAATTGTGTTGAATGGACAGTGCAATTTTGGCTTTGCTTTGTTCCTGAAAATATTCTTTTCAGAAATATATATTTCTAGACTTCCCTTCATCCATTTGGACATGTATGTGGGCATGAATAAAGCTATTCATACAAATACAATAGAACCATGAAACTGCAGCATTACTAACAAACGAGAAAAGTCAGAGGCAGCACTAACAACAAATAAATATATTTCACCTGGCCCTTGAAGGGTTGTAATTCTGGTGCCAGACATCTCTTTCTGGGGCGGAGAGAAAATCCACTTGAAAATAACTGTTTTGTGGTGCTTGGGTTTACAATAACTTATTTGTGGGTTGTATGCATTATATATTATAATGCTTTCACTGCTTGTTTTGTCACTACACCTTTCTTGTTAAATCCATAGGCATTATAGCTGCAAACGTCTTTGTATTCTGTTTATGGAGGATACCCTCTTTGCAACGAGTAATGCTTACATATTTCACATCTAATCCAACTTCTCGTAAGTGTGCATTAAAATACATGCAGAATTGTGCAAGATTTTGTTTTGTTTTGGGGCTGTGGATTGACCACCTGATTTAAGGAAATACCAAGCAAATTGGTTTCCACAATACAAATAGTTTGGGATGGACAAACTAATGAAACAATTTACCTGCATTAATATTTTTAGCGTCATGTAAATATCTTACAGAATTAGAATATATTCTTACTTTGTGATACACTCAGTTCTAAACTAGACAGGGAAAGAAGATGATAGTCAAATATGCTGAAAGAGCATACCAAGGCCTTGAAAAAAATATGCCAGGCAGATACACCAGCTGTAAAAACACAAAAATATCTATGTTTTTCAACACTTAGTGGTAGTTTACTATAAGCTAACCTGTGACAATATATACTATTTGCAGAAAGGTGGGATAAAATTCAGATTCTCAATTAAAATTTTGGTATCTTCTTTCCTTCATAATTTGTAAAACCTTGCCTAACAGGGCATTAGAAGTGAGGGGAATCTTAGTTAATTGTTTCCTCTATATTCACTTGTCCTATCTGTGACCAGTTTTTCAATGTTATGTATAATGTAATGTTTCATTGTTTTTTGCTGTTGAGGAGTCCCATCTCCTAAGAAGTGGATGATTAAGATTTATTTAGCTACTGTTCATTTTCATCCTTCTCAGCTAAATCACTAAACTGTCAGGAAAAAAGTTTTCCATGCTGCCACAAGTTAAATATTTTTATGCGCATGCCAAAATCTACAGTGGAGGGAAAGCTGTAAAAGTCAGTGTACAAGTGTGACCTAAGAGGCACACTGCAGGCAAAAATGTTAAGGTAATCTTTTTAAAATTATGATTAAAGAGTGGTGGGCTCTTCTGAGAAGTAAAACCATGTGCAAAAACATAATGCTTAATGATTCTGAAAACCCAATGATGACTATGTTTTTTCTTGCTAGAAGTTCCATTCGAATAGTTCAACTTGTAAACTGTGAATGGAGAGATGAAATGCTAAAGTTGTCTTAACCGCTGTTTTCTTCCTTTTGCCCTAGGAGTTGTGTGCTCTCCCATGTTGCTATCTGCATTTAGTCATTTCTCATTTCTACACATGGCAGCCAACATGTATGTTCTGTGGAGCTTCTCAACCAGTATAGTCTCTCTTCTGGGACGTGAACAATTCATGGCAGTGTACCTTTCTGCAGGTAAGAAGCCTTCCTTGGTTATCTCTTTATGGCAGGCACCCCCAAACTCGGCCCTCCAGATGTTTTGGGACTACAACTCCCATCATCCCTAGCTAAGAGAACCAGTGGTCAAGGATGATGGGAATTGTAGTCCCAAAACATCTGGAGGGCTGAGTTTGGGGATGCCTGATTTATGGGCTCCTAAGATGATATAAAACTTGTCTTTGACTTGCACTGAAGTTGCTTTTATTATATGTTATGAACATTCTTTGGTCATTGGAGAGAAACTGACATTCATCAATACAATCCTCTTCAAACATGTCTGGATGAAGATTAGTTTAGAAAATTCTAAAATAATTAAATGATGAGCTTCCCAAGCAGTATTCTGTGAGCCAGTATGAGTACTGTCCTGGGCCCAGGATCAAGGGGCCAGCTACTAGGATTGGGTTTTTTGGTCCGTTAACCACGGGCCACCTTTGAGGTGTCACCACCATTCTAATTTAGAGGTCCTTTTGATAGTTGTTTGGGGGTGAATTTTTCACGGAATTAGCTTTCCTAAATTAGGTAGGAGAAGTTACACTTGCTAAAATGTTATAATTCACAGAAATATAGAAGAAGTGATATTGCATATTAAAATAAATAAAAATAAATAAAAGGTAAATGACTTCTTTCTTGGCTTAGGCATAGATCATGCTTCAGAGCCCCCGAGGAAAAAACCAAGGAGAAGTGAACCACTTCTGAAGCTATTTGTCTCAATGCCATAAATCAGTCCAACTTTGGAGACTCTATTCTGGATGGACCTGTGATCTGCCTTAAGAACTGCATGTTCCTCTGTAGGGCAGTCCATTGTGCTGTGAAAGCCATGGGTTTAATGAAACAAATGAAACTAGGACAGTAAAATAAGAATATTTAAATGTTTCATGTCCCTCACTGAATCCGTGCTTCTGACAACATTATTATTTTTCTAGGGGTTTTTTCCACCTTTGTGAGTTATTTTTGCAAAACGGTCACAGGAAGATTTGGATCATCACTTGGAGCAGTAAGTCCTGCTGAGTACAAACGAATCTGTCTGTTGTGAAAGACTGGTTTTTGGAGCAGATTGTTTTATGTTTTCAGAAGTCAAGTTATTTTGGGGGGAAAGCTACAGTGGAGAGTAGGTTAGAAATCTAATGAAATATTTGGGGAGGTGGGGTCGGTCTATAAGCTCCACCCCAGCAAAAGTTACTTAGTTAACTGTTCCCTCCCCCACTGTTTAGATCCGTGGTTCCCAACGTGGGGCACATGCCCCACAAGGGGGCAATTTGATTTTTAAGGGGGGCAATTCGATAATGAGTTAGACCAAGTTAATGGCTTTCTCCACGTGAATAGGAGTTCACTTTTTGAATAATAAGAATTATATGTCAAGGGGGATGGGGGGGCATCAGGATTTTAGAGATGTTTAGGTGGGGCATGGCCAAAAAAAGGTTGGGAACCACTGGGTTAGATCGTTTGTATAATTCAAAAGAAAAGAGATGCCTCAGTATCAGATAAGTTATAAGTAAAATAAGTGATGGTGCCAACTCAAATTTGTATAGTGCTCGTTTTGTACATTTTCATTTTTGCAGCAATAAGAACTGTTTCCAGCTTGTCTTCCATTTAAACACTTATTTGGAAACAAGTCCCACGGATTTCAATTAGATTCCTAACTAGCTTTTTAGGATTATAGTTTTACTTACTATATTTCTGTAGCCTTATTCTGAATTAAGTCCCAATATCAGTAGGACTTAATTCACAGCAAAGCAACTAATTTCCACTGCAGGTTTTATCCCCAAGTACATTTTTACTTGGGGAGTAAGTTTCATAGAACTCATTGGCACTGTCTTCTGAGTAAAACATGAATGAACTTGTCAATATCAGGAATAAGTTGGGTATGTTATATCAGATTGTATTGTTTTCACGTTTATATTTTCTGTCTTGAATATCAGAAAGATTTATCCACAGACAGGAAATAGTCTTTGCTTTCTTAAGGAGAAGGGATTTGCCACAGGCCCCTTCATTGAAATCATTCTTTTAAAATAGCTGTAGTGTTTGGGTGACATTCAACTAAGTTATATGCAGGGCAGACACAATAAGCCCATCAATATCAATTTGTCTATTCTGAATAGAACTTTGTTGGATATCATCCTTCGTCTTTAGTATTTCTCTTAACTTTTAGGGTCTTTGCAGCTGGCATAGCTGAGAACCTGCTGCCTCCATTTCCACATCTTATTGGTAACAGTTAATGGTCATTCAGAACCTAACTGTTTTTGGCAAATAAAATTAACAGTAACTCACTTCTGTTGAACCTCTGGTCAAGATAAGCAATAATCTTTTCTGACTTCAACAGAAATTCAATTTTAAATTTAATTTTTTTTGCTTCTGTATTTTGCATTTTTATTGCCAATTAGCCAATTTTAATTTTTTTAATTTTTGCTTGTATTCTAGTCAGGTGCTATAATGATGGTCCTTGCAGCAGTGTGTACGAAGATGCCAGAAGCCAGGCTAGCCATAATATTCCTTCCAATGTTCACATTTACAGCTGGAAATGTAAGTGACTTGAAAGAACTGAAGCAACTTCTCTCTGTTGCTACCTGTTTTTGTCTCATGGGCTTAACTTAAAAAGATGCAACAGAAAAGGGAAAGGGTGAGAAGGGAAAATGAAAACATCAGAACTCAGGCACCTATTGCTAAACATTACATAGTGATTCTTATAATGACCATCTAGAAAAGAAGCAGTTAAGGGAGGGGAGGAACTAGGTTTGCCATATTTCAAAAAGTGAAAATCGTGATTTCCGCGAAACAGAACAACTTTGCATCCAGTCTTCCTCTTCTGCAACCAGATGGAATGACTGCTGTCAGGTGGTGGGTAAGCTGGGTCCCCAAAGGAGCTGGTCCCTCAGCAGAGCTGGTGGAGTGGGTCTTCTAATTTACCAATACAGAACTGAGGTTTGGGAGAGAGTTACCGTATTGGCCTGAATGCGCATCCGCAAATAAGCTGTGCCTTTAAAATTCAAGGCTTATTTGCAGGTGCGGCCCGCCTCCTGGCACTCCATCCCCAAACCGGTGCTGGGGGAGGCCACCTGCCGCTGCCCCTGCGCTCCTGGGTTGCTTCCTTGGGGGAGAGGAAGCCACGCGCTAAGGTCGCAAATATAAGCCACACTTTTTTCCCAAATTAAAGTGCGGCTTATATTCCAGCCAATATGGTACATTCTCAAAGTTGCTCAATATATCCATGGTAGAGATGGGGCTTTAACTCAAATCCAGCTACAACCCTCGCCCTTGTTCTCATTGACTGGGCATGACTAAATGGGATTTATGAATGTGGACTAGATTCATTTTATCATTGTTGGAGCTGCTGAAACATGAAGGCAGTGTTGCTTGTGTGTGTGTGTGTGTTATTTGCCAATGCTGTACTTGTTTACTCATTTCTAGGCTTTAAAAGCCATTATTGCACTGGACACGGCCGGACTTATTTTGGGTTGGAAGTTTTTTGACCATGCCGCACACGTTGGAGGGGCTCTCTTTGGCATGTAAGTTTTTGTACTGTGCTAGCACTATGAGAGTGATGCTTCAGTGTGTTGTAGTTTGTCTTTTCTTTATTTAAAATAGCCCTGTAAAATTTCTACTGAGAAGTTTTTGGCCCAAATGGCTTTCTGACATATACCTATAATGTGTTCTGTGAAAGAATTTCAGTTGAAGTTATGCATTTGTTGCTTTTTAGGTGGTATGTAACGTATGGGCATAATCTAATATGGAAGAATAGAGAACCAGTGGTGAAGGCATGGCACACAATAAGGACTTGGAGACCAAATAAATGAGGTGGGGCTTGCAACTGGCGCTTTTTAGAAGAAACTTGTACAGAAATGGCGTGCTTCTTTGAAGACTGGAAAGTGGATTGGTTGTTACATTACTTACACAGTAATGGAACCTTCAGTTCTAAATGTGCTAATCCACGCTCAAAATAAATGCATTTATTGATAAACACATAACCAAATAGAAAACAATAAAGATTTGTATCTCATTGCTTTATTAAGGGAGTCTGTATTTTTCCTCTGGCTATTTTGGAGCAAAAATAACATTTGATCAGTTGCCTGATAGCTTCTCATTTAGAAATAAATTATATTAAGATGCCAACAGTTCTAGTAAGATCCTGTTACTACAGAGCTCTGGTTAAGAAACTGCGTTAACATTCTCCTTGTCTTAATCTGCAATGATGTTTGATATTATTAGGCATATATATATATATATATATATTTATGCACACACAGAGCTGTGCTCTACAACTAAGCTATGGCCTCTTTCAGATATGTGGGGTGGGGAGGAGTAGTACAAATGCATTTGCTGCAGGACGTCTGGACTGTGAATGGAAGGGCATGCACAATGGACTGCTCTAGGCGAGTCCCTTACTAAAAAAAGAAGCCCCACAATATGGGGGCTGGCACCATTTGCTAGTAGCATTCATTAAGACTACACAGATGACTTAGCTAGACCAGAATAGAAACCAACCTCTTTCTCTCTCCCCTTCCTCCGCTTGTTAAAATTGCTGCCTGACATCTCACTTCAGGCTCCCTCTCGGGCACTGCAAAATGTTAAGAAGCTCATTCTTAACAAAGGAAAGGCAGCCTGTTCCAGACCCTCCAAGTGTCCCAATTTTCCAAGGATGTCCCTGATTTAGAGAAGCCATCCCAATTTCTGCTTTGATCCTGGAATGTCCCACTTTTCCATAGGATGCCCCTATTTTCACTGGAGAAATGTTGGAGGGTATGGAGTTATCCAACCCCCAAGCTGTCTGGAGGCAATCCCATATAGGGAAGTTTTTAAATGTTTAATGCTTTATTGTGTTTTTATATATGCTGGAAGCTGCCCAGAGTGGCTGGGGCAACCCCGTAAGATGTGTGGGGTATAAATAGTAAAATTATCATCATGGAATGGGATGTCCCTATTATCATTGGAGAAATGTTGGAGGGTATGCTGTCCTTAGGTTCTTTTTAGGAAGATTTTCTCGTAAGGGAGGAAAGGACTCAAAAAATGCTCAGAGGCATTCAGCCCTTTTTGTCAGGATTTTGGAAAAACAAGTTGGCAACCCTACTTGTTACAAGAGCCCGAGAAACAAAACTATCACAGATCCTATACCTTTTGTGACAAAGGGGTTGGGCCTCCTTGTGATTTAACATAGTGCAATGAAAAGTTTTTTGGGAGAAGGAGACTCTTAGGATATGTTACTTTTTGTAATAGCAGTCTCTGGTAATGATTCTATTAGGCTTAGGCTTTAAATATTTGATGATTGGCCATCTTCTGACAATAGCTAGCTAGTTAGCCAAATGCCACCCTCTGGTCAGATCATTAAACTAACTCCTGCAAGCATAGTGAGGGAAAGCTGTCATGTTAAATATCATAGATAATTTTTTATGGTGGTGAAGGATATCCCAAAGGCGACCTGTAACACATATTTATAATACTATTTTTAGAATTTTTCAAGTGCATTACATTTTATTTATATATTTATGCTCTGCTCTTCAGTAGATATCCTCAGAGCATTTTTCAATATATACCGGTAAATAAATGGCAGATCCTATAGAGTGGGGAATTCAGATTTACTGACCTATTAAAATTCTAGAGATAGTATAGCAGGGAGTTTAAACACCTTTTACCCATAACTTTGAAATAATGAGGCTTTTGTATTTGATTAATTTTATTGTGTTAGCAATAACCTAAATATTTAGCAATTACCTAAATTTATTTCTTTCTAAAGCTAGCTATGTAAAAGTTTTGCTGCTGCCAATAAACACAATTTCCTTCTGAACCCTACTGTTTGAAATAAAGCAACAGAATGCCTTCTGCTCCCAATGGTTGATCTATAGCTTTTTTAAAAAGTCAAACCAGTTTTAAGTATGAATGGACAAAAAGCTGCTAAGGCTGTGCTTAGTGAGGATTAGCATAGGATTGGATCCAGTTGCCTGTCTGTAAATGAAGTTACCCCTTCCACTTGAAGAAAGGGCTGAGATCCAGAGACTTTTGCTGTGGGGAAGGGTGATTTTCACCAATTTTCCTTGCAGTCTCTAGCACCACCTCCCAAGGAAGGAAAATCAGGACTGGGTCTGCTCATGGGAATTCTGGATTCAGCCATTGTCTACAGACATGGTCCACTCAAGCTATTAAATTAGCTACAAGGACATCATTGCTCCCTTAAAGATGTCCTTGTTCTTTGAGCGTAAAGGATTTAAGAAGATGTGTTTATTGAAAGAGCGATTTTGATTGTAAACTACCTTGAATACGTGTTAGAAGGGACTTCCGGTTGGTTGCCCGATAATGGCAGACGGGAGCTCTTTCGGCTGAAGTAAAAACAAACAGTGTTGAGCATGCACCTGTGTCTATAATTCAGCACAATAACTGAAATCCAAAGGCGTGCTTGTATTTGCACAAGGCATCCCACTAGTTCTTGCACAATAGTTCACAAAACAGCACTATGCCAGAACTACTTTTGCTCATGCATCTCTGGTTCCAACCCAGCATTATTATTCTGCTTTTCTTGATGTATTATGTTTTTATTTAACAGTATCACATAGCACATTGACCAGGGATATCCACTTTTAAAACAGGCATCTTTTAATTAATCCTGTATTCTGTGCATTTTTCATTACTTGACTGGAACTAATCTTATAAGAATCAATATCTTTCAGCTGGGAGCATTTTTACAATGGTGAATTTTAATTATGCAACTGATGGTGTCAGTTATATTGCAGCCTTTAGCTGTCTGTAAAGATGCTTGACAGCTTTATCCCTTGCATGTTTATATGGAAGTAAGTCCCACTGTGTTTGAGTGGAGCTGGCTCTCAGGAAAGTAGATAATTTCAGCTTGTTTCCCAAAGAACAACTTCCACCTTGATTAGTTGCTTTGCTGTGCACTGGAGACGATATTATCTCCTTCACACATGAAAAAAAAAAGTTTGCTTCTAGCATATACTAAGCCATGTGAACTGTTGTTACATGCAGAGTGTTCAGCATCAGCCACCTTTACTTTTTGTGTGTATTTGGCATGCATTCTTATTGGACAGAAGGTGCGTTCTTCCTTGATTCTAAAAAACACTTGTGTACTAAATACACCACTAGAGGAGCAAGCTAAGGAGAGCCTGGAGGAAAAGGAATGCTCATCTCGGTGCTTGAGCAGTGCATATTCCTTCAATTTGTGCATATGGCCCCAAGTTCTCTTGTGAACATCTGGAAAATATCCTAAAGACCTTGCCTCTTGCTTCTTTCTCCTTTTGCTTTGATTCATGATGGGTCACCCTAGCGACTAATCCAACTGCCCCCCCCCATCCGCGCCTGATCTAATCACACACCCCCACCAACTGCCAATCACGGATTGCAGTGGACATGCACTTCCAGCATAATCGAAGCTTTATTAGCATCTCTTTAAAGGCGCGTCGATCTGCATACCGATGGAGCCGGGTTGCCTTCGATTCAAGAGGCAAGTGGTGCAGGGCATTTGCTAGAGAGAGCGCCAAGCCCTTGGAGGGGATGGCACAAAGCTCTGGGACCGGGGTTATGTGTGTGTCGCCCCCACTTCCCTCTTCTCCCCCCCCCCCCAAGTTCTTTTTGTATCCCTGGCAGATGCTGCTGCATTAAGCTCCTTCTGTCGCGGGGGGGGGGGGCGGTGATGGTGCACAGGGGCATCACGTGTTTGGCAGCCTTCTAAAGAGGGACTGATATTGACCCAAGTGGGGAGGGGGGGTGGAGAAAGAGAAGAGTGGGGGGGGGGCGAGCCAGTGAGCAAGCAAGTGGGCAGGAGGAGGTGCTGCTATTGGCAAGCGACGGGGCGAGCTGGGAGCGTTGCTGCGTTCAGGGGGGGAAGCCGCCACTCTTGCTGCAGAACTCCCCCTCCTCTCCCGCTCTTGCTCCCTCCATCTCCTCCCGTCCCCGCATCCGTGCATGGTGGCGCCGCCATGGCTTGGCCCTGCATCAGCCGAGTCTGCTGCCTGGCGCGCTTCTGGAACCAGCTGGACAAGTCGGACCTGGCCGTGCCGCTCACCATCCACAATTACTCCGACATCGAGGAGCCGGCCGACGAGGGGACGGACACGGCCGGCGCCCCGCCGCCGCCTCCGCCTCGGATCCCAACAGGTGGCAGCACCAGCAGCCGCCTACACCAGACCCACCCGCGGGCGCCCGCCGCCGCCACCACCTCGCTGCCCGTCTCGGCGTCCGCCCCGTCGCTGCAGGACGGCCTGGGGGGCGCCAGGAAGCCGTCGAAGAAGACGCGCGGCGGCTACCGGAAAGAGCCCTTCGCCGCCGAGACTCAGTACCAGCAGGATTTCCAAGCGTGGCCGGTGCAGAAGCGGGACGCCCTGCCCTGGATCGGGGAGTACAGGCGGGTGGAAGCCCCCGGGGCGCCCCCCGCCGCCGCTGCCGCCGCCCCGGCCGCCCCTTCCCACGCCGCGATCCCGGGGGGCTCCCACGTGTACGTGCTGCCGGCAGCCGGGCAGGAGGTGGTGGGCAGCAAGTACAGCGGCTTTAAGCAGGTGTGGTCCTCCTCCTCGCCGCCAGGCGGCCCCGAAACCTCCTCCTACAGGTAGGTAAGGCGCTGAATCGGGGCCGCTGCCGGGGATTCTTTTTGGGGAGGGAGGGGACCTCTTTCTTAGCAGGGCTTAGCTCCTGCAGAACGTCTCCACCTGCCCTCTACCCCATCCCTTACACACACATGGGCCAGAGCTCAGCCCTGGAAGGAATAAAGACGCAAAGAAAAAGGGTGTCCCTGAGCATGTGTGGAGCACATTCACTTCATCTTCCTCCCCAAGGGTTAACCATTTTCTGCAGATAAAGCATTTCTGTGCTGGGGAATAGGAGTAGGGAACCTGCATTTGGTAGGTTTCCTTATTGCATTCACTGCTTGCTTGTCCGTATTGCTTTATTTTAACATTGCATTTATGCCATTTACATGCTCGCTTTTCCTGCATTTCCTCCAAGGAACTAAATACATGCTTCCATTTCTCCAGTTACATCTTTAGAAGAGCCCTGTGAAGTAGGTTAGGATGAGCAACTGAATGACTGGCCCAAGGTTGCCCGGTGAGCTTCATGACTGGGGGAAATTTTAACCTGGGTCTTTCCAGTCCTGGTACATTCGCTTGAAAGGGTAGGGTCCTTGTGGCATCTCAGTGAAGCAACATGCTTCTGTGTGCAGTTCTTGACACGTGACAATATATATGCAGATCCCCGACCCTCCCACCGACCACATATTTTTCCGCTATACAGAAGTGCTTTCAGTTAGGCAAAGCATGATACATGCAGTAGTCCAGGTCACCACAACCAAATCTTGGTTCAGGAAGACAGGATTTCCAGAACCTGACAAGCTGACATTGGGTAGATGGCACCTCTTATACTGAGAACTCCACAGTACTTTCCAAATCACATTGAAATACTTTCCCAGTTCCCTCCCCCCCATGCACATCCCTAGTCATCGCAATGCTTTCCTTTTTAAAAAAGCACCCAAACAGCTTAAATATATTGCCTATGAATAAATGTTGCAGCTGCTAACCCCAGTATTTAAAAGGGAGATAGAATTACATAGGATTGTATCCAACTAAGTCATATTCAAGAGTAGACCCACTGAAATCAATTGACAAATTAGTCAAGTCTTTTGATTGAATCATACAGCTGGAAGGGGTGATCTAGTCCAGCCCCCTGCAATGCAGGAATCCCAGTTTTAAAAAATTCCTCACAAATGGCCATCCAACCTCTTCTCAAAAACCTCCAGGGGAGTCTGCCGCTTTCTGAGGTAGCCAGTGGAGGAGCTCTTACTGCCAGAAAGTTCTTTTTATGGGTCTACTCTCTTGAGTATAATAGTTGGATACAGCTGTCAGTCTGCAAGACTTAATTCCCAAATGCATTGCTCTCCCTCTTCCACTATGATCCACTGGGAAGAATACAAATCACTATTGCATGGAGTATTGAATGAATATATAGAAAACAAATAGCAGAGCGTGTTTTTGTCTTTCCTGTTCTTTCTCAGGTGAGCACTTTCTGCCTCTTTTCCAGGTGCTGGGGTCCTATCTCTGCCTTATCTTGCAGGGCTCACCAGCAAGACCTTGATGCTACAGACAGGGCATCATGCAATCAGTGAGATTATCTGATCAGGCTTTCAAAAAGCCCTGGCTTGACCCAGCCCTTTCTTTTTCTTTTCTTTTTTCCCTTCTGAGTGCAGACAGACTTCCTTCAGACTGGCTCACTGGTTGCTTTCCTGCTCCCCAGATTATTTAACTCTCTGGAAATCTGGCTCTTAAAAACCCCCAAATGCCTTTTAATTTGTTTTTAATCTTGACTCAGCTTGTTCTGGCAAAGGACAGCTGTTCTGTGCACAGCATGGTTTTGTATGCTGGCCAAGCAATTATTAGGATGTCAGTGGTGTATTGATAATGCTAGCTGTTGAATCTGAATCAAGTGTCTCTCTCTAAATAGCAAAGGTGTTCAATTGTTATCAAGGGTACGGAAGGTTAAGGCATTTGCCTGGGAGCAGGTAATGTCTGTAGGTGTTCCAATACAAGGCAAGGGACAGATATTTCAGCACCAGTTCTCTATGCCTTGTTTTTCTTTGCTTTCAAAGTGTTTCCTGTTACTTTTATATTAAATACATGTGGATAGATAATTGCAGTTTACCTTTACCAACATTATAAACAAGCTAATTTTGTCTACTTCTGAGTAGCGGTGCCCACTTTTTGTACCTTTAGACACATTTATTTCACTTTACAAATTCATTTTAGGCATGAGTATCGTCCATGGACTGGAGCAAAACGATCAAGGCCTACAAAGACGACACAGGGTTTCATTATTCCAGAGGATCACTTTGTGCAAGAATCCAGCTACAAAGCAGACTTTAAGGTAAATGAACTTTGCAAAATCTTTGAAATGCAGGTGTTTGCTAATGTGAGTAGGATTCCCAGGAAAACAGTACACATCACGAGTAATGTTTCAACTTTCAAAAGAGTAGCTAACCTATCAAAAAGACCAGTGCCATGATTCAGCCAGGGAGCTGCTCTGCAGATGTGCATCCAGATGTGCACTCCATATTTATTATGCTTCTCATCTGGGCCCCATTGAGCTGGCTAGATGTGTGTTTCTTATGCAGGTAGGGATTCATAACCTAAAGCTAGGAGTTGGTACCCACAACTAGAGCTGAATTAGGCCCAGGATCTGACAGCTTAAAGTGGTCTATTGCAACCGCAAGAGCTTTTCTGCAGAGTCAGTCAATCAAGTTGGTTAATGAAAGGAGCCAGAAAGGAAATATTGAAAAGAAAACAAATATAAACATGCATTACACTCAATTCATACAGAATTATCATAACCATCTATTATAACAATATAGTTCATAAACAAACTGTTATTTGAAAAATCGCACCAGTAAGACAGCAGTAATTTCACTCAATTGCTGCCCTAAAGGCTAATCCGTTTGGCTCTAATTCTGCTCGCTATGAGGGCAAACAAGGCTATACATCTCATAATCCCCATGCCATTTAAATGTAATTTTGGCTATAATGGGCACAGAACTAATTCTCCCTGCAGAAAGCCATCTCTTTCTAATATCTGGGAAATCCTCGCTATCTCCAGAATCACAAATACACTGGCGCCATTCAAGACTAATCTGGTGACGACCTTCAAGCACCTTTGTAGGCTGTGATTGATATCTTAATGCAGAAAAGCTATCCCTGGAGGGCAATGTATTAATTTAGGCAGGTAGATCTCCATTTTAAAATCATCCTTGAAGAAGAAGAGCTCCTGATGAAATTATATAGCAGCCTGGTCCTGTTTCCGTTTAAGGTTCCCCAGTTTGTTTTTGACCAAGGATTTTGCAGCTGACAAAATTCTGGTAGCTAAATGAATATAAAATTAACAGCATTATAAAAACATGAAACAACTCAGCACTATTAATACCCATTGATTCAGGAGATCTTCAGAAATATATACTTTGTAGTGTTTAACCCATTTTTTAAAACAGATCAGGTACAGCTTGGAGAGTTTGTTTCCTAAGCCTCCAAGCTTTTGCATCTGTGCTATTCCTTCAATCAATTTCCAAACATCGAGTGAAATTCCAGTTGTGAGGAGGATATGTTGAGTTGACTATGCATTTAAACTCTCAGCCATATTATGAACATGATGTTATGGACGTGATCAGCTATGTAAATGTCATAAGGTGTTGGGATGGGAGATATTTGGGAGAAGGCTCCTGTCGTGGGGTTGAGTTGCTTTACTTCCAATTCTACCCTATCCCCAGCTATCAATAAAAAAACCACTTTTCCTTCAGGGAGGCATCTGAGGAAGAATAAAGTCTGCAATTCTAAACATGGTAAGGGTTTTTCAGGGGTTCTCTTCCCCTTTCCACCTTATTACTGCTTGCATGTTGGCCTTACACAGGCAGAAAGATCGCCACCAGTTCAAATGTACTTACAGGGAGCTACCTTTAGTTCATCAAACTTCGTATTGTCAACACTGACGTGACTGTGGCTCTTCTGAGTTTCAAACTATTACCTTCTCCAGCCCCACCTGGAGGCCCTGGGGCTTTTGTGCATGCAAATCATATGCTGCACAGCCCTTTCCGTAGCTCATTTGCCCATCATTGCAGTTGAAAAGATCTGCCCCTTCCTGACCATTCATGTGCAGGGAGTAACATCTGAGCTCTCCTCAGTGAGCTGGTCCAACCAAGTGTGGGGTTTAGCTTGCATGCATGTGAAAGACACTGAGGATGCCAATCTAAAAAGCTTTTCAGCGGCAGCTGCGAGTGGGCGAATTTCTTTGAACCAGCCCTCGGGCACCTCACTTGAATATAGCCTCCCGTCTTGTCCACAAAGCACAGTTTGTGGCCGTGGAAAAGACTTCTTTCCCCTCAGCCTAATATAAGCACAAATAAAATTCAGCTTCTTGACTCCAAACCTCATTGAATTATGTCACATACCATATTTCTGCAGTGCACAGGCCTTGTATTAATAACAGGGCTGGATTCTGTCTGTAGATCAGTGTATAAATTGGCTGCAGGTCTGACAATAAGAGTATCTTTTGAATAGTGAGGAGACCCTTTAATATTTCCCAGCATGTAGAGCAGGGGTGGGCAAATTGTGGCCTTCCAGATATTGCTAGACTGTAATTTCCACTGGCTATGCTGGCTGGGGCTGAAGGGAGCTGGAGTCTATCAATATCTGGAAGAGCACGTCTCTGATACAGCAGGTCCCTTCTTGGTCTTCTTGAAGATAGGAACATGAGTACAAAGGCCTTATACTGGGTCAGACTGTTTGCCCAGCTAGTTCAGGACTGTCTACACTGACTGACAGTGATTATTCAAGGTTTCAAACAGGGTGATGCCGAGGATTGAACCTGCGATTTTCTGCATGCAAAACTGATATTCTGCCACCGAGCTACAGGTCTACAGCCAGTAACTGGAGCCCACGATGATGTTCTTGTATGTAGCAATGGACCTAACCATGCGCCTTTTCTTCTCTCCAGATTCCAGAAATGAAGACTAAGTTTTCTCCGAATCCTTCTGCCGTTTTCCAGGCGCCATCTCGCATCCTCAATGTATGAATCTGGATCATGCACATTTCCCATCCAGGCAGCTTGAATGTTAAGGTTGTGAAAATGTACAGCTATGCAACTTTCACGAGTGGTGTTGAGATAAGAACAAGGATTATTAAAAGCAGCTACAGCGAATATCAGAATTTATGCATCTATTATGAACATGTAAATCAAAAAGCACTTGAGTTGGAGATGGTGGAAAATACTAGGGGAGAATGACCTACTTTCATAGAAATAGGCTCATTAACAGTGGGCTGACTGGCTTCAGTATTCCAGATATTGACGTTGGTCAGCAAAAAGCAGCATTTTAAGCTATAAGCTTATGCTGAAGAACACGATGGGGCAGGGCTGAGTAAGGTGTATAGTAAAACACTCCCCTCTCAATGTTGTATAGCCACACTGATAAGAAAATGAAAGTGAGACTCTGTAGCTTTTGAACGTTGCTGTTTCTTTTTAGATCTGGGGATCAACCTCAAAGCATATATCATATTGTTGCAAAGACTTTTGATGTCTCCTTGCTGAGGGTCATTCAAGGTGAACAGTGTGGCCCTTGAGCAGTTTGCCCTAGATTGTGCTCCACACAAATGCTGACTGGATTTTAGAGGGTTCTGAACAAACAGAAGCAATATTTTATCTTTCAGAGGTCCTTACTCCAGTTAAATACTTCACCAGATTCCTTCCATTCTGTGGAGCTCTTTTGATAGGAGCTGTGGTTGGTTTCAAGAGTGTTTCTTTTTTGGAGAGAGGTTTTCCTAGGACTCACAGCCTCACATCTCGGCTTCATTTCCTCCTGGATAGGCCAAACCCTTTTATTTCCTTAAGAGCCCAGTCCTTGGTCATTCTGAGGCAAGGCACAAGCTTCTCTTAAGTTGGTGTGCATACAGACTCAATGTTCACATCCATTTTAGAATACCCCCCCAAGGTCTAGAGACTTTATTCTGGAACTGAAAATCAAGACTTGATCGAGATCTATTTCTATCCCACATCTTTAGTAGGCCAAAAGAATCCCCAGAGCAATACTATTGAATGAAACAGGAATTTTTTAAAAGCTTGGTGACTTTATTTATTTGTACACTGCCTACTCAATAGGACCTTGAGATAGCATACATTAAAGCATCTAAATAAAACAAAAACCATAGAAATATAACTAAAAACACAAGATAACAGCCAAAGGATCACAGCACCATAAACATTTCCTAATTTTAATACCCAGCACCAACTACTCCTGCTGTGCCTGCATACAATAGCTAGGATATACCTGTCAAAAATAGTAGGCCTCACATTTATGGTCACTGAGGTATAGTTATGTATTTCTTCAGGAAGTGCATTCCACAACTTTGGTATAGCCACCCTGAAGTACCTGTTACATTTTTAGGGTTGGGGAAACTATTACATCCTGTGGAGAGAAAAAAACCATTGGAGCGAAATTGAAACATTCCCGAAAAAGTACCAGCTTTTATTGGGAACTGGTAGCACTAACTTGTTTAGCTCACAACATTGCAATGGACCAGATGTTAAAGCAATGACCAATTCAAGTTGTAATAGTGCTATTTAATATGTATGTAAATATTGTACATAGAGAGAACAGATGATTTTCCCCCTCAGAATAATAAGAGTATGCTTAGTGTTCTTTTAGTTATCATTAATTGTTTTGAGAATGCAAGGTAGAAAATTTATTGCCTTCAAAATCCTAAATTATTGCCTGCATATTGGTAATGCTAGTACTAAAGAAATGTTACATAGTGGCTATTATAATAACATAATTTGCAAACAGGGATCATTTTAAAATTTCATTATTCTACATTTTTGAATCGTATTGAGACAAAAGCAGCTTTTGCCTAGGCTCTTTTAATAAACTATTTCTTAGGGTTAGTTCAGTTCCTCATATACTGTATATATTTTATCAACATAACTAATTGCCAACTGACATTTGTAAATGTCAGAATGATCTATTGCCCTGATCCTAGGGACTTCAGTGTACGTCACTCCTTTGGTGGTGGCTGGGGTCCACCAGATGATGCTGGCCTCCAAGTCCCATCAGCTTCAGCCAACACGGGCAGCGGTCAAGGCTGATGGGAGTTGTAGTCTCACCAACATGTGGAGGGTCACAGGTTCCCCACTGCTGTGGGCTATATTCAAGCAGGGTCTTCATGGTGCTCCACACAAATGCTGACTGGGTATTGGTGGGCTCTGGAAAAAAACAAAAGCAATACTTTATCTTTGGGAGGCCCCGAGGCCCTTACTCCAATTATACATGTGTGTGTGTGTGTATTGGAGTCTTGGGAGCTTTGCACTGGTGCACTCGAATTTGACATTTGCCCATTAGACTTAAGAAGTTATTGATAACATAAATAGTCAATTTGTTCATAAGTGGCTAAGCAAGAACCATATTGGGTATAATCCTGAGAAAACTGGGTGTCCCAAACTCCCAGTTATTATTAGAAGAAAAAGACATAACTGTCAGCTCACCCTCTACTGGTGTCAGTGGGATGTTGAGGTGCCTAACAGGATTTCATCACCGTCAAAGGCTTGGGTGTGCCCAATAGGAGTTTTTATTTCATTTCATTTTTCTTCGTACATCATGCCATATCACAAACTGCTTTTGGAACTCATTCTTCATCTATTTCATAAGTGGGTGCTTGTCTAATCATTCAGATTTCATACCGGGACCATCTGACAGATGGCCCTACATCTAATGTAAGCACATGCAGAAAGAATTTGGGGAAGGGAATGGGGATAAGAATCATGGTTTTTCAGGAACATAGTTAAAATATTCTTTGTTGCATGTTGAATGTTTCTGAGTAAAACCTGTTTATTCTGCTTGACGATTTCTGATATATTTAAGCAGTTGAGTTTTAACTGGTTTGGTTATTTGCAATCCAGACTTTTACTAAACAGACAAAAGAAAACCACACTGCCTATTTGGTTTCTGTTTTTAATTTAATAAGATTTCTTAAAAGGAAAAACAAGATGACAACAAAGCAGCTATACATGAAGTTTGTATTTTATGGAGTCAAAGATAAATTTAATAAAAATGTATTTTGGCTACAGGTTCTTTTTCAGTCGTCAGTTTAATGGAAACTGTTTGGAGTACTAAAACATTTTGATGGTTTGCATGTATACCAAGGAGCAATAACATTTGTAATCTATTATCTGCTTTAGGGAACCGAGAGTGTAGCTGAAATCTGCACTGGTTGAATTCCACTGTTCTTCCCCCCCACAACCTAAAATGTGGCCAGCCCTAGGGAGTGCCTGGACTGAGTGCCTGAACCTGTTCCTCATCTCCCCGCATGGCAGGTAGTCTGTGCATGGGGAGAGCTGATAGTTGGTCTCCTGTTGGTCTACAGGTGTGTAAGAGCATTGCATGTACTGCTTGGTGCCCTACATCTAGAACATCTGCGGTCCTGGTAGAACAGATTCACAAAATAAACCTCTTGCTGGTCACAGCTCTCTCACATTAGATCAGGGCAGTGCTCTTTACTCTGTGTGATGCTTTAGAGTTTATATATACTTGGGCTCAGCTGAGTGGCATTATTGTCTGTGGTAGTGGAGCGGGAAAGAGAGGGATTATTTTCCATTAAGTCACTTCCTACGCTATGAACACATTACAGTATTGTTTCCCAGCCTTATGCAGGATGTTATAAACTATTGTAGGAAGCTGCCTTTGCAGATACACAGTGTTTCCTGTATTCTGATAAAAAATATGCCCCTTTATTTGAAAGAAAAGTAGAAGGATTAAGCAGCACCAGGTACTTTACAGAAGCAAAATGGCAGGAATTCTGGCAAGGATTAAGGAGGGGGAATCCACCTCTGTTTAAGGATTGGGGTGGGGGCTCTTCACAAATGATGCTATTTCCATCTAGTTAGTAGTTCTGTGCATAGGTAGCGGCTGAACAGTTGTGTATTTTGCAGTATAGAAGTACATATGCAAGCCCACATATATCTATCTATATCTATATATATATCTATATATATATAGATATATATATATGTATCACAGCAGCACACTTGCATATAAGGTGACATGCTGCTGCACTTGAGTGTTTCATATTATTTTCAATGTGCAAAGCAGTCCTAGAATTCTTCTGTCAATATAACTTTACTTAGCTCTCTGTTTTACTGGCAATTGGTTGCTGTGGCAACATGCATTCTGCAAGCCTCGCTGTTATTCATCAGTATGACAATTGACTTCTTTGTCTTATTGACTTTATTCAAAAGGTGGGCTTGTTTGAGAAAGACTACAATTTAAGGGGAAGAGGAGCATCCTTTTATTCAAGGCCTAGATATTTATTTAAAGCTAGAGAGAAAGAAACAGAGGCTGTATTATTATATTCTCATAGTCAAGGGACACAGGGATCTTGGGAGAATCGTCCACAGAGCTTGGTAATTAAGATTGAATATTGTTAAGGGAACACAACCTGGACATTGAAATTTTGTCAGGAGAACTACCACAATAATGCTTCTTTGGAGTCTGGGTGGGACATACAGCAGAGAAGCACTCAACCAAGGTTTTTCTAAATTTTTCTGTTAGTAAGAGTGAAGGGCAAAAAAATCAAGTAGCTCCACACCCTTCAGCATACGGGCATGTGAGGCAGGAATGGGAGAAATGGGATAGTACAGATGCCTCTCATTTTAATCTCTGAAATTTTGGAAGATATGCAGCAGGTAAGTAAAAATTAACTCTTCATCTTGGTCCCTGTTCCAATAGTTTTTTGGGGGGAGAAATAGCTTTAGGCAATGATACTGTGCTTTTCAGGCAACAAAAGTAAACACCTATATTTATGTGGTTCCATCTTTATGGGAGCTGGTTCTCCAAGTGTATTCTGTACTCCTTATGGAAGTTTAGATTATGCTGTGCAACTGTTGTTGAACAGTGTTCTCCAAGGGGGAAAAAATCAATTCACCTAAGAGGGAGCACAGCAGGAATGGGTAACCTATGGTCCTCAAGATGTGGCTTGACTACAACTCCCATCCTTCTTGACCATTAGCAGGGGTTGCCTGGGGCTGATGGAATCTTGGAGTCTCTGCATATGGAGGCCACAGTTGCCCATTCCTAAAGTACAAGAAGTAGTCAATTTAGCAGGACTGATGGGCATTGACATGGCAGCTGCCAATCACCTCCTGATGTACAGGAAAGCAACATAGGCTTAGAGCATGAAAAAATAAGAGCCCATCCCCATGATGTTTAATAAAGAAAATTTATTGTAAATGTATATTACACAATTATACATTATAATACAGGCAAAGCAAAGAATTTAAGCCACGGACCATTTTGGACAATGGTAGCCTTCAACACATTTGAAAGCATTCACTTTGGTTTAGCAAAAGCAATCTGGGTGTGTGGAAGCAGCATTCTTACTTCATCATTACCAACCAACCATCATTACAGAGTAACTGCTGGGCACCATTTTCATTTCCCAATGAAGGAAAAGTTTGCCCAAAATACATTTAAAAATCACCTGAAGCATGCTAAACTTTGATGGGGCAGATTCCCCTCCCCCTTTCCATCGAGAAACAGCTCCTTTGCTATCTCAAGACAACAGCCTCTCTTTGTTAGGTTGATTAATGTTAGTTTCAGTGTTCTTGTTTTATTTTCAGATTGTTCACCTACAAGTCACCTACTAAGAAGATGTTAGTACTTTTTGCTGCTGACCTGTTAGTGGACTAGTTAAATGTCAACAAGCCTGACAGCAAGGTTAAGGATTTTCATGCCAAAACATGCCCTCCGTTCTCTCCACTTGGCAAACAGGTGTCTGTTTTTCTACCACTTTCTTAGGGTGCCTTAGAATTTCTTTATACTGTGTGGGTTTATTTTTAGCTTACCTTCTTGTTTGAGGCAGCTGAGCATCGGGTGTATGTTGGTATTTCCCCCTTCCCGTTAAAACTTTTTTGCAATACTCTACAGCCTCCCTAACTGCCTGCAATTCCAAATCTCAAAATGTCCAGTGGGATAGCTTTGTGATATCTTCCCCCGAGTTTCAATTGAAGTGTGAGAAGCCAGGATGTGTGCTACCGAGCTTCTAAGATTGGTGCACATGCTGATTTTATTTTGTTAATGAAAGCTTTTTTCTAACCACCCAAAAACCTTGTTGCATTGATTTCTTTAAGTAGAGAAACCCAGCTTACACCCCCCCCCCAAAAAAAAACTGAACAGCAGGCCAGGCATCTGGTGTTCAGCATCGCTGTCTTCTGCACAGCTGAGGAACATTATGGGGTTTTCAGAATGCGTGGGCATCCAGGAAGGCTGCAGAATGACTTACAGAATGAAAGAAAACAATGCTGAAACACCCTAAAAAGCAAACGTTAAAGGACCCCTCAACAGTTAAGTCCAGTCAAAGGTGACTATGGGGTTGTGGCGTTCATCTCTCTTCAGGCCGAGGAGCCAGCGTTTGTCCACAGACAGCTTTCTGGGTCATGTGGCCAGCATGACTAAACCGCTTCTGGTGCAATGGGACACCATGACGGAAACCAAAGCACATGGAAACGCCATTTACCTTCCTGCCGCAGAGGTACCTATTTGCACTGGTATGCTTTTGAACTGCTAGGTTGGCAGAAGCTGGGACAGAGCAACGGGAGCTCACCCTGCTGTGCAGATTTGAACCACTGACTTTCCGATCAGTAAGCCCAAGAGGCTCAATGGTTTATACCACAGCACCACCCACGTCCCCTACAAACACCCTATAGCCACCTTGAAAGTATGCTGAGCAGAATAAAAACACTGCACTCTACCCAGGTTAATTTCATTGAAATTTATCTCCCCTTTGATGATTTGGTTGTTCAGTGTGGTCAGTAAAATGTTGGGGAAATGTTCGGCAAGGCACTGCATGTTTTCAGTAAAGATCGCAAGGCAGCTGCACATGGACAGTATCTAGGTCACCAAATGGACTGATTTTTTAAAAAAAATCTTTTAAAAACTGTACTTCCTAGTGCACCAATAGCCTAAGAGCCACACACAAGAAAACCAGCAAATTTCGGAGAAAGTATTCTAGCGAAGCTATTATATTCCAATTACATACTTTAATGTGGGCTAAACAATTCCTATTATCTGGAATTCAAACAAATGTCTCCTCACAACTGAAGATTTTAAAATCAGAAAATAAAACAAGATTTGAACTGACTCAGCAAAAAATTAGAGGAAAACTCAGTATGCTATAACTTAACTTTTTTTTTTTTAACTGGTCAAGTAGGATCCAATTGTGGTCTATCGGTGGGGGGGTGGACAGAATATTATTTTCGCAGCATAAATGAAAAATTAGGCATGTGATTTGAGGGTTGGGAACAACTTCCTTCCAAGAGCCAATTTTGGATTATTTGTCAACTTGGATAAGCTTTCAACCTAGTCTAGACTTCTTCTTACCATGTTTCATTATGTCATCTTACACCGTAACAGAATTTGCTGCCTTTCTATACACCTAAGCCACTCATTGGTTGTATTGGCATGTAATGCTCAGTCATGGTCTAATGCAGGCTTCCTCCACCTTGGCCCTCCAGTTGTTTTGAGACTACAATTCTCATCATCCCTGACTACTGGTCCTGCTACCTAGGGATCATGGGAGTTGTAGGCCAAAAACATTTTGGAGGGCCAGGGTTGAAGAAGCCTGGTCTAGTGTTACAAGAACAAGCCTCTCATGGGGCTTGTATGCTTTCCTTCCTCTGGTGCAACAGCAAGGATATCGGAAGCTTTCGTTTCTGTCCTAGACTAACCAGAGCTTCACATATTGCCCAACTGATGGCAAGTGAAAACAAGCCAGCTTCATTAACTATAGGTTGAATTTGGCTTGTTTCCATTAACCATCATTACAATTAACTACCAATGTCAGAGGAAGCTATGCTCCAAAGAGAATTAAGGAAGCTTGCATTTATTTCTGAATTACACTAACTGAGCCCTATGCAATTAATCATTTCCTTGATAAAGCAGGAGTCCAGCAGTCTAGGCCATGATCTAATGTGCTATCATAATTTTCACAGGTAGCTCACCTAGGAGCAACTGCTAATGAAATTAGGCAGCTGAATTTGGAACAGGTCTTTTTTTTTTTAAGATTTATGCTTTCTCTCTCTTTTTTTAATTTGAAACACTAATTTGTAGTATTCAAGGTAGCCTAAACCAAACACTAAAATATATATTTATTTGAACACAATGGGATTGTGCCAAGAACTTTATTCTGCTGTTCGTGTTGCTTTCCGGTCCAGATCACTGTTCGTCACTCAATATTCCCATATGCTTGTTTGTGAGGAAGTCCAGAAAGGGAATGTTACAGATGGCTTGGTGAATATTCATCACGGTGATCTCTCTTGGAGTCCTGGGGGGAGAGGGGAGAATATATCAAGGGAATGTTAGTCCTCAAGGCTCCATCTAAGCACCTGGTTAAGCAAACAACAACAAAAGCCACAAGGGATGAACTGTGCAAATAAAAATGCAGCTATAAGCTGGTATTGATTTGGATCATGAGCAAATTTTAATTTCTTACTATTATCAGGGCCTGCCCAGACTCTGAACTTTCATTTTAAAAATAGCAGTATCCTGTAGCCCTTTAAGAACAAAAGTTACAAAGCAAAATGTGAGGCTCCATTTGAAGCAATTGCTTTGTGAGAACAATCCCGCCTTTCAGTGGTTTTTAACAAATCAGAGCTGTGGCTGAGAGAGAGTCACACAAGCTCAAGGGAAGATGCAAAAATGGCTTGAAAATGACTCAGGAAATTCCTCCTAAAGACAATGGAAAAGAGAAGCCATTTTTGCATATTCCTCAGTGCACATTTCTCTCTCTAGAATCAGGATTGCCTGGTCCATTTTGAAGCTGTTTTTCTCTCTTCCCTGGTAGAGAACTGATTGTTGCCTAGAGAAAATAACTTGAGAAATCTAGGATTGTAGTGGATTTTGGGGGCGCACAGAATAGCAACCAGAAGACACGGAACCAGGTCTTATCAGTCTGTGAGTGATTTGGAGACCTCTGGTGCCTCGTAGTTCTGAACCATTTTAAATTTATAGTCCTCAAAGTAAACATAGATTCTGTCTAATGCACAAATGCTACACAAGTTACACAGTACAGTGGTACCTCGGGTTACATACGCTTCAGGTTACAGACTCCGCTAACCCAGAAATAATACCTCAGGTTAAGAACTTTGCTTCAGGATGAGAACGGCAGCAGCAGGAGGCCCCATTATATAAAGTGGTGCTTCAGGTTAAGAACAGTTTCAGGTTAAGAAAGGACCTCTGGAACGAATTAAGTACGTAACCAGAGGTACCACTGTATAAGTAAAACCTAAGCAAGTATACCTGCTGTGAGGTGCTGCTTGGTAACCAACTGCCAAAGCTTCTCTTAGTATATCACTTGCCAGTTGCTCTGTGGCCTGTTATAAAGAGGGTTTCAAGGACAGAGAACATAAACAGTTAAGAAATGCTTTTAATCATCACAAACCATGTCTTATAAAATCGACACATCCCTATGCACAAATTACAAAGAACGATACGTTTGTTTAACTTGTCATCACTATACCTATATAAATATATATAAAAACAGGACTTTGGTCATGCAGTCTCATATAAGCCACAACTTGATTTTTCTGCATTTCACTCAACAAGCTATGACTTAGATTTTACACTGTCAAATGACAGAAAGTTTTCTAACAGCTTACCTTTAAAATCATATCTTCTATTACGGACGCATAGACGTTCTTGTGCAGCTCTACAGGCTGAAAGGAAATTCCTATCTATAAAACGAGAGGGTGAATTAAAAAAAGGTTACTGCTCTTGACTACTAAACAAAGGAGCAGACAAATAGGACCAAAACATTCTGTTAAAATGGGATTCTGACAACCTGACAGAACTACTTGCTGGCATGGCGGGGAGGGGGAGATATGTGGAAGGCACATCACAGGAAAATTTCTGGATCCCCCGTTGGGCCTGCCCACTCTGTGTTGAGCCCCGTTATCTTTCTGCTATGGGCTAAACATTACCATCTCCACATCAGGTCCTGGGGTTCTTGTTATCAGTTTAAGTTAGTCTTCCTCAACCTAGTGCCTCTTCCTGATGTCTCAGGCTACAGCTCCTATCATCTCCAGCCAGCAAAACAGACAAGCATGGGGAGGATACCAGACTGTGTAGGCAAATTGAGGGTGGGGCTTAAACCCTGAAAGAGACACTACAGGCAGTCTAGGAGTACCAGCAAGCTCCAACCAACCTTGTAAACAAAAAGCCAACGCAGCTTGCAAGGACAAATGTATTATACTGCACTGTCAAGAGCTTGAGGCAGTGAATAATTCTTCATCTAGCTATGAAGAGCATTTCTCTCTGTACCTGCTCCACTGTCTCGCGCACAAACTCTGATGTAGGTTGGGGTGCCAAGTAGAACTTTGCTTCCTCTTGCTTCTCCTCTGGTTCCTTTTTAATGTTTATTTTCAGAGGCTCAGCAACGTTGATAATGTCTATTTCCTCGTCATTGTCTGGCTCTTGCTTGAGGAACCGCTCCAGCTCTTCCAGCTTTCGACACAGTTCTTCCCCAGTGGTGTAAGAAGATGAGCATTCTTTCCCAAGAAGCAATCGGGAAGACAGAAAGAGGATTTACAAACAGATCTGTATCTAGTGACAGATGGGTGCAACTAAAAGGAATTCGGAGTTCGTGCTGAACTGCAAGGAGGAAAAAGCCCTAATTGCTACCGCCCAACACCAGAACATGGTTTCCAGTGACAACATCCTGCCATCTCAAGTTGCCATCATTGTTATGCCTGAAAAGGAGCCCATAAAAATAGAGACACTGATGCTGTGGATGGACTGACATTTCCCAAAGTGACCTGCCTCATTCTGCTACAATAACTCCAGTTCCACAGCAGCTGGGTAGCCAGATAAACA
The DNA here is from genome assembly GCF_965153285.1 of Podarcis tiliguerta. Taxonomy (NCBI): domain Eukaryota; kingdom Metazoa; phylum Chordata; class Lepidosauria; order Squamata; family Lacertidae; genus Podarcis; species Podarcis tiliguerta. The sequence goes on along the minus strand of NC_139538.1, from coordinate 40,497,458 downwards.
TTGCAGGTTTGCATCCACACTAAGTCAAGCTTTGGTCTTATTGAAATAAATGGGATTTTTGATTAACTTGTTCCATTGATTGACAGAACTAATTTAAGTCCTGATTCATCCTAAAGTGAGGGAGCGTGGCTATGGATAAAAATGCCTGTTTCACTGCCTTCCTTGTAAAAAAAAAAATGCAAGTCAGAGCTGTTGACCTTAGAACTGGAACGAGGAAACACACTGTTCGGTAAACATAAGAGTTTTCGTTTATAGATATTACCGTGACGAAGGAGGAAGCTTTAAAAAGCAACTTATACGCAGTGGGCATCAACATTTCAAGAGCTTTTTACTAACAAGTGCAAAACTGCTCTGGAGGAGTGGGGTAAAGGTAAAGGGACCCCTGACCATTAGGTCCAGTCGTGGCCGACTCTGGGGTTGCGGCGCTCATCTCGCTTTATTGGCCGAGGGAGCCGGCGTACAGCTTCCAGGTCATGTGGCCAGCATGACTAAGTCGCTTCTGGCAAACCAGAGCAACGCATGGAAACGCCGTTTACCTTCCTGCCGGAGCGGTACCTATTTATCTACTTGCCCTTTGACGTGCTTTCAAACTGCTAGGTTGGCAGGAGCAGGGACCAAGCAATGAGAGCTCACCCCGTCATGGGGATTCGAACCTCCGACCTTCTGATTGGCAAGTCCTAGGCTCTATGGTTTAACCCACAGCGCCACCCGCGTCCCTTCTGGAGGAGTGGGGTACTTGGCTCCAGTCGTATCACAGGTCTCTGTCTAGGTATGGGGAACCTGTGGCCTTTTAGTAGCTGACTGTAAATCAGGGGTCAGCAACCTTTTTCAGCCGTGAGCCAGTCCACCGTCCCTCAGACCATGTGGTGGGCTGGACTATATTTTGAAAATAATAATAAAAAATGAATGAATTCCTATGCCCCACTAATAACCAAGAGATGCATTTTAAATAAAAGCACACATTCTACTCATGTAAAAACACCAGGCAGGCCCCACAAATAACCCAGAGATGCATTTTAAATAAAGGACACATTCTACTCATGTAAAAACACTCTGATTCCCAGACGGTCCATGGGCCGGATTGAGAAGGCGATTGGACCAGATCTGGCCCCCAGGCCTTAGGTTGCCTACCCCTGATGTAAACCTTAGCATGCTAATACAAGGCAGGCAGTCCTTCGGGCATCCTGGCCTCAAACTGCATAGGACATTAAAGGGCCAAAGACAGCACTTTGCATTGGTTGCCCATTGCTTTCCAGGCCCAAATTAAGAGGTTACAGACTCACACCTGTTTTTAGCCCTAAGGAAAATGATTTGTAGAACCAATGTTCCAAACATGAAAGAAATATTTTCAAAGTGAAAAGGAGGTGCCCCCCCCCCAGCATCTGGATCCAAGGGTAGCAACAAAGGGGAAAAGAAAATGCTTCCATTTGCAACACATTAATTTAGAACCGGGCACTAACTTTACAAATTTGATCACATGTTATGGACAGAAGGAAACAATATGGATGCCTATGGGGTCAGATGTGCAAGTCTAGAGCTTTTCTCTAGGAAAGTTACCCATAAAACAAACACATGGCAGATGCACAGAGTGGGCAAGCATATAGAATGTCCTGCTCTCATTCTCTCACCACCTCCTCTGGCAGAGCACAAGGAGAAACCAGTGTAGACAACGGAGAGAAACTGACCCACTCTCATCAAGAGAAAGCACTTCCTTTTCAAGCTCTTTAAAATGGTTAAAAGGGTACAATTGTGAAGTTCTATAGACCAAGAGAAACACACTCCAGGAATCCACATCAGAGTGAGTCGTGCATAGAGCAAGAACTGGGCCACTGAGGCATGCTGCCTCCTTTTGTGTTAGTCCACTCCAGGCTTGACTGCGGTCTTTCTAGCTGTGACGTTCCCTAAAGAACATGTTCTAGATCCACGTATATCAGGAAGCCAGGGATGGTCAGCAGAAACCTAAACCCACCTCTCCCCTCCCTTTCCATGTCCTCCTTTTTAATATTACGTCAAGTTCTTTCCAGTAAAATCTGATTTTTTGCTTCTATTTCTGCAGTTTCAGGTTTTGGTTAGAAAAACCCGGATACATCTTCTGCACTGCAGAATGAATGAACAGATGCTGAATCATTCCTTCTGCCTATTCCTGCTTTAATCCCCAATCCTGCTGCCACTTAAAACCCAACCCACTCTTTCCCAACAAGTAAGCACCCGCCATTCTGGCAAGAGTGTAAAAAATATCAACTTTCAGTAGAAGTCATTTAGGAATAGAAAGCTTCTGAATTATGTCTGCCAAATGAAACTGAAACTTTCAGGGGAGACAGATTGGAAATGTAAGGGAGGACAGCAATTCTGTTTCCAAAATAAATTATGGATTTTGCAAAACAACGTTTGCTAGCTCCTAACCTATCTCAATTTGAAAGAGCTTCCAAATGAGCAAATTAGCAGCATGCTCTGTCTATACAGTAGGGCTAGGGAACCTCAGGCCGGGTGGTCAAATGTGGTGCTCCAAGCTTCTCTATCCAGCTCTCAGGATTTCCTCCCAGGCCATCCCCTCTCCCCAAGTCCTGATCTACACCCTCCATGCATGTTTTTGCCTGGCTGGAATGTGTTCATGCACTGCACTAATGCCTGCAGGATGGAGAGAAGTGGGTGTTTAGAAACTGCCATTGCATATCTTGAATTACTGCACAGAGGTAAGAACCGCATCAATCGTTCTGCCTGTTTTTGCCATTGCCATTGTTGGCAAGGTGGCCCCTTGAAGACTGACCTGGAGGAAATGTGGCCCTTGGGATAGAAAAGATTCCCCACGCCTTATAACAGAAAGGCAATCCAGCACAGTTAAATAGTGCACCATAAATATACCATGCCATGCAACATGGATTCTAGATTTGCTTTGTCGAAATCAGGTACAACTTATGTTTCCGGATTGCCACGTTTTCACCCATTGGGGCTCCTGTGCCTCTAGTGGTGGTGGTGGCCTGAAAAACCTTGTGGTTTCTTTTGACTCTCACCAAACCCAACAAAGAGCAAAGGAGCATCGAATCAGAGCAAATTTTCTTAAATTCAGGGAGTTCTTTGGGATCCCAAAAGCAAAAACTGAAATGGACAGAACAGAACTAAACTGGCGCCAGGGGCTTATAAATGGAACTCTGGAGGTGGTGCGTTCTTAAATCATCACTAAGATACAGATGTTTTGAGATTCTAAAATAAGACTCCTTACCTGGCTCATTGTCTATTTGTGTCAGCACATCTTCTATGGAATCTTCATTCCTCAGAGTTTCCGGGTCAGGTGGTGTGTAGCCACGGGAGCGACACCAATTTACAACCTGCTTTGTTTTCAAGGGGGCAATGCTGTGAAATTTTGGGTGTTTCTCTATGATTTCTTGGAGGATCTTCCTTATTGTTAGTGCTCGTTGCCACTATAATGGGGGAGAATCCAGAAAGGACAAGAGCTAAGATTTAGAACAAACCCCACCTGTTTTTATCCATCTTTTACAATTTCAGGATAGGATCAATTATGGTAAATTAGTAAAAACAAAACAGAACAAAACACCATTGTAGTTCATTGCAGAAAAACAACAACCAAGAGCACTGCAGATATAGTTATTGTAGCAAAAAGCTTTTGAAACAGGAATGCATTTCATCAGATCCATGATGAAAAATAGGACATTATGAAAATAGCTGCTTTTACATATTATCCCCCAGAGGGATAATATGTAAGAAACAGTTATGGATTCAGTTCCTTGATCAGTGTATGGCCTTAGATTTTCAATCCGTAAACTAAGGTTGATGGTGATTTCTTAGTGTATTTCTAGATCAGGCATAGGCAAACTCCAGCCCTCCAGATATTTGGGACTACAATTCCCATCATCCCTAGCTAACAAGACCAGTGGTCAGGGATGATGGGAACTGTAGTCCCAAACATCTGGAGGGCCGGAGTTTGCCTATGCCTGTTCTAGATCATTCAAAGAACAAGGGATACTTAAATTGTGCAGGGCCCAAGCATTGGGGGGGGGGGTTGGGGGGGCACTCGCACCACCAGCCCCTTGCCACACACACAGCACAGTCCCTTCCTGTACAATTTCATGAATCATGCTCCCAGCCTCCCTCCCTGTTTGCAGCCTGAAACAGGAGTCTGGCAAAGCTAGCAAAGCTAACTATTTTGTTACTTGTAGAGAGGCAAATGGGTCTATTGTTGCAGCCTGCTACATCTGGGGGGACAATGTGTGCCTTGTTTGGGCGCCCTCCCTGCTTTCCTGTATTCTGTGCACAACAGAGGGGTCATTTTGTGAAACAGGAAAGAGAAACAGAAGAACAAATAAGGGAAAAACAAAACAAGAAGAAATGAATAGCAAATCCTCTGACCAAAGACTGGCCAAGAAGTTAGTCATAGTATGTTTAACAATGGTAATAAATCTCCAATGGGAAATTAAAGTGAAGGTGTCCTTAATTTCATTGTTTTTACTAATGTAAAGCTGCCTTTCATTTTATTACAGCTCTCATGATTTTTTTCCACTGAAGTGTTTTGCAAGTCTTTGCCACTTTCCTTGGATACATAGCAGGGGGGTCCGATTTCAATTACACACCCTCTTCTAATCAGTTCAAGGCAACATACAGTTTCTCCACCTTTTATTAGCAAAGCATTCCTGCAAAGTAGGTTAGACTGCGACTGTATGACTGGTCGAGGTAACCCAGCAAGCTTCATGGCTGTGTGAAGAAACTGAGCTTTGTCTTCCCAATTCTTGGTCCAAAACTCTTAACCACTAAACCATGCTGCCTCCTGACTAACTCCATATGATCTAGGTTATTCAGACAAAACTTGGACATCACAGAATGAGGATATGGTAGAAGTCTCAAAGAACCACATTTCCATTTCTTATATTACCATCGCCATCATCCAACCTTCAGCAGGCAGGTTACAACAACTTAAAATTCAGAATAAAAAACAGTTAACGCAAATTAGTCATAGGAATTTACACAATGATTCACACTTAGTGCTAAAAATATCTGGAAGCCTCAAATTTATTTACATTTTTTTAAGCCAATATCACTATATTAGAAAAAAAGAAAATGGGTATACACAAATATATTAAATATAACCTAGGCTTCTGGAAGAGATTTAAAAAATAAAAATCAGCTCCACAAAGGCACAGATTTCCAGCCAGACATTTCTCGGAGGGTTTAAGCTCATTTTTATAGAGCACATTAAGAAGATTTACCTCTGCAGCTCTCCGTTTTCCAATATTCCAGCTATAATATTGTTCCACAGAACTGGCACAATAAGAGTTGGCATCTTCAGCTAAAAAGCAGGGGGAAAGCACCAAAAAATATAAATTTTAACAGCTATGAAACTAAATTTATTGTGTGACTGGCTATTCCTGAACATTTTGTTATGCACATCATTTTGCATGAGGGAAAAAGTACAAGTGTGTTGCGTACATTTCCTGAGCCTCAGAATTAAAAAATAAGTGGCAATCTCATCTAAACACTTACTCCTGTGTTCTGCCAAAATGAACGATTCAGAGAGTAAGCGAAATGGCTGCCACAGCAGGATATTCTAATAGCAGCAAATCCCTTTCAGGGTTCCCGCTCTTAATAGACAACCCACTCAGTGAATACTGATTCCACTGTTGCTTTTCCTCAGAGAAAAAGGCTCAAACTCCCTTAGTTACAAGGCATATAGAACACAAGCACTTTCTAAGTTCATATTATCTTATAGTGACCCAAAGGACAAAGTGAAACGAAAGAGGAAAATGGAAACAAGAGTTCTGATTTCTTAAAAATGAAAACTGGGCAGCAGCATCCATAGTAAGGAATTACCTTTGTCTGTTAAACTAGGCTAAGAAAATCGCTTAAGGCCAATTGTGTTAAAAAACACCACTGCGGAAAGGTATAGACACTCTGCTGGTAAAAAGAACCCATAAATGTCGGAAAAGAAAATATAAGAGCAGGAAAGAGGCTTTTTTTGGGGGGTAAATAATACAAAGCAGAAGTGGAGAGCATTGTTTCCCAAATAGGAGGCCCACACAATTACACAGCATTTTTTAAAAAGAGGCATTACACATATTTATGGCATCTCCTGTCATTACATTTTCTTTACGCCACCTAGTTTTGCACATTTGCTCCTGCTGTTTTCAAGCTTCCCTCAAGGCATGTAAGGTTAGTTACCAGGGAAACATTAATAGTGCTAACAGTATGGGCAGCTTGCAGGTAGGCAATCAATGCATGCTTTAATTAGCAACAGATGGATTGAATTGACAAATGGCTGCAAACAGCTACCAGCAGTGGTAAGATACATATCTCCGGTCTGTCAGTAAGGCTAAGGATTACTGAGATAAGGCGTGTGAAATGCTTTGGAAACTTCATAGTTCCTTCTGAGTATTACTGATGCCATTGTCATCTTGCAACCATTCCCTGACAGGGATAGCCTAGTCATGGGGAACCGTGCTTTGATAACCTCCTGGCAGGATTACTGCAATGTGTTACACAGCTGCTCAAGTACAACCAGAGCTGTTCAGATGCCTATTCTTAAAGATCTACTCTGGCTGCCTATTTGCTTCCAAGCCCAATTTAAGGTGTCGTGCATACTTTTAATGCCCTAAATGGCTTGAGACCCCACACACTTGAAGGTGGCAGCATGCAAGAGGGGCATCCATGGAAGATCTCTAGTAATCTGGAGAGGCATTACTTACTTAACAGAGGCATGTTATCCTACCACAAAGGAGAAGGCCTTTTTTGTGGTGGCACCCCAACTTTGATTTTAAGCTGAACTTTTATGTTGTGTGAATTCTATTCACGGTTCAGCACACTACCACTGGTATCTTCCAATAAGGAGTTGTTAAGAAATATTTTAAACAACATGAATAATGGATGGCAGTCTGCAACACTTACAACTTGTTCAGAGAAGGTTAAGTTAAGGTTAAGATAATAATTTATCACTTCTACCCCACCTATCTGGCTGGGTAGTGAGATTGGAGCTATACAGAGTACTGAGATTATTCAGATTTCTATGTATTTTGCAAAGAACATCTTTTGTGGCTTCTTGAGTTCTTTTGCTCTTTTCCATGATGAAATCTCAAAGTTAAATAGCCACAGAGGTCATAGTTCACTGGCAAAGAAATTGTTCAATTTGGTTCAATTGTTCAACTTTTAAATCTTTTATCTACTGATTATGACTACTTTTGTTACGTTTGTAATTAGGTAATTTTTTCATGTAAGCTGCCTTGAGCATGGTTTGAATATGGAAATGTGACATGTAAATAAAATTGTGTGTGTGTGTTTGCGTTTTTCTGCAGGTTCTTACTTCTCTCAGCAATCAATGGCACTTTCTTTACTATTGCTGTCAAAAGTTGCTGGAGGTTGTCCAAATACTCTGTCCTGTAAAAAATCAAGAGAGCACGTTTTATATTATCGCTTTTAGGTACCTCTCCCCCAAATATGGCCCCCAGTGAGCAATATCCCTATTGCAACTCATGAAGTTTTAACTTGGCAAGAATAATTACCCAATGACATAGTTTCCAAGCTCAGAACTTTCCTCTGCTTTCACTGTCACCTGACCATCTTGGGAGACAAGCGAACTGCAACTCTGCCCTGCTGAGTCAGGCTCCAGCTTAACTTCAGAAGATAAAAGAATAATTAAAATAAATACACCTGTTAAAAAAATTAACATCTGTAGAAAATCATCTGTAGACATCTGTAGAAAAATATATGTTTGCCTAGCCTTGAACCTGCCAATTAGCTAATAAAGGAGTCAAAGCTGTTATTTATAACTGAATAACTGCATCTTTAATATATTTATAGGACAAGAAAAAGACCTTGAGATGGTGCTGGCTGGTTACTCCAGGGAATTTGTTGCTGGAGCAACCAGGTCCCTGCTTGTCCTCTAAAATATGTGTAAAATCCTGCAATTCATCCAAACAGTTTTAAAATATCCATGCTCTCCTGAAAGGTCTCCATTCAATTCACAGAAAAAAAGAATAATGAGGAAAAAGGAGATGGTAGCAGTGTTGGTGGTGGAATTGAAGTCAACAGCACTGTCTAGAATATTGGAAGAATTTTCTTTTGGAAGATAATGACCTGAAGTTTCATTTTCCACACAAGAATATTTCTGTTCTGTTATTTTGGAAAATATTTCAGCTGAGACCAGCAGCTTCTTATGGGAGGAATATATTAAAAGCTCATTAGCACTATCCCTAAGACTCCCAAGTGAAACCACTGCTGTACTTCTTCAGCTGCCGAAAAGCATTTTTTAATTAACCACATTTTAGGATACTGCTTACAGAGAAAAATGCACCCATATTGTTATGCCTCAGCAGTATATGTCATTGCATGCATTTTTAGTTCTCGTGCATAAAGGAATTTGACCACGGGCATATCAGCGCCTTCTGAGTATCTTGTAGCATTGTTCTACTCTACTGCAGACTTATTTATTAAGCTAACAGAGTGATCCATGCTCTCAGTCCTGCTGTCATGATGGGGCGGAGGTACCTCTACAATGGTGGGAAAGAGCTTTGCTGGTGGGGGAGCGAGGCTTGTCTGCCACAGAATTCTCTGGAGGCATGGACCTACTGTTGATAGTATTAGTGCCAGAGGTAGTTGGGGTTAGGGCTCAAACCAGGGCACTTGAGGGACGGGGATGGATCCAGAGACCTGACCTGCCATTCCTGGGATCAGGCTTATCAGTTATGCCTGGAGCTAGTGCAGTTAATTCTCTTCCCCACTGGTTTCAATGAGGAGAGAATGTTGCAAAATGGAAAACCAATGTGCCAACTTCACACCCCCCCATTACCACTCAGTTTTACTAAGCTCAGAGCCACATTTCTGCATGTACATTTGCCATAAAAGTCTTTGTATCCAAGTCAGATTCTGGTAAAAACGTACACAGAAGAAAAATCAAACATAAAAGAAATTAGATTACAACCACCAATAATGATGTCAGTGATTTTCCACAGGTGAGCAAGAGCAAGGTCTGATCACAATAACAAATAATTTTACCTTTTGCAACAGACACTGCGGAAGGGCTTGGAGCAACTGCATTTGTTGAAGTTACGGGTGTAACAGCAGACACTTTGCTGGATGAAAGTGATTGTATCACTGAGAGAAAAGAAAAATACTGGTTTCACATTGATATGTAGGTATTTTCATCAAACAAACAAACAAACAAACAAACAAACAAACTGCTAGACAATTGTACTGATCAAATATTTTACTAATCCTTAGTGGAGATGCCAGATCAATTGTTTATAGTACTTTGGTACAGAAACTGAAATTTGTCTATAGTAGCTTAAGTCTAGTGTTAGTGTCAGTAGTGTGTGTTATGTATCACATAATAAATAACTGCACTTGGATGATCATGCCTTGGCTTAATATGTTAAGATATGAACAAGCCTTTTGAGTCTGTGCACAGATCCGCTTTGTACAAGCTGGCAAATTCATCTAAATCAGGAAACTATGGTTATCAGCTTTGGAACAATCCAGGCTATTCTAGTTTGAAGTTGGCTTAATAACCTGGATTGTTCCAAAGCTCATAACTATAGTTTCCTGGTTAAGATGTAATGGGAAACTATAGTAAATAGACTTCATAATTGGTCAGTTAATTTTTTGCACAAAGGGGCTGCATGTGCAGCCAAAATGTTAATCCATATGTTAGTTTCTTAAGCCAAGATATGGTTACCTAAACTGTCCAAATACTCTCATCAAAAGCATCTGTACACACTTGTAGTCTTGCCAAACTGCATTTTACCTTTGTTCACAGGCATCAATATTGTTTGGACTCCTCCAGAGGCAGCACTCACACCAAGTTGCTTGAGTTGGCTGGGAACCGTCAAAATAGCTTGCTGGGGACTATTTTGACTGGAGTGGATCTTTAACAATCCTAGAAGAGAAGTCATGCTTAAAGAGAGCTCTTGCTCCTTTCTGCACAAGAGAAGAGACTATGAAATCAGCTCTTCTGTCAACAGCAACAACAAATTTATGCTGATAAAAACAGAATCAAGCATCAACTGAAAACCATCACTAAGGAAGTCTGACAATTAAACAATCAATTTGTAGCTACAATTGAAAAGTCATAATTACAAAAAAAAATAATATAGCTGTTTCTGCAAAGATAGTGTTTCTAAAGCAGTGATGCAGCGATGTACCACTGATAAATACTGCCTATCCAGAACAAAGTTCTGTTATTTAGAAATGGAGTTGAAGAGGTAAATTATGTTGAAGAAAACACACTTCATTCTTATGATTGAGGATTTATAAATTAAAGATATCAAAAGAGAGAAGAAGAAGAAGAAGAAGAAGAAGAAGAAGAAGAAGAAGAAGAGTAGCAGCCGCAGCAGCCGCAGGGGAGCCAAATCAGATTGGCAATTGAAATAACCATCAGGAGCTCCTGATCACATATTGTCCACATTGTCTAGTTGTGAGGGCCCTCTCAGTCAAACATCCATGTGCCTTCTCTAGGATTGCAAGGGCACACAGAGAGGGGTTCTCAGCAACAGACCCTCAGCTGTGGAACTCCTTTCCCTTGAAAACATAGGTTTTTGCCTATCTGCACATCTTCTGGAAGCAGTGCAGGAGTTTAAGAACTCTGCACCCTTTTAGCAGTCACAGATGCGGAGTTTAGCTGCACCTTAACTTTTCCAAATAGTTACTTACATAAAAAAAAATTTAAACCACTTGCTGCCACCTCGAAGTATTTACTATAAGTGCTTATATCCTGTATCTAAATAAAATTCCCCACAAAGTGGCTTACAACCCCCCTCCCCCATAAATAAAAACAATATAAACACAGATTAAATAAACCAAGGGAAACAAGCAGAAAAGCACAGCAGCAGAAAAATTTTAAACTGTCTGACAGAAATAAAGTTTTTTTTTCAGAAGAGGGGAAAGTCGGTGGACTTTCCAGGCCGAAGATTCGGCAATAGTGTTGCCACCACTAAAAAGGCCGAACCCTCGGAACTCGCCAATTGGCATTTTATTAATACTGGGTCAAAGAGCAGGTGCTACTCAAAGCTCATGCATACGTGTGAAGGCTGACCTCAAGATACCTTTAAACTCCTCATTGGCCTAGAGGCAGACCAAACACCAGCACTTTTGATTTTCTTTTGAAAGAGGTCAGGCCACAAATACAGTGGCCTAGTTAGGTGCTCCAAATTCCGCCATTTCAGCACCCAAAATATCAATGAATTACAGGTCTAGACTGAAAAGGTAGCAGGAGCAAAGGGAAGGGAATTTTCCTTACCTGATACTGCAGTTTTCCCAGAGGTTGGGGCTGGGGCAGCCACCCAAGAAGCAATGCTTACAACCGCCGATGCATTTGTTTTATTAGGAGCAGCCGATGCTGCTTGCCCCTGGTTGGCAGAAACTTGTGGCTGCTGTCCTGACGCCTTCACTACAGGGCCTGCAGCTGGAGATGAGCTAGAACTTGCACTGTCCGCTTGCTGTGTTAAAAGGATTGAATATTGGGTTGAAGAACACCAGCCAGCATGAATTACGAATTCATTCATCCCTTACGAACTTAACGTGGAAGTACACATTACCTTCGCAAACTTGTGCTTTTAGACATGCACATAACCAAGATTATGTGGGGGCCTCTGTGAAGTGTCCCAAGATCTTTGGATGAAGGGCAGTATACAAATTTAGTGAATAGTAATAACAATCTGTAGGAGAGAATCACAGAGTGAACAGGAGAGCTGCTTAAGCTCTCCTCTGCCTGCTGATCCAGCCTGGGATCTGTACGCTGCCTGGAGCTCCTCTGTGGGAGGCAGGAGAGGTGTACATGAGGTGTACATGTAACAAAAAAAATCTGCAAATTTCTTTGCAAATGCCGCAGAACTAGAGGAGTCAGGGGTCAGAGGCAACCACAAATATTGAACTAAAAGTCATCTCAGTAGTTTGGGTGAATAAGCCAAGCCAAAATATCAAATTGCACCAAGTAATTCACCTCAATATCAAATATCAAATTGCACTAAGTAATTTCTGGTGCTGGAGGAGACTCTTGAGAGTCCCATGGACTGCAAGAAGATCAAACGCATCCATTCTTAAGGAAATCAGCCCTGAGTGCTCACTGGAAGGACAGATCCTGAAGCTGAGGCTCCAATACTTTGGCCACCTCATGAGAAGAGAAGACTCCCTGGAAAAGGCCCTGGTGTTGGGAAAGATGGAGGGCGCAAGGAGACAGAGGACGATATGGTTGGATAGTGTTCTTGAAGCTACCAGCATGAGTCTGACCAAACTGCGGGAGGCAGTGGAAGACAGGAGTGCCTGGGGTGCTCTGGTCCATGGGGTCACGAAGAGTCGGACACGACTAAACGACTAAACAACAATTTCTTTTCTTTTTAAGTAAAGCTAGTAGCAAGCAGGACAGTTTCTGAAAATTTAAAATACCTTTTACTTCAAGGGAATCAAAACTGATGAAGTAGAAGATTCTAATTTCATAGGCTTCATGTGCAGAAGCCATACTTTCCTGAGCGGTTGCACTTGCACTAGAAACCTGACATACCACTTGACCTCACCTGTGCAACTCCATTTGTTGGCAGAGTCACGGACGACGTTGTCGCTGCAGTGATCACTCCACCAGATACTCTTAGCACAGTGGTGCCAGGTTTTGAGAGCTGCGACGATGCTGGCAAGGTTTTCAGTGTATTATCGGATATTTTCATCAGTGATGCTTGTCCACTGGAAGCTGCCTTTGAAATGAAAATAAAAATTTAAGTGGAAACCGCAACTTCCTGTGAATCAAAGGTTTGCAAAAAAAATGTGATGAAAACAAGCGGGCATTCCTCCCAGTCTGTTTTTAAATACTTTGGGATGGGCCTGGAAACACAGAATACCAAGAAGAAAGTCCCACTGGGTTTGATGGGATTACTTTTCTTTTTCTGTACAACAGATCAATACAGTTACTGTTTGGAAAGCAATTGAAAGTAATTCCTTGTTTCTACTTCCCCACTCCCAATCCCACTATTCTGATGAGGAAGTCGAGAACCTTTTTATGGTGTTGAATTTTTCCTTTGATAACAAAAGTCTGCAATAAAGGCTGAGATCCAGGGAGCTACTTTAGACATCCCCAAGGACTTGGGCATGCCCAGGGGCATTTCATTTGGATAACTGACCTCACCAGCCCCATGTCATATCACAAGCACCTTTTGAAAGCCCCCTCCCATTTCAGAAGTTACATGATATGTAGGCATACTGAAAGGGCTACTGTTTCACAGTACACGCAAGCCCAAAGCCCCCTTGGACCAGTTGTGTGTTTGCTCTTTCAATCCCAATCAAAGCCCTAAACATGGCAGTTACCTGTGCAAACAGAGCCGCCGTTTTGTGTCCCGTTATCACTTTCAACGCCTGGTGTCCTTGTGCAGATGGTGTCCCGGCACTTGTGTTCCCTTGCACAACTGTTCCAGATGTTGCTTGTTTTGCAGAACTCTGGTGAGAAGGCTGACCAACTAAAAAGGTGCCCTGGACCAAAGAAAGAAACTGCTACAGTGAGTGCTCCAAGGACTCTGCTCCCACCACCACCACCACCTAAGAGAAACCTCTCTAAAGAAGAAGTCCTACTGCAAATTCTGGCCCTCTCAGGTTTGATTTTTTGACAGGCAAACTGTTTTGCTCTTCCAGTACCACTTATCTGGGGGATACCACCTCATCTTTAAGAAACTCTACAACCTCCCCCAACCTGATGTTGCTGGCCTCCCAACTCTCCTCATTCCTGGCCATGGCCCACGCTGGCGGAGACTTATGGGAGAGAGCTGGGAGTCCAACAATATCTGGAAGGCGATAGGCTGGGGAAGGCGAATTATGAATAAATTTTATTTTTATTTATACATTATCCTGTCAAACGGTTTCAGATGTGCATAAAACACGTCTTCCTCACTGTTTGTTTCATTGAATTCAGCCTGGCCACTGTTGTACTACATAATGCAATTGCCTCCTGCACAACTATCATTATTACATATTTGCTATGGAGACAAGAAAAAATGTCAGCGCAGATTCACAGAGACTGTGCTTTCTCAATATAAGAGCTCCTAGTAAGCCGATTCCTGCTTCGTAAGCCTTTAGGCTCAAATATAAGGCATACTCTAACCCAGGAGTATATCACCAATGTAGTGCCCTCCACATATTGTTGGGATTCCCAACAACCATCAGCCAGAACTTGCATGGCCAGTGGTTAGGAAGGGTGGAAACTGGAGTCCAGCAAACACATGGGCTTTCCCTGCTCTAACCAATTGTATTAGTGACCTAACCTAGAGCCACTCATGTTTTATCTAGCATCCAGCAACAGCAGAGATCAATAGAAGGGAGTGGCAAAACTCATGGAGAAACCCCCACCCCCACCCCCAACTCCAAAACAAAGACCACAGTGACTGCAAGAAATGGAATGCGGATGAAGAGAACTGGTCATGCCTACTTCCTGCAACTCTGAGTGCATTTCCTTTTTTTTGGATGACAGCTGGAACCATGGGCCCATGTGATGAGCCTTCATCCCAGAAAACTGGATTATGACTGACCTGTGGTGTTTGCTTGAGGATGTAGGACGTGTAGGTAAGATGCTGTGATAAGCCAGTACTTGTGCTTTGGGCTGCCCCACCTCCGCTTGCTGAAGAGCCTGACTGCAGATCTGGAACAAACAAAACAATCACATATGCAGGGCAGCCTAGTCCCATTATTCATTTTAACAAGCTTCAAGGAGGCACCGTTTAACAGTTGTTGCCTTTAGGGGGACGCCACATGGCCAGACTAGGGTAGCAGCGTCTACTCCATTCATGTGTGTTATGGAATCACTACACCAAGCACATTAGATTCAACCCGTTTAACACTAACTGGCATTATTTGTGGCTCGCAGAATGGCTCCTTGAGGTATAAGCAGCAGCTTTCCTTTCCCAGAAGGGTTCTTGCTGTTTGTGGTAAGGTACAGCTTAGTCCCGGGGGGCAGATTTGCCAAGTTGGCCAGATTCGTGGCTGGAAGTTGCAATGTTGCCATCACTGAAAGGAAAAGTGGAAACAAAAATGAAGATCACTCAGCTTTACAGAGACAATCTTTTGCCACACACTGTTTCAAACAGGAACAGACAAAACCAGCAATAATCATTATCTGTATCATTTCTATTTATTTCCAGAGTACTTTTTTTTTAAGATGGTGAGCCAATGACTTCCACTATGACTTCAACAATAGTTTTTTTCTTCATACTGGGATTCAAGTTCAAGTCACTTCACACAGCAAGGAAGAGGCAAACCCTCCATTTACAGAAGCTCTCAACCTCCAGTTGTGGAAGATGGAGGCAAGCTGTTGCATTATAGGATTGTGAGCAAAATGCACGTGAATACTTGGAAGCTTTAGCAGAACAAGATCTTGCGGAAGGAGAGGGCTGTGAGGAAGAATCTGAACAGAACTGCAAAGGGCGCGTGCTTGGGAAATTCATTGTACAAAGAGGAGTGCGTGGGCGTAAGCAAAACTGATCGAAGGAGCAGAAGTTATTGAAGGCAGAGGAGTCACAAGCAAAAAAAACAAACGAAAGCTCACAAGGCAGAACAAGAAATTTCCACTGGAAGGGGGCAAACTGTCTTTCTGACCCTGCACCCATGCTCCTCCTGTCTTTCTAAAAACTAGCAAAATATATTCTTTAGAAAGAATGAAGAAATCTGCACTGGTGAAGGCAAAAGACCACTTCTTGCGAGCGGCTGTTGTGGTAAACAGCTCTTGGACAATCTGTTTCTCACTGCATTTTCAACAGGAATAGGTACAGAAGTGCGATGTTACACAGGTGTAACATGAAGACAGCTCCCTTCAGTGCCTAGACATGGGTTACAACAGCACAAACTAGCACTGAAAATGCTTTTTCTACAGTCCTGCTTGGTAAATTTATGCATGCCACACCTCAACTGGATTTAGAAGATTAGAATATTCCAGAACTGCATATTAACTGGTTCCATGTAACTGTTTCTGAAGGTGTCTGCAAATAAGATAGCTTTACCTGGTCCTTGAGTTCCACTTTTGGGAGCTCCTGAGGGCACCTGAGCTTTCGTTAAAGTCTGCACAGGCTGGGCCACGATGGTCCCTCCACCGCCACTCACAATTGCTTTCGCAACTCCTTGTGTTACAACTTGCTTTCCACCAACGGCCTTTGTGACAGAAGGGCTGGATTTTGCTACTAATATCTGCCCGCCACCGATAGCCACAGCTTGCTTGGGTAAAGCAGACCCGACTGGAACACCAATGACCTACAGTAAAACAGATTGTGGCCATCTATTAATTGAACTGGCCCATTAGAGAGCAGGAAAACACGAAAAACAATACGGCATTACAACAACCAAACAAACACAGGTGACTCAAAACCTGGCAATCATCAATTAACTCAGTTTGGTTATATGAATGTTATACCACTTAAAAGCCCATCACAAACCAAAACGTATCTATGGATAACAAATATAATAACCTTTCTAAGGCAACAGATACAATATTACTGCAATGGGATTTTAAAAATGCGAAAAAGTCAGCTGCACAAACTGGGCCTGAAGTGGCAGCTGTGTGAGAACAAATGCAGGACATGCTACCCAGATGCAAAATGCAGGTTTACAAAGAAACTATATGGTTTCTGAACTGGTGTTTTTCCACATTCCGAAAGCACTGACTGTGTCTTTAGTAGACACAAATGCATTTATTTAATTTAGGCACTTCTATACTTTCATTCATCCACCAAAAAAGTTTTAAACAAACATATAAATGAAATAAATTAAAACATTTCAGCACAGCAGGCAACTAAATCCAGGTTCGAATCTACATCTGCACACCACAGCTTGAAAATAGGTGGGGATGACCTACAGCCAGGTGAAAACAGCCGAAGGAAATAAAAAGAAATGGAAACTATTTTACCTTAGAGGATGTGGCTCCCTCTCCAGTGCTCACAATCTGCTTCTGGGGTGACAAAGCAATCATGTGACTTCCTTTCACCGTAACGTATTGCTGCACTGAGGTCTGAGAGGTTGTCCCAGTCACTGATGCTGGAGACTGTTGAGGCGGTTCTCCAGGCTCTTGCTTGATTATTACCTTCAAATAAATCAAGTGGAAGGGAAGAATTTAATCTCTACTAAAAAACCCCATAAAGACACCATGGCTGTCTATTTTTTTTACAAGAAACAAATAGGTTGCTTGATTGAGCACTAAGTAATTCATATATGACTGTCCCTCAAAAGTTCATAGTTGCATCTGTATCCTAAAACCAGGGGACACGGTAAGAACAGCTTCTGAGAGAAGTTACCAGAAGAGGAGTATATTTGCAAAGAATATCTGAAACATGTCTGGTTTGCCCTGAAACAGTACAGTGGTACCTCCCAAGTCGAACGGAATCCGTTCTGGAAGTCCGTTTGACTTCCAAAATGTTCGGAAACCAAGGTGTGGCTTCTGATTGGCTGCAGGAAGGTCCTGCAGCCAATCAGAAGCCACGGAAGCCCCGTCGGATATTCTGGTTCCTAAGAACGTTCACAAACCGGAACACTGACTTCCAGGTTTGTGGCGTTCAGGAGCCAAAACGTTTGACTCGCAAGGCATTTGGGATCCAAGGTATGACTGTATAGTATCAGAGCTCAATCTCAGCTCTGGGCAGACCAGTTGCAAAATATTTACTGATATATAAAGACCAAGCACCACACATATTACTTGTATATTAACATTATCTTCCCCCAAAGAAAGTCAGTTGCTTGTGTAACAATAAAAAAGAAGAAAAAGGTGGTGAGGTAAATTTGTCAGGTCATTCTGTTCCCTAGACACTATGGAAAGAGCGAAACAAAAATCAGAATGGGTACTTTCAATACTTGGGCAAGTTTGCTTTGGTAGTATTTATTTGCAAATAAAGTTTCTATAGAGAAACTTTCTATAGAGTTTTCTATAGAGTTTCTAAAGAGAATAATAAGACTTCCAATACCTTTGTAAATGTTCCAAATCCTCCGGTCACAGATTTAGGACTTTGTACCTTGGAGTGACTCCCAATTGGACACAGAGGTGGCATGGTTGCAAAGAGAGAGTCTTCCTGCTAGAATTATACAAAGCAGACAATTAAGTTAACTATGCAATTATTATTTTTTAAGCACTATGATACAAGAAATGAGCTTATTCAAGAGAAGGAGCATAAGCAAACCTGGGCCTGCAAAAAGTTCTGGGTTTCATGGGGAGTTAACGACACAAAGTTTTATTACCTTAAAGCCGTTGGTTCAGTTGTGATTCTAAAATGAAAGAGAATCTAAACTTCTAACAATCGTACCTTTGTTTATTATAGCATACGTTATGCTGTCCTCCTTTAAATACTGAACTTTTGGTAATAAATGTAAACTGAACAGTTAAAATGACAGATGCAAAAATAATGTTTAGTGCATTTAGCAGCCCTAGTTAAGTACAGAAATAGAGATCCTCACTTTTAGGAGGGCTTCAATTCATTAAAATCTTCCCAAATACAATGAGCTTGTTACTGAACGCATGTTGTTCATTACAAATCACCATCATTAACCTGTGCCAGGTTTGGTTAAAACGGCACAGAACTTGCTACGTAGAGATGCTTTCATAAGTGACAAAGGAATGGCTTTCTCTACTACTTTTGCATCAACACCCAAGTTGCATAGGAAACAATTCTAGACAAAAATTATCTTGTTTTAAATACTAGAAGCAGTCTATTGAAACACACAACAAGCTTATCAATCCCTTCTTAAGATGATTTAGCTTATGGTGAATGTTCTCTTTTGTAAGCAGTAATAAAAGCAAGTATTCAAAAGTTCCAAATTCTGCTACAAATCCATCACCTTCTGAAGTACCATTTATCTGCAACAATCTAGTTCTGTACCTTTGAGATTTCTTCCCCAGCCCAGAAGTATACTAACATCATTCATCTGTGTCAGCTTCAAAAGCCAAATGAATTGCTCCCAGTGCTTCTCTACTGGCGAGGTTCCCAATCACCACTGGCTATTTGGAATCTCTTTCCCTCACCCCAAATGTTTACATAAATATTATTTTGACAATGGTAGCTATAAAGTTGTCAAGTGCTACCTCTGTTTTCCCTAAATACAAAATTTGTGCCTACACAGAAGACAACACCACACTTAACAAGAAATGCACTCAATAACCTCAGCTTACTTGTTGGTTTTTGGAAATGTGAAACATGTTGCAACTACGGAGATTGTGTGTCTTCCACCAATGTAATTTATAAATAGGCCATGCCCAGACTACCCAGTGAACCATTTTTTCCTCTGGCTGGTGAAGGCAAGTTCATTGCCTTACCCTGGAGGGAAAAACTGCCCAAGTCCCTAATCCTATGCATGCTTACCTAGGATGTCAGCTCTACTGAATTCAGTAGGACTTACTTAGAAATAGAGAGACACATGACAGTGTTGCAAATGGGCATTTTGGCTTCTCCAAACACCACTGAAAAACAGGGCCGTGAAATACAGAGAAAATTGTGGTTTTGGTGGGAGAACACTAGGGATAGAGCACTTGAGAGACATTTGAAAGCAGACCCAACACAAGAGATGTTTGGGATGCAGAAATAAAACACTTAACCATGTTTTTAAGATGTTTTATCGCTTACTGCTTGCCACCCTGGGAGAAGCAGTAGGATATAAATTTAATGAATAAATAAAATGAACCAGAACTCTACAAATAGTTTCCAGAAAAAGGCACTACACTGCCATGGAATATCAAGGAATAAAAGACAAAATACTCCACCTGAACAAGTTTCTAAAAACAAAACAAAAACAGAAAAGCCAAACAAACAAATGTTACCTTGACAGCAGAGGTTACCAAACTGCTCCCAGGGATCTTTGATACCGGAGATGCTGTCCCTTGAGAGGCTTGAGAAACACTTGAAGCCTTACTTCCAGGGCTCCCTATATATTGAGAAATACAACAGCACACATTTGGCCATCCTGGTGTAGCTCCAGTGTGTTCTAACAACTGTCACATTACAGCTCTCTGAACAGAACCATCTTTTCCTTGCTAGACAACTGGTGGAATGGAACAACCGCTGCCTGCTTGCAAGGAAGGCAACATGGCAGGTGGTTCACAGGCAGAGGGGGACACCATTGCTTCCCACCCACAAAGCCACAGAGAGGACGGGTGCTCATTTGCCAGTCTGCTTCCCATTTTGCTAGAAAGCAATACATCTCTTCTATGCCCACATGCTGAATGCAGCCCCAGAGAACCTACAGCTCTGCCAGGACTAGGCACAAATCACGTGAGAGATGGTTGCCACCATTTCCTACACTTTCCCCGTCTCTCAGCAGTGTCTCTGAGCTGAAAAGTTCTGGGTGCAAAAGTTCCCCTCCCCCACCTTCTACCAGGCTTCCTCAACCTCGGCCCTCCAGATGTTTTGAGACTACAATTCCCAGCATCCCTGACCACTGGTCCTGCTAGCTAGGGATCATGGGAGTTGTAGGCTAAAAAACATCTGGAGGGCCAGGGTTAAGAAAGCCTGTGTTACACTGTAGAACAGAGAAGCGCAGGTAGGAAAAGTGAAGAGCAGTAGCTCAATGGCAGGGCATCTGCCTTGCATGGAGAAGACCCCAGGTTCAAGTCCCAGCATCTCTAGGTAGAGCTGTGAGCGACTCCCTGCCTGAAACCCTGGAGAGCTGCTGCCAGTCAGTTTAGACTACTAGATGGACCACTGGTCTGACTCAGTGTAAGATACCTTCCTATGTTCTTAGCATGCACAGAACACAATCACTTTTACAGGAACTGCCTTCAGTGAAGTATGTTTGCAGTTGACTAATCTATGATGGTATGTCTAAACCTGCAAAAAGCTGCTCGATGCAACTAAGGATAGACAAGCAATTTACTTTACAACAACTGCTTGTCCCTGGCAAACTGATCAAAGAGAATGGAAGTGAATGCTATAAGGCAGCCTTCATCAACCCAGCATCTGCAAGATGTTTTGGAGGGATGTTTTGTTGTAGACCAAAATATCCAGAGGGCACAGGGTCGCTGAAGGCTGTTGTAAGGTTTGTGGAGTAAGGAGTCTTAGGAAAGGAAAATATCTTTTACAAACAAAACAAAAGTTAGTGAGGGAGATGGCTGTTCCAGCAATGACAATTAAGACATGAGCGAAGCACACAAGGGGTTAGGGGTTATTCTGAACATTCTGCCTCAAAGGCAAATCAAAACACACACTGCAAAGGCTCTGGAAAGGAGAGCACATTCTTCCCCACCCGCATACAGTCCACACCTGTGCTCGTGGCTGTTGCCCCAACTGGTTGACCAGGCTTGTCCACAATAACATAAGGGTTATTGACAACAGGGGTGGCAGCCCCTTGCTTCATATGCACTGGAGTAGAAGTTGGAGTTCGAGGTAGTGGAGAAGGACTTGGGGTCGATATTGGAGATCCTAAGGAAACAGAAAGGGATTCTCCATTGTACATGTCAGACAGATATCCAAAGTGACGGTAACGAAGTGACGACGACAACAACAATAGCAGCAATTTGCAGAATCAATTCTACTGCAAGCGTAGAAGCAGCTCCATGAAAACACAGGCACCTGCTGTGTTTTCTTCAGAAACAGACTTCTGTACAGGAAGTTAGAACATTGAAAGATGAAACTTTTTCCCATCACAACTTCTACAGCAAACTATAGAGGACTATGGAAGGAATTATCAAGGTGGTGCTAAGGAGATTGCTCCATCAAATGGAAAAATCTCCCCTCTGCTTCCCCTTCCCCCAACAACCTCCAAGCCAATTTGTGGGACACAAGAGCAAGGCTCATTAACAGAATCTGGCCCTATGTGCCTTAAGGCTGTGGGCTTCTTGTTCATCCCCAGTAGCATTAAACATTTTGTAATGCTTCTTAGCATTTTGCCCCTTATGACCTACGAACTAGGGAGTTTACAACCTAGAAGACAGGGGCTCAGTAGACTAGGAGCAAAACTA
Organism: Podarcis tiliguerta; assembly: GCF_965153285.1. Taxonomy (NCBI): domain Eukaryota; kingdom Metazoa; phylum Chordata; class Lepidosauria; order Squamata; family Lacertidae; genus Podarcis; species Podarcis tiliguerta. Next base: position 40,475,569 of record NC_139538.1, on the reverse strand, counting down.
CTCCTAAGTATGGAGGCTGCATATGTGACATAGTGTCTACTTGAGTGTCACCATCTCATGCTTCTGGCTTGACTTGTGTGGCACCCCACCCCCCACCCCTCCTCACAACATACAAGATTGTAACTGTACTCAGTGAAAGAGCAAGCAGTTTATTCTTATCTTGCTGTACAACACAATTCGATGCACAAACCAAGCCATACCTGACACAATCTTGCAACTCATGGTGATGGGCTGAAAAGACTTGCCCGGAGACTCAGCAGGGCTTGGGATTCGACCCTGAGGCACTATTTTGCAACTAGCAGCAATTGGCTGAAAAGCTGAGTTGCCGTGAGAACCAAAGGTAACTTTCTGTGAAGCCAGCTTTGTGGGAGTCCGTTCTAAAGACGACGGCAAGGAATAGAAGGTCGTATGTCTTTCGGCTTCAGATCTGAACCCTGATGAATAAAAGTGTTTTTCTAAGTGTTATGAAGTGTTTCTAGGCAGACAAATCAAAATGTTAAAAACAACTTGTTTCTGTCCCTCAGAATGAGCTCTCAATATCTGAAAGGCCGCCATCTCCAAAACAGCGTAGTGTTTTCCTATTCAGACTATTTATTCCATAAAAAGTTTCTCTCCTTGCACACCCACTGAAACTGCACGTCAACTAGGATGTGTCTCCAGTAAGTTTCAGTATCAGAATTTTTTCATCATAATGTACTCTACAACATAACACTGTTTAGAACAAAGGAAACGGCCTTATACCTAGTTGGACTCTTGGTCCACAGAGTTTACACTGATTGGCAATAGCTCTCCAGGGTTTTCCCAGCCCTACCTTGAGATGGTCAAGGACTAAACCTGGGACCTTTGGCATGCAAGAGCTATGGCCCTTCCCAATATATGTTTGGGTGGATACATACTATGGATCGACAGATCAGCCAGTTTCCAGTCTGGGTCAAATTCTCCTCCAACTCTAAGACACACACATATTATGTTGACCAACCCCGCCTTATTAATTTTTTTATTGAATTTTATTTTTCGTTAATAAACACAAACACAACTGTTAGCAACAGAAGGGCCAACTAAAGTAACCCCAGCGTTTTTATTTTACCTTTCTCAGCAGAAGTATGCGTAATGGATTCATGCATCTGCTTTATTGGTGAGGATGCTTTTACAGGTGCTGGCATATTTAATGGCAAATGCAACGAGGTGGGGGCATCAGAAAGATCAGAATCTGAAGACTGGGAGAAGACATACTCTTCTCTAAAAGAATGCCGGTGCAATTCAACGTCCACCACCTTTCAAGAGAAAAACAACTATGGTAAGGCAACTGATGACGATACATTTTTTTAAGTGTGCAGAGAGGGACTTCACTGCATACTTAGATACAAAGGATACCAGTTTCTAAACCTTTTGCACCCATCAACAGAAGCTCCTGGTTTGGGGGAATTGTGTTGGTTTGCTTAAAATCCACCTGAACTCAAGTTCAAGTAACCTAACAGTTAAGCAACCAACCACAGAAGCAGGTATTGCTCAGAGAACATCAGCTAGTTATATGACATCAAGTGGATCTGATCCCTATCTGAACCAGCAGGGCTTCCATTCAGCATTGTTTAAAATCTGCCATCAAATGCAAGCCACGCTGCAGATCTGCTAGGGAAACTGTTCCCAGGTCTGCTTTCAGCAAACCTCAAATCCAGTTGGGATCTCCTGAGTGAACTGGACCCCAGCCGTGCAACTTGTATTCAGCACTGAATTTAAATGCTTTACTTGCAAAGGAACAATCATGAGTGCACTCCAAGGCTTCCAATTGTAATGCTCCCTTTGCAGATGCAGTTTTATGTGACACACACCTGACATATGACTTCAGATGAGTGACTGGTGGGTGCAACTGCAACAAAATCGCCTTGACCAGATGGGGTCGTCTGTCAGGCCTAATTTGGCCTGCAGGCCAGAGGCTTCCCATGCCTGCCTTAAGAGGTCACAGAAAATCCTGCCTAAGACCAAGAGCAGAAAGCATGTGCATCTCATGTCAATTCTAAGCAGACACTGATGGCCCACCCAGTGAGCAGCACACAATTTACAGAGTGCACTTTCAACATGTAAACTGCTTGATAACTATTTTTACTGCTCATACTTTGGGGGGCGGGGCGGAGATGGCCAAAGAAAGTGATCACTGTTTCCATTCTACAGTTTTACAAGAAAAGCCTGAGAAAACTTTTTAAAAATCATACCGTTTCAGCACCTAGCGTCTGTAGACCTGTGTATGTCCTATCCAACTGTACGAAACAATTAGGAAAGGAAAAGTTTAGGTGTCTTTGTCACAAATATTAGCAAATACACACACATACACAAAACTTTAAAAAGACACATAGCAATAAACAGAACTGGCCCTGCCAATAGGCAGAGTGAGGTTTTGCCCCATGCAGTTGGTTTGGGGTACCACAAAATGCCAGAAAGTTGTTGACTTTTTAATTTCTTATTTTGTATTTTAACTGCAGGGAGTAGGGTTGGGGAAGATATACATGTAGGGTTTTCTGTCTCAGATGCCAGAATGACTGGCATTGGATACTATGCACTTTGACTTGTGTGAGCATGGAGGGCTATTTGCTGTTCTGTTTTAGGTTTAGAGATTTCATTACAATCAAGTAGTATTTAAACTTTGTTAAATAAAATAAAACCAGTAAATAAAACACAGTGCCCTAAAATCACCCCAAAGCAAACTATAATATGAAAAAAGTTAGGACTCTTCTAAAAGCCAAGCAAGAGGGAGCCATACTTATTTCCCTGAGAAGAGCATTGCATCACAGAAGACACAACTATTCTGAACCATAAAAGGACTAGCATAGAAAACAGGGTTTACTGTGTTACTTCTTGTGAGAGCAAAACAATAAAAATACAAAGAGAGTATTTTCATCTATGCATTATCACTGCAGCGAAGTTACCTTCAGATGGTGTATGATATCAATTCTTTTGTTCCGGCTGTCTTTGAAATGAATCTGAACCCTGACAGGAAACTCTCCCCAGCCCCGTCTAGTCAGGTGGAAAGGAGGCTCTCTAGAAATAAGGATCATTTTTCAAAACAAAAGTCTTCCACTACATACACGATACTTCTGAGCTTGGGATTTGGAGGTGCAGAACAAGCAACAAGGCCCACATAAGGTGGAAGACCAGCAAAGAGTTACCATAGTGATATTCAAGTATTCGAGACAGTGCCAAAGAATTTTAAGGATCTTAAGTACTGAACATACTACTCAAATTTTTCAAGCCTCCCTAATATTTGCAGTCTTGGCTATTTGACTTTAGAAAGGTTTTATAATCTGTGGTCCTCCCTATGTTGTACGACAGTTCCCCTCAGAGGTGTCTGGCACCTTCATATACAGCTTTGGGCAAATGCTAAAGACTCTTTACCCTGGCTTTTGACGCTTGAGGTGTATATTTTTAGGACCAATCTTATTTTTGTAATGTTGAGTTGTTTTAAATTGTTTGCTGGGCTGTTTAAAATTGTGTTTTAATATTAACATTGTGTTCCTCATTTAGTAACCCGCTCCCATTGCTCTGTCCCAGCTTTTGCCAACCTGGCAGTTCAAAAGTACACGAGTGCAAGTAGATAAATAGATACTGCTGTGGCAGGAAGGCAAACAACATTTCCATGCACTCTGGCACGATGTCCCGTTGCACCAGAAGCGGTTTAGTCATGCTGGCCACATGACCTGGAAAGCTGTCTGTGGACAAATGCCGGCACCTTCAGCCTGAAGTGAGTTGAATGCCGCACCCCATAGTTGCCTCTGACTGGACTTAACCAACCAGGGATCATTTACCTTTACCTTTTTACCTAGTAACCTGCCCTGGAACCTTAGGGTGAAGGGAGAGTAATAAATTGTAATAATCATCATCGTTGTCCATTGGCCATGTTGGTTGGGGCTAGTGGGAGCTGGCTGGAGGCCAACAACATCTGAAGAACCGTGGGTTCCCCAGCTGCGATATAGCTAAATACACATCTCAGCACCATGCTTAGAAAAACAGACAGAAAGCTGAAATTCTGAGAAGACACACAGATGGGGTGAGGAGCTGAGCTGCTCCACACAATCTCTGCCATCTGTTTTCTGCTCAGTATGCCTTTTATTTCTGCTGGGCTCCAGATACAGGCTTACTCATGCATAAGATCGTGACTGAAAAACAGCAGGTAGGGGACGGGTTATGCTCTCTTCTGTGTTTACCTTCTTGGGCATATGATGCCACATATCAGCCAGAGAGGGTTTGAACCCCCTTCCCAGAGTACTGGAACCCCACCCCTAAGTAAAAATCACTGAGGTTCTGAAAATCTGTCAGTCAGTTGGGGCAAGTTGGAAATTTCACCGAAAGTGCTGTTACCTGACTTCGACAAGATCGTTAGGTTTGTAGCTGGGATGAAGGAAGAACCAGACTTTCTTAACAAAGTGATCAATGCTGGGTTCTCTTCGGGACCCTCGTACATATACCATCCATTTATGAGTGGACTGGTCATTCTCTTCTCTCTTGTCAGGAGGAATGTACCTGGCAGAGGGGGGAAATAATCACTTAAATCAATTCCACTACAAACATTTTGAAATATTAAAGCACACATTGTTTAGCTATTTCTCTAGATGCGATCCACATTCCAGGCGAACAGTCAAAGAATACACAAGAACAAGACTTCAGGTACTAACTTGGAGACATTGCCAACCACTATGGTTTTCTTCACAAACAGCCGCGAATGTTCATCATTTGAGTGACCAGCATTTCTCAGGGCCCCTTTGTGACCTCTAGCAACACCAGAAGTGCCCTAAGGACAAAACAGAAATCTGTTTAGAAATCTGCTTACGCAAACATTTTACCCCCCTGCAAGGAAGATGCAGCTACTGGTTTAAGTTGCAAAAAGGACATACACCTGTATGCAGTAAAAGGCTAATAGAGAACAACCCTGAAAATGATAAAACGACCAGCTTATTTTAAAATACCCGTTTTAAAGATATTTAGCACATTTGCAAATCTAAGCAAGAGTAGGGAGACGCAGAGCTGCTGCAGAACAAAAAAAGGTCAATTTAGGTACATTCCTTGAAAGGATTTTTCTGCTTCATCACGTAAGGTCTGCCACTACTGGGGATTAAATTTCTTTTCACTCCTCTGAGGGACAGGGACCGTAATTCTCTCACATTAAAAAAACTAAGATGAAAATAACCCATTTCTCTGCCCTCCCCAAAGCTGTTGTAGAAACTGAACTAACTTTGAGCCATTTAATGTTATTAATGACTCACTCTGGGACAATCTGCCTAGACATGGACCAGAAAGCACCTAACTGACGTAATCACATCTAAATTATCTACAAACAATGCTTGACTGTATTATTTGAATTGTATAAGCATGGAACATTTCTTGGAGAAGTGTATACAGGGATTATTTGTTCTATATATTTTTAGAAGCTGGAAAATAAAGTTAAGAACGGGGGGGGGGGGGGGTGTTGTGGATGATGGAGCACAACGATTTTGAAATTATCACTGCACATAGTGCTACATCAGCAGAAAACAGGCAGCAAAAAGCAATATAATGAGACCTGTAATTGACCCCTTTCTACAACAGTGCTAATGAGGGGTGTTGAAGATGAAACCATCTCTGTGGGTTTCAGAAGGCACAGCAGAAGTCAAGAATATATTTGCCATGTCTGCCTTTGAATACAAAAGAACACTATTTCCCCCCCTTCCTCCTGCCTTGTTTTCACACCTCGGGTTCATTTTACCTGCCCAGAATTCTTCCTCAGCCTCTGGTCGAGCTTGTTTGATAATCGCTCTTCTACATCCAGGTTGCCATTGTCCTTTCCCATCAAATAGTCCATGTGCTGGGATGATTCACTCTCTGAATGGTTCACTGACAGAGTTTCTGACCCCTGATTAGCAGGAGATGATGATCTGGAGGGAGATTCCAAAAATCTCTTGATAGATGGATGGTTAAAAACCATAGGATCACAGGTCTTGGTTCCCTGAAACAACAAAGGAGGCAGCACACTTCAATTTTGCTCAGAATTAAAGTTATGACAGAAAGTAACATGTCCACCTGTTCAAAGTATACACTGTGCTGATAAACACTTGCAGAGTGTAGCAGAAGCACCTATCTGACCATGGCTTCCTTGGAGGTTGCAGACCACCAAACATCTGGCGGTTTTCCTTTGTAGTAAATGCAATTTTTTTTTTCTTTCAAAAAGTCACATGCTCCTTGCTATCAGTTTTACCTCTCCAACTTTAAGAAGACCAGCAGAAGCATAGTAGTTTGCAACAATGCAGGCTCGCAGTTTATCCATCATTCTTCTTGCTTCAACCAAGCGCTATGAAAAGGGGTGGGGGGGGTGGGGAGAAGATGAAAGTCCCGTTATGAAGTATAGTGACTGTAACCCTTCCCACAGAATACTGAGCTTGAAATCTGTATACCTGATCTATGACTTCAATCTCATGTTCTTTATTCTTCATTTCTACAGAAAACTGCTCTTTAATAATTGCCTCGATCTTCTGTACTGCAGCATCTCGTGCTGTCCAGGAAGAGTCCACAAAGAAGAAGAATATTCTTATGGGCAAGAAAGTTAAGGCCATTTGCAACAACACAGTCCTCTATGCCTGGAAGACGATGTGGATTTCTGGCTTACTTTTTAGTATCAAAATGACCAGGCCAAGTATGAAGAAATGAAAAAATACGCCATTTTTATTTGTTTGTATGTGTGCGTGCACCCATGTGTGACACCCACCCATTTTAAAATAATACAAGAATAATATGTAATATTTTAAAGAACCACAATACAATAACTGATACATGAACACATGAATGACAGCTCCAAAATCTGAAGATTGGTGAAAGAAACCTCTTACAAGGGCTTGATGAAGTTAAACAGTCAATCACTCAATCCATTTCAGGAGATCTTCATCAAAAGTCTAGTTGGACACATAAATTCAGCAATCCATACGTGGACCAAACTACACAATTGGTTAGATGCATAGCTGGGACCAAATGTTTTATATTTTTATATAAGTGTGTGTGTGTGTGTGTGTGTGTGTGTGAGAGAGAGAGAGAGAGAGAGAGAGAGAGAGAATAATTTAGATCATAGCTGTGGTGCAGGTGGTGGTTAAAAAAAAAAATCCACTGCCACAGAACATGTGAGAAGAATGTTGTAAAACCAAGTATTATTGCAGTTCACGTTCAGTCTGGCTATAGTAATTTAAGTTTTTAATAAAATTAAATGGGAAGCGGTGGCACTTGATCCATCAGTCAAGCTCTTGAATTTCACACAAAGAAATATTGAAACCAATTCTATTAGTGTGAAAGAAAAACAGCAGTGTTCTGCATATTTTAGAAATCTAACACAAACCAATCCCTATAGACAGACTATATTCTTCTCCTCTTATCTCTGTCCCACTTCAATATTCGAATTTATTTTTTACCTGACTGCTCAACTGCTTTATGACGTTTATTTGTAGGTACATGTGAGATCTCCTCGTAGTCTGGGTCCATTTCTTCTATAGTTCTTTTGATTCCTGACATGTTTGGCGACTTCTCTAGAGGGAAAGGGGGGGGACAGACAGTGAATTCAAACATCTGAGAACATCTTTTCATTTATGTCACATTGCAGAAGAAGGAAACCTTCCAACTGGGAGGAAGAATACAGATCTATTTATATGCTACTTGTGTGTAGGGCTCTCGTAGTTTCAATCCAGAACAGGACCACACTTTTCATCTCAGAATGTCTTGCTATATCTACTCTCTGATGATGGCACATTGAAACATGGTTGCCTCTGAAGGAACCCCTACACATGAACAACTGCTAACAATTAGGGGCTCTGCAGGATTAAGAACCCTGTGCACTTAAACACAAGCAGTTCAACTTGCAGACATCAGATAGTAGAGCTAGCAGAACACCACAATATCAGGAAAAACACAGCCCTGCATCAGCTTGAAATCTTGAGTACCTACACACAAGTAATATGTGAACTGGGCTTCTGTCTCAACAGCTTCCCAAAACTCCACAAAGATCTATAAAGTAATTCAGCTCATTCAAACTGGATTATGAATTGAGCTACTTTGCGGTAAGAACCTGTCCTATTTTTCTTTTTTCGTATTTTCCTCTTTTAAAAAAAGCTCTTTTGGTCTATGAATCAGAGTAAATACCTTGTTTTTCTTTGAACTATCAAAAGCAATAGTCACACAAAAACACATTCGCGCATCTATTGCTGGCTACATTTCGACGAGTTTGTCTTGGTTTTTTGGGAGGTACCATCTGAAATGCCTGCTAAATCGAGGTGACCAAAGACCATGACAGGATAAACACAATATTAAAAAATTTGAAATAAACCGCTGGACCACAGGCAAAGACAGCTCCACTATACAGCCTCCAAATCTCTGAAAAGTTATCATCCTAATGGAGCCTCAAATAACAAAGTGAAAAGAGTCCAGTCCACAGATTTTGCAGTAACAATAGTGTTAAGTCAGGCATTCTGAAGCTATGGAGAGCAACTACAATGAGGGCACCCCATAGGGATGAGCAAGGTATTCAGACTTATTGTGTTCACACTCCAGAAGTGTGTTTTCCGGGGCTCTAAAATGTGTCGTGAGTTCAGAAGGCTCCCAATTGTCCTCTAACTTGGAGGGTGAAGAGAATGACAAAGGACAAAGCAGCATATCCATCCCTGTGTGTGTGCATCTATTGCAATAATTTATCTACACAGCATCAGAACACCTGAGGGCTACTATTACTGCATAATCTGCTATTATGATGAACTATTTTCATTTTGTTGTGTGCGACACCAGACAGTTATTCTTCACATTACTACTCATGGGGGGTGAAGAGAATGGCAACAAGGGGGTACAGAGCTACCACCCGTGCCCCCCTTGGATTATTCTTCTACCTGGCATCAGAATGCCTAGAGAGGGCGAATGTGTGAGCAGCCACCAACAAAGCCCCTAATCCTGCACAATTACTTCTTCATACATTGTCGAAACCTTCCTTTTGCTGTTCATTCTCCTTAGCAAAGTTATGTGCAAAGACATGTGAGTGAATACATGGATGTCTTCGGTGAATGACTCGCTCAGAAAGGCAATGAAAGGCCATTATGAATGGGAAAAAAACCTTTCTGCAATATTTTACCTCAGATGTGTCAAAAAGGCAGAATCTGTTTTCCTTCAAATGTCACCGAATCTCTGTTGAAGGCTGCTCAGTTTCCTTTTCAGTGACCCCTGTTGAATAAAAACTCTTTTAGACAAGTGAAAGTAATCGTTTTCTTGAAGCTCAAGTTTCCCAGCATGTTCTATTACGAGCAGAATAGTATTTCAATTTCCAACTGAAGATCTTTACCAAATCACAACTACGAGTGACCAAAGCAAAACAAGTTGATAGCTCAAGCTATTCTAAGGCATTACAAAATGCTGCTTTGGTGCATTACTACCAAACACTGTGGGACTTAAAAGCTCATTTGAGCGGGAGTAAGTCCTACTAAGCACAATGGGGCTTACATCAGAATAGATGTAGGCATATAAGATTGCACTGGAAAGCAAGTTATGATGGGGCTACAAGGAAGCTGGCACAGGAACAGTGAGTCACTGTGGCATGCTAGTTTGCGAAGGAGCCATTTGTGCTATTAGGAGCCAACTTTGTGAGGGTCTTCAGAACAAGCCTGAATGACTGCAGGAGCATCAAGGAAAAGCACACCAAGGATGGCTTCCAGCAAGATGTTCACCCATCATGATAATAATCTGCAACAAAACTCAGTAGGGTGGCCTTTGAGAAGACCCCTTTGAGAAACAACAATGCTCTGGTCCTACATGTGCCTGGCAACTTGTTTCCAGGTGGCCAGAAATCGGACTGCCCTCTTTAACAGCCCAATCCTTTGCAAAGTTAGGCGAACCAGTTGCAGTCCGTGGGACAGGTAGCAAACTCGACGCGGGACTGGGGCTGCACGTGCCTGCAAGTAAACGCGCTTAGGACCCGTCTGCAAAACTGCAGCTCCCAGAGGGCTAACTTGGAGTAAAGTTAACCATAAGCTACCGCGGGTCTTCCTTCCAGCAGCAAGTAAGCACGGCCAGGTTCGGGGTGCGAGATGGGACTTTTCGGCTCCCGCGCCGACCGAGTTGCACAAGCGAGCAAACTTCGGGGACTCCCGCGGAGGCGAGCGCCTCGACACCCTCTTCTTGCGAAGGGGACCCCCGCGCCTGCCGCCAGAGTCGAGGCCCCGCGCCAGAGGGGGGCGCTCTCCTCCCCGCGCGCAAACGCCCCGCTCCTCCTCAGCCCCGCGGGCGGGAAGCGGAGCCCCGACTCGGGGCCGCGCAACTCACCCGCCTTCGCCGAAGACGTCCCGACGGGCCGCCGCCGCCGCCAGTCCCTTTCGCCTCCGCCCAGCCCTGCGCTCCAGCGAGGCCAGCGTCTCTACCGCGCAGCCGCCATCAACTCCGTCCCCTCTCGCCTGCCCGTCACGGCGACGGCGGGGCGCGGCTGCGCAGGCGGAGAGCGGAGAAGGGGCGGGCATTGGGAGAAGCCGGTTTCGCGAGGGGGCGCCGCCGGCAGGGCGCTCTCTTTGCAGACGCGTAGCATCTGCTGCGTCCTAAAGCCCAGAGGCTGCAGGAGCCGAGGAGCCCGAGGCGCTGGTTTCTTTCTTTCTTTCTTCCCTTGAGAAAGTTTTTTTTTTTTTTTTAGTGCTTTTCCTTTCTTCTTATGACTAATGTTTTATCACCTGTTGCCTTGGTCGTTGGCGATTTTTAATTGCTTTTTGCAACATTGTTTTTGTCCCGTAGCAATTCGGGCCCCACAATAATAATAAAAAAGGGACTGCTAGTTTGCAATATTAGGGGTTAGAATTTGGGAAGCTGGTCCGTTATAGAGCAGCAGCACCCCCCCAATCGGGCTAAATTTAAAATGAACCTAGAACCAATGTAGTGGTAGATTTTTGAACGGCTCCTTAAACTGTGATTTTGGGCAATGGGTTGGCCTTTAGTATATAGATCACATGCAACCGGAAAGGAGGAGATCTCTCAGCTGATCTCTCACGAACAGGGAGTCCAAAAGAAAGAAGAGGGGGGAATTCCTCGTCTCCACATATCTGCTGCCCACCTTTTTTCCAGGCTTGACGAATCCTTTCCTGAGATAAATGATGCTCCCAAACTCTTTCGCCAAGTTCCCATAACTCTTCATCAACATTAACATGGGGATCTAATTATTCAGGTTGGATATAAATAGGGCAGTGTTCTCTGTGAACATGGTGATATGTAATGGGTTTTTTGTTGCTGATAACTTTACAGTTATAAGCATGGGTGTAGGCAGGATTTTTGTTATTGGGGGGCAGGACTTTGTTGGGGGGGCCAGAAGTTTTGTTAGGGGACCAGAACTGTCGTGATTGGTCAGTAAGTTAAGTATTTCTATTGTTTTACTTGATCTAGGGGGGCAGCTGCCCCTTCCTGCCCCCCTTGGCTTTGCCCATGGTTTTAAGTAATTTCGCTGTCAGTCCTGTTCACCATGTGAACCAGTGGCTCTAAGTGCACAAACAGTAGTGAAAATGGGTGACATTTTTGATGCTTAGCTGTTAATAGTCTAGGGAACAGGATCTATCCCCCCACCCCCGTAATAATTCAGACAGTGTAGGTTGATGGAAAGCTTGTTGTGGAAATTGCTACTTGGGAGAAAATTTTGGTTGACCACCGTTTTTGATCTTGCGAGTTCAAAAATTATATTGGTAGTGTTTAGAGGAGGAATTATAACAACCAAGTTATCTGCAATGTTGAATGTGATAAGGTGGTAGATATAATGAAGTAGGCACCAGTGACATGCTTTGAGGTGGCTCTGAACTTACGGTATTTCAGCACACAGTATTTTTCATATCCTAGTTCCTATCTGCAACTCTAAACTGAATAAGGAGCAGCACACCAAAGTATTATAAACTGGTCTCAGCTTTGATACTTTAAAACTGTGTGTATAAAAGGACCTACAGTGCCAAGGTTGTGATCTTTTACTGAGTTACAAGTATGCAAGGAACTTGCCAACTGGACACCAGACTAAGGGCACATACTTTGAGTAATGGAGATTTTCATGCTGACAGATGCAGTTATAAGCACGATTATATAAGCTCAGTAGCATATAGCCTTGTACCAAATCTATTGCAGAATCTGAATTTTCATCTTTAAGTATATCCTGGCTTGTGAACAGACCAAGACTTGGTCTGAGCCAGCATGACATAAAACTCAGAAAACAGCAGTGCTTGCTGTGCAAAATGGCATCTTCCCAGCAATAGTAAACTGTATTTCTGAGCACAGGGAAAATAAATATTTCCATCTGCAAGAAGTGAAAAACTAACATACATGTGGCAGTGAAAAACAAAGGAGGTTTAGTCAGAGTATATAAGCATGGGAATCATATGGCCAATCTTTATGAATCTGTGTTTTCCAAACTCTGGCTGGATAAAATTCTCAATGAGAAAAAAACAAGAAAAAAGGCAAACAAAAATTATGCAAATTAGCAATATTTATTCAGAATTTGATTTTTTTGGCAAAGATTACACCAAGAATAGATTTGTTTACAAACATACAGATTCTCTATTCTTTGGATTAATTATACAAAAGAAGCTAAAATCACATGCTTTTCACACACATTTAAATACTGCTACATATCATTACACAGTAGCTTTAAATGTATAATTTCTAAATAATCATATTTAATATTATAAAATGATTACAAGAACAAATCACACATACCTATAAATACATACACAAAACGTTAAAATATTGTCTGAATCATTTGAGTATTACAAGAATACAAACTAAGTGTTAACATAGTTCTGAGAACAGACTTAGGTAGGGCAATGCATTCATAAAGCACATAAATGAGTGATAATTGTTAAAACTGCTGTCACTAGATGAAATCCTTGAGTTACAACTGTAAGATTTCACATGATGAGTTTTATATGTTTAGCTGCCATTTATCCTGCAGTACTGACATAATTACTGTATTCAGAAAGCGCTGCAACTGAGCTAAAAAGGAATGTTGGCCTATTTGAGTTTTTCATTGGTAAGAAAAATATTAAGCAATGTACTTCTCAATTATATTAGGAGGACAAATCTCATGTAAGAATCTGATTTCAAACGTACCAAGTTAACTCACTGTATACCCAAGTCAAACTGCTAAATCTGAAAATCTTGCAAAAGCAACCTTTTCAGGATACTTAAAAGTGAGTGTGTTTCTGGATGGATATGGAAATAGATCAGGATCTGCAAGTAGATTTCTTGACTATTTGCAGTATATCAGCAAGGATTTCTGCTTTTCAATAGTAATAACGCCAACATAAAAGGCTTTTCACTCTTTCAAAATTGGACTATCAAGAATAAGAAAGCTTTAGAGGAAACTGGGCATAGAATTTTCTGTGAAGAAACAGTGAGTTCAGTTCTGGTACTGAGAACAAATTACGGGGCTGAGCATGTGTTCAAGGTGCCCTGTTCCTTAATTCTAGGTGTACATTTATCAAACTAGCCCCATTCCAAACTATCACTGTATCTTGTATCTGGCTGTGGTTTCAGGATCTTGATATTCTAGTAAAAACAAAGAACAGTACATCTCACAAGTCTGGATTCTGCCTTCCTGCGGTGTACATGATATTATGTAAAACAGAATGTACTAGACTTGCCAAGGAGGCAAGTCTAGAAGGCACTCATCTCAAATTTTGAGTGCAATATTTTTAAAGAAGCAGATTGAAACAATGCCGTTTTTCTAAGGATTAGATTGCAATAATAAAATCAAAGTTATTTCCCAGTCTGCTAGTTTTAGAGAAATGGAAGCACAGGTAGAAAACTCACTTCTTTCAAAACAAAATCCTTAACAAATGTTTCATTTCAATATCAAAATTGTTAACACCCATTCCTTCACCACTTCTTTCATGCAACTGGCAGTGTTAATATACAATCTTGGGCAAGTTTAAAAAATTGCAGCAAGCACAACTCAGTGACCAAATATGAATACATTTCACTTTTTGAAACCACTGTGAATATTTATTGAGCTCACCAAATGCAAATGGATATCTTCATTTTGCATGCAGATAACATTTTCCTATGTTTCAACAATTCAGTTTTTGAATTGGTCTTGAAGTTTGTTTACAAGAGTCCAAGAAATGTTGCTGAACAGGTATCTTTTGCAAGATATATGATTCTATGTTATATGTTCAGCAACTGTTTTCTCACAAGGGGCTATAGCTAAAACTAAGGCTGCAATCCTATACCTACTTAGCTAGGAGTAAGCCCCATTGAACTCAGTGACCTACTTCTGCGCAGACACATATAGGCTTACACTGTAAATCTATTTTGTCAAGTAAATAAATTGCTCACTTTTAAAAAAGCATTATTGCCTAAATATATATTGCAATTTTAACTATATGTGTTAACTGTTTACTGATAATTGTCTGTATCAAATTTAATCAACTGAAAAAGACCTCTAAAATGGTAAAAAAAAACACAGCAACAACCCAAAACCAACAACTTCAAGATGAAATCCAATATATATCTGAGGTGGTGCTTCACAACCATAAAAAGCTGAGTGTATTTACAAAGCAGGCACGACTTTATACATGCAACTCAGAAGGAACTGTAAACACAAACATTATATATGTACAGCATTAAAAAAAACACCCAGAGCTTCATTAGGTCATAGTTAATTGCCATCTTTCCTGACAATGACTGAGTACAAAAGCAAAGTGTTGTCTGGCAATGGTTCTTATTCATAGGAATGAGAACTTTTGGTTTGCCAAACTCATTCTTTTCCACAAATATTTTCTTTCTTAGGACACTTGGATATAAATCAGTAACTTTCTACTTGTTATCACTGGATTAGATGTATATTTGATTTCAATTAGAAAATGAAATGTGATTCCTGAGATCGCTTCATCATGTAAAATATTCTGCTTTCATTGTTTTATCATATTTTCACCAGTTTTAGGAAGGTACTCAAATAAGCAAACTCAGAATAGACCTACTGAAATTAACGGACCTAACTTTGTCATGTTCATTAATTACAATGTGTCTACTTGGAGTTGAATACCCCACTTAGTATCTTATTTCTGCATATCAAAAGTCAAAATACTAGTGCAAGCAGTGTGGAGAAAGAAAAAGTCAAAGCAAATGTATTTTCTCCCAGGAATGGGATATGCACCCAGATTGCATGACTGAGGAGGTAGAATCTGCAGGCTTGATGAGGCTACAAAAATACAATTAAACTACTGAGGTTTACAGATGACTTGTGTGCCCATTCCACAAATGAATGTGGTTTAATCAGACTTAGGCAGTGGTTGGCCTTATTGTGTCCACAACTGGATCACAACCAGGATCAGGTTTAAGGCACAATAAACACAGATTGAGGATCAAGGCTGCAGCTAGTATAGTAAGGCTGTAATCCCTTAAATGAGAAGTCACCCCCTTTTGCTTCTTGGGACTGAACAAACATGCAGAGCAGTGCTTTTCTTCTAGAAAAAAGGTGCCAGTACTCACCATTAAGTTATTACAGTAAGTGCCACACTTTTAAATAGTGCTTTTCTTCTAGGAAAAAAAAGGTGCCGGTACTGCATACCCTTGTGTATCCTCAGAAAAAAGGCACTGATGCAGAGTATCAGGTTGCCAGGAGGCTAAGCTATGTGGCAGCATTAAAGCAAAGACCAGAGGCTAGTCAAAAAAAGAGGGACCCAGCACAGTACAGTGGTACCTCGGGTTAAATACTTAATTCATTCTGGAGGTCGGTACTTAACCTGAAACTGTTCTTAACCTGAAGCATCACTTTAGCTAATGGGGCCTCCTGCTGCTGCTGCGCCGCCAGAGCCCGATTTCTGTTCTCATCCTGAAGTAAAGTTCTTAACCTGAAGCACTATTTATGGGTTAGTGGAGTCTTTAACCTGAAGCGTATGTAACCTGAAGCGTATGTAACCCGAGGTACCAGTGTACAACAAAGGTGAACTTAGGTGAGTTAAAGTGAAATAATATATTCCATAAAGATTCATGCTGAAGGATGCAAATCACTGTAAAACATGCAGCTGTTTCCCCCTTAATCAATTTTTTCATGTGAATTCCACTTACATAGACTCTAAGGAGGGAGAGTGAGCATGCAAGTAAATTAGGATAGAATAAACTATATATAAAGTTTGTAAAGAAGGTTACCGGTAATTTCCTTCATAAAGCAAAGATTATCCTGACATATGCCAAATTACAAGTAGATGCATAAGTACCATTTTCAAATAGCCAAAAGCAGTTTGATTTATTTGCAACTACAAATATATTTTTTAAACTAGCATCATTTAAGTATCTCAAATAATTGATGTTACACAGATGATTTGCAGTGCAATCCTATACATGTACTGTATATTCTAAAGAAATGGGGCCTTTTCCCAGATAAGTGTGTTTAAACTTGAAGTTCTAAGGTTGCAGTGATTGTGGTGTTACCCAAAGTCAAAAGAAATCATCAAAGGAAAAATGCAGACATCATAGTCTGTGCATGGCCCAATATCAATGGGAGCCAAGCTTAATGTTGGCTTCAAAAGAGTAGCCATGAAAAAAATGGTATTGGGTATCATCCAGGAAATTGTCTAATATCTGCCACTTGTGAACTGCTTCTTTAAAATGTATACCCATTCAAAAGAATAATGGCATGAGGATCCACTTCATCCTTTTTTCTTTATAGAAGCATACAAAGTGATATACACTTCTTGCATTAATTTTTATGTCATTTTTTGAAGAAGAAATATTGATCAGAGAAATGCAATCTTTGGTTAAGATACAGTATTGCTCATTCATACAGCTGATATTGAATACTCACTACATAAGTTGCTTCATCTAGAAAATAGTAGTAGCACAATTTACTCAATGATAGAAGCACAGGCAATGATACTACTATGTAGTTGCTTCTATAGTCAGAACATGAAAGACTCAACAGAGTCATATCATATGAGAAAGCACTCAGTGGATTATTTGAGCCATATCTTTTTTTTGAAAACAAAAATTGGTTCAACAACCACCTAACAAAACAGATCTGTTAAATAAGAGATACTAAGGCCACAAAACTCAAGACTTACTGCTTAATAATTGCATTCATTGGAATGTGCCAGATTAAGTAGTTGTAAGGACCATTGTTTCATTCACTGCTTCACAATCTATTTTTGCATAAAACTAAAATGTCAATTTAAGAAAGAATAAACCTTGCAGTCCCATAAAGCTAGTATATGTTGGATGGACAATGTAAAATGGAAATGCATAAAAAAAGAGAGGGTATGGATTGGCTTACATAAGCATCATATGCAGTGTCCTAAAAAGAATAGTATTCAGAGCAACGTAAACACTGTAAGTACAAACTTTGTCATATATTAGAGTTAGGAAACTTGTCAAAGTAAGGCTCAGGAAACTGACATAAAAGTACAAATTAAAATTACAGTTTAATATGGCATAATGGACTTTTCTTGTATTAGACATGTTTGCATAATTAATTTTGTCAGCTCTGTGTAGCTGCGTCAGTTATTTATCATTTGCAGCAAATTAAATATTGTGCTGTGTCTATCATAGGCCACTGATCATTAACAAAATACAGCATAAATTAAGTGCAGTAACAATTACATGTTCACTTACTAATTCAGTGACCAGGTATAACAGAGTTCTTCCATGGAGACATGGATAAGTATAACAGGTTTACTTATGCTGTATAAGGAGTGCTACAGTAAAATATAGTAACTCAGATGATGATTCATAGCACAAGGTGTGGCTCTCTGCCAAATTTTCAAGAATAGCTGCATTGCCTGCCCTATTCCATTAAAAAAATTAAAACTAAGATAACCTGGTATTAATCAACAGGTTTTTTTACTTATTAGTTCTAAAGGTATTATCATAATCAATCAAGAACTCCCTACCCCTAAGATCTATTGACTTGCTATCTGAGAACAGTAAACAATACTGAACCTGAGCACAAATTTAATCTTAATCAGAGAAGATCTTCATAGGTTCTACAGAACATTTCTAGTGGGTACTTGTGATTTGAGCTCAGAGAGCCTTCAAGTGGGAATTCTGAACACTCAAGGGAGAATCAATAGCTTCTCAGACTTGGTGTAGAAGCAAGTTTTAAAGCAATCCCATGATTATATTCAAATAACCATGTGTGATTTGTGTGTGCTTTCCTCACTGAATGCCCCTGTGCATATAGTGCTTACTGATGAGGGGTCTATCGTGTTACCAAAGGCCAATGCAATATTTTGAAGTTATTTAGATCTTCAGGCATTATTCCAATTCTAACGCCCACATACTTGCAACAGTAAAGTTGTTAACAGTGCTTACCACAAATAAGGTATGAAAATATGCAGATAATGCTTCATATAAAATAGGGATGAATACTTCCAAAGGCACTGCTATACACTCAAAATCCAAGGTGTTTTGTTTTACAGATAACATAGAAGTGAACACGATCTAATTACTAATATAAATTGATAGAGTTTTCAAACCAGAACATGTTAGGACAGAGCAATCCTAACTGTGGCCAGGGTACAGCAGGGTGGAACAGAGCAGAAGAGTCACTGTGACATCTGAACTTGGGCTGACAAGGGGGAGAAAGCAGGGATAGTAGTTTCCAACAATCTTGCTCCACTAGCTCCATGTTCATGTAGCTGAGAAGCCCAAATCAGGTTCCTTGCCATGAAATGGATCTGCTTTGGATTTAGCAGATCCATTGCTGGCCCTGTTCCACCCTGCCCATTTTGGGTTCTTATGGCAGTCACTGCCTGTGTTAGTGTTGCTCTGTTGCACTTTCAGTGGGCACAATAGTGGACATTGTGGCAGCAGAGGCCGATGCCAGCTGATTCCAATAGAGGGAGCCCATCTTTTACCCCACCAGCAGTACACATCAAGGGTTAGGATTGCTCTGGGAAAAATTACTGAACTGTGGTTATTGAAAACATTTAACAATTACATTCGGAATCACTTTCAAAATTGTAAAAGCAAAAAGTACAATCTTTTATCTTTCCAGATGATACTTTGGAAAAGGCAGCTTTCAAATCCTGATTGTAATATGCCACTCATTTGTATTTACAGACTCTCCTCTTTTTTAGAGTTTAAAGTGCTTTTCATTGTATCTGTGAATAGTCACACAGCCATGGTATGAGACTGGCCTGGGCATTGCTGCTACTCCTGTGATGATGCTGGTGGCAGGATCATAACAAAGAATGGTATCTGTAGCTTCTCCATTTTCTCGCCTCCCACCAAGGATGTAGATTTTGCCATTACACACAGACATGCCACAGTTTTCCTGTTCATCAAATACATGAAGAAAATTGATAATTAAAACATTTATAGCTGTGATTATTAGTATGTTATGCTCATCCTGATGCACCCTGAAATAGATGTGCTAGGCTACAATAAACCATTTCCTCAGTTTGGGCTTGTATTTGGGCAGCACAATAATTTTGTAGCATTTTGTTAATCTTGGCCCAATAGTTGAACATCTGTGGTGGATTCTATCCTTGGCCAACTGTGCTGGGAAAAGGCTAGATAAGTATCAAGTAAATGATAAGCTTAAGAAAATGGATGCACAGTATTATATAAGAAAAGAGGAATTATGGAATGATGGGAAGAGCAAAACAAAATTAAGATAGACAACTGGCAGCAAATGAGGAAATATGCTGAAACATTTGAAAAGGTGTACAAGCAGAAGAGCTGTGAGTTGTCTTAAGTACTAGGTAGAAGAACACTTTGGAAATAATGGAAAACTACAAAACAACAGAGAACAATGATATTAGATACTACACAAAACAGATGAGAGGAAAATCAGGAGTAAAAATATAGGATAAGCAGAGGAAGGTACCCCCCCAGAGTAAGCTTATTTATGGGTTTTATAAATGTGGTGGCAAAAGTATTGTAGCAAAATGATAAACCGTTTTCTAGCAGTAGGTTTTGTATGATTCTACTAAGTGTTAGGCATTCTGTTGTAGGCCAGAGCTTTCCAAGCTGTTGCAACGTTAGTGTGCTGGCTGCAGTGTGTGTGTGTGGCGCAAGTGCTCCCCGCACTGCTCCTAGGACCGGAAAGGGGTTAGTTTAACCTTTGGTTTGCTAGTAAAACTGAATTACTATATGATGCATGTCTAAAAAGTGTTTCACCAACATGAAAAGTTCGGAAAGCTCTACTGTATGCAATGAACCATGCATCAGATTCAGACCAAGAAACATTAGCATCAGCCTGTTTCATTGCTTCTTAGGGTATAGGAGTCCAAGGTGAATTTTTGACTGACAAGTATAAAGTAGCACCTAAAATAGCATGTGCATCGTTGTCTAAAGTGAAATCATGGTATTGTGTAAAAGAGTATCCTGACCCATAGCTGTACTGGTGTGGTCTGTCAGTGAATTCCACCCATTATTCAGTTCTAAACTTCTGTACATTTACATGTTCATTTCTCACTAGTTCAATATGGCTTAAACTAGTTCATTTCCAGAAGACCTGTTTATTCAGCTTTCATCTTGATATGTTTCCCCATCACTTTCACCACATTTGGGGGGAGGGGAGAAAAGGTTTGTTGCAAAAAAACCATCTAATTGTGCAACCGGGTATAGGAGTGAATCCACTCCAAAATAGCAACAGTATGAAAGCATCCCCAGTTTAATTTCGTTTGGGGATTGCTTGAACCGTTTTCAAATATTGTATTGTTAGATGCTTTGAAGAAACCTTTTCACAAGGCTGTGGACCGGGGGAGAAAGTTAGCTTTTGTCAGCCTCATTAGATGTGCTTTTATCTGGATCTAACACAATGTGTTTAGAATTTTGATAAATACAATGTACAAAGGAGCAACTTTGCTAGTTCTTTGTTGTTACCTGTCGACTGAATGTATTCTGCACATGCATCCAATAATCTTCAACTGGATCATAACAATAAATTGCCTTTGTGAGCCCTCCCGCAACATAGATGAGATTGTTTAGTGATACAGCTGTTATACATCTCTTTGCAATGGGGATTGTTGCACGGAGTAGCCAAGAATTAGTATCAGGATCGTAAGACTGAACCTGAAAAGTAACAAACACATTTTACTTTCAAAGCTCCTCTAGTCTAACTTGATATGGTTTCAGCTTCCCCAAGTTGTTAATACTGATTGAATGATATCTTTAAATGGCTGAGCAAGTCAACTGTGTAATTGCAAATTATCAAAGAACTTTTCATGCCAACCCAATTAGCAAGTAAGACTCTATAAGAACTTCATGTCATGGGACAAAACATTAGTAATGCAACTGTTTTATATAATAATTCCTTCCAATAGTAAAATTCTGTTGCTCCATGCCAATCACTTTGAAGACAAGCCAGGGCAACCCACAAACAAAAGTGAGGTTTCACCATTCCTGGGGGAATATGAAATATTAAAATTACCCCATCCCACCCCATTGCAAAGCGTCAAAAATTTCCCTAACACAATAAGAAAGGCAGAGGACTCAGCACTCATGCATACCTCATGCCACCTATTGACCATTTGTTTTTTGTCAGCCTATCCTGTGCCAGTTCAGATACTCTCCTCTAAGCTTGGATGAAAGGCAATGGAACCCCCTCCAGAGATGCCAAGCAAGGCGGGGCTCTAAAATAACTTTGGTGGTCCTGTGCCTATCGGTTTGGCAGTAAAATCAGGCCACCCACAAACAATGTAGCAATTTCTGCAGACCTAGGGGACTTGTTAGGTATTATTATTTAACACATTACAAAAAAGAGAAGATAACCTCAACACCAAACAGCCTGATAAGTACTGCATACTATGAGCTGCCTTGTCTCCAGGAACAATGGAAATACTGGCTGTGGGTGGTGGTTCAAACCCCTAGCTTACACAAGCCTGGACGCAGGGATTAGGGGTGTTGGAATACATATTATAAAGCAAGGTTTTAGGAGATGGGGAATGAAAAACATCATTCCTTCCCACTACAAAGCAATAAAATGCTCAGGAAAGGGAAGCCCACTCTGCAAACTGAATGCCTGAGCTCTATATAGCACAGCATGGAAAGGCTTTAGGAGGGTGGATAAATATTAACCCCCTGCCTCCACAAGTATCTATTTTCCTTTTATGCCTCCTGAAGGCTCCCCACCCAAAACACAGAACAGAACTATGAGGCTCCTGTTTCAGGTTTGCTGGAGCCTAGAACAGGAGTTGGGAATATCTTGCAACATGTTATTGTAGGTTCTTGCTGGTTTTCAATTACTAGTAATTTTTATATATCATTCATTTTGAATGTTACTAAAATAGAGAAAAGAAAGTGAATACAATTACCCAACCTTATCAGAGCATGTGTTGTCATCAGGACCTCCGCCTATCACAAACAGTTTGCCCACGCAGCTGGTAACTGCTGGAGAACTCACTGCTTCTTTAAGAGATGCTACCTCTGTCCATCGATTGGAAAATGAGTCATAACATTCTACGCTGCTCAGTCGGCTTTGTCCGTCGTATCCTCCAACCACATATACCTTTAAAAGTAAAGAGAGAATGTTGCCAGAATATGCTTACTGCTTGGCTACTTTAGCAAACCTAGGTGTGGCATTACACAAAGCCTCAATGTTTTCATCTGTGACCCGATGAGTTGTGAAAATGTATTTATGTATTTTAGGAACGACCCCTCCCCTCCTGCAGTTTAAGAAAAGCGAGTTAACACAGTTACAAATTCACATACACCAAAAAGCATGGATATTGGAAATTAAGGCTCCTTCCTGAATTTCCACACTGTGTGAACTGTAAAGATAATATACAGTCTCACATATTGTGCATGCTTACAACTGAGGCTTCCTAAACAAACTATTTTATTTAGCCATTTTCTTTAATTATGGGTTTTTTTACTGGCAAAATGTGTAGTTCTATATAGTACAGACTAGAAATCAGAATTGAGGTGACATCCGTTTCAATTTTAAAAGTGGTGCAATGAATTGAGATAATGCAGTCTGATTTCTAGATATTTGTTGTGCATTTCAACCATGTTATTAGATAATAACAAATATCTCTTACTTTACCAAGAAGAACAGCCATCTTATGACGCCATCTCCCTTTATTTAGAGAGGCAACTCTGATCCAAATGTTAAGCTGAGAATTATAAATCCACACATCACGGCTGTTGATTCTTCCACCTCATTTGAAAGAAAAGACAAGACAGGAATTTGGCTGTTATTAAACAAAGGGTTTGCTCCATTGTGCCCAGTTGTTGACCAAAAAAAAACCAACAAAAAACCCTGTATCATGATAAAAGTACATTTCTGAAAATAAAGTTCACAACAATCCAATGTATGAAAACACTTCCTAGAATTCTTTTCCACTGGGCAATTAAAGCAATACCTCTTTTCACCAATGTAGTTTTTTCTGGAGTAGTTTACACTTCGGATGCTGTGTCTGTTTACCTAGCTGGGGAAAACTTGTGCTCAGTGGTAAAGTGCATTTCACATATAACTTAGCTGTGGTAATGTAAATCACATCTTCAAATGCTATCCAAAAGTGGGTGCCTATGTAATTTGTGCATTCACTTTTCAGTGCTTCTGACAATGTGCAAAAGTAGCACTAAGTCCACTTCTCCATTTCCCAAAAGACTTCCATAAACTGATGATAATAGTATTCTCACCACAGTACTTTTGTGTGTAATATAAATTGTTTACCTGAAACGAGGATATCATTCCTCAAAGCACAAACTGCATACTCAGACTTTGTAAATTCTGGTAATTTAGCCAGTGATTTCCACTCTCCTGTCATGGGGTCGTAACATTCTGTATAGGGCAAATTAAATCCCCCAACTCTTTCGCAGCCTCCAACAACAACTATCACTTCAGAATAGCCAGTTGACCTAGAAACAGAAAAACCAAAGTAGTTTATTGAAAAACCTAATAAATAAACCAGAATCTGAAAGTTACAATATCTGGAAGTTAACCGGGGGTGGGGTTTGAAGAAAACATGAAAAACAAAAGTCAATTCATCTGTCCTTAATTTATTGAAAGTAGTAAATACTTTTCGTATTCTTAGAACATTTTTTAAAAATTTTCAAAATAAATCAATCAATCCACAAGTTTACTAAAACAAAGTCTTGTGGCACCTTAAAGAGTAACAAATCCACTAGATACTAGCTTTAATGGACCAGAGTTCACATGAAGCAGGAAAAGTTATCCCTAGTCTATAGGCACATACTATAGAAATCCAGACATGCTTAAAAAGCTGCAATTCAAAGCCAATTATTTGGAGAAAAGCCCCACTGGACTTAATTCTGAGTAGGCATAAGAAACTGCCTTGCACTGACTCAGACCAGTCTATCTAATTTAGTACAGTGGAACTTTGGTTCTCATATGGCTTAGTTGACGAACAAATTGGCTCCCAAATGCCGAAAACCCAGAAGTAAGTGTTCCGGTGTTCAAACGTTTTTCGGAAGCTGAAAGTCCAACGTGGCTTCCGCTGAGTGCAGGAAGCTCCTGCAGCCAATCGGAAACCACACCTTGGTTTTCAGGAGTTGAATGAACTTCCGGAACTGATTAAGTTCAAGAACCAAGGTTCCACTGTACTATCTGCACTGAATGGCAGCAGCACTCCAGGGTTTCAGGCAGGGGTCTCTTCCAGCCCTACCTGGCAATTGGACCCAGGACCTTCTAAATACAAAGCAGATGTTCTACCATTGAGCCCTCCCCCAAATCCCAACATGGTTAGGATTGCACTGTAAGTCACATTTTCAGAGGGGTATCATGTTTCTCTGTTTCAGTAAAAAAAAACCTAGCCTTCAGAAACTTTCAAGACATAAGAACTGAAGTAACTGAAATATAAAGCACTCAAATGTGTTTAACATTTCTTGCGTGGTAGTGATGTACTCCCTCCCGCACACTCTGTCTCATATTGTTCCTTAATTTTTCAACACAAAGAAGCCTAAAGATAAAAAGCAAATCACATCTTTACTGAGGTGATACAAAATACAGTCTGTTAACTGGTCAGTTGGTTAAATGTTTTTTAATAGACTGAATGTTTCAAACAAAAGCTATCACTATAATGAATAATTTATTCAGGAATGTAACAACAACAAAAATCAACCCAGCCCTCTCACCTCCGTGGCCGAGTTCTTGGGGACATCATTTCGTTTCCAAGTACGTGGTACCGTCTTGCTTCATGCAGCAGCTGATAGCAGTCAGGAGAGTTTTGGATCAACTGGTCCACTTCCACTGTCTGAACAAAGTAGTTGGGGTGTAACAAGGGCAATCTCACATGTGTGAGAATTTCCTGTAGCACTGAGCGTCTGAGTTCAACAGCCCGATAAACCCAGCGCATAACGGCTTCAAAAACCATTTCTTCTTTACCAATTACCAGTTCATCGCTGCAAATATAATCAATGAGTTCATCTTTTCCAAGTTCAAGAAATTCTTCATGCTGGGCCACATCCTCAAAATTCTGCAGTGCAAAATTTCTGCATTTGGTAAATAGTGTTTTCAGTGAATGTGTATCGGCAAAACGCTGGATTCCTAGGCAGTTGCAAGGATCCAGTTGCTCTTCCAGGAACTTAGCACAAGCATCACGCAGAACACTTATCTGGAAGAGACTTGATGTTTCAAAGAGGTACTGCACATTATCTGTTGTGATTTTAACCTTGCCTGTATACACATATTGTAAAAAACAATCCATAGCTTCCGCAAAAATTCCATTGATTTCTACCAACATCTCCCTGCTTTCTCGGTGATCATTGCAAAACATAGCTCGGAAGTAGCTGCTGCATGCTGAAAGAACAGCTCGATGACAAGGAAATTCCCTGCCTTCAACACAGATTATTACATCTGTGAACAAGCGGCTGTCGCGAAATTCATTGAAGATTTGCAGTATGCTTTCAGCATGGGATGAGCCAGAAGAGAAATCAAAGAACTCGTGGCCTGATAAAGACTTTGGGTCCATTTCAAAAACTTTACGCTTCGTGACCGGGGATTCCTGAGCTCGGCTCTCCCCTCTGTTCAATCTGCGTCCCAACATTATTAGTACCATTGTTATATCAACTCTTTATAATATCATGGAGAAAATATTGATGAGTGTCGTCTTTTGGGTGCTAAAGATAAAAAATAATTTCAAAGTATTAGTTCAAATTGCAAATGCCATCAATTACATTATGATAGTAACCAGGTTTGGTTCTCTAAACATCCGGCTCCAAGATGTCATGCATATAACATTACTGAGTCACAATGCAAGGACATCTGAATGTCCTTATGAGTGAAGTGCCACCCATATACCAGCTATGCTCATGTTTCATACTGAACTTTTCAGTCCTATACCATGAAGGACCTTGAAAGAGAAAGAGGCTAAAGCTTCACCAACCACTACGCTTGCTGACTGCAACCTCATTCCCACAACCATCAAAGCATAAAGTCAAGGGAAAGAGCACTCATAACCCACCAAGGGAGGTTAGGAATCACTTTGAAGAGCATCTGCACATTTTGTTTCAGAGCTTTCTTTCTAGGAGGGTCAGAGACTGTTTTTAAAATGTAAGTTTAGAATCTGGGGCCCCTATTGGCTGAATAATCAATATCCTGGGAGAACATAATGCAATAAAGATGCTTGGGGCCCCAGAGAAAACCCTAGCACACCTGAAAAACACGTTAAGCAGCTTGACCGGCCAAGTTACTTGAATACCTCACCTGGGGCTTTGGATAACCTCCTACATCATACCATGGATCCAGTCTCTTCCCCTTCACCCACCAGGAACTAATATGAACACAGACCCAGTGTAAGATACAGAATCAGTGGAGGAGTGATTGCTTGGCTACAAGTAGACTTGACCGTACCTCTAGTTGGTAACATGGATCTAGTTGGGAGGATGAGGCAACAGGTGTATCTTGTAGTTCAGCTAGTGTACAGCAAAGGGAGGATTTGGCTGTATTTGTATGAACCCTTTCAGTCCCTGAAAACATCTGCATCTCTCTTGGGCAGCCTTATTTTTAGCTCCTACCTTCCTTGTCTTAGCTTTTGTCTACAGTCAAAACTTTGCTTAAAAAATAAAGGATGGTATACAACTAACTGGTTCTATCAGTGCAACAATTTACACTTGTACAACCAAATTCCCCCCTGAATATATTAGTTATGCATGCATGCATTATCTCACACAAATCAACGGACTGAATTTACCAGGTGTGTTTCCAATGTCTAGAGGCATATGACTCCTGTAGAGAGAACCAACTCACTTCGGTCTTGTCCACTTTAGATAAATATACATAAGTTGCTAGCATTCAAGCTGTCTCTTTAATTTAAATAGCACTTACAGTTTTATTGCTTTTGCTCAATCACACCCATATTTAATACTAGATATAAAAAGTCATCTTAAAACCATTTGATTGTTATTCTAAACATTAAATGTTTAATATGTGATTCAGAGACTCAATAGTTAAGCCATTATAGCAATAAATATATTTGTACAGTATTTTAGAACAAAGTGATTCACATCTACTATATCAATAATCTTTACAACAACCTGGAGGAAGTGTATAGATGGTTTTGGGTGGGGTCATACTCCCCCTGAAGCAGTAGGTTCACAGTTTAGAGTATTCTTAGATATACAGGTAGCTGTAGTATATTTTTATTTAGTTCTTCAGTTGTACTTTCTTCTGGATAAGCGGAGTCTGGCCCTAGCTAAGTTTGTTTCCGAGCTAGTTAGTTCCAAGTTGGATTTCTGTAATGCATTTTCTTTAGAAATAACCTTGAAGACAGTTTGGAAATTCAAACAAGACTCCAAGGTGGTTATCTCCGATGGAAGCAAAAGCAGTCAAAAAACTCAATATGGAGGCCAATTGGCCAAAATATTGGGAGATACTAGAACAAGATGGAGATAAATTGAAACTGCAGAGTTTTGACAAATTAAAAAGTAAAGTCCGTGATTGGCTCCATTATCATCAGATAATGGAGGCATATAAATTGGATAGAAAAATTGGCTTCCAGGTGGAAAAATCAAAATTGGAAACAGAATTGCTAGAACCCAAAACTAAGATATTGTCAAGAATGTATAATCTGCTGCTGAAATGGAATACACAGGATGAGGAAGTGAAATCAGTAATGATTAAATGGGCACAAGATGTGGGTCACAACATAATGCTAGCCGACTGGGAACGGTTATGGACCACTGGGCTAAAGTTTACGGCATGTAATGCCCTAAGAGAAAATATTATGAAAATGATATACAGATGGTACATAACACCAGTCAAACTAGCAAAAATTTACCATATGCCCGATAACAAATGTTGGAAATGTAAAGAAACTGAAGGTACCTTTTTTCACCTCTGGTGGACATGCCCAAGGATTAAGACCTTTTGGGAGATGATCTATAATGAACTGAAGAAAGTATTTAAATACACATTCCCGAAGAAACCGGAGGCCTTTCTCCTGGGCATGGTCAATCAAGAGGTACGTATGAAAGACAGGATATTTTTTATGTACGCTACAACAGCAGCAAGAATACTTATTGCAAAGTATTGGAAGACACAAGAATTACCCACGCTGGAGGAATGGCAGATGAAAGTCATGGACTATATGGAATCCGCAGAAATGACTGGCAGAATCAGAGACCAGGGAGAAGAGACGGTGGAGGAAGATTGGAAGAAATTTAAAGACTATTTACAGAAACACTACAAGATTAATGAATGTTAAAATAACATCAGATTGAATGTATAAGGTTATTGGAGTAAAATTTTAAGGATCAGAAGACCCAACATCTTAAGTTCTAAGCATTGAATAAGCTATATTAAGACATTCAAATCAGAAAGGAGGTTAATTATGGCAGAGGGAAGGGATTTGTTGTTTAATTGTATGAATTGAAATACAGGGAAGGGAGACTCGGGGAAGTCAGAGAAACAAGTTAATGCAAGATCAATATGAAGATAAGATTGTTTTTATTTCTGTTGTTTGTAGTATGTTATGTCTGTGTAATTCTGTATGTTTTTGGTGTATTGTTCGTTGCTTTTGTTTTGCTTTGTCGTCTTTTATGCAAAATCGAATAAAATATTTATAAAAAAAAGAAAAAAGAAGACAGTTTGGAAATTCCAATTGGTGCAAAATGTGGTTGCCAGATTCCCTTGGAGTCAGTAGGCTGGAGTATATACAGTTTACCTACCAGTTTTGCTGGTTGTCAGTTTGCCTCCAGCCTCAATTTAAGGTACTTGTTTTTCTCATTAAATCCCAAGTGTCTGGGGCCTAGGGTATTTTGGGGAATCATCTCCTCCCATGTGAATCTCTCCAGGAACTTTATTCTGTCTCTGTGACTGTTCCTTCTGTCCTCCCATCAACAGACATGCAGCAGGTGGCGATGAGAAATATGGCCTCTTTTGCTAAGGCACCCAAATTTAGGATGACCTCCCAAGAGAGGCACATGTACATGTACATGTCCTCTTCATCTATTTTTTTGGCAGACTTTGAAAACCATCTAGTTCCAGACCGCCTTAGTATAGGGCCACCTTTAAATGTACTTTTATTCTACTCCTGCTTTTAAATATTCCTGGCTGTTTTACAGTATTTTAGGTTATTAATAAGTTGGTTTTTTTTACCGTGACTGTATCTGCCTTTTGTATACTACACTTTGATACTGGTGTTGCTGCTGGGGACCACTTTGCATATAGGTGCCAACACTGGAGGCTGTCTGATTGGCAGTGACTCATGATGGGGGTCAATTCAGAAGTGGTTCCTTGTTTGTGGAATGCCCCCTCTGGGTAGGTGTGTCTCCCTTCCTCATTACTGACTTTTAGGAGGAGGTTAAAAATATTCCTGTTTACCCAGTCATTTAATGGCTGAAAGCATTGTTCCTGACAACCCTGAGATCACTGTTGAATGATCTGACGTGTTTTAAAGGTATTTTTTAAAGTTGTTTTGTTGTGATGTATTTGCTGCCCTGGAGAAAGGGTGAGATAGAGAGTAAATAATAAAATAAGATCAGTAATCTAGGTAAGTATGATTATTCTCATATTACAGATGGAGGGCTCTGGAGAGAGCATTCAGGTCTTGCTTGCAGGTTTCCCATAAGCATCTGGCAGACCACTGTGAAAGCAGAAAAGTGAACTAGATGGGACTTCGGCATGACCTAGCAGGGCTGTTCTTATGCCTTTAAGAGAAAAGAATGGTTCACCTAAGGCCATCA
The DNA here is from genome assembly GCF_965153285.1 of Podarcis tiliguerta. Classification (NCBI taxonomy): domain Eukaryota; kingdom Metazoa; phylum Chordata; class Lepidosauria; order Squamata; family Lacertidae; genus Podarcis; species Podarcis tiliguerta. The sequence continues at coordinate 40,445,485 of NC_139538.1, read as the reverse complement.
AAATGATTCCATGGCTAAAGTAAGGTTTTAGGTCATGGTTCGCAGTTCAGTCTTTTTACTGTCTCCTTAGCTCTTTGTAAATACAGTGTAAATATAGCTTGACCTTTCCTGACAACAGTTCTGAGTAGGTGAGGCTGAATTGTAACTTATGCACAGCTATAACAAATTTCTTATAATTAACCTGAGATCAGGTAAAATAGCAGAAACAGGACACTGATATTGACTTCCTTAAGACCCAATATGCCTAACTGTATTTCCTTGTGTTCACCTAATGTTACCTATGTACCTCCCTCACTTCACCATATTCTACTCCCTATGTGCCCCACCACCCCAGGGCTGAAATCTGAGAATGTAAATACTACCAGGAAATCGTAACGTTCCATAAAATGTTCTCTTTGGACAGATACGATCAACTAATAATTCTGCTTAACTCGCCAGTGAAATGCAAGTCAATGTCAACATTATGATGCTACTTATTAGCCAGTTGCAAAGGTTCACCTCTTTCCATTCCAGATAATTCCTTTAAAACATTTTTTAAAAAAAGACAGCAGAGCCAAGGTACCTGACAAATAGTGCCTGACAACATTTTCCTCTTTCCTTTCCAGATCATCTCGAAATTACACAAGTCTCCTTCCACCCTTTACGGTGGGTGGGTGGGTGTGTTTTGTTTGCTCTGTAAAAAGAAATGTCACTATGGCTAACACTCGTCATTCTTCTGGGATTTCGTTATTTCCCATTCTACTGAGGAGAAGTATGCTTTGCTGCGAGACCCGCTTTGGGATTCCTGCATCAACGGGCCCTATGAAGAACATGTAAACAGCCCAGTATTAACTGAGCGGGAGGAAAGGTGTTCATTTGACTTAAGTCACATTCGAACTGTGTTATGTGAGAAATCAAACTCTTCGGGTGAAAGCAGGCGCGTGACTGAAAGGCAGGCGTCACTTCAAAGCACTTGAGGCAAAATAACGGCCTTCTCGCGTCAACCTGAAGTGAGCGTCCGGTTCCAGCCGTTATACAAGCGGCCTCGGCTCGAACCCGAGCAACGCCTCGGCCCCGCGCGCGCACCCGAGCACATCCTCCAGTTCACCTTCACCCTGAACAGCCCCGGAGGCAAGTCCCGCCCCCCGCCTTTTATGTCCAATTAGAGAGCGGGACTCCCTCAGCGCTGCCCCCGCCTTTCTTTCCTCCAGCTGTCCCGAAGAAGGGAGCGGAGAACCAACCATAACGCGCTAGGGGATGGTCACCCGGTCCCTATTATATTTTGGGCCTCAGGCGACTCCGCCTCCCGACGCTTCTTCGCGGTTCGGGTCCTAAGCCAAAGCGTCGGAGCAGCATTTCCACTTCCTCACAAAGGCCTGCGTGTTCCAACAGCTCCTTGCGAGGCCTCCCTCCCCCCTCCTGAAAAAGTGGTCTGGTCCACAGGAACTGGCAGCCAACGCAGCCTCTTCGCCAAGTACCTCAAGGGCGGGGGGAGCTCCAGCTACTAGGATTCACCCCAATGGGAATATGATGCGCCAGCGAAGACGGGAGTGCACGAAGCAGCCTATTCCCATAAGCATAAAACAGCCACCAAATTTAGACCAGGGTGACCGTCCATATCAAAACGCAGGAACATTGAAAAGATGGGGGGGGGGGGGAGGAATGGAACACTTTCCAGATGCTCGCGAGATTGATCCAGATCTGTCAACATTCTCTGACCAATCCAGCTTTCTAGTGCCGGCCTGAAACAAATGCCTGGCCAATCTGATGTCCAACTGGGTGGACTGTTTAGAGGAGAGGAAAAAAATAGGGAGGAGAGGAAAAATTCTTTATCGAGTTCCACTCGAAATCCTTGGGTGCCGAAGCACGAAACCTTCCTTAATATAACAAGAGGCCTCGCAACTTTACAATTCGAAATCAAGAACTTGCAGTATTGCTCCCCCTCGCCCAACGGCAGTGCAAATCCGGAATTTACGTGTCCTTAAGTACCGACCTAGGAAAGAGGCGAGCTCTCCCCCCCCCTCCGCCAGGCGCCACGCACATTGTTTTCCACCTCCAGCTGAACTCTACTTCCTTTCCCTGCGCACCAACAAGGCGCTCGACAGTATTAACGGCGTTGTGCTTCGCTGCGTGTTCAATACTAGCCAGGAGGATAAAGAAGGAAATTGCGCCAGGGCAAATTATCTCTGTCCTGCCTACATGACAACGGCTAGACATTGCAATATTAACGGCATTTTCTCTCCCTTGCAAATCTGACACAACTGATCCCAAAACAGAACACCATAGCAGAATCCAGACACAATTTAATCTTCGCTGAAATTCATTTCACACGAAGTTTCCTAGAAAAGCCGGACTGGGGTGGGGTGAAAAGATAAATGTTAAGGGAGGACGTATTTTCTGTTTGTAATAATTACTGTAAGGGGAGTTACCACGAGCCCTGCATTCGAACCCATTACGATTGTAGGTATATTGTTATGGTTGTGCACCTCCTGAAGCTTCTTTTCGAATGGAAATAACTCCTGCGCCGGCCACCGGACCCCAATTATACTTTTGGCCTCCTGCAACTTAGCCGCTGAGTTTAGCCAAGCCATTTACCTGTCAATCACAGTTTTCTGCCGATCAGAAGGAGCCGCGCAACGGCTCCGGGTCTCCTCCGCTCTCGCGCTCTCTCTTTTTGTCTGCTTCAAGTTCGAGCTCAACTCAAAACAAAGGAGACCCCGAAACATGTGACCTCCCAGAGCCAAAACACATGATGTCACGGACGTGCCGGCCAATGAGAGGCGGGCCGGCTGCAAACGTTCTTGGGAGATGTAGTTCACGGTTTGCGATGCAATGCCGCGTTGCACCAGAGGGGCAGAGCTGAGCACTTTCTTCCTCTTACCTTCAGTGCTAGGTCTCCATTTGGTCTTGTGAATTTGTTTTAGACTGCTTAGCTGGGAGAACAGGGTTCAAATTCCCAGTCATCCATGAAGCTCACTTGGGTGGCCTTTGTCACTGTCTCAGCCTAATCTGTCTCGCAAGGTTGTTGTGAGGATAAAATAAGGAGAACCATGTACACCACATTGAGAGCCTTGAAGGAAAGGTAGGCAAGAAATGCAAATAAAATGGTAAACTGCCTGAGATGCCATGGCAGAAAGGGGGTAAACAAATGTATGAATAACCCTGCACCCTGAAGCAGTTAGCTAGGATGGAACCAGGCTGTAACACTTAGTCTTTCAAAAGAAAAAATGTGAAAGAGAAGAATATGAACAAATGGTCCAGGAGACAGAGCCTGTGTTATGCACCATACATTTAAAGCACATGACTTACTCCAAAGAATCCCAGGGACTGTAGTTTGCTAAGGGTGCTGGGAATTGTAGCTCTGTGAGGGGTAAATGACAGTTCCCAGGATTCATAATTCAACATTTCCAGAAAAACTTGCCCAATTGTTTCATATAGGCAATACCAAATTGTGGCAGTTGTTACTAGTCAAGGTGGTAGTTTATATCACAAATTAACCTTTTTGTGGGTGGGTGGCGGTCCATTTGAATTATGGAGAATTTTATAGCCAGTGCTACTAATAAGAGTGGTAAGTGGGCTCCTCCAGATGACTTGTTTAGAGAGCATTTATTCTTACAGTGGTACCTCGGGTTAAATACTTAATTCGTTCCGGAAGTCCGTTCTTAACCTGAAACCGTTCTTAACCTGAAGCACCACTTTAGCTAATGGGGCCTCCCACTGCTGCCTCGCCGCCGGAGCACGATTTCTGTTCTCATCCTGAAGCAAAGTTCTTAACCCAAGGTACTATTTTTGGGTTAGTGGAGTCTGTAACCTGAAGCATATGTAACCTGAAGCGTGTGTAACCTGAGGTACCACTGTATTTGCTTGCATAAAAGCTTATGCAGAGGTTAGACTATGCTCAATCTTTATTAATGCTTTGTTCTGATTTGTTGGTGGGGAGGTTATACAATGAACATTCATCCTGATTTGCTTGTGGGTTGTACTGTGGTACCTCGGGTTACATACGCTTCAGGTTACATACGCTTCAGTTTACAGATTCCACTAACCCAGAAATAGTGCTTCAGGTTAAGAACTTTGCTTCAGGATGAGAAGAGAAATTGTGTTCCGGCGGCGCGGCAGCAGCGGGAGGCCCCATTAGCTAAAGTGGTGCTTCAGGTTAAGAACAGTTTCAGGTTAAGTACGGACCTCCGGAACAAATTAAGTACTTAACCCGAGGTACCACTGTATATGTGTCTTCCTGTTAAACATTCTTTCATTCCAAGCATGTACTTCCCTGTCACTTTCCTAACCACAAAGTGACTTTGTTGCACATTTTAATTGCACAAACCTAATTTTTTGGTATGAGCTTCAGTCCTTCCCACAAAATATTGACAGTTTGGAGGGGACCTTTGTCAGTCCTGTTTACCAAAGGTGTGGTTTGATAGTCCTGTGACAAAATGCCATCTAAAGTTACTCCTAAAACAGCAAGTGAAAGACAAGGGACAAAGCACTGGTGGGATCTAGGGTAAATATAATTTTAAAAATGGAAACAAAAGAAGCATATGGATTAAGCATCTTGAAATATAATCAAGGGCAGCTTTATCCCTATGACAAGAGACTACTGCATGGTGACTGTACAGTATTCATGGTGGCTGGAAGTTAACATTGTTTATCATGTTGATCCTTCCAGTCATGTGGAAAGTTTCTACACCTGTGCCAACTATTCCTGGATGTCAGGCTGAAGCATGGAAACTTTCTATGCAATTCTGAGAATCTATGTGATAAACTGCAGTAGACTGTAAGGCCAGAGTGAAGAGAGTAAGTGTTATCTCACAGAAGCCTCCATTCCCAAGACATCATAAAGGTGACTCAGCTGTTGGAGTCACTCCAGCACAGAGCTTAGCAGATATGTTTTTTCCTGCTGCTGCTAATCAATATAATGCATATAATGCTTGCCATTATGCTGTCTGTGATATGGCTGGCATCTGATCCATGTCATGCTTCTAAAGTTCTAGCCCAGATTGATGGGGAATAATAATAATAATAATAATAATAATAATAATAATAATAATGTGGTCAGGTGAAATTGTATGCTTGTTGCTCACATTTTGCATTGAGAACACTGTTGTGTCATATTTGGGAAACTCTGCATCCATAGAAATTGCATTTTAATTAACTAATTATACCATGTATAATTAACTTATGAGAGGGAGGTTGTTATTTGGAAGCTTTTAAAATTTATTTTTTAAGTGCCATCCAAAATGGCAAACTTAGCCAAACTTAGCTTTGGTTCATTCAGACCATCCCTGTACTGAATTCCTCATTGAGCTGTGTATAGTGTGTAAAAATATATATAAAGTGCAGGTACAGAGATAGTCAGTGCAGGCAGCTAGAAAACGATACTCCCAAACTGGTGAGTAATACCTCTCAAAGCCAATACAATTGCCAGTTGTTACCACACAATACATAAATACATGCATGCATGCATGCAAAGCTTATTTTTACTCTAGGCATTCTTTCAAAATGCTGGTTGTTAAAATTATAACCCCATAAGTCTCCCATCATGCTCATCAAGTATATCTGGATGGAACATATACATATATGTTATGCAGCAGAATGCTGATTTCAGAACAGTTTTAGAGGTCTTTGGCATTCGTTATAATCCCATATTCAAAGGCACCTTAAAGTCTTCTTTAGGTATAGTAAAACTGCTTGGAAATGTGTGGAATTAAAAAATAACAACACAACCCCACTGACTTTGTTTGTGTTAACAGGATGAGAAAGTGCAAGGCTTCCTGTTATGCATGTGTGACAGCTGTAGATAAGTGGGGAGGCCCAAACAGGAAATCCGTCTTGCTTCTGCAGCATGACTTGTCTGAAGCTCAGGAACCATCTTAGATTGAAGTATCAATGGCATGATGTGCTGCTGCTGATCGAAACATGGGAGACATAGTGAAGAAGAACTTGGAGGAGGAATCTCCGTTGCCTTTGGAAAATGAGTGCTCCAGGAACATGGGAGAGCTTGTGGAGGTCTCCATCAGTGAAAGGGTTAAGTTTGATGACACAGGCCTATCCATGGTGCTGCAGAACGGCTTGGAGAACCTCCGATTGGAAAACTCTCTCACAGACGTTACCCTGTGTGTGGGCAACATGAAATTCTCATGCCACCGAGTGGTTCTAGCAGCGGCAAGCAATTATTTTAGGTAAGGGAGATATTTAAAATTAAGTATTTCCCCCCCTCTCCTCTCATTTGGATGTTCAATTGCAACCAGAAATAGTTAAGCAGGTAAGATGGGAAAGGGACATTTCGCGAGCACTTGATTTGAAACCTACCCCGACAGTCTATGAGCTTCCAAAATGTCTATATTTGGTGGCATGTCAGAAGAAGGGTGATAATTACAGCATCCAGAATATTAACTGAGAATGCTAGGTATGTGGGATAGAAAAATTTTGAATATAGGAACAGACATGCAATCGATTACAGTTCCCCCCGTTTTCCCCCTCCATAACAATCCCAACTATGTCCATATAATTGTATTGGTAATAATAAAATGAAATATTAATTCAACAGCTGCCCATTAAAAAGCGTTGTTCCACAGGCTCCTGGGTGTTTTAGGTAGTAAGTATGTTATCATTAATGCAGTTGAATGTGTGGAAGCTGAATGATCCTTTCCCCAAAAAATATGTTTCCATGAGGAGGGCAACATATGGCAAAAGCAATCAATGAGGGGAAAGGAGTGTAAGGAGTGTGCTTCCTATTTTTCTTAGAGTTCTAAAATTAAGAAAGTAATTTGAGAAATGGGAAAAACACATGGAAGGAAGACGCTGAAATCCAGCAGGGTCACCTTCTGTAGCTTATGCTAGAAAATGGTGTTCCTTCTGGAAACTGTGAGAAAATATGCCAAATGAATAGTGAGAAACAAAATACTCCACTATCATGTTACTAATTACACTGGAAAATAAAAGAATTTTTTTGTAATCAATCTCTGTCAGTGAGAATTATTGTGACATGGGGATAGATTTTATTATATTTTTTTAATGGTAAAAGAAACATTATTAACTTCTGGTGCCAAAAGTTACTCAGTCAGGTCAAGGTGTGACATTTATACTAGCTGGTAGAACAAAAGGGGGAGGGGAATGTTTGGCGTATTTAATTCCAAATGTAATTGGGGCCATTTTAGGCACTTATTGCCGGCCTCCGTATTTCTACTCATCATAATGCATTTTTTTAAAGTAGCTAACGTATCTACTTTTATCCACTTTATCAATTCACAGAAAACTATCCCTTGCATAGTCACAGAAAACTAACAAAATTATTTTGACACAAGAGCTTGCCTTTCTTTTGGCATAAGAGAATGCTTCTGGTATCTTGGATATGAGGTATCTTACAACCATAATTCAAATCTACTAGTTTCATTTTAATGTCTCATTTTTGGTTACTGTTTGTGGGGAAGGGCTGAAGCGATACTCAGAAATATTAAATGACTAAGCTTGCAATCCTGTGCATGCTTGGGAGGAGTATCATTTAATTCAGCAAGAGTTCCAAGTGAATGTGGATAGGCTCAGTCTGTAAATTAATCTTACAATGGTGTAGCTATCTATACTGGTCTTCTGACAGGTGAGTATTTGCCATTCCGCTACTCATAGTTAATGATTCCATAAGAATACATATTTACATCAGATATTTCGAAAACCACATAAAGTTCTCCACCAGATAATTCCATGGACCATCCCATGTGATTGGCACAACCTTTTATCTTTGGGAAGAGAGGACTTCTGATGATTTATTAAGCCAAAAATATGTACATGTTGTTTTGATGGAACGTAATTTCTCCGCCATGCTTAGAGCGATCCCTCTCCTTGAGAACTAGGCACAATAGCTTTGGTTCAGCTTTATGCAGAAAAGGGGTTGCCTGCGTGAAGTTTACCTGGGCTCCTTTCTGACTGCTTAGCCCTGAAAAAGCCAAAATGTTTCTATCTTCAAAGAAGGGAAGCAAGATTAATAATACCCTGCTTTAAACCAACAAGCTACACTGAAAAAAACAATTCCAATCAGACAATTGACCAAGAGGTCCTTGAAACACACACTTATTCGATACAGTAAAATTTGATGTGAGATGTGAGAAAACAAATGTCAAGAGAGTGACAATTACTCTAGGATTCTGAAATGCTAAAACACAGATATGTATACCTAGTGTAGCAGAGCGATTAAGAACATACATTAGAAACTGGGAGGTTTCCAGTTGAAATCTCAGCTCAGCCTTGAACTTCACTGGGTAGCCCCAGACAAGCCACTGTTCCTCACCCTTAGCTCTTATCTGTATTAGGAGGAGTAGTAATAATAATAATAATAATAATTAATATCACATAAAGTTATTGTAAGGCTATATCAGGGCACGATGTGGTGGCTCAATTATTTCTTGATGAGGCTGATCATTTAGCTCCTTTTCAAATTGGTTTTCATCTCAGATTTGGGACAGACATTCCCTTGTTCACTGTGAGATAGACAAGAGAGTGTAGTCCCATTGATTTGTCCTCTCAGTGGTTTTCAATACCATTTACTCTGGTACCCTTCTGAACTATCTGACTATATTGTGGTTCAAATTCTCATCTTTCTGAAAGACTTCCCAGGAGGATGTTCTGAGAAACTGCTGCTCCACCCTGAACAATGGCTTATGGCAGGCTTCCTCAAACTCGGCCCTCCATATGTTTTGAGACTACAGTTCCCACATCCCTGACCACTGGTATTGCTAGCTAGGGATCACGGGAGTTGTAGGCCAAAAACATCTGGAGGGCCAAGGTTGAGGAAGCCTGGCTTATTGGGTACTGAATGGGTTCATCTGGTCCCTTGTGCTGTTTAACATCCCCATGAAACAACTGGATAACGCCCTCCATACATTTCAGTTGAGGTGTCATCAATATGCTGAAGATACCCAGCTACTCTGTCTTTCATTTCCATCTTTTGACCCTAGGGAGGCTGTGGAGCGGTATTGGTGCTTGTACTTATTTATTTTAAAACCTTATTAGCCACTCATCTCTCAGAGATGGTTCAGCAACATCTGGAGGGCCACAGGCTACCTGTCCCTCCTATGACATGCTCTATATGGGGCTGTCTCTGAAACTTCATCAGAAACAAAATACAGCTGCCAAGGTGTTAATGGAGGCTCAAAGGAAAGATAATCTATTCCAGCATCATGCCATATTTATTGATTACAAATTTGTTCCTGGTGTCAATTCAAAGTATTGATGTTTACAACCCCAATGGCTTAGAAGAACTGTGCCATCCCATGTGAATTTTCCTCTGGTCAATATGTAAGACTCTGATTTATGTCTTCTTGCCATCTGAAGTATGACAGATGAGCACTGAGAAGAGGTTCTTCTTTGTCCTGGCACCAGCATGAGATCCACACAGTTCCACCTCTCCTTGGCTTTTGGCTTCTGGAATAAAAACACGTTTATTCCATACTCATTAGCTGATTAGACACAACATTTTATTTATTTATTTTAATTTTTCAAATCTGAATTATAACAAGACACTATAGCCCAATGTAGTATGTATACAAACAATATCAAAAACAAATTAATAGCATGTGTTAAAAACAAGAATCTTTTAATAATAACGTTCAGACTTACCATATAAGATGTATTTTAGTGTGTACTGAGCTTACCATATGTTTTATAGATCAGTTTGGTGGTTTTAAAGGATTGCTCTTATGGTTTTGTAGTTAAATTTTTTATTATTGCTCTGATCTGATATATATTGTTAGCAACTTTCAATATTTTAAAATAGAAAAATAGCATAAACATACTTTAAAATAAATTACATATGAAGTGTTTGGGGGAGTATTAGTATGTTTGTTTCCAGAGCGTATTTCAGAATGACTGGTCTTCCAAGAAATTACGTGTTTTCCCCTTCAGGGCAATGTTTTGCAACGACTTGAAAGAAAAGTATGAAGAAAAAATAGTAATTAAGGGAGTTGATGCTGAAACAATGCAGATTCTTTTGGATTACACTTACACAAGCAAAGTGCTGATCACTAAGGAAAATGTCCAGAAAGTCCTGGAAGCCGCTAGTCTTTTTCAGGTTAGTGAAGTAAAATATTTACAGCACATAGAAACCATACCAAATTCATGTGAGTACTAGTTTTAGCTCATTGTTTAGTGTGAAAATGGCTAATTGACAGCTGTTGGATTAGTCTTCGGGCAACTTGAATTTTACCATGAAACAATATTTTGCTTTGGGATTTCATTGGCTGCTCTATTTAATGACTAGATCTAATGTTCAGCCTAAGTTCACAAGCAAGGCATGCTGTGTGAATCAAAACGTGCTTACTCAGAAGTCAGTCCAAGATCAATTCCCAATTAAGTGTGCAAAGCACTGCAGCCTTAAACTGGTTTTTGCTGTTTAAGGGCTGGCTCTGCCTGCCTGCCTTACCCAGCTCCTTCTTCTTCTTCTTTGGCATGTCAAAGTGCAAGTAGATAAATAGGTACTGCTCTGGCGGGAAGGTAAACGGCGTTTCCGTTCACTGCTCTGGTTCACCAGAAGCGGCTTAGTCATGCTGGCCACATGACCAGGAAGCTGTACGCCGGCTCCCTTGGCCAATAAAGCGAGATGAGCACCGCAACCCATGAGTCGGTCACGACTGGACCTAATGGTCAGTGGTCCGTTTACACCTTTACACCTACCCCACTTTAATGGGACTGGCATAATGAGGACTACCTAAAATAGCTCAAAGTATCAAGCAAGCTTTTTAATTTTTCAGCTTGATCACAACAATAATAAAAAGTGCTGAAGCACGTGAATTATTTTTAAATGGACCAGCATTCCTTCCAGTTTTTGTCCCATTAACTTGTAGTTCCAGCCCTGCCTGGCTCCACTCCATGTGTGGCAGATAAAGCTGGCTGTAAATATGATACAGAGGGGAAGTTTATCAAATGGAATAAGTACATCTAATTTTGATTTGAGAGCTTCGTTTCTTTAAATGTTTGCCCACATGTATCTTTAAAAAACAGGAACCAGTGGTTTATAGGCCAGGTCTGTTATGATAAGCAGCCTAAATGTGTCAACAGGACATGGCTCTCAGCACAAAACTCTGCTGTAAACACTTCTTTAAAACACACCACCACCATTAAAAATGGTGTTTCAGATTTTTCACTTCCCTCTTTCCCTTTTAACTACTTTTTTTTATTAAAAAAAGTCATGCACTACTTTGTACTCCATCAACTCTAAGCTTAGGTGCAGGTTTTTAAAAAAAGTTATGGAGAAAACTGCTGAACTACTGGTATCTGGAAGCACCCTGAGTGCTCAGCCTTTCCTTGAGATTTTAGCTGGGATTTTGGTATGTATAGTGTTACATGCCACTCCCAATCTCTGGGCAGTGCAAGCTTCGAGGGAGTTCCAGATGTACTACCCAGGGCCCATGTTTCCTTTGTTATCCAGGGTTAACCAAAGGCAGCATTCTTTCCTGAGTAACAATGAAAACAAATTCACAGTAAACTGAAGTCTGAGATGGGTGCAATTAGAACTAGTAATCTCTCAAACTCATTCCCACCCAGTCAATCTGATCTGCCCTTCACCCTCTTTCAACATTTGATCCAGACCATGTGCATGGTATGTTGATGCGTAAACCTCTTGCACCACCACCACCATTTTATGTGTATGCTGCCTTTCCATAGTTAAAACCATGCTCAAGGCAGATTACAACATAAAAATATTTACTTAAATTACAAAGGTAAAGGTAAAGGGACCCCGACTGTTAGGTCCAGTTGCGGACAACCCTGGGATTGCGGTGCTCATCTTGCTTTACTGGCCAAGGGAGCCGGCGTACAGCTTCCAGGTCATGTGGCTAGCATGACTAAGCCACTTCTGATGAAACAGAGCAGCACATGGAAACGCCATTTACCTTCCCGACGGAAGGTATCTACTTGCACTTTGATGTGCTTTCGAACTGCTAGGTTGGCAGGAACAGGGACCGAGCAACGGGAGCTCCCCCCGTTGCGGGGATTCGAACCGCCAACCTTCCAATCGGCAAGCCCTAGGCTCAGTGGTTTAGACCACAGCCAACAATTTATAAGCACAACAAAAAGTACACAACCAAACTGAACAATCTGCATATAAATCATAAGATCTAAAAATAAAGATACAAAAAATAACACCAATAACAGTAACAAAACTCCCTAAACAATATGGCCAGGTAGAAAACGGCCAGCAATGCAGGGAGCAAGTCTTCCAGGACTCACAGTCAAGATGGTGTCTGGACACTTCAGGAGCCTCACCTTTTGTACAGGCTCTTACACTCTCCAAATGTTTGTGCAAATAGGCCCTGTGAAATCAGTTTTGCCTACCTGACACTGTTTATGTTCCCACTCATCACAGAATTCCTTTCTCCCCTGGAATCCCCACTTACCACATCCCAGCATTTTGAAGGTTTATTATACAGATGAGCAGCATCAAGCTCAATGAAGCATAAGAAGCCCCTTGCTGGGTTAGACCAAAGGCCCATCTAGTCCAGCTTCCTGTTCCCACAGTGACCAATCAGAAGCCTGTGGGGAGACTGCAAGCTGAGTGCAACAGCACTCTCCCCGCTTTTGGTTCCCAGAAACTGGCATTCAGAGGCAAATTGCCTTCACCAGCAATGCATACTAAACATGGCATTTGCACATTTTACATCAGGGACATTGCTTCCTCACATTCTTAAGATTTGTTAAGAGCAGTAAAATAAATGAACAAGCACAGGAGGGCATGTCTGCATAGTAACTTAATGTGCTTCCTTTTCTGCTTGTAGTTTTTGCGAATGGTAGAAGCTTGCTCCAATTTTCTCAATGAAGCTCTTCATCCAGAAAACTGTGTTGGGATTCTGAGACTGGCTGATGCTCATTCACTTGATAAACTGAAGCAGCAGGTCAAGGGGTATATTATACATAATTTTTCCCAAGTACTGAATTACGACGAGTTCTTAGAACTGCCTGTGGATATCCTATATAGTATGCTCAAGAGTGATGAACTCTGTGTCACTGACGAAGCTCAAGTGTTTGAAATGGTTATAAACTGGGTGCATTACAAAATAGCAGAAAGACTTCCTCTCCTTCCTTACATCCTTGAGGGTGTCAGACTACCCCTTCTGGACCCTTGGTATTTTGTAGAGACTGTAGAAGCTGAGCCACTGATCCGACAGTGCCCTGATGTCTTTCCTCTGCTTCAAGAAGCCAGAATGTACCATCTATCAGGGAATGAGGTGAGTTAAATGTTGATTGTATTAAGAAAAAGTTCAGACTAGTGATTCAATGAGCTGCTTGAACTATCTATAGGTACTCTGCAGTGAGCTTTCTGTGGTGTTCCTGCTTGTGGCAGTGTCATCCTGCCTTTTGGGAATGCTAACTTCCTAACATCCATCTCTATGGTAACATTTTCAAGAAGGTAGCCATGTTAATCTCTTCCAGAAAAGACAACATATAGTTTTGTGGCACCATAAAGACTAACAGATATACAGTACAGTTATTTACATCTTTTGCCCCCGTAACCATGAACATACATACACTGTTCTTACACACAGAGCCAGTGTGGTGTAGTGCTTAAGAGCAGTGGACTCGTAATCTGGGGAACTGGGTTCGCGTCTCCGCTCCTCCACATGCAGCTGCTGGGTGACCTTGGGCTAGTCACACTTCTTTGAAGTCTCTCAGCCCCACTCACCTCACAGAGTGTTTGTTGTGGGGGAGGAAGGGGAAAGGAGAATGTCAGCCGCTTTGAGACTCCTTAGGGTAGTGATAAAGCGGGATATCAAATCCAAACTCTTCTTCTTCTTTCTGCCTCTGGTGAAGTCCATGAAAGCTTTTGCCCTAATAAATAATACTTTGAGGTGGTGCTACAAGATTCCCCCACCTGTGACTATTTTTTGGGTATGAGTATCAATGTATGGGAGTTGGACAGCTGCCATACTTTCCCTTTGAACACCTTATCAGTATATATTTGGAAAGAGGAAGAAGCCTAAAGTTTGTAATGCAGATTCACAAGCTATTGTCATGGAAAGTTAAGTTCAGGATGCTTTATGGTGTGAGTTGGACTGTATATATTGAATATTCTTTCAAGCAAGAAAGAAGTCTGCATAAAAAGAAAGAGAAATTCACACCCCTTTGTACTTATATAGTACTATATAAGTAAAAAAGTAAAAAAAATAATACTAATTTTATATTACGCTGATACAGTACTGGTAATTTTATTGATCTAGTATTAGTAACAACTTATACTAGGAGTGGTGAACCTGTGGCCTTTCAGATGTTGTTCTGACTACAATCTCCATCATCCTTGACCATTGGCCATGTCATTCAGTGCTGATGGGAGCTGAAGTCCAACAACTTCTGGAGGGCCACAGGTTCCTGACCTCAGTCATCCGTTCAGGTCTTCTATGGCCTCATAAGCAAAGAAGAAATAGAATTGGGTGGCATCAGCATATCAACGGTATTTCACAGCACATATTTGAATAACTTCCCTCCAGTGGTATCACATAGAAGTTATAAAGCAGGGAGGACAGGATGAGGAGACCTGTGGAGCCACCTGGGCTCCTTTGGGAGGAAGGTTGAGATACAAATTGAATAGGTAGAGCAAGGTGAGATGCAGAGCAATCATTTCCCAGCATAACTTTCCGAAAAAGATCTTCCATTGAAGACTAGAGCCATCAAAATGGTGGTTAACCAACTTCCATCTGTCAGTATGAATGCCATCGAGAGGTCCAGGAGAATGAACAGGGTTGTACTTCCCCTGTTATTCCCTCAGCACAAGGTGGAGCAATCAAGGCCATTTCAGTGGCAATTCAGACCTGATTCCAGAATGAAATGGGTCTAATTCAGGAGCAGCCCTCTAGACTTTGATGGACTTCAGCTCCAGCCTACATGGCCAGATGTCAGGGTTGGTGAGTGCTGGAGAGTCACATTTTCTCCATCCCTGGTATAAATAGTCAGTATCCAAGAATATTGAAGCTATATGGGCACAATTTGCTCAATCATTAGGGGGAAAGGTGGAGGGTTTTTTTTTATGTTAGACTATTTATTTAATGAATTTCATAGAGTTAGGCATGTGTGTCTTATGAAGAATATTTTTAAATAGGTAACAACCATGCATTAAATGCATGCAAACAACTCTTAAAATCATGTCTTCTAGATCTTTTGGAATAATCTGTTAAACGTTTATTACAATATACTGTATACACTAGTACACTGATCGGAATGAGTTTTGTAACTTGCGTTTTATTGTATGCTGTTTTTCTAATCCAATTTTTTTTAAAAAAAATGAGCACAGCTTGCATTCAGAAGGTGGGTAGACAATCTTGAAGGTGTCTGGAGCTTGGCATGTTCCTAGGGGAATTACTTACTGGGAGTGAAGGGGGGCTTTTGTTAAAATGTTAAAAGATAAAGATCTCTCCAGCTCCTTGCTTTCATTTAGATCATTTCTGAAAGAACAAAGCCGAGAATGCACGAATTCCAGTCAGAGGTCTTCATGATCATAGGTGGCTGCACAAAGGATGAAAAGTTTGTAGCTGAAGTCACCTGCCTTGATCCTTTGAGGCGCAGTCGTTTGGAAGTGGCAAAACTGCCCAACACGGAACAAGAAGCCGAGTGTGAGAATAAAAAATGGGTGGAGTTTGCTTGTGCCACATTAAAAAATGAAGTCTACATATCAGGTAAGGAAGATCATAATGCCCATGGAAATAAATGAGGGAGGAAAAATAGTTACAGCACGAGACTCTTAATCTTAGGGCCCTGGGTTTTAGCTCCACATGGGACAAAAGATTCCTGCATTGCAGGAGGTTGGACTAGATAATCCTTGTGATCCCTTCCAACTTTACAATTCTATGATTCTATGACCTGAGACTATTAAACATTAGGTTTAAGTAACAATGTTCATAGTTCTTTCAGGAGTCGGACTGTTGCCAAACTATAAATTTGTGGTCAAATTGCAGTTATCCTACAATGCTTTTGTTGTGGAAGTTTTACCCTCATTTTTTAAAAAAAGAATTGAGCTGGCTCTTGGAGAATATTGCTATATATATTTAGAAATCAAAAATCTAGGAACAAATTCTGGAAGTTTGGTTCTAATTTGGTATCTTACATTCATCACAGGAGGGAAAGAAACGCAACACGAAGTTTGGAAATATAATTCATCCATCAACAAATGGATCCAAATTGAATATTTGAACGTTGGAAGATGGAGACACAAAATGGCCGTATTGGGTGGCAAGGTGTATGTCATTGGTGGTTACGACGGCATACAAAGAATCAACAGTGTGGAGACATATGATTCTTTTCACAACTGTTGGTCAGAGGTAAAGTACAGATGTGCTTTTGGTATTGATGAAACAGGAAACAGACTAGAATAACAACTTTCTACTCTCAGATGTTGGTTAATAGACAAATGGTGTTTTCACACCAAAAATGTGTGGGGTTTTTTGTTTTTGTTTTTTGCATTTCCTGCATCTATAATGCAAATGTAAGGTTATCTAGAAGATAAATTTAGAATGGCGTTTTCTTTTTACCCAATCAACCATCATACATGGATGCACATTATGCAAAACAAAGGTGGCAATTCTAGACATTTACCTGGAAGTTCCTTTGAATGCCATGGGCATCTTAATTGCGTCAGTCGTACACTCGTCATCACTTGCCCCCAACTCATTTCTCTCCTCTTTACTTTTTTTTTAAAAAAAGAGAATTAATATACATGACACATGAAGTCCTGATGAATCTTCAGCACGTTCCTCAGTTCTGTTGTTTTGCATTATTGTAGGCAGCTCCTCTCATGGTCAACGTCAGTTCATTTGGGGCCGCCAGTTACAAGAAGAAGCTCTATGTGATTGGAGGAGGACCCAATGGGAAGCTGGCCACGGACAAAACGCAATGTTATGACCCAGCAACAAACAACTGGAGCTTAAAATCACCCATGCCTGTTGAGGCAAAATGTGTCAATGCCACCAGTTTCCACGACCACATCTATGTTGTGGGTAGGTACAGCTGGAACACTTTTTCTAGAATTCCAGTTGAAGGACAAGAAGGCAATGAAGTCAAACTCTGGTTCCTCTGCGAATCACCACTTGGAGGAATGGGGATAGTTTTGAATTCCATGTTGAGATATTTTTTAATGGGTGTGCATGCACACAGAGAAGTGTAAATTGCGGGATGGGTTTTAATGGTTTTGGCTGACTGGTTGGCATCCATCTGTCTCGGGAGACAATGGAAGAATGCACCTTTGGTGGCGAAGTCAAACGATTGGAGAGTTACAGCACTGGTAGGAGAGGGTATATTAACTGTAATTTATCCCTCTGGGCGCCCACATATGTGGGTTGAAAGCATAGGAATTAGGCTATAAAATCTTGTTTGACCAAGTCCAAAAGTAAACTGGCTTCCCCTTTCTACCCACTTGACAAAGAATCGGGCAACAAATGGGGAAGTCAGTTTAAAAATAAGATTTACTTTCTTTATAATTGTGCATTGTTTCACAGCTACAGTAGCAGTAAAAAACAATGCAGGCAAAATACTTATATTCATAGGATTCCATTTCATGTCTCCTTTGCAGAGTCTCCCCAGTGCGAGGAGACAGCTTCCAGTTCAACGGAAAGCTGAAATGCAATGAACGATCCCCAGTGCCCTTTTGAAGTTTCATACTGATATGCTGTGCCATGGGGGGTGGGGGGTGGTCACAGTTCCCATTGATGAGAACAACCAGCCTGGTGGCTTTCAGATGTCTTGGGCTACAATTCCCACCAGCCTCAGTGAGCATGGGCTTCTGGAAAATGTAGTCCAAACCAACTGGAAGGCACCCGGATGATGAAGGCTAGTTGATGAAGTAAAGTCTTTGGCTGGCTGTCTTTTCTAAATACAGTGGTACCTCGTGTTACAGACGCTTCAGGTTACAGACACTTCAGGTTACAGACTCTGCTAACCCAGAAATATTACCTCGGGTTAAGAGGATGGGGACAGAAATTGTGCGGTGGCAGCGGGAGGCCCCATTAGCTAAAGTGGTACCTCAGATTAAGAACAGTTTCAGGTTAAGAATGGACCTCTGGAACAAATTAAGTTCTTAACCCGAGGTACCACTGTAAGTGTCCTGTCTTCTCTTTGTCCTGTGGGTTGAGGAAACCTGGTACTTAACATTTTGGCCTGAAGCCTAGAATGTATTTCAAAAGAAACACATTTCCCAGAAGGAATCCTTTGCTCTCTTCCCGCTTCAGGTGGAGCTATGAGGGCAGTCTATTCTTACAGCCCCCTCACAGACACCTGGTGCCTGGCGACCCAGTTAAGCCACGAACGAGCAAGTTGTGGGATTGCTCCTTGCAACAACAAGCTGTTCATCACCGGAGGACGAGACGAGAAGAACGATGTCATTGCCACTGTGCTGTGTTGGGATGCTGAGACCCAGAAACTGACGGAAGAATGTGTCCTCCCCCGCGGAGTCTCCCATCACGGAAGTGTCACTCTCCGGAAGTCCTATACATACATCCGCAAGGTAGTGCCTGGAGCAGTCTCAGTCTGACATTGCAGGGATACTCGGGAGAAGGAAAGAAGAAGTTGTCATGAAATACCTCATTCCCCCAGGTTTTTATATAGGATGATCAGGATGAAACCACTAGGCTGTCACAGTCTTTTCAAGAAACATGTATTTTTGCTCAGTTTCCTGCTGTATAGCATGTGCCTTAAATTAACATCATATCCAGAAGGACCGGGCTATTTGTGGACTTGTAAGCCAATGAGACATTTAACGATATGAGATCCCCCTATAATTAACAATGCTGAGCTCTGTGAGTTGCAATTATTATTATTAATAATAATATTTTTGTAGGTGCCACTTTGGATATTACTATTTTATTAAAAAAAATCTGATTACTTGCATTGAAAGATGGGATAGAAATGTTTTAAGTAAATAAAGTAAATACTCTGATCTGAAGTCATTTTTGCTACATTGCAGGCAGCCTGAATATTTGCAATCATTGTTGGCATAAGCCATAAGCAATGTGTAGCTTCCATTTATTTGCCACACCCTTCCTCCTCACCTTTCTCTTTCTATAAACAAAACAAAGTACTTCATTTAATCCATTGCTTTTGGATTACTCTTTCCTTGCATTCAGGTACAATCAGAATTTCTTTTCCCAAAGTCCCATCAGTAGCCCAGTAGGTGGCGGTGCTACACTATTTTAAAACAAATCTTAATTTCCAGGAACAAAGGTACAAAACAATCCCTTGAATAAGGAAAAAAATGCTTGATGTTGCAACATGATTTCCAGGAAAATTGTATGTTATGATTTTAAAGAATAAGCTAAGCATGGCTATTAATTTCTCATAATCTAATTATACATCTCTGCCTTAAACTGAGTCAGACGTAGTATTATCTGCAGTGACTGGCAGTGGCTCTCCAGGGTTTCAGCCAAGAGTCCTTCCCAGCCCTACCTGGAGATGATGAGGCTTGAACCTAGGACCTTCTGCATGCAAAGCAAATACTACCACTGAGCTATGAGGTGTGTGAACCTACACACAAGGAGGGCTCTTTTTTATATTGTTGCACACCACTCCCAATCTCTGAGCGGTGTGAGATTCCATGGATTCCAGGGTTTGTGTTTCCTTTTGGGAATGAGCCACAGTGGAGACTGTGGTGTCTTACACACACACACACACACACACACACACACACACACTGAATCTACAATGGAGGTGTTCACATCTTTACCACCCCAAAAGGGTCATTTCTCCTATAGCCACAATCAGAGATTCAAACAGAAATCAACCATCATGCACTGATTCTCTCCAGCTTGCCACTTTTACAACCCTTTCCCCTCTAGGTTACACCACTGCCAACCCTAAAAGACTTGAATTCAAACCCTTGCTTTGTCTTTTAACTAAGGGCCCCTTACATTTGTTGTATGACACAGAGCCCCCTCTCTTTGTCTTTGCTAATGGTTCAGCACCTTCTGTTTATTCTCCCAATGGCTCATCTTCCAGGCGATTTCCTCATCAGGAAATGGGCCTGGCTTATATTTTAACATTTCCTGAATCCAGGGATTCAGTGGCACCCAGAAACTCATAACAATGTCCCATGATCCTCATATCAAGTGCATTTGTGAAGCTTCTGTTTCCGGCAGCATGTGATGCTTAACAACATGCCGTGCAGGCTTTTGGGTGGCATTTACAGTAGACTTCAAATTTAGTAAAGGGCAGATGTGCAGAGATGCTCTAAGATGACTACTGTGCAGGACCACAGAATTTATCTCCAACACCACAAAAACCTTTCCAATTTTAGCAAGAGACAGACAGACCGATCTCTCTGAAGGCTTTTTGTGCTGGGTGTGGGAGCAGCACATTTGTCCCTGTGACAGCTTTAAAAATATATGCAAGCGGAGGAGAACTCGGTTCTTTCTCAAGCAGCTAAAAATACAGAGGTGTGAAGTTCAGATTGAGTCATGCAGCACATGTATTTGGTACTCAGGAACCATATTAAAGTGCCTTGTTTGAAGCAATACTAAACAGTACCTGGTTGCATCCTAACTCGTACTTAAACGGCTAACATGGTTTGCCTTTTAAGTCTATTACGGTTGGAGGAAATTGCTACAGTCAAAATGACATCCCTCCCACCTCCATTAGTATTCATTACAGTCTTCTGTGAATTGCTTCTAGTACCATCTCACTTTTGTTTCCTACCGGGCAGTCATGTGCTACGTCTGGAATAGAATGTTGGAGTGAGTTGTCCCCTTGCCCAGAATATATGCAGTCCTCATTAGACAGAGACAAATAAGACATGGAGGGATTGACAAATGAAATTGTGGGAATAGGGGAGGGGGTGGTCAATACAGCACAGATCACAGTAATTTTCTCCTGGAATGCACCCTGGTAATTATTTTCTCTTTGACACCCACTAATTTCTTCTGTAAAACCACCCTTTGATTACTGCAGCCTTTTCTTTCTCTCTTAATATTTTTGTCATTATTTTCTCCCTGATCTCGCCCTCCTCCAAAGTCTCCACTCTGTTCTAATGAACATGAAGAATTTTTAAGCATCGTGTCAGGTGCTTTGAGCAGGAGACAGAGAGAACTGACAATTAAAGAAATTACTGTTAATCACTTATGGCACTACAGCAAGCAGTGCAAGATTGTGTTTCATAACCTTACACCTAATCAAATACACAAGTAATTGGGGGCATATTTTTTTTTTAAAGTGTGGTTTCCCCATCTCTGATTTATTTGCTTACTGCATTTACACTCTACCTTTTTCCTCCAAGGAGCTCAGGGTGCACATGGTTCTCCCCATCCTCATTTAATCCTCACGACTACCCTGTGAGGTAGGTTGAGCTGAGAGGCAGTGACTCACCCAAGGTCTCTTGCTTAATTTGCAAAAGATTCTTTATTAATCCCTTCCCCAGCTCACCACAGGATGTGTGCTGGCTCCTAAACCAAAGCCCCCAAGCTAGCTAGTTGGAAGGGTCCTCAGTACTCCCAATATTTGACAATTAACCAAGCTCTAGCATATGCTCCAGTTCACACAATTCCAGCATTCGCAATGGGCAGTGGGAAAACACCCCAGTAACACTTCTGTTTTGTTTTGTGGATCTCATTGCTTTGTTTTGACATTTATTTACAGAGAGGAAAGGCAACAAATTCTGGAAAAGAATGTTCCACTTTTCTTGGCAAGTAGCTTGCAAGTTTTTCCAAGAAATGCTTTTTCTGGCTCTTTCTAAATCAGCATTGTCATGATCGTGATATAAGGATGTTACATTTTCTAAGACTGTAAATATTATGATTATGGCTATGACTACTACATGATAAGCAGATATAGAAAAAGGACATGTGTAAAGAGACTAGCTATGTATAATGTGTGTGTGTTTGTGTACATACAGTGGTACCTCGGGTTAAGAACTTAATTCGTTCTGGAGGTCCATACTTAACCTGAAACTGTTCTTAACCTGAAGCACCACTTTAGCTAATGGGGCCTCCTACTGCTACCGCACCGCCGGAGCATGATTTCTGTTCTCATCTTGAAGCAAAGTTCTTAACCTGAAGCACTATTTCTGGGTTAGCGGAGTCTGTAACCTGAAGCATCTGTAACCTGAAGTGTATATAACCTGAGGTACCACTGTACATGCACACACATACATCCTTTGAACCTGATTCACTACATGTGGAGTAGGGTAGATGTACATGTGGAGTTCAGTACATGTGGATTCAGGAGTAGATAAGCATGCCATGTGTGTGGCATGGTAATGTGCAACACAGGTGCTGTGTGTGTATGATTCCCCCTCAGTTTACTGAGAAAGAAGGATCAGATGGATTGCATCTATGAACACACCTTCGCTTCTCAATCACATGTGCTGTGATCACATGACCAGACCTGCCTGTGTGAACTAGTTTTTAGAAGTGCTCTTAAGGAAGCCCACTGTCACCTTCTCCTTTCACAAGCACCAGTTCTGCAGTGATGAAGCGATAGTATCAAGACATACCTTTGGCTGTGGCCACTGGTATCCAGTAGCACACAATCAGGACCTGAGCAGGTTGTAAGACAGGATCTTTGGAGCACTCAAAAGAGAAACATTCAGCCCTGAAGCTACCACTGAGTTCTGTGCAAAGGAACAGAAGGACCACCATCCATGACCCAAAGATCTACCCTAAGAACAGCTGTTTGTTAAGGTTGCCAAGGCTAGGATAATAAGCACTGTGTCCCAGATGCAATAGAACACTCTTAGGTCAGAATAAAGGACTCATAGAATTGTAAGGTTGGACTAGTGCCATCTAGTTCAACCTCCTGCAATGCAGGAATCCCCGACAGATGGCCATCCAACCTCTGTTTTAAAACCTCCATTGGAGAGGTCACCACCTTCTGAGAGAGTCCATTCCACTGTGAAACAGCTCTTACCATCATACTACTGGAATGCTTAAGTAGCAGATGGAATTAGCCAAGATATGAACTTCTTATTGCTCAAGGGTTTTGAAGAACCTACAGGATGAACATCTGTCTGAGATTGAAATCTAGGCCATAGTGCAATAGAGCACATGCTGTGCATGTTGAGGACCCCAGGACCAATCCCCGGGGCTGGGCTGGGGAAGACCCCTGTCTGAAACCTGGAGAGGCACAGTCAGTTGGTGTAGACAACAGCGCTGAGCAAGGTGGAGTAATGGTCTGGCTCAACACAAAGCAGCATCCTGTGAAGGCAATCCGGTTATTGTGGAAGGTTGGATTAGATAGTCTTGGAGGAATTCTGTTTCTATGGCTGCGAAGCTAACCATTACTAGGAGTTAAATCCCACTTAAATCCCAATATTTTCTTCCTAAGCAAACTTACGTAAGATCAGTCTATAAATCAACAGAGCATTTTGCTATGATAGTAAATGTCCCACTGAACCTCTGTCACACTTTTTGTGAATGTTGTCAAAGCAGGTGTGAGGGATGGGGTGGGGAGGAGAGCCATTGTATATTGATTATGCTCTCTAGCCAATGTAGATTTGATATGCACATTATAGATCTGGGGAGTTTAAACCATGTATTGTATGAAATTACCTAATATATTTAAATAGAATCATACATCTTAGTCACATTGAGTACATTTCCCTAATGCCTCAAAAACATCTTCTTGGCATGAGGATAAATAAATGTTGATAGGGAAAGAGACTTCTCTTAATGCAGCACCTGCCTGGATCTGGTTTATGTCCATACTAAGCTTGAAAAATTTGGCTGGTAGCCCAACTTTCTGTGTCAACAGAGCATTATTTACCCACTCCTCAGTAGAAAGGGCCCCTGTATATGTTTCTCTGCATTTTTTAATGTTGCTGGGGGAACAAAGTAGCCTCACAAAGGATTAAAGGATGTACTGTTGAATGTTTACTTTCTTTCCAACATAGTCGTGTTATTGAATCGAGCCATTGATGGACGGGTCAAACGGGCATTCTGAAAAGTGATGTGGCTCCCCCACCCTTTAGCCTAGGGTTCGTTCCCTCCTTGTGTTAAACGATGGATTCCTTCTCAAGCTTCAGAGCCTGAATGTCCTTTGCAACGACTGCAGAATGATAACCTCTTTTCTTCTGAATCATGTATAGAGCTTTGGGGAAGCACGGACCATCACGCTCCTCTTTGAGCTAAGCTCTTCCTATCAAAGCTCTAAAAACCATAAATAACATCAGGAATAAGTGGTACTGATACGTCTCTATGAGAAACAGCAAACTGGAGTAATAAACAATAGCACAGCATGCAAGGGTGGCCCTGTAATGAGTCATAGAATTGAAGAGTTGAAAGGGACCCTGAGGATCATCTGGTCCAACCCCCTGCAATGCAGGAATATGCAGCTGCCCCATACGGGAATCGAACCCACGACCTTGGTGTTATCAGCACCATTCTAGCCAACTGAGCAAATGCCTCAAGTAGTAGATCAAAAGGGGGTTGCATTTCCATTCATCCACAGCAGATTGACCTGCTTGCCTGCCACACATGCCACAGCCAGCTCCCCTGCACCCAGCAAGCAGTCTGCCATCCATCTGCTGCTACTGGTGATGTTGCTACTGCCACTGCCCACCCACTGGGCCATGGGACACTACTGCCATCACCCAAAGAAAAAAGCATTCAACAGTGCTCCAACCCAGACGTTCTGGGCCCACTACTCTCCAAGGCCATTTCAACCAGAATTCTGGAGGATGTGGCCATGGATATGCCTGCACCATTGCCACCTAGTTGGGAGAGGGGAGGCTTCTCATACTGGCTGCCTGTCAGCTACTCCCTTATCTGGGAGATGGATAAGAGTTGGGAAGAGGCCTCCATGCCAGGGGTGTGTTAATTGGGTTATTGATGCCAGCTTACATAGCTTGCATTTGTATAGGTCCATCCATTTGCAAGTCTGCAAAGGCAGCAGGCTTCTGCAGACTGTGTTGTAAGTTTATGCCTTTCTTTAATAAAGCACTAAAACTGGCCATTCCTTTTTTGGTATCCCTGCATGAAACCACTCACATAGGCCCTCCTAGAGCCGGTAGATCAGGACACTGGTAGATGAAAACATTTGCTGTGAGTTACTGAAACTTGTTCACAGTCCACTTTGTTTACTCTTGGTGTATGTCTGGAGCCATCAGCCCAGTCCCAGAAACTAGACTAGTTTGATCAGTTCCCTAAGCATACTTAGGTCCTGATTTTCCAGTCTATAGATAAGAGCACAGCAACAAATGATGAAATTCTATTCTTGCTTAGTTACATTCTACATTCCCCTGGCTAAAGTGTAAATGGCATCTCAGAGTGACAAACTGAGTCCTTAGTCTGAATCAAGGGTGGGCAATCTGTGGCCCAGGGGACGCGGGTGGCGCTGTGGGTAATACCTCAGCGCCTAGGACTTGCCGATCAAAAAGTCGGCGGTTCGAATCCCCGCGGCGGGGTGCACTCCCGTTGTTCGGTCCCAGTGCCTGCCAACCTAGCAGTTCGAAAGCACCTCCGGGTGCAAGTAGATAAATAGGGACCACTTACCAGCGGGAAGGTAAATGGCGTTTCTGTGCGCTGCTCTGGTTCGCCAGAAATGGCTTAGTCATGCTGGCCACGTGACCCGGAAGTGTCTGCGGACAGCGCTGGCTCCCGGCCTATAGAGTGAGATGAGCGCACAACCCTAGAGTCTGGCAAGACTGGCCCATACGGGCAGGGGTACCTTTACCTTTTTAATCTGTGGCCCCAGGGCTGCATTCTCCCTCAGCCTAATTTCATGCAAGGATCTGGGAGGGAGGGGAAAGCGTGTCAGAAAGAGAGGGAGAAAAAGGGGCTATGAAGAGAGAGCAGGGGAGAGGGAGGGAGGGAGGGAGGACTGGCTTTGAACCTACCCACGGCTGGCTTCAGCCCCACTGCTGATGTGCAGCCCTGACAGATTACTCCCAAGGGAAAGGCAGCCTCCGAAAGAAATAATGTCCCCCAATTCAGGTCTAGATAATGATGTAAAAGTAATTTCCCCCTAAAATCAAGTCACACAGTTTTTAACACCTTTATGCATATATTTGATGAGACTGCTAAAAACAACCACACAGAGACATGTAACTATGGAAAATTGTAAACAGATTCTCTGTTGACACATCCCCTACAGTAGATCGCAATTTCCATACATTTTCAGTAACTCAGAAATTCCATACGTTTCGCCTGCCTTTATAGCTACATTTCATATGTCCAGCAACAGACGAAAAGACAAATAGATGCAACAGTAATCAAGGGGACAGTGCATAGGATTGAACTGTATATACAAAGTTAATACGCTATTGGAAGGTAGGGAGATATTTGTTGTTTCAGAGATGTAATTGGGAATGTAGACAATCACCAATCTGATCATAGGAATATGCATGCTGAATCCAAGGCACTTCCAGGCTGCTGCTTTTTTATGGGTGTATTCTGCGACATGTTCTCAACTCAGCGATAGTGCTTTAATGGTGGATTTATACTGGACTGTCCACACATCACGGGACTTCATTACTTGTTCTGTGATGCCTTCCCATTGCTACCACTCTATTGCTGTCTGGAGGGACATTCTTGCACTGTAGCTAAAATAAAATAAAATAAAATAGGACCCACCCCCAAATTGTTTGTGGTATGAAAAGTTAAAGGATTTCAGCAAGAAATTAGAGGATATGCAATGATAGGAAATCAAGCCATATGGCCACCCCAAAACTTGTACAGGCATGAACAGTATTGAAAGTGGAAATTTTATGACTGCCCCCAAACCACCATTAGCACAAATCATCATAAATGCACAATTAAAAAAAACCCATTCATTTGAAAACCAGGCACATCTGATGACTTTGAAATCAAAATGTAACAATTGTTACACTTGCCCTTAATGTGTTGTTCCCCTCGTTCTTTGGTTTTCCAGTTTTCTCTACAGGTGAAAATTCTTTTTTGGTTAAATTCTTCCTTCTAATTTACTGCTGCACCATGACATCTAATCCAACACAACATTGTTATCATTATATATCAAAATATCAGAATGATACTACTACTTTTCCATTCACAGTATGATGACCTTGGAAAAATAAATGGCTAATAACTCAGCCAGCAGACAACAAAGATTTTTTTTTGGGGGGGGGGGGAAATCCTTCCAACTTGATAGAAGAGGTCAAATACAGCTCTACACCACGGCAAGTCTTTTGTATGTTTCTGCTCAAGTGGTTGAGACTGGAGACACGGCAGTCATGCGCTTCCGTCTGAAGAAGAACTTGAGGGATGAGGTGATCTCCCTGTATCGAAGCCCACACAGATAAGGCAACAGAGCTTTGGGCAAGATTATCAGCACATTGCATATTATTAGAGAGACCAATATCCCTGTCTGTGTCCCAATGACGGCATTGACATAAAGCAAGGAGTCCACCACAATAGCCAAGAGGGGAGAGAAATGAAAGAACAAGAGGATGTGATGCATCAGGAACGTCACACTGGCTCTAGAGAACATGCTTTTCCATATGCCTGACTGCTTTGTTTTGAAATACAGGATCATATAACAGCAGAGTATGAGGGACAGACAGAGAAAAAGGGCAGAAACGGAGACTACATAACAGGATTTCACGGCCCCATCTCCATGTAGAGTCATTACCAGTATTATGGGGACAGAGCAGTTTTCCACTGGGCATACACTGGGTTTCTGGGTAAACTTGAGTATTAAGAAGACAATCCCAGGGAAAATCCCAGACAAGATCCATAGGAACAGTATCAGCTTCTTTGCTCGTGAAGATGGCAAAATGGAGATGTAATGCAAAGGCCACAAAATGGCCACGTATGTATCCAGCACCATGGCGGCAGCTGTTAGCAACCCTCCACAGTAAGTCATGGCCAGCAGAAACAACAGGAGCACACAAGGGTTCTTGGGAAGGTGGAGTTTCATTACATTGAAAACTGCAGACATAGCATAGAGTATCAGATATAACAAATCACAGAGCAAAGCATTTCCCAACAGCAGGTATCTTGTCTCCTGACGGATGTTGACACGGGAAAGAATCACAAACAGAATGAAAGGGTTGATCAGGACGGCTGCTGTAAGGCACAATATCGGCGGGATCAGGAACATCATTGTCTTGGAGTATGGAGGATAGATGATCAATTCTTGCAGGTTTTGGAATGAAGTTTTATCCAAAGTGAAGGAGGCATTTGAGGCCACTTCTCTATAGCGGGAGAAGGTTGCATTCAAAATCCTGGCTGGCACACATAGTGAGAAGTTCATTTCCCCCAGAGATAAGGAGTGGCAGCTGATGTATACAAAAGAAGTTCTTCAACGCTGAGGTTTTGCAACAAGCAAAGATGCATTTTATAGCAACCAGATCACCATCTGTCGTCAGTTCTGTAGTGATAGCTGATGGCAAAACATAGGGATTTGTAAGGGAGCTCCGCAAGTAGATCTTGAAATTCGCACAAGTGGAATCTTTTCCTCAAGAAAATTTAACACTGATTGTTCAGAAGAAGGAAACACATTCATAGGGCTCAAAATTCAAACTGCAGAGCAGGCACTCTGGGTGGGAAGTAAATGGGCTGTTCATCACTAAGAACTTAAGTTTGTCCACACTGCAAGCATTAGCATAGCAAAGTAGCAGATGGAATATTAGCTTGATTAAACAGATGTGATGAGATAAAAGGGGACATTCCAAATTTGCCAATGCAATCAAGTCATAAATGGAACCAGAGGATATACTAGAGTGTTTAAATGCAATCAGAAACGTATTGAGTCAATGTAATCAATAGAAATGGTGCCCTTAGCTCCTGAAATACAAGTGCATCATAATCCCTTTTAATACGTTGTTCTTAGCAGACTGCTGCCATATATTTTCAGCTATCTGAAACAGTACACATACACCAAAATCCCATATATATTATTGCCACCTACTATGAAATATTGAGCTGCAAATGGAGAATAAAAAGTGGCTTGACACCCCTTGCCCAATCTAAAGTGCTTTTTGTTTTCATCATATGCTTTGGGATGAGGAGTAGACACAATGCAAAATAAACTATTTTCTTACGATTAATGAAAAGATTATTAACCTATAACAATACAATACAATTCTACATCCTTTACAGCTGTTCCCTAAATCAGGAGGAAAGAATAATAAAAACAAAGGATTAAATAAATCTAGAATGAACATGAGCACTGCCAGATCAGATGAAAGACTTATCTCATCCAGCATTCTGTTCATAGAGTGGTCAACTAGATGTCTCGGAAAGCTCACAATCAGGTTATGTCATAGCACTCTCCTGATCCACAGTGACTGGTATTAAGGGACATGCTACCTCTGATACTGGAGGAAATGTAGCAATTATGACTAGGAATTATTAAGAGCCTGATACTCCATACATTTGTCTACAGTGGTACCTCAGGTTAAGAACGTAATTCGTTCTGGAGGTCCATTCTTAACCTGAAACTGTTCTTAACCTGAGGTACCACTTTAGTTAATGGGGCCTCCCACTGCCACCGTGCGATTTCTGTTCTCATCCTGAAGCAAAATTCTTAACCCGAGGTATTTCTGGATTAGCGGAGTCTGTAACCTGAAGCGTCTGTACCCCAAGGTACCACTGTATTACCCTTTTATAGCTGTCCAAGTTGACAGTCTTGTGGAAGCAAAATCCATAGTTTAACTATATGCTGAAGAAGTTATTTTTGTTTGCCCTGAATCTCCCAACGTTCAGCTGGAATGTTCTAGCATTGTGTAATGGGGGGGGGGGCTCCCCCTCCGCACCGTCTCTACACCTGGCATAACATGACACACCATGTCCTCTCTAGAAACAAGAGTAGATGAAGTTCAGAGCTTGCGTAAAGCAAACCAGGGACACTAACAAACAAAACAGATCGTCTGCTTGCCTTTAGACTGGCTGTTGTGAAATAATCCACTTTTTTATTCTGTTCTGACAAGCATGGTTTTAGTTCTCGGCTCCACACAAAGAGACATGCACTGAAAGAGCAGCTTCTATGCTACTGGCTTGTATTGCTGCCTCCCTGATTGCCTTCTGTCTACAAAATGGCTGCCAGGCCTTCTGCCCACTTTCTTGCTATGTGGCTGCTCAATGCTAACAGGGCTGGCCCAAGACATTTGGAACCTTAGGCAAACTACAAAATGGTATCCCCCCATGCCAGGGAAGAAGGGGGGTGGGGGGAGAGTGAAGATTGACATCAGAAACAAAGGGGGAAATAAAGGATCTATATCAGGATCTGCTGCCCCTGTGGATCCTGTTGCCTGAGGCAGTCACCTCGCTTTGCCTCATGGGTGGGACAGCCCTGAATGTTGGCCCTGAGTGTGTTGCTCTGATCTACACTGTCAGACAGTTATCAGCGAAATGTGAAATGGAGTGTGGAGGCGGGCTCATATTGTAGAGCCATATTCTCTTCAGCCTGTTGCCATCCAACTCCTGCAATGGATGTTTCTAGCCTACGAACGTTAATATAAGGAGCAAAACTCCCTACTGCTTAATATTCCTGCAGAACAAGCTGCTTTACATTCAGTAGAGTATGGATAGTTCCCAATCTTAGAAATGGCATCAGAAAAGTTTTCAGCACAAACGTAGCCCAATTAGGCTGCTAAAGATCAGAGTTTACATCAAGGATGACTAACATGGGATAACTGAGTTCTATTTTAAGATGCCAAAACAAGGACAGAAATTCCAATGAAGTTTGTCTTCCTTGACAAAGGTTTGATGGAAACCTCTCAGGGTTGTTAGAAGCACTTGGCTCAACTCAAGTGTTGTCAGCCAAGAAAACCCCCACAAAAAAATCTTTAGAACCTGTGTCCCAAGAAACAAGTTAGGTATATAAGGAACTGACATATGTATATTTCTAATATATAAAATAATATCTGATTAAAAGTTAAAGGTCTTTTTGCAGAGTGAAGGAAACCTTAGATCTACATTTTCTTCTTCAGGTGACAGACACTGGTATGTGTATTGGAAGGAATAGGGGAGTTAAAAAAACATTTTAGAGACTCCTTCCTTCCATCTGAATGCCCTGAAACATTTCAGCTAAATGTCAGAAAAACATGTTAAACAAAGAAGCGGTATTTTTTTTAAGTGCAAGGGCCATATTCCTTTCTAGACAAGCTTTTGAGGGTCACATGCTAGTGGTGTGCGAGGTCAGAGGCAAAAGTGGGCAGAACACTGAATATGTGCAGTAGGTTAGTTTCTACACACATTTATACCCTCCTGGTCCTTTACCTTTTTTTCCCTCCACCTTTACCTCCATCCAGGCAAGCAAGAAGGATTGGTTCAAAAACAAATTCCAGGTAGGCAAAAGTTGAAGGAGGATGCAAAGGAATGACTGTGAGGGGTGTGGCCCAGGGACAGGGTTAGATGACGCTCTTTTGGTTTCCAGTCATAATACTAGAGCTCTGGGGTGGGCGTTCAATGACGTTGAATGTTGAAAGATTCAGGACAGAGAAAAAAAAGTATTTCTTCACACAGCTTCAGAAGTTCAGGTGGTCCAGGAGAAGACATTATCTGTGGTAGCCCCTATGTTGTGGAATTCCCTCCTTCTCAGAGGTGTGTCTGGTACCTTCATTATACAGTGGTACCTCGGGTTAAGAACTTAATCTGTTCTGGAGGTCCGTTCTTAACCTGAAACTGTTCTTAACCTGAGGTACCACTTTAGCTAATAGGGCCTCTTGCTGCTTTCGCACCGCCGCCATGCGATTTCTGTTCTCATCCTGAAGCAAAGTTATTAACCCGAGGTACTATTTCTGGGTTAGTAGAGTCTGTAACCTGAAGCGTCTGTAACCCGAGGTACCACTGTACTGTTTTCTCATATGCTGGAGATGTACCTCTTTACCCTAGACATTGACACAACACAAAACACCCACCCCTCCACCCACCTCATTCTTGTGATCATAATTAGCTTTTAGCTGTTTTTAATGTTGCATTTTAAATTTGTAACCTGCCTTGTGACCTTAGGGTGAAAGGCAGGTAATAAATAAAATACTACTACTACTGCTACTGCTACTACTAGTATTATGGCATTTGTTTCCACAAGAGATCTTGATGATGGCCATCAACTTGGATGGCTTTCAAAAAGGATAAGACACGTCACTAAGAGGATAAGGCTATCAATGGCTACTAGCCTCTGAATACCAGTTGATAGAAATCACAAATGCGAAGAGTGCTCCTCTGCTCAGGTACTGCTTTCAGGCTTCCCACAGGCAACTGGCTGACCACTGTGAGAGCTGTTTCCTGGACCACAGGGGCTCTTCTCATGTTCTTTTCGAGCATTTAAATAAAACAGAAAATGTTCACAGGCAGCAATGGCACGGAAGAAGAAATGGCTAAAATTACTTCCAGAAGGCCTGTTCATTGAACATTTGTGCTGATTTATCTGCACAAAGTTTATGGGAGGTTATAAGATGTCCACTGTTCTTCGAGCATTAATTCTGATTTATTTGTTGGGAGGTTATACGTGTGTAGTGCAGCCTAATTGATATCAAGCAGTTGTTATTTTCACACCACTTTCCTTACTGCAGAAAGTCAGGTTATTTTTGGAAGCGCCTTCCAAAAGAGCACCAAATCCACTTCAGTTGTACAACGCGAATTTGCCAGTATGTGACTGAGCCCCAACCACAAAAAAGCAACAGATTAGAAGTGCCATGGGTCTTTTTTTTTTAATGTGGGAAGCCTTTTGCTGCTGCCTTTCTCACCTCCCATCTCCCTTCTGATGGAAAATGCCTTCCAAATAAGCAGAAGACACAGAGAGCTATCTTCTTCCCCACTATGCTCCATTTAAAGATATTCAAAAAGGGACATAGTACAGCAACCTTACTACACAATGGATAATGACGTCTGCTTACAAACTGTTAGATATCAATCCATGCACTAATCGTCTTTGAAAACCAACATTATAAACACTGGGGGAATCTGGGCATTTCAAAACCTTTTATTTTGCAGAGAATAACAAGAAGCACAAATCCTTTCGTGCGGGTGCTAACAGTTGGTGTTTACAGATGGCTGAAAGAATCCTCTCTGTTCTAAAATTGGCTACATGTGAAAACCTGAAGTCCATGCAGGGTGTGATATCAAATACCTGGGAATATTTCAAAGCTGGGGAAGAGGAGGAGAGGGAGGGAGGGAGAGAGAGAGAGAGAGAGGAGGAGGAGCAAAGAAGCAAAGAGAAGCAACCAGCCCCTTAGAGTCTCACATGCATTACAGGAGCTTTTGCATAAAACACTTAGCAGCCTCAGCAACAAGAATATAATTGCAAAGATTTCTGCTTTTGGGATGGTAAAACATGGTGAGTAGGATCTTTTGTTGCCTTGTCTTTTTATTAGGTTTTTTGGTGCAAGGGTGTGGTGTGTTTGTTTTCTTTGTCCCAGTGGCAGTGTGTGTGTGTGTGTGATTATTTTGGGCTAGTTGCTTCTTCGTTGCTCTTCTTTCTGATGCCGGACCTTAATGTGCTTATTCATTCTTTGTGTAGGCACTGAACAGCAAAGGTGATGAGATCTGGCAGGGTGGAAGCTTTGCGGGCTAATACAGCGAGCTGCCAAATACAGCCAGAAATGAAATGCTGATTTCCTCTCAGGTACACTGCAAAGATTTTTGTTGTTGTTGTTGAGCTCTCTCCTCTCTCTCCCCTCTGGAAGTAGGCTAGTGATTGGTTAGCTTACTGTGCTGGCTGCCATGCAGTTATTCCATAAGGTGTGAAGAAGAAAGGGGGGGGGGGATCTCTCAGCTTCAAGGAGGGGCGAGGAAGACCTGCATAAACTATTGTAGCACACTGTTGGCATGAAGGAAATCTTGCGAAGCAAATTAATTTCTTGCCCGCATTCCTGTGCGCTGTTATTCTTCCCCAGCCATCCATTTCTGCATTAGCTGTGAAAGAGCAATTATTGCAATTCTTCTTCGATCAGAGGATTGACACAGGGAGCTATCCATTGTGCTGATTGTCTGGAAATATTACTGTATGTACCCTGCGCTATAAAGAAGGGGGAAAGAGTAATACCCCCAATACCGCTGGGTAATTCATTCTCACAAAACTGAAGATGTGTGATAACTAAGGCCTTTTCCAGCTACATAGCATCCTTCATTTAAATGAACAGTTGGCTTTGCTTAATTTAAGATACAGATTTCTCATTCATACTTTACTGAAAAAACGAAGGTCTACACAGATAGGTTTAATACTGTAAACATATAAACAGTTTAAATGTTCAGAGGATTTGCAATTTTTATTTCCTGAGCATATTAAGCCTGAAAAAAAACCCCAGTGGAGATTTACATGTTTTGGCCAATTCATGAGGAAATCAGAGACTGACCTAAAATGATATTCAAATTAGAAAGCTATTTTACCCTAGAGAGGCAGATGATAAAGAGGGCTGATGAAACAAAAAGAAAACAGTGCTCCAAGCATGTAGGATGCTTTAAGGATGGGAGCCTATGTTGCATTATTCTATTTAGAATGATGATAATAACACACAAATAACATTCTTGTCTGACAAAAATCCATTGTGTCACCTTTTTTCAATTTTTCTTTCAAAGGGAAATGGAGAGGCTATTATTAGAGCGATCAGTTTGAGCAGTGAGATGATCAATAGTTATTTAAATGTATCTCTGCATCACACTCTAAATAAATAGAAGAGTAATTTGTCAAATTGGCTATAAGCCTTAATATCAATAAATACAGTTATTAAACTGTAAAATACAAAAATTGTGATATCTATATGCATTGCATTTAGAATGTGAGAATTAAAATAGAGAATTAAAATATGTAAATACTCAAGCCATTTTCATCTTAGCTGTTTTTTTAAACAAACCATAACAACAAATAGAATAGGCAACAATCTCAGTGAATAATGTCTTTAATAAATTGCCATTAAAGCATACTATGTGAGAGATAATGATTAAATCTTTTAATTAAATTGTGACAGTGACAAATGCACAATTTGAAAAGAAGCTTTAGAAAAAAGGAATGAAAACTACAGTCCTTTTTTCAATGATGATTAAAGCTGTTTCCCCCCCTAATCCTTATAACCAAGCATCAAAAAGCAGAAAAGTAATCTGAGATTCTAGATATAAGTCCAGCTCCTGAATACCAATACATATAAAAATCCAATGGCAGCTCCCAAATGGGCCATTTTTAATGCAACACTATACCTGTCTACTTAAAAGTAAGTCCAAATTAAGTTAAATGGGGCTTAAAGACTGCAGCTTTAATTCAATGAATCTAGGATACACTGTAAAGCATAAAGCATTTGTTTGATTCTTTGATAAGTTAAATCTTTTAAAAATAAAATAAAAATGACAACATATTGTGCTTCTCTGTATCCTGACAATAAAGTAGGTTGATCTGCACTCCAGTTAAGTCAAAGTGCTGTATTTTAGCCAATATATTACCCTTTACTTTAAGGAGGCTTGGATTGATTCACACAATTATTTTTGGCATGGTTACAAATTTCCTCATTATTTTGGTATGATGAATAGTGGTCTGACAAACTCCAGGATAGAAACTTACACAGCCTAACTAGTTTCCCCAAAATGGGGTCATACTCCGGGTCAATCCATTGAGTTAGGACTAACATGTCCATTGATTTCAATGGGTCTACTTTGAGCATAACTTAGAAAGATCCCAATGTTTTCTGTCATATGATATATGGCATACAATCTCACCAGATGCTGGAATATTCAAAATGTCAGTGAAAATCTGGAGTAACTTCACTATGTCAAAAATGGTCATATGGCTCAGTTTGCAAATGGTGAATATCCATATACTGTGGCTGCAATTATTTATATAACAGTTAGAAATAAAGCTGTGGCTTGATGAAAGATGACAGCAGAATGTGCGAGCAATGGAAAGCAAGCTATGATTGTTATTTGTAGCGGGGAAATTATAAATTTAGTATAAAAAAAATTAGTGTAAACAAATTTTCTAAAAACTATGATGCTTTATTGACTTCAGTGGAGCAATCTGCTATTTTCAGATTATAGTAACAGTCTAATCTTGAAAGAGTCATGATGGAACAGGGAGATTAAGGGCCAGGTCATCAAGTTAATCTAAATTTTGAAAAACAAAATACATCGAAGTTGCTATTGACCAAACAACCATTTTTCAAGCACAACACAGCAGGTGGAAATGTCTTGCACCAAGGACTAAACCAGTTCTGCAGCACAGTACTAAATCTAGAACCAGGATATTCAAAGTGCACAGAACATTCCTAAGAAGGCAAGAGTAGTTACTTCCTGACCTTGCCACAACCCACTTTGAACATCCTGATTGGATCAGGAAACATTATTTGAAAAGACACTACTAAGTGTCTCACCGCTTATTGTCATTTTAGAGGGAACATGGAAGCAAGATCTTGAATAAATCTAGATGTGTTAGTTTTGCTTAGGACATTTTAAGCCTTTGCTTCTTGACTTGGGTGGGTATAAATAATAAAATTATTATTATTATTATTATTATTATTATTATTATTATTATTATCATCATCATCATCATCATCATCATCATCATCATCATCATCATCTTTTAAAATCCTGATTTTAGACAAAGTCTCCCAGAAGCATTTTTTTTTTTTTTGTGGTTGCTTGCCACCAAGTGAATCCTGGAGGTACTCCTTAAGTTTACTCTTTGTTTTGATTGTAGATCCAGATGTGATGAGACAACATGGAGTTCAAAAGAGGAAAAACCTTTATAAAATCCAGCATGCAGCTGACCCATGAGAAATTACCTTTAGTGAGCTTGAGTCCTGGGGAAAAGGGCAATGTAGGAACAGACATAAGAGAAAGGAGCCACCCCGTAGTTGAAATCCAAAAAGCAAGTTTTTCTGCAGATAGAAGTGACAGCATTTCCAACAGCTCAATCAAGACTGGATCTAGTGAGAGCATTCTGTTGCTCCCAGAATCCTTCTACAAACCTGTACGGAAAAGTAAAACCCACGACTGTGTTCTGGGAGGTGTGGACAAAACTGAACACTGCAGCTACAATAACAAGATCTCGGAGGAAGGTGTTGCAGCTCCTGGGAGAAGCAAAGGGCGGATGATCAACAGCGCCAGCTTTTCTGGAATTGGGAACACACAGAATTCTAGCAGCAAGAAAGAATCGGTGGGCAACTCGAGCCACTTCTTGAACAGCCCGCAGCAGATGATTGATTACCGAAACTTTGTGCCACAGGTGCCCTTTGTGCCAGCGGTTGCAAAAAGTATCCCAAGGAAGAGGATTTCCCTGAAGCGATCCAAAAAAGGCCTCCGGGATATATTTCACATGAAAAAAAACAAGCCAGAGAGTCTTTCCTTGCTGTCAGAGAAACAAAAAAGGCTGCCATTTCCAGGCTGCAAGTCAGAGTTGGCAGGCAGGTTCGGCAAGTATTTCTTCAAAGCGGGAGAAACGTTTTCTGCTGACTGTTTGGCACAAGAATTTTCTGATGGCGAGCTGCTGTCAGAGTCCTCCTATGAGTACTCCAGTGCTCTGTGCGAAGATGTTGCTTCCCTGAAGAGCTTTGATTCTCTCACTGGGTGCGGAGAGATCTTCGCAGACGAGAGCTCAGCTAATATGGAACTGGAGGTTAGCAAAGAAATCTCGCTCAGGCAATCGCAACAGAAAGATAGTCCTGCTCTGGGAACCTTTCAAGGTGGAGTGGAACAGCTTGCATCCCCAGCCCAGAATGAAGCAGGAGACTTTGCAAAACTTTGGGACAACATCAACAAATCAGTGCAGCTGCATCAGAAGACCCTGTTTGATAGGAGGCTTCTGAAAATACCCAGTAGTGAACTGGGAAAATCTAGAAATGAGACCAACGCCTCAGTGACTGATCTGCTTTCTTCCCCTGACTCTTCCAAAGAGAGTTCCATAGATACAGGGACCCCAAAGAGTGACAACCAGGAATCTATGTCAACCAGTGATGAAGGATACTATGATTCGTTTTCTCCTGGGCAAGATGATGAAATAAGGGAGGATCAGTCCCCTGGGGTACCAGGTAGGTTTCCAAGAGACAGTTATAGCGGCGATGCCCTTTATGAACTATTTTATGATCCCAACGAGGCTCAGATCAGCCCAGTTCTAGATGATGACCTATGTATGTCTGAAAGCACTTCAGAAAAGGCCATTGAAATCCCTTTATCAATTTACAGCTTTCACGTAGGGTCAGAAGAAAATATGGCTTCTCAACCAGCCATTGACATAATCAGCCAAGGATTCCTTCACAGCACGTGGAAAGGGAAGGAATGCTTGCTTAAGCTCTGTGATACGGAGCTCTCCCTGACCATGGGGATCATCAACTGGCTGAGGAAAAACCCAGGCTTGATTTCCCCTCAAGACTTTCCCAAGAACCCTCCCCCACAGATGGAGAGAGATGGTGGGCCAGTGCCCACCAGTCTCAGCACATGCCAAAACATGTGTAAATCAGCTTTTGAGGAAAATAAAAACAACGCAGAGACATCTCCAGCTGACTGCAAAAATGGAACTGAGGTATATTCAGCGGACAGAACAGAACAAAGCCAAAGTGATGTTCCTTCGTGCAGCTCAACTCAAGAAAGTTCTCAAGACAGGGAAAGAAATTGGAGTGCAATATCTGGGCTCACAACAGACAACAGCATATCGTGCGACACACAGAGATCAGAGAGTTGGGATGATCTCCTAATGAGCACTTCTTTAATGGAGAAGATATCTCTCGTAGAAGAATGCACAGATCCTAGCAATGAAACTCTTTCACTAGAAGTTTTGAATCTGGAGACAATTTGCCCAACTGATGATAACCCACTGGTAATGGATAACCATGATGCAGAATCATGTTCTTCTTATATGACTGCTGCAACCTCTCCAGATTCTCTAGAGACTGGAGAGGAAAATGAGATGAAGGATCAAACCTGGTCTGCTGAATGTGACAAGCCAATAGAGGCACTGAATCTCAGTCATTCCCAAAGCCAGATCAGCCAGACATCCAAGGAGAGTGACACGAATGTAATGAGCCTTTTGGAAGATTGTGTCACTCAGGTTGCTTCCCTAAAGATCAATCATGACTCTGCAAGTAATCACTTGGAAGATGATTGCGTCGGAAATGAACTGAACAGTGATACAGACGCTATAATTCAATTCACAAACCAAATACAAAATGAATGTAGCTGTATAACCCCAAGCCCAAAAGGTTCTTCCAGCCACCCTTCAAGCCACTGTAACACTGAGTCAAATATTGGTGCTAGTGTTACATCTCTCGCAAATCAAAAGGAAGGTCTCATTTGTTTTGAAGACCAGAAAAACACAAGTATCCTAAACTGTATGGGTCCAGTTGCAAAAAACAAACTACCCTTTGAATATGCCCAGTTGAATAATCAAGCCCTGTCTTATATCAAAGATTTCAGATTTGAACTCAGTGCTCAAAATTCTACCACCATGGCACACATTTGCAGGCCGACATTTTTGCCACTCTTTGGTTCCATCTGCTCAGATACAACTAGTGGCTTTTCACAGCCTTTCTGCAGGAGGAGTGGTTTGCTGGAGAAACATTCACAAGACCAAGAAGTTCCACCAAGCAGCACACCGTTACGTGGTTATTCAACGTTCCAGTGTAAAGTACTGCCAAAGGTGTCCACTCTTCCACTTTTAGAGGATGCTACCAAAGAGAGAGCAGTTATGGAGAAGACCTGTGATGACTTGCTGTCATAAGGTGAGTCCTTGAAGGAAGACCCTAAGTGCATTGAGACCAATTAGGAAGGCACTTACTTCCTGCCCACTCATTTTGCCATAGACAAAGGCTCTGAAGGGTTATTATTTACAATGTCCATATATTTTTACCCTCCAACATGTCCCCCCAAATCCTACCTCCAGTTTTAGAAACTTTCTAGTAAGGATTAGATTAATTTACCTCTGATTACTGAGAGATATGGAAATATAGTTTGTGAAGTAAACCCAGAAAAACTGGTATCCTACAAACATTTTTGCTAGTCCCCATGGTGAGACATAAGGTATTTGTTGGCTGCCACTCTTTTGTAACCCTTTCTTACTTAGACACCTGGTTGGGAGAGACTTGTGTTTGCTGCAGACAACCAGCGGGTGGGACTGGCCCCCCAGGTGACTTTGAGAAAACCACACCCACCTTTCCCACACCTGTTGTCATATATGATATCAGGTTCAAGAAACCTCATGGCATAAATAAATTGTTCATTTTTTATATTGCTACTTATGGAACAACATAAATTTATTTTTATTTTACACACTGACACAGTAAACAAATGGGATATTTGCATTTAAAACATGAAAACATGTGCTGGATTTGGAATAGGAGTAAAAGCAGAAAGATGTTACGGATAACTATTTAGGATGTATATAGGATGTATCCTATGCCCTTTTTAAAATGTTTTTTTCAGGGGGTTATGGGGTTATTGTTTTTATCTTGATCATATATTTTGTGACTTTCTGTTCTGGTTTTCTTCTGTGAGCCACCTTGAGACCTCCGGGTATAGAGCGGTATTATTATTATTGTTATTGTTATTAATATTAATAATAATAATATAGGTCTGCAGCTAGGATATCTGCATGCTTTGGTAGAATCCATGACTGAAAGGGCCATGGGCCCTTGTCCTCAGGAAGTCAGATACAGTGTTAAAAATGGAAGTGTACCCAACAGAGGTGAATTAGGGCTGTCCAGATATCCCTTTATTTGCATATCTATGATAATGTATGCTCATGATGCTATTGGGGCAGTCATATGTAATCCCACTTTCAATACTATTTACGCCTGCGTAAGGTGGTCACACTGCTTCATTCCCAACCAGGGCATATCCTGTAAGTTCCTCCTGAAAGCCCGTTACTCCTTATACCCTCCAGACTAAGGTTTTATTGCAGGTGCATTCTGCAACATGCCCTTGACCCAACAGTAGTGCTTTAATAGTGATCCCCTCCCCCCCTTCTGGTTTGTTCTGTGATGCTTCCCAAATGCTAGATATTGCTAGATAGCCCAATGAAAGTGGTACAAAAATAAACCAGAACATCTATGCTATATAAAATTACAGGATATCAGCAGAAGGTTACAGGAAATGCACTGAATGGAAATGAAGCAGTGTGACCACCCCAAAGGTTTTGCAGATGCAAACAGTGGGATTGTGTGTGACCGCTCCAATAGCGTAATGAGCACCAATCGTCCTGAAGATGCAATAAAAATAGTGGCTGGTGCAGGCTGTTCTCTTTTATTTTTGTCCTGGTTTTGTTGCTGTAGCCCCTCAAGACAGCAATAATGTGGTAAGCAGGTATGGTGGTGGATTAAAGGATTAGATATAAGGTTGCAGACAGCCTTCATGAGAAAACCCAGAGGGACTAAAGCTGAGGCAAACCAAGTGCTGAATTATGTGGACCTAGCAGGAAACAAATCTTTTCTAGGCATGAGTTACTTTCTGGTAGTTGCAGAAAGCAGAAGCAAAGCAGACACAGCTGTCAGAAGCGGTAATGTACCCTATACTAGTGCTTTATGAGATTGTACCGCAAACTGACTTGGGGCATTTTCAAATACGTTGTTTCACTAGCAGCTGTAGCATGCCACGAGTTGTCAGCGTAGACACCTGCCAGACCAGAGACATGTCATTACAGTTGTATGCTATAGTTAACTTCCCAAGGAAGACATGACTTCTGCTCTCTGGAAAAAGAATGGACAGGTTATTCTAGATATTAATTTAATGGTGTACTGCTAAGGTTTATTTGCATAATTTTAGATATGTATCAGAATTGGAGGTCTTGGTGGGTGGGCTGGATTTTGGCATGCACCTGATTTATTGCTTGAGTACATACAAAAGTCTTGATGTGCTTATTTTATTACTTCTCTGTAAACACATCTGAGAGAGAAAATCAGAACCTGGACATACAGGCTGCTTTGCTATAACGTAACTCCACTTCCTTGGAGGTTTTTAAGCAGAGGTTGAATGGCCATCTGATATGGATACTTTAGCCGAGATTCCTGTATTGCAGGGGGTTGGACTAGATGATCCTTGGGTCCCTTCCAAATTCAGGATTCTATTATTGGCCCACCACACATAGAATCAACCCACATTTTAACATGCCTTTGGGATTGCTTCCTATGTTACATTTTTCACTATGAAGATTAAACTATAAGATTATTGTTGTTGTTGTTTTTAAATATTAATATCAGTGTATTTTTGATACTCCAAATACACAGATCAAGGAATCTGTATATGCGGTGATTCCTGTTGTTTAGTCGTTCAGTCGTGTCCGACTCTTCGTGACCCCATGGACCAGAGCACGCCAGGCACTTCTGTCTTCCACTGCCACCCGCAGTTTGGTCAGGTTCATGTTTGTAGCTTTGAGAACACTGTCTAACCATCTCATCCTCTGTCGTCCCCTTCTCCTTGTGCCCTCCATCTTTCCCAACATCAGGGTCTTTTCCAGTGAGTCTTCTCTTCTCATGAGATGGCCAAAGTATTGGAGCCTCAGCTTCACGATCTGTCTTTCCAGTGAGCACTCAGGGCTGATTTCCTTAAGAATGGATGCGTTTGATCTTCTTGCAGTCCATGGGACTCTCAAGAGTCTCCTCCAGCACCATAATTCAAAAGCGTCAATTCTTCGGCGATCAGCCTTCTTTATGGTCCAGCTCTCACTTCCATACATCACTACTGGGAAAACCATAGCTTTTACTATACGGACCTTTGTTGGCAAGGTGATGTCTCTACTTTTTAAAATGCTGTCTAGGTTTGTCATTGCTTTCCTCCCAAGAAGCAGGCGTCTCTTAATTTCGTGGCTGCTGTCACCATCTGCAGTGATCACGGAGCCCAAGAAAGTAAAATCTCTCACTGCCTCCATTTCCTCCCCTTCTATTTGCCAGGAGGTGATGGGACCAGTGGCCATGATCTTCGTTTTTTTGATGTTGAGCTTCAGACCATATTTTGCGCTCTCTTTCACCCTCAATAAAAGGTTTTTTAATTCCTCCTCACTTTCTGCCATCAAGGTTGTGTCATCTGCATATCTGAGGTTGTTGATATTTCTTCCAGCAATCTTAATTCCGACTAGGGATTCATCCAGCCCAGCCTTTCGCATGATGAATTCTGCATATAAGTTAAATAAGCAGGGAGACAAA
The DNA here is from genome assembly GCF_965153285.1 of Podarcis tiliguerta. Classification (NCBI taxonomy): domain Eukaryota; kingdom Metazoa; phylum Chordata; class Lepidosauria; order Squamata; family Lacertidae; genus Podarcis; species Podarcis tiliguerta. Next base: position 40,402,542 of record NC_139538.1, on the reverse strand, counting down.
ATACAGCCTTGTCGTACTCCTTTCCCAATTTTGAACCAATCAGTTGTTCCATATCCAGTTCTAACTGTAGCTTCTTGTCCCACATAGAGATTTCTCAGGAGACAGATGAGGTGATCAGGCACTCCCATTTCCTAGTTCTGTGTAACTGCCCCAGAACCTATGTGTGATGCCATTTATATGTTAGAAAAGATAATTTTTGCTAGGGAAAAGTAGCATGTGAGATGGCTTATTTGAGTTGACTCAGCAGTTAGGAGGAGCTATTAATGTGTTTGATTGCATGGTAATTTGGCTGAAATGCATCATTTCATGAAACCTTTTGGAAACAACAGATGAGATCATTGTCCTTATGATTTCATCAGATCTACGCAATCATAAATTATTATTTATGTTTCTACCGGTGGGAGAAGAAGGTCCTATTTAGATGGTGGCAGCAGTTACCTGTGTACCACTGACTGATGGGCTGCAGCTGACAATATTTCTCAAGAGCAGATCTATAAGATCGTTGTGAGGTGTGTCTGGCATTTCTGTTCTCTTTTTAGAAAAGCCTGAGATTTCTTTCATATTGGAAGTGGGAGGAAGGTAGACCATATCTCGGAACTTACATGAGGCTGTTATTCTAGCCAACAGCACCGGAAATACCTCAAGGGAAAGATGATATCACTGATTTTTAATGAAGCTCTCTGAAAAGGCATTTACAGAATCCATAATCTAAAATCAACTTTATTCACAGCAAAAGTACTCAGGCTTCTTCGTGAGATTATATGCACAAACCTTTGTCCTAATAAGGGGTATTCATATTTGGTGACTATATAACTGGCATTAAAAAAAAAATAGCATCTCTTCACAGATCCACTTTTCTTCCCTATATGTTACTACTAAGAGAAATTATGCATATTTCAGCTTTTAAAAGCATCCCCAAATCTGAAGACTTGCAGTTAAACAGCATGTTCCGAGTAGGGTTATCAAGTAATCAGGGGGAAAACTGGCCTGTCATGCTCTTGCGATTTTAAAAGCAGCTCAGTCAGCAGAAATAAAAATAACAGAATGCTAGAATTGTAGCATTGGAAGGCGCCTAAAGGGTCATCTAGTCCAACCCCCTGCAATGCAGGAATCACAGCTGCTTTGCATTCCTGGACATCAAACTGCTGCTGAAGACACAGGAGCAGGGGTCAGTCAAAAACTGGCAACATGGCTCTGAAATGGCATCTGATGGAGACTGCATCATTGCATGGGCAAGAGTCATGATACAGTGGTACCTCGGGTTACAGACGCTTCAGGTTACAGATGCTTCATGTTACAGACTCTGCTAACTCAGAGATAGTACCTTGGGTTAAGAACTTTGGTTCAGGTTGAGAACAGAAATCGTGTTCCAGGGGCGCGGCGGCAGCAGGAGGCCCCATTAGCTAAAGTTAAGGTTAAGAACAGTTTCAGGTTAAGAATGGACCTCCAGAACAAATTAAGTTCTTAAGCTGAGGTACCACTGTACTGGATACTAATTTGCTACCAGAAAGACCAGATACTGGTTCCTAACTAGATAACCGGTATCCGATTGGTGATGCGCCCCAGACTCCGTAGGCATGCTTTGAGCGTCATCTAGCATGTGCCCAGAAAGGAAAAAATAGATGCTAAATTAAACAATTTTATACTTCATTAAGCATTGCTCCTTCCAGCTTTGGCTTTGTTTCACTGTACTGTCAGCATCTGACTTGTTCGCTGATTGTCACAGCAAATAATATTTAGCCTCAACTGGTCTTAAAGAGCAATCTCCCCTGCCCCCTGCTTTAATTAAATACATGTAGGCTTTTTGGACATGGGCTGTATAAGACATTCGGAGACATTGTTATAGTCCTTTCTCAAAATAAAACGATTGATTTGCTATCATGCCTCTTATTTCAGTAGGATGTTTCCATGGATACAGGCTTACAGGGTTGGCTTGCGATGCTCTGGCAATGCTGGAGAGCACTAAAGCATATTCCTAGCTAGCCTGCTGCAGATCAAGGGTGTGAATGATTATTGCAAATCTGAAGTCAGGATCTGCTTTATATACTCTTTTTATTTTCTTTCTTTTTATAGCTTATGAATGGATTTTTTTTTTTAAAGAAACAGTAAATTGTAAACTGTGTGCAGTTGTATTGTCCAAGCGATGAGGATGCAGAGATCACAATACTATTCTTGTTATATTAAAATAGGCGAAGTGGAGAATACCCTAAGATAAAATGTACAGGCGGTTTGCCTCTTCAAAGCCTGTCAATTAAATATTTCCCCGTGACAAATACTTCCATAACTGGGTTTACATTTAGAAACCATATCGAATAGGATGCAGTATGATTAAGAAATGAAGTGGGGACAAAAAGGAGGCAGGGAAGGAATCTGGGTAGCTGGTTTTACGTTAGTTGAATTATCTTGTGAAGACTATTAATGTAGATTCCAGAGTGCGGAAGGCAAATCAGCTGGTGTGCATTCTCTTTTTCCTTCTGAACCTTTTCAGAGTCTCGTCATACATTACATGGCAAATGTTTGATTTCTCCTCCATCTGCATGCATGGTAGGCTGCCATGACCAAACTCAGCTCCCTGGCAAAAGCACTGGTATGACATACGCATTTGCTGTCTGCAGACACTAGTTTTACAGGCACAGTGAACTATGTGTGAAGTGAGGGAGCCTAAGGAGTGTAGGGATGGCAGAGTGTGTCTGTTTCACTCCGTGTCAACATTGCATGTGTTCTGTTATCTCATTAATCTGTAATTACAAAAAAAATCTGGGCAAAAGTTAAAATTTAAATACAGATTTAAATGCTTACTTAAAAATACACAGTTGAATACAGTGGTGCCCCGCAAGACGAATGCCTCGCAAGACGGAAAACCCGCTAGACGAAAGGGTTTTCCGTTTTGGAGGTGCTTCGCAAAACGAATTTGCTATGGGCTTGCTTCGCAAGACGAAAATGTCTTGTGATTCCTGGGTTTTTTCCCCCCTCCCAGCCTTCTTCCCAAGCCCCTAAGCCGCTTAACAGCTGTTCGCTAAGCTGCTGAACAGCTGATCTAAGCCTCTTATCAGCTGATCTAAGTCGCTAATAGCCTTTTAGCAGCTAATCCGCTAATCCCTTAAGCCTTTAATAGCCGCTAATAGCCGCTAAACCGCTAATAGCGCTAATAGCGCTAATCCGCTAATGGGCTTTGCTTCGCAAGACGAAAAAAACTGCAAGACGAAGAGACTCGCGGAACGGATTCTTTTCGGCTTGCGAGGCACCACTGTATTTATTTTAACCTATATTTCTAAATGTATCCCCCCCCCAAAGGCATATTTTAAAATGTATTTACGTGCATTCCTATAATGCAAAATTCAGAGAACTGCAAAATTGAAAGGGTAATACTGTTCCAAGCTGTCTATTAGTCTTGGAGGTGAGGATGAGTCCAGTTTGTTTGCAAACGGAAATGACATTCTTCCCCCATCCCTAATCCTAGGTATGCTAATTAGGAAGTCTCATTGACCTCATAGAACTTATGATGCTGTCATCTCAGTGTTAGACCATGAGCTCAGACACTTGGCAAGCAAAGTGACTTTTTGACACTAGCCAGGTCAGCAGAGGCTCATCAGGGATCAGAGCTTGAAATGGCCATCTGAGTACTTCATACTATTTCCCCTGGGATAGCTCAGTTGGTAGAGCAGGAGACTCTTAAGCTCTGGGTTGTGGGTTTGAGCCCCACATTGGGCAAAAAGATTCCTGCATTGCAGGGGGGAGGATTAGATGACCCTCAGAGTCCCTTCTTGCTCTACAATTCTGATTATGATGGGCAAAATGTCAATAAAGATAATGACTTCCTTACATACTAGGTCAGGGTGGGGAACCTTTTTAGCCTGACAGATCAGATCTTTATCTGGCCCGATCCCCACAGGCCAACTTTGAGAGGTGGACAGAAGAACCCACCCGTGAATCATCTGATGCCATAATGACACCAGGTGATTTGCCCTGCCTACCTGTCAAAGTTGGCCCATGGGGATGGGGCCAGTGTGCAATGCTTCCCCATGACCTGGCAGCTAGCTGGTTGCTGGGCATTTGGGAACTACAGTACAAGGGCTTTGTTGCTCCAACAGCACCAGGCAGATTCCATTGAAACCTCTGTGAAAAGATAGCATTTTCAACCTATTTTACGAGAGGTTTCAGTGGAAACTGCTTGGTGCTACTAGAGCAGCCAAAGCCCTTCTGCCCATCAGCTTTTTTTGTAACTAGGTCATGTGAATCAATCCTAATGCTCTTCCAAAACTTTTAGTGGAAAAGAAGCCCACAGAACTGCAGTACTAATTGCACGGCAATTGGATTAAGCTTTCTAAAGTTGAAGAAAATCATCCCAAGTAAACAGACCACCCTGTGAATTCAGTTAGGACAAGCCTTCTCAAACAGCATGCAGATTACAGTGCTATTACTGCTTGTTTTTGTTTTGTTTTTTTGCTGTGCCCACTGCAGGCATAATAAAGAATGATTATAAGCTTGATTATAGATTATATAATGATTAATTATATAATTATATAATTGATTAATGATTATAGATTTTGGTGGGACAAGTAAGTGCACATTAAAGTCTATCCCATTGGACTATATGGGATGTAGAAGTGCATTACTTTGACTGGATCGTGCCCACTCTTTTGGGTGGATGGGGCATTCTTAATTTGAGAAGAAGGCCACCAGAGAAAAGATAGATAATATCAGAATACCTGAAGGAGCATCTCCATCCCCATCGTCCAGCCCGGACTCTGAGGTCCTCCTCTGAAGGTCTTCTGGTAGTTCCCTCACTGCGAGAAGTGAAGTTTCAGGGAACCAAGCAGAGGGCCTTCTTGGTAGTGGCTCCCTCCCTGTGGAACACCCTCCCTTCAGATGTCAAGGAGATTAAGAACTACACAACTTTTAGAAGACATCTGAAGGCAGCTCTGTATCAGGATGTTTTTAGTGTTTGATGCTTTTTTTAGACAATCCCCAAAGCTGTTGAGCTTCTTTCTTTCTTTCTTTCTTTCTTTCTTTCTTTCTTTCTTTCTTTCTTTTCCCCCCCAAAACGCCAAAAAACTTGTGATTTTTTGATTGACTTGCCTAAGATCCAGGACAAAGTGCCCCCTTTCAGAAATTCCCCCCTGGACATCAATCCAGAACTCCCAAATATTATTGCAATGTATTGCAGCAGTAAATAAATGGATGCCATTCAGAATCTTTCTCCCACGCCCAAATTTAAAAGCCCAACTAAATGCTACATTCATGATAAAATGCTAGTGGTGTTAAGGCTCAAACTGGATCTGCTACAGGCCAGGCAGGTGTTCTGTTTGGGGATCTCCCCTTTTCTCTTGGCTTCCTGTTATTTGACTTTGCTGCTTGAATTGGCTCCATTTATTTTCCCCCTTCTCTATGCCTCCTTGTCTGTTTTCTTCATTTTGCCCTCTGTGTTTTCTGAGACTCTTCCATTAATGCTCCTTTTGTGCTCCTGACACCCCTCCTTTAATTTGGGAGGGCATTTGCTTCTTTCCCCAACATTCCTTTTTGTAGTAATTTGGTACTGAATCCCCGGTCTGCTTTCCCCTTTTGTGGCTTTCTTAGCAGCTGCTCTTTGGCAAGCAAATCTACTGTACGCCGTGATCTCTCCCTTCTCTCGTAGCTGTTTATTTATTTTTGGTACTCTGTAGAACTTAGGAAGCTGCCTTATTCCGAGTCAGACCAGTAGACCATCTAAGCTCATTACAGTGGTACCTTGGGATGCGAACGGGATCTGTTCCAGAGCTCTGTTCGCATCCTGAACAGAACATAAGATGCGTCTGCGTGGGTCGCGTTTCGCCGCTTCTGTGCATGTGTGTGACATCATTTTGGCCATCTGCGCATGTGCGAGCGGCGAAACCCGAAAGCACTCAACCTGAAGCGTATTTATCCCGAGGTATGACTGTATGTATGTATGGGTGGTATTCAGTGCTAGTCCTCCTCAGAGCAGACTCCCTGAAGTTAATAAACATGACCAACACCCCATATGCACTATACAATTAAAGCAACATCATACCATTTAACAGTCATATTTTCCTCCAGAGGATTCTGGGAACTGTAGTTTGTTAAAGGTGCCGAGCGTTATTAGGAGACCCCTGTTCCCTACACAGAACTATATTGTGTAAGGTTCCCTGAGAAGAAGAAAGGATAATTAAACCACTGTCAGAATTGATATTTTTTGGCCAAAAAAAAACTTTCAAACAAAGCTGATCCCCAAGAAGCAACAATAAAACACCAACACTCAAATGCCTGGGAGTAAAGAAAAGTTTAAACCCAGCAGTGAAATGATGTCCAAGTTGCTTCCAGACAGGCCTCTTTAGGGAGAACATCCCTTAGATGGGGAGCCAGTGCGGAAAAGGCCCTTTGACTTGGCACAACCCTCTGAACTTCTACAGGAGGAGGTGCTCAGAAGAGGGCTTCTGGCTACGATTTAAAGGTCTGGCAAGGTTCCCAAGGTGGACGCTGTTCCACAATGCACTGGGTCTAGAAGTGTACTGACAGCCAAATCAGATTCAGTGTTATATCTTCTAACTATGTAATTTCAGTCAGAAATCTGTGGTGGTTAGAGTGTTGGACTGGGAATTTGGAGAGCCAGATTGAAATCCTCACTCATGAAGCTCCTTAGGTGACCTGGAGCCAGTCCGGCTAGACATAAGGCAAGGCAGGGTTCAGACTGAATGCTGGGCTGGATACAAAGCAAGGTGAGATGGGGTTTGGGGTGGGAAGGGCTGTGGGAAACACACAGACAAAAACCGGATTCTTGATCTCGGGACCCTTCATGAAAAATTTGGTTACAATATCTTAAGAGGTGTCCAAAAGTGCAGAGAACAGACAATGAGACAAACAACTTTCCAAAATATACAGGAGGTAAAGTATATGTAGAGTAATTATTTTTATTTTTTAAAGGACCATGCCCACAGTCATATAATCTAAACAACAACACCCCGGGTGGGGGGCAGAAGGAGAGCAAGAGATCAGTGGCCAAAGGATCAGAAGAGAAGGCACAGGGTTGACCAGTATTTAAATAATTGCAAAGAAGGATGAGGGAAAATGTTGGGACACGATGGGTTCCAGAACAAAAACGAGGCCGCGAGAAAGAAAGGATGGAGATGTAAAAGTTAAGAAGTAACCTGAGGCTTAGCTGAGTTGAAATAATGCCATCAGTACATTAGCAGAGCAATCCTGTATACCCCAATTGCAGCAGGGGTGGCATCACAATGCTGATGTAATAGACATCAGTACCTATTCAGGGAGGGGGGAAACACACAGTCATAAAAGACAAAATCAGTGGCAGTGACTATGCCACCAAAGTCAACCAATGAAAAACTGTGCTTGGAAGGAACAAACATAAACTAATAATGTTGGGGGCATGCCGTTAGCACACACACCTACACCAACACCCATCCACAGAAATATGCCACAGCACTGCCTGTGCCATCAGCCCCACTTGGCCCAGTCCATGACCACCCTGCTACTGTCAGTCCCAGGCATGCAGCTGTTTTGATTTCCTTATGCTGCTAGCAGCCACCAGTCTGGAGCACACTGCACAAAGGTAGGGAAGGAAAGCCCACATAACACAGCTTGTTGGGTAGGATGTCTAGAGAGAGCACAAAAGCCCCCTTGGAATGAGGGTTCAAGACCCACCTAGGAAACATTCTTGTGGCTTGCAGGGCAAGTGCATCCTAATGGCTCACATTTATTTATGACATTTATACCCCACCTTTCTTCCAAGGAGCTGAAGGCTGCATATATAGTTTTCCTCCTCCCTGTTTTATCTTCACAACATCCCTGTGGGGTAGGTGCAGCTTAGAGGCAGTGACTGGCCCCAGGTCACCTAGCATACTTGGTTGTGGCTCTGTGGGGATTTGAACCTTAGTGCTAGCCTAGCACAGTAACGACTGCAAAGCACTGCCTTTCTGATAGGCTGGTACAGCAGTTGTTGGGTCCTCATTTTATCTGTATCTTTGCTGGTGCAGCAACTCACAAGACTGAGCTGCCAATCCAACGTCTTTCTGTAGAGAAAGCTTTGGTGGTGGTTGCCCTCATTCTTTCTCACAGCATATTAGGAAAATGATCATTAGTGGCACAGAATTTAATGTATTATTCAAAAGCAAAGAGGGAAGGTTTTGTTTTTTTTAAAAAAAGGAAAAAGCAAGCAAGCCAAGCTTTCATATCAATAATTCAATCCCTCCGCAGCCATAGCACTAGTTTTGCCACTTCACTCCTGGCTATCTCCTCATACATAGTTAATGTTTAGATGCCCCGCTGCATACATCACAGCAGATGGCAAGAGGGGCCACGGTCTAACACCAAGTGAACCATTTATTTATTGTATTTATTCCAGTCATTTATATCCTGCCTTTAAGGAGGCTTATGAGTAAAGTCAAAATACAACAATAAAAATGGCTATAAGTCCATTTCAAAATCTACCCGCCAAGATCCTTCCCACAGGGCATTGGGCCTGCAATGAGAGAGCAGGTTCTGATGTCTTCTTACCCTCCTTCATTTCACATAATATGGTCCAGGAGGGAGAGAGGAAGACAGGAGATGAAGATAACACCAGACACCTGCTCTCCTCCAGTAATGTACAGTGGTGCCTCGCAAGACAAAAAGAATCCGTTCCGTGAGTCTCTTCGTCTAGCGGTTTTTTCGTCTTGCGAAGCAACCCCATTAGCGGATTAGCGCTATTAGCGGCTATTAAAGGCTTAAGGGATTAGCGGATTAGCTGCTAAAAGGCTATTAGCAGCTTAGTGCCTTAGAAAAAGGGGGTGGGGAGCGGAAAAAAATCGCAGCAACTCGCAAGACATTTTCGTCTTGCGAAGCAAGCCCATAGGAAATTTGTTTTGCGAAGCACCTCCAAAACGGAAAACCCTTTCGTCTAGCGGGTTTTCCGTCTTGCGAGGCATTCGTCTTGCGGGGCACCACTGTACTTAGTTAGTTTAGATTTCTTTTCCATCCAGTTTGTCCCCAAAGACTCAGGATAGAGATACAATGTAACTCATAGCTGAAATCAGTTATCACTAAATGTTGATAGTGCTTATTTGGACTGACCAGGACCAAATGATGTGAGAAAGCCTCTTCCGTGGTTTCATAGCATGCTCCTATGAAAGAAATATTAAAATAGAACACAACCATTATTAGAGGTAATGTGTGCTTAGTGGCTGATGTGCATAATAGCTGGGCTTTGTGCACATTCACCGCACCTCATGGAATATGTGTTCATAATCTATCAATGAAAGAGGGAATTGTGCACTATTCCCAGTCAATATACATATTCTTCGGCAGGCCTTGGGAAATGTGCATACCTCAAGAACGTTTTGTACATTCTCCAGTCAATATGCATAATCTCCAATAGGCCCTGGGGTCTTTGTATATCTTAACTGCATCTTGCACATTCTTTAGATAATATGCATAATCTCTAAGAGGCCTTTTTGATAGATATTTGTAAATTCTCCAGGCTATATGTCCTCCACTGCAGAGCACCTATAAACCACAAAGTGAGTAACAGGATAAGCAAAACCTTGATGAAGTTGGAGTCTTATGCAATAAATAATTTGACAGATTCATTCTGTTTGGCTTCAGCTTGGCAAGGGCTCACTATGTCTCCCAAGATATAATGCCACATTTTGTGGTTGTAGATTGGAGGGTAACCATGATCAGAAGCAGCAGGTGGGAGGAAAAAAACATTTCAGCCAGCAGAGGGCAGAGTGTCACTAACATTTTTATTTTTATTTTTGAACTTCAATTTCTTGTATGACTCTTGTTTTCTAACCAAAACAACACTGGTGTAGGAGAAAAGAGAAAGCAGCACAAATATTTGGACTGGCCTTCCAAGATCAAGTCAGGCTGAGGAGGTGAATAGCTTATGATCCCATGAAGACAGAAATGGCCCAAAACTGTGTAGAAAGGTGTTTCTCCATGATAAGCAACCCTCATGAGTTCACAAATGGTAATGCAGAAAGGAAACCCAGTTAAATACACACACACACACACACACACACACACACACACACAAACTACGCAAAAATGTAGTGTTAATGAAGGGATAAAATAGACTCAAATGATTGCTCCCTTAACTAAGAAAGTCTGGAAACAATTACAAACAAGATTAATTGCAATGATGCACCCTCATAAAATTACTAGAGAAGAAATAGCTAAGTGGGTTCCAATAGTAATCTATATTAAAAGAGAACTAGGTAGAACAGATGTAAGGATAAACAGTATTCCACCATAAATTACGTATGCTGTACAGAAGGAGAATAATTTAAATTTAATTTTATATTAAATTAAATTTAATATAAATCCATAATCATGAATCCATATTCATGGATTTTATACACCTGTATGTATGTATGTATGTATGGTAAAGGTAAAGGACCCCTGGATGGTTAAGTCCAGTTAAAGGTGACTATGAGGTGTAGCTCTCATTTTGCTTTTCAGGCCGAGGGAGCCAGTGTTTGTCCACAGCTAGCTTTCCGGGTCATGTGGCCAGCATGATTAAACCGTTTCTGGCACAATGGAACACCATGATGGAAGCCAGAGCGCATGGAAACGTCGTTTAACTTCCCACTGCAGTGGTACCTATTTATCTACTTGCACTGGTGTGCTTTCGAACTGCTAGGTTGGCAGAAGCTGGAACACAGCAATGGGAGCTCACCCCATTGCATGGATTCGAACTGCCAACCTTCCGATCCGCAAGCCCAAGAGGCTCAGTGCTTTAGACCACAGCGCCACCTGCACTTGCCCCATGTCTGTATGCATGTATGCATGCATATGTGGGTGTGAGTGACTGTAATATAGATTGTGTGGATGAACACTATATTATTATTGTTACATTATTATTATTATTTTTAATGAACATTAAGTGCAAAGTACTGTTAAATAAAATAGGAATGTATTTATTAAATCACTGCTTATTTATTAAAATCTAAATTTTCAAAAGTGTTCACAATAGGTATTGTAAAAGGCAAATAAAATAATAAAGTATTCACATGGGTGAATAAAGGATAAGGGTGTTTAGGACTGCTGGTGATCCCTAAATTAAATAAATTATAGCAAAAAAGGACACAAAAATAATTTATATATATATATATATATATCACAAAGGAGGCACAATAAGTTATCTTGCGATGCAAATAAGGGGAAGTTGTTCAGAAATAAACTTTACTGCATAAGCAGCTTTTCTTTAAATGTGAAAGGGAAAAAATGCATGAATGAGGAAGCCTAAGGAATAAATTAGTCTAAGGAGTAGACAAAAGTCACAACAAGATTGCAAAGTCACAGAATGATTTATGAGGAGCAAGGAATTTCAGCCACAATAAAGGCCCCATTCACACAATCCTTTGGGTTGCCAGGCACAGCACATACCTTTGGTAAAGTATTGTGAGAACCAGCAATATACCTACATTTTGCAGCAATTTATATGATAGCTGCAGGAGTTAGTTTTCTGGCAGTGCTATGATAAAATATACATCTGCAACAAAGTATTTAATAATGTACATTTTGTTAATATAACACTTTCTCTGTTTATACAAAGCTGGCATACATAGATTTTTTTGTGGGGGGGGGGTGACAATGTCACTCTGCTATAAGAAATAGTGTTACCAATTTATGAGAGGTTAGTAGGAATATGAAAGGCCCAATCCCTCAATGAAATGAACTGAGTATGCACACAGTATTCACACAAAGTTTGGCAGGTTATGGGCAGCTTCACACAAGACAAAATGTGCTGCAAAGGAATGTGTAGAAAATGTGTCTTAGATCATGTAATTGCTTCAGACCACTTTAGATTACTGCCCTTTTATAATTATGCCACAATTCAAACCACTGCTTGGTGGTTGCTGAATTTCAAGTTGGGTGCATTGCTGAAGTCGTCTCATGGCTTCACATGTGAAAATCTGAAGATATGCTTTCAACCCATGTAATGCATTTTAATTGTTTTTAATTCTGAATTTTTAAATTGTTGTGACCTGGTGGTGAAGGCTGGTTAATAAATATAGTAATAATAATTTTAAAAATCAGTTTGGAGGCCTTGTCATCAGAATCATCTCTTTCCTTTGATTTTGATGAAAGAGAAGAAATGTCCTGGCAAGAGTTCTGGAGATATACTGCATTACTTGGTGTCCAGTTCTTGCTCCATTTTCCAAATCTACAAAGGAAGCAGGGATTGTAGAGTGGAGGATATAGAGTGTTGCAGCTCCATGTTAAAACAGCCCATATGGTGAGAGTAGCAGAAAGTTATCCCCCCCCCCCAATTTACATTACATAGTGGGTTTCAGGTAGCTGAGGCTGTATGTTCCATAGGAAACCAGAGCAGCGTATGGAAATGCTGTTTACCTTCCTGCCAGAGTGGTACCTATTTATCTATTTGCACTGTGTGCTTTCTAACTGGGACCAAGCAATGGGAACTCACCCCGCCATGGGGATTTGAACCGCCGCCCTTCTGATCGGCAAGCCCAAGGCTCAGGTTTACACCACAGCACCACCTGCGTCCCTATGATGGGGATGGATTACCCCCCCCCCCAAAAAAAGAGGATAACATCAAAATAACATAGTTTTTTGTTAAGTTTGGGATTCTGCACTGGAACAATCCAATTTACTCTTCATATTGTAGAGCAGTTTGGCAAAGGATTGTTATAGAATTACTGTGACATGGTGCCACGTGTTTCTTATGTTTCAGGAGTGATGCTAAAGATCCACGCTCTGCAAATGCCAATTTCTCACATGTATCAGAATGAGGTAAGAGACTGGTGTCATCGGAGACAGAAACCCCATGAAGACACTGCTGCGGATGCACCTCCTAATCTCTTACCAGAAGAATGTGGATTTTAATGAACGTAATATTATAAGCTCTTGACACCTTGCCACTTGGTCCCTTGAATGGATGTGTGCAATGTATAACGACATGCTTGCCCACAGATTCAGTCTTTTTGAGTTGGATGAAAATACTTGTTTTATTTTAGACTATAGATATAAGCTAAAAGAAAGATTCTCCTGGTTTGGGTAATGTTGAAAGGCAGTGCCCCAGTCCAGCTAAGACTGTGCACATTTTCTTCTGTGCTTACAGTGGATTTCTCTGCATGCAGATGAGTGCTGCACACTTGTTTCCTGGACTGGAAATCCCACTGAGGAGCAAGCCTCAGTAATGTGATCATCAGCTTTTGAGCTTTCTGCTTCCCTATCCATTTCCCTGCATAAATGACTGATGCTTTTAATGATGACCTTGCTTCAGTCCTGGATGAGGCATTTCCCTCTAACATCACTAGGTGAATCAAATGCAAAACAACAGCAACAAAAAAAGTTGCTCATGATCTATCTCAAGACAGAATGTGACCCAAATGCTGCTTTTGAAGCAATGGTTTAGTATGATGACCCTGTTGGAGTATATGTGCCAAAATTTCTCTAGATAGAAAAGAAAGTACACAATGACCTTACAAATCTGAATGTTCATTTAATGTTGCAACATGTTTTGCATTAGCAGAAATGAGTTCGCATGGTGCTGGCCCTTTGCTACCATGCTGAAATAGTCAGTCATTATGCACTCAAACCGAAGTCAACCAAAATAAGTTTAACAAGATGTAACCCAGGCAAATATTCCCTCTATGGCTCAAATCCTTTCTCTCCATTGTATATAAAGAAGGTCCCATTTAGCTGGGACCATCTTCTTTTATTTTCTTTTGTTGTTTCTTGCAAGACAGGAGCATCTTTCCCAGACTGGTCATATCTTCAGTGGAAATGTTTGCAGTAAAATACCTCAGCAAAGGGGCTGTTTTGATTCTGATACTCCAGTATTCAGAAGAGAATGATAGCACTTACTTTAGATGCTCTGTTAATAATAAAAAAAATAATATTCTTGCATCTAAGATATATTCAGATAATAGACCCACTGAAATCAATGTTCTTGATTAACTTCAGTGCATTTATTCCAATGGGTCTACTCTGAGTATGACTTAGTTGAATACAACACACAATTCCCCAGTCTCATATCCATATGACATATCTCTTCTTGTATCATAGCTGATATCATAGCTGTGCCTTCTATATCATAATTTATTTTTGTTGCTTGCATTGCATATTAAAATTACTTGAATTCTATGTTGAGATTTCTTCTCTCCTGCTTCTTATTTTGTTGCTTTATTTTGGATATCATTCATGATACATCTTTTTCTAGAGCTGACAGCTCATTCTCAAATAACTGCCAATGGTGTTGCTGCTTATTATTTCATCCCATCGTCTTGTGTAAAATTACATACCAGGACACTTATTTACCTTTTCTGTGACAATATGCTACTGAGGATACAAAGTACAAATGAATGAAGTGACCTGAGTTAAAGGAAGGAATGTGGTGACTCTGCATGTTCATATGACAACATGAAGGATGTGCACAAAATGGGGAAAAACAAACTAGGGATTTTGCACATTGCCTAGTCAACATACATAGTCTCTAGGGACAGTAGCTGGGGAATGTGCACAAGAGGACAATATTATTGTACATATTATCATTGTACATATTATCATCTTGGTGATTATGCACCGAGGAGAAAATGTTACCGTATAAAATGTGTATGGCAACAAATGAAACAGCTGTGATGAATTCACATTCCTCAACATCAGTTAGTGATTATCCATATTTTGATTGGGCAGTGTGCAAACCCCCCTGTTGACCATGCCAATTTGTGCATATTCTTCATGCCTTCATAAGAATATGCACAATTGCTGGTATGCATTTTTCCAGTCAACTCACATTGGTTCCAACATCTGTACACCTGACCTGATGCCACAGAGGAGAAGGGCAGACAGAAGGCTGTGGGAAGCAGGAGTCTGAGGAGCAACAAGAGAAGGGAAGAAGGGATCAAATAAAGAAGGAATGGAGGAGGTAGAGGGACAGATGTGGTAAAGTGAAGGATATAGGCAGGGGGAAGTTGCAAAGAAGGAATGGTCCACAGCAGCCTTCCCCAATCTAGTTTAGGACAACTCCCATCAGCCCCAGTTAGCACATGCAAAAGAGAGTGTAGTGGTTAGAGTGCTGGGAGACCAGGATTCAAATCCTGACTCAGCCAGGAAGCTCACTGGGCAACCCTGAGCCAGCCACCATTTATCAACCTAACCTACCTCACAGGGTTGTTGTGAGGATAAAATGGGGAAAGGGAGAACCTTGGGCTCCTTGGATAGAAAAGTAGGGTATAAATGTAATAAATAAATATGTATTTGGGTACCAGACTGGAAAAGTCTGCTCTGGACAATGTCTTCTTCCCAGCTTCCCCCTTGCCCTCAAACATTTTACCCATATGCTGGGGAAGGCTAGGAACCATATGAATTTCAAGGAAGGTTGAAAATGAAGATCGGAAATGGGGAAATGGTAATGCAATGAAAGGCCTCCATCACACACACGCACGCACACTTGTAGCATTGGGCTTCAAGTTTAGATAATTATTTTCTTTCCAGAATCTGGAACATTGTTAATGATCAGATGAGAGCGGAAGAGAAAGAGAAAACAAGAGAAACGGAAGTAGAAAATGGTATAGAAGTTTGAGATGGGCGGGAGTCAAGAAACAGTATCCACGGGGTGTGAAATCTAAGCAGCCAAAGTCTGACTTCTGATATCTCAGCAGGTATCTCTCATGTATTTTAAAGCTTTTCTTCACAAACACAAGGACTAGGATCTTGGGGGTGGGGTGGGGGGCCAAAGTAGGCATTTCCAGGTTGTTGGATTCTGTGATATATGCTACATTGCACATTTCTGCCTGTCTGTAGACAAATGGAAAAAACCCACAATAGAATGAAATCATATACACTCCAAGCTTCAAATGGTTTAGGGATCAAAGCCATTGTGAAGCCATACAAAAATCATAATTACTGAGATGTCCCCCTCAAATTCTAGTGAGTATCTGATAGCACAGGTGTTCTTTTTGTGAAGTGCATAGTCGTTTGTCCCCCCAAATTCCATTGAGGCCATGGGAACTAGGAAGGATTAATAACTCTCAGGTCTGCACTCTGTAGAGTAATCATGTTAAGTGTATTTAAATGGCTAAAATAGCAAGCACTCCCCTCATCCATTTATGGGGGATTTAATATAAACAACATGTTGCGGAGCTAATATTAGCTTGTACTTCTACCTTGGTGATAAGAAGATGTAGATGTAAATCTCATAACACTTGGGCAGAAGACAGATTCCTCCACATGAAATCATTCAAAGCAGGGCACACCGTCACATATATACAGATATAGATGAGTGGATATATTGCTGGCAGAGCTGATATAGATATATATAGCACACCAACAAATCCAATCCAATAAAGGCCAATTGTCAACCCACTGCATTGGGATATTTTGGGTAGCAGTGGGCTCAGTACTTTGCTAAAGTCAATAGCGATAGCAGATGTCTGAAAGAACAGTAGATAGTGCACAGTCCTAGGTGGGATGGAAGTATAAAGCCTTGTCCCTTCTATATGAGGGATAAGAATACATAATACTGCATGTACATAAGGGGAAGGAATATGGATGTATAGTCTTTATGGTGCATTGGAAGGTGTGGCTTGTATACTATGATTCCGTGCTCCTATTTTCTGCATGAATACAAACCTGTCAAAAATAAAATGCTTAAATTATCTTCCCCAGATTCTGAAGTCACAACCCCCTGGCCCCGCTCTTCCCCATGATAAAGCCACAAAAAGCAAGGAATGTGTATTATAACTTTCATTCACCAAATTATATTCTTAAATGTATCTCAAAGGTAAAAACATCAATATGTATCTTGCTTTCATGTTTAAAGGCTAAACAGTAGATTTAAGCGTTATTCTGCTGTATATATTTTGATCTAGCAATCTCCAGCAAGGAGCCAAGTAAGATGCTAAATGAAGAAACTTTGATATATCAAACCAATAGATAGTTCATATCAAAGATCTTGCAAGTTTTGTTTGCAAGACCTTAGATCAGCCTTCCTAAGACTGGTGACCTCCAGGTATTTTATTTTGGACCACAACTCCACGCTGGCTGGGGCTGAAGCGGGTTGTAGTCCAAACATCTAGAGGGCAAGAGGTTGATGAAGGCTGCCTTAGATTCTAGTATCCTCCCTAGTAGCTCAGATTAACTGAACTGCAGCACAATCCTATACACATCTGCTCAGATTCAGTCCCCTTAAGTTCATTGGGAGGTTTATTCCCAGGTAAGTGGGCAATGGAGCCTACATCTACTCATAAATGGGTTGACGACTTTCAAAGTTCAAAGAGGAGATGGACAGTTTTGCACTCAGCTCTCGGGAAAGCCTACTTCAAATTCCACTTCCTTGCTTTACAAAACTGCAAGAGAGGTGAAACTGACTGCAGCAAAGAAACCTTAATGGGGGAGACTCCAAAGCTAGAGGAACCTTAAAATCAGTTTTGCTTAAAATGGGAGAATTGGCAGGAAAGGTGAACATTTTGCTTTTTTAAAGTCTAGGCCAACAATGGGAGAACCATTAGGGACAGCAGTGTAATATATGAAGTTGGATGCAGAGGGATTGAATGGCATTGTGGTGTTATTTCCCTCTCTCTTGCTTTTCTGCATGTGCCAGCACGTTTTTATATGCATGATATACATTATTGCATATTATCTCCTTTATCTTCTTCCAATGTAAACAAGACTTTTCAGTCCCATAACTTTTTATGACTGCTTTGAACTATAATATCACTAATTGCTATTATTTTTAAAAAAGCTTGCCATAAGTGCTGTCCAGTTTACTTGCAATCTTACTTTACTTGCCTTGCATTTAGGTAACTCAAATATAGGTAGACCCATGTAGCTCTCAAGAAATATTCTGGAGGCTCCAAACTGGCTGCGAACCTCTCCGTATACATTTCTTAGTGTATATAGGTATAAAGGGAGATATAAAATAAATTAAATGGCTTGCTTGTAGCAATGATCTGAGGCCCTCCATGGACAAATGGATGTTTTAAAGTTTTGAACTATGTTCTGAATGTGGTTTTCTATCATGCTGTTTCTTAAGAAGTAAATGAATGTTTTATTTGCTTGGCGTGTCTGTGATCATTTTCTCTGATTCTCATAAGACTGCTTCCCCAGAAATGGAATACGACGCTACACATCTCTCTCGTTTCCACCAAGGTCTCTAAGACAGCTTTGCCAAGTCCAGAGGAGGTGCTGAGAGGCTTCCTGTACCCTTAAGAATGCCACAAAAGGGATTTAAACAACACACACATGCTGACCTTTAAAGCTCTAAAGGTTCCCTCTTTCTTTCCATTCAGGACGGTCCTGCGCTTTGCCTGCCCCATGTCACATGGGGCTGGACCTCATCAGTGGCAGCCTCTCCTCCTCCTCACCCGCCCTCCAGCAGCTGCTACGAGCTGCCCAAGGGAGGAGGCCAGTAGCAGTGGCCATGGAGAGGCTGCTGTCACCACGGCCATCACCATCGCTTGGGACTATCACTGGTTCCTCCTCCTCCTCCTCCTCGAGCTTGTCAATGGTGGGGGAAATAGGGACATTCTGGGATCAAATCAGAAGTCAGGATGGCTTTTGCAATTCCAGGACTATCCCTGCAAAATCGGGACACTTGGAAGGCATGCAACAACCTGTTGATGGTCAGGCTGAGAGTTGTGTGACCCATGGTCATCCAGCAAGCTTCATGCTAAACAGGCACGTGAACTCTCAAGTGATGTCAGCCCCTACACCACACTGTCTCATTCCCCCAAGTCATCCTGACAAGCCCCACTGTGTACCTTCAGGCCAGGGGGAGGACTAAGCCACACGGAGTTGGTTGGGAAGCCCCAAGAAAGAGTAAGAAGCAACACTCCAATGGGAATTAAAATATCAAAGATTTGCTGGCACCTGTAATTGGATCTCCTCCTTTGTATTCTATATATATCACTGAGGAGCTCTGACATTAATGGCTGCTGTACAGCTTTGTCCCAGAGTTCCATGCAGGTTCTCAAGCTGATATTTATTAGCATGGAGGTCATATCCAATCAGTCTATTGGCACGAACTGCCTAGAGTGTGTGTCTTAACAACGAGGGGAGAATTAAATCTACTGCTTTGCATCATGGTGTTGGAATAAGATGCTAACTGCCCAGGAGACTTAGTTGAATGGGTAATATATAAATGTCATAAATAAACAAGTCAGCAATTCAGCCCTGGAGTCATTGTATTTCCCGCAGCTGTGCAGAAGACGGGGATTTGGAAGAGTCAGACTGTTGGTCCACCCAGCCCAGCACTGTCTGCTCTGACTAACAGCAGCTCTCCAATGCTTCAGTCAGGAGCCTTTTCCAGCCTCACAAGGTTATTGCTGGGATTGAACCTGGGACCTTCTGTATCCAAAATATGTGTTCTCCCCCTAAGCCACATACCTTATTACCTGTGCCACTCTGAAGATCCCACAGCTGTTCTGTATTGGGATCCTTGCTTTCCATTCGGACATACAGGAGAGTGGAATGGTAAGAAGCTGCATTATAACAAGTGAGACATTTTGCACACCTAGCCCTGTGTTGTCTATAATGACAGATAGCAGCAATCCAGGATGAAGTACAGCAGTCCTTCCCAGCCTCACCTGGAGATGCCAGAGGTTGAACCTGATACTTTCACATGCAAATGATGCGCTCTAATGCTGGGCTTTAGTCCTTTTAGCTTTCACAAAAAAACTTTTATGGAAAATGGACTATTTGTCTTGCCCATTGCTATGACAATGTCCACATAGGAGCTTTGCAAAAGTAATGCTTTAGCACTAACCAGAAATTTCAGACAGCTGGATCCTGTTGATTGAGATGATGCTGATGATCCACATGGAGACTATTCTGCCACAGTTGCCCATGACTGTCTTGTGGAATAGTGGGGATCATAGTACTGTGTGATTTGTGGGGATGGTTCTGAATCAACACACCTGCCCCATGCATGGACATGCTTAATGTAAACTCTGTTGCTATTTCTTGGTGCATCAGCAGCGCTCCAGTGAAGACAATGGACACTAAGCACATTTTCTGCCGGTAAAATAAGGCTTTTACTCTTCGAATGCATCACTTGTGAATGTTGTTCATGTGGGAGCCAACTTGAAACAGATTCAGTTCTGGGTGTGAGTTTTACATCTGAATTTTAGATGCAGGAAATGAAATGCACAAATATGATTTAAGCAAGATGATGCATTGACAATGCAAAGTCTGTGAAATTGAAGTTGATCTTAAAGATGTGTATGAAACTGTACATTTCTGATTCCAGTGGACACAATTAGGGATTGGTATAATAAAGGACCCAACCGTGTGAAACTCATGTATAACTTATACAAACAATCGAGTATAAATATGTATGCCTTGAACAGACAAATGCATGCTGTCTGGATATGTCATGAACCACTTTAAACAATTGAGCAAAAAAGCAAAAAACAAAACTCTGATGGAGACAGCAGAGTTAGCAAAGCAGCAGAGCCATTCATTAATCCAAAATAGTTTGGCTTTACTCCACAGAGGACACTTCATTTATTCTTTTGAAATCTGTAGTGTTCACAAGTTTGGCATATGAAATAATCACAAACAATGAATTATTGTGTTTGGAAGGGGGGGGGGAACCCCCAACACGGCATCTCTCCTCCACAAGAACTTTGTTTCTATCTACAACTGGAACTTCGTCTGAGGAAGCAAAACTGGCCAAAAAAAGTTTTCATAGATTATAGCTTTTCCTTTTACTCACTCCCCCCTTTTCCTAACATGAACAAGAGAGCTCTGATTCGGGGGGGGGGGGGGGCTTGCACTTTGGCTAAATGGAATCTTTCTCCTCACTCTTGGCAACCATGGGAGTATTCTTGTGCAGTATGACAAGGCTCTCTCTAGTCAGTGCTATATTTATCTTGTAGCTGAACACACATTTGCAAGAGCTTGTTCAATAACAGAAAGGCAACAAGCCAAGGCAGTTCGGTCCTAGGAAGTTCTTTCCAGCATCCTCCCAACTCCGGGCTGACTGCAGCGGCTGAGTTTCCTGGCGGCCGGGAAGAGTTAACTGCCGACTTGCAACAAAGGATGATCTGACTTGCCTGTGGCTTTGTCCAAGGCGAAGAAATATTTGATAAGATGGAGTTCAACAAGCTTCTGAGTGCATCAGGAGGACCGAATCAGAGACGAGAAGAGGAGGCTCATGCCAGTGCTGGCGGCACGGATACTGGTGTTGGTGATGACCTGGATTTTGTACAAATGTATCTTACCTGTTTACCTGAGAGATACATGGAGGCAAAGTTTACGCTGACAGCATATCTGGCATGCTGGCTAATCTTGAAACTCTGTAAGGTAAGAGGCTGATTGCAGAAGGCTGGAGGAGCATTACTAGTTTAACTTTAGAAACGCAGGTCATTCCTGCTCCCTCTCTGCTGAGTGGTTGTTTTTAAAGGCATTTTTAAAAAGAAGGGAGGGTGCTGCTATGCTTAAAAGGCCTTTAAACGGTTGCCTTTAAATGTGGCATGCTAAACAACTGAAAAACATCCAAGGAACACTGTCTTTTATCTCCCTCTTACAGTGCTAAATAATAGCCCCTATGCAAACTTCTAACATCTTTCCACAATAGTTGATTTCCTATTGTAACTTTTTAATATGGTTTTTGCTGCATAGATTGTTGTATTATTGTAAAATGTTGTGGTTCCCCCCCCCCCTATAAACGGGGTATATAAATACTTTATAAACAGACAAACAAACATGTCATTCTCTACCAAACAGATGAATGAATTTAGGGATATGAGAGAACAAGTGAAAAAAATAGCTATTCCTTACCTTTTTCAACTTTATCCTTGTACTTATCTGGGGAGTCCTATATATGTCTACTCAGATGTAAGTCCCATTGAGTTCAAAGGGGCTTACTCCCAGATAAGCAGTTATAAGGACTGTTCCCTAAACTGCTGACGGGCTTACAGAACACATGAATATTGAATACTGCAGAGATTTCTGTTGACCTGGAATGTGACAATATCAGGCCTGACTTTTAAAACCAGCTTGTATATAGTTTAGACAATGTGAAGTCTTAATAGCTCTGATGTTACCTCTAAGAAAATAACCTCTAAAATCTGTAGCAACAGAGGAATATTTAAATAGTTAAAGGAAAGAAAGAGGTGCGTTAACGTGTTATTAAAAGTCTCCTCTGGGACATTCTGATATTTGTGTTTTAGGGAAAACCTCAAAACACTGAAATTCAGTAGATATGGAAATAATAACTCACAGCTGCATAAAACTGTATATAGCATAATATCTGAACTTCCGAACTTCCATCCTTTCCCTTTTAACTTCCTTGCAAAAAAAGAATGGGGATGAATTCAAGATAAGGGGGGAAGCTAGTTCTTCCGGATACTTGCAGTGTTTGTTAGTCCTTTGAAATGTGGTAACACCAACACCATACATTTAAAACACATCCATACCACTTTAACAGTCATCACTTCCCCCAAAGAATGCTGGGAACTGTAGTTTGCACCTCACAGAACTACAATTCCCAGGACTCTTAAAATAACATGTTCTCAGGATTCCTTGGGGAAGCCACGTGCTTTAAATGTAAGTGCTTTAAATGCAGCCACTGATCCTACAATGTGGCCACATCCTTATGCACTGTGCCCCATGAACAGGATAAACCCATAAAAGAAGAGAAAGTCCACGGTGTATGATAATGACATTCTGTGACCATCCAAGTGTCAGAAAATGACAGATGACAGTATTTCTCCAATTTAATGAAAAAATACTGTCTTCCTAAGTGTGCTAAATCTTCAGGGTCCTCATGCATCCCCAGTCACTTAAAATTTCATTGGAAAGATTACCACCCGGCTCCTACATCTCCACCCCACACTTTCTCCCAGCTTGTGTCCAGCTCCTGCGCCTGACCCATGGCACCATCCCTCCCTGGCTTCTTCTGTCCTGCTCTCTTTCTGTGGCACTTCTTCAGCCTGAGGCACTGTCCACAGAGTATGTCACACGACCATGGAGTGCAGGGGAGAGGAGCAGCAGGACAGACGGCACCAAGGTTAGAAGGCAAAGCAGGACAAATGGAGCGGGAGGCTTAGAAAGTGTGCTGTACTCGACAGTGGTGAAGCTACCTGCTCTGGCACCGGGAGCAGCGTACGTCCAGGGGCATGGCTAGTGTGCGTCCCGGGGGGCGTGGCACACCACCCGCAGGGTGTGGTGAGCGCTGAGCGTCCCGGATGGCACCCAGCGTGGACTGTGCCCCCGCCCCCACCATGTCCACCAGGGTACTCGATGGATGCTTCCACAGCTATCAGAAATCCAGACTCCTAGGGAGATAGCCCTCACTGTGTAAAGGCCTATTTCCAATAAGATAAGCTTTATATACAGGGTGAGTATTTTAATACATATGTACCCTGTGGAACATATGTACTTTGTATGCATGGGGCCTCTTTTCAAGGACTCACCCTGTACACTGGGTGCTTTCAGATGAGGGTTTATTGTGGGTTTGGTGCTCCCCATGTATGCAGGTTTTTTGCAGCATCCACACAAAGTAATCTGTATCAAAATGGAAGCCGGAAAGGCATTTTTGGGCCTTCTATATCTATATCCTGATTTTCCCTTTCTTGGAAAAACCCAAGAAGTTTTTTTTAACAAAACAGAAGAAACTGTTGCCAGTGACCCATCTGTGAAAACAGGGTGACCCATTTGCAGTAGTAAGCCCTTTTCCAGAAGCATCCTGAGCTTTAGCTGTGTATTGGGCCTGGGACAGCTCACTTCGTAGAGCATGAGACTCGTCATCTCAGAATGGTGGGTTCAAGCCCCACATTGGGCAAAAGATTTCTGCATTGCAGGGGGACTAGCTGATTCTCATAGTCCCTGCCAACTCTTCAGTTCTACAGTTCTGTGATTCTATAGACCTGTTTCCAATAAGATTAGCAAAATATTTTGTAGCCTCTTTAGGAAGGGGTGGGGGGCATAGCTTAACCTAATTTAGTATTAGGGAGTGTTATTAACCTATAGTCTAAGTACAACATAACTTCTATTTTATCTCTCTCCCACCCCCTAATTTCCTCCTACCCTATAAGATAAAGCCTAAGTGAGAAGCAAACCCTTGCAACGTGACTGCAGGCATGTATAGCTATGAAGACTATACTGTCTAATTATGCCTAACACAATGAACTTGCATGAAGGGCCTTTGTTTACAGTCTCCATCATCAGACTAGAATGAACAGAGCCATTGAAGAAAAGAAATGCAAAACCAGCTGCCTTTCGCAGCCTTCTGTTGTTCTCTTTTGGCAAAGAAACAGAGCCAAATTTATCCCAGGGGTGATTCCACTGAAGTCATCAGAAGGGAAAGTGCACCATGGATGAATTGGGTGGGTGTTTGTAGATGTTTGCTTTACTGCTAGTTTCCTACCTCCCCCTTCCCCTTCCCAGGCCACCCTAACTTTTGCTATTTGTCTTTCCTTTGCAGAGAGCTTTGGAGAAAAGATGCCCAGCCTCTCAAAAGGTAGGATTTCGTATCAATTATAAAATGCCACCAGATGCTTCTTCATTAACAAACTCCCAACCCATTCTTGTGGACAACTAACAAAAAGTTTCATCTGAACAGTCTTAGGGCAAATGAGCTTAATTTAAAACAATTCTGGGTTTGTACATGCACTAAATAAGAAATTTAGATTTTCTTTTTATTGAAACAGTGAAGTATATATTATAGTATAGACAATACATAAAGAAGATTCTGTAATTACCAGTTCATTCCTATTATATAGTTTACACTTACACACACACACACACACACACACACAGCCACTGGTGTAGAAACAAAGCTATTGTGCAACCTAATATTTCACAAGAAGAACATTCCGTAAGATTTCCAAATTACAAAGATGTCAACCACATATCTTAATTCCAACTTCTTGGGTTATGTTTCTACTGAAATTTGACATCAATAACAAAAACAATGTCAATTTAAAATATGTGAACAGATAGATATATTAACATGGAATGTCTCTATCACTGTTGCAGCTGAGCTTCCCTCCATTCCTGCATAACGTTGGCTCTAAACATCCCTCCCCAATTAAAACAACAACAACAAGCTATTTGGACTTTACATCCTTTTCCTCCCTTGTCTTCACACAAAGCAGTTGGCAAGAGTGCCGACCTCCCCAGAGCAGATTCTTGCCAGAATGGACTAATCAATATTCAAAGGAGTAGGCTGCTCATTATGCAGCCATTGATTATCTCTGTAAGTTGCTCACTGTGCATTTTTCATTCTTCACTCTTTTCCTCCCTAACCACACGCCTAACTGCGCATGTACGCACACAGGCGACCCTCCCCACAAGGCCTCCGTTTTGTGTCCAGCAGGAATACAAAACTGACAGACACCCCCCCCCAACAATCCATTCAACACTCACCCATTGAGGTCAGGGAATGGTATGGAAAAGGAGGGGTGGAGGGGGAGTAAACACATCCTGAATGCAAAATACTCACCCTCACCTTCCACACAGAAAAAATTAAATAAAAAGCAGGGGGAAACCTAGCCCCCCTAATTCTAACAGTAAAGGTCAGTGTAGCTGATGGAACAGTGTTCTGGAAAATGAGGAATGAAGAGATAATGGAATACGGGGCGCACCTTATCTACTGCAGCTGTTTTGAAATGCCACTGGGGCTTGGATCAAAGCAATCCATTTGCAGCCTGCTTTGTGCTTCATCCAGCTTCTGCTTCATTTGGGTTGCTATTGAAAGAAATGTAGTGGAGGCAGGCAGAATAATTGGCTCCTCGTCCTAGTGGTGCCTCCTTAAATTAAAGAGAAGGGAACAAGTGTGCTTTGGAATGATGAGTTGGTAGAAGGACAAACCAGGAGACAAAGCCACACTGTAGATTTAAGGCATGTGGCTTCCACCAAAGAATCCTTGGATCTGTAGTTTGTTCAGGGTTCTGGGAACTGTAGCTTTGTGTTGAGGGGTAAACTACAGTTCCCAAGAGTCTTTTGTGCTTTAAACGTATGCTGCATATTGTTGTCCCCTGAAGTCTCATTCCATTAATTTTGATGACAAAGTGTTGCAATCCTTTGGCTTTCTTTCCAGCTCAATGTCAAATGACACAAATGCAACTTTCTGAGCCGTTGTTTTTTTTAAAACTTCCAGAATTATACATTTAAATCACAATCAGTTCACACTGTGTCTTGATCTCAATTCATATGTTAATTTAGTGCTGTGGGAGCTTCCATGCAGTCAAGCTCAATGGATTAAAAGATGTGACTTTCTCTGAATGTCCGACTTAGAAGATTTCACTTTTGATTTGGGAGGACAAGTTTTTAATGATGACCATGGAAGAAGACAGTCAAAATACATTCAGAATTTTTCAATTTATGGTTGCATTCAAACTATTGTGTGAGTTCTTTGTTTCAGACGTTGCACTGAGAGAATGGAATATCAACCTTTGACAGAACAGATTTACTGAAGCCTATTCTGAGATAATAAATTGCTGATAGCTGTACCTCTTGTTAACTACTGGAGATTGGAGCCCCACTAAACATTAGAAACTGTCCTTTACTAACAAATGCCTTTCAAACAACATGCTTCAACTATGTTAGAACATATATAACATAGTTACTTTTCATGCCACTGTCAAGGTGCTGTTTGCAAGTCAAAAGGGCAAGGGAAGAGGATGCTGATGGGTTTTTGTTTGTTAAATCCAGCTCATTCAATATGCCCTTTCCTTGCAAGTGTTCTGCTTCTGTGCTCCTGCTTTCATTGTTTAGCAGCACTGCAGGCTTCTAAGAAGGATTGGTCAGCATTTTGCACAGTGGCCTGGCACCAGAACCTGGAAAATAAAATGCTCTGAACTAAGCTGCTTAAAGTGCTCTGCTCATTCAATAGCAGCAAGCAGATTTATTGTCCATCTAGATACTTTTTTATTGTGTAACAAATTAAAAACAATAAAAATCCACGTTTAAAAAACCCATTCATTTTTTACTATTTCTATAGCAAACAGTACATGCTGTCAGACACCAGAGGGGCCACATTCTGTAATTCCAAATTACATGGAAACAGAGCTTTATTTAAGATGGGTTGAATCGTAGAGTTGGAAGGGGCCACAAGGGTCATCTAGACCAACCACCTACAATGCAGGAATCTCTTGCCCATTGTGGGGCTTGAACCCACAACCCTAAGATTAAGAGTCTCATGCTCTACCAACTGAGCTATCCCAGCAGGTTGCTTTGGAACCTTCTTAGTTCTCTCTTGGTAAAAACAGCCAAAGGCCACTCTTTGCTTGAACTTTACTAAAACCTGCTGTTCCAATTCCCCAAAGTTTTTCAGAATGATTTATGCCTATCCAAAAAGGAAGGGAAATATTTGTTTGCGTTTGTGTGCCTTGTTACTTTCATGGTTTTCACCACGCAGAACAAAATAAGTTTACTGCTCTGCATCCAGTTTTAACTGGTGCCAATTGTGGCAGTTTACTTTCTTTTCCAGCATCCAGGATAAGTTATGTTATCCAGTGGACACACTCACGCTCATTATTAAAACAAACTCTGTTCTGCATATTTAGCAACATGATTCCTCTGGTAAAAATATGAACAGATTGCCCTCTGGTGGCCAATAAACGCACACCTCATCAGAAGAAACATTCTTGGCTCTGAAGCAGCAGGCTGACTTGTTTTTGGAGGAGACACCATGTGAAATGCCTAATGTTCTTGAATACTGTGCAGATTTGCTTATTTTATACCAGCAGCCTCAAATTTGGCATTGCTTGGAAGTCCTAAGAAACCAAAGATCAGCGCAGTTTTGAAATCAGTGGGTAAAATCAGTGCAATTTTGAAATGTTTGCTATCTTGATTCAAAGTGTAGTCCAATTGTATACAAGTGTAGATGACAATCAGTTATGAGAATTTTAATAGAATTTATTTTGCGTGCTTAGTGTGGTATTCAACTAATTTTGTTCAGAGTTAACCTACTGAAATTAATGGACACAACTTAGTTATGTTTATTAATTTTTCTGCACCTACCATGCATAAAACAAAGTTGAATACCACCAATACCACCCTTAGATTATATTTTAAGATAACGAAAAGTTACCTCCCAAGTACAAAGAATGTTATGTTTCAAGCACAACTGGTTCATCCAGTATCGTTACTAATTTCAGTAGTCAAGATTGTCATTGCATCTAAAATGATTTATTTTCATTATGTAAACATTTCCTATTTCATCAGCAAGCTGGATAAATACGAACAAGTATGTACACAAACATAGGCTTAACTCCTGTATTCTTTGCTGAAATACAAAGAGCACTGCCTAAAACGTTGGATTTCAGTGGCCTGTGACATGTACTGTCAAATCTGTCTTTTGCTTACCCTTGACTAGTAGAGATTGGAATGCATAAAACAGAGAGCCATAGATCTTTCCAGATATTTTAAACAAGTGTTTTACTAAGGATTCATCCTGATTTGTTTGCACAAAAATTAGGGGGAGGCTATATGACATCAACTCTTTATTCAACGTTTAGTCAGATTTGTTTATGGTGAGATAAAAGTCACAGCAACATGCAATTGTTGTTCCACATCCCCACTGCTATCTCCATGTGCACCTGAAGATCAGGTGTGGATGAGGAAGGACCCTCGTGTCATCAGGCTGAAGGCCCAAAGAGATCTAGAATCAAGAGGCACTTCCAGACTATCATTATTTTTAGGTGGGACTGAATCAACTACTGGCAAATTCAAGTTGTGCTATTTTTGCTCTTGCACATCAAACCCACTTCCCTCCAAAACTGTGTGGGTGGGAAAAAGGAAAAGGATGGAGAACTATACCAGATGTTATGGATAATGCTTGATGTTTTACCTTCCTACAAATGAATCAGAATGAATGTTCAATAAATTGCCAAAGTCGTCTGACCTCCCAGAAAACTTCGTGCATGCAAATCAGGATGAATGCTCATTATACAGGTCATCTGGCAGTGACCTAGCTGTACTTATTGGGCTGGATCCAAACTTTGTCTTCTGAAAATGGGAAAGTTGCTTCTATCAGTGGAAGGTTTTTGATCCAGTAGAGAGATTCCATTGGCGGTAGAGAACAAGGTGACTTTTGCCAATTTCTGCCTGCCCCTGCAGACCCCAATGCCACCTTCCATGCTGTTCAGGGGAGTCTCTCAACCCGCCGGATGAGATTTTTGGAGGGCACAAGGAACTTGAGGGGAAAGAGGGATTCTGCAAAAGTTGCCTCCCTCCTCCCACTGGTAGGAGTGAAATATGGATCCAAGCCATTGTGTGTTAATTCATAGCTCTTTCAGTAAAAGCGTGTCTCTTAGGCCCTTTTTATTTCTAAAAAAAATCTTTGACCTTTAGGTTCTCTTATTTGGTCTTTTGGTTTTAATAGTCATTGCCTTTTTATTTCTAATTCCCTCAATTGTTAACCTTTCATCTTGTCTCCTTGCTCTTTCCTTATGGTTGTTTGCTCACTCCCTTATGTTAAATATTTCAAAGACACAAGGTCATATTTACCCTCTAATCTTTTCTTACCCCATCCCTTCTGGTTTGTTTGCTTGTCCACCAAGAATGTTGCTATTTCTCTTTCTTCTCAAGCTAGAGAATTTGCGGCTATTTTTGAGCATCCTCTTCCTTTTTCTTCTTGGGTTTCACCATGAGCTAAGGCTGTGTACATATTTAAAACTCAACTAAGCCGTTCTTTTTCAAAGTGGAAATGCATCAAAATGCATTTATTTGTTTGTTTATTAAATTCAAATACTGCCCCTCATCATAAGATCTCAGGGCGGTTCACAGAATAAATCATTATTTTGTTTAAAAACAACAGCTGACAGATACAGGGTAGATATGGATTGTGACCAATGTTGTGTGTAAACCCTTTCCTAAACTAGTGGTGGGACTGCTCTTGGTGCACGATAAAGAGGAGTGTGTGTACACAGGCAAAGTCTTGTTGCTTTCAGTTATCTACCATTGCCAGAATCCTAGGCTTCTTCAAGCGGTAACCACGTGTACAGGGCAAATATGTTAAAAGGGGGGCTCAGGCCTATGCATTTAGCTCAAGCCGGCCCATTTGTCCATGGCTCTCGTGGGTTTCAGGCAGGGAGCAGTCTCAGTCCCGCCTGGCAATGCCAGGGATAGAACCTGGGGCTTTCTGCATGCAGAACAGAAGCTATGGCCCTTCCGTCAGAGGAAATTCCCCACTTCAGCAACAGAACGTGAGAACAGCCATAAGGAGTTGTATGTTGACCTAGGTGGGTCTAGAGGTATTGGCTTGCAGTCACATTCTACTCATGTCTCCCTTCTATGGTAGTCAATGCCCCCAGTGTCATGACTCACTCATGTCTCCCTTCTATGGTAGTCAATGCCCCCAGTGTCATGACTCACTGGCCTGCAGAGGGGTTCCGAACTGCACAAAGTCCCTACAGGTGAGCAGGTGATATCATGCAAAAAACCCACCCCACCCTCTAATGCTATTTCACACTAGCTGAATCCACACTCTCTGGTTGAATGTACAGTGGTACCTCGGGTTAAGAACTTAATTCGTTCTGGAGGTCCGTTCTTAACCTGAAACTGTTCTTAACCTGAGGCACCACTTTAGCTAATGGGGCTTTCAGCTCCCGCTGCTGCCGCCGCGCAATTTCTATTCTCATCCTGAAGCAAAGTTCTTAACTCGAGGTACAATTTCTGGGTTAGAGGAGTCTGTAACCTGAAGTGTCTGTAACCTGAAGCATCTGTAACCCGAGGTACCACTGTACTAGGAAATGAAGAGGGTTGTTTTTCTCCCCTTCTCCCCTCTTCTGCTCAGAACGAAACAAGATATTCAAGGGTTACCATGTGACACCAGATGCCTAGGGCATCTCATCCTCAAGCCTTGTTGATTTAAGAGCATATCACTGAATGTGAGTGGGGTGTGTGTGTGAAATATCTCCCACCCCCCCAAAAAAAAAAAGAATTTTGGCATTGGCTATCTTTTATGAGTGAGACTTAGAAAGAAAACATGTCTAAAATATTTGAGAGTGAGTTGGTTCAAATACGTACTTGCAGATAAAGCACTGCCAGAACAGACCCTTTTAACTCACAGTAGCCAATGCCTGGTCTGTTAAAAACTAACTTGAAACAAAGCAATGAATGGTGAGCAGAAAGTGCAGTTACAGTTGCCCGGCAATAGACAGTAGATGGCACAGATCCAGTGAAAGGGCGCAACCTGACATTTCTCCACCACTTTGGGCTGGCTAACAATATAAAGCAATGCTTGGGATTATCCCTGAATAGACCTGAAAGTTAATAGGCAAATGTAGGGGCACGGTATAACAATAATCTTCAGCCTCTGCATCAGTGCCATTAAAGAAAACGAAGGAAAATGCCAAAGACCCTAGTGTGGGTGTATATAGCAAATGCATGTTTTTCCATAGCCAACTGAAGATTTTGGCATTTTGTGATCAGAATATGAGCTGGCGGCTGGCACTTTCCCTAGGCACTGCTTGGCAATGTTGAAGTGCCCAGCCTCCCTGGAAAGAAGGTTTTTTGTTGGAAACCTTTCATTACCAAGGATTAGCTGTTTGGTAAACTTGGGTCTCCCATAATAGTCTGACGGGAAGTTCCATCTAATGAAAAGCTCATTGAAGAGCTGCTGGGAATGACTAGCTTGTGTCTAACTTGTTGTTAGGATTTCAGTACGGCGCTTCCCTCCCACTGCCCATTGCTCAAGAGGACAGAAACATGTTACGCAGTTCTATTAAGAATATTATTGAGAGGTTGACAACAAAGTCCAAAGATTCCACAGAGGATGGGCACTGGAGAAAGATAAGGGTTATGACTGGCAGTGCCAAGGCTGGGCTGTGGGCAGAATTCTGAGGTGAGCCAAGAGTGGGGATGGACGGGAAATTAATTCAGTTCACATTTAAATTCATTTCAGTTCCCATGAAATCAACACTTTCTGAAAGACTACAAGAACCAAAACACAGTCATCCTTTGAAATCTGAACTTCTCCGAATTTTGCTAGGCAGTTCAGTCAAATAATGTGTACAGAAATGCATATACTTGGGGAAAGCATCTTTAAGAAGACACATATTTGTTAAACTAGTTTGGGAGTGTAGGTCCACAGCAGAAAACAGACCAAACAAATTCCTTCCCAATGCCTGGTCAGAAGCACAGGAGACGTATCAAGAAGTAAACTGGTAGTCAGGGCCAAAGAGCAGGTGAGGGCTGAAGGACAAACCAGGTAATGGGGTTGGGGAGCAAGACAAATGTCAGGACTGAAGAGCAAGGCAGGAGTGGAGGACAAGCTAGGAGACAGCAGGACCAAAGAATGACCAAGAATGAAAGAAAGAACAGATCAGAGCTCAGGCGCAAACAGGGTTCACATTGAATAGCAAAGTCACAGTTGGGCCAAAAAGCAAGTTTGAAGGCTTCTGTAGCTCTCTGGAAGTCTTGCAGATCAGCTGCTTGCAGATCAGTGCCTGCAAACAGCTGATAATCAGGACTTCAAAGTGCAGCACATGGATCTCTACAAGTGTTGATGATCAGTCGACTGGTGGTGCTGTAGAGGGTGGTGCACAGTGCATGGGGTGAAAATAGGTCACACAACATCACTGTGCTGTCAAATGATTGGCAGGTGGTTGGCCCCGACCATCTGCCTAACATGGAGATAAAGATCTGGTTAGCTGACCAGATCCAGTTCCCCACCCCTGCTCTGGGGGAGGGGATGTCTCAAAAAACTGGGACTGACCATCTTTCAGAATTAATAATGTACAGTGGTACCTCGGGTTAAGTGCTTAATTTGTTCTGGAGGTCCGTTCTTAACCTGAAACTGTTCTTAACCTGAAGCACCACTTTAGCTAATGGGGCCTCCTGCTGCTGTTGCGCTGCCGGAGCACGATTTCTGTTCTCATCCTGAAGCAAAGTTCTTAACCTGAAACACTATTTCTGGGTTAGCGGAGTCTGTAACCTGAAGTGTATGTAACCTGAAGCGTATGTAACCTGAGGTACCACTGTAACGTATTTCTTTGGGGGCTGGAATTTGTGACAAATCACTATTCCACTTTCCTATCTTTTAGTTTTTCATTGCCTATTTCAAATAATCTTTAAAAATATATATTTTCAGGATCAGACAGTGCAAACAAACAGATTCACAAGTGAAATATTCATATTATCTTTTCCAGCCAGTAGATCCTTTCCTCGCATGCATCTGCAAAGCTAAGGAACTACCCTTTAGTACAGGATAAACATTTGAGTCTCTGCTCCTCCCACTAAAACGAGAAACTGTTTTTCATTCTTGGCTTGGAGTTTCAGTTAAAATGTCCTGGTTTTGATTAGAAAGAGAAGTTCTTTTTGGAGTGCGAGTACTGATTTAATAGAAAGTGAATATTTGTGAAGTGGAATATATACATGTGAAAGGGGACAATCTCTTTGTGCACAAACGAAAGGTCATTCTGTGTCCCTCTCTGGAATGGCAAATGGTTCCTACCCTCCCATTCATTATGCCCTTTCAGAATCATTTTCTGTGCCAGAGAGAAGGTTCCCAGAAGTTTTCCTTCCATGAGCTCTTTATTCAGCATTTTACCCACTGAAATTCACATGAGGCTACCCCTACATTTCAGTTTTATGATTTTTGTTTTCTTACAACCTCAGCCTTGTTCCGCCTTATAATTCATGTTTCAAACTGTGACGATCGCTCTGCACAAGCTAATTCATACTCCTTTGGGGTTGCTGTTTTCAAGCACTCTGTTTCAGACAAGAGCTGGCCTCTGATTTATCTGTGAAATAAGATAATGGCTGCTTAATGATTCTCTGCTTGGTGGTGTTCCCTTGGAAACATGAAGTCTCAAGCCTTTCAGAACCTTTTGAGAGCGATTTTTGTCATAGTTGGCAGCTGGCCCTTCTTTTCCTTACACTTGAGAAAGCTCGCTCCCAAGTCCTCCTCTGACTGGTCCCACAAGACTCTTATGGAAAAGGTGTGGGCATTCGTTAGAGCATTTCTGTCCTCTGAAAGAAGCAGATAGAGAGATGTGGAATATTTAAAGCTACACATTCATAGATCATTATGTGGCAGTATTTGGTTTGCAATGCTGATCCGTGAACACTGACGGAGGGAAACCCATGCAAAGAGAGAAGGTGAGCCATAGGGATCCACACATTTCACAACAATCCTATGGCACTATGTGAATGAAAATAAGAACTTTTGCATGTAGAAGGCCCTGAGTTCATTCCCCAGCTTGCGCACTTTTTATTTATTTATAAAAAAAGGATTAGACACCAGGTGATTGAAATACTTCAGCCAAAGATTCTACACAGCTGCTGCTGGCTGCCAGTCAATGTAGATCAGAGCTTCCCAAACTGTGTTTCAAGTACCAACAGTGGTTTATGAGCTTCATTCAGGTGGTCTACAACAGCTGAAAAATTGGTCCTCAAAAATTCCACAGCATCAAACACAGGGCAATACAGTTGCTACAATGGGCACAAAAGTCAGCAATTTTCAAGTGGTCCATGTTTGGGAACTATTGGAGTAGACAAAAATGTTTCGAAACTATTGGAGTAGAGAGATTGAAGATTGACAGGGCTGAGCCCTGGAACTTATCTCCTTGTAACTGTGCAAAAGAAGCTGACATTTTTCACTCTTTAGACAACCTCTGCCAGTCTCTAGTCACTTTGGCAGAATCTTAAATGCCATCTTGTTTGAATGAATGGCACAATCGGTTAAAGATACAGGGCTTAATGGTTTAGTAGCTCACTAGGAACCAATTATGTTTCATCTATCTCCATTTCTTTATTCAGTGTCTGTTTTTGTTAATCGTACAAAACCAAAACAAAACACCCAACCTAGAATGCAGCGGTGGAAGGGACCTTGGAGATCTTGCCAAAGTGGCATAGTAATTAAGAGTGCTGGATTAGGACCTGGGAGAAATCCTCACCTAGCCATGAAACTCACTGGGTGACCTGTTAAGAGTTAGTGAGAAAGAGCCATTTGTTTCCAGAAACTGTGAGTAGATTCTTGAAGATTCTTGAAGCATCGAGGTGCAAGTTTGTTTACTCTACAGCACTTAGAAATAGCTGTGGAGCACTTATCTGCAGACCTGCGCAATTCCTGCAGGGGAGAGACTGCTGAGCTGTGTGTAGGCAGCATGTAGGCCTGAAGTGTGCCTTACTATCTGTGTGGTAGTAAAGTTGTAAATAGTCTTCTACCGACACGACTGTCAATGCCTTTCGAGTAAACAATGCTTGGTTGAGTTTTACTGCTTCCGTGAGGGTTTAATTGCCATCGGCTGTGCACAACTTGATCCTTTCAACGCGAAGCTGTGCAATCGTCACTCTGCTATGCAAGAGAGCTAGCATACACACAAGGAAGTGTTGCTGGAGCAGCTTCAAGACTTGCGGTTGGAGATTGTAAAACTTCTTCGTGACCTTGGGCCAGTAACAGTCCCTCAGCCCAACCTACCTCACAGAGTTGTTGTGAGGATAAAACGAGGAGGAAGAGAGCCATGCACATCACATTAGGCTCCTTGGAAGAAAGATGGGCTACAAATGCAATGCAATGCAATAATTAAGACAAAACCATCTATTCTAAATGTCAAGCTTAATACAGGATCTGCATTGCAAGATACCACTATGCATCCTTGACAGATAACCATTCAGCCCCTGCTTAAATATCTCCTGTGAAGGAGAGCCCACCACTCCTGAGCCATCCTGTTCCACTCTTGAACACCTATTGCCATCAGGAAGTTTCTCCTAAACTGAAATATGCTCTCTTGCGATTTTCACCATTGGTTTTAGTGGAGCAATGGAGACAAGTCTGCTCCATTTTCTGCTTGCTGCATGATCTCCATAAGAACTGAAACTGTGCTCCCAAGACGATGCAGTGCATTTGTAACGTTCCTACATTTCTGATTGATGGCAACCAGCTTTGTCAGTACCGACCCATTTGGGAGAAGGCAATTTCCTAACAGACAATCACCCCAATAGGTAAAGATGGCAGGACCTTATGGACAGCCACATGTATACAGCCTCCTCTTGCATGTAATGATATCAGGATGGGACTAGCATGCGTTGCTTGGAACCATGTTGCTTTTTAAAAATGCCACTGCAATAATTAATTCATTTTCCTTTGGCTCCAGCTTTTAAGGAATGATTTGAGCAATTCATTGGTTAAGAAGTCCCCTACGGTACAGAGCAGACAACCCCTATTTACTAATTTACTTTGATTTATAAAACACTTAATCCCTCAAACTCTGGGGAGACATGTTCAATGACCTATTTAAATACAATCCTTAATTCATTTACCCTCATAATAGCTTTGTGAGGAAGGTCACATATGGAGAAGGGGGCTGAGTAATAGCTGTACTATAGGATTAATCCCAGGGGTTGCTCTCCTTGTCAGCCTGTCTGCATCCAGGTAACGGGCTGCAGATTGGCATAGCAGAAAAGCAGACTCATAGAGGAACTGGCTGAGAGGAAGTCCCATCTGGAGGAAACAATCAGCTCTTGCATTTTCTGTAGTTTATTTATTAGTTCAAATGAAGTATTCTTACTTGCTTGACTCCTAAGAAAGTGATTCAGCAATAACTTGCCCAAAGCCACCCAGTGACTGACCTGGGATTTGAAATCCAGGTCTGTGGACACATTGCATTTTCTTCTATAATAAATGGAGATTGGCTTCTTTTTTTTCTACATAGTCCATAGACAATCAAGATCTAATGCTTATATTTTCGCCCCTGAAAAATTCTCCTTCAGAATGTGGTTTCATTCTGAAAAGAAAAGCTCATTGAAGATTGATTCTACATTACCTCGGGGTGTGTTTGTTTGAAAACCAATGCAGACAGTCCCAGGAATGGGAAGGGCCCATGAGGAAGGCTGAGGCAGCTGCCTTGGAATGCCAAGACGTGGCATCCCTGTGGGCACCCTGCCTGCCCCTGGCAGAGAAGTGATGAGCACTTCCACACAACCTAGCTTTGGGAACTGAGGCGGCAGGGACACCTTCTCATTCTGCATACTGAGGCTGATTGCAGAGAAATCTTAGTTCAGCACTACAGATAGGTCAACATCCTCCACCACGCTGAGGGCAGCAGGCTACGTTAGCGACTGGAAGTAATACTGTGTAGCACGCACAACTCTGTTACCCAACACCTCTGTACTGTTCCCCTCCAGCATCTGCCACTTGAGGCAGCTGCTTCACTCTGCCAAATGATAGGGCCAGCCCTGCTCACTGGGTGACCTTGAATGTAGTCTCTCTCTCAGTCAGCCTAACCCTATCTCACAAGGGTGTTGTGAGGATAAAATGTGGGGGGACGGGACCATGTATGTCACATGTAGCTGCTTGGAGTAAGGGTGGGATATAAATGCAGGCTTTTTGTACTTGGAAACAGGTAGCGGAGATGTTAAAGTGATATATTTCTGCCTAGATTTTAATGAGGTTTCAGCGTCTGCATTTTACAGCGGATGTTCTTTGCCCTGAGCTAAGGGCTAAAGTGAGGAGGAGTGAAATGAAGAGTTAAATACCCATTGATTGAGGTAACTCTTGGCAAACAAAACAAAGGGGGGGGGGGAGCAGAGAAGGACAGGATGTAAATGACCATGTACTTTCCCTTTGAGTCTCATTGGCTACCAGCTCCTTTGGATGAGCTCACAAATGGTCCTTCGTATTATACATTTAGCAAACACAATGGTTATCGTTCTGAGCATGCCCAGTAGAAATGCTCCGGGGCCAGCAAACTGTGAACAAACCTGTTTGCACTGTACAGCCAGCGCAGATAAGCCCTAATTGTTATGCAACTCCTTAGCATAAGCTCCTGGCATGCCTCATATGATTCTCTTGTACTAAGTCTGTCCAAAATAGCAACAAGAAAGCATGTAACTAAAGACACAGCAGGGGTGTAGGAATTCACACAGGCCTTGGATATTCTAAAGGTTGAACAGCTCCTTATTCCTTTTTCCAAAAATGCTAAGCATAATGTATTTTCTCCGGAGCTTCTTCAAGGTAAGAAGTTTTAAAACTTTTTCTAAGTGTGTTTCAAGGTAAAAGAAAACTTGATTTCCAGGGGGACTGGAACGAAGCACACTGTGTGTGTGAGCTCTATTCATTATTAGATACGATTCTGGAAACTGGTTATCTGCTGCATGAGTTAACCGATAGATATACTTATATTTATACCACATCTGGTTTTTATGGCAAATAAAACTTTATGTGATTTTGTTTAAAATTAAACTTTGTTCCTCCAGAGAGTGAAGACGGAGAATAGCTGGCAGAACATTTAATCAGGCTGAGTGATTCATTGTGCTAGTGATTCATTCCACTGCAATTCATTACTTTTGTGCGTACTTAAGACTTCTCCCTTGTATTTTAAGCAAGTGCAAGTAAACTTCAGAACAAAAGTATGTCTGTCTGTGTGGACCCCAGGGTTGTGCATTATTATAAAATAGCTTTGGAGATACAAGGAATTCAGTATTGGGATGATAATTCATGTCTGAATTTTATCAAGAGTGTGAGCTTTTTCCTGCTCTTCCTTCGCATTCTGATTCTCCAGGAGGGTAATCAAGCATTTTGTCTTTATGCCTGAGAGTGAACTGGTGCAAGTCAAGTAGATCCTCTTTTACGGTAGATGGCAAGAACCATGGCTTGTGGAGAAAGTGATATTTAATCACAAGCTCCAAGTTGACTTCGTTGACATGCCTTGTAGCCTGATTCTACGGTGCAAGTCCCTCCAGGTTCTATGAAATTTACCTTCCAATTAGTGTGCAGCCTTCGTTCTCCGTGACAAATTCCATTCATTTACAGATAAATCCGCAAATGGTATTTCACCTGCTTTGAAAAATTAAAAAAGCGCCACGCAGAGTGCAGAGTGTACAATTTCAGCTGTAGCGTGAAACTGTAACTAATATAGGATACTGTTCAAATTTGCTGAAAATGGATTTCTGCCAGGTTAAACAGGGAATTTAGCCACGGTGCCAAGCATCCAAGTAGCCAGACAAACGTTACAGTAGAGTGGAGGAATTTCTGCTATTGTACCTTTGCTCTCCTATCTCTCTTTACAATCCCTTGTATTTACAGAAGAGAAAGGCACAACAATAGTTCAGACAAGTCTTCAAGGGTGTGAAGCACTGATATTTTGCAAGTGCACAACCACAGCACTGGCAAATGCACCCTCTGGGAAACTGGTTCAGAGTTTGTTGTGTTGATTGGAGTGCACAGATATGCCCTTGGGCTGATAGGAAATAATATGGTTGCATTTGGACAATTCTACACATTATTGAAGGCACACTTGGATTTCTTACTCTGAATGAGAACCACAAGCACCCCTGGCTTTTTGATAGGGGTTTTTACATGTTACAGTTTTTGCCTGCACATCCAACAAAGCATCTTACTGCACATCCAACAAAGATAACATGTGAAATGTGAAAGGTAGCATGTGAAGTGTACTTTTCAGAAAGGGCAACAACAACAAAAAAAGAAGTTTTAAACTAGGACAGCTTGTTGTGAATCAAACCTTCATATGAAAGGGTGGGGGTGCAGACTATAAAGTATACTTGGTGCAAATGTTCAAAACAGTTGGGACAGATGCAATTCCAGAAGAACCTGGCTGTCTGCAGTTCGCATTTCCTACAATGGCTGCTTCACTGGATGTGTGTTAAAATTAGTCAGTTTTTCAGCAGGTTCCACAAACAGGGTTGCCACTTTCCCCCCTGAAAGCTTGCTGACTCTGAGTCAGTGAGAGCAGAAGAACAGGCAGATGTTCACCAAGGGCAGCTTTTCTGATCATGCAAGGGAAAGGCAGCATCTGTTAATATTCATGTTGCTGCAAAAGGCATGAGCTTCCTTGTCCACTAACAAGTGAAAAACTGATCCACAAACCATATAACTTGCAGTATCTACATTAAAAGCAGCTCTATTAATCCCATGAGACTGAGGCCCTTAAAAGATCTAGTAAGGCAGTTTGAGTGGTTTGTGTGCCTGAGCTTGCGGCATCACCACTCCCTTTCACAAAATGGGAAACAGTTTGTGCCTGTGGTGTACATATCCCAGCACAAAGTGCAGTCCAGTTAATCACCCGTTTTATATTTGTAGTGTGATATCCCAGCCAAAAGAGAGGTGAGTTGTTTTAATATTTCGATAAAATCTTATTTCCATGCTAGCTTCCCTAAAAATATTTTGTCCATTCACTTCCTCCCACATGTATATCAGAAATAACCAAGAATACATCCTTTTTTTAAAAAAAAATCAAACCTTGGACTAGTACTTTTTGTTTGTTTATAGCAACAAAACTCTCATAATTCCCAGAGTCAACATTTTGTAAGCAGTAATGTCATTTCATGGCTCTCCCCTAAGATTGGACAATTATTATTTTTATAAGCAAAGAATCATGATTTGTGTAATTCAGTGAATCAGATCAACACAGTCTAATTCCCAATGCAGAACTGTTCCATGTGCTCTTCACATGGATCCTTATTTTAGAGAACGGTACACTCCTCCCCCTCAGTTCATTGTTTAGGAAAGTTTTTAATGTTTGATATTTTAAAAAGGTAAAGGTACCCCTGCCCGTCAGGGCCAGTCGTGACCGACTCTAGGGTTGCGCGCTCATCCCGCTCAAGAGGCCGGGAGCCGGCGCTGTCCGAAGACACTTCCGGGTCATGTGGCCAGCGTGACGAAGCTGCATCTGGCAAGCCAGCACCAGTGCCGCACACGGAAACGCCGTTTACCTTCCTGCTAGAAAGCGGTCCCTATTTATCTACTTGCACTTAGGGGTGCTTTCGAACTGCTAGGTGGGCAGGAGCTGGGACCGAATGATGGGAGCTCACCCCGCTGCGGGGATTTAAACCGCTGACCTTGCGATCAGCAAGTCCTAGGCTCTGTGATTTAACCCACAGCGCCATCCGCGGCCCCGTTTGATATTTTAGCGTGTTTTTAATATTCTGTTGGAAGCCGCCCAGAGTGGCTGGGGAAACCCAGCCAGATGGGTGAGGTACAAATAATAAATTATAATTACTATTACTGTGGTACCTTGGGTTAAGTACTTAATTCGTTCT
Organism: Podarcis tiliguerta; assembly: GCF_965153285.1. NCBI lineage: Eukaryota > Metazoa > Chordata > Lepidosauria > Squamata > Lacertidae > Podarcis > Podarcis tiliguerta. The sequence continues at coordinate 40,361,625 of NC_139538.1, read as the reverse complement.
GGAGGTCCATTCTTAACCTGAAACTGTTCTTAACCTGAAGCACCACTTTATCTAATGGGGCCTCCCACTGCCGCCGCACCGCCGGAGCACAATTTCTGTTCTCATCCTGAAGCAAAGTTCTTAACCCAAGGCACTAATTCTGGTTTAGCGGAGTCTGTAACCTGAAGCGTATGTAACCCGAGGTACTACTGTATTGTTACACTGGAGTGGCAGCTGCCATAGCATAAAAGGTAGTGTTGGAGCAGATGCCACATTTCTGACATTCAGTTCACAGAATCATTATCACTGGAAGGTCCATCAGGCATTTAGTAAAGTTATCATATTGAATGGCAAGACCACCCACCCAACATGCCCCCATAAGTCAGGTAATGCTATCCTTGGCCACAACATGTCTGAAAACACCAAGATCCTGAAAGTACAGACCAAACATAACACAAACAGGGAGTGAGTGCACTGTAGAAAAGCGTCTGTGGAGCAATCAGCTGTATGCAAGAAAAACAGGATACAGCTAGGAGAGACCACAGACTTCTTACACATGGATGTACACAGACATTCTGCCTCTAGTCAATCTGACCTGGGAAAACTGTCTTCCCAAGTTCAAAGTTTGTGATCGGCCAGAGCTAATGCAGCGGCAAAACCCACCCACTGAGATTTACAAAGGTTTATTGGGGAAAGGGGAGGTGGGATTCCAGCATCTCTCCCAGCTCCAAGCCAGACAGCTGATGGGGGTTTGATAGATTCAAAGAACATTGAATGGTACTCTTGTAATATTTGTTGTGGGGATGGGATCTCTGGTAACTGCATTCTGTGACTGAAGTTCACCTCCTCTCCAACACTGACATGCATGTTTTCTTGTTATTCCTGCAACATATTTTTATGCTTTCAAATGATAGTATGTTATTGGAAGGGGTGGCATAGATATATGAATAGACTTTAAGAAATGCCTTTCCCCCCTCAAGTTAGCCTTTTGAAATGTCACTACGACTAATCTGTTAGGACCAGTTACCATAATAATATCGCTCAATACACCCATGTAAACCAGAATGGGTTAATTCCACGATGGGAGTGGGAATATATTAGGGTTGGCTAGTTTTAAATTAGTTTAAAATAAAAGCTACAGTTCTGTTCTGTCTTCATTGTATACAAGTTACTTTTGCTGCATAATTTGCCCATAGTTCTCTCTCTATTGGGTGAAATGGGAACTTAAAAGCCCTCTAGCTTTAAAACTGCCAAGCCCATTTTAAACAAACTAACAAAAGAAAAAACAATGAATATTTCCATTCTTAACATAATTTCAGTCACCAAAATGACAAGTTTAAGATTCTTTTCTTAGTTGGCAAAAAATAAAATAAAAATGATCAGAGACAGACACGCCCATTCCTCTATTTTTTCCATCAGATTTCTTTGAAATCCAGAGAGCTTGTACAACTTACCAAATAAATCCTCCATACTAAATTTTAAATTGATGGAACAAATCATGTTACTTTTATAAAGTTCCACTTGCTCATTTGGAGAAAAAGATTGTCCTAAGCATATTTATCTCCAAGTAAGTCTCATTAAAATAAAATAAAAATCTGAATAAACATGATTAGGAGGGTGGTGCTTGTAAAACATTTTGTTAATGTTAGAGATCTAACTGGAGTCAAAAGCAGGGCAGTGAATAACTTTTTTGTTGGTGTTTTAATAATGCAAAGATGCTTTCAAGTAAGTCACACTCAGCATAGACCTATTGAAATTAATGAACATGACTGAGTTAAATCTATTTATTTCAATGGGTCTACTCTGAGTAAAAGTCAGTTGAATACCACCCACCCTAGGTTTTTAACTTTGGAGTCCTTAAATCCCATTCTCCAGTTTATGTTGAGTACAGATATGGGTAAAATGAGTTAATGTTCTTTAATGGCTAGAGAAGTTTTCCTGATAGTCTTGAACGTCTCTCAAGCCTTTGGAAGGTGACACTCTCCAACCAGAGCAGAGACAGATAATGTTTTTTGGTCCAAGGCCTTTGCACTGTCTCACTGCAACTCCTCTGGAAGCCACATGCCAGCAGTGGATGTGGCCGTAAGTGAGTGTGGTCAGGCCACACTCTTACACTCTCTCCCATCCATGCAGGTGCACACACAGGCAGAGGAGAAATATGTATTAGCACATTACCCCTATTTAAACCTATGTCCTGTATTCTGAAACATGCCAGGGCTGGAGTGTCTGCAAGTACAGAAAGAAAACTTCTTAATTTAACACAGGAAGGCTTTCAATGGCATGCTGAGTGAAGAAGTGATCTCTGGGAGATTTTAAAAGACATCTAGAGGGAGGAAATAATAATAGCAAAAGGGGATGAAATAGGTGGAAATAAGGACATGCATTCTCTGCTCGGCTCCCCGGTCTGGTATGCATAACTCCTTACAGAGGCTCCAACTAATACTGCAGTGCTTTCCCTCCTCTAGGCCAGTGCCATTTTTAATTACTACTCTGGTGTAGTACTTAAACTACATCAGTGGTACTGAGGAGCAGATCAGAGCAGCCCGGAAACAGGAAGGAGTGCTCAGGTCTGCTTCATTTTTTTCCAGGTGCATCAGAGCAGATGGGACTGCTCCTTCCTCATACTGGAGCACTCTGATCTGCCCCTAAGCACTGCTCACCATCACCAATGCTGGCAACACACTGGTTTGGGAGCTAGTGGGCCTTTTACAAAGTTCTGGTGGGTTGGATCAGGCCTCTCCAGACCACTCCTGAGGAGCAGAGAAGCAGTTTGAAGCCGTCCTGAACACTGACTGGCAGGGCCGCCCCAGGTTGCTCTGCCCCGAGAGGAAAAACAGAAAATGCTCCTTCTCCTCTGGGTGTGCAGCAGAGGAGGTGGCGGTCTACAAGTGAGGAAGTGAGTGGCGTGCTCCTCAGAGGCCGGCCTTGCCACCTTTCTCAGGTGCCTGGAGCCTGCCATCTTGCCTAATGACTGGGTTCAGGGAGCTGGAGAGGGAAGGAAAACGCAGTCAGGACACTGGAGAATGTTGTGGGGAGATCCCTGCCATACAAACATAGGAAGCTGCCTTATACTAATGTTGGCCACCTGTCCATCTAGCTCAGTATTTTCTGCCAGCTTCTGGTGGTTATGGTCTTCCAGTTCTCCACACTTGCCCTGCATCTGCATGAGCACCATGGGCCAACCCAACCCACACTTTCCTGTCTGCCTTAGTAGCAGGCAGTCTTCTGTAGCAAATGGACACTCTGCTGAAGAACAGACCAAATCTGATGTAGAAGTCCTCTCATCCCACTTTGGCCTGTGGGCTGGAACAGAGGCCACATTCACAACATATATGTAGATCATAATCACTTTACACAGTTGTAGCTTTTCCCATAGAACTCTGGGAACTGTTGTTTGTTAAAGGAGCTGAGTTGTTAAAAGACCCCTATTCCCCTCAAAGAGCTACAGTTTCCAGCGCGGGTTAACTGTCAATCCCTCTTTAGAGGCAGCCACGACTGTTTAAAGTGCTTTATATGTATGGTTTGAATGTGGTCAGAATCTAGACAAGGCGTGCTTTTAAACTGCCTTTAAATCTGTCTCTAAATCTTGCTCATTAGCAATAATCCACACAGTTTGCTCTATAGCTGAGCATTGTCCTAGTTCAAGAACAGAGTGGGCTGCAGCTTGATTACTGGGGTAACGTATAGGGCAGCATACTAAGACCACTGTTAGGAGGCCCACCTCAGAAGGGTTGTCTGGAAGGAACTTCTGCAAGCGAGTGGGTGCCACAAGTGCAGCCAACACTTCTTTTGAGTTTGGGTGGGAGTCCAAATAAGCGATTTATGAAGGGTGAACTTTGTACCTTTAGATGAGGAGCATTAACTTTCAAATATCATGTTGCCAGCCCTTCTCCAACAGAGGGTGAATTGCAGCACCAGCCAACCCACACAAGTTCTGGATATATTGTTCAGCTTCAAAGATATGAACATAGCTGTGTGTGTGTGTTCCTGTTAACAGTTCATAGTGTTGCATTCAGCAAGCTAGTCTTTCCATGGGGGCGGTGAGCAACAGGAAAGCAGGCACTCCAACAACACGTCCAGGGAACACATCCTGCAAAGTTTTGAAATGCCAGCTTCAAAACATAGAACTTCCTTCCTGAAACAGGAGGAGGAACAGGCGTGTATCTTTGTAGTGTACGAATCACCTGCTAGATTAGAGTTAGATTGGATTTCTGACCCTTTTAAGGCATGGCCTCTTCCTGTATGTGGCTAGAACATCAGATGCTGCCTTACAGCAAGTCAGAACATTGCCTCATCTAGCTCACTTTGGTCTAAACCAGCCTTTCTCAACCTGTGGTTCCCCAGATGTTGTTGAACTACAACTCCCATCACCCCTAGCTAGCAAGGCCAGCGCTCAGGGATGATGGGAGTTGTAGTCCAACAACATCTGGGGACCCACAGGTTGAGAACCGCTGGTAGCAACTCTGCAGTGTTTCAGGCAGGGTTCTCTCTCAGTCCTACCTGGATATGCCAAGGACTAGACATGGCAAAACAGTGTTGTTGCCTAGGGCCCTTGGATGCTACCTTTGTATTCCTTACCAACCAACCACCTGCTGCTGCATTATCACTTGAGAGATCAGTGGGGAGATATAGAGATGTGTATTGTTACTGGGGGTGGGTCTTCACTGTGTGTCTCCAGCCCTAGGAACTGTGGGTTTCTGTGCTTGGACCTAAGAGGGTAAACATCTTCACCAGCTTTATGAGGAAACTTGTCGCCAACTCGAAAGCAGTGGTGGAAACTTGAGCTATACAGAATGTAAAGGCATGGACTAGCTAGGAAAGAATGTATTATCTTCTAATGTGAAATGGTGTACTGTTACAGGATACAAATGCCCATTAGCTACAAGTATGCATAAAGACCAAAAGATTAACATAGCTATTAAATATTGCATTTCTTTATTTGTTTTAGTTCTAGATTGCCCTTCATTGCACAGGAGCCCAGGGTAGTGTATAAAATCTGAAAACACAATCAAATAACTGCAAAACATTATAACACCTATAAATGGCATCTCTAAAACAACCTTACTTAACACAAAACATAATGTACTAAGCAGCTGGGTCTTTGGGCATTTATATCTAAAAGTGCAGATGAAAAAATATGTCTATAGCTGATATCTAAAGACTGATAATCCGGGGGACAAATATATTTTTGCTGAGACAGAATTTCACAGTTAGGGTGCCACCACTGAGAAGGCCCTGTCCTAGGTGACCTTCCTTGGTGATCTCAAGACATGTGTCACACTCAGGGAGGTGCTCCTTTAAGAACTCAGGTATCAAGCTGTTTAGGAATTTGTACAACCTTGAACTTGAGCCTGGTAGTTCGCAGGGAGACAATGAAATGCTTCTTTTAAGGATGATTGTCATATGAGTCACCTTGTTGCCCTGTTTAATTGCTGAGTAGCTGCATTCTGCACCAACTGCAGCTTCTAGACCATCTTCAAGAATAGCCCCTCATAAAACACAATGTAATAGTCCAATCAAGAGGTTATCAGAGCATGGATTAGTGATACCAGGCTGTCCTGGCCCAGGAATGGCTGCAGCTGATAAACCAGCTGTCCCTTGACTTGTTTCAGAGGGAATTCCCTAGGCTATGTCCAATCTTTGAGAAGGCCCTCTCCTCCCCTTCACGGGTTGTAATACAGTGTGCTGAAGGCTGTGTACACACTATACCTCTAAAGCATATTCTTTCCCTCAAAGAATTATGGGTACTGTAGTGTACCTCCTACAGAGTTGCAATTCCAGCAGCCATAACAAACCACAGTGCTTTGGATATTTTTAAAAGATGTAGTGTGTGCCTCAGCAGGCAACAGGACAACCAGGAGAGCTGCCTTTTGCTGCGTGCAATTGTTATTGTACTCCAATTAATCCAAAATTTATGAAGAGCTTCTCTACTTAACATGTTTGTTTTCTTCTTCTGAGTCTACTGAGCCCTGGTAAATATTGCTTGGACAGGATCGTACAGCTCTGAAGTAACGGCATGCACCAGATGTTCATCCTCCTGGGTAATTGAAATCATTGTTGAAATCACATGTTACAACAGCTGTAATCTCAACTAAACAATAATACTCTGTTGATGTAGTTGATGCTTGGACCTGTGCAAGCTTTGCCTCAGAGTGCAAGAAACCTTTGAAGACTGAAAAGGGTTCTCCAAGATGTTCTTAATGTTTGAACTTGGTTTGTTTGTAACAACCTATTCTGATGCATCAATGCTGAACTCTGCCAGTTGCAAAAGCAAACATCCAATAAACTGAGCTAGGTTCTGCTCTTCCAGTGGGACTGGGTGTGGGTAAAATATTCAGGCGATGTGTATTTAATGCATCTGCTGTTAAACAAAGAAATTAAGAAGTGCCTGTTGGATTAGGCCAATGGCCCATCTAGCCCACCAAATGCCTGTGGGAAACCTGCAAACAGGACACAAGAGCACTTTCCCTTCCTGTGGTTTCCAACAACTGGTATTTACAACTATTGCTGCCTCTCACCATGAAGGCAGCACAGAACCATAACGCCAGGAAAATTAACTACGAACCCATAAATTTGGGATCCTCTCCAAACCCGTGCCGAAGTTTTGCAGTATTGGGGGAGTGTTTAGCAGTGCCCCACAAACTGAGCAACTGATACCTCAAACATGGGGGTCATATTTAATATTAACTATGAACCCCAAATGTTAGGGTCCCCTCCAAACTGGTACCAAATTGTTGTAGTTGTTTTGCAGCAAAAGCCCGGCATTTTGTAGCGCCACACAAACTGAGCATTGAAACTGCAAAACTTTGGCACAGGCTTGGAGAGGATCCCAAATTTGGGGGTCTGTAGTTAATGGGGCCCATCATGCCTAATAGCCACTGAGAGCCTTATCCTCAATGAACTTGTCAAATTCTCTTCTAAAGCCACCCAAGATGGTGAACATGATAACTGCCTCCTGTGGGTGCAAGTTCCATATTTTAACTATGTGATGTGAACAAGGACTTGCTTTTATCAGCCTCAATCTCCCAAAAGTTCTAGTGTTATACAGTAGTACTTTGGGTTACAGATGCTTCAGGTTACAGACTCTGCTAACCCAGAAATAGTACCTTGGGTTAAGAACTTTGCTTCAGGATGAGAACAGAAATCGTGCGGCGGCAGCGGGAGGCCCCTTTAGCTAAAGTGGTACTTCAGGTTAAGAACAGTTTCAGGTTAAGAACAGACCTCCAGAACGAATTAAGTTCTTAACCCAAGGTACCATTGTACTGCCCAAGAATGGATTTGTTATCTGACATAGAGTTCTGCATCCTGGCAAAATTATATGGGGCAGGATCAGCTTATTTCTGTTTTGGTTTTTTTTGGGTCAGTTTTGTATTTGAGACCTTACATTATTTCTCAATCATATGTCTGTTTTGTCCTGATCTTTTCTTTTCTTTTTGCAGAAGACTCACATTAAACTGTATGCATTTCATACACATTTTATGCAATCCAACTCCCTAAAACACACATTTGTGTATACTTTTGAGTTTCCCTAAAAATATCCATTTTTTACACTTTTTTAATGTGAAATATGCATTTTTGTTTCTTTTCATTTAAACCAAAACAGCATTGCAAAATTTGAGGAACTGATAGCTGCGTTCTAATTTGCATCTAAGCGTGGAACCAGTGAATTAGGTCAATTTGTTTTAAAATATCCCCTCCATCCTTACAAGATTAGCAGTTGCTTTTTAAAATCAGATTTCTAGCCTCCAGAGTTGTTAACAGCACAGGAGCACTGCCAGAATAAAATGGCAAGCGTAACAATGACTAAACAGAGAATCACTAGATTATGCTCTGGTTGACCTCTCAAAGAAATGGAGCCCAAAATAGCACTAATTGTAATCTGTGCTATCTAGCTATCCAGTCGAGTGCAGAGGGAACCAACACCTGCCAACCTATGAATTGCTGCTTAGCAGTTTAATCTAATTAAATGCCATATGAATATTAATCTTCTCCTTTTATGGAGTTACATTATGCCACTGTGTAGCCGAGTGTTGCATATGGCCCACCAGGCCGTGGGAATTGGGAGGGTTTGATCTCCTGACAACATTAATGGCTGATGTGAGGCTTTTATATGAATAGTTTCCTTTGTAAATTAGTTAAATCTGTTTTGCAGCTGAAGTTGTGCATTCGATGCGGAGTAGGGAGGCTGTTTATGGGTTATTTATACTTTGCAGCATATTGGGACATCTTCTTGAGACTCTCTCTCTCTCTCTGCTTAATTGTTAAGGTGAAATTGAAGGGTGTGGAGCCTTAGAGAAAACTGGTTTCACCTGGGTGTGTCTCATGGGGTAGGACCTCAAGCATAAATTATTTGAAAGAATCAGCTTGGAGTAGCCCTTGAAAGACGCATGTTACTTACTGAAATGTGTTTGGAGTGGTTCCAAGAGAAATGGAGGTGCAAAAATCCTTCCATGAAACACTGTCACTTCTTTAACAAGCTTTTTTGATTCAGAGACCGAAACCTTCAGAGCTCACTACCTTCAGGGACCCATTCATTAACATTCAGGGGCATGCTCAGAGAGTGCCCTGAGGGGGCTGAGCCCAGGCCATTTTGAGTCAGGCTCGCATTTCCTGCTCCTCTCTCTCCCTTCTTGAAAAACTTCTTTTTTTCTTGCTTGGCTTAGGAGGGCAGCTAGACACACTTCAAAGTGCCATGCTGGCAAGACCCCAACCACCCAGCATCTTAATTTGCTCAGAGGCGTTTATGCATCTAAATTAGCATGGGAGCATTTGTGTTATGGGCCAGCACCCAGAGTCCTTCAAGCAACTCTTTGTTAATATAATTTCTAAGTGCAAAACCAAAATCAAATACAGCAGTAATATTGCAATAAACATCTCCCCTCCCTAGCTGCCAGATTGAGACCCTGAGGGGGTTCCTGTACTTATAAGAGTTTCACAGAAGGGAGGTTTTTTTAAAAAACCTTTTGCAACTTTCCCCATCATGCTGCAGCATTGATGAGAGAAGCTGCACCACATGAAATTCTCACTTTATTGCAATTGCTAAGGGTACAGGAGCCCTCCCAGAGTCTGACCTGATTACACTGAACAGTGTTTCTATTGTTCTCCCACTAACACAGCTTTACTTAGCTAATTCCAGCTAATAATCTGCAGGCACCTTTACTAGGCTGATACCAAGGCTTGACCTCTTATTTGTCAGTTATATAAACATTGTGTCAGTTAGAAAATGAATCAAAATTCAAAGCCTGCTATTATCAGGATATACATTAATATGAAACTAACTTAGTTACTGGCATCTTGATCAGTCTACCTCTAACTGTAGCCTCTTGTCTTTTGTTCCTGATAGAAGTTCTATGCCTTTAAGAAATGCATGGCAGTAGAAAATCAAAAGCATCAGTTCTCCCCATCACTGCAATGATGAGCTAGGAAAATTCCACACCTGTAGAAATTCTACCTGCCATGCAGCTGTTTAAAGCACAGTCAGAGGCAATGTGACACATCAATACTTCTTATTTCTGTTTCGTTAAATGTACAGGCTTTATCCACACTAATGTAATATTTGGCTGTGATCAATTTATTCTGGAAAGAATGGAGGTGCCCTGAGAGAATCCTGATAGTCTGTCCTTTTAGAACCACAGCCATGCCTTCTGATCCTTAATTCAATTAGCTGGAAGTAAATCCTATTCACTCCTAATACAGTTGCTGCTGGGTAAGTAGGTTTGAGGATCACAGCTTCACCTAGTGGGTGACCAGATGTAAAAGATGACTGAGCTCCTTTCCGCAGGCTCAGTTTGCCCATACAGAGATGAAAAAGTGGGACCTTTGCCCAAATTCTCTCTTCAACACAAAAGGCGGCCAAACAACCCAGAAGGACCATGACGTGTGTCCCCCACCAGAGATACTGCCCTTTCCCGTACATTCTGTAGATAGACCCCATTTAGTATGTGCAGCCTGCTAAAGTTATGATCATCTAGCTACCGTTCCAGGCACAGGAAAATCAATAAAAGAAAAGAAAAAGAAAAAAGCAATCCTACCATCTTTAGGGTCGAAGCCTTAGTTCCACTGAGCTCAAAAACAAAGCTGTGAAGAGAAAACTGAAACACTATAAACAGTGGGGTTAAAAAGGCAAACAGGACATGCAAAAAAATAGTTTGTGACACAATTCAAATTAACCCTGAAATTTAACTGAATTGTCACATATTGTACTTTATGCATGTCTTTGCCATTTTAACTTGTTTACAGATTCCCCCCTTGCATCCATAAACAGTACCCCTGCCAATGGAGAACAACATTATCATGCATCTGATGAAGTGGACTTTGGTATGCCATAATAAATGTGACAAGACTGGGGTTTTTTTGTTTTTGTTTTGCAACGGAATTACAACCGCCGGCTACTTCTCAACACAGTACACCGTGTTCATTTATTCTTTTGGAGCTTGTCTGTACTTGCTTCTTACGCAGGTGTGTTAGTAAACTGACCATAAATTGCCTTAAAGAAAAAAAAAATCCTTAAATGATTGACGGAATACTGAAATTCCACAATGGAGGGGAAGAGCTGTAGCTTAGTGGAAGTGGAGCTGCTTTGCATGCAATAAGTTCAATCCCCAGCATCTCCAGACAGGGCTGGGAGACTCCCTGCTGAAACCTTGGAGAGCTTCTGCCAGTCAGTGTAGACAATTTTGAACTAGCTGGACCATTGGATTTGATTCAAAGAATCATAGAGGTGGGACCCCAAGGGTCATCTGATTTAACCCCCTGCAATGCAGGAATCTCAACTAAAGCATCCTTGACAGATGGCCATCCAACCTCTGCTTAAAAACCTCCAAGGAAGGAGAGTCCACAGCCTCCCGGGGTAGTCCATTGCACTGTTGAACAGCTCTCACTGTCAGAAAGCTCTTCCTGATTCACTCTAAGGGAACTTCCTATGTTCATTCTTGTGGTGCTTACAGAATAGCTGCATCTCATATGCATTGAGCAGTGTTTATTTTCTGGATAGGTAGTTATGGGCTGGTGGGGGAGAGGATAGAAGAGAAGGCACTAGCATTTTGTATTTAGGGGAGAATCAACATGGGTTGGGTCACCAATTGCTGCATAATTGTGCATAGCCCTTCAAAATATGCCTCGTGGTGGCCAGGGGGAAGCTGCAAATTGAACACCATCCCAAACCTACTAATCCTTTGAACTCAAAGGGAGCGCAGCAGAAAGTAGCAACACATACCTGTAGTCAAGTATCAAGGGTTCGAATACACTGGCAGTCCAAACATGGATAGCAGTAGCCTACATAAACTTTCGGTAGGGCTAAACAAAGAACAGGGTGCTGCTGTGAGCTGTCTCCTAGGTCTCTGGGAAAGAACAAAACAGTGTGCTTGTGTGTGAGTTTGCAAGGTGGGGAGGTTTCCTCCACAGGCTAAACTGTAGAGTTTAGCCTGTGGTTTCTATCCTAAACTAGGATAGAAAGGGAAGAAGCATCATAACTAGTACCTAGGACCCCACCTTCTTAGAGTTGGAACCTCATCAGATGTTGTGATTGAGTGGTGAAATATCAGGCAGAAACTGCTGACAGCAACCTGCCTGCCAATGCAGTTGTTAAGCACCTAATATAAAGTAAGTGGAAATCAATACGCTATAATCACATAATTATACAATGCTGAATGGTATCTGTTTCAGATCCTTTTTGCAATTAAAACCTATTTCTGTGCATTGCAATAAAGAACAATCCACAGAAAACATTTGGGAAGTACAGTACAGTATTCTGTTTTGGGGTCATTTAATCCTTGTTATGTGCACACGGGTGGCGCTGGGGGTTAAACCACAGAGCCTAGGGCTTGCTGATCAGAAGGTCAACAGTTTGAATCCCTGCAATAGAGTGAGCTCCCGTTGTTCGGTCCCTGCTCCTGCCAACCTAATAGTTTAAAAACACGCCAAAGTGCAAGTAGATAAATAGGTACCGCTCCAGCGGGAAGGTAAACGGCATTTCCGTGCGCTGCTCTGGTTCGCCAGAAGCGGCTTAGTCCTGCTGGCCACATGACCTGGAAACTGTATGCCGGCTCCCTCGGCCAATAAAGTGAGATGAGCGCCGCAATCCCAGAGTCGTCTGCAATGGGACCTAATGGTCAGGGGTCCCTTTACCTTTACCTAATCCTTGTTACATGGTAGACAGTGACAGGTGCTACGGGAAACGCAGGTGGGTGGAGCCGGTTTTCATTTAACTGGTATGAGAGTAAACATGTTTTGCACATCCTAGTGAACCCAAGTGGCATGCCGTGCACAAATTCAGTTGCATTCGGTTAATTTGTTTTAATGAATTTTGCAAGTAACTGCAAAACAGGGCAAATCTTTGCTATTTAACCTGTCTGGGAGTATCTCGTAGAAATATGCAATTTAGGTGTGGCTTGAAAACATCAAAGTTTTGCTTTTATGGGGTGTTTCAGAAATGTTCATGGTTTTTGATTTCTAGATTCCCTCCCCCCTGCCTCTATACAACACCATAAATGACCCACTTATTTCATAATCACCCCTCCCTCCCCAAAACTGCATGTTCTGTGCCTTCCTTAAGGGGGAAAAATGCAGTGAAAAAATATAGTCAGCATTTTGAAAACTTGTTTGGACAAATTCCAAGTCTGGCAATAGGTTGCTACACAAATAATGGCATTTCAGTACTAAAAAATAACCCTTATCTATGTTTGTCTAACTTACAAAAGTGCAAGAATGCAAAAATATACAAAGCAATGATTATAGAATAATGGTGATCTAATACTGAAAAAATCTGAACAAGGAAAAGAAAAGCCAACACAAACATACCGTAGAAAAATGGTATGGTTGCAACTTGTCTTCAAAATTATTATTCCAAGAATGTATAAGCAAATACACTTTCATTTCATTAGACTTATCAGTCTGTTATTGAAAAATATAAGTTAACTTGGTGGGGGCATTTAAGGGTACTTAAGTTAGCAGCTGTAAATATTTGTGAAGCTGGCAGAAAATTAATAGTTCTAAACTAAATCTACTGTTTCCCTGTTGCTTTTAAATAAACCCGATATAATCTTTTGGGGGTTAGAAAGAATGTTATATCCCATTACTTTCTGAATGTTTATCAATATTTTCTGCCAAAACCTTTGTGTATTAGGCCACAGTTAGAAAATCTGCATGAAATCAGAATTGGATGAGTTAGATTAATAGAGTAATATTATTACGAGTTTGGGGTGGAGGGAAGTAGGCTATATGCAAGAGCCCCTCCCAACCCCGGGATCTAGCAAGTGTTAAAATATAAGTCAGGCTAGCTTCCTGTGTTGAGGTGACAGACTTGGTGATGGGCCATGAAGGGAAACAAAGGAAAGTGGATTTGTGTGAGCCCCTTCCTCAACTGGGGAGAGTCTAAGCAATGTTTGATTTCTGTCTGAATCCAAGGCTTCAGAAACAAGACACTTTTGGGGTGTTAATGCTGTGAACCCCTCTATCGCAGGCAGAAGTTGTATATATGTGTAAATAAACCATATATCATAAAGATGATGATGATGATGATGATGATGATTTATATCCCGCCCTCCCCAGCCGGGGTCAGGGCTGCTAACAACAATAAAACAGTACAACAGTAAGATACCACCGTCTCCACCCATGGTCCATCATTCCAAATGAAACGCAAATCCTGTCTAAGCGCCTGGAACCCTGGGAAACTCTCAGCACTCGGAGACTGGGGTGATGTGCAGAATATCATCAACAGAGTCCTACACTTCTGTCCTGCCTTATCTGTCTGTGGAGCTTGGTCTAACATCCATATAACCCTGGCATTGACACTACAGTTGATCAAATGACTGTAAAGTAGTACAGCCTTGGTACCGTACTTATTTGCCCGCTAGTTTTGGAGGTTACAGATGGAAGGCTGCTCTCAGTTAAATCAGGTTTTGTAATTCCCACATGTGCCTGATGGTGTCACACTAACCTGTCCTTTAATGCTCTAATGCTAATATTAACTAAGTAGCCGGATTTTTATTGTTGAATGAGCAAATTCCAATTATTACATGATGCATTAAACACGTTCCTACATTTTTTCCCTTAAACCCTAATGGAAAGTGACTGAGAAGTGTTTTTAGGCTGCAATACTTTATATATCCTAGGAGTAGGTACCATTGAACTCAATGAGGAATACTTCTCAATAGATATCCACAGGATCACATTGACAGCATCTGCAAAAAAACCCCTCAAATTTCCTACCTTTATTAATGTTACCTATATTAATTACTTATATTAATTAATTATATAATAATTATATTACCTAGATTAATATGACCATATGAATTACCTACCTATATTAATTTATTGTAAAAAATCTAACCTATCATTCCAGCAAAGGACAACCAAAGCAGTTTGCACATTCTATCTACCATAGAATTCCTTAAAATCAATCACAAAAATTAAGTAAAAATCACAAAAAATAATAACTCAAAAGCAACCAGAATATGTGATTGCCTTGTGGCTGTGCTTGACTTGGTAGGTTGCAAGTTATAGCTTGACAACCCCTATGATTTTGCAGTTTGGGGTAGAAAGAAAAAAACACACCTGGGAGGTTTGCTAATCCTGTGGTGGACTCTCATATCTCAGTGGTGGGCAGAGTTCAGTTCGGTGGTTCACAAGTTGTGTAGGCCTATGTATGTCTAACCACCTTGAATACTTTTAAATGCCCTTTCTAGTTAAGTCCCTGAGAAGTTTACCTAGCTGATTTCTTCATCTGAGAAGTTTCTCTATTTCTTAATTGTTTGAGGCTGGTTTGATAGTGGTCAAAAACAATGCTTGAAATCTTCTTCCTAAAATCTTCTGTATGCAATGGAATGGAATGACCTTGCTCCATCACATTTCGCAGGACCAGTTTGGAGATGTTTGGCACCTGAAGTCCCTGCGATCCAAGAGATGGCTGACAAAGGTGTGGCTTAATCTGTGCAAAGCATTTGACAGCCAAAGCAGTTGGCAATTCTTCACCTGCTCTAGTTTCCTTTGTGGTGGGCCCTGGAAGTTCTTTTCTGAGCCCGGTTCAGGAGAACTTAGCCAACACCCTTCTCTGGAATGCTCTGGTCAGGGAGGGCCTGATCTCTTCAGCACCAGTTACAGTGCTTCTTATTTGCCCAGTCCTTTTAACATGTTACTCGTTTAATCTGGTTTTCATTTTTTTTACCTTTTAATATTGTTGCTGCTCTGCCTCTTGCTGTTTTATTGCATCTTTATAGATTGTGTTTTTTTAACCTCAGTGTAAACTGCTGTGGGAGGAACTGTCCAAAAAGCAGCATATGCAGCAATCAAACTCTGCTCCTTGCAGACTCCCCATTTCAGGAGCTAAATGCGTTCAGTCTGCTACCTGGCTTTCTTTGCTTTCTAAAAATAAGTCACAAACAAGGGAACTGACTCAACGGAAGCAGAGTGATTGATGCAAGCAAGAGAAGTTAGATAGGAATCTTAATACCTACAGACAGTACTTTGGCCTACTTATTTCCAGTTCTTGAGGTGTGGTAAGGCATGGAAGACTGACTTCTTTCTTCACCAGATCTGATAATCACCCTACATCCTTTAATTTGCAGGCCAGCAATCGGGACATGACAGGTATTGCTGAAAGAGGTTGAGTGCTTTGATGCTCTGCATTAATTGTGCTATGTAAAAGGTTAGCCTGGATAATTTCAGTACTCCCTTTGGCCACATGGGAAAGACACAGAGAGGCCAAAGGACAGGAGCAAAAGGAGGAAGAAGACAACTGAAGGCCCCTCCAGACTGGGTGTATTCTGCAACGTGTCATTGATGCAATAACAGGGAATTGGTGTTTGATTGTCCACCCATCATTTCACTTTGTTACTTGTCCTGTGATATTCCTCCGTGTTATCGCATTATTGCCCTCTGGAGGGATAACTGCACTATCATGTGACAAAAGTGGTTCAAAAAATAAACAAGACAATAAAGAGCTACAGGGTTTTTAGCAGGAAGTTACGGAATGTGCACTGATTGGATATGAAGCAGTATGCCCACCCCAAAACATTTGCAGATGCAAACAGTACAGTGGTACCTCAGGTTAAGTACTTAATTCATTCCGGAGGTCCGTACTTAACCTGAAACTGTTCTTAACCTGAAGCACCACTTTAGCTAATGGGGCCTCCTGCTGCTGTTGCGCCGCTGGAGCACGATTTCTGTTCTTATCCTGAAGCAAAGTTCTTAACCTGAAGCACTATTTCTGGGTTAGCGGAGTCTGCAACCTGAATTGTATGTAACCTGAAGTGTATGTAACCCGAGGTACCACTGTATTGAAAACATTACCACATATAGCCTCCCTGACCTTTATGAGCACAGATAATCATGAATGCATAATTAAAAGGATGTATGGATAATGCTCATTTAGGGTTGTTGTTTTGCGTGTGTTCTCAACCAGTCATTAATGTGAAAGTGCAAAGTAGGGTAGGGAGACAAATGTTTGGAGGGTGAATGGAGTAGCATATGAGAAACAGCAATATGACTTGGAGAACTCTGATAATGTTTGAATTACAAAGAACCAGAAGAGGGATAGCGCCCTAACCATTTTGAGCTGCTCCTCTTACTGATTGCCTTTAGAAGGCTATGTGAGAGGGCATGATTTGGCTAAAACTGGGGGGAGTTGGACTGAGATCATGGGGATCCACATTTGGGCCCAGAGTGAACCATTTTCTTCTTCATGTGCCCTTTCCATGAAAGGTCCAGAAGGTGGCAACATGAAAACAGGCTTTTTCTGTGGTGGCTCCCGGTTTGTGGAATGCTTTCCACAGGGAGGCTTGCCTGGCACTTTCACAACATGTCTTTAGGCTGATAAAGCAATCTATGGTATTTTAAATGTGTTTGGGGTGTGTGTATTTTTGTTTTGTTTTGTTCTTATTATGATGATATATATTTTGTATTTTCATTTTGTCTTTTTGTGCTGTAAACCACACTGTGATCTTCTAATGAAAGGCAGTATATAAATTCAATAAATATTATGAATAATATCTTCCAGATCCATAGTTTTCTTTCTTTCTTTCCTTCTTTCTTTCTGTTAAAAAAAAGAGTAAGTTTCTAGCATTTATGGAACCTAATATAGGAGGCAAAATGTATAGGCATTATTCTTCACAATCTTTTGCAAGAAACCAGACTGTTCCACCTCTCAGTGTTTTACTTTGTACTCCTCCCTGGAAAAATTCCTGCAGACACCCATGGGTAGTGTAAGTGGATTTCATGACAGGGTCCTCTACCTCTCCACCCATAATTATCAGGCGACATAGGCTGTCCAAACCCAGACAGCTTTTAATCCGCATCTAAAAATGTGAGAGATCGCTATATTTTATTTGGGAACATAAGGTTAGTTGTAGTGTTAGCAGTTACGGTAATAATATATCACAGGGTTTCAGATGTACTTTTACCAGGCGTACAAAAGTACATCCAAAGTACATATTGTCAGCCCCATTCTGTAATGTTTACTCTTAAACTGTATTTAATAGGGCATATTCCAAGTGAATGTGCAGGGGATTGTAGCCTGAGAGGTGCACTTGAAAAGTTAACTTAGTGAGTTAAGTCAGGAGTGGGGAATCTGTGGCCATCCAATTGTTGCTGAATTGCAATTCCCATCACCCCTGGCCATTAGTCATGCTGGCTGTGGCTAATGAGAGTTGGCTTTCTGGAGGAATTAAACTCTCTGTGTGATGAAGACAGCTCATGTGAACCAGGCCACCTCCATAGGTAAACTGAAGAACTACATTTTTGTAACCTTGAAGCTGCCATTCCTTCCCAGCTTATTTTTCAGAAAAGGTCCATTGGGGAGAGAAGGAGCGGAGGAAGGAGGAAAAGAATAGGAAAAAGAGTGGGGGGACATTATGAGGCCTGCTGGACCAGACACTAGTCTGTCTAATCCAGCTTCCTGATTTCCACAGTGCAGTGGCCAATCACATGCCCCTGGGAAGTATAACCAGGGTGGGAAGGAAACGGGCTTCTTCCATTGTCGCAGTCCTAGTTTCGATGTTTGGCATCACCAGGTAGAGTTGAGATTCCTTTAGTAGAAGAAATACCATAAGTATACTGCATTTTACTGCTCCAGAAGGCTTATTTCAATTTATGGCAACGGCCATACTCAAATATCTCAGGACCAAAAGTGGCCACATGATATCTGCAGCCTTCAAATTGTTTGAGGCAAAGTCTATATTGTGCAAAGGCAAAGTTTGAGGCTGCTATATTGTGCTCAACTGCCCCCCCTCCCAACTGTGCAACACTGGAACTGGGACAATCTAAACTTCTAAGATCAGTCCTACATGTGCCCAAAAATGTTTCCGGTTGAACCCTGCACCTAGAAACTGGACTTGTAAGAACTGAGGCTAGAGTGTGGATTGCCACACTTAATTACTGGCTGAGTCTATCCTTCTTCCTGCATGGCCTTGTTCCCCTAATTATAAAGGACGACTTCTGAATTACTTGGAAATGATCAGTGCTAAACAAAACAACAACCCTAGGTTTTACCCCGCAAATTTTACTTGACATGGGATACGAAAAAGTAAAAACAAAAAACCCATTAAATAGCGTATGGAACATATAGAATGCCAAGCAGATCTAGCCAGATCCCAATTCATTTATTTTTTAATCAGTGAAAGCAAAAGATACCTTAATTCCCAAACGCCATATATAACCAACCTAGAAATACCAAAACAGTGAAGGCTATCCAGCTATTCAGCTATCCAGGAAGGCCGTTTTAGGAAGGTACCGTATGAGGAGAGGAAATGCCCCTGTGGCTCAGGGCAACTAGAAACTACTGAACATGTCTTCTTCCACTGCCAATATTATACAGGCATACAAGTCAGGTCCATCCTGCCAATACTACACAAATTCCCTGGATGGACAGAGCAACTCTATACCTCCTTGCTACTTCAAGATGCAAACCCAGACGTAATATATTCAGCAGTCATATTTTGCGCTGCCATGGTGGACATTCGCCAAATAATGGTTTGGGTCACACGCCAGACCTAAACTGAAGGCTCAAACGCAAGACCTGTGCCCTCTCTTGCACCCTCCCTTCTACAGTTACTTTTGCAACTGCTTGCTCTTAACCCTCTAGCTGATTTTAAGTCTCTCTTAAATGCATCTCCCCTACTTTGAGTCACACATTTTACCCATTTTATCTGTTTTATTTCCTAAATTACTGTGTGTTTCTATTTTAACATATGCAGGTCTGTGGCTGTAATAAATATGATGATGCAAATTTAAACAACTTTCTCTTTGTTGTTGTTGTTTTTTAATATAGAAGGCTTCATGAATTTGCCTGTCATCCTTGCGCAGGGGCCATGCTAATCTTCTCTGTATCATTCCATTTTTATTTGTTGTATATGTGCTGCCAAAGTGAGAACCTTTGTCGTTGTTGTTGTATCTCAACTTTTGTATTTTCTTATTGCACTTTTCCTTTGTTTTGTGAACAATGACAAGCAAATAAGAGAACAGAATGAAACACACACAATTCAGCATGCTATCTGCAGAATTTGTGCTTTCAGAGAATAATGCATGCAATCGTTGGAGAAACCAGGGCTGTTGCAAGTAGGAATACGATATTACTCTGAAAAATGTCCTAGAAAAACTTCAAAAACTCATGCAAACAAGTAGCCAGGAGTAATGTCAATCTAAGACAGATTCAGTGGCATATCTAGGGCATATCCCACCCCCCGAGAGACACATTACCAAAATCTGATTTAGTAAACATTGTTTGTGAAGGGACAAAAATATTGAGTGGATAAAGGGTCTTGGTGCCATGGGTTTTTTTCCCCTTTAGCTTTCTTTCTAGATGAAGGAGAGTATGTGGACAGGCTGTTGAGTCTGAATTAGGTGTGCATAATATGTATGGAAAAGAATGTGGTGTGGCTGGCTGGCTGTGGATATGCCTTTGGCCAGCCCTCTGTGTGCATGGGGTCCCTGGAAGGTTAGCTATGAAGGAATGCAGCCCTTGGGTTGAAAAACACATCTCCACCCTTGAACTATCATATGCCACAAATGACAAATCATAGGCGCCATGTTGTCAGTTATCTAGTCCATGGGAGAAGTTAACCTGTGACATAATAGAGCCATTTGATTACCTATAAAGCTTTATATGGCCCAGGACCTCAATACCTTAAGGACCGCCTCTCTCAATCCAAACCAAGCAATTGTCATCCAGCGCCCTTCTCCACATTCTCCTGCCCCAAGGGGTTGACAACACGAAAATGAGCCTTTTCTGTGGTGGCTCCCTATCTGTGGAATGCTCTCCCCAGAGAGTCTCGTCTGATGCCAGGTGAAAACATTCCTCTTTACCCAGGCCTTTGACCATTACACAAGCTATGGCCTTTTAAATGTGGGGGGATTGTTATTATGATTTCCCCCCCCCCCCCGTGATTGTTTAATTGTCTTTTGTTACTATACAATATAAATTAGGTTTTTAATGTTGTACACTGCTGTGGGATCTTTGGATAAAGGGCAGTATATAAACTGAATAATAAAAATAAACTAATAATAATCAGTTAACTGGACAAATAGTTGCCCTAGTATGATACGTTGTCATTCAGAAGTGGTCTAAAAATTACCACAGAGATGTTAATTTAATTCATGCCTTTAGTTTTTGCTGGAAACAGTTCTTAAACACCTTGTGGTATATATTGGGATTTACCGGTAATTAATCTGTATGGAAAGGCAGAAATACCTACACAATAATGGAATTTCACGCAAAACTATTTGCTTACACCATCTAAGATCCAATGTTTCAGCTGAGAAAAATATCAGATTGAAGGAAAAAAGAGAGCCTTCATTTTGTTAGACAGGAAACGGTGACATTTGGTGACTCCTTATGAGCATTGTCCTGGAGCTAAAGTAACCTCATGATCCAGACAAGTATAACAAGTGTAACCGTTTCAAGTGGGTGCAGGATATCAAAGCAGTGTCAGTAGCATACATGGAACAAAATGAATTTAAGCACAGAAAGAAGTAATAAAAAGGATATAGCTATGCCAGTCAATTATATACATTTTGCTGTAATGAGGTATGAATATCTGAAGACTAGCCTTGACCAGACAATGAACTGCTGAATATGTGGAATGGTGGGGTTTGGGATCATGGTGGCTCCTGACCTTCACGTGTTTAAACAAAATATAGGTTGAGGGCCATAGCTCAGTGGTAGAGCATCTGCTTTGCATGCAGAAGTTCTCAGGTGACTCCTGCCTGTAAATGAGAATACACCATAGCTTCCTACGTGCCTAAAATTGGAACAGAGCTTATTACTACACAACCCCATACTCCCATTCTAGGAGGTAAATTGTGTCTACTACAAAACCATTTTTAAGTACGTACTATATTGTGATCTGTTTGAGAAGTTAGATACAGTTCTGCTGTAGATGTAATGCCTTCCACAGCATATTTGAGAAACTTGCTTGCTTTTGGACCACAAATTGTAACTTACAAGCATGCAATTTGTGAGCACTGTGACTGTAGTAAGAAAAATAAGTACAGCATTAGGAATGGTCATGGCTGTCACCTTTACTACAGTATGAAGCAATAAGACTTAATGGTTTTCCAGCTCCCACAACGTCATGTGAGTCATCTAGGTCTACTTTGCTAAGATTACATGTTTTTCTAAGACAATTTTGGTTGTTCCATCCTACTCTAACACACCTTAACAAGTAGAATTGTAGACTATAATTATTATTTTCTATGTTTATTTTTCAGGGATTTATTAAGGAGTGTGTGTTTGTGTAAAATCGTGAATACATCTATGCTCTAAATTTAAAATGGTATATAGAATCATCAACTTACCCTGGCAAGGGAACTATAGCTCTGTGGGGGAGGGATAGACAGCTTAGAGTTTGTGTGAACTACAATTTCCAGGATTATCTGGGAGAAGCTGAAAAAGTTAAACTGCTGTAAAACTGATAATTTTACTAAAATGCCACTATTGGGTCTATTAACTTGGTCCAGGCATTAGATTCTGGCCTTTTGGTGGTTCCCTGAACTAAATTCTATGGTTCTGTATCCTGGAACTTGGATCTATTGTCATAACTTTTTCTGAAGCACCGTTTGAACCGTTTGAACATATTTACTGATTTGCACTTATATGATGGTAGTTATGTCAAGGCAGTTATGGTTCTATCGGTTTGTGTTTTTGCACATAGTTGCTCTTGGAGTGGTGTGGACAAAGCTGATTCACATGGAATTCTGAATGTAGCACCAGCATTTATACAGTCACTTTATCATAGAAAGCTGCCTTATACAGAGTCACACCACATAGCTCAGTATTGTCTGCAATGGCTGGAAGTGACTCTCCAAAGTTTTAGACCCAAGTCTTTCACAGCCCTGTCCGGGACCTTCTGAATGCAAAGCAGATGCTCTGTCAGTGAGCCATGTCCCTTCCTTTGCATAATGGCAGTCATTGCTGAAAATCAGCACAGATTGATTCAGAGAACCACAAAAGTTACATGGTAAGAAGTTTGAAAAAATCGGGAGTTTTAAACTGTTATACTTTTAAGAGAGGCTGCTCATAGCTGAACAAAAGGATGTCAAGAGTCTTGAAACTGCGGGGAGTTTGTAATGCAGACTCCACCTGCTGTAAATGTCTGGCCCATTAGGTTTGCAATCCTATACGCACTTACCTGGGAGTATGTCTCAATGGGATTCACTTCTGAGTAGACACATATGGGATTACGATCTAGGAAGTGTGGCAGGTTACATATTGCTGGAAAAGAGGAAAAGCTTCGTCAAAAAAGAAAATAAAAGAGAAGAACAAATTGCATCAGATTTGAAATAGAAATACAATATATTTCACCATAATGGAGAAGACTAAACAGGTGACCTGCACGCCTGCTGCTCAGGTGATTCTTTATCTTTCTTTATCGTATCAGACTTGACCCCAATAATCCTTCAAATAGAGAACTCTGATAGGCTGAGGGCTGCCCTCTGTAATGGAGGATGCAAAGCCCTCTTAGGCCTAGGAGTTGGGTCACAGCCTGCTTTGAGTCTGCCTGGATTCAAAATGCTTTTGTCATTTTCCTGTCAGCTGCCTCATCTCTCTGCAAGCCAAAAAAAGCCAAACTTTGGGATAGGGTAACAGACTCCTTTTTACACAGGTGAGGGCAGCTACCCTTGGCAGTAAATGACACTCTGAGCAACACCATTTTCTACCGAAGGATCGTGGGACGTAGTTTTCTGTCTTCAGGTCACTTGGTCCCTCAGCAGGAAGTGATGTTCCTCACAGTATTTACAGTTAAGGAGAGGCCTAGCGAGGAAAGGAGCCCTCAGCTGTCAACTAGTCCCTTCCCCAAGAGTCATTTTTTTTACTTGAAGAAGGTGGGGTGACTGGTAAGGAAGGAGGGAGTAAAATAAAATAAAGTATCAGCTGGGCATGTTCAGGAGTTCATATTTAATGTTTCAGGCATGGTCGGATTTAGGTTTCATGAGGCCCTAAGCTACTGAAGGTAATGGGACCCTCTATATGTCTAGCTGCCCTTTGTCAACAACAAATTGTCACTGTTTTTTGGGTTGAATATATACTATATGGTAATTTATGAACCTAATAGGTATCTAAAGCCATTTGCACAAGTTGCCATGTAACCAGTCCATGCAGAATGTTGAAATGAGCAAACCAGCGATATTTTAGGGAGCAGGCGGGGCCCATTATTTACATCATAGGAGCCTACACAACATAAAACACAGTTGCTGTATGTAGGTTTTATTTTATTTGTTCCTTATCTTATATTTTGGAAATGTACATCCCGTTTTTTCCCCTTTAATTTTTTTGGGGGCCCCGAAGAGTGTGGAACCCTAAGCTATAGCTTGTTTAGCTTATACGTAAATCTGGCACTGGTTTCAGAAATGCTCAAATGTCCAAAAAGCTTAATTTATTTTCAGGGCAGTTTGTGGAAGATGCTCATTATAGAGTGGTCTTGCTGCATTTCTGCAGTTGTGATTGCTGCCTGCTGAGTTCAGACTGAGCTATATTTAGATGAATGATGTGGGTGGTAAAAGTGACACCCAGTACTGTAGGAAACAAGTCTCCTCACGTGTATTCTCGGCAGCCTTCCAGGTAATCATTCTTACCCATAGCTACAAATACTGGGTAGGACTTGAAGTGTGGAAACTAGGTTTCCAAATATATTTAAAAATTCAAAAATAAATAAATCAAAAAGGTGCTCAGTGATGTTGCGGAGTGGGCATGGGTCAGGGATAAAGCACTGACACTTATTTCACAGCAGGGATGATAACCATCTACTGGGATGCTATTTTCCAATTATCTGATGCCAAATAAATAAACTCTTCTCAGAAAGGAACCCAGGAGGTAAGCTAAGCAGAGGAAGATGTTTGTTCAATTTGCATGCATGGCTCAGGTTGAAACTGCCACTTTTGTTTGAGGGGAAAAACAACCCCAAAACCCAAACTTTATTATGGCCAATCAAATCCCACCAAATAATGAGCAAGCTTTGGAGTCCACTGGAACTCTTCATTGGGCTGGATGTGAAGTAAAGTGGGGTGCCGGTGTGAAAAAAAGGTAGTTTGATATTGGAGCCATTGGGCTTTGCTTAGAAGCTTATTTTGATTGTGGCTATGGGGCTGTCATGAAGAGCAGCCGCACTACACCATCAAATGCGCCACCCCATTTATTAATATTTGCCTCTGTTCTGTTGAGGGTCCTTTAGGCTTTGCTGTGTCCAGTTTACTTCTCTTGGCATCTGGAAATTGTTTTACTATGAGTTTTCTGTCTACCTGGGATTGAATGAGGGATGCTATCTGCCTCTGATGCCAGGAAATCTGAGGCAATGTAGTATTCTGAGTTCATAAGCACTAATAAGTACTTTTAATGATTTTTATGCCCACGAACAATATTCAGGAAACAAAGAAATTAAAAGGCGGAGATGTCCAGATGACAAATTACAGGTCAGGTCAGTTTATGGGGAAGAGTCTGAATGTGACTCTGCTGACTAAGCCTACCTGCTAATTAGAAAAGCAAAGTGGTGTGTTTACTATCAGTTACATTGCTGTGACTGGAAGATGGTGGACTCGTATACTTTCTTTCTTCTATTATTTCCCCCCAAACGTTAGCGGGGAGAAGTCCTAGTCACATGGACTAAATGCTCTTGAATTCTTCATGTGTTTATCTGGATGGGAGAACATGGAGGACCAACTTCCCTACCGTTTTGGTTGGGGAAATCAGAAGACAAAGCTGGGCTCCATTGCATTATTTGAGACAATTGATGAGTTCCAGGAAGACTTCACACCAAGGCAAAGTGTTTTCAAGAGAATCCAGAGGCTCTGTTTCCGGCAGCGGGAGCAACTTCCTGGGGAGACCTTTATGAGTTTTGCCTCTGCACTGTGGGATTTGGCATCAGGCTGTGATTTTGGGCCTTTGCAGGATGAGCTGGTGCTTGACCAGCTGATTGAGAAAGCAGAAGACTGGCGAATTAGGGAGACCCTATTTTTGCAAATAGATTCTCTAACTCTGGCGAAGGCTGTGGAGCTGGGGTCACAAATGGAGGCGGCATTTAAAACAGCACCCAGTAAGATAACAGCGGCAATAGAGCAATGGGAGCGTCAAATCATTGACAATAAGAATGGGGGAAAGAGGGGCTATAAGGATTATGGATCTTTATACCAAAGGAAAGAAAAAGTGATGCCTTCACATGGAACTAAATGCCACCTGGGCAGAAAGAAAACTCACAATTTACAGCATTGCCACAGTGTGAAGCTATCTAAGGTTCCAGGCAAAATGGTATGTTCTGAAAAGCATCAATGATGCACTTTTGTGTTTTATTATCATGTTATACCACAGAGAAAAGCATGTAAAATAAATTTGATAAAACTCAAAGAATTTACAAAGCAAGAGGTTACTAGCAGTTTTATCATTCTAGAGTTGTGTAACAGTTTGGCTAAGGATTTTTGCTCTTTCAGATTTGCTATCAACCCTTTTAAAAATGTTGTCTTATAGATTCATTGTGTTTGCGATTTCACAGACTTTAATTGACCACTGATGGATGAGTTATTTTATTTTCAGAGCTTTGTTATCAACATTTTAGCTGAGGACTATATACAAAACAATCCTTCCTGTCTTACAGTATTCAGATAAATTGATCATATAATTTTAAGATCTGCAGGAAGAGGAATATCCAATAATTTATTTATTCATCATATAATTTGTTTCCAGAATTTTGTGGTAAATGGGCAAATCCCCTCCCCTCTCAACATCTGCTTTTAAAAAAGCTAATCTTGTTGATCCTCAGTTCTACTAACATTTGAACTTGTTTTAGGATTTGTTTCCTTATGTATTTTGTTTATAAAAGATAACTTATAGGATGAGATAATGGTACTAGTGGGAAGTGTGCTTGGGTCCTGCTTGCTGGCTTCCTATGGGCATGTGTTTGGCCACTGCGAGAACAGGATGTTGGATTCGATGGGTCATGGGCCTGACACACTAGGGTCTTCTTCTGTTCTTCAGTGTGAGAAGATTATATAAACAGAAATGATGCTACCAGAATTGCGGAAACTGTGGTCCACCAGATGTTGCTGGACTCCCAAGTATCATCAGTTTCAGCTAGCATGACCATTGGTCAGGGATGGTGGAAGGTGTAGTCTAACAATTTTTGGAGGCCCACAGGTTTCCTATCCTCTTCCTGATCAGTCACAGAACTTGTTTTGTCAGTTCTTGACATGGAGTTAGCAATAGTGCTTTATGTAGTTGTGTACCATGAAGATACTTGGTACATGCAGCTTCTCCTGTCACTTCAGTGATTCTTCTACCTATGAAAGGCAACAGACCCCCTAGCATTTCTAGGCAAAAATATCAAAGAAAGTGATGAAAAGCCAAAAGATGTGAAATTTTACTTTAGCTCTTCAGAATATATCTGATTAGAGGCACAACTTTTAAGAAAATTGCAGTTCCTGAGCTTTGCTTACTGTTGTATTGGAAATCAAACTGCACTACAAACTTGTCATCTTCCTGTTCAGTTCAATGTATGTAGGATTATAGCAGGCATAGGCAAACTCGGCCTACAACTCCCATCATCCCTAGCTAACAGGACCAGTGGTCAGGAATGATTACAGCTTTAGACATTTCCATTAGAAGTTGCTTTTCAGTATGCTACTTTGACAACAGTATTTCTTGTTGCACTGTGGCTATCCTATTTCTCATCTTTTTTCCTCCCTGCAAGAGCTGATTTAAAAAAAAAAAAGTTCTTTCCTTTCCTTGAAAGTGTGAGTGCCGGATACGTGGCATGAATCTAGTTGCTCGATATATGATGTACAGCAGTGTTTGGTTATTTTTGCCCCCCCCCCTAATTCCTGTCAAATAAAAATGGGCTGTTGATTGTGTGACAGTTTTTGGAACCTCCTGCTCTACTGAAGTCTGGAATTTGTGGAGGCTGCATGACTGAATCACTTACACCTACTCCTTGCTTGCATTGAGAAAGTCAAGACTGCAAACAAGCCAGTAGCTGAGGAAGAAACTCGGTACATCATTCATGTGGAAGGCTCATCAAATGCAGGCGTGACCAGACAGGTTCTTCTTGTATATCGTCCTGCTCTGGGTGGCCTTGCTAAAAAGTCAAATGCTGCCCATCTCATGTGATTTTGTTAGTGTGTTCTTTCAATGACTGATATGAAGAGGGGACTGCTGTCATGGGTTGTGTGCCTGTGCTTTCTCCTGGGTGCTTGGGTATTTGTGGCCTCAGTGTTGCCAGAGGCTACCATTCCCTTTCCACAGGGTCGTTCTTCAACAGTGACTGGAGTAGATGGAGGCGAAGAAACTCTTGGTGGCTGCTTAGGAACTGCTTTATGCCCCCCATCACTTCTGAGTTATGGAACATCCCAGTTTCCAAGGCAACTGCCAAGTTCTTCCTCCTTGAAACAAATCTTCAGAGTGGGAGTAGTGGAAAAGCCAAGAGAGCGGGAAAAGGAGAATGTAAAATCCTTAATCTTTATCACATCCAAATCCTGTGAGGGCCTCTGTAAGTGCTGCACAGAAGCAAAGTTTCAATAAAGCGTGGCTTCTTTTTCCACTTCAGCACTGAAGGGAAAATGCTGCACCCAATGAAACTCTTCTTTCTTGGTGCTTATTAAAGGAACAGATGCCCTCTTGGGGCTGATACACATGTTTGCCACACTTTCACTGGTGTTTCCTCCAAAGGGGCATGTATACTAGTTTTTCCATAGTATGTGCTCACTTACTGCCCCAGAGTTTTGGGAGACATTCATCTCTCTTCCTTCTTTGCATAGGTCCCATCTGTAACACTGGTGTAAACATGACAAAGACATTTCTTACTGTGTGCTGAGCGATGAATGTTCAGTAGTTCATCAGCTAGATTAAGTGATTTTTCACCACACCACTTATAAAGATAAAAAAAGAAATGTTTGCTGTGGCATAAGGAAATTCACAGAACCCTCCAAACCAAGTGATACCAGCTTACTATGTGGAATGTGGTTTGTTTTGTTCTTGTTTGTGTTTTTATTGTGTATTTTTATCTTGTGTTTTTATGCTATGAATTGCCCTGAGACCTATGGATGAAGGGCTGTGTACAAATTTAATAAATAATGAAAGTGGGTTCTGCATTTCCTATGGGCCAAGGAGGCGCAGAGGCTACAGTGCAAGATGTTATCCTTAAAGAACCCTTGCATTCTAGGCATATATTCCACTGAGGTGAGGGTAGTGGGGAAGGAACATGGGCATAGCCAGGATTTTTGTTGGTGGGGGGGCAGGACTTTGTTAGGGAGGTCAGGACTTTTGTTGGGGGGGGGTAGAACTGGTGTGTTCAGTCAGTTAAGTATTTCTATTGTTTTACTTTAGCGGGGCAGCTTCCTCCCCTTGGCTAGGCCCATGGGAAGGAAACAAAACTATGGTAGTGATGGACCACGATAGCCTGACCACCACCATGTGCAGGCTGGATTATTGCAATGTGTTCTACTTAGGACTGCTCTTGAGGTTTGGAAGCTGTAGCTGTTGCAAAATGCTGTGGCTCGACTGCTCACTGAGGCAGAATATCACCAACATGCAACTCCACTGTTGAAAGAATTTCACTGGCTGCTAATCAGCTACCAGACTAAATTCAGAGTGCTGTTTTTTTTAAATGTATAATGCCTTATGCAACCTGCGATCACTTACATAGCCAATCACTCGCTGCTCTCTGTAGGCGAGGTCCTCCTGCAGATATCATTTTATCAGGAGGTCCATTCCACACAATGAAGGAACTGGGCCTCTAGTGTTGTGGCAGCTACACTTTAGAATTCTCTCTCCTTAGAGAACAGTCTCTTCTTGGAAGCAGGAAGCATAAAATCGCTTCAACTCTTTTGCATTTTTGCACTGATGGCACGTTGACCCACATTGTGTTTATTCAAATGTTAATGCTTTTGTGCTCTCAGAGAGAATCACTCCTAACATTTGAGTACTAGAAATGTCACACCCCTAGGAGAAGTCCCAAGAGGCTATGTTTTTCTGTAGCATGAAATGATGTCTAGCAATAAGTAATGCACATTTTTATGAACTTGTCTGCTTGTAGGAATAGGAAAACATATGTTCATTCCATAATTCAAATTAAGTTCCCACATTTTAGGAGCCATCAGACAAGTTAAAATATATTTATTTTAATACATACAAGATCATCTGTGTTCACTAGTTTAAAAGCATATCCAATATTAGTCATACACAAAGTAGACCCTTTGAAATCAGTGGAATTAAGTGAAGACTATTGATTTCACTTGGCCTACACTAAATATTGCTAAGATTGGATATCACCAAAAGAATTTGCACTGGGGATAAAATGCATATTTATAGTGTACACTGCCTAGAGAGTGTAAAAAGATTAAGTGGTTTAGAAATGCTTTTACATACCAGGAAAGCTGCTAATGTAGTGGTTTGACTTCACCCCCAGAGGCGCACTCCATTGGTTTCTTGAGACAGACAGATGCCAACAACCCAGAAAGCACTTTATATATTAAAGTAAGAATCTGAAGGCATTTCAATTTAGCTGTGCCATTGTGCATTTAAATCTGATACAATTTGAATAGTGCTACAGTGGGAGACAGGAGCTGCATTATGCCCTATATTAAGCTGCAGAGACACTCCCTCCCCCACATTTTCATCTGCAGCTATGAGAGGTAGAAACTTGCTTTAACATTTAGAGTCTGGGCAAGATTATGTATTATTCTGGAAATATGAAAGACTAATCTTTCAATGTCCAAAGAGAGCGTATGGCCTGGGGAGAATTCCAATGGTCAGATAGAGGGCCAAATTTGGGCCCCAGGCCTGAAGTTACCCAGCCACATCATACAAGATTACCTCTTCATATCATCCAAATACAAATCAAAGTCTGTGGATTAGTAGTTCTCTCCATAGTAACCATTTTGTTGTGGGGTTCCATCTTTGATAGATTCTTTTCTCTTTCTTTTCAGGCCCCAGAGCCATTAGAAAATTGCACAAGTGAAGGAGAGTCTGAAGAAGACCGGAGTTCTTCGGTCCCAAGTACGTTAGAGCTGGAGATTCGTGGATCAGGCCAAGAAACTGATGAAGACTATTTTGAGACCCAGTCACATCAGAGTGAATCCCTGTCAGACATCAAGACAGAGCCTTATGAAAGTGCATCAGACTCGGAGTCTTTTGCCAGTGATGTAACAAGAGAAACCAGCCTGAGTTCATTCTGCCTTTCTGCAGAACTAGAGGAACCATGGCAGAAGTATGCTGAAGGAAAAGTAGAAAAAGCTCCCTTCAAGGCTGAGTGTGCAAGACATCTGGGATGCATGCATAAGGAAGCAGGGGAACTGCCTTCACCTTTGCACATAGCAGCTGGCAAAGGTGAATTGGAAGTACAGGCAACAGTCTCAAAAACAGAAGAGATCAATGGAAATGAGAAAGTGTTACCTTACAGTATTACCTGCACAGGGTTTAACATTAGTAAAGAGGTCCTTGCGTCACAGACAGAGGCCTCATTGGTAGTGGAGGCAAAATCTGTTGACAGAGAGCCACACCTGCATATCTGCTCAAAAAGTCTAGCTGAAGGTTCTGTTGGCAAAGGCAATAAAAATACAGAACGATCAGTGTTTGCTTGTCTCAGAGCAAACTCTGAAAACTCATTGACTTCCCTTGAGGCTGAACATCCTCCTGCCCACTCAGAAGCTGTTTCAAGATGCAGTCTGCCTAATATTCACTTAGAAACAAACAGAACTTGTAAGAGAAACTGTGAATCATCCAAAGTTAGGTGTAAATGGGAGTATATACTGAACACCAAGTGCGATAGGAAGAATGCTATTGACAGTCAGAAACCTGTAGATGCACACTTGTGTGACACAGAGCTGAAGGCCACGGGTTTACCATGTATAAAATCTACATTTCTGGTGCCACCCACGAAGCCAGGGATTGTAGAAATGAAATCATGGCACAGTTCACCAGGAAACATAAGTGCCCGAGAGGTCAGGGAACATGCCAATGACTGTATTTGCATGGCTGATAAATTAAGTTGGTCATGCTCCAGATTACCCCTAGGAATGTCGGATTATGAAAAGGTAAGGGGCAATTTAGAAAGGTTTGGTGACTGCCCACAGAAGTCCTTCAAGATGGAAAAAGAGACAGGTATTGAAAAATCACTTCTTAATACTCATCTAGTCTCAAATAAGAACCAGTTGGCAACAAGATCCCACTGCAATACTAGTAAGAATTTGCATGATAAATCAAATATCTTTGGCCTTTCAACAAAAAGAGCAGATACACTAGAGAATGATTCTTTGACCCTATCCCAGCTGCCATATCACTCAGAGGATCATTCCAGACTGGAAGCTCCTTCAACTTTGGGGTCTCTACCAGCAAATATAAATGCCAAAATAGTACTAAGAAAAGATCAGTTCAAATCTGAGGGTGAGATAGAAATTAACACGTTCCTTCAGAATCCTAGTTCTGAATCTGACAGCCGTGATGCTATAGCCCAAGAGAATTATCTGGGTGGCTATAGCATGGCAGATAAGTATGGCAATACTTACGACACCCACGCTTCCAGTGTTAGCACAGAGGTGAACATGGAGAGAAAATGCCTTGAAACGCAAAACACTGAGGCCTTTCTAGGGGCAGCTGAGATAAGGAACAATTCAGAATTTGGATTAGGTTGGGGAATGTTTGATGGGATTCTGACATTAAGTGGAAAAAAGGTCATGGGGGAACAAGAGGAAACAGTTCTTCAAAACATGAGCAGGGCGTCTGATGCCTTAAAATGTCCTTCCATTCAGGAGAGAACAAATGTGCACCTCATGAGAATAGAAAAGAAGGATTTTTATTGTGGTGGTGGTGGTGAAGATGTCTCTGCTTTTGAACTAACATCAACACCACATCACATTTGCCAGGAAGAAAAATCAGAGAATCTTTCAGAGTTAAAACCTCTCCTGATTAAATCTCTTGATCAAAAAGAACTACTGTCAAATAAGATGGATGGTGGGACCCATGTGGATGAATTAACCACTGAGACATTGGAACATGAGAACTCAGCCTCTTCTCTCAACACCATGATGGACACCACAAAATCACAGAAGACTCCAAGTGCACAACCCAGTTGTGGAAATGAAATTCTGCCTGTACAGGCTATATCAGGCAGTGAAGATGAGTTTCCTGTTAGCATCTCCACCCAAGAAGGTGAGGAGGAAGCAGAAGCAATGGGTCTTGATTTATCTTCAGTGCCTGCCCCTGAAATTCATACAAGAGCTAGTCTTGAGAACAATTCTCCTAGGACTAACTTAAGTTTGGAAAGTACTTTACAAAACTGGAAAGAAGAGGGGTATGCAAATGGTTTGTTCTTAGAACCACTTGCCACTAATACTGAGATACTGCTAATCAAGCCCTCCCGAGTGAAAGGTGACTCTGTCTTAGAATCGGTCCAAGTAGTAAACCTACAGTTTGAACCAGGAGGCTATACAGTGGCAGATGAATCTGTGACCAAAAATAGACAGCGAGACACTTGTGTTATCACTGCAGGAACACAGGAAATAAATAGTGACCTGTGCCAGAGTGTCACTGCTGGTGATAAGACCCTAGGACATAATGTCCATAGTAAGCAAATTATTGAAAAGGAAGGCACCAAACATTGTGATACAGCACGTGGAAAAACAGGCTTTTGTGAAGGTTCTCCAAGCACAGGACTGAACAGGAGCTTTTCTGCTGAAGAGCCAAAGTGCATTAGCAGAGACAGTCAATGGAATCCAAGCACAGATATCTGCGGCACTAATGTGAGAATGGACAGCCAAGATAATACCACCACAGGCCTAGATAATATCACCTTGGAAAGCACAAACAGTGAGGAGTTAAATGAGAACCTGTTTAACTTCCTGGGTAGTAACAGCAGTTTCTACAAGGCAGTTCAGAGAAACAATAAGGCTGGGGCCACAGAGAAATCTTCCAAGCAGTCTAAGTTTTTAGCCTTTTCAAAAATGGCATCCTTCAGGAAATCTAAACTAATGTCTGCTGAAAATCAAGATAGTGTCAAGGCCAAGACAGAAACATTGGATGGAGATAAAGGGGATGAGATAGAAGATGACTTGAAGTATATTCAAAGCAGTTCACCCAGCTCTGCTTTCCAAAGCAAGGAACGTTGCCTTGCAGAATATTTGGACGATGATGACTTATTTTATGAGAAACCTGCTGGACTCTTCAACAGAATGAGCCTGAGAAAGGCTTCTGGCTCTGGCCGGATACTCTTGGAAGGTATGGGCACAAGTTCTTCTCCCATAATGACAAGAAGAAAGCACTCTGAAGGGAAAGTTTTAGGTTCTGTTGAGAATAATGACAATGAGTCTGTGGAGTATCCTGAACTCAAGAAATCCTCATCTGAGAATGACTTTAAAAGAAACAAAAACACGGAGAGTAAAAGATTCAGGAGTCGGCTGGCCTTGGCCCACAGATCCTTCTCAAGTTTTTTTGAATCTAAATCTCTGGAGAAGGAAAATGCTGAACAGAGTCCAAAGTTTTCAGTGAAAAATGAAAAGGAAAAAGCCAAGTTGCACCAAACAACTTGGAAAGCGTTTCTGAAAAGTAAGGAGACAGATGGCCAAAAGCGGTTTGCCTTAAATAGTCCTCTTCCAACACAGCAGAGTCCTTGTTCTAGCAGGATCCCTGGCAGCTTTCCTAGAAGACCATCCAAGGAAAATCAGGAAGATTGCAATGGACAAGAGTTTATGCAATCAAGTGTGTCTAATGGCTCATCTACAGATGGTGGACATTCTGATTCCTCTGGGACTGGTGATTTTCTATCTATGGATACCAAGAGGAGGAATCATGAACTGAATATAAAATGTCTGCATAGCCTAGATTGTAATGGGAAAGAGGAAACAATGAGCAGTGATGGAGATACATCTTTTGAAGAATTCTGGTTGAAATCTCCAATTAGTCCGATTGACCTGCAGTCATCATTTTCTCACTTCACTCCCTCTTGCCCCCAGTTGTCAATGTATGAGCGTAAAGATATGCCATGTAGACCCATGAGTCCCAAGCCACAGAGTCCTCGAACTGGTTCTCAACGCAAGGGTTTCCATTACCCTGGAAGATTAAGTTCCACTTCAATGATATCTCTTGGAAACATCTCGGTGATAGATGGCAACTTGGAAGCACCTGAGAGGCCAAAGACATTGAAGCCTAGACCTAGTTTCTTGCAATCTATGCATTCGTTGGATAATGACTATCTGAGAGAGGACAGTGGGATAAGCAGCCAGTCACAAATCAGCTTGGACACAACTTCTTCAGTGAGTGATATCATCAGAGATGAGGTGAGTTGCTTTGTGGTGGTGATGATGCGGTTTAGTTTTGAGAGTTTGGTGTGTGGCATCATTGTTATTTATTTTTATTTCTTTCTAAAAATCATTTCCATTCCAAACAAAGCCCATTTCCATATGCTAAGCAGTGAAACGGAATATAGAATGTCACAGTGAATCTACGAGTGCATACGCAGGGACATATGGCATCAGAACTAATTATCTGTATAACTTTTCCAGAACTACATGCAAGCAGGACCAGGCCATCCTGCATACTGGTCTAAACCAGAGAAGTTAAGTGGCTAACTAATTGAGTCCACGTGTATGTAGTCATCATGAGACTGGTCTTCAATCAGATTCCCCAAACATTATGTCAGAAGAGGTGCCCATGTAAACCACAGACAAGGGGACAGACTTCATTTTAGATATATCTTGTTTGATTTGAAATTATGGTGGCTGACATCACCATTGTCTTTCAGTGGGATGTGAAAGGTTTCCCTGCCATCAACATAGCCTGACCTGGTGGACAGATACCTATCTGTCCATGTAGCCCAGAACCCTTTACTTTGATTGACAGCAGCACTCCAATGTCTCAGATGATAACTTTCAAGTTATCTGTTACCTGATCATTTTTAACTTGAGATACCAAGGATTGAACCTGGGACCTTTTGACATGCAAAGCTTGTCATCCGAGCTATGGTCCTTTCTTCAAGGTTCGTTTTCTTGCAAAGATATAGACTGCATGTGCATCATACATTTAAAGTACCCCTCCCAAAGAATCCTGGGAACGGTCAAGGTTGCTGGTAATTGTAGCTTTGTGAGGGATGGACTACAGTTCCCAG
Organism: Podarcis tiliguerta; assembly: GCF_965153285.1. NCBI lineage: Eukaryota > Metazoa > Chordata > Lepidosauria > Squamata > Lacertidae > Podarcis > Podarcis tiliguerta. The sequence goes on along the minus strand of NC_139538.1, from coordinate 40,326,079 downwards.
GATTAAAGTGTATGCTTTAAATGTACTTGAAATGTATGGTGTCTACTCGACTTAAGTCTCATGGGTCTGCCAATGTTTGTGCCCCAGTGTTAGTGCAGTAGCAGTTGTAGTGCAGTGCAGTCCCATAGCTTAGCCTTAGGATAAGAAGCACTAAAAGGAAAGTGATGGGGCAGCCAACTTTACTAAAATAAAACAAATAACCAAACCCACAAAATATATTTAAAACAACCAATTTTTTGCTTCAAAGAATGATTGCTGCAGAGACTCACTGTGCTGGGATCATGATGGCAATTTTTATATTTCTATTATTATTATTATTATTATTATTATTATTTGTATACCATCCATCATCCAAAAATCACAGGCTTGTTCACAACATAAAAATACAAAAAGAGAACACAAAATGTGTAATTAAACAAAAACAAAAAACCCAGTAATCCCCGCCTCCCACAGACACATTTAAAAGGCCATAGACTGTGAATCAGCTAAAAGCCTGGTTGAAGAGAAACATTTTCATCTGACGCCTATATATATGTAATGAATGCTCCAGGTGAACCTGCCTGGGGAGATCATAGCAGAGTGTTTTTGCGTAGTGCCAACTTAACATAGGTTCATGTGGAAAAATCACAAGGAGTAGAAAAATACATCTGGCTTGCACATGTGAACACAGTCTTTGTCTCAGAGAATGGTGTGATCAGAGGGAGATGCTTCAGCATTCCTGGAGGAGGCAGGATTCTAAAAAAAAAGATTAGCAGAAATTGAATTGCACCAGTCAAGTGTATGGAAACAAAAATCTGAAAGTTCCTGGAGGAAGGAAGCGTATTCATTTCACTGTGCCCTCTGGGGGCAATTTTTTGTACTGCAAGATATTCATGCTTGGATTTACAGTTAGAACTGTGCCTGGGTGGTCATGTGTCCTCCTGTAAATAGGGCAGTTCTTTATTTGAAGAAACCTTAATATGAAAGAGCAGGGGCCTTGAAGCAAACTGAGCAGCTATCTTGTCACATTTTGTCGCAGTCTTCCCAATTATGATGAGATGTGTTGTTGTTTTTATTCCTATTTAAATTATAGGAATTATTTCAAGATGTGTTGTCCTCTTTTTTGGTGATGCATTCCCTCTGATTTGCAGATGTGTAACTGGCACTTTCATATGGCACAGACCAACCCCAGCCCTGCACCAGGTGGTGGCTTCATGCACCTTCTGACAATACCCTGGGACTAGCAGTGCTAGTGGGACTTGCCAGGGTCTTTGGACTCTGACAGCTACTTGAGGTTGCTGACAACATGACTGTGGTTCTTCCCTCAGTGTGCATGAGAACATGATTATTGACACTACGTGTTTATGCAGACCAGTGCACAATTTCATTTAGCTCGAGATGTCCACACTTAAAACATCTGGGTATCATTAGAAGCTCCAGTAGGTTGTGTTTATAAGGCACAGATGTTATTACTTCGAAGAGGGGCAAATGTAACATGACATTCCAGATTCAACATGATTGCTTTATAGTCAGCTGCCCAGCATAGTCAAAAGACAAAGAAACAACATTTTTGTTTTGTTTTCACCTGTTACTTATAAAACAGGAGAATATCCAACAAAGTCAAATCCCACCAGAAAAGAGACCAGGTGAGAAATGGGGTCTCCATTGCAGAAAGAGGTCTACTCAGATGCCACTATCTCCACCCTCACTCTCAAACATAGAGAGCAAGGCCTGGATACTTCCCTTCCATATTCAGGAGGGGAAAGCCAAAGAACATGCCCAGAGGAAGAGACACAGACCCCCATACAAGCGTTTCAGCTTTGATGACACATGGATGGAAAGGAATCGGAAGAGGAAGCTTGTTAAAGAGGCACAGTCAGACAGAGAGATTGAATCAAGTAACCTCCCAGAGGATCATTTAAAAGTAAGGAACCAAAGATAATATTGTTTCGTCTCTCTGGCTGCATCTCTCTACTGTTGTCTTCTCTCTTCAGGCTGTTCCTCTAATCAGTTCTGTTGCTTTCTTTACTTCTAACAGCATGTGGCAGTCACTTCTGCATTAAGACTCCTCAACACAATGGCTTATCTTTCATTTCTTATATCATGATTTGTTCACTAGTGATGGGGAGAGTAGGTTGAAGAGTTTACAGTTCTTTAAAAAAATATCAAAACTACTGATGAAAGCTATCAGATACAGCTTTATTCCCCTTGGGTTCATACAGGGTGCCATTGTTTTCCTTTCAGATCCATCATACGAGTCTTAGGGTGCTTCCAGGCAGGAATTTATTATGGAATTCGTGCTACTCGTTCATGCAAAATCTTGGCATTGTTTCCATGGCACTGTCATTATCGAGATGCTCGTTTTTCTTTGTTTAATCACAGCATAGATGCATTCGGTCAAGCTCCACCCACTGGAAAGCCCACATCAGTGAACGATCTGTTTATCAGTTAATCCTTCACCTTGGAAGCACCCATATTGTGCAGCTGATACATACAAAGTTCCTTATGCTCTTTATAATAACATTTCTTTGCTTCAGAATCTTTGCTTTGCTCTTCCTCTCCCCTTTTCTGTCTAACCATACCAGGTCTGAAAACAACATTGACAATACAATACAGTGGTACCTCAGGTTACATGCGCTTCAGGTTACATACGCTTCAGGTTACAGACTCTGAAAACCCATAAATAGTGTTTCAGGTTAAGAACTTTGCTTCAGGATGAGAACAGAAATCGTGCTCTAGCAGCGCGGTGGCAGTAGGAGGCCCTATTCGCTAAAGTGGTGCTTCAGGTTAAGAACAGTTTCAGGTTAAGAACGGACCTCCGGAACGAATTAAGTACTTAACGTGAGGTACCACTGTATGTATTTTTAAAAATCAGGTAAATGCTTTTTCGGAGTCCCAGCTAAGTGTGTCCTTAATTACCCATTACTACCTTTCTCTTTAGGTTAAAATGAGACCATTCATTACTTCACCTGTGGCCTTTGAAGCCCTTCCTCTCAAGTTGCACCTCTATTCCCAGAGCACACCTACAGGATTAGACTGCGTGGGCTTGAGGCGGCGCATCTCATTTCCCGGTATGAGTACTGTTTAAATTGACACCTGATTTCTGACCAGCACATTATATTTACATTATATTGGTTCATTTTGAAATGGTTTGCCTATGCCATCTCCACCCTGTACTATTTTGTTTGTACTAGATATGGGTGTTACACCAGAGGTGGGGAGCCCGTGACCCTCTTGTTGGTGCTGGAGTACAGTTCCCATAATCCCTGGCTATTGGCCATTAGAGAGTCCAACATTAGAGAGTCTGGAGGTCCACAGATTCCCCATGTCGTGTCAAGCTTTCACATGTAATTCTCAGCTTCTTTGAAGTATTGCTATTCACATTTCACTGTTTCACTTGAGGAAGTGAAGTGACTTCCTTAGTCACTTTGGGGTGCTTCCCTTCTATATAAGAGGTATGTGATGAAATATTATAGTGGAGATGGGTTATGTGTTCAACTTACATCTCTTTGACAAGAGTTGTCAGAGAAGCTATAAGCCTAATTTTGAAGCTTTGTTAGAAAATGAAAGAGAGCCCTAGGTGGCCCTAGATGAGAATTTTGCTAAAGTGATGACTTATACTGAATTCTCTATGTGCATTTTCAAGGTTTCTGGGTTCTGTCTCTTCCAGAGGGCTTCACATTTGAGAGAAGTAACATTACAAAGTATCTCCTACTGTGGTGGTGTTTCCTGGGTATGGAAGGAAAGCAGTTTGTTACCAACGCTTTGTTCTGTAAAGAAAATCCACACACGTATGGCACAACTAGACAGATACCAGGGTACATCATAAATTAGTTGGGGGAGAAAGACATGTTACTCCTAGGCTGGAGAAGAACACTTAGGGAAGTCTGTCAGAAAATTAGTTTCTCTGGAGATGCCTCACCTAAATATCCCAAACTGTTAGAATTTCTTTGTTAAATCAAAGGTTTAAGGTATTGCCTTGGTATGCCCTGCCCTGCTAGTCTTTTTCACAGAAGTCTTATGGGGAGACACAATAAATTAGTTAGGGTCGTACCAAGTGCTCCCTCTCAAAATTGTTGCACAGTGAAAATGGAGCTTTCAAGGGGCACACACAACCCCTTGAAAACCTCATAAAATCCACTTTCCATACAGTTCACAATACTTCTTTTTTAAAATTAAAATTGGTGTACAAAAAGTGTGACTAGGATTAATTCAGCAAACATATATAAATATATTTTAGAAACAGCAAATAACCATAACAAAGCACAACAAGACAAAGTGAAAAATGAAGAACAGCATAGAGTACAAGCCCAGTATCATCTAAGGACGGCATTCCAAATTCGGGGTACCACCAGAGAAAAGGCCCTTTCCTTTGTGTCAACATAATGTATCTCTCTACTAAAGAGGGCACTTTGAGCAGGCTGGTATGGGGAAATGATTGCTTGGGTATCTGTGTCCTAAAGGTAACACAAATCTGTGTTTAAAGGTAAACATCAGCATTGTAAATTGATTTCAAAAGTGGATATGCAGCCAATGTTGATCTTCCAAAATAAGGTACCCACCAGAATTCTAGCAGCTGAGTTCTGCTCTAACTGAACCTTCCAGTTTCTCTTTTAAGGGCAGCTCCATGTACCCATGTGTAACACATTACAGTACTGTAGCCAGGATATTACCAGGACAGGAATCATCATGAGTAGATTGTTCTGACTGAACAGTATAGCACAGTGACTCAAAACTCTTGTTTCTCCTCTGCTCTGCTGCCCTAGTGCTGGGGTAGTGGTACTGACATCAGAGAGAATAGGATTTCGCCTTTCCTGTGTGATCCCAGACAATAAGGATTGTGTAAGGAATACAGTGATATTACAGAGCCACTAAGCCAATCTAATTTGTATAGGTGGCCATCTTATTGCGGGTAAATAAAGTGAAGGTTTTCTCTTGGTTTAAATTGGTGTGGGAAGTTAATGTTCCCATTGCTGAGGCAACCAAGTTGCACATGAGCTTGGTTGCCTTGGCAATGGGAGAATATTCCCTCTCCCCAGCAAACATTTTTATGCCATTTGGACCCTTCCAAATACACCAACATTTTTAAATGTCCTGCTTTCAGCTCTGTACTATTTATGCAATTACTATTATCCTTAGGTATACACTTCCATTGTCAAAAGACCTCAAATGCCATGCAGCATAAATAATAGCAAGTAAAAGAACAGAATGTGTGTTTTGATGATCCCCATTGGAAACTAGAATACAGGGAAATGTATTAAGCATCTTTTTCAACAGACAAAAATATAATGAACTATAATGAATGAAAGCCAGTGTGGTGTAGTGGTTAGTGCATCAGACTAGGAGCTGGAAGACCAGTGTTCAAATCCCCACTAAGACAAGCTCACTGGGTGAGCTTGGGCCAGTCATGGCTGTTCAGCCCAGCCTACTTCACAGGGTTGTTGTGGGGATTAAGTGAGGAGATGGAGAACCATGTACACCGCCTTGAGCTCCTTAGAGAAAAGATAGGGTATAGATGCAATCAATCAATATTGGAAGAAAAAGAGGCTAGAAATCCACTTCTTAATTCCTCCAGCTCAAGGGTGTTTTCTTATCTCACTCTCAGTGACCTACTATTGAACTTTACCATACAAAATGACTTCAGTTGGTAGTGAAAATTCTCAGTCTTTCATTATCTGTGATCACCAGGAGGCTTTCTAAGTTCCTTAAAAGTTTCTTAGGAACACATGGGAAACTAGTGGGATTGCTGAGTTAGCTGTAGCCCTATTTCTGCCTTCTCTCCAGATCTACCACAGAACTGATTACAGTTGTTTCAACTCTGTTAACCTTTTGTCTGAAGTTCTTTAGAAGAGAAAGAATTAAACTCTTTTAATAGAGTTGAAATATATATGGAGATTGGCCAATAGGTGGTGCCCCAGGTTTTAGAACGCTCTAGATGTTATCCTGGAAAGGGATGCTATTAAATGTAGTGGTAACTTTTGGATTCCACAGAATATTTTGAAACTGAATATTGTGACCTTAGCTAGAACCTTTGGAATTATTCACAAGCTTCAGGACACTGGAACAAAACACAGCAACTTAGCCTAACATGCCCAAGAATGGCACGTAATGGAAACTGAAGAGCATAAAATCACAGGCGTTATGAACTTTTTTAAAAAAAAACTTTGGTAGTTAAGTATTCTCTCACTGTACTACTCAAGCAGGAGATGTGCTCATGTTGCCCTTAAAAAGGAGAAGTAGAAAACAAGAAATGCTGTTTTCTCATCTCACAACAACGTCCTGCAGTTTTTCAATTTTTAAAAGATATTGTTCTTTGAGGGGCTGTTTCTCTCTCCTCCCCCTCTCTAGTGCTCAATTATATGCATATAGGGCTAGAGGAAGGCTGAACGTTTAGCTGAGAGGCAGAGGGCTTGGTGGATGAAGTCTTTGAGGACATTATAGCTGTGTCCCACTCCCACGATGATAGTTCCTCTACATCTCTCTGAGAAAGAGGGACCCATTTTTGGAGGATGAGCAACTGTCCTCTTGTGAGGGTACATCTCTGGAGGGTGGGGGGATCCTGGTAGTGTATGATTTGATCATTAGGATAGTTGGGTGTGTCATAAGTGTACAGATCACAGGGTGAATTACCTGTCTGTTGCAAGGGTTGTAGATGTCACCTGCTGTCTAGGTAGCCTGGGAGATAGGAAAATGTCAGTAGTCACTTGTGGTGCATGCTGGCACCAATAACATGGGGGAAAGTAGTCATGAGGTCATAGAAGCAAAATTTAGGTAGCTATGTAGGATGCTGAAAGCCAGGACCTGCAAGGTAGCTTTCTCTGAATTGCTTCTGGTCCACATGCAGGGGCAGCTAGATGGGGCAGCTTTGGAGTCTCAGTGCATGGGTGAGATGATGATGTAGGGAGAGGGTTTAGATTTGTTAGGCACTGTGGAACATTCAGGGACAAGCTAGGCCTCCAGAAAGGGTCAGGCTCCACTTGAACCTAGATGGAATCAGGCTGTTGGCACTTAAAATGAAAAAGGTGGCTGAGCAACTTTTGAGGGGCAGAGGGAGCAGATAGGTGCTGAGGAGGATTCGGTTCGGAACAAATCTCTCTGGGAGAAATATGATAAAATTGGTGAAAATTTAAATAGGGGAGGCATAGATCTAGGCATTGTGAGTACAGGGGCACGGGATAACAATTCGGAGAGGCCAACGCACCACAGGTCAAAACACAAATGTGAAAGACACTTGAAGAAAGAGACTGTATTACAAATGTTTATATGCTAATGTGCCAAGTTGAGTGAACTGGAGTTCTTGGTCTTAGAGGGCGGCATTGATTTAAGGGACATAATGAAAACCTGATTAGATGGAGAGAACTAGTAGGGTGCAGTTATATCTGGGGGGAAACTGTATAGAAGGAACAGTGAATGACGTACTGGTGGTGGTGTTGCTCTGTACATCAAAGTTGAACTGTTTGATGAACTCTTAGGTGTCAAAAAGAGCTAGCAAGGTTATAAAAGATGCCAGAGGAAGTATTTTTGAAATTCTAACATGCTGTCTCATACTATAAGTTGAATGGAGATCAACTGAAGGGTATTGTATAAATAACAGTTGCACACACTCTTATGTTCCAAACATGCCCATATAATTTATCTATTATATTTATTTCAAATAATTTATATCTTGTTCTAACCAAAACCACTCAGAGCAGCTAGCAATAAATATACCATCTCATCAAAAACAACACACTAAATCAACACTAAAGCCCCAAGCATAAAAACAACAATAGCAGAACATAGAAAAATACACAAAAATAACGGCACTACTTTCATTTCAAGAAAATGGTTTCAAAACAGTACAAGAAATACTACAGGCAAAATGCTGAATTGATGGGGCGAACTAATCACCAGATGGGGTCTATCAATGTCGACAAGACGTGGGGCCATGATGCATTAGTCTCCAAGAATCTCAGAGGGAAGGCACTCATCCTTGAAGAGGTCAAGAAAGTTCTTTTCTCAGCAATAAATTACCTCCGCTCCCATTGACTGAATCACTAGCATTTGAGAAACTTTGCAGGAGAAACGGAGGGAATCTCTGTCAGTGTGCTGTAATATAACATCATCATGTGACCAAGTCATGGAAGAGTGCACCAATGATTTCTGAAGCTCTGCAAATGAAAGTGTCAATTTTTGATGACTGAAAAGAGACGTTGGGCATAGGAAGTCTGGCTGGCAGTTGGTGGATTTGCAAACTAGCTTTCTTCGCTGATATAACATGGTACATTTGTGGCCTTACGGCAAAGTTGCAAGCTGAAGGAAAGCTGATATGTGATTAGCTCAGCACTAGAAAAGTTCACAAAATGAAACTGCAACCTTTTCAAAAGAAGGTAATTCAAAGTAACTTGTTTCATTTCCTGTCCTTCTTAATTCTTCTAATGTCAGAATGAAGGACATGGGAGGGCCGTATTCCACTGTGCAAAATTGCTTCATCTTCAGCAGCTGTTTTCTGAGATGATCCAGGTCTCAGAATGGTTCCTCTGGAGGTACATCTTTTAAAAAATCTGGAGCTTATGTGGAATCTGTATCAAATTACCATTAATTGAAACTATTAGTCAAGGAAAACATATCTAAATCTAGTATTTTAGATACTCTAAAATACTAAAATTTAAAAAATGACAGCCCCATTTGACTTAGATTTACTAGAAGCAACTTCTGACGGTGCAATTGGTTTCAGATCCTGGCTTGTTCCAGTTCTAATAACCACAGAGTCCCATATCAGGGTCCTAATGGAAGACTCTACTTAATTAACCCAGTAAGTTGTCAGTCATTGCATAAAGGAGAGAAAAGATAGTGTGAAGACAGAGAGTGATAATCAACTAACCTGTCCCGTTAGAATGTTTACTTGCATACAGAACGGCAAACTAACACTATTTCTGCCTTGTCTGGATGCTTGCATCAAGTCCACCTCTGATCACAAACATTGGGATGTGATGAAAAAGAACATACTGATGATACTGAACCCTAATCTCCAGTTGAAATAGCATGGGATACAAGATTTCAGCAGTACACACGGCTAAAGCCATGGGATATAGCCACAGTCTCTAAGCATCACCTTTTGTGACCTATCCTTCAGGAGTGACTGGAACCACTGCAAGTTAGTGCCATCTTGGGGATGGGAAAGGGTAAGAACACCACTGAGATGTCCAGGAGGCTAATCAACAGGATCACATTCACCCTTCATCTCCCGGTCTAGATAATTTACCAGGATACCAAAGACAGTTTCAGTGCCAAACCTGGGGTGGAAGCCACATTTGAAAGAATCGAGATAATCTGCATGCATTCACATCTACACAGAATCCAGTTTCTAAACACCCACTTTGAGATGACTTTACAGGCATGCACATGCTTTCTCTCACACACATTTGCTCTCTCACACCTGTGCCCTGATCTGCTTTCTGCCCCAGCTATTTTCCTCTCTCTCTCTCCCTAGTTCTCCTCTTCACCCAGTTGTTTGGTTTGCTGCTGTCCATTCACCTTAGCCAACTACATCCCATGCCCTAGCTTCTTCCTGAGCTCTGATTCAGCTCTCTCAGTGCCTGGCTCTTGCTAGTGCCATGTTTGTCAGGCACTGCAGATTCTCAAGAAAATGGCCCGTTTTGTTTCCCCACTATTCCTATTGTATGCTACAAGAAAACTGAATTATACACTTTCATTCCTTCAAGCTGCACCCCCCCCACCCAAAAAAGGGGAAGGTTGCCTATGTCAAAGCATCCCCCACAGGCAACACTATTGAAACAGCAGCACAGTCTTTGCAGCAAATGTCACATTTTTGCTTTTCTAATCATTTTGAAGAAAAATGTATCTGTGGGAAGTGACATAGAATCTAGGTCTCGCAGGTTAATATGAAATTTGGTATATATTTGTTATATATTTAGAAACGCATGGCCAATCCTCATCAAAAAGGGTTTGTATCTTTTTTCTTAGTAGCAATGATAGTCACGAATAAGATAAACAGGCAACTGAAATGATACTTTTATGTGAACCACTTGGCATTTAAAATACTCAGTGCTAACTTTTGAGCCACACTCTTTGCAACTTGAATATTAGTTGCATAGGCTATTTATAATCTAATTAGCAGCATCTTCATTAATATACTACTTCCTTCTGCATTTATGTCCTGACAATGCAGCATTGATTCCTCCCTGCCATATATATCTCTAACCATCTAAATCTGAGGAAGAAACTGGGTAACTTGAAAACTTGCATTTCAAACACCTGTAGGTCCTATACGTAATAAAAGTATCACTGCCCTATTTCTTATTTCATTTCTTTCCCCTCTTTTGTGATCCTGGTTCAAATTAAAGCATGTGCCCATGCATGCTTCTTCCACATTAAATAAATGAGAGATGGGTCAGGAAACATGGTTAATGATGTTGCCTCCATTTCTGTGAATTAAATTAGAATGTGACAGAGCACCTCAGTGGAGCTGCAGTTTGGTATTGTGTGATTGCTGATATGTTGCTTCACGAATTTTATTGTCTTTTTTATTGTTTTTATGATATATTGCCTGTAGTTTGCCACCCTAAAGGTGTCAATCGGGATTGAAGGTGCAAGATTTAAATCCTTTAAGAAACAAGCAAACATACAGCCACCATTTTAAGGATTACACATTGAGAACCCTGTGGAAAAGCCAAAACAAAATCTTACCCCTCCCTCCAAAGACCCCAGTGAAATTGCAAAAGATGATCTATTGCACACCTTGAAGAACCAACTGCACGTCATCCATTCTGGCTTTTATAACATCAACCATAATCTTTATTGCTGCAGCAAGGCATACAAGATCTAAGCAACAGGCTCAGCATCGCAACACGTAATTTAGTGGCTATCAAAAATGTCTATATAAAAACAACAATGGCCTGACCACCATTGCTACTCAGACCAACACAGGATAGTTGTGCTCGGAAACTTTAGGACTCTGATGATCTCACTCACTGAATCAGATCTCATCAGATGTGCGGAAACCAAACAGAGATTTGGTTTAACTAAGCTTTGGTTTAGTGGGTAAGATCGGATTTTCGCAAGCCACAGCTGTGGAACAATAAAAGCTCTCAGACCCGGGGGAATGAAAGGGTACACAATATGATTGAAATACAGGTCAAGTGAAAGTGTGGATGAGCCCTTAGTTGAAGGCAGAGTCAGAATACCAGTGGCTGGAAGTAGTAGCAGAAACAGCAACTGCAGCTCCAACTCTACTCTATGTCACAAGAGCCAGGCCCTGTGGAATTTTCCATGCCCCCTCATAGACCCATTATGAATGAACATCCAGATGGCTGCTGGTATTTCTGTTTGGCAGACATGTAGAGCTTGACCACATGTAAGACAGCTCTGCTGTTTAAGAGAGGCTGTTCTGTACCTTGCTCCATTAATGCCTCATGACAGAGCAGATTAATCTTGCTGTCTTCTATGATGCTAAATATGTCAGATCTTCATTAACTCCAGCTGAGGAAACCTTTCTTCATAGGAGACCTAATGCTAACTGGTTTTATTTTGCTTTATCATGAACTTATATTTTAATTGTTGTTGGAAGCTGCTTTGAACACAGCGAAGGGCCTGACTTGCATCTTTCAAACAGAGTAAAACAAACTTTCCTGAGCATTTATAAGGCTGTTCTTTGATTAACACTGTTCATCAGAAAACCAAACATCATGGGAAAGATTCCTTTTGTCTTGAAATTCAAGGATGACTTCAGTCATCTTTAGGTCTGACCTGCTGGAGACTTCAGTCTGTGTGCAATATTATCAAAATGTACAGGAAAAAAGGACACCCAGCTGAAATAAATTGGGTTACATTGATGGACAACAGGTGTCCTTTGTAGAGTTGTAAGGCTTCAGCCTGCTTCAACTGTATTCTCCATGTTCTGGCTTATGTCATATCATCCCTGTCTGGGCCCCATAAGAGAAGCAGTTGATTGTGCCTCTTGGAAATACTTGCAGGGTCTCTTTGCTCATAGTCTCTGCATATTTAAAATCTGAATTCCTTCTTTGCAGGGAATGCAGTCTTGTACTGTCTTTGTTTCACTGTGCACAGGAGTGGGATCTCTCTGACTCTCAGCTAACATTGGGAGGGAAACAAATGTCTACGAGACATATTTAATATTTTACAGCAAAATGTGGTTGTTTTTTGTGAGGGAGGAAGCATGCTTTAATCATTTCAACCTGTTGCAGGAATTATCACAAATGCAACAGTTAGTTGCATTCAGGAAGACGGTATTCCAAGAATGTTTCTATTTTAACTTTTGTAGATTGACAAAGATACTGCATGGAAAGTGCATCCATGGGGGATTTCGTAGGTCCGAGAGCTGCCAACTGTTTTCTGGCTGAGCTCCAGTGCCTTTAATGGCTTTATGAAGGCAAACATTTAGCAACTTTCCCTGCATGGAGAGACAGGGATGAGAAAGGTACTCCTGCTGCAATTTTCCTGGTATACAAATGTCTCAAGGGCATAGAAACCCTGCCCTGGGGGAAAATTGGCAATCCTAGTAAATTCCTTATCGTCCCAGGAAGCTCTGGGGATTTCTTCATGTCTTAGGTGTGCTCATCAAAAGACAAAATAGTTTTGCATAGCCTGTGCTGGTCAGCAGTCTGTTAGCAGAACTCTGCTTGGGAATTGTCTCACACAGAGATATGTACTTTTAGCAAGAAAAACTCTGAACCACCTGAATGCCTTATTTTCCCTAGGAATGCTTCCTGCACTTGCAGTTGTGTGCTAAAGCATGAGCCAGGAGCACAAAATGTTCTCATGTATGTATTCCACAATCAGAGTGAAACTTTATTTAAACCAAGGATGATGAACTTGTGGCTCTCCAGATCTTGTTGGACTCCAAATCCCAGCAGCTCCAGCAGTGCAGCTAATAGTCAAGGATGATGAGAGTCCCCAGAACACCTGACGAGTCACAGGTTCCCTGGTATGTTGTATGCACTTTAAAAAGTGATTTTGCCTCACATCACCAATCACATAGTCTTGAGTCCCTGTTTCTTTGGATTTGATCTTTTTCGAGTGTATATTTTCCCCATTATGTAGTGGTGGTTCCAGTGCCTTGTAAAACAATTTTAACTGCTGCAGCTCCAGCTAGTTCTAGATATCCTCAGGACAGTGTGAACATGTGCTGCCCATTCCTCTGCGTGTTTTACTTAGCTGTCAGTCTCATTCTTTTCCGTGGGCCTTATTCACAGGTATGTGTGCAAAGGATATTGTCACTTTATTTCTTGACCCTTTGGAATTTAAGCTCTCGATCCGGTGATCTAGTCCTCGAGTTGTTTAATGCCTTGGCAATCAGCTTAGAAGCAAGCCCAGCTTCTGCAAAACTGTAGCTGAGGCTTTTTCATCAGCCACAGAGGGAGCCTCCCTGATGGACCCCTATGATGTCAGGTTGCATCGTGCAGGCGACTGGCAACTCAGAGGAGAGGAATCCCACACAGCTCTGAGACAGCAGGACCTGGTGCCACTGCCCTGTGCGTAGCTGCACGGTGCTGTTCCATCTCCCTTCTTTCTCCGGAACAGCAGAGCCTCTTGGCTCTCCCCTCTGCCTGCCTGCATGAGGACCCAGCAATGCTCCAGCTGCGAGTCTGGCGGTGCACACAGTGGAGAAAACTGCAGTAGCAGTGGCAGCTCTGGGCTCTCCCCAGGTTCGGATTCAGATAGCAGTGGAGTGGTGTGTGGTGGTGGCAGTGGGATGAGAGGTGTCCTTTCCAGATACTGGAGCTTGGAGAGTCTTCATTCAGCTTCTGGTAAGGAAAGCTCAATTGTTGCTCTGTGATATTGCACTGACCTTGGGAGATAAAATTGGAAGAAATGGAGAATTTTGATAACTGAGGATGGGCAGCATGGTCGTGGGCAGCAGAACAAGATAACCTCAGAGCTTTGTACCTATGCCTTGTGCTTGGTATACTACTCAAGACTGTAGCAGAAGCAGAAGCACCTGATCACACTTCAGGAATCAAGAGTTCAGAAGCAAGGATTTCAGGGTTTTGAAAAGATGCTTATAGTCTTATCAGCTTGCTGTTTCCACATCGGCAAAGTTGTAAAATCCACAATACAGCATGCCTTCCCCCTTGTTAAATTATTGAGGAAGATTAGCATTACAGCCTATTACAGTCTGATTTGTGTCTCTTTTGTCTTCTTTGAGAATTATCTTATTTATTATTCATTTCCAACACTGTTCTGGCTCAGTGTTGTTGGCATCTGTCATTCAAGTGATGTAATATACAGTGGTACCTTGGGTTAAGTACTTAATTCGCTTTGGAGGTCTGTACTTAACCTGAAACTGTTCTTAACCTGAAGCACCACTTTAACTAATGGGGCCTCCCGCTGCCGCCGCGCCATTGGAGCACGATTTCTGTTCTCATCCTGAAGCAAAGTTCTTAACCTGAGGTAATATTTCTGGGTTAGCGGAGTCTGTAACCTGAAGCGTATGTAACCTGAAGCGTATGTAACCCGAGGTACTGCTGTATGTTCATAGGTAAGAACCAGTGTTTGAAACTCCCATTGTTCTAGGCGCATTTTGCGACAGCGAATTTCATTAGCGCAAGGAGTTTCCGAGCTCTGGGCGCAGTACTGCGCCTAAGATTTCAGATTAAAATTGCAGAGTGGAAGGGGACCTTTTTCTGCCTCCCCACTCCCAGCTACTTAAGAGACCCTCTTAAGAATACTATGGGGGTGGGCAGGGGAAGGACCAGACCATGTGAAAAATGGACATAATATTTTAGCTGCAGTTTATTCATTTTCAGCTTTGTATTCTTGTTATAAAAAAGCACACCTAGACTTTATTTCATAACTCAGTTTCTAACACTGGTAAGAACTGTAAACATGATATAATAGGGAGAATTTGCAGTCTTCTGATTTCACCATTGATTGATGAGCATTTAATTTCTTATCAAGATATTGATAACTGCAAAGGTTTCTGTTTTAGATTGATATTGCCCATCAGTTTCATTATCCACTAGTTGGTAATAAGCTACTTTTCCCCTTTGGTTAGTTTTGGCATGGGCCTTCAGACATGACGGAGAACCGTATTTTCCACTAGGTTTGCTGTGTGCTAACATTGGAAGCCTGGATTGGATAGAAGGTTCAGTTTCATCTTTGGAACCCTTGAAAGTATCTCCTCCTGTTCTATGCAACCCTTCGGTTGCGATTTGCAAGATTCCTACTGGAATGATAATAAATTTGTCTTGCAAAGGTACCTAACCTTATGGCTCCTTATGGCTCATGTGGTATAGCCCTATCCTGTGCAAAAGATGTGCATCTGATAAAATGTGTGTATGCTTGATATGGAAAAATAAATCCACGGTAGACTATCATCTGATGTTTTCTGAGTGAGCAATCCAGTTTGTTTCCCTGTTTTTATAGCTGTCTCAGTGAAAGCTATTCATTGATATGTGGTGTCTCACTGTAATGGAGTTATAATGCAAGATTTACCTTGCAGTTGATGTGTATTCTGCAGTAGAGATAAGGTCTTAGCAGTGCTTGTGTTTCTACTGTGGCTTTGGACTAAAAAGCAAATGATGCCTTAGGGTAGGGGTTCTTAGGAGGTCCATGGATGGGATTTAGGGAGTCTGTGGACACACAGAGAAAAGAAAGTATTCACTTTCCTTCCTGTTAGTTTGAAAATTGGCTTTGTGAAAATTATTTTGGGGGAATTTGAGGGAGATTCTCAAAGGACCACTGGCTCAGGGCAAAATTACATGCTATGTTAGTTATGTAGCTGTGCCTTTAAGTGTAGGGGTTTTTGTGTGTGTTAAAAACATCCACACAATTTGCCAGTTTGGGGGCTTTAGCCCTTTGCCTACTATGGTCCTGATGTGGATTGGGCTCCTTGCACCTGCAACATGCATAGGAAAAAATAAGCAAATGGGAGTTTTTCCATCCATGCAAATTGCACACGTGGGACCTTTGAGCCAGGCTTGGACTGCAGTGGTGGGTAAAGGGTTAAAGCTTTTCTACAGCTCCTGCTAGGGTCCATCCAAATTAGGGCCACCATGCTGGCAGTTTAGGTAAAGGAATTGTAGCACTTGTAGCTGGCTGCTCAACTTAAGGTTATGGGCTCTTTATTTCAGCTATAGGAAAGATTTACAGTTCTCTTCTTGCTGCCTACTGTTGGAGAATGATAAGATTTTAGTAGCTCATTGTCATTGTACCAAATTGACTTAGATCTGACATACATCCTGTTCCCACTTGGAGGGATGGAGGGAAATGAGAAGTCTCTTCATCAGAATGCTTCTTCCAGTGGTAATTTACAACAACCCCCTCTCCAAAAGAGAGAGAGAGAGTTTGCCATGCCATTGTTTAACTAATACTTGTTCTGCCATGCTGTGTTTGTTAAGAGGAAAAAGCTCAAGGCATTTGAGGTTTGGATTACAACACAGTTTTTGCCAAGCCTCATGAACATTGACACAGGAAGGACTCGTGGTGACTGACATTTTTCTTAAAGGCAAGCTTCTCAAAGAATTCATTTCCCAATCTATTTTGCTTAAGGTAAATAGAACGAGCAATGAAACAGCAAAGACAGCCAGAAGGAAAACAACTCCATATTTTTAATGGCTGCTTCCAGACAGAGTTTTAATATTGTAAGTGGGTCATTCAGATATCGCAAACAGGTTGTTGACAACAGGTTTTTTTTTTAACTTAGTGGATTTTCGAAGGAAAGAGTAAATCAGGCTTAAATGTGTGTGTGTGTGTGTGGAGAGAGAGAGAGAGAGAGAGAGAGAGAGAGAGAGAGAGACTGGCATTGTGAAGTCCACGAAGTTGCATGTGGCTGCTGCAAAAAACTTGAATGCATGAATAGCACTGATTTCATAATAAAAACACTTCTTGAAACACACAATATTTGAAACAGAAAGAAAGATGGTGAAACTATGAACCAGGCTCTTACCTGGATCTCTAAATATGTTTTATAAAACTTTGTCAATACCATAACTCTAAATGGGAAAATGTCGAAGCAGGATTAACATTTTTACTGGTGCTCTGTGGATCTGCTGGGAGAAACAGTTAAACATGAAAAGAGATTTCTTTAGCTCATTAATAGGATATTGCATTTACTGAAAAGGTATTGGTAATGGAGGCAGTGAGCCTGAGGTTCTGAAAGCTAGAAAACATGTAAAATGTAATTAAATAATAAAGCAGTCTTTATGATTTACATTTTTATTACATTATGGGACTATTATGAAACAAATTGATTTTATGATTTTTCCATTCTGTCTAGGTGTGTGTGCTCAGTGTATGGATGCACGTATAACCATGTATTGTTTTTGGTAAACATTAAGCCTCACCAAACATTGAAAACAAAATCCTCCATTAGGTGTCTAATTTTATCTTCAGTGTATTGATTCGATCAAGTGAGTTTAGGAAATGGCAGATGAGGAGTTTATAAGACATGCAAGGTACACTGGAAAACCTCACAAATTTGAGCAACAGGAACACAATGAAAATCAGCTCCATGAAATGTAAAGGCATTCTAGGGTTAGACCAATTTTTCTGCCTTAGGCAAAGGGCAAAATGCCCCCAACCCCACATTGCTGCATATTGAAGTTGAGTGGAATGGCAGCCAAATCTTACTTCAACACTGGTGATGAGATAGCATCCTCTAACATATCCAAGGACAATAAGCTAATTTATGATGTGCAGGGCGAACTACTCAGTGTACACAACTCTTTGCCTCTAGCATTTCACTGGCTCCAAAACATCTGCCACTTGAGGCAGCTGCCTCAGTCTGCCTAATGGTAGGGCCATCCCTGCTTCATGTATCTGGAGAGGAATTCAAATGTTTAGCTGTGCTATTGTTTAGGGACCCAAAAGTAAATGCTTGTCTTAGTTTGTCAAAATTGAATAGGAGCCAACTGCATGATGAAACCAAATAAGGCAAATGAAATTCTTGAGTATATTGGGAACAGGAAGTGGGTTTATTTCTAGTACAACAATACAAAGCTTTGGTGAAGTGTCATTTGAAATAATACTCATTTTAATAACTCTGAGAAGAATGAATTCAAATTATAAGAAGGAAGCTAGATTTATCAGAGGCCTATCTTGTTGGCATCCAGCTGTCTCGGGAGACGATGGAAGAGTGCACCTTCAGGGGTGAAGTCAAACCATTGGTGAGTTGCATGCCTGTTGTGGGTGTAGAGATCGATATGGGAGAGACATGTTTTGTTACAGCTGGGGCAGATGAAGGCATGCAGTTTTGCTGGTGTAGGTATACCATGGCATTTCAGAATCAAGTGAAATGGGAAATCTGACTAAATTATTCATGCTCATTCATGAAGGTAACATTGCAGAGTGTATTCAGGTAGAACAAGGCTGTTTGGGATACAAGAACTTGTGTTTAAAATTGTTGTTTAATTAATTTAGGCAGAGAATCAGATGAAGATGTACAGTTGTAGAGTTGCAGAGCCTATTGTAAAGATAGATACGTTTATGACTAGATACATTAAACAAAAATATTACTTTAGTGTCATGGTTGTAACCCACAGAAGTCAGGAAAGCTTTAACTAGCACGAGATCTTGGGCTTTTCCTCCTCACCCGTGGAACATCAGGATCTATCCCAGCTAGAGATATGATAGTGAATGAAATGGGTTTGTGTCACACTAATTTTTCGGTGGCAAATAAGAGTGGTTGACTTTTGATACGCTATAAATCAGGGGTGGGGAACCTGCGGCTTGTAGATGTTGGTTTATTACTTCCATCAGCTCCAACCAGCATAGCTCAAGGATTCTTTGAGCTGCAGTCCAAATGCCATCTGGATAGCCACAGGCTATTGGCTAGTACTCTTGTTTCTTTGACCCCCCCCCATTCCCTTTATAGTGGGTGTTGTGGGGCTCAGTGCTTGGTCAGCTTCAGGGCTCTTAGTTATAGCTTCACTCCTGTTCTTTCTATGCAACACCCTGAAAATTCTGCAGGTTCATCTGTGAAAGATAGCAAATATATTGTAGGTTATCTTAGTCACAAAGGGGATTGAGGACCTTCTAGCAGTCAACAGATGATAAGAATCTCTGGGTAGCAAAGCATGGGACTAATATGCTGGTGCCTTTCATGAAAACAGCTAGCAATGGTTTATCATTCCTTGTAATTAGCTCATCTTTTCCAAGGCTGCATTTTTTTGCATTACAGAATTGATAACAAATGGTTAGCATCTTTCTTGTTTGTGAGGTTTTCCTTTTTAAGATGCTTTTATCTGGAGACTTACCTTGAAGCTCTGATATATGAACCTTGTCCATGGACTGCTGTGTATGATTTAATTGACCTTGTGCCTTTGGGTCATGCCTTCAGAGGAAATTGGAAGCAAAATGCAACAGAGAAAGGATGAAAGAAGCATTCGGCACCTTTTCAAGAGCAAAAGTAAATCCGTAGGTGCTCCAAAGCATATACCAGTGCAGACATTGTATTTCATGCTTGAATTAACATCTTACAAGTTAGAAGGCATCAGTGGGATTCATCATTTTCATCATCACAAATTACTCTGCTGAATTTCTTAATCTCCTTTTTTCCTTGCGTTTCGTTTGTGACTCCAGGTGAGAAAGCGCACAATAATTTTCTAGATCATTAAAGGGTGTTATTAATTCCTTCTCTCTCTTTAAAATAACTGGGCTCTTTCTGTTGTGGTAAATTAGCTTTGATCTTTACGTGCAACAGCTTATATCAAGGTGCATTGAATTGTGAGATAAATGCAGAGCCACCAGTCCTGAAACTGAATGAAATTAAAGGGTCAGAGACTTCACTGTGGGAATATAGAGTTGCTAGCATTTGAAAACTAAGCAAGAAAGGTATGCTGTAGGGCAAGGAAAATACATGTCAGATAGAAATATTGCATATGGATAGGCACCACCAAAAATAATAACTATTGTTATTAATGATAGTTAATAATAATTTAACTATCCATTTCGCTTGGGGATTCCATTCCCGCCCGCTCCCTCATGTCAACAGAGTGTGCATTAGCACACCCTGCCCCATTCTGCCTTGCCCTACTCATGTTCTTCCATCCATCCTGCTCCTGTTCTGCCTTCTTCCAGGTCCAAAAGGACCCACACATCAGTGATTGTGTGTCAATTTAACACCTAAAATGGTCGCTGCTTGGATAAAAACACAAAAATATATAGCATAGTAACAACAACAACAACAACAACAACAATTAAAAAACAACAACAATACCCCCCAGTTTAAAAGGCCAAAGATCGTTTAATTAGCCAAAGGCCTGGGATAAGAAGAATGTTTTTGCCTGGTGCCTAAAAATACGTAATGAAGGCACCAGGTGAGCCTCCCTGGGGAGAGCACCGCACAGGTGGGGGGCCACCACAGAAAAGCCCACTTTAAAAAAAAATAAAATTCAGTTTTCCCATTTTCCATCCTTCAACAATGAATATAAATGTACACAAATCATATAATGTTTTATGCGACTTCCCTCCCCTTCTGCGGTTTCTTCTTTTTCTATTGTATTCTTACTGCATATCCAAGTTTATCCTTTTTACAAATTTATCCTTTGTAATTCCTTCAAATTTATTACTGTTTGTGCTTTTGTCAATCCTGCTAACCTTTTTAATTGTTTGCAATTTGTTTTCATATATTAAAAAAACCCAGCCCCATTCTGTTAAAAAAAGTCTCTCATCTTTATCTCTTAATCTTCTGGTGAGTTTTGCCAGCTCTGTGTATTTCATCAGTTTTAGTTGCCAATCATCTCTTTTTGGAGCCATTCCTCTTTCCAGTTTGGGGCATAGAAAAAGCCCACACTTGAGTTGCCATGCTCTGGACCTCTCATGGAGGAGGCACACAAAGAAGGGTGATGATTGTAGGGTCTGGGTCAGTTCATATGAGAAGAGGCAGTCCTTGAGGCACTGTAGTCCTAAGCTGTTTAGAGCTTTATAGGTCAAAACCAGCACTGAATTGGGCCCAAAAACTAGCTGGCAGCCAATGTGGTAGAAAGGCTACATACAGCCTCTCTACCAGAGTTTTATGCATAAGAATAGCGGCACCATTGAAAATGCATGTCCCAAGCTGCCTAAAACTAAGCCAAATCCAGGGCTAGAAATACACGAATCATATTTTCCTCTCTATTCACAGCACATAACACAAATAAAACTACAGTAATCTTATTAAACACAACCATGCATTGTTTCCTTACTGCACGCTACTGAAGTAATTTATTACAATCCAAACCATATCAAAGGGCATTCTTATGTGTAAGCTCCTAGAAAATTCAATTTTAAACAGCAGCTTTCCTCATCAATAGCATCTTTTGTTGTGATCAGGCATGCAGGGCACAAAGGGTGTACACATGTTTGGCCCAGCAGTAGACCCTTCCCCAAAGCAAAGGCTAGTTGAGCGGTCTCTTTAGCAGACTCTGGTCCAGCCTTGTGTCCCCACCACCCACATATGCAAAAAGGGACACTCAACTTGGAAAATAATTTCATTTGCAAATATAATGAGGCAGGAGGGTCACTGATTTGCTTGCTTTCATTTCCGTGCCTGGTGTGCATTTTGAAAATCTCCCTGCCCCTCCTTTCTTAGACTATTATTTCCGCTACAAAAAAAAAAAAGTAAACGCAAGTAAATTGTGACAATTTCACAAATATACAAACATGAAAACAAATATATGAATGTGGAACAATCAGGTCCAAGGAATCAAAATACAAAAACACAGCAACTATTATATATACCCACAAGAACTCAGTAAATAAACTAATTCAGTAGCCACAGTCAACCATGACCCCCCCCCCAGCCACTTACTCTTCAAAATCTGACTGTAGCAGAAGCCCACACAACATGCCACATGTCTGATGCATTGGGAGAGTGGAGGGTCTTCATCTGTGAACAAAAAAGCATCGTAATTTCACTAAAGTGGCCATATAGGGAACCCAAATCAATGCACTAGTTTACCACTGGGTTCTGACCTACAGATTTAGGGAGTGGTTCAATAGATAGGGTGTTAGGTCCTTCAGTGAAGAAAAAAGAGGGCTACTTGGAACCACATAATAAAAAATGTGATTTTCTAATACAGCCTTCCCAACCTGGCACCTTTTGGATGTTGTGGACTACAATTCTCATCAAACCCAGCTAACAAAACTGATGGTGGAGCTTCATGCTCCGGCACCGGGGGGCGGAGAGCAGGCAGAGGTGGGGCTGGCGCACGTGCCAGGGGCATGGTGCGCCACCCACAGGGGTGTGGTGGGCGTCCTGGGGGCGTGGCACACCGCCTGCGGGGGCGTGGCACCCAGCGTGGGGGCAGCCGCGATGGCACCCCACGGGGATCGCGCTGCCTGGGGCGTTGTGCCGCCCCCCCCCCGTGCTCCTCTTCCTCCGCCACTGAACACAGCCAGTAAACAGAAATGATGGTAGGTGTAGTCCAAGGACATCCGGTTTGGGAGAACAGAAACCAGTTGGGAATCTTCCTCTGAAAGTACTGGCTTTGCTTGAACAAACACTGGTGGCTGTGCTTCCATAATAGCCTGCAGAACTTTCATATTAAAAAATGAGAGCTAACTGAACTAAAGGGTTATTTGGGTTTGAATGCAGTTTATTTATAGTTCTCAAACATGGTAATAGAACTCCCATTGCCAAATATGGGTTAAACTCCATTGCGCCTTTAATGTCAAGAGACAGAGTAAGTCACCTTGCGAAGATTTTGAAGGCATAAATTTGTAGTATAGTGCTTGTTCATGATGTTTATGTCTTTTGCTATCTGTATCTGGAAATCTTATGTATCTTTCCTATTTATCTCTACCTTCTTTTCCTCTGCTGAAGTTTTTACGCATCTATATTTGGAACGTGCTAGTCTGTTGTCATGGAAATGATTGCATTGACATAGTTACATCAATATGGCTTGATGTCATGGTGAGGGATTCAAATGATGCAGTGAGGTTTGCTCCATTTTGTAACAATTAAGCAGCCATGCTTCAGTGTGACATTTCCACTAGGTGTAGTTAATTATTACCTAGCATCCAAAATGTGGTCAAAATCATCTAAACAAAGATTTTCAGACCTGAAGCTCTGTATAATAGAGTTCTGGTGCATCATTGCTCTCTTTTATCTTTCTCAAGATCTTTTAAAGTTAATATGAAAGCCCTCTAAGTTTAGTTTTTCATGTTCCATCATAAACTTGGGGTGGTAATGCCATAATTTGTGGCACAGTAAGCGAATTAGGACCAAACCACATGTTAGTTACTTTAGCTACGTAGTGGTCCCTTTAAATGTGGAGAAATTGTTGTTGTTTTATACACAAATTTCCAGCACAGGTCCCCCCATCCTGTTGAGGAGCTTAACATAGTGAGCTTTAACCCTTTGCCCCCCTACCACTATAGTCTCTGTCTGGATTGGACCCACCATGTCTACAGTTTGTATAGGGGGGAAAGCCCCCATTAAAGTGAATGGGAGTTACCACTCTCAATGCAAATTGCACATGCATGGCCCGCAATCTAGACTGGGATTAGTGTGTGTGTGTGTGTGTGTGTGTGTGTGTGTAGGTGTAGGTGTAGGTTGTCCTCAGTTCATATCACCTGTTGACACTCAGTTTTCCAGCAGCCTTATATTCATTTACAAAGTAAGACATTTACAAATGTAGTAATCAGCCTGTAATGCCCTGAGGTGGACTTTTGGATAGTAAAAATTGACATAGAGAAAGCGGAAGAATATAATAGATTTTCCAATGGCTGGATAGGATTAGCAGCCAATACTTGTAACAATCAATCAGCAGAAAATGATCAGTCCATTAACTGAATTTCTCTAAATTTCAACATTTCACAGCCTTGTTGCAGAAAGTCAGCACAATGAAGAATGATAATGAGCTGCGGAATTAAAGTACAGAGCAATGTTGCAGACAGAGCTGTGCATATTCTAAATGTGTGTTGTGGACAACCCCTTACAAACTTCAAATATATTTCATTGGGAAATGATGTATCAACAGTGCTTTATGCTGGCAACTTATGTGCTTTATGTTGCCAATATCTAGGATGTTTGGTAGAGGGTTGAATCTGGGCACCCATTTCTGAGAGTCTCATATCCTTAATTCTTATTATGTTAAAGACTTTTTATTGTGAAACAGAATACATTTGCTGTTCAAAAGCCAGATAAAATATCCATACTGTTTAGGGGGGAAAGAGGCACCAAATCATGAAATTTGCAAATGCAGAATTTGCAAATGAGAATAAGGGAAAGAAATCAATTGTAATTAAGTGTTCAGGTCCTCGCTATGTGAGACAAACAATACACATTGATCTTTTTTAAAACAAATTTAGTGTTCAGAGAACTTAGCATATATTATCTCCACAAATCTATAAAGTATGGGAGTAATATTATCCCCTATGCATTAGATAAAATGTATATTAAATAAGCATTAACTTTTTTTTTAAATAACATGCTGGGATTGACCACATGCCACAAGTGTTAGAAGGCAGACCCTCGATACTGTGATGGCCTAGTCACTGGTCTTTCTGATTATGCTGCTGTTCCTCATCATATTTGCTCAGAAGTAAGTTCCACTTTGTTTAGCAAGGCTTACTTCCAAGTAAGTGTGCATAGGATTACACCAAAAGTTATTGTGCACTGGCATATCTAAGGCTTAGGCTCAGAATTTTAATGAAGAACTATGTTCTTATTGGTGCAGAATCTGAATTATTTTTGGCAAATAAGCAAATCTTCATCTAAACATAGTAATATGTTGATTTCTCATATATGCATTTAGGACTCATAGAAGGAAACTTGTGAGAAAATTATCTGATATTATCTTGAGATTTTCTGAGTAAGGCAGCAAGCAGATAATTCCTTCAAAGGTCTATACTTTTACTTTAGAAATCCAACTTTGAGGCAATAATAGATCATTTTAATCATTCATCAGAGAACAGTGTTTAATCCTTAAACATGTGAGCTTTTTAAATGATAAAGTGGGGAGTTCCATTGCTTTTGGCTTATTTAGCAGTAACATAAGGAAACTCTGCAGCCTCCACAGGCAAGACATAAATTTTAAGGAGGTGAGAGGAACCTGCTGAAAGAAGAATTGAGACAGTTTATTATTTTATACAACAGAAAATAAACACAAGTTACCGTACTTCACAAGTCACTTCTTGGCTCTGGGATAGGGAGCCATGTATGACATCTGACAGTGTAACCAGATAATAAAAATCAGAAGCCAAGAGGATTCCTGGTTGAAGAGAGATTCCTAAATTTGGGAATTCAGCTCAGCAGGTTGTCTTTGTTCTTGTGGAAGCATCTGTAGGAAGTGGTGTTATTTAAACACCCCTTGTCTGTGTGATGTCATGGAGACAAAGTGATGCCTTGCATTCTGAACACAAAAGGGCAGGTTCTTTCCTGTAAATCCAACATTAAGGAAACACACATAAAGACTCTTCAGGGGCCCACTGCAGAACATGCTAAGGCACTTGTGAGAACACATAAAGCTAGTTTCTTCCCTTTTTGACATCATGTCTTCTGGCAATTCTCCTGAACCAGCACGTAGTTGACTGAATCTGAAGAGACCTGTATACAGTGGTACCTCGGGTTAAGTATTTAATTCGTTCTGGAGGTCCGTTCTTAACCTGAAACCGTTCTTAACCTGAAGCACCACTTTAGCTAATGGGGCCTCCTGCTGCCACTGTGCCACCGGAGCACGATTTCTGTTCTCATCCTGAAGCAAAGTTCTTAACCCGATATACTATTTCTGGGTTAGCGGAGTCTGTAACCTGAAGCGTATGTAACCTGAAGCGTATGTAACCTGAGGTACCACTGTAATGCATGAAGGGTTTTCAGCATAAAGATAGGAATCCTCGCAAATCAAGTTTCCTATCTCTATGGTGTAAATTCTTTGTATGATGACCAGGCCCCATTCAGACTGAACTGACTGTACATCAGCATGGGAGCATTGCTGTCATATGTGAAGTCATCTGGGGGCAGACCTAGCTTCATGTGTTCTCACAGGCACCTTTATGTGAACTACTGTGAACACCTGAAGTCTTCTATAAATATAGCCTTCTGTAATAATGTCTGCCTTACACACCTGTTGTTCTGTTTGTACATCCACCAGCTCTGTCTGAACCATTTTGTGGCATGAAGCAGTAGAGGTACCATTAGCAACTTGTGGGGAGAAAGTGCAATGTATGTATGTTTGGGGAACATACAACCGTTCACGTGGGAGAGAGCCCCCCCCCGACTTCTTCTTCTTAAGAACTGCAGAAGGGATTAGTAGTACTTTCCCTTGGTTTGCAGATCTATTTGGTTTTTCTAACATCAGCAGTCACCTCAGGTCGATTTGTATGCCTAATAAATTTCATCCTAAAAGGGTTTGAAGCAAAGCATCAAGAATTATTGTGAGTTTGTACATTGGAACAATGCTTTTTTCTGGGGGGGGGGGTATGCAGGGGTATGCATACCCCTAAACATTTTGTGAAACTTTGTACTTTTGTCCATTTACTGTATTAATTTTCCCCAATTTGAACTATAAAATGGTGATTTTCTTGAGTCAAAATGAGAGTACCCCTAAATATTTTTTAAGAAAAAAAGCACTGCATTGGAAGGTATATACATTGGAAGGTGTAGAGGGATGTAAGCAATGAGGAAAGAGGAAAATGAGGTAGACCTCAATTTTTACCCAGATGAGGCCTATTGAAATTAATGGCTCTAATTTAGCCATGTTCATTAATTTTAAGTTAAAATTAGTCCAGTACCACTCCCAGTCTCTAAGGTTGTGCAGGAGTCATTTTTTAAAATTAACATATGCATTTAAACACAACAAAATATAGGAGACTCTGTCTACTCATATCTGTTTTCTCTCCGTTAACAATTTCCTGATATAGTGGGGAATAGCCACATGTAAATAATGTTACTCACACCAGCCACAAAGTCAGCTTGACTAACTTGAGAGCGCTGATAAAAAGATACTGATTAGAATTATGTGAGGAACCAGTTCATGCCCTGTTAGCTCCCTGGTTCCATCCTCTCCATCATATCTCCATTGCCCTCTGCACACTGGAGAGCAAATGCATACAGTGGGAAGTCTGCCGTAATGGTGGGTGCTCTCCATGTGATTTAGAGCCCTGCATAATCAAAGATCTAAAACGTGCGGGGAGCCTATCCGTGTTCAGCAGGCTTCCCACTGCAGATATTTGCTCTCCAATAAGTGAAAAGTGGCAGAGGTGAGTAACAGCAATGTAAGTGAGGAGGCGGGAACAGTGAGTTCTGCCCTGCATTGCTAGAGCCCTTTTAACACTTGAACCAGGGTTATTATCCTAAGGAAACAGCATCACCGCACACAATAACTTCAGAAGCAATCTCAGTTTATGTCCCTGCACCACCGCATACGCTCAACCAGAAACTGTTTTGTGGAGCATTGACATTTACTTGCTAAATTAATGCTGGTAGGGGTCTTACAAGACTGAGGTCAGCAAGATTGGGTCGCCATATGGCAGACGCAGCATTTCATTAGAGATTCTGGAGGCTTTTGATTTAAAGGCAATAAGAGAGTTTGTCTGCTATTCCTTTTGTGGCAGGAATTTAGGGAGCCTTTACATTCTGATCTTGTCGTCTAATTCGAGAGGCCAGCCATTCTGAAAGCATTTACAAATTACAGTGTCCGGTCATTTGTGTAAACTGTGTCAGGGTGATTTAGGATTTATTTGTAGACATGAAGATGAGCTTCACAGTCTAGTATTACTGAACTTTCTTCCTTTTACTGAGGCTAATTCATGATTCAAAGGTTGCCTCTGTTGGTTTCTTCCAGACAATGGAATTCAATTATTCATAGGAAAAAATTATCTGGGTCAAGGTTCTCAGGCCCATCGCAATTAATGGCAGGAAGAGATTCTGCACACTACACTTGGTGTTAGCCAAAAAGCCAAGGAGTGCAGCAATTCTGAAAATCCTCCTAACATTCAGAGCCACAGCTTTCAAAGCCAGTGGGTGCCAACAAGCTTAAATACTAATACTTTAGCACAGCTGGGTTGTCAGTTACTGTCATAGACCTGACTTGTGCATCACATTAAACTATGCTCCTGGGTGAGAGAGTGGAGCAGTGGGTGAGGGGAATGTGAATTAACCTGGTTTCCAAGTGAGAAGTGTAATGCTAGGGAGCTGTGTCTGTGGTGAGAGCATAAATGCAGCTCGTGAACAGATGTCTAGTTTGATTGATATTAGAGGCTAGTATTATTATTAACATTAGTTTGATTGGTGGCAGAAGAAGAAGGAGGGGGTGGGAGGGCAAGTGGCACCGGAAAATATCTGAATCTGCTTGTTCACCCTGATGTAACAATAGTGGCTACAGAGTTGAAGGTGAAGTGATGAGTGAGACAGCTCTCAATCACTATATTATGGCCAGTTCACTGTATATAGGTATGCCACTGTCAGGTACAGTGGTGCCCCGCAAGACGAATGCCTCGCAAGACGGAAAACCCGCTAGACGAAAGGGTTTTCCATTTTTCAATGCGCTCCGCAGGAAGAATTTCCCTATGGGCTTGCTTTGCAAGACGAAAATGTCTTGTGAGTCTTGATATTTTTTTCCGCTCCCCACCCCCTTTTTCTAAGCCGCTAAACCGCTAATGGCCTTTTAGCAGCTAATCTGCTAATCCCTTAAGCCTTTAATAGCCGCTAATAGCCGCTAAACCGCTAATAGCGCTAATCCGCTAAACCGCTAATAGGGTTGCTTCGCAAGACGAAAAAACCGCTAGACGAAGAGACTCGCAGAACGAATTAATTTCGTCTTGCGAGGCACCACTGTATTTTGATTTTACTAGTTTACACTGTTTCAATTTAGTACATATTGTATCTTTATAGTGATGCAATGTTCACTGTTTGGGGGGCCTCTGAGTCCAAAAGTGATACATAAATGAACCACAACATAACATAATTAAAATAAGCTATGGCTTTCTGTGAATGAACTGCAGGCTGGTGCATGCTTCTGAAATTCTCTGAGCATTGTCACTGCACTGTCAGAAAATTGTCTGGCTTGTTGTGTCCTCCAAACCAAGGCTCAGGCTTTATTTCTCTCCAAACAGCCAAGGTTTGCTCTTGGCTTTCCGCTCATGGCTTGCTTGGCAAAAACAAACCACAACATGAGTTTGGACGACACAACAAGCCAGGCAAGCTTGTTTCCCAGTGGTGCAGCAGAAGCAGGGGAGGAGCAAAGCACCCATGATTTCAGCAGTGTGCACTAACATGCTGCTTGTTTACATTAAACCATAGGTCATTTTAACTGTGGTCAAACGTGACGTGCCAACCAGGCTTGTAGTTACACGGTGGAAACAATTGGGTTGCCTGTCGTACGTCTTGGCACAAATCCAAACTTTTGACTGCAGCAGATGTAAACTGCTCTGAAATTAGCCGCAATTCCAAGGAATTTATCTGAAATTGTTATTTGTTCCAAGAAGTAATTAGTACTGCAACCTTTGAGAAAAGGATATTTGAAATATGTAAGCTTTGTTTTTATTTCATGAATTATGAAATTACTGCATTTTTCCTGAAAGATAATGTAAGGGGGAAGAACCTAAACCAATTATTTTGTTAGTCTAAAGCAGCATATATGGGTTTTTTTTCCTTCGAAAAGTAGTTATTTGGAACCAAAAGACATTTTATTATACACTGCAGTACAGAGGAACCCCTGCCCCCCCCCAAAAAAAAACTTTTTCTTGTTCCTTCTGGGAAATAATAGACTTTCAAAGCATCTACAAACTTTCAGGTGTTCCCCGCTTCTTTCTTTTCAATTGGTCATGTTAAACTTTTTTCTATAGTTGCTGTGGTGTTATAAAAACTATCACGTACGTTTCTTCTGTGATTCCTGATACCCACTGTCAACTGCATATGCATCTCCTTTGAAAAACAGATGCTAGTTACACCAAAAATAAGCAATGTACTTGGATTTTCTGGATTTGGAGGCTGCTTTGGGGCTCCTACAAGGAAGATTATCTGAGTTTTTGATAAGAGTCAGTTCTTACACTGTCCAGGCCAGTCCTGGACATCTGGCAATCTTAAGGTTACTGGTGTGTCACAGGCCTTTACTCTAATTGCCTGAAGGCACAGATATGCATGAAAACACATTTTTAGCGCCAACAGTTTTCTAGTGAGAACGCAAGCTGTTGAGAAAGCATGTTGAAGATTCTATAGCTTTTCTGACAAAAATGCTTTCTGTGATATAAATATGCCTTCTTGTTTGGATGCACAAACATCTGGCTCCATGTATGTAGCATGTGTGTGCTCAGGTGTGAAAGGTGCATGGTCCCATGAGGATAACCTCATAGGGAATGTATTGTCTGACTTGAAGCAGATGGTTTTTTCCTGACTGATAGGGGCACATTTTTGAACCATTAACTACCGTGGCTGAACACGGACTCAGGTCATAGTTCTGTGCTTCTGATAACTATGGGGCCTTCCTCCAATTAGATAGGGACCACCCAAGAAGCAGTTATCCATATCTTTTCATACTGGAACTTTTTAAAGAAGGTGAGAGCTGCTTAAACAAGTTATTGGTCTGATTCAGTTTAAGGCAGCATCCTACATCCCATTGTCAAAGTGGGATTCTGTTGTCCACATGTTGCGTTTGTCAGGGGCTTCTTTCAAGCAGTGAATTGAATCTCCCATATGCAGTAGACCTCAAGGCTTCCAGCTCTGATGTTACTTGTTTTGCAGTAAAGGGACATACACGGAGCAGGACTGTCCCTGCCATTAGGTAGAGTGAGGCGGCTGGTTTTGGGTGTCTTGGAACAAAAGCTGCAGATTGTTATAGTTGCATTGCTGCTGCTGTGGACAAGGAGAGGAGCTTGTGGGATTTTCTGCATCTCATGCCAAATTATCTTGAATGGCTTTGGTACCACCCACGAAGACTGTGGGGAGAGGGTACATCTGCTGCTCTGCCTCAGGTAGCAAAATGTATTTGGCTGAATTTGAGCCAGTACTGTTATCTAGCCTTACTTCTTTGAAAGGCCTAGTTCCCTTAAAAAGGAATTGTTTCTTACCAGGAATGATATTTGGAAGCACGCCCTTGCCATTCTTGAATTTACGCAGTTACTAGGTGTGCCCAATTACACCTCACTAGTCTGATACTGAATACGTGAGCTAACTCCCATGGCATTTATCAAAGATAAAAGATATACCACACAGTAGCCTGTTTGATCCTTATCTTTCTCTTCCTTATTAGCACTATTTTCTTTCCTCCACTTTAAATGGATGGTCATCTCAATATTGTGTGGGAAGACATAAAACAACAACAAATTAAATTTTGGGCAGCACCAAGCAGTAAAGCTGTCATTTGACGAAAGCTCAGAAGGAGACCATTACATGAGACTCACCTTGTTGGGAGATAAAGTAGGGAATGTCTTTGGGTGCTCTTGGCTGTAGAGCCAGGAATGCTGAAATGTAAAGGCGGAGACAGAAGCAGCAACCGCAGGACAGTTTGCAGAGATTTTTTGCATGAATGAATGTGGTTTGAGCATTATAGTGAGAATGCCATTCTTTTCAAAGCTGACCCTTTTCTACCTTCTCAACTTTTGAACTGTCTGATAGAGGGAGACAAGCTGTGCCTGAAATGTGCACACATCACATCCTGCCTCTCTGGCTGTCTACAATCCATTTGCCACTTCTGGCATGCCTGTATTAAAAGAGAGACACAAAAATGGTAACTCAGATGGTAACTCCTTAATATAAAGTTAGGGCCAGGTACTGAACACCCAACACCAAGCTCATTTAATAGAAAATGATTGTATAACATGACCATTAAATCATAAATCCTTACAAAGTCTCAATTCCCTTTTGGGATTTTGCCATTCACACTGTAAGTGTAAGTGTATCTGTTGTCATCACTCTGGGTGGGCAGTTGTAGTGCAGACAGGGCTGTCTTTTAGGCGCTAATTAGGTAGCACATTAGGGAGTAGCTGGTGCCTCAGCCAATCAGAGAAAGGACACATGCCAGGCCAAATGATTTTATTGAATGTTACTGTCTGCTATACTTTCAATTTTGCAAAATAATACTAAGAATTCAGGAAATGGATAAGTATTTCTTCAAGCAGAATTTACTTTGGGTACCTTCTGGATTATCAGGGTGGCTAATACTTCATCCTGTCAACAACTTGAGCTAATTATGTATACTTTATTTGCCATAATTTCAAGGGATATCCTATTTAATAGTTCTAAATGTGAGACATTATTAAATATGCAGAATGGCCTACATGACAACAGCATTATCAATAATTAATCCCATTATAATCTATTGCTTCATCACAATCTTGATCTGTGTTCTGGGCTATATTTTTAATGACTTGTTTTAATTTTTAAAACCTAGAAATGGTTTTACTGTGACGACCGATGAAACAAAGCATGACTGACTGAGAAGGTCTTAATAATAAATGGCTAGAAGTAGTGAAGTAGGTGAAGTAGGCATGTAGCCCTGCAGTTATATATTTAAAAAACCTTATCCAGCACTCTGCATTCATTCACCTCAAAATGATTTACACACACACACAGAGACAGACAGACAGACAGACACACACACACATATACCCACACCCACCCACACACCCCATTCAGATAAATAAATAACAGTTACAACATCCAGATAGTCATTACACATAGGCCTGGTTTGTACAGTGTGTCAAGCCAAGCTTGGTTTTTTGGGACTGTGCAGATGCACATGCTCCCAGAGAGAAATGTGCAGCTGCTTTGCTGCTGCCCCACTGAACTCAGCCAAGGTTTGGCTTAGCCTGTTGGCTTGTGGTTAAGCGTCTCACTAAGCAGAAGTGTGTGGGGAGCAGTAAAAAGGAGTGGGGAGGATTTTTACTACAGAAAAATCTTCATAGTTAATCAAAGTTGAGTAGTAAGAAGAGAAAATTACATGATTAGTGTTTGTTTTTTAAAGGTTTGCCTTCATATCTCCATAGCCTTTTTCATTCAACTGGGGGAGAAAATCTAACAGTAATTTTGTGTTTTACACTATTTTCAATAAGACAGGTGGCATCTTCATGTTCAGTAATTCCCATCCTGGCAAGCCGGCTAAAGTGGGGTTAATACTTATCTTTTAAGATCACTCCTTCATTCTTCCTTGCTAGTTACACAAAGTGCCAGAGCAAAAGTGGAGCCAGTTCTAGCCAGAGACTACATTCCATGCTGACAGGTTGAGTTCTGCCCTCAATAAGCTATTTAGACTGTGAGCATTCTTTCCTAGCCCTGCAGGGTCATCATAACTCAGCCTATCAAGTCTACTTTCTTTACACACCACTGACTAATATAAAAAGCATGCTTCCAAAACTGGACTTTTCCTCCTTCCCTGACCTATCAGACCAGTGAGGTAATACAACATCTGAGCTCTTAGTTACTTGGAAGGGTAGAATTCAAATATCCCAAATGGAAAAGCACCGAGCAGGCAAATTACTTTTCAGCACCTCTCATCCCACATGAAGCAAGATTACTTGACCCTTATTCATTACATGAATATGGTGTTGGCCTGGATAAAGCAAAATGTGCTAGCGAAGAGCAAAAAAGAATTTTAGAAGTAACTCTGGTCCTACTTTAAGTACAATTGAACATATGCAGAGCATTTTGCTGGTCAGCGAATTCCCATTCCAGTTGCCACCACAAGTCAGTGGCAACAGCACATGAGTTGCATGCAGAAGTTATTGGATTCTGTCTCTGGGTTCTCCAAGTAAGTTTGAGAAGGACTCCTGCATGAAACACTGGATAGAGAGCCTCTGTCAGTTGGTGTTGATAATACTGAACTAGGTAGACCAGTACTCTGACTCATTATAATACAGCTTCCTGTATACAGTCTAGCAAAAATTACTTAAGTCACAGCTGAGCTTTTAACTAGCACTAATTTAATATATCACTTATTGCTGCACAATTATGTGCATGCGTACTCATAAGTAAGACCCTTATTCTGTAATAAGCATATTTAGGGCTGGAGTCTTAATGACCGAATTTTTTTGAAGTATGCTGTTCTCCTTTTGCAAATGGTAGCTTGCCCAGGACTAGAATTTGATCTTGCCGATTCTCATTAGCATTTGACCTACTACACGTTTCTGAGCTTGCCATGGACGGATCAATTTACTGTGCCGTCAAGAAGAAATTGTAGGCTTGAGTCAGCTAGAGCATTTCGCTCTGCAAGTACCTTGGGGTACGATCCCCCTGCACCGCAGTCTTATTGTTTAGTAGTGCAATTTGGATGCTGCCTTGGATCAGCAGACTTGGCATTTTCAGACCTAGGATTCTAAACATGATTGCTGTTAACAGCTGCTTTAATGCCGACAGTCCTTATTGGATTAAAAGAATCCTCCTAGCATAATTGGGCATTAGGCAGCATTTTTATTTTTATTTTGTATTGGGATTTTTAAAAACTACCATGGCGCTATTGAAATGAGATATCACTGAAATACTGACTTTTCAATCATTTCACAAGCTTGTAGAGAATTCAAAATTAATACCTTGTCTTTGGTAATCCAAAAGTATGAACCCGAAAAGTAAGTGTATGATTCCAGTTTGTAATTTGCAGGTGATAAACAAATTCTGGACAAAGCTACATGTCCAGATGGAGATTGGGGACAATCGTTATTCTTATCCCTTGCTGGTATATGTTGGTTGGTAAGGATAAGCACAGCAAGGGCAGGATGTCTCTTGTCAAGCAGCAACACCCTTACATGCAGAAATATTTCTTTAATGCCATACTTTCTGTCCCTGTTGTTCTTAGGAACTACATCTGGTGGTCACCTGAAATGTAACAATTTAAGGATACTCGTTAAGACACTCTTATACCACTTTAACAATTATGATTTCCATCAAAGAATCTTGGGGATTGTAGGGTTGTTATGGTTGATGGAAATTATAGCACTCTGAGGGGTGTTTCAGCACCATTAACAAACTACAGTTCCCAGGATTCTTTGGGGAAAGCCATGGCAGTTAAAATGGTAAACAGTATTTTACGTGCATGGTGCAGATTGTTCTGATCTTTGTTGAACATGTTTGATTAGCAGTAATTCCAACTATAATGCAAGACCCATTTCAAATACTCTTATAGGGACAAAAGGGTCTCTTCTCTTATATATGCGCATAGCATGAAGAAAGGGGTATTGAATGATGCAGGACATTTCGAGTCTAGAAGTTGCACAGTGATGGCAGTCTGTTACCTCCAAATTTGTATTCTTACATCTTTAGGGCATATATATCTGTGATAGTGTACAGTGTGGGTTGGCCAGCTGCATTGCGTGAAAATAGAGAGATGGGGAGGAGTGTATTTGTGTGTGTAAATGAAAACAGCTCTTTTAATTAATTTATGAGTCCTTTGGGATGCTCACTATATCATCTTCAGAATCAGTTAAAAAAAGCTGCAACAGCAAGCAAACAGTGATTTGGGGTGCACTTTAATTGTACATGGCACATTTAGTTTACACAGTTGTTCCAACAATCACCCACTGCACAGTTAATGGTGTTTTGTTGTGTGAAAGTCAGTAGGTTGCATTTTTATTTACTGCTTTTTGCAAAAACCAATCTATATATTCATCAAACACAAGAGCACAAATGCAGTCTTTGACAACTTCATTTAAAAAGTACATTAAAATACCTTTAAACTGCTCTTTTTGTGCTTATACAGCAGAATTCCCCAATGAGTACAACACTGGCACAAAGAATAATTTGTCAACGTTCATATTGATTTTCTTTGGTTATCCAGCATTTCAGAGTTGGAATCAGAGGGTTCAACTATTTCCCTCTTTTAGCATAATACAAAGGAATGCAAGGCGTTCTACTTCAACAGGTCTTCCCGTTGTTCTTCTCACTTTTGCCAATAAATTTCCATCACTCTAGGGCATGAGGCATTGGAAGAATCCAGTCCTGTAGTAGTTGTAGCCTATTCCTTCCATTGATTCTAAGGCTGGGAAGCACAGTCCTTAACCCTGCTGGATTAGAATAAAGGCCTCTCTAGTCCAAAATTCTGGCCCACAGTGGTCAACTAGATGCCTATGGGAAGCCCATAGCAGGAAATGAGTGCAGTAGCACACACCTGTTTGTGCTTCCCAGCAACTTGTAGTCAGAAGACATTGGGCCTCTCATCACGGAGGTAATCATAACTGCTAGCCACTGATCTCCTCCATGAATAAACCCATTTTACAGCCACCCAAGCTGGCAGCCATTACTACCTATTGTGGTAGCAAATTCCATAGTTGAACTATGTGTTGTGTTAATGTCCTGAATGTTCCCAATTCAGCCTCATTGGATGACTCCAGAATTATGAGAGAGGAGAAGAAACTTCTCCCTTTCCACTTTTGCCATACCTTGCATAATTTTATGTGCATCTATTTTGCCCCCCTTATTCACATTTTTTCCTAAACTGGAAAGCTCCATGTGTTGCAGGCAAGTTGCTCCATTTTGGTTGAGCTTTTATCCTATGTCCATAAGAGGTTTGTTTTTTAATCTTTAAGGTGGTCTAATTTCCCTGTGGTCCTGGTCTCTCTTATTACAGAAGAGCTGCATTACAAACATATTCAGCCGCATTTCATATCTGGGGGTAACCCCAAAATATTTCCCAAAGACAAAGGCAACATCTTACCAGGGATAGGGACCGTATAATGGGAATTATGCCGGGCAATAAAGAAAGAATTGGAGCATATGAATTGTTCATCTCAGGCCAACTAACTCATACCTATTCTTAAACACTGCAGCAAGATAAAAAGAAAAGGGCAGACTTTGGTCATAGGGGACTGACATAGGGGAGAAATAAGTGTATTTTATTTAGGAACTGTTACAGACATGGATGTTTTATGTACAAAAATGCTTATGGAGCTTCTTGATAATATATCACTCATGCACGGGAATGGGCTCCTGGGAGTCCATTCTGTCAGTACTGTCATCTCAAAAGTAAATTGCTTGCTAAATAGGAAGGAGAGAGACCTGCATACTTGGCTTGGAGAAAAATGAAAACCACCTAGCTAGTGATCAAAGGTGTCACTGCTTAAGAGATTTCTGACTATACAAACTATATTATTATATACAAATACAGATGTGGAGGTCTGTTATGAAACCAGAGGGGTTAAACAAATATGTTTGGGTTGCAGCATCTGGCAGCTTCTTCTCTATGTACAATGGTACATTCTTCTCTACATTAACACAATTAGTGCTAATGGCATAAGGACCCAATGCCTCATTCACCAACCCTGGATTTGTGAAGGTTGCACAAGGTTCTGATGTGGAAGATATTGCCATTTAGACCTTGCAAAGCAAGGTTCTGCAATATAGTTTGCAACTGCATAGTGTTTACTTGTGTACTGATAGGGGTTATACTTCCGAGCTATGGCAGATTCAAAATTTGCTGATCTGAAGAATCTTACTGATTTTTACAGGAAAATAAGAGGGTATTATTGATCATGTTTAAATTCTGTCTATGTTTGGTTCAGACTGAATCATAATGATAATCTAATGCTTCTTTTAAGAAACACCTTGTAAACCACTGAAGCCCCAGGAAGTTTGCATGACGGTTATGTGACAGCTACTCTTTGGTAACCATTCATTTTGATTTTTTTTATGTGGAGGTTATATGACATTGCCTCAAGTGATTGTTATCCCAAAGTTTCCCACGAAATAAAGTTTGCTGCGCAAGAGCATGAACTTGTCTTTAATTGCCCACCCTTCAAATTTGCCAGTAGAGGATTGAATCTCACCTATAAAATAATGACAGCCTGGAAGTGGTCTTTGTCAGTGACTTCCCATTGTGTGTCCTCTTAAACTTAAACATGCAATTTTGCGAGGTGTTTTTCATACTTGTCTTAAATGTGGTTCCAATTCGCATCTGGCAATAATGCAGGATAGATTCCTCTGCCACCTCTTCTTCTGAATATGGATGAAGCAGTATATGGTCAGCTATATTTCACTGTTATTAGCAGACTCGTTGAGAACATAGTGCATTCTGTTGTCTTGGCTCAGTGGCTAGGACATTGTAGGTCATAATAATACCATTTGGCCTTTCTACACCTTCAGATGCAGTATGAATTTAAAAAGATATTTGGTTTACAATACAGCATTTCATATATGGCAGCCTAACAGAAGCATTATACCATATGTACTTCTTTGCTGACAAATCAGTAAGAAGGTAGAAAAGGCCTTGGAGATGCCCTTTTCCCTTCTCTCTACATCCTGAGGCACTTATGTCAAGAATAGAATAGTTAACAACTAAAGACCTGTGTACAGATTTCATGGGTGATGGGAGCTGGCCTCAGGGGAAACATGTTTTCAGAGGCCAATTCCCCGCTCCACCACCATGGTCAGTGGAGGGTTTTTTTGCTTCCCTTCTTTAGGGAATGGCTGCAGTTCATTGGCAGAACTGATGTTTTGAGGGTCCCGGGATCAATTTGTGGCATTTCCAGTTTGAGCTGGGAAAGAGTCCTGTCTGAAACCTTGGAAAGCTGTTGCCAGTCAGTGTACACAATACTGAACAAGTTTGACCTATGCCCTTCTTGCAGCTTAAAGCAGGGTATGGAACCTGTTGCCCTCCAGATGTTTCTGAACTCTCATCATCCCTAACAATTGATATGCTGCCTGGGACTGATGAAATTAGAGTCTAACAATGCCTGGTGGGTCATAGATTTCCACCTCTGGTTTAAATGAACCTATGGGTGGAGAATATTGGAGTTGGAGAAATCACATCTTAGAATGTGTGTTCTCTGAGAATCGTCCCCCTCCAAGGACAAGAACAACCAATCTGTTACTCTCCTGAAGCTGAACTCCCAACGTCAGCCTCAGCCAGCATGAACAAGGTTAGAGATGATGAGAGCTGCAGTTCAACACCTGGAGGGCATGCTAGGTACCTCTGCTTTAAATTATGAAGGGGTAGGCTTCTTTTCAGCTTAAAGGATCTTTCAGTGGTATTCAAAGCTAGTTCCCCTCAGAGTAGACCTACTGAGGCTAATGGACATGGCTAACTTAGGTTCATTAATTTCATTGGGTCTACTCTGTGTAGGATTTAGTTGCATGCAGCTCCCTATGAGGGGACAAATTGGGATTAGAATATGTGCATTTTATCCCCTCCCCCATCTTAGCCTAGCAAAGTTTTAATGCAGGAATGAGGAACCTGTGTCCTTCCAGATTTTGCTGGACTACAACTTCTGTCATCGCTGACTGTTGGCCATGCTGACTGAAGCTGCTGAGAGTTCATGTTCAACAACTTTTGAAGGACTGCAGGTTCCCCATTTCTAGTGCAATACACTCTCTGGTCTGCTACAGTGATGGTTCTCTAGTGTCACAGAGTTCAGGCAAGTAGTTCTCTCTGTATGCAAGCTGCACCGGTGGTGCAAGGTGGGGCCTGCTGCCGGGGGCCAAGGTTTGAGTCCTCCAGTGACATATAGTATGATGGCTGCAATGATATTATATGAGAGAAATAGGTTTTGGCATTGCATGGAAAGTCCCCGGTTGTGCATAGGCAAGGTCTTTGGGGAGAAATACTACAGTGAGTCATTACAGCATCCAAGGAGAGGAGATCAAGGTCTGCCTCCATCCTGCTTTCATAAGGTTATTTAGGAACAGTAAACTGTCCATCAGCAAGGCATCTTTTTTCCATTTTAAAAAAAGATTATTTTGCCTTTTAATGCTCAAGGTCACCTTAATATGCTGTGGCATCAGCATGCCAGATGTTATTGTGCATAAAAATGAACATGCACAGGGACAATTTGATTTTATCTTGCCCCCTAAGCAGCTTTGGGATTATATCACAAAAAGCTCTGCTGTCCCTGCATTTTATGCATTGGTATTAAAAGTGGGAGGATTCCAGGAAGTGGCAGCGTTCTCATAACTCAGATCATTTGTCATGTTCATACACATGAAGGTATGTAGCGGAGCGCAAGGCTGCTTAGTTGTGGCCTAAATCATCAGAGCATGCAGAGAGCTGTCTTCTCCAATGACTCTGAAAATCATTCTGCAGACTGATCAGACTTCAGAATTTGCTGGCACTTTGTGCCCTAGTGTTTCCAAGATATAGATTGCTTCAGCAAGTTTTTAATGGAAGATCTTAATCTCCTAGCGCCCCGAGCTTTGATTTCCCCATTTCAAACCCAAAGTAAATAACACAGAGAGTTTTGAAGCTCTGTTTGAAATGTTTTGGCAAAACAGCCAGTTGCCCTGAGAATAATATAAACAGCACAAGTGCTGGGGCACAAGATTGCTGAGCACCGGAGTTAAGTGTCAAGAAATGGATTCTTCTATCCTCTGCTTGTTTAGAAAGCCTTTATTCTTGGTGGAAACAGATGTGACGTGGGAGATCTCTAATAGGACCTCCTGAAGTTTTAATTCTTTTGTTTTGCTGTTATTGTCGTGTGGTTATTTGTTTTACTGTGCAAATTGTGACAAGGTCAGCTCTTGCAGGACTGTAGATTTCAGTTATATGTTTGATTTCAGGTGTGGTGCCCCTTTGGGAAGTGCACAAATTCCAGTATGAAGTCAAGGCATTTTTACAGTAAAACTATGGAACTTGTTCTAACAGGCGGAAGTGATGGCCACCAACTTGGCTTTAAAAGAGGACTGGAAAAATTCAAGAAAGATAAGGCTCTCAGCAGCTACTAGCCACTGTGCCTATGTTCTAATTCCACTGCCAGAGGTAGTATGCCTCTGAATGCCAGTTGGGCATTGCAGGTGGGCAGAGTGCTCTTGCATTTATGTCCTGTTTGCAGGCTTCCCACAGGCATCTGGTTGGCCACTGTGAGAATGGGATGCTGGACTAGATGGCTTCATCCAGTAGGTCCTTATATTCTTATTTTCGGGCTATTTAAAATTTAAATATTAATTTGTGTATGTGTGTGTTTAATGTTCACACGTGCCTTAACTTTTAAAAATAAGATATCATACCTCTTCTTAAAATGATATTGAAAGTCTAAATATGAATAGTAAAACAATAAGGGCTGCCGTTCTTGTATGGCCACCATACAGTGGTACCTCGGGTTAATTTGTTCCAGAGGTCCGTTCTTAACCTGAAACTGTTCTTAACCTGAAGCACCACTTTAGCTAATGGGGCCTCCTGTTGCTGCCACACCGCCGGAGCCCGATTTCTGTTCTCATCCTGAAGCAAAGTTCTTAACCCGAGGTACTATTTCTGGGTTGGCGGAGTCTGTAACCTGAAGCGTATGTAACCTGAAGCGTATGTAACCTGAGGTACCACTGTATTGGAATCTGCACTTTTCCCAAGGCGGTTCTACATCTGAAATTGATTATAAAGCTGGGAGGAGCACAGAGAGAAAAAATGAATCTGCAGCAGCACAACTAGATGCCTTCATCTGCTGCAACAAAACATGTCTCTCCTGCATCGCTTTCTACAGCCACAGCAGGCGCTGTAACTCTCCAACAGTTTGACATTACCCCCAAGGGCACACTTCTCTGTTGTCTCTTGAGGCGGATGGATGCCATCTCATCTTAACTTTCCCTAGCAGGGCAGGAGAACTTAAATAATAAGCTTTTAAATTTGCGTGTTATTGTCACGAATAATATTTGACAGCCAGTATTCAAATGTGGTCATTTTTGACTAGGAAGTGAACTTTAATCAACATACACTAGAGACATGAGTCATTTTGGGCAACAGCTGGTGGCGTTACGCCAGTGCGATAACTGTTCCTATATTTTTAAAGTGTTCTGGGTTGGTAATAACAATGAATTAGATATTTTTTAAAAAACACCTGAATTAGGATGGAATTTGCCAAGGTATTTCTATATATACCTCCATCAAATGTAAAGAGTAGTAGAAGGAGGGCAATATACTCTGAGTGTCCCTTTGGGGTTAAAGCAGAGTAGTGTGATGCTATGAGGAGAGGGACATTGCAGTTTATTTCCCCTTGGGAGTTTCTGTGTTGTGATAAACAAAAACAGCAGCAAGCATTTCATCTGAGTGTCACTGGCCTGAACACAATGAAAACTGACAGCCACTCTTTCCCAAGGAGATGGCGGGGTCTGTAACAAATAAGAGAAAATGACACACTTCTTGGGTCACTAGAGCTCTTGATAGAAATAGCACAGATAAGACTGGCCCAGAGAGAAAGAGAAATGGCTTCCCAAAAAAGAATTTTGGGAACGATAGTTTA
Source organism: Podarcis tiliguerta (assembly GCF_965153285.1). Lineage (NCBI taxonomy): Eukaryota > Metazoa > Chordata > Lepidosauria > Squamata > Lacertidae > Podarcis > Podarcis tiliguerta. The sequence continues at coordinate 40,284,073 of NC_139538.1, read as the reverse complement.
CCCACAACAGAACTACATTTCCCAGAATCCTTTACAAACTACAGTTCCCATGAATCTCAGGGAGATGTCATTATTGGTATATAATGGTTTGTTTGTAATTGGTTTAAAAGAATAAAAGAATTCCCTAAATGCCTAGATATGGGTTTGAGACAAATACTCTTTGGGGGAGAGCCCCAGCAAAGATTTAGAGTCACAAAACATGCAGACAAGTTAAGAGTGGAGATATAGCTTGTTAGACCTTTAAATAATCCCCTTTTAAGTTTCTTCCAAAGTTCCCCTTACTTCCCTTAGCTTAGAAAAAAGATACCACATGTTTGATACACACAGCCAGTGTGGTGTAGTGGTTAAGAGCGGTGGACTCGTAATCTGGTGAACCGGGTTCGCGTCTCCGCTCCTCCACATGCAGCTGCTGGGTGACCTTGGGCTAGTCACTCTTCTGTGAAGTCTCAGCCCCACTCACCTCACAGAGTGTTTGTTGTGGGGGAGGAAGGGAAAGGAGAATGTTAGCTGCTTTGAGACTCCTTCGGGTAATGATAAAGTGGGATATCAAATCCAAACTCCAAACTCCTCTGATAAGTTAAAATGGTTTGCTTACAAACTCTTCAAAGGTCAGATTCATGTGCTTTTCCATACAGCAGCAAGAAAAGACAGGCAGTTTAACTTAGTTTCAAGAAGGTAAGAGTTTCTAAATCATTTGTCTAGAAACACGAAGATGGCTTGGTAAAGCCATGTGGTCAAAGTTTGGAGCATCCAACTCAGACGTCCTTTCTGATTGAAATCACATGGTCGAAGAGGGTGAATAAAGACTTTGGTAATCCTCCCTCCCAAATAGGCTGATATATCCCACTGTCATGTGCTTTAACTATATGGGGTGTACTCTGTCAGTGTCTTCTACTAGAAATATAACTTTTTGGGATACTAGAATAATCAGGACTGTATAGAAAATTGGTCTTTGACCTGATGGATCATAGATAGAGATGTAGAAGGCTGGAAAACCCCAGGGAAAACTGAGGAAGGGGAGGAAAAGCACACACACCCCCAATTCATATCTCTAGTTACAGAAAATTGGCCTTTGAACGAATGTGTCATGACCAACAATTGCATCACACCAGTATTATCACCACCATTTTTGACATGTTGATTTTAAAAGAAGGAAGAGAGGAGAGAGAAAGTGGAGAATCTCAAACATAAGAGATAAAGCTTAAAAGTAGATAAAAAGCAATATGTAGCCTAAGGATAATATTTCAGTTCAGGAACTGAAATGGTTGAATACTGCTGCTTAGAGAGCTTTTATACCTCAACCCAAACACAGAAAAATATCATAAATAAAATGTACAAAAATTATTAGATGCAGTAAAATGTACTGTTGATTAAATAATGGGAATTTAAAAAATACTTCTTGATACGGGGACCATTTTTATGCACAGCTATGAGGGAACGTGACATGATTTTTAAATATGAAAGTGAAGTTTCTCAGATGAGCAAAATATGGCATAAATTGTGTGCAGGTAGAAATTCTTCTCCTACAGAAATGTTAGCATGTAATCCCTTTCCACTGGGAGTTACAACTCCACCCCTCACCTCTTCACAGACACAGTCCTGCAGCAGCTGCTTCCCTGGGCCCTCTTCATATTTGTGCAGTTGTTTTGTGAGGGAGCAAAAATGTGCGTGGCAAGTCCTTCTTTCCTCCCTGTCTCATGCCCAGTTCCAGCTTCATGGCTGAGTAGGAATAAATACTCAGGATTATGGATGGAGCAGAAATTTGATTCAGTTAATGTTTAAAGGTGAATCTACTAAACTGGCCCTTACCAAACAACACACAAACCAAAACATAGCTATGCTTCAGAATTCTCACTTGCTTGAGTTTTGTGGTTTAGTTCTCAAAAAAAAAGAAAAAAAAAGTTTATATTAATGGCAAAATGTGCATAAAAATATATTTGTGCAAAGAACATACCAAAATCCATTATATTTGGGCACATTGCTTGCAAAGATGTGTGCATTAGTCAAAACTGCATACAAAAGTATATTTCTTAGGATAAATTCACACCAGAATGCTGATGAGCTGCAGAAATGTGGATAATTGAATTTAAGATTGGAAAAATTAGAAACTAAAAGAACAAATTGACAAATCCTTCCATCCCTACCCAGGACAGCCCAATTCAAATACAACATTTTATTCACTGTACACCACCCTGTTTTTCATGTGCATTCTATTATCTTGTGTTCCACATACATATTATGAAACACTTTTGCAGCTGTGTTTCAGTGTAAAAGGATCTGTAGAACAAGCAGGTTTCCTCGTAACTTTTTTTCAAAGTTCATTTTCGTACAGTCTCACTTTGATACCTCAGGGGATGGGAGAGGAAAGCAAAATAATTGGTCTAGCTGATATGATTGCAAAACCTATTCCCTTTGCTGGTTTTTAACCCTTCACCTTTTAAAAAATATATAAAATATATAAAAGCCACCCCACATTTACCTTTTAGCTATAATTATTTTACACTTTTATCATTTTGGAAATGTCACATTCCTTGGGAATCCATAACTGCACTTCCTTGGATTGATCCATTTGTATGGTTGGCATTTGGGAACTTATGCAAGGTGACATTCGGAGAAGAAGCTCATTTTTAAAAATAAGTTACTACATATTAATGAGGATTCATGCAGCCCTGAATGTAATCAGTGACAAAATTCAATTGGATAAGGATTACAGCCCCAAGCAACATTTGTCGTTCTAACAAGCTCTGAATTTGTTTATTACAAAGGGATATCACAGACGTGGAGTTGTGCTTTAATTCTGTTAAGCTTTGATGAATGCCATCAAAGTTTCTACAGGAAAGAGAAGCAGACATTGCAAAAATAGTTGAGCAAAAGCAAGATTTCCTGCTTCTAGCATTAGGGCACCTGCTGGGCACAGGAAACAGACAAATACCACATCTCAAAATCTACACTTGTTTGCTGTCTGTTTTCATTAGTGGCATCCTGTATGTTTGTAACGTCTGATTTTTGTGTTATGTATTACGGTAAATATTGTTAGTAACTTAATGCAGTCTGTACCAAATCCTGGCCCTTGGCCTGGTTAGCACTTCACTTTTGTGCTATTGAGCAAAAAAGTTAGAATCTCATAAAACAGGCACTAGTTTGGCTGTGATGTCCATTCATCTTGTATGTGGCCATTGGGACAAATGGCTGGGTTCATCTAGTGTCCAGCTTTTGTTTTGCTCCTCCTCCTTTCCCTTCAATATGATAGAGGCTTAATTTTTTTGTAAACATTTTAAATATTGTGCAAATGCTTGTACACTAGGAATGCTTGAAATATTAAATATTTGTGTCCAGGGCTGTTGTTGAGATCAGATCTCACGAGAGCAGTTTTCAGAGGCTCCTACGAGCTAATGACCCACAGAAACATGACTATTCCTAATATAGCTGAAATTTTACAGCTGTACAGTTGTCAAGAACAATACCGTTTGTAACAGCTTACATGGTGTGATGCAAAATAGAAGTAGAAAGATAAAAGATGCCTATATTTAGGCTCTGAGTGGATATTTGGGAACAGACTGTTATGGTTACCACCCAGACAGCTTGATCATGACAATTAAGCCTACCCATTAATGGACTGTGGCGGTATACTCTACTGCCAAAGAACAGCAGAGGTAGGAGAGAACTGGAAAGAAAAAGCAGAAACTTATAAGAGAGCTTTTAAAAGATTTCAGCTCCACACTAGAACATCTCTGGTCAGCTATGATAAAAACATTGGGAGAGGGCTTTTACCTTTTTTACCTGGCTCTCAAACCAAGAATAATTGAAAGTGACATACTTCACTGGGCTGACTCTATGGGTTGTATCCAACTAAATTTTGTTCAGAGTAGGCCCATTGAAATAATGGACCTAACTTAGTCATGGCCAGCAATTTCAGTGGGTCTTCTCTGAGTAGTAGGGGTAACATTGAATACATTGCTGTGTGTGTGTGTAGGAAGAAATGTTTACACATTTTGAAATTCTGTGTAGCTCCACATATCTGAGTAAAAATGTTGTGTATCGCATTTTGTGTTCTCTATCCAGTTTTGATCCTTCAGTGCTCTAAGAACTTGAGGTATGGTGAATAGGCATATTTGGGTAAAGTGAATATTTTATGGGGCAAAGGTGAGATCCTCTTCACAGTATGCTGGTCAGGCTCACAAAAAAAAGTCAGCTACATAAGGAAGCATAGTTGGCACTGGGCCAGCAGTGGTATTGTTGGCACCTGCCAAGGCCAACTCTCCAGCAGTTGTGTGTCCACCGCCAATCTCTGGAGCGTCTTGACTATTCTGTTTCTCCTCCTCCTGTCACTGCCTGTTCACTCGCCCAATCTAACACACAACCAGGGGAAAAGAGTAAGGAGACAGACCAGCATCTTCTACTTCCCTTGCATTCTTCCTCTGGAAACTACTAGTAGTAGTAGTAGTATATTAAAGGTCACAGTCCATCACACTTTTGCTGCGTGAAAAGACTTGTGTGTAGGCACCTTATTAGAAGCTTTCATTCATTTAGCAGAGTTTCTGGAAGCAGTGGTCAGCAATTGAAGTTACTCTTTGAGATGAAACACTCACAGATGCCATAAAACTCAGTCAAGTGATTCATTGCTTGACCGGCCATAAGTGCATCACAGTAGTACTATTTACAATCATTATAGTAATAGCTGTAATGGCATAATTAAGTTTCAGTCCCTCCACCTCCTCCTCCTCCTTATATGCCCTTCCTATCTGACTGGGTTGCCCCAGCCACTCTGGGTGGTTTCTAACATGAATAAAAACGTAATAAAACATTAAATCTTAAAAAACCTTCCTGTACAGGGTTGCCTTCAGGGCAAGTGAATGAGCAGAAGTAGCATGCAGCAGTGCGAAGGGAATGGTCCTCAGAGCGGAGACACTAAGATCTTTCTTAGGGACCCCTCAAAACCTGGACCCTACACCAGTAAGAAGACTTTCTGCATTCTGGAGTGTGGCTGCAGCTTATAAGTGTATTCTGTCTAATTGGTGTAAAAGAAAAGTAGATTCTTTTTATTTATTTTTAACCACAAAGAGGAGAACAGAAGCTATGCAAGGAACTCCACTCTCAGCTAGGAAGCTAGTGGCAGGGTGGGCACTGCTATGTTTACCACAATACCTGGCTTCTACCTTAGCCTCTGACATTCAACAAGCCCTGGAACTATTTTAGAGAAAGCATGCCTGCTTTAATAGATCTATGTGCATTGATGTGATTGCCTCTGACTGAAGGCAGAAATGAGGGTCTGGCATGATGTGTGTCAGGACCTGTTTGTTTACGCAATCAGGTATCCCTGGATATCAGTGATTGAGCTCAGCCTCTTCCCCTCATGTATATACGTGTTCAAAGGATGAATCAGAGGGGTTTAAAAAAGGTCAGCTGGTAAGATCAAGAGCTCTTGTCTTGACTCACCTCCCTTTCATTGCAGGTGAAGTCTTGTTTACATTAGCATGATTAGTGGATGAAAGCCAGTAGCATAGGGAAACATAGTGACCTATGATTGGCTGAAGAGATTCAGCAAATGGATGTGGTCTGAACACACTGGAATACTTTGTGTGTACACAGGGATTAGTTATTCCGGGAGTAACATAACACTGAGGTAGCAAACTCTGGATGTTGAGTTGTAAATACATAGCCAGGGAGATGAAGTATAGGAGGAGATACAAGGAACTTTTCTCAGCTTGAAAGCATTAAGATCTTTAAACTTAATGCTTGATAAAACTGATGAGAAACTATTGTTTGTTTTTCATTTCACTGTGTTTGTGTGTGTTTAAACAAGTACTACTCTTCCACTGCAAATAGTTGTGATCCCAATCTACTGAAATAAATGGAAGATTTGCCATTAACTTTAGGATTGTTCTTGTAATGTAATGGGTTAAAAATCTTCCCAGCCTCAGCTCTCTAGATCCATGACTTAAGTATCAGGGGCATAAGGTTAGTATTTCTGGGAATTCAAAAATAAGTCAGCAGCTTTGCTTCTTACATTTGAAAAATGTTTCTCTCTTGGGCCTTTGACATTTTGGATGCTCTAATTTGTATAAATGCAATGAAAATCCTTCTCTTTTACTTATTTTCAATGTGGCATTTGAACTGCATCTTTGGTGTTGCCGCAAGCAGTGGAACAGTTGGCAGAAACCTGCCACTGCTGCTTTCTTTTGCTAAGCTTGAGCAGCTATTACAGGGTGAAATAACATTTTGCAAGACTGCCCTGGAAAACTCATGCTGCTGATCCCTGAACATGAGTTAAGCTAGGCAAACAAATGTGTGCTTGGCAAGGACACAGATTATAGGTTACAAGGGGGCTTAGCAGAGCACATTTTAACGCAGACCACAACTTTTTCATCTAAGTGCAAATCATATATCAATTGGGGGAGGGGACAGGAAGCAGGAGCAAAACAAAACAAAAACCCAGAAAGCTTTAAAGATGATGGGAGAGATTTGTCTTGAAGCTGAAAATTATAGAGTTCAGTAATGGAACAGGCAGAGGCGGCAAGTAAAGGAAAAGTATAGTGAAACATTTGATGAAACAATAAAGTGTCGTGCTGAGGAAAAGGGAACAAACAGCCTAGAAGGAAATACTTTAGTCTAAAGAGGCATTCTGCCCCTCCCTGTTCCCATCATTTATATTCTCAAAAGCTTAAGTCAAATGGTTTGTTTGCTGCATTTTCCCCTAAGATTTTGACCTAGTTCATGGGTAGGCAGACTTCATGCTTTGAGGATCTACTTCTGTCCCTTAGAGCACTGGAATCTACCAGCCAAAGTCACAAAATGGTGGTTTGGGGTGCAGACAAAGTCTGCCAACAGAAAATGCTCTGTTCATTAGTGGAGAGCTATTGCAATCACTTACAAGCAATATCATCTATAAATGACTGTAATTTGTTTTCACTGACTTTAATATTGTATTTCACCTCATGGTGAAGCATGGGTAAGAAATCAAATAGCTAAAAAAATAAGAATATATATACACCCAGCAGATAGCAAGATTGCAGTGAGTAGGAGCCAAGGGCAAATATGGAGGCAACAGGCAAAGAGAACCAGGCAGGATTTGGTGAGAGCTGAAGCAGAGCAATCAAAACAGACAGATGTTCCAGGCCTAGGTGAAGGGTTGTAAACAGGAGCTGTTGACCACCCTTTCAGCAGCCTGTTTCCTTTAAGCACTTAAGGGAACATAGAAAGATGTCCTATACCAAGTCAATATTGCTGGTCCATCTAACCCAGTATTGCTTGGACTTACTAGCAGTAATTCTTAAGGATTTCAAACTGGTCTTTCCCAACCATGCTTGGAAGATACCAGGAACTGAATTTGAGAGATTCTGTATGCAAACCATGGGCTTTGCTAGGGACCACTGAGACCAGAACCACAGAAAGCAGAGGAAATTTATGGCCACGAGTGAGCTGTATCATTCCAAGATAAAGCAGGGCTATTGCTGAGCTTCATAAATTCCAACAGGTCCTGTCTATTTCTGTTTTCTGTTAGAACTGGTCTGTTTATAGCCTGAAAATTTACATTTATAATAACCTTGTTTTGAACACACTAACTTACTGTGCTTCCTTCCATTCTGCATCTGGCCAACATTCCTGATTTTTGTTTGTTTGTTTATTATTTTAGTCATTGCTGATGGATCACTGGAGAAAACCAGTGATGATGTGGGAAGTGAAGAAGACTTGTATGAAGACTTTCGAAGTTCTAGCCATCGTTATGGCCACCCAGGTGGAGGAGGAGAGCAGCTTGCTATTAATGAGGTACTGCAACTATGGGTTTCTAAGGAAAATAAGACAGAGCTATCATTTTTAAACAACAACAGCAACAGTGAAACTATTATGATTAACCAGGCAGGACTCTCTTTGCAGAAGATGATTTTCTAGTGGTTCATTTATCTGTTAACTCCCTCATGTACGTGAATTTTAGTAGGCAGACTTGCAAAGGCAACTTCCTTTGAAAGAGCATATGGGAGACGTACGATGCTTAAAAATATGTTTGCAAATTTTAAGGTGGAGAAGAAATGATGGAGGATGCATCAATAAGCTCAATCAGGCCAGTTAGCTTAAGACAGAATCACTATGTCCCAGAATCCACCATTAGAGCACACCAGGTTGTTTCCTTTTAATTTTTCATATTTTGGAAGGCCTTTAGATTAATTGCCAATTAATTGTGAGCATTTGTTAGTTCTGTGATATTATTTTATTATCCTAAACATTAAGTTGATGTTGGGTATTTTGGGTGATTTTTAATACATATAATTGAATTTTAGAATAATTTGTATGATCTGTGACTTTTTAATTAATTTCAATTACTTTGAGGAGAAAAGTAGGCAACAAAGTTCTTTGGTCTACTAATATATATGAACCTAGCAGCTGGTATGTTCCATATTGTTCAATCAGAGCTCTGCCTGATGCACTGCTGATCTAGCAGTTGTGTGTGATTTTATTGGTGTGTTCAAAACTGATTCTTCAGCTCTTCTGTTTCACTTTGTTGGGACAAGCAGCATGTATACTGAAGTTCTGCATAAGGCTTCTTATTATCTTAATGTTATAGGTGGGCTAACCAGCAGAATGGTTAAACAAAATTTCAGAAGTGTTGTGCTACTGTGATCTTTGTTTACGTGCATCTATAAGTGCACAGATAGGTTGTTCAACTCAGACCAACTTCCTTTGCACTCATTGGATGGCATGGGACGTGGCTGTGCTTCCACTATTTGATCAAGAAGAGAGGTCCTCTCATATTTATTGACGACCTCTCTGTCTTTCTTTCGGAAGCAACTTTGAATGCACCTTCCAGAAAATATTTGGCCTGGATACATAGTGATTATGATGATTTCCTGTAGAACTACAGACTTTGCTTGGTTATTTTTCCTCCTGAAAAGTGTTCCGTTCATTATTAAAAATGCTTTCAAGTCACCAACTAGGATCAAGGATTAAATATGCTTTTTTATTCAGTGAAGATAGTTTCTGTACACTTTGAAATATATGTTTTTCCATTTGTATTTCCTTCCCTTCCTCATTCAAAATACTAATGACGAAAGAAATAGTATGTTTAAGGAAGAACGATGGTTGTGTATGTATTGAAAAACTGATGTTGGTTGCCTTAAGGAGTTTTGTTATCTGGTGCATTAAGATCAGAATTTTGCCATCCAACTGTGTTTCTAAGCCCACTCACTCATGAATATCCTACATTAGAAAATAGCAATACATTCATTCTATAAATTAATGAAAAATTTCATTGGAGGGTATGAATGCTTGAACTATAGCATAATCTGCTCCGCTTTAGTAGCCTTTCCCCAGCTTAGAATATCATGTAGGAATGAAAGCAGAGATAAAGTTTTGTATTTTACATAAGACTTATAAATGTTTATTAGCAAATTGTACGCTGGCACATTCCAGATTATGAATAAAGCTCTCTGGTATGTAACCACATTTTTCTACTCCATTTCTAAAATATATAGCTCACAGATAATTCCCATTAGAAATTTAACTGCTGTGTTTTTACATGTATTCAGGTTAGTGAAAGAATTTAAACAAGTATTGTTTCTATACAGGGGATATTTTGCAGATATTTAGCAGCAGCAGAAGAGGAGGTGTGACTATGCCCTTTCTTTTAGATGGGAAGGCTTTCCCAAAGTTAGTTCTTTTTTCCTTTTAGCCCAGTTGCAACTAACACAAGTGAGTTTTGACAGAGAGGCTAGTAAAAATAAATAAATTTGTAACATGCTGTTGCCATGTATCAAAGAAAGGTGCAAGGGATATGAAACTAAAGGGCTGTTTTATTGTCGCTCCCATAATCCTCTTAGAGTCAGCCCTTTTGCTGTACAAGTCTGCAATAGCTATCAAAAATCTACCACAAAGGCTTGGGTAATGATTAAATGCCAGTGTTTGGTAAGGGACATGAAAATTAAGCCTCAGTCCAGGCAAAATAGTATGTTGTTATTTACTTGATTTTGTAGTGAATGGTTTGTTGTAAGCTCTGCAAATTGTAGTGGAAAGGCAGGGTATAAATCATCATCATTATATAATTTGCTAATGCTGTTGTTGGTGTTGTTATCCCCATGGTTTCAGACCTCCGTTCTTTGCAAGAATAATTGAGAATGATGTGCCTTTTATGCTAGACTAATGGACTTAAAGGTACCACAGTAATCAGAAACCCACAGCAAGACCAAACTCTGCCTTCAGATATGTGGTTAAAATTTTGTGGTCTGTATGAAGACTGAATGTGAGGTCTTGTCTGACCTGACAAAGGCCCAAGAATAGCAGCTGCCATTCCTGTCATATGGACACAAACGAGCTGCGCATTCAAAACTTGAGTTATATACACACTAATTTTTTTGTGGCGGCGGCAGCGGGGGGCTCATCTGCCATGTTCTAGCCTCAAATAAAACAAAGTGCCAGAAATGGTTGGAGTGGCCAGGGACCTTATGAGTGACAGCTGCAATTCTCTGATTCTTTGTGCATTTGGGGATAATTCATCTGCCCTGAATTTGCAAGGTCAGCTGAGAAATAATATTGACTTTGTCTTGGCAACTGTGCTCAGAGTGCATGACATTAGACGGAAAGGGAAAGAGAGAGTTGTGATATTTGTGTCCGCAAGGAAGGTGATAGATAATTCTGCAGCTGCTGTTTATATGGCAGTTCACCAGCAGGCACTTGCAGAGTTATTCAAAAGATATTGCAGAATGCTTAGCATCAACACTTAACTCTAGAACGATGACTGATCAAATAACCTCTGCAGAGGTGATAACTGACAGGCTTATAACTGACCCTTCCCTTAGGGAACACTTTAGAGAAATGCAGCAAGAGGAATGGCTGCTGGTTTGGGGTGGGGGGGAGGCTCCTGTGGTTGTTAGTCAATGGGTTCTTATCAACTACTTTGGAGTTCAGAGATAGCAGATGAGGTTGGATTCTAACTCCCATTGTCCCAAATTGGCTGTGTGGGCAGGGGCTGATGAAGGCACTGAGTTGGCCACCTCTGATCATTTGGCATGAAACATTGGTTCTTCTTTGCCTAGACTTCCAGGATTCAGAGCTAGATGTGCCTTTGGACTTTATCTTAAGTACAGGCTAGCTAGACTGCCACTACTTAAATGAAGGTGTAAGTAATTCCTTATGGAAGTTCTCCTCCACCACCACCACTTTCTGGTTCGCATGTACTTGTGACAGGTCTGAAACTAGATGTGTGAATTGACACTTCTTGCAAAGTGGCATGATATCATAAGCACAATATGGCTGTTTTCATCTGGCTATTTTATACTAATGATATTATAAATATACATCCCAGTTATTTAACTGTAGCTCTTTGTTGATTTATTTCGTTTATATTTTGCTATTCTTTCAAAGAGCTCAAATAAATGCCTTTGACTCATTATCCTCATTTTGTCCTCTCCGTCACCCTATGAGCTAGGTTAGGTTAAGAGATAGAGACAGGACCAGGTCACCCAATCAAAGTTATGGCTGAGTGGAGATTTAAACCATCACTCTTCTGGCAGAAGTCAGCAGAGAGCCTTGCTGCACCCTAACCACCTAGCCATCAACACTGGAGTTGAGGGGTCAGAATTGCAGCCTTAGTGAATTTGTAAGCTTGCTTGCTTATTTATTTATTTATTTATTTGGAAAAGAACTGTAGATTATGTAATCATTGGACAACTTCCTTTCATTTTGTACTTTTTTTTAAAAAAAAAATTGCAAATAGCAAAATAAAAATAAAAATAAAAATCCTGTTACAGTGGTACCTCGGGTTAAGTACTTAATTCGTTCTGGAGGTCTGTTCTTAACCTGAAACTGTTCTTAACCTGAAGCACCGCTTTAGCTAATGGGGCCTCCTGCTGCTGCTGCCACCGCGCCGCCAGAGTACGATTTCTGTTTTCACCCTGAAGCAAAGTTCTTAACCCGAGGTACTGTTTCTGGGTTAGCGGAGTCTGTAACCTGAAGCGTATGTAACCTGAAGCATATGTAACCCGAGGTACCACTGTACTCTAATCTTGCATGAATATAATAAGAATAGAGTTAGATATATTGTTTTACATGAGGAGACCTTGTGGCAAAACCTTTTAACCATGTTTGATTAAGTAGAATTTGAATTAATGTGGACCTGTTGATTTTTCCTTGTCAGGGATTTTTTCAGATTAATATACATACACCCTGCATTTCTCAGAGGATCCAGATGGTTCACAGTATTAAAACCATAAAATAATAACAACAATAATAGACACACACCATTTCCAGTGCCTCTGGCAGGTCATCTGGTTGGTGAACCACAGCCCTGACCTTGTGACTCCTTACTTTATTCATACTTGTCTCTGTCGCTCAGTCTGGTGCTAACAACACCCTTAGCATGTGCAAGAGAGACCTGTCACAGTGTTTGTTTGGTTTTTTAAAAAAGAGAAGTCTTTTCAGATTTAAGTAGAATTTACAGCAGAGAAGCAGTGGGAAAGGGGGGTGCTTTACTCTTCCTCATCTGCCATTTCTTTCCCCTTACCCATCCACCACACCTCTCCCTCCCTTTCAGATTTTCCTGTAGGGTTCAAAATATATTTTTGCCCTCTTGATGAGGGAAATCCTGCCCATCCTCTCACAGCTTTAATGGAAAGTATATTACAAGGAGGTTGTATGAGCTGCACACTGCACCACATAATTTATATTGTGAGATTGGAGAACTAGGGCACATTTGCTGTGCAGCATCTTACAGTTTTTATTATTTTTTAGTTCTGCTTTGGTAATAATAAGATTATTATTATTTATCGAATTTACCGTATTTTTCGCCCTATCGGACACACTTTTTCCCCTCCAAAAATGAAGGGGAAATGTGTGTGCGTCCTATGGGGCGAATGCAGGCTTTCGCTGAAGCCTGGAGAGCGAGAGGGGTCGGTGCGCACCAACCCCTCTCGCTCTCCAGGCTTCAGGAAGCTCTCCACAAGCCTTGGGAGCTCCGCGGGAGTTCCCGTCGGGCTCCCAAGGCTTGCGGATAGCAGCCTGCATCCCGAAGCCTGGGGCGCGCTGCACAGCGCGCCCCGGGCTTCGTGCAGATATCGGGCAGCCACCATCCCGCTGTTCCCCGACCTGGTTTGGAGGCTGGCGCTGGGGAGAAGCGCCCTTCTCCACAACGCCAGCCCCACAAGCTCGGGGGACAGCGGGGAGGCGGAGCGCCGCCATCCTGCTGTTCCCCGACCTGGTTTGGATTCCCCGACCTGGTTTTTTGGGGAAAATTCCCCCCCCCCCAAAAAAAGTAGGTGCGCCTTATGAGCCGGTGCGCCCTATGGGGCGAAAAATACGGTATATACTGCCCTGTACCCAGAGGTATAAGTTTAAATTGAATACATTCTACTAACCCATCAAATAAAATTAAGTTTTTAAAAATCACTAATATGTTTCCTCAGGCAGTGCCGGAAATCCAAAGCTCCTAAGTACATTATACATTACTTCCCTTCGGAACTTGTTCAAGTAATTCTCTCCCAAACCTTTGTTGTTAGTTCTTTTTTATTTATTTCTCGGCTCTTAAAAGTCCATACAATTTCACTCCTACATGAGCTGTGTAATCTCCCATAGTGCATTTTATACCTCCGCTCCTGCTGAGATACCCCTGAAAGGTCTCTTGCCATTCCATTCCCATTTCTTGCCCCCACCCCCACTCCCGAAACTAAATCTGTGAATGTTTTCACTGATCAGCCTACCAATAAAGGCAATCCAGAAAAGGCGGGCTTCACTTCAAATCCCCCTAAAATCACTTCAAATGGCATGTAATTGCAGCTCTCTCTCTCTCTAGATGCCTCACAGCATGGGCTTTTGAGGGGGGACGCAGGGCGGTGGATCCAGCTGCCCAGAGTGAAATAACTGCACTCCTGCTCTGGCAAAGGCTGATTGATATTTGAAAAGGCTTCAAAATGGGCTGGGCTCAACAGTTTCCACACCAGCTGCCACCAGTTTGCCATATAACACCTTAAAAAGAGGCCTGCTGGATCAGCAGACCAATCTAGTCCAGTGTTTGCTTGTCACATTGCCAACCCGAAAGGAGGGCCTGAACACAACAACACTCCCCACTGGAGGTTGGCGTCTGTCTCAAGAGAAAGTGGAAGGTGCCTCCAGGGAGTGAAGTCAAACCATTGGCCTGATCCAGCACGCTCTTCCTATGTTCTTAAGATTGCAGGTGAGGTTGAACATTTAACTGTGCCTGCCATATTAAAAATAATAAAAGTTTACAGTATTTTGTTATCATGCTCTTGGGGGGGGGGGGAGTCCCTCACTCAATACTTCAGTGACAAGGAGAGGTTTAGCTGCCGATTCATACACAGTGGCATTCCTGACACACTGTCATGTTTTTAAGCATTTTTTCAGACAAGGTAGTGTTTAACCCGCCCCCCCCCCCCCCATAGAGGCTGTTTTCACACAAATGACTTGCCATGTGAAAAATGAGGCGGCAAGTCACTATGTGTGAACTTTACCACCTCTGAAAGATGGGAATCCAGACTAGGTTTGAAAAGCAAATGAGCCTTGCAGCCCGTTTACTGGGAAGTAAGTCTGACTGAATTCAATTGGACTTTTAGCTTTTGTCTATCTGAATCTGCAGGAATGTCCAGTAAGGTCTGACAGTCAGGAGTGCTGGAAACCTACTGATTTTCAGAATCTGGTTGGAAGGGTCTGGTTGGATTTTGCTGACACCCTGGGCTTGGGGCTGAGGTGGTGGGTGACCAGATGCAGAATAGATTCAGGTAGGTAGCCGTGTTGGTCTGATGTAGTCGAAATAAATAAAAATATTTCCCAGTAGCACCTTAGAGACCAACTAAGTTTGTTCTGGGTATGAGCATATGGATGCAAATTTAGAAAAAAAAACTACTATAATAGAAATAGCAATGCATCTTCTCTAAATAATCAACTGGTAGTGACTTACCCCCCCCCCCCAAGGCTACAACATCCCCACTAACACAAATTTGGCAGGTGATCATGAGAGACAAGGCATTTGCTTCTGTCATTATGGAGTGTTGTCCCCAGCAAGGGCCTGACATCATTGTTCTGTCAGAGTTTTGGTGGTGGGTAGCTGTTGCATTTGATTTTTGATATCAGTTCATTGTCCAAAACAGGTTACATAAGAAATATGAAATCTATAAAACCAGCATCAAAATCAGCTAGGGACAAGAGGAAAATTAATTTTTGTTGTGCCCAATGCTTCACATGCATAGTTCTTCTGGTGCAGCAGCACTTCTCTTTCCATCTCTCCCCCACATGCTCCCCAAATCTGCTCTGGAACATCTCCCAAACCTCTGAAGCTGTTTTTATTTGGGGTGGGGATGCCTGGAACATGCAGGAGAGGGAGAGAAAACTCCATTGTGTGTTTGGAAGTTTTCTGCTCATGGAGCTGCATGGAGTATGACCCATAGTTTTCACCATTATTCAAATTTCCATCATACCCTTCATCCAAGCAACTCAGTGTGGTATATAAGGTTATTCACCCCACTCCATTGTATTGTCACAACAACCTTGTAAGGAAGTTTATACTGAGAGAGAGATTGACCTAGGGTCACCTGGTGAACTTAATGGCTGAATAAGGAGTTGAATCTCATTCTCCTTGATTAAAGTCTGATGCTTTAATTGCTGTACCACATTCACTCTATATACATATACATACATTTCCTACATATGTAATGAGACAATTTCCAGAGGACTTCCTCCTGGAATTAAAATACCTGCAAATAAAAGTGTTCATTCACATGAGCATGTTGAACATTTGTGTATGTATTGAAAGTATTCTAATTCAATTTTCAACAAAAAGGAGAGAGCTAAACATGGAGTACACTCAGTTCACCAAAAAACAATGCAAACATAAAATTAGCACGAAATAAAATCTTGATGATGTGCACGTGTGAAATGGCTGTCACCAGCCTAACACCCCAGGCAGAGCTTTCATATTGCCCCATATCATCTTCACACCATTTCACATACTCAGGTGAAGTTCAAGTGATGAGGTATCAAGCAGTCTTTTCGTAGATGAATCAAGCAAAAAACAAACAAACAACTTCCTTCTGCGTGGTGGTCTTTGTAAATGTGACCACTAGCCATATGTCTTGTAGTTCAGCTTGGTAGGAGTGCCTTTTACCAGCTTTATCTGATTTGCTATATTTGACCGTTCTGGGACAGGAACATCCTGAGTGCTGCTTTGGTAACCTCAAGTATGGATTGCTGCAATGCGCTTTATGTGAGTCTGCCCTTGGGCCTGGTTTGGAATCTCCAGCTGGTGCAGAATGTGGCAGCCAGACTGCTGATGGGGACACATAGCTGACAACATGTGACACTACTGTTAAAAACTCTTTATCTAGTCAATTGCAAAGGGTGCTCAGCTACCTCAGAGCCAGTTTCTAGTCATTGTGTTAATTTACAGCACCGTGAACAACTTTGGTGCAGGTTACTTTAGGAATAGCCTGAACCCTTATATCCCAGCTTCATCACTGTGATCTTCTACAAGAGTGTTGTTTGTTCTCCACTGAGCTGGCGAGGCTCATCTGACATCAACAAGAAATGGAGCCTTTAGTATCATGAGCCCAATCCTGTGGAATACTCTGCCAATAGCAATGCAGCAGGCACCATCTGTTTCATACTTTAAATGCCTGCTGAAAACTCTACTATTCCGGCTTATGGGCAATGTTTCACAAGGCTACAGGTGTTATACAAGCTCCTTTCAGACACGGTTCCATGTACAAAGAATGCATGCAGAAAGGTGGCATTTTGACATGTTTCTTTCAATTAGATGTTGAATTAAAGACACATTGTTTTGGGGAAGAACCTGCAGCTGCGAAGCTGCATTCTGAATAGATGCTTTCTTTTTGTGCAGAACAACAACGGGAAAAGGCTACAGCTTAATGAACTTACAGGAATGTTGGTTGAACTGGTATGCTCAGTGGCGAAGCTGCATGCTCCGGCACTGGGGGCAGAGAGCAGGCGGGGGCATGGCTGGCACGTGCCCTGTGGGGTGTGGCGTGCATCCCAGGGCATGGCACGCCACCTGTGGGGCCGTGGTGTGCGTCCCGGGGGTGTGGCATGCCACCCACGGGGGCGTGACATGCTCCCGAGGGGTGTGGCGCGCTACCTGAGGGGGCATGGCGCCCTGCACAGTGGGGAGGTGCGTGGTGTGTGTCGGGGGGCGGCTGCGATGGTACCCCCCTCCCTGATGGTGCCGGAGGCGGTGCGCTCCCCCCTGCTCCCCGTTCCTCCGCCAGTGGGTATGGTTTGACTTTTTTCTTTCCTGATAAATGGCAGTGCCATTGATTCTGTGTTTGCCGTACTACCATAAAGTTTTCAACGAATATGGCTGCACAGTGCAAAAAGTCAAACTTCACATCCTGAGCATGTACTGTTGCCAGCTTAAGATGGTTGCATGAGTCTTTTGTTGAAATGTTGATCTCTCTGTGAAAAACTGGTAATACTTTTGCTTTTATAACATTTAGCCTTTCCTAGACACAAGGGAGATAACAATCTAAGCTGGGGCGGTGGTGGGAGTTTGCATACTAAGCCTGCCTGCCTACATGTTTGTGCTAAGTCCCTAAATCAGATATGGTAGTCTGTTTGTTTGTTTAATTCCAAATGGAAATCTCCCTCAATCAGACCATGGTCCAGCGCCTGTCTCCTGAGTGGCTTGGAGTCTTTCGTACTGTTACGGCAAAATCTGGGTGCGAGGCTGCTCTGCCACCCAGCTCGTCGGACTAAGTCCGCGGGTCCCTGCGGAGGAAAATGAGTTCAGCCGGAGACAGGAGCAAACTGCAGAAGATCCATGTTTATTGCGCAATAAGGTTCAAGGCGAGATTGAACAGCGAGAAATGGGTGACATGAACTTTTGAAACTTCCCTCCATGTCCCAGAATACAGTGCAAAATACATCCCAGTTACATCATGAATACATTAAGAAGAGGTTGGGTTACACAGATTACATCATGAATATATTAAGAAGAGGTTGGGTTCCACAGGATTAACATATGGAGGAGGGAGGGGGGAATATGCAGAGCTGGAGATATGCGTAGATAAGCACATCCTGAGTCCAGGTGATGAGAAGACAATGGTCCATGTATGCATAGTCTGCCACCTGGCATTGCCCAGAGGCAAGGCTTGGCAGAGTGATTTGACAGGATTAGGGTCTTAACACTTTGCTTGAGGGATTATGGAGGACAGGGAAGGTGTCATGGAGTTCTAGAGAAATTGAGCAAATTGGCACGTTGATTTTCTATGATTTATAGATTTTAGTCCCTTCTGTCATTGACAGTTGGAAATAAATGGATATATTGTAGCGAAGAAGGAGGTGAAGAAGACATGCCCCCCCCTTCCGTATCAGTCCCCCATTCGGAGATAGATTTGCATTAAAGTTCTGTAAGAACTTGCAAATCTTTTCTCCGCACCCTAGACTTTGGTGATCTTGTACTACCCTTCCCCCATTTGCCGCATTTGTACATAGTCTGGGAAGGTAGAAGAGGACAGCGAAGGAGGGAACAACACGGAGCAATACAATGTACGTGCGTTATATAGATATGCGCTAAATAATGACTTGGTATCAACCGTACCAGATGTGTGGGTTTATGCAAACCTGAAAGGGACTTGCAAGCCATGCCTCTTACGGTCATTTGCAAGTATAGCAGTGCAGATAGCTGGATATAGGATATTACTTAAAAGGAACATCTGTTGTATTTTGTTACTAAATTACTTGTGCCATTCTAGCTCTTGGGAGAAACATTTTCTCAATAGTGTCTATGCTTTACATTTAGCAGGAAGGTCCACTACTGACTGAAAAATACAGTTGGTGTTTTGTCCTTTGCCATTTTTGTGTGTTTCTCAGGTGTCAAGCTAGCTCTTCTGTGGTCTCACACCGGCATAGTGGTATAGTAACACATCCTGTTGAATCCCCTCAGGGCTTTCATTTAACCATGTCGCCTGTCACTCATCATAGCTGGCACAGGTTTCGGACATATCGTGAGGGAAACGTCTTTGCCTTGGCCATTCAATGGGGTTTTATTATTGCAGGCTCTGGTCTTGCACTCATGGAAAGTTGTTCGCTTGCTCTTAAGGACCAAAAGCTAGTTGCAGCCTGGATACACATGCCCAATTCTAACAGAGTCCAATTTGAATTTATCTTGCCCCATGGTTCTCAACTTTTCAAAACCAATATGTTAAACAAAACCATTCTTAAAAGGGGCACTTCTCCAAATGAGTCAATTTAACTCTATAAGGGACCATTCCTGCTACATCAAGGCATATACACGTTTCTTGTTATCAATAATAGTAATAATATGTTGGAGATGTAAGGAAAGTGAAGGGACCTTATTCCACATATGGTAGTCGTGTCCTCAAATAAATAAATAAAATTCGGGACGTGATCTACACCCCTTTTCATTTGGCATTCTAATCAAAACATCTCAAATAGTAATAAAGAGTGTTGCTTCAAAACTACCTGATAAAATATGGTTCCAAGAATAATACTTGGTTGTGGTTAGATTTCACGGGTATATGGGAAACCCAAGATTAATAAATAAATACAGAACAATTGCTACTTAAAGACAGTACTGAATCTGCAAGAGATACAGAGAAGTCATAGAAGAGATTTGAAATAGTTTTCTGGAACAGAAAGAAAGAAATAGTAAAAGGTAATCTCTTTCCGGAATCTAAAGATAGCCTGCTCTATCGGAAAGCATGTAATATATGAGAATCCTCCATGAAAAACTTGGGGTGTAAGCCATATCCCTCTGTTGTTCATAGTTATGTACCCTACATTATACAGAAACAATTACACACAGAAATTTTGTCCCCCCTTTGTGGAGATAACACACTCCCTTTGTGGAGATAACACACTAACACAATAACACATAATACACAAAACATACAAATTATTAATTCTACACCATATCTTGAGGCAATAATGTGATCTTGAGACAATTCTTGCTGCTTTTACATGTATTTCCAAACTTGGGCACAAGGGCATTTCTTGCCTGCCTTTGAGTCAATGGGAGGAAGTTAGCAGCCCTTCCAAACGTCGCTGAAATGTTATAGCTTTCTAAGTCCTTTCCTTCTTGGGTGGTAGTCAAAAGATAAAATGTTCTTCAAAATTCAGTTAGTCAGTTTCTCAAGTCTTTTATAGGAAGAAATTGTTGTGGCCACTGTGAGGCCTTGGCTTAAAAAAAAAAATCCTTTGAAAAAAAAAATCCTTTGAAATAGGCCTGCAAAGGGGTTGGGGGGTTGGGATCTGAAGACATAATTAGTTGTTTTTTTGTTTTGTTTTGTTTTAGGAGGAAGATAATAGTCAAGAAGGGAGAGAATATTCTAAAATTTTCTTTCTTGGGAAGCTGTGAATACAAACTCATAGTTAAGCCTTTTATTCATTTAAATATTATAATCATTTACATTTAATTTCCTTCACTTAGTTTGGCTGTGGAAGAAACGAAGGGACAAAACCTTTGTTAATTTGAACACAATAGGCAAGTTATTAAACATTTTGCTTATGTGGGTCCGAATTCTCTTCAGTATCCCGTTTGAAAGGGACATTTTTATTTCCTGTGAAAATCTCTGTCAGGAATGCTGTTCCTATAATGCATAGGTATATAGTACTCACAAAACAAAACCAGATAAAAGACAAACTCAGTGGGAAAACTGTGAAAAGAATTTTGCATGTTAGATGGGGAAACTACTGAGAGGAGCTCACAGTGGGAGTGCTTTGATATTTACCTGTGCAAAGAATTTGGCATGTTAAGATTTGAAACTTGGAAACCTCTTGACTTTTGATGGTCGAGTACTTAACCCTTTTGTCTTACGTAGCCCCTGGAGGAAAGGATACATTAAGGGTGATTTTCCTCAATGGTTCCAAGTTTTACATAAGGAAATTTGGATGAGTTTTTCCCTGCAGCCCACGCTCTCCCCCCCCCAAAAAATCAACTCCTCCTCCTCCCCCCCCTTCCTCTTTCTCTATCTCCTTTTTTTTTTAAGCTGACCTAACCTCTGTGCATGTGCAGAGTTCATATTTCAGCAAAAATTTTACACCATTGAAATGTTGCATCTTTTGGCTAAATTAGAATAAAGGAAGGGAAGGGTAAGGAGTAGATTTTTAAAAAATAGGGTTAGATTTTAAAACAAACAAACACACACAAAAAAAAAAACCTCAGCAATGCAAGTATTCACCAAAGCTAGCAGTTTTCTAAGGGATCATGTTTCCTTCAGCCCAAGCAAATGATTGCTTCCTTTATTTACAGGAAAGGGCTATCATTTTGTGTGATTTCCCTCTGGTCATTCGCGGAACAATGCCACGCCCTTATATATGGGAAAAATGGCCAGAGAGTCAGAATTCATAAGATCTTAATATTCTCATTCATTTCAGCATTACCATTTGCAGACAAATTTTCCTGCCCTTTATTTACAGGATGGTAAAGGCTGATTCTGCTTGATTATGAATTTGTATGTGCTTAAACTTTGAGTAGACTTTTTAAGTCTGATTTTTAAATAATAGACAAAATGATAAATACTGTAATCACTTAAATGCCTGACCTCACCAGTTCTGCTTCAAAACATCACGGCTTTGACCTCTCACCTTTTTTAATAAAACAAAGAGCAAAGTTGGGCTGAATTTCAACTCATCACATGCTTGTAGACACATGGCCCTCCACACAGCCACAAATTGGGAAAGTTGAAAGGGACCCTGGGGTCATCTAGTCCAACCCTAAAATACAGGGTTTATAGCAAGATTTGTACCATCAGAACACACACACATACTTATGTACACAGACACAACTGGGGAAGAGACCACAAGCCATGCGCCTATCATGTACTAAGGAAGAGCATAGTTAAAACAGCCATAGATTTGATTTCCTAAACTTGCAGAGGAATAGTAAGCCTAATCTATACCCCCCCCTTTGCAGTTTCCTTTAAAGGAAGCTTACTTGGGAGTAAATTTACCTGGCACAGAAGAAGAAAAACCCCCGAAAGAGATAGAATGAGACAAGGGGGGCATTTTCTAAGAAAAGAGACCAGGAAGTCTTATAGAGACTGATATCAGGAGCCTTACAATAACTCTTCTGTCCAACCAAATCAAAGTTAAAACTGGACTCAGATATTTTCTTAGAAGGAACACCATACTTTCATAGGAATATGCTTAATCTAATACATACACTGCATTTTAACTTGAGAGAGCAATTGTGCTCAACTAGGCTTTTGCAGCAGAAACATTAGGTTAACTTCACATTCCAAGATAGACTGGAACACAGGTGTACTCACAAACTCAAAAGTTACAACAAAACATAATTTACCATTAGACTTAAATTCACCCTCCTCACTTAGGAAGGAGGTGGGGTAATCCTCTTTTCAGAACACAAGTAGCACATATACAGGATTTTACCACTTGGGAGGAAAACTCTCTTTTAGAGCCTCTCTCAAATAACAAACATTTGCACACTTCATTCTCATTTTTGTCTTGTTTAAGATTGATAAGGCCCAACAATGGCTTTCTTAGATTTAAAATTTTGGAGCAAACTTGTAGTTTAAACCATGCAGCCTTAAGAAAGGCAGTCTGTCAGAGACAGGAGGAACAGACAACACACGTAACAGACAACATGTAACAGACAACATGTAAACATACATATTCTCATATATGAATTAACAGACAACACATATAACAGACAACATGTTAACATATATATTCCCATCCTTTAGTTGGTTATTGCAAGGAGTTGGGCCGCTTCCTTTGGCTTCATTAAGTGAAATTAGTAGGAAGGTCCCACATGGTTTTATGAGCCTCCTTGCCTCTTCAAACACACCACCAGTTAATCAAACTGGCAGGGCTCACAACGCTTGGTTGTCTGGGGTACCCCTTTTTATATATATGCATGCGTTGCTGTTGTTGCTTTTTTGTTGTTTTTTCCTTTTTTGGGGGGGGTGTCTGGGATAGGGACGGGAGAAAGAGAGGGGTTGATTAGGATTTGGGGTAACCTGTATAGGGGTTTATTCTGGGGTTTCTCCTGTTGCTTGGCAACTTCCTATGGGGGTTTTTTAACGAGCTCTAACTATTCTATTCCTTTTCCTTATCCTTACTTACTATTCCATAATCTGGGGTTCCTTTCCACTCTGCCCGCCCAATCCTTCTGGGCTATCCTTCCTGGCAACCTCCTACCTATCGTCACAATCTCAGGAAAAGGGGCCCTACTGGACGCCCGCGCCGTGCGGTGCCAGATCGGGTGGTCCCTGGACAGAATTTCGAACCGAAAATCCCCCTTGCTTTTGGAAGCGGGCTCACGCACGATACGTGGCACCGACCAGTGCGGCTGGGATTGGGATAGAAAGCCAGACCACTTCCTGCCTCTTGTTAGGACGCTAGGGAAGATCGGAAAGAGAGCTCCAACCCCTTGCTTTCAACTGGGGACACCCGTTGTGGAGAGTCGCCTATCTTTCAAGTCGGGTCTCTCCGTCTTACGTTCGGGCTCCCAATTGGTGCGGCTGGCTGGAGATTTTAAGGAAAAGGGATAGAGCTCAGAAACCCCTTTTCGGGTTGAGCGGCGGTCCACGGTCTCTCTCGCTAACCGGACCAAGAGAAAGGTGAGAAGAACGATAGAGAGGAGGGCAGAGAATTTGGTTGCCAGGAGACTTCCACCCCCTTCCCACCAGTGCACTTGATTTCCCTTATACTCACGCGTCTTCAATTATGATCCCTGGATTGATGAATAAGCCGGCTGGATCCCTTTTTGCTCCCCGGCTGAGCTCCTGGGGCTTTCGATTACCGCCTGGAAGATGGCCGGGGGTCCAAAGGATCTTCCCAGGCAAAATGGCCCGGAGCCGGCTGAAGATTTCGGGGCCCCCGGTCAGCAACGCAGGAGAACCTCCAGCCCCACGTTGGGGCGCCATCCTGTTACGGCAAAATCTGGGTGCGAGGCTGCTCTGCCACCCAGCTCGTCGGACTAAGTCCGTGGGTCCCTGCGGAGGAAAATGAGTTCAGCCGGAGACAGGAGCAAACTGCAGAAGATCCATGTTTATTGCGCAATAAGGTTCAAGGCGAGATTGAACAGCGAGAAATGGGTGACATGAACTTTTGAAACTTCCCTCCATGTCCCAGAATACAGTGCAAAATACATCCCAGTTACATCATGAATACATTAAGAAGAGGTTGGGTTACACAGATTACATCATGAATATATTAAGAAGAGGTTGGGTTCCACAGGATTAACATATGGAGGAGGGAGGGGGGAATATGCAGAGCTGGAGATATGCGTAGATAAGCACAGCCTGAGTCCAGGTGATGAGAAGACAATGGTCCATGTATGCATAGTCTGCCACCTGGCATTGCCCAGAGGCAAGGCTTGGCAGAGTGATTTGACAGGATTAGGGTCTTAACACTTTGCTTGAGGGATTATGGAGGACAGGGAAGGTGTCATGGAGTTCTAGAGAAATTGAGCAAATTGGCACGTTGATTTTCTATGATTTATAGATTTTAGTCCCTTCTGTCATTGACAGTTGGAAATAAATGGATATATTGTAGCGAAGAAGGAGGTGAAGAAGACATGCCCCCCCCTTCCGTATCAGTACAAAGTCTTAAAAATAAAATGTGGAATATGCATTCTCTCCCACAATCTGACCAGGAACTCAAATCAAACAGGATGCTTGTGTTGACTCTATGTCTTCCAAATCCACTCTTTTGTGTCAATTCACAAATATAGATAACTTTGGTGAGGACTTTCAAAGATTTATGGGGGAAAAGTAAATTATGTTAGCAAGGGAGAGAAGAGGGCAGTCAGGCCAGACAAATTGTTCAGGAACAGAACTGGTCTCTCAAGTACTAACATTTGAAAAACATCTCAGTGTAGATTAAGGAACCATTGTGTGTCCACCTGCCTCCCCCCACCTGTTTCTGTATTACAGTATTATTCTTTTTATTTACTGTATTTAAAGCATATACACTGCCATTAAATAAGAAGTTACCAAGTTAGTGTATAACATTATAACTAAAGACAATGGGTTATCTGCATAATTAAATCGTGCACAAACTGTGGTTTTGCTTCCTGCCATACATGCTTGTGAGAGATGATTCAGTAGACCTGGTTGCTATTAGCATGGTGTGTTTGTGGGAAGAGTGCATCTGTCCTCCCACATTTTTCTGAGTAGCTGTGTGAATTATTTGCTAAAAATCATAGTGAATCTCTAGATTTCAAAAATGTTGAAAGCACCTGAGAACTTTGGATGGAGGACAGTATATAAATTAAATAAATAAATAATAATAATAAATAGATCTGAACGAGGTGAATTCCTATTTCCGATCATAGGAAACTTCTCATTCAGAATATACAGAACATAGATGTTTTTGTACTGTATATTTTACATGATGATTGAAAATCAGTTTTAGAATAGTTTGCTGAAACTGATGTGTCTATTTAAAGAGACAATATGCAAATTCCATCTTGAAATTGGGTCTAAATGAAGATCTTTTGACTACATACCAGCCTATTTTTGCTCTCTTTTTTGTACTTCCCTTCCCCTGCAACTCTCCTCTGTATAGCTTCCAGCCTCATTAAGAGTTCTGGACCCCGGGAAAGCTTGCTTGTTATTTTGTAACAATCATGGAGGCTTTTTTTCTGGATCCAAGTGGCTGCCTTTGCTTTTTCACTACCCAAGGCTGGCCAGGTTTTTCCTTTTTTCCATTGCTGAAGAATTAAGTTATCTACACTTACAATTTGTATTTCCTTTTCTGTCTACTGCTATTGCCATTATGCAATATCTCAAGAAGCACCTGCATTAATCTTATTAATTTTGTTAATTTATTTTTGCCTACTCAGCTCACAGCTGCATTTTTTTTAACGAATGCCACATTTGATTAACAGCATCAAAATTGTTTTCAAAATTGGGCTATTGCCTCTTCATCTTTCAATCCTAGATATCATCTGATATCTTGTAGAGACTAATTCAGTTAAAGTCTCCATCTGCAGACTGAGTCTGAATGCAAACCTCCAGGCTTCAACAGCTAACTGGATTTTTGTACTCATACCTCCCCCTCCTCTTCCCCAACCCCTGCTTGGGCAGTGCGTAGCCTGATACAGAATTCTGGAGAACTCAAATGCTTGCACCCTATTTGGAAACATTTTGGCTGATCTTAATAAATATGCTTCAGAGCTGTGCATTTTGGAGGGTTCCTCTCCCCCCTTATGGACCAACACAGCTGCCTTTGGGTTTTTTTTGCCTCCACTTCTGTAACCCTCCTTGAAAGACCCACATTTTCCTTGCTGCCCTCCCCGCTCTCCCCCGTTGCTAGGGCTTGCATGTATCCTAGCTACAGCGCTTAGCAAATAGCTGACTAGCTCTTTAGAAAGCCAGTATCGCCGCTGAGATCTCTGGGCTCCGGCACACGCAGCCCTCTTCCTATAGGAGCTTCACTCAGCTAATGCTTATGGAGGCAGTTACTTTGCTGAAGATGAAGTGGGAAGCTGGTGCTTTGCTGAGATAAAACAAAAAACAAAAACCAGATAAGGAGGATTGCTTGGGGGAAGAGGATGTACTTGCATGTGCGTGTATTATGCTCGGAAGCCGATCATAATAATGGCTGTACCGAATTGATCAGGTTTTGCTTCCTGACAGCTGCAGAAATGCCTCTATTGTTTGTAGCCCCCTCCCCTGCCTCCCCTCACGCTTTCTTCCGGAAACAGCGCTGCTGCTAACCTGCTAAGACGCTGTTTGTCGAGGGGCTGAGGCCAATCCCAGACATGGCGAAGGGGTCGAACCAGAGCAGGCACAAATGGAGTGCGCTTCACACATTCCTCCGGTGCAACATGAACCCGGAAACGCAGCGCGTGGTGGTCTTTGTCATTCTGCTCTTTCTCATCATCATTAATGTTGTGCTCATGTTTCTCCTGGCAGTTTACTGAGAAGCAGGATTGTTGTTGCGTGGCAAAGAGTGGCTGGGGGCTTCCAGGACTGGGCTGCAGACCAGCAGGTCAGCTCGTCATTGTCTGATTCAGGTTCGCCTTGTCTTCTGTCGTAGCCATGTGTCTGAGCATGTCTCCTGTGATTATTCATCGGCGCACTGTATCCCTGGCTCTCCCTGTTCCCGTTGCCTGTGCCTTGCCAGCCAGAGCAGCATCACATCTTGGAAAGGGAAGAAGTAATGCGGCCAGCTTGGTTAACTGAGTCACTGCCGGCCACCTCTGGCCGTAATCACAATGATGCTGCATACAGACACACTCTGCCTCTTAGCTGAATGGACTTGGAAGTGCTCAGCAGACTCTATCTATGCACTCCATTGGCTTGTTAAGTGGCACTTATTTGATGAACTATTATACAAGAAAACGGCTACATGTCTGCAGCTGCTGTGAGAAAAGCCCAATCCATTAGAGCAAGTATTGCGCTCTAATTGAGACCATCGGGGCTTCGAGAATATGTGTGCTGGGATGTGAGTAATGCCCAATTAGCTGTAATTAATTAATGGTGGATCATTAGAGTACATCAGGAATCTATGTTTATGTTCAGCGACCGCCCTGTGGAATGTATGTCTTCACTGGCTTTTATCCCATTTTCTTAATGACTTCAGAGTGCTTATGTGTAGAGAAACATGTAAAAAAAAATATGTTGGTGGGATCTTTGGACAAGAAATTGCCTTTGTCCCTTCTGTTTCTAGCTGAAATATCGAGGTGAGAGCTGATCCAGGCCTCTTAAAATGGAGAAAAGCCAACTTGATAATCAACTTGGAAACGATACATTTTTATTTACCAGTCTTGTTCCATCTGGAAATTCAGACACTGATGGATCGAAAGTGGGAGTGAGGGGAGGCAAGGGAAAAGCAGTCAGGCTGGTAGTGTCAAAGGCAATTGATTCTTCAAGAAACACTGAAGTTCAAATAAATCCTGTGACATTGTCCAATGGAAAATTCACAAGTGTGGCTTGCTTCCCAAGCCTTGAGTAGAAATCCAGCCCTCCAGAAACGCAACAAACCCCTTACTGGCATTGAAGTTGCAAAGCAAGAACTTTCAGGTGTATTCATCTCACGTGGTCCAATATTTGATAATGAAACTGCTCTCTTCTCCTTGGAGTTTAATGCTAATTCCACCCTAAAAGAACTGAATCCATTATCAAGAGCCATTCTTTCTAAGTTACGGTATGTGTGTGTCGTGTTCTGTGCAGTGTTCTCCATTCCTACTAGTTACATGAGTCACTCTGTTGTTGTGCTAGACACCTTCTTTTTTAAAGAAAGCTCATTTTGAAAATACTTTGTGATTTTTGGCACATGGAAGCAAGCCTGGGATACACTCAGAGATGTAAGCCTGACAGCTAGTTAGTTCTCAGAATGGTTTTTGCATAGACTCTATTCATCTGAACAGGCAATTCCATTCTGCACTTAAGGCAAACCAAACAACACAAGAGCACGTAGCATTTCTTAAATGTATTGTTTTCTTAGTTTAATGTAAAGTTGGGGAAAATAAACCCAACCAAAAATCTGTTTTACTTGTCTGGCTAAAAACCTAATTTCCTATATGGACATTGTATAACTTTAGAGAGTAGTTGCGCGGGGCGGGGGGAGTTTGCTTTCATGACGAAATAAAAAAAAATGAAAGGCCTCAGCTTGGTTTTCTTAGCTCCAGCTTCTGCTACAATTTCCATTCTTCTTTGCTTACTGCTTTGAGCAACATATTTGGAAAGGCAGTGTATCCATTTTAAATATAAATAAATGTTGTATGCTGCAGCAATCTGCAGTGTTAATAAAGAAACAAACAGAACTTTTGTTTTGCCATAGCCAGAAATAAAATACTGAGGGCCAATTCATATTTATTTATTTTATAATCAAGCACTTTGCCTTGATTGAATGTGTGTCATTCATCCCCAAACCAATTCTAGTTGTGCCACTATTTCTGGCATTAGTTGTCCACAAATGTAGAATGCAGATGTGAATCCAGTTAACCGCCATTGTTCCTGATCCAGCAGGTAGTATGTAAAAAGAAGCCTCTGCTTACATACACAGACCTTCATAACTGGATCAGGATGTGCCTGTAAGAATTCATTACGAGCCCAGATGGCTGGCGAGTGTACAATGAGAAACATTGGTGCTGGGGAGAGCCCAATTTTTGACCATGCAAATCAGCCCTGTCAAATACCCAATGCTTTCTATACACTGTATCCTGGGAGAGCTATAAGAAAAAGAGTTCTGAGGCTGTTTTGTCAATAAGATTCCTCATGCATTTATTCATGGCATATTGTAAATTTCTAATGTTGGTGCTTGACATTTAAAAATTGAATAAATTCTGGCTTCTTATAAAAAGAACTGTTATAACTGTTCCTCAAAATAAAGCCAAACTGTATTCAAATAAACATGGATGAAAATGTGTGTCAATTAACCCTTAGTAGGCAATAACCAAATTACTAATTACTGGGACTTTACACTTCAACAGAGGTATGTAGCAGCATGAACATTGTCAGAAGTGAGCTGTTTATGACTGCATTTATATCCTTCCTTTCTTCCATGAGGGAATTTGAAGTAGCATGTGTGGTCCTCCCACACAATTTCTATCCATGCACTCACCTGTCTTGTGTGCCTTTTAGATAATAAATTGCTGGACTTGCACACCTTCAAGATCTAGAGTTTGAGGTGGGAGGAATCGATAATGATCACCTTTCCTTGCCTTAAGAAAGTGTGTGTGTCCCACTAAAACTTAGAGCCTAGCCTTGAAAAGCGGGCAGGAATAGATCTTATTAGTAATTCTGTGACAGCAATGTGATAAACAGTAATAACATTGTACATTATGACATCGAAAGGAACGTAAGTAACATTCCTTGCTTCTCTAACAGGCACTCCAAAATCATATCTGACTGTAATGACTCCCTAGTGAGGTTCATATATATATATATTTGTATAAAGTGTTGCTTGCTACTCAGATAAGGTATCAAATTTGTCTCCCTTTTCTGATATTTTTTGCAAGTATCCCATCCTTTTTAGGAGGTTGTTCTATTTATCTTTCATTTCCAAAAGGTATAATTAGGCAAAGAAATACATCTAAGACAATAAAAAATTAGCAATGTATCCGCCTGATAAAAAAAGCATATATTTCTAAGATCCATAGCAGGTGAAAAGCAGATTCAGAAACCACATTCCTAAAAGCCTGCTGGGAAAGAAAAGCCTTCGTTTCTCGCTAAGGAGACAGGCAAGCTTCTTTTTCCAGGACACATAAAAGACCCAGCTGCCCCCTGTATGTTAGAGAATGGGAGGTGAGGGGACAGAACAGGACCTCTACACTTGACCTCAGAGCCTGGACATCTCATATGGATGGAGGTAATTATTGAGATTATTATTTGTATTATTTATTATTCATCCAAATAACAGGGCTGTTCACAACATAAAAATACAAATAAGAACACAGAATACAGAATAAAACAAGAACAAAAACCAATAACTCCCCTCTCACAAAACATTTAAAAGGCTATAGAATGTTCAATCAGCCAAAGTCTCTTGGTTATAGAGAAATGTTTTGCCTGGTGCCTAAAGTTATGTGATGAAGGTGCTGGGTGAGCCTTCCTAGGGAGAGCATTCCACAAACGGGAAGCCACTGCAGAAAAGGCCCATTCTCATATTGCTGCCCTCTGGGCAGCCTCATAAAAACTGCATTATAGTAATCCAACCTGGAAGTGACCATCACATGAATGACTGAGGCTCAGGAAAGGGCACAGCAGCTGGTAAAAGACACTGCTAGCTCGTTCCACTACCTCTGTATCCAGGGACTCAGCTATACAGCTGCAAATAAAATGTTTTAAATGTGTTGTAAAGTGCAATATACAAATGTGCTATGCCAAATTCAATGTATTTTTCAAAACGTTTTTAAAAAAAGCATTTTCATGGTGTTTTTTTATATGTGTGTAGATTCCACCCAGAAGCAAGGCTAGTAGATCTAGGAGTACCCCAAGCTGTGTGGTTGATTTTTTAGGAGTATAGCCATAGCTGCACAATTGTATCTAGGTTTTGAGAATCACCGACCAACAGTACCTGGATTAAGCTTCACTTTGTTGACTGAACAAACAGAGCTGACCCCAGGCACTGATTTAGAACTTCCACTTCCTCCCTGGAAATAGCAGGATCCGTCAGGATTATGGGCTCTCTCCCAACCAGAGCTAGTTTAGGGCACAGATTTTCTATACCTTTTAGCCCTGTTATAGCACCTGATTATCAGGGATGTAGATGAACCCTACTAACTTTTAAAACTAATGTTAGCAGTATTTTTGAGGAAAGAACACAGCAGCTGGTAGAGAAGTTCCTGGAGGGTATGTGCGATCAAGGATGACAGCTGCCATTGCTAGGTGGAATATCCACTTGTGAAGAGTCCCATGAGTTTGGGCAGCAGTATGATAAGGGCCCTCCAAGGCACAGATATCCTCTTCTCACCACAGCCTGCCAGGATATCTCTTTTGTTCTTGAATGGCAGCAATAGCACACGCAGGACCCTTAACCAAAGAAAGCTCCCGGGATTCACGAGTAAACTGTCTCTGACCCAATTTGTGTATATGCAGCAGAAGTGCTAATGCTTTTCCTAGAGCAAACTACTTCATACTGCTGGAAGGGGGTTGCAGGTTTGAATTATTTGTACACTGCTCTTCATCCAAATTAACTCCTACACAGAAAAATAAACCCGAAAGAAGACTAGCTGATACTACTTTTTAACATGCAAGAAAAAGTGTTCTTGGGGCAAGGGGGGAGCATTTAAACATGCAACTCCTCTCCTGTGCTCTCCTCCATGGAACAAAAACCACAACTTGATCCCGCTGTATGTTTAAAATGGGCCTTTTTAAAAGAAGAATGAACAGATGAGAGAAAACCATGTTTTCATCATAACAGCAAATGCAATATTTAGGCTACATCCCTATCTACCCATTTGGGAGTAAGTCTCATTGAACTCAGTAGGGCTTACTTCTGTCTAAGATTGTACTGATAGTTTAGTTAGACTGATCACTCAAAAACTTTTTGAGCAACTGAATATGTACATCTGGTTCAAACAGGGCCCAATGAGGTGATCAGGATTGTCCCTGTGGCCTCCCACCTGGATGTTAATTTTTAAAATATAAGTATGTATCAGAAATTGCAAATGACAGTCATTATTTGAGAAGAGGCATTCTCCCTCGTTCACACAGGAGGAAATGCCTCTTCTAATGTGGTAAATGATCGTATAGACAGCATATGAATACAAAGAAATTGTGCTTCATTCCGATTTGATTCATCAACCATTCAAAACTCATACACTCAATAGACCTTGTTAACTGGATGACAGCATATAAAATACTTTCCATTTACAAGGTGCTTGAGAGTGTTCAAAGTGTTTCACTGTCAAGCTTGAGACAGATGTTCAGTAAGAGAGTAAGAGTTAAGGGACACCTAGAAAGTAACACACCAGAGCCAGGAAGACCTTATTGCTCAGGCAAGATCTCAGATCAGAAAGGAATAGTGATGCTGGGGGAAACTGATGTTTTGCAAACTCCAATACAAACTGATGTGATCTGCATTTCATGGACTAATGCGTGAACCAAATTTCCCACCTCGTGAATTTTTCGATGTAGTTCTTGACTATTTTTTTTAAAGTGTATGTTAAAACGGCATTTAAACAGAAACTTACATTTAAGCATACATGTCAAAGTGTGATGTTCATGCAAATTAAAGACCACTATGGGAAAATTATTGCGGAAATAGACTTGGGAATACTTGAGGGCTGGAAATGTGCTCCATGCTGCAGTCATGATAACTTTCTGACAACATGCCTCAGCTGCACACAGTAGCAAACTGAAGGGTTCCAGTTCTATCCTTAGCAGCTAGATTTCAATAACTGTTACAACAACTAAGCTATAAAAGGGCTTAATATTATTACCACCATTCCCATGCTGCAGGTGGAAGGCTGAGACTGAGAGATTGTGGCGTGCTTAAGGTGACCTAGTGAGTTCATGGTTGGGGTGACATTTGAACATGGGATTTCCTGACTCATAACTCTCATTCTTCATAGCTGATCTCTCCAGGTGTGGCAGGAAGAGACCCCTGCCTGAAACCCTGAAGACCAATGCCCTTCAGTATGGACAGTACTGAGCTTAGTGGACCATTGGTTCCTATATTGGTTCACCCAGTGCCCTGGGTGTCTTAGTGTTTTGACTAATCGTGTTGCTATCCAGGGGCTCATGAAGACTCCCCTGTACCTCATTGTTAAACCTGAATGCACTCTGGCCTCATCCAATGTTTTGGGAAAGTTGTCAAATCCATCATTCTGGTGAATGGCCAAACCTTTTAAGTAAACCTTTGCTTGCCTTCTTCAGCTGCTTACAGTGCCTGTATCTGCCCATGCAAGAAGGCTTCTTTGCCTTAAAACCTTTATATCTCTTCAAAAAGAACTAATTGGTCACTACTTAGAGACTGTGTCTCATTCAAAGTGCTCTCAGAGCTCAGCGTGGAAACACCCCTCCCTAATCATTGTAGATAAAAGAAGAACAAAAAGCACTTTCAAATCTACTGGTCCTGTAGCTTGTGTAGGATGTGGCCCTGGTGGGGAAAAAAAACGCTGGGAGGAAGTTAGTTTTGTCTGCAATCCTAGCATTACTTCTAATTACATTTAATACTCACCTCAGGGGAAGAAACAGCAGGGGAGCCTCTCATCATCTTTTCTTTCAAAATAGAGGCCTGTTCCCTCAGACAGCCTCAAAACACATTGTGGCTTTAAGGAGGGATTAAACAAATTCACCATCTATCAGTGACTATTAACCATGGTAACTAAATTGTCAGAGCAAGTATCAGGGCCAGCCCTATCATAAGGGAGAGAGAGAGAGCCGTTCAGGTAGTGGGTGGAAGGGTGGCAGTACTGGCTTCACCCCTGGTTTTGGCTACTCAACCCACTAGCTGCAGAGCAAGCCGATCAGGCGCCTGGGGTGGCGCACGTGCCCTGCACCCGGGGGCCGGGCCAGCTGCCTGCAGGGGTGGGGCCAGCCAGGGCAGGATGCTCCATGGGGCCTCTGAGGAATCTGCCTGCTTCCTCCCACTTAGCCACCTTACAGCTGAGGGGGAGGTGGTGGGCAGACCGTTTGGGGCAGCGTGGAGCCTGCGGGTGCCCAAGCCACTGCGTCACTCCCAGGAGAGGCGCGTGGCTTGGGCACACTGCATGCCCCGTGGTAAGTGCTGCCCACCATTTTGTCACCCCCCCAAGTGATGACACCTGGGGCAGACTGCCCCCACAGCACCCCCCTTCTTCCACCCCTGCAGCCCACCAGGTTTTCCGATCTGTTAGAGGTAAAGGTAAAGGGACCCCTGACCATTAGGTCCAGTTGTGACTGACTCTGGGGTTGCGGCGCTCATCTTGCTTTACTGGCCGAGGGAGCCGGCGTACAACTTCCGGGTCATGTGGCCAGCATGACTAAGCCGCTTCTGGCAAACCAGAGCAGCGCACGGAAACGCCGTTTACCTTCCCGCCAGAGCGGTACCTATTTATCTACTTGCACTTTGAGGTGCTTTCAAACTGCTAGGTTGGCAGGAGAAGGGACTGAGCAACAGGAGCTCACCCCGTCACAGGGATTCGAACCGCCGACCTTCTGATCGGCAAGTCCTAGGCTCTGTGATCTGTTAGAGGTACCCTCCCTTAAAGTACTCTGCTGCCCTCAGGACATTGTGCCCTTCTTATGTGTTGGCATCGATCTTAAGGTTACCAGATTTTTTTCAATGAATCCAGGGACACTTTTCAACTTCCTACTAAATAGATGGATTTTGTATGGGGACTGATTTGTAAATCCGGGGACTGTCCCTGGGAAATGGGAACATCTGGTAACCTTCATCTTGGCAGACAATGGAAGTCAACCCGTTGGAGAGTGTCTGTAGATACTGATATAGGAACCCTTCACCAGAGTTAAAAAGATTCAGCTAATGCAGATGGAATGGCTTCAGGTGGGGAAAATCTTATCTTTTTGCTCTGGATTGTAAAATGGGTTGGTTTTGAGCAGCATACAACTAAATATAACTAAATACAAGATTCAAGGGGCAGGGAGAGAAAGGCTATTTCACTCATGTCTGGAGTTGGGACTTTACAGAAGAATTTTCTTAGCCACTGTTATAAACAGGAAGTTGGATGAGATGGACCTTTGCTCTGATGCAGTAAGGTTCTTATTAAGGGCCTAACTACACATCTGTTACCAACATGATTAGCAGTTAACACCAATACCACGAGTTCCTTCTAAATGCTCAGTCCCATTACCTCTGCATTCAGTGTTTCCCCACTGCTGATTTGTGAAGCTCTGTATATACACAATCCACACCTATCCTGTGGTTTCCTGAGAAATACTCCCCCCGCCCTAGCTTCAAACTGAATTGAAAATGTAAGCCATATGAACACAGCAATGCCCCCTCTACACCTGCTGGTGTGGACAGAAATTGAGAATTTGGGAAAACACCAAGCTGTACTGATGTCTACAACAATGTGACAATGCAAGCTGAAAATGCAAAAGAGAAACCCGACCCTGCTGTGTTTTAAGGCAGTAATGTGTACACAGGCTCCCATGTGCTGAAGAGTAGGAACAGGAGAGCGATTAAGCCAGCAAGAATCCAGAGGAGGCTGAGTTTTATATCCTCGCTGCCAGCCTTCTTGCCCTGAACATCTGCTGGGTCATTGTTTGCAACCTTCTCCTGAGTAGACTCTTCCTGGGGTAGAACCATGGTAATTGTGTCTTTTGGCACCTACACAGGTACCCTTATGCCAGCTTGCAGTTTGCCACTCATTTAGCTCCTGCATTTACTCTCAAAACCCTTGGGAGCAAAGAGTGAGAACTGGGCACTGACGCAGGGCTTGGCTGCAGCCATAGAGTGTATAAAAGGACCCAGCCAAAACATCCTTGATACGGGGTACTTCACGCTACCTTGGGATCAGGTCCAAGGTAGTCCTCAGTTGTACTGGGGATTGCTGTGGGATCCTAAATCACCTTCTTGGATAAGGTTTCTCCCAGGCTCTGAGTCAGGTGGGAGTCTGACCATGGTGTGATTTTTTTTTTTTTTTTTTTTTTACTGAGATGGAAGGGAGGAAGGTCTTAAACATCTCTGTGCATTGTCAATGATAATGCCCCACACCTGTACCTAGATTTTTTTTTGAAAAACAAACACCTAGAGTAATAAAATGGGTACAATGAACATGCAGAAGATTGATGAAGTTTGTAGCTGCTGCCCCCTCCATTAATTGATTGTTTCTTTGTGCACACATCTTACATATGTGCAATATATGTGCATGTAAGGTTCTGTGCACTAACTAGAACTTCTGTGCTAAGTTCAAAGGACAAATGAAAGTTAGGATGAGTTACTGCATCTATCTAGATAGCTGATGCTCAGAGAGAGAGAATGGCTGTATACCCCACTTCACCCATGATTAAGTTGGCCCCAGGAACCTTTTCTTTAGACCATCCCAGGTCTACTTCTGGCATGTGTGAAAGAATGCTAAGGCAGCTATTTGCTTATTTTACCCCATGCTCCCAGGCAATGTTCTATAAAAGGGGGTCTCTGATCATTATCTGCTGCCTTTCTGATTTATTTCCCATCCCAAGGCAGCAGTCTGAATGCATGGGAAGCTTGTTTTCAAATGAATAAATGATGCTATCAGCTATTCTTTGAATTTGCTGTTATTTTGAGCATAAGCATTCATGACATGTCTGAGATAACATACACAATGAGAAGCATACATATTTGTGATGTGCTCATGAGCATGTTAAGCCTTGAATAAACTACATACAATGGAATTAATTGCTGTTATCTTTTAAACTCTCTTGGCCTCCTTCTCTGACCCCTGAAGTCTTGAGATGTTTCCAACATTCCCAAATGCTCAACATTTTCTGCACATATGCTGTCTTGTAAAAAATAGCACAAGCCTGGATCTTCACAACCTTGGTTGAATTAAAGATCAACTCAAATAGCATGGGAATGCTCATTGTCTCCCATTCTCTCTTGAAATGATGCTACCTGGTATGAGGTTTTTGTAATATGTAGAATAATACTCTTACTATTAGTCTTTCTTTCTTTTCTTTTCTTTTTTTGAGAATGTTACACAGGGCAGAAATTGTGCCATTATATTTTTTAAGGTCTGAAAAAATAAAAAGGTTGTGTGCCAAGGGTACACCAAGTTAGATGCCAGGAAAGTCTCTCTTAGGACACTACCTTCCATAGCAGGGAGCCATAACAAAAACTGAAAAAACAAAAACATACCTTTCCCCACAAGCCTCCTGTTGTACCTTACTTGGTGGGGCCATTCAATGCAGGATCCTGAAATAAGATTTCATGGGTAGGGATGTTTGGAGACACGTGGACTTTTGAGCGCCCTGGTCCCAAGCTATGAAGGGTGCTAAAGGTCAAAAATAGCACCATGAATGGGGCCTAGAAATGAGCTAGGGATCCCTCTCAGCTCTACAATTCTAGGATTCTATGAGCATGGCAAAGCAATGGCATGTTGTGTTCATATCACCCAGTCCCGTTTAGCGGTTTCTCCGCCATATGCTCTGTTAACTGACATTTCCAGTTCACCTTCACAGGCAGACTCACTTATAAAACATTGCAGTACTTTGAACAGGAAGTTACCAGGGCATGACTAAATGAAGCAAGGCTAGCTCTGTCCAGGTGGGGTCCTAGGTGATGTTCTAGTTTAAGCTGGCAAAAGGCAGTCTAGGTCATAGAGGCTAATGGGTTGATGGTCTTGTGAAAAAATGGCCATTGGGTGGGATTGATGAAAACTGGAGTCCAACAACATCTAGAGAGTACCATATTGGCTCTCTCTGGCCTAGTCCATACTTACAATAAGTTGTCCATCTTTCTTCTCTAGTGTATGGCTGTATGTGAATGCACCCATGCTTCTAGCACTCATACATTGCAATTTTACATTTCAAAAAGGAAATGAAGAAATTGTTGTTACTCTCTACTAATTCTATTCCCAGAATAGCCAGAGCCTTTTGCAGCTACATTGGAAACATCTGGCATTATGTATGGAGTTTGTGCTGAAGGGAGAGAGCACAAATTCCCAGCAGCTGATGGTCCTAGGCCCAGTGCATTGAGCTTGGCCTTCTGTTCATTCTTCATTGCAGCCCCAGAGAAACAGCAAACAGGATTTGGGGTGAAGTCAGACCACCAACTGTTGGGTTCTGTCAGTAACTCACAGAGATCTCCATCAAAGCTCAAATCCCAAATGCTGAATGGAGAAAAAGGAATTGACCAGCAGGGTTGGGGGAAACAGGAGCTGTTAAGCTACTGGAGCCACTTTAGGGCTAAAGGTTGCATGAAGCTGCTTAGGGCACTTTATGGCTTTTAGATGGGCTCAAACTGTTTAAGCTGATTTAAAGCTTTAGATCAGTTTAAGTTCTCTGTGTCTTAGGGTTTAAGAATTTATCAATCAAAGTCTTTTGTATTGTTTTGGAAGCAAGAATGTTTATTTTGTAGCATTGCAAATCAATTAAAGCATTTTTATTACAATTACGATATCTCGATACATGTCATATTAAATAAAGTAAGGTAGCAGTCTAAGAAACAATGCAAAGCATGTAATGTATTGTTTGTGAGATAATTGTTAAAACCTTCACTCCTTTCCAGCGACCCTCTGAGGCATATGTGGGAGCTCCCTTGTGCCCAGGGAACATTGTTTCACTGTCAGGGATATTATTTTAATTTTCATAATCATTGCTTATAAAATATTAATCTGATACTTTAATTTGGAGGCAAATTTTAATTAATTTTCAACAGTTGCAAAAAGTATCTACTGATAATCAGATGAAAGCAAAGCATTTGTGGTAGAAAGCTCAACCCTGCCAAAAGTTGGCCCTAAAAAAAAGATTTGGGGGGAAAAAATTTGGTTCACATCCAGCATGTATCCAATAAAAGAAAGTTCCACAGTTGCAGCGTAGCCTTCAAGAACACCATCTGACATGCTGTTACTGTCTGGGACCCCAGTGGGGCACAGAATGTAAAACGGGGTGGCTAACCTCTGGTCCTCCAGTTGTTGGACTCTAGCTCTCATTAGCCCCAGCCAGCATGACCAACGGTCAGAGTGAAGGGGATCTGCTGTCTAACAACATCTAGAGGGCCACAGATTAACATTCCCTGGTGTACAGGATGCTTCTGTTCAGAATAGTGATGGAAAGGCTGCAGAATGGAATAAGGAGGCTCAGGCTTAAGAATTGCCTATG
Source organism: Podarcis tiliguerta (assembly GCF_965153285.1). Taxonomy (NCBI): domain Eukaryota; kingdom Metazoa; phylum Chordata; class Lepidosauria; order Squamata; family Lacertidae; genus Podarcis; species Podarcis tiliguerta. The sequence continues at coordinate 40,244,936 of NC_139538.1, read as the reverse complement.
CCATGCAGGATTTCCCCTGACAGGACTGGTTAAATGAGTCCTGTGCCATATACAGCAATTTTATTACCCCAACACACACAAAGAGTTAAATACTGAGGAAAGTACCACAAGCAAAACTTTAAATATTGAGATGCCAAGTAATAATGATAACTAGGTTGGCTGGGCCTCCCCTTTAAAATAAGTTGGTAGGCTGGGCCTGCTTGAGCCCCACACTACCTCCCCCCACAGAAGCTTACATATGGACATATGTCATCACTGGACAAACATTTCCATAGAAGATCAGGGACACAAGGAAGAAACACTGCCTCTTCCCTACCTTTGAAAAAGTTGTAGATTATTCCAGGTGTCCCAAGCACTGATGCGGTACCACCGAAGGAATATTACTCTGGTGCAGGAATTCAAGTAGCTCAGTCAGCTCTTGTTGCTAGAACCAAGTTGCTAGCAATGTATTCCTGTTACGTGTCGTCTTCAAACATGATTATCTTTCTTCCCCTTCTTGACAGTTATATGAATGCGCTGGACAGTCCTGTATCTGTATCAAGGTTACATCAGTGCAAAAGGTCAACTTGGTATTTCCTCCCATTTTGACATTGATTAGGTGTTCCTTGTTGAGTTTAGCTTTCCAGCCAACTCTTTAACGTCAACATTTGAGCTGTCAAGTCTGTCCAGAAAGGTGCTATAACCTTGCAGCTGTGCTTGGCATGCCACCCACTTTTGCAATGTTACAGTGACCCAGCTGTCATAGCTGTTGGCACACTCCAGCTATGTCTTGGCTCGGCAACTCTTGGGTGTGGTAAGTGAATCCCTACTGAGAATCTACCATAACTGGAGTTCAAAATCTATCAGAGTAAGTCTTGCTCCATCAGAAAAAAAGGTGGAAGTTCAACTATTTGAGTATTCAGGCATGCACTTATTTGAAATACATTTATTTTGCAAGGTGCAATGGTAGCTTTGGGGGCAATGGCCACTTTTGTTTTTGGGGCGCACACGCCCTCCCCGAATTTATAGATGGTGTGGATAATGTAAGCAGATGCAAAGGAGGACAGGGCTCCTGCAACTTTAATTGCTGGGTGGAGGGAATTTCTGCTGAAACTCTATTTTAACATAACTGTTAGAGGTGCAGGAGCTCCGCCCTCTTTAGCATCTGGCCACCCTAGTTGTGGTTGACTGACCTGCAAATCCATTTGTGAGGAAGCATTCTGGTATGTCGCAGGTCCCCTGAATTACTGGGGACCCCAGCATGCCCCAGGGAAGAGGGAGATGGGTTCCATTGCAGTGTGCCTGGGATCTGTCTTGCCTTGCTGCTCCCAGCTGGAACCTGGGTGGCATTGCCCCTAGAAGCCAATGAGGGGCTGTGGCTGGGGGCCTGGTTTGGACCAGAGTGAAGACTCTGCTTTGTCTGGCCCGACCACAGGAAATAAACAAAGGTATGCTCAGGAATATCCTCAGCCTCATTGCCAGCATCCCCACCCATCCCACCTCCTTTTGTAGTTGATTATTCATAATTTTTGGGAAGAATTCTTGGGATGACTTGTGCAGAATATGGCTGTGCATACGGGTCAGTCTCTGGTTAACAGTGACCTGTGAGGGTTTTGCCTTCCCCATTATATGGCTTCTTTTGTTACAACTTTGCTCTGTTTGGGGAGGCATTGGGCAGGGTCCATAGCTGGGTTAAGCAGGGGATGGGCCCCCTGCTTCTTGCTGGAGTGGGGATTCCAAAGTGGCTTGGGGTGCTGCTTATCAGCTGTAGCCAAAGCTCAGGGGGCTGTAGGGCCCCAGTGCCCCCAAGTTGTCTGAGGGAGCTCTCAGCATATGGGTTCACAATGTGGCAAGCCCAAAACATCGGACCAACTTCCCATTGGAAGGCCAAGTAATTGGGCTAGGTTGGAGACATCGGCCAGCTGATGGGCTATTCAATGACAATACCCTTGCCCTATGCCATGCCAAATGGAGGGCTCTCTAACCAAAACTGTGGCCTTTGTTAAACCCACCTGAATTTCTGAGCAGTTTATTGCTCTAGGACCCTATGCCTTAGCTGTACATGGGCTCACAAACAGTATATCCTTGCTGAACAACTGCTGTATAAATAGCGTTTTATGCACCTGGTAGAAATAAGTGTGGGTTTTTTTTTCAGATCTTGTTATAAAATATGCTCAGCATTATAGGTGCTGGGTTATTACAGAAATATTTTAACACAACCAAAGAGCTAAAAGATTAGCATGATGACTATTTCCTAAAATAGCCTTAATCCACAATTTATAAACTGCAGATGAAAGATCTGCACCCACCAAATGTACATATATATATCTGTTGCCTAGTGCTTCCGCTGCTGCATGCCAACTTATAAGGCAATTATGCAGAGGTGAACCACTTTAGACAAATAAGAGCTGAATGGTTATGATGAGGATGTGCACAGAGATGTATAGTTTGGCAATGTGTATTACTATGCATAGGGATAAATTGCTTCCTTTCAGTGGTAATTACTTTAACCTGGATTGGATGCGGATGTTTTGCCTCCCTCTTGGCAATATTTGTTCTGCTCCCGACTCAGAGGCTCTAGTGCAACAAATTCCACTATATCTTTTTTTGTACAGTATACACTTTCTGACATCAAACAATAAACACAAGACTAGAAGACTCTGTAGGGTTTCATCTGTATTTTTTAAGCAGAAGCAAACAGATTGCAGCAGGGCTCTGCTGCAGATACTTAACAACAGCTGCTGATGTGTAAAAATGCTAATGAGCTCTAGCAGCACCTGTGGTGCAGTCAATATATCTAGCTTCAGCTATAGGTCTTGCACATTTCTAGCAAGCCAAAAGCTTGGTGTAAAGAAGCTTTCTTAATTTTATACCACAGCAAACTGTGGTGAGATTGGGGCAGGGACCTTTTTGGTATCCTCCAGCTTTGGACATGATAAATAATATTTGGGCCTAGCTATCATTAAAAAAATAAATCTGTGGCTTGGCCATAGCACTTCAGGCTGCAGATTGGGTTTGCACAGCTTCGTAAATTGCTTAGAGGTTCTGTTAATCAAGCAGCATATAGTTTTTCCTAAATAAATCTCAATGCTCCTCCATATGCTCCCCTCACCTGAAATAAGAGTAAAATCTCTGCACATGGAAACTAGACATCAATGAAAAGGCTAAACTAGAACCCTTCTGTTTGATGTGCTAATGAGAAACAAGATACAGTGGTGCCCTGCAAGACGAATGCCTTGCAAGACGGAAAACCCGCTAGACGAAAGGGTTTTCCGTTTTTCAATGCGCTTCGCAGGACGAATTTCCCTATGGGCTTTCTTCGCAAGACGAAAATAACTTGCGAGTCTTGAGATTTTCCCCCGCTCCCCATCCCCTTTTTCTAAGCCGCTAAACCGCTAATAGCCTTTTAGCAGCTAATCCGCTAATCCCTTAAGCGTTTAATAGCCACTGATAGCCGCTAAACTGCTAATAGCGCTAAGCCGCTAATAGGGTTGCTTCGCAAGACGAAAAAACTGCTAGACGAAGAGACTTGCGGAACGAATTAATTTCGTCTTGCGAGGCACCACTGTACAGTAGCTAGAGAGCTTAAGTTAAGTAAGGGAGACCTGGGTTCAAATTCCTACTTGGTCATGAAGCTCATTGAGTGAGTCAGTCACCAGCTCTCTACCTCACCTACACCTTGGTGTGTCCAAATATGTTATTTTACATATAAACTGACTTATGTATAATGCAAAGAGGCATATCAGGCAGATGATAGTATATGTCATATTGGAAGATTAGCAAGTAAATGAACCTTGATGTTGTGGCTGATGTTACTAGATATGGGGATAGAGTTGGTTTCTGGGTTTGTTGCAGAGTTTGGTGCTTGTATTTGTGTGGCTCTTACGTGTCCTGTTGTTGGTGAGCAGCCGTTCTAGGTTAGTAGGGGACTGTCTGAAAACAAGGAGGGGCCTACCATTCTAAGACCTCAAAGAAAGAAGTATCCAAGATGGGACCATAGATCACTGATGCACAATGTTGGGGTAGCTTTGGAGTTGTAGACTAGATGAGTGCTTCTATTGGACCATAACAGCATAGCATTTATTCTTTTTTAAAACAAATAGTAAGAAGACTTTTGAATAGTGCCTGCATTGTGGGCATGAGTATGCCATTGTTCACTGCTGATGACTGGTACCATGACATTCTCATGACCTCTGCCTCTATGATACTCACAATTCCAGCAGGAGCAAATTGTGGCTTGCGTGCAGGAAGTTGTAATGTGCTCTGGATTCTTCTTGCAACAGAAACATTTGGGGAAAACATATTTGGATTCTCTGTAACAAATGGGTAGCAACTGCACTTTCCTTGCACAATAAATTGCTTGGAAAGTTCGTCTTAAATTATGGTTCCCAGAACAGGTTTGGTCTGGCCAAGGCGGAATAGAATGGTACTATTTACTTCCCTTGATCTGGACACTATACTTCTGTTGATGCAGCCTAGAATATCATTAGCCTTTTTTTTGCTGCTGCATCACACTGTTGGCTCATGTTAAGCTTGTGGTCCACCAAGACCCCTGGATCCTTTTCACATGTACTGCTAGTATGCCAGGTGTCCCCCATCACGTTGAATCACTTTGTTTTATTTTATACCTTTATATATTCCCCATTCAACAAAAGTCCTCCGGGTGGCTCACAGTTTGTAAAGTACGTTTTATGAAGCATTCATAGGAGGCAGTGAAATGAGTGTAACCTTATATATAGTTTATCTCCATCTGTTGCCTCTGCTTTAAAATATTTGTGTGTGTTTTCTTAGCTTCATCTGTGTTTGATGAAGCTCAAGTTCAGTTCGCAAAGATATAATTAGCTCACTGCATAGCAATATGATTGCAACGCAAAGCAGTCTTTCTGCAGCACATTCCTATTACCCTTGCTAAGTGAAGCATGAGAATGAAGCAGAGCAAATGACACCATCAGCTTCACTAGATAATTGCAAACCCCAACCTCATGCTTGGCAAAAAGCTTATCCACATTTAAAAGTTAACATGACTCCCATGCAGAATGAAATTACCTGTCTGCTTGTGTAGATGAATGCTCCTCCATCATGCTGGTCATAACTTTCTGTGGTGCTCTTTGCCATAATATTTAGCCATACTGCAATATTGTATTATGGAACAAAATTAATAGCCTTAACTCCTATGTGTGTTTAGTTTACTCCGAAGGTATTCCAGGGTCCTAATTCCCAGAGAGGTATGCTTAAAACTGCAGTCTTAGGACTCAGTGGCACTTATTTCTGAGTAATCATGCATAGGATTCAGGGTCAGCCCAGGAAGTTGTTTTGGGGTGGGGTAAAACAGAAAAAGCCACCCCTGCCTCCTCCTCTGCCTGTCACATACCCACTGCCATCCTGCTGCCACCTGGTGGTGGGCACATGGCAGACGGGCATGCAGCAGCGGGTGCATGGCAGAATAAGAGGTGGCCCACAAGTACAGGAGGCAGATCTGCCACCCCTTGCAGCTGTCCAGAGCCTGCCACCTTGAGGCCACTGTCTCATCTCACCTCTTGGCCAGGCGGGCCCTGATAGGATTTGCTCTGCAACAAGTGAAAAAGCTCTGTCATGGAAAAGAGGCATTTAATTGCAACTACTGGTAGCCTTAGAGTCCACAAGATGGGAATATGGAGAGAGAGAGAGAGAGAGAGAGAGAGAGAGAGGATGGTTAAATCTGTGGTGTTATATTAGTTAATAAGTAAATTTAGGGAAGAAAAATCAACCAGACAGATTAAGCTAAATAGTTATTTGTAAAGATAAATGGAACACGAAAGGAGGGCTTGGGCCTTACTGATGGGCACCTTGTCACACAGAATAACTTTGAAATCCAAAATGTATTTCTTGCATATTGATGTTGTATGCAAACTCTCTCCAGATGACTCCTGATGCAGGAGAGAAGGAATGCAATCTTAAAATAATAATAGATCGCCCAGTTTTTTATATAAAGCTGTGTCACACCAAGTCCTTCTGTAGCACAAGTTCAATAGTAGAAATAAACGAGGCTGCCAGGTTAACGTAGTTGTGTTTGATGTAGTGTGTGTGTGTGCGCGCGCATGCATGTGGTTATGAGCATAACCCCTCCATTTTATGAATTATATGCTAAAACACCTGGATTGATTCTAGGCCATCTGCTTCAGCTATTTATGCAGATCCTAGGGCACTAAGAGCTTAATCTGTGACTGTAGCTATACACTACATACCCAGATTCCCAGCTCAAATCTCATAGAATTATAGACATAGAGTTGGAAGGGACCGTGAGGGTCATTTAGTCCAACCCTTCAATGCAGGACTCTCTTCTCAAAATGAGATTAAGAGCCTCATGCTTTACCAACTGAGCTACCCCAGAGTCTTGGACTTTCAACTGCACTGAACCAACACCACTTTTCCTCTTGGATGACAAGAGCTGAGCATCTTCTAGCAAAGATCAGTTTGTGAAAATACTTACTTTCTCTGTTCCAGCTCATCAGTGATGGTGGTGTGGTCTACGCTGAAGCACTCTGGGATCATGTCACCATGGATGACCAAGAGCTGGGCTTCAAGGCTGGTGATGTCATTGAAGTAATGGATGCAACTAACAAAGAATGGTGGTGGGGCAGAATAATGGACAGCGAGGGCTGGTTCCCAGCCAGCTTCGTACGGGTAAGAACTATTCACTGCTTTAAAAAATTCATTCATTAACAGCAAACTCAAGAAAGGGGGCATTTTGAGAAGAGAAGCACTTTTCCTGTAGCTTCAGTAACTTCTAGCAGTTGACACATTTTTAATATGATTTAGTGATCAGTAGCAGCCACTGGGTATGTGGACAGATGGGAGTTTTTGCTACCTTAAATTTGGGCTCCTCCACCCTTCCATTTGTCCCATGTTTTCTTCTGCTTGCCCTATACTTTCTAGGCACAGGTCCAAGAGGTTTTTCTTTTGTCCCACTGCTTTCTCCAGGAAAACCCATTTTTTGCTGCTGAATTGGCTTTTGGGTGCTTGGTTGTGGATTTTTTGTGGGAATTGTATTTTTATGTTTTATTATTATTGAATCTGTATCTTAAATAGTTGTTCTGTAAGTAGCCTTGGGAGATGGAACAGAATTTAAGGCCAGATTTATATTCCAAGTCTAGGAGTCACAAACTAGTTGGAACACTTGCAGTAAGCTCCGCCTTCCAGAATGTTCTTCTCCCATATTTTGTCCTAAGCAATAAGTTGTTGTCCTGCCTTTGCTTCTATATGATGGGAATATTCCTGTTTTGAAACAGCTCCGAGTGAACCAGGATGAACCGATGGAAGACTATCCTTTGAAGTTAGAAGATGGCAGGGAGGAAGACTCAAGAAATGCTGCCCACCGTTATGGAGTGGGGCAAACAACTAAGGACCAAATGAGAACCAATGTTATCAATGAAATCCTAAGCACGGAAAGAGATTACATCAAGCACCTGAAGGACATATGTGAGGTAACAAGTCACACAGATAAAAGAAGTTCAGAAGCTAAATTTTAGAAATATGTTTGAAATATGGAACTCTATAGGAGTTCCTTGAAAACCTTGATTTCATCAAGTTAAACACGACATGGTTGCTCTAAACGTGGTGTCCTCTAGATGTTGTTGTATGACAACTCCCTCCATCCCTAGACATTGGACGTGGTGATGAGAGTTGAGTCCAACATCTGGATAGCACCAGCCTTAGGAAGGTGATCTACTTCAGTGGAAATGGTTTTGGTCAGACTCGAGCAGCAAGTTCCTTCAAAAGGTCCATATAGAATTCCTAACAACTGTAGTCTTTTATTCTCCTATTGAATCATATATTTTCCCACTTACAACATTAGAACATATTGTCCAGCATAACCTTTGGTCACAGAGGAGAAAGTGAAGTGTCACTAAAATGCACATACTTGCCTTTTGACTTGGGTGTCACAAGACATTAAGTTTTAGCAGCTTCTAGGAAAATCATAAAATGCAAATTGAGCATTTTTGTACATCTTTCTGAGTTCCTTAAAATTGTAGAGTGTTTCTTCTGCATGTCACCCCAGAAGCAGCTTAGCTTTACTTCACTGGAGAATTCTGCGATGTCTGCCTCTAGTGCTGCATTTCAAAGTAGAGGCATTATCCTTTGCACTAGTTGCCTAAATATTGCATGCAGACATCAGAAGTATTTTTGTTTCTGCAGAAATCATCATTTTCATGGCAAGTCCATAATCTCTGAGGTGCTTTGGCACCATCAGATTGCTCCATCAAGCTGTTGACGTATTGCCAAGGATGAGTTGGGCTGCAGTTCTCTTTGGTTTTGTTTCCCAAGAAACCTGAATCATAAAACAGTACTTGTTTACAGGGCTATATAAAACAATGCCGTAAAAGAGCAGACATGTTCACAGAGGAGCAGCTGAAGACAATCTTTGGGAATATTGAAGACATCTACAAGTGCCAGAAAAAATTTGTTAAAGCACTGGAGAAGAAATTCAACAAAGATTACCCACACCTCAGTGAGGTGGGCTGCTGCTTCTTAGAATATGTAAGTTGACAGCTGAATTATGTGGGAAAGTATTGACATTATTCCTGTTATTGTGACTACAGAGATGGTGATTACATTTGAACATTAGGCTTGGGAAAGGGAGGGAGTTGAGGGAGGTAAGAGGGTCTAGGATTAGAGTTTACCTGGACATGTTTTGTTTATAAAATTGCTGTGCCACCCTTAGAACCATAGTTGTTACTACCTTAGTTGGACAAGCCGGATCAGGGCTTAGTTGTCCCTGGCAAATCTAATTTTGACTTTATCTCTTATCTCTCTCTTTTTAAACTGATCCCCTTTCCCACAATTTAATCTCACTACAGGGCTTCTCTTGTTCTGTTTCATGTGCCTCTTCTGCCTATAGCCAGCCTCTGGATATTTCACTTCCATTTAGTTATTGCCTCCCTCCCTTCTCTTTTTGTTGTGCTTTTAAAAGAACATCTTGTTCCCCGTGTTCTTCCTTCCTTCACCTGTTCTGTTTGTGATCTTTGAAGCAGGGATCCTTTCTATCATTGTTTTTTCAAGTAAAAAGCTATATTTTTATAGATCAGAAATGTAATAGTATAAATGTTGACTTATATGAAATGTGAATCAAATCTGGCATGTGCCACTAATGGATGAAATCACTGAAAAATTAGGTGAACAAAGAATAAAGAAAGGGACACTTTCCAATAAGTGTCTCTTTGACCTTATTGCATACGCATATACAAAAGTGCATGCCTGTCGACCACCAGCAATTCACAGCAAATCATGGACTTCTCTCTACCATCTCTCAGTAGGCTGACTTTCAAACTATTTGTTGGCATCCATTTGTCTTGAGAGACAATGGAGTGTGCCTCCGGGGGTGAAGTCAAACGGCAGCGTTTGCAGCACCTAAGTGGACCTCCCTGGGGTATAAGCCTTGTCATACGTATGTAGGTCCTGGGCTACCCAGGCGACAAAGACCCCCTTCTCAGCCTCGCTAATGTTGTCCAAAGCAAAGCAGAGCAATCCATTTGGACCCAGCTGGGCTGCAGGAGTTGCCGGAAGGAGGGGTACAAGGCACCACCCAGCTGTCTTGGGGACTCCTTTCTGGATTTGTGTAGGGCTTAAGCCTTAGCCTTTTCTTCTCCTGAAGATATCCCACAAGGCAGCGGAGGTTTAGGACCAGAGTTTCTCTTCCCCTAAATTGGCCACCTTCCCAGGTCAGCGAACCCCACCTGCTCTTTCAAACTACAGGTTTTTTTCTGTTTCTCTTGTATGAATCTGTTCTTCCATGGAAAGATGGGGGGAGAATTTATTGAATTTTATTGTTCTGTATAACACCCATGAAAGATAAATAAACAGTTAAAATAATAAATGTACTACTACTGGTAGTATTAGTAGTAGTAATAATAATAATATATATTTTTGTTCCAATTTAGCAAAACGAGTTCCAGATCTATTCTGAGTACTGCAATAACCACCCCAATGCCTGCATGGAGCTTTCCCGACTCACCAAAGTGAGCAAGTATGTTTATTTCTTTGAAGCATGTCGCCTGCTTCAGAAGATGATCGACATCTCTCTGGATGGCTTCCTCCTGACTCCAGTGCAGAAAATTTGCAAGTACCCCCTGCAGCTTGCAGAACTGCTGAAATATACCAACCCACAACACAGGTACGGAGGATTAAAAAGTGGCAGGGAGGATACATATCCTGTCTCAGATGCAGCCATCTTAGTTTGTTCCTTCTTTTGATACTTGTAAAAATTAGTTGGTAGTAACTTGAGCAGGCCTTTCTTTATGGTTGTGTCTAGGTCCCATTTTGTTTTTGTGACCTTCCAGTGATCAAATAGGCTTTTTCTCTGGAACGTGCAAATGGTCAAAGTTTCTGCAGCTAATGTCCATCCAGGGGATGGCGGTTTTGCTGATGCAACAAAGCTTAAGCAGGCCTGATGCTGGTTATGGAAGCTGCTTCCTCCAGATACTGAGGGTGTGCCTGTAATTACTACTGCTGGTGCCCTGAACAGCAAGTAAAGAAAGGGCAGCAATGTATGTTGTGTGGTGTATAATGTGATGGGGGAGAATTCCAAGTAGACACCACTCCAGGTCCTGTACAGAGAAGCACGGGAGTGCAATCACAGCAGTTGCTAGCTTCACAGTTATTTATACTGCAGAAGTGTTTCGCAGGCATCAGCAAACCAAGTCACAAGTTGTAACTCTTCTATATTATCTCCGCACCGCAGATAGGGAAACTATTAAAGCTCGAGCAATTACATCAGATGTACTTCAAGTCAGGGGTAGAGCTCCTGGCTGCTCTTTTTACTTCTTTTTTTTTAACCCCACAATTTTTCTGCTAGTTTCTTACGCTTTGGGGAGAGGGCCATTCCCTTTGCATTGTGGCTGCTTCGTGTTGACATCTCTAATGGAATCCATTTAAAACCTAGGGATTTTAAGGACGTCGAAGCCGCTTTGAATGCCATGAAGAACGTAGCACGACTCATCAACGAGAGGAAGAGGCGTTTGGAAAACATAGACAAAATTGCTCAGTGGCAAAGTTCAATAGAGGACTGGGAGGTAAAGAAATGTTCTTATGGCTTCTCCACGGGGGAAGATTATTCTTTATTACAAACATGCACAAAAACCACAAGGCTGCACTGAGAATCTGCCTCCTGAGTATCTTGCCCATTTACCTTGACTTGGTCAAGGCTTCAGATCCCCATGTGCCATGAAGGCGTCCTCGTGCAACCCATCCACCTGTCCCTTTTATTGACCCCATTAGTTCTTGTTCCAGAGCAGTGGATTATCAGATCAAGTCATAAGCTAGCCAGATGAATTTTAATATCTTCCTAGATTTAATTTCTCACACTTGCTAATTATAGAAGTTAGAATAAACATTTTTATTAGCCAAACTGTTTGCAAGCATTCTTAGACTGGTGGGACTTGATATTCACTGCCAATGAAACTCTAGCTTTTGAAGTTTCTGGTCACATCACAAGTCAATGGTGCTTGCTCCTCGCTACCCTCCATGGGCAGCGAGGAGGTGCAGGCAGGGGAAAACCAAGATTTATGAGGCAAAAATCCTGGCAACGTTCCCCAGTGGCTTCTGGGGAGCTCACTGCATCCTGCTGTGCCGCACAAGTCGTGCCTGCCAACGACAATGTATTTGAAGGACCACACCGTGAAATAGATTGTTTATTTACAAGATGTAATGGAGGTGCTGCTTGTAAGATGAAAAAAAAGGCCAGCTAGAAGAACGGTTTAACAGCAAGTGAAGGATGTCAACTGGACTCTAAATAAGATGCAGCTAAATAATGATGCAGCTATGCGAAGAAATGATGGTGATCATATGTTTGTATTAAATGAATATGGTTTGATTTGTAATAATTTGGGAAATGAATAAAAATAATTTGAAAAAGTAAAAAAAGAACACCTAATTTTCTTGTGTTTGGTCTACTGGCACTAACCACTTTTATGTGTGTTTTTTGAGCTTTAATAGGGAAATATCTGGGAGTGTTTTTTAAAAAAACAAACCAACACCATCCTGTTTGGCCCCAGAGTATCTCCACAATAGGCTGCTATATATTACTTGTCAGCTTTTTTTGAGAAAGAAAATGACATGTCTCTTGTGTTGTGAGTGACAGGGTGAAGATGTCCTTGTGAAGAGTTCTGAACTTATCTACTCTGGGGAATTAACCAAAATTTCCCAGCCTCAAGCAAAGAGCCATCAAAGAATGTTCTTCCTCTTTGATCATCAGCTTGTCTGCTGCAAGAAGGTAAGCTAAGCAAGCTGTGTCCACTTCTGCCTCTGCCAGTTAACACTCTCCACCGATAGTGGAATTCCCCACTGCTTTTCATTGTTTTGCACTCAAGCATTGCATTAAAGAACATCCCAGTGTGTCAGGGTGATAGCATTAATCTAAACGTCACTATTCATATAAATCAAGGAAAGGGTTTCCTACTGCAGACCTGCCTTCCCTGCCATCGTTTCTTCCATGCTAGTCTGCTGTGAATTTCTCTACCAACAGTTAATGAAAGAGTCTTGCTGTGGACTTCTCTCCTGCGGCGCTGGAGGAGAGTGAGGCATTTAGCTTTTGCAAGATTAAAATACGGCAGCTGAAAATGCTATCAAATTAAATCCATCAGAAAGTGCCACCCACGTTCTTTCTAAGCATCAGGGCAATTTCTATGGTTGTATTGAATAGATAAGAGTCTAACAATGTTTCCACCTGCGTATATAAACGCTCATGTTATTCATTAAGGTGCATGCCTGAGTAGAAATCTTACAAAGCCAAGCCCAGGAGGTGGGATGAGGAAAAGGTCACATCCTGCTTGGAGGCTTCCCATGGGTATTTGTCTGGGCACTGTGAAAACAGAATATTGGACTAGATAGGCCTTTGGTCTGACTCAGCAGGACTCTTATGTTCTCGTTTCCTTCAGTAATAGGAGGCATCATAATCCTTGCTACAGCAGTGATGGGTTTTATCATATCTGTGTCTTCTATTATTATGATTATACTAAGTCTTTGCTATGACTACAATTAATAGGATGGTGCAGTTACAATATTCACATCGGTGTCTGTGCATCACATAAGATACAGTCCCCTGGTTAGGGGAAAATATGTTGAAGAATCTACTTATATGTTCATAGAACATGCACTCTGACTGCAAGATCACCAAAAGGATATATATCTTAGGGGAACATTTCCACAGATGCAAGTGTATGCACCACATCTTACCAGTTGCCATGGAAATTTTGAATGCTGAAAAAATACTTAAAGAGCAAAGAGCCCGTACCGTACGTGGCCTTGAGAGAGCTGGCAGCTTCTCTTGATACATTCCACATGGATTCATTGAACCGAATAAACATTTTTCAGAACTGCACAATATTCTTGCAGGGTATGAAACATTCTGCAGCACAACTGAATAATTTGTTTGTGTGGCTGTAGAAAAGTACCTAACACCAGTCTATCTCTGTAAGAAGGACATGTAAGGGAGAGCAGCCCCCTAACTTTTCAGATTGTCTGTTTTATCTGCCATACTGCCACACAAAATGATAATGACTTCCTATATAAACCTTATGATGTAAACTGATGATATTGTAGGTAGGTTGTGGAGTGACATTTGTGAGCATCTGGTTTGGGTAAGGGCTCCAGAAATCATGTCAGGATGATGAAATAATCATTTTCACATAAAATTATGTACCTTGGGAGGTGAACAAAAGGCTTTATTTAAAAAGGGTTCTGATTGGGGAGAAGACCCCCCAAAAAACTTTAACCCTCAGGTTAAGTACTTAATTCGTTCCAGAGGTCCGTTCTTAACCTGAAACTGTTCTTAACCTGAAGCACCACTTTAGCTAATGGGGCCTCCTGCTGCTGTCGCGCCGCTGGAGCACAATTTTTGTTCTCATCCTGAAGCAAAGTTCTTAACCTGGGTTAGCGGAGGCTGTAACCTGAAGCGTATGTAACCTGAAGCATATATAACCCGAAGTACCACTGCATTGGTTTCAGTTATCCATCTTATGATTTAAATGAAAGGTGTCTGAAACACATTTCTGCACAAAATGGCACAGGAACATTTCCAACCATGTGTATTATAATGTAATCAAGTGGTACTTTGAGTTTCTTGAAGGATGATGCCCTACAGCCTAAAGGTCCCTAGGTTGTTCAATAAGACTTAAATTTCTTGAGTATATGTACAAAAGCCCACCTCTTGCCATGCTTGGGAGAATGGAAATACAGAGTGGTCTTTTGATCTTAAGTACAATCACTTAGTAAGTTAGTAACCTAAAAATCATGTGTACAATATTGTTTGAACAACGAGAAGAAATTCTTGCGCAACTATTATATTCCATTTAATGAGTGCAAACCTACCATACATTCTCCAAGCAATTAAAAACTACCAAGACTTCCTAGGGCAATATCACAACTTTCCTTGTATTAGTAGTGACATTAGAAACCCTTACTCTGTTCTGTTACAAAACACTGGACAGTAGCAGCTGATTTTTACACTCCTCTATTTTATTTAGTAATGTGCCAGGGAAGATTCGGGTGTAGGTTTTCTTCTGGGTTGCATTTGGTGACTTTTGTGAGTTCCCCAACCCTTTGTTGGAATCCACCTCTTTGAATTGCTGTTCCCACAAACAAAGGGAGGGAAACTTAATATAAATCCTGAAAATATATACCGTATTTTTCATCCCATAGGACGCTCCATCCCATAGGACGCGCGCCGGGTGGCAGGCTGCTATCTGCAGCCTAGGGAGCCCTGCGGGAACTCACGCGGGCTCCCCAGGCTTGCTGATAGCTTCCTGAAGCCTGGAGAGTGAGAGGGGTCGGTGCGCACCGACCCCTCTCGCTCTGCAAGCTTCAGCGAAAGCCTGTATTCGCCCCATAGGACACACACAAATTTCCCCTTCATTTTTGGAGGGGGAAAAGTGCATCCTATAGGGCGAAAAATACGGTAACTGTAGATGAACCTCCGTTCTGGGGGAAAAACCACAATGGCTACATTCTACCTCCACTTTCTGAAGCAGAATATGCCTCTCTCAATGCTAGTTGCTGGAATCGTATCTGAGGAGGGCTATTGGGCTCAAATCCTACCTTAGGGCTTCTCATGGGTTGGCCACTGTGAGAAACCAGTTGTTAGGCTAGCTGGGCCATTGGCTTGATTGGCTTTTCTGATGTTCTGACATACATATTATTTTGCACATTGTAGCCCATGTATATTTCTGTCTTGAGTATTTGTGCAGCGGGAGACTCTGAGAAGCCAAGTGGAAGATGACTATATTTTTCCTCTTAGGATCTCCTGCGACGTGACATCCTGTACTATAAGAGTCGAATCGGCATGGACAACATGGAGATTCTGGATGTGGAAGATGGGAAAGACAAGGACTTCAACGTCACCATTAAAAACGCATTCAAGCTGCACTGCAGGGACACTGAAGAAGTCCACTTATTCTGTGCAAAAAAGCCAGAGCACAAGCAGCGTTGGCTCAAGGCCTTTGAGAACGAAAGGAAGCAGGTTCAGCTTGACCAGGAAACCGGTATGCAACAGTTGCTGGGTTTGCTGCTGAAGGCATTGTGCAGCCATTAAGCAGAGAAAACCCTTTCCCCATAAGATTCTCACCTGCCCCACCTGAGCTGCATGTCACACTTTTGAAATACTCTAATTTCCCTACGGATGTAACAAACGAAACATTGCCTAGGGTCTTAGAGGGCCCTCCTATGTAATCTTTCTGCCTGATGGATGCACTGGTCCACTAGCTGTGCCAAAGCATCTCCTGAGTCAGGGGTGGGGAGCCCTTTTCAGCCCAAGGGCTTCCTTCCCCCTAAGAGAAACTTCCAGTGGTGGGTGGGGCGAAAGGGAAAAGTGGCCAGAGCAGCGGGCTGATTTCCAAGTCATTGTGCGCAGAATCAAGCTGCTAGTGTAATTTTTGCTTCTTGGGATTTTGCACTTGACCGTCCCCCTTGGTTGCTGTGCCTGTGTTTCTATGATGCACCTTGCAAAGCCACAGCTGAGCTAATGAGTTTTGTTTCATCTTCTAGGTTTTTCCATTACTGAGGTGCAGAAGAAACAAGCCATGCTTAATGCCAGCAAACTGAACCAGAGTGGAAAACCAAAAGGCAAGTCAGGATAGTTATCCTTCTCTTTTATCTCTCTCTCCAATTGGGGAATTATCCCAAGTTCTAGTATTAGGAGGGGAGACACTTTTTCTCTTTTCACACCATGCATTTCAGAGCACCCTGAACATGCTGAGCTGCCTTCAGCCCTGCCAAGGAGATCCAGGATACAGGGCAATATACAAGAACCTGCTCTTGGAAGCTAGTTTTATTCAGTTGGAAGCATCTACCCAAAAGCAAAGTACCTACTTCATAGGTAGAATTGTCCTCAGAACAGCAGGGGAAGGCAGGATCCCCCCCCCCTCAAAAAAGACCCCCACTTGCTGCAATTCCATAATAATCAGGCCTCCCAGGTTTGCTATTTAAAGAAACCTGCATGTTAAAGGCAAAATTTAATGTGATGCCTAGCCACATCTCAAGATAAAAATATTACTAGTGGCTCATGTGTTCAGAAATGGTAGTTGTGCTGCAGATGGCTTGAGCATGAGGACCCTTTTATCAGCTTTTTCTCCTCCCCCACAAAGTGTCACGAGATCAGGTAGAAAATGAACATAAGAGATAAGAAGGTCCTGTTGGATGCTTCTGCTAAAAGGCAGCATTGAGTTATTTTGAAGAATTGTTCTATTAAATTTAGATCATGCTGGGCATCACGGGCGAGAATGCGTTGAATCTGCGTCAATGTAACCTTTTATCCTCTTGCTCATGTTGTTAACAGTGGTCACCCGGACTTATTACGATTTCTTGATGCGCCAGAAGCACCCCACATTGCCGACGAACCTCCCCCAGCAGCAAGTTTTCATGCTGGCGGAGCCCAAGCGCAAGCCTTCCAATTTCTGGCAGAACATCAGCAGGCTGGCACCATTTCGAAAATGAGGGGAAGCAGCCTGATCTTGTGCCTGAATACCTTCTGAGAAAGCACTTTATGCATCAGTCCTGCAAAACAAAGCACTAGCTCCCCCTCCTGGCTTTCAGAGGGATAGCATCTTCCCTTTACTCCCTTAGTTCTTTTGCCAGACTGAATGAGCTCAAAAGTGTTACAACATGGACCATTTTTGTTGTTGTGTGTACGTACGCGTGTGTCTGTGAACGTGAGCTGAGCCTGCCCATCTCTTTTGAATACCCAGGAAGAGAAAGCAAGAGGCTTGAGTTAGAACATAGTTGGAACCTTTCCTGTTTTCTTTCCTTAAAAACACCACAAAAACCACCCTTATTTTGTCGTTTTCCTTTTGGACCATTCCTTCCCTTGGGACCATGATTTGCTTGCAGTTTCAACAAGGTCGCTAGACAAAATAGGGGCAAGGGGATGAGCAGTCCCAGTGCCAGCTTTGCATTTGCTCCAAAAAGCTGTTGAGTGTTGTTGCTGCTGTTACACACCGTTTTCTCCTGGGACAATGGACTCCTTTCCCATCAGCATCCTCACCCGTTTTCACAGAAATCCTGAAGAATCCGAGCATGGCCAGGGAGCCACCTTCAACCTCCCTTTGCTGAAAGCAGAACTACTGACCACGAACCAGAACCTGACTGGCCAACCTGAAGCATGACTAACAGCTGAGACCTAGTTGAGTTAATGTACATTGTGGGGGAGGGGGAAATGTGCCTAAATTAACTTTAAATTACTTTTATTCTCTACCAACACTTTGCCATAGTTCTTGGCCAATGAATTTTTTTTTCTGTCAGTGTTTTTAAATGTTTATTTATGGTAAAAGTGCAGATAACTGTATTTTGTAAGAGTTTGTAATCTGTCTTGTCAGATGTTAACTTGATGCCTGTTTTGTCTATTTTTTTCCACTAAAGACAAAGGCCAACATTTGTAAGCCTATATTCCTAAAAAAATGAGACATGTCTGAAGGTGAATTTCAGATGTACCAGTACCACTTACAAGCAAATCAGTATTATCTTTGGGAACTGTGCCACCCACGCAATAGTCTGCAGAGGCGGTGCGGGGATAGGAAGCCTGGGCCACAGAGTTCCAGATTTATACAGAAGGGTGTATATATAGACACACTGACACTTGAAAACGGTGGGCAAAAATACCCATGTAATCCTTGACTAGAAAAAGAGAGAAAGATTTGCCTTACTATAGCAAGATAGCTAGAAGCCATAACTGACTGAATCCCATCCTTTAGGGATTTCCTGGTACTGTGAACTTAAAAAGAAAACCATGTACTCTGGTATGAGACTACTGTGAGGGGGTGAGCACTCAGAAGTCTGCCACAGAGATGCAGTGTCCAACTACGGCTACCCAGCCGCTAGTTACGCAAATCCAGAAGCTTGTATAAATTCATTCTTGCACTATATCTTTCCCCTCGTGGGAGGGGCTACATTTAATTTCATAAAGAAACTTGTAAAAGTGATTTCCACTCCGTGTGCGTCTGTTATAGAATTCTTGGTCCAACAGTCTCGTCCATTGTGCCTGGTTATTCTTAAGTGAGGAGCGAGCTGCCTAGCAGGCTGGGCTCTATTGCATTTGTTTCTCTCCAGCTCCAGCCATGTCGACAGCAAGGATGTGGAATCCATGGTCCTCAAGCTCTTGCTGAATTTTTCAACTCCCAGCATCCTTGATAGGCCACGCTGGCTGCAGTTGATAAGAGAGGACCCACTACATCCACACCATACACGTAAATCACTCTCACACCATTGTAAGTCATACCCCCCCCCCCCAAGTGCAAATCCTGGGAACTATTGTTTAAGGCTGATGAGAACTGTAGCTCTGTGAGGAATTTCCTAACACTCAGCGCCCTTAACAAACTACAGATCCCAGGATTTTGCAGAGTAATCCTTGATTTTTAAAATGATGTGAGAACACTTTACATGTATGGTGTGGCTGTTGCCCAAGGAATCCAGCAACAGATAGAGGACCTCAGTTTCCCCACCTGGTCTAAAAGCTGATTCACATTACTTGTAAAAGATGCATGTGAGACTGCAGCGTCAAGTGATGACTTGTATGTGGACATAATTTAACTTTTTACATAATTTCAAACATACCAAGCTGCACCCCAAGATTTCAGAGCTTTTGCTGATGCAACGGGGCTTTCACATCTCCTTGCTGTTGCATCCCTTAAAGCAGGCCCTGTGAATTGAATGGGATGCAGCAGGGCAGGGGAACTAAGCTAAGCTAACTCATTGCCTTCTGCTCACACAAGCAACCATTAAGACTAAACCCTTTATTTTTCAGTTTACATAACTGGCTGGAAATCTCCAACTGATGAGAAATGATATGCATGCATCCCTGTTGGAAGCTTTCTTTAGTGCAATTACACTTTGATAGTTCCAGCACTCTGGGCTGTAGCATGGGATTTGGAGAGGCTAGATGCCAGTCTAGATATAGCCGTCATGTACAAGATGACTCCTAATTTGTTAGTACTTTTCATCTCTTGAACTGTTTAATGTTGCAGGGAGGTAGCGTGATTTCCAAGCCATTCAACTGACATGAGTGCGGCTAGATTAACAAAAGCCACCAGGTTTTACAATGAGACTCAAAAGTGGTGTGCCACAACATGATCAAGAGCTAAGAACGCTTCTGTCAGATGTGTAGACCTGAAAATACCAATCGTATTAATGACACAGTTCAACCTAGCCAGCTACTAAGCACAGAAGTATTTGAAGAAAAGTGTAGTACAGTCATCAGAGAGAGGAAGTCCAATAGCAAAAGAGAAAGACCAGTCTGAAAGTAATGCTTGACCAATGCGAACTATGCAGTCAGGTGGCCAGTGCTGCAAATGAAAGCACTTTTTACTTGTTGCGTAAAGAGATCTCAGGAATTATCAGTCCCATGGGATAAATTGTATGCTGTAGTGTACAGCAGTACAGATCAAGTACTGAAACAAGGAGCAAGGGATTAGTGCTGAACCAAGCCAGAACACCCCACAACTGGGTGGCAAGAACATCCTGCTGCTTTTAACAATGGTAGATGAGTGTGAAGTTAGTAGCCTGCAGAGCCCAGAAAAGGAAAGCAACAACATAGCTTCCATTGTTCCAGGGATGTGGAACATGAAGCCCCCAAGAGTTGATTTAAGTCTATAAAGGATGGAGAAAATGGATTGAAAGTCTAAAGAAAACAGGTGAAACTTGTGGAGTTACTAAGAATTTAATACCAAGACATGCCTCTGCATCCATGTGAAATAGCTTTGTGTGGATCTGCCACCACCCACTAGTGGAATACTGGTCCAGACAGTGCCCTCCATCCAAAAAAACCCGCCTCAGACTTAGCCTAGTGCCTGACATACTCCAGAGTCGTCCTCATATCCCATATAAACAGACAAGATTGCCATATTGCTGCTTTCAGAAGCTTCATAGAATAAGCAGAATTCTCATTTTTGGGTTTGTATATATACAGTATAGGAAATCTAACTTCCATAGAAGAATGTCGGCACAGGGAAAGCTTCTTATAATAATTCTCTGTGAAAGCATGCAGTAATATAGGATCTTTGATACCACCAGCAAAAGGGGAAAGTGTGCTATACAACCAACTGAAGGACTGGTGTCAATTTAACACTTTTTCTTTTTGAGTAAAGTAAGCAGCTGTTTTGATATGCTGTGGTTGATTTGAAGCAGCAAGCTAAGCATACCAAGTTACCGTACTTTTCGCTCTATTGGACGCACCGGACCACAGGACGCACCTAGTTTTTAGAGGGGGAAATCAAGGGAAAAAATATTATGTGTGCAGCCTGTCCGCTTCTCCCAGAGCTTCTCAGGGCTGCGGGGGAAGCCTGGGTCCCCCCCCCAGCCCCAAAGAGCAAAGAAGCCAAGACAGTGAGCGGGATCCATAGCCGCGCAACCTCTCCAGCGCAGCTAAAGAAGACAAGGCAGCGAGTGCGATGCATCCCGCTCACTGCCTTGGCTTCCTCTTTAGCCTTGAGCAGCATCTTTAGCCTTGCAGAACGGGATGGATCGTGCCCGCTGTCCACCGGGGCTGGACTAGATGACTCCTGGGGTTCCCTTCCAACCCTGCAATTCTATGACCTTGGAAGGTGTTGGGGGTCTCCACCACTGGAGGCTTTTAAGCAGCAGTTGGGGGACCATCTGCCTGGCGTTCTTTAGCTGTAATTCCTACATTGTGAGGTGGCTGGGCTAGATGACCCTCGGGTGGCCCTCCCAACTCTATACAGTCCTACACGTCTGCGGCAGGAGATCCACAGCCACTTCACACAATGCCCACTCCCAATTTTCATTGGAGAGACATGTGGCTTCAGTGTCTAGATAGGTACCCCCCTACCTGCCACTCTCCCCCCACCCCACTTAAGCCGAGGGAATTCCTGCCCAGAGAAGCTCCCAGGTGAGGCAAGGGTTAAGATCTACCTCTGGTAAATGGCTTTCCCTTTTCTCTTCTTCTTCTGTGCTATTTCCTTCTTTTGTGTTTTGTTTAATCTGTTTTTATTGCATACTAAAATAAAAGTTGCAAAGTTTCCTTTTTTATAATATCCCCCCCTCCAAACTAAAACGTTAATCTAGATAAAAACACTGATCCAGAGGAAAAGAAGGGGGTGGAGAAAGGACGAAAAAAGAAAAAGAGGTAGAGATTGAGAGATTTTTTAAAAGTTGGCTTCTTTAGCCTTGCGCAGCCTCCCCGTGGCTGGAGAGATTGCGCAAGGCTTTTCTAGAGGAGGGAGAAGGGACTGACTGACCGTGTCAGTCCCTTCTCCCTCCTGGGGAAAAGCCTGCAAGAGCCGCACGAAGCTTGTGTATGGCTCTTGGGGGCTTTTCCTGCCTGCCTCCCCCCCTGCATTCGCTCCATAGGATGCACAGACTTTCCCCCTTAGTTTTTAAGATGGGAAAACTGCGTCCTATGGTGCGAAAAATACGGTACATTACAGAGCAAGGGCAGAGAACCTGGGGCTCTCTGCATGTGCAGATGCTCCATCATCTCCAGCTAGCATAGGCAACTGGAAGGTAAGATGGGAACTTTGAGACCTGTAGTTATTCCAAGGAAAAAAAAAACAAGACTAAAGGACCACGATAAGCAACACAGTCAATCTTTATTGAAAACTGAAGTATTAATACATAACAATTCCTGTTACATAAACGTGCTTTTAAGAATTTAACTCTGAGCTCATCTACTCATTGGATTGCATAAAAATAAAAATGAATTTTACACAGTTGGCTCAGAATGAAATTGCCACTCCTATGTGTTGATGCAATAGTTCAATGCAGATATGATGCTTTAAACTGGTTCTGGAAGACAACATTGACCTAAACTTGGAAAAAGTACCAATACAACTGCTTTAAGACAGTCTTCTTTAAAAAAAAAAAAAGTTATAAAAAAAGGAAACCTGTGTCTATTTCATAACAAACACTATTACTGGGGCCTCTTGCACCTCTGTTGCATGCACTCCCCCTTTTCACCCCACAAGGGCAGCCAATAATAGCACTACAATAAAATCCCACTAACAAATCCATTCTACTAAAAACAAGTCTGTACAGCAGCAAGCTAAATGAAACTTCCCCGGTTTGCTTGCTAAGTGCTCAAAAGTCACATCAGATTGGAAAAAACCACACAGATCATGTCGGGTAATTAGAGGTCAAACTATTTAGAATATTTTGATACACTAAGTTGGCTCCTGACACTGTGATACTCAAAATGTATTCCAAGTCACATTAGAAAGGGTCAGATGCCCCCCTGCCTTCACTAGCCTGAAAAGGCAGTTCAAGAATCTTGATGGTTTGAGATACTAATGCAAAAACATGCTTATGTAGCTTTTCTCCCTTCCATTTCTATTGAAGACTTACAGCCTGACTAAAGAGACCCTTCACAGATGACTCAAGACACACATGCAGCTTCCTTGCCTGCACAACCTTCCTTCTCCACTTCAGAATGAAGGGGGTTTTACAGGCTGAAAAAGTAGTATCTATACAGCACCACTCAAGTTAGTAAGCAAGGGGCTTGGAAAAAGCTCCATGTGCCCACACCCCTGGAGAAAACCCCCACAACTGAACTCTGGATTTGGGGCTTAGTATTTTACATGCACAGACAGAAATGGCATTTGTACTATTTGATGTATTCTAGCAGAGTTACTTGATAGAAAATGCTATGGTGAGCTTTCACAACTATCAAGAAGTTAGTTAAAACTTCTATATGGATGCCGACTTCTTTCAGAAGCAGCCGCTAAATACTGTGTATTTACCTAACAGTGCCAACTCACCATTTTCATATAAGCAATTTAGATATTCTGCTTTGCGTAGAACAGTGTCATCCAATCCCCTGCATCTTAATAAAACAAATTAAGCTAGCTTTACAATACTGTGCTCAACCAAGAGGAACACTGCTCATTTGATACACATAGGAGAAAGATTTGCCTAATCAATTCAAAATTCTATACAGAAATTAAGATCTGTGAAGATCGGCTGACATGGAATATCCCTATGCAAATACCGTTCCATAAAATTTAACCAGATTACAAGTGTTGCATTCTAAGTGGCTTTTCATTTACAGGAATTCAGCTGAAGTGAATCCCACCAAACAATATTTCCATTATAGCATCATGCTACCTTTCATGCTTACTTTATGAGCTTGTCAGAGTACTTGACTTTCTGTAGCTTTCAACAATATTTTAGTTACACATTTATAATCAGGATTAATAATTGAGGTTTAGTTTCCTGTCAGTAGGTTAGTGCTAAACGCCACTGACTAAATCTACCAATTCTTAGGCAAATGATGTTTCCATAAAATGTGACTATTTTGCTGTTTTGCTCTTCTTTAAAAAAGAGACACTTAGAACACTGTGTTATCTACCTTGGGAACGTCTCCTAAATGATACTTTGAACATTATTCAAAAACATAACTTTTGAAGTTTAAAAGCCCAGATCCTTTTGTTTTCTGTTATTGCTGTAATTTTTGATTACATTTAAGACTGCGTTCATTTGAAAAAGCAGCTTGATTTGAGCCTTGTCTACACTGCATTAGCTCCCTTTATAACTTTCTGGGGAGCTCCAACACAGCCACGTACTAAAAATTTGAGGTTTTACCCCACCCACCCATGCGCACCCCCCCCCCGCCCAGGAATTCTAAAACAGGGAATGGAACAAACAGCAGAAGAAAGAATTCCACAACACCTCCTGCTGCCTATAACCCACTTGAAGTACAAACTTTCAGTTTCATATTCATGCTTTTTATTATTTGCAACAATATACCAAGCTATATACACCCCCTCATCACTGTGCTTTTGGTTACTTCCCTATTGACTGTAATGGAGGTATGGAACTACCTCCCAAAAAATGCCCTCTCCCTCCCTCCCACCCACAGATTAGAATTTCTGGAAGGTGCAGTATCTTTTGCAAAAAGTACTATTCCCCCCCTTGCAGATGAATCCCAAAACACAACTTAGAAAAAAGTGCTCAAGTGAGATCACCTAGAAAGCTGTTACTACTACTGTGTCCAAAAAAGCAAGAGGAAGCATTTAGAAATCTAAAGCTTGAGGAGAATAAATTATAACTTGTCCTTACCATTCACAAAGTGCTGCATTAGCTGAAGAGAGTTCAGAGCATTTAAGAGACTGAAGGCAGCAGTGCTTCCATTTGTTTTCAACATGTCCCCAACAAAGCCGTATTTTCAATGCTCATATCTGTGGCAAGAAATATTTTATTCTAAACTTGCTAAAATGGACATTTGCCCACACTGGATGATCACTAGGTCTGTGGAGCACTTTGAAAATAAGAATTACAGATCAATTTCACAAATGGTATAGCTAAGCAGACTCGTCCAAAGCAGTACAGACTCCAAATGGTATGGGTAGGATTTTGTTGCTGTTGTTCTCTGCATATGGGACTTTCTAAACTGCAAGAAGTGCTCAAGATTAAAATTTAAATATCTTAATTTTTTGTTGTGCTAAAGGCATTTGGATCAAGGGGGCCATTTACAATGTGCTCCTTGGAAAATTAACTTTATAAAACCTTACGCCAAAACAAAAACATGAAGAGTGTCTATTATAAAATAAAGTTATCAAGGCCCTCACCTCTACAAGGATACGAGATGTGGAACCCTCCTGCCCCAAGAAAATAAAGGACGGCAGCATTAAAATCAGCATGCATACTACACAGAAGTAGCTGCCAAATGCGATTTAAAAACTGATCATCCCAAAATAAAGCACAGGGATACTCAATCTCACAATTAAAAAAAGAGAAGCTTTTTGAGTAGTCTACCAACACTATAACCTAACATACAAATACCAACTTTTAACGGAACATTTTATAACCACTTACAGCACAATATGTTGTACGCTGGAAATACTGGGGAAATAATGTCCTGTTACTGTTTACCTAAATGGTGCCAATTTAAAGAAAGCCCTTGATTGCATTTAGCACTGAAACTAAACTAAAAATAAAATCTCATAATAATTTTGGTACACAAGTGGGTTCCAAGACTAGCCCTATCTCCCCACAGAATTGACTTAGGAACTTTTATAAAAACTTAAAAGTCATAGGCAAGGAATTCAGGAGTCACTCGCTGCAATGAAACACTGCGTCTGCTTTCTTAATTTACTGTCTTCTAAATGCAATTTAGGAAGCAATAAGGATATGATAGGAGATTATGCCAAAATACTAATTAATGTCTTTGTACTTGATCACTTTCTAATTCAGTACTCATTTTTGGAACTCTTCCATCATGGCAACTCCTACCACACTTTGTTCATAATCTATGCTGCGAGGAAACCAAGCCAAGTAAAATATTTTCAAATGGCTTGTAGTTGAATTCCTTCCTATTTACATTAGTACATTTTACAAAAGCAAACTGGTTGAAATTGAAATTTTTTTAGCTGACCAGGACTGGTAAGAAAAATTATCTTGGGGTGGAGTGGGGATTGGAACCAAAGGAAATCTGATTCTACCAGCAGTGCGGAAATTTCTTTTGGACATATCATTTAAAACTGTGATTTGATTTTTTTAAAGGAGGTAAGCCATTATGTAGATAGATTTTCCACCTAATATTCTAATGAAGTATACCTTGATGATTTATAGACAAGCTGTTATTGCCACTGATAACCACACTTCCTGCAAGATTTCATTCTTGTCCTTAAGAATGTTTATGCAACACTGAATCTAACCCCCTCCCACTGGAAGAAAAAAGGACATGGAAAAAAGGTATGCTTGGTAAACTGATTCTCTGCAAACTATGAACTAATTTTCCAGTCACTGAACTAGGAAAGGAAAATATCACTTAACAGCGCCCCCTTGAACTGGTGCCTTCATCAACTGAAAGTTGCTAATGTATATTATGTTTTTCTACGAAAAAAATCACTGTCACAATTCTACCTCTTAAGACCCTGCATACATTACAACAGTGCATTAGTGATACAAATTGTAAAATACTTTTCGGCTCCTTTGGATTTTGCATATGACATATATTTTTTTTTTGCATCAGTCACAGCAGGTAGATTGAGCAAGCTTTGTGTGTTCTTAGACATGCATTCAACTAGATATGATCAATAAATTTATACTCCCTTTAATCATTATAATGAGCTAAAAATTGCAAGACAGTCCACAAAACAGGATTTGCTTTAAGACTAACTGCTGGAGTTCCAAGATGTAAGATATGCAGCACTGGGAAATCTTCAGTGATGTGGAATTAGTGTTTAGCAAAGGATTGCAAGCATTCAGAAGAAATAAGTCCTGGTTGGAGGCATGAGGGCTTCAGCACCAACTTTTAAACCTCAGTTACTTGATTGCATATCTCCCATCTTCAAACCTACATTCACAGAAGGGTAAGAAGGCAACTAAGTAAATGTCTGACCTCATGTAACAAGATCCATGCAATGTCAAATATAGAAACAATTCAAATGTGGCACATAATAGTTACTTCTGCACTCAGACTCGCCTTGTTCCATATACTCACCAAGAACTGGCAGATTCATAGCTTCTGCTCAACAGAAAGATAGCCCCATTCTTCTGTCTGCCTCCTCAATCTAACCTAGCAGATTTCACTTTCAGAGCTCATCTATCCAACTTGTACTAGAAAGCCTAGAAACCCCATGACTCAAGACAGTCAGATTCTGCAAATGGATCAGAACATTTCTAGCAGAGTAATCAGATCCTCAGTCAAAGAGATATATGTAATATGTTAAAGCAAAAATCAACAGCAAATGCCCCGTTTCAGGCAATTAACAGCTGCTCAAAGCTTGTTTTAACTTTAAGATAGTCAGGAAAATTGAATGAGGGAGACCCTTCCATCAGGGAACTCCATGTGCTGCTGGATCATATTAAGAGGCAGTGCAAATGTTAGCCAAAGCTAACTCTCATCAGTACTCCCCACTGAAGCCCACACAGTTCCGAATCCAAATGCAGAATTCAAAATTTTCTCTGCCAAGTATTCATCCAAGGAGCCCAAAGCACAAAAGCGACATAGGTGGGTCTTTAACCAGGTAAATAAATCTTGCTTCATTTTATTTTTAAATTTCTTTTGTACAGAGTGAAAAACTATACATGGATATAAGACACTCTTCAGAAAGCCAAACCGCTGTGATTGTAAAACGTTCTTTCCCAGAAACAAGCAATGTTTAAGAACATATAACCAAGCCTGACATTTACAGGTGACACATACCAACGCACCTACTATCAGAAAGTTATAACTTATCCTGTGACTTGTGCTAGATCTCTAGCAAAGACGTTGCTATGATTGTTACAACCATGCCAGTACTTACACTGTGTGGTAATCACCACTGTGGGGGCACGTAGCTATAGGTTGGCGTTCCTGGGGCCCGATAGGTGGGCATTGTAACTGGGTGTGGGGCTACAGGAGTTGGGGAATGCGTTGTCAACAAGGTACCTGAGGAGCAAAGAATATTTTCATAATAATGTTGCTTTAATTTAGAAGTCAACATATCGATAAAAACTTACATAGGATTTAAAAGGAACATCGTTTTGCAAGCTTGTGGCCATGTGTCCCTTTTGCTCACCCCCCCCCCCCCATTTTGTAGCAAAAAAAGGAGAGAAAGTTACACACCGAGAGGCAGGTATATCATCCTAGTTTGGGGCTGAGACGTGTCTCATGAAGCTACTTCATGAGTTACATGGAACAGGAAAGGTTTTTAGGAGTTAGACTCTCCCACTCCCTGCCCCAAGTACATCTACATCCTCTGAGCAGCTCTTCAGCTTGCAGTATTTCCCCACTGTATAAAAATGCTTCATATAAAATTTATCAGTAGAATTGGGTAACATGGTTCACAAGTCAAACTAAGCCAAATCATGGCTCTGAAGGAACACATGACTGTGTGAGATTTGAGAGAGGGGATCAAAGTCACTTTGTGCCTCCCCATTGCTCTGCTGGCTGTGACCATGGTTTGGTTTAGCATGTTGTCTAAACCTGGGATCATGGCTTAGCTCTCCTGGACAGACCTTAAGCTGTGTAAACCATAGGGCAAACAGCTTGTGGTTAGTCTGTGGAAAGCTAAACCATGACCCCTGGTTCACAGGACACACTAAATCAAGCCATGACTCAGGGCAGTGCAGCAGCAGAATAACCAAGGAAGAGTAAAGTGGCCACAAGCTTTGCCCCTAGAACCCCCACACTAAGCAATGTGTGAACCAGGCCAAAGTCTCAAGTTAAAATCCAACCACCACTCAAGTGTATGGGCAGCAGATTTCAGACAAATCAGAGTAGTTAATGCACATTAACTTGTGAAACTCAAGTGCTACAGGATGATCTGACTTCTAGTCCTAAATGGCACTTTTTTGAAGTATTGTTATCAGTCATGGTAGCCAAGAAAGTTCAGATATACAATATCCCACAAGTTGCACGAGAATTTACATGCATTATCAAACTGGCCACACTGATTGCTATCAAGTGAGACTAAATACTGACCCTGGCCCAGAATGTAGTGTAACAAAAATCTATTTACCTGCTGACATTGCCATTGTGGTCCCAGCCACCATTCCCATAGTGACACCATTTCCTCTGGGGGGCGGAATTGGTGCTGGGTACATAGTTGCTGGCATTCCATTGGGTTGCACAACTGTAGTGTGATGAATTACGTGGGGTGGTGCTGCATATAAAGGCTGTGTGTAATAAGTGCCTTGCTGTTGGGAAAAAATAGTTGGTTTAGTAAAATCCTTGCCACCACTGCATGCATCCTAAAAGGGCACACAAAACTATTTCAGGAAAAATACCATTAAGAAAATTAAAATTAAAAAATTAAAAAATACCATTACAGACCACAGATATAATTTGGAGTGGTGGGGTGTGTGAGAGAGATCAAAGGCAGAAAATTACATCTCTTTCCTCCTCTGACATTACAACTCAGGTGGGAGTTGGACCCCTGAAAAAACAAACAAACCCACAACACTTGCCTTGTTAATCTCTAATTGAGCTGTCACTATTCTCACACCTGAAGTCTCACATTTTGTTTCCAAAAAACAAGATCGCCTTTGTACTGAGATCCTGTAATTTTATCAGCTTAAATCTTTGGGATAGTTTAATAAAGCAGGGTTATCTTTCTTTTTTGCTTCACCCTGCATGCCACAAGGCAGTAATTCAGAATCCAGACGTTTATGTCTATTGTTTGTATTTGCAACTATTTCTCTTAAGAGAAAACAAGCATTTTAAAGATGGAGTTCATTCACAAGCCTATTTCTATGCATGTTTATTTTTGTCTGAAGTTTGTCTCTGACATCTGTTAGGAAAGGGTGCACAGGAAGGTAGCTTTAGGTATATATTTATATGTGAATCTGGTCAAGTACAACACCCGCAATTGGGGACTTGCATAAAGCTAAAAGATTCCTTGCACACAGAAATCTAGACACCCAGGGGAAGGATTATATATAGCTTTTTACATCTGTGTTTTTATATCCATGGAGTCTTAATGTGTGCAATGTTCCTACTTGCCCTCTGAGTGGCAAAGCTCAGTTGCAGGTTTACACCTCAGTTATTTGTAGGCAGAGATTTTGAGGAAAGGTGAAAATTGAATCTAGAGGAGAGGGTGGAAGGCACAGAAAAAACCTTTTCAGCTGAAGCAAGTAATTTTATCCATCTTGATACTTATTTTTAGGCCCCATTTTAAAAAGAGCTCATTTAGTATTTATATAAATGCAAATCTTTCTTCCATGGTACTCGAGACAACATACATATGGTTCTCAAGCAGTCTCTCACTCAGGCACCGGTCAGACCCTGGTCTCCTTAGGTGCAGCAAGTTTACTGTTTCATGTGCCTTCTTTCAGATCATTCAACGGAACCTTTTTTAAAGAATTGATTTAGAAAATTTCCATGCTGATACTGGGATATGTGGCCTACATTACTGTGCCCTTGCCACACAGCAGCCATATTTACCAAAACAATAACATCACCACATATTTCCAAGAATGATAATGTTCAGAAAAATCAGATATTCCCACAAGTACAGTAACCTAACAGAGTAATGTAAAGCAAGAGCAACCGAAGTCAAAACTTTCTGCACAACACACTGATTCTACAGAAAATACTAACAAAGTAGAGAAGGATAGCATTCTGGGCTGTTACAGAATTAATGCAAACAGTAAATCTATATTTTTTACCTGTGCATATGGATTCTGCTGTGGATAGGCACTTCGAACCGGATACACTGCAGTCTGATAGGGGTTGGGTGATGAAGAATAGGGAGGCACTGCACCACTGGTAGGTGAACAGGAGACTTTATATGGTGTGCCTGGTGTATAACCTATAAACAGGAAAAAAAACATTTTTTTTTTTTTTTTTTTTTGCTGAGCGTAAATCAGATTTATTTAACACACCTGGGCACAAATGTGAGCCTTCCATTAAGCTGTTTGAATGCACATACATGCTTTCATAATTTCTAACAATCCAGCAGATTAATAAACCACAAGAATTAGTAACATCCATTAAATTTTCTAGTGAAATAGAATCTGCTACCACACACAATTCAATAATCAAAAACAACAACAACAGAATATCAAAGAGTAGTACAGGTATTAAGGTTGGTCAATATAGTACTTGGGTTTTAGGTAAAGCACAACAGTTAGGTAAAGTTAGGTAAAGCACAACAGAAATGTTGTACTTTATTTACCAGATTAAAAATAATAATACGAGGCAGCAAGTATTTATAACTTTGGAATACTCTGCCAATAGATTCAGCAGGCTCCCTTCTGTTTCAGCTTTTAAATAGGTGCTGAAAACTTTTCTGTTCTGTCAGGCTTATGAGGGCAATTAAGAATACGTTTTTCCACAATAGTTAGCCAATTTTGGATTTATTTTTTTGTATGGTTTTATGTATAGTTATAAACCACTCTTATTTATTTATTTTACAAATAGAAGTATATATACTTATAACCAAATAAATAAAACAAAGCAAGTCTACTCACTTTGCAAAACTGATTGTGGTTGAAGTTAGATTACAGAATCCATTCTGGAGTGTTTTTATACAGATTTCTGATACCCATGATGCATAGCACTATTTTAATATAGCTACCATTCACCTAGCTAGAAGCATTGTGATATTTCCACTAAGTTCTGCACTTCAGGGGTGGCGGGGGGATGGGGAGATATAGGGAAAACAAACAACACTCATCTTGTAATAATCTCTTACAATAACTTTCTTTAGATCTTGGAATACAAATACACACAGAGCGAAAAACAATAATCCTGGACCCAGAACAGATCTGAACCTGGTTGCTAAAACCCCCAGGGGGTGGGGGCAACGGGTTCAAGAGGATGGTGCCTACTTCTAAAATTGGGTAGGATGTGGAGCTGGACGGACAAGGCACAATGATTAAAAAATGGAGGGATGCCCCGCACAGTGAGGGGACCTTGGTTCAAACAACCCTTGACCACCTTTTGCTCCAACAATCAAGAAAAATAATGGCTATGCAGTGCACCTTCCTTCTCCACCCCACCCTCAGCAACAACAATCAGGAATACTGTGCACTGGCAAACAGTCCATTACCCAATAGGTTGTAGCAGTATCCCCACATGCAGGGAATACCAAGGAAAGAATACACAGTGTCACTAGGAAGCCCCCGTTGTGCAAACCCCAGTAAACTATGTGATGCACGCAGAAGGGAACATGAAGTACATGTTGGCGAATACCCAACACTCCTCTCCATCTTACTGCCAAAAACTTATGACTCATTTATCTTCACAGGATAAGAGCAAAAGACAAAAAGCAGAACAAACAAAATGCAGATAGTGTTCCATTGCAACTCCCTACATTGGATGATAAGGTTTAGTCTTAACTTCCTCAATATGTGAATAACCAATTGCAAGCGCCAAGGAGACTACCCATGTGAGAGTGGGAACTAGGCTGAAGAAAATCAACTGGAAGAGTATACAGGAGGCAGAACCCTCTCCTGCACGTTCACCCTCTAATGAGCACCTAGTCACAGAACCCTACTGCAGGCAATACCCAATATTTACCATCCCCATGTCTCTCAACAGGGCACCAGGTTGCCTTCGACATACAGAGGGAAGAAATCATAGAATTGAAGGGACCCAAGGGCCATCTAGTCCAACCCCCTGCAATGCAGGAAACTCAACTAAAGCATCCATGACAGATGGCCATTTAACATCATATTCCAACCCGTAGTGTCATGCCTCCCAGAATCAAGGCCTATAATGGAAAACGGGAGTGGAGGAACTATCTGTGAGACTTAATTAGGACATCAGTTCCTTTCCAGAGTACATGACAGACAAATGCCATGGATGCAACAGTACCTAGCATGGAGCTGGGGAAAGATGAACCTGCTACCTCTGTCTGTCACACTCCTTTCTCAAACATAGCAACAAAAGGTTTGGCTACTCAGTTTCTTTGTTTCAGAAATCCTCTGCAGATGCCAAAAAATATCACTATTCCCACCCAATGCTTTATATGGTTGACTTCGACATGTCTGCATACATACCTGTTTGGAATGTAGGATTTGCTGCAGGGTACATATTTGGAGAATAGGCAGGAGCAGCAGCTGCATAGCCCATTGGGAATCCAGCTAAGAGAAAACAGTTGAAAATTACTTTTAGAAATACCTCCAATGATCTACTTGTATTGTTTTCCGAGCTTACAACTAATTAAAATAAGGTGAACATGACTTCTTTCAATTGTATCTCAGTGATATAATCAAGCCCATGATTAATATTGTGAGGCTTCAGGCTATAAACCAGGGGCATCCAATGTTGTGCCCTCCAGATGCTGTTAGGCTCTAAACCCCTCCAACCCTAGCCAGCTGTAAGGCTACAGGACATGTCTAATCATGGCCATCTAACCCCTATGCTTCCAGGCCAACTACACAAAGATAAAAAACTGCTTCAGTCAGCCAAAAAGAGGTTGAAATTATACAGTGCAATGTAGCCACTTTTCTGAGGAGATCTTTATAGGATAGGCATGAACAATAAACCAAATGTATTATATAGTACAGGGGTCAGCAACCTTTTTCAGCCATGGGCCAGTCCACCATCCCTCAAACCATGTGGTGGTCCGGACTATATATATATATATTTTTTTGGGGGGGGGGGAATGAACAAATTCCTGTGCCCCACAAATAACCCAGATATGCATTTTAAATAAAAGTACACATTCTACTCATGTAAAAACATGCTGGTTCCAGGACTGTCCGCAGGCCGTATTTAGAAGGCGACTGGGCCACATCCGGCCCCCTGGCCTTAGGTTGCCTACCCCTGATATGGTACATTGCCACATATGAAATGGCTATGGATCTATTTCATTGTGTTTGTTGCCCATGCACCAGGAAGTTGTGGTCAGGTGTGGATGCCAGCCAGATGCATAGGCTTCAGAATGGCAGGTGTCTATCCTTAATCTATACTATGCAAAGCCACCCCAACTCTCTAGAATTATTTTTTAAAAAAATAACCTCTGCACAGTTATACGCTACTACTTGTGCATTCTGCCAATTCCAAAGTCCAATTAACTGTATTTTAGATGCTGGAGGATGAGGACTGTAAAGCACTCCCATCCACATAATGCACAGTAAATATTACTACCACCCAGTATAGCACTTTTCCTATGTATTCAGAGAACTGTTTTTAAGATTGCAAAGTAGAACTGATACTAGGGACTCTTGTGGTTTGTATGAGCCTATGTGTGTAAGCGAGAAATTCATCAACAGGTCCTTAAACCCTGCTGATGGGTGGGGGAGTCTTTTGCTTTATGACTCATTTTTGTGGACAAACCTTTAACTGATGTAAGCTCTCTGTTTTGTAGTTTCATATTTAATATGAGTCACTTCAGGAATTCTTTGTGGAAAGCAACACACAGGTAAATTAAAAAATTAAAAAGCTCTAAATAATATTAAAGTCACCCCTAATATTCTCACTCTCAACTACTTTTTAAAATAGGGAGATATATTAATGAGTTATAACATAATAATTTATAATAGCATTCAAATGTATATTTTCAATGGTATGGACAGCCTGAAATGAGACAACAGCAACAGCAGACTATTTTGGCTAACTAAGCACTTCTACATGGAGAAACAAAGGGTGAAAAGCACAATGCTTTAAAGACACGCACTGGCAGAAAACGATGTTAGCGACACACAGGAAGCTACCGGGCCAGACCAGTGGCCCAACTAGCTCAGTAATGTCAACACTGACCTAGCAGCAATTCTGCAGGGTTTCAGGCAGGGAATCTTTCCCAGCTCTACCAGGATCAATCCTAGGACCATATGAATAGAAAGCAAATGCTCTGTCACTGAGCTATGGCCCTTCCTGTGTTCTCTTATCTGCAGTTAGTTACAGGACAAAGGTTAAGCCTGCATCCAAAGCATTTTTCTATTTGTATGTATTCTTTTCAAAATAAAAAGCAAGTTCAAAACTGGCCGGGTTCAGACATCATGAAAAACCAAATTGTGGACTTTGCCTGAATGCTAATCCCCACAACCACCCTGTGAGGTAGGTTAAGAGGCTGTGACTGGCCCAAGGTCATCCAGTGAGCTTCATGACTGAGTGGGGATTTGAACCCTGATCTCTTAGGTCCTAGCCCAAGATTCTAACCACTGCACCACACTGGCTTCCTAGAGTACTTCTGCTATGGAACAGCTATATAAATTAAGTAGGTAAATAAAAATTGCAAAAGCAAAATGTCACTTGGAGAAAGATCTGAAGTATTTCCCTTGGAGCTTAAACTTGTTTTATTCTGGATCGCTTTATGTGATGTTTCAATGTGTTGTAAACCGCTTTGAGATTTTTTTCTTTAAAATATGAATGGTATAGAAGTGAAATTAATTATAAGATTAATAATCAAACTGCATGAAACAGTAAGTTGTTTATATGCTGCCATATAAGAAAGGTTAGTTTAAGCTAAAACAGTTAGAAACCAGCAATTTAAACTAATGTTCAAATCACCTGCAGCTTTCAGAAATGCAGAGGTAGGATAAAGTGTCTCCCCCAACCCAAACATTATACATAGTCCTTCCCATTCCTTGTGGCCTCAAAAGGGCAGAAACTATCAGCACAGCTCTCTGCCTATACATAGGTTTACACTGCAGGCATTGTACATTCCCTTGACCTTCTGGATTCTGGTAGATGGTACAGTCTAAGAGCAATCCTCTTGTTTGTGGCTCTGTGGTTCTGACATGACATGACAACACTCAGTCCACTTTTCTCTCTGGAGCTATTTGTGCAGTCCACAGGCTATATGTGAAGTTTGTCACTCAGGTACTTACTTGGGAGTAACTGCTACTACTCTATA
The DNA here is from genome assembly GCF_965153285.1 of Podarcis tiliguerta. Lineage (NCBI taxonomy): Eukaryota > Metazoa > Chordata > Lepidosauria > Squamata > Lacertidae > Podarcis > Podarcis tiliguerta. The sequence goes on along the minus strand of NC_139538.1, from coordinate 40,209,255 downwards.
CCAATGCATCCTGAAGTTAGGTTTACTACAATGTCCAGTTTGATTAACAGACAGCACCCAGGTAATACATTTAAGAGATTCAGTTACATACCTGGATAACCAATTCCTTTGGCATTTGCATAGGGAACCCCAGATGATCCAGGACTATAAACAGGATTCATGATTTCGGAAACTATAGGGGGGAAAGCATTTGTATAGAAAAAGAATAGGGAGTCTTAGTCATCAACGTTCAACAAAAAATGTGAAGCAGTAGGAATCCAATATTATCAACTACATTTTCATTATTCTGGCATGTGCTTGCCACAAAGTCCCTCTTAATAAGTCCTTTATTTTAATTGTGCAACTAAGATTTTGTTAACATATATGACTATATGTTGTACCTTTCATGATATCTGGGCATGTATTACATGAGATGCAATAAAACTGTCAACAGTTGTTACTGCTATCTAAAAAAATAACCATTTCTCAAGAGTGGTCTTTAATTTATAACAGGTAGACAAAATGGCACACCTCAAATGGTGTAATCCCAAACACGTTTATTCACTTAATGACACTTGCTCTCCTTTTAAGTATGCTTGGGATTGCAGTCTAAAGCACTGTAGATGAGCACAATTGACAAAGATGAGACAAGCAGTTTCTGACACTACGTTTTGAAGTGCGGTTCATAGTCTGGCTTTACTTTTGAAAACAAGATGTCCCATATAAAGATGGTGTCTGTCAAGAGCAAAAAGAAGCCCCACTGTGACCTACGGAGCTTACTCATTACAGCATGCTTAGGATTCCATCCTTAAGTCACCAAAGACTTGTCTTGCCATCGTGTGAAGTGCAACTAAAATTGAGCAGTTTTTAGCCTGATGGCAGATTGGCTGGGAAACTGTCTGGGAACTCAATGCACAGTATGTTGCCTGCAGTTCCATGATGGAAAAAAAATGTGGACTATAAATCTACTAAACAAATAAGCAAAACATACTGCTAGTTTGGCTTCTTGGTGTTTGGTCAATAATTAGAGCACAACAAATATAAGTTGAGACACCGATGGCATCACCTACCACGATGTGTGAGTGCATTCAAGCATAGTTTAAGTCAGGGTTCAGTATTATGAGAACAAGCCTCTGGCCTGAGTGCTTTTCTGCTCCTCTTGCATGGGGACAAGAAGGTGACCACAAGCCTCCACTTCCATTTTAGATTAACTGCAGTTTGGTGCCCCATGAGAAACAAACTATGATTAATCTCAATGACAGTTGAAACAGCGCAAGTGGAAAGGTTTTCTCATCCATCCATGTAATTGAAATCAATACACACTACAGCATATAAGATCAAGCTTACACATTTCATTTTGGAAATGAAGCTATGTCCCCCAGACTACTTATGGGTAATAGTTCATAAACTTCATGAACTATGGCTTAAAGTTAATGATGGGTTGTCAATATATGCATGACAACAGCAAGCTATGATAGGGCGTTTGTACTTTGTGTAAAGAAGAAATTGAGGCAGCTGCCGTTTCTTTCACCCCTTCGTGACAAACTATCCTTGCCAAAATTCCACTTCTTTAAAAGTAAGTATCCCTGTTCTCAGTCACATATGGTAACTAGAGAGAGAAAAGCCCAATTTTTGTGTATGCTTAAAGAACCACGTTATGGCCTGTGTTGCAAGCAATTATTGAAAGCTGATTCTAGGTTTGAAATGATTGGAGGTTACAGTTGTAGAACACTGATCACAATACTCAAGGGTGCAAGTATGAGGGATGTGTAAGCACCTTAACTGTGTCTTCATTTTCAACTCAAGACCTTTCAGAACTGAATCACTGGAGTGCTTTTCACACTTTTCAGAGTACTTAAAGAGCAATTTAGCTCTTCTGGATTGCAGACATCTTATGTTATTAGTCTACTGATATCAACAGAACCTACTTTCCTTCAGTGCACTTAAGACTGGGGCATAAGGGAAACAGCATCAAAAATAATAATTTTACATTGCAAAATGCTGGTAAAGTTGTCTCTGGCCCTAGCATTTTTTTTAAAGACCAGAATGTACACCATTTGAATCATTATCAAAAATATTCATTTAAACCAACCTAGTGACAATAATAGTTTGCAGAACAGAATTCCAAAGAAGCATTGTACCTCCATAATTCTGAAGAAAATTATAGAAAAGTGGGTCAATGATGATTCTTCCACAGCTTGAGGCCTTAAATGCAAGATTATTCTTATAATGTTCATTTCTATATCAGCAAGAAATCAATCTTAGGTGTGCAGCACTAATGCTCTGGAATTCTCTGCTTATTAACATCAGGCAGGTACCTTCACTGTACTGACACCTGATAAAAACTTATTTGTTTAGGAAAGTGTACTCAATTGATTTAAAAAAAAATGTATACTTGCTGATGTTATTTTTAAATAAACATTTTAGTTATTCTACTTTATGCAAACTGGTTAAAGATGTTTATCTTTTGATTAAGTTGTCTATAAATTATGTTTAATACAGAGATTAGAAAACAAGGAAATTGACCTCTAGTGTATAAATACCACTTCTGCCAATAAGCCTCCTACAACATTTTGATGAAATTAGTAGTGAAACTGGGTAGGATAAACTGAGCTAAGATGAAGCTGTTTGATGAACAGAAAGCATATGTATATGGGTAAAAAAAAAATCTAGACTCTTTTTGGCCTGAAGGGTGAACTGCATGTATCCCACAGATAACAGTGTTTGAGAAGTTCTGCTGTTTTATGAGCTTCAAACTTTTATAACATTTACAATTATAGGCTTCTCTAAAAAGATTATATCTGAGAAGACAGAAAGTCTAGTCAAATTAGTAGGGTGCTACTATCAACATCTTACATTTTTATGATTATGTTTAAATCCTCCTCATGTCTTTGCAAAAAATAAGCAACCTAAAATGTATGTGTTTATGTGTTTGAAGAACAAATGTTGTTAAAAGTTATGTGGGTACCCTGAAAACCCAAGACAAGACTAGAGTGGCAGTAGGTCTTGAAAGATGGGGAAAGTTATAGGGAAGAAACATTAGTTAAAAGAATTTCAAAACTTGACTTTCAGGACACAATGACATTCATAATGCAGTGTACAAAGTTTCTCAGTGGAAACATAACATATGAAACCATCATATTAAAGCCACATTACATTATCTCTTTAAAGTAAACAATGTCAATTAATTTAAAATACAGAATTAAATAAAAATGGCCAAGTTTTCTCTTTAAAAGTTTCAATAATCAGGCCACAAGTATTTTCTGAGCAAGGTAATTCCACAAATATGTGGCCACCATCAAGAATCTGGTCCTTGGTATTAATCATTACTTCTTTTATTGACAAGATAGAGAGAAGGGCCTCAGAAGATGGTCTTAAGGCCCAAGTTGGCTGACAACTGCAGGTGGGTTCTGGTTCCAAATCAGATAACCTGGTTCCTAATCAGGCCAAAATCAAGAAAATCAGGTTGACTGCTCCGCTGACCACAAAACTAAAAACAGTAATATTCTGCTGCCTAGAGGTTGGAACTGAATGCAAATGGCCAGAGAATTGACAAAAAGGAAAACTGTAGCAGAAACAGCTGGAAAGGGTATAGTCATAGTGAAGAACAACTAACAGAAACAAACGAGTTACTGCTCAGGGTTATGACAATGACAAGCTAAGTTGTAATGTAAGGCATTTGGTTTATTGAAGCATGATATAGATGGCACAAATATAGAAAAAGAAAAGCTCAAATGCCAGATGTGAGGACACTTTAATTGCCTGCCCGTTAGCTTGTATTCAAAAAACAAAGCAAACTCCAATCTATCCCTTTCTGAGTAAGGTTAAAATCAAGGCAGCACACATGGCAGCAATGTTTCTCCATTACTATATGGTTTAAATCCTAGAGATTAGATTAAGATGAGCAGACAAGAGCCAAATATTGTTATTAAGGAAACTCTCAAACCACACTTGATAATAATTAAAACAGACAACACAAACATATTCTTTGGCTTAGAATGTCATTAAAAAGTATTTTAAACAAGTGCTACCAGTCTACTGCAAATCAGTCTAAAAGGCCTTCAAGTGCTCTATTTTTATTATAGAGATAACTATAGAGCAAGTTGGATTAAAAAATTAAGGAAAACATCATGAGGGTATCATTATGTATATTCTGTTTTTGATTTTTGGACTTAGAGCCATTTCAAGGATGATCTGCCTTATCTGTGCACATATGCAACCTGCATTGGTATACCCAAATATGGAAACTAAGATCCAACAGATATTTAAAGGATCCAGTTTAAGGAACATGGCTGCTAAGACAAGACTTGGACCTGCTTTAAACAAGTTGGCCAGTGACATATTGCAAGAACACTTGAACCTCTTTGGCAAACTGCTCCGAAACATACATAGCAAGTCTCACAATGTGCATATATAACATATGCCTAAAATGAAGTGATGGGCAGCCCAATCCTGAATATTTATTTGGAAGCATTAAGTGGCACCGTAGGGTGACAAGAAAATAGCCGTGCAATCTGGTCCACATGTCTATGTTAAAAAGCCATAAACTGCTTTCAGTGGAAGCTACCTCCATGTCAGCGTGCACAGACAGGCCTGCTGCCATTAAACACGCGAGACCCACGAAGCCCACCCACGTTAGTCAAGACTGAGCCTTGAAAGACACAGCCGGTAGGTATAACGGGCGCGATCGTCTCTCTCAGCGACCGCCTCCAATAAGCGCAAACCGGTTTAAATCCTAAAACGCCGTTTTCTTTGTCACCGCGGAGCGTCGGGGAAAAGTAAGCGGCACAAGGAATTCCAGGGCCATTGGGCAGATCCCTTTCTGTGCAAGAGACGCAGCCGCCCCCGCTCCTAAAGCTAGGCCGAGAAAAGCCTTTAAAGTGACCTCTCCGCCTCCCCCCCCCCCCAAAAAAAAAATAGAGGGAGAAAGACTGGGGAGAGTTAAGGCGCCCGCAAAGCATCGCCGTTAAGCAGCACGACTAGGTGCAAAAAGGGAAAGGAGAAGGAAGGGGGGGGGGAAATATGCGAAGAACCGAAAGCGGCTGATCGCCCCCGGAAAACGCGACGAGCAGAGCTGCTGCAGGTCGCCCGCGGGCGCGGAGTCTGCGGCCCCGGCCTTGCCTCGGCCAAGCATCCCTTGCCCGGGGCCTTGCAAGGGAACTGACTGCAGCGCCGCCGGGGAGCGACTAGGCCAGCCGAGGGGAGGGAGCCCGCCGGGCAGCTGTTCTGGCCGCGGCCCCGAAAGGCTGCAGAGGCCGGGAGCTGCAGGTACGAGGGCGGCCGACCACCTCGGCCTCCCCTCAGGGCAGGGGCTGCGGGGGGGGGGCGCCCGCTCCTTCGCTTACCAGACTGCGGCGCTTCGTCGCGGCGGCGGCCCCGGCCCGGCTGTCGCTCTCTCGCTCTCGGGGCCTGAGGCGGGAGGGTGCCGAGCCTGGGCGGAGTGTGTATGTGTGTTAGTGCCGCCTGGAGCTGCTGCTACCACAACTACGAGCCCTTCCTGGCTGCGCCTTCCCGTCTCTCTCTCTCTCTTCCAGAGAACTGCGCAGCAACCTAGCGGCCCAAAACGTCACATCCGCCCGTCGGCTGGGTGCAGAGGATGGACGGCGGTGGCGGCGACGAGAGCCGCGCGCGCCTGAAGCCCCCCAAAGCGAGCAGAAAGCCGCTGTCACGTGCGGGGGGAGAAAGGCGCCTTCGCTGCCGCGGCTCCCTGTCACGTGGTCGCAGGAGCCGTCGCGCTCTGCCGTTCTCCCCCCCCCCCCCCGCCCGCTCAAACTGCAAAAGAAGCAAAGGAGTCGACGGCTGTTGTTTTTTTAATTGCTATTTGTTTAGGTGGCCTCAGGGCTGGTCACGTGTGGGAGGCTGGAGGCGCGCTCTCTCGCGCGCCCGCTTTCTCAGGGTCATTTGCACCTGTAAGGCATATGCTCAATATTGTCTTGGACTATCAGAACGGGAGTGGAGAAGAGAGGAAGCTGCTTATCCCGAGGCAGGCTGATGGCCTATCTAGCTCGCTGTTGTCTGCACTGATTGGCAGCGTTTGTCCGCTCTTCCTCGACATGCTCGGGAATTGAGCTTGGGCAGGTCCCCTTGCAGAACTCGAAAGCTTGCGTGCAATTCTGTGTTATTTTGGTTGGCCTAATAAATGTATAAGGTGTAAAAGACAGAGGACAGGGGGAAATTTCCGGGGTTACAATCACTTCAGGAGCCTGTCCTGCTCCCTTCCACTACCTGTTTCTCTCATGGAGGCTGTGCAGTTGGAGAAAGAAACAATGGTGGTTCACAAAATAAAACGCTGCAATGCAGTCAGTTAAAACTTAAACTACACAATCCATTAAACACAGTCTGCATTCTTTTGCACTGCATATTTTGAGACCAGGGAGTTTTTTAAAATGTTGGAGCCGGGTAGCTATCCCAATATTGATTAAGAGCACAAAGAGATGCTCATGGCAGCCAGCCACCTTCCTGAGAGGACATGCTTGCATAACTATTTCTGGTGTTGTTTTGGAGCCAAGGTGACTCATTCCTGTACGATAATGATTGCCCATAATACAGTTTAATAGTTAGAGGGCGGATAAGGAGGGCGCCAGAAAGCTAAAATTGTAAACGGGGGAAAGGGTTTTATTGGGTTTCTAAATCACGAAGAGATTTCTACTCACATTGGAATCAGTGCAAATAAAAGACCCCTGCAGATCTTCCGTGCTCAGTGTGGGATAGGTTGAGTGCTGAGCAGAGAAGCATTGAGGTGGGGTGTTGGGCACAGGGCTTGCATATATCCCACTGTCCACGGATTCAGCATTTGTGAGTTGGAGCAAATGTCCGAACAAATGTGAAAAGGGGATTCTGATGAAGTCAACTCTAATACACGTTTACATAATAATATAGCGTGACATAATAATGTTAGTTTTTCAGATGCCCCAAGACTCTTCATTGGTTTAACACAACTCACCTTCTGGAAGTTGCTGAAAGGAAACAAAGGTGCGTGTCTTCAGAAATGCACTGCAGAACTGCATCTTACTGTTCTGTAACAAAAAACCACCTCACACAAATGTATGCATTTATAAATCTTATCTATTTGTAACTGCCATTCTTAACCAATAAAATATGTTTAGGCATTCTGTATAACAAAGAGAATATGAGAGCATTCAAATCAATAATGTTTTAATATTATTTCATACAAATCATTAAGGAAGTGAGAAGGAGCAAACCTTACTTTCTCTGGTGGTCCCCTTCCTTTCACACATTTGGGTGTGCATGAAAAAATGTTCATTTCATTTTATTTTCAGCATTGTTTCATGATTTATTTGGCAATATCATATTAGCTTGCTGCCTTTGGCAGTGGTGGCAGTAATTTAATTTCATCAGAATTTCCTGGATGTTGCATCTGGGACATGTTGCTGAGAAATGGGAGCTGCCTTTTTTGTAGCAGTCATTGGTCCTGAAGCACAGCCTAATTCACAACCCATATTTCCAGCGTATTTAACCCCACTGATATCAATGTACCTAAGCATATTTTACTGTGTGCTGAACTGTCCTTCTTGTACTAGAGATTTAGAGCTGAACTATTTATTGTGAAGTTATTTCTTTGATTTATGAAAAATAAAGAAAAATTCTCTCGTATTTCTTGAAATATTGTTGAGGACATTACTGTGAATAAAGAATCTTAGGCAGTTAATATGTGATATTTTAACTCAAACTTAGGTTTTCATTCTAGGATGTTATGGTATCTCATTGTTCTTGGTTTATGACTTGTGCAAAAGGGTGCATATCTACATTCTATTTCCATAGGCTCTGATCCAGCAAGCCTTGTTTGCATGTGCTAGCTTTCCTGGATCTTGGAATAGTTTTAACGGTTTGTGGTGTGTGTTGCATTTCAGACAAAAACTAAATCCTCTCCCTTGTGTTTCCTTGGATTGTTTTGTTGTTGGACAAAAACAAAAAATAATTATGTAATTACCCTACCCCCCCCCAACCAGAGCCGAAACATTTTGCTTTAAAAGCACCTTGGCAAGGGAAATACCCCCCCATATGTCAGTTCCAACCGCAGATTCAATCACTATTGTTTTCTCCCAAGTGGGCCAATATGAAGCCATGAAAGATTTTATTATTATTTATTATTATTAAATTTTTATACCGCCTATACCCGCAGATTTCAGGGTGGTTCCCAACAATATTTCAAGAAATTAGAGATTTGAAGTTTGTATTTAAGGTGTCACAATACTTTTTATAATAGTAGTATTTCATGATTATAATAGTACTTCATGAACATTATTTGAATAGAAAAGAGTAAAACCCATTTGGAGTGAGAAACACAGTAATATGTTTTATCTATTCAGCGACTACATGTACAGGCAACTATTGCTATTTTGTGATAGTGCTTGAAGATGAGGTTGACACCAAAACTCCAGCATACCTGCTTGCTTGGAAGATACTAGATATCCTACTTCTTCCAACAAGCACGACGCTGCTAAGATTGGCACCTCCAACCATGTGCCGAAGGCTGCAATCCTAAATCAGGTGTGCAGGGGAGGGGGGAGAGTTGTGGCCACGCAGATGTTGAATTCCAACCATCAGTATGGCTAGTACTGTAGTGGGAGAAGATGGGAGCTGTAGTCCACCAACATCTGGAAGGTTAAAGCTTCCTCCATCCCTACCCCTAAACACCAGGGGACAGCCCCCGATTAAAACAAGCGGGCTTTACTTGCGAGCGCATTTCCATAGGATCGTGCCGCCTACCTCGCACAATTCCATATTTCCATATCGCTTTACGCTTGGCCTTATCTAGATATTTGTATATAGATATACATAACCGCAGTTTCGTTTTTCTGGCATGCTGGGGAGGGACTGTTCCAGAACTGACTCAGACGTAATAGCGGCGGCGGAAACCTGCGGGAACGCTGATGATACAGAATTTTTTAATGAAACATTTGCCCTGCCATCTCCTTCCGCTCTGAGAAACTACAACTCCCATCTACCCTTGCGGGCATGAGCAGTAGACATTGAGTGACGCGGTTGATCATAGGACCTGTCTGGCGTCAGACGAGGGCGGGGCGGGGCGCGCGATCTTGGATCTCCTTTTAGCAACTAGGAAGAATAAGAAGAAAGCGAGGATTGTTGGGGCTCGCGCGGTCGCTTCCAGGCGTAACAGGTAGGCTGGGCCGGGGCTCGTTTCCCCCTCTGCCCGGGAAAGAGCGAAGGGCGGCGGCGTCGCGCGGTGTGTGGATCTTGCAATGGGCCAGGGACGGAGGGCGGGCAGCTGGTCCGGCGGCTACAGCTTGTCTGGGCGAGCAGGGGTCAAATCCAACGAGGTCAGGCCACCGTGTTTTGTAATCCCCAGGACTGTAACAAGTGCACGCAGTCTAGGTCGCTGTCCTCGCCTTTTATCCTCCTAGGAGAAGCGCTCCGCTTGCTTCTTGAGGTGCTTCTACTTCCTGCTTTCTTCTTGCGTTTTCCATTTTAGCGTCGGAGAAGGGGGCTCAAGTCAGGGCGGAGATCGTCTAAGTGACAGTCAGCAAAGCCCTTTTTGGGCTGGAGTGGCGGGCCCTTAAGATAACGCATAGCTGTCAACTTTTCCCTTTTCTTGCGAGGAATCCTATTCGGAATAAGGGAATTTCCCTTTAAAAAAGGGAAACGTTGACAGCTATGAGATAACGCCTTTCAAAGTCGTCCTCCTATCACAATTGTGCTTTCAAGCTGCAGTGTGGATTAATTCTGGAATTTACAGCAGAATGTAATTCAGAATCCTCATCTGATAGACCCCTGCGTGCGAGGAGCACAAAATAAGCCGATAAAGTACTTCCTAGTATAATATATGTACTAGTATAATAGCACACCCCCATAAAAAAAAACCACAACCCAGGAACCATAGTTTAAGGGTGCTGAGAACTGTAGTTCAGTGAGGGGGTAAACGACGCTTTCCAGGATTCTTTGGTGGGCAACACATTCAATAAACATACTGGGGGTGGGATGGGGTGGGTTGGGGACATTGACAGCTTTCAAGGCACGGGAGGCCTGCTAGAAAACAAAAGCATCATCTCTACAGATGGTTTCATCGTCAAACTGCTGCTTTAAATTAAATGGTGATGATGTCATTTTTGCTCTAAAAACCGCACTTTGGGATGTCGAGCTCTCTTTTCTAACTTGGGTTGTACCACAGTTAATTGGGTGGCGTGTGAAAGTGCTGCTGAAATATGGACAGAATATGGGAGGGTGGGAACTGCTTTGGTAGCTTTGTCTCCAGATTAGAGTAACAGAGAAGATGTGATTTATTTATTTGGTGTGGCGTCATTTCCTCATGACAGCACGCCCACCTGACCATTTGGCTGGGGGAAGGGGGAGTGCCCTGCTTGCATCACTCTGTTGTCAGCGGGAAGCCGGCTTAGCTGGCAGGGCCCTCTGCTCAGCACGGAGGCAGTTTGGACTGCTCTGCCCCTCCCAGATAAGTGTGTATAGGATTGCAGCCTTGGTCCCTGGCATCTCCTGGTGAAAGCAACCGCCAGTAGCAGGACCCAATCCAACAGTCCTGCTGGAGACGTAAGAAGGGCCGTAATTCAGTGGTGGAGCCCACACCTTATATGAGAAAAATCTCTGGCATCTCCGTGCAGAGGTGGGAAAGACTTTTGGCTGAAACCCTGGAGAACTGCTGCCAGACCCTGTAGACATTACGGAGCTAGATGGATCCATGGCCTGGCTCTGCCTAGTGGAAATTCATACACTCCTATGGACAAGCTCAAGCCCTCACAAAACAATGTCATAATTAGTGGCTTTTTAAACCTAGTACAACAACCAGTACTATATTTTCAGCTATTTTTATTCTTTGTGAGAAAATGTGGTATGTAGTACGTAACAAGAGAGAGAGCTTTTCATGTACATAGGAAACACAGCAGCTGAACTTTGATTCCTAGAACAATTTTTTAAAATGTGTTAATGTGGATATAAGTCCCATGGGATTTACTTCCTGGGAAGATTTCTTCTGAACTTCATGGGAAGATTTAATAATTTTTTCTTAATCCTTTATCTGTAAATAAAGGTGCATTTGGTCTCTCACTGCAAGTCCCTTTCTTTCTGTAATTGAATCGCTTTTTGGTATCTTATCAGCTATATTGGCCCACAGAGTAGCTTTCCCTCCAATTGAACCTGCAATCCCAGGCATGCTTCATTAGTATTGTTGAACTCAGTGGGATTTCTTTTGGAGTAAACCTGGATAGGATCAACCTGCAGCTCCAATTAAACAAGACATCACTGTTATAAGAGGGGTAGCTAACATGGTGCCCTCCAGATGTTTTAACTACAACTCCCATCACCCCTGACCATTGGCCATACTGATAGTTCACGACATATGGAAAGCACCAGGTTCATAGCTGTCAAGCATCCCTTATTTGGCGGGACAGTCCCTTATCCCAGCGCCATGCCCCCCTGCTGTCCCTCATTGATGAGGCTTCGTTTGGCTGCTGGCTGGGCTTTCTGCCTTTGGCTTGGAGGGACTCAGAAGCTGAACATACCTGTGCCCGGAAAATCCCTTATTTTGGCTGCTGATCCCTTTTTTCAAGGCGGCTGGCCCCTTATTTTCAAATCTGTAAGTTGACAGCTATGACCAGGTTCGCTACCCCTGTACAGTATGTCTGGAGACCGCCACCTCTCATATACTTTAAACACAAGAGACACAGACATACCCTACCCTCTGCCTTGTAAGGAAGCCTGTCTCTCATTTGGAGAAAAAGGGAGACAGAGAAAGTCTTTCTGTATCATCACACTGGTGCTACACTGATGCCCTTCTTTTCTCCCTAGCACTTGGAGATGGCGCTGGTTAAAAGTGGATGGCTGCTCCGGCAAAGTGAGTAATGGATTCTGTCAGCTCTCTCTCTCTCCCCCCTCCCTGACTTGTTTCAGTGCCAAGCAACACATTATGTAGAAAATCCATGACTGGATCTTATCAAATTTTCTGTGATGTGCAGCCACTGAGGCTGACAATTTGACCTGAGCATGAGCAGTGGGAGAGAGTTTTTCCTCCTGTGCTGATATCCTAATCAAGATTCTCCCTTCCCCAGGAAACTGACTGTGCATCCCCACCTCTCCTCAAAACACAAATGGGGGAGAATGACACTCAGAATCAGGAACCCTCTCCCTACCCCGCTTCTGCTTGGATTAAATTAGCTGTGTTGAATTAAAACAAAACACCAGAAATCCAATTCTAGGTCTCCCTCATTCTGTGTAGTTTGGAATTAAACTTTGACTCTGTTTGCATGCAACACTAAGGCAAGCAATGGCTCAGGACAAGCAAGCATGTCGATGCCTGGAGCAAAAATGACAACCTTGACTAATGTTCATGGTTTATATTCAGCGATACAAACCATGAGCCCAGGTTTGGATGCAATGTTAAGCAAAATCATGGCTTAGCTCTGGATAGCAAAACAGAAGCAGCACCTGGGGAGGAGTGAAGCTTCTTCAGTTTTTGCTCTGAGTAACTACAGTCTTGTTCATTCATGCTGATCATGGCTTGGCTCAGCATGTCTGTTTCAGAAAAACATGGCAAAAACGCAAATCATATTTGGACTTTATGTATATATGTGTGTGAATTTCATGCTATGGTGACATAAAACAAATAATGTTTTATGCAAAATTCCTTAAAGGCAGTATTCTTGGCCACCAAATGAATAAAAAGATGTCTGCTTGGTTCTTTGGTTGCCTGATGTCTGGCTAAAGGTGTGTCAGAATAAATTAAATAGTTGCTATGAAGTAGAAGGGGACGCGGGTGGCGCTGTGGGTAAAACCTCAGCGCCTAGGGCTTGCCGATTGCATGGTCGGCGGTTCGAATCCCCGCAGCGGGGTGAGCTCCCGTCTTTCGGTCCCAGCTCCTGCCCACCTAGCAGTTCAAAAGCACCCCTAAGTGCAAGTAGATAAATAGGTACCGCTTTATAGCAGGAAGGTAAACGGCGTTTCCGTGTGCTGCGTTGGTGCTGGCTCGCCAGAGCAGCTTCGTCACGCTGGCCACGTGACCTGGAAGTGTCTCCGGACAGCGCTGGCCCCCGGCCTCTTAAGTGAGATGGGCGCACAACCCTAGAGTTGGACACGACTGGCCCGTACGGGCAGGGGTACCCTTACCTATGAAGTAGAAGTAGGAGCTTTTTTCTTGACATTAATTGCCTTTGCTACTTCTGTTATAGATTCAGAGAACTCTGGTTTAAGAGCATTTCAAGCATGATCACCGAAAGCAAAACAAATATCTAGCAACCTAATCAATGTGGAATTTGATACTGTTTAGTTAGACCTCTCAAAAAACAATTGATCCCTGTTCCTTTTAGGTACTATATTAAGGCGCTGGAAGAAGAACTGGTTTGATCTGTGGGCTCATGGCCATTTGTTATTTTATGATGACCAACATCGGCAGGATCTAGAGGATCGAATTCACATGAAAGTTGACTGCATCAACGTCAGAGTGGGAAATGAATGCCGAGGTGCGAATATCTTCTTTTTATTTGAACTTTCCCACCCTCTGCATACACACACCTGCTCGGTGCCACCTGTAATACAAATATGAAGGACTTACTACTATATGTAGACTTGGTTCTAAATTCACAAAGCCATTTCTCACAGTGCTAAACCAGGCACAGGCAAACTCGGCTCTCCAGATGTTTTGGGACTACAACTCCTATCATCCCTAGCTAACAGGAGCAGTGGTCGGGGTGATGGGAATTGTAGTCTCAAAAACATCTGGAAGGCCAAGTTTGCCTATACTTGTGCTAAACTATGACCGGTGATGATATCAATGTGGCATTATGCACATTTCCAATGCACCCATACATGCAGTGAATTAGAACCTTATTCTACTTGGTTTAACATAAATCCCCATTGCCGCTTCTCAGGACATAACTGGCATATTCTTGTTTTGTCTTTTGCAGGGGAGAAGGGAGCTTATTTGCAAAGCTGCCTATTTTATTTTATTCTAGTTATCTGCAAAAAAGAATTATGTCACCAACATTGCAAAATATTATGACAGTGGACAACATAAAAGCAATGATAAAACCCATTGATCAAACTTAAATAGAATGTATCATAGATCAGTAGATCTGATTAGTATGTCATCATAATTGGACCACCTCAGGGAAAGCCTGGGTAAAAAAGGAAATTTTACACTTAGGTGCCAATATTGTAGGTGCCTGCCTGGTGGTCATTGGAAGTACATTTCAAAGGGCACCCGCTGCCACACTAAAAGCCCTGGTCATAGTAGACATAAGACCAATCTCAAGAGCTTTTGGCGCTTCTGGGAGTATCTTTTCCTTGGATCGCCATGCCTGGGCAGGGTATAGAAGGTAAGGCATCCTTGGGGATACTTTCTGGCATCAGTCCCTTGAATAGTCACACTAGCTGGGACCTTGCATGGCACATGTACCTTCCTTTTCTCCTGCTATTGTAATCAAGCAAGGCCAGAAATTATAGTGACACAGCAGCTGTCATTAGTGCCCCTCTGCAAGCACTTCTCGTTTCCCAGCTCTAATGGGAATGAAGTTTAGGCAAACCTCCTTTTGCCACTTCCTAAGGCCATCTCGAAGACCTGGGAACTTGCAGCACAGCCTTGCGCCTCTAGGTTTCTTTTTGCAGCAAAGGCTTTGTGACATACCCTAAATCAAGTGGAGCTTGGGTGTGTCTCCTCCGTTTGTCAAGCTTAGGATTCTGCTTTAGTTGCTGAATCAGGCTTCCCATTGTATGTGCCTACTCAAGCCTCTTTGGAGGATCTGAGTTTAAAAGTGAATTAAGTATTTAGCTTGGTGCCACGTGGAGCTGAAGTACCATTCTTTTACTTTGCCTTTCTCTTGAGCAGGTTTCCAGCCTCCGGAGGGGAAGCCTAGGGATTGCTTGCTGCAGATCATTTGCCGTGATGGGAAAGTGCTCAACCTCTGTGCAGAAAGTGCTGACGACTGCTTGTGAGTTTCTTCTGCTTACTTGAAAATAAAAGAACTTCCCTTCTGAAAGAGTGACATTTGTGCATAATGGGCGGCAGTGGGCTATATGTTCTTGAATGAGTTGCTATGCAAAACAGTTGCAACTCTCCCAACTGCAAGAAGCAGACCCATCTCTTAGCTCACTTCCCAAAGCAGATTTTGAGCTAATTATCATGGTCAGATAACTAACTTTCCCCATCACTTTTGAAACTGGGGGAGTGTAATGACAGCTTCACACCGGGACTTTAGCTGAGCATCTTTGCTTTTTCCTCTCCAGATTATCACCTATTAACAGATGGTCCAATTCCCTCCATTTATTAATAGTCTCTCAAGGATTTATGTCTTTGGGGATATTTTATTCTTGCATACTGATAACAGGAAGTGTTGTTGCTAGCCAGATTATTTTCTAGGCTAGCGACTCATCAGATTGAGCATCAGACTACACGTGGTCTGCATTCGCATGTAACAGCAAACCCTAATTTGTTTTGCTGCATTTGCATGTAGTGCTAAGCCAAACCATCGCTTAGCACAAACTTATGGGTCCTGGGGGAGATTGCAGACACTTCCTGGTCCTTTGGCTTAGCATGTTGCCTGAGCCCAGGCTTGTGGCTGAAGCTGCCTCCTTCTTAACCACAGCTTATAGCCAAGGGTTTGGATGACATACTGAGCCAAGTCTTGGCTTAGCATCCATGCCATGCTGATGTAAAAGGACCAAAGAGGAGCAAAGTGGCTGCCAGCTCCTCTCAGGGAGTTAGCACATTTGCACAGTCCTTGTAAGGCATACGTTTGTCTTACCGTCTTGTGCAAACTAAACCATTTTCACTAATAACTTATAGTTCATGAACCGCAATTAAGGTGCTTGCCTGGGTTTGCACATCATGCTAAACCATGGTTTATTAACTATGGTTTATTTAAACTACAGTTCAGCATTATGTGTAAACCAGGCCATAGAATTCCGTAATTGGAATGCCTGACATATTTTTACCTCATCCAAAAGCAGCTGTTGTGGGCCAGATTTGGATTGGAACTACAACATAGGGAGCAGGGAGGATTTAACCCTTTGCTTCCTGGCTTTAACTGTACCCTAGGCTTGCTGTTAATCCTTCAGGGGAAGACATGGATTCAGGACATTGAACTCAGCTATTTTTCACTTCAGTAGCCAGTTTGGAGTGAGAGAGGGATGAGACACTGTGACCTAAATCCAAAAGCATTAGTTAGACTCTCTCCCTCTGCAATTGTATTCCTAACCATAGCTACTTTTTTTGTGTAATAAAAATGCACCAGGTCTTCTAATCATGCTCCTCCCATGTAGTTTCACCACGAATAGTTGCTACAGGTTTTTTTTTCTAAACTTGTTAACATGGATGTACAATTTATATTAGTGATTCTTCCACCATTATGCTTCTGGGTTTTTTTACACTGTTTGCTTCATATTTTATACAGAGCTTGGAAAATTGCTCTCCAGGATGCCAGAACAAATGGGGTAAGTAGGGGTGTGTGTGTGTGTGTGTGTGTGTGTGTGTGTGCTTGCAATAGTAGCATTGAGAGAAATAGCCTTTCATTTAGATTTCTTTTTTGAGTACCTTTTTTGTGTGGCTAGTGCCTTGGCCCACACTTCCCTTGTTCTGATGAAAGGAGTAAGCGCAGGAAGTGCATAGGAAGCTTAGGAAGAACCTTGCTGCATCAAACCAAAGCCTCCTTGTAGTTCAGCATCCTGTTCTCACAGTGGTCATCTGGCCCTATTCCTGTCATCGCCACAGGCACAATTTGCATGATCCATTTCTTGATCATGTTAGCCAGTGAAGGAATCTTTAGGAAGATAGTTATTTCAGAAATGAACAAAAGTCAAATATTACGCACAACATGATGCATAACGCTTCAAAGGTGCCCTTTGCCACTCGCCTAGCATGCCTGGAGCAAGTAGCTTCCCCAGGGGAGCAGACAAGCTGCAGCCTCTGATTCTGCTTAATACACAGGCACACACCCTTGTCATCGTGCTCTTTCCTGGAATCAGAAAAGAATCCAGCAGGTGGAAATTGCTATGCATTTCTGGCCCTGTAGTCCAAGAAGTGTTTTCCTTTGGTCCTTTCTCATCCCTGCTGCAGACCTATCCCAGCTCCCTCCCTTGATCCTTAAAAAGGTAGGAGAGCAAGTCAAGCCAACTCAGCAGGGCTCTTTGCAGCTTGAACAAAAACACAGTGTGGCTATTGGTGATCATCCGCAAAGCCATCTGTGTCAGGGTTGCTGCTGTCTTCTGCGGAACATAAAAGTGGCATCATGGCTCTTCTGCCGCATATGCACAGGGTGAACAAAAATAATAATCCTTTCGTGTGCTAGAAGCAAAGCCATCTGCTGGAGAGCAGGGAAGGAGAACACAGAGAAATTTTAGGAACTTGGTAATTTTGGTATGTTCTCCCTCTACCTCCGACGGTGGCATCTTCTTTCCACTTGGCCTTGTGTCTGATGTTCTTCCCGCTTCTCACCTACCTGACATGGAACAGAGTGGGAAGGTTGCACTTTTCCATTTTGCCCTGCCTCGTGCGTTAAACTCCTCAGTTTAAGTATTGTTGATCAGTAATGCTATTTTGTACAGTAAGTCAACAACTCAGCATTTCCCAAAGATGCTAACCTCATTTCAATTTCCTATTGAGTGCTCCGTTTATCCAATCCTGCTCCCATCTGCAGTGATTGCAATTGAAGAATTTGAACAGCTGCTTCTGTGTTTTATGTTAACATGTCCAGGCCTATATTGGTTCGGAAGTGATGTATGACGACAATACAATTTCCTCGTCTCCTCCTCCGTACACGGCTTATGCAACACCATCACCCGAGGTAAGCTATGGAAAACATGCTATAAGGAGAGTTTGGATAGTGCAAGTTGCTTAAAACTGGGCATTTTGAGAGGTGACCTATGCGTAAAATTTAGCTGGCAGGTTTCACCTGTCCTGAAGAAGCAGGTGGTGCGTCATACCTGAGCTGGTGATGTCAGACAGCACCTGTTTGCTTGGGTTTGTTGCATCTAGTTGTAAAAGGTCTTAAACCCTTGCCCATCTTCCATCACAGCATGGCGTATTGTATGGCTGTCTTCTTCAGTTTCAAGCAAAAAGCCTTGTAGTTAAAGTGAATGGGTTGCTGCACTCAGGAATGTTTGGTTCCAAGGTACACTGCTAACAATTGTTCTCAATTTCATCAGGTTTATGGCTACCCACAGTACAATGGCGCATATCCACCTCCCGGGGCTCAGGTCTTCTTTACTTCTAATGGACAGACGTATGCAATCCCCTATCAATATCCAAACCAAGGTAACTGGTAATATTTATTCTTCTATGACTTGATTTAGTACATTCAGAACTCTGCAGTTTGGTTTTGCATTCAGTATTTCCCCCACACAACCCCCTCCCCCTTGGTAGTAAGGTATTTTTATTACTCAACAGTAAATGAACAAATGCCCTAAAAGTACCATTTTTGCAGTATACATAATGCATTTGCCGTATTTTTTTGTTTATAAGACTCCCCCATGTATAAGATGACCCCTATGTTTTTGAACCCTAAATTAAGAAATCAATATTCAAGAATTTACAAATACAGATTTTACAATACCGTTCTTCCAATACAAATCAGACTTCCCGTTCCCCCTTTTTTGCTGTCTTCACTTACTTAAATTTTTGACATTGCGTTTTCTACTTTACTCCATTTTTGAATTATTCTACAATTAATTTTAATAGTACTTTTAACTGCTTGATTTAAGTTAACCCTACCTATGCACTTAGTTGCATACCATAGTTTTTCAAATATTCCCCACTCCTTAATAACCCCCCCCCCCCCCCCGGTTTCTTAACACACCCAGTAATTTTGCCATTTCGGCATAATCCATCAATTGAATCAGCCACTCTTCCTTGGTTGGAACAGCATCCTCTTTCCATCTCTGGGCTAAAAGAAATCAATATTTTAAACACCTGAGGTTGCCGAAATTTGTTGAGCTTTTTTTTTTGGGGGGGGGAATTCCTTCAAATTAGCTGCTGCTGAGGGAGGCAGGCAGGCAAGGCAGCAATAGGGAGCAGGAGAAGGAACCCGAGTCAAGCAGGGCATGAAGATGGCAGGTGCCAAGCAGAAGTGGAACAAGCAGCTGAAGCACTGGACCGTGTTTTTCCATGTATAGAACAACCCCCTATTTTGGACTAAAAAAATAAGCAAAAAACATTGTCTTATACACAGAAAAATACGGTACTTATAATTTCCCTCCCTATCTCAGACCTAAAATCATAATATTGGTCAAGTAGAAAAAGGTTTAAAATGAGGATGTAACATAAGAGATAGTAGTATAACTCTCATCTTCTGAGGGTATTTCTCTCTCCCAATTTTTTGATGTGTACATTACTAGTACCTTTAGTACATTAGCATGATATGAGAGGGTAACGTAGACTACAAGAACTGTATCCCAGTCCATAACCATACTGGATTTGAAATTGTTGTTATATATGCAGTTATTTTATATATATTTTATTATATTGTGAGATGCTGCATAGGAAGGGAATGAAATTAATAATAACTTCAATAGGAATGAAATTAATAATAACTGCAACATTTTGGCTGCAACCCTATGATCACTTAACCTGGGACTGAGTCCCACTGAATTTAGTGGGACTTACTCCTGAGTAAACATGTAAAGTTTCGCACTGCTAAGTATGTTTGGCTTCCATTGCTGGTTGCTTGTATCAGAAATAATGCCATATTTAATTGCTTAAGTCAGTTATGGTAATAAAATATGCCCATGCTCAGGTTACTGAGGGAGTTTCAGTGCCAGATTGTAATTAAATCTCTGCTGGGGAACTTGTGGCACTCTAGATGTTTCTGGGACTTCAACTCCCATCAGTCTCAGTCAACATGCCCAGTAGTCATGGCAATGGGAACTGTAGTCCATCAAGATCTCGAGGGCCACCGATTCCCCATCCCTCCATTAAAGGTTGGAGTATTCTTACACTGTCACTGCTGATGGGCAAAGAAACCTGTGTGAGAGTTCTCAACCCATTATTAGGTCAGCCTGTGCTACTGCGAAACTATAGTATAAGACAAAAAATGTTTGATTAATTATCCTGTAACATATACTTCTGTGATATGACAGCTGCAGTTGCTTTATGGATTATATTGTGTTTGAATGTGGTCTTATGGTTTGACTGGCCTGTCTTCCTGTTCTTTGGCATGAGTGGTTTGTGCCCTCACAATAACAGTGTTGAGATGTGATACTTTAAACCACGGTGCTCCAACTTTTCATACCGCAAGAGGGGGAGTGAGGCCAAAGTTTGACACCACCTCAGCCAACACGCTGCCTTCCTGAAGCCAGCTAAACAAGGTGCCAGGCTCTGGGAAGGAGGCGCAAGGCTCTGGCAGGGTCCTAGAGGCCTCCCACCTCCTACCCAAAGCTGGGAAAGTGCTAACTAAGCTTTGAGAAAGGAGGGTGAAGGACTCTGGGACTCTGCCAAAGCCCTCATGCCTTCCTTTCCAAAGCCTAGTGCAGTGGTGTCCAAACTTTTTTCAAAGAGGGCCAGATTTGGTGATGTGAAGGGCCGTGAGGGCCAACCAACCAAAGTTTTTTTAGGACTGAAGTTGTTAAGCTTTTTTTAAGGACTGAAGTTGTTAAGGTATTTTTAGGATTTTACCCCAGGAAATAAACTGCCACAGGGGCCAGATTAAACCGACCAGCTGGCCGGATTAGGCCCCCGAAACGGACTTTGGACATGCCTGGCCTAGTGCTTCGGTTACCCAGTTTTGGGAAGGCAGTGCAAGGGCTGTGGTGTGGGAGTGTCAAATGTTGTCAAGGGCTGTCCAAAAAGGCCTTGAGGGCTACAGGTGGCCCTTGGGTCACATGTTGGACTGCCCTGCCCAAACCACATTATAGAGGATCAGCAATGAGCCATATTTGTGTGTGTGTGTACACACTTGCCTTGGGGAACATGATATCTGAATGTAGCCACTGGGTGAAATACAGTGTTAGTCATACTCAGAGTAGACTCAGTAAAAATCAGTGGATTGAGTTACTTGAGTACGACGTAGACATCACCCACAGCTTTTATCGGTCTTCCTTCACATTACCTCCTCTGTGTGTTCGTTCAGGTTCCCTGGCATTGAAAATCATTTACTTTTAAAGACCCAGCTATCTAGCCCACATTAACGGCAAGACTTTCCTTCCCCCATTTTTATGGAGTCCAGAATGTGTTGGCCTCTCAGTTTTAAGGAGATCAATGAAAGGGAACAAGAAGTTTCAAGTTTTATTTCTATTTAAATCCCACGGTGTTCTTCTTTCCAGGTCCTTATGGCCACCCTCCTGCGAATCATGTCATCATTCGAGAGCGCTACCGGGATAACGATGGGGACCTTGCGCTTGGCATGCTTGCTGGAGCAGCAACAGGAATGGCCCTGGGCTCGTTGTTCTGGGTGTTCTAGGCTCCCTCTGGAGCCAGAAAGCGAAGGGAGACCTGAAGTCTTCTGTGTGCAATAATATGTATTTGCAAAGTACTTCAGTTTAATCTACAATTTTTTCAATAGGTTCTAGTAGTACTTTTTGCTGGTGGCAGGCAGATTGTAGTTAACAAAAATTCCCAACCGTCCCAAAGGTGCCCTTTAGTTGAAAAGTGGTTAGCATAATGGCTCGTGGTCAGATGAGTTTGTGATTCTATGCATTGATGAGTAAGTAGCAGTAATATCAATGAAGTGTTACTAATGATGGCTAAATGGCCACAGTTGACTCATTTTTACAGTCAAATATTAACCATCTTGTTAAAATTACTTCAGCTACTGCCTCAGAATGCTAACTGGAAAGCAAGGGAGCACAAAAGTGGGTAATTCTGAATCCAGGGGATTTCGAATCTGATATTTTTCTTAGCACTCCTAGAAGTGCCATGGGATCCCTTGAATGTTTTCTTGTATTCAAGAGAGATCTCTGGCATTTCAGTAGCTTGCACGCTTACTGTACAAGTCCTTCCCAAGGCTAAACCAGGGACAGGGAACCTTTGGCTCTTGAGATGCTCTCGGACTACAACTCCCATCATCCTTGATCAGTGGCTATGCTGGCAGGAGTTCAACAAAATATGGAGAGCTCAATTTCCCTCTCCCTCGTCTAATCAATAGAAAAATCTGACATTTATTCTAGAAAGGAGTTTGGATTACCATGCAAACCATTCCAGTGTCCTAGAAACCGCAACCTCATTTAAATCCTAGTAACAGTTCCTTAGGATAACGGTGGCTGGAAAAAGT
This sequence comes from Podarcis tiliguerta, assembly GCF_965153285.1. Classification (NCBI taxonomy): domain Eukaryota; kingdom Metazoa; phylum Chordata; class Lepidosauria; order Squamata; family Lacertidae; genus Podarcis; species Podarcis tiliguerta. The sequence continues at coordinate 40,187,092 of NC_139538.1, read as the reverse complement.
TTAACATGCGGACATCAGGCCTCCGGAACATTTGCTAAGGCAGGTAAAAGGATAGTTAATTAACAGGTGGTAGGAGGTGTTGTGATGGGGATAAATGTGTTCAAAGTCTAACTTACTGGTTTAGGTATATGGGAACCTTTTGAATCTGTATTGAGATTTATACAAAGTAATTATGCTCTCTTACCTGCAACTACAAAGTATTTTTAACAAGGGCTTCTACTTTCCAGACACAGAGATACCTCTGTTTTGGTTGCACGCTCCAGTCTTGTATGTGCTTCTCCTTCTGCAGCTAAATTACCTGCTTTAAAGATGTAAGACCCCTACTTCTGCGAGAGGACAGAGAAATGAGCAAGTATCCCCACCCGGAAATTATTTTCAGCGGTGTAGGTTAATAAAAAGAAAGGCACACCTGTTTTTATCCATCCGTTGCTTGTGCATCCTGTTAAAATCTGAGATCTACACAAGACTCTTCCAAGTGACTATAGGCTGTGCTGTGTTCTTTGGTGAACCTGCAAGCTTTGAACAGCAGCGAGCAAAGGGGACTTGGGTTGTGCCGCCTGCCGTAATGACAAACCCTAGCCGAATGCATTCCATTCCTATTTAAATGGGATAACTGAATTGTGAGTGAGGCAAAGGCAAGGTAGTGGTACTGGAAGTCTTAATATTGGTCTTGTACACCTTGTATGCCAGTGTTTGCCTTGGGTGTGTCTATGCAACTGCTGTTGAAATGCAACAGGGGGACCTTATTGCATCCAGCAGTTGTTGGATTTGAAAGTGTGGCTTTTTAAAAACCCTGTCAGCAGTCTAGGACATTTCAAAAGACAGTACTGTGAACTGAAGAATGTGTGAACTGAAGATGCTTTATTTAATAGGTCTGCAGTCTCTTATTTAATAACCAGGCAAGTATGTTGGAAGCCTTGTAAGTTACTAAGAAACACTAAAAGCAGCACTAGCTTCTGCTCTGATTTTGTAATTTATCTAGTGTAATTTTAAGACCATCTCTTCTGTGCTATCATGTGTACTGTACAGAACTGTAGAACTTCCAGAAAACTCCTTTCTTTGTATTTGTTACTTTGTGAGGAGAGAAGAAAATAAATGTAGTCTTCGAACTTTTGGCAAGTCAAAAGTTCAATACACTCGTCATTCCTTGATAAGATGTCAAGTTCAAGTTGGTTATAACCATAGAAAACTACACTGTGAGCTGGGGGGGGGCTTCATTTTACCTGAATAATTATTTGCACATTGTAATGGGCATAACGGGAAAGAACACATTAATACCAGGAAATAAATCTTGACCAAGCTCAATATTCAAGAAGGGTTCCAAAAACTTGGGTAGACATCTGGATTTTGCATCACATGATTGCGAGTAAGATAACGTGCAGTGTCAACTATCCTCCCCATGCCACGTAATTCCAAATATTATTCAAGGAGTTGTTATTATTTGCCATGAAGTGGCAGAAAGAAGGCATGGTCTGGAGACATAGCCTTGTAAACACCACCCTTGGATGCCAACCCTACTATTGAACAAACTAAGGTAGCTGCTTCAGGGAACAGATGCTTGGAGAGAGCAGGGAGTGGTAGCAAGAGTGCTGGAGGACAGAGTTGTGTGTTCTGTGTGGTTTGCGCTCCCTAAGCTAGCCTGCTTTCCCTCAGGTACAGAGGACGTTGCCAGCGTAGATGGAAAATTTGCTAATTCAGTTGGCTTCCTTATTTCTTTTGATAATACCAGGAAGAAAGGGGGGAGTTATAAATAATGTGGATGTCTTAATGAATCTTTTTTCTAAACCTTGCTGGGAACTTCCTAAGAGCAAACCGTATTAATCTGTTCCATGATTCAAACCAGCACCAGGTAAATGATCTTTCCCTACCTACAGATCTCCCTCTTCTCATCCAGAAGGAAATGCCAAATCGAGCATCTGACCAGCTGAATGTACTCAGCCAGGAATATATTGGAATGGTCTTGTGATTGTCACAGTGGCCACAATGGCCCAGGTTATAACAGGCAAGGGTATTGCTGGCAGCCATTTTAGAAAACATTGAGAGAGATGGGCTTCGCTTACGTAAATATTGGAGGTAGACGCAACAGCTTTTTGGCACACAGACTGTCAAAATGGAAACTTATTTAGTAGAAACAAAAGCCTGTCAACTTTTATGGCTTACTTTCAGGGGCAGAAATGTTGCAGAAATGCAAGAGGCCACAGGAATGTACTATGGGGAGGGAAGAGTTGGAATGATTGACTATGGTGGTATGAATGGGGAGGAAAGAGAGAGCAAAATATGCTTGGGCTGGCACCCATCACAATTGTTCATACTGACTTTGCACAATCTGTTGTAAAGACATTTTTACAAAGTTAAAAGGCATAGGAAAATCTGTGCTAAAATCCCGAACAGGCCAATCTAACATGATCAATGTGACTGAGCTCACAATTTAAATTGGTGGAATTATATGGGAGTAAAAAGGTAAAGGGACCCCTGACCGTTATGTCCAGTTGCGAACGACTCAGAGGTTGTGGCGCTCATCTCGCTTTATTGGCTGAGGGAGCCGGCGTACAGCCTCCGGATCATGTGGCCAGCATGACTAAGCCGCTTCTGGTGAACCAGAGCAGCACACGGAAACACCGTTTACCTTCCCCCCGGAGTAGTACCTATTTATCTACTTGCACTTTGACGTGCTTTCGAACTGCTAGGTGGGCAGAAGCAGGGACAGAGCAATGGGAGCTCACCCCATCGCGGGGATTCAAACCACCAACCTTCTGATTGGCAAGCCCTAGGCTCTGTGGTTTAGACCACAGAGCCACCCGCATCCCTTATATGGGAGTAAAAAAGAGAAAAAGTGCATTTTAAAAAATGAACAAGGCTGACAAATCATGCAGATGACTGTTTGCTAGGAAACCTAAATGAAGAACAGCTAGGAAACGGGACATATCCAAAAAAGGTCATTAAACTCAAGACCTCTGAAAGATGGTGTCTAGAAGTACAGTGGTACCTCGGGTTAAGTTCTTAATTCGTTCTGGAGGTCTGTTCTTAACCTGAAACTGTTCTTAACCTGAAGCACCACTTTAGCTAATGGGGCCTCATGCTGCTGGAGCACGATTTCTGCTCTCATCCTGAAGCAAAGTTCTTAACCCGAGGTACTATTTCTGGATTAGCAGTCTGTAACCTGAAGCTTATGTAACCTGAGGTACCACTGTAATTAATTTAAGAAGTTCCGGGAAGCAAAGCAGGAGCACTAGATTAGGAAGTGCTCATGCCAAGCCAAATCCATGGCTAATGCTGTCTGCTCTGATTAAACAGATAAGGCCTGCTCCAATAGGAATAAATATGAATATTCTCCCTTGGACTGATCTGGGAGGTGAGACTGCACAGTGGTTTGGGACACTAATCTGTTAAGCAGATGATACTATTGAGGTGGGAAGGAAAAAGGAGAAGCTGATTCTGCATACAGATGATCAGCACTGCCAAACTTGACTGCGTTGACTTCCTGCTGATTAGCAAGAGGTGACTAGCAGTATGTGGGCAGCCTAACTTTCTGGAGAGAATTCCAGTTCAAACACTTTGCTTGCAGCACTGTGACTCTGCCTCTTGAGCTACTGCTTAGTGTTCCTTTGGTGAGTTGCTTAGGACAGGCTAACACATACAGTGGTACCTCGGGTTAAGTACTTAATTCATTTTGGACGTCCGTTCTTAACCTGAAACTGTTCTTAACCTGAAGCACCACTTTAGCTAATGGGGCCTCCTGCTGCTGCTGCGCCGCCAGAGCACGATTTCTCTTTCTCATCCTGAAGCAAAGTTATTAACCTGAAGCACTATTTCTGGGTTAGCGGAGTCTGTAACCTGAAGTGTATGTAACCTGAAGCATAGGTAACCGGAGGTACCACTGTACCTGCATGTTATAAGAATTAAAATAAATGAGATTTCCATGAAGAAATGGGGAAATAGGCACACAAAGCTAAGCAAGTCTGGATCCGGTCAGTGGCTGGTGGCTAATTGCCAGGGAGGCTTGCGTTCCATGACAAAAGAATAGTGAGATACAAATGTAAACTAAATAAATACATTGAGAATAGTGGGTCAGAGCCCAGAAGCTTGGCATGTTGGAAATCAGGTACCCATTTCTGCAAATAGCTCTTTAAAATACAGTTATATGCCCTCTGCTTTCAACAGTGCTGTTAACCTCATTCAGCAAATAATTGTACATGCTAGGGGTATGATTAGATGTTATAGTACAGCATGCTTTTATTTATGTTTCAAGTACTCAATATCAACCCGAAACACAATAATAAGCTTGGACAGACATTTCGAATATAATGAAAACTGGTACAGGCTTAAGTTGAGCTACACATGGTCCCAATTATATATTATGTACCGTTTGATAGTGACTGGTTGAAAGAAAGCATCACCGAACTAATGATCACATGTGCTTTGATTTGACTTGACTTGTGCCATTAGGAAAAGAAACTGCATCCATATATCAGCACTCTCTTTTTCTGAGCAGGAAGTGTGGCGGAACCAAACCACTAGATGGCAGGCAAAATCAAGCAATGCCTACAAGCCGGTAACATCCCCTTCAATAAGGTTTTTATGTGCCGCACTTTAGTGGCTGATTCACCTATTTAGCACAAACGAAGCCTTCACCAAGCTACTAAAACCCAATATAATCTCACTTATTCAGATTTTTATGGATTCAAGTTAAGATGAAAGTGAGCTAATGTTTTACAGGGGAGTGGTTTTATGGAGATAAATAATACTGTTTTGAAGTGATTCTAAAGGCAGGTGACAAGCACCAATGATGAACAGGAAAGGAAGGGAAGATTATTTTGGGTGAAACTGTCAACTAGATGTAAACATGTGCTGACACAAAAGTCAGACGATAACATGCAGGTATGTGTTAGCCATCCATTCCTAAGCAACTCAACAATGGTTCATCTAGCTTAGTATTGTCTACATTGACCAACAGGACCACCCAGTTGAGCCTAATCTACTGCACAGATTTGGGAGGATAGAAGAGGATAATTTAGACTACCCTGATCACCTTGCAGCAAAGGTGGAGTACAAATATAATAAATATATTCCTGCATTCCTGCAGCTGCATTTCACACACACTTCCCTGAGATTAAGGCCCAAGGAGCTAAATGGTAGGTTCTATAAAGGTAAAGGTAAAGGACCCCTGGATGGTTACGTCCACCCAAAGGCAACTATGGAGTGTAGCGCTCATCTCGCTTTCAGGCCGAGGGAGCTGGTGTTTGTCCACAGCTTTCTGGGTCATGTGTCCAGCATGACTAAACCGCTTCTGGCGCAACAGGACACTGTGACAGAAACCAGAGCGCATGGAAACACCGTTTACCTTCCTGACGCAGCAGCACCCATTTATCTACTTGCACTGGTGTGCTTTCGAACTGCTAGGTTGGCAGGAGCTGGGACAGAGCAATGGGAGCTCATCCCGTCGTGGGGATTCGAACCGCCAACCTTCCAATCGGCAAGCCCAAGAGGCTCAGTGGTTTAGACCACAGCGCCACCCCCGTCCCTAGGTTCTATAGACCTACCTACAAATATATTGATTTATGATTCTATGATTCTAGGACATCTTTTCTCTCTGCACTGCACATCTGTTTAGGAAGTGGAGACTTCGTCCCTTTCTTCTGGTATTAGCATTGGACTGCAATGGGCCACCGCATGACGTATTGGTATTAGATGGATCATACGCTTCTGCTGTAATACAAATTATGCAACAGCCCTGGAGGATGACTCTGGGCCTTTGAACTTGAAGCAGTTTGAGAATGAAAGAGATTGCTCTTTGCTTTGTGCCAAGGACATAGCTTTCCCCGCTATTGTTATTATTTCGGTAAAGCTTTGATGTCCATTGAGCTTCACATGGATTAAGGGCAGGTGAAGGTCATTCTAATTCTGCCATCTGGCTCCAGAATTCCTGCCCCCTTTCCAGGGAAGCCTCATCTGCATGTTCCAACAGTGTGTGCTGCACGCAGGCCACTGAGCAACAGAAATGCAGCTGGCAGGTGCACAGACTCAAAGCTCACTGATTGTTCTCCAGGTTTGCTGGCTGGCTCCTTTCAACAGTTGTGCCAGCCAAGTGCTTTTCATACATGGCCGTTAGAGCTTTGGAGGGCTAGCAACTCTCTTAAGAGCTGGGAAGGCAAGTGGCAACAATACGCGCTTGGTTGTGCTTCAGTATCTCAGGGCTTTAAAGACAATCTGCCGAGGGCACCTACCGTAGTGCACATTATCCGTGATGGGAGAATTCCCCTTGGCTCCACTTGGAATTGGGTTAGCAATTCGGAACACCACTGGAGCATGCATCTCATTCCAGGAGTTCTTAAACTGGCTTGTAGAAGAAGAAGAAGAGTTTGGATTTGATATCCCACTTTATCACTACCCAAAGGAGTCTCAAAGCAGCTAACATTCTCCTTTTCCCTTCCTCTCCCACAACAAACACTCTGTGAGGTGAGTGGGGCTGAGAGACTTCAGAGAAGTGTGACTAGCCCAAGGTCACCCAGCAGCTGCATGTGGAGGAGCGGAGACGCGAACCCGGTTCCCCAGATTACGAGTACTCTTAACCACTACACCACACTGGCTGTAAACGTTTGCACAGGCTTGCTTCCTTTTCAGGACACACAGGCAGTCTCATAACACCGTTTTGGAATGGGAGTGTGGTTGTGGCAGTTGGGACACCAGGAAGCTGTGTCATCTGCCAGATCAATGACTGCTTGCAGCCCCAAGAGGAAGTGGACTTTCCTTAGCCTTGATTCCTTCCATTTCCTCTGTGTTTTCTTTAGGGTGCAAGTGGAACCAGATCCCACTATGTAAAAAAACACCAAGGGTTCCCCCCACAAATACTTTGGACACAGAATTGTAAATTGCTTTTAAGCAGGCTGGGGAACCTGTGGCCCTCAAGATCTTGTTAGACTCTATTTCTGTCAGCATAGCCAAGGGTCAAAAATGTAGTCCTGCAACGCTCCGAGGGTCCAAAGTTCCTCATCCCTGCTTTAAAAAATATTTACATTTGAGAAGCACCTAGGGTTTTTTCCAAGCTTGGGAATTCCTGGTGCCAGCTGATTCCATACCTGCCAATGCCTTGCTCTGTAAATGGCATTGCCCCTTTTAGACGTTCTTGCCAGTTGCACCAATAATCAAGATTTAAAGTCACCGGTGTGTTAAAATAATAAACTTCTGAATATGTGCCAACAGCGGCTGCTATCTTGATCAGGACTTGAATTGAAAAGACAGCCTGCTGAGCTCTCTGTTAGGTATATCTCCCACTCACATTAGTTGGTGTCTCAGTGCGCATCCGAAATTTATCTTACAGAGATCTCTGCAGGCTTTCCCCCCAGTTTAACCCGCAATGAAGTCCTTATAAACTACAATTGGCCAAAACTCATTGGACTGCTTTAAAAATAAATTCCTTTACACACAAACACGTATCTTGGGACAGATTCACTTGTGTTTTGAGGATCATTTTGGACGCTCTCCATTATAATTATTTTTGCATTTTTTCCTATCGTGATCACCTAAGTGTGATGAATGCAAAAGCAGCACAAACATGTAATAGTTTCATTTTGCATTTAGAATCTAGCAGCAATTCTCCTTGGAATACACCTGGTCATTATGAGGTGGAAATATTCTTATTCCAAACTTACAGACTTTGGTGGTAAATGCTAATCACCACAATTTAAAGAACAAATAATTTAGAAATAAGATGGTTCAAGGACAAACAATGCATTCATACACCTGTATAATTTTGAACAGGAATAATTAAGAATTTCAAATCAAATCATAGGTGGCCAGATATTTTCAGATTTAGCATTTAGTGGCGCATTTAAATCAAATTATCTCAGAGACAGGATACTGCAATAGTTTGATGGTGTTTACTTCTAATTTTCTAGGCACATGCAATATGCAAGTAGTTCCTTGGATTCTGAATGTGTTTCCTGATCTGATGGGAGAAATACAAGCGCAAAGAGAGATAACATTTTGTATGAGTCTCCCAGTCACTCCAGATATAATAAAAGTATGAAATAAAACCCAACAACCATGAGACTGATGTTAAACTGGGCTGAATGTTCAAGAACCCTGTGCACTGGCTAAATGTTCCTCCTGAGAACAATCCTGTACACGCTTACTTGGGATAGGAGTAACTGACCACAAGGAGACAGACGGCTACATAAATCTGCACAGGCTTAGGCCTACAGAGCACCTGCTTTGAATGCAGAAGGTCCCAGGTTCAATCCCAGGTCTTTCTAGGTAAGGCTGGGAAAGTCTCCTATCTGCAAACTCTGGAGAACTACTGCCAGTCCATCCAGAAAACACTAAATTGGATGGACTAATGATCTGACTCACTACAATGCATCTTCCCAAGCTGATTGAGCTGCCCATGGTCATTCTGGCATTATGGACTTACATATTGATTTGATTTGTTTTCTGATTTTAAACTGGATCCCCAAAGCAGCTTAGAATATTCATCAACAGCAACTCACAGCAGAAACAAGTATGCAATGTGGTGTCTTATATATAATGTCACAGAATTGTGGACAAGGGTCGCCTAGCTGAACCCCCTGCAATGCAGGAATATGTTGCCCAATGTGTGTGTGTAGGGGGGGCCCTCAAACTCATGACCCTGAGATTAAGTTTCTCATCTTCTATCAACTGAGCTTTCCCAGAGCCTTTCACTGAATCATTCCATCAGTCTGGTGATCCCAGAAAAAATGCTTAAGGGGTTCTAACATCGCATTCATAAACTTCCCATCAAACACATGTTCCATGCATGGGACTGCATTGCCAGTAATCATTACAAAGATTACTGAATTCAGTGAGACTACCAGAGAGAAAAGATGACAGAGGACAGGGGTTCTACACTTTTAACAGCCTTGACCTGTTTCTTCTGGTTCTCTTTCAAGACCATTAGTCTTATGTGGCTGTAGGAGTGGGGAGATGCAGACAGTCTAGCTGAACCAGGAGTAAGTATGTGATGTTGACTTCACTTGCCTCTTTCCCTGATGGAAGGTATGAGCTTTTAAGAATATAGAAAAGTCTTGCCTTATTATACAATAATCTCAGCTTTGGTGGGCCTGAACATTTATTTTAGAGGGAAAAATCAGGGGACATATAATCTTTCTATTATTGTTGTTGTTGTCGTCGTTACTACCACTATTATTATTCTTAAAGATTTTCCTCGTTTACAAAGCACATGCATTATCTCTTTCTACAGGTTGTGTTTTCTACAGATCCATTACATTTGCTGTGAGACATTGTTATATGTAGTATAGGGTTGGGAAGAAAGGGGGGGGCAGGAGAGAGGGAGTGGGGTGGTAAAGCTTAGGTTCTTGGTGTATGTGTGGGGTTTTTGTGTCAGCATCACTTGGGTCTGTTCTCTTTCTATTCCCTTGTTATGTTTCCTTGGTGGTGAGAGAGGTTGGGATGGCCTAGGGTGTGCCTGATTGTCTTTGGCTGACTGCAGTGGGATTTGTTTGTGTGTGGAGGGGTCGCTCGTGGGTTAAGTTAGCCATATTGAATCGTATGCTGACGGTGGGTTCGTGTTGTTGTCTTGTTGGACTGTGTATGTGATAAAGGGGAGCCATACTGAAGTGAAGGCATCCTCTTCTATTTGGCCCCATGCCAGTTTCAGTCTATTGGTTAGCTTTTCTAGTAAGACGATTTCTCATACTACTTGATACCAGTGTTCCATGTTTATTCCTGACAGGTCCCTCCAGGGTCTGGCTAGGATGCTTCTGGCTGCTGAGAGTAGGTGGGTTATAAGCTCTTTATAGTGTGAGTGGGCACAGTTATCTTGGAAGATGTTCAGTAGGGCCAGTTCTGGGGTGACTTCTAGTACCTGTTTAGTTATTTTGCTTATTTCTTGTATGACTGTTGTCCAGAAAAGTTGGGTTTTGATGCATTCCCACCACATGTGAAGGTATGTGCCTATGGAGGTGCAGCCTCTCCAGCATCTTGGTGAGGTTCCTGGGCATATCAGTGCCAGTTCACATGGTGTTAGGTACCATCTGTAAGTGAGTTTCAGAGTGAGTTCGCTTCTTTTTGCTGATATGGATTTAAAGGGAGGTTTAGACCGCATTCTAGTCCATTGGACTAATTTCATAGCCTGTGTCATCCTCCCATTGTTTTTTGATTGCATCAAGGGGGTTTGTGGGGCTTTGGAGCTGTGTTTTGTATATTGTGGACACCATCCCCTTGCCATGCCCCATTGTTGTTAGGAGAAGGTTTTTGAAGGTGGTCAAGGGCCTAGTGGCTGTTGATTTTACTACTGGATTGTTTAAGAAGGCGTGCAGTTGGTGGTGTGTTAGCCAAGGTATTTAGGTATCCCCTCGTTTGTTTTGTATTTCTCGTGTCGAAGTGGGTTTGTTATTTTTGTAGAGGTCTGCTAGGTGATATAGGCCTTTGGCTTGCCAGGTTTTTATCTGGAGATTTTGTGCTGTGTGGTGGAATAGTGGGTGGTGAGCCAGGGGGATTAGTGGGGGTGGGATTGGGAACAGTTTGCCTACTTCTTCCTTCCATGCTTTAAGCATTGTTTGTGTGAACCTATTGTGTTGTGGGGATTTTCCTTAGTTTGTTTTGGAGGAAAGGGTATGCTGTGGTGGGAGTGTTTTTGATTACATCTCTCTCCAAGCGCACCCATTGTTTTGTCTCGTCTTCTAAAATGTATGGGATTATATGCATCTAGAATGTATGGGAATTTGCTGCCAAGGAGTGTGGTGGAGTCTCGTTCTTTGGAGGTCTTTAAGCAGAGGCTTGACAACCATATGTCAGGAGTGCTCTGATGGTGTTTCCTGCTTGGCAGGGGGTTGGACTCGATGGCCCTTGTGGCCTCTTCCAACTCTATGATTCTATGATTCTATATAGCATGCTTGGTTGGTGATGCAGTACAGTTCTATGTTGGGAATTCCCCATCCTCCTTCTGAGGTGGGGAGTTGCAAGTGTTTGGGGCTTATTCTTGGCTTTTTGTGTGAGAAGATAAACGAGTGTAGTTTTTTCTGCCATTTGCAGAATTGGGTTTGTGGGACATCTCATCTGTATTTTTCGCACTAAGGTTGGCAAAGCCCCTTTAAATCTTAGGTCAAAGCATCTGTGATCACAGATGGCTGGTGCAGCATATTACTTTAAGTAGTTTCCCTGGAAGACAGTCAGTCATTCCTGCAAGGTGCTGGAAACGCCACGGTTTTGAAATGAATGCCCTCAAAAATTCCGCAATATATATAAAAGTCAGTGACAGGTTAGGAAAAAACAAAACAAAAAGCAAACAAACAAAACAGAGTGAAAGGACAAAACAATCCTCAGTTAAATCAATAGCTTTACTTCTGACTGCTTTAAAGCCAATTGTTTCAGATGTCACAATCTTGGAATAGCTCTTTGCTCTGATCAATATCTTGTGGCAACGCCAGAGCTATTCAGATAAGCTATCAGTGGAACTAATTGTTGTTGAAGCTGTGCCCTTTTGTTCAGTAAGGGTAGGATGGATTTGTTTTTCCAATGTAAGTTGATTGGAGTGCTTTTCAGCTCAATTCCATTTCAAACTGGGTTTGCTAGCTCATCGCAAGGGGTGATCCCGGATTACTTTATTGCGTCCTCCTAATGCAAACAAGAATTTGATTTATAAGGGGCTCCAGCCTGCCTGAAAGAGTCCCCCACCTGTTCTGAGTGTCCCATCCCTGAGCTCTGGACGTGCCGTGGTATAGTTAAGAGGAAAATAACACAAGGTAGTGCACATCACATCTTTCTATAATTACTGGGAAATTGATGGAGTTTCAGAGTGTGTCAATGACTGGCAAAGTAGCTGATTTTAGGGCCCCGAATCTAGACTGCCCCAGTCTCAGATTAACTATCAAAGCTGATTTGTCTGTTATTCTGTCTGTGAAAGTGATCAGACAGCATAAATTTAATTGGAGCACAGCCGTAAACATCTTGCTCTTTGTGTATGTTAAGGATCACTTTCCTCCTATGTTTCACTATTACAGTCGTATTCAGGCACTGATTTAAGCAGTTTAAATTAATAGGTGAAGATTGGGGATTGCAGTCCCACCCTTCCTTCAATGTCCAGGTATTCAAGTAGCCTGTTTGCACAGGGCCTACATACATGTAGCCCTGAATGCTTGTAGGCTTCTGTAAGTGTACTTCTGTGAACAGCTGAGGTTAGGTGTGCTCAATAGCCCCTCGGGAAAGAGGGCATTGGAATGTATGGAGGTCAGGTGAAGGGCGAATGGGTGTCAGCCCAACCTTTCAAACATGTATTCCTTTAATGCAGTGATGGCCAAACTTGGCCCTCCAGCTGTTTTGGGACTACAACTCCCATCATCCCTAGCTAACAGGACCAGTGGTCAAGGATGATGGGAATTGTAGTTCCAAAACAGCTGGAGGGCCAAGTTTGGCCATCACTGCTTTAATGAATGCCTGACAAGGCTCTTAAACAGATTTTCTCATTTATCACAGACTTCCTAAGAAGAGTCACATGGATAAGCATCAAATGTTTTCTTTTTATTTCTGAAACTGTTCAACCAAACCAATCTAACAAAGGTCACTTTTGGATGACTTATTGATTAAACGATCATCCTGATTGGTTTGCACAAAGTTTATGGGATGGTGAAACAACAGTTTTTGCAGGGTGGTTATACAACGTTGCATCAACAAATTATTGTTCTACACTTTCCAGTGCATTTCCCCATCACTTTCCTTGCAGCAAAACTTTTGCGTTTTTTGGAAGCAGGTTGATTGTGCATGAGCATCAAATCCACTTTAATTGAGCAACTTGGGTATGTGGTTGAATCCCATCCACAACTTGCCAATGGCCTAGAAGCAGCCTAAGAATTTTTTTTTTTTTTTTAAAAACCCCTCATGGTATCTGTTTAATGATGAAGCCATTTAATTTAACCAAAGTGCTGTTGTTTTTTAATCCTAACATTCCAAGTCCCAGATATTTCAAATCCCTAAAGCTATCTCTACCCTGTTTAAGCTTCCACATTACATCAAAGAACTAAATGGCAGCCTGAAGGGACATCATGATATGTGTGCCAGTAACACACACACCCCGCAACACACACACACACACACACACACACACACACACACAGTGACATCAGAGCAGGCCAACTTTTGGCATTAAGAGAATGCCAAGGAAGAGATTACAAGAGTTGAAGAGATCACAGGATATGGCACAATGAAAATGCAGTCTGCCCAGTTTTCTAACATCTGCATTCTTATGTGTGTGTGTCTGTCTGTGTGTGTGTTGTGTATACAAAAGTTGTCTGTAACTTGTTAAAGAAGAACAAACATATGGCCAGTTGGTCTAGAGAAAAATCTCACATCCCCTCTCACTTCCTAGCCTTTTCCCAGCCTCTCTTTGTGATTGGAGCCTCTAAGTCTCTCTTAAAAAACAACAATGGGGGGGTGTATTTTTACATTATTGCACGAATGCACCCATTTGTCTAGAGCCTTTGCTAATCACCTGCTAATATTTCTAATAGAAACTAAAGTGCAAGGGCTTAATAATTGGCTACATTTATGTAGCTTTTTTTTTTGGCCAACATGCTGGAGGTGGCTTTGCGTTTGACAAAAATAGCTTATGATCTAATAGGAATTATACAATTTAGAAAAGGAACAGGGGAGTGAAGAGAAAATAAGCAATTTTTCTCCATTTTTTACGTGGTGTTACATAATTAAATCAAATAATAGCCAGGTTTGATGACCATTGCAGGAGACAGTTCTGGAAGAAAGGAGTCTGACAGGAGTTGTTCTGTGTCACGCTGACTCCACCTCTCTTTCTGGCACAGTGTTATGGAAGAGCTACTGATAGAGGTGGTTCTGGGAGTGTGTGTATATATGCAAGTTGTGGCATGCACGTGTGTGAGAATTTGTGTTGGGGTACATGTGTATGAGTCCATGTTATGGTAGGCATGTGAGGCCATGTCATGTCTTTGTGAGCAGGGATGTCGGAGAACAGAAACAGGAGGGGAAATTGCTTGCTTTTTTGTCCCATGTCCTAAAAGGTAAATCTGATTGCTGTTGCACAGCTTTGAACCTGCAGACAATACATAATTGATGGTCTTTCCTTTGCACTGACACCAATGGGGTAGAATAGTATAGTGGCAGCATAATTTACACAATTAATTATGTAAAATACACGAGTTACAAAATTTCATCACAGCAGACAGCGATACGAATAATGTGGTTTTTGGAAAAGACAAACTGCAGCAGAAAGGAAACAGTGCTGCATTTGAGGAATGCAAAGCAGAAGGGGAAACAATGTCTTCTTACACCCCTACTTGTGAGTGTTTGAGGACATGTTTGTCTGTCCATGTCCCGTCTTGTGTGAATCTGCCCCATGGTGTGTGAGTCTGCGGTATGGCAATTGAGTAACATCAGCATTTGTTAAGAGCAACCTGGAGATATCGCTGCCTAAATATCTGCTCTAGAATACATACCACAGTAGAGTAATGGGCAATAACTTCTCTTGAGAATGAGGAAATGCCAGGAACCAAATGAAACAATACAGGCACAATTTCAGTAAAGGTTAGACTTTTGAAGACGAGGGGAACTCCAAAGGAAATCCTATCAGCGTATGAGCCAAGAAAACCAAACAAAATTAAAGCCCACACAGAAATAAAATGTGAATGGGTTTACATTTCTAAGAAGGCTGCTTGAAAGGTCTCATCTGTTTTCAAGAGTCTTTAATATGAAGTATTTCTGAAGAACCCATACAAACCTTCAGCTGGGAAGAAAAATAATAAAACAGTGAAGGCTGACAATGACTGAGGGAGAGAGAATAGAAAGTTAACACACAATCTGTCATTAAGGCAGGTTCTATTAGCTTCCACTCAGTCATCCTGCTCCAAAGCTTAAATGTCATATCAGATGCTCCAGAGGATTCGTCATCTCAAAAATAAGTATTTTATTTACTAAGATAGGGGAGCAAATTGGTTACTTTTTACCCAATGATAATCCTGAGGTCTAGGATGATGGAATGCCCAGGGTTATCGAAGAGGGCAGCGTGCAGCTCTCCAGCTTAAAAAATAATAATCAGATGTCATTTGTTTGATATTCATAACTACTCTTGCAATCATTTCAGTTTTAGTTGGCTTTGGAAGTTTGCTTTATAAAAAGATCTTCATCATCAGGTAAATAAATTATTTAATAATTTTAGCATTTTGGTGGCAGAATTTCCTTCTGAGCACATTCTAAGATATTCACTGGATAATAAATCATATTAATTTTATTATTTATACCCCACCCATCTGGATGGATTTCCCCAGCCACTCTGGGCGGATTACAAAATATCTAAAAACATAAGAAGAACATCAAGCCTTAAAAACTTCCCTAAACAGGGCTGCCTTCAGATGTCTCCTAAAAGTCAGATAGTTGTTCATTTCCTTGACATCTGTAGGGAGTGTGTTCCACAGGGAGGGTGCCACCACCGAGAAGGCCACTACTGACAGATTTGTCTAGCCATTAAGTCAGGAACGGGGGAACCTGTGGCCTTCCAGATGTTGGTGGACTATAACTCCCATCATCCTTGACCCATGCAATGCTGGCGGGGGTTGAAGAGAGTTGGAGGGTCCCAGTGCCTGCATTCGGCAGTATTTCATATAAGTCAACCTTTCCTACATAGTACTTGCTAGTGCTGTGCTGGAAATATCTTCTGCTTTTTTAAAACAATTTTACATCAATTAACCTGGGGAAGAAAACACACTTGGGAATTATCAAAGGGGAGAATTTATGGTGAAATTCTCATTGGCAGTTTAACAATAAATCCTTCTTCCTATCCTAGGGAACTCTGGGAATTGTAACCCTATGAGGAGAAGAGGAGTCTCTTGACAACTTTTAGCATCCTTAACCAATTAGTTTCCAGAATTTTCTTAGAGGAGTCATGGCTGTTTAAGATGGTATGATACTGCTTTGAATGGACTGTGAATGGGGCTGGTGTCTGGCTTTAGATTACTCCCTTATGTGCTAAACATGGACAAATAACTGTGGAAGACTAGTTTGGATGCTTTGAAGCAAAGGAAAATAAAAATAGCAAAATTACAGTAGCTGAAGATCATCTGTGAAGTGTTTTCGAAATGATAGAGGGGACAAAGCCTCACAACAGGTAGCTTCTTAAGTGAGTTATGGAATAGTGCCTCTAATAAGTCAGCACAAAGACGTTTCTAAAATTTGAAGGACCTTGTTTGTCAGCCGGTCTCTTTGTGCAGGCTTATGGAAGACACCGTTAGTTGTTTGACCTCTGGCTATACTGCAATATCTGAAAGAATGATGGGAATCACTCTACCCTCAAAGAAGGGCATCTCACCCCTGACACTAAGATGGTTCACTTCCTGTTAAGTAAACACTTATCCTCTGAAGCAGCCAAGACCTGAAAATGCAATATGTGAACAATCTGATTACATTGCCACTGGAGCCTTCGAACTAATACCTTTTGGGAGAGGAAAAAGTGAGGAAGTTTTTAGGCTCATATCCAAATGTAAATCTAAAGACACGTTATTGTCAGATCATCACTTGGTTATTTGTACTTGGACGGTCTATCCTCACCTGAGGGGTGGAGGTATGGGTCATGCTCTTGGCAGGCATTGGGAAACTACGTATTTCATGACGCCTCTTGTAGGTGCTGACAGCTGGTGCAAAGGATCGTGGAGCCATATGGAACCATTTGAGAGCTCATTCAGCAGGTTCCTTCAGCCAATTGTGGTTCTGCAGCAAAAAATACCAATATGATACGCATACTTGCAAGCATATATATGTCACGTGCACCTATAAGACACATTGTGGTGTAGTGGTTAGAGTGTTGGACTAGGACCTGGAATAAAGGTAAAAAGGTAAAGGTACCCCTGCCCGTACAGGCCAGTCTTGACAGACTCTAGGGTTGTGCGCCCATCTCACTCAAGAGGCCGGGGGCCAGCGCTGTCCGGAGACACTTCCGGGTCACGTGGCCAGCGTGACATCGCTGCTCTGGTGAGCCAGAGCCGCACACGGAAACGCCGTTTACCTTCCCGCTAGTAAGCGGTCCCTATTTATCTACTTGCACCCGGAGGTGCTTTCGAACTGCTAGGTTGGCAGGCGCTGGGACCGAGCAACGGGAGCGCACCCCGCCGCAGGGATTCGAACCGCCGACCTTTCAATCGGCAAGCCCTAGGCGCTGAGGCTTTTACCCACAGCGCCACCCGTGTCCAGGACCTGGAATGCCAGAGTTCAAATCCCCACTCGGCCATGAAAATCACTGGCTGACCTTGGCCCAGTCACCATCTCTTACCCTAAGCTACTCCCAGGATTGTTGTGAGGATAAAATGGGGAGGAGACTCATGTATGTCACTTTAAGCTCTTTTGAGAAAAGGTAAGATGCAAATGTAATAATGAATAAATTTACCCTTTACATTTTTGGTGTTACTTGTGACATCTCAAGCATATACCCAGTGTTATTTTTCTAGAAACAGAGTTGCTGGAACTGATCATAAACATCTCCCTCGTTCTCTTAGAATGACAGTGGCTGGTTTTAATTTAACATTGATGTTTGTGTCTGATCTAGAATGAAGGATTGTCTAAAAATAAAAATAAATCATATTTTTGCATTGTTGGTAATGTTAGCTTTCAGGTGGTGAGTCTGATTTTTATACTCCAGCATCCCTCAACTCTGTCTCAGACACACGTGCGCACACAGCTGTTTGCCTATAGTAGCCCAGTTCTGTCACACTAAATTGAATCCCTTTTGTGCCACAGTACTTACTGTCCTCTTGTTGCCAGAGACTGTTGTGGCCAGTTTTCTCCCGGATAACATATTACTATATCTGGCTGCATTTTATAATTATTTATGGTATTAAAATATTATACTATTACTCAATGTAGTATTACATGACTGACAAATCCTGTTTGGGAATTTCTAATTAAGTGCTAATAGCTTATGGCACTTAAGAAGTCAGATTAAAGCTAATAAAACCGGTACCTTTCAAAGAGAAATCTTTTCTACCTGGATTAAAGGGCAGGTGTAAGCTCCCAAAGGCTAAATCCTGTTTAAAATCCCTTGCACTCAGTGCCCAATGGTGGATGTGTGAATTTGTGTATTTTAGGCAGTTGCAAACAAGGGTTACACCTGGAGTCTAAAGCAGAGAGAGTTTGGTTCCTTCCCAAACCCTATTGGCAAATATTTATTTGTTGGTGAATATTAATTGCATCTTAGCACTGAAGTAAACAATGTCGGCCTTGTCTGTTGAAATCAGTCAAACATCCATAGTCTGCGATTAAAAGTCAAGAGAATTTCATGGCATCCTCCTTGTCAACGAATGATGGGTGGTATCCAACTAATGTGTTCCATTAGCACAAGGTCACAACCTCTAAATTTGTTCTGGGGTTCCCCCCCAACCTTCTGGAGCAAATTACTGCAGGGCATTGAAAACCCACGTAGGGAAGAGAGGAGAAGTCCCATTGTACAAGATTAAATCACTTAGTGCTGCATTGGATAAAACAGTTTACAAAGTTTTATAGGGCTGGCTATGATCCATACTTGCCATATGTCCGATTTCAGAATACCTGCTATTACCAAACAACTGAGGTTGGTGAATGCCCTGCTTGTGAGTTTTTCTAGGTAAAGGTACCCCTGCCCGTACGGGCCAGTCTTGACAGACTCTAGGGTTGTGTGCCCATCTCACTCAAAGAGGCCGGGGGCCAGCGCTGTCCGAAGACACTTCCGGGTCATGTGGCCAGCGTGACATCACTGCTCTGGCGAGCCAGAGCCGCACACGGAAACGCCGTTTACCTTCCCGCTAGTAAGCGGTCCCTATTTATCTACTTGCACCCGGGAGTGCTTTCGAACTGCTAGGTTGGCAGGCGCTGGGACCGAACAACGGGAGCGCACCTCGCCACGGGGATTCGAACCGCCGACCTTTCGATCGGCAAGCCCTAGATGCTGAGGCTTTTACCCACAGCGCCACCCGTGTCTACTAGAGTTTCTCTAGTTAGAGGCAAATGATTGGCCTCAGTTGGGGACTAAAGGTTGTATTGCTGTTTGTGCATGAGCAGAAGAGACTTCATCTACTTGTCCTCCCTGCTTCAGTCCTCCTCATGCCATCAAAATCTGCTCTGGATGGGGGAAGGACAGGAAAGAGAAGTCCCACTGTATGAACAGAAGTCTACCCATGCATCATTGGATTCCACCTAGAGCACTTGAGCCATTCATCTTCTCTCTTGCCATGACAGGGCCCCAGCCTGAAACCCTGGGGAGCTGCTGCCAGCCAGTGTAGATAATACTGAGCTAGATGGACCAATGGTATGACTCAGTGTAAGGCAGCTTCTTAGCCTCCCATGTTCCTTAAATCAAAAGAAAAAATCTCATTACTAAATATTTCACTTTCTGCAAGACAAAGGGCTTATCCACACTTACCTTTTGCTCCATGTTTTCCAGGCACAGGTCCTCACTTTAAAACTCTGTGTCTGAGAGCTTTTTTTATTCCCCCCAGAGTTTCTCCCACAAAAACTTTAAAGGTAATGTGCAGCAAATTTGTGTTTCCCTGATTGATGTATGCTCCAAATTTCCAACTTCCCTCATCTCATTTTTTTAAAAAAGCTGTCAAATTCCACAGAACTGGAACTCTAAGAAATAAGCAGTCACTCCCATTTAGTAAGGCTTATTTGTGGTTGCAAAAGTAGACCCACAAGAAGGTTTTTTAATAAACAAAATCAACACAGACCTGGATAATCTCACATCTGCAGCCATTTGAAATAAATGTGCCCTCTCCATTGTATTCTTTGGTTTACAGCCAAAACGATCTAACGAAACAGAGAGAATGAAGAATCTCTTAATGACGGAGCTATTCTACCATTCACTATAACTGTCTGCATGGCTGGGTGGTTTTTAGCAGATGGCTTCCTCAGTAGGGTTGCTGCAGTCATTAATAGCAGACCTTGTGTATAGTTAATAGCTAAACTACAGGTAGACATTCAACTGGTGCAGTATGTAGTCAGGGCCGCCTCAGGCAAAGGACAAGATGGGAAACTGCGACCTCCCCATTTCATCTACAGAAGCTGACTGGGCTGACAGTTGCTAGAATCTTCCACTGCACCTGAGCAGAGCTTAGGGGACCCCACTAGCATTTGGGGTACGTGGAAGGGAAGAATTTCAAAGAGGTTTCTGAAGAAATTGCTGGGTTGTCACCCCCCACCCAGCACTGTCACCTGAGGCAATAGTCTCACTCTGTCTAATGGTAAGCCCTGCTCTGGATGTAGGGATAAGACTGTTTCCTATCATGCATTTGCTGAGGCTTGTCAGTCTGGTAATCTGTGAGAAGGAACAGCTGTCATGAACTGGCAGGATGACAGGGAGTAGGAAGAGGATCCCGGTGAGACGGGTAGCTGGGACTGGAACATACTGGGACAAGCTGGGGAAGGGGAAGGAGAGGTTGGTGTAGGAAGTACTGCTGGCAAGATGGAGGATGGCAAGGGGTTGGGGATCAGTGCACAGGAACCAGAGCAGCAAATGGAACCCTGGCTCCATGAACACAGCAGGCACAGGCAGCAGTAAGAAGGTTGCTCTATGAGGGCCACCACCCATCTGCCTAACTGACCAGGTGGGGCTTGCTAAGTATGGGAGGAAGGGTGTGATTCCTTGGCTGGAGTAAGCTAAGAACAGGTGAGGGTCGTGTGCCTCGTCAAGCCCAGATGCTGCAGTCAGCATGAAAAGTATAAAAAGAAAGCAGAGCGGAGGGGCTGTGTCTGCTTAACTTCCCACATTGGTTGGACCATGGCTTGGATGTTCCAGGGAGCTCTTCAGGACTGTGCTTGTGTGGGACTGACCTCCAGGTGCCCTGACCCCTGGATTGACTACAAAGGCGGGAAGCTGGCCTGACTGGACTGTGTGCTAGCATCTTCCGTGGGAACATGCAGTACTTGCTGCCAGGACAACAGGTTAGTGCTGTGATAGTCATGTCCAATGGTGAGGGAATATTTGATTAGGAGAGGAAGACTATTGAGGAGTGGTAGTTTTCTGGAGCACACAAGGCCAAGCCAAAAAGTCAAATGAGGCTGCCTTCCAAAGTGTGTTTACTTGAGAATAAGCGCCATGGGACACACTTGGAGCTGGAAACAGTGGGAGTTATTTCTGAACAAACATGCACAGGTTGTCCTGTTAATAAAGGAACAACATGCCCTGGTTATCGTTGAAGAAGCACAGCTGTGAGTGATCAAGTGAGAGGTGAAGACAGATACATAGTGGAATTTCATAATGCATCAGTTTACCCATCTGGTGGTGAAAATCTAAGTGTTGTGGGTTGCCTCATAGGTCAGCCTTTCCCAGCATATTGCTCTTCAGATATTTTGGATTGCAACACCAATCAGCCCCAGCTAGCACTGGTTACAGCTAATGAGAGCTGTAGTTCAAGATGCCTGGAAGGCAACTGGTTGCGGAAGACTGTGTTCCATGTGACAGAACACTACAATGAGTTTTAATTAAATGAGTTTTTTTCCTCAAAATGTGATGGCATTGGGTTTGTGTGGGATTTTAGCTTTATTGAAAGAACTGTGGTAAAATAAAATCAGAGTTGAGAGGAAATGTACAGCAATATCGTACCAATGAGAGAACATTTGTTTACCAAAAGTAGGCTGGTTTGGGCCAGAGCATTGAAGCTAAGCCTGAGTCAAATAAAAAATGAACAGGGATACTAAAAAGACTATGGCAATTTAAAAATGTCTTGTGGATGGAATAAGTGATAATAGCATAGCGCTGTTTTCTCCTGATTGCGGGTAAGCACACCTGGGAGTTTGATATATAAATGTCTGACAGCTCCTTAAAGTACTAGAAATGCTTAGATTGTTAGTTTGAATATCAGAACCCTCCACTGAAAGTGTATCCAAGACGTTCAAAAACAAGAGATAAGAAAAATAGCAAGCTTGGTGCACCGTTTAGATCTAAACGGCTCTGACTACATTTTGAAATAATAAGCAGAGAGCCACAGGATGATGTATACTGTGATATATTTGCCACTGTTACAGGATATATCAGCAGGCAACCTTGAAGCACCAGGAAAAAAACGGGGTGGGGGAATAATTCTAAGAAATAAACACTGAAAGAAGAAAATTTTACTTTTATGTATATAACCGGTGTAGAAGAGGGCAAGAGAAATGGAGGATGGAGAGTGTTAAATCTCAGGATTGGTGGTTTATTCTTAGCATCTCAGGGCAGACAGCAAATTAAACCTCAGGGCCATACATCTTTCTTGATTTCCTCCCATTTTTCTTGGCCTGCACATCTCTAGTTTCACCCCCGTAGCTATGCTCCATGGCTCAAACCACATCTGTTCTTTTGACATCCAGCTTGATATCAATAAGCCATGCCTCCCAAGTCTCAGCCACAGAGAAGCACCTATTCGGATGAATATCAGAAGAGTTTTGCTGGATCCAGCTTGTGGCTTATTTCGTCCAACATGCTGGTCTTATGGTGTCCAACTAGATGCCTCTTCAGTGGCAGACCTTGGAGTCTCAGATTTCAGTGATGCCAAAATCCAACAACCCCCAACTCTTGCCTTCCATTGGATGTCATAGTTATGGCATCCCAGAAGCTTTGATCCCGGTGCAACTGCACTGGCTGTACTCCCCTAGATCTTCCTTTGGCCTATGGGAAGCCTACACAACCCAAACACAACAATACTCCCCCCCCTGTAGTTTCCAGTAACTGGTATTCAGAAGTACACTGTGTCCAACAGTAGAGGTAGAACATAGCCATCAGGGTTACCTGGAGGTAGAACATAGCCACCAGGGTTACCTGGATGACTTCAACAAATATTTGATGTGCTGCTTGGATGTGCACTTCATTCAGGGAGTGGCTATGGTGGCCATGTATGCAGTGCTTAAAAAAGAAAAGGGACAAGATGGAAAGAATTTGCTGACTTAATTAGTAATTGGAATACAAAAAGGGAGGTGGGAGGAGGTCAAGGAAATAAGTTATTGAAGGGTGGAATTGTGAAAAATGGAAGTGTTTCTTTTTTAAATGTTTTTGTTTTTTCTCTTGTTGGTGGGGTGGAGGTGTGGTTTTATGTATTTTTAATTTTTTTTCTATCCTTGTTTTTTTTCTTTATTTTACTGTATTTTGTGTTTTTCAATTTTTTTCTGTATTTGTTAAAATTGGAATAAATGTCATTTTAAAAAAAGGGACAAAAGAAAACAGCAATTTGGATATCCTAATTTATATGTATAGATCAGCAGTGGGGAACATCACCAACAGTGTTCCTAATATGACCCATGAGGCTGTTTTCTATAAGCCACTCCCCTCCCTCCTGATGTCAGATGTTGAATAGGTAAAAGACTCAGCTGCAAAGGAACCATCAACTACCTTAAAATTTGCTCCCAATTGTTTATTGGCAAGCAGGGCTTGTACTCCCTGCCTTTCAAATTTGGCACCAAATGCACCATCCTTGTTAAAAACAAGGCTGGAAATCGGAGCCGATCAGCTGCTTGGCAGCAACTTCAAAAGGAAACTGCTTCCTTTCAGGGCTGTTTGAGTTCAAGCAGCAATGTGTCACCTGATGTTAGGATGTGACCTGTCAATGCGGCCTACGGTGGGTGGGGGAAGCTCATGATGTGGCCCACTGGACTGAAACGCTTCTCTACCTTTGGAATATATGCAAATTCAGAAACAATGACTCTAATTTAAATAACACAATATATCTCACATTAATGGGGAAGACTGTAATGAGTTCACCTGTGAGGTCTCCTTAACATGTTGTTTCAGTGCCAGGTAAATATTTGCCTTTTTTCTCAGGCCTTTGATGGACTGAGCTGATTCTGTTTTATTGTAAGAGTGTTGTGCGTCAAGGTCCCCAAGACACCCCCCAAAGAAAAACACAATTGACACTTAATTTTTGTTTAAGGTTTTTGGCATAATTTTGGCCACAACTTTATTCAAATTACAGCAATGTGAGTGGTTGCTTAGGCATTGGTAGCACTAACTGACCCCGCACGGGGACAGCTCTGACATTCACACCCCCCGCGAAGTCAGCAAGGGTAAGTCACCTGGGGAGAGAGACGGGACTGGGAACCATTCCTCACCTCTCCCCAGAATGCTCCCAGGGGCTTGCGTGGCCCTAGCCCCTTGCCAGGGGGTTTCGGACAAAAGCATGGGGAGCCCCTGGGTTCCTTTAACAGAAAACCCTTGAAGCATAAGCAGCAGCAGCATTTTGGAGGGGCAGGCACAGCCAAATCCATACCCCTCCACCAACCAATTCCAAGACCAATGTCTAACCGCAAACCTTACAAGTTGTGACGATTTGCTACGCAGTAGGCAAAAACCAAGTGGCACACACTAATCAGCCAAATAAACAAAATTTCTACCGGGCCCCTGCCCCAAAGCAGACGACCCCATGACAGGCATAGCAAGGTCAAGCAAACAGCCTAAAATTAGGGATGGGAGGGCGGGTGATCCGAAGTAAGCAGCGAAAAGAGGAAGTTCTTTGCTGCGAGCATTGTATTTAACAAATAGGGCTGTCAATCAGCAAATGGCAACATCTAGATTTCCCCAGTAACAGCCCGCCCCTGCTTAAAGGATGGCCAAACCATTTGCCTAGTAACAGTGAGGTGTCTTGTCAGCCCCGCTCGCAACCTGTGCTCTCCACGAGGGAGAACACACTTTGTCAAAGCTTCCTAAGGTTGTTCCACATGTGTGTTTTTGCATAAAGCCAGTTTTAATGTTTACATTAATTTTTCTTTCCTTTTCTCTTGGTGGTAAGAAGAATAAGAAGAAGAATAATTAAAATATGCTAAATAAAATCAATGCCAACAGTATTCGTACAGTGGTGCCTCGCAAGACGAAATTAATTCGTTCTGCGAGTTTTTTCGTCTTGTGAATTTTTTCGTCTTGCGAAGCACCACTGTGTATTGACGGTTTCCCATAGGAATGCATTGGCGGTTTTAAAAAAACACGCAAGACGTTCTCGTCTTGCGAAGCAAGCCCATAGGGAAATCCGTCTTGCGAAGCAACTCAGAAAACGAAAAACTCTTTTCGTCTTGCAAGTTTTTCGTCTTCCGAGGCATTCGTCTTGTGAGGTACCACTGTAGTTGGGAATAGTAATGTAACATTCAAAATAGCTAAATTAAAGAATTTTCAAGCAAATTCAACTTATTATAATGTGGCTGTAACCCTAGGAGGAAGCCCCATGAATTTCTTTCCCCATTTGTTTCTGCTCTGGCTTAAATGTTCTGAAAGATGTTAGTGTCGCACATTTATATTTATATCATTCTATATTTTATTTGTTTTTGTTGGATAATAAACTTTAATATGATACATTGTTTAGTCTCACTAAAGTGATTGGGTAACATTTGTCTTACAGTGCGATGTGGAAGAAAGCATTTCAATAGCATCAGTAACTAGAATTATTCTCATTTAGTTTTATATCCCGAAAGAGAAATCTGAGTTTTGCCATTTTTAATCACCATTGTTCATTAATTGCTCATTTTTGTCTGTGATTTGAGCTTATACAACTAAAATATGATTGCAATAAGCACTATGAAATAATGCAGAATTTAGCCCCCAATCACTCTCTGTACCACAAACGGCACAGAATGAGAGAGAATTAGCATGACTTATAACGGGTAAAAAAAAAGACCAACCCTCAATCACTGTGTTAACTATGCACACATAAAAGCTATGTTAGAATGTGGTTAAAAGGTATAATGGAGAGCATTTGCTATTGAGGTGGAAGGTTGTTTTGGTGCAGATGGCAATGTTAAATAACTCACCCTAATGAGAATGCTGCAATATATCTTCATAATACACAAAGCTGCTAGTGAAAATAATGATTTGCGCTGTTGCGAAAGATTGGTTCAGCGTGATGTTAACAATAATTAATATTTTGGAGTAATTAAAGGAAATTGAGATTTTTTTCCTCTCCACCATAAATCCTTGTAATTAGAGGGGGGAAAGGCAACAACCCATCATATTCTAGGATGAAAATTTCAAGATCCCCCTGAACATGCGCTGAGTGACTAACACTGCTGTTTAGTGTGATTAACATAGTCCTTCAGCGTCTCCTGTTTTATGGATCTATTTTTCTGATTTACTTTGCAATCTCTTTAGAGCAGTGGTGGCCTGGATGTGGACAAACAAGCTGAAGCTTAATCCAGATAAGCAAAATCCCAACCAACACAGATTTTTGATTTATCTGAATTTGGGTGCTTAAACAATGCTTTGAATGGGGTTGCACTCGCCCCTAAAGGATCAGATTCCCATTCTGGGAGTGTTCCTAGATACGTTCACTAATGTTGGATGCTCTGGTGGCAACAGTGGCTTGGGTAGACTTTAAGGCTGGTCCACCACCAACAGCTTGTCCCAGACAAGACAGATCTGCTCACACTTTTGGCCAAGTCTTTGTCAGAAGAAACAAGTCAGAAACCTCAGCTGACCCAGAATGCAGTTGCCAGAGTTTTCACTGGGGCAAAATAAAGGTATCTGAAGAAGTGTGCATGCACACGAAAGCTCATACCAATAACTAACTTAGTTGGTCTCTAAGGTGCTACTTGAAGGATTTTTTAATTTTTGTTTTGTTTTGTTTCGACTATGGCAGACCAACACGTCTACCTACCTGTAACTAAAACATTACTGTGCTATTATATCCATTGAGATTAGTGTACTTAAACTAATAAGATTCATTAATTTCAATGGGTCAATTCTTAACCCATGAATCCCAATCATTAAAACCTGGGACAGAGATCTCTTAAAGACCATTTCCATATACAGTGCTATTTTTCTAGAAAAAGAGGTGCTGGAACTCATCATGAATGCCTCCCTTGTTCTCTTATAATGACAATAGTGCCCACCTGAGAAGTGGCGGAACTGAGTTCCAGTGGGTTCTGGCTGGGGAAAAAGTTCTGACCATGCATATGTATATACCTGACCAGTAAGAACAGGGATGGTAAGCCTGTGGCCCTCTACATTTTGGTCAGCCCCAGCCAGCATGGCCAATAGTCAGGGATGATAATAGCTGAAGTCCAACACCTGAAGGACCACTCTCTCCCTGACCTAGATCTCCACCAGAGGTTCTTCTCTGTATTCCCACTCTCTGATAACAGGGTGGAGATATGGGGAAATGACTTCTTGGTCACAGGACCAGTTATGGACTGAGGCCTCCTGGTCCTGTTGCTGGTCCTTTGCCATTTTTATAAAGAAAGATGGTTCTTCCACAAAGTATTTGAGACAGACTGGCTGATTGCACCCGCTATTCTGTGGTTTGACAACTTAATTTTTTCAGTGTATTGCAAGGTTCTTACCGGGATTTGTTAATTTTGAGGGCCTTTTTCAAGTTAGTAATATGTGTGCCAGTCTCTAGTTTCCCCCCCTCTTTAAGCCCTTGAGGTAGGGCAGGCTATAAAGAACATTTGAAAAATCGCCAAAGAATATACTTCTGAATATTTAGGGCCTTCCATTTCCCCTTGATGCCTTTAAAGTGAAATGTGCTTTCCCCAAATGCTGTGAAATGACTTGGCCACCTGAGATCCCATTAGTGTCAGCCGGATGAGTCATGCATTTGAATCTGGTGAGCACCTACCCTTGGTGTATTTTTACATTGTCACTCATCAGCCACAGATCTCATCTCCTCCTTTACTCTTCCCATGGCTACTGTTAAGTTAATCAGAAGCAGACTTGGACATGATTAATGGCAATAAGTAACATGATCAACAGAGACTTCAGAAATCACTCTGTAAGTTGGCTTCTGTGGCCCATATTCATTCATTGCACAGTGCCCCAAAGTCCCCCACAGTTCGCTCAAGGATATGTTAGAGTTCTTCACAGATGCACCAAAGCTTTCTTTATTGCTGGGGGGAGAGTCTAACAGCGTCAGCAGAGCTCAGTGGAAGCCTGTCATCACTTAGGTGACCCCTTCCTTTGCTCTATAGCTGTGGATAACTTCAATTAAGAGCTCGCTTTTGAATCCCTTCAGAATCCATCTCTGTTCCAAATGCAGCCCCTTGACTGTGCAGTGGAGTGTAGACGAGGGAGGTGTCTTTGGCACAGACTGTGAGTCAGAAGAGAATTTATGATAGGCTAGCCACATAGGTTGAATAGAGGCATGCTGAGGTTAATTACTTCTCACAAAAACATTTTCAGGATGGAAGGTCTGAACCAGAATCGGCTTCAAAATCAAATATTTATTACTCTGAGTCATAGAGGGAAGGTAGAGATGCAACTGGCGGTAAGAGGAGGGCTAATTGTTCTCCCACAGCAGCACAGGAAGACTCCTGTATTATTGAGGAGATGGAGCCCACATTTTACTTGCTTCTCTCCCTGCTTATTTAGATTTATATTTGCTCTTCACACTATCCCAAAAGCTCAGAGGAAGTCACAGGGTTTCCTTATCTCTCTCATCCTAATTTTTATGGCTTCTTCACATTTAAGCCTCTCACAGTAAGTAGGAAACACATTAATCAGTTCTAAGTAGAAAGCTATCCATAAAAATAGCGGCAACTAGCTATGGATGGCAAGTCCCACATTTTTGTGAATTGTGCACCTGAACAGATTTCATGTTTGCTTTCAGTTTCAGAAATATTCATTTGAGGGTCAGATTACACATTAATTTGCTTTGGCTGTATAGATCTCAGCTTATGAAGGCAATATGCACATGGGCCTTGTGCGAGGCACATGCTCTATCTTTGTGCTGTCCCTCCCTCCCTCTCTTTTTGGCATGTTGTGATTTAACGCTTACTGGGCTAGTTTCTCATGCGCTCTGAACCATTTTTATTGAGCGTGCTTAACATAAGCTGAGATATGCATGAGCCTTGTGCCCACACGCAGTGTCCTTGGACTGTCCCTTCATATCTCCCTCCTTGTTGTGTGGCAACTGAAGAAATCTTGCATTAACCATTATTGAATGAATATACAGTGGTACCTCGGGTTACATACGCTTCAGGTTACATTTGCTTCAGGTTACAGACTCCGCTAACCCAGAAATAGTGCTTCAGGTTAAGAACTTTGCTGAAGGATAAGAACAGAAATCGGGCTCTGGCAGCAGGAGGCCCCATTAGCTAAAGTGGTGCTTCAGGTTAAGATCAGTTTCAGGTTAAGTACGGACCTCCAGAACGAATTAAGTACTTAACCCGAGGCACCACTGTAGTAAAATAGGTAACCAGGGTTTCCCATTAGATAATCAGATAATTGATTAGAAGAAGCCATAATCTTATGCTATGGTTTGAAAATATCTCAGATCAGTGGCTGGGAATGTAACTTGTTATGTGGGACATACGCCATGAGATGGAAATCAGTGCTTGCTCTTTACGACAACCAGCCAGACACAAAATTTGAAGTCAGCTTCTCCAACAGGGGCTAAAATGATGTATCTAGAATACTTCTGGATGTCTAACAGTAAACGAAAGTATCTCACAGGAAACAAATCACTAGTGGAGCCCTGCTGGATCTGCTTACCCACAGTGGCCAACTGGATGTTTGTAGGAAGCCCCAAAGTAGGGCATGAGCTCAAAAGCCCCCTCCAGCTAGTAGCCAATCCTGTATCTAGGTAAAGGTAAAGGGACCCCTGACCATTAGGTCCAGTCGTGGCCAACTCGGGAGTTGTGGCGCTCATCTCACTTTACTGGCCAAGGGAGCCAGCATACAGCTTCCGGGTCATGTGGCCAGGATGACTAAGTCGCTTTTGGTGAACCAGAGCAGCGCACGGAAACACCATTTACCTTCCCGCCAAAGCGGTACCTATTTATCTACTCGCAGTTTGACATGCTTTCAAACTGCTAGGTTGGCAGGAGCAGGGACTGAGCAACGGGAGCTCACCCCGTCACGGGGATTCGAACCGCCAACCTTCTGATCGGCAAGCCCTGGGCTCTGTGGTTTAACCCACTGCGCCACCTGCGTCCCAATCCTATATCTAGGTGCTCACAAATATCTAAGAAATGAACTCAGTGGATGATGATGATTACTACTACTACCAGACTTCTTACCCATCATTTGCCATGAGGTCCCAAACTGAGTTACAACAATTTAAAAATATAATATTAAAATCAGTTAAACCAAACTACAAACAAGAAAATAGGGTGGACCCTATACAGTATTTCTCAGAGGTCAAAGGCTTTAATGAGGCTAAGGAGGATATATATTATTTTGTTGCATAAAAGATCAATAGTAGAAAATTATTGGTTTGTATATGCAGAGCACATACATGTATTTTTGTTTATAACACACTTCTCGAATATTAACAAGGATGGGGAGGAATAAACATCGTCTAACCAATTCATGGTGGATAACCTACAAATGAGATATTCTTCCTCCTTTTGCAATAAGGCATTGTAGAATTTGAATAATTTAAATGTACCCAAAGGAAGAACTATGAAGTAATTTGTATGTAGTAATAAGCTGCTGAAAAACTGTTGAGCTGCTTATTCCCACGAGTGAATCTGGCAACTTATGCTTAATTCTTCCAGGAGAAGTACTCAAATAGATGAGCCAATTTACTGTCAGACTCATTCCTTTGCTGTCCCACATTTAACACTGTTCTCACAATGGAAATTCAAGGGGTGTACCCAGGAGAGAGATTATGATCTAGATCACCTCAGTGGCTGCAATTATGTTCTGTCTATGTCTTCATTGCAGATTGTTATCATGATTTCATTAGTATCTATATCTGGCAGTGCTTCACAGTCATATCTCAGATGCTGGGAGAAAATGGGAGAGTGGAGTAATAAAGTAAGAATTGCAATACTGGGGGGGATTGAAGGGATTAAGAATTCTGTGAACATTGGCTGTGTTGATATGCGATGTGATTAGACATGGGCAAATATGCCAATTTCAGTTTCTCACCATTTCTCTTCTAGTCACAGGTTCAGTTCTCTACATTTCTACATCACTTTGCATTTTTTTTAAATAACAAAAGTACTCACCAAAGATCATCAGTATCTTTGCATGAATTTCTCCTAATGTAAACATTTTTTGCATCTAATCTGGACTAATATATGCATTTTTTGCAAATCAGTTCTCCCTAATATAATGCATTTTTTACACACACAAACACACACACACTTATATACACAATTTACCCTAGTATAGGCTTTCTTTTTACACATTAGTTGTTTGCAGAATTCCACTGCAAAATTCAGAGAAGTGCAAATTTTGAAAGAGGGCCATGTTTAATTTCTTGTATTGTTTTGGAAAGGGATTAGGTAATCTGAATTGAATTTCTACCTCATCTCTGGATGTGATGCTACCATTAGCTGTAAATGTCTAGGGTAGTGATGCAATCTCCTAATATTCACTTAGTTCCTCATATTATCCCATTGTCTGTCTTATTTCCTTCCTTCCTTATTTCCTTCACTTATTTCCTTCCTTCAGTGTATTTCCTTCATGAAGGCACCTCCTTGTTTTCCTCTCTATTCATTTCTACTGTGTCCACTGGAGGTTCCCCCTCCATTACCTTTCTGGGCTCCTGTGACCTTTTGCATGGTTTGCCTGATCATGGACCTCATGATGCTTCTGTAAACAGAGGGTGGATGGCCACCTGTCACGTGTGATCTTGTTCAGCATCCTGCACTGTCACTCAAGGTCCCTTCTAACTGTATAATTCTATGATTCTATGCTGTGTTATGTCTGTTTGATGAAAACCCTTTAGATTCATGCCCATTTTCTTTCTGTAGAACTTTATGTTGACCAGGGTGATACAGGTGCTTGGGTATTCTGAGTGATGTGTGTACAGTGGTACCTCAGGTTAAGAACTTAATTCGTTCTGGAGGTCCATTCTTAACCTGAAGCTGTTCTTAACCTGAAGCACCACTTTAGCTAATGGGGCCTCCTGCTGCCGCTGCGCTGCCGGAGCACGATTTCTGTTCTCATCCTGAAGCAAAGTTCTTAACCCAAGGTACTATTTCTGGGTTAGTGGAGTCTGTAACATGAAGCGTCTGTAACCTGAAGCGTCTATAACCCGAGGTACCACTGTACAGGCAGCTCCCTGTTTACATGGGGGTTACATTCCAAGGTACTTGAGCGTCGGTGAAATTGTACATAACCGAAACTCATTGAAAAAGCCTGGAAACACGCTGTTCTGCCTCTGCTCTGCCCTTTTAGTGATGTCTCAGTGGTGTCTTTGACATTGCTGGGTAACTTCTGGGTTTGGAGTGATGTGCGTATGCACGGTCATGCACATATGGAACACTCGTAATCAGAAGGCTTTGGCTAAGTATGTGGTGGTGTTTTTAGGTTGCACAGATTTAATTGCCACTAAAGAGGTTGTTGTTGTTGTACTACTTTTGACAATCTTGATGAGATGTGGTGCAATGTTGGTGTCAGGCTGCTCGAGGCGAAACTGGAAGTGCTGTTTTAACCTGCTGCCGCCGCTGCTGCCAGGCCACCTACCTGCTCCTGCCATTCCCTGCTGTGCTGCCGCCATGTGCCCTGCTTCTGGCAGAGAAGTGGCACTGCTATCAATACCAATTTTGGGCAAGGTCTCGCATGATTTCGTTGCTTGAGGTGGCAGCAAGGCTGGTGCCTGAGGGACTTCTGCTGCCTGAGGCAGTGGCATCACCCTGCCTAATGCCTGGGCTAGCTCTGGTGGTGGTTGTGTATTTAAATGTTAAATCTTTGTTGCATCTGCAGTTGTGGCTGTCCCTTTTCACACCGAAGCATTTGGGATCATAGCTTCTGATCCAGCCCAACAGAAAACCGGGACAGCTGTTTGTTCCAGTGAAAGCCAACGTCTTGCTTTTATTATGCTGTGCTCATATCTTTCTAACCACCCAGCAAGGAGACAGAGTTGGCAGATTCCTTCATTATGGATCTGGACAAGGACTCATGTAATTTTAAGGGACAAGTAATTTTGGTGTGTCTTATTGATTAGGGCAAAATGCTCTGATGCCTCCTAAATGCTATTTTCCCACTTCATCAATTCCTGCAGTGGCCACAGAGAAGTAATATGATTGCAACAGAAATGTAATCTGCAGTATTACAAATTGGAGGAAAACAATCCATAAGGCATTGGCCAAGGCGATAGAAGTGGGGCAGTTATTTTTTAAATTACAAGTTTCTGGCTTGACTCAAGTAAGAGGGTTGATTGTACAGAGGGTGGTGTGGTAGTAGAGACTTTCAGAAACAACCAGACCTTTTTCTTTTCTGCATAAGAACTGTGTTTAGAGAATTATCTTTTCACACATTTGTATAATCCTGATAACTGCCATGGCAGGCACATCAGCTTGCCCCGCAATTGAGGGGGCCTGGCCGCATCCTGGAATATTTGAGGGGGTGCCTGAGCCCCCCCCCCGATGGTACCCCTGTGTCATGGCATCACATCAGCATAGGACTGCTGAGTTCTGTTAATATAAATACATATTTTCCGTCCGGTTTCCGTCCTGGTTTCGGGACCGAGGGCGACCAGAGCCGTCTAACAGATGACCTCCGTAGACAACTGGATCTAGGCTGGTCGGGATTGCTGATTCTTAGATCTGTGAGCAGCCTTTGATATGGTCGATCATGATCTTCTGGACCACTGCCTCACCGATGTGGGGATACAGGGCACAGCCTGGCAATGAATTTGCTCTTTTATCTCTGGTCAGGGACAGAGGGTGGCATTAGGGAGGGAGATGTCATTGCGCCATTCCTTGGTGTGTGGAGTGCCGCAGGGTGCAATCCTCTCCCCGATGCTTTTAAACATCTTTATGCACCCCCTTGCCCAGATTGTCCAGAGCTTTGGGCTGGGCTGTCACCAACATGCTGATGACACTCAGCTCTATCTGCTGATGGATGGCCACACTGACTCAGCCAGATGCTTGGAAGCTGTGTCTGGATGGTTTTCGTGGGAGCCGATTGAAACGAAATCCTTCGAAGGTCCTCTGGCTGGGTCGGGATGGCATGGGGATGAGGGACCAACTCCCTTCTCTTGCAGGGGTCCAATTAGTGCCAGTGCCTTCCGTTAAGAGTTTGGGTGTAATCCTTGACGCCTCCCTTTCCATGGAGGTGCAGGTTGCAGCAACAGCTAAGGCGACATTTTTCTATCTTCGCCGCATTAAGCAGTTGGTCCATTACCTTTCCTGCCCTGATCTGGCCACAGTGATCCATGCAACGGTCATCTCCAGGCTTGACTACTGTAATTCGCTCTATGCGGGGCTGCCCTTGAAACTGTCCCAGAAACTCCAGTGGGTGCAGAATGCTGCAGCGAGGCTTCTCACGGGGTCCCTGCCATGGGAGCATATTCACCCAGTGCTTTACCAGTTGCACTGGCTCCCAGTGGAGTATAGGGTCAGGTTCAAAGAGCTGGTTTTGACCTTTAAAGCCCTTTGTGGCTTAGGGCCCTCATATTTATGGGACCGCCTCTCCTGGTATGCCCCGCAGAGGACCTTAAGGTCCATGAATAACCATAGTTTAGGGGTCCCGGGCCCTAAGGAAGTCAGACTATCCTCCACCAGGGCCAGGGCCTTGTCAGTGATGGCTCCGACTTGGTGGAATGCTTTGTCCCATGAGACCAGGGCCCTTCAGGATTTAACCTCCTTCCGCCGGGCCTGTATGACGGAGCTATTCCACCTGGCCTTTAAGTTGAATTCAGCCTGATCTTTTATTTCTCTTCCCTTCTCTTTCCTCCCCCTCCCTTTTTATGAAGATTACCCGCTCTGAGACCCCATAGCTAATTCTCCCCTGGCCTCCTCGCTGGCCCAAGTAGGACTAATTCAGCCAGCTAGCCCTGGTGACTATCTAATGCTTATTGGATGGATTTTCCCCAAATTGATTTTTGAACTTTGAATTTTATTGTTACGCTTTTATGCTGTTTCTATGTTGTATTACAATTAAGTGTTTTAAATTTGTTGTTAGCCGCCCTGAGCCCCGTTTCTAAACCGGGAAGTGCGGGGTATAAATAAAATTTATTATTTATATGTATAGGGCCTAATTTAATATCTTTGCACAGTGCCTGACTGTCAGCTGTGGTACACAAAGATTCCATTCCTCCCCACTCAATGGCTTATTGGTGTTAATCACTTCTGACAGTGCTGATCACTTGTGGAGGCGATGCCTAGACCCAGTTCCCATATCCAGTCTGCTCCTCACTGCTGTCAAAACTTCAGAAGTGCTGTATGTGTACCACCTGTTACTGGATTCTGCCTTCCCAATGCCCTTTAAAATATATATATCTAGATGTGTGATTGTTTTGGAAAGACAACCTTCCTGGGGATCATTCTTGCTGGAATTGCTAGTTGCATTTGAAAAGGACTACTTGCAATATAGGCAGTGAAGCAGCATGTAGCATGAGGCAGGAAGAGAGAGAGTGCATGACAGCAGAATGTGCAGCAGGGAAGAAGGATGAGGGAGCGGCAGAGACATGAATGGAGACCTGTAAGAAAGGAAATGTGAGCAGAAGAAAGTACCGTATGTTTATGGGAGACTGGAGGGCTGGTGCTTAGGAGGAATGGAGGAAAATAAGGGGGGGATTAGGATCTATGTATAGAAGGATGTGTGAAAGATAAATGGTGGGGTATAGTGGTGTCAGAGGCAGAAATGTAGGATAATTTGTTTGATCCACAGTTTTAAGCAAACTGACCTTATTTACATCTCTGGGACTGATACACAGATCAGAATGTAATTATC
This sequence comes from Podarcis tiliguerta, assembly GCF_965153285.1. Taxonomy (NCBI): domain Eukaryota; kingdom Metazoa; phylum Chordata; class Lepidosauria; order Squamata; family Lacertidae; genus Podarcis; species Podarcis tiliguerta. Next base: position 40,151,553 of record NC_139538.1, on the reverse strand, counting down.
CTTCAGATTTGGTGCTTTGACTGATACAGTTCTTTACACAAAATGCAGACCAACATGCATAAACATGGCCTATTTTAGGATGAAATATGTTTTGAAATAGGTACACATTTTGTAATAAAATATGTTTCAATTAGGTATTCAAATTAGAATGGTCATTCTGCGATGCATATAGATTAATGAAAAAATGGGACAGTATAGACTTAGGGATGAAAAATTGTCATGGGCCTAGATTTGACCGATGCCTCCATCTCTAGTGGGAGGTTAGGATCATGAAATGAGGATAGTGAAATGTCAAGCAGTAGGGAGGAAGAAAGAGCAAGGTTAGGACTGTGGAGGAGAATGAGAGAGAAAGACAGGCATCTCTCCTAATCTGCTGATTCTGGGTGGTTGTGCACATAGGTATTTATCACCTAGAACTTTGGCTGCAGGCTTCTAGCTGGCTGTCACCTTTTAGTATGCTTTTCAGCAACACCTGTCCAGATGAATTGGTCTCATATTTATATGCATGTCATATGGGCTTTCAGAGAGCCCTCAGTGAAATATGATATTAGTTAAATGTACCATTAAAATGAAATGTTCACTAAAGAGCTGTTCGGTAGATTTCCAGGCCTGAATGCACTTGCAGAAACTATTACGGTCTTTGTTTCTGCCACTATAGTTTTCCTGGTATTCTTTCCTCAGTTGATTGAAATTCAGAGATAAAACATGCCTTTTAAAAAGAGTGTTTGGTCTTTCTAGGTATGTGACCTTGAGAGACAAACAGTTGTATGTCATAAATAATAAAGCACGATACAAGGATGAAGTTTTAAATAGAAAAAAATTACACGATCTTAAATTAAAACCAAAGCATGGCAGGTGTCTGTAAAATATTCTTAGGGAAACAGTCGTATAGTCAGGTAGAACATATTAAAAAAATACTGATTCCTGGGTTGCATTCAATGAGGTGATAAGGTGAATGTTCCATCACTGCAAGGATTTCCCCATGTGCAATGGAACATTCTCTCCATCGCTTCCTCTCCTTTGTACCCCCTAAATCTGGGGTGAAATCCCATTGTGCTAGTGCTAATCTTTGCAGTAGTTCAATAACGTAGTTGAATACTGACCTCTGACTTTTACTGAGAAAGCAAGTGTATTACTTTAAAATGTATTTTTGTTTTTTTAAAAAATATCAGACCAGCTTTCATAGAAAATTCTTAAAATCTTGACAATCATAAGGATGATAATAGTGCCTGGCGTGCTCTGGTCCATGGGGTCACGAAGAGTCGGACACGACTGAACAACTAAACAACAACAACAACAACAACAACAACAACAAATACAGTGGTACCTCGGGTTAAGAACTTAATTCATTCTGGATGTCCATTCTTAACCCGAAACTGTTCTTAACCTGAGGTACCACTTTAGCTAATATGGCCTCCCGCTGCCGCCACATGATTTCTGTTCTCATCCTGAAGCAAAGTTCTTAACCTGAGGTACTATTTCTGGGTTAGCAGAGTCTGTAACCTGAAGCGTATGTAACCCGAAGTACCACTGTATGGTTTGCCATGGAGATTATTGGCAGATAATCAACATGATACATGATACTGGGGGACATGTTCTTTCTGAATTCAGTTTCCATTACACCATCTGGTTCTTTATAAATGTATACGCTTCCTACATTTTACCATCCATCAAGATGCAGTAGAAATTTTGGTCCTACAGAAATAAACTGGCAAACTCTATAGGGATGTATTAAGTGGAATCATTTTTTGAAAGAAGGAAAAAACCCCAAAGGGTCAGAATTGGTTGGTGCTGCAGCTTCTGCAAGTGCGCAGCATTCAGGGGTGACACTGAGGCTCAGTGGTTAGAGCACAAGCTTTTCATGCAGTGAAGTCCCAGCTTCAGTTCCTGGGATCTCCTATCTGAACCCCCATAGAGCCACTGCCAGTCAGAACTGATAATACTGAGCTAGATGGACCAAGGGTCTGACATAGTATAAACCAGTTACTATCATCAACATCATCATCATCATCATCATCTAAGGTACGCGGATGGCACTGTGGGTTAAACCACAGAGCCTAGGACTTGCCGATCAGAAGGTCAGCGGTTCGAATCCCCGCAATGGGGTGAGCTCCCGTTGCTCGGTCCCTGCTCCTGCCAACCTAGCAGTTCGAAAGCACGTCAAAATGCAAGAAGATAAATAGGTACTGCTCCGGCGGGAAGGTAAACAGTTTCCATGTGCTGCTCTGGTTCGCCAGATGTGGCTTAATCATGCTGGCCACATGACCTGGAAGCTGTATGCCGGCTCCCTCGGCCAATAATGCGAGATGATTGCCGCAACCCCAGAGTCAGCCATGACAGGACCTAATGGTCAGGGATCCCTTTACCTTTACCTTTACCTTGTCGTCGTCGTCGTCATCATCATCATTAAAATTTGTATACCGCCCTTCATGTGAAGTTCACAGGGTGGTTCACGATATAAAAATACAAAATGAGAACACAAAATGCATAATAAAACAAAAACAAACCAATTACCCCCGTCCCACAAGCACATTTAAAAGGCCATAGCCTTTTATCTACCATGTTCCTAGTCATTATGGTCAGGTTCTCACTGCAACTAATTTAGAGGCCAGGATCCAAAGAAAAGATGTATGTAGTTGGAAGAGAACCACCTGCATAGCTGCAGCTTCCCTTGCTGAGTTTGCTGCTGCAGTCTCTGCTGCCAAAACTGATATTTAGCTTAAAATGTAATGTGTATGCTTGACAGCAGGGGGGAACTGCTGCAGTGACAAGAGGGAGCAAAGCTTTGACTGCACATGAAATTTCTTCCAAGTCAAGGCTCATTTTGATGAAGCTGCCTGCTTTTGGTTTAATAGTGCTTCTTGGAGCCTGTCGTTGTAGCACAGTGTGCAAAAGAGTAGGTCTTGCCCCTTCCGAGAGGCAGAGTTTTTAGAAATCATTAAAAGGAATACACAGAACCATTTATCTTTCCTTCTGCAAGCTGAATGCTCATAATCACCCACATGCTAGAAAAGCCTTTTGGAATCTGAGCTTCTTCTCAATCATTCTGTCAGGTGCTCAGATAAGATGATCAAACCACAAGTTACATGAATTGTTTGAAAGCAATGAACATGTTTAACTTAATATCAGCCATGGGGTGGTGGTGATGACAACCAGGATCCGGGGCCATGCCTGGGGGAGGGGAGATGAACTCTCTCCCACCCTACACACTGTGGTCCTGTTGAAAATCATGCCCTGCCCCTCAAGCTGTTATAAGCAGGCAGGTGTCCATTAGCATCAATGCAAGCAGCCCTCTTGGGGGCTAAACACAACTTCTGGGCAGGGATTTCCATGGGGACCATGGCAAGGAGGAAAGAACTAAACTATCTCATTGTGCACCATGGACTCAATTCTGATTGCTCCCTCCCATGGCTGCTGTTTATACAGTGGTACCTCAGGTTAAGAACTTAATTCGTTCCAGAGGTCCGTTCTTAACCTGAAACTGTTCTTAACCTGAGGTACCACTTTAGCTAGTGGGGCCTCCCGCTGCACCGCACCACCGCCACGTGATTTGTGTTCTCATCCTGAAGCAAAGTTCTTAACCTGAGGTACTATTTCTGGGTTAGCGGAGTTTGTAACCTGAAGTGTCTGTAACCTGAAGCGTCTGTAACCCGAGGTACCACTGTACTGCAAAAATTGTATCACCTCAGTTGCACAAATGCAATTAGCAGATGTAGTTTGATCCTGAGGAATGGGAAGTATCTGGAGCAGACAGGCAATTGGCAAAAAGAGAGCCTCTTATCTGCACAATAGGAAAGGATTGAGAACTTTCTAGGCAGTGACGGAAGTGTGGTTCTCTAATCACTCGATTCTCTTGGCTAGGATGATCCTAGTGTCGCAGCCCGCAGTTCCCTCTTTCAGTCCTCAACTCTGATAACAAAGGGAGCAGGCAGCCATGCCCAGTTTTGAGCCCCATGGCATCTTATATTTTATTTCTCCAGGGAATCTGTTTTAAAATACCAAGGGGGGAATGATTTAATTAGTGGTGGTTTGAAGATTTCTCAATTTTAGGAACTTTAAATAAGGTTTGGCTGTCCAGTGACCCTGCAGAGGTTGTTGGAATGCAACCCATCACCCTTGACCATTGGTGTGAGGCTGGCTGGGACTGATGGGTCTTGTAATCCAACAGCCCTCTTCAGGGCCACGGGTTCCTCATCCCTGCTAGAAAGCAGGGAAAAATCAATGTCTTTAACTCAGCTGTATTGTAGATTCCAGGGTGGGATTCAATTTCCTCTGAGCCCTACATTGCTAGCATTTGTGCCCAGTCCACAAAGGGCAATAACTCTTTAAAAATATTTATTTGATCCATTGGGCAATGCAAGCTCTGCAGCCCAACACTATACAGCTAGGTGCTGCAGCCAGCAAAACTATAGATATTCCTCATGGCAGGGTTTTAAATTAGACTGCATTGTACATTTCTTGCTGGAAGAATACATAAGGCTTCTTTCTGCAAATGAGTCAGGTTCCTGAAGGATGCCATTTTTTGGATTGTCTTTTGAATGACCTCAGTAGATCTCTCTCTCTCTTTGTTGCCCTGATTTGACAATCTTGCCTGAGGTCAAGTCATTAATTATTCTCTGCATGAAAAGTGCTGAATGACATTTGTTCCAAATCTGTTTTCCACTCATGCTCCCAATCCTATCATCTGGTAGACATTATCTACAGCAAATTAAGAATTTATGTACTTCAATCTAATTTTGTCTGGAGGCTCTTCTTGCGAAGGTCTGAAAAGGGGACTGTTTCATTAAACTTCCTCATTTTGTTTAAAGATTGAAACACACATATAAGTCGGTCTAGGAGAAGAAGGGATTTGTTAGCCTTTTATGAGTTCTGTTTACCCAGGCCTCATGAGAGAACTGGTGGGTTGTGTGTGTCAGGTTTGGGCGGCTGGGGGAGGCACACACATCTGCAGCAATGACTTACAAACAGATCAAAAGCCTGAGGGACAGCACCTGCTTCTGCTTCAAGCACAGGCCAGGATTACCTTGCTGTTGAGAAAGGCACAAGTTAGCAAAGTGACAATTACTGGCATCACTTCGTAGAAATTATTATTATGCACAGCTCTCCATTGCATGCAAGTACAGTGTACCCCGCGTTAAGTACTTAATTCGTTCTGGAGGTCCGTTCTTAACCTGAAACTGTTCTTAACCTGAAGCACCACTTTAGCTAATGGGGCCTCCTGCTGCCGCCACGCCGCCAGAGCACGATTTCTGTTCTCATCCTGAAGCAAAGGTCTTAACCTGAGGTACTATTTCTGGGTTAGTGGAGTCTGTAACCTGAAGCGTATGTAACCTGAGGTACCACTGTAATACAAAAGCATATTTCAGGTGAAATATTCAGTCTTTTGCAAGATTACAAGTAAGAGGCTAGTTTCTGGGTAAGCCCCTTAATAGTGCAGTTCCATACATGCTTACTCAGAAGGAGGGGTGGGCAAATCTGTCAAGTTTGGTTTCTCTGTTTCTGATTTTTATAAGTTCAGTCTGCCACATTACCATATCAGTTTGCTTTTTTCCCCTAAAGGCCTCATGAAAATCCTGCATTTTAGTGTAAATTTCTTCTATTATATTTGTATGCATTTTGCCTAAAAACTTTTGCATAGCAATTCCCCTAAAATAATGCATTTTTGTATGTCACTTTCACTATTGTATGCATTTGTATGCAGTTTGCTCCAAGGAATGCATTTTTGTACCCATTACATATCCGGAGAACTGCATTGCAAAATTCAGAGAAGTGTGACTTTTGCAAGATGATTGTTTCAATTCTCATGTCATTTCAGAAAGTGTAAATGAAGTACATACGTTCAACCTTAAATGCAAACCAAATTGAATCCCCCCCATCCCTACCAAGAAGTCAGTCCTATTGAGCTTAATGGCAGGCAAGTGGGCATAGGATTGCATAACTTAACAATGCAATCTTATCAATGTCTATTCAGAATTAAGTTATTTTGAGTTCAATGGGACTAACTCCCAAGTATGTACATGCAGAGTTGCATCCTAAGAATTAGGATTCTTTTGAAAGTCCATCCACTATGAACGACACAATGTGCCAGGACACCATATAAGTTAATTGGGTTTTCACAGGGATAAGCCTGTTTTATCTGGTATGGAGGGGAAATCTGACAGATAGTCATTTGACAATGGAGAAAAAACATGTGTGGAGCTCAATAGCTTGGTCAAATAAGTTGCTTGTTGTTGTTGCTCTATTGCCAAGCAAACTGGTTTACTTAAACCAGCATTAAAATCTCAGGTTAAAATATATAAACATATTTGCAGCCAGATGGAACATCACAGTTGCCTAACTGGGGAGAATGTTCCCAAACCCTTTTGAAATTTGTTTTTTTGCTTCTATATTCAAGGAACACAATTCCAGAAAGAGGCAGATTATTAAAGCTTGCCTAAACTTCAAATATGCAGTAGAATGTGCTGTTGGCCATATGCCTTCCACTTCACTCATATATCTGCTGACATTAAAGATGGAAAACAAAGCCATTCTTTTTGCATTAGTGAGTCACGCTTAAGCATTTCCTTTTCACCCCTATGTAATCATGACATTTGCATCTTAATATATATGCTATGTTTCCAGAAACAAAACCTGCAATCCTATGCTCACTTAGGTGGGAGTATGTGCTTTACTTCTGAGTAGACATTCATGGGATTGTGCTATAAATGTAGCTAATAATGCAGCCTTACTGTATAGAACTGCACTGTAAAATATTCACAAGAAGAAATCATGGGCAAATGGGATGATTAGATTGAGCAGAAGGACTGTTGCTGCTCTTGCTCTGGAAGGTACCACAAAAGCTTTCACTAGTTTACAGGATAATGAACTGAACTATGGGATCAGAATGGTCACACTCCATTCCAGGATAGATTTGCTCCATAAAACGTTGCCATGGCTGGCTATGTTGGTACATGACAGTTATGTACCATTCAGTTATACGTATTTGTATAACTGTTTCTAATTAGTCGTAAGGAGTCAGTCATAAGCAGCAATATAGGAACATAAGGGGCACAGTCATACAGCATCCAATAAGGAAGAGCTAACAACATAATCAAGGAACTAGTTTGTGGAAAGCCTGCATCCACTGGTATGTCAGAAACCATTGAGAGAAATTGTGTAGATAAATGAGTATATAAATGATTCATAAAGAGAAGCAGGGGAAACCCATTATAATTGTATAACTAATCTGGAACGATTTGACCCTGAATCAAATGTTCTTGTTTGAAACTCCAAAACACGTTGGAAGTGTCTGATGCTGCAATTCAGCTTTAAACTGCCTGAATGCTCTTAACACAAGAAATAGATTTGTGTGACGCCTCAAAAGACTGGCAGATTTATCATGTCATAAGCCTTTGTGGACGAAATCCCATCAGAAACACGGATTGCTAGCCTCAGTTGGCACATGTAGGGTGATGGGAGCCAATGAAACGAATGGACTACATACACTTCTGGCATCTGTGGATTATATGGTCCACACTGGCCAACGAAAAACAGGAGCATGGAGATTTTGTTTGCAAATGAATGAAAGCAAAACAGTAATTGTGGATGCTCAGGATTTGTTTGGACACGGTTAGTATTAGCTGGGGTGCTTTCTGAGGCAGTGTAGTAAACCTAGCTTGAATTCATTTACCCAAGCATGAAATCTCAGATGTTCCCTGTTGAGCCAGGTTCTCAGAGTCACTATGTACAAGTACAGTCTCAATGGTGAACTTTCTCCAGTTCTCATTATACTTTACAGTCTGCACCAGCAAGTCCAAGGATCTGGTCAGAAATGCCTCAGGCAACCAGCACAGATAACCTGATGCATCAAAATCTGATAGGAAAATCCATCATATTGAGGTTCTCCATCAATAATATGATGGAGTGACATGAGCCCAGCCTGTGAAGAGTCCAACAAAGACAGCCTGTCACAGCTCCAGTGGCACTAAAGGAATGGGAAATGGCCAGGGCAAGGCCACATAGCTTGGCTGAGTGAGTTAGAGCTGGTCCACAGTGGTGGCAAAGACAACACAGACATCCAACATGGTGCTTGTGTTATTTCGCTGTAAGCTAGAAAGCATACATGGCCTATGCTGGCCTGTTATGGAGGAGCAACAGACCGATGTTCAGCCCCAGAAAGGTGAAAAATATATATGACAACAGTGGTATAGAAAGGGAGAGGCAAGGGAGAGCTCTGAAACCTTTTTCCTGGCAGGTCTCTTGATATTGTCTGCTAGGATGCCAAGGTAATGGCTAATGAACGAGATGACAATGAGGTTTTCAAGTTTATTTGTGACAGATTAGCATAGCGGTAGTCAGAGAATGAGGAAAATAGGTAAACAGAATGTGCGTACTTCTTCCCTTTTCTTTGATGTGGATCCTACCTCATACTACCAGTTTAGATGGAAAAACTTATATGCAGACTTGCTTGCATTTCTGATTAAAAGCATGCTCTACCACTGAGCCCTCCAAAAGGCCTGGGAATGTGTGTGTGTGTGTGTGTGTGTCTGTCTGTGTGTCTCATGATCTGGAGTGTCTTGCCCAGTCCTCAGTGAGAATTGGCGGCAGCACGCTACTCCCTTTTTTCATGCTGTTTATGAGGGGCCCGAACAGCACATTTTATGAACATTATTTTACAAACCTATATGGTTTTCATAATGTAGCATAATAACTACCAAGACCCAGGTGAATACAAAGTCCATTTATGTATACCACCAAGATTTCTTATTCAAACACTCCCCCCCCCCTTAACAGAGCAGTCAATGAGAAGAAAAGACCCAAGAATAGAAGGTAAATCATTAACATGATAAAATGTATCATTACTATCAGATTAGAAATCGTGCTGGGGACGTGTTTTTTCCACCTTGCGCAGGCGGGTTCTCGTCATTCTTAATGGTGTATTTGTGCACAAATCCAGGTAGAAGGATGATGGCCCAGTTCAAATGATACATTCCCTAATTAATGGTCTGTTTCTGTAACAAATGTGTATGCTGAGCTACAACAATATCCAATCAACAACTGGTTACCCTGGGAAAAAGATATGGTAAAAGAAATTAGATGCATTTATTTGTATTGAGCAAAATGCTAAAATGAAGGATGGCTCTGTTTTATAGGAATCATTAGCTAACAGAAATTTATCACAGAGCAGTAATTTGTGAGAATCTAAGAAGCTGGCTGTCAGTAGTCTCAGGCAGAGAGAGGTGATTCCCGGCTCAGCTATCTGTGGGTCAAACTAGACATGACCACTAAGATGTAGGTAACTTTCTCCCAAAGCTGCTTCTTTTTTTAAGCAGTTTTGGGAGGATGCTATTGAGAGTGGTGGGATTTTAAGGAAAAACTAAGCCTTTCCTGCTGATCATTTTCTAGCTAAGAAGTGCCTCATGGGAAAAAGCAGGTCAGAGAGGACAATTCTGATCAGCTAAAGCCCTAAACGAAAGGGCTGCTTCTCCCCTGCTGCTTCTCAGATCAAATTTTCAGCCTCTGAAGGCTGTTTTTCATTAAAAACAAATATCAAGAAAATGTCACATGCAACTTATAGCTCGATCCTGATGTCCTTTCATTGGTGATGCCAGGAAATGATCCCCAGATTGACCCACGCAAATCATGTGCCCTACACTAGTGCAGCAGTAGTAAGGAACCTCTGGCCCTCTAGATATTGTTGGGCTACAATTTATTGGATGGATTTTGATTAAGTAGGAGAGGATTATCTCCCCAGTCTCACTTGAGTGAGGTTTGGAGTTTTAGCCTTTCTTTGTTAAAATATTGGAAAATATTGGAAATTTGAAACTAGGCTGCTTAGCCTTAAATATTCTTACCCAGGTTGCCCCAGCAGTCTGGGTTCACCCTCTTTCCCCTCCTACAAAAATAATCAGGCAACAGAATGTGTAGTAAGCATAAGAAAATATAACATTTACTCACATGTAAGTCTTGCCAGGATTCAGCAAAGTACAGTGAAGAATATCGGCAGGGGTGTAATGCAGTAAGACCTGCTATCCTTGTTTTACAGTCTTTTGCTATTGCAGGACTGCAGCGTGGGAAGTAAAGGTACTATGGTAGATTCCTCCTCTAAATCAGAGGAAGGTGGCAAGGCTGTGTTCTTTGGTTGGTTCTTGAAGATGGTTCTGACAGTTCTTCCACAAGGACAGAGCTGCAGCCTTATCGTCCTCTAAGTCTGGTGCAGTGTATGTTCTTTGTGTCATGGGTAATACCATTGCTGGATGTGCATATGAAGGGTCAGGCAACACACATATACTAACTGGAAGCTCACTCTTCCTATGTGAAACACAGCCCAGTAAAGCCTCAGGCTAAAGTTAGGTAGGTGGGATTGATAGGACACCAGAAAATGGTATCATCCTATTTTGAGGTTTTTCTTTCTTTCTTGTAGCTCTTTGTAAATCCAAACAGCATCCAGTTTTGGATGCATGCCCTTGCTTATTAAGTCAAGATGTGCAGAAGCCTTGTGCCCAAATGCTCAGTCTTTGCACCACCCCTTCCTGCCTTCCTTCATAATACATCATAATTCAGCACTTGCTGGGTTAATGAACCATAGTTTCCCACTGCATCTAAATTGAGAAAACTATGGTTACCTGGCTAAGATCATAGACCAACTTTGAATAGTGACGTTTGGATCCCAGTAACAATAATTTCCTGGCTCACAATGGAATGTAATTATTTCAGAAGAGCCATCCATGTATACACTATGGTTAATTAAACTATGGTTAATTAATCCAAGACGTGTTGAATTGCAATGTGCTGAGAAGGGAGGATGGAAGAGAGAGGGCAAGGATGGAGCATGCAATCAAAAGGCATGCATAGCTTGGCATAAGCCTTAACATGCCTGAATTGGGCCATAATGTTCTCTTGCTAGATGCTATCCAGCTGAGGATATCCTCAAGAAAGCCCTCTTCACAGATTATGCTTGTAAACTGTTTACATATTAATATAGGGTATCTTCCCTGCTCCCTAACATCCATGCATTGAGTGGACATCTGAGCTATGGTGATACTTATGCATGCAGATTTTTAGTACACAGGTTTCCTCTGCTCAGATGTTCAAACTCAATGCATGGCCACCAGGAGGCAGGCCAATGGTGGAGTTCCACTACCACCTCGAAGATGGGTACCCTCTTTATGCATATAATTTGTGAAGGAGGTTGAAGATGTACTAGAAGTTAACACTAGCGTTGTTTTGGTGTATATCTGACCTGGGTTGTGTGAAGTTTCATAGAAATCCCTAAAACAACGTTCTGCAAATCAACCGGTATCTTCATAGTACAATCTTGCGCATGTCTACTCAGAACTAAGTTCCATAGAGTTCATTGGGGCAAACTCCCAGGTAAGTGGGTTGGAGTTGCAGTCTAAATATTTGCCATACATGATATAGTAAGGTATAGATATAGGATTTAAGAAGGATATTGACAAATTGGAATGTGTGTAGAAGAAAGTGATCAAGATGATCAAGGGTCTGGAAACCAAGGCTTATGCATTGCCAGGGGTTGGACTAGATTATCCTTGCAGACCTCCCAACTCTGATTCTGTGATTCTATGATGAGGATGTTGATATTCCAGTGTATATTTTTATGCCTTTAGACTACAGTGTCAGGTTATATATACACGTATCTGTATCTCCTGACAAACAATAGTTTCTGTTGTTTTATTCACTTGGTATAATTGAGGATCTTTGTATAGTTTTCAGTTGTGTACCAGACTCTGAAGTAAATCTATCCTCTGATGTTAAATTTCCATTGCAGAAAAGAATATCTTTCTCCTGGGAAATAAATATGATAAAATTAATCCACTGGCTATGTTTGCATATCTGGTAAACAATAACCATGCTCAAAACCATGAAGCATCTTAAACCGCAGTTGTATTTAACTCACTTTATTTTATCCAATTTTAATATCTTCCTTTTGCTTTATACACATCCAGTTCAATTATATTTATTTAGTATTATGATTTCCTGGAAATAAATGGAATAAACACATTACAGAAAAATATTATAGCTTGTAAATAGAATGAGAAATGGGAAAATAGAATGGGAAAATGGTGGGAGGTGGTTGCTGAAGAGTGTAGACAAATACCAGGGCTTGATATTGATGTAATCATGCATTTCCATGTGAGAGGATTTCTGTCTCAGCTTTCTCTGTCATAATTCCTAAGAAATTAGCCTGAAAGGAGATGAATTCTTTCCCCACTTTTCCAGGGAATGATTGTTCATGTAAGAAATAGGAGCACAGGAAACTGCCTTATATTGAGTTGACCTATTGCCCACCTTGTGGTCTGTACTGTCTATACTGACTAGCAGTGGCAATCCAGGATTTTGGACAGGGGACATTCCCAGTCCTACGTGGAGGTGCCTGGGATTGAACTTGGCAGGTGCTCTCCCTCTGGGATACAGCCCTTCCCCATGGGACCATGAGTCAGTCTGTGTGTGTGAGAGAGAATCCAGCAACTGCCCCCATGAATCTCCAAATTGCTTCTTGGGCAATTGAAAAGTCTGGCACCTACCTCAAAATGGTCTCCTTTCCCAAGCACAACGTTTCACCCAGACTGTGTACATTAATGCTTGTGGTAGCCATCGAATTATACACCAATGCGGAGCCCAGTTTTGTGCTAATATCAGAGGCACCAGCTCCTGGGGGCTGAGCCCTTTTGGGCCTCTTCAATATTTTGGGGGTTGGGACCACCCCCTCCCCAACGTCCCAAAGGCACTGAGGCGAAGCGCAGAGCCGAGCATGGCATAGTGTGGCTCTAGTGGCCAGCTCCATCTCTTCCTGCTGCTCTGGAGGGGAAGGAAGGTCGAAGCAGCCTCCCCCCAGAGATGGCACCAGGAGGAGCTGCCGACCATTGACGCCACATGGCTGCCACATTTGGCCCAGCCCCCAGCTCTTCCCAACATCTTGACGTGTGTGACATTGGCCCCCCAACGTGCTCACAAGCTGAGGCCTCTGGCTAGTATCAAGTGGAACTATATCATACCCATGGGGATTAAGCTCAAAATCTTTAGTTTATTCTTCTCTGTGTCCTCATAGTGGTGCAGCAATAAAACTGTTCATGAATTGGCAAAGCTAAGCAGAGCCTGGTATGGTTTTGAATTGGATGGGAGACCGCATGTTGAGATTCCCGCATTGTATGATTCTATGAGTCCCCTACAGATTCTGATATTGGTGATGGCTGCTGTGATATAGAATCGAACTGGACCTTTTGGAAATTATTTCCTTTTAATTTCAAATGATCCAAAACAATCTGTGGCTGCAGCCCTGCATACAGTTGGGTTTTTAAACTTCCAATGACTTCAGATGGATTTAAGCAGACAAACTGTGTGCAGGACTGTAGGCTAAGTGAATAAAAGAAGTGACTCATTTTCTGTTTCATTAATCACCCTGTCCTTCATAAACCAGAGTATTATCGATTCCCTCCCCATGGTAGAGAGACTTGGAATTTAGTGTGTCTTTAGGGATCTTCAAGGCTCCTATATCTCAGGTATCTCTAAAGCTATATTTCTATCACAACTAGAAAGTTCACAAACACCCAAAAATCTCTCTGCAACTCCACTTAGAACTGTTTATTCTGATGCAACGGTGGGATTTTTCTTGCAGCATTTAAAAAACTCTTCAAGACATCAGCAAAATAAATGCTTGCTAGACCACAAGAGAATGTAGCCTAGTTAGTCTAAATATTCAGTTACCACATTGCCTGCCAGATAATTCACAGGAGCCCCATAAACCAGATGACACAAATGTCTCTCAGAGAAGAGACAACTACCCTATCCTATAATATATGGGGCTGTATGTTTGTGTACATACTGAGGGTGGGAATGACAAGGGCCCCCTCTTGAAAGCTGAGCCAGGAGAAAGCAAAAATTAGATACTTATCATTTATTTTCCACTGGATAACTGCAGATGGGACCTGAAACAATCGGTTTTGTGGGTTTTAAAATATATAATTTAAGGCTTCATAAACATGTGTGATGGACTCTTGCACAGCTGATCGCACATCTACCTAATTATCTAGTAAGATTTCTCTCCAAGGATTTAGACTGTGACCCTCAAATAGATGGATAGGGAAGAAGTGCCATATGTAATAACTGACAATCAAAATCTGAAGTTTGCAAATGTTGCTGCAAGGAAGGAAGGAAGGACCCCCTCCTCTCTAAAAATTAACGACCACATTGTCTAACTTGGCAACTCCTTCAGGGTTTATTTCCAGAATCATCGGTCCTTATAGGCCGCACCTGTGCAATCCATGAGATAAAGTCTGGCTTGTTGCATTATACTTGCAGCTGGCCATCCCATCACTTATTAGTTCTCCCTCACTCAGTGTAGATGGGGCCAGTGATGTTGTGGAAGTCTGGACTTCAATTCCACTGTGACCCGGTTCACCCTTCTTGGCAATTCTATCTTTCTCAGCATTTCCTCACCTGTCAAGATTCTTGGGTGGAAGTGCTGCATCCATGGAGATGGGACTCAACAAAGGCTGAAAGGGTTATGTGAAAGAGTCAAAACCAACATGTATCCTAGAAGGGTCTGTCTGTCTGTCAGTCAGTCTCTCTTACTGATTGCCCATGTTTAATTTCTTTCTTTCCTTTTTGTGGTTTTTTTTTCAATAAAAGAAGAAGTAAATCATGTATTAAAATTAATGCAGTTGAGACTGGACTATAAAGGTAAGCAGAATTACAAACAGTAAAGAGCTCTGCCTTAACTTAATACGCATTATGCTGAAGAGTAAAAGTAGGGTTGCCGTGTGTCCGGGGATTCCCAGGCATGTCCTCTTTTGGGGGTCCTACATGCCCACCCAGGGAGAATTTTACATTTTAAAGCAAATGTCTTCGATTATGGATTTGATTTTTATTAAATGTGCCCGGGCAGCTCAGTTTCAGGCTCTGGCTTGGTGGTGAGGCAATTGGGCGATTGCCCTAGGAAAGCTCAGCAACCTTTTGTGTCTGGATTTTTACCTCTTGAAATATGGCAACCCTAAGGGATGTCTAAGGCTAAATCACTGTGTCTGCTCATCTTATGGAACTTTGCCAGAATGAAATGTGGGTAAGTGGGGGAGAAAACAATGAAAGAGATCTGTTGATATATGTGATGAAGGGATACCCTATACTGTCAAATTTCCCATGGCGAAAAAGACCACACACTACCTTGCTGTGCTGCATTAACTTTTCAGATAAGGCCATGCCCTAGTCTTTGGCCATCCATCTCTCTAAAGAGAGACTGCCTTCATGTTTCCATGAAGCAGTATTACTTGGTTCATATAAATCTTGCTTCCAGTTGCTCGGTGAAGTATAAGACAGCAAATGCTGTGGTGGAGGGGATTGTTTGTCCGGTTATATCAGAAATTTTATCCAAAACAATATCCCAAAAGTTTTTGACCAGTGCACCCACCCACCACATATGTAAAAAAGAACCTATGGTTTTACAGCCCTGCCATCAGAAGGGTGAAACTACCGTATTTTTCGCTCCATAAGACGCACCTTTTTCCTCCTATAAATTAAGGGGACATGTCTGTGCGTCTATGGAGCAAATGCACTGGGCAGCAGAGGGATCTCTCGGCTACCGCTGCAGTCGTGAGCTGAGGGATGCCTCCGTAGCCGGAGCCATGGCTCCCGTCTGTCGCTCTTGCTCTGCTTTGCAGCGAAGCAGGAGGAAGGACAGAAGGGGGTCCGTGTAAGGGCTCCCGTCCGTCCCTCCTCCCACTTTGCTGGAAGCCAGCAGAACAAGAGGCACTGCGCTGCTCTGCTGAAGCCAGCAGTGCAAGAGCGAGAGCTGTGTAGCGCCTCCTGCTCTGCTGGCTTCTCAGCGAAGCGGGAGGAGGGATGGATGGGAGCAAGCAAAGTGAGAACCACTTACATGGCTTCTGTCCCACTTTGCTCAGCTCTCACTTTGCTTGCTCACCCCTCCTCCCGCCTCGCTGTAAAGCAAACAAAGCACCTGTCCCAGTGTCTCCTCCTCCTCTTTTACAGCTAGGCGGGAGGAGGGATGAGCAAGCAAAGTGAGAGCTGCGCAAAGCGGGAGAGAAGCCATGTAAGCGACTCTCGCTTTGCTTGCTTTAAAGCAAGAAAAGCGAGAGCCGCTTACATGCTCTGGACAGATTTCCCCCCTTGCTTTCCTCCTCTAAAAACTAGGTGCGCCTTATGGTCAGGAGCCATCTTATGGAGCAAAAAGTACAGTATATGGCTGATGTGAATGGAAGACTCCAGCGCCATCTAAGGAGTGTCTTTAGCACTGCGTCTTGGATTTTGGCAGAGGCAGTTCATAAGGGGAGAGGAGCCCACATACTAGCCCATCTACAGTGGTGCCCCGCAAGATGAAATTAATTCGTTCTGCGAGTTTTTTTGTTCTACGAGTTTTTTCGTCTTGTGAAGCACCAATGTGTATTGATGGTTTCCCATAGGAATGCATTGGCGGTTTTTTAAAAAAAGGCGCAAGACGTTTTGTCTTGCGAAGCACCTCAGAAAACGGAAAACTCTTTCGTCTTGCGAGTTTTTCGTCTTCCGAGGCATTCGTCTTGCGGGGCACCACTGTATATTCATTAATCTGGGTCTCAAGCTCATCTTCCTGTGCCAAATGTATACTGTCAGTTGTCCCCGTGGTAGTTGAAATCAGTATTTAATTTGTTTGATATTCTGTTAGGCCGCTGGTGAAGAGCTTTGGGTTCAAATGTGCTTGGCATATGTTGAAATGTTTTTGATAGTGGTGCCTTCTCTTTAGAAACACCCCCCCCCCCCGAATTGAGGCAGTTGCCAACATTGATGGCATCTCAGTGTCTGCTAAAAACTTATTTATTATCTCAGGTCTTTGCTGGATATTGGAAGCAGTTGACTGTAATAACTTGCTATTTCTGTTTTGGACTAATGACCGCTATTTAATTCATTCTGTAAGCACGTTTTAATGTACAGAGTCTTGAGATGTTTACATAAAAGGCAGTATAGAAATTGTTTTTATATGATGCATAGAATTTGACCTGTTCAGGGTTTATTATTGGAGTACTTGTATGTATGCTAATTATTTCATTGTAATAAAGAATTCTTAATTTTTTTTAAAATGCAGTGTTGTACCTCATGATGCCTATGCAAAGGAACTTTTCCTTCCTCTTTTCTCCTGCACTCCTCTGTGCACCCTCAGACTCTGCTCTGGAAAGTAGGGGGATACTCTAGAACAGTTCTTGGGGGTGTGAGGGGGGGAAGTCATGGAAAAGGGAAGTTCCACTGTACAAGCAGAACTCCACATGTGCAGCACTGGATAAATTTAATTCCCCTTGCCCCCCCTCCCACTAACTCTGCTTTTGTTTTTGTTAAGGACTACAGTGGTGCCTTGGTTCCCAAACTTAATCAGTTCCGGAAGTCTGTTCCAAAACCAAAGCGTTCCAAAACCAAGGAATGCTTTCCCATTGAAAAGGATGCAAAATGGATTAATCCGTTCCAGACTTTTAAAAACAACCTCTAAATCAGCAATTTAACATGAATTTTACTATCTAATGAGACAATTGATCCATAAAATGAAAGCAATAATCAACGTACTGTACTATAAAATAAATAAGACAGTATTGTAGATGATAAAAATTAAAATGATTTTTTTTTCTAATGTGCACTGATGATAGTCATTGTTTGGATGGGGGGATTTTATCCATTCCTGCAGTCACACAACCAATCAGTAGCTGAACTGGGTTCCACACCGTCACAAAAACGAAGTCACAAGCCACAGTCACGAGCCAGTCCCATAAAACGAAGAACAAGTCACTGTCAAAAAACCCAAAAAGCCTCACAAACAAAAACACAAAAAATAGCAAAAACAAAAGCTCCAAATATCACATCCGTGTTGCATGGGTGCTCGGGACTCAACAGCCGACAAACTCAACAGGAAGCCTCTGATTAGCAGCGGGGGACTCAATTTACAAACGGAAGACTCAACAGAAAGCGGAACATGTTCAGCTTCCAAGGCAAAGTTCACAAACTGGAACACCTTCTTCCAGGTTTGCAGCGTTCTGTTTCCAAGTTGTCCATAAACTAAACTGTTCTTAAAACCAAGGTACCACTGTATTTGTTCCTCAGTTGTCTACTGCATAAGATGGTACTGCATCATTGTTGCTCTGACTTCATCACATCTGGAAATAGCCCCTGCTAGAGTTTTCCATGCTGGCAACGTATTTTTTTAGATATTTGTCCATATTTGCCACCCCCTATATAACTGAGGTGCACTCATCACCTTGGCACAAAAGAACTAGCCTAGCCACAGTTTTTGAGTTGCCTTTCATAATGGTTGGAAACATGAGTTTGGGTACACAGCATCTTTATTTCATGCAGGTCTGACCCTCAGAAACTTAATTTTTTTAAATCTCACGGCTAAAGAGGAAAAAGAACAAACGGCAACAGTGGGCAGAATGCATGCTAATTATCCAAGCTGATAAGAGACATCTTTCAGGCGAAAGGCTTTTTTGAGCCAGGAACACAATAATGCGAAAGCCACAATATCCTGATTATTATTCACTTGAATTGCTGGGTTGCTGTGCAGTTGCCAGAAGAGAGCACATGCTGCCACAGGGCTTTGCCTTTTGAGAAAGGATGTAATAAGGACTGTGAGCATGTGAATTAATGTCCTTATCACCGGTTACAAAAAATACCATTTATCCCAAATCCCCTATTTTTGTCCTGCATGGTCTTTAACCTTGATTCCGACAACAGATGCAAGCATTCAGCACATCCAGCCTCTGTAGTCTGGGGCCTTAGCCTGCTCTCCCCTCCTCCCACCTAAAATGTTAGACAGTAGATAAAGGCAATCATAGGATCAGTAAGAAGTCATGCACTCCGCTTGACCAGCTTTTGAGCATTGATGCAGGAATAACAGAAAATGAGAGAGCTATCTGCCTCTCCCAGGGATGCTTTCCATACTACTTGTTTACAGCTAAACAGGGAAAAAACTGGGTATGATCCAGATATGTCCTTATCCTTTCTCCAACTATTATTACAATTGCTAGGCTCTTGTATATTGCAGAGCAATCAAAAGAAGATATGGGGAAAGGGGGGAGGGGTCTTTAGGTGGGGTCCCTTACTTGGAGTCACTTTCAACGTGTTATGCTTGCATTTTATGTATTGCATTTTTATCCCACGTAGCCTCTGACGTGCTCAGACTGGCACAAAAGTTCTCTGCAGGTTTTATCCTCGCGGCAATCCTGGAAGCAAGGTTAGGCTGAGATAGTGCTCACGGCAGGACCTTAAGCCAGTTACTATGTAGCTGAGGGAGGGATTTGAATCTGGGTCTCCTCGTCTCCCACCCATTCTGTTCAGGGGTGGGAGCTCTAATTCATTAAGGTAGCCCCCAACACCCGATGATATGAGTCAACCAACACATTATATCAAGTTGTGGTTCCTCGCACGGCCATCATTCAGCATTCATTCAGCATCCACGTTAAGAGGTGAACTAAACACACAGCCAAAATAAATAACTATTTAAATTAAAATTAAAAATGGAAAAATATTTCTATTATTTTCTGTTACTCTAACACTAACAAACAATTGGGTACTGAGGGTTGTATTTAACTAACTTTTACTCACAGCAAACCCACTGAAATTAATGACCGTGATGAACTCGGGTCCATAACTCCAATGGGTCTGCACTGAATAAGTTAGTTGAATGCAACCTAAGGAACCGAACACAGTTAAAAGGCTAAAAAACTGAGATCCCAAGATATACAACTAGATGATAGGCTGGACTCAGACACACACAAAACACCCCTGCCCCATCCCTGTCTCTGTTGCTGTGGTAGATTACTGTTTGCTTGCTTTTCAATAATTGAATAAAATAACTTTTAATAACAGAAATATGCATCTGTACAGACACATTTGTTTCACATGTATAACATTAGCATTGCACCCATCTACCTTCCTTTTTTGCAAGTTACAAAAATATTAGAAGAGGTTTGAGATTCTAGAAAGCAGGGGCGCCAACTCCCTTTTGGGCCTTCCCCAATGTTAAAAAAAATATTGTCTGAGGTCAGAAGAGCCAGGAACGCAGTGGCAGCAGGACTTCAGTGGCCGGCTCCTCCTCCTGCCGTGGAGGAGAAGGAGGGTGGAAGATGTGGCGGCCACAGCATTAGGAGGTGGAGCTGCCAGCTATTGAAGCCATGCTGCCACCACATTCCTGGCTCCTTCAACCTGAAGGGACATTGTCACACACATGACACCGCCCCCTCCCAATCTCCCTCACAAGCTGGCGCCTCTGCTAGAAAGAATGAAACAATTCAAATTGTGACACTACAGAAAGGGTTCCATGGTGTAAAGGAGAAAGAAATTAGAGGTGAGGATGACACAACCAAATGCCTTAAGGCACTCCTAGGTTTGCAACGAGCCTTCAACAAAATGGGGGCAAAATCACACAGGCTTGGGGCCAGAAAGCAGTCCTCCAAAATGAAGAAAGGTGCAAATGCCCCTTTCTAAAGGCTAGAAAGGGCATTACGCAGCTAATCAAAACTACAGATATTGTGGTGTTTTTCAAGGCGTGTTGCAATGCCCTGTTTAGTTCAGTAAGCCCTGTAGGGAGGAAATAATAAGACATCTTCAGAAGAATTTAACTAAATCCCTGTGCCAAGGGCAAAAGGACTTTCTTGAAGGAGTAGTGACTGAAGACAAGGTTGTTGAAGTAATTAAGAATTGGATGAATGGCAAATCCCTGGGATAGTTGTCATCCCTGTGGAGTTTTATGAGAAATTTCTTTTCAGCTGAATTTTAAGGAAGAGCAAGACCCCAGAGACATGGTGATAAGCTAAGACCACAGTGATGCCAATGCCTGATAAGGGACCCTACAGTGTGCGTCTCCTGCCATCATCCATCCCTTCTGAATTGGGACACTGAAATCTTCATTCCTCTCTGGGCCAGCAAGGAGGGAATTAACATTCTTGAAGTAATTACATTAACGTTGTTCACCTCTCAGCCTTAAGGCTGAGGCAAAGCGTAGGTATTATATATATTTCATCAAGTCTCATACCAGTAAGGCAAATTTCAGATAATGTTAGAAAGCCTCCACATGTAACTTGCCTCTGTTAGGTGAAAAATGAAAAGAAATATCTTGGATATTGAAAACCCAAGATAATGACCTAAAAGGTAAAGGACCCCTGACAGTTAAGTCCAGTTGTGAACGACTCTGGGGTTGCAGCGCTCATCTCGCTTTACTGGCCAAGGGAGCCAATGTTTGTCCGCAGACAGTTTTTCCAGGTCATGTAGCCAGCATGACTAAACCGCTTCTGGCGAACCAGAGCAGCGCACAGAAACGCCGTTTACCTTCATGACCTATTTATCTACTTGCACTTCGAGGTGCTTTCGAACTGCTAGGTTGGCAGGAGCTGGGACCGAGCAACGGGAGCTCACCCCTTCGCAGGGATTCAAACCGCTGACCTTCCGATCGGCAAGCCCTAGGCTCAGTGGTTTAGACCTCAGCGCCACCCGTGTCCCAATCCTGAGACATGTTAGAGGACAGGATTTCAGCCACAGCAACATCTCTAGGAGTTTGTAAATCCCTGCATGGGAGCTCAGCTCATATTCCAAGACACATGGCATCAGACAAGATCACTCTGTTGGAATGGGATTGTGCCCAGAAACTTAAGTCCCACTAGTGCTTTTAAAGAAATATCAGTTTGCTATGCCTTACTCAGAGTAGACCCATCCATATTAGCAGATGTGATGAATTCAAGTGCTTTGATTGCAATGGATCTATGGATTCTGAGTGTGACTTAGTTGAATATAGTCCAATGTTGTCCCCGCTACACCACCACCATTAAAATCCCTAAATTCAACTGTATCCATAAACAATAAAGCTGGGGGCAAAATAAAACGAGAACGTAATTTTGGAGTTTTGCAAGTTTTGCCAATTTGAGTGAGGAGAATTTTGGTTTTTTTGCTGTTGTTTTTAAAAACCTGAGCTGCCCGAGTCTCACATGTGGAAGCTATTTTCAACCTTTCCCTCGCCCCCACTCTCGCCAAACTGTCTGGCAGAGCCTAGCGTGAATAAGAATGGAGTGCTCCTTGATTTCAAGGAACAATAAACAGGCCTTTGATTACTAGGACTACTTCATTTCTGTTTGAATGATTTTGTTATGAGGAGGAAAATCCTCATAAACAAACTGAACTAAGTGCCACTGCCTCAGAATGGGGGAGGAATTGAACAGCAATCATCGGGTGGCTGAAAATAGCTAGGAGTGGAATCCTAATGTCTATTTTTATTGTGTGGTTTTTTTCCCCTTGTGCATTTTTATATGGGATTTCTTTCTTTCTTTTTTGCTTAAATTGCATATTTATAAGTTCTTCCCAATAGCTAGCAGGCGTAACCATTTAGAATAAAGTTTGGATACTTGAAATGAATAGTTAATAGCACTCATTTTTAGCTGCTTTTTTTAAATAGAGCATTTGCATTACAAATAGCAGGGACACCCAAGACCCATAAATTAAAAATTTTTTTGTGCTGTTAAGTACCAAAAGCGTTTGTTTGGTGTGTTTGCGTGTTGAAATCAAAATTTACTTTCTTCTGCTATCAGTGCTGTTAAAATTGTAACAGCATTTAAGAAGCTTTTCTAATCTTAAACTGCAAGGTCTTTTTTTTTAAAAAAAAGAATCAGGTGAGTTCTTCGTTAAACAACAGAACTAAACTGGGCAACAAGAAATGGTTAACAGAAAATTTATTAGGCTTACATCAAGCTGGTAGCTACAAGGATGTCGTATATATTTGGAAGGTGAATAATGCTGAGGATCCAGTGCAATGCTCTCCAGGTTATTAAATATTTCTTGTATGTTCATGGTGGATAATACCTGCAGAGGATGTGTATTATCAATGGGTGTTGCAGATGGGAAAGGGCCAAATATCAATTCTAAGACCATCTCTGCTTTGCATGTAGAAGATCCCAGGTTCAATCTGCAATGTCTGCAGACCCTCCAAGTGTCCCTATTTTTCAGGGACAGTTCCGGATTTACAGAAGCTGTCCCGGTTTCTGATTCAATCCCATAACGTCCCACTTTCCCTTTGGACACTATGAATCCCCCGAACCACAGTGATTTAGAAGACATCTGAAGGCAACCCTGTACAGGGAACTTTTTAAATGTTTAATGTTTTGTTATGTTTTTATACAGTGTTTCCCCCCTCAAAAAATATTTCGGGGTACTTTAATTTTGAGGGACACGGGTGGTGCTGTGGGTTAAACCACAGAGCCTAGGACTTGCCGATCAGAAGGTCGGCGGTTTGAATTCCCGCGATGGGGTGAGCTCCCGTTGCTCGGTCCCTGCTCCTGCCAACCTAGCAGTTCAAAACCACGTCAAAGTGCAAGTAGATAAATAGGTACCACTCCAGCGGGAAGGTAAACGGCGTTTCCGTGCACTGCTCTGGTTCACCAGAAGTAGCTGAGTCATGCTGGCCACATGACCCGGAAGATGCACGCCAGCTCCCTCGGCCAATAAAGCGAGATGAGCGGCGCAACCCCAGAGTCGGTCACGACTGGACCTAATGGTCAGGGGTCTCTTTACTTTAATTTTGACTCAAGAAATTCACCATTTTATAGTTCAAATCGGGGAAAATAAATGCAGTAAATGAACAAAAGTACAAAGATTCACAATTTTTTTAGGGGTATGCGTCCCCCTGTGTCCTCCCAGAAAACCCCCCACTGTTTTTATGTATGTAGGAAGCCTCCTAGAGTGGCTGGAGCAACCCAGTCAGATGGGCAGAGTAAAAATCATAACATTATTATTATTGTGGAATAGGACGCCCCTATTTTCATCGGAGAAATGTTGGAGGGCATGTGACACCCTGAGATTGGTTATCTTATGGGGGGCCCACTCCATGTTCCTCTGTAGCTCCTCCCCCCTTGACCTCTTCAATATCAATAAACACCTGGTGTTTGTATTTTCATTTCCCCCCAATGTGTCCTGATTTTAGATGTTTATTTTCCATTCTTTGGTATTTTATAAACCAGGGTATTTCTCATGCTAAGCGTGTGAACTTTTCCTTGGAGTTTGAAGGTTCATTTAGTGGGTGCTTCTCCCTGCCCCCTGCCACCCCCAGGTAGTTGCTTGTTAACCATAAGCACCTAGAACAGCTGTCATCCAAACGCAGCCTTAATAAGTGGCTGCCGTTGTTCTGCGCCTCCTTTGCAGTGGTGTGCCCTCAATTCAGCTGCCATTCATTACCAGGCAGGCTTTTTTATCAACAGCATTATAGTCTGAAAATGACAACAAATTTACAGAACTGCCTATTTTGTAGAATGCAAATGTCATAACTAATGAAAGGAAATCTCCACCTGTCTATCATAAATTTATGTCTCCTTTCTCCTGCCACTCTTTCAGCTCCATATCATTCACAAGTGTTCTTTCAGCTGCCAAAGGGTGTGACTGCATGTACCAGGAGCGCAGAATATTCATTTAAGCAACGGCATTAGTTTAGTATCTTTTCTGCTGTTGCGTCTGCTTTTCAAACGTGGGCCTGTTAAAAGAGTTTATGAATTCTAGTGCCGAGATTCGCATTTAAGCCCCCTCACTTTGTGAGTCTGGTTTTCATTGACAATTTATGGTTGTTATCTGAGCTTGGGAGCAGATATTGGCTGCGTTCACACTGCAGTCTATGCCATTTCCCTAACTCTTAAATTCCCAATTACATTTGAATTTTCACATGACAGAAAAGCTGGAAATCTAGCAGTAGTTTTGCACTCACTTCTGTGTTAATTGCTTCCAGAAAAAAACCCAACGTGCTACCTAATTAACCCAGAAGATTTCCAGAGTAAAGTCACGAAAATTGGTGTGGTATACCAGCATACAGTACATTTCTTTCCTGCCGCTTTCATGGGCGAATGATGGGAAAACAGAAGCACACATGTGTGGAATTGGTGGAGGAGTACTGAAAGTGTCCATTAACATAAGTTGTTGTGTCATAACACATTCACTGGTATGAATTAAATTTAGTGCAACATAACAGCATGTTGGTCAAAAAGCTACAGTTCCAGGGAGCGGTTATGTCTGCTTTCATTTTCTCATTAACCACAACTCCACCAATAATCTAAGAGTGTTCATATTAAGTGGGGGTGGCTTTCCCTGTTGAATACATGGGTCTTTACCAAGAGTGACCGCTTGACTTATTTTAAATGTATTTGTTGTTTTTATGTTCTAGCTGTTTTTAAGCGGTTATGTGTAAATCACCTGGAGATGGTGGTTTAGAAAGTGATGAAAGATCAATAGTAATAATGATGATAATGATAATGTGCACCATTACCTGAAATTACTGGTAAATTCTTCTCCATGTTAGGTGTTTAGTTTGTTTGCTTTTTGTCCCTTTGCTGTGCACAAAACCATACAGTGAGAAGCTGTTATCAATCAGCATTCAATTGGGACCTTTCCCCCCTTGTCTTCAGTGAGGGAATGGGAACTGCACTATTGTATTCTTAGAAGTGCCCTGGGTCACAGTCGGTTTCTCTTGGCTCTGTCTATTAAATTAGTGCTTGCTATTTCTAGCTCAGCCACTATTGACTCCTGCAGCCTGAAATCAATGGAATATTGGTGCACTTATCTGCATGCTGGATCGAGGCCCAAATCAGAACAAGCACCTGTTGCCCTTTGCTGCCTTTGCAGCAGACCGCCATGGGTCACGAAAGGGCCAAAATGAGGAACAGAAGGGGGAAGCCAGACATAGGTGGTAGGAAAGGAATCACAGCAACATGAATATTGGGTAAAGCCTGTTTCTGACTCGATACTGCAAAGGTGGGCTAGGCCCAAGCTAGATATTAATAGGAGATCCATGGTTGGATTAGGGTCTGTGAGCTTGGGTTTAGAAACCAAACAGTTTCTGTGGGTGGTATCCAAGGAAAACGGTCAACCAGTGCAACAATCTCAAATTGTGCAATAGGGCTTTATCCCCTCTGCATGCATAGCCCCCCTCCAATTCTGCTCTGTACAGTTGGGGAAACTTCTAGAACAGATTTAGGGGGTTCACTATGGGAGGAAAGAGAGGGAAACCCCATAGTACAAGTGGAAATCCTTGCATTCATGGGACTGTGAAGCCTGCGCAGTTATGAATTCAAGAAATTGTTCTGGTAGGGTGTTGCGGGTCATGTAGGGTAG
Organism: Podarcis tiliguerta; assembly: GCF_965153285.1. NCBI lineage: Eukaryota > Metazoa > Chordata > Lepidosauria > Squamata > Lacertidae > Podarcis > Podarcis tiliguerta. Next base: position 40,125,453 of record NC_139538.1, on the reverse strand, counting down.
TACATATGACCCTTGATTGAATCCCCTGACACATGATGCTCTGATTTGGAAATTGGGCTGAAACACTGGGAGAGGGGAGTCTAATAATATCTGCCTGGCCATGACCCTGATCCAGATCACCCCCTAAGCTGTTAGTGGTGGATGGAGCAGGGCCAGCCCAAGACATTTTCCCTGGGATGGGGAAACATCCAGGCCTAATGCAGGTGCCTTGGAGAAATAGCCAGACCATGCTACTCCAGTCCTCACTGTTATATACTGAAGTTCTCACCCTGGGCCAGCAGGGGGATACTGTAGATAGTTATGCAAATGAAGGATCGAAAGTGACGTTCAATGATTGGATAGTTTGTATGCAAATGAAGGATCAAAAGTGACGTTCAGTGATTGGCTAGTTACAGAAAATGGTTACTGTTGCATTCTAGTGGAGCTCTATATAAGCAGGCTGACTGAGCTCCTCAGTTCAGTTCTGTTCCAGCTTACAAATAAAGAGCTGCTTTGGAAGAATCGTTGTGTCGTCTGATATGTTCGCCCACAACTTAACACTCACCAGGCTGCACTTAATAAAGGAAGAGATGTGCCATGGATCTTAAATGCAATGTATTCTGGCTGTTGTTTTCTAGTCCCACACTCTCAGTTCTGAAATGGAAAATGGATTCTTTTTTTTTTTTTTAAAAAAAACCCCAACGTTCTAGTCATTTCCGAGTATAATTTCCTCATAACAAGTTTAACCTTGTGCTATCATTATTGTTTCTGCTGCTCACTTTATGAGGGGAAGTGCAATTAACAAAAGGAATACCATTTCAAAGACAGAAAAGCCCATGGTTATCAAGCCGCAAAATATAACTGTGTTATCCTCATAAAATCCACATTGGGGGAGAGGGGGGAATCGGCACGTGATCATTGCAATAAGTCTCTGTAATAAATCTTAATCATAGTTTAGATAGTTTAGAGTAATTTTGTTACCAGATTATATATCCCTTTGACAAATCCCTTTCTGTACTTCTCTAAGGTCGCGTTATAACTATTTGCACCTATTCAACTGGGTTTACTGCCTTTAAGAACCAGAAAACCTGAGCCCAGTTTTATAATGTTATTTATGAGTTGCCTTTTGTCTCACAAGCCAAGGGAGCACTAGCAGATGTTGGGGAAAGGGCCATCGCCCAGTGGTGGAGCATCTGCTTTGCATGCCAAAGGGCTCAGGTTCCATCTCCAGCATCTCCAAGTATGAGTGGGATAGAATCTCTCTCTGAAACCCAGGAGAGCTGCTGCCAGTCATCACAGACTATACTATGTTAGATGAACCAATAGTAGAAGGCAGCTTTATTGCAGGTATTAATACAGTGGTACCTCGGGTTACATACGCTTCAGGTTACAGACTCCGCTAACCCAGAAATAGTACCTCGGGTTAATAACTTTGCTTTAGGATGAGAACAGAAATCGCACGCTGGCAGCGTGGCGGCAGCGGGAGGCCCCATTAGCTAAAGTGGTGCTTCAGGTTAAGAACAGTTTCAGGTTAAGAACGGACCTCCGGAACGAGTTAAGTACATAACCAGAGGTACCATTGTACTGAGCAATTTGACTGAAGCTTGAAGCAACTGGATATTTCTCATTTTCCCAATCTTAAATTCGGTTCTCCACATTTATACATCGGTTTGTGATTTTTTTAAGCCCTCAAGAAAATTCATCAGCATTTTTGTGTGATTTCCCCCCACAATATAGTTATGTATATATGCAATTTTGCCTACTGTATTCATTTTTTTCAAAGCAATTTCCCCTAATCTGATGTATTTGGTTGGTTTTCACTAATATATGTGTTTGTTGGTATACATTACTTCTCTGGAGAAGTGCACCGAAAAGTTTGGATAAGTGCAAGTTTCAAAGGCTGGCTGTGTTTCAGTGGTATTGTTTCAGAAAATTCTAATTTGGCAAGTTTGTCTTTAAATGCAAACTGAGTTGGATTTCCCCCCAACCCTTGTTACAGCTGCCATATGAAATGTTTTTAAGTTGGAGAAGCTATGTTGAACTCCATGTCCCATCAACATGGCCAGCAGTCAAGGATGATGGGAACCGAAGTCCACAACATCTGGTAACCCTGGAGCCCTGTTTGCAGTGACAATAACATGGTAAGTCACCACCTAAATTTTCCTGGATGACACTGAATGTAGCACAAATGGGTGATTGCTCATGTCATGGGGCTTCTATTTTCCTTTGTCTGAATCTGTTCCAGAGAATTAGGAGGAACCCCTGGAATACATTTTGGTGAGCCACTGGGGGCTGAAGGGGTAGAGGGTAAGAGAAAGCAGAAATCCCATTGAGGAAGCAGATTTCCATTGTGTAAGTAGATTTCATTGGATGTTGCCCCCCTGTGAGTAAGATTAAGAGGACCATTATTGGTGGCAGGTGTGCATTTGTGAATCCCAGCCAGCCTTTCAGCAACTTCAAGGCAAGTTTATTTCAAGTGTACTGTAGGTGTTGATCTTTTATACTCAATCCCCTCCCCTCCTTGATTCTGTGATTTATTCATAGGTCTTGACCAGGAGCAGATAGGCTGCAATTGATGCAGTTGCACTTGGAAAAACGTAACCATAGCATTAGCCAGTAGAGTTTTTACTATACAAAGTTTGATGGGGATATGATGAGCCAATTTCAGTTCCTCTGGGTGGAACAGATTCAGAGGAAAGAAATGCTGTTGACATTTATGCTACAGGGATAAAGGGGAGAAATCTGACATTTGAAATTAATGCCACCTGTATAAAACTGACACCTGCATTTTTAGTTATGTTGAACCCTTTAATTTATTTTGAAGAATGGTGTGTGTGTGTGGGGGGGGCACACTGTGAACATTTTAAACAGGGGAATGAATAGTTCCCATATTATAATACAGGTGAAAGGACAAGCCTGTCACTAGTAGATCCTTCCGCTATGATTTTAGTGATGTTGGCGTGTGTGCACAGCACACTGTCCATTTACCCAAGTCCCAGGGATGGTGCTACAGGGTGTTGTCTTATTCAGAAGTAAGAGAGCAGCAGCTCTGATCCCTCCTCTAAAACCATTAGACCCCTTCACATACATGTGATCAGAGGCTGTTTTTCCCCCATGGAAAGCATCATACAGGGAAGGGCAATAGCTGTGTGGTTAAGCATCAGCTTTGTATGCAATAGGTCCTGAGTTCCATCTTCAGCATTTCCACCTAGGATTGCAAATGCCACATGAAGCCCTGCAGAGCTGCTGTCTGTCAGTGTAGACAGTACTAAGACAGTACAATGACTTGGTATAAGGCAGCTTTCTGTGTTCATCCTAAGGGAAGGGTGTCTACTTTCACCCCTAGGCTAATGGGATACAGTGTTGAGGGGAAAGTGGGAGAAGCAGTAAGTTTGGAAGAGAGCTGGAAGAAATACTTGCCTCACAGATTTAGCATGCCCTGGAAACTTCAGCATGCCTCTCTTTGTTGCCTCTCTTTGTTGCCTCTGTTGTTGTGGCTTTGGTGAAAGAGCTTCAAGACCCACCCAAAGTGCTGATGAACACCTTGGCCAAGCAGATGTGGCAGCTTGTTTGGGTATAAGGAGAAGGGCACACAGGCGGCTTGTTTCCCATAAAAGCTAGTTGCAGGCCCAGCATGTACAACACTGCATGCCCCTCCACCCACACATATTGAGGCCATGGCAGATTGGATCAAACCCTAAATATTTTGATTCACTCCCCATGAAGAAGCAATAATCAGGTCATTGTGGCTAGGAATGCAGATAAATACCCAGTCCCATTGGCCGTACATCTTTATTTTAATTATTCTGCAGTGCTTTTATAATAAAAGAATTGATGTGTATGACTGATCAGGCTGTAGGAGAGGATTGCATTAGCAAACAAACAGCACAACACACAGGCTTGTCAACAGATGGATTGCAACGGAATGCAATTAAACGGGAAGTGGACTTGCTTTTAAAGCAACTGTGCATAAATTAGCCAGTCATCATCTAGATACAACAAACTGAAGGGGAAAATAAGCAATAAAATAATATATTTGTTTGGTCTTTCGAAATAACAAAGCACTGCTTGCGTATGTTATGAATTAAACAAAAGTTGTGTTGTGTTACTCTAATAGCTTTTGGTGCAATGCTGTTAGAATTAACTACTATATAACACATTTATCCCCTTATACTTGATTCATTATTTAAGGAGACCGTCAAACCCTACTGGCCAGGATAGTTAGAGAATATAACTTCATATCCCTAAGCATCACCTGGCTGCTGCTAGAATCCTGGAGTGGGTGGGTTGTTTCTGTTGACATGCAGAGGGCTGGGAGGCCGGCTGATAAGCCCCAGCTGTACCATCTCCATCCATTGGCTTGTGCTTCGAAGTAAATCAGTGACCTGGGCTTCAGAAGCCAAGGCATGCTATTAGTAGAGTTTACTGCATACACAGAATAGGCGTGAGGCTTGTGAAGTCATACTTTAACTACAGATTTATTAAACATAAATCAGAACAAAGAAACATGTCATCTCTCTCTCGTGTTGTCTCAGAGAGAACAGCAAAAGCAAAAGCTGTACACAAACAGAAGTTCCCAGCATACTGTGCTGGAATGTAAACAGACATGTGACACACAACAATCTCATGCCTGTTCCTTAAGGTGGAATGAAAATGTCAACAGTTTCTTCCTTCAGGCTTGTCATGTTCTTATCATCCAAGATCTAGAGGCAAAAAGTAAGGTGTTAGGTAGATCAGGAATATTTAATCACAATCCCAGCAAAACCTCAAATAGGGGCCCTTGCTGGTATGGACCATGGTGCAATTACTCCATTTGTACTGTTATAAATCTCTTGCACGCTGCCTTTAAATAGCTACATTTTCAAATCCATTGTGTGCCCTCCATGGTTCCATACCGTTGCTATTCTCACATTCCGTTGTTCCACAAGCTCTCTCATTTCAAAAGTGCAGCCCATAAAACCTACTGACACTCCCTTCTATCACTGTTTCCAACAGAAACAAGGAAAACACATGTGTTCTACTTGCTTTTCTCCCTCCCTGCCATAAGATTGCTGCTATGCTCCGACTAAACTTCATAGTGATGTTGCTCCACAGTGACAGTAGCAGGAATAAGTGAATCATTGCCCTTCGTTGTTTTCTGGTGGTAAAGCTTTTGCCATATTATGATACCTGGCCATAGATGGGGGGAGGAGACATGATGTGTTTCAGGGCTTGTGTATCTGTCATTCTTTCATAACACCTCACCTCAGTGAATAAAGGAAAATCCACACTCTGTTCCTTACTGACTAACACAACTAATAACCAAGTCTCAGGAACTCCTACTCAGAAGTAAGCCCCACTGAGTAAAGAGTTCCACTCTAACTACTGTATTTTTCGCTCTATAAGACACACTTTCCCCCTCCTAAAAAGTAAGGGGAAATGTGTGTGCGTCTTATGGAGCGAATGCAGGTTGCGCAGCTTTTGCTGAAGCCAGGACAGCAAGAGGGATTGGTGCGCACCGATCCCTCTTGCTCTCCTGGCTTCAGGGATAGCTGCCCAAAGCCTCCTGAGCACAGCGGGAGCACTCCCGCTGCGCTCAGGAGGCTTTGCATTGCGTTTGCTGTGCAGAGAGGGAAAGCTGCGCAGCACCCCTTCAGCGAAGCGGCATGAGAAACGGAGTCCCTTCCATTTCTCCTCCTGCTTTGCTGGAGAGGCGCTGCGCAGAGAGGGAGAGAACATTTTTTTTCTTGTTCTCCTCCTCTAGAACTAGATGCATCTTATGGTCGGGTGCGTCTTATAGAGCGAAAAATATGGTACTTTTTTCACAGCTGCCTTGCTTCTTGCATGCAGGTTCTTGGGCTGCTGGGGAAAAGTGGAAGCTACCGGCACACACTGAAGTAATGAGAGAGCAGCAAAGCTTTTACAAGGTGAAGGAGTAGGGAGAGAGGACAGGGCTTTGGGCTTGTTGTGCCAGGAACTCAGTCCCAGGCACTCCTACACAGCAGAGAGAGTTACTGCCAGGTAAATCCAGTGCTTTTTTCGGGGGGGGGGGGCACAGGGTAAGCATACTCTAAACATTTTGTGAATCTAACTTTGGCCTCATTGAGGGGCAGTATTTCAATATGAGTAGGAAAATAAGAGTACCACTAAACATTTTTTAAAAGAAAAAAAGTACTAAGTAAATCCACCCAGAAAGGAGAGAACGTTGCACCTGGAAATGAACAATGGCAATAGTGAGAAAGTAATGAATTGAGAAAGGCTGAGGTTGGGTGGTATGGCCGTGGGAGCAGCACAGAGGATGAGTTAAAGGGAACATGGCATAAGCAACAAAAAAAGGCCAAAAAGCCCATGATATGGCGAACACGTTATGTGCTTCAGTGACACGTAATCAGTTTAGAAAACCTCTTTGTGTAAAAATGGATTTTAACTGTAGGAAAACAGGATGGTGGAAACATCATGTAGTTCATGCAGGAACAGGCATCCTACAAGGTGAATTTTGAGACAGTGCAGATAAGCCCTTAATCTATAGGAGAAGAGACAGAAAGGAGACATACTGCAAAGCTAGTTCTCATATTACGTTCCCTTTTCCAAGGCAGGCATTAATAGTTGTATCAGAATATAGTGTAAACTATAATGTGGGAATTTTCCAAACCTAGCATCATGACATGACTTGCTTGAGAATATGCCATCATCCACTCACAGACCACTACCAACTATTGCTCTGCCCTCCTTTAAAATAATAACAATAATAATATAAATGTATTGCTTATACCCCACCCATCTGGCCGGGCCTCCCCAGCCCCTCTGGGTGGCTCCCAACAGAATATTAAAAACACAATAAAACATCAAACATTAAAAACCTCCCTAAATAGGGCTGCTTTTGGATGTTCTCTAATATGCCCCCCCCCCGAGCTCTGATGGGTGCTCGTGGCTGGGACTAGCAGTTAGCATTTCCCACAATGCCCTGGAGCAATGCTACATTTTGAGAAATTAAAATGGTGATGACTCTCAGACCTTGTGCTCTTTGGAGCATGGTGCCTTCTGCTGTTGCTGCCCCTGCCATTTTTGGGTATCCTCACCAGGAAGAGCCAATCAGGAGGCTCGTTGCCAATCAAATCAAGCTGGAGTGTCTCACAAGATGAGGGCACTGGCATTCCCAACCCATTCTAAGATCGGTTTTAGGTGAATGCAATAAACAGACCTCATACTCAAGAACCAAGTGTGGCAGCATTGAACGTGGGCTGCTGGTAGACTACGAGGTCTTCACATTCAAAGCTCAAAACACAACTCATAAAACTTGTGATTGTGATTAATGAGCCTGCTGGTAGTCTAAGCTTCACACACACCTGGTTTTTATTCTCTCTTTTATGAATCTTATAGAAAAAAACCACCATTATTTAATTAAAGGCTAATGTTCATTGTGGCGGACAAAGCAAAGCAATAAACAGCTTGTGCTGCTCATTAAATAGAAAAAACAAGGTGAGGTATGTGAAAATTGCAAAGCTGTTTGTTGTGCACCCTCAGACAGCATTGCAGTCATTATTCCTCTTTATGTAATAAAAAGGAAGACATGCACGAGCAGAAGAGAACGTCACTTGCTCCTATTGATTCATTGGTCCATAACAGGGGTGGGGAACACCCAGGCCGTGGGCCACATTTGGTCCAGCATGGATTCCAGATTGGCCCACGAGGCTATTTCCTCCAACTTGTGACATCAGGTGACTGACAGGTGGGCAATCAACAACTATTCAGTAGAAAAAGCAAGGAGACAAACAACCCAAACTACAAGTTTTGCAAAATAATAACAAAGGTCTTAGCCTGAAGCTTCAAAGAGAGGGTGGGCAGCTGAGCCACTTGGAGCCAGAAAGGAAAAAAAACCTCTTATGTCTCAGCCAAATGGGAATCTAGCTTTGCTAGAATCATGGACATTAGGGAGGGGGGAATCACAGAGAATTACAGTTGTGATGCCTCAGTCTGGATTAAGGAGGGACAAATCTGTCAATTTCATTTTCTCCTGGTTTCTAATCTTTCCAGTCTTAAATTCAGTTCGCAACTTAAAAATCACCATAAAACTTAATCAGAATTTTTTCCCTTACATACACATTTGCATGCAATTTTGCCCAATTCACACAAAACTATGCTCCCTAGCCTCATTCCTTTTCACACGTTATTTTCACCAAAATACATATTTTTATGCGCATTTTGGCATAGTATATGCATTTTTGTACACATTACTTGGGCTGGAGAACTGTACAACAAAATTCAGAGAAGTGAGAATGTCAAAGGATGGCTGTGCTTCGGTTCATGTATAGCAGGGGTGGCCAACTCCCAAGAGACTGTGAAAACTGGCAGTGATTCCCTTTTGGGGGGTTCAGGTCAAAGTTGTTGAGTTTTTCAGGGAGGAGGTAGAATGCTGAGCTTTTTTTGGGGGGGGGGAGCCACAGTTGTTCAGCTTCTTTGGGGGGAGCCAATGATCTACCAGTGATCTACCGCGGACGTCCAGTGATCTACCAGTAGATCACGATCTACCTGTTGGACATGCCTGATGTATAGTTTTGGGAAATGGATAATTAGATAGCTTTGCCTTTAAATGTACTGTGTGATATTACAATTTAATCCTCCTCCCCCATCTTTAGCTATAGATCCAGCCCATAGTTTGCTAAGTGCCTGAAAGCTGGGTGGCCTGTTAAGAGGAATGTTATCCTGTGAACGAGAAGAGCTTGTGGACCATCAGGGAGTCCTGTCATTTCCCAGCTTTGAGGCAGATCTAATATTCATGCAGTAACTTTAGGCTGTTCCACAACAGCCTTTTCCTCTTTTAATTTTTATGCATATATTTGACCTTTGTGCCCCCCCCCCACTTTTTAATGTCTCCTCTTTTCTGTCCCTTATTCTGTAGAGAAATTCAGTCAAATCTCAACTGGGCTGGCGACATTTACATTTAAATGGAGAAATTTCAGTGAATGTGTCAGGCAGCCTGTAGCTATTCATGGGCCTAATAAGTGTGTTAATTTATAGAGTTTTGAGATGCACAGCCTTGATTAGATCACAAATAAAACACATACTTGAAATAATGACACGCTTCTGTGGCTTTCCAAAGCTCTCTATAGAGATCACTCTGGGGCAAAAGCATCTTTCCCAAGGAGGTTTGTGCCACACTAGATGAGTGGCACTTTGGGTAGAATTTAGCCAATTATGGATTCTTTTGAATGGCAACCACACAATAGAAGACAAAAGAGGTGAAGTTTTACAACAACTTTTTTTTTTTGCACCCTTAATGTTATCTTCAGAGAAGGCTCTATTATATTCACACCTGCAGTCTAATAGCTGTCATTCTCCAGAGCGACGGTGACTGCAATAGAATAGCATTGAAAATGTAGTGGTTTGAAATGGCAATGCCTCTTCATTATCTTTAAAGTATGCCTCTCTTTAGTAAATCCAAATATAAAAACCACGAGCATTAAGAAAGCGAAATATTTAATTCTCCGATAAAATGCCCTTTAAAGAATACAGAAAGTCGAGCTACATCCTTTTCTTTCTTTCTTTCTTTTTTTAAAAAAGGTACTTGTATCCAAGTGGATTAAAAGGAACAAAGTTTTTCCTTTATTGGGATTTCTGAAAATGTATTCTTTGTTTATTCAGGATCTTATTAATTGCCCCAAACTTGAAAGGCTAGTTACCGCAATACATGTATTCCATCACAAAATGAATAGCCTGGCAGTTTGCTGCCGTTGTAAGTCTTTTGGAGCAGAGCTTTCATTCTGTTCTTTTGTGGACTATCAAATATGGAATGCTATTGAAATAAGTATCATCATACTGGTCAAGAAATGAACGTGTGTTCAATAGAGCTAGAGTAACCTTCCCCAAGATGGTGCCCTTCAGATATTTTGAACTAGAACTCCCACCAGTCGCAGCCAACATGGCTATTGATCAGGTATGATGGGGATTGTTGAAGAAGAAGAGGAGTTTGGATTTGATATCCCGCTACTACCCAAAGGAGTCTCAAAGCGGCTAACATTCTCCTTTCCCTTCCTCCCCCACAACAAACACTCTGTGAGGTGAGTGGGGCTGAGAGACTTCAGAGAAGTGTGACTGGCCCAAGGTCACCCAGCAGCTGCATGTGGAGGAGCGGAGACACGAACCTGGTTCCCCAGATTACAAGTCTACCGCTCTTAACCACTACACCACACTGGCACATCTGGACGGCACTAGCTTGGGAATTTCATTCAGTGCAGCCAAACGGGATGGCCCTAGTTCAGTAGCAGATGCAGTGCTGCTCATGTGACTTTTGGATGCCTTACATCATGCACGTCCAACTCCCAAGAGACTGCGATCTTCCCCAGTATATATAAAAAAATGTCAGTGATCTGGCATTGGGATGGGTGGGTGGGAGGGGATGATGGCCAATAGTTGAACTTTTTTTTAGGGGGGAGAGCCAAGAGTTGTTCACCTTTTTTGGGAGAGGATTCCCAAGAGTTGTTCAGGTTTTTTACGGGGGAACGACATAAATCGCTCACCTAAAAACCTGCCACTAAAACATGAAGGCACTGCTAAAGCCCGCTACCATATCCCCAATCGCCAGCACTAGACGACAAACGACCTCCCACTGGACGTGACAGAGGGACAGAGCGAGGGGGCAGGGGGCAGAGACATTCATTCACCTGGGGATCTACCTGTGGATCGTGGTCGACCAGTTGGATATCGCTGCCCTACATGATGGGACTGAGTGCATTGTGGTGCTAACGCAGTAGTGGCTACATTGAATTAATTTAAATTTACTTAAAATGAGTACTAAGCCTTACATGTGGCAAAACGCTCCTTTTCACTTGTTAGAATGATACAGAAAGCAAAGCTACTTTGAGGTGAGTTTAAGGGTCTGTATGGGATCAGAAGTCCCTCCACCCCTTAACCCTCCCACCTTTCTTGACCAAGCCTTTACCAAAAGAGTGGGGTGGGCCACACTTGGATGGTCTGAGGCAGCTATGATAAATAAGGCAACTGATGGCACCACCTGGGGTGTGATTCTCCTCTTGCTGGTTTGCCAGATGAGAAGCTGCATTATACTTTAAACCCCATGGTGACATGGCCTCCTCCAAAGGGGAAGTGCAATGTTGGTGTTGAAATATTTTAGACAAAGGGAAAAAAGCCCTAACACAAAGTGGTTTGTCTGCTGAGGTGAACCTATTGCTACCTCTGAATAATAGGTTGTGATATTTTCCCATAGAACTCTGCAAGCATGAGACCTGACAGCTTGTACAAAAATATTACTGCTACGCTGTAAATTTGGATTGCAAAGCAAAGACCCAGAACTGGCCACACACGAGCAGGAGAGTGTGTAGTACCAGTTATATAATGCGTAAATCTCATATGTTTAGTACTTAACAAATGGCAGCACCTGACCCGTGGCCAGGGGTGGCCAGCCATTTGCTATATATGAGTGTTGTGCATAGTGCATGGGTGACCGATGAACCATTTATATTGCCGAAAAGTTTAGATATAGAGAATTATAGTGGACTATATAGTGAATTATAGTCAGAAGACTTGACATCACATGCAGTGGAGTATTCCAGAAGACATTGATTCAGATCTCTTCTACCTGAGCAAGGTCACCACACGCTCTACTTTACAGAGGACCATTGTGTATTTGAAGGGCTGTCAGATGGCAGTTCTCTATTTACCAGCAGCTAAATAACTTATGGACTTACATAGTTCCTAAATATTGTAGATCTTTTATTCTGGATTGGCTACATGTATTTCCACCAGCTGCAGTGGATGTGTGTTTCAGAGGACTGCCATGGGGTGATAGATTCAGCCTTGTGGTCCTTTGGTTGTTGAACTGGTGGTACATGCACCATTCAGTCTGCATATTGTAGAAGGATTTATGGCAGCTATTTATCCCCTCTTATTAACTCCTTACAGGGGGACACTCTTTCAATATTTTCTGTACCTTTCCTATTGACTGATATGAATAACTAGATGACATTAAAAATGGCAAACATTATTTGTCACTATAAATACAAGGGAAGTTTATCCAAATCACACTGAGAAGTGCTATGTGTCAAGAGCAATGGTGTGTAGATCTTCTGCATTTATGTTGTGTTCAATGTATCCCAAAACTTGGATTGTTTGACTGGCTTACTGGTCAATTGGAAGGTTTCTAAACTGCAGCAAAGTTGATTGATTGACTCTCCAATCCACATTTCATTTAAAGATAAAGAAATGTAGGAAGCCTTGAAGTTTCCCATAAATAGTTAGCATCTCGGACAGCAGATTCAATTGGTCAGTTTCCCCCAATATGGTGAGATGCATTGTATTGATATTTAAATTACTCATTATTTCAAAATTTACTTCTATCCACATATGCAATTATGTGTCTTCTTTTGCTCTCCTTTCACATAATGCACTTCCTCTTGTTTGGGAATGTGTAACTGTCCACCCAAATGCCTAGTATTTCTAAGTTCCAGTTCCCCCAACTTTAGAATGGAAACAATTGCTCACAAATACACAAAGCAATGGTATAGATTTTGTACCCCAAAGTGCTATTTAATTGATAAGTGGAATAATTCTCACTTGCAATCAATTCATGTGCTATAAATAGCAGCCAAATTGTATGCAACAAGCTATTTGATATAGCCTGGAATTTCCTGAGGACTTTTAATTATTTTAATTTTTTTACACAGCCTCCTTTGAGTTGATGTGAATCTTGTCCCTGCTCAAGTAAATGCCAGGCATATTTACTCTGCAAGCCCCTTAGTACCCAAAAGCTGTCAGTCCCAAAAAGTCACAGTGAAAGGCTTCAGAAGGATTGGCACTTTATCACCAAGAAATTCTGGCCATGTTGTTTTCCTCGCTGACATTGCCATTTTTAACATTCTTCAAAGATAATCTTCTTTGCATCCCTCACCCCCTTTTCAATAGAAATGATACTCATTAATCATTGCTAAATGCAGCTCAGATTCTACTCATGGGCTCATAAAGTTCTGTCTCTGTTACTACAGATGGCTGTTAACCAGCGGGAAGACAGCTTTGAGTTAAGCGAGTGATGGTTGTAATATGTAACATGATGAAGTAGTAGAAGACACCACACTTAAAGTCACATTTAACATTTTAATTAGTCTCACCTCAGGTGGCGCAAGCTCATTTGCATTATATTTTTTTTAAAAAACCCAATTGAAATAGGAATTATAGGAACTGTAGTAGAAAGTGTTTTGCTTCACAGGCTGAGGAGACAGCTGGTAGAGTTAGGGCACATTTTTATTTTGTAGAGAATTTATATTTCTCACACTTTGGCACATTCTTATCCCTCAAGGGATATTATCAGTATATGAGTAAATGACTCTTCTTTGTTCTTGTGAACTATATTTAACTCCAGCGCTACCTCTTTGTGAGCTGCTGTTCATTTCTGAGCTTCAGTAGATGAGAGGCAAGGGAGGGGACACTGTGAGCACCAGAGAAGGCCTCATGGGCCACACTGGCGACCCTTGAACAAGAGGGTAGGTCAGGGACCAATGGATACAAGGAGCCAATGGCAAGGAAGCACATTTTCAGCTTAGCATAGTAGAAATCTGGACAGATTGCTTCAGGAAATGGTGGGCTCTGGAGGTATTTAAGCATAGGCAGGATGTCCATCTGCGAGGGATTCTTCAGTTTCACCCAGCATTGTAGATCCTTCATTGAGTAAGGGATTGAAGTAGGTGGTCTTCAATACCCCTTCCAGCCCTATCATAGAGTTCTATGATTCTAAATAAATAGTTCGAGTGAGGTATGTTAGACCAGATTCTGGTCAGGGATTCTGGTTTAAAGCCTGCCTGGAGAACCTTGATAAATCCTGGGACTTGCATGCTCCTAGTACGTTTTTTTTATAAAATAAATAAATTGTGAAATGTTATCATTTTACCTGCCCAACTGATTTCAACATGACTTAAAAAAGTAAAGGGACCCCTGACCATTAGGTCCAGTCATGACCGACTCTGGGGTTGCGGTGCTCATCTCGCTTTATTGGCCGATGGAGCCGGCGTACAGCTTCCGGGTCATGTGGCCAGCATGACTAAGCCGCTTCTGGCGAACCAGAGCAGCACACGGAAACGCCGTTTACCTTCCCGCTGGAGTGGTACCTATTTATCTACTTGCACTTTGACGTGCTTTCAAACAAAAGTTCCATCTTCTTTCCAGTTTCAGTTTCCCCTTAGATGCTTCCATTCAAGTGTATAATAAGCCCATAAAGGTAGCACTGTTTTAAACCCATTATTGACCATTAAATAATATGCATAACAAAATCAACTCCAGTGATTTCACAAGCTTTTTAATATATGGAAACCTATTTTCCAGGAACACAATTTTGTAATTTGTCTCTAGATCTTGTTTTATCAATTTGCCAGCTACCCAAGGCAGCTAAAGGATTAAGATTAAATATACATTTGGTTAGACTGTGATCAGCTAAAATTATGTACTGTGAATACTAAGTTATGGTAACTGAGCTTATATCCCATATCTAAGTCCCAAGTAATTCTGTGTTAGTGCATCAAAGTAATTTAATACTGCTTCTCTGGATGAGGCTCTTAAAATAAATGCATTCATTTTAATCATATTTGGAATGTTTTTCCTATTATTTGCTACGAGTATATTCCAAACAAGTACTTGCTAAACTTTTGATACCTGGCTGGGGCAGATTGTTGCTGAATGGAAAAAGGAATTTCACTTCACTTTAATACATTCCCCCCTTCTAAGTGCTGAGCTTTACATTTTTGATGAGAGAGAACAACGGACTTGTAGGGTCTTCATAGTAGGTTTGCTTTATAAGACGAGAATAGTGGAAGCAAATAGGTACCTATTCAGTAATAGCAAATCTGTGGGTGTTCTAGCAGATTCCCAGAGAGTAGATACAACTCCCAAAAACTTGCAGCTGAGTTTAGCTAACCCCAACTACAATTCTCATCTCACTCACTCTACTTGTTTTTTTGTTATTTTTGTCCAATCAAATGGAAAGTTGTTTTTTCTCTCTCCTTAGCTGGAGGGATATTTCCATGTTGCGATGGGTATCTCATTCCAAAGATGGAGATTTATTCTTAGCTATTAGGAAACCTTTTCCTACAATTCATTCATTACTCATTAGTTTATTTATATGCCATTTCCCACAAGCAGCTCACAATACATGAGATGAAGAACTAAATAATATAATATAATATAATATAATATAATATAATATAATATAATCCATTTCAAATATCAATAGTGCTGCTGGAGGAGACTCTTGAGAGTCCATGGACTGCAAGAAGATCATACCTATCCATTCTAAAGGAAATCAGCTCTGAGTGCTCACTGGAAGGACAGATCATGAAGCTGAAGCTCCAGTACTTTGGCTACCTCATGAGAAGAGAAGACTCCCTGGAAAAGACCCTGATGCTGGGAAAGATGGACGGCACAAGGAGAAGGGGACGACAGAGGACGAGATGGTTGGACACTGTTCTTGAAGCTACCAGCATGAGTTTGGACAGGAGTGCCTGGCGTGCTCTGGTCCATGGGGTCACGAAGAGTCGGACATGACTAAACGACAACAAAATTAATAAATCACTACATAATATACACAGTCAGCTAGCATTAATCAATGCCACATTGTTTGATAAAACATCCTCCTTTTAACAAGAATTAGTCCAGATACTAACCCAATCTTCTACTTCCTTGATCAGGAAGGGCTTAGTGGTGGGACCATGTTTTCTGGGTAATAGAGTTACTTCAGGGATTCTTCCACTCTGGTCAGTGG